>NW_026947488.1:96522995-99380495 GCF_034190915.1 Cavia porcellus | reverse complement strand
TAACCCTAACCCTGAAATGAACACTAACCTCTAACCCTGCCACTAGCCCTAACACTAACCCTAACCCTAACCTTAACCCTAACACTAACCCTAAGCTCTAACCCGAAACCTATCCGTAACCCTTACCCTAACCCTAACCCTAACGCTAGGCCTCATCCTAATCCTAACACTAGCTAAACCTAAGAGTAACCCTAAGCGGATCCATAACCCTAACTCTAAGCCTAACCCAAACACTAACCCTAATCCTAATCCCATACCCTAACCCTAAACCAAACCCTAACCCTAACCCTAACCCTACCACTAACCCTAAACCTAAACCTAACCCTAACCCTAACATTAACACTAACCATAACCCAAAACCTAAACCTAACCCTAACCTCTAACCCTAACCCTAACCCTAACACCAAAGCTTATCCCTAGCCCTAACACTAGCCCTAACCCTAGCCCTAACCCTAACCCTAATCCTAACCCTAACACTAATGCCTAACGGCAACACTGACCCTAACCATAACCCTAACCCTAACCTGATACATAACCCTAACTCTAAGCCTAACCCTAACCCTAACCCTAATCCCTAACCCTAACCCTGACCCCAACCCTAACCATAATGCTAACACTATGTCAAAAACTAACACTAATCCCTAAAACGAACCCTAACCCTAATGTTAACACTAACACTAACCCTAACACTAACCCTAACCACTAAACCTAACCCTAACTTTAACCCTAAACTTAACACTAACCCTAATCCGCAAGCCTAACACTAAACCTAACCCTAAGCCTAAACTGTCACCCTATTCACAACCCTAACCATAACCGTAAACCTAACCCTAACCCTAAAACTAACACTAACCTCTAACCCTGCCACTAAACCTAATACTAAACCTAACCCTAAACCTAACCCTAACTCTAACCATAAGCCTCACCCTAGCACTAACCCTAACCATAAAACTAACCCTAACCCGATCCTTAACCTTAACCCTAACCCTACCCTAAGACTAACCCTAAACCCTAACACTAACCCTAACCCCAACCCTAACCCTAGCCCTAAACCAACCCCTAACACTAAACCTAAACCTAACACTAAAACTCACCACAACCCTAACCCTAAACCTAACCATAACCTCTAACCCTAAACCTAAACCTAACCCTAACCCTAACCCTAAAACTAACCCTAACACTAACACTAAAGCTAACCCCTAGCCCTAACCCTAACCCTAACCCTAATTATAACCCTAACACTAATGCCTTACAGCAACACTAACCCTAACCCTAACCCTAAACTGATCCGTAACCCAACCCTAAGCCTAACCCTAACACTAACCCTAATACCTAACCCTAAACCTAACCCCAACACTAACCCTAACCCTAACACTAACTCAAACACTAACACTTATCCCTAAACCGAACCCTAAACTTAACCTTAACCCTAACACTAACCCAAACACTAACCCTAACACTAAACCCTAAACCTAACCCTAACTTTAGTCCTAATCTCAACACTAACCCTAATCCCTAAGCCTAACACGAAACATTACCCTAACCCTAACCGTCATTCTAAATATAGCCCTAAACATAACCGTAACCCTAACCCTAACACTCACCCTAACCCTAACACTAACCCCTAACACTAACCCTAACCCTAACCTTAACCGTAGCTCTAACCCTATACATAACCCTAACCCTAACCTATAAACCTAACCTTAACCCTAACACTAACCCTAACCCTCTAACCCAAAACCTAAACCTAATCCTAAAAATAACCATAACCCTAACACAAACCCTAAACCATAACCCTAAATCCTAATGCCTCACACTAAACAGTAACCCTAAACATAACCCTAGCCCTAACCCAAAGCATAACCCTAACACTAATCCTAACCCTAGCCTTAACAATAACCACTGACGCTAACCCTAACCCTAGCCCTAACCCCAACCTCTAACCCTAACAAAAACCCTAACCCTAACCCTAGCCCTAACGCCAACCTCTAACCCTAACAAAAACCCTAACCCTAACACTAACCCTAACCCTAACCCTGACCCTAAACTTAACCCTAACTCTAACCCTAACCCTAACCCTAACCCTAACCCTAAGCCTAAACCTAATCATAACCATAACCCTAATCGTAACCCTGAACCCAACCCTAAATAACCGTCACCATAACACCTAACTATAAAGCTAACCCTAACACTAACCCTAACCCTAAACTCTAACCCGAACCATAACCATAATGCTAACCCTAACCCTAACTACTAACTCTAACCCTAACCCTACCCCTAACCCCTAACCCTAACCCTAACACTAATCCAAAACCTAACCCTAACCCTAACCCTAACACTAGCACTAACCCAAACATTTAACCCTAACACTAAGCCTAACGCTAACCCTAACCCTAACCATAAACATAACCATAACCATAACCATAACCATAACCATAAACCTAACCCTAACCCTAAACCTAATCACTAACCCTAACACTAACCCGAACCTTAAACCCTACCCTTAAACCTAACCCAAACATTAACCCTAACCCTAACTCTAATCTCTAATCCTTACGCTAAACCTAACACTAAACATAACCCTAACCCTAAGCCGAATCCTAACACTAACACTACCCTTAATCCCTAAACCTAACCCCAAACCTAACACTAACACTAACCCTAATCCTTATGCTAACCCTAACCCTAACCTAACCCTAACCCAAACTCTAAAACTAACCCTAACCCTAACAGTAACGCAAAGCCTAAGATTAAACTCTAATCCTAACCCTAACACTAACCCTAAACCTAACCCTAACCCTAACCATAACCCTAGCACAAACACTGACACTAAACTTAATCCCTAAACCTAATCCTAACCTTAAACCTAATCCTAATGCTAACCCTAACCCTAACCATAAACCTAACTCTAACCCTAACAGTAACCCTAACCCTAACACTAAACACTAACCTTAACCCTAACACTAACACTAACCCTAACCCTAACCGTAAACTTAACCCTTTCTCTCACCCTTAACCAAAACCCTAACCGTAACCCTAACCCTAACACTAACCCTAACCCTAACCCTAAACCTGAAACTAACAGTAAACTCTAACCCTGCAACTAAGCCTAACACTAACCTTAAACTTAACCCTAACGCTAACCCTAAACTCTAAACCTAACCCTAACACTAACCCTAACCCTAGCCCTAAAGCTAAGCCTCACCCTAACCCTAAACCTAACACTAACCCTAACACTACCCCTAACCCTAAACCTAACCTTAACATTAACAGTAATCATAAACCTAACTCTAAACCTAACCCTAAGCTCTAAGACTAACCCTAACACTAAAGTTAACCCCTAGCCCTAACCCTAACCATAACCCTAACCCTAACCCTAACCCTAATCCTTACCCTAACACTAACGCCTAATGGCAACACTAACCCTAACACTACCCCTAACCTGATCCCTAGCCCTAACCCTAAGCCTAACCCTAACCCTAACCTAACCCTAATCCCTCACCCTAACCCTAACCCCTACCCTAACCATAACCCTAACACTAACTCAAACACTAACACTAATCCCTAAACCGAACCCTAACCCGAACCTTAATGCTAACCCTAACCCTAACCCTAACCCTAACCCTAACCCCTAAACCTAAACCTAACTTTAAACCTAACCTTAACACTAACCCTAAACACTAAGCCTAACACTAAACATAACCCTAACACTAACCGTCACCCTAATCATAACCCTAACCATAACCGTAACTCTAACCTAACAATCAGCCAAACACTAACCCTAACCCATACACCTAAAACTAACCATAACCATAACTCTAAACCTATCCCTAACCCTAACTCTAACCTCTAAACCCAACATTAACACTAACACTAACCCTATATCTCTAAACCTAAACCTAACCCTAACCCTAAACCTAACCATAACCATAACCCTAACACTAACCCTAACCCCTAACCTTAAACCCTAACCCCGAACACTAAACCTTAACCCTAAACATGACCCTAACCCGAATCCTAACCATAACCCTAACCCTAATCCTAACTCTAAACCTAGCCTCTGAGCCTAACCATAACCCTAACCCTAACCCTAACCCTAACACTAACACTAACCCTAACACTAACACTAACACTAACCCTGACACTAAACTCTAACCCTAACCCTAACCCTAACCCTAACCCTAACCCTACGATAAACCTAACCCTAAACGTAATCCTGTTTAGCTCTAACCCTAACCCTAATCCTAACACTAACCCTAACCCATAATAGTAACCCTAACCCTAATCCTATCCTTGACCCTAACCCGATGCCTAATCCTAACCCTAAGCCTAACCTTAACACTATCCCTAATCCCTAACCCAAACCCTGATCCCTAACACTAACCCTAACCCCAAACCTAACCCTAACCATAACACTAACAAAAACACTAACACTAATCCCTAACCTTAAGACTAACACTAAACTTATCCCCTACACTTAAAGGTAACCCAAACCCAAACCTTAAACCTAACCCTAATCTCTAATCCTTAAACTAACCCTAACCCTAACCCTAACCTAACCCAAAACCCTAACATTAACACAAAACTTAACACTAACTGTAAACCTAACCCTAACCCTAACCGTAAGCCTAGCCCTAACCCTAATCATAACCCTAAAATGAACCCTAAATTAACACTCACCTTAAGCCCTAACCCTAACCCTAACCGTAACACTAACCCTAACCCTAACATCTAACCTGAAAACTAAGCCTAGCACTAACCCTAACACTAACCCTAAACCCTAACCACCAACCCTACTTCTAACCCTAACCCTAACCCTACCCCTAACCCTAATCCTAACACTAACCCTAACCCATAACAGTAACCCTAACCCTAATCCTATCCTTGACCCTAACCCGATGCCTAATCCTAACCCTAAGCCTAACCTTAACACTATCCCTAATCCCTAACCCAAACCCTGATCCCTAACACTAACCCTTACCCCAAACCTAACCCTAACCCTAACACTAACACAAACACTAACACTAATCCCTAACCTTAAGACTAACACTAAACTTATCCCCTACCCTTAAAGGTAACCCAAACCCAAACCCTAAACCTAACCTTAATCTCTAATCCTTAAGCTAACCCTAACCCTAACCCTAACCCTAATCCTAACACTAACCCTAAACTTAATCCTAACCCTAAACCTAAACCTAATCTCTAATCCTTATGCTAACCTGAACCCGAACCCTAAACCTAACCCTAACCCTAACATAACCCTAAACTCTAACCCTAACCCTAACACTAAACCTACCCCTAAATCTAACCCCTAAGCCAAACCCTAACATTAACTATAAATCGAACACTAATCCTAACCCTAACTCTAACCCTAAGCTTAAACCTAAATATAACCCTAATCTCTAACCCTAACCCACTAACCATAACCATAACCCTAAACCTAACTTTACCGTAACCATAGCCTTAACACTAACCCTAATCCCTAACTCTAACCTTAACCCTACCCCTAACACTAAGACTACACCTGATCGCTAACTCTAACCCTAACAATAACCATAACCCTAACCCTTAATCTAACACTAACATCTAACCCTACCACTAATGATAACAGTAACCCTATCCCTGCCCTTACCCCTAACCCTAACCTTAACCCTAACACTAACCCTAACCCTTTAACCCTAAACCTAACCATAACCATAACCATAACCATAACCCTAACCCTTAACCCTAAACCATAACCCCTAACCAGAAACTATAACCCTAAACATAACCCTAACCCAAACCCTAACACAATGCTAACCCTAACCCTAACCCTAACCTCTGACCCTAACCCTAACCCTAGCACTAACCCTAGCCTCTAACCCTAACCCTAACCCTAATACTAACAATAACCCTAACCCTAACCCTAACACTAACCCTAACCCTAACCCTGACCCTAAACTTAACCCTAACCCTAAACCTAACCCTAACCATAAGCATAACCATAACCCAAATACTAATTGTAACCCTAAACTGAACCTAAATTAACCCTCACCATAACCCCTAACTCTAACATTAACCCTAAGACTGCCCTAACCCTAATCTCTAACCTGAACCCTAACCCTAACACTAACCCTAGCCCTAAACCTAACCCTAACCACAAAACCTAAATGTAACTCTAACCCTAACCCTGACATTAACCCTACCACTAATCCCTAACCCTAACCCTAAAACTAGCCCTACCCCTAACATGTAACCCTAACACTAAGCCTAACACTAACCCTAACACTAACACTAACACCTAACCCTAACACTACCCCTAAGCTTAACACCTACCCTGAAACCTAACACAAACCCTAACCTTATACCTAACACTAATTTCTAAACCTTACGCTAAACCTAATCCTAAACCTAACCCTAACCCTAACACTAACCCTAATTCTAACCCTAACCCTAAACTTTACACTAACACTAACCTTAATCCCTAAACCTAACCCTAGCACTAACCCTAACACTAAGCCTAAACCCAATCCTTATGCTACCCCTAATCCTAACAATAAAGCTAATACTAACCCTAACCCTAACAGTAACCCTATCCCTAACACTAAACTCTAATCCTAACCCTAACACTAACCCAAAATCTAACACTAACCCTAAACCTAACCCTAACCCTAAATCTAACCCTAACACTGACACTAACCATAACCCTAACCCTAAACCTAACCCAAACCTTAACCCTATACCTAACCCTAATCTCTAAACTTTATGCTAAGCCTAGCCCTAAACCTAACACTGAGCCTAACCCTAACCCTAACCTTTACACTAACACTAACCTTAATCCCTAAAATTAACCATAACACTAACCCTAACCCTAACCTTAACCCTAATCCTTATGCTAACCCTAACTCTAACCCTAAAGCTAACTCTAACCCTAACACTAACCCTAACCCCAACACTAACCCTAACCCCTAAACCTAACCCTAACTTTAACCCTAAACTTAACACTAACCCTAATCCTTAAGCCTAACACTTAACATAAACCTAACCGTCACCCTAATCATAACCCTAACCATAACCGCAACCCTAACCCTAACATTCACACTAACGCTAACCCTAACTCATAAACCTAACCCTACCATAACCATAACTCTAACCCTATCCCTAACCATAACCCTAACCTCTAAACTTAACCTTAATGCTAACACTAACCCTAAACCACTATCCCTAAATCTAACCCTAAACCTGACCCTCACCATAAACATAACCCTTACACTGACCCTAACCCCTAACCCTAAACCCTAACCCATAACCTTAAACCTTAACCCTAAACATAACCCTAAACCTAATCCTAACCATAACCCTAACCCTAACCACTGACCCTAACCCTAACCTCTAACCCTAACAATAACTCTAACCCTAACAGTAACCCTCACCCTAACACTGACCCTAAACTCTAACCCTAACCCTAAACCTAACCCTATGATAAACCTAACCCTAACCCTGTCTAGCTCTAACACTAATCCTAAACCTAACCCTAACCTCTGACCCTAACACTAACCCTAGCCCTAACCCTAACAGTAACACTTACCCTAACACTAACCCTGACCCTAAACTCTAACCCTAGCCCTAACCCTAACCCTAACCCTACGATGAACCTAACCCTAATGATAAACCTAACCCTAAACATAACCCTTAACTCTAACCCTAACCTCTAACCCTAGCCCTAACCCTAACCCTAACCCTAACCTTAACCCTAACCCTAACCCTAAACCTAACTGTAACCCTAACACTAATTGTAACCCTAAACCGAACCCTAAATTTACCCTCACCCTAACCCCTAACCCTAACCCTAACCGTAACACTAACTGTAACCCTTACCTCTAACCCGAACACGAACCCTAACGCTAATCCTAAGCCTAACCCTAACCCTAACCACTAACCTAACTCAACCCTTAACCGTAAGCCTACCCCTAACCCTAATCCTAACCCTAACGTTAACCCCTAACAGTAACCCTAACCCTAACCCTATCCCTGACCCTAACCTGATGCCTAACCCTAACCCTATGCCTAACCTTAACACTATCACTAGCCTTAAACCTAACCCCAACCCTAGCCCTAACCCTAACACTAACACAAACACTAATCCTAATCCCTAACCTTAAGACTAAACCTAACTTAACCCCTACCATTAAAGCTAACCCAAACCCTACCCCTAAACCTAACCCTAGTCTCTAATCCTTACACTAACTCTAACCCTAACCCTAAACCTAACCCTAACCCTAACCTAACCATAAACTCTAACCCTAACCCTAACCCTAACACTAACCCTAACCCTAACCCTAACTCTAACACTAACCCTAACCCTAACCCTAACACTACCCTAACCCTAAACTCTATCCCTAACCCTAACCCTAACACTAAACCTAACCCTAACTCTAACCCTAAGATTAAGCCTAAATATAACCCTAAACTCTAACCCTAATTCTAACACTAACCCACTAACCATAACCCTAACACTACCCTTACTTTACTGTAACCGTAACCCTAACGCTAACCCTAATCCCTAACCCTAACCCTAACCCTACCCATAAAACTAACCCTAAACCTGACCTCTAAACCTAGCCCTAACATTAAGCTTTACCCTAACCTCTAAATCTAACACTAACTCTAACCCTAAAACTAACAGTAACACTAACCATAGCCCTAACCCTTAATCTAACACTAACCTCTAACCCTGCCATTAAAACTAACAGTAACCATATCCCTTAACCTTAAGCCTAACCCTAACCCTAACCATAACCCTAACACTAGCGCTAATCCTGTAACCCTAAACCTAACCCTAACCCTAACCATAACCATTATACTAACACTAACACTAACCCCTAACCCTAAACCCTAACCTAAACATAACCCTAACCTGAACCCTAACCATAACCCTAACCCTAATCCTAACCCTAACACTAACCATAACCCAAACCTCTGACCCTAACACTAACCCTGGCCCTAAACCTAAACTCGGACCCTAACAATAACCCTAACCCTAACACTAACCCTAACCCTAACCCTGACCCTAAAATTAACCCTAACCCTAACCCTAACCCTAACCGTAACCCTACCCCTAACCGTAATCCTAATACTAATCATAACCCTAAAGCGAACCCTAAATTAACCCTCACCATAACCCCTAACTCTAACGCTAACCCTAACACTAACCCTAACCCTAACCTCTAACCCGAACCCTAACCCTAACACTAACGCTAACCCTGACACTACCCCTAACCCGTAAACCTAAACTTAACCCTAACCCTAACACTAGCCCTAACCCTCACCTCTAACCCTAACACAAACCCTAATGCTAACCCTAACCCTAACCCTAACCAAAACCATAACCATAACCATAACCCTAAATCTAACCTTAACACTAACCCCTAACCCTAACACTAACCCTAACCTTAACCCCTAACCTTAAACCTAGCTCAAAACCTAAACCTATACCTAACCCTAATCTCTAAAGCTTATGCTAAACCTGACCCTAACCCTAACACTGACACTAACCCTAACCCTAACCCTAAACCTAACCCTAACCCTAACCCTATTCCTTATGCTACACCTAACCCTAATCCTAATTCTAAAGCTAACCCTAACAGTAACCCTATCCCTAACACTAAATTCTAATCCTAACCCTAATACTAACCCTAACCCTAGATCTAACCGCTAACCAAAACCCTAACCCTAACCTCTAACCCCAACCCTAACACTAACCCTAACCCTAACCCTAAACCTAACGCTCACCCTAAACCGATCCCTAACCCTAACCCTAACCCTAAGTATAACCCTAACCCTAACCCTAATCCCTAACCCTAACCCTAACCCCAAACTTAACGCTAACCATAACCCTAAACCTAACCCTAACCCTAACCTCTATCCCTAATGTTAACCCTAGCCATAATCCTAACCCTAACCCTAAAACTAAAGCTAACCCCTAGCCCTATCCCTAACCCTAACCCTAGCACTAACCCTAAACCTAACCCTAACACTAATCCATAATGGCAACACTAACCCTAACCCTAACTATAAACCTAATACCTAAACCTAACCCTAACACTAACTCTAACACTAACACTAATCCCTAAACCGAACCCTAACCCTAACCTTAATCCTAACACTAACCCTAACACTAACCCTAACACTAACACCTAAACCTAAACCTAACTTTAACCCTAACATTAACACTAAACCTAATACCTAAGCCTAACACTAAACCTAATCCTAAACCTAACCATCACCCTAATCATAACCCTAACCATAACCATAGCACTAACCCTAACACTCACCCTAACCAAAACCCTTACTATAACCATAACTCTAACCCTATCCCTAACCCTAACCTTAACCTCTAAACCTAACCTCAATGCTAACACTAACCCTAACACTCTAACCCTAAACCTAAGCCTAACCCTAACCATAACCATAACCATAACACTAACACTAACCCTAACACCTAACCCAAAACCCTAACCCCTAACCCTAAACATAACCCTAACACAAACCCTAAACATATCCCTAACCCTAATCCTAACACTAACCCTAACCTTAACCTCTAACACTTACCCTAACCCTATCCCTAACCCTAACAATAACCCTACGATAAACCTAGTACTAATCCTAACTCTAAACCTGTCTAGCTCTAACCCTATCCCTAATTCTAACCCCTAACCCTAACCCTAACCCAAACCCTAAACTGATCCCTAAACCTAACCCTAACCCTAACCCTAACCCTAACCCTAACCTAACCATAAACTCTAACCCTAAACCTATCACTAAGCCTAACCCTAACCCGAACCCTAACCCTAACCCTAAAAATAACCCTAACCCTAACACTAAGCCTAACCCTAATACTGATGCTAAACTCTAAACCTAACCCTAATCCTAACCCTATCCCTACGATAACCCTAACCCTAACCATAACCATAACCCTGTCTAGCTCTAACCCTAAACTTAATCCTAACACCTAAGACCTAACACTAAGCCGTAACTCTAACATTAACCGTAATCTTAAGCCTAACCCTAACCCTAACCCTAACCTTAACCGTAATCCTAACCCTAATCGTAACCCTAAAACGAACCATAAATTTACCTTCACCCTAACCCCTAAGCCTAACCCTAACCCTAACACTAACCCTAACATTATCGCTAACCATAACCCTAACCTTTAACCCTAAACCTAACCCTAACCCTCTAAACCTAACCCTAACCCTAGCCCTAACAGTAACACTAACCCTAATCTCTAACCCTAAACGTAACTCTAAATCTAAACCTTACCATAACTCTAACCCTAACCCTAACCCAAACCCTAGCCTTAACCTTAACCCTAACCATAATGCTAACCCTAATCTATAAATGTAACCATAAGCCTAACCCTTAAACTAATGGTATGCCGAAACCTAATCCTAACCCTAACGATAATCCTTACCCCTAAACTTAACCACTAACATTAAGGCATAATCCTAAGCCTAACCCCTAACCTTAAGCCCTAAAACTAATACTAACCCTAACCCTAACTCTAACCCCAAACATAACCCTAAACCTCTAAACCTAACCCTAACCCTAACTCTAACCCTAACCCTAACACTAAAACTAACCACTAACCTTAGCCCTAACCCTAACCCTAACCCGAATACTAAACATAACCCTAATCCCTAACTGTAACTGTAACCCTAACAATAACCCTAAACCTAACCCAAACCCTAACCCAAACACCTAACCCAAACTCTGAACCTAACCCTAACACAAACCCTAACCCTAACCGTAATCCTAACCCTAATCCTAACCCTAACCCTAACCCCTAACCCTAACCCCATAACCCTAACCCCTAACACTAACCTCAACCCTTAGCCCTAACCCTAACCCTAACCTTAACCCTAACCCAAATCCCTAACACTAACTCTAAACCTAACTCTAACCATGAACATAACCCTAACCCTAAAACTAAAACTAACCCTAACCCTAACCCTAAACCCTGACACTAACGATAACTGTATCACTAACACTAACCTCTAACCCTAACCCTAAAACTAACAATAACCCTAACCCTAACCCCAAGGTCTAACCCGAATGCTATGACTAACCCTAAACCTAACCCTAACCCAAAGCCTATCCTTAACCCTAACCAAAATCCCTAACCCTAACTCTAACCCTAACCCTAACCATAACCCTAAAACTAACCCTAACTCTAACACTAACCCTAACCATAACCCTAAAACTAACCCTAACTCTAACACTAACCCTAAACCTAACCCTAAATCCTAACCCTAAGGATAACCCTATCACTAACCCTAACCCTAACCTCTAACCTTATCCCTAAACCTAACGCTAACCCTAACCCTAACCCTAACCCTAACCATTAACCCTAGCACTAACCCTAACACTACCCTAACCCTAACCCCTAAACTTAACCCTAATCCCTAAGCCTAACAATATATCTAACCCTAACCCTAACCATCACCCTAATCATAACCCTAACCATAACCGTAACCCTAACCCTAACACTAACATAACCCTAGCCCCTAACCATAACATTAACCATAACCATAACCCTATCTCTAACCCTAACCCTAACCTCTAAATTAACCTTAACTCTAACACTAAACCTAAATCTCTAAACCTAACCCTAACCCTAACACTAACCCTAACCCCTAACCCTAAACCATAACCCCTAACCATAAGTACTAACCCTAAACCTAACCCTAACCCGAACACTAAAACTAACCCCACCCCTAATCCTAACCCTAACCCTAACCCTAACCTCTGATCCTAACCCTAACCCTAACCACTAACCCTAACACTAAGCTTAACCCTAACCATGACTCTAAACTCTAACCCTAACCCTAACCCTAACCCTCACCCTACGACACCCCTAAACCTAACCCTAACCCCAACCCAAACCCTGTCTAGCTCTAAACCTAACCCTAATCCTAACCACTAACCCCAATCCCTAACACGTAACCTTAACATTAACCCTAATCTTAAACCTTACCCTAACCCTAACACTAACCCTAACCCTAACTGTAACCTTAACCCTAAACATAACCCTAAAACAAACCCTAAATTTACCCTCACACTAACCACTAACCCTAACCCGAACCTGAACTCGAACCCTAACTCTAACCCTAACCTTAACTCTCACCATAACCATGACCTTTAACCTAAACCTAACCATAACCCTCTAACCCTAACCCTAACCATAACCATAACCATAACCCTAATGCTAAACCTAATCTCTAACCCTAAAAGTAACCCTAAATCTAAACCTCACCGTAAGCCTAACCCTAACCCTAACACTAACACTAACCTCTAACCCTAACCGTAACCCTAACCCTAACCCTAACCCTAACCGTAAACCTAACCATAACCCTAATCCTAACCCTAACCCTAACCATAATTCTAACCCCTAATCCTAACCCCTATCCTTAAGCCATAACCCTAAACCTAACCCCTAATGTTAAGCCCTAACTCTAATACTAATACTAACCTTAAACCTAACCCAAACCCTAATGGTAACCCTAACCCCAAACCTAACTCTAACCCTCTAATCCTAACACTAACCCTAACCCTAATGGTAACCCTGACCCCAAACCTAACCCTAACCTGCTAACCCTAACCCTAACCCTAACACTAAAACTAACTACTAACCTTAACCTTAACTCTAACCCTAATCATAAACCTAACCCTAACCCCTAACTCTAACCATAACTCTAACAATAACCCTAAACCTAACCCTAACCCAAATCCCTAAACCTAACTCTAACCCTTACCCTAACACTAACCCTAAGCCTAATCCTAAAGCTAAACCTAACCCTAAGCACTAACCCTAAACCTAACCCCTCACCCTGAGCACCAACCCTAAGCCCTAACCCTAACCCTAACCATAACCCTAACCCTAACCTCAACCCATAACCCCAACCCTAACCCTAACTTTAACCCTACCCCAAATCCATAACCCTATCTCTAACCATAACCCTAACCGTATATATAACCCTAACCCTAACGCTAACACTAACCCTAACCCTAACCATAAGTCCCAAACCTAAAAATAACCCTGTCACTAAACCTAACCCTAACCTGTTTCCATAAACTGAAACCTAACGCTAACACTAACCCTAACCCTAACCCTCTATTCCTAACCCTGACCCTAACACTAACCCCAACTCTAACCCTAACCCTAACCCTTAACCCTAGCACTAACCCTAACACTAACCTTAACCCTAACCCCTAAATATAATGTGAAACATGTCACATGTCAACCATGTGATATGTGTCATGTGACATCTGACATGTGACATGTGTGACACATGTCACAAGCCACACGTGTGACATGTATATTGTGACATGTGTGTCACATGTCACATGGCACACAATGTGACATGTGAAATGTGACATGTGTAACACATGTCCCCTGTAAAACCAGTAATAGGTGACATGTGACATATGTGACACATGTCATGCATCACTTGTGTGACATGAGATGTGACATATGCCATGTGGGACACATGTCAAATGTCACATGTGTGATGCCTGACATGTGACATTTGTGACACATGTCACATGTGTTACATGTGAAATATGACGTGTGACCCATCTCAAGTCACATGTCACATGTTGCAGGTGTATATGTGACATGTCTCACACTAGACACATGTCACCTATCACACGTGCAACATGAGACATGTGTCACATGTGTCACACTTGTCCCATATCACACATGTAACATGTGTCACTCTTGTCACATTTCACACGTGTGACATGTGATATGTGTCACACATCTCACATATCACATGTCAAACAGAGATATATGTTTCACACATGTCACATGTCACTTGTCAATGTGTGACATGTGTCATACATGTCATATGTCACTTGTCAATGTGTGACATGTGTCATACATGTCATATGTCACATGCCACACCTTCACATGTGACAAGTGTCACACCTCTCACAAGTCACACGTTTGACATGTGACATGTGTCATACATGTCACATATCACATGTTACACATGTGATATGTGACATGGGTCTCACAAATCACATGTAATATGTCACACTTGTGATATGTGACATGTGTGACACATGTCACATGTCAGGTTACAAACATGTGACATGTGACATTTGACATTTGTCACACATGTCACGTGTTACTTGTGACATGTACTAGAGCATATATCAAAAATGTCACTTGTCACATGTGAAACGTGTGATTTGTGACATGTGTAACACATGTCACATGTCACTTCAAACATATGTTCCAGAGTGCACTACATATGTGTCATGTGGTGCATACGACACTGGTATGACAAGTGACCTTTGACATGTGTGACCCATGTCACATGTCACACGTGTGTCATGTGACATTGGACATGTGTGACCCATGTCACATGTCACACGTGTATCATTTGATTTGTTTGACACATGTCAGGGGACACATGTGTGACATGTGACATGTGACAATGGTCACACATGTCACTTATCACATGTGTGACATGTGACATATATGACACATGTCATACATCACAAGTGTGACATGTGTCAAGTGTCACACATGACACATATCACAGGTGTTGAATGTGACATTTGACATGTAACAAGTGTGACACATGTTACATGTCACACATGTGACATGTGACATGTGATATGTGACTTGTGTGACCCATGTGAAATGTCACACACTTGTGTGACCCATGTGAAATGTCACATGGGTGACATGTGACATGTTTCACACATGTCAAATATCGCACATGTGACATGTGACATGTAACATGTGTGGCACATGTGACATGTCACACATGTGACATTGGTCACACATGTATTATATCACACGGGTGACATATGACACCTGTCTGATGTCATAAGGGTGCCATGTGACATGTGATAGGTTTGCCACATGTCATATGTCACATGTTTGACCTGTGACATGTGCCATGTGTCACACATGGCACATGTCTCACGTCTGACAGGTGACATATCTGACACTGTGACATGTGACTTGTGACGTGAGATATGTGACACATATCACATGTCAAACGTGTGACATGTGACATGTTACATATGTCATACATGTCACATATCACAGGTGTGACATATGACATGTGACATGTGTGACCATGTCACATGTCACACGTCTGACCATGTCACATGTCACACGTCTGACATGTGACATGGTCACACATGTCACATGTCACACGTGTGAGATGTTACATGTGACGTGTTTGACCCATGTCAAATGTCAAACATGTGTCATGTGACATGTGATATATGCGAAAGCAGTCACAGATCACATGCATGACATGTTGCAAGTGACATTTGTCATGTTTTACACATGTAACATGTCACACGTGTGACATGTGACATCGGACATGTGTGACAGTAGTCACATGTCCCACATGGGACATATGATATGCAACACCTGACATGTGTCACCCATGTCACATGCAACACGTGACATGTGATATGTGTCACATATGTCACATGTCAAACGTGTGACATGTGACATGTGTCACACATGTCACAATCTACAACTTTGACATGTGACAAGTGTGACATTTATGACACATGTCACATGTAACATATCTGACATGTGACATGTGACCTGTGACATGTTTGACAGCATGTCAAATGACACATGTGTGAGATGTGACTTCTGACATGTGACATGGGTGACACATATCACATGTCATGATGTGACATGTGATATGTACCATGTGACATGTGACATGTGTGATTCATGTCACATGTCAAACGTGTGACATGTGACATGTGTCACACATGTCATATTTCACACGTCAGAAAAATGACATGTGACATGTATGAATCATCACACCTGTCACACGTGTAACATGTGACATGTGTCACATATGTCACATGACACAGATGTGGCATGTGACATGTGACATGGGTGACACATATCACATGTCACACGTGTGACATGTGACTTCTGACATAACCCCATGGTGTTTTTCACACTCTTACATTTCCGTGCCTCCTTCTTACCCTCTCAATGTGACATATGCAGTCATGGTTTTTTCTTTAGGATATTTCCCGGTGTTGTTCAGGTCCCCCAATGCACACAACACTGTGGTGACATGTGTAACCTGTGACATATCATATTTAATATGTGTGACACAGGGCACATATGACACGTGTGCTATGCCATGTGTGCCATGTGTCACACATGTCACATATCACACGTGTGACATATGACATGTGATATGTGTCACCCATGTCACATGTCATGTCACATGTCAAACGTGTGACCTGTGACATGTGACATGTGTGACCCATATCACATGTCACACATGTGACATGTCACATGTCACCCGTGGGAAATGTGACATGTGATGTGTGAAAATTGTCACATGTCAAACGTGTGATATGTGACATGTGTGACACATGTGTGACACATGTCACATGTCACACATGTGATGTGTGACATGTGTCACATATAACACATGTGACATGTGATGTGTTACATAAGTGACACATGTCACATGTCATACATATGACATGTGACTTCTTACATAACCCCTTCATGTTTTACACACTCTTACATTTCCACTGCCTATTCCGGCCCTCTCGATGCAAAACACGCTGTCATGGTTTTTTCACTAGTACATTTCCCATCCTGGTTCAGGCCACCCCCAGGCACATACCCCTGTGGTGTTTTTCTGATCGTACATTTTTGTGATCTGGTTCAGACCCTACTGATGAACACCACTCCATGGTATTTTGCTCTCTCCTAGACTTTTCTGGCCTTGTTTAGTCTCTCCCAATGTGCACCAGCCTGTAATTTTTTTTCTCATTCCTAAATATCCCATGCCTGATTCAGACCCGAAGCGTAACAACTCGTGGAGTTTTTCACACACCTACATTTTCCCAGCCTTGTTTAGACCCACCTGCTGCGCATCACTTCGTGGTGTTTTTGTGACTCGTACATTTTCCTGGCTTGTTACAGCCCCTCCTGATGCACACCATCCCATGTTGTTTTTCACATTCCTACATTTTTCTGTCCTGGTTGAGACCTTCACCATGAGAACAAGACCGTGGGGTATTTCTCACTCCTACATTTTCCAGCCTGGTTAACACTCTCACGATGTGCACCTACCCATTATGTTTTTCACACACTTACATTTCAACTATGTATAATCCACAGGACACATCATATGTGTAGTTTGATGTACATGAATTGTGTCATATATGCTATAGCATGTGTCACAGATGTCACTTATCACATGTCACATGTGTGATATGTGACATGTGTCACACATGTCACATGTCACATGACACCTGTGATTGAGAGTGCACGACATATGTGTCATGTGACAGATATAACAAAGGTGTGACATGTGAAATGTGACATGCATGACCCATGTCACATGTCACACGTGTGTCCTGTGACATGTGACATGTATGACCCATGTCGCATGTCATACCTGTGTCATGTGACATGTGATATGTGACATTTTTCACACACGTCATATGTCACATGTGTGACATATGACATGTGACATACATGACAGTTGTCACATTTCACATGTGTGACATGTGACATGTAACATACATGTGACATGTGATATATGACATGTGTCACACATGTCACATGACACACGTGTGACATGTGACATGTTTGACACAGGTCACATGTCACACATGTTTCATTTTACATGTGTCACACATGTCACATGTCAAATGTCACACGTGTGACGTGTGACATGTGTCACACATATTACATGTCACGTCACATGTGTGACATGCATCAGAAGGGTCTGAAGCAGGCAGTGGAAATGTAGGATTGAGAAAAACATCACAGGGTGGTGCACATAGGGAGGGTCTCAAACAGGACGTTAACATGTAGGAGTGAGAGAAACATCATGGGGTGGTGCGCATCGGGAGGGTCTGAAATAGGCAGTGGAAATTTAGGTTTCTAAAAAACATCATCGGGTAGAGCACATAGGCAAGTCTGAAACAGATCGGGAGGAGTGAGGAGTGAGAGGAGTGAGGAGTGTAGGAGTGAGAAAAAGACCACTGAGTGGTGTGCAACAGGATGTTGTGAACCAGGCCGGGAAAATGTATGAGTGAGAAAAATACATGGTGTTGCGCATCAGAAGGTTCTAAAACAGGACAGGAAAATGTACCAGTGAGAAAAACCCCATGGGTTGGTGCAACATGTGACATGTGACATGTGTGAAACACATGTGACATATGACAATGTCACACCTGTCACATGTCACACATGTGACATGTGAAATGTGACATGTGACAGGTTTGACACATGTCACATGTCACAGGTATGACATGCATCACACATGTCAAATGTCAAGGGTCACAGGTGTGACACACATCAGAAGCATCTGAAGCAGGCAGTGGAAATGTAGGATTGTGAAAAATATCACGAGGCGGTGCATATAGGGAGGGTCTCAAACAGGTGGTTAACATGTAGGAGTGAGAGAAATGTCATGGGGTGGTGCCCATCAGGAGGGTCTGAAATAGGCAGTGGAAATGTAGGATAGAGAAAAGCACAATGGGGTGGTTTGCATCGGGAGGTTCTGAAACAAGCAGTGGAAATGTAGGTTTCTGAAAAACATCACGGAGTGGTGCGCATAGGGAAGTCTGAACCAGATCAGGAGGAGTGAGGAGTTAGAGGAGTGAGGAGTGTAGGAGCAAGAAAAAGACCACTGGGTGGTGCCCATCAGGATGTTGTGAACCAGGTCGGGAAAATGTAAGAGTGAGAAAAACACCACATGGTGTTGAGAATCAGAAGGGTCTGAAACAGGCCGGGAAAATGTGCCAGTGAGAAAAGCCCCATGGGTTGGTGCAACATGTGACATGTGACATGTGTGATACATGTCACATGACACACGTGTGACATATGACCTGTGTCACACATGTCACGTGTGACATGTAACATGTGACAGGTGTGGCACATTTCACATGTCATATGTGTGACATGTGTCACACATGTCACATGTCGAGGTACACAGGTGTGACATTTGACATGTGACATGTCACACACATCACATGTGTGACATGTGACATGTGATATGTGTCACACATGTCACATGTCACATGTCGTATGTGTGACATGCATCAGAAGGGTCTGAGCAGGCAGTGGAAATGTAGGATTGTGAAAAACAAGACGGGGTGGTGTGCATAAGGAGGGTCTCCACCAGAACGTTAACATGTAGGAGTGAGAGAAACATCACGGGGTGGTGCGCATCGGGAGGGTCTGAAATAGGCAGTGGAAATGTAGGAACTAGAAAAGCAAAACAGGGTGGTTCTCATCGGGAGATTTCAAAACAAGCAGTGGAAATATAGGTTTCTAAAAACATCATGGGGTGGTGCATATAGGGAAGTATGAACCAGATCGGCAGGAGTGAGGAGTGAGAGGAATGAGGAGTGTAGGAGTGAGAAAAAGACCACAGGGTGGTGCGAATCGGGATGTTTTGAGCCAGGCCAGGAAAATGTACATGTGAGAAAAACACCACATGGTGTTGTGCATCAGAAGGCGCTGAAACAGGCTGGGAAAATGTACCAGTGAGAAAAACACCACGGGTTGGTGCAACATGTGACATGTGACATGCATGACACATGTCAGATGTCACAGTGTGACATATGACATGTTTCACACATGTGACATGTCACATGTGTGACATGCTACACACATGTCACATGTCAAGGGTCACAGGTGTGACATTTGACATGTGACATGTATGAGACATGTCACACGTCACATTGTGACATGTGTCATTTGTCACATACATGTTACACGTGTGACATGTGATGTGTGACATGTGTCACACATGTCACATTTCACATGTGTGACAGGTGACATGTGACATACGTGTGACATGTGACACATGTGACACATATCATATATCACATGTAACATGTGTGACACACGTGTTTCATTTTACATGTATCACACATGTCACCTGTCAAATGTCACATGTGTGACATGTTACATGTGTCACACATGTCACATGTCACAAGTCACACATGTGGCATGCATCAGAATGGTCTGAAGGAGGCAGTGGAAATGTAGGATTGTGAAAAACATCACAGGGTGGTGCGCATGGGAAAGTCTGAACCAGATCGGGAGGAGTGAGGAGTGAGACGAGTGAGAACTGTAGGAGTGAGAAAAACACCACTGCGTGGTGCGCATCGGGATGTTGTGGACCAGGCTGGGAAAATGAACCAGTGACAAAACACACCATGGTGTGTTGCACACTGGATGGGTCTGATCCAGGCCAAAAAATGTAGAGGTGAGAAAAATATCATGAGGTTTGGAGCGTATCAGAAGGGTCCGAACCAGGTAGTCAAAGTGTAGTAGTGAGGAAAACACCATGGTGTGAGCACATTGGGATGGTCTGAACCAAGTAGTGGGAATGTAGGAGTGAGAAAAGAACCATGGGGTGGTGCGCATCGTGAGGGTCTGAAACAGGGCATTAAAATGTAGGAATGAGAAAAACACCACGAGGTGGTGCACAGCCTGAGGCTCTCAAAAAGACTGTTAAATGTAAGAGTGAGCAAAACACAATGATGTGGTGCACAGCAGGAGGTTCTGAATCATGCAGGGGAATTGTAGGAGTGAGAGAAACACTATGGTGTGCTTGGAATATCCAGGGTCTAAACCAGGCAGGGGATATGCAGGAGTGAGAAAATCACCATGGCATGGTTTGCATTGGTAGGGTCTGAATAAGACAGGGGAATCTCTATACCTTATAGAGTGCTCAGAATATAGAGGGTGGAAACAAGGCAGGGGAAATGTAGGGAGTGAGAAAAACACATCGGGGTGGTTCGCATCTGGGAGGTTCTTAACCAGGCAGTAGAAATGTAGGATTGTGAAAACATCACAGGGTGGTGTGCATAGGGAAGTCTGAACCAGATCGGGAAAATCTAGGAGTGAAAAAAAGACCACTTGGTGATACACATTGGGATGTTGTTAATCAGGCAGGAAAAATATATTAGTGAGAAAAACACCACATGGTGTTGTGCATCAGAAGGGTCTGAAACAGGCCGGGAAAATGTACCAGTGAGAAAAACCCAAGTGTTGGGGCAACATGTAAAATGTGACATGTGTGACATGTGTCACCTGTCACACGTGTGATATTTGACATGTGACATGTATGATACATGTCACACATCACAGGTGTGACATATCACATGTGTCACACATGTCACATGTGTGGCATGATGCATATGCCACACATGTCACATGTGTCACACGTGTGACATGTCACATGTGTCACACCTGTCAGACGTCACATGTGTGACACATTTCACATGTCCCATACCACATGTGACATGTGTGACATGTGTGACATGTGTGACATGTCACAAATCACATGTGACATGTATGACACATGATATGTCACATAAGACACGTGTGACACCTGTCACATCTCACACATGTGACATGTCAAATGTGACACACGACATGTGACTTGTGACATGTGTGATACATTTATGTGTCACATGTCATGTGTCACACATGTGACATGTCACATTTGTCATACACATCACATGTCATACGTGTGACATGTGTCATACATGTCACATGGACATAGGACACTTGACATGTGTGACACATGTCAAATGTCACGTGTCACACGTGTGGCATGTGACATGTGTGACACATGTGACATGTCACATGTCACTTGTCACTCATGTCATACATGTCACATGTGACACGTGACATGTGACATGTATCACACATGTCAAATGTCACACGTTTGACACATGGCATGTGTCATGCATGTCTCATGTGACACGTGACATGTCACACATGTCACATGTAACATGTCACACTGTGTCTCACATGTCACATGTAACATGTCACACATATGTCTTACATGTCACATGTCACGTGTGTGACACATATGATATGTGACATGTGTCACACATGTCACATCTCACATGTCGCAACAACCTGTGGGGTTTTTCTCGCTGGTACATTTTACCGACCTGTTTCAGAGCCTCCCGATGTGCACCATCTGGTGGGCCTTTTCTAACTGCTATGTTTTCCCGACCTGTTTCAGACCCTTCTGATATGCAACACTATGTGGTGTTTTTCTCAGTGCTAAATTTTCTCCATGTTGTACATAAACTCACAGTGCACACTCACCCCGTGGTGTTTTTATCATTCATACAATTTTCACAACCCAGTCCACATCATCCTGATGTGTACCACCCAGTGGTCTTTTTCTCACTCCTACATTTTCCCAATCTGGTTCAGTCTTCCCTATGCTCACCACCACGTGATGTTTTTCACAATGCTACATTTCCACTGCTTGCTTCAGACTTTCCTGATGCACTGCACCCCGTGTTTTTCCTCACTTTACATCTCCACTGCAAGGTTCAGACCCTTGTGATATGCCCCACCCCCCAGTGTTTTTCTCACTACTGCATTTCCACTGCCTGGTTCAGACCCTCCCGATGTGCACCACCCCATGTTTTTCTCATTCCTATATTTTCCCAGCCTGGTTCAGAAATTCCCTATGTGCACCACCCCTTGGTGTTTTTCTCATTACAACATTTTCCCCACCTGGTGTAGACATTCCTGATTAGGACCACACTGTGGTATTTTTCTGACTGCTACATTTTCCCCGCCTGGTTCAGACCTTCCCCAAGAGCACCACAATGTTGTGTTTTTCTCACCCATACATTTTCTCGGCTTCGTTCAGAACCTTCTGATGCACACCACCCCGTGGTGTTTTTCTCAGTCCTACATTTTCCCAGCCTGGTTCAGAAGATCACTATGTGCAAGACCCCTTGGTGTTTTTCTCATTCCAACACTTTCCCGACCTGGTTTAGACATTCCTGATGAGGACCACACTGCGGTGTTTTTCTGACTTCTACATCTCCCAGCCTGGTTCAGACCTTCCTGAAGAGCACCACACATGTCACATGTGACCTATGACATGTGACATGTGTGACACAGGTCATGAGTCACGTCACACGTGTGACATGTCATGTGTCACACATGTGTCACACATGTCACTTGTCACATGTGTGACATGTAACATGTGTCATACATTTGACATGTCACATGTCATGTGTGGGAGATGTGACATGTGTGGCACTTGTCACATGTTAAATGTCACACGTGTGACATGTGACATGTGTCACATATAACACATGTGACATGTGATGTGTTACATAAGTGACACATGTCACATGTCATACATATGACATGTGACTTCTTACATAACCCCTTCATGTTTTACACACTCTTACATTTCCACTGCCTATTCCGGCCCTCTCGATGCAAAACACGCTGTCATGGTTTTTTCACTAGTACATTTCCCATCCTGGTTCAGGCCACCCCCAGGCACATACCCCTGTGGTGTTTTTCTGATCGTACATTTTTGTGATCTGGTTCAGACCCTACTGATGAACACCACTCCATGGTATTTTGCTCTCTCCTAGACTTTTCTGGCCTTGTTTAGTCTCTCCCAATGTGCACCAGCCTGTAATTTTTTTTCTCATTCCTAAATATCCCATGCCTGATTCAGACCCGAAGCGTAACAACTCGTGGAGTTTTTCACACACCTACATTTTCCCAGCCTTGTTTAGACCCACCTGCTGCGCATCACTTCGTGGTGTTTTTGTGACTCATACATTTTCCTGGCTTGTTACAGCCCCTCCTGATGCACACCATCCCATGTTGTTTTTCACATTCCTACATTTTTCTGTCCTGGTTGAGACCTTCACCATGAGAACAAGACCGTGGGGTATTTCTCACTCCTACATTTTCCAGCCTGGTTAACACTCTCACGATGTGCACCTACCCATTATGTTTTTCACACACTTACATTTCAACTATGTATAATCCACAGGACACATCATATGTGTAGTTTGATGTACATGAATTGTGTCATATATGCTATAGCATGTGTCACAGATGTCACTTATCACATGTCACATGTGTGATATGTGACATGTGTCACACATGTCACATGTCACATGACACCTGTGATTGAGAGTGCACGACATATGTGTCATGTGACAGATATAACAAAGGTGTGACATGTGAAATGTGACATGCATGACCCATGTCACATGTCACACGTGTGTCCTGTGACATGTGACATGTATGACCCATGTCGCATGTCATACCTGTGTCATGTGACATGTGATATGTGACATTTTTCACACACGTCATATGTCACATGTGTGACATATGACATGTGACATACATGACAGTTGTCACATTTCACATGTGTGACATGTGACATGTAACATACATGTGACATGTGATATATGACATGTGTCACACATGTCACATGACACACGTGTGACATGTGACATGTTTGACACAGGTCACATGTCACACATGTTTCATTTTACATGTGTCACACATGTCACATGTCAAATGTCACACGTGTGACGTGTGACATGTGTCACACATATTACATGTCACGTCACATGTGTGACATGCATCAGAAGGGTCTGAAGCAGGCAGTGGAAATGTAGGATTGAGAAAAACATCACAGGGTGGTGCACATAGGGAGGGTCTCAAACAGGACGTTAACATGTAGGAGTGAGAGAAACATCATGGGGTGGTGCGCATCGGGAGGGTCTGAAATAGGCAGTGGAAATTTAGGTTTCTAAAAAACATCATCGGGTAGAGCACATAGGCAAGTCTGAAACAGATCGGGAGGAGTGAGGAGTGAGAGGAGTGAGGAGTGTAGGAGTGAGAAAAAGACCACTGAGTGGTGTGCAACAGGATGTTGTGAACCAGGCCGGGAAAATGTATGAGTGAGAAAAATACATGGTGTTGCGCATCAGAAGGTTCTAAAACAGGACAGGAAAATGTACCAGTGAGAAAAACCCCATGGGTTGGTGCAACATGTGACATGTGACATGTGTGAAACACATGTGACATATGACAATGTCACACCTGTCACATGTCACACATGTGACATGTGAAATGTGACATGTGACAGGTTTGACACATGTCACATGTCACAGGTATGACATGCATCACACATGTCAAATGTCAAGGGTCACAGGTGTGACACACATCAGAAGCATCTGAAGCAGGCAGTGGAAATGTAGGATTGTGAAAAATATCACGAGGCGGTGCATATAGGGAGGGTCTCAAACAGGTGGTTAACATGTAGGAGTGAGAGAAATGTCATGGGGTGGTGCCCATCAGGAGGGTCTGAAATAGGCAGTGGAAATGTAGGATAGAGAAAAGCACAATGGGGTGGTTTGCATCGGGAGGTTCTGAAACAAGCAGTGGAAATGTAGGTTTCTGAAAAACATCACGGAGTGGTGCGCATAGGGAAGTCTGAACCAGATCAGGAGGAGTGAGGAGTTAGAGGAGTGAGGAGTGTAGGAGCAAGAAAAAGACCACTGGGTGGTGCCCATCAGGATGTTGTGAACCAGGTCGGGAAAATGTAAGAGTGAGAAAAACACCACATGGTGTTGAGAATCAGAAGGGTCTGAAACAGGCCGGGAAAATGTGCCAGTGAGAAAAGCCCCATGGGTTGGTGCAACATGTGACATGTGACATGTGTGATACATGTCACATGACACACGTGTGACATATGACCTGTGTCACACATGTCACGTGTGACATGTAACATGTGACAGGTGTGGCACATTTCACATGTCATATGTGTGACATGTGTCACACATGTCACATGTCGAGGTACACAGGTGTGACATTTGACATGTGACATGTCACACACATCACATGTGTGACATGTGACATGTGATATGTGTCACACATGTCACATGTCACATGTCGTATGTGTGACATGCATCAGAAGGGTCTGAGCAGGCAGTGGAAATGTAGGATTGTGAAAAACAAGACGGGGTGGTGTGCATAAGGAGGGTCTCCACCAGAACGTTAACATGTAGGAGTGAGAGAAACATCACGGGGTGGTGCGCATCGGGAGGGTCTGAAATAGGCAGTGGAAATGTAGGAACTAGAAAAGCAAAACAGGGTGGTTCTCATCGGGAGATTTCAAAACAAGCAGTGGAAATATAGGTTTCTAAAAACATCATGGGGTGGTGCATATAGGGAAGTATGAACCAGATCGGCAGGAGTGAGGAGTGAGAGGAATGAGGAGTGTAGGAGTGAGAAAAAGACCACAGGGTGGTGCGAATCGGGATGTTTTGAGCCAGGCCAGGAAAATGTACATGTGAGAAAAACACCACATGGTGTTGTGCATCAGAAGGCGCTGAAACAGGCTGGGAAAATGTACCAGTGAGAAAAACACCACGGGTTGGTGCAACATGTGACATGTGACATGCATGACACATGTCAGATGTCACAGTGTGACATATGACATGTTTCACACATGTGACATGTCACATGTGTGACATGCTACACACATGTCACATGTCAAGGGTCACAGGTGTGACATTTGACATGTGACATGTATGAGACATGTCACACGTCACATTGTGACATGTGTCATTTGTCACATACATGTTACACGTGTGACATGTGATGTGTGACATGTGTCACACATGTCACATTTCACATGTGTGACAGGTGACATGTGACATACGTGTGACATGTGACACATGTGACACATATCATATATCACATGTAACATGTGTGACACACGTGTTTCATTTTACATGTATCACACATGTCACCTGTCAAATGTCACATGTGTGACATGTTACATGTGTCACACATGTCACATGTCACAAGTCACACATGTGGCATGCATCAGAATGGTCTGAAGGAGGCAGTGGAAATGTAGGATTGTGAAAAACATCACAGGGTGGTGCGCATGGGAAAGTCTGAACCAGATCGGGAGGAGTGAGGAGTGAGACGAGTGAGAACTGTAGGAGTGAGAAAAACACCACTGCGTGGTGCGCATCGGGATGTTGTGGACCAGGCTGGGAAAATGAACCAGTGACAAAACACACCATGGTGTGTTGCACACTGGATGGGTCTGATCCAGGCCAAAAAATGTAGAGGTGAGAAAAATATCATGAGGTTTGGAGCGTATCAGAAGGGTCCGAACCAGGTAGTCAAAGTGTAGTAGTGAGGAAAACACCATGGTGTGAGCACATTGGGATGGTCTGAACCAAGTAGTGGGAATGTAGGAGTGAGAAAAGAACCATGGGGTGGTGCGCATCGTGAGGGTCTGAAACAGGGCATTAAAATGTAGGAATGAGAAAAACACCACGAGGTGGTGCACAGCCTGAGGCTCTCAAAAAGACTGTTAAATGTAAGAGTGAGCAAAACACAATGATGTGGTGCACAGCAGGAGGTTCTGAATCATGCAGGGGAATTGTAGGAGTGAGAGAAACACTATGGTGTGCTTGGAATATCCAGGGTCTAAACCAGGCAGGGGATATGCAGGAGTGAGAAAATCACCATGGCATGGTTTGCATTGGTAGGGTCTGAATAAGACAGGGGAATCTCTATACCTTATAGAGTGCTCAGAATATAGAGGGTGGAAACAAGGCAGGGGAAATGTAGGAGTGAGAAAAACACATCGGGGTGGTTCGCATCTGGAGGTTCTTAACCAGGCAGTAGAAATGTAGGATTGTGAAAAACATCACAGGGTGGTGTGCATAGGGAAGTCTGAACCAGATCGGGAAAATCTAGGAGTGAAAAAAAGACCACTTGGTGATACACATTGGGATGTTGTTAATCAGGCAGGAAAAATATATTAGTGAGAAAAACACCACATGGTGTTGTGCATCAGAAGGGTCTGAAACAGGCCGGGAAAATGTACCAGTGAGAAAAAACCCAAGTGTTGGGGCAACATGTAAAATGTGACATGTGTGACATGTGTCACCTGTCACACGTGTGATATTTGACATGTGACATGTATGATACATGTCACACATCACAGGTGTGACATATCACATGTGTCACACATGTCACATGTGTGGCATGATGCATATGCCACACATGTCACATGTGTCACACGTGTGACATGTCACATGTGTCACACCTGTCAGACGTCACATGTGTGACACATTTCACATGTCCCATACCACATGTGACATGTGTGACATGTGTGACATGTGTGACATGTCACAAATCACATGTGACATGTATGACACATGATATGTCACATAAGACACGTGTGACACCTGTCACATCTCACACATGTGACATGTCAAATGTGACACACGACATGTGACTTGTGACATGTGTGATACATTTATGTGTCACATGTCATGTGTCACACATGTGACATGTCACATTTGTCATACACATCACATGTCATACGTGTGACATGTGTCATACATGTCACATGGACATAGGACACTTGACATGTGTGACACATGTCAAATGTCACGTGTCACACGTGTGGCATGTGACATGTGTGACACATGTGACATGTCACATGTCACTTGTCACTCATGTCATACATGTCACATGTGACACGTGACATGTGACATGTATCACACATGTCAAATGTCACACGTTTGACACATGGCATGTGTCATGCATGTCTCATGTGACACGTGACATGTCACACATGTCACATGTAACATGTCACACTGTGTCTCACATGTCACATGTAACATGTCACACATATGTCTTACATGTCACATGTCACGTGTGTGACACATATGATATGTGACATGTGTCACACATGTCACATCTCACATGTCGCAACAACCTGTGGGGTTTTTCTCGCTGGTACATTTTACCGACCTGTTTCAGAGCCTCCCGATGTGCACCATCTGGTGGGCCTTTTCTAACTGCTATGTTTTCCCGACCTGTTTCAGACCCTTCTGATATGCAACACTATGTGGTGTTTTTCTCAGTGCTAAATTTTCTCCATGTTGTACATAAACTCACAGTGCACACTCACCCCGTGGTGTTTTTATCATTCATACAATTTTCACAACCCGGTCCACATCATCCTGATGTGTACCACCCAGTGGTCTTTTTCTCACTCCTACATTTTCCCAATCTGGTTCAGTCTTCCCTATGCTCACCACCACGTGATGTTTTTCACAATGCTACATTTCCACTGCTTGCTTCAGACTTTCCTGATGCACTGCACCCCGTGTTTTTCCTCACTTTACATCTCCACTGCAAGGTTCAGACCCTTGTGATATGCCCCACCCCCCAGTGTTTTTCTCACTACTGCATTTCCACTGCCTGGTTCAGACCCTCCCGATGTGCACCACCCCATGTTTTTCTCATTCCTATATTTTCCCAGCCTGGTTCAGAAATTCCCTATGTGCACCACCCCTTGGTGTTTTTCTCATTACAACATTTTCCCCACCTGGTGTAGACATTCCTGATTAGGACCACACTGTGGTATTTTTCTGACTGCTACATTTTCCCCGCCTGGTTCAGACCTTCCCCAAGAGCACCACAATGTTGTGTTTTTCTCACCCATACATTTTCTCGGCTTCGTTCAGAACCTTCTGATGCACACCACCCCGTGGTGTTTTTCTCAGTCCTACATTTTCCCAGCCTGGTTCAGAAGATCACTATGTGCAAGACCCCTTGGTGTTTTTCTCATTCCAACACTTTCCCGACCTGGTTTAGACATTCCTGATGAGGACCACACTGCGGTGTTTTTCTGACTTCTACATCTCCCAGCCTGGTTCAGACCTTCCTGAAGAGCACCACACATGTCACATGTGACCTATGACATGTGACATGTGTGACACAGGTCATGAGTCACGTCACACGTGTGACATGTCATGTGTCACACATGTGTCACACATGTCACTTGTCACATGTGTGACATGTAACATGTGTCATACATTTGACATGTCACATGTCATGTGTGGGAGATGTGACATGTGTGGCACTTGTCACATGTTAAATGTCACACGTGTGACATGTGACATGTGTCACATATAACACATGTGACATGTGATGTGTTACATAAGTGACACATGTCACATGTCATACATATGACATGTGACTTCTTACATAACCCCTTCATGTTTTACACACTCTTACATTTCCACTGCCTATTCCGGCCCTCTCGATGCAAAACACGCTGTCATGGTTTTTTCACTAGTACATTTCCCATCCTGGTTCAGGCCACCCCCAGGCACATACCCCTGTGGTGTTTTTCTGATCGTACATTTTTGTGATCTGGTTCAGACCCTACTGATGAACACCACTCCATGGTATTTTGCTCTCTCCTAGACTTTTCTGGCCTTGTTTAGTCTCTCCCAATGTGCACCAGCCTGTAATTTTTTTTCTCATTCCTAAATATCCCATGCCTGATTCAGACCCGAAGCGTAACAACTCGTGGAGTTTTTCACACACCTACATTTTCCCAGCCTTGTTTAGACCCACCTGCTGCGCATCACTTCGTGGTGTTTTTGTGACTCATACATTTTCCTGGCTTGTTACAGCCCCTCCTGATGCACACCATCCCATGTTGTTTTTCACATTCCTACATTTTTCTGTCCTGGTTGAGACCTTCACCATGAGAACAAGACCGTGGGGTATTTCTCACTCCTACATTTTCCAGCCTGGTTAACACTCTCACGATGTGCACCTACCCATTATGTTTTTCACACACTTACATTTCAACTATGTATAATCCACAGGACACATCATATGTGTAGTTTGATGTACATGAATTGTGTCATATATGCTATAGCATGTGTCACAGATGTCACTTATCACATGTCACATGTGTGATATGTGACATGTGTCACACATGTCACATGTCACATGACACCTGTGATTGAGAGTGCACGACATATGTGTCATGTGACAGATATAACAAAGGTGTGACATGTGAAATGTGACATGCATGACCCATGTCACATGTCACACGTGTGTCCTGTGACATGTGACATGTATGACCCATGTCGCATGTCATACCTGTGTCATGTGACATGTGATATGTGACATTTTTCACACACGTCATATGTCACATGTGTGACATATGACATGTGACATACATGACAGTTGTCACATTTCACATGTGTGACATGTGACATGTAACATACATGTGACATGTGATATATGACATGTGTCACACATGTCACATGACACACGTGTGACATGTGACATGTTTGACACAGGTCACATGTCACACATGTTTCATTTTACATGTGTCACACATGTCACATGTCAAATGTCACACGTGTGACGTGTGACATGTGTCACACATATTACATGTCACGTCACATGTGTGACATGCATCAGAAGGGTCTGAAGCAGGCAGTGGAAATGTAGGATTGAGAAAAACATCACAGGGTGGTGCACATAGGGAGGGTCTCAAACAGGACGTTAACATGTAGGAGTGAGAGAAACATCATGGGGTGGTGCGCATCGGGAGGGTCTGAAATAGGCAGTGGAAATTTAGGTTTCTAAAAAACATCATCGGGTAGAGCACATAGGCAAGTCTGAAACAGATCGGGAGGAGTGAGGAGTGAGAGGAGTGAGGAGTGTAGGAGTGAGAAAAAGACCACTGAGTGGTGTGCAACAGGATGTTGTGAACCAGGCCGGGAAAATGTATGAGTGAGAAAAATACATGGTGTTGCGCATCAGAAGGTTCTAAAACAGGACAGGAAAATGTACCAGTGAGAAAAACCCCATGGGTTGGTGCAACATGTGACATGTGACATGTGTGAAACACATGTGACATATGACAATGTCACACCTGTCACATGTCACACATGTGACATGTGAAATGTGACATGTGACAGGTTTGACACATGTCACATGTCACAGGTATGACATGCATCACACATGTCAAATGTCAAGGGTCACAGGTGTGACACACATCAGAAGCATCTGAAGCAGGCAGTGGAAATGTAGGATTGTGAAAAATATCACGAGGCGGTGCATATAGGGAGGGTCTCAAACAGGTGGTTAACATGTAGGAGTGAGAGAAATGTCATGGGGTGGTGCCCATCAGGAGGGTCTGAAATAGGCAGTGGAAATGTAGGATAGAGAAAAGCACAATGGGGTGGTTTGCATCGGGAGGTTCTGAAACAAGCAGTGGAAATGTAGGTTTCTGAAAAACATCACGGAGTGGTGCGCATAGGGAAGTCTGAACCAGATCAGGAGGAGTGAGGAGTTAGAGGAGTGAGGAGTGTAGGAGCAAGAAAAAGACCACTGGGTGGTGCCCATCAGGATGTTGTGAACCAGGTCGGGAAAATGTAAGAGTGAGAAAAACACCACATGGTGTTGAGAATCAGAAGGGTCTGAAACAGGCCGGGAAAATGTGCCAGTGAGAAAAGCCCCATGGGTTGGTGCAACATGTGACATGTGACATGTGTGATACATGTCACATGACACACGTGTGACATATGACCTGTGTCACACATGTCACGTGTGACATGTAACATGTGACAGGTGTGGCACATTTCACATGTCATATGTGTGACATGTGTCACACATGTCACATGTCGAGGTACACAGGTGTGACATTTGACATGTGACATGTCACACACATCACATGTGTGACATGTGACATGTGATATGTGTCACACATGTCACATGTCACATGTCGTATGTGTGACATGCATCAGAAGGGTCTGAGCAGGCAGTGGAAATGTAGGATTGTGAAAAACAAGACGGGGTGGTGTGCATAAGGAGGGTCTCCACCAGAACGTTAACATGTAGGAGTGAGAGAAACATCACGGGGTGGTGCGCATCGGGAGGGTCTGAAATAGGCAGTGGAAATGTAGGAACTAGAAAAGCAAAACAGGGTGGTTCTCATCGGGAGATTTCAAAACAAGCAGTGGAAATATAGGTTTCTAAAAACATCATGGGGTGGTGCATATAGGGAAGTATGAACCAGATCGGCAGGAGTGAGGAGTGAGAGGAATGAGGAGTGTAGGAGTGAGAAAAAGACCACAGGGTGGTGCGAATCGGGATGTTTTGAGCCAGGCCAGGAAAATGTACATGTGAGAAAAACACCACATGGTGTTGTGCATCAGAAGGCGCTGAAACAGGCTGGGAAAATGTACCAGTGAGAAAAACACCACGGGTTGGTGCAACATGTGACATGTGACATGCATGACACATGTCAGATGTCACAGTGTGACATATGACATGTTTCACACATGTGACATGTCACATGTGTGACATGCTACACACATGTCACATGTCAAGGGTCACAGGTGTGACATTTGACATGTGACATGTATGAGACATGTCACACGTCACATTGTGACATGTGTCATTTGTCACATACATGTTACACGTGTGACATGTGATGTGTGACATGTGTCACACATGTCACATTTCACATGTGTGACAGGTGACATGTGACATACGTGTGACATGTGACACATGTGACACATATCATATATCACATGTAACATGTGTGACACACGTGTTTCATTTTACATGTATCACACATGTCACCTGTCAAATGTCACATGTGTGACATGTTACATGTGTCACACATGTCACATGTCACAAGTCACACATGTGGCATGCATCAGAATGGTCTGAAGGAGGCAGTGGAAATGTAGGATTGTGAAAAACATCACAGGGTGGTGCGCATGGGAAAGTCTGAACCAGATCGGGAGGAGTGAGGAGTGAGACGAGTGAGAACTGTAGGAGTGAGAAAAACACCACTGCGTGGTGCGCATCGGGATGTTGTGGACCAGGCTGGGAAAATGAACCAGTGACAAAACACACCATGGTGTGTTGCACACTGGATGGGTCTGATCCAGGCCAAAAAATGTAGAGGTGAGAAAAATATCATGAGGTTTGGAGCGTATCAGAAGGGTCCGAACCAGGTAGTCAAAGTGTAGTAGTGAGGAAAACACCATGGTGTGAGCACATTGGGATGGTCTGAACCAAGTAGTGGGAATGTAGGAGTGAGAAAAGAACCATGGGGTGGTGCGCATCGTGAGGGTCTGAAACAGGGCATTAAAATGTAGGAATGAGAAAAACACCACGAGGTGGTGCACAGCCTGAGGCTCTCAAAAAGACTGTTAAATGTAAGAGTGAGCAAAACACAATGATGTGGTGCACAGCAGGAGGTTCTGAATCATGCAGGGGAATTGTAGGAGTGAGAGAAACACTATGGTGTGCTTGGAATATCCAGGGTCTAAACCAGGCAGGGGATATGCAGGAGTGAGAAAATCACCATGGCATGGTTTGCATTGGTAGGGTCTGAATAAGACAGGGGAATCTCTATACCTTATAGAGTGCTCAGAATATAGAGGGTGGAAACAAGGCAGGGGAAATGTAGGAGTGAGAAAAACACATCGGGGTGGTTCGCATCTGGAGGTTCTTAACCAGGCAGTAGAAATGTAGGATTGTGAAAAACATCACAGGGTGGTGTGCATAGGGAAGTCTGAACCAGATCGGGAAAATCTAGGAGTGAAAAAAAGACCACTTGGTGATACACATTGGGATGTTGTTAATCAGGCAGGAAAAATATATTAGTGAGAAAAACACCACATGGTGTTGTGCATCAGAAGGGTCTGAAACAGGCCGGGAAAATGTACCAGTGAGAAAAAACCCAAGTGTTGGGGCAACATGTAAAATGTGACATGTGTGACATGTGTCACCTGTCACACGTGTGATATTTGACATGTGACATGTATGATACATGTCACACATCACAGGTGTGACATATCACATGTGTCACACATGTCACATGTGTGGCATGATGCATATGCCACACATGTCACATGTGTCACACGTGTGACATGTCACATGTGTCACACCTGTCAGACGTCACATGTGTGACACATTTCACATGTCCCATACCACATGTGACATGTGTGACATGTGTGACATGTGTGACATGTCACAAATCACATGTGACATGTATGACACATGATATGTCACATAAGACACGTGTGACACCTGTCACATCTCACACATGTGACATGTCAAATGTGACACACGACATGTGACTTGTGACATGTGTGATACATTTATGTGTCACATGTCATGTGTCACACATGTGACATGTCACATTTGTCATACACATCACATGTCATACGTGTGACATGTGTCATACATGTCACATGGACATAGGACACTTGACATGTGTGACACATGTCAAATGTCACGTGTCACACGTGTGGCATGTGACATGTGTGACACATGTGACATGTCACATGTCACTTGTCACTCATGTCATACATGTCACATGTGACACGTGACATGTGACATGTATCACACATGTCAAATGTCACACGTTTGACACATGGCATGTGTCATGCATGTCTCATGTGACACGTGACATGTCACACATGTCACATGTAACATGTCACACTGTGTCTCACATGTCACATGTAACATGTCACACATATGTCTTACATGTCACATGTCACGTGTGTGACACATATGATATGTGACATGTGTCACACATGTCACATCTCACATGTCGCAACAACCTGTGGGGTTTTTCTCGCTGGTACATTTTACCGACCTGTTTCAGAGCCTCCCGATGTGCACCATCTGGTGGGCCTTTTCTAACTGCTATGTTTTCCCGACCTGTTTCAGACCCTTCTGATATGCAACACTATGTGGTGTTTTTCTCAGTGCTAAATTTTCTCCATGTTGTACATAAACTCACAGTGCACACTCACCCCGTGGTGTTTTTATCATTCATACAATTTTCACAACCCGGTCCACATCATCCTGATGTGTACCACCCAGTGGTCTTTTTCTCACTCCTACATTTTCCCAATCTGGTTCAGTCTTCCCTATGCTCACCACCACGTGATGTTTTTCACAATGCTACATTTCCACTGCTTGCTTCAGACTTTCCTGATGCACTGCACCCCGTGTTTTTCCTCACTTTACATCTCCACTGCAAGGTTCAGACCCTTGTGATATGCCCCACCCCCCAGTGTTTTTCTCACTACTGCATTTCCACTGCCTGGTTCAGACCCTCCCGATGTGCACCACCCCATGTTTTTCTCATTCCTATATTTTCCCAGCCTGGTTCAGAAATTCCCTATGTGCACCACCCCTTGGTGTTTTTCTCATTACAACATTTTCCCCACCTGGTGTAGACATTCCTGATTAGGACCACACTGTGGTATTTTTCTGACTGCTACATTTTCCCCGCCTGGTTCAGACCTTCCCCAAGAGCACCACAATGTTGTGTTTTTCTCACCCATACATTTTCTCGGCTTCGTTCAGAACCTTCTGATGCACACCACCCCGTGGTGTTTTTCTCAGTCCTACATTTTCCCAGCCTGGTTCAGAAGATCACTATGTGCAAGACCCCTTGGTGTTTTTCTCATTCCAACACTTTCCCGACCTGGTTTAGACATTCCTGATGAGGACCACACTGCGGTGTTTTTCTGACTTCTACATCTCCCAGCCTGGTTCAGACCTTCCTGAAGAGCACCACACATGTCACATGTGACCTATGACATGTGACATGTGTGACACAGGTCATGAGTCACGTCACACGTGTGACATGTCATGTGTCACACATGTGTCACACATGTCACTTGTCACATGTGTGACATGTAACATGTGTCATACATTTGACATGTCACATGTCATGTGTGGGAGATGTGACATGTGTGGCACTTGTCACATGTTAAATGTCACACGTGTGACATGTGACATGTGTCACATATAACACATGTGACATGTGATGTGTTACATAAGTGACACATGTCACATGTCATACATATGACATGTGACTTCTTACATAACCCCTTCATGTTTTACACACTCTTACATTTCCACTGCCTATTCCGGCCCTCTCGATGCAAAACACGCTGTCATGGTTTTTTCACTAGTACATTTCCCATCCTGGTTCAGGCCACCCCCAGGCACATACCCCTGTGGTGTTTTTCTGATCGTACATTTTTGTGATCTGGTTCAGACCCTACTGATGAACACCACTCCATGGTATTTTGCTCTCTCCTAGACTTTTCTGGCCTTGTTTAGTCTCTCCCAATGTGCACCAGCCTGTAATTTTTTTTCTCATTCCTAAATATCCCATGCCTGATTCAGACCCGAAGCGTAACAACTCGTGGAGTTTTTCACACACCTACATTTTCCCAGCCTTGTTTAGACCCACCTGCTGCGCATCACTTCGTGGTGTTTTTGTGACTCATACATTTTCCTGGCTTGTTACAGCCCCTCCTGATGCACACCATCCCATGTTGTTTTTCACATTCCTACATTTTTCTGTCCTGGTTGAGACCTTCACCATGAGAACAAGACCGTGGGGTATTTCTCACTCCTACATTTTCCAGCCTGGTTAACACTCTCACGATGTGCACCTACCCATTATGTTTTTCACACACTTACATTTCAACTATGTATAATCCACAGGACACATCATATGTGTAGTTTGATGTACATGAATTGTGTCATATATGCTATAGCATGTGTCACAGATGTCACTTATCACATGTCACATGTGTGATATGTGACATGTGTCACACATGTCACATGTCACATGACACCTGTGATTGAGAGTGCACGACATATGTGTCATGTGACAGATATAACAAAGGTGTGACATGTGAAATGTGACATGCATGACCCATGTCACATGTCACACGTGTGTCCTGTGACATGTGACATGTATGACCCATGTCGCATGTCATACCTGTGTCATGTGACATGTGATATGTGACATTTTTCACACACGTCATATGTCACATGTGTGACATATGACATGTGACATACATGACAGTTGTCACATTTCACATGTGTGACATGTGACATGTAACATACATGTGACATGTGATATATGACATGTGTCACACATGTCACATGACACACGTGTGACATGTGACATGTTTGACACAGGTCACATGTCACACATGTTTCATTTTACATGTGTCACACATGTCACATGTCAAATGTCACACGTGTGACGTGTGACATGTGTCACACATATTACATGTCACGTCACATGTGTGACATGCATCAGAAGGGTCTGAAGCAGGCAGTGGAAATGTAGGATTGAGAAAAACATCACAGGGTGGTGCACATAGGGAGGGTCTCAAACAGGACGTTAACATGTAGGAGTGAGAGAAACATCATGGGGTGGTGCGCATCGGGAGGGTCTGAAATAGGCAGTGGAAATTTAGGTTTCTAAAAAACATCATCGGGTAGAGCACATAGGCAAGTCTGAAACAGATCGGGAGGAGTGAGGAGTGAGAGGAGTGAGGAGTGTAGGAGTGAGAAAAAGACCACTGAGTGGTGTGCAACAGGATGTTGTGAACCAGGCCGGGAAAATGTATGAGTGAGAAAAATACATGGTGTTGCGCATCAGAAGGTTCTAAAACAGGACAGGAAAATGTACCAGTGAGAAAAACCCCATGGGTTGGTGCAACATGTGACATGTGACATGTGTGAAACACATGTGACATATGACAATGTCACACCTGTCACATGTCACACATGTGACATGTGAAATGTGACATGTGACAGGTTTGACACATGTCACATGTCACAGGTATGACATGCATCACACATGTCAAATGTCAAGGGTCACAGGTGTGACACACATCAGAAGCATCTGAAGCAGGCAGTGGAAATGTAGGATTGTGAAAAATATCACGAGGCGGTGCATATAGGGAGGGTCTCAAACAGGTGGTTAACATGTAGGAGTGAGAGAAATGTCATGGGGTGGTGCCCATCAGGAGGGTCTGAAATAGGCAGTGGAAATGTAGGATAGAGAAAAGCACAATGGGGTGGTTTGCATCGGGAGGTTCTGAAACAAGCAGTGGAAATGTAGGTTTCTGAAAAACATCACGGAGTGGTGCGCATAGGGAAGTCTGAACCAGATCAGGAGGAGTGAGGAGTTAGAGGAGTGAGGAGTGTAGGAGCAAGAAAAAGACCACTGGGTGGTGCCCATCAGGATGTTGTGAACCAGGTCGGGAAAATGTAAGAGTGAGAAAAACACCACATGGTGTTGAGAATCAGAAGGGTCTGAAACAGGCCGGGAAAATGTGCCAGTGAGAAAAGCCCCATGGGTTGGTGCAACATGTGACATGTGACATGTGTGATACATGTCACATGACACACGTGTGACATATGACCTGTGTCACACATGTCACGTGTGACATGTAACATGTGACAGGTGTGGCACATTTCACATGTCATATGTGTGACATGTGTCACACATGTCACATGTCGAGGTACACAGGTGTGACATTTGACATGTGACATGTCACACACATCACATGTGTGACATGTGACATGTGATATGTGTCACACATGTCACATGTCACATGTCGTATGTGTGACATGCATCAGAAGGGTCTGAGCAGGCAGTGGAAATGTAGGATTGTGAAAAACAAGACGGGGTGGTGTGCATAAGGAGGGTCTCCACCAGAACGTTAACATGTAGGAGTGAGAGAAACATCACGGGGTGGTGCGCATCGGGAGGGTCTGAAATAGGCAGTGGAAATGTAGGAACTAGAAAAGCAAAACAGGGTGGTTCTCATCGGGAGATTTCAAAACAAGCAGTGGAAATATAGGTTTCTAAAAACATCATGGGGTGGTGCATATAGGGAAGTATGAACCAGATCGGCAGGAGTGAGGAGTGAGAGGAATGAGGAGTGTAGGAGTGAGAAAAAGACCACAGGGTGGTGCGAATCGGGATGTTTTGAGCCAGGCCAGGAAAATGTACATGTGAGAAAAACACCACATGGTGTTGTGCATCAGAAGGCGCTGAAACAGGCTGGGAAAATGTACCAGTGAGAAAAACACCACGGGTTGGTGCAACATGTGACATGTGACATGCATGACACATGTCAGATGTCACAGTGTGACATATGACATGTTTCACACATGTGACATGTCACATGTGTGACATGCTACACACATGTCACATGTCAAGGGTCACAGGTGTGACATTTGACATGTGACATGTATGAGACATGTCACACGTCACATTGTGACATGTGTCATTTGTCACATACATGTTACACGTGTGACATGTGATGTGTGACATGTGTCACACATGTCACATTTCACATGTGTGACAGGTGACATGTGACATACGTGTGACATGTGACACATGTGACACATATCATATATCACATGTAACATGTGTGACACACGTGTTTCATTTTACATGTATCACACATGTCACCTGTCAAATGTCACATGTGTGACATGTTACATGTGTCACACATGTCACATGTCACAAGTCACACATGTGGCATGCATCAGAATGGTCTGAAGGAGGCAGTGGAAATGTAGGATTGTGAAAAACATCACAGGGTGGTGCGCATGGGAAAGTCTGAACCAGATCGGGAGGAGTGAGGAGTGAGACGAGTGAGAACTGTAGGAGTGAGAAAAACACCACTGCGTGGTGCGCATCGGGATGTTGTGGACCAGGCTGGGAAAATGAACCAGTGACAAAACACACCATGGTGTGTTGCACACTGGATGGGTCTGATCCAGGCCAAAAAATGTAGAGGTGAGAAAAATATCATGAGGTTTGGAGCGTATCAGAAGGGTCCGAACCAGGTAGTCAAAGTGTAGTAGTGAGGAAAACACCATGGTGTGAGCACATTGGGATGGTCTGAACCAAGTAGTGGGAATGTAGGAGTGAGAAAAGAACCATGGGGTGGTGCGCATCGTGAGGGTCTGAAACAGGGCATTAAAATGTAGGAATGAGAAAAACACCACGAGGTGGTGCACAGCCTGAGGCTCTCAAAAAGACTGTTAAATGTAAGAGTGAGCAAAACACAATGATGTGGTGCACAGCAGGAGGTTCTGAATCATGCAGGGGAATTGTAGGAGTGAGAGAAACACTATGGTGTGCTTGGAATATCCAGGGTCTAAACCAGGCAGGGGATATGCAGGAGTGAGAAAATCACCATGGCATGGTTTGCATTGGTAGGGTCTGAATAAGACAGGGGAATCTCTATACCTTATAGAGTGCTCAGAATATAGAGGGTGGAAACAAGGCAGGGGAAATGTAGGAGTGAGAAAAACACATCGGGGTGGTTCGCATCTGGAGGTTCTTAACCAGGCAGTAGAAATGTAGGATTGTGAAAAACATCACAGGGTGGTGTGCATAGGGAAGTCTGAACCAGATCGGGAAAATCTAGGAGTGAAAAAAAGACCACTTGGTGATACACATTGGGATGTTGTTAATCAGGCAGGAAAAATATATTAGTGAGAAAAACACCACATGGTGTTGTGCATCAGAAGGGTCTGAAACAGGCCGGGAAAATGTACCAGTGAGAAAAAACCCAAGTGTTGGGGCAACATGTAAAATGTGACATGTGTGACATGTGTCACCTGTCACACGTGTGATATTTGACATGTGACATGTATGATACATGTCACACATCACAGGTGTGACATATCACATGTGTCACACATGTCACATGTGTGGCATGATGCATATGCCACACATGTCACATGTGTCACACGTGTGACATGTCACATGTGTCACACCTGTCAGACGTCACATGTGTGACACATTTCACATGTCCCATACCACATGTGACATGTGTGACATGTGTGACATGTGTGACATGTCACAAATCACATGTGACATGTATGACACATGATATGTCACATAAGACACGTGTGACACCTGTCACATCTCACACATGTGACATGTCAAATGTGACACACGACATGTGACTTGTGACATGTGTGATACATTTATGTGTCACATGTCATGTGTCACACATGTGACATGTCACATTTGTCATACACATCACATGTCATACGTGTGACATGTGTCATACATGTCACATGGACATAGGACACTTGACATGTGTGACACATGTCAAATGTCACGTGTCACACGTGTGGCATGTGACATGTGTGACACATGTGACATGTCACATGTCACTTGTCACTCATGTCATACATGTCACATGTGACACGTGACATGTGACATGTATCACACATGTCAAATGTCACACGTTTGACACATGGCATGTGTCATGCATGTCTCATGTGACACGTGACATGTCACACATGTCACATGTAACATGTCACACTGTGTCTCACATGTCACATGTAACATGTCACACATATGTCTTACATGTCACATGTCACGTGTGTGACACATATGATATGTGACATGTGTCACACATGTCACATCTCACATGTCGCAACAACCTGTGGGGTTTTTCTCGCTGGTACATTTTACCGACCTGTTTCAGAGCCTCCCGATGTGCACCATCTGGTGGGCCTTTTCTAACTGCTATGTTTTCCCGACCTGTTTCAGACCCTTCTGATATGCAACACTATGTGGTGTTTTTCTCAGTGCTAAATTTTCTCCATGTTGTACATAAACTCACAGTGCACACTCACCCCGTGGTGTTTTTATCATTCATACAATTTTCACAACCCGGTCCACATCATCCTGATGTGTACCACCCAGTGGTCTTTTTCTCACTCCTACATTTTCCCAATCTGGTTCAGTCTTCCCTATGCTCACCACCATGTGATGTTTTTCACAATGCTACATTTCCACTGCTTGCTTCAGACTTTCCTGATGCACTGCACCCCGTGTTTTTCCTCACTTTACATCTCCACTGCAAGGTTCAGACCCTTGTGATATGCCCCACCCCCCAGTGTTTTTCTCACTACTGCATTTCCACTGCCTGGTTCAGACCCTCCCGATGTGCACCACCCCATGTTTTTCTCATTCCTATATTTTCCCAGCCTGGTTCAGAAATTCCCTATGTGCACCACCCCTTGGTGTTTTTCTCATTACAACATTTTCCCCACCTGGTGTAGACATTCCTGATTAGGACCACACTGTGGTATTTTTCTGACTGCTACATTTTCCCCGCCTGGTTCAGACCTTCCCCAAGAGCACCACAATGTTGTGTTTTTCTCACCCATACATTTTCTCGGCTTCGTTCAGAACCTTCTGATGCACACCACCCCGTGGTGTTTTTCTCAGTCCTACATTTTCCCAGCCTGGTTCAGAAGATCACTATGTGCAACACCCCTTGGTGTTTTTCTCATTCCAACACTTTCCCGACCTGGTTTAGACATTCCTGATGAGGACCACACTGCGGTGTTTTTCTGACTTCTACATCTCCCAGCCTGGTTCAGACCTTCCTGAAGAGCACCACACATGTCACATGTGACCTATGACATGTGACATGTGTGACACAGGTCATGAGTCACGTCACACGTGTGACATGTCATGTGTCACACATGTGTCACACATGTCACTTGTCACATGTGTGACATGTAACATGTGTCATACATTTGACATGTCACATGTCATGTGTGGGAGATGTGACATGTGTGGCACTTGTCACATGTTAAATGTCACACGTGTGACATGTGACATGTGTCACCCGTGGAACATGTCACATGTTACATGTGAAATGTGTCACAGATGTCACACGTGACGTTACACGTGTGACATGTCACATGTGTCACACATGTCACATGTGATATATTACATGTGTGACATGTGTCACACATGTCACATGTCACATGCATCACACATGTCACGTGTGACATTTTACATGTGTGACATGTGACATGGGTCACACGTGTCACATGTCACGTGTCACATGTCTCGCACATGTCACATGTGACATGTGTGACCCATGTGACACGTGACATGTGTCACACATGTCACATGTCAAATGTCACACATGTGACACGTGACATTTGTCACACATGTCGAATGTCACATGCCACACTTGTGACAATATTTACAATTACAATTACAAGTCTCCAATTACAACATTACATCTGTCTGCTTCACCTGGCAGTGCTACTTAATTTTGCCTCCTGCATTCTGATCTTCTCTTTTTAGGTGCATATGTTCTAAGTATCTTCAACAAACTGGAGAATGAAAAAACTCATCTAACATTGTGGAAGGACAGCTTTCCTCTTATACAAACGTGAGTTAAAGATTGTGCAGTGATACAGATTTATTGTTCAGTATCACAATGAATGTAGATGCAGAAATTCTCAGCAGACAACAAGTGAGCCAAATTCAACTGCATGGTAAAATGATCACAGGAAATGATCAAATAGGATTTATCTCTGGGATGCAAGGATATTTCCATGTAAGCTGATCAATAATGTGATGTGTCACCTTAATACAATAAAGAATAAAAATCATATGATCATTTTAGTAGCTGTGGAAAAAGCAATTGAAAAAAACTCTACAAATTAGTTTTATGATAAAAATCTCTCAGGAAATTAGATATAAAGGAAATACACTTCATTAAAAGACCATATTTTACAAGGCCAAAGCTAATGTCACTGCTGAGGTGACAGCTGAAAGATTCCCTAAGATTAGGGAAATCAAGAAATATGCTCATCCTCACTGCTTATATCCAATTCTGCCCTGGAAATCCTGGGCACAGCAGTGAGGCATCTAAATTAGAAAGGAACAGTAAAATTGTCTGTGCAGATTACATGATTTTCTCTGTAGAATACTCTAAAAATGTCACCCAAAAATGGTAGAACAAGTAAATTCTGTCTACCTGTGCCATATGAAAACCAGTTGTGTTTCTGCATACAAAGGATCAATACAGGGCAAAAGTAATGCTGTTTACAACAGGTCCCAAAAATATAGCACTGGAGTCTCCCTTATCTGCTGCCTTGTTCACCGTGGAAATCATGGTTTTGGTTTCCAAGGTTTTGGTCACATGTAGTCAATGAAGGTCCAATATCATAAAATGGAATATTTAAGAAGAAAACAATTCTGAAATTCAGACTGTGCCCATGCTGGGTGGTGTGGTGAGATCACAGGAGTCCAGCCTTCCAGTCCTGGGAAGGGACATGTCCTTTGACCCTGGTGTCCACATTTCCTGTCATCTCTTCTTTAGTAGCCATGGTGATGACCAGAGAGACATTTGCAGTGTCCCAGGGCTTACATTCACATAATTTATTTTACTCAGTAAATTAAAGCACAAAACTAATGATGCTAACCCTGTGAGTATACCAAAGAGAAGCTGCAGTGTGCTTCCTTTAAGTGAGGAGATAAAAGTTCCCTATTTAATAAGGAGAGGAAAATATGTGTGTTGATGTTGCTAAGAGATAATATAATAAGGATCAATCTGCTCTCCAAGACAGTGCAGAGAAGGAAAATGAAATTCATGACAGCTTTCTATTCACCTCAGACATCAAAATGATGTCCAGGGTGTGTGATAAATGTGATAAATTTTCTTCTCGGCCCACAGCTACTGTATTATTTTACATCACCATAAGAAGTACAGTGTAGGATATTTTGAGAGAGATAGAGATGACATTCTCCTAAACATTGTATTGTTACAGTTTACTCTTATTGCTAATTGTTGTCAGTACTGGATTGTACTTTACAATGTAAACTTTACAATACATATGCACATGTAGTTAGAAATAATTATGTGTAGGGTTCAATGGTTTTTGTACTTTCAGTGACAGTCTTGGAATACACATACCTTGGGTAAGATACCATGATTATGAATAAATGCAACCAAGGAGCTGACAGATATTCACACTGAAAGTATAAAACATTGCTGCAAAAAGTTGAAGAAGATAGAAATAAAAGGAGAGATAATCAAGTCCTTTGATTCAAAAAATCAGGATTGTCAAATGTCAATAAGTATCCAACGTGAACTGCAGACTCAGAGCGATTCCTACCAACATTTAAATGCCACCTTTTAATAGAACTGGGAGAAATGTTTCTAAAATACAAATGGAACTACAGGATCCCAAATGGCTAAAGCATTCCTAAGCAAAAATAACCAAACCAAACCAGCAAATAAAACACCAGAGTTAAAAGTGCTTCCAAGATAGGGGGTGGGAGAAGCAGAAAGGGCTGGCTTCATATGTACACACAGCGATGTACCATGATGGATGCACTCATTGTGTATCACAAGTACATATAAAATATGTACATGTAAAATATATATTTTATTTAGAAATAATATAAAATAATTATTTTATAATAATTTATTTTATTTAGAAATATTTTACTATATTTTATTTTAAAATAATATAAAATAATTATGTTAAGCAAAGCAGCATGTTAATGGCACAAAAACTGATTCATGAGATAATGTTACAGAATATTAAACCCCAAAATAAATCAGTATATTTATGTCCAATCGATCTTCACAAAAATGATCCAAGAATGTGCTGTGGGAAACAGCTTTCTCCTACATACTGGGATGGGGAAATGCACATACACATGCAGAGCAACTGTAACTGGAGGTGCACCTCACACTATACACTATATATTATAAAATTAAATGAGACTTCAATGTGTGATGTGAAACTGGAAAAAACACAAGGAAAATCTTGGTGACATAGTTTTGAGCAATGATTTTGGAATATGACCCACAAATTACAGGCTGAAAAATTGAAAACAAAATAAAAATGGGAATGAGTCTACTTAAAGCAAATCCTAGACAGCAAATTCAGACAATCACCCCAACGCCTTTCAATGCGGTCATCTCACAGGGTCCAGGACCCGGCAGAAACCAAAGTCTCCAGGGCTCAAGTCCTCTAAGGAATGGGTCATTTGCATGGAAACTGCACGCGTCTCCCAAGTCATTGGAAACGTCTCTGTGTTACTTATTATATCCTCAGGCTATCTACATGCAAAGTAAGCGGTTGTTATTATATTTGGTTAGGGAAAAATGACAGGAACAAAGCATCCACACATGTTCAGGAGAAGACTGCATCTTTCCCCAAATATCTGTGACACACAATTGGCAGAATCCACAGACGTGTAGCCCACAGATGTGCGTGCTCAGCCATGCGTGGCATCGCAATTGTCAGGGTGCAGAGCAAACAGGCTTCCTGCCCTGCTCTGATCTACCAGGCCAGGACTCTGCACCGCGTTTCTGCTCTCAGTTCATCTTCCTGCCCAAAGAGGGCCCTGGAGGGCTGTGAGGCAGAGGAAGACCCGAAACTGGGGGACTGACAGCTGTGGCCTGTCCCTTGGAGCTGCCACTGCATTACCCAGTGACACATCTTGACACCAGTGGCTGCAGTTCTTTGGTACAGTCAGGGCAGGTCTCAGGGGGACTCTGAGATGATAGCTGTCAGCAGCTCCCTTCTCAGGGGACTGTGCTACAGTCCCTGGTGCCCTCTCTGTCTTCTGAGTCTTTCTCTTTTCTCCCTTGGCCCCAGGGTTAGGGGTGGCTTCTTGTGTTGCCCCTTCCCTTTGTCCACACAGCAGGTAGCATCTTTAGCCTGTCTGAGAGTCTCAGTATTAAACTCTGTCTGTTGGAATGGCTCCTTGCCCTTGTGCTCTCTGCCTGATAAAGCAATGAGCGAAGCGGTAAACACATTTAAACTCTGAAAATGAGTAAGCCTCTATGCAGGTAAGGGCAGGCTAGTTCTAACAGGGAGCAGAGATGGCTGGATGGACTGATTTGGGACAGTGTCATGATGGCAAAAGGGAAAGTCCATGCAGGAACAGGTCATCCTCTGCCACTCCCACCACCAATAATAACAACCTTAGTACACAGAAAACATTATTTAAACCCAACAGCGAGAAATGAGGCAGCAATTCCATCTATTCAGAAAGCAGATCTTTAATAACTGAGATTGACAGCGGTGGAGTAACATGTGCCCTCTAAGGCAGAGTGCATGGCTGGAGACCATGGCATCACTGTGGGCAAAGTGTCTTGTCACTGATCGCAAGAGCCAAGCATGCCTGCAAACCCAGGATTCTCACCCCTGGAAAATTCCCTTTAGGGTTTTTGGTGAACAGCAACAACAAGAGAAAGAAATGAAATGTGCCAGTAGGGGCAAAAGTAATCATTACCTTTTATACATATTACTGTGAATAATGTATGTTTTTAATATTAAGGAACTATCTATTTGCTTAGAGTGATTAGACGTGCATTGGCATAGTAACATAAGTAGCTGTGGAAGATATTAAAGACCATACACTAATAGGAGAAAACATTTACGTTGTTATAAGTAAACAAATGGGTATAAACATTGCAACCACACAATAATTACAAATACAGGAAGCATTCATGCAAGGAGAAAAGTCACATGAAAGCAGAAGAAACAGACAAGAAGGTTTTGAAGTGAATCCACAGTGCAAATTTCTAAACAACAATAGTGACCTAAAAGGATCAGGGAGTATTTTTCATCTTCAGAGGTGGAATTGTATTAATTGCTTTTAATGTTGAGGCAATAAATTCAAAGTACAAGCCTTCTTTAGAGTTTTAAAGCTTTATATTCTTTCTAATGATTTTGCAAATGATTACTTAGACATGTAATGCAGGGAGATCCAGCCCTGATTGCTCATCAGAGACAGTAAGATTTGAACAAGGTACATCATACACCTGCGGTCACCTTTGCTCAGTGCCAGGATTTTGTAGTTTTATGAGCATCGCTTGTTTGAAATGTCTAAGTGCTGAACTCAGAAATGATCCACACTTTGAAAAAACTGCTAAATCTGAAATGGGTAACTCACCAAACCATGAATGCTGTTTTCTCTGTTTGAGTGGAAAAGCAGGAGCTGAACGCTCGTGGGAAACAAACACAAATGCATGAAAGGACTGGAGACACTGCCTCCCGAATGCTCTCACCTGTGTTTGCATCACTTATCTGCAAAATCAGAGCTGTGCACCACAGCTCTTGGGACATCTTTTCTTCCTCAATGGTTTCTGTGCCTTCGTAGAGCTCTCTGTAGATTGGTAACTAAGAGGCCGTGTGTGGCACATCTCACCAGTGGTATTTCATACAATATTAAGCATTGAGGGATATTGTTTACACTTTCTAGCTAAAGAAACATGCAAGTGGGAAAGGAGAGAAGATAGATGATATAAAATAATTTTAAATGTACTTGAGCATTGAATGGTTCCTCCTGGGTAACAGACTCTATCTGAAAAGGGCAGGATGGCATGGCCCCACTGGGTTAGTATTGTGTGACAGGCTGGGCAGGGATCTGGGTCACTTTTAAGCAGTATCTCAGAGACACTGCATGCTCAGCCTTGGCCTTGCTTGATTTTATTTCACTTTGCCTGTGCACAGCCAGCACATGCCAGGCAGGCACTCTGCCACTGAGCATCATCCCCAGTGCATCTCCTCTCCTGTGAGTTCAGCACGGTTCCAGACTGGGACAGTGGCTCACCAATGTCCTGGGACAGGGACCAAGGAGACGCAGCTGATCCCACCCCACCCCATTCACCAGGAACAAGGAGACCAGTACCAAGCTTAACATTACAGAAATCTGAGCAAACATGGATATGCCCATCCACTTGAATGATTTAAGAAAAACCTAAAAGCATGCTTATCAGATATTATGAAGTGAAAACGAAATTTGAAACCAGGCATAGGGGCTCACGCCTCTGATTCCAGGACTTTGGAAGGCTGAAGCAGGACAATTGTAAGTTGGAGTCAACCTGGGAAACTCGGGGAATTGGGAGATCTTGTCTAAAGCATATATAAAAAGGCTGGGGATGGAGCTCAGAGTGAAGGTTTTAAGTGTGATCTTCAGCAAAAGAGGAGGAAGAGGAGGAGAAGAAACTAAATATAAAACTATGATGTGAAATTATTACATTTAATATGTCTGAGAAAATAACCTCAAAATAAAACTATGGGCACATTCTACTGTCCATCTCAAATGAATAGGTGTGTCTTCATTGATGTGTTTATTTATTAGTAGTGCATGTTTGCAGTATGCCACGTTCAGGTTTATCCTTGGGGAGCTGGTAATATTTGCAGAGCAAGCAACCCAAGATCAAACTCACTCACAGTGCACAAAGGCATTGTGTTTACGGCCTGTGTGTGTGTCTGGAGGTCTCACTGGTAGAGGGCAAATACCCACTGTGTTCTACACCTGCTGTTTTTTGCAAGAGGCGCTTGGACCCAGACTCTCCTAAAGTTCAGCCGGACATGTTAGGGAGGTACAGAGAACAGAAGGTGCTGCTAGACAGATGCGTGGATCAGAGCCTTCCTAGCCGAGGCCCAGTGCTGCAGCTCTGTGAGCATTGGTTCAGCAGAACCTGGCTTTCAGCCTTGGTCCTGGAGTCGCGCTGCTTCACTGATGTAAAAAGAGTCTCTTGTGGAACCATGCGGGGTAGAGCCAGAGCTGATCACAGTCCATCGGGTGAGCTGCCTTTCCAAACACTGCACACGCATTTTAACACACTAAAGTAAGAAAATGGTCTCTGCTCTCCTGCTTAGGTTGGTGCAATGCCTGGTGAGGAGACTGCATTCAAAGAAAGACCTCCCAGTGCAGCTCTCAGCTAAAGATGGCGCTGTGAGCACTGGGAGATCAATCCGCGCCACAGACAGCTCCTTCGCGTCTAAAGACCAGAAAGAAAGTCAGTCAGGTGCCCCCTTGGCACTGCACACCTGCTCTCGGAGGTCACGTGCCTTAAACACCTTGTTTCTCCGTTTCAAGGAAATGAGTTTCCCATTGTCTCCTCCTGTAGTTAAGAGACTCAACCACACCTGCCTCCTGGTGGGACTGCTTTTTAAGAGCTCAGAAGGTGCCACCTTCTAAAACCGCTGTAGTGCTATGGGAGGCGTCTCTAGACACTGTGCCTTGCCACTGGTATTTATTTATTTATTTATTTATTTATTTATTTATTTATTTATTTGTACTGGGGATTCAAATGACTTCAAGTTTGCCAAGCAAGCATTTATACCGCTAAGCTAAACCCCTGGCCCTTATTTGTATTTTATGTTTGGATTTATTCAAATTTTGCCTCGATTCCATTATTGTCTATACATTTCTTTTAACTGGCTCTAATTGAGTAAAAGAACAAATAAAAACTCCAATTTTATTTTATTTTCCTAAAAAATAAATAGTAGCCTAATCATCATCCCGACCTTGGGAACAGGCCTGGCTTTCTGCAGTTGGCCTGGGTTGGATGCAAACATCCTCTAATGTGAGCTCTGGACCATGCAGCTTGGAAAATGAGGTCCCTGCAGGGCTGGTGTCAGGGGACAGGAAACCAAGGATCTTTGACCTCTGGGACTGGACTTGAGTCCCAGAGGTCAAAGGCAAAATTCAACTTTCCTGGTTTTACTTTGGGAATAACCAGCTCAATTTCCAGCTTGATTTCTGTAATTATCCTGAAGGCTCAAAAAGTTAACTGTATCCTTTGGTAACCAGCCAGGTCATCCTTCAGAAACAGTGGTGTCAGCTGACAGCATTTCACCAGGTAATTCTCATACTTAAGATTCAATTAGTCACAGCCAGATGTGGTGCGTCACACCTGTCATCCCAGCACTCAGGAGGCTGAGGCAGGAGGATCCTAAGTTGGAATCCAGTCTGAGCAACTTTGTGAAACAAGACTGTCTTTCAAAATTTAAAAGAAAGAAAGAGGTAGAGGAAGAAAGGATAAAGATAGAGACCGACTCTGTCCACAGTGCAGCTGTCAGTGAGTCCCTCCAGCCTGTCTCCTTCACGTGCCCCGGGCCCTGTCCTGGCTTCTTCTGGCAGGGCCGTGCTGACCATGTGTTCGCTGCCCACCAGGTCCTTTTGCTCTCTGGAGGTGTAGCTGTTGATGGAGGCAGCTGGCTGTCCCATGTGTAGATCCAGCCCCCTGTCCTCTTGCCTTTCCCAAGGACCCGGGCTGCAAAGCTGCCAAACCCTCTGATAGGACACAGATTTGGCCACCGGGCAGGGCTCCACTCTGCTCCCATCCTCAGCCAGACCCTGAGGCACAAGCAGCACAGTGGCCTATGGAAAGGACAGAGGTGCAGTCGGTGACAGTGGCTCCTCCCCACATTCCATCCCTCTTCTCTATGACCTCATCAGCCAGCAGGTCTGTCTTCTTCAGACCTCACACCCTTCACTAAAACACAAGTGTGCCTGCCTCTTGCTACCCAAATTACAAAATCCCCAGCCTCCCAGGTCTAGTTTCCGTGCATCTCCCCTTGAATCTTCCTTAGAATTATGTCCTCAGTGAAGCTGCTCAACAGCCCCATGCTCAGTCTGTGAATTGCTTGTTATGGGTCCATGTCTAACCCATGCAAAAAGAGAGACAAATCATTTGGGTTATTTTCAACAATCTTATATGCATTGAATCTAATTCTGAATAACTAGGATTCATCTCCTGTATTCTTGTGTTTTTAAAAGCATGTGTCTTGCACTTTATTTTTATTCTCTTGTTTTAAAATGTGGGTCCACCTCCATTCAAGGTAAAAAAAAAAATGAAAAGCAGAAGTGGTGGAGCCAGGATGAGAGGTGATGGGTTCTCAGTGGGCTGACTGCTGTCTCATAGGGTGACTCCTCCTGTCTCTGTAGGTGACACTGCAAGTCCTCTGGGGCCTTGAGATAAGATGTCCCAGCATGCTCCACCAGTGGTCCTGCTCAGATCAGGAGCTGGGCACAGCCCTTGCAGCCTTCCTCCCTGGAAGCCATCAGGGGCCTCTGTTGCTACTGCTCCAGCCCAGAACAGTGACCAGGCACCTTGCCATTCAAAGCTCCTTCTCATCTACAGTCCACCGCTTGTGGCTGATGAAACTCCTGCTCACCACGCTGGTGTCTGTCAATGGCTTCACCCTAAAATGCTATTTGTTTGAGATGTTAGTTAAAAACAGTCTGTGGTTCAGATGTTAGTTTTGTCACACACAAATATCTAAAGAAACCAGGCTAGAGAGGTCTAAGAAATGCGTTCACATGCTGCAGACCGGCAGAGCCAAGCAGGGAACCTTTGGTGCTGCTGCCCAGCACCTCTCGATGTGTTCGGTCCAGGTGTGCTCACTTTGGAGGAGCCCTGTGCCCTTGGGTGGAAGATTAGCTGTGCTTCAAGTGCACCATGACTGGGGAGAAATTCCTGCCTCCCTAACTCAGGTGCAGTACACAGCAGGTATATGAGTTGGAGGACCCGGTGGGCACACACCCTGCACTGTGACCATTTTCAAGCCCTTTGCCTCTCCCTGACCCCTGACCCCATCTCTGCGACATCCGCCTCTCTTTTCAGCCATGTCTACTTTGTTTCCTCTTTGACTTCTCTATATTTTATGTTTCTCATACAAGACACCATGCAATATTTAGCTTTCTGGGTCTGGCTTATTTAACATTATGATTTGAAGTTCCTGGATGCAGTCTTTGGGGACAGTTCCACCCCACTACAGGATCTGCACCTTGTCCTCCTGTCTTAGAAGAGCTCCTCTCTGATGCCTCATGTCCCAGGCCCCTGTGGACCCAGGCCTGCTTTCTCCCTTCCTCTGACCCCCCAAACAAGATATCAACAAACACTCGTGATTTTGTTTCTGCAGTCACTTCAACATAAGCCCCACCTGTGCCTGCCCCTGTAACTGTTTTCCTGGGTCTGTGGAGATGGGAGCCCACAGAGGCTGGAACAAACATCCACAGACTGTGTCTGTCTGCAGCAAGATCTCTCCAGGTTTGCTCTGCCTTTTTCTCTTAAGACCTTGAACTCTGCCTGCCTGGGGCTCCTCTGCTCTGAGCTAACTGGTGTAAAATGTGAATCTCCTCTTTAAAACATGTTCTCGCAGCATCTACACTGGTGCTTAATTAAATGTCTGGGCAAAAGACCCAGCCAAGGAGATGCACAGAATCATCACCACATAGTCCCAGTGCTAAACCTCCAGGACCACACTCCAAGGCCACTGCTGCATCCCTGTATGTATTACTCTGCCAGATGCACTCCTCCCAGCAGATACCTTCCTGAAGATAGTGAGACACCCCCGATTCCACTGTGCTTAGAATTTATGTGGACTCTTCGAGGTCCACAAGGCCACTCCCATCGGACCCCTCTCATGTCCCTTCCTCCCAGCACCCTGGGCATCTTGACATCCTGTGTGCTTCTAGGGCTGCTGGGTCCCAGCCTCTGGCTCTTCTCCTGGGTCCCACATCCACCTGTCAGGTCTGAGCTCAACAGTCACCAGCTCCATGGGACTTGCATAGCCTTTTTCTACCCTGATTTCTATGCCCTTTTGATTACTGGGGCCCTGGCCTAGATGGTAAGGTCAATGGGGCAGGCTGCTGTTGATCTTTTCATTAGACCAGCACAGAGCATACAGCGACCTGCACCCACCTGAGGAGTGGAGTGTGCATGTGTCTCTGTCCTTAGTCCATGTGAGCCCGCATTCTCACCTGGCCATGGCCATGGTAGGAAACAGTTAACTCGGTCCGTTCTGCACCTGCATCTTCCCTGAGCAGCCGTTTTTCATGCAGACCTGACAGCGTTATGGAAGGGGAGTCTGAGCGCCAGCAGTGAGTTAGGTCTGGAATGAGTACTTGAGATGAGGAAACCTATCTGTCAAAGTATGCTGGAGGCTCCTCTTGATTCCAGAAAATGAAAAGTTATGAGCTTCGTGTCTCCAAATCCTTAAAACCTGAGGGTATGTTTTGAATTATGATTTTCAAAGAGCAGAACCATTTTAGCTCTCTGATTAAGTCAGAAACATGGCAGCCATAACTGTGTTACCTGTAGCCTCGGTACTGAGTAAGGCGTGAATTCCACCCTCACTGCGCCAACCTAAACTGTGGACCTTCAGCTGCGGCCATTTCCCAGGGAAACTTTTCTCTGTCATGGGGCACAATGAACACTCCTGAGGTTAGAATGGGAAATAGCACCACAAATGGAAGAATCAAACCGGCCTTACTATGACAGAAGTATAGCAGCTGCTAAACAAATAGAGGGACAATTAGAGCATTTTAATGGAACATTTAATTCTGTAGATTTCCCTTTTACCTGTGAGGCACAGTGTATCAAAGGACACTCAATCAATTTTCAATTTTCACGCCTGAGTCACAAAGCAAGATCAGTGTGTGAGAGAGTTTGACACACTCCTATTTATTCTTAAAGGCTTGTAAAAATATTATTAACATCTTCCAAGTACAGAACTATGTGAAAATGAAAAATATTTTCAGGCTTTAAATGTTTAATTTTTTTAAGGCCCTTAATTGAAAACTAAGGAAGCTGTGAAAATCAGAGTTTTCTGAAGATGGATACAAAGAAGGTGTGAAGGAAGGAAGATTCTGAGGCAGAGGCAGAGCTAGATGGGTGGACCTGGAATCATCCAGAGAGAAGAACCCCATTCACTTTGGATCATTATGGGAGCCACGAAGGCCATGAGCTAGCCAGGGAATGTGGATTCCTTGCCCCCACTTCTACTTTTTTTTTTTTTTTGGTCTTTTTATCAGTACCGGGGATCGAATTCATGACTGCCTGCTTGCAAGGCAGACACTTATGCCACTGAGCTAAATCCGCAGCCCCTTTTCCCCTACTTCTTTCCTTCACCCTTTCTGTGTGCATTTGTTCCACACCCACAAAGCTCCAGAAATCATGCTAGGAACTGAAATAAACACAGTTAAACTGGTAACTGTAAGGGCAGGTGGTAGTGAGTCAGAGAAGGACATAGTTTAAACTCACTTGCATTTCAGGTAATGGCAGACTAAGGGATTTGGATCAATTGCTCTGACGGCAACTTACAAAACACAAAGTATGCCTCCAGAATTCCATTGGCTTTAGGGTGTGTCTCAGTGGTAGGAGTAGCATGGAAGATTCCAGGTTCTTCACCAGCACTCTGTGCAGGAGAGTTTTTGTGAAGCCATGAAACTCTTAAACTATTTAGGAAACAGCCTGCAGGCCCAAAACAAGGAAGAGGGTGGAGATGCTCAGCCACCCTCTGGAGTTTCTTATCCTCATGTCATGGGGTACATGACATGGAAGAGACTGATAAACTTACAGTCCTGAGAGTCCAGGAAAGAAGTCTAACGTCATCCAGAATGGGGAACATTCTGGAAAACCTCCCACCCTTTAGGTTGAACCCAGAAGGGTTGGCACCTCACAGGGAGGGCAACCTGACTGCTTTTCTTGCAATAATGAGGGTTGAGCTCAGGGTCTTTGCCCTGGGCCTAACCCAACCCCCTTTTATTTTCTACTTTAAGTCAGGGTTTACTAAGGGGCTAAGCTACCCAGTTTGGACTCAGACTTGCTGTCACCTGCTTGGGCATCTCAGGTTGCTGGGTTTCAGATACACCCCACCATGCCAGGGTTACAGCTTCACTTTCCATTGGTTCATTTTCTGGAAGCTGACCACTCTGACACAGACTGCATCATTCTCCAAGCACCTGGCCAAAGAAAAGCAAATGCTCTCTGAAAAGATGCATAGTGTCATCTTAATCTTACATTTATTATTTTATAAACAATATCTCAAAATCATAGTTGTGGAACATAGTTAAATACAATCGGACTCCAGCATCTGTTTTCTGCTCCAGCAGCAAGGAGCTTGAAAGTCTCCATTCCACTCAAAAAAAAAAAAAAAAAAAAACAAGGAAAAAGCTGGATAAACTGTAAGCCAAGAGCTCTCCTTAGATCCAGCAGTGGATGAGGGTCCAGGGAAACCAGCCACCTTTCCAGAATCAGAAACAGACAGACAGACAGACAGACAGACAGTCTCAATCTACCAAAGCGGAAATGTTTCCAGACACCGTTGTGGGGTAAGGGACTCAAGCTATAAATGATAGATTCCTGGCAGCTCAGTGTGAACTGGCCTGAGAGGTCATCCCAGGAGGACCTAAAGGATGGTTCCATGCCCCTGTGACTTTGCCTGGGAGACCCCTGGGTCTCAGGAGAAAAAAAACCCTTGTGTTTCCTGCAGGAAGAGGGGAGAGGAATCATTTTGAATCATGCCAGAGATTCTGTTCCTAACAGGGTCTGCCCACAAGAGAAAGTAGTCCACCAAAGCTAGGTCATCCAAGCCTCCAGAGCTTGACTGAGCAGGGAGAGTAAAAGCCCCAGCTCCAGCTGCCCCAGAAATCCTGTCCCACTGTGAGACCTAAACCAAAAGTAAGGCAAAAAGGACAGTGTGAAGAAACAGAACCAGAATTGGATATGACTTCTGGAGCTTCAAAATGATTCACCTAGGTGTAGTTTTTATAATATTTATGCTGCTTGGTGTTCTCTGAGATTATGGACTCTCTATGGTGCCTGATCTGATATCTAGCATTAATTAGGAGTAAATGAGAAAGAAATTCATTATCACATCAAGCATTGTATCTTTTCTTCTCTCTCTTCTCTGGGTATAACTGCTGTGCCTGTGTTACAATCTCTGTAGTCATCACTCAGGCCAAGAATGTTCTGTTCTTTTTATTTATTTTCCATTTTTCTTTGCTTCTCACTCTTGCAGGCTTTTATTGTCATATCTTCACCTCCCAGTCCACTCAGAAACCCATCTTAGACATTTCTCATTCCTGTTGCGTTGTCTCCAAGTACAGCAGTTCTCTGCAATTTTTTGCTTAGAATTCTCCTCTCTCTGCTGTGGGGAAAAGGGAACTCTCCTGCACTATTGGTGGGAGTATAGACTGGTCCAACCATTGTGGAGGTCAGTCTGGAGATTTCTCAAAAAGCTAGGATTGGAAGTCCCATTTCTAGGCATATTCCTGGAAGAACTGAAAACATCATACCACCCATGTGCACCCATGTTTATAGCAGCATAATTTATAATAGCCAGATCTTGGAAAAAACCTAAGTGCCCATCAACTGAGGAATGGATAAACAAAGTTGTGGTATTTTTACACAATGGAGTGCTACTCAGCTATAAAGAATGATCACATTGAGATATTTATAAATAAATGGCTATAGCTTGAGACCATACTCATAAGTGAAATAAATCAAACTCACATGTATAAATACTGAATAGTTTCCCTAGTGTAAGAAATGGTAAGAATACATAAAAGTATGTGGTAAACATGATTCCCCATTATATTGCTTTGAAGCCTTATAATGTTTTCATTCATTAATTGGAAAGGTTTTATTCTGGGTTGTTTGATTTTATTGTCTGTGATGGTATGAACAGTTATTTTGAAGAAAACAAGACAATATAATAGCTAGTGCTGATTTAATATCATCTCATTTTGAAGTCCTATGAAGCTTTTGTTCTTTTGTTTCCATCAGTTTATCATGTTGTATCTTACTGGATTTTATTATATGTGATAGTATAAACAAAAATTTTTATAGGTAAGGAGATAATATAGAAACCATTGTTTGTTTTCTGTTAGTTGGTTCTAAATACCCTGTAATACTTTCATTCTCTTGAATGGTTTTACACTGTCATGTTGTGTTTGATGCTATAATATACGAAGTTATACTCAAATATTTCAAGGAAAGAGACATTATGGTAGCTACTGTTATGTTGCATTATCTTGTGGTGATGCACTTAAATTGTTCTGTTCTGACCTGTGTTATTATGTTGTTATGTCCTCTTTTATCTTAATCTCCTTTCTTTTAATTTCTTTTTAATAAAAAAAAATAATTCTCTCTCTGTAGCAGAGTTCACTTGCTTTTGTGTATTATTCATTTTTACAGATTTTAGCATACTAGTTCTGCATTTACTAAATTTCCAGTTTGGGCACTGTGCTCCTGGTGTGCCTGGTCTGAGGGCTGCCAGTCTCTGTGGGCAATGATGTCTTCATTGCTGGGACATGGCATGCAGTAGGGGCTGGAAGCCAAGATTCAGATGCTGTTTTTCTGTGTCTCCGAGAAAACTTCTCCTTGATTCTCATTTGTCTCTCTGTGAACTCATTCTCCTCTGGCCACTTCGTTTTGCTGTCTTGAGCTCATACTGGATTCCATCATCTACTCCCCGCCACAGCTATGTGTAAACAAGCCATCAATTCCAGTTCCTAAGTGTCAGAATGGGGCTCGGCTCAACCTCGCCATCTCAAATAATTGATGAAGTAGTAAAACGTTCAAATTTCTGTTCTGCAGAGGTATAAGCCTGTATATAAAACCATCTCTTGAATTTCCTGGGGTAGACATATGTGTTAAAAGATATATTATTGGTTTCCTAATCTGGCAGTTGATGGGATATTACACTTTGGTTTAATTAGGGCAGGCTTCTAGCTAATCTTTCTGAACATCACACAGAATTGCTGTGGTAGATGGTTACTTTCCAAGGCTCCAGAAAACTTCATGTAGACCCCTGAGCTCTTAAGTATGTGCTGTATGGTTGTTTTCTCACTGGGCTTTGACATGCTTGGTTTTATGTGTCACCTTGACACATGAAATTGCTGCAGGTGCCCAGTCGTTCAGCTTGCCGCTCCCCTGGCTCTGGAGAAGGAGATACATTTGAGGAGAGCTAGCGTTTGGATCTGAGTGAAGCAGGTGCCTCCTGATTTGGCTGGGTCTCATCCCATCATCTGAAGACTTGGATATCATGAATGGCACACAGGGCGCCCCTCATCCCTGGCTGCTTTGGAACTGAACTAAAGCACAGAGTCTCCTGGGGCCTTCAGCCTGCCAGACTCAAGAATGGAATTTACAACTGTGAGAAGCTGACACTGGTGTGTGTGGGCCTAAGGTCTCTTATCAGGTCCTTAGTGGGTCACCTGAACTGGACAGTGCTCTACTGACCTCTCCAATATGAGGAACGTCAGGCTGGTAGTCCATTCTCAGATGGACTCCCAGGCAGAGCAGCAAACCAGGGTGATGGTGAGATGGAAGGGTACCCATGTGACACTCCCTCCCCCTCTCCCCCACTTCTCAGACAAAACCATGCCTTCCCAGCAGAGTACAACAATAGCTTCTCAGCTCATGCGTCCCTGACCCAAACAATAATATGGCCATGTGCTACATTCAAATTAAAACAGCTGCAGATTCTTATCAGTTAAGCTACCATGAAATCTATTTGTTTCCTGGACTTCACCTCAAATATTTCTGAACACCTCTTGCTAGGTGATGGTACCCAAACTACAGCCCAGAATTCACTATCTGTGAGTTTGTTCTTACTGGCTCATACCTAGACATACACCAGGATTGAAAGGAATTCTAAATTCATTAGAATTCAATGGCAACCAATTCTTCCTGCTAAGTCAACTAAGAGGACAAAAGGCCCCTTTCCAAACCTAGCCAAGATGGTTGTCTTTTGCTCTTGGGACATAATGCAGATGTTTGAATGCAGCCCGACAAGTGAAGATAGTACTGCATGTCCCATTCTTATGGCAGAATTCCCAGAAATCTTACTGGCCTCAGATATCTATAGATTTTATTTATTCATTAAAATGTGTTATGGATCAATCAATGAGAATACTAGAGCTGGTCAATTTTCTATTTTTTTTTTTTGTCTTTTTCCTTTTTATCGGTACCAGGGATCAAACTCACGACTGCCTGCTTACAAGGCAGGCACTTATGCCGCTGAGCTAAATCCCCAGCCCCACCAATTTTCTATTTTCCCAATTATTGTATTTACATGGTAGGAGAATGAGCTTTAGTCCATGGAGTGGCTTCATTTGAATCACAAATAATGACCTTAGCTCTGGCTGGTTATCTAGAGCCATGGTTCTCAAAGTGAGCTCCATGTGCCTGCAGCATGGGTACCACCTAAGGGCTTATAGGTATGCAAATTTTCACATCAATCCAGATTTACTGCATTGGAAACTGGTACTTCTGACAAGCCCTCAGGTGCCCACATAGCTCTGGTCATACACATAATCTGCTCTCAATCACCTCTGATGACAAGTTCATGAATTTCACATTCATGACATGAATGTGAAGTGTTGGGCTTTATTTTTGGTTTCTAGACAGTCGATACAATGAGTATCAATTGTGTTCTTAATATGTTCACACTACAAAGGAAGGGTGAACACTCAGAGAAAGAATTTAAGGCAGGAAAGGGGCAGCCACACCTGCACACTGCTAACCCAGATGTAGCTGTGTAACATGATGATAAACCCAGCTGCCCAGGGAGCAAACAAGGGAATAAGATCATTGCTTCCTGCACCATCTCTTGGAAAATATGGATTTAAGTAGGACGTGTTGTATTTCTAAGGACAGATATAGGATGGGCTAAGAATCAAGGCACTTCAGAGGGACCAGAATGGGAGGACAGGCAGGTGAGGAAAGGACAGGAAACCCTGTAGGAGATGGCATCTGTCCTGTTGGAATCAAAGCACAGAGATGTGGACAGGTGAAACAGTTTTAAATTAAAATTTGGAAAGTTTGATTCATGCCAAGTAATGGGATCGCAGAGTCTGCCTTTTAACTCCAGTTATTGCATAGAAGAGCAAGATGGTGAAAGCTACAATCTGAGAGATCATTCAGGCGCAAATGGGCAGGAGCCACAGAGGCTGGAGGCGGGAGACTAATGTAGACATTATCACAAGAGATAAGGCAAGAAATGGTGAGATACCAAGACAGGAGAGGATGGAGCAGAAAGATGGAGGCTGTAGGAAGATTTTAGAGGGGGTGAGGCCCTCAGGGACTGGTACTGCTCCCACAGAGCCTGCGGCAGGGGAGCCCCAGTCAGAGCTGCCAGTCCAGGGGTCTGGAGGCCTACAGAGCAGCTGGGGACATGGGAGGTGGCAAAGGATTTGCTTGGAGTGAATCTTAAGGGTCTTAAAGATCCCTCAATGTGGGAGTCCATGAGGAACTGGATAGAGGAAGCCAAGTCCCAAGACAGCACTGGGGTTAGGGGGTTACATGCGTGACCAATGGCAGTGATCACATCAGGAGCAAGAAGGGAGTGAGCGGAGGGAATAACTTCTGTGACACACCTATGTGGAGGATGCTAGGAGGAAGAGGGCTGAGGAAACCATGGCAGGGGTGGAGAGGAAGAACACAGAGGGCAGTGGAAGGCAAAACAAAAATGCTGTTTGCAAGTGCTGATGTAGAAGGAAGACTGACTCCAAGTCGGATCGTACCACATGCATCCACTGTGGGGTCTCCTGGAGTCACAGTCTCCCTCCAACATGTCAAAGATCCAGAAATGCTTCATACAGAAGAAGTGAAATGGGATTTCCAAAGCCTACATAACCTGTGTAAGCTCACAGGGGCCTGAAGTTAAAGCTTCACACCCAGAATTAAACTAGCTGTAACTGATGACCAGAAAAGGCTCACTGGGGGCCGAGGCATAGAAGGGAAGTGGGTCAGAGCTGTCCTGAAAAGCACCACAGCCATCCTTAGTGATGTGGTTGACACCATCAGTTCCAGGAGATGGGCACTCATCAATCTGAACCAGTTCTGATAACCCTGTTGCTCTTCGCTGGTGATTAGATTAGGAGACGGCATATGACACAATTTGTCCAGAGACATGAACTTAGTCCCTTTCCCCATCTTAGTCCTTTTCCCAGTCACTAGGACACACACCCAACATCAGCAACTTAGAGAAGAAGAAGTTTATTTGCCTCAGGGTTACAATCCATGGTTGGCTTATGTCAAGGCAGAGCTACAGAGCAGGTGGGGAGTAGTGGAGGAAAACTTGCTTACATCTGAGAAGACAGGAAACAGAGCCAAATCAGGAGCCCAGGAGCAAGGTACAACCTTCCAGGTCACCACCCCACTAACCCACCTCCCCTGGCCTATTCTAACTCCTAACAGCAAGTTGATAATATCAGCCCCAAGACCCAATCAGCTTCCAAAAGCCCTGCCTACAAGTACCTCAGATCTTTCAGGGAGCCTCTGTTGTAGTCAGGGGTTGTGAGGAGCACAATGAGAATAAGGACACAGAATTTATAGTATTATTTTATGATGATATCCAGAGTTAACACAAGAAAGTACAGGAAATCTGACCACAACACTAAAGCAGAGAATACTCATCCAAGGGCCTGGATCCCACAGCAATGCCCTGCCTGAGTCCAGATGAAAAACTAGAGCCTAAGATAACCATATTACTGAGAGTTTTTTGGATCATTGAACAAAACTGTTTGCACTCTCACTGTTTGAAAGTCCACTTTATATGCTTCAATTTTGTAACTTGAACAACTATTTCTAAGAGGAGAATATGTAATCTATTAACTAATGATTTCTTACTGTTTATTTTTTAAATTTTGTATTACTTGTACCCTTTCTCTGTTTTTTTCCTTTTTCTCCTTAAATAAAAAAAAGTAAAACTAGAGCCAATGACAATGCCTCCCATGAGTCCAACTGGAGGTCTAGAGCCCACAAGAAGGACTCATGCCTGTCTGTTTTATGGATCTAAGGTGGGAGGGCCCAAAGGTCAGTGGTGGGAGCTAGAAAGTCTATGACAACAGGGTGAAGGAACTGGGCTAGTAGGTTGAGGAATCTACACTGGAGCCAAGAAGTCATGCTCAAAGAAAGACCAGAGCTGTCCTGAAAAGCACCACAGCCATCCTTAATGATGTGGTTGACCTGAGCTCCTCTGACCATAAGAACAGTTGAGTACATGCCAAAAAGCCAGCATGACAAGTTCTTCTAGAGATTAAACAGCATACATCTTCCCCTCCAGAGCCAGGAAATGATGCTCAATATAAGGGCCAGAGCTCCCTCAAAGTGAACACAGCCACCCTCACCAAGGTCCCGAGCTCCTCTGATGATAATGGTTGAATTCACACTGGGGAAGCTAGCCATGATGAACTCCTCCAGGAGAACCAATGACTCAAACAGCAACACAGAGAAACCCACAATGCTTCACTCTTCTTCTTCATGTCTCTATGCTGGCAACTTTCCTCAGGTAGAACATCTGCCCTCAGCATCATGCTGATTTAACTCAGCTGGTGTTAAGTTGGACCACAGCTTTTAATTCATAACACCCTCTCCATGGGTTCTTCGTCATTTCAGTGTGAGCATTTTTGGCTATTGACCATACTTTGTGTTTAGATCTTGTGGATATGGGGTCCCCCAAAGCCTTATGTGTTTTGAAGCTGATTGCATCATTGGGGCACAACAGGGCCACTGATGAGTTCAAAGACAAGTGTGCTGTTAGAAGGTAGAGCCTGGTTGGATGTGGTTGCTGGGGGACACCTGGGAAGATGGGTTCTTATCCCTGGCCTTCTCCACACTCTCTCCTTTCTGACCACCATGCGGTGAGCATCTTTGCTCCCTGAAACACCTTTCTACCATCCAGTTTCTGCATTTGCATGAGCTGATCATGAACTAATACATACAAAACCATGAGGCAAAATAAATTTCTTCTCCTTTAAATTGTGACCATTGGGTATTTTTCTCCAGAGATGAGGAAAGTGACTGAGACACCACTCCAAGCTCAAAAGGACTGGAAAGCATGCTGTACCCACGAGAACTTCCATGACACATCCAACATTCAGACACAGACAGAAGCAGGAGAATACACTCTTATTCAACCACTGAAGTAACATGAATCTGCCTCACTTCCAACCTTCCCATTTATTCATAAAAGTAATACCATCCACATATTTTCTTCATTATCAGCCAGCTAGGAGTATTCCAGCACATACACTGCATCTATTATATGAAAGTACAGAAAAAGGTATGTGATAATATTCAGGAATAATGCTTGATATGACCAGCAAATCTGGCTAAAGCAAAGATGGGAATATAATTATAATTTAATGACTATAAACTAAGAACAAATTATAGTTGCAAAAAAAAGAAGCAGCCCCTCTGTGCTACAGCAAGGAAAATAACAAACCAAAACCAAAATCCTTCCCCTAGGCATCAGTGAATGTGTCAGAAAGTTTTTCTGTGACTGTGCTTCTTAATGTCCCTAAATGTGAGCCGGGGATGTTATTTGGAAAAATCAATTGCAAGGGGGATCAGAATAGAGAGATCAATATGGCCTTAGCTCTTTGATGGCTCTAAATAGCTCTGAACTTAATATTTAGCCATTTAGACTCCAGCAGGTCAAATACTGTGGCTATCTCATACGCAGTTCATGAATAAATGGAGAGCTGTGGGCTGAAACTGCATACACTGGCCAGAACGTGTTCACTATTCAGCTATTGCATGCTGTTTCTAGAGCCTGGCATATAGCAACTGTTAGGGTTTATATCTAGATGCCCCCAATGTCTCACAAGCTCATAGGTAGGGCTTTTAAGAGATAATTAGATCACAGGTGTGTGGTACTCATTAATGGATTGGTCCACTGATGGGTTTACAGCTGAATGTTATGCTGGGAACTTAAGCCTGGTTGGAGAAGGTGGTGACAGGACTGTGGCCTAGAACACTCTATCTTTCTCCCTCTTCCCTTGATCTGTCTCTACTTCCTTCCTCCACTACATGGGCTGCTTCTCCGATTCCATGCTGTCCTGCCTTTGAGCCAGTAGACTATGGACTAAAACCTCTACAAACTGTGAGCTAAGAAAATCTCTCCTCTTTAAAAATGCAGGTGCTGGGTACTGTGTCTCAGTGACAAGAGAAGCACCTAAGACAGCAATTCTTCAACATGCAAGTTAAAAATTGATATCACTGGTGAGTGGTCCATTAATCTATTAGAACCTCATTTGCACTCAACTCATTATCTTTCTTCACATCTCCACATGTGGCTTTTAATCTTAATTGTGTCAGGTTGACTGTCATGGAGTCAGCTAGGGGATTAGTGAGACACAGGTCAGGATGTGTCTAAGTGGACCAGGGAAGTGGGTATTGGGTACGGTGCATGGTCCTTCGCTGCTTTCTGTGAGGCACTGTTCCCCTGGTCTGCTTCTTGACTCTTTGAACTGTTTTGCCACATTCTTTTGCCATGCCGTTACTCCCATGAAGCCAGTTGTCTGTGGACTAAGTCAACTGAAACCGTGACTCAAAATTAACCTTTCCTCAGATTGCTGGTACTGAGTTCCAGCAAATGAAAGCCGAGTGATAGAATACACAGGGCTCTTTTCTTCCCTCTAATCACATAAGCAGACCAGCTCTGTGAACAAAAACCTTGAGAGGTCACATCTAGACCTACTGTCAATGAAATAACTTATAATTCTGAAATGGCTGCTTTGCCTGCTGCACTGTCACCTTCAAAGTCTCCCAGGATGTGCCAGCCTGAGTTTGTTCAGTGCCTCCTGATCCCGACCAGGACCAGGCTCTGAGGATAAATAGCTACTTGTTTGGATAATTACTATGCAAATGTGAGAAAATATGAATTTTTATTTTTTAAATTATAAGTGCTCTAGATTGAATTGTGCCCCTTAAAATTCGTGTGTTGAAACCCTATCCTGCCAAGAGATGGTATTTAGGAAAATAGACCCCTTGGCAAGTAACTAGGTTTGGATGTTGCCAGGAGGGTGAGAACCACAAGACAGGATTTATTTCTTTATAAAAGAAGGCAGCAGACAGTTTACCTTTTTTACCTATCTCCATCCATGCATATCAAGAAAAGATCGCACAAGAATACAGTGACATGAGCCAGGGGTGGTGGTGCATTCCTGCAACCCCAGCACTCAGGAGGCTAAGGCAGGAGGATTGTTGTGAATTTGAGAGCAACCTAGGCTACAAAGTGAGCTTAGAGCCATCCTAAACTACATAGAAACCTTGTCTCAAAAAGACAAACAAACAAGCAAAGGATACAGTGACGTGTATCATGATGATCAAGCTTAAACAAGGAGAAACCTCACCAACCTGGACTGCCTGCTCTCTTTTTAGGGACTTCTAGTGTCCAAAGCTGTGAGAAATATATTCCCATTTTATTAGTTGTACAGTTTATGTGTGCTTTGTTATGACAGCAGTCAGAGCTAAGACACTGGGAGAATGTTAAAAGATAACAGGAAACAGAGGTATGGATCTTTTGCATGAGGAAAAGGAAGCAATAGATGGAGGAAGGGAAAGGAGGGGAAGGGAAGGAGTGACAAAGAATTAAGGTGTGTTACATACTTGCACCAACTCCCCACAGTGAATGTAATCATTACGTGCTGCAAACATGGGCTCATACAACCAAAGATTGAAATAAATGAGCAATGCTGGATGTGCAGGTAAGGTGAGGAGACTGAAAAGAGCTAAACAGAAGAATTCAACAATTCAGCACCTTTTCTGGTGCTAAGCGTGGTTTAGCTCAGAGGTGTGCAGAGACAAACTCAGCAGGTCCTTCTCTACTCTATGGAAAATGGTAATTATCTTCACTTTTTCAGATGCAGAAACGTGGGTTCAGAACCTACAGATAGGAAGATGCACCCAGAATTTCAGCCCTCATTTGTTCATCTACCATCACCTCATCCTAAGCGGAGCTGTCTCCTCAGTGGTCAGGTAAACAGTATTAAATGTGTACCTTTCACAAGAAACCACTTGCATTTTTCCTACTATCCCTATGTCTGTCAGCCATAATAATGCTAAGACTGTTACAGAGGCAAAACTATGTCAGTTGAATGGATTTCAACTGCTCCCCCGCTGTTTGTATCCCTCCTTTGTGATGCATTATTTACGCTCCAACCAGCATCCTTTTGCTCAAGGCAGCCTGACTGTGAGCTATTTGCTGTCTGCATTCCCCAGGTTACATTATCTGCCAAAAAGGAAGTAAAACCACGAAAGGAAAACTCTTCCACCCCTCCTAAGTGAGAAGCACCAGTTGCTTAAGGACTTCAGTAACCTGGTCAAAAGTTCCTGATTTCCTTTTTATGAAAAAGAAAAACAAAACAATATAAAAATTCTGCAGAAACACCATTCCTGTCCCAGGCATTGCAACTTACCAGGTGATGGCAGATGGGATATTTTGTAGTTTGTAGTTCACAAAAGGATAATAGCTGTAATTAGGTGACTGCTCTTAAACCAATTTAACAAAAGCATCCCAGAGATAGCTGTACATTTTCTGTTTAGTATCTGTAACTGTTCTAGGGAAAGCACCATTCTATGACAGTTCAGATTTTTATGATCACTCCAAATTTAATCATTTGTAATTTGCTACAAAAGCAATCGTTCCCAATGCACTGCTGTGGATGGACTGCATTATGATACATTGGAAAAGGACTGAAGTTTAGTATTTTATGTTTTTCAGACAAAGGTTGAAGATTGCATTTACTAAATTAGACATTTTACTAATGTGTGCAGGCAGTGACCGTTAGAAACTATGAAAGTATGAGATTAAATTAGTGCTAATAATATATATTGTTGTACTCTAAGAAAATAGCTTCGTTATATGTGTATTATAACACAACCTGTAACACGGGCTTACTGTATGTGTTTTCCTTCTTGTGTCTTTGGATGACCTAATTGATATGTTAATCAATGCTCTTCTCTGTAAAGAATTGTAAGACCTTACCTAATTGATATGTTAACCATTGTTGCCCTCTACAAACAACAAAAGTAGTGCTAAAACAAGCTAACAAGGGTTGTTAATCACTATTAGGTGCCTCTATTCTCTGCTAAAGAGCTAAAGAAAACCAGGATGGCCCTCTAATTTACACTTATTTTCAAGTAACTTGCTTGTGTGCAGGGAGATTTGCTTATTAGCATAACCCTTTACCTGACCTTGATCCCCCTCCCCAGAAAGAAAGAAAAACATAACCACCATTTTCTCTACTGTATGGCGCCTTATTGCCTCCCCTCTCCCCTTACCTATCTATCTAGGCTAGACCATAAAGATTTTGGGTTTCTGGTAACATCTTCCTGACCCACTGGTGGTCATAAAATGTGCCTTAGCTTCAAAGAAATTACAGGAAAATGTTGTGGCTTACCCCTAATGCACCAAAAGGGTTAAGTTCCAAATCCTTGTAAAGGCTTAAGTTTCAGGTTCTTGTAACTTTCGACCCCTTCCCACCTGTTAGTGTTAACAAGCTGTCCTGAGATAATTAGCTTTCTACTTTCTTCTCCAAATGTTATTGCAGATAATTCTTATCTGCAGGATGGGAGTAACTCAAAAGGCACCAAAGGCTCAGGAGCTTGTCAGAACTAAGTGGACAGCTATACAGTTTCCAGATTCAGGTCAACAAGTTTGATGGCTCTGCAGGTTTCTTTGTTTCTCCCCCCTTTTCCTTCATCCTCTTTTTAAAGTCCTCCCTTCAGTCTCTGGCACTCAGTCTCTGGCACGGAGTCTCTAAATTGGCTTCCGGAGACTTGTCATCAGGCCTGGTCTAATAAAGCCTTTGCTACCTAAATTTAGGTCTCTTGCTTCCTTGGATTTTATACCAGGGTCCGAGTTATTACAATATTATAATAATCATAACAAAAGCATGCCAAGTTTCATAAAATTAGGCATTTTACACACTTCTCAATTAATATCATAGCTTTTTGTGAAATTTATAAGATTGTTACATTTAGAAGACAATCAGAAACTCATGTTTAAAAAATCACATGTGTGATCTTAAGTGGATTTATATTTGTTTTGGTTTGCAGCAGATTATGCTTTTCTACTGTATGCTTTTCTCCTTTTTAATAACATGCAAAGGTCTTCAAGTTGCCTTTGCAATTTAGCAATGCATTGTGAAACCTACTGCCCAGGCAATACTGTTCCAGGTGGTTCTTCCTGACACCTCTGCTCAGGCTCTGAAATTCAGAGAACCTGGGAGAACACTCAGTTAAGATGAGAAAAACACCCTCTCCTTGATTCACAGAGCTGCACAGATCCCTGATTGCCTCTTACCCTTAAGTTTCTTTTCTTTTTTTTTCTTTTCTTTTTTTTTTTGTTGTTGTTTTGATTTGTTTTGGTATCAGGGATTGAACTCCCAACCTTGGGCTTGCCAGGCATAGGCTTAGGCCACTGAGCTAAATCCCTGGCCTTCTTTTTCTTTTTAATTTGGGATAAGTATTCTGGTATATAGATTTGTTGTGTAAATTGATAGTCTGATTAAAGTTCCTGGAGAGAATCAATGCTTGACAAGGTCCACAGATGCTGGTTAGTCCCAGCAACCATGGTGGCTGAATCAGCCCAGGGAAATCAGACTTCGGTACAAGGAACCTTTTTAAAAACAAAGGATCAGTTTCCTTTTGCTGCTGAAACACAGGATCACAAATTCAGTGGATTCAAACCACGAGTTTGTTTCCTTAAAGTTCTGGAGCTGAGAAGTCACAAATCAAAGATGTCATAGGGCCTTGTTCTTCCTGGAGGCTCCAAATGTTTCTGTATCCAGATCCTTGTCTCTTCCCACATCCAGAGGCCACCTGAGTTCCTCAGCTCAAGGCTTCTTCCTTCACCTTCAAACATATCAGCCAAGCAACTTTCCACATAGCAACTCCATCTCTCTGCCCTCTTTCACCTACAAGAACACTTCCTCCATTCAGATATCCCAGGATAACCACCTCTTCTCAGGATCCTTCACTGCAACCTCAAAGTTCTTCTAGCTCACCAGCTAATTACTTCACAGGTTCCAATGACCAGAACAGGAACACCTCTAAGGGGCCATTGTTCAGTATATTAGCTAAATACTCACCTGGAGTTTACTGATACACACCCATCACCTGCCATGAGAAGAAGATTTCTCAGTGGTGATTACAAGCTTTTTTACTTGAATTATCAATTCATGCAAATCAGAATATAAAATGATGTGAGTCATCATTGAGCCAGAGTCAACAGGATTTAGCTAAAAGATACCCAGGTTCAGCTTTATCTTTGGCCTCATTCAATGTATCTGTCATCACTTTAGCCACCAACAGACAACCATCATCAAACTATTAGCTATTTAAGAGTTGAAAAAAAGAGTTAAGTCTTGCTCTAATGGAGATTTAAAAAGGCCTTTGGAGATACGGTAGGCTTAATGTGGTAGCACAGATACTGATAACACTATTCCTGCTACTTCCACTAGTAATAATAACAATATTTGTAATAACTCAGATCCCGGTATAAAATCCAAGGAAGCAAGAGACTGAAATTTGGGGGGCAAAGGCTTTATTAGACCAGGCCTGGTGTCGAGTCTCCAGGAGCCAATTTGGAGACTGCGTGCCAGAGACTGAAGGGAGGACTTTAAAAAGAGGCTAGAGGAAAAGGGGGGGGACAAAGAAACCTGCAGAGCCATCAAACTTGTTGACCCGAATCTGGAAACTGTATAGCTGTCCACTTAGTTCTGACAACCTCGTGAGCCTTTGGCACCTTTTGAGTTACTCCCATCCTGCAGATAAGAATTATCTGCAATAACATTTGGAGAAGAAAGTAGAAAGCTAATTATCTCAGGACATTTCATTAACACTAACAGGTGGGAAGGGGGTGGAAAGTTAAGAGAAGCTGAAACTTAAGTTTTCACAAGGATTTGGAACTTAACCCTTTTGGTGCATTAGGGTTAAGCCACAACATTTTCCTGTAATTTCTTTGAAGCTAAGCAGTTCTTAAAAACAGAGCAGGCTCATTTTATGACAGACCACCACCAGGTCGGGAAGAGGTCACCAGAAACCCAAAATCTTTATGGCCTAGCCTAGATAGATAGGTAAGGGGAGAGGGGAGGCCATAAGGCGTGATACAGAACAGAAAACAATGGTTATGTTTTTCTTTCTTTCTGGGGAGGGGGATCAAGGTCAGGTAAAGGGTTATGCTAACAAGCAAATCTCCCTGCACACAAGCAAGTTACTTGAAAATAAGTGTAAATTAGAGGGCCATCCTGGTTTTCTTTAGCTCTTTAGCAGAGAATAGAGATGCCTAACAGTGATTAACAACCCTTGTTAGCTTGTTTTAGCACCACTTCTGTAGTTTGTAGAGGGCAACAGTGGTTAACATATCAATTAGGTAAGGTCTTACAATTCTTTACAGAGAAGAGCATTGATTAACATATCAATTAGGTCATCCAAAGACATAAGAAGGAAAACACATACAGTAGGCCCATGTTACAGATTTTGTTATAATACACATATAATGAAGCTATTTTCATAGAGTACAACAATATTCACTAATGAAAAATCCAAGCCTGGATCCAAAACATCATGGTAGAGTTAAAGGATGGAGATGCTATCCTTCCACTATAATGGAATCTACACAGCATTCAGATATCCACACTTTCAACCATACTTTAGGGCTTACTGTCTGTTTCAACACAAGCTCCATGTAATTCAAAGTGGGAAATAAACCATCAGTTTTTCATAGCTGGGTATATAGCTCTCTGAGTTGTTTTTACACATTTATTTTATTTAATTTTCACAGTAACCTATGCATGAAGTTTGCCCTCACCATTTTCCAGATAATAAATTCAGGACTCAGAAAAGCAAAGTAAATTGACATGTCATACATCTAGCAATTCAATTACCAGACATAAGTTTAAATCAGATCTTCTGACTCCAGAGCCCTTGATCCTCCAAGTACATTTGCTCAGAGCAGTGTCTGCTAAAATATCTATTTAAAATTTATATGACAGAGAGTGAAGTACTAAAGTTTGAAATGGGAATGAATTCCATTATAAGTAAAAAAGCTATTGTCTGGTAAGTCAATAAAGTAAGTTTAGGATGTCACCATTTAGAACTCTTTTCTGTGAGGATGAAACTGTTCTACATCAGTGCTTCTCAGGAAAATATCCTCTGGCTGCATGTAACTCCCAGGCAAGTGAGATGAGTCTACTGTACCGGGCAACATAGTTCTAGAGGACAACATAAAATCAGGGCAAATGTACGTTTATTGTAAAGACATCATTCATTTCCAGTGTCCTGCTGTCCTGTGGAATCATGCAGCTTGAAAAGTGTATCAGTCAGCTTTCTAGTCACTGATATACAATGCCTGATAACCAAAGTTTAGGAAGAGAATTAATGTGGCTCACAGTTTCAGTGAGATTCAGTCCATGGTTAGCCAGCTCCAAAGCAGAAGCATCATGGTGGCACAAAGTGGTAGAGGAGAGTTGCTGAGCTGATGATGGATGTGACCCACAACAAGGGAAGAGCAGCAGAGAAGGGTGTGAGACTGGACATAGACCCCAAGCCCACACCTCCAAATCCACCCTCAGGCTCACCCTGAAATGTGTTCCATCAATCTCCTAGGTGCAGATCCCAAACCTAGTCCCAGGGCCTTTCCACCCTACTCACCACAGTGGGAGTGATGTCCTGGAGAGCACTTTAACAACAGAGAAGGAAACAAAAATTGGAGAGTTTCAAACTATACTCTTTTTTTCACATTACAACATTGAAAGATAAGTTCTTATATCTCTCAGTCAAAAGAAGAGAGCCCAAAGAAATCATGTTCTAGAAAATGTAGTTTGTAGATTAACAAAATTGTTCTTTTTTTATGGTTTTCTTGGTTAATTTCTTAGACCCTTTATTCAGGGAGATGAATTCACCTTCAGCTGTGCAGGGAGCAGCTGAAGCTGGAGATGGATCACATGTGTGGGGCTAAGCAAGGCAGCCCTGAGAACACAGAGAGCCAAACACGAGCCACATAAACCAGCTGTTCCAGCTGGGAGAAGGCAAGGGGCCCAGGCCAGGCAGGAGAACAAGCTGATGGGCAGCTGGGCTGACACTGACGTCCTCCTCATGAGTGTGTAGATATGGGTGCTGCAGCAGCTGAGCAGTGCCTTCTCTCCCATCAGGAGAGTAAAGGCTTCACGCAAGCCCAGCCTTCATCTCCTTTCTTTATTTTCCCATCTTCTCAGTGTCCTGGCCTCCAGGAACATCTAGAGCTGCTCTGATGTGCTTTGAAAATAAATTGTCACCAAACCATTTCAAATTCCAGGAAATCAGAACTTCGTACCTCATGCTAGCTTCCTTGTATATAGGAATAGCTCATCTTATTTTTATTACTGTCACTTAAATAAGAGGACAACATAGATGGCTTCTGATTTCACCAAGATACAAAACCAATAAAAAAGAAAGATATATTAAAGTCATTTCTAAGCATCTTGATCTTTGTGTGCCTAAAGCCAGTCTATATTAGTTGACTGTCCTCTTAGTGAGACAAAATCTCTGATGTGCAAAATTTAAAGGAAGAAATGGATTTTTTTTGGCTCAAGGTTTCAGAGCTTTTAGTCCATGACCAACTGTCTCCAAACCAGGCACATTCATATTTCTCTCCCTCTCTCTCTCCCTCTCCCTTTCTCTGTCTGTCTCTGTCTCCCTTTCCCTCTCTGTCTGTCTCATTGTCTCTCCCCAATTTAAATTAATTTGTTTAGGCATCTCTCATTTTCCAACAAGTATATGCCCTTTCAAACCTATGAACACCAATGTACTTTTCTGGTGTTAGTTTCAAATTTTATTAAATTTACTTCTTTTATGGATGGAGACGTCACCACTGGCCTAGTCCAGTGGGTATTGGATTAAAGATAGATGCTTCTATGTGAACACACTAGGTTTGCTTTGTTTTGTTTTGTTTTGTTTTGTTTTGTTTTTGCACCAGGAATTGAACTCAGGACCTTGCACTTGCAGGCAGGCAGTGTTCCTCAGAACTGCATCCCTGGCCCAAACATGCTAGTTATTATGCCACTAATAATTTTGTTTAATCCTATCAGCAGCCCTCTGAGTTAGTTCTGCATTTTACAAGGGACCTAAAGAAAGTGCATATAAACCTCCTGTATTAGCAGGTCTGTGTGACTTCTGATCCTTCACCTCTATATTTTTTACCTGCTTTGTTTGACATGGTTTCACCCACTGGTAATGTTATTCATGACACAGTGAGTTGTTCATACTCTCTCTGTCTGCTTGATTTTTCTGCAGATCTGAGTTTGAGTTGTGGTTTAACAGTTTCTCAGTATGGTGTGAGACATTCTGCATTGCACCTTTGTGTCAGCCTCAAGAGAAAATGATCTACCTCACAGGATTAAACTAAATCACACAAATCGTTGTGCATATTACAGCCATAGCAATGGTCCTCCACATCTCAGCTTGTGTTTACCCACCCTTACCTACCTAATGGAAGAGAATCCATGTCAGTCTGAGACTGCTGTGGACAGAGAGCTGAAATCAGACAGAGAAGGGGAGCCCAGGCCCGCACTCAGGTGCTGCAGAAACTGATTTAGATCTCGGAATTAGCAGCTAGCAATGCCCCTACTTACAGTGTGCAGTCACCCTTTGCAACACTCCACTACTGGTTGTGAGTCTCTCATTGCAAGGGGGCAGCCCAGAGCCTGGTCCTGTGTCCCAGTTAAGGGTGGGTGAACAGAACACAGGAGAAAATGGGCCACGTGCGACCTGCACCTCTTGCCAATGGTTGATCCCAAGTCAAAGGGGTGGGCAGGGCCAGGAGAGCCACTGTGGAGCCTGTGTCAGGGCCCAGAGCTCCGCCTCAGCTCCCAACTGACAAAGCACACTGCTGCTGAAGACTGTAGTTTATCCTTTTGCCCTTTTTATAAAGATGAACTTCAGAGAACCCTCCACTCTGGCTGTCCTGTTATTCACAGATGGATTGTCAATGAGAGAACCATCTCAGGTACTTAGAGCAGAGATAGTAATGCCCGAAAGAGAATGCTAAGGAAATTACCTGTCTTCCACTAGGTCTGTTGTAGAAGGCATGTTTCAGGTCAGCACTGCCACATGTGAGTGCTGGAGTAAGGACGGCTCTTCAAGGCTGCACTGGTTTGAATCCAGCAGGCACCTACTCTGTGCCTGTTCTGTGCTGTGCAGAACAGAGGCCCCAGGGAGCCACCTGTGAATTAGCTTAATTTTCTCACTCAATGTCATTTAATTGAACTGAAGAGAAAAATAAGCTGATGACTGTAACCCTGTGATGCACTTGGCAGGTAGTGAATACGTTCACAGACACAAACATAAGGGAAGTCCAGAGTGTGGGATCCATTGCTTAGAGCAGCGTCTGGGCAGAAATGAAAATCTCAGGTAAACATTTCCAAACTCCAGATTTGAGCTACCCTGCATTCAGATGGCTCACTTTATGTGTCAGTTTGGAAGGTGTTAGAGGCTTTAAATTGCTGGACTTGGCATCAACAGATAACCCTTCATCATAGGGGGTGAGGGCCTGATCAAGTCAAGCAGAAACCTAAGTAGAACAAAAGGCTGAGTTTCCTCGGAATGGGAGCTCCTACTGCAACAGCTCTTGGGCCTCTCCCTCACCATTGGTTGCCTGCATCTCTGGATTTGGACTCCTCAGCCTCGGGAGTGATGTGAGCCAGTGCCTGACAACCAGTGCTCTTTCCATGTTTACACATCTGCTTCCTGTGGTCTCTGCTTCTCCAAAGACTCTGTTACATGGACATGCACTTAAACAAGGCTGCAGAAATGTCCAGCTTCCATCTGGATGATTGGAAGGGCAATCATGTTCACAAAAAGCCTGGGCTGGTGACATGGGACATCCAACAGGAGAGGCCATTGACTGAATGCAGGATTACAATTTACAGGAAGAAAGTTTGCAGAAACCACAGTCACCCACACCTTCCATGCCCTGTCAAAGGCTGCTGCATCCAACCGGGTACCATCAGCACTTTTGTCCCCTTGGATAATGTTCTTGGCGAGCTGGGTTCCCCATGTAGTCTGGAGTGGCTGATTCCACTACTAATCAATTTTAAATTGTTCATTCTAGGGCAAACTGTGTATGTCACATACAGGGAAAGAATCTACAAAACAATTTGAATAAAAAACTGAGTGACAGCGTAATGTGCACAGTGTGGCTCCTGTGGAAAAACCCCAAAGCAAACAATTGATTGCTTGGAGATGGTGGAGGAGACAGAAAGAAAATGGGGGCGATTTCAATAAAACACATAGGAGTGGCTGTCTCTGCGGGAGAGCAAGGAGGAGAGGAGGAAGCTTCAAAAGTTACACAGCTTTCTGCAGGCAACTGAGCCTAGTATTTGTATAATTCCATAAAATGTGTGTGCATGTCTGTGTGTGTACTCAAATTCTATGCATGCAAACAGATAAGAAGAAAAGAGTCTGTGATAAAAAAATATATTTTGTCATCCCAGGTCTGACACAAGGAATCTTGGAAGGATGAAACGAACGGGCAGTCTTGTTACTGTTTGCTCAAGCAGTCACTGCCTGCACAGATTAGTAAAATGTCTAATTTAGTAAATGCAATCTTCAACCTTTGTCTGAAAAACATAAAATACCAAACTTCAGTCCTTTTCCAATGTATCATAATGCAGTCCATCCACAGCAGTGCATTGGGAAAGATTGCTTTTGTAGCAAATTACAAATGATTAAATTTGGAGTGATCATAAAAATCTGAACTGTCATAGAATGTGTTAGGGGTAGGGTGGGGTGGCTGAGCACTGTTAGGTCCCCCAGCTCTACATTCTGTCCACTGAGAGGCCTCCACTTGTCAATGGGTAGAGCCTGATCCAGAATCAATCACAGACCTCTGCTGTGCTACACCACACACTCTGACCACCCCCAGACACGACCTAGAGCACTTTATTTCTTTTAGTCCCATCTGTAAATCTGGATGGTAACACCTGTCCATTTACAGGGGAATTTAAGGAGATTAGATATGGAAATGCATGTCAAGAGAACAACAAAAGGTAAAGGAAAAATTCATGCAAACTGTGTTACTGTTATAGATTCTAGGATGTATAACAGTCAGAGTGTGAAAGATGAAAGATTATAGTAGAAAATAACAGTACAAGGTGTGACCACTCAGTATGGTGAATTTTACATTAAAAATATTGTTTGGTGATGCTGGGAATCTACATCCTCAGACATTTTTATTTAGAGACGTGGTCTCACTAAGTTGCCCAGGAAGAACCAGAACCTATAATTTTCCTGCCTCAGTTCCCAGCCCTCTGAGTGCTGGGATTATAGCATTTATTCCATCATTCTTGGCATTCTGAAGCAATTCTCAAAGTTCTCTTTCCTGAGTGCATGCTGCAGTCCAAGTCCAAGTCTGGACTCAGGAGACCAATGCTCCAGCTTGAAAGTGAGCAGATTCGGGGGATTCTTTCTTAGTCTTTTACTCTCCTGGAGTCTCAGCAGATTGAGTGGCATGCGTTGAGAAGAGCTGTCTGCTTTACTCAGTTTCCTGATTCAAATGTTCATCTCATTCAGAAGCAGATTCTCCCAGAGTGATTTCAGTCAGTACCAGGGCCTTCTGTGACTCCATCCAGATGACACATGACACAATTCACCTGAAAGTTATTTTTCTGCAGTCTAGCTGGGGAATCTGGAAGGAGACCTCGCTGAAGCAACAACAGTGCTCTGACTTTCAAGGAGGCCCCGAATCTTGGTTCCCCTCAGTCCCTCACTTTGCATGGGGCTAAAGTTCAACTCCCCCAAGGTCCAGCCCCGAGCCATGCTGTGCCCTATGTTGGCCTCTGAGCCTCATCCTGACCCAGTTTCCTTAAGTTTCTAACAGTTTTCCAGTCTTGCATTTTCTTTTCTTACTATTTCTATGGTTTTCTGCCAGAGGACTGGAATGACATGCAATAATGGAACATCAAGCTAAAGGATAAAGCAAATAGGCTTTTCATTTGCATCTTTGAAGATCATAAACAACACACCTGGGGTCTGCGTATCATACAGAGTTGTCACTGACAATCTGAATGTGCCAATAACTTACTGCACAGCTTCACTGCAAAATCCATATGGATAAAAGAAAATGTGTTTTTCTGTTCTAGTAGCAAGGAAATCAATCTGCAGCTTCTTGACAGATTGTGATCCTGTGATCTAGGTATCCTAAATCAGAGAGGTTCTGTGAGGTCTGCAGTGTGGAGCACATTGGAATACTAAAGAAGAAAAGGGGAAAAGCAGAAAAGTCACAAGCACAGAGCGGCCCAGTGGGTGCTGGGAAAATAAATGTGGGACTATCACCATGCAGAGACCTATGGCCAAGACCACGTTCGCCATGCAAGTTGAGAGCTGCTCTGTGGGTACAAGAGGCACAGTCCTCTGTGTCCACATCAATGAATTCTTGGTATTGATTCCTGTCTCCTAGAACTTTCTGAACACGATGGCACAGTTGACACAGGACTCAGCAGGATTGCAGGTAGAAGACTGCGGGTCAGTAGCAGTTGGTCAGGAGCCACTGTTTGGCTCTTGCTGCACATCAGGACCTCAGAAATTGTGTCTTCCAAAGTGAGCTTCTCATCTTCCCTTAAGAATTCATTTACTCAAACCCAGATCGTCTCAGGCTCTGCACATATCTGACTTTTTATCCTCCATAAGATATCAGCTGCCCCAAATTCTCCTTAGCTGCACAGGGTGGATAAACCACAAACCTAAGCACACAGTGAGAAAATCTATTATTTATTTTTTAATCTATTTTTAAGTATTTACTAGCTCATGTTTCCAGTATGTAATGATTGCATTCCTTTTGGGGACCTGGTGTGTGTACATAACACACCTTAATTCTTTCCATGTCCTTCTGCCCTTTCCCACTCCTTCCATGTCTTGGTTCCCTTCTTATTTGCAAAAGATCTATCTTCCTGTTTCCTATTAGCTACATTTTATTTATATCTTTACATTATATATACTTTGGGTTGCTCATATAATAGAAACCATGCCTGGTGTCTGATTGATTTCACCTAACATTATGGCCTGAAGGTCCATCTTTTTAACTAAAAATGCTTCAAGTTTCTCCTGTCTGATGGCAGAGTAGTACTCCATTGTATATAAAACCAGATTTTGTTTATCCATTTATCTGTTTTTGGGAATATGGGTCATTTTCAAGATTTAACTATTATACATTATGCTGTTATAAATATCGGTGTGCATATATTGCTGTAGTATGGTGTGTTTAATTCTTCCAGGAACATACCAAGAAGGGATAAGTGGGTTGAATGGAACCTCTTGTTTTAGTTTTTTGAGGAATCTTCATACTGATCTCTACAGTGGTTACACAAGTTTACACTCACACTGTGTGGAGAAAGTTTCCTTTTTCCTCACAGCCTCGCCAGCGTTTGTTACTGGTTGATATCTTGATAACAGCCATTCTTTCAGGATGCAAATGGAATCACAATGTTGTTTTAATTTGCATTTCAGAAATGACCTTTGATGTTGAGCATTTCTTCATATATTTATTTGCTTTTTGTATTCCTTCATCTAAGAAATAACCATTCATTTCCGAGAAACAGCTATTCATTTCCAATGCCCACTTTAGATTGGCTCTTTACATTTCAGGTATCTGATTTTTGGGGGATTCTCTATATAGTCATTAGTTCCATGTCTGAGGAATAGCTGGTAAAAAAAAAATCCCCAGACCATGGGTTATTTCTTCAACCTGCTAGGTGATGTTTTTGCTATGCAGAAGTTTTTTAGAATGACGTGATCCCAGTGCTCCATCTTGGTAATATTTCCAGTGGAATCAGGGTTTTATTCAGAAAGTCTGCCTGCACATTTGTCTTCAAGAGTTTTACCTGTTCACAAGATCACTTCTATTTTAGTATTTAGATCTTTGGTCTAGTTTGATTTTAGTTTAGTTCATGGACATTGATCTAACTTTAATCTTTGGTGTGTAGGAAGCCAGGATTTCTAACATCATTTGGCTATTTGTCTTTTACTGCAAAAAAATTTTTAAATTTGAAATATTTACCATGTTTTTTGATCACAGTACCTGCAAAGGTTGACTATAGTTTACAAACTGTATGATTCTGTAGCCAAAATCAGCAACTGTAAAACCCAATGGAACTGTAACCCAATGGAAATTTTTGCTGGCTATCAAAAACATATCCAGTGGGTTCTTCAACTTTCCGGCTTCTGAGAAACCGGCATCTCACTACCTTGTCTTAGAGTTAAGATTTGTGTCTCCTGTTTGAACAGCGTAAATCAGTGCCTACATTGTGCAACTCACTTAGGTCCCAGTTGCTGAATTTTAATGGCGTAGGAAGGAAAACAATGCACCCACCTCACACTCAGTGGGCCTGGAATTTCCTCCCACTGTGAGCATCTCTGTTGAAAGCAGCATGAATTTTCCATGTCTGTATTCTACTGGTATTTTCCCCATCAGGTAGGTATAATGGCTTAGGTCTGCAGTCACCAGCAAGGTAGCTACTGCTTACCACTGGTGCTCAATGCTTGAAATGGGAGCAATCCACTTTGAAACATCCTGTACTTTAAAATGCACATCACTTCTCAGGGTATGCAAAAAGAAATGTAAAATATCTTCTACACTGACTATATAATCAAACTATAAAATTTTGTGCATACGATTAAAGAAAAATACATTCTTAGAACTAAGTTTGTTTGTTTTTGTTTCTTGTTTTCATGAGCTTTTAGAAAAATTTAAAATATATACAGAATCTGCTAAAAAATGTATACACACTTCACAGTTTGCTCTATTGATAAATGTCTGGAATCTAGTGGCCACCACTTTGAGTATCTCTTGTAATTGTAGAGGTCAAAGGTATCTTGTGTTAAACTCACATCTCAACAGACTTAGCATTAAAGTATTTATCCAAGGTTTTCTTTTCCTGATGTATAAACTTGTTGGCAGAATATATGTATTCATCTAGGCCACAGCCCACCTGCATGATGGAGTTGTGAGACTGAGGTTTATGCAGGAAGCCATGAAGGCAATTGTTAGCAATACTGTGGTAACTCGATTCACAAACGTAACTCATCCCACAATTCTGGTGACGATGACCACAGTCTTGTTCACCATCTGATGCGGATTTGCAAACAAAAGAAATATTTTGCTCAGTGTCTATTTGCAGACCAACTTGTTCACCAACAAAAGTCACTGTGTTAGTTTGATTATCAGGGGCAAAGTTAAAGAGAGAAGCAGGATTCTGAATGTGTTTCTGAACCCTCGTTCCATGTACTAACCTGAGCGTGTGTGCAGAAGGAGGTATTCATGTTTAAGAGAATTCTCACGGAGGTTAATGCACTCAGTTTAGTAAATCAAGTTTTTCTGAATTTGTTAGAACATGTTTCACTGTAGTCAGAAAAACTCTGAATTCAGAGTTGCATCACAAAGCTGTTCCTGCTCTCCATTGCATTGAGTGTCTGAGTGAATTATCTTGCCCTGGTTCCTAAGCCTCTCCAGCTCTGTTTATCTAGGCTGGAAACACGTTAACTGCCTCCCATTCACTTTCTAAGGCAGGGCAGCCCCCACCCCACTGTTCACGTCACTGGCCATTACCCCTCCCCAGACTACCTGGAGATGCTCAGAGTGGGGTTACAGCTGGTAATCAACAGTTACTTTACATGGAATAGGTTTCGGGTAACTCAGCACCCCGGTACCTATTGAGACCCTGAGAGACAGGATCATGAGGGACACGAGTACCCCATACCCTTCAGACCGGAAAAACCTGGGAGGAGCAGCATGCAGAAAACATTGTTAGATGCTAGGAGAGAAAGAAAGCACAGTCATGCCTGGAAGCCTCTGTACTCCGTGTGATACAAAAGTGCAGTTTTTCAGAGCTAGCAATCCATATCTCCTGAACACATCATCCTAGGGCTGCTGGGTCCAAAAGAGCATTGGAGAAGTTTGTGAACAGGGTGAGGGTGTACACACTTGCGTGCATGCATGTGTCCATGTGTGAGTGTGTGCATGTGTGTGTGAGATATAACCTGGAACAGAAACTCTCTTGACAACATATATACTGAAAATTTGAATAGGAAGCCATTGGTGGGTTCTCTCTCTCTCTCTCTCTCTCTCTCTCTCTCTCTCTCTCTCTCTCTCTCTCCCTCTCTGTTGTACAGATGATGGGGTTTTATTCTGGCACATTTGCACATGCGCATGCCCTGCTTTGATCCCTTGTGCCCCTTAATCCCTTCTCCCTGCAGTTTCACATTCTAAAAGGATTCAACAGCTGTAATACAATGTGCTCATACTTACTTTTTCTTCTTATATTTCACTGTCTTTTCCCACAAAACATACAATTTAGGCTGGCAGTCTTGGTTTCTAGGTCTTTAGCACAGAGACTTGGAATCCTAAGTATGTATAAAAGCGCCTACGTCCATGTACAATGTGTCTGAGATTAATTTCCCCTCCTCGTCTTTAATCACCTCTGCTACAGTGACACTGCCCGCAATGCCAGCATCTGAGAAGCAGGTGCCAGGCACAGCTCAGTGGCACAGTACCTGTCTGGCAAGCACGAAGGCCTGAGATCAACCCCCAGGACAAAAAAGAAAAAACTCTGAGAATCAAGGTTGGTTTTTCAAAATTTTTATACACTTACTTAAGGGTAAAAATACAAATAAAAATATCCCATTTTTATACCAGACAGTTCTTTCTGGTATCTTTTTATACCAGACAGTACCTTTCATACCTAGAAAATTCTGAGATTTTGAAATTAAAATGCAGCAAGTAAAACAACAGAACCAGCATTTTAAAGAATTGATGTAAATAAATAAGAAAAAAATGTAAAATTATATTAAGAAAAATTTGAAGATAATAGACTTCCTGTGTACAAAATCTATAGCAAGAAACAGCAGCCTGTGTTGTCCACATCATCGCTGACCGGGGCTCACTGACCACTGTCAAACACCTGGTCTTCCATTGGTTCTCCAAGAACATGACCTCGCAGTGCTCACAGGCGAGTCCACAAGGAAGAGGCCTCCCCTTCCCTTCCCAAGGCACCTTCTGCCTCAGGCGTCCCAGAGATCTCAAACTCTAGATGGGGACAGCCCCAAGCTTCCTAATCTGAAATTCAGTCTTATCTCAATGACACTTAGAATGTTACGGAACTGCAAAACAATAAGGGTCCAATACACAACAAATGCTGTGAGAAAAACATCTAATAAATTAGCGCAAACATGATAAAATGTACAAAAGTGATTGCATCATGATGACACCCCCCCCTTAAATCAGCTAGAATATGTGACTTTTGTTCACAAGAATACTTCAAATTTAAATTACTTCGGGGAAAACTGAGAAAGGCTCACAGGCTGTAAGGACACTGGCCTGATGGTGCATGCCTGCAATCCTAGCAGACACAGCATCTCAGCCTCGTGATCCATTTTCGGTGGTAGAGACTAATGTTGCTTCAGGAAGACCCATTCCACTCAGCACCTACTTTTCACTGGATTTGAGGCAACCCATGTTCACATTTTTAAAAATCTAAAAATACCTGGTGATATAGCTCAGTACGAAGGCCCTAGATTCAATCCCCGGTACCTCTAAATATATTCAGAAAATCTGTGACTTATATATGGCTCCTATTTAGCAGAAATGTATTACTTTTTAAGTAATAAGCCATGAATTATAAAATTCATTAAAATCCCATTAATATATAATATAAAAATCTAATAAACACCTGACATGAAAATCCTTCATTAGTAAAAATATAACAAAACAATGCCTCTCGGGAGAAAGGAGAAAATAAGCACAAAACAATACATTTTCCCATGACTTTGAGAAATATGTGCCAAGATGCCTTTATCTTCAATGCTCTCCAACTACCCCATCATCTCCCTACCTAGAAATGCACATCCTAGAGAGTGTACTCATCCGAATTTCACAGCCACAGACTTCTGACCATGCCTTCCAGCTGCCTTGTGATCATAACACATTTTCTAGTTAATTCACCCTCCTCACCTGGGCCTGGGGTAACTCTTCTGAGAGTTAGGGTCACTCTTCAGATTGGAGGTTCCCCTCAACCCTGTGCTCTGTCCATCAGTGCCCACCTGTTTATTCCACTGAGGAAACCTACACAACCTTGCAACTCCATGTCTTTTTTGGGAAGAAGAAAGTTCAAATCTAACTTATAACTAATCTAGCTCAGGATTAAAATCCACATAAAATATCACTCCTATTCAAGGTTGTTATTTAGCAATTACCCATATATTTCGAAAGTCATTGACTCTTGATTCCATTTTATTGGATTAATCACATCAGGATACAAATTGGGGGAGTGTATTGGGGATCGAACTCACGACCTCACACTTACCAGGCAAGCACTTAAGCTACTGAGCTAAATCCCCAGGCCCCAGTATACAGATTTTGAATTAATTTTTTTAAAAAATAGAATATGCAAAGAGCATTTTTTTCTCCAGCTATTGCTTCCTTGTTCTATTTCCTTTTTAAAAATCTCCTTGAATTTCATGTTATTTTTCTAATTTTATTTTGATTGATACCTAGTAATTCTAAATACGTATGAGGCACAATGTGATATTTTGATTCATGTATACAGAGACCAGTGATCAAATCAGGGTTATCAGCATAAATATCACATTAAACATGAATATTTTCTTTATTCACAACTTTTCTAGTCATGCATGACTGGTATTTTCTCACCACAGTACAAGGAATACCAGGATGCATTTCTTTTATCAGTAACTCTATTCCCCCGACCGCGCTCCCCTCCATCCTCCTCCGATGTTCCCCGTCTGGTAACCACGCTTCTACCATCAGCTTCTACTGGGTCAGCTTTTGTAGATTTCACACACAGGTGAGGTCACTCAGCACTCTGCCTTCTGTGCCTGACTTATTTCAGTTAACATGATGACTTCCTGGTCTGTCCCTGCTGTCACAGATTACAGGGGTTAATCTGATTATGGCTGTGTAACATCCTGGAGTTTTCTGTGTTGTCTGCAACTCCAGCCTCTTACTCTGCTTTCTGCTTGCCCTGCTTTCTGTTAGCACTGCTCTTCTACTGTGCTTCGTGCGTTGCTAACTCCTACATCAATTCTTGGTCTCATCACAGCTGCATGTGACACAATGGAGTTTGACTCTTCTCATGGACAGAGCATCTTTCTTTGCCTTCCAGGTCACCATGATTGCTTGCTTTTCTACTTCATTCCTGGATTGCTTCTCAATCTCTTTTGCTGTCTTCCTCATCTCCAACTTTTCATGTTGCAATGTCTTTAAGTTTCATTCTGCAGATATTTAAAAGATAGGATTGATATCAAGCAAGGTCCCTCTGCTTGATACACACAGATGCTGACCAGGAAGCACTGGGCCTTTGCAAGAAGCACACTTTAATAAGAACTGACCATCGAGGAGCCTGAATGCATACTCAAAGCTGTCTCCGCAGCAGGTCGGCAGGAAAGGATTCTGTGGAAAGGAGAGGGAGGAGGCTCACTGCCAACAGACCATGACCCGTTGTTCTAGGTTTAGCTGTGGTTTAGGCACAGCTGTGACAGTCACCATGCCCTTCCCTGAGGCACATGCTTCCTCTCAGAGGCGGAGTGTTGTGTTTGCCCTGGTGATTTTGAGTTTCTACCACTGCAGGACCACTGGGAGGAATTTGAGGGTGCTCTTTAATTTCTTGTCTCAGCAGAAATCTGGAAACAGTGGCACCTTCCTTTAGCACTAGCTGTACAGAAAGCTGAAGCAGGAGGATTACTTAAACTTAGAACCAACCAGGGCAAAGTTGGAAGACCTCATCTCAAAAATTTTTTTCTTTTCTTTTTTTTTTTTTTTTTCATTTTTATCAGTACCAGGGATTGAACTCATTGACCGCACACTTGCAAGGAAGGCGCTTATGCCACTGAGCTAAATCCCCAGCCCCATTTATTTATTTATTTATGAAAACAGAATAAAACACATACGGAGAGTTCAAAACATGTAAGTCAGTGAATACTTCCTGGACCCTGCAAGACACAGCACAAAGTGAATAGCTTTTCCCTTCCAATACAAGAGTCAAAGAAACATTAAAATTTTCTGAGAAATGGACTCATCAGTGTTGAGTTCTGGGGGAAAGAGAGACTGCCACAGCTCATTTTAGGCAAAAAGTGGGGGAAAGACAGAGCCCTCACCCAGGGAGCCACAGTGACCAAGCAGACAACTCTCCCTCGGCCCATGTTCTAAGAGCACCTGGGCTGGCTGGAGGTACTCGGTCTCCTGTGTTTCGAGGTAGGTCAGTGTGATCCAAGGTGACCAAGGCGACCGAGTTATGGGCCGCTCTGTGCTGCTGACTTTCCTCCTCCACCACCACTCTTAGCTCCAGCTCCTGCCCCGGGAGCAGGGCCACCTGTTTCATTTGCACTGTGGTTCAGCTGTGCCCGCAGGGATCCCACAGCCTGCTGTCACCTTGATGTGGTGAGAAGAGGGGAGGGGGCTGCTCAGCTGCAGGGGTGCAGTGAGCCCTGTGATGTCCTTGGCGACTGGTGATTGTCGCATCTCTGCCTTTTTGTGACAGTCAAGGGAGGGAAGGAATGCTTGTCTACTGATCCCCATAGAAATGGTTCCTAATAGTCCTAGCCACCAGGGTGCCCACTTAAATGACCATCTTCTGAAATGGAGCCTATTCGATGCTGGCGTTTTCTGGAGACAACTCCAACATCAAAGTTTCATCTCAACTTCAAAATGACCCCAGGTGACTGCTATTCATTATGACACCAAGAAAAGAGAAGCCAGTGAGGCCGCAGTGTTACTGGGTGGAAAGGGGCGGCCACGGATCCTGACTTCCTGGCCACGCTGCCTCCCACACGACTTGCTACCTGCAGAGATGCAGCCAGAGTCCCTGTGTGCACACGCACAGTTCTCAGTCTTTAGAAAAGTACAGGATAGTAGTCCTGGTGTTTGCTGACTCAGAGACTCAGGCAAGGTTTTGAAAACAGACCTTCTCTAAAGCAAGCTCTGCTCTGGAAGCCAGGCCTCCGTGTTTGTCTTGCACTTCATTTCTATTCCTGTTTTCTCACACAGGCTTGTCAGTGGCCCTCACCTCCTCTGTACTCTGTCAACACCCTCAAGGACGAGCGCTGCTCTAGAAAACATACCCAGGAACACGCCAGCCACAGACACGGCCCCGGTTACTAATGTACTGTCAGTTCTGATGCAGATGTGTGTGCTCATGCTGGGCTCACCTGGCTTCATGCTTGTCCGCAGCTCCTCTGCTGGTCTCTTCTTAGCATTATGCTCCACAGTGATGAGCTTAGTCCTGTCTCTGCCTCCTTTAAGAAAACATAAGCATTTTCCTACACAGAGCACTGACACCAACCCCGACATGCAGATGATGTCCAGGTAAAGTTATTTAAGAGTAAGAAACAAGGATGTGATGAGCTAAAATTCCAGAAAAGGAGCGGCTTTCCTGACAGGTCTTCCCTGGGGCTCATTCTGCACTGCTGAAGTCACACTGGGCCCTGGGAGACAGCCCTTGCTGAAGGGTGGAAAGTTTAGTCACCACAACTTGGCCTGGTGGAATGGCCACCAGGTCTCCTACCAGGGACCTCAAGCGTTAATGCTCCCAGAGGAGCATTTGCTGAGTGCAGGGCACTCAGAGGCCACAGCTGGTCCTCGACAGAAGTTTTGAACCAGAAGTGGGATCCTCTGGTCACCTCTTTGTGTTCTGCCTAAGAAAGAGGAGGCACATCTCCCCAACATCTGGACCATTTCTTCCTCTCCAAGGAAATTTGGGTAAAATAACACACAGACACAGACATACACATATACACACATGTATACACTCATGCACACAGACCCATAGGTGCATGCCTATTTCTGTTTATCACAGGGCTTCCCAGGCTTTAAAAAAGGTGACTATTCCTGAATTTGATCTCCAGCAAAAGAAAAAAGAAAAAAAAATGTGAGTAATACTTAGTGTCCAGTACTTAGAGACTGGTTTTATTATGATAGATCCCTAAACTTCTGCAGCTATCACAGGTAATGTGAACTGTGAAAAATGTCAAAGAAATGTTACAGAGTGGAATGAAGTGAGTGAGCCCAGTTTTAGATAACACAAATCATCATTTAATAAAAAATAGATGCTGAACATAAAATATGAGCTAAACATTTAATTCTAGAAAGCACAAAGTGAAGAGCCTAAACATGTTACACTGAAGACATTTAAAAGAGAAAGACATAAAACAAAGGAGTTGATAAATCAAAAGCCTTTAAAAGTATATTAAGCAAACTTTTTATATATAATATGAAAGTAAAAGAGACAATATTGGGAAGTGTAGACTTGGAGGAGATTTTTAAATAGGAAGCAATCTGTAAAATGCTATGCAAATGAATTTAGCAATTTTTATGTAAGCATCTTCATAAAATATATTTCCGTAACTGACACACAGAAAAGGGGAAATGTTACAAGGAAAAAAATCTGGAAACAAATGAAAAATTTGAGGTTTTTTTGTTTTATTTATGCATATATTTTAATAAGAAGCAGCTTTTAAAAACTTTGCTCATTTCTTTCTGTTCATTTTGGTTTTAAGCTAATTTTCTTCACATTGTCTGGTAGTGATCAGTTTTTCCAATATAAATGTTCTAGACCAAAGTATAATATCAGTATTAGACAAAGAATGCACACATAAAACTTCACAGGTCACCTGCAGCCACGAGAATGGGTGCTGTGATAAACCAAATGTCCCTCCCGCCAGCTCCCACACCCCGTCCCCAGAACCTGTGAACAGGTTACCTTAGGTGGCAGAAGAAACTTGCAGATGTGGTTACTGAAGGATCTGCAGTGTGCAGGTCGGGCTGGGCCATCCATACAGTCCTAGTTAGGTTACTGGGCATGGCTCAGGGCCTTCATCACACTTCTAAATTATGAAATCTACTACCTGATAAACCAACAGGCAGAGGGAAAAGTAGTGTGATTGTTTCACTGGTGCTATAAAGGCACATGATTGTTTTTACAGACTTATCTTTATTCTTTTCTGGTTTTATTTCTTTTTGTTTTTGTTTTGGTACCAGCCATTGAACTCATGACCCAAGATTGCCATGCAGGTGCTTCTGCTGCTGAGTTAAACCCAAGTCTTTACTGACTTTTCTTAATATACCCCATGAGTTTCAAAATTCATGTTCAGCTCTAATCTGTCCATATTTTCCCCAACAGAGTTTTTGTTCACTGTGGTCTATGCCCACATGACTTCTTGAGGTCACGCTATAAGATTCTTTGCTATTCAAGAATATTTTGCACTGAAAAAAATTGCCAGGAATTCCTTCAGGCAAGCATGTGTTAACCAAACTGATTTTATTTCACTAACAGTGGCATTATAAATTAGTTTCTAAATCAAACGAATAAATGCAAAGTGCAAAGGAAAGAACGAAATATGAGAAACCAAAATATGAAATACCTAGATTCGAAGCTCCTTCTTGCCTCCTCACAGTTCTGGGACATTAAGGAAGTTGTTTAATGTCCCTGAGCCTTCATTTCTCCATTATTAAAGTCATCTTGTGAATTTATTTGTTGAACAAATACATTTTTGCACTCTCCCCTAAGCCTAGTGCTACAGAAAGCACAAGGGTCCACAGAGATGTGAACTGTAGGTGATCCTGAATCCACTCACAGGGCTCACACCAATCACCGTTATGAAACACCTGTGCCTCACTTATGTGCTACATTCTGTGGCACAGCAGCTCCTGGATCTTGCCTGTCTATTCCTGAAGCTTCGAGTTCTGGATCATGAAAAAGTGGCCAGCCACTGATCTCTGACAGCATCATCATGATGGCCATTAATTGGGTTTCCAAACAAATTGTGTGTGTGTGTGTGTGTGCGCGCGCGCTCGTGTGCGCATTTTCATTCAATCAAAAACACCAGGAGGGCAGGCAGTCCTGGTGGAGGCTTCTGGTTGGAGCTTTGTCATGCCATTATATGCAAATGACAGAAATAACCAGAAAAGTGCAATTTCAGTCCTCTATCATTGACTGTGAGTTAAGTTAGCAATATCTCCTTCAGAGAGGAGCTGTGGAAAGACTTTTTTATTGGAAATACTGGAGAAAAAAAGCCCTCCAATACCACTGCCTGTTCTGTGTTATGTTGCCTCAAGAAAAATCCTTTTGTTTTGCTCCATAAGTAACTGGTCTTGAATGTAAGAGCTACTGAGCAGTGTATAAGCCTGAGAGCTAGCATTATGGGATGTCCCTGGAGAGAGAGATCTTGAATATTCTCTTTTGTCCGAAACATTGATGATCTTCAAAACTAGAATCTCTTAATTGATTTAAAAGCAACAACTCTCAGTGGGGCATTCAATAGGAAAATAATTATTGTGGTCTTTAAAACTGTTTTAATATGCAGACCACTTCAAAAGGCAGAGAAGACACTGCCTTTGATCACAAGGCAAGCAAAACCATAACACAGGAAGATTGCCTGAACATTGTGAAGTTGGGTGGGGTCTCCTGGTGCTCAGCAGGAGGGGCAAGAACTGGACCAGTTCACAGCCACACTGCAGAGTTTGTCCTCATCACGTGAGGACCAGAAGAACCACCTGCGTGCAATCTGGTTAGTGAGGGGCTTAGGCTTGTAATTTGTTACTTGTTCCCAGCTGACTGTATACCAGGCTCTTGAAATTGTGTTTTATCACACAAAAACTCGGTCACCTAAATAGGACATCTGTAGTTATTCTAAGAGACACAGGATGCTAGAACTTGCAAGCTTGGAATTCACAGTGCATAAACTGATGAAGAATTTAGCCCAAGGAGATTAGAGAAAGGGCTCAGATTCATCCAGCCCCAAGTCACAGAGTTAGTTAGGGTCCATAACTTGGCATTTCATGGTAACTTCTTTGACACCCAGTCCCCTAGAAGTGACTATGGGAAGTTGAGGGAGGAGACCCTGCGTCTCTCCAGTTCTCTGAAGGCACTGATCACCTCTATGGCTGCCAGTATTTCTGTCCTAGAGCCGTGCCTTTAATGGAGGTCAGTTTGTAGTGTGAGAGACAGATGATCTTCACAAAGGAAATGCTCCTTACTACTGTAAAATAAACTCAGTATTTTTCTGTGCTCTTAGCAAACTACCTGCTTTTGCCTACTTCTGATGATCTCACTCACTGGTCACTGGAAATGCTCATTTAACCCTGTGTCTGCTTCCAAGGCACGAAATAACTCAGAGTGCCCTGTGAAGACTGGTTTCCTAGTTTCCAGAAGTTTCTCCTATCACCAAAGAATTCGGAATGAAATTGGAAGATGTGTGTGTCATGTCCAGGCTCCTGATCCTTACAGAGGCTGTGGGAAGGTGTCCCCACTGGTGGCATGGAGAAGGACCTCAGTGGTAGCACTGCTGAAAGATTGTCCATGTTCATGGGAAAGATAAAGACTAAGTTGGAGGCACCCATGGTAGGCCGAACTCTAAGATGTTCCCCAAGGTTCTTGTTACCTGGTGTGCACATTCTGTGACTCCACGCAGTCCCTGTCTCCAGTGCTGGATGCCAGAAAGATTTAAAGTACTGTGAAAGTCTCCCTGAGTTAAGTTAATGGAAAATCTGCAGGTGTTCTTCTGACATAATTAAGATCCCAAACCACTTTGATTGTAGTTAACCAAGTAGGAGGTCATTCTGGGTTGATCATCTCATGGGTGAATGTACTGAAAGGGGGACCCGGACCTTCCTGAAGACAACCACTGCCCTGCTGTCCCTGAGGAAGCAGATCGAATGAGCTCTCAGCTTCAGGGAAACCAGCTTGGCAAGTCACCTGAGGTGTTAGGAAGGATGTCTTTCCCCAGTGGAACGCATGGGGGTGCAGCCCCGCTAGCCCTTGTGCAGATGCCCAGCTCACCAAACATGAGACCCAGACTGTGTTATTCCAGGCATTATTTCCTAGCACAGCAAAAGAGAATGAGATGGTGACCATGAAAACACGGACCAAAGAGGACACTGTGGCCTGCAGTGCAAAACCTCACACAGCTGACCTGAACTGCTCACGCTCTGTGGGTTTTTTGGAAAATATCACAGAAGGAGCCCCAAGGGTAATCTGCTTACCTGTTGTCAGGACCATTTCTACTGCTGCTCTGTGGAATTTTAGGGATCTGCCCCTAATTACTCCCTGGATTACACTGGGGGCTTTCAGATGCGTCTGTTCTGTGGAGAGCAGACTGGAAGATGAGCAGGCTGAGAACCAGAGTCCATGGCTGCACCCATGTTCTCCTTCCCATGGGAATTTCCACGTCCGCTCCTCTTCTCTGTGGTTCAGCCGTCAGCTGGGATATCCATGCATATGCGTCTGGCATCTGGGCATTTTTATTCCACTCATCTCCCTCCTGTCTCCCCACCTCCCACAAATCCTTTCCCAGGTTCGCAGAGATTTTCTCTGTCTTACAGTCTTCCTTTTATTTTGGTCTTTGAATTGTTTACATTTGGAGTTTCTTATACAGTGAAGCCACAGAATATATAACTTTCTGTATCTTATTTACTTCAAGTGCTCCATGTAATCAATGTCTGTTAAGTTGAACAAAAACATTCAACTATATTAGAGGTTCAGATGGGAATTGTTATTGTCAGGACCAATAAAATTTAACAAATAATAATTCATAAGTTAACATAGATAAAAGGAGAGCAAAAAGATATGCTTAATATAAAGAGAAGCAGATTGAATAAAAGATGAGGAAGATAGAAAATACTGGCAAAATTGGTGTTCTAAATTCAACTACATTTGACCTGAATTAAACATGAATGAACTGAACTTTCATGAAAAGACCGGAGATGGCAGTGTGGTAAAATGTAACACCCAACTACAAGGTGCCTATGAAAGAAATTTAATATAAACAGATAGGAGGTTTCAAAGTATGCTGGAAAAGCATAGGCCTACAGACACTGATCAGTGAAATGCTGCACAAATACATGAAACTGAAGGCTGGAACCAGAGAGCTGGGCATAATTTACAAGTGTAAGAGGTCATTTCAATGGGAAATGTAACCTTCCTAAACTTGTATTCATTTATTCAAATTAAGCAGGAGCTGATGGAGAGACCTGGCCACGACAAAACAGACCCTGGACAAAGAACAAAAAGACTGACAACCACAAATTCTACAAGTGTGGAAACGATGCTGAAGAAATGAAGACGCAGGACATTCTCAGAAGAGACCAGGAGGGTCTGTCACAAACCTGCTCATAAAGCCACACCACGGGAAGTTCTCTAAGCAGAAAGAGATGATTCCAAGAAAATAACCTGAACACCAGAGAGGGAGGAAAACACTAGAATACAGCAACACAAGTACAGCAAAACATTGTTCACCATGTGAGTCTTAAAAAAACACAGAAACAAAATGACTACAGCATCTCATTCACCATATGGCGGGTGATTATGCTCACAGGTTGGAGAGGTCCAGGAAGCAGCTACATGCGCGGATCCTGGGAAAACACACTGACGGTCCAGGAGACTGGCAGCGTATCCAGTCTGGGGCAAAAGCACAGCATTGGGAAATTGTGTTTTTCTGTAGTTTCTATGGTAATGAAAGGATAAGTAGGGTGAGCAGGTCAGGGACTGGGTCCTTGGAATTAATTTCATCAAGCTCTGAGCAGAGTCTGCCTGGCTATGTGGTATCCAGACCAGGGACCCTGCACTGACCCTGCTCAGTGGTCCACAGTCTAAGACACAGGCAAGGGGGTGATGGAGGCATGTAATTAGCCGCATATCTATGCAAGAGGAGTTTGGACTGGTCTCTAGGCAGAGCCTTCCAGAGGGGTTTTGGGGTGCCTTGGCAGAGTTCTCCAGAATGACTGTAGAAGGTGCTGAGGGTGCAGCATCCTAAGATGGGGAGCTGGCCAGAAGGGCTGGGGTTCTGCCCCAGGCACTCCTTACACAGGAAGTCTGCAGTACGGGAAATGTGACTTCTGTTCTGTGCTGTAAGACCCAGACAGCCACTTCCTGTCGCTCTGGGCTGCAGTGCTAGGAGGATGGGCTCCCTCCCCCAGCAGCTTTCCTGGGCTTTTCAGGACTCGGTTTTCACAGATCCAAGGCTTCCCTCACCCCTTCGCTGCCTGTCTGTAACAAGGGAGCCCAACTTCACCTCTTCCGTGTGTGTGCTGGTGTCAGAACTTATAGCACAGAACAGAAGTCACATTTCCCGTACACTGAGAACTGCAGACTTCCTGTGTAAGGAGGGCCTGGGGCAGAACCCCAGCACTTCTGGCCAGCTCCTCATCTCAGGATGCTGCACCCTCAGCACCTTCTACAGTCATTCTGGAGAACTCTGCCAAGGAACCCCAACTACTTGTGCAAATAGCAGAGATCACTGCTGAAGATAAAACATGCTTGCCCAGTACACACTGACACTGCTCTGCAGAGCTGAAAAACCACACAGCTACCTCCACCCCCAGGGCAGTAAACATTTTAAAAGTCTGCAGTGTCTTTATTTGCAGGAAAGTGATACTTAAGCATAGTGTGGAAATATATTACCTGGCTGTCAACAAAGATTAGCGTCTGTGAAAAGTGACCCCATGCAGTGGAAAGAGAATGCAGAGCCAGTAAACATTCAGGTGCTGCTGAGGAGTGTAGGTTGGTACCAACCACATGGCTGTCTAGTTAGCACTAACACTATATACTTACCTGGCGACCAAACTCCTCCACCCAGAGAAGTCCGTTCCTGCCGTCATCCCACCTCATCACAAGTACTGATGACAGCACCAGCTGCAGTAGAGAAACTGGAAATGAGCTCAGCCCTCACCTGCACTTGAGTAGATGGGTAGAGCTCGGCGTGTGCCCACCCTGGAGCGGCCTGCAGGAAGAGGGCATTAAAATCCTGCCACACGCAGCCACGTGAGGAGCTCCACAGTGCTGAGAATGAAGGGTGAAGCCAACAGAGGAAGTCCAAACCCTGAAGCATATGTGGCATATCATTCTAGTTATAATAAATTTAGCAAAATAAAACAACAAAATATGTGAACAGAAAAGCTTCCCATGCCACATGCTGTGGTTTGAAGGTGCCTGGCAGAGGAAAAGTGTTGGGACTTGAATCTCAGGGCAATGGCATTAGGAATGGGGACAGGTGAGAGGTGACCAATGTCCTCGTCACAGGAGTGGTCACACACAGCAGATGAAGAGGTGGACTGGCAGTGGAAATGGCCATGGACTGTCTCACTTGGCCCTGGGGGTTGGCTTTAACAAACATTTAAAAAAATCGACTCTGTCTTAGACTACCTGGGAAAGCAAGCTGCTGTGACCCCACTGACTGTATCACTGGGGAGGATCTTCCTGCTGGAGGCTGGGTCTAATGAGAGCTGTAAGATTTCACTGAGGAAAAGGCTGAATCATAAGGAAAGTGATAATTATCTTTCCTGAGTACTCATAGCTTTACACCCAGCATTTCATTTGCTCCTTGCAATAATTCTGTGGAGTCCTTAGAGTTATTCCCAGAGCCCACACCAATTAACAAGCTTAAAGAAGTAGAATAACCTCCCCGTGATGACACAGCTGCTCAGAAAGGGGATTTGAAACAGTGCTGTCTTATGCCAAATTCTGCTCTGTTACACAATAACACCTTCATACTCATTGTCTTAACCCAAAGACAGCTCCATGCTGTAGGAGAGAAGCTTGGGATTCCTGGTGTGGGACACTTTCCTGTTTGAGGGAGTGAGGAGTCAAATGCTGAATGTCCAGTTAAGTTTGACTTTCATGTAAGCCTACCAAAGGATTATTATATTAAGTACACCCCCACTTGGTACGTTTTCATTTTTTATTTAATATAATACAAGTAGACATTAATAAAGAAAGCATAAAAATCCTTCTGACTTTTATGAAAAAAGAAAACAAAATTTCATGACAAGATAATTAAAGATTAGCCATGGTTAATCTATGGTGTATCACGATCTTAAAAGAATGGCCAAAACATGAGAGTATAAATCACAAATAAAGTAAGTACTCTTACCAAGAAAAACCAAATAGAAGGATGGAACTTTCTTTTCAATGAAAAAAGGAAATAAATTATTAGCGTAAATGAAACAAATTACCATTTTCATATCTTAAAATTTTTTAAAAAAACAGAAAGAGACTTTGCAGAGTTATCTGAGTCTCTCTCTGCTCCCCGCTCACCTGTCTTCTGTTTTGTAGTCTCTCTATACATATAAGTACATGTGTCTGTAGAAACCACATCAGATTTAAGCTTGTGCATCACTTACTTGACAACATCATGTGTGCAAGCTCTATCCGTTTGCCTGTGAATCCCTCAAGTGATCTTTTCATGGCAGAGCAGTACTCCATTGTGTGAGTGCCACAGTTCTTTATTATTAATCTGTTGGTGGATGTGTTTGTTGTTTCCAGCATCCAGCTGTTATAAATTGTACTGATATAAGCGTGAAAATGCATGAATCCTTGTAATATGATGTCTTCAAGTATTTTAAGATGATACCTACACAAGGGATGGCTTGTCAAATGGAATTTCTATTTTATAAGTTTTTGAGGAATCTCCATACTGATTTCCACAGTGACCATACTAGTTTACAAATATTCACCAAGTTGTATTTTTCTTATTCAATAATATATATGTGTATATATATCAGACACGTAAATTTTCCATGCAGATGGGCACAAATATACTAACAAAAGTATTTGTTGTTTATCTGAAATTCAAATCTAATTGCCACCTTGTACTTTTATTTTCTATATATGGAGCGCCAACATGGCAGCGCATGCCTGTCATCCCTGCACTCTTTGGGGACTGAGGTAGGGGGACAGCAAGTTACAGCCCCGCTGGGCAACTTAGTGACTTAGGGAGACCCTAACCTAATGTAAAAATTAAAGAGAGCTGGGGGTGCAGCTCAGAAGGGTGGTACTGGGCTCAATCCCCAGTGTTACAAAGATGATGTATAGATAGATGATTGATAGGTAGGTAGATAGATAATAGATTGATAAATGATAGATGGTAGAGATATAGATAGATATATAATGGTAGATGATAGGCAGGCCAATGATAGATGATAAATTATAGATTGATAGCCCAGGCAGGGCAGGGCTCCTCCACACAGAGGTGCAGAAGAGCCGACACTGGAGCCCGTGCACTGAGGCGTGAAGTGAGTCAGGAGACCCCTGCACTGACAGCGGCCTCCGGGCCGGGCTTCCCATTTCCCGCCCTTAATGTCTAGGTTAACAAACCCACTCATCAGACAGCGAGCGCTCACGTCACATCTAAGCGGAACTTCAATGACCACTGAGTTTAATGTCCTGGTTCCAAAAGCAAGAAAATCAGTCAGCAGCGTCTCGACCGCTACTGCCTGGCCGCCATTTCCTCCTCTCCTGCAGCTTCACCACGTTGTTTCAGAACAGAACAGAGATGTGAGCATCTATAGCACAGCGTCCACAGGCTTTAAAGGATCAGACAAATATTTGGGAAATTAACTCGAGGTCAACATAATCCCACCTTGTCAGTAGTTCTGCGATTGAATATTTGGGGCGAAATTCCGCTCTCTCTGGATGACACTGAAGCACAGCTGGGACCCAGGTGCTCTCCCAGGACCGCATCTACCTGACCATGGCTCTCTCCCACCACTGCACCCTCCGCGTCTGCAGCCCCTTGAGAAAGCTGTGGAGGACGGATCCCCAGGAAGGACCCCGGGAACGCAGCTCCCACCGCTCCTGAGGACTTTTCTTTCCGCTTGTATGCATGCACACGTGTATGCATTTATTTACTCAGAACTGCAGAGCTGACTGGAAATCAAGGAGGCCACGTCTTCCATCACACTGGGGAAAACACTTGGCTGACCCTTGGGCTCTGCTGCTGGCTTAGGAACTGTCTGAGCAGGACTAACCTGGGGACCAAGGGACTGAAGACTGCCTTTTGCTGGGGAGCTCACCTGCGCCAAAAGCACGCAGCGCCTCCTAACGGCTAAGGTCAGCACTGCAACCCAAGGGTTCTTTGAATCTGAGGTCACCAGTTTGTGGGTTCTCCCACAGGAAAGCCTTCATTCTACGCGAGTGTGGCCCAAGGCTGTGGCATAAAGATGAAGGCTCTGTAGGTCCGCATACCTGAAATTTACCTCTGCCCTGCTGTTTCTGGGCACACAACTGTAGGAAAATCACTTGATCATTATGTACTTACGTTTTCTGTATAACCTAACAGCACTTTCTTCTAGGGATTGGATTGGGTAAAGTAACCTACCCAAATGTGTTTCCAAACTTCCCCTCTACAACGTCTGACGAGTTCAGAGTCAAGTGTGTTGTTAGAAGGGAAGCGCCCAAACTCCAGGTAAGTGACTGGCTCACGCCTTCCCCCCCTCAACCCCCCCAACCCCCGCTCAGCACCCTGGGGAGCACAGGGGACAAGGTCAAGGGGACTTGGAGGGCCAGGGCTAGCCTACTCAGATCAGTTCTGGACTTTTGTGATAGGACTTTCTCCCTATACAAAAGCCTTCTTCCGACGCCCAGAGCCTGGCTCAGGCCCCATACCCCAGGCCAGCACCCTGTAATTGGGACCCGGTGCTTTACCTCCCAGAAGCTGACGAGGAGCAACCTGAACAGGAATGCTTTGCCTGGCCCAAGGCACGCCCCTTAACCCCGCAGTGACCCCACTTCCAGCAGCGTGAGGTGGCGTGATGTGGCGGCATGCTGTGGCGTGCTGGGGTTCGGAAGTCACGTAAGGCACACTGCCTGCCTGGTAAACAAGGAGTGCGAGTGCGGGTGCCAGTGGGAGTGAGAAGCCAAGGTAAGGGATGGCTTCCAGGCTGCTGCACTCATCTTGGGAGAATCTCTGGGTGGGTTAGGGGTTGCTGTATAAAATGCTTTCCCATTCTGTGGGTTTTCTTTTTCACTCCATTGGTAATTTATTTTGAGGTACAAAAATTTTCAGTAATTTAAAATGCCAGTTGATTCTTTAAAGTCTGTCCTATGCAGTTTGCATTTTGTTCATGTATTTTCTGCCTACCCCTATGTCTCCAAGATTTCTACCTACCTAGTCTTCCAGTAGATTTAGTGTCTGTCTTTTAATATGTAGGTCTTTGATCCATTTTGACTTTAGTTTAGTGCATAGTGATGGGCATGGGTGTAATTTCAGTTGGTGGCATGTGACAAGCCAATTTTTCCAGCACCATCTATTAAAGAGGATATCCGTTTTCCAGTCGACATGTTTAGCCCCTTTGTCAAATATTAGGTGGCTGAGTGCCTTTGTAGTTGTGTTTGTATTTTCTAATCTGTTCCATTGATCCTAGGCCTATTTCTTTTCCAGTACCATGCTGATTTTATCACTGTGGCTTTATAGTATAGTTTCAGGTCAGGAATTGGGATACCTCCTGCCTTGCCTTTGGTGCCCAGAATTCCCTTTGCTATTCTAGGTCTCTTCTGTTCCCCTGCCTTGCCCTTCTTTCCCTGGATTGTGCTTTTGGTATTCTAAGTCTTTCCTGTTCCCATATGAATTTTAGGGTCAGTTTTACTTCTTCTGTAAGGATACTGCTTGTATTTTAAGTCTGATTTTGTGAGAACTAAATAACAGTCTTACAAGTATGGTTAACTCTTTGACTAAAGTAGTTCTACGTGTTCAGAAAAGGGTGTGGTGGCATGCAGTGGTGTGCGGTGGCATTGTTCAGCAATGTGCGGTGGTGTGTGGTGGCGGCATGACATGGCAGCATGCTGTGGCGTATGGGGTTGCGAAGTCATGTGAGGCACACTGCCTGCCTGGTAAACAGTGCGAGTGTGGGTGCCAGTGCGAGTGCGAAGCCAGGGTAAGGAATGGCTTCCAGGCCACTGCACTCATCATGGGAGAGTCTTTGTGGGTTAGGGCTTGAGGGCCTGCTCCCCTCCCCCGCAGTGTTTTTCCCTCCCTTGCCCAAGCTGCAGCTCTCTTGCCCACCTACCTCCCTTATCAGCCTGGGTCCCACTCCTGTTTGTGGCGTGACACCCTTCCCCCTCTCCATTCCCTCTCTCCTTGTCTTGTTTTCCTTGTCCTTCCCCTTCGTTTTTTCTGTTCCACTTTTGCCCTCCTCTTGCCCTACCTTCCTATGCATAACCCCTCCTTTTACCTACCCCCACTCTCACCCTGTCCTCTCATTTCCCCTCTGCATTTGCTCTCACCTTCCTCCCTCTCCAGTTGTTCTCCCCATCTCGCTGCACACTGTGTCTTCATGGATTCTTGCCACCCTCTCCAGCTCTCCTGACCTTTTGGCCCTCGTGATCTGCAATGGCAAGAGCATGCCTCAGTCACCAGGCATCTCATAGGTACATGTTTTGCAGACAGCAGTAATTGGTTCAAACTGAATAATTTAGATTTTATGTAACCTTAAAGGATGAATAGGTTTTAGATAATCAAGGAGGATAGCATTTAGCATTTTAGGAAGATAATACTGTGGGCCAGAGAATGAGAGCCACAGGGTGTTAGAGTACAAATGATAAGGATAATGCAGTTGAACTTTCTTTAGATGTAATTAAGAATCATTGAAGTTTTTCCATATGAAATTACACTGTTAAATTTATGTTTAGAGAAAATATTTTTGATACTTTGTAGGAGACAGATTTGGTACTGGGAGAAGGTAAAGGAAGTTTTAGTGAATATCAGATGTGATAAATATGCATATTAGGTCACTGCTACAAAAGAGGAGGAGGGCTGGTTTGAGAAATATTTAATTGATGTAGTTTATGACACCTGGTGACTAAATGTGAAAAGAAAGGTTAGATAATGATGCTATTACCAATTTATTAGAAATATTTGATGAGAAGATGAGATAATACTGGCTTGCTACAAACTTTTTTAGATCTTAATTATTGCTTGATTGGGACAATCCACTATTGGGCAGGTTTTATTTTTTTCTTGAACTTGAATTACTAATATAAAAACTAACACCTAAAAATACTAGTGCACATAATTACCACTTGAAATTGGATGTCCTTTAAGTATTTCAGAATTCATATCCTACCCAATTTAAAAATCTGTGGATCTTCAGTTGAATTACATAAGGTTATATTCACTTAAATGTTATTGTGTTAATAATATCTGAATACTGTTAATTTCTGTAATTTAAAGTAATAACTTATTAGAATAACAACACAGATTCCCTGGAGTTAAGAGTGATACAGTTGGACTTCTGCCAAGCTACTATTGAAATTCCTAGTTAAGGGTACAAGTTTTAAAACTAGCCTGAATTTTTAAGAGAGTTGTACTAGTGCTTGGAACAGGACTTTTAAATTGTGATTATAACTTGCCATTGAAATGTTGTCTGGGCTTTGAAGTATCACAGTGATGAGTTTAAGAGTTTGTGGATTTTGTTACTGACTAGTGTTACATCAACTCACATCCAGTTCTTTGACTGACGTGAGTGCTTGTAATTTTGTACATAAAAAGAGCAGTAGAACTTGTGTGACAAATTTTTGGCTACTTATCAGGAAACAGGAGAAACTACTTAATGTCTTAAAATTGGAGATAATTTCAAACTCTAATAATGGTTTACAGTTTAGAACTAGAAAATAAGATTAGGTTGGATGAAGTTAGTAAATTTTTTCTCTTTCACTTTGAGGTTTGAATTTCCAAGTTCTGTGGATGCCTGTGAACCAAGTGCTCTCCGGTCAGCTAGATGTGGTGAAAAGGAATCTAGAGGTTTGGACTGGACAGTGAAAGTCTCTCTGTAATCGACCTCCAAGCGTGTGTGAAGATCTACTTCACCAACCCTGCCTGTGTGAACAAGCTTGCACAGAAGGCAGTAATTGAAAACAAGGTATGTTGGCATTTTCCCATGAAATAATTCTTAGAATACAGGTTTTTACTATTCTAAACATTACTTGTAACTTCATAATTTGAATGTGTCTTTGTCTTTGTTAGGTGGTGTTCTATAAAATTTGTTATTTTATAACTTACTAAAGTTTATTCACATAAATTATATTAATATACTATTATGATATGCAATTTTTTCTTTTATACTAATCTTCATATTTTCTTATGATTAATTTATCTAAATCAGTTAATGATTTGTTGCCCTTATAGCTATTGTAATTTTTGTTTTCTTCCTGGTTTTACTGAGAGTGATGTAGTTGCAAACACAATTAAAAGTTAAATTTTTGAGCTGGGCGTTTTGGCTCACACCTGTAATCCCAGCACTCGGGAGGCTGAGGTGAGAGGATCATTGTGAGTTCCAGACCAGCCTGGGCTACAAAGTGAGTTCAAGGACAGCCTGAACTGCATAGTGCGACCCCATCTCAAAAAAGACAAAAAAAAAAAAGTTAAATTTTTTAATAACCTTCAAGCTAGCCTGTTGTAATATACAGGGAAGAGTGAATCCTGGAAATATTAGTGCCCACGTATAGTCATATCTTTTAAACATTCAGGCCGTATACTTTTTGGAAAATGATAATTTAGCATAGATCAATTTGAAACATGTGGCCTGTGTTTATCTACTTAGCTCTACCAAATGAGCTGGCCTTACTCCATTTTCTGCCTTGATATCCAATAGGCCTATTTGTGACAGCATCTTCCATTTTTCCTAGGTATATATCTGTTATCATTCTCTTCAAATGGTAGGAGCTTCCAGGGATGTTCAGAAGTAACAAAAAGAAATTTTCTGACCAATAGTTTGAGCTTAGTATACATGTAGCAACAAAGCCTCTTGCCAGCATATGTAGATTTTTTAAATTTTTGTGTATATTTTTTAAAAACATTATATACATTTTTGAGCTTTTGCTAATGTATTCATTAATATTCAACAAAGATTTATTTCCTTTAAGAATTTATAACAATGTAATAAAATGCTTTTGTTAAATTACAAAGTTCTTTCTCATTGAGGAAGAGTTAAACTTAGAAATAATTTTTAACTGATTGAGCAAAAGTATTAGAATTATAATATCTTCTTATTTTGATTGTATTATATCTTCAACCATTAGAATCTGTTTCAAGTATAGCAAGCTGTTTTTTCCCATTTCCATATAATTAATATCCTTAAGCTCATTTAACTTTGTTAAGAGTTAAAAATATAGGCACCTAGGAAATGGAGATAAACTTTCTCCAAAATTTCTCATACTCTGAGCATGTATTTTCTTTAAAAAAACTTTTCCAAGATTTTATAATCTCCCTGAATAGATACTAAAAAGATCACTGGAAAATTTATATTTGCTTTGTGACAACAGAAAACCAGTAGGGTACATTCTGTTAGATAATTGGGTATTCCTATTTCAAAGTGATTATTCATTCATGTGTTACAAAAAATAAATTATTTTGTTTTTGTTACTATGAATCGAACTCAGGACCTTGTGCTTGCCAAGCAGGCGCTTGTGCCACTGAACTAGATCCAGAGATCTAGTGCCATAGAACTATGAACCAGAGCACAATAGCTATCTGGTTTCATAGAAGCAAAAATAAAAACAAACCAAAACAAAAAGTTTCTCTATATTTTAAAGATATGTGTGGCTGTCTCAATTTCCCACCTCAGTGAAAAAGACCATATTACTTACTTCTTTTAAGTTAATAATGTGAAAAAATAAGAGAACCCAAATAGTACATTAAGAATATATTCGAGTGTTGGATGTGGTAGCACATACCTATAATCTCAATACTTGGGAGACAGAGACAGGAAGATTGCTGTGAGTTTGAGGCCAGCCTGGGCTACAAAGTGAACTTAAGGCCAGGCAGAACTGCATAGTAAGTCCCTGTTTCAAAAAGACAAAAAGAAAACAAATACATTTGAATAGCCACTGGAAGTAGTGCATGCCTGTAATCTCAGCACTCAGGAGGCTGAGGCAGAGGATTGCTGTGAGTTTGAGGCCAACCTGGACTAGGTAGTGAGTTCACAGCTAGCCCGAATTAATATATACCAAGACCCCATCTCAAAAAAAATAAAGAAATAAAGGAATGTATTTGAAAATACATGTACATGTTGGGGAAGTGCAAAATAAATAAGAAGCAGGGAGATCTTTGTAAAATTAATGGTGTAATAAGATGGAAGGAGGAGGAGAGAAGGGAGGAAAAATAATGGGAAAAAAGTGAAGGGAAAATGATGAAAATAGAGCATGTGAAATAATAAGGGGATCAAGAGGTGGAAGGAGCAGGGAGGGAGAAAAGGGGAAGCAGATGGAAGAGGAAAGAAAGAATACTTAAGATGTATTATATACATGGGCCAATTCTTCATAATAAATATAACCATTATACTGCAAACATTCTCTGCTATTAATTTTTTTGAAACTGATATGTATTCTCTAGTTGGGAATATATTTGGGTCTTCAGAAATAGATGCCTTATCCTATGAATCCTTACTATGTAGGCAAAATCATCTGTTTTCTCTTACATATATGGCTTTACTTTCCCTTTGGAATTCACTTTAAAATTAATCTGCTTGGCACTTGGAGAACTGCTGAGCTTCCAATGGGTGGGCAGGCCCATGCTATCCCCAGAGCCCAGCCTGTTTGGGCCTCCTGCACCTAGCCATTGGTGTGCAGAGGAGGGGCTGGGCGGATCTCGGGTGCCTGCATCAGCCTCCCCGTGTGTCTGGAGGACTGTGGATGTCTTAACAAACAGGGAGGGATCGCAGGTTCCAGAGGCACCGCGGCCTGCGGTGAGTGCTCAGCACACTCTGCCCAAATCCCAGACTGTTTGGGACCCTCCAGGCTTCCGGGTGTAGTGAAGTGGAGAAGTGGGTTTGAGGCCTCTACATCCACCTCCCCATCCTGGCTGCACTTGGAGAACGGCGGAGCTTCCAATGGGTGGGCGGGCCCATGCTATCCCAGGAGCCCAGCCAGTTTGGGCCTCCCACACCTAGCCATCAGTGTGCAGAGGAGGGGCTGGGCGGATCAGGGATGCCTGCATCGGCCTCCCCGTGTGTCTGGAGGACTGCGGATGTCTCCGTGGGCAGTGCAGCATCGCAGGTTCTGGAGGCCCTGCAGCCTGTGGTGAGTGCTCAGCGCACTCTGCCCAGAGCCCAGACTCTTTGGGTCCCTCCAGGCTTCCAGGTGCAGTGAAGTGGAGAGGTGGGTTTGAGGCGTCTACATCTTCCTCCACATCCCAGCTGCAATTGAAGAACTGTGGAGCTTCCAACGGGCAGGTGGGCGCACAGTGTCCCTGAGGCCCAGCTTGTCTGTGGAGTTCTGAGCAGGCAGAGGAGGGCCATTGGTTCTGCAGGCCCAGTGGCTTGGGGTAGCGTGGTGCCAGAGTCTCAGTAGCTGCAAACATAGAAGGGGATTTCCAACAGATCCTGAGGAAGCTTTCAAATAACACTTGAAACACAGAAATATAGGAAAATGACAAAACAAAAGACCAAATTACAACCTCAAACCTCCAGCCCATCTCAAGAAACCCTAGGAGCAATGTATATAGAAGAAAATATATGCCATTCACCTCAAATATCGGACACAATAGCTACTGAAATTGACAAGCAACTCCAGGAAGTTTAGTGAAATTCAAACTTGAAATAATCTCCCAGGTAAAAAAAGAAATGATAAAAGAAATGAAAGAGATTCTGAATATATCTAAAGAAAACACAGATAAAAAATTGGAGGAACTAAATAAAAAGATAGAATCCCTAGATGAGAAATATAAGAAACAAACAGAATACATAATGCAGATGCACAGAGATATACAGGAAATAAAAAACTCCACTGAAAGTTGTAAAAACCGCCTTAATGAAAGTGAAGATAGAATTTCAGACCTTGAAGACAGGATTGCAGCTAGTGAACAGGAAAGGAAAGATCTTTTAAAAATAACAAGGAATCAGGAAACAACAATTCAACAACTGCAAGACGAGGCAAAGAAGAATAACATAAGAATGATAGGGATTAATGAAAAAGAAGGAGACAACATAAAGGATGTCAAGAGGATATTTAGAGAAGTAATAGCTGGAAATTTCCCAAGCATGAGATCAGAAACCAACATCAGGATCAGTGAAGCATATAGAACGGCAAATAGTCATAACCAAAATAAAACTACACCCAGACATATAATAATCACCATCCCAGAAATCCAACACAAGAATAGATTATTAAAAGCTGTTATAGAGAAAAGACAGATCACTTATAAAGGAAAACCTATCAGAATCACAGCAGACTTCTCAGCACAAACAAAGTCAAGAAGAGCATGGAGTGAAGTATTCCAGATCTTAAGCAAAATGATTTTTAACCTAGACTGATGTATCCTGCAAAACTATCATTCAAAATTGATGGTGAAATACGATACTTCCATGACAAAGAACAGCTGAAGACCTTCATGAACACCAAACCAACCTTGCAAAAAATGTTGAAAGACAATTTAGATGCACAAAGGAAAAAACCACTAAGCAAAGCAGATAATTAAACGGAACATAAAGATAAAGATGCAACAGCAGAGAGATAACATGTCAACAATAAACCAGCATTTAACAGTAATAACCATTAATGTAAATGGTCTCAATGCACCAATCAAAAGAAACAGACTAGCAGAATGGATCAAGAAACAAAATCCAACCATATGCTGTTTACAGGAAACCCATCTAACCCAGAAGGATACTCACACACTGAAAGTCAAAGGATGGAAAGCAATACTTCATGCAGCAGGAATCCAAAAAAAGGCAGGAGTAGCCATTTTGTTTGCAGACAACGTGAACTTTAAACCAACAGTGACCATAAAGGACAAAAAAGGTCACTACATACGTATAAGGGGAAAACTCCAAGAGGACGAGATAACTATCTTAAATATATATGCACCAAACTGCACAGCACCCAGTTATATAAAACAACTACTAACAGAAATGAAAACTCAAATTATCGGTAACACAATTGTAACAGGAGACCTTAATATGCCATTGACACCAAGGCACAGATCAACCAGAGAGAAAATAAGCAAAGAAATAACAGAACTGAATCATACCTGAGAACAAATGGATTTGATAGACATACACAGAATGTTCCACCCAACAGCATCAGAATACACATTCTTCTCAGCAGTACATGGATCATTCTCTAAAATAGACCATATACTAGCTCACAGAACATATTTAAACAAATGCAAAAGAATTGAAATCATCCCTTGCATGTTATCAGATCATAGCGCTCTGAAATTAGAAATTAATGATAAAAGATACTGCAAATATCCCACAAACACATGGAAACTGAATAACACACTCTTGAGTAATCAGTGGGTCACAGAAGAAATTAAACAACACCTAAAAGAAAATGAAAATGCAGGTACAACTTACCAGAATTTGTGGGATGCAATGAAAGCCATCCTCAGAGGAAAATTTATTGCACTGAATTCCCATAACAGGAAATCAGAACGAATACAAATAAATAACTTGATGCTACACCTCAAACAGCTAGAAAAGGAAGAGCAAGTCAAGCCAAAAGCCAAAAGAAGGGAGGAAATAATAAAAATCAGAGCAGAAATCAATGCAATAGAGACTAAGAAAACAATACAAAGAATCAATGAATCAAAGAGTTGGTTCTTTGAAAGAATAAATAAAATTGATAAGCCCCTAGCCAACCTTATTTAAAAAGGGGAAGAAAAAGCTCAAATTCATGCAATTAGAAATGAAAAGGGTGAAATCACTATAGACCCAATAGAAATACAGAAGATCATCAACACCTATTTCGAAAACCTCTACTCTCAAAAGTTTGATAACACAGAAGAAATAGACAGATTCTTAGAAGCATATGAAGTGCCAAAGCTAGATCAAGAGGATATAAAACTGTTGAATAACCCAATCTCTGTTAATGAAATTGAAAATGTAATTAAGTCCTTACCCCCCAAGAAGAGCCCAGGCCCAGATGGATTCACTGCAGAATTCTACAAGAAATACAAAGAAGACCTCATGCCGACACTCCTCAAACTATTCAATGAAATTGAAAGGGAAGCAATCCTTCCTAAGTCATTCCTGGAAGCAAATATTACTCTAGTACCAAAACCTGAGAAAGACCCAACTAAAAAAGAGAACTATAGACCGATCTCCCTAATGAACACAGATGCAAAAATCCTCAATAAAATATTGGCAAATAGGATCCAGCAAATCATCAAGAAGATTATACACCATGACCAAGTGGGATTCATCCCAGGAATGCAAGGATGGTTCAACATATGCAAATCAATAAATGTAATCCACCATATCAATAAAGCCAAAGGTAGGAATCACATGATCATTTCTATAGATGCAGAAAAAGCCTTCGATAAGGTCCAACATTTATTCATGATAAAAACTCTACAGAAAATTGGAATAGATGGTCTTTACCTCAATATAATAAAGGCCATTTATGACAAACCAACAGCCAGCATCATACTAAATGGCCAAAAATTGAAAGCCTTTACTTTAAAATCAGGCACAAGACAAGGATGTCTTTATCACCACTCCTACTTAATATAGTACTGGAAGTACTAGCCAGAGCAGTTAGGCAAAAGAGAGAAATAAAAGGGGTAAAGATAGGAAAAGAAGAAGTTAAATTATCATTGTTTGCAGATGACATGACACTCTACATAGAAGACCCCCTAAACTCCGTGGAAAGACTCTTAGATACAATAAATAAATTCAGTAATGTGGCTGGATACAAAATCAATACTCAGAAATCAATAGCATTCCTATACACAAACAACAAAATCACAGAGAGGGAAATAAGAGAAACTACGCTCTTCACATCAGCAAGCAAAAAAAAATGAAATATTTAGGAATTACTCTTACGAAAGAAGTGAAAGACCTATACAGGGAAAATTATAATACACTGAAAAAGGAAACTGAAGATGATCTCAGAAAATGGAAAGACATCCCTTGCTCATGGATAGGAAGAACAAACATTGTGAAAATGGCCATGCTCCCAAAACTGTTATACAGATTTAATGCAATCCCAATAAAAATACCGTCAACATACCTTATAGATCTAGAGAAATCACTCCTAAATTTCATCTGGAACCAGAAGAGACCTAGAATAGCAAAGGCAATTCTAAGCAGCAAAGACAAAGCAGGAGGCATCACAATCCCTGACTTGAAGTTATACTACAAAGCAACAGTAGTAAAATCAACATGGTATTGAATCAAAATAGAGCTGAAGATCAATGGAATAGATTAGAATATACAACCACAACTACAAACACACTCAACCACCTTATCTTTGATAAAGGAGCCAAGCAGGTTCACTGGAAGAACGACAGTCTCTTTAATAAATGGTGCTGGAAAAACTGGCTCTCCATTTGCCGAAAACTAAAGCTAGACCCACGTCTATCACCATGTACTAAATTAAAATCTAAATGAGTCAAAGATCTGAATATTAAAAGAGAAACACTAAATCTATTGGAAGACAAATTGGGTAGAAACCTTGAAGACATAGGAGTAGGTAAAGAATTCATGAACAGGACTCAAACCGCACAGGAAATACTTCCCAGAATCAATAACTGGGACCACCTCTTATGAAAAAGATTCTGCATGTCAAAAGAAATGTCCAGCATAGTGAAAAGAAAACCCACAAACTGGGAGAAGATTTTAGTGAACTCTCTCTCAGACAAGGGACTCTTGTCTAAAACATATAAAGAATTTTTAAAAAACTCAGACCCCCAAAATTCAAAGATCCAATCCAAAAATGGGCATCTGAGATGAACACGTACTTCTCAGATGAAGAAATACAAATGGCAAATAAATACATGAAAAAATGTTCATCATCATTGGTCATTAGAGAAATGCAAATTAAAACCACACTGAGATTCCATCTCACTCCTGAAAGAATGGCCAGGATCAAGAAAGCCACCAACAACAAATGCTGGAGAGCCTGTGGGGAAAAAGGAACTCTCTTGCACTGTTGGTGGGAGTGTAGACTGGTGCAGCCTTTGTGGAGGTCTGTCTGGAGATTTCTCAAAAAGCTGGGATTGGAAGTGCCATTTCTTCCAGCTATTCCACTTCTAGGCATATTCCCAGAAGAACTGAAAGCATCATACCACAGTGATATATGCGCACCTATGTTTATAGCAGCACAATTTGTAATCGCCAGATCTTGGAAACAACCCAAGTGTCCATCAACTGAGGAATGGATAAAAAACTTGTGGTATTTCTATACAATGGAGTATTATTCAGCTATAAAGAAGGATCACATTGAGATATTTATCAATAAATGGGCGCAGCTTGAGACCATACTCATAAGTGAAATAAACCAATCTCGCATGTGTGAATACCGAATAGTTTCCCTAATGTAAGTAATGATTCAAATATATAAAAATATGTGGTAATCATGATTCCCCATTATGTGGCCTTGAAGCCTTATAAAGTTTTCACTTATTAATTGGAAAGGCTTTATTCTGGGCTTCTTGATATGGAAATATTTGAAGCTATAGTAAATGAAGTTTTATTCAAATATTTTAAGGAAAAAGACAGACACTATGGTAACTACTATTAAGTCGGGTTATTTGGGGTGAAGCACTAGGTTGCTGAAACAGCCATGCTTTGACCTGTGTTGTTATATTGTTATGTCCTATTTTATCTCAATCTCTCCCTTATTCTTTAAAAAATTATTTAGTTATTTCTTTTGTTTTAATTAAGGGGAAAAATTTTAAAAATTAGCAGGATATATAATAGTAACTTTTTTTGATTTCCTATTAACTTGTTTTGAAGTCCTGTAATACTCCCACGATCTGGTTTTGACTGATTAGACTCTGTTCCATTCTGTATGATAGTATCAAGTTTGAGGGTATAGGCAATTACTTTGAAGGCAATAACATTCACTAAGATGCCCATTCTTGTTTGACTATTATCTCCTTTGGAAGTCCTGTAATGTTTACAATGTTTAAGTTTTATTGGTCTTGTTCTCTACTGTTTTGTTCAACTTTATAATACCTAATGTGATAGACAATTCTTTTTAAGGAAACAAGAGACATTATGGTAACCATTGTTGATGACCTTGTACTCTGTTTTACATCATGTGCTATGTCTATCCTTGGTTTTGACTGACAGCTCTGTTTTGCCATATTTGACTTTATTCTCTCCCCCCAAAAAATGTAATAAGAACTAAGGAGTAATAAAACCCAAAATGTGTAAACTTTGTTGTAAAAAAGAGAGGAAAAAAAGAGCTCTAAAGGATACAATAGCAAGTGTGTTTAGGGGTGTTAAATAGCTGACCATATTAATGTTTTTGGTTGGATCATTGAACACAACTGTTTGCAGTCTCACTGTTTGAATGTCCACTTTGTATGCTTTGATACTGTGATTTGAGCAACTGTCTCTAAGATAATAATATGTAATCTATTAACTGGTGATTTCTTACTGTTTTTTGTTTTGTTTTGTTTTGTTTTTTGTAGTTCTGTATTACTTGTACCCTTACACCGCTTTGTTTTGTTTTGTATTTTTCTCTTTTTCCTTTTAAATAAAATTTAAAAAAATTAATCTGCTTAATCTTTAAATTTTATGTATCAATTTACATAGGCTTTTTACTAAAGATGAAATTAGCTAAAATGTTAATTTAACTCTTCAAAAAAGAGCTGTGAAACCACTGTTGTATTTAAAGAATTGTACTTTGCATTGATGATATAAAAACAAATTAGACTTAGACCTTCCTCCATAGCTTTGTGATTAAAAACAAGAAATTGCCATAAGAAGGTATTAAGAGACTTGGTTAGAATTCTTTTTATGTAACATTTGCCAACCTGTCCTCTTAAGTGGTTCCTTTTTTAATATGACCATAAAAATGTATAAAACAAGAAGAGTTTACAAAGATTTGTCCTAACTTTTCCATTTTTCATCTTGATGCCAGGCTCGTTATGTTAGGATGGATAGAAGCATTCCATCTTCACAAAGGATACATCTGGTTAATCAGTTTCAAAAGGATCCTGATACTCGTGTGGCTATCCTAAGTATTCAGGCTGCTGGCCAGGTGCTAAATTTCAAGTCTAAATTTGATGGGAAAATATCACTGATATTAAAAATAAGGCCATTCACTACAATTTTGTTTTGTGACTTTTGGTTTGACTGGAAGTAATTTGTATATGAAGGACAAGTATAAATATTGTACTTCAGAGAGTGCCCAAAAGGACAATGAAATGAAACCACACTATCTGTGACTCGAATCTTACTAAATTTTCAGGGAAAGAACTTCCAAGAAGAGTACAGTTAGCTTGATTGTAATGCTTTTTCATCTTTTTTCTTCCTTTGGATGTGCATAGAGTTTTCTCATAGTTTACTTGGTTATGTTTCATTAGAATCTGGGAAAAAACATTGCCTGGGGTGGGGCTCTTCTGTCCTAGAACTTGTTATACAGTGGCTCTGGTTTGTTCCTTAGGACTAGGCTTGGCTCTAAATAAATGAAAACTCAGATTAAGAATGATTTAAATACACAGTTTCAGTCGCTCCAGTAGACAGTTCAAACTAAGCATGGTGTTTCCCCAAAGTCCTTAGGACCAATTCCCCTTCTAGCTTTCTGCTTTACTGCTTTAAGCAAGTATCTCTTTTCTACTCCATCATCTCTGCAGTCCAGGCAGTCAACTGGAGCAAGGCACCATACATCTCACTTGCCTGAAGCTTGTCTCGTTGCCACATCTACCTTCAAGGGGAGCTGGGAACAGTACACTTTATTTATCAAAATTTGAGTTGTACCAGATGTCCCATAAACAAGTCAAGGACTCGGTTAAAAATTTATACTACTCAGTTAATGAAACATAAACTGATAGAATTTTTGGCAGCTAAAAAGATAGAAATATGAGATAAAAGTGGCCTTTATTTTAAGAATGTGGAGAGAGAGTCCATGACCTCCAGGGTCTGGCTTTCTCTCTGTCAGACACGTGGTATGGGGGCATATATATAGCTTAGGTTTGAGGTGGTGCCTAAGGGGCATTACTGATGCACAGGTAGCCCATTGGAATTCATTTTGCACCACAGGTAAATTGCCTAGGGACGGGGAAGGTGAACTCAAAATAGAGCCCCTTGGTTCCACCTCCCGGCCTCCCACAGCTGCAGCTTCCCATTCAGGGCAAAATCCTTTCACAAACCACCAAAAAATAGGTGAAGAATGTATCAGAGGAAACATCAATAGCCAAAAATCATAATAAAAGGTTCTTCCATACTAAGACAAGGCCGATTATAAAAATAACTTTTTTCCCTTTGCAGTTGGTAAATAATCTATAGGGTGATGCTTTCATATTATGTGACCATCTTGTTCGCAAAATTTTTAGACAGTGGTTTTACCATCATTGGTGGTTTTTACTTGAATCAGTATGGAAATGGTGGTTTTTCTATTTATGTCATTGCTTGTATATTCACTAGCTGGTATTTTTTGCAAAGAAGCATGTTATTTCTCCCTTTAAGAAAATCATTAAAGGGCTGGGGATTTAGCTCAGCAGCATAAGTGCCTGCCTTGCAAGTAGGCAGTCCTGAATTCGATCCCCGGTACTGAAAAAAAAAAGAAAATCATTAAAAAGTTAAGGACTCTTTTATTTTTGTTATTAACATTTACTGTGTTATAATCCTTCACTTATTTTTTCTGTTTATGCTTACATCTGGCTAGTAAAATCTCCTTTATGCTGACTCTTTTCTAAAAAAAAAAAAAAAAAAGATCCTCATAATAATTCTCCAAGTAATTCTTTGATTTCTGGTAAACAAAATTTCCAGATTCACTTTGAATTCTCTTTGCTTCTGACTTGCAACTGGCTGTTTCTTTAAGGATTCCTGGTTCCTCATAAGCTGCTCTTTAGAAATTAACATGAGGGACTGGTGATATATCTCAGCAGCACAGGTGCCTGCTTTGCAAGCACTGAGTTCAATTCCTGATACCAAAAGAATGTGTATATCTATAGATGTGTACATCTTTCAAAGATTAGTGTTATTTTGCACAAAATTTCCAATCTTTAGATGGCTTCATGTAAGTTGGCATCTTTTTGGGAATGGGTGGGATTTTTTTTATTTAAAAAAGAAAGCAAAACAGAAAAAAGTTACAGAAATGATACAGAATGTCAAAAAAATAACATTAAGAAATCATCACTATTTGATATATATTGTTATCTCAGAAGTAGTTATTCAAGTTACAAAATCAAAGACTGTCGAACAATCACAGTACAACTATTCTGTTTGATGGTCTATCAAAAACAATGATATGGTTATCTGTCTTGCACACTTAAACATATATTCAGTTATATTGGTATACCTACAAGTTATTCTTTCCTTTCAAGCACTTTCTTTCACTTTAGGAATCTTTTATTTTTAGTTACTTTGCTTTGTTTATATTTACATGTTTGATGTATGGACAGCAAATGAAGCATGCTTTGGTTGATGTTAGATGGGCATGGACTTTCACCGCTGTCTTTATACCCTGTAGCTTCATGGAAAAGTTGTTTTTTAAAAGGTTTTCTAAAACCAAGTTGTAACAGTGAAAATATTTTTCTTCTGAATGTTGCCAGAACTTTAGTATTTTCTCTGGAAATTTTTTTATGTATAATGATTTATTTCTGAGTCTTTCCAAAAGTCTTAAATTTTTCTTCAGTACTTAGCAATTTTAAATTTTACTAAATTATCCAAACTTGCCAATTGTCATCAAAAACATGCTTAACTATAGCACTTCTAATTGGGTGGGTTTTAGCAACTTGTAGATAGTTGTGTGGTATCAGCATTTTAAGGAATGTTCCTTTTATCTTTATCCCAGCTCCCTGCTGCCATAGTTGGAGGGAGCTGGAGCAAAGAGGGACCTTCTGCTTGGTAGAACAGATTGTCTCTGTAGTCAGCACAGGCCTCAAAGGCTCAAGGAGGAGACCAAAAGCAAAGACTAAGCCTGAGGGCAAGAGAAAGTAAACTGAGGGCAGGCAGAATCCAGGAGCCTCTACCACCCTCCTCCCTGGCTCCCAATGTTCCTCTTGCCCTCCAGTACATCAGATTCAAAATGCTGTGGGCCCCATAAGTGGTTTTTAGAAAACATGAATTTGGTAAATTTGGCAAATTGATCCTCAGTAAATTATATTTCAGGTGAATGGACTTGTAACATATAGTTTACTAGACAAATAAGTCACTTAGCATAGGGGCTTTGGTTAATTTGTTTTTTGTGAATTGATTTAAAGCCTAAAATTGCGATGATCATGGGTCCTGTGATTAGGAAGAGCAAGAGTAGAAGAATGTGAAAAATACTTTCCTCAACATAGTTTTTATATTAGTTTTGGTATCTGCTGCCTCTTTTCTCTTCTGATGCACTTGCCTTCAGAATTGTTTTGTCTTTTTCTTTCTCCCCTCAGTCAGATTCTTCTTTCTGTCATATAATTCAGTTCTAACTATTGAGATTGAAGGAAAAATGCATAGAACCAGGGCTGGAAGTCCACTAGCATGTAGAAGTATAAGTGTAGCATGTTACCATTGTTAAAATATTGAAAGATTTTGGTAATGGTTGGTGAATACCCATTCTTCAGACCTGTCATTATACTCCTTCTCTCCCATCATGAGGACATTCTGGTCCTCCCCATGATCCAGAACCACAAGGGGCCTCTAGAACTTTGCTTTAACTCAAGTTTGAAAGGCAACCCCTGCTATACCTGTTTTTAAATTTTAGTATTTGAATAATCCATACAGACACATGAGGTACAACTCTTTGTCCATTTAAGATAAGAGTTTTATTTTATTTATTTTTTGGCACCAAGGATCAAACTCACAGCCTTGCATTTACCAGGCAAGCTCTTGAGCCACTGAGCTAAATTCCCAGCCAATGAATATAATTTTAAAATAAATTATTTACTAAAGCAAATGAAACACAAAGTCCAAAGTAAACGAAGAGAAAAAAATTTCCAACATTGTAAGGAAAGTTACTTTTTCACATCATATTTTCCCATCCCATAATTGAGCTGGCCTATTTAGGAATCAGTCACCATGTCCTTGCCTCAGATTCAGTCAGTTTGTTTATATTACCTCTTCCTTTCTTGAACTCCTGGATGTGCATCCATCTAAGTAGTCATGATAGCTTGTCTGCTGTTAAAAAAAAAGTAACATGTATTTGGGAAGAACTTCTCAGCAGAACAACTGAAATTTTAAAATATGCTTTAAAAAATCCATAGTTGGCATTTTTATTAAATGCCAACATTGTATGAAATGCTTGCCTTGTTATAGGATAGAAAGTTCAAATACAAACTTGTTTTATACATGTGAAAAGTAATCTTTTTCTCCACTAGTCTAGTAGTCGATTTGAATAAATGGTAACAGTGAAAAGAAATTGATCATGAGTCTAAATGAAGTCGAAATCCATTTTGTCCAAAATCCTTTTTTTCTGAATGTGCTGAAGGGCTGATATCTTAGGGCCAGTACATCATAAATTGGAGTATTTGTTCAGTATATACTGTAGAAAATCAAACTGCTCTATAATTTTTTTCTGTGTCAGGATCACACTTATAATGTTGCACTTGCCGGCAGGCACTTACACTACTGGACTAAATCCCCGACCTATGTATAATTATTCCATAGTCAGCATAGAAGGCGAATAATGGCAAGAAAGTATCCTATTTTGATAGAGACATAAACATTTAATAATCATAGCTTAGATCACATTGTATTATTATTAGACTTTTTTTAACCTTTACAACTTCTGTAATAATCAATATATATTATATTGGTAGTTATTCCATGTAGCCACTGTGATAAACCCTTAATATTCATAACCTTATTTAACCCTCACAGCAACTCTAAAAGACAGATACTGTTACCATGCCCCACCAAAGCTCAAAAAGTTTACTTAATCTGCCCAAGTTCACACAACCAATAAATGACAAAACTGAAATTTGAACCCAGTACTTTCTGCTATATTGCCTGCTCTCATACTCTTGCCATAATATACTATATGCATTAGAGTTAGCATGCCATGACCCCACAGTAAATATTTGTGGAGCATGCAGAACATTAAAACATGTCAGTTTGATTTATCTTGTGCTTATTGAACATATACTTTACACAGAGCAAAGGTTATATAAATATATATTAAGATTATATGCAGTACAAATCAAAACCACATGGAGATGCCATTTCACACCTACGAGGATGACTAAAATTTTAAAAAATAAGTATTGGTGATAATGTAAAGAAATGAGTATTTATAGTGCGCTGGCAAGAGTGTAAAATACTGCAAAACTACTGCATTTTGAAAAACAATTCTGACAACTCCTCTAAATGTCAAGCATACTCATAGTTACCATAAGACTTAGCAATTCTAATCCCAAGAGAACTGAAAGCATGTCCATACAAAAAGTTGCACATGAATACCATGGCAGTATGATTTATAATTGTCAAAAAATTAAACAATCCAATGTCCCTAAATAAAAAAAAATGTGGCTTAACAACACAAAGGAATATTCTTTGACCTTAAAAAGGATGCAAGGGCCTGAAAATACTAATGTAAGTGAAAGAAGCCCAAAACAAAGACTACATATTGAATGTCACCATTTATATGAGTTGTTGAGAATAGGCATATCTGTAAAAAAATGTACTGGCTTCCAGGGGCTTAGGAGAGGTATGGATAAGAAATGGCCACCTAGTGAATATTAAGTTTCTCTTTGAAGGTATTAAAAATATTCTATAATTAAACAATAGTGATGTTTGCACAACTCTGACTAAACCAAAAATCACTGAGTTGCACACTTGAAAAGGGTGAATTTATGGTAAATAAGTTATATCTCAAGGCCCTTTTTTTAAAGATTACATGCAAGCATATGAGAATGTAAAGATGAAGAATACAGCCAACTTTCCTTTGGAGCTCACTCTAATTAGGAGAGATAATTGTTAACAACTTAATTTACAGCAATATGATAAATGTGAAAACTGAGATATATAAACCAGGCTCTGGGAATTCAGTACAGAATAAATAAATAACCACTTGTGAGTATTTGGGGAACTTTCCCTTAGGAAAACCTGAGCTAGATTTTGAAGGATTAGTTCCAAATAGGTAGATCCTATTTCAAGCTGAAGGAGTACCAGTAGCACCCTCGAAATCATGAACAGATATCATTTGTTCTAGGAATGGTAAATCCATATGAATGGGTGAATTTAGAGCACACAGAAGTGAGTCAAAGGAGAGTAAGCCTAAAACTTCTGCACTAACCAGATGGAGAGAAGCCCACATATGCCATGCCAAAAAGTGTGACTTTATCCTGAAAGAAGTGTCATTGGAGGTTTTGAAAGAAGATAAATGACATTATGGGATTTGTGTTTCAAAGATAATCCTAATGGCAGTGTGAGAAAGAGTAGGTGAAGAGGACATGGTTTCTTGGAGGCATGTAGTTTGAGGGAGTAGATTATTTCTGCCCATCCATCTACACAGTTTCTATCAGGAAGGGGATTTCCTGTCTTTCCACTGTCAGGCTTTCTCCTCCTCAGTTTTTCAGGCCCAATAAACTTGGTAGAGCCACCATGGTTCCAGGCAGTGGATCACAGTAACCCCCCCAAAGCTATTCCTCTCCTCTGCCTACTGCATCTACCATGAGTGCAATGAAAGCCTACTTTTGCAGGCCCCACCCCCTCCTTTCCTACTACATGATAGTGAGAAGTTGGAAGACTCATTTTGGCCCTAAGTATTATCTGGGTTCTTTTCATACACCTTTGACCAAAATTTTACTTTGGTGCCATTAGGCACTCACAGGTCTGTTAACAAAGCCAGTTTCTTTTTATTTAGGAGGCTACACTAAATTTTAACCAAAGCTCCCAACAACAGAAGAGTCAACAGAGAAAAACCAAAAATTTACATCCATTTGAGAGGCAGGATCAATACAATGAGAGCTAGGTGGAATTTTGTCTTATAGCAGCATGTGCAGAAAGAGTAGATTGAGCAAGGTATTGAAGGAAAATACTTGAGGCAAAGGCATGCAGTTAAATAAGAAGAGGACAATGAAGCAGTGGAAAGAGATCCAATTTAGGTCTAAAATTGGCCCTTAACATGGTAAGCAGTGGAGACCTAAGAGATAGTGATAATAGGAGAGAAGTGGCTTAAGGACAGAGATAATGAGTTCACTTGGGACATCTCACCTGAGGTTGAGATGCCTCTGAACCTCACCTCATATCCCAGAGGAATTGGAGGTAAGGCTTGGGGCTTAAAAGAGAAGTGGTAGACTTCCGGGAGAACATGGCGGACAGACAACAGCAACTACTGGAGGCTCTCTGAATGGCTCGGCTCAGAGGCCAGGAATGATGCGGACTAAGGAGACATGAACCGGTAGAGATATGCTCTGCTGACTCAGGAACGAACTGGGCTGAGAGAAACCAACTTAGAATACAGTCCTGGCGCTAAAATAGGAACAGAAAAGACTCGGTGTGGAGGCTTGACCCCGCGCATTGGAAACCGCGATTTGGGTTTCCCGCCGCCCGGCGGCTGGCTGCCTCCACTGCGGCTTGGCAAGGAGAGACACGCAGAAGCTCTGGGAACGGGAGTCTGCGAACGGAGTCGAAAACAGGACGGACAAGGAGGCGTACATGAAAACTGACTGGTGGCGAGGTGAGTGAGAGAAACTGACCCCCTACCACAGTTTGACTCCAGCGGAGGACTTTCTGGGCTCGGGCAGTCCTGTAAGAGCGGGGCACAGTGGCGACTCCAGCCACACATTCCCGTCTCGGGCGGGATTGGTGAAAAGCGCCTGGCCTGCGTGACGCTGCTGGCAGACTCAGTAGGCTGGCCTAACCCAGATCCCAGAGCCTGACGGTGGCCCGGAGGAGCGACTGACTCCCGCGTAGGCTGCCTCCTCCGCAACTCCTGGTGCGCAGCGATGGGCGGGAACACCTAGCCAGCGCAATTTGATCAGGCTGTGGCTGACAGGCAGGGAAGCCGGGCCTCCTATGTAAGCTTGCATTTTATAAGGAACAGAAAATATGGGGAAGGGAAGCAACAAGAAAGGCTCCTCAGCCCCCAATTCTGAGAAACAGGCAATAGTGGACACCGCACCAATATACATTAAGCGCCATATAGAGAGCCTCATAGACCAATTCAGGAATGAAGTTATCAACGACCTGAAGCTAGAAGTATGCAGAATAGTTAGAGAAATGCTAAGCACCACCCAGGAAAAAACAGATGGTGGAATGGAGGAACAGAAAAAGAGGGGAGAATTGCTTGATGGAGAAAACAGAGAAAGCATTGAGTATGTGAAGCAGGTTCAAAGGGACTATCAAGAAATTAAGAAGTCTATCCAAGACTGGCATAACAGCTTGAAAGAAACTAAGGACAGACTATCTGAACTGGAGGGCAGACTTGTAATATGGGAGAATGAAATGAAAAACTTCTTAAAAATAACAAAGAAACAAACAGCAATAATACAAAGACAAGAAGATGATAAGAGGAGCCATAACTTAAGGATTAAGAACATAAAAGAAGAAGTAGGGACACAAACAAGTGAACTACAAAAGCTACTCACAGAAATAATCCAGGAGAATTTTCCTAATTTAGCAAAAGGTAAAGATACTCAGATGTATGAGGCATACAGGACCCCAGCTACCTACAACCCTAACAGAGAAACACCCAGGCATATAATAATAAAAATTCCAGAAATTCAATACAAGAACAGAATATTAAAAGCTGTAAGAGACAAGAAACAGACCACTTACAAGGGAACACCCATCAGAATTACAGCAGATTTCTCTGCACAAACCATCAAATCACGAAGAGCATGGGGGGAAATAATTCAAGCTTTGAAAGATAATAATCTCCAGCCAAGATTGAGATATTCCTGCACAACTGTCCCTGGAAATTGATGGAAAAACAAGGTGCTTCCAGGATAAAGAGGAAATGGGGGAATTTGCAACCACCAATTCAATCCTACAGAAAGTATTGCAGGATATTCTAAAAAAAGAAAAATACAAAGAACCCAGAAATAGTGGCAGGGAGGCCACAACGAATGGAGCAGAGAACAAAATGAAGAAGACAAACTGACAGCCACTGACAGAAAAAGAGCTCAACAGAAATCAGACAGAGAAGATTGGATGATAGGAACAGCTATTTTGGAGAAAATGACATCTTAATAGGTAATACTGATTTAGTACCATCTTGTTTTGAAGTCTCATCTAGCTTTTGTTCTTCTGTCTCCAATGGTCTAAACAGGTTGTATCTTATTGGATTTTATTATGTATGATAGTATAAGCAAAAACCTTTTAAAGACAAGGAGATTATACAGAAACCATTGTTCATTTTCTGTTAGTCGATTCTAAATACTCTGTAATGCTGTCATTCTCTTAAATGGTTTTACATTGTTTTGATATACTTAATGCTACAGTATACGAAGTTGTACTCAAGGATTTCAAGGAAAGAGACAATATGGTAACTACTTTTAGGTTAGGATTATCTGGTGCTGAAACACTATTCTGCTTAAATGGTTATGTTTTGATCTGTGCTGTTTCATTGTTATGCCCTCTTTTATCTCAATCTCCACTCCATTATTTACTTTATCTTTATCCTTTTAATTAAGGGAAAAAAATAGCAGGATATATTATAGTAACCCACTTTGACTTTCCATTACCTTGATTTAAAGCCCTGTATTACTCTCACCATCTGGTTTTTAACTGATGTTCCCCTATTCTGTTTTGCTGGATAGTATCAGGTTCGAAAGTTTAGGCATCAGCTGTGAAGATAATGAGATTCATTATGACGCCCATTCTTGTTGACTTTTATCTACTTTTGAAGACCTACAATGTCTCCAATGTTTTGGTTTTGTCGGTTTTATTCTTTACTGTTTTGTTCAATTGTATTATAACTAACGATATAGGCAATTCTATTAGAGATAGCGGGAGGCATTATGGTAACCATTGTTGATCACCTTGTATTATGTTTTTACATTATCTATTATGTCCACCCTTTTGACTTGACCGATTCTGTTCTGTTATGTCACATTTGGTTTTACTCTCTTCCAAAAAAGTAATAAGAACCGTGGGAGCAATGGAACCCAAAATGTGTAATAGTCATGGTACAAAAGAGAGGAAAAGAAAGTGCTCCAAACTATATAACTGCATGTATATTTAAGTGTATAAGATAGAAAATGATATCACAGAGTTTTATTGGATCAATGAACAGAACTGTTTGCAGTATCATTGATGGAATGTCTACTTTACAAGCTTTAATTTTGTGACTTGAACAATTATTTCTAGGATGACAATGTGTAATCCATTAACTGGTGATTTCCTACTGTTCATTTTTTTTTCTGTAAATCTGTATAACTTGTACCCTTTCCTTGCTTTTTTTTTCTTTTCTCCATAAATAAAATTAAAAAAAAAAATAAAATAAAAATTAAAAAAAAGAGACAAGAAACAGACCACTTACAAGGGAACACCCATCAGAATTACAGCAGATTTCTCTGCACAAACCATCAAATCACGAAGAGCATGGGGGGAAATAATTCAAGCTTTGAAAGATAATAATCTCCAGCCAAGATTGAGATATCCTGCACAACTGTCCCTGGAAATTGATGGAAAAACGAGGTGCTTCCAGGATAAAGAGGAACTGGGGGAATTTGCAACCACCAATTCAACCCTACAGAAAGTATTGCAGGATATTCTAAAAAAAGAAAAATACAAAGAACCCAGAAATAGTGGCAGGGAGGCCACAACAAATGGAGCAGAGAACAAAATGAAGAAGACAAACTGACAGCTACTGACAGAAAAAGAGCTCAACAGAAATGAGACAGAGAAGACTGGATGATAGGAACAGCTATTTTGGAGAAAATGACATCTTAATAGGTAATACTGATTTAGTACCATCTTGTTTTGAAGTCTCATCTAGCTTTTGTTCTTCTGTCCCCATTGGTCTAAACAGGTTGTATCTTATTGGATTTTATTATGTATGATAGTATAAGCAAAAACCTTTTAAAGACAAGGAGAATATACAGAAACCATTGTTCATTTTCTGTTAGTCGATTCTAAATACTCTATAATGCTGTCATTCTCTTAAATGGTTTTACATTGTTTTGATATACTTAATGCTACAGTATACGAAGTTGTACTCAAGGACTTCAAGGAAAGAGTCTATATGGTAACTACTTTTGGGTCGGAATTATCTGGTGGTGAAACACTATTCTGCTTAAATGGTTATGTTTTGATCTGCCCTGTTTCGCTGTTATGCCCTCTTTTTTCTCAATCTCCACTTCATTATTTACTTTTTTATTTTTATCCGTTTAATTAAAGGGAAAAAATGCAGGATATAGTATAGTAACCCACTTTGACTTTCCATTATCTCGATTTGAAGCCCTGTATTACTCTCACCATCTTGTTTTTGACTGAGGTTCCTCTATTCTGTTTTGCTGGATAGTATCAGGTTCGAAAGTTTAGGCATCAGCTGAGAAGATAATGAGATTCATTATAACGCCCATTCTCGTTGACTTTTATCTACTTTTGAAGACCTACAATGTCTCCAATGTTTTGGTTTTGTCGGTTTTGTTCTTTACTGTTTTGTTCAATTGTATTACAACTAATGATATAGGCAATTCTATTAGAGATAGCGGAAGGCATTATGGTAACCATTGTTGATCACCTTGTATTATGTTTTTATATTATCTATTATGTCCACCCTTTTGACTTGACCGATTCTGTTCTGTTATGTCACATTTGGTTTTACTCTCTTCCAAAAAAGCAATAACAACCGTGGGAGCAATGAAACCCAAAATGTGTAATAGTCATTGTACAAAAGAGAGGAAAAGAAAGTGCTCTAAACTATATAACTGCATGTATATTTAAGTGTATAAGATAGAAAATGATATCACAGAGTTTTATTGGATCATTGAACAGAACTGTTTGCAGTATCATTGTTGGAATGTCCACTCTACAAGCTTTAATTTTGTGACTTGAACAATTATTTCTAAGATGGCAATATGTAATCCATTAACTAGTGATTTCCTACTGTGCATTTTTTTCTGCTGTAAATCTGTATAACTTGTACCCCTTCACTGTTTTTTTTTCTTTTCTCCTTAAATAAAAAATTAAAAAAAAAAGAGAAGTGGTACACAGGCATATAGTAAATATCACTTATTTTAACATTGTGATTTACATTTTAGGGATTGATGTACTATTTAATATTTTGCTTTAAATTCTAGTTGTCTTTATCAGATGATATAGCTATTTTGGGAGATTTTTGCATGTGCTGATTTTGATGTCATTGTTTTGGTTGGTTGGTTGGTTGGTTTTTGGTACCGGGAATCCTACTCAGGATCTTGTGCTTGCTAAGGATGCGCTGTACTGCTGATGTTTTGTTTGTTTTTTGAGGCAACGTCTTGTTATGTAGCCCAGGCAGGCCTTGAACTCACAACAATCCTCCTGCCTCAGTCTCCCAAGTGCAGGGATTACAAGCATGTGCCACCATGCCTGCCCTTGATGTCATTGTTAAAAATATTTAATAACATTTTAATTTTACCATTTTTATATTAACCAGAATGACATTTCATTTGATTTATTGTCTGTATGCCTGTAGGGAAAAGCTAGTTACACCTAAAACTTGATCACTGTCAAAATTTTATTCAGCTACATGAGCGTAGACATTTTATAGAAAATCTGAAATCTGTTTTTTTCTGTCATAGAAAAAAACAACACAGAGATTTCTTTTTTAAGGGTAATTTGAATAGTTTTTAAAAATTAGATTATTAAAACCCTACTCAGTCACTCTATATCCTTTGGAAACAGACTGCTTTTGGCTTGTTTACAAATGTTAATGAGGGCTTTTTAGTTGTGGTTCCTATCATCAATCTGGTCTCCTTCAGGAGACCAGCATGATGTCCCAATCATATATTTTTAAAGCAGGGCCTTATTAATTCTTTTTGGAGCAGGAGTCAAATGGATTCAGTAATGGCTCCTACCAGAGTTGTCCTTTGATCAAAGTCTATTAAACCTGACATCAGTGCTTTTGTTGGTAGCCTGTGCTTTACTGGAATAGCACCAGGCTTTGAAATGGCTTATTATTTTTTAGGAGTTTTACTAGATTTCCTTTTCCTTTCCTTCAATTCTAATAACTAACTTCTTTTTATTTAAAGAGAAAAAAGAAAGGACATAAAAAAACAAAGCAGTAAAAGGGTACAAGTAATACAGAATTTCAAGAAAAAAGAATATACAGCTTACTAGTTAATAGGTTACATATTGTCTTCCTAGAAATGGTTGTCCAAATTATGAAATTAAAGCATATAAAGTGGACATTCATACAGTGATATTGGAGACAGTTCCATTCAATGATCCAACAAAAGCTTAGTAATATGGTTTTCCATCCTACACATTCAAACATACCTGTGGTTTATCCTATCATCATGGCCAAGGGATTTGTCCTCAAAGACCAGTACTTTACCATGGTACAAAACAGCAAATAGATTTGGTTCCTGTGCTGTTCAAATAAAAACATATTTTGCCATTTAAGCATCTTGCAATTTTTATTCCCAGCACTTCTCACCAAAGGCAGTATTTTCCTTTTGCTTTTCAAATATAGTATTGAACAAAAAATAGGAACACAATAATGAATGCCCACCATAAAACTGAAGACAAAAATATGTTCATCTTTCCTGTAATAACTCGGACCCCGGTATAAAATCCAAGGAAGCAAGAGACTGAAATTTGGGGAGCAAAGGCTTTATTAGGCCAGGCCTGGTGACGAGTCTCCAGGAGCCAATTTGGAGACTGTGTGCCAGAGACTGAAGGGAGGACTTTAAAAAGAGGCAGGAGGAAAGGTGGGGGGGAGAAACAAAGAAACCTGCAGAGCCATCAAACTTGTTGACCCGAATCTGAAAACTGTATAGCTGTCCACTTAGTTCTGACAACCTCAGGAGCCTTTGGCACCTTTTGAATCACTCCCATCCTGCAAATAAGCATTATCTGCAATAACATTTGGAGAATAAAGTAGAAAGTTAATTATCTCAGGACAGCTCATTAACACTAACAGGTGGGAAGGGGGTGGAAAGTTAAGAGAAGCTGAAACTTAAGTTTTCACAAGGATTTGGAACTCAACCCTTTTGGTGCATTAGAGTTAAGCCACAACATTTTCCTGTAATTTCTTTGAAGCTAAGCAGTTCTTAAAAACAGAGCAGGCTCATTTTATGACAGACCACCACCAGGTCGGGAAGAGATCACCAGAAACCCAAAATCTTTATGGCCTAGCCTAGATAGGTAGGTAAGGGGAGAGGGGAGGCAATAAGGTGCAATACAGAACAGAAAACGATGGTTATGTTTTTCTTTCTTTCTGGGGAGGGGGATCAAGGTCAGGTAAAGGGTTATGCTAGCAAGCAAATCTCCCTGCACACAAGCAAGTTACCTCAAACAAGTGTAAATTAGAGGGCCATCCTGGTTTTCTTTAGCTCTTTAGCGGAGAATAGAGGTGCCTAACAGTGATTAACAACCCTTGTTAGCTTGTTTTAGCACCACTTCTGTTGTTTGTAGAGGGAACAATGGTTAACATATCAACTAAGTAAGGTTTTACAATTCTTTACAGAGAAGAGCATTAATTAACATATCAATTAGGTCATCCAAAGGAAAAAGGAAAACACATACAATAAGCCTGCATTATAGGTTTTGTTATAATACACATATAACAAAGATATTTTTTTCCTAGAGTACAACATTTCCTCCACAGTCTTCATAACATAGGCATATATGGACCTAACTATATTTTCCCATAACTCTTGTGATGAAAATTACTGGAGGCCCAGATTACATCTTCTTTTTAGAAACACCTTCATTTATCACATATTAAAGGGGCAAATTTACTATAATTATTTCTTTACAAAGATAAACATTCCTGTTCATCGGGGTATTTGTCAATAATTTAATACTGTAATGTTACAAAACAAGAGACATTTAAACTTACTCTTGCTGTTCAGAAATAAAGCTTTACTGGCAAAAAGAATAATTCATCCTTCAAAATTTCTGCCTATCTTTACAACTAAAAAAAATGATACCTATAATAAAGTAATTAATTTTTAAAATGTTAACTTGCCAGAGTGGTGTAAGTACTGAATATTTAGCATCAGTATGACTGTTGGATTCAGAAAACTGATCCTCTTTGCAAAGACCAGTAAGATTATTTCTTTATCCTTTACATTGGAGGGACTTACGTTATTGATGAATCTCACATTTTTAGAATGTGTTTATTTGGGAAGTATCTAGATTCGTTATTTCTTACTGCCTTATTGTCAAATGTTTTAATCAGTGAATTCACTAACAGCTATAAGAGTGTTGCAGTGGCAAGCAGAAACACCAAAACGACACCCTGGATTTGGAGACAATTTATTTACATGAACCACACTGATTGGGGTCATTCCCAGAATATCAGGCCCTGATCTCTGGTGGTCTACAGTTTATATGAGATAAACAAACAGGCAGGTACAGAGGCAGAATAGCTTGTGAGTTGGAGATTGGTTTATACAATGTGGATCATAGTGACTAACAATACATCACAGTGACCAGCTGTTTCTAACAGACAGAAGCAACCAGGACATGAACTATTACTTAAGCAACTAAGACACTGACATATACTGACTAGGGAACCATTTTTTTGTTACTTTGTCACCAACTTTGATAAAAGTGGACCCTCAATAAAAAAATTGATATTAAAAGGAAAACATGAAAATCACCAGCAGCATCTTAAAGAAGAAATTTTGTACTTATCTTTAGTATGTGCATCTATATGTTGGTATCTTGCTAAAAGCCACAACATTATTTTATTAGCCAGCCATGTTCCAAAAGCTGCTGGAATCTCCCCAAGGATATTTCCATCTCAAAACATCAACAATAGTGTGCTTTGCTTTACACTGACTTTAATGAAAATACAAAATAAATTCTCATAACCAAATAATAAAATAGCAATGTTTACTACTCTATTTAAACTTATTTTGTGACATTTTGAGTCCTTTATGTCCTACCAAGTATAGTAATTTCCTTATATTTAGAATCCATGTGCTTTTTTACTCATCTCATCAGATGTGCCCCTTTTTTTGACCCTGTGGACTGCACATGTCATTTGCTTGTTATAAAAGGGAATTAGGGTCTTGTTACAGTGATAGATGAGGAAGTACACTTTATTCCTACACAGAAGTTTTTAAAAATCACTGAATGATGCCAGAAGGATTTTTATAAACTATTATAGTGAATTCGTGTATTTGTTTTCTGTAATGCGTTAGATTTACCATTCTCTTTACATGAGGAAAATTAAGAAAAGAAACAGTCATTAAAACCAGAAATACATGTTCAAATATTTTAACCTAATTTCTTAATCTATATTGGGTCTAGAAGCCTTTTGAAACTGGCAAGAGAGTACTGAATGTTTCCCTCAAATGCATGTACAATGCAGATATTTTAGAATCAGTCTCAGAGGCTTTCCAGACTCAAAGAAGGCCATCCAAGGTCTTATGAAAGGCCAGGGCAAGGCAAGTTAAGAACTCATATTTGGTGATCCAGTAACCCTCATATACTTACCATTAGGATATAGCAAGGAGATTTTCTTACTTGTTTTTCTATCAACCATAGTTTCTAAAGGTCGAAGAACCCTCATCAACTAACTTCATACACAAGGAGACTATAATTCAGTGATGATGTGGAACACACTTCCAGCAGATTACCTCAGGGGAAATATTTTTTCCTATTAGAGCTTCTAGCTTCTAGCTACCCAAAGGTCTAGTCACTAACTTGTAAGGAATACTACCTGTGACAACATTCATCATTGTCCAGTTTAGCAGTCTCCTAACATTAGCTAAAGGTTTTACTCACATTGCTACAACTATATTCTTAGTGTATCTATTCTTAAAAAAATTTTTCACCCCAAGAAATAAAAAATAACCAGACATGATATGTAACAACTTTCCAGAAAACCAAAATAAATAGTTCTTGGTTGGTGTATCTTTTGATTGAAGAAATTTTTAAAATTGTTTTTACTCATTCCCTCTTTCCCTGAATTGTACTTTATATAGCAAAGTATCAACTTATCACTGCCCGGGTGTCCTGTGGCTTCATAACTGTACCTGTACCAATCACTGCCCTGCAGGGAGTAAACTTTCACGATGTCAGAGGAATACATCAGTTTCTGATTAACATTAGTCACCGCTAACCTTTCATCTTTATCTGCCTCTAGCAAATAATAACTTCTCAAATGATATTTTTCCAAAATTAGTCATTACTTTAAAAATGAGTTCTTTTAAAAACAGCTTAATTAGTCAAAGGAGTTCAACTGTATTTCCAGGCCCTGAGAATTAAGACTTTTTTCTTTGAGACAGGGTGTCACTACGTAGTTCATTCAGGCTGGCCTTGAACTCACTATGTAGCCAGAACTGACCTCAAACTCATGGTGATCCTGCTGGTTCAGCCTCCCAAGTGCTGAGAATAACAGGTGTGTGCCACCACACCTAGTCTTGAAACACATTTTTAATTTTTTCATGATGTTTTGTTGGAGGGATTGCTTTTGCTTGAAACATCTTCAGCAGTCTCTTTTTTACATCTTTCTTTCTAAGTAAGTAAGTAGGTAGAAAGTTATGTCTTGGCAGAAGCCCCTTCCTTTGTCTGGAGGACTGAATATTTCTGCAAGCAGGGAGGGATCGCAGGTTCCTGAGGCACCTCAGCCTGTGGTGAGTGCCCAGCACAGTCTGCCCAAATCTCAGACTGTTCCGGACCCCCCAGGCTTCTGGGTGCAGTGAAGTGGAGCAGTGGGTTAGAGGCCACTACAGCCGCCTCCCCATCCCTCCTGGCTACACTTGGAAGTCTGCTGAGCTCCTGACGGATGGGCCGGCCTACACTATCCCCCGAGCCCAGCCACGCCTAGCCATCGGCGTGCAGAGGAGGAGCTGGGCGGATCTGGAGTGCCGCAGAAGCCCCTTCCTTTGTCTGGAGGATTGTGGATATCTCTGCAAACAGGGAGGGATCACAGACTCCTGAGGCACTGCGGCGTGTGGTGAATACCCTAACCCAGCTGCGATTGAATAGCTGTGGATCTTCTAAGGGGCAGGTGGGCGCACAGTGTCCCTGAGGCCCAGCTTGTCTGGAACTGTGGAGTTCTGAACAAGCAGAGGAGGGCCATTGGTTCTGAAGGCCCAATGGCTTGGGGTATCGTGGTGCCAGAGTCACAGTAGCTGCAAACATAGAAGGAGATTTTCAACAGATCCTGAGGAAGCTTTCAAATAACACTTGAAACACGGAAATATAGGAAAATGACAAAACGAAAGACCAAATTACAACCTCAAACCTCCAGCCCATCTCAGGAAACCCTAGGAGGAATGTATTTAGAAGAAAATATATCCCATCCACCTCATATATCAGACACAATAGCTACTGAAGTTGACAAGCAACTCCAGGAAGCTTTAAAGAAATTCAAACTTGAAATAATCTCCCAGATAAAAGAAGAAATGATAAAAGAAATGAAAGTGATTCTAAATATATCTAAAGAAAACACAGATAAAAAATTGGAGGAACTAAACAAAAAGATAGAATCCCTAGACAAGGAATATAAGAAACAAACAGAATACATAATGCAGATGCACAGAGATATACAGGAAATAAAAAACTCCACTGAAAGTTGTAAAAACCGCCTTAATGAAAGTGAAGATAGAATTTCAGACCTTGAAGACAGGATCGCAGCTAGTGAACAGGAAAGGAAAGATCTTTTAAAAATAACAAGGAATCAGGAAACAACAATTCAACAACTGCAAGATGATGCAAAGAAGAATAACATAAGAATGATAGGGATTAATGAAAAAGAAGGAGACAACATAAAGGATATCAAGAGGATATTTAGAGAAGTAATAGCTAAAAATTTCCCAAGCATGAGATCAGAAACTGACATCAGGATCAGTGAAGCATATAGAACTCCAAATAGTCATAACCAAAATAAAACTACACCCAGACATATAATAATCACCATCCCAGAAATCCAACACAAGAATAGATTATTAAAAGCTGTTATAGAGAAAAAGACAGATCACTTATAAAGGAAAACCTATCAGAATCACAGCAGACTTCTCATCACAAACAATAAAGTCAAGAAGAGCATGGAGTGAGGTATTCCAGATCCTAAAGCAAAATGATTTCCAACCAAGACTGATATATCCTGCAAAACTATCATTTAAAATAGATGGTGAAATACGATACTTCCATGAAAAAGAACAGCTGAAGAACTTCATTAACACCAAACCAACCTGCAAAAAATATTGAAAGACAGTTTAGATACACAAAGGAAAAAACCACTAAGCAAAACAAATAATTAAACAGAACAGAAAGATAAAGATGCAACAGCAGAGAGATAAGATTCCTACAATTAACCAACATTTAACAGTAATAACCATTAATGTAAATGGTCTCAATGCACCAACCAAAAGAAACAGACGAGCAGAATGGATCAAGAAACAAAATCCAACCATATGCTGTTTACAGGAAACCCATCTAACCCAGAAGGATACTCACAGACTGAAAGTCAAAGGATGGAAAACAATTCTTCATGCAACAGGAATCCAAAAAAAGGCAGGAGTAGCCATTCTGTTTGCAGACAACGTGAACATTAAAACCAACAATGACCATAAAGGATAAAGAAGGTCACTACATACTCGTAAGGGGAAAACTCCAAGAGGAAGAGATAACTATCTTAAATATATACGCACCAAACTCCAGAGCACCCAGTTATATAAAACAATTATTAACAGAAATGAAAACTCAAATTATCAGTAACACAATTGTAACAGGAGACCTTAATACGCCATTGACACCAAGGGACAGATCAACCAGACAGAAAATGAGCAAAGAAATAACAAAACTGAATCATACCTGTGAACAAATGAGTTTGATAGACATATACAGAATGTTCCACCCAAAAACATCAGAATACACATTCTTCTCAGCAGTACATGGATCATTTTCTAAAATAGACCATATATTAGCTCACAGAACATATTTAAACAAGTGCAAAAGAGCTGAAATCATCCCTTGCATGTTATCGGATCATAGCGCTCCGAAATTAGAAATTAATGATAAAAGATACTGCAAAAATCCCACAAACACATGGAAACTGAATAACACACTCTTGAGTAATCAGTGGGGCACAGAAGAAATTAAAGAAGAAATCAAACAATACCTAAAAGTAAATGAAAATGCAGATACAACTTACCGGAACCTGTGGGATGCTTTGAAAGCCGTCCTGAGAGGAAAATTTATTGCACTGAGTTCCCACATCAGGAAAACAGAACGAATACAAATAAATAACTTGATGCTACACCTCAAACAGCTAGAAAAAGAAGAGCAAGTCAAGCCCAAAGCCAAAAGCAGACAGGAAATTATAAAAATCAGAGCAGAAATCAATGCAATAGAGACTAAGAAAACAATCCAAAGAATCAACAAATCAAAGAGTTGGTTCTTTGAAAGAATAAATAAAATCGATAAACCCCTAGCCAACCTTATTAAAAAAAGGGAAGAAAAAACTCAAATTCATGCAATAAGAAATGAAAAAGGAGAAATCACTACAGACCCAATGGAAATACAGAAGATCATCAATACCTATTTCGAAAACCTCTACTCTCAAAAGTTTGATAACACAGAAGAAATAGACAGATTCTTAGAAGCATATGAAGTGCCAAAGCTAGATCAAGAGGATGTAAAACTGTTGAATAACCCAATCTCTGTTACTGAAATTGAAAATGTAATTAAGTCCTTACCCCCCAAGAAGAGCCCAGGCCCAGATGGATTCACTGCAGAATTCTACAAGAAATACAAAGAAGACCTAATGCCGACACTCCTCAAACTATTCAATGAAATTGAAAGGGAAGCAATCCTTCCTAAGTCATTCCTGGAAGCAAATATTACTCTAGTACCAAAACCTGAGAAAGACCCAACTAAAAAAGAGAACTATAGACCGATCTCCCTAATGAACACAGATGCAAAAATCCTCAATAAAATATTGGCAAATAGGATCCAGCAAATCATCAAGAAGATTATACACCATGACCAAGTGGGATTCATCCCAGGAATGCAAGGATGGTTCAACATATGCAAATCAATAAATGTAATCCACCATATCAATAAAGCCAAAGGTAGGAATCACATGATCATTTCTATAGATGCAGAAAAAGCCTTTGATAAGGTCCAACATTTATTCATGATAAAAACTCTACAGAAAATTGGAATAGATGGTCTTTACCTCAATATAATAAAGGCCATTTATGACAAACCAACAGCCAGCATCATACTAAATGGCCAAAAATTGAAAGCCTTTACTTTAAAATCAGGCACAAGACAAGGATGTCCTTTGTCACCATTCCTACTTAATATAGTACTGGAAGTACTAGCCAGAGCAATTAGGCAAGAAAGAGAAATAAAAGGGGTAAAGATAGGAAAAGAAGGAGTTAAGTTGTCATTGTTTGCAGAAGACATGATACTCTACATAGAAGACCCCCTAAACTCCATGGAAAGACTCTTAGATACAATAAATAAATTCAGTAATGAGGCTGGATACAAAATCAATACTCAGAAATCAATAGCATTCCTATACACAAACAACAAAATCACAGAGATGGAAGTATGAGAAACTGGACTATTCACATTTGCAAGCAAAAAAATGAAATATTTAGGAATTACTCTTACAAAAGAAGTGAAAGACTTATACAGGGAAAACTATAATACACTGAAAAAGGAAACTGAAGATGATCTCAGAAAATGGAAAGACATCCCTTGCTCATGGATAGGAAGAACAAACATTGTGAAAATGGCCATTCTCCCAAAACTCTTATACAGATTCAATGCAATCCCAATAGAAATACCATCAACATACCTTATAGATCTAGAGAAATCACTCCTAAATTTCATCTGGAACCAGAAGAGACCTAGAATCGCAAAAGCAATTCTAAGCAGCAAAGACAAAGCAGGAGGCATCACAATCCCTGACTTGAAATTATACTACAAAGCAACAGTAGTAAAATCAACATGGTATTGGAATCAAAACAGAGCTGAAGATCAATGGAATAGATTAGAAGATACAACCACAACTACAAACACACTCAACCACCTTATCTTTGATAAAGGAGCTATAAGCAGGTTCACTGGAAGAACGACAGTCTCTTTAATAAATGGTGCTGGAAAAACTGGCTCTCCATTTGCCGAAAACTAAAGCTAGACCCATGTCTATCACCATGTACTAAATTAAAATCTAAATGGGTCAAAGATCTGAATATTAAAACAGAAACACTAAATCTATTGAAGACACATTGGGTAGAAACCTTGGAGACATAGGAGTAGGTAGAGAATTCATGAACAGGACTCAAACCGCATGGGAAATACTTCCCAGAATCAATAACTGGGACCACTTCTTATTAAAAAGTTTCTGCATGTCAAAAGAAATCTCCAGCATAGTGAAAAGAAAACCCACAAACTGGGAAAAGATTTTAGTGAACTCTCTCTCAGACAAGGGACTCTTGTCTAAAACATATAAAGAAGTAAAAAAACTCAGACCCCCAAAATTCAAAGATCCAATCCAAAAATGGGCATCTGAGATGAGTACGCAATTCTCAGATGAAGAAATGCAAATGGCAAATAAATACATGGAAAAATGCTCATCATCATTGGTCATTAGAGAAATGCAAATTAAAACCACACTGAGATACCATCTCACTCCTGAAAGAATGGCCAGGATCAAGAAAACCAACAACAACAAATGCTGGAGAGGCTGTGGGGAAAAAGGAACTCTCCTGCACTGTTGGTGGGAGTGTAGACTGGTACAGCCTTTGTGGAGGTCTGTCTGGAGATTTCTCAAAAAGTTGGGATTGGAAATCCCATTTATTCCAGCTATTCCACTTCTAGGCATATTCCCAGAAGAACTGAAAGCATCATACCACAGTGATATATGCGCACCTATGTTTATAGCAGCACAATTTGTAATCGCCAGATCTTGGAAACAACCCAAGTGTCCATCAACTGAGGAATGGATAAAAAAGTTGTGGTGTTTCTATACAATGGAGTATTATTCAGCTATAAAGAAGGATCACATTGAGATATTTATCAATAAATGGGCGCAGCTTGAGACCATACTCATAAGTGAAATAAATCAATCTCGCATGTATGAATACCGAATAGTCTCCCTAATGTAAGTAATGATTCAAATATATAAAAATATGTGGTAATCATGATTCCCCATTATGTGGCCTTGAAGCCTTATAAAATTTTCACTTATTAATTAGAAAGGCTTTATTCTGGGCTTCTTGATATGGAAATATTTGAAGCTATAGTATATGAAGTTTATACAAATAATTCAAGGAAAAACACAGACACTATGGTAACTACTATTCTTTAAAAAAATTATTTAGTTATCTCTTATGTTTATTTTAATTAAGGGAAAAATTTTAAAAATTAGGATATATAATAGTAACTCTTTTTGATTTCCTATTAACTTGTTTTGAAGTCTTGTAATACTCCCACGATCTTGTTTTGACTGATTAGACTCTGTTCCATTCTGTGCGATAGTATCAAGTCTGAGGGTATAGGCAACTACTTTGAAGGCAATAAGATTCACAAAGATGCCCATTCTGGTTTGACTATTGTCTCCTTTGGAAGTCCTGTAATGTTTACAATGCCTAAGTTTTATTGGTCTTGTTCTCTACTGTTTTGTCCAACTTTATAATATCTAATGAGATAGACAGTTCTTTTTAAGGAAACAAGAGACAACGTTGATAACCATTGTTAATAACCTTGTACTCTGTTCTACATCATGTGCTATGTCTATCCTTGGTTTTGACTGACAGCTTTGTTTTGCCATATTTGACTTTATTCTCTCCCCCCCAAAAAAAGTAATAAGAACTAAGGAGCAATAAAATCCAAAATGTGTAAATTTTGTTGTAAAAAAGAGAGGGAGGGAAAAAAAAGAGCTTTAACGGATATAACAGCAAGTGTGTTTAGGGGTGTTAAATAGCTGACTATATTAATGTTTTGGATCATTGAACACAGCTGTTTGCAGTCTCTCTGTTTGAATGTCTACTTTGTATTCTTTGATACTGTGATTTGAGCAACTATTTCCAAGATGATAATATGTAATCTATTAACAGGTGATTTCTTACTGTTATGTTTTTTATTGTAGTTCTGTATTATGTGTAACCTTACACTGCTTTGTTTTGTGTTGTGTTTTTCTCTTTTTCCTCTTAAATAAAAAAATAAAATAAAATAAAAAATAAAAAAAACAAAGTTATGTCTTTAAAGGAACAAATTCTTTACAATATAGAATAGGATAAAATATTCTTATAATATTCAAACTATTGTGTGTGATAATGGCTTACATGTCCTTTATTTTAAAGAAGATAAAGCAGAATAAAACCAATCAAAACAAACCAATGTAAAAGATACAGGACTTTAAAACATTGTGAAATCAACAATAGTTACCATAATGCCTTTTGATGCATTCAAAACAGCTGCAGATAACTTCAGACATAGTAAAAATCAAACAACAGAATAGAACAAAAACATCAATGAACACAATAAAGGACTTTAAAACAAGCCTATAGTAATCCAATATTGCTACAGTACTATGTCTTGTTATCTTTGAGATAGCTGCTCCTGTCATCAGATTTGACATGAACAAAAGAGAATAAAACCCAACCCAACAAAACAATGGAAACAAGACCATGGGGACTGGGGATTTAGCTCAGCGGCATAAGCGCCTGCCTTGCAAGTCTGTGGTCATGAGTTCAATCCCCGGTACCGATAAAGAAGAAAAAGACAAAAAAAAAAAAGACCATGGGGAATCAACAATGGCTGCAAGAAGGAGATCCCTCCTAGATGTCACACTGTGTATGCCTATCCTCTGACCCTATGATCCGACCACTGACCCTAGACCTGCAGTGTTAATAAAACACCAAAGCATCACAGGCATCCAATTACATTTCACCTACCTAGCTATCATCACAGACTGTGTTTCTCTAGATAAGCCTGTCACTTATGGTGTGGAGGGTGGAGGGGTGTTGGTACCTTTTGTTTGCCAGCCTGTATGCTGGAAGGGGCTGGGATCTGTCTGTTCCAGTCCAGCAGTGGCCCACTTATGGCCTTGGTTCCCAAACTGGGCTTGCTTGCTGGTGTGGCTTTGTTCTTTCTAACCCCAGTCTGCAAATGGCACTGACTCGTGGGAGATGCTCTGGTCTGTCTGTTCAGTCTGGTGGTGGCCCACGCATGTGGTTTATATATTTTATGTGTATAGCTATAGTCATCTCTGTTGTATTTACTCTTCTTAAAAAGTCTGAAAAATGTATTGAAGAAGAAGGCATTTAGAGTAAGATACTAATTTGAAAACATGCACGATAAGACTTTGACTTTTTTTTTTTTTACAGGGGATCAAACTCCTGACCCTGCACTTGCGAGGCAGGTACTTGTACCGCTGAACTAACTCCCTGGCCCCTAAGACTTTAATTCATAGTGAGATTTTTATCATATTTCTCTGATCAACTCCCTTGTGGCTATCACTGTGTCCTCTCTAGAGAGACTTGCTAGCCACGAAAATAATGCATTGAGCTCATAAGTGATCTTCAGACAAAACTGATAACTGTGGAACTTCCAATAGTGTTTTAGTGTGTAATTCTTAAATATAAGTGGACTGAAAATGGCCACCAGGCATTGAAGAAAGCCTCTAACATGAAAACATTACTAAAAAAGGGCCAGGGGTTTAGCTTAGCAGCCCAAGCACCTGCCTGGCAAGCATGAGGTCATGAGTTCGATCCCTGTTAAAACTTCCTAAAACAAAGAGGCACCCAAGAAAAAGACACAGAAGAAACAGAGATGGTGTCTTGCACTGAGGAATACATAACAGAACAAAACTTATCATTAATAGAAATTTCTTTTAATTTTTTTTTATCGGTACCGGGGATCAAACTCACCACTGCCTGCTTGCAAGGCAGGTATTTATGCTGCTGAGCTAAATCCCCAGGCGCCAAAGAGAAATTTCTTGAAAAAAAATTCTAGTAATTGAAACTTCTTTTACAGAGAAATAAAAGAAAATATTATACCCATGAAACAAGAATCAGAAAAAGGAAAAATGAATAAACAGGGACAAGCTTTAGATATCAAAATAATAATGCCAGAAACTCAGCAAAGAAAGAAAGGAAAATTATGAGAAGACAACAAAGAAAATACAAATAAAAAGATTGAAATTTTGAGAAAGATCAAATTCTCCCTTTAGGTAGGAGCTTTTTCCCAAGAGGAGACACAGTAAGCAAAGACAAAGAAGGGAATACAATGTAAGAAAACTTCCAGAATGGAGGAACACAAATACTTACATTTTAGACTGTCCACAGAATACTTTAATGAATAAAAAAATCAAAAACATATATACACTAATGCCATTACCCCCCAGATATTTTGAGATTGTTTCTGGGGTCCTCTTTTTCATTTATGTTTAATGATTTTGTCTTGCTTTCTGTCTTTTTCTTTCATCTTTTCTTCCTTTTAAACTACCTCCATATATTGTGACATCCAGTCCTACAACTTTATGAACAGCATATGTCAGTGGTTTCTAGATATCTAAACCCATTTGTTGCTTTCTCTTGGACACCAGATATGTACCCTAAAATCTTTAACCCTAGTACTCAGCAGTTTTCACAATATCTAAAAATGAATTTACTTTCTTATCTCCTCTCTTTTTGCCTCCTAATGAACCAAAGTCTTGAACACTACCATGTTACAAGCCAGGAAATCTAGAACTCTGGGCAAGGTAGCATATGCCTGTGATCCCAGCACTCAAAAGGCTGAGGCAGAAAGATAGGTGTGAGTTCAAGGCCAGCCTAGGCTACATAGTGAATTCAAAGCTAGCTGCACTACATAGCAAGATGAATAAATTTCCAGGCTCTAAAGTTAATGTTATTCAAAATTAATAAAATCTATTGGTGCTGAGCAAAATTGTTAGAGAATTACAGAATGACTGAAATATATGGTATATAGTTACACTTTTAAAATGTATTACAGTAAGAGATGCATTGCTATTTTTTTTTTCTTTTTCATTTTTATCGGTACCAGGGATCGAACTCACGACTGCCTGCTTGCAAGGCAGGTGCTTATGCCGCTGAGCTAAATCCCCAGCCCCATATAATTTTTTTTGTCTTTTGATGCATTGCTATTAATCCCTCTTAAAATACTACCCCTTGTTTTGGACACATTTTTCCTTCATTGTTAGCACTTCTGTAGCAGTTTTGGAAGTCCTCTTTTATATGTTTACAAGGTATAATTTTAAACATTCAGTGGGTGCTGCTGTCTAATGCCATTCAAAGAAAAAGCAGGTTCATAAAACCATGGCAGTGGGTCCTCTATTACCTTATTCACTGGATCTGGCACCATGAAGCTTCTGGCTCTTCCCCAAAGTCAAAATGATCATGAAAGGTAAACATTTTGAAGTGATTCAGAACATCCAGGCAACCATAACAGTGCAACTAAAGATACTTTACAAATGTATACATATAGATTATCATGAAATTTAGAACAGTAAGGATAGAAGTTCTTAAAACCTTAAAATGTAAAAACAAAATCTTTAAGCTACAGAGAAACAACCTGTCAGTATTTCCCAATGTTGGAAAAGCAAAGCAATGTCTTTGAGGATTAAGCAGAATTACTAAGAATGCAGAGAAAATCAACTCATTTCCAGGCAAGCAAGGACTCAGAGGAAGTTTACCCCTTTTACACTCAGTACAGTCTCACCAAATATAGCTGATAGAATTTACCTTTGTTGAACATTTGCTAATATTTTTAAAATCTTAAAGCTTTCTTCACAGTTTTATTATATAGAATAGAACAATTTTTAAAATTTTATTTAAAGAGAAAAAATGCAAAACAAAATAGGGTAGAAATAATACAGAATTTCAAAAAATAGTAAGAAATCACTAGTTGATAAATTATATACTGTCATTTTAGAAATAGTTGTTCAAGTTACAAAATTTAAGCATACAAAGTGGACATTCAAACTGTTTGCAGAGATTGCAAACAGTTCTGCTCAATGATCTAACAAAAACTTAGGAATAAAACTGCTCACCGATCTAACAAAAACTTAGGAATATGATTATCTATCTTACACACTTAAACATACACGCAGTTATATCCTTTAGAGCACTTTTCCTTTCTTTTTTACAATAGCAGTTACACATTTTGGGTTATATTACTGCTTCAGTTCTTAATACTTTCTGTGCTAGAGATATAATGTGATATTTATAAATATGATTTTTATTGATTTCACTAATGAAGATAGTATCAAGTTGCCTCCATTTACCTATGAAGGCTTCAAGATCATCATTTTTATAGCTGAGTAATATTCCATTGCATAAAAATACCACATCTTTTTCATCCACTCTGTGGTTGATGGGCATCTTGGTTGTTTCCAGGATTTAGCTATAACAAATTTTGCTGCTATGAACATGGGTGCACATATATCACTGTGAAATGATCTTTTCAGTTTTTCTGGGAAAATACCCAGCAGGGGAACAGCTGAGTTGAATGCAACTCCCAATCCTCATCTTCTGAGAAATCTCTATAGTGATTTCCACAGTGGCTGCACCAGTCTGCACTCCCACCAACAAAGGAGCAGAGTTCCTTTTTCCCCCACAGCCTCGCCAATATTTGTTATCAGTTGTTTTCTTTTTTTTTTAATTTTATTGAAGGAGAAAAAAAACAGAAAAATGATACAAGTTATACAGAAATTCAGAAAAAATAAACAGTAGGAAATCACTAGTTAATAGATTACACATTGTCATCTTAGATACAGTTGTTCAAGTTACAAAATTAAAGCACATAAAGTGGACAGTGAGATTGCAGTGATCCAACAAAACTCAGTAGTATGGTTATCTATCTTATACACTTAAATATACATCCAGTTATATCCTTTAGAGCCCTTGCTTTTCCTCTCTTTTGTACAATGACAATTACACATTTGGGGTTTTATTACTCCCACAGTTCTTATTACTTTTTTTGAAGAGAGTAAAACCAAATGTGACATAACAAAACAGAGTCAGTCAAATCCAGGGGATGGACATAATACATAATGTAAAAACAAAATACAAGGTGATCAACAATGGTTACCATAATGCCTCTTGCTATCTTAAAAAGAATTGCCTATATCATCAGTTATAATAAAATTGAACAAAACAGTAAAGGACAAAACCAAAAAAACCAAAACACTGGAGACATTACAGGACTTCAAAAGAAGATAATAGTCAACCAGAATGGGCATCATAATGAATCTTACTGTCTTCACAGTTGTTGACTATACTCTCAAACTTGGTACTATCAAGCAAAACAGAATAGAGGAAAATCAGTCAAAACAAGATGGTGAGAGCGATACAAAGTTTCAAATCAAGTTAATAGGAAATCAAAATGGGTTACTATAATATATCCTATTTTTATTTATTTTCCCCTAATTAAAAAGATAATAAAAAATTAAAAAGGAGCTTGAGATAAAAAAGGGCATAACAACAAGACAGCACAAGTCAAAACATAAACATTTAAGCAAAATAGTGTTTCACCACAAGATATCCCAACATAAAAGTAGTTGCCATAGTGTCTCTTTCCTTGAAATCTTTCAGTATAACTTCATATACTGTAGCATCAAACATATCAAGACAATGTAAAACATACAAGAGAATGACAGTATTACAGGGTATTTAGAATCAACTAACAGAAAATGAACAATAGTTTCTTTATAATCTCCTTGTTCATAAAAGTTTTTGTTTATATTATCACATATAATAAAATCCAGTAAGATACAACATGATAAGACTGATGGAGACAGAAGAATGAAAGCTTGATTAGACTTCAAAACAAGATGATATTAAATCAGCACTAGCTATTATGATGTCTTGTTTTCTCCAAAATAGCTGTTCCTACCATCCAACCTTCTCTGCCTCATTTCTATTGAGCTCTTTTTCTGTCATTAGTTTCTCTTTATTTCATTTTCTGCTCCATTCATTGTGGCCTCTCTGCCAATGTTTCAGTTGTTTTCTTGATGGGAGCTAGAACAATTTTTAAAATCTTTTAACTATCTTTGTTATCTTTTCCCCCATCATGTTAATCTCTCTGTTTTTATTCACCCTTTTCTAACAATTTCCCTTATGTAGTTTCAGAAGTCTTGTTTCATGGTTCATGATTTCATCTTTTAAATTTGTTTAGTTCCTATATCTAAATTAACATATAATTAGATAGCTTTTATAATGTTTGAAAATGTATAAGTAAGAATGGGTACATAGCTCAGCAGCACAGCGCCTGCCTGGTAAGTGTGAGATCATGAGTTCTATCACCAGTACCAAAAAAAGTTCTGTATTGATGGGATTGAGAGAGAATTTTATGCTTTGATGATACGTGTTTTAATTTTACCAATGTGGAAACAACTTAAATATTTTTTACTCCTTCTTGTGCTTCATTTTTCTATTTTGGAAATTTTTATTGCAGCAGTCATGTATTATTTCTCAGTGGGTGCAGATTCAGCCATGGTACAACGGTGATGACATGTCTACTCCATGGTGACTGAGGCCTTTGCTGGAAGACTCAGAGACTGGGGTCTACACCCATCTGAAAGCTTGTTCACTTGCATGTCTGGAAATTGATGCTTGCCACACCTGGGGTCTTTTTTCATACTGTCAGCTGAAACACCAATACATGGTTTCTCTGTGGCCTGACCTTCCCCACACATGGTGGCAGTCTCCACAGGAAGATGTCCCATTAGAGAAAGAGAGCAAGGGTGAGTAGAAAGACAGGCAAGTGGAGGCCATATCTCCTTCAGTGAGCAATCCTCACGTCACATAGCATCACTTTAACTGAATATTGAGGGGTAACACTGTTACAGATGCCTGCCCAAGTTCAAGCAAAAAGAACATAAACCCCACTTCTCAGGGAGAGCATGTCAGTGTCAGACTATGAAAAGAGCATAATAAATTATATGGACATTTTTGTAAATACAGCCAGTCACAGAGTATGTTCAATGTAGCTCCCAATTCAGCCTCTAGCAGGACTTCTATAAATTAATTCTTTTAACTTAACTACTAGTACTAAATCATGGTGATAGCCTACTTTCTGTCATAAGGAAATCAAGATTTCCACATGGAAAAGAAAATGAAAAATATGAGATCATGCTATATAAGTATTCTTAGCCGAAAGAAGATACATTTTTAAAAACAAGAATAATTATTAAATGTACCTACTTAAAAGGCAATTCTGATTAATATTTTAAAGATTGTGCTGGGTGTGGTGGCTCACACCTGTAATACCAGCACTCAAGAGGCTGAGGCAAAGGCATCATTGTGAGTTCTACAAAGTGAGCTAAGACCGGCCTGAACTGCATACTGAGACCTTGTCTCAAAAACCACCAAGACAAAAAAAAAAAAAAATATATATATATATATATATATATATATATATATATATATATAAATGCTATGATTCCTGGTGCTTCCTGGTTAAGGTTAATATTTAATATGTTTAAATATGTAACTGTCTCTTTTCTCTGACATACATCTAAGACAGTTTTATGAAGTATATTTTCATTTCATGACTTCTCTAGCCAAGTAACCTGACCTCACTAAAGCTTCAGTTTCCTCATCTGAAGTGTGAGAATAATAAGTAGCACCTACCTCATAGATGTGGCATGAGGATTAAATGAGTTAATATATACAAAGTGGTTGGCACATAAGTACTAAGTAGAAAGACAGGAAATACAGGGATGTGGTAATGATATACATGGTCATAGTATAATTCATTTTTTAAAAGATTTTCAAAGGCTAAGGCAATAAAGAAAATGTTTTGTTATTTAGTTTTTATACTGGAGAGACAATATTTACAAATTCTATATTATTTCTAGCCTTTTTTCTGTTTTTTTTTTTAATAAAAAATAGGGCTGAGGATTTAGCTAAGCAGCACAAGTGCCTGCCGGAAGCACAAAGTCATTAGTTCGATCCCCAGTACTTAAAAAATAAAATAAAATAAATAAAATGTTTTGTTAAACTCATTTAGGAAGAGCAATTGCTTGTTAATTTGGTAACTGCTTTTCCTAGTTTAAAAAATAAAAACAGCATGATATTTGACCATTCTTTTTACCAAAACCTAAAAAAAAAGACAGTCAGAGACCTCCTGTGATGAATCAAGAATATTCCAAGAGAAACATCCTATAGTGACATCAAACCCTTGAAAAATAAAGGAGATATTATTGATTATGAAAGTCATTTTGAACCTGAAGCTAAAAGACTGAAATCAGTTGTCACCAATGACTACAGTGATCTCCTGGGCAAGACATCATTCTGGCCTAAACAAACCAAAATGAAAGGTGTGCATGAAGCCAAGATGCCACCTACTACCCCATCTGTTCCTGGGAAGGGCTGGCAGTGTAATTTGTGCACCTACATCAATAATTCAGTGCTACCTTACTGTGAAATGTGTGAGAATCTTCAAGGTAGTGCTGGAGGGTACAAACAAGGTAACCATGGAAGTGGGGCTAGCAGTGGTATCTTCAGATGGGTGTGCTTTTAGAGACTGCTGTAACCAAAGGTTAGTGTGAATCAGCATTGATTTAGCTTGTAAAATGGAGTAAGAACTTCCCACACTGAAGACTGTGAGTCTATCCCTTGTGGAATATGAAAAGTTCTTGGTTCTATCAAAAATGGATATCTTTTAGTATCTATGATATGACATTAATTTGGCCCAAATGGACATTTCTGATTAATGTCAGCAGGATGTGAATAGAATGGGCAGGAATAGAAGCTCTGTTGCTATGGTAGCAAATATGCTTTACTGTCATAGACCTCCAGTTTTCTTTCCTCTATAGAGATACTTGTTTTTAAAGAAATTATAGATTATTTTTGTTTAAATAGCAAAGTGTTGCAGTATATTCTCTTTGCCTACTCAGTATACATTGTGCCATATTTTTGCTTGACAAAAACTCTGATTGTCTAAGGAAGCAATTTGATGTCTGTTTTATGAGTGTCTTCCTTTCTAGAACATTTTAAAGATCATAAACCTATTTCAATAAACTAAACTAAAAAAGGTATCAAAGAAGAAATAAAAATAAACCTATTCAAGTGTATTTTTATAGCATGATATATCATTTCCTGATGTTTAGTGTCTGAAATGGTTACTAATACCAATGTTTATAAGAAAAAGATTTTTAGTACTTTTGTTTCCAATTTTAGAGAGCATTTTTATGCCAATGAAAAGTGTCAGGTTCACAGTTTCAGAATCGAAATATGTAGGGAGTGGCTCAGAATGGCTGCCACTGTCCTGCCCCTCCCACCTGAGGGCATTTTGTGTGTCAGCCTACATTTCCCATAATCCTCCCCTTGCCTACTGTGCGTATGACGTAAGCACCTTCCCACTTCAGCCTACATCTCCCATAATCCCCTCTTGTTGACATCACTTCCGCTTACCTATGTGCCTACGCATGACTTCTTGCTAGTCTGATAGGCCCATGGCATATGAGGAGATCCAAGCCGGCCCATCCAGTGAAGCCACATCCCCTTTGACTCTATATAAGCCATGTTCACTTCCTGAATAAATGGGACTTGATTGGAATTGGTCAACTTGTCCTCATCTCTCTTTTCTCTTGCCCAGCCCTCCATCCCCATCCCCTCTCCAGGCGAGGCCTATGGACTGATCCATGGGCCAGATCAAGTGGCACCCAACATGGGGTCTCAACCTGGCATGAGGGATATCGACGCGGGACTGTTCATGGGAGTAAATCCCTGGCCGGCATGTCTGTTCTGGGACTTTGTCCCTATGATCCGTGCAAATGGTCACCTTATATCATGCCTGAATCACGGTAGGTGAACAAGATTGTCATGGGGCAAGCACTTAGTGAACAAAAAATGTTCGTGAATGGCCTCAGGGAGGCACTCAAGATTAGAGGGATTAAGGTTAAGACTAAAGACTTGCTACAGTACTCTCAGTTTATACATTCAATGTGTCCATGGTTCCCTCTAGAGGGCACCATTGATTCAAATAGGTGGAAAAGAGTAGGAAATGCTCTCAAGGACTATTATGGGGTTTTTGGCCCAGAAAAAGTCCTGATAACCACCTTTTCATATTGGACTTTAATCTCTGAGCTGCTGACACAACATCACACAGATCCCCAGATTGCAGAGATGCTTGCTCAGGGTGAGGCTGCATTATCTGCCTCCCACAATTGTACTCCGCAACCACCCGACTTATCTAAAGAACCCAGCCCTCCCAGCTCTGTGGTTCTTGATATCCCGGAGCTTTTTCAAGATGGTGACTTGCTGCCACTTCCTTTTTCTGGAGGCCACAAGGGTACTCAAAATGGTGTGCACTGCCCCGATACTCAAAATGGCACCACCACGCTCCCTCCTCCATACCACCCTATCTACCCTGACTTTTTGAATTGCCAGAAAGTTGATTTGTCACAATTAGTGGAAGAGGCTGCCCAATACTATCCCCCCCCCAGTTGTGGCTCCTGTTGCTGTTATACTACCCCCTGGTCTTCAGCGACCACCCAGCCCATCTCCTGCCCTTCTTTCATTGGAGGAACAATTTCATGATCTACAACAAGAAGTTCAATTAACTAAGGATATACAAAGACTCACTTTAGAGCTCCAAACATTACACACAAACCCCCCTATGATGGTGACTGTTTCCGGTCTGCCACTCCCTAAGATGGCACCCATCTCAGGTCCACCGCATGGTCTTCTCATGATGATGTTCCCAGTAACAGAGACAACCTACCCTCCAAAAACAGATGCCTTAAAAATGGTGCATCCCTTACTGTTTCTGGTAACAGAAACTGCTCAAACTGGCACGGGTGGTGATGACTCACAAAATGGTGGGGAGACAAGTCGACTTGCCCAAGATGGTGCCAGTCCACAAGCGGGTGACAGTGAAACAATTAGAGAAAGGGGGAGACAAAAGAGGCGAACTAGATGCAGGGATCAACCCCCAAGCCAGGAACATGGAAGGGATAAAACACAGGCCACTACAACAACAAGGGGAAACAAAAAAAGACAGCCACCGCGTCTACAGAGACAAGATATAGAAACTGATAATAGGAACAAAATGACTCTGACTCACATGGTAGTGATACAGACACAGACCCACCGCCCCTAGCGCCGAGGGCTAATAGGGCCCATACACTATTCCCAGTAACTGCCCTAAAAGAATTTTTTTTATTTAAAGAGAAAAACAAAACTAAATGAAGGAAGACAGTAAAAGGCTAGAAGCAACACAGAATTTCAAGAGAAAAAACATACAGTAAGAGTTCACCAGTTAATAGATCACACATCGTCAACTTACAAACAGCTGTCCAGATTACAAAATTAAAGCATACAAAGTGGAGATTAATACAGTGATATTGCAGTCAGTTCTGTTCAATGATCCAAGAAAAACCCAGCAATATGGTTCTCTTTCCTACACATTTGAATAAACTTGCATTTATATCGTTGAGATCACTTTCCTTCCTCTCTTTTTTACACTAACAATCACACATTTTAGTTTCCATTACTTCCACAGTTTTTTTAACTTTTTCTTTGAAGAAGAAAAGAAAAAAGATTGAAAAAAAGGCCAAAAAACAAAACAAGACGGACCAAAGAAAAACCCAATGTGACAAAGCAAAAGAGAGTCATTTAGATCAGGAGGATGGACATAGCATAAAATGAAAAAAATAATAATAATAAATAAATAAAGGGGGAATGACTAGGTGATCAACAATGGTTACGATTATCCCTTTTGTTATCCTAAAAAGAGTAGCCTATATCAGCTGGTATAAAAGAATTGAACAAAACTGTACATAAGACCAATAAAACCACATTGGAGAGCTTACAGGATTCCAAAGAAGATAATAGTCAAATAATAACGGGCCTCATAAATATCTGGTTGCCTTCCAAATGGTTGCCTATACCCTCAAACTTGATACTATTAAGCAAAACAGAATATAATAAAATCAGTCAGAACAAGATATGGAGAACACTACAGGGATTCAAATCAGGTTAACAGGGAAACAAAAAAAATTACTGTAATCTATCACACTATTTTTAATTTAATTTTGCCTTAGTTAAAAGATACTAAGAAATAAACTAATTTATAAAAAAAAAAAGAAAGAAAAGGGGGGTACTGAGATAAAAAAAGAACATATTAATATAACAACACCAGTCAGATTTGAAAAATTTAACCATCATTGTGTTTCACCCCCAGATAGCTTGACATTAATAGTAGTTACCATAGTGACCCTTTCCTTGAAATATTTGAGTCTAACTTCGTATACTATAGCATCAAATTTATCAAGACAGTGTGAGACCGTTCAAGAGAATGAAATTGTTGCAGGGAATTTAGAACCAGCTAGCAGAAACAAATATCAATTTCTATATTATCTCTTTGTCTATAAAAAACTTGCTTATACTATCGCATACATTAAACTATAATAAGGTACCACATGTTAGAACCAACGGAAACAAATGAACAAAAACTTGATGGGGCTTCAAAACAGGATGATATTAAATCAGCACTAGCTATTACACTCTTATTCTCTTCAAAATAGTCATTTGTAGTATCACAGACAATAATATAAAAACACCCAAATTGAAACCACTCCAAGTAATGAGTGAAAACATTATATGGCTTCAAACCAGTGTGACTGGGAATCATGATTACCACGTACTTTCATGTATTCTTATCATTTCGTACACTAGGGAAACTTCGGTATTTATACAGGTGAGTTTGATTTATTTCACTTATAAGTATGGTCTCGAGCTGCATCCATTTATTTATAAATGTCTCAATGTGATCATTCTTTATAGCTGAGTAGTACTCCATTGTATAAAAATACCACAGCTTTTTTATACTCAGGAAACAAAAATTCAACAACTGCAAGATGATGCAAAGAAGAATAACATAAGAATGATAGGGATTAATGAAAAAGAAGGAGACAACATAAAGGATATCAAGAGGATATTTAGAGAAGCAATAGCTGAAAACTTCCCAAGCATGAGATCAGAAACTGACATCAGGATCAGTGAAGCATATAGAACTCCAAATAGTCATAACCAAAATAAAACTACACCCAGACATATAATAATCACCATCCCAGAAATCCAACACAAGTATAGATTATTAAAAGCTGTCAGAGAGAAAAGACAGATCACTTATAAAGGAAAACCTATCAGAATCACAGCAGACTTCTCATCACAAACAATAAAGTCAAGAAGAGCATGGAGTGAAGTATTCCAGATCCTAAAGCAAAATGATTTCCAACCTAGACTGATATATCCTGCAAAACTATCATTTAAAATAGATGGTGAAATATGATACTTCCATGACAAAGAACAGCTGAAGAACTTCATGAACACCAAACCAACCCTGCAAAAAATATTGAAAGACAGTTTAGATACACAAAGGAAAAAACCACTAAGCAAAGCAAATAATTAAACAGAACAGAAATATAAAGATGCAACAGCAGAGAGATAAGATTCCTACAATTAACCAACATTTCACAGTAATAACCATTAATGTAAATGGTCTCAATGCACCAACCAAAAGAAACAGACTAGCAGAATGGATCAAGAAACAAAATCCAACCATATGCTGTTTACAGGAAACCCATCTAACCCAGAAGGATACTCACAGACTGAAAGTCAAAGGATGGAAAACAATTCTTCATGCAGCAGGAATCCAAAAAAAGGCAGGAGTAGCCATTCTGTTTGCAGACAACGTGAACTTTAAACCAACAATGACCATAAAGGATAAAGAAGGTCACTACATACTCGTAAGGGGAAAACTCCAAGAGGAAGAGATAACTATCTTAAATATATAGGCACCAAACTCCAGAGCGCCCAGTTATATAAAACAGTTATTGACAGAAATGAAAACTCAAATTATCAGTAACACAATTGTAGTTACTGATAGTAATGGAGACCTTAATACGCCATTGACACCAAGGGACAGATCGACCAGACAGAAAATCAGTAAAGAAATAACAGAACTGAATCATACCTGTGAACAAATGGGTTTGATAGACATATACAGAATGTTCCACCCAAAAACATCAGAATACACATTCTTCTCAGCAGTACATGGATCATTTTCTAAAATAGACCACATATTAGCTCACAGAACATATTTAAACAAGTGCAAAAGAGCTGAAATCATCCCTTGCATGTTATCGGATCACAGCGCTCTGAAATTAGAAATTAACGATAAAAGATACTGCAAAAATCCAACAAACACATGGAAACTGAATAACACACTCTTGAGTAATCAGTGGGTCACGGAAGAAATTAAACAAGAAATCAAACAATACCTAAAAGAAAATGAAAATGCAGATACAACTTACCGGAATCTGTGGGATGCAATGAAAGCCGTCCTGAGAGGAAAATTTATTACACTGAGTTCCCACATCAGGAAAACAGAACGAATACAAATAAATAACTTGATGCTACACCTCAAACAGCTAGAAAAAGAAGAGCAAGTCAAGCCCAAAGCCAAAAGCAGACAGGAAATTATAAAAATCAGAGCAGAAATCAATGCAATAGAGACTAAGAAAACAATCCAAAGAATCAACAAATCAAAGAGTTGGTTCTTTGAAAGAATAAATAAAATCGATAAACCCCTAGCCAACCTTATTAAAAAAAGGGAAGAAAAAACTCAAATTCATGCAATAAGAAATGAAAAAGGAGAAATCACTACAGACCCAATAGAAATACAGAAGATCATCAACACCTATTTCGAAAACCTCTACTCTCAAAAGTTTGATAACACAGAAGAAATAGACAGATTCTTACAAGTATATGAAGTGCCAAAGCTAGATCAAGAGGATGTAAAATTGTTGAATAACCCAATCTCGGTTACTGAAATTGAAAATGTATTTAAGTCCTTACCCCCCAAGAAGAGCCCAGGCCCAGATGGATTCACTGCAGAATTCTACAAGAAATACAAAGAAGACCTAATGCCGACACTCCTCAAACTATTCAATGAAATTGAAAGGGAAGCAATCCTTCCTAAGTCATTCCTGGAAGGAAATATCACTCTAGTACCAAAACCTGAGAAAGACCCAACTAAAAAAGAGAACTATAGACGAATCTCCCTAATGAACACAGATGCAAAAATCCTCAATAAAATATTGGCAAATAGGATCCAGCAAATCATCAAGAAGGTTATACACCATGACCAAGTGGGATTCATCCCAGGAATGCAAGGATGGTTCAACATACGCAAATCAATAAATGTAATCCACCATATCAATAAAGCCAAAAATAAGAATCACATGATCATTTCTATAGATGCAGAAAAAGCCTTCGATAAGGTCCAACATTTATTCATGATAAAAACTCTACAGAAAATTGGAATAGATGTTCTTTACCTCAATATAATAAAGGCCATTTATGACAAACCAACAGCCAGCATCATACTAAATGGCCAAAAATTGAAAGCCTTTACTTTAAAATCAGGCACAAGACAAGGATGTCCTTTATCACCACTCCTATTTAATATAGTACTGGAAGTACTAGCTAGAGCAATTAGGCAAGAAAGAGAAATAAAAGGGGTAAAGATAGGAAAAGAAGAAGTTAAGTTGTCATTGTTTGCAGATGACATGATACTCTACATAGAAGACCCCCTAAGCTCCATTGAAAGACTCTTAGATACAATAAATAAATTCAGTAATGTGGCTGGATACAAAATCAATACTCAGAAATCAGTAGCATTCCTATAGACAAACAATAAAATCACAGAGAGGGAAATAAGGGAAACTGGACTATTCACATAAGCAAGCAAAAAAATGAAATATTTAGGAATTACTCTTACGAAAGAAGTGAAAGACTTATACAGTGAAAACTATAATACACTGAAAAAGGAAATTGAAGATGATCTCGGAAAACGGAAAGACATCCCTTGCTCATGGATAGGAAGAACAAACATTGTGAAGATGGCCATTCTCCCAAAACTCTTATACAGATTCAATGCAATCCCAATAGAAATACCATCAACATACCTTATAGATCTAGAGAAATCACTCCTAAATTTCATCTGGAACCAGAAGAGACCTAGAATCGCAAAAGCAATTCTAAGCAGCAAAGACAAAGCAGGAGGCATCACAATCCCTGACTTGAAATTATACTACAAAGCAACAGTAGTAAAATCAACATGGTATTGGAATCAAAACAGAGGCGAAGATCAATGTAATAGATTAGAAGATACAACCACAACTACGAACACACTCAACCACCTTATCTTTGATAAAGGAGCCAAGCAGGTTCACTGGAAGAACGACAGTCTCTTTAATAAATGGTGCTGGAAAAACTGGCTCTCCATTTGCCGAAAACTAAAGCTAGACCCATGTCTATCACCATGTACTAAATTAAAATCTAAATGGGTCAAAGATCTGAATATTAAAACAGAAATGCTAAATCTATTGGAAGACAAATTGGGTAGAAACCTTGGAGACATAGGAGTAGGTAGAGAATTCATGAACAGGACTCAAACTGCACGGGAAATACTTCCCAGAATCAATAACTGGGACCACTTCTTATTAAAAAGTTTCTGCATGTCAAAAGAAATCTCCAGCATAGTGAAAAGTAAACCCACAAACTGGGAAAAGATTTTAGTGAACTCTCTCTCAGACAAGGGACTCTTGTCTAAAACATATAAAGAAGTAAAAAAACTCACACCCCCAAAATTCAAAGATCCAATCCAAAAATGGGCATCTGAGATGAATACGCAATTCTCAGATCAAGAAATGCAAATGGCAAATAAATACATGAAAAAATGCTCATCATCATTGGTCATTAGAGAAATGCAAATTAAAACCACACTGAGATACCATCTCACTCCTGAAAGAATGGCCAGGATCAAGAAAACCAACAACAACAAATGCTGGAGAGGCTGTGGGGAAAAAGGAACTCTCCTGCACTGTTGGTGGGAGTGTAGACTGGTGCAGCCTTTGTGGAGGTCTGTCTGGAGGTTTCTCAAAAAGTTGGGACTGGAAATCCCATTTATTCCAGCTATTCCACTTCTAGGCATATTCCCAGAAGAACTGAAAGCATCATACCACAGTGATATATGCGCACCTATGTTTATAGCAGCACAATTTGTAATCGCCAGATCTTGGAAACAACCCAAGTGTCCATCAACTGAGGAATGGATAAAAAAGTTGTGGTATTTCTATACAATGGAATATTATTCAGCTATAAAGAAGGATCACATTGAGATATTTATCAATAAATGGGCACAGCTTGAGACCATACTCATAAGTGAAATAAATCAATCTCGCATGTATGAATACCGAATAGTTTCCCTAATGTAAGTAATGATTCAAATATATAAAAATATGTGATAATCATGATTCCCCATTATGTGGCCTTGAAGCCTTATAAAATTTTCACTTATTAATTAGAAAGGCTTTATTCTGGGCTTCTTGATATGGAAATATTTGAAGCTATAGTATATGTAGTTTTATCCAAATATTTTAAGGAAAAAGACAGACACTATGGTAACTACTATTGTTTAAAAAATTATTTAGCTATTTCTTATGTTTATTTTAATTAAGGGAAAAATTAAACAAATTAGGATATATAACAGTAACTCTTTTCGATCTCCTATTAACTTGTTTTGAAGTTCTGTAATACTCCCACGATCTTGTTTTGACTGATTAGACTCTGTTCCATTCTGTGCGATAGTAGCAAGTCTGAGGGTATAGGCAACTAATTTGAAGGCAATAAGATTCACAAAGATGCCCATTCTGGTCTGACTATTGTCTCTTTTGGAAGTCCTGTAATGTTCACAATTCCTAAGTTTTATTGGTCTTGTTCTCTACTGTTTTGTCCAACTTTATAATATCTAATGAGATAGACAATTCCTTTTAAGGAAACAAGAGACAATGTTGATAACCATTGTTAATAACCTTGTACTCTGTTCTACATCATGTGCTATGTCTATCCTTGGTTTTGACTTACAGCTTTGTTTTGCCATATTTGACTTTATTCTCTCCCCCCCCAAAAAAGTAATAAGAACTAAGGAGTAATAAAATCTAAAATGTGTAAATTTTGTTGTAAAAAAGAGAGGGAGGAGGGGCTGGGGATTTAGCTCAGCGGCATAAACACCTGCCTTGCAAGCAGGCGGTCGTGAGTTCGATCCCTGGTACCGAGAAAAATGAAAAAGACCAAAAAAAAAAAAAAAAAGTAAAAAAGAGAGGGAGGAAAAACAAAGAGCTCTAACGGATATAACAGCAAGTGTGTTTAGGGGTGTTAAATAGCTGACTATATTAATGTTTTTGGATCATTGAACACAGCTGTTTGCAGTCTCTCTGTTTTAATGTCTACTTTGTATTCTTTGATACTGTGATTTGAGCAACTATTTCCAAGATGATAATATGTAATCTATTAACAGGTGATTTCTTACTGTTATTTTTTTTGTAGTTCTATATTATGTGTAACCTTACACTGCTTTGTTTTGTTTTGTGTTTTTCTTTTTCCTCTTAAATAAAAAAAATAAAAATAAAAATAATGAGAGTAGCAACAAATGAATCACAGACACATGGAATCATCTGACAGAAGAGAGCCAAGCTGTGTCCACCGGAGTCTCAGGAGCACCTTTCCCACTGGAAAATCCAGCTGTGCCCATGCTTGGACACTAGGCTACAAAACCATGAGGTGGGGTGGAGGAGCAGGTGGCACAGAGAGGGCAGGCAGCAAGTGGCTGGGAGGGAGAGGACTGGCTTGTTGGTGGATGGACTAGAACTATTGGTTTGGACAGGAGGATGGAGGACAGGGAGTCAGGGCATGGTCCCATGTCTTTGGCTAAAATGTTCAGTGAGTTTTCAGCATCCTAGTGCCCACAGCAGGAGGCAGCTGGTCCCAGGAATCACCCACATATCATTGGTGCTAGGCTGGTGTCAAAAGTCCCAGGCTCAGCATAGTGAAAGAGCTCACTCACATGTGCCCATGGGCATCCCTGATTGGCTGGCCTTACACAGATGTGACTCTGGTGCTGGTCAGGGCTATATCTGGGTTGTTTCCATGTGTTCCTTTTTTTCTTCACATTTTTCCATTTCTTATTGACAATTCAGCATCTTTCCCACCTCTAGTTCCCAAATTAGGGTGGTGGGGGCTGGGGATTTAGCTGAGCGGCATAAGCACCTGCTTTGCAAGCAGGCAGTCGTGAGTTCGATCCCCGGTACCGATAAAAAGGAAAAAGACAAAAAAAAAAAAAAAACCAAATTGGGGTGGTGGGGTACAGGGCCACCTGGAGTCTGGGACTTAGCATCCCTAAATAGCAGCAGGACCCCATCCCAAATTCTAGTCTCCCCTGCTTCCCTTGAGCTTTGATGTCCCCATGTTTATGAGACTAGAGGGATGAGACCACTCGGCTCCCAAATCCCAAAGGTGCTACCCCAGGGTCCTGCATCATTAACCTAGTGTGGCCTCTGAGACTAGAGCCATACTGCCTGACCTGCACTGACCCCTGAGCCACTGGGTCTGTTATTTTTCTCTCATTGAGACAAAAGGCCTGAGGCTCAAAAGGAAGGAAGAAAAGATTTATTTCTTACAATTTTGGCAGTTTCAATTTGTACTCAGTTGGCTCTAAGCAGCAGGGTAGCACGTCGTAAACAACAAGCATGAACCAAGAAGAAAGAAAGACACTCTCTTCCTGCCATTACACTGTATGCTGGCTCCACCTCTGACTGGGTCTAGTACTCAAACCACCAATTGGAGCATTAGACAACCAATCACAAATTCAGCAGCATCCATGATTGCCCGAGTCTTGGTGGGGCCCAAAGAAATAAACCATGACATTCTATCCCTGAGCCCTCAAAGGCACATGCACATCTTTTATACAAAAGACATTTAGCCCATCTTCAGGAGTTGCCAATGTCCTAACTGTCTCAGCATTGCTGATAGGTTCAAGTCCCAAGTCTCCTCCAAAATCTAAGACAAACTCTTTGCAGTAAGCCCTGCACAAATGAAAACAAAGTTAAACACGTCCAGCTTACAATGGTACAAGCTAAACAGTAGCATTCCAAAAGTTACAAACCAGAGGGAATACAAAGCATTGGAACAAAAGCAAATCCAAAGCAGAGTAAACATTAAGTCCTGGAGTTTCACATTCAGCATCTGAAGCAATTGGGTTGCAAGCACCAAACAGCTTGAGTGACTCAACCTCCACAGGGGTTTTAACTCGTAGCTTTTCTTTTTTCTTTCTTTTTTTAAAGAAAGACTAAAGAGAAAATAGGTAGAAATAATAAATATGTTCAGAGGAAATAATAAACAGTAAGAAATCACTAGTTGATGTTAACATATTGTTGTTTTACAAATAGTTGTTCAAGATACAAAAATGGAACATGCGAAGTGGGAATTCAAACAGCAAGACTGCAAACAGTTCTGTTTAACTTTCCAACAAAAGCTTAGTAACATGACTGTCAATCCTATACACTGAAACATACATGCAGTTATCCATATCTTCACTTACATTTAGGTTAAACAAACTAAACAGGTTAAAATCATTCTGAACAAACAATAATATTGCTGGATTTCACATGATGACACTCCATGATCAGCACTGGGTACTGTAGTTTCTTTCTTTTTAAATTTAATTTAATGAAAGACTAAACAAAACATAAAAGGGGTAGAAATAATACATAATTTCAAAGAAAAAAATAAATCACTAGGTGATGATTACAGATTGTCTTCTTACAAATAGTCAAGATAGTAAAGTGGAGCATATAAAGTGGGGATTCAAACAGTGAGATTGCAACCGGTTCTGTTCAACTGTCCAACAAAAACTTAGAAATATGGTTATCAATGCTATACCCTGAAACTTACATGCAGTTATCCATATCTTCAATTACATTGAGGTTAAATAAACCCAAGCAGTCTAATATCACTCTGAACAAAGAATATTACTATTGCTGGGTTTCACATTATGACACTCCGGGATCACCACTAGGTATTTTAGTGTCTCTTTTTCATCATGTGTCATAAGATCAGTTCTCATAAACTGTCTATAGATTCAACACATACATGAGTCTTAACATGTATTTCTATCCTTTCTATATTAGAGAGAGAACCAAAACAAAGCAAGACAAAACAAAACATATTCCTATAAACAAATGAAACAAAAAAAAAAAAATAAGACCATTGTACAAAGAGTTCTACCATGGTTCCTGTGTTGTGTTGTCTCTTGTTATCTCCAATAGAATTGGCTATATCATAAGACATAGTAGAAATGCAGTATTAATAAAAACATCTTTATATATAGTATAGAACTTCAAAAATCAGCAGTTATCAAACTAGAATGTGTATCGTAGAGTCTTGTTGTCTTCAGTGTAGTTGCTTATACTCTCAGACTTAATACTATCAATCACACCAGTTTTGAATAAAATCTTCTCTGCCTCATTTCTGTTAATTCTCTTTTTTGCCATCAGTTGTCTTCTTATCTTCTTCTTTTTGTTTTCTGTTTCATTCACTGAGGCCTCTCTGCCACTGTTCCTGGAATCCTAGTACTTTTCTCTCTTTCTAGAATGCCCTGCAGTATTTTCTGTAGAGTTGGATTGGTGGTTGCGAATTTTCCCAATTCCTGTTTGTCTTGGAAGCGTCTTGTTTCTCCATTGATTTCTAGAGACAGTTTAGCAGGGTATATCAACCGGAGATGAAGGTTATTTTCTTTCAGGGCTTGGAATATTTCACTCCAAGCTCTTCCTGACTTGATGGTTTGTGACAAGAAGTCTGCCATTATTCTGATGGGCCTTCCTTTTTTATAGGTTATCTGTTTCTTGTCTCTAAAAGCTTTTAATATTCTGTTCTTATATTGAATTTCTGAGATCTTCATTATTATACCTGGGTGTAGTTCTGTTTTGGTAGTAGGTGGCTGGAGTTCTATATGCCTCATATATCAGAATATCATTTCCTTTTCCTATGTTTGGGAAGTTTTCCTTAAATATTTCTGTGAATAACCTTTTTAGCTCCTTTGTACCCCTGCTTTTTCATTCACATTCTTTATTCTCAAGTTATAGATCCTCTTGTCATCTTCTAGCTTTATATTGTTACTGCTTATTTCCTTGTTATTTTTAAAAAGTTTTCCGTTTCATAATCCCACATTGCAAAATTGTCCTCCAGTTTGGAGAATCTCTCCTTAGTTTCTTTCAAGCTGATTTGCCATCTTTCCATAGTGTTTTTAATTTCCTAGTAATCTCTTTGAATCTGCTTCATGCATTCTATAGTTTTTTTATATTCTTCATCAAATGGTTCTCTCCTTCATTTGAGTTCCTCCCTTCTTCCATCTGTATCTGCTTGAGGGATGCTTAGTATCTCTTTTATTAATCTTCTTATGTCTTGGCTTTACTTGGCTAAGTAGTTCACTTTTGAAACTCATCTATAAGGCCCTGAATTTATCTCTTTATGTCCACTGGTACCATGTCTGATGTTACATGTTTGCTTTTCTCATTCTCCTTTGTATTTACCTGTCCTGGGTCAATGTTCTCAGGGTTGGGACCTGGGGACTTTGTTGTTGCTTCCTCTTCACATCTTTTTTGCTTCTTCCAGGAGGCCCCAATTTCTTTCTTTGTTGGTTACAATTCTTCTGAAGTGTGCTGGCTAGATGACTCTTCCCACTGCCGTGTGCTAGTGAGTTGCAGACAGGGACAGTGTATTCTGTCCCTCCCCTCTGGGTCAGTCAAGTTGCTGTGGCCTGAACTGTTATTACATTGCACCGCCTCCCCTTTGGGTCCATCAAACTTCTGAGGCTTCACTGGGTGAATGTGGTTAATGTGTGCCACCACTGTAAGGACTTGATTTCAGATAACCTATTTGGTCTCAGCCAGGTAATGTGACCCAGGCCTAGCTCACTCCATCATTCCGTTCTGGAAGGGAACAACTGACTGAAGTCACTGCTGCCCTTGTACTTGCCAGTCCTGCCTGGTCCCAGAATGTCATTCACTGGAGCCCCACTTTCTATGGAATGGCTCTACTCCTGTCACTCACTACAGGTTGATGTAAGCACTCAGCCAACTCGGCTCTCCATTCAGCTCACTGACCCTAAACTCAATATAACTGTGCCTCTAGGGAGTCAAAGTGGCAGGACCTCAGACAGCTCGGCAAGTTGTGGGGGGACCTTGGAAGGTCAGCAAGTCGCCCACTGCAGCAGGAACACTGAACCTTTAGCTGTTCCAATAATAGCACTGGGAATGTGTGTTTGGTTAGTTTTTCTTACCTTAATTTCTTCTTGGGACAAGAGAATTCATCTCCCTTTGTTTGGGGCTCCCCACTCTGTCTTATGTTGAATTCTAAGTTGACTATCTCAGGGAGCCTCTGTAGCCAGTTGTTATTTATCTGCCATCTTTGCTCCTTTGTCTCATAGCTTTTCTTTTAGGTCCATCCTTCTCAATTCTTGCAACTTTCCCTGGATTATCTATGATTCTGGCTTTTCCAAATTTTGGGGTCTCCACTGCACCTTTGGCTTCACACATGCATATTCCCATATTGCCCTCTCACAGTACAATTCCTGGCCTCCCAGGTCTTCTTCAATCAGAGTGGAAGCTGCCTTAACCTCAGATCTTGTGCATTTTCCTTGCACTTAAAGCCAGCACCACATGGATGTTGTCAAGGTGCACTGCTAGCTGGAGCAAAAGCCACAATTGCCTCTCTTGACTGTAGGGGTTGAGTCTCTGGATTGCTGAGCTTTCTGAACATAATTTTGAAGAACCACTTCTCTTTGCCACCACCATTCTGGCCCCCTCCTATTGGCACCCATCGCCACTCTGGGGCCTGGTGTTCTGTGGCTTTCTCCTCTGAGCAAAGTCTTTCACATTTGCAGGTTTGAGGCTGCAAAAGGTGGACACCAGCTGTTTCTTGGAATGGCCCCAGGACATCTTTTTTATTCTTTGTTCCTTCTCAGCAATTGAAGTCTCAGCTCTATCTTTGCAGTCCATAGCTTCCTGACAAAACACAACATATTTTTAACTTTTTATTTAAAGAAAGAAAGAAAAGAAAAATATAAAAAAAGAAAAAAGCATAATATAGAATTAAAAAAATTAACACCAGGAAATCACTAGTTGATACAACACATATTGTCATCTTAAAAATAGTTGTTAAAGTTACAAAATCAAAGCATAAAAAGTGGCTAGACACTCAAACATTGATGGTGCAAACCTGTTCAATGATCTAACCAAAATTTAGTAGTATGGTCATCTATCTTACACACTGATACATACCATCATATCCTTTAGAGCACTTTCCTTCCCATTCACTTTTACAATATCTATTCTATTTTTTGAGTCTTATTACTCTGTCAGTTATTATTTTTCACACTAGAAAGACAATGTGATATTTGTTAATGTGAATCTTGTTCGTTTCACTTATGAAGATATTCTTTCTTAAATTTTATGTAAAAAAGAAAAGTCAGAAAATAAAAACAAAAAGCAAAAGGCATAAACAATGGCAACAGATTCAAAACAATAAAAATACAGGTCGTCAAAACAGAAGGAAAGTAATTTATATGGCATAGGTTTTGCTTTTTTAAATAAAGAGAAGAATATTAAAATAGTAAAACAGAAAAGAAGGGTAGAATAATACTGAAGTCAAAAATAATTATCATAGAATCACTAGATGATATTTCTCATTGTTGCCTTAAGTATAGTTGTCAAAGTCACAAAATCAAAGTATAAATAGAGGCTAGGCACTCAAACATTGATAGTACAAATCTTTCTATTCAATGTTCCAACAGAAATTTAGTAATATGGTCATCTATCTTAGCCACTGTACATATCATTATAGTCCTTAGAGCACTTTCCTTCCCTTCCACTTTCACAGTATCTATTATAATTTTTTATCCCATTATTCTGTCAGTATTTATTGTTTCTTACACTAGAGTGACAGTGTGATATGGACTCGTGAGTCTTGTTTATTTCACTAATGAGGATAGTTTCAAGTTGCCTCAATTTACCTATAAAGGCCTCAAGATCATCATTTTCTATACTGAGTAGTAGTCCATTGTATAAAAGTAGCACTTTTTTTCATCCACTCTGCATTTGATGGGCATTTTAGTTGTTTCCAAGACTTAGCCATCACAAATTGTGCCGCTATGAACATGGGTACACATATATGTCTGTGACATGACCTTTTTTTTTATTTTAAAGATATTAAGACAAAACAGGACATAACAAAGCAGATCAGAACAGAACAATGTAAACAACACAGTATTTCTCCAGAAGCAAGCCATAATTAATAGTAACTATTACAATGTCTCTTTCTTTGAAATAGTTGAGTATAACTTCATATACCTTAGTATCTAACATAACAAAATAGTATAAAAACATTCAAGAGAATGAGAGTATTACAGGGCATACAGAACCAAATAACAGAAAACAAACAATGGCTACTATATTATATCACTTTCCATGGAAAATTTGTTTATACTTTCATACATAATACAATTCAGTAAGGTACAACATGATAGAGTCAGTGGAAACAGAAGAGCAAAAGCATGGTAGGACTTCAGAGTAAGGTGATATTACATCAGTACTGGCTATTATAATGACTTGTTTCCCTCAAATTAGCTGTTCATACCATCACAGTTAATAAAATCAAGTAAATGAGGACGAACCCATTCCAACTAATGAATGCAATCATTATAAGGCTTCAGAACAATGTAATTGGAAATTACCATAAACTCTTATGTACTCTTACTTTTTTTAAATTTTATTTAAAAGGAAAAAGAGAAAAAACAAAACAAAACAAAGTGGTGTAAGGGTATAAGTAATACAGAACTATATTTAAAAACAGTAAGAAATCACCAGTTAATAGCTCTTTCTTACACTAGAGTATTTACATATGTGAGTTTGATTTATTTTGCTTATGAGCATGGTCTCAAGTTGCGCCCATTTATTGGTAAATATCTCAATGTGATCATTCTTAGTACTTCATTGCATAAAAATACCACATCTTTTTTATCCATTCTCAGTTGACGAACACTTAGGTTAGTTCCAAGATCTGGCTGTTACAAATTGTGCTGCTATAAACATGGGTGCACATATATCACTGTGGTATGACATTTTCAGTTCTTCTGGGAAGAAGCTATTCCACAAGTGGAATAGCTGGTTTGAATGGGACCTCCAATCCCCATTTTTAGAGGAATCTCCAGACTCATCTTCACAGTGGTTGCACCAGTCTACACTCCCTCCAAGAGTGCAGGAGAGTTCCTTTTTCCACTCAGCCTCTGCAGCATTTGTTGTTGGTAGTTTTCTTGATCCTGGCCATTCTTTCTGGAGTAAGATGAAATCTCAGTGCTGTTTTAATTTGCATTTCTCTGATGAGTAATGATGATGAACATATTTTCATGTATTTATTAGCCATTTGAGAACTATGTATTTATCTCAGATGCCCATTTTTGGATTAGGTCCTTGTGCTTCAGGGATCTGGGGTTTTTTTAATTCTTTATATGTTTTAGACAGAAGTCCTTTATTTGAGGGACAGTTCGCTAAGATTTTTTTCCTATTTTGTGGGTTTTCTTTTCACTATGCTGGAGATTTCTTTTGACATGCAGAAACTTTTTAATAAGATGTGATTCCAGTTATTGATTCTGGGAAGTAATCCCGTGTGGTTTGATTCCTGTTCATGAACTCTCTACCTACCCTTATGTCTTTAAGATGTTTACGTACTTTGTCTTCCAAAAGATTGTGTTTCTGTTTTAATATTCAGATCTTTGATCCATTTAGACTTTAGTTTAGTATATGGTGATAAGCATGGTTCTAGTTTTAGTTTTTGGCATATGGAGATCCAGTTTTTCAAGCATGATTTATTAAAGAGACTGTCATTTTTCCAGTGAACATGTTTGGCCCCTTTATCAAAGATAAGGTGGTTGAATATGTTTGTAGTTGTGGTTGTATCTTCTAGTCTAATCCATTGATCTTCAGATGTGTTTTTATTCCAGTACCATGTTGATTTGATTACAGTAGCTCTGTAGTATAATTTCAAGTCTGGGATTGTGAGGGCTCCTGCCTTGCCTTTGTTGCTTAGAATTGCCTTTGCTTTTCTACATATCTTCTGGTCCCAGATGAATTTTAGGAGTGATTTCTCTAAATCTATGAGGTATGTTGGTGGTATTTTTATTGGGATTGCACTGAATCTATATAACAGTTTTGGGAGAATGGCCATTTTTATATTTATTCTTCCTATCCATGAGCAAAGGATGTCTTTCCCATGGATTCCAGTAAGTTGTATTTTCTGAGATCATCTTCAATTTCTTTTTTCAGGATATTATAGTTTTCCCTATATAGAATTTTTCCTTCTTTTGTGAGATTAATTCCTAAGTATTTCTTTTTTTTTTTTTTTTTGGATGCTTGTGTGAAGGGTGTGGCTTCTCTTATTTCTCTTTCCATAATTTTGTTGGTAGCGTATAGAAATGCTATTGATTTTTGAAAATTGATTTTGAATCCTGCTACATTGCTGAAATTATTTATTAATCTAGGAGTCTTTCAAGACTTTTGGGGGTCTTCTATGTAGAGGATCATGTCATCTGCAAATAAAGATAATTTAACTTCCTCTTTTCCTGATCTTTACCCCTTTTTATTTCTCTCTCTGGTCTAATTGCTCTGTCTAGTATTTCCACTAGTATATTGAATAGGAGTGGTGATAAGGGACATCCTTGTCTTGTGCTTGATTTTAAGATAAAGGCCTTCAGATTTTGGCCATTTAATATGATTCTTACTGTTGGTTTGTCACAGATGGCCTTTATCATATTGAGGTAAAGACCATCTATTCTAATTTTCTGGAAGGTTCTTATCATGAATGAGTGTTGGACCTTATCAAAAGCTTTTTCTCTCTGTAGAAATGATCATGTGATTCTTACTTTTGGCTTTATTGATATGGTGGGTTACATAGATTGATTTAAGTTTGTTGAACCATCCCTGCATGCCTGGGATGAATCCCCCTTGGTCATGGTGTATAATCTTCTTGATGATTTACTGTATTCAATTTGCCAGCATTTTATTGAGGATTTTTGCACCTGTGTTCATTAGGGAGATTGGCCTGTAGTTCTCTTTCTTAGTTGAGTCTTTCTCAGGTTTTGGTACTAGAATAATATTTGCTTCCAGAAATCAGTTAGGAAGCATTGCTTCCCTTCAATTTTATTGAAGAGTTTGAGGAGCATCGACATTAAATCTTCTTTGTATTTCTTGTAAAATTCTGCAGTGAATCTATCTGGGTCTGGGCTCTTCTTTATAGGTAAGGACTTAATTACATTTTCAATTTCATTGATAGAAATTGGGTTATTCACCAGTTTTACATCTTCTTGACCCAGCTTTGGTACTTCCTATGTTTCTAGGAATCTGTCAATTTCTCCTGTGTTATCGAACCTATGGGAGTTGAGGTTTTTGAAATAGCTGTTGATGATCTTCTGTCTTTCCACAGAGTCTGTAGTGATTTCACCTTTTTCACTCCTTATTGCATGAATTCGAACTTTTTCTTCCCTTTTTTTAATAAGGTTGGCTAGGGGCTTGTTGATTTTATTTATTCTTTCAAAGAACCAACTCTTTGATTTGTTGATTTTTTGGATTTTTTTTGTCTCTATTGCATTAATTTCTGCTCTGATTTTTATAATTTCATGTCTTTTTTGGCGTTGGACTTGACTTGCTCATGTTTTTCTAGATGTTTGAGTTGTAGCATCAGGCTGTTTATTCATATTCATTCTGTTTTCCTGATGTTGGAAATCAGTGCAATAAACTTTCCTCTGGGGACTTTTTTCATTGCATCCCATGGATTCCAGTAAGTTGTATTTGTATTTTCATTTGCTTGTAGGTATTATTTAATTTCCCCTGTGACCCAGTGATTGCTCAAGAGTATATTATTCAGTTTCCATGTGTTTTGGGGATTTTTGTAGTTTCTTTATCATTAATTTCTAATTTCATGGCGCTATGATCCAATTACATGCGTGGGAAAATTTCAACTCTTTTTCATTTATTTACATCTGTTCTGTGGGTTAGTATGTAGTCTATTTTAGAAAATGTTCCATGTACCACTGCGAAGAGTATATATTCTACTTTTTTATATTTAAAGAGAAAGAAAAAAACAGAAAAAATGGTAGAAACAATACAGAATTTCAGAAAAATAAATAGTAACAAATCCCCAGTCAATAAGTTACATACCATCATTTTAGAAATAGTTGCTCGAGTTACAAAATTAAAGAATAAAAAGTGATATTCAAATAATAATACTGCAAACAGTTTTGCTCAGTGATCCACCAAGAACTTTGTAATTGGTTATCAGTCCTACACACTTGTTTTTTATCTTAAAGAGGGTAAGATTAAACAGAACAAAACAGTTTATAAGGCAATCATTTAAAGAAACACAGATTTCAAAGCAAGTCCACTGGAGATCTTCAGTGTCTATTTATTTTCTCTAGTTCTCTTCCAAATAGTTGTCCCCATCGTCACACACATTGAATATATACTGAACATTATAGAACTAATCAAATCATTACAAGATGGTGAAGGCTTTTTAGGTCTTCAATATCTGATTTGGGGGAAGTCAATAATGACTACCATAATGTCTCTCAGTCTCTTTATAGTAGCTGTCTTTATCTTTATGTATGCTGAAATTGAACATAGAAGACCAGACTAATATCACTCTGAACAGTGAATGATAATATTGCTAGATTTTATATCATAATGCTACAGAATTAGCACTGGATTTCTTAGTGTCACTTCTTCAGAGTATCTGTTCATTATATCATGTAGTATATAATCTGTTCCCTTAAATAGTTTAGAAAGTCTTCCCAAGTGTGAATTTCTACATGTATATCTTCCTTTCTGTATTATAGGAAAAACATCTAAACTAGACAAAAAATAAGTTCCTAGAAAAACATGAAAGAGTAAAACATATAGGACCATAATATTAGGTGATCTACAGTAGTTACTGTGCTTTCTCTTGTTATTTTCAATAGAATTGTCCACATCATCAGGCAATATAATTGAACATAATGTTACATAGCTATTTTAATAAAAATACAACTTTGAAGATATTGTAGGACTTTAAAGCATTTAATAGTCAAAACCAGATTGGATTATCTTTTACATCTTGTCATCTTTACAGTAATTGCCTCTACTCTTAGACTTGATACTATCAAGCATACCAAGTTCAAATAAAATCAGTCAAGGCTAAAAAGCGGTCTTCACAAACCAGCTTCAAATAAGATCAGTCATAGTAAGACAATGTAAGTAATACAGGGTTTCAGTGTAAGTTAATAGGAAATTAAGGATAGTTACCATGATATAAACTGCTATTTTGGGTTAGATGTCTGTGCCCTCAAATCTAATATGAGTAGACAGACTGGAAGAAAATATATAATCAAACTAAACAGAGCGATAAGACTACTGTGACTTTTAAATCCTGGTACACTATTAACAATGTCCTCTGCCTTCCTTTTTTAGACAATTCCTCCCCTTTCCCTATCTCAGGGTGCTTTCTATATTTTGGGTCCCACTAGCTCTTTTAGTTTTTAAATTAGGGGGTCAACCTGTTATCTGTCTGAGTGTTGCTAAACCTTTTCACTCCTGAGCTTGATCTTGAGCTATAGTAAGGACTTACTAATGTCACAAGGATTTCCTTACTCCCATCTGTGTAGTTTTATACCTCCCAAAAGTGTCATAGCTTTCCAATCTATCTGTGGCTGCTGGATGAGTTGTCCCTATTTCTCTCTGGTTTCCTGTCACATATAGCATTGTTTTCTCATCTTTGACTCTCAGTTTATTATCCCCCTTTCAGGTTGAGTGTATCTCCTATTCAGAGGATCTCGATGGATCCTGCCTCCTAATCTATTCTGCCTGTGTTTCTTTTTGTTAGTGTGTCACGGCTATCTATATTAAAGGTTATAGCTTACTGTCTCTGCCTCATTTCTGCTATTTTATTCTTCTGCTATTATTTGTCCACTTTACTCCTTCATCCCACTGTCTGCCCCATTCATTGAGGCCTCTCTGTCACTGTTGCTGGAATCCTGGTATTTTTTCCTTTCTCTCTCTGGAATGGCCTTCAGTATTTTTTGTAGGGTTGGGTTGGTGACCTTGAACTCCCACAGTTACTCCTTGTCTTAGAAATACCTTGTTTCTCCATTAATTTTACATTTTTTTTCTTTTTCCCTTTTATCGGTACCGGGGATCGAACTCACAACTGCCTGCTTGCAAGGCAGGTGCTTATGCCACTGAGCTAAATCCCCAGCCCCGTTTCTCAATTAATTTTGAGAGAGAGTTTTTCTGGGCACATCAGTCTTGATTGAAGGTTATTTTCTTTCAGGGATTGGACCATTTCCCCTAGGCTCTTCTCAATTTGAATGTTTGTGTTGATAAATACGTCATTATTGATAATTTTTCCCTTGTAAGTAATCTTCTTTCCTCTGGCTGCTTTTAATATTCTGTTGTTGTGGTGGATTTCTAGAATCTTGATTATTATATATCTGAGTGTAGATCTGTTTTGGTTGTAGTTGGCTGGAGTTCTGTATGCCTCATTTATCTGGATATCATTTCTTTGTCCTATGCTTGGGAATTTTTCCTTAATTATATCTGTGAATAGACTTGTAGTTCGTTTGTGGTTATTCCTACTTCTTTGCTCACATTTTTTTATTCTTAAATTACAAATCCTGTTGTCATCTTCTAGCCTTTGAATTGTTTCTTCCTGTTTCGTTGTTATTTTTAAGAGATCTTTTCTTTCATGATCACACATCATAAATCTCTCTTCAGTTTTCTTTTTTATTTTATTTTATTTTATTTAAGGAGAAAAAAAAGCAGAGAAAGGATACAAGTTATACAGATTTACAGAAAAAAATAAACAGTAGGAAATCACTAGTTAATGGATTACATATTGTCACCCTAGAAATAATTGTTCAAGTCACAAAATTAAAGCTTGTAAAGTGGACATTCCAACAGTGAGACTGCAAACAGTTCCGGTCAATGATCCAATAAAACTCAGTGATATCATTTTCTATCTTATACACTTAAATATACATGCAGTTATATCGTTTAGAGCACTTTCTTTTCCTCTCTTTTGTACAATGACAATTACACATTTTGGGTTTTGTTGCTCCCACAGTTCTTATTACTTTTTTGGAAGGGAGTAGAACCAAATGTGACTTAACAAAACAGAGTCAATCAAATCAAAAGGGTAGACATAATAGATAATGTAAAAGCATAATACAAGGTGATCAATAATGGTTACCATAATGCCTCCCACTATCTCTAATAGAATTGCCTATATCATCAGTCACAATAAATTTGAACAAAACAGTAAAGAACAAAACTGACAAAACCAAAACATTGGAGACATTATAGGTCTTCAAAAGTAGATAAAAGGCAATGAGAATGGGCATCATAATGAATCTCACTATCTTCACAGCTGTTGCCTAAACTTTTGAACCTGGTACTATCAAGCAAAACAGAATAGGGGGACATCAGTCAAAAACAAGATGGTGAGAGTAATACAGGACTTTAAATCAAGATAATGGAAAGTCAAAGTGGGTTACTATAATATATCCTGCTATTTTTTATTTATTTTTCCCTTAATTAAAAGGATAAAAATAAAAAAGTAAATAATGAAGTGGAGATTGAGAAAAAAGAGGGCATAACAGCAAAACAGCGCAGATCAAAACATAACCATTTAAGCAGAATAGTGTTTCACCACAAGATAATCCTGACATAAAAAGTTACCATATTGTCTCTTTCCTTGAAATCTTTGAGTATAACCTCATATACTGTAGCATCAAATATATCAAAACAATGTAAAACCATTTAAGAGAATGACAGCATTACAGGGTATTTGGAATCAACTAACAGAAAATGAATAATGGTTTCTGTATAATCTCCTTGTCTTTAAAAGTTTTTGCTTATACTATCGTACATAATAAAATCCAATAAGATACAACCTGTTTAGACCAATGGAGACAGAAGAACAAAAGCTTGATGAGACTTCAAAACAAGATGATACTAAATCAGTATTACCTATTAAGATGTCATTTTCTCCAAAATAGCTGCTCCTATCATCCAATCTTCTCTGCCTCTTTTCTCTGAGCTCTTTTTCTGTCATTAGTTGTCAGTTTGTCTTCTTCATTTTGTTTTCTGCTCCATTCATTGTGGCCTCTCTGCCACTATTTCTGGATTCGTTGTATTTTTCTTTTTTAGAATATCCTGCAGTATTCTCTGTAGAGTTGAATTGGTGGTTGCAAATTCCCCTAGTTCCTCTTTATCCTGGAAGCACCTTGTTTTTCCATCAATTTCCAGGGATAGTTGTGCAGGATATATCAATCTTGGCTGGAGATTATTATCTTTCAAAGCTTGAATTATTTCCCCCCACGCTCTTCGTGATTTGATGGTTTGTGCACAGAAATCTGCTGTAATTCTGATGGGTGTTCCCTTGTAAGTGGTCTGTTTCTTGTCTCTTACAGCTTTTAATATTCTGTTCTTGTATTGAATTTCTGGAATTTTAATTATTATATGCCTGGGTGTTGCTCTGTTTGGGTTGTAGGTGGCTGGGGTCCTGTATGCCTCATACATCTGAGTATCTTTACCTTTTGCTAAATTAGGAAAATTCTCCTGGATTATTTCTGTGAGTAGCTTTTGTAGCTCATTTGTTTGTGTCCCTACTTCTTCTTTTATGTTCTTAATTCTTAAGTTATGGATCCTCTTATCATCTTCTAGTCTTTGTATTATTGCTGTTTGTTTCTTTGTTACTTTTAAGAAGTTTTTCATTTCATTCTCCCATATTACAAATCTGCCCTCCAGTTCAGATAGTCTGTCCTTAGTTTCTTTCAAGCTGTTATGCCAGTTTTTGATAGAGTTTTTAGTTTCCTGGTAGTCTCTTTGAACCTGCTTCACGTATTCTATGCTTTCTCTATTTTCTCCATCAAACAATTCTCCCCTCTTTTTCTGTTCTTCCATTCCACCATCTGTTTTTTCTTGGGTGGTGCTTAGCATTTCTCTAACTATTCTGCTTATTTCTAGCTTCAGGTCATTGATAACTTCATTCCTGAACTGATCTATGAGGCTCTCTAGATGGCGCTTTATGTCTATTGGTGTGGTGTCTGCTATTGCCTGTTTCTCAGGATTGGGGGCCGAGGAGCCTTTCTTGTTGCTGCCTCTTCCCATATTCTTTGTTCCTTATATATGCAAGCTTATATAGGAGGCCCAGCTTCCCTCCCTGTCAGCCACAGCCTGATCGAATTACGCCGGCTCGGTGTTCCCGCCCACCGCAGCACACCAGGAAATTGTAGACCAGGCAGCCTACATGGGGCCCACCCCTCCAGGCCACCCTCAGGCTCTGGGATCTAGGTTGTGCTAGCCTACTGGTTCTCCACCAGCAGCGTCATGTAAGCTAGGCACTTCTCACCAATCCCACTTGAGAGGGGGATACATGGCTGAAGTCGCTGCAGCATCCCACTCCCACAAGTCTGCCCAGTCCCAGAATGTCTTCCACTGGGGTCTCATTAAACTGTGGAAGAGTGTCAGTTTCTCTCACTCACCTCACTGCAAGTCAATTCACAGCTCCCCGCCCATCCTGTTTTCAACTCCGTTCGCCGATTCCCGTCCTCAGGTCTCTCTCCCTGCCGAGCCGATGTAGACGCAGCCGCCGCACGGCGGGAAACCTAAATCATGGCTTCCAATGGCACAGGCTCCGGCCTCCACACTGAGGCCCCTCTGTTCCTGTTCTAGCACCAGGACTGCATTCCAAGTTGGTTTCTCTCAGCCCAGTTCGTTCCTGGGTCAGCAGAGCATATCTCCACCTGCTTATGACTCCTTATTCTGCACGATTCCTGAATTCTAAGCCGAGTCTTTCAGCGAGCCTCCATAGCTGCTGCTATCTGTCTGCCATGTTCTCCCGGAAGTCCTCTCTCTTCAGTTTTCAAAAGGCTAACTTTAGTCAAGGCATTTTGCCAGCTTTCAATGTAGTTTTTAGTTTCCTGTTAATCTCTTTGGATCTGTTTCATGTATTCTAAATTTTGTTTATATTGTTCATTAAAGGTTTTTCTTCCTTTTCTGAGTTCCTCTGTTCTTCCATCTGTGTTCTTTTGGGAGGGGCTTACCATTTCTTTAATTAATCTTTTTATATCATGCCTCACTTGGATCAGAAGTACAGTTTTAAATTCGCCTATGAGGTCATGAAGATCTTTCTTTATATCCACTGATGCTGTGTCTAATATTACATGATTACTGCACTGGTTCGGTTCTGCATTTACCTCTCCTGGGCCTATTTTTCCAGGGTCAGTGGCTGGAGGTTTTTTTTTTTTTAATTTCTGTCTTGTCATGTTTCTGGTTTCTTTCAGACAGGTGTGTCCTGCGGGTCTCTAGCCCTCTCCGTATGGCTTAGAGTCTTTCTGAACATGTGACTGGGGTTTTGTGGCCCTCCCCAATGTGCTGTTATCTGAGGTATCTTAAACTCCCTCCCAGGGGCTCGGGATGGTGCATGGACACTCACCCCAGGCCATCCAGTCCAGAGTTTAGGGTGCAGGCAGACATGTCCAATTCCCCAAAGCTGGTTGAGCATGGCAGGAAACTGGAAAGTTCTGGCTCTGTATTTTTAATTATTGTCTGAGGAGGTATTTTCAGAAGCAGATTCTCTGGGCTCCATTCATGGCAGTTCTCTGAGGTTCTGTCCACACGGGTCTGGTGGCAGCAAAGACACTCACCCACCAGTGGATCTCAGGGGTGATCTGGTGGCTGGGGTCCGCTCAGTGCTGGTGCCACGGTCTCCGATATTCACATGAGTGGCAAGAGCGAAGGTGGTGATGCATCCCAGCAGATCCGGTGCCACACCTGTGATGCTGCAACATGCCCTCCTCCTCGTGCCCTCCTCCTCACACACTCTGGGATGTGGCCCAGTCCTGGGGAGGTGGCAGCAGAGGCAGGGGTAGCCAGTGGGCACCAAGTCACTCTGCTCCCCCAACCTCTGGCAGGCTGACAGCAACAGAGTCAGAGGCAGCCACTGGAGTGCAATGGCACAGAGATGGCCTGTCTCACTGTGTCGAGAGTGGCCTGGAGGTGCTCAGGGCTGCACGATGGTGTGGCCAACTGGGACTATATGTTTGATTGGTTTTTCTCACCTTAGTTTCTTCTTGGGAGGAGAAAATTCCTCTCCCTCTGTTTGGGGGTTCCCAACACTATATTATGTTGGATTCAAAGTTGACTTTCTCAGGGAACCTCTGTAGCCAGCTATTATCTATCTGCCATCATTGCTACACCCCCTGAAGAATGTATATTTTGATGTTGTTGGATGGAATACTCTGTGTGTATCAAGTCCATTTGTTCACAGGTATGATTGAGTTCAGTTCTTTCTTTGCTGATTTTCTGCCTGATTGATCTGTCCCTTGGTGTCAATGGTGTGTTACTGTCTCCTGTTATAATTGTGTTACTGTTAATTTGATTTTTCATTTCTATTAATACTTGCTTTGTATAACTAGGTGCTCTGGAATTTGGAGCATATATATTTAAGATAGTTATCTCTTCCTCTTGAAGTTTTCCCCTAACCAGTAGGTAATGAACCTTCTTTATCTCTTCTGATCATTCTTGGTTTGAAGTTCACATTGTCTGAAACAGAATAGCTACCCCTGCCTTTTTTTTTTTTTTTTTTGGATTCTTGTCGCATGAAGTATTGTTTTCTTTGATTTTTTTAAATTTTATTTAAGGAGAAAAGAAAAAAAAGCAGGGAAAGGGTACAAGTTATACAGATTTACAGAAAAAAAATGAACAGTGGGAAATCACTAGTTAATGGGTTACATATTGTCATCTTAGAAATAATTGTTCAAGTCACAAAATTAAAGCTTGTAAAGTAGACATTCCATCAATGATACTGCAAACAGTTCTGTTCATTGATCCAATAAAACTCTGTGATATCATTTTCTATCTTATACACTTAAATATACATGCAGTTATATAGTTTGGAGCACTTTCTTTTCCTCTCTTTTGTACAATGACTATTACACATTTTGGGTTTCATTGCTCCCACGGTTCTTATTACTTTTTTGGAAGAGAGTAAAACCAAATGTGACATAACAGAACAGAATCGGTCAAGTCAAAAGGGTGGACATAATGGATAATGTAAAAACATAATACAAGGTGATCAACAATGGTTACCATAATGCCTCCCGCTATCTCTAATAGAATTGCCTATATCGTTAGTTATAATACAATTGAACAAAACAGTAAAGAATAAAAACGACAAAACCAAAACATTGGAGACATTGTAGGTCTTCAAAAGTAGATAAAAGTCAACAAGAATGGGCGTCATAATGAATCTCATTATCTTCACAGCTGGAAATATTGTTTTCTATCCTTTGACTTTCAGTCTGTGAGCACCCTTTTGGGTTTGATGAATGTCTTGTAGATAGCATATGGTTGGATGTTGTTTCTTGATCCATCCGGCTAGTCTGTTTCTTTTAATTAGTGAATTTTAAGCATTTACATTAATGGTTGTAACTGTTATATATTGATTTATTGTTGATATGTTGTCTTGTTGTTGTTGCATCTTTATCTTTGCATTCTGTTTAATTGTCTGCCTTACTTAGTGTTTTTTTCCTATGTTTATCTAAACTGTCTTTCAGTATGTTTTGCAGGGTTGGCTTGGTGATCATGAAGTTCTTCAGCTGTTCTTTGTCATGGAAGTGTGTTATTTCTCCTTCCATTTTGAAGGACAGTTTTGCAGGATACATCAGTATAGGTTGGAAATCATTTTCCTTAAGGATGTGAAATACATCACTCCATGCTCTTCTTGATTTCATTGTTTGTGTTGAGAAGTCTGCTGTGATTGTGATAGACTTTCCTTTATAGGTGATCTGTCTCTTGTCTCTGACAGTTTTTAATATTCTATTTTTATGTTGGATTTCTGGGATGGTGATTATTATATATTTGGCTGTACTTTGGTTTTGGTTATTGCTATTTGGAGTTCTATATGCTTCACTGGTCCTGATGTCAGTTTTCATTCTCATGTTTGGGAAATTTTCAGCTATCAGTTCTGTAAATAGTCACTTGATGTCATTTGTGTTGTCCCCTTCTTTTTCATTTATCCCTATCAATGTTATATTGTTTTTCTTTGAGTCATCTTGCAGCTGTTGGATTGTCATTTCCTGATTCCTTGTTATTTTTAAGCAATCTTTCTGTTCCTGTTCACTACCTGCAATCTTGTCTTCGCTATCTGAAATTGTATCTTCACTTTCATTGAGGTGGTTTTGACAACTCTCAATGGAATTAGTGATTTCCTGTATATCTTTTTCCATCTGCTTTATGTATTTTGTTTGTTTCTTATATTGTTCATCCAGGAACTCTCTCTTTTTGTTCTGTTCTTCTAATTTTTTAACTGTCTTTTCCTTAGAAATGTTCAGCATCTGTTTCATTATTTTTATCATTTCTTCTTTTCCCTGGGAGATTATTCCTAGCTTCAATTCATTTAAAGCTTCCTAGAGTTGCTTCTTTATTTCAGTTGCTATTATTTCAGGTATTTCAGGCATATGGCATATATTTTCTTCTATGTACATTGCTCCTTTTCTTGGGATGGGCTGGATATTTGAGAATGTATTTTAGTCTTTCATTTAGTCATTTTCCTATATTTTATTTTTAAGTGTTGTTCCAAAGCTTCCCCTGGGTGTGTTGGAAATTGTCTCCTATGTCCTGGGCTCCTGGGACTCCTCTGGTAGTGTAGCTCCCTTCTTGGGCAGCGAGGCCCCTGGATTAAAAGAAGGTTACCAGGCATGGCTCAGGCAGGCCTAAAGCCTCCTCAAGCCACACAGCTCCTTGCTTAAGCAGCAGAGCTCCCTGGACCAAAAGGCCACCAGACGTGGTTGAGGCAGGCCCAAATCCCCCCAAGCCCAATCTAGTTTGACTGTAAGCAGGTGGCTTACCCCAACCACCCAAAGCAAGATCTCATCATCTCAGGGGGATGCTGTGTAGGCATCCATCTCCTTGGGTGGCGAAGCTCTCCAGGCTGAAAGAAGGTCACCCTATGGCTTAGGTAAGCCTCAAACCTCCTCCACAGTGCAGCTTCCTCTTCCAGGTGGGAGCGGCAGTGCTCTCTGGACCAAGAGAAGGTCACTTGAAAGGCCTAAGTAGACCCCCACAGTGCAGCTTCCTCCTCCAGATGGCAGCAGTGGCAGTGGTGCTCTCTAGACTGAGAGCAGGTTGCCAGCATGGCCCAAGTAGGCCCCTGTGGGGCAGCTCCCTCCTCCAGATGGTGGCAGCAGTGGCAGTGCTCTTCTCCAGACCTCTCTAACAGATTTTAGTATTCTGTTCCTGTGCTGAATTTCTAGGATCTTGATTATTATATGTCTGGGTGTACTTTGATTATGTCTAGTTGGAGTCCTATATGCCTCCACTAATCTGTATGCCAGATCCATTTCTCCTGTTTGGGAAGTTATCTTCTGTTACTAATGTGAATATCATTTTAATTTTATTTGTTTTGACCCCTGCTTCCTCACCTGCACCTGTCACTCTTAAGTTCTGCTTCTTTGCATCATTCTGCAGCCATTGAGTTGTTATTTCCTGATTCCATCTTGTTTTTAAGAGATCTTTCCTTTCTTGACCACCAGCTACAATACTGCCTTCAAGGTTTGAATGTCTATCTTCAGTTTCTTTTAAGTGGTTTTGCCAGTTTTTTATTGAATTTTTAATTTCCTGGATTTCTCTTTGAATCTGTTTCATGCATTGTAATTCCTTTCTATGTTGTTCATTCAAGATTTCCATCATTTTTGTATGCTTCTGTTTTTTGTCTATGTCTTCTTTAGACATGCCAAACAATTCTTTGAGTATGTGTGTCATTTCTTCTTTTATCTGAGACATTATTTCTGATTTGATTGTGATAGATCTGTGGAAGGGAGGAAGAGGAGAAGGATTGGTGGCAGTGGCTGAAAAGATAATAAGTATAAAATATAAGTAACCTTTATTTTGGGAATGCGGGGAGAGACACCCCCGACCCCCCAGGGCATGGCATCTCCACCCCGGGGCCGGCGATCTCTCCCTCCGACACATGGCGTGGGGGAATATAAGTAGCCTAAGTTTAGGGCAGTGCCCTAAGCCATTAGAGATGCACAGGTATTTCATTGGCACACGTTTGATGCCAGGGGCAGGTTTCTAAGGGTGGGGGTATAGGATTACAGGTAAATCTCTAGGGGCGGGGGAGGCAGGAGCTCCCTAATTCTGGCTGAGGCTTTTCTGGCTATAGTGTCTGGTCTGGGCCAGCAACCCTTTCATATCCCATCTTATGATTATTAGGAAAATGGGCAAAGATTTCTCTCTTTAACTACTTCCTGCTGGCTGAGGGCACTGTACTGGAGTCTAGGGGAGTTGACAGGATGACGGTTGATGTCTAGGTAGAAGCTGATGCCAGGAGTTTTAGCCAGGACAACTTCACTGGTGAATGCATATATGTTAGACTGAAAAAACAAAGAGACAAGATGTTATGAGGAGACATGGCACTGTCATATTTATGGACCCAAGGGAGGTAGAGGGAAAGGTGCCTTTGATTTAGACATGCCATTATATCAGGACCATGTTGAAGTAGAAACATTTCCATCAAAGGCAGAATTCTGAAAATTAAACGTGGGGTTAGGAGGAGTGGAGTTATGAGAGGTGCTTACTCCCCCATCTGAAAGCATGAAAGTTAAAAGGTAGGTTGGTAAGGCTTGTCTCTGGTATGCATGACGTTGGAGTCTGTAGGCAATACTGTTAAAGAGCCCTGCTGTAAAATGATCATTAATAGAATGTAAGAAATTAAGCACCAAAGTGGATAACAAAACATGACAACCTGTGAGTCATAAGGCAGAGATGAGTACCAAAAGGATGGTTAGATCTAGGGCCTGAGTGATGTGAAACCAGGATGGCAGTTTAAAAGGGAATAAAAGCATTTTAACATTTAGGATTGGGGCCTGTATAAAATAGGCCCTGTTTGTAACTGGCATAGGTTGACCTTTAATACTCCGTGAGACATTGAGGATTTATTAGCCTAAAAACTCAGTAAGAACTCTGTATATGTGCCTCTTATGTCCACGAATATAGAGAATGTCTTACCTTGAGAGTTTTAATGTGACTTGGACTCTGAGACAGACACCCACTAAGGCAGTTGGCCCCTGTGACCTGTGAGGGCTACAAGTTAGGATGGCCCAGTCACTCTCTGGTGGCCAGGATAGCCCAACAGTTCTGGAGTAAGGTTTTTTGGCAGTGACCTGTGAGACTAGAAGTTAGGATGGCCCGGCCACTCTCTGGTGGCCAGGATAGCCCAACAGCCCTGGAGTAAGGTCTCAAAGAATGCGAGGATGGGGGATTTTGTCTGATGTCTTCTGCTGAATTTGAGCATGGCCCACGGCAAGGGGGCAGGTAGCTTTACCTTGTGTAGATTTGTCTGTCTTAGAATTGTGTTATTTAAAATATGAAAAACCATATCAAGGTCTCTGTGGAGCTTGAAGGTCAAGTTTTGCCTTGTTGTTTGAGATCTGGACTATAGTAAAAGTTATCTGTAGAATGAAGGAACTATGTAGGAGTTTAATATTTAAAAAATAGCCTCTCTTGAGTGGAACTGAATTGTAAAAAAAAAAAATGTTTGAGCACGGCCACGAGACTTTGGAAACACACAGTGTTTAAGGCAGTTTGAAATTCTGAGATACACTGTGTCTGTAGGAAGAGAGCAGAGTTGTGCTTGGGGTGGGGTGATCGCCACCACACAGTGCACAGGGGCGGGCTGACATGAAACACACAGAGTGGGCGGGGCGCACGCTGGGACATAGCACGCAGGGGCGAGCAGAGATCCCACCTAGATGCTATGACGCGCTAAGATGGCGCAGGGAAATAATGTATTTCAGCTATGACTGCACATGGGGGGATGGGGCTTGGAGGCCTGCAGTGGTGGCCAGAGATGGCGCCTGGCGCCAGGGAAGGATGGTGGCCATGGTGTGCGCCCAGCACCACAGAGAAACAGCAGCAGTGGCGGCAGCTTGTGCCCAGCACCGTGGAGGGGTGGGCTGACATGGATAATGCAGAGTGGGCGGGGCAAACGCTGGGACATAGCATGCAGGGGTGGGCAGAGATCCCACCTAGATGCTATGACGCACTAAGACAGCGTAGGGAAATAACGTATTTCAGCTGCAACCGCCCATGGGGGTGGGGCTTGGAGGCCTGTAGTGGTGACCAGAGGTGGCGCCTGGCGCCACGGATGGATGGCGGTGGCGGCTCACATCCAGCACCGTGGAGGGGCGGGGCAGGGGCTGCAGGAGACACATAGCCTGAGGCCAAGTGGGCTCTGCTCCCAAAGACACAAGACTGGCAGCTGGTGAGTGGCAACCTGCAGGAGCCGGTGCGTTTGCAAGGGACGCGTGGCCCAGGGCATGGCACTAAAAGCTGAACCCATGGTGTGGACAGTCTCACGGGTATCTGTCAGCAGCAGAATGAGCCAGCACCAGCACGAATCAGCGCAGCATGGAATGGGCTGGACAAGGAGCTGAAACTGTGGGGCCCACAGAATTGGAATGCGATGTGAGAGCGAAAAGAAAAAAAGCTGTTTAAAATCTAGAGCAGTTTTATGTGAATCTCTTACTGTCTGGTCTCATTTCAATCTCAGAGGTGGGGGATGGGTTGGCGTGCGCGGGAAACAAAAGGAAGCTAGCAGCGCGGTGGGGGGTGAGAGGAAGTGCGCGCTGGGAAACAAAGAGACACTGGCAGCGTGATTGGGGGTATAAAAGGCTGCAAGGGAAGAGCTGTTATCTCTTTAACAGGGAGGGGGAGGGATCCTGGAGGAGACAAAGGGACAGGGAAGCTGGCGGGAAAGGTGCACATTCCTGAAGCAAAGGTAAAAAGTTTTAAAGTGAGGGTCTCTCAGTGTGGGCTGTCCAGAGGACATCAGCTTGCCCAGAAAGCCCCAAAAGCTCTGGAAAAAACGTGAGAGCCTGGGTTTGGGCTGTCTAAAAGACGTGAAAGGGTCATGAACCCATGCAAAGAGGGGAAAAAATCCACATGAGCGTGGCTCAGTGACTGTCTCTGGGGAGTTGCTCACCTGTGGTAAATTGGTGGGTGCTGGTTGAGAAGCAGCAGTCAAGCTTAGAATTTCTGAGTGTAGAAGTGAGGAATCTTGAACAGCAGGGGACTCAAAACTGGGAAACAGCCCCCAGGAGTCTCTCACCTGCTGTCCCCGAGTCACAGCATGATCTGATAGATCTGTGGAAGGGAGGAAGAGGAGAGAGGAAGAGGAGAAGGACTGGTGGCAGTGGCTGAAAAGATAAGAAATATAAAATATAAGTAACCTTTATTTTGGTAATGCGGGGAGAGACACCCCCGACCCCCAAGGGCATGGCATCTCCACCCCAGGGCCGACGATCTCTCCCTCCAACACATGGCATGGGGGAATATAAGTAGCCTAAGTTTAGGGCAGTGCCCTAAGGCCATTAGAGATGCACAGGTATTTCACTGGCACACGTTTGGCACCAGGGGCAGGTTTCTAAGGGTGGGGGTATAGGGTTACAGGTAAATCTCTAGGGGTGGGGGAGGCAGGAGCTCCCTAATTCTGACTGAGGCTTTTCTGGCTATAGTGTCTGGTCTGGGCCAGCAACCCTTTCAGATTGCTTTTGGTTTCCTTACTTCAGTTGCTATCCTCTCAGAGATTTCAGGTGTTTGACTTCTGTTTTCTTCCATGACTGCATCTCCCAGACTTGCTGTGTGTGGACTAGAGGTCTGAGTTAGCCTTTTGCTCCTTTGTCTTGACATTCTCCTGGCTTCTTCCCAACAAGCTGGTTGTGGGGTCCCATGTACTTCCCACATTGGCTTCTCCTAGGCAGTGTAGTGGGGGGATGGGATAGGCACCTAGGTTCCTTTGATTCCAGATTTACAGGGAGGTAAAAAGGGTGGAGAAGTCTCCAGATATGTGGCTACACTGGGGCTTTGTTGATGATCAGGATGGCATGTAGGTGGGGCTGCTTCTCTCAGCCTGTGTGTTTACATTGGGACTCCCATGATGATGGCAGACACACAGTGGTGTGTTTGTCTGATTCTGCTAGTGTATGATGGCTGTCTTAGGGAACTAAGGGCCTCCAGTGGTGGCCTATGGATACACAGGGCTTACTTGGCTGTGTGTCCCTGCTCCTGCTGTCTGCCTGCAGGAAGAAGCCACCGATGGCAGCTCCCTGAAGGTAAATGTAGATGTGCTGGTTCTCTCTGCCCACAGTTGCTGCCTATAGGACGTGTTCCTTTGCTGGTGGCACACAGCAAGCAGAGGTGGATCTATCTTCTTCAGCCTGTGCTGGGCATGTGGAGGAAAGGACCTTCAGGTGGCAGTGCCCAGCAAGTAGAGGCAGATTTGGTTCTCTGCCTGCACTGGGTGGTTGGAGGAAAGAGCCTTCTGGTGGTGGTGCCTGGCAGCAGAGGTGGTTCTTCTAGTTCTGTCTGCCTACACTGGGCCTGCAAGAGAAAGGGCCTTCCAGTGATGGTGCCCAGCAGGCAGAGGAAGATCTCCTGATTCTTTGTCTGCACTGGGTGTGTGCAGGAAAGGGCCTTCTGGTGGCAGTGCCTGGCAGGCAGAGGTAGGTCTTCTTCTGGTTCTCTGACTGCACTGCGCATGCAGAGGAAAGGACTTTCCAATAGTGGTGCCCATCAGGCAGAGGCAGATCTCCTGCTTCTCTCTGTCTGCACTGGGTGTGCGGTGAAAGTGTCTTGGTCTGTTGTGTTAAACTCTTACATTGGTGAATTGAGGCCATTTACCGTGGTGTATATAACAGATATGTACTGAGTCAACTTTATCATATTATTTTCCTTTTGTTGATTTCCTGCTTTTCCCATTGTTTGTTTGTGCTGTCTGGTGGTTTCTTTCTGTTGTTGTTCTGGGAATTGTAGTCATTTTTGTCTGTATCACCTATGTCTTTTAGTACTCTTTCTAGGGTTGTTTTGGTAGACATGAATGACTTCAGTTGTTCTTTGTCATGAAAGTATTTTATTTCTCCATTAAATTTCAAAGAAAGTTTTTCTGGGTCTATCTGGGTTGAAGTTTTTTTTTTCAGGACTTGAAATATTTCACTTCACATTTTGCTTGACTCAGGGATTTGTGCTGAGAAGTCTGCCCTGATTCTATTGGGATTTCCTTGATCAGTAAGTTGTGCCTTTTCTCTAACAGCTTTTACCATTCTGTTTTTGTGTTGAGTTTCTGGGATCTTAATTATATATTTTGAAATAGATATATTTTCATTATGGCTGTTTGACATGCTATATGCCTCATTTATCTCTATATTAAATTCTTTTTGTATATTTGGGAAATTTTCTGCTATTTTTGAGAATAGTGTTTTTATGTCATTTGTACTGACTTCTGCATTTTCATGGTCATCTGATAGTCTTATGTTGTTTCTCTTTGCAGCATCTTGAAGCTACTGAATTGTTATTTTATACTTCCTTGTTATTTTTAAAAGTTTTTTCCTTTCATGATTGCTAGTGGCAATTCTGTCTTCAAGGTCCTAACATCTATCCTCAGCTTCATTTAAATGATTTTGCCATATTTGAATGGGATTGTTTATTTCCTGGATATTTCTTTGAATTTTTTTCCTGCAGTCTGTTTTTTCCACTACATTGTTCATTCAACGTTTTCATCATTTTCCCATGCTTCTGTACTTTTTAATCTGTTTCTTCCCTAGCTATAGTGAGTAACTCTTTTATTAAGGCAGCCATTTATTCTTTTATATGAGAGATTATTTCTAATCTGATTTACTCTATAGTGTCATGGATTTTGTTTTGTTATTTCACTAAGTATCTTTTCAGATATTTTAGGTGTATGACTTGTAATGTCCTCTATTTCAAAGTCCTTACTTGTTCTTGATAGACTAAATGTTTGAGATGACATTTTGCTTTTTTGTTTTGTCATTTTTGCCTGTTAGGTTAATATTCTGGTGTTTTCAATCCGCCTGTTATTCTCAGCTGTCCATTGTGTGTGCCTCAGGGTGCTCATGTGGCTGATATTTATCTAATTGCTGAGTCCCAAATGAAGGGGAGGGCCCAGTCACCTGAATTCCTACTGTTGAGCCTTTTGGGTGAGTCCTATATTATTCTTAGACTGATTTAGTATTGATGTAAGCCCTATTGTGTCACTAGGTGTCTCATAGACCTTTTTGAGTTCCTCCGGGTTGTGGGGGGCTTATTGACACTTTCCTCATCCCACTTGGGAGAAGGAGTCAATCAAACTTTTTCAATGTTTGCCAAGGTCCCACAGAAGATGGAGAGTATTTACTTCTGTTCTTATTTACTGTTCCTATTTACCTTCTATTTAAGGAGGAAACTTACCACACTGTCACAGGCCTACTGAGGTCCTCTGTGTGGGTTAGAGGTTGCTGAGGCTCCCACCATCCCACCAAGGTTCATAAACAGCAAGCGTGAACTGGTAAGAGAGAGAAGACACACCTTCTTCCTGCTGTTACACTGTATATCAGCTCCACCTCTCACCCCCAGTGGGTGAAGCACTCACACCACCAATTCCTGTGCTAGACAACAAACCAATCATGAATGCTAGACTTAACAGTATCCATAATTACATGAGGCTTGACACAGGGCCTCAGGAAGACAAACCATAACAGCCATATTGCCAGTTTGGGAACTGATACCCTTTTAGTGGATTTCAGTAAGTGGTGCTCAGGTATGGGACAGAAAACGTATAAGCTAGCCCACTCAAGCACAACCTGGTGTTTTGTGGCACAGGGATCCTGCATGATGAGACGCCAGTGACATTTGGAGATAAGAAAAAAGATAAATGCTAGACATAGGTAGAGTCAGATGGAGTCATAGAACAAATGGGCAGTCTTCATCTGCAGAACAGAAACAGTATACCCATTTGCTTCACTGTTTGCTAAGGCAAAAACCACTATCCAACTAGCTGGTTGAGGATCAGACAGAAAGGGGAGATTGTAATGAAAGTGATACTGAGGGATCATGTGGGTATGGAGGAAGGATGGAAGGGATTTAACCAATAGAATCGGGGAGAGAAGGAGGAATCCCAGTAATGGTGTTGAGTGGAAAGGGGAGGAGAACCTGTGGAGTAAGCCAAAAGGATTGAGTTGCTTTATAGGACTGAATAAGGTCAGAACATGCCTGGAGCTCAACAAAGGCCTGAACATAGATAATTTATCCCCACTTACCATTATGAAAAGCAGTAGTTATCTAGATCTCTAGTAGTATCAATAATCAAAAGTACTTCTTCCCTCTGGCCAACACTTGGCATCATTGAGAGGGTACATAGACCAAGCAGTTTGGCAGAAGAAAATAAGTTATTTTGGTCTAATTATTTATTTTAGGCTCAAAGGGCTAGTTGGCATAAGAAACATCCAAGAGGAGTATTTTTATTTTGGTAGGGAATGAGTGTTTCCCCTAACGAGCCAAATTAGGAGTGAGCCAATGAATATAGGTCTCAACCTGTTGTGGGTTACCACCAGTGACAGGAGTGTGTTCAGGTAGAGATTCCAACAGTTGTGCCCACCAGTCATCAACAGAAGAAACAAAAGGGGAAGAAATGTCCAGGAGGACGAGTGAGAAAGTGTCCCAGTGTAGGCTTACAACTTCAAAGACAGGAATCCAAGTGAGAGTTGGCTTACCTGTGAGAACCTGGAGAGGTGAGTGTTGTTAGGTGGGTGGTGGCTAGTACTGATGGTTGTGGGGATTTCCCATAAGAGAGAAAAGAGTGAAAGAGAGCAGTTCATGGGCCAGAAGGAGTTGTATCAGGGCATAGACCCCTCAGGAGCAAAGGGCCTTATCAAGTCTGAGTCTAATACAGCCCCAACTGTTTGGTCTTCTGTGGGATGAAACAGAAAACAAGGAAAGAAAGAAGGCCTTTTTGAAGGCATGGGAGGGCTGCTGAAGAGACACATGCACCATCTGAAAGCTTTGGGGAAAAAAAGCAGGCTTCATTTGGAATTTGACAGAGGCAGAGTTAAAAGGGTTGGAGGAATAATGTATTGACAATGAATTGGAGAAACATTGGCATGTGTGTGAAAAATAGGAGGTTTGACTTTTAGGTTCATGAAAAGAATTCAGGGAGGCTCTGTTCAGTACTATATTAGTCCACTGAACAGGGAAAACCAGTTAGAAGCCCAGATTGTGCATGGGCCTGGACTAGTTCTTGAAGTATAGACAGTGGATGGAGTGGATCATAAGAGGAAGGCCCTGTATGCAAGTTCCCTGTATTTTCAGAATTGTTGGGAGCCATTGAAGCTGGAAATTGACCATACGTGTGGTGCTGTGGCATGTCTGCAGTATGACAAATCCCAAAAGAAAGAGTCCCCAGGACAATTCACATGAAGAAGTTGCTATACCCCAGAAAAACACCAAGCCTCTGGACAATCTAAGCAATGCTAGGCAGCAGGGTTGCAATTGACTTCATCATTCCCAGTATGTAAATAAAGGTGGTTTAAGTGGTTCCTGTCTGCCATCAGAAAAGTGAGAGCTCTACCTGACACCACCTTTTGTCTTATTTATTTTCTCACCGTCTCATGGTCCTTAACCCCAAGAACCTCAAGAGCCACATGGTTTGTGGCACATGATGCCTGAACATGGATGGGCTAAGAGACTGAGGGTGAGTTGACACTTGTCGATTGCATGCAATTAGGAGGAGAAGTGCATTGGTATGGGTCAGTAGTCATCACTGGCATGATATTGGCTTCATTAGATGTAAAGTTTGGGGCATTGAAACAATTCTTTATTCTCTAGGGCAGATTATAAATGGGCTTGTGAGAAACCCCTTCCCCAGAAAAAAAGAAATGTACTGATTATATCAGTTGTCTAATATTTGACAGATCTACTCAAAAGAATCACAAATGTATATGAAACTGTTGGTTGTGTGTTTGATTCTGCTATTTATATTTTTGTGGTGGATCTGGATTTGACAGGGTCTTAATAATCATAAACTTCCTGAGACGACCACAAAAGAATTGGCCCTGGGCACTGTTTTAGAATCAAGTCCTGCAGCAGACAAGGATGTAAAAGCATAAAAAAACCAATAGAGCTTGGGCCTTCTGATGTTGCTCAGTTAGATAAGGAAGGAGCATTGAGGAACAGAGGGGAATTTTCCCCTCTAGAGAAGGCTTTCTATCTTAACTGAGCCATAAGTGACAGTCTCCACCTTTTGACCTCAGAAATTTTGCTGCAGGTTAAAACAGGTTAAAACTTCTGCATCTAATGGAGTAAAGCCATCTTCTCTGTCTCCCTTGCAATTGATGCTGAAAGAAGCCAGATGGGTGGGGGAGTACATGTGTTTTCAGCATATCTACTGGTTTACTAAACTTTGAATCCCCAATAGTCCAAGACAATTTATGATCACTCAGCTCATCAGTTCACAACCTAAAGGAAAAAAGAAAAAAATAAAGCTACTTATTTTTGTTGTGGGGTCAGGGAGCATTTTGCCAGTAGTTGTGCTGCTGCACCAGTAGGGGCAATATAGCCACTATCTGTTCCTTCCACAAAACCTGCTGTGACCTGCCCTAAGTATAGATAACAGTATTGTTTGGCCACTCGATGTAAATTCAGAATAGATATGGAAGGCCTACTTGTTACAGAAGAAAATCTTCCAGCGGGGCCTGTAACAACCCTGCCAAAGTCTGGGGGTGCTTACAGCTCAGACAGCTTCCCTGAGATGGCATGGCCCTTCTTGGCACAGCAGGCTCCTAGTTATTGGGAGGTAATGTAGTCCTGATTTGTGGTTTGCTGATTTTTGTTCACAAAATACTCTCATACAAGACAATTCCAAATAACCAATATGGCAATAACTAACCTTTAAAGCTTCTAAAAATTCAGTATTTGGCTTTCTTGAGCTGATAATAGGCTGGCTCCAGCATATCACTGACTCACTATTGCTTTGTTGTAAGTCTTTATATCTGATAGTGTAAATCCTCAAACTCAGTTGTTTTCCAAAAGTGTTTACTTCAGGGTTACTTCTTTCAAATTTGCAATTAATGTAACTGTTTATTTAGGTCTTTTTACTTTCTGAAGTCAATTTTAGTTTTCAATTCACTGAAACTACAACAGCTTGCTAAATTTCTTGAGTTCGTTTGTCTCCAGGAGACGGAATTGTAAATTTACATACTTGGGAGGAAACTGGAAAACAGTTTAGAGCAAGACTAGGGAAAACAACCCAAATCTAGCTGGATTTCTACAGATTTTAAAGGATTATTTAATGGAGAAACTATTACTTTCCTCTCCCCTTACTGCTTCTGGCAGGCCCACAATTCAGGGGAGGGAAACAAAGAGCTTCACTTAGCCTAGAGTTTGACCTAGACAAGGGAGATGAAGAAACAATGTTGCTTGTATTCAGCTACAAGGAGAAGTTAAGATTATGGCTCCATATACTCAAAACATTGTTGAAATCTCCCCAGAGTTTTATATTGTTCAATTGGTTATTCTTACCTTGACCTTGATCAAAGTTGGAAAATATGTAACTAAAGGGGCCTAAGGATATTGGGTCTTTTGATACTTATTTGGATCCACAGATTAATCACTGAGACCTCAAGGTAAAATTGATAATTAAAGAAAAAGAATTTCTAAGGCTTTAGACACATGAACAAATGCTTCCATTGCTCCATGCCATTGGCCTGTGGCATGGCCTCTGGATGTGACAACTACAAGTCTACAGGGTTTGAACAGTGTCCTCACCTTAGTAAAAATGCTAAATTGCTAACCTGGAGGGATACAAAGAGTGCCTTTGCTGCAATTGAATTGCTTTTAAGTTACAAATTTATAATCAAGTTAGAACAGTAGCCACAAGGGTGTGGAGGGACTTCTTTCAGTGGGTGACAGCGACATCCCAAGATTTGATTTCTAGCCATCAGGATCTAAAACCATTTCAGAGTGTTGACTTTAAAAATACATATAAAAAGTGTAAGGCACAGAGAACTTTTCCTGGGCTGGGGTGGGATGGGGTGGCCTGGCCTGGCCTAACTTGGTGAGACAGAACCTGTTCCTGGGAGTTGGGATTTGCAGCCCTGCCTTCCATGTGCTGAGGAGTGAACTCCACTGGGGCCTGCCAAGTCTTTCTATGTCCAGCCTGCTGGCAGCACTGCAGCACTCAACCTGAGGCCAGGAAGGCGGGATGTGGCTCTGGAGAAATGGGACATGGCTCTGGCGCACCTGAGCCATCCCTGTTTTTCCCATTGCCTGCACATATGCTTTATGCATCAAAAATTAATACTGCAGAGATGTTTGGATCCCCAACAACAGCAGAGCTTCCAGGCCAGAGCAGGAGCACAACCTATCTGGCATGATGGCAAGAGAGAGCCAAGGTACCTGAATACAAAATGAAGTTTTTTTCTCTACATATTACCACAAAAAGTCCTTACAATTGTCAGATCTAAAAATAAACAAGCTAGGGGCTGGCGATTTAGCTCAGTGGCATAAGTACCTGCCTTGCAAGCAGGCAGTCATGAGTTTGATCCCCAGTACCAATAAAAATGAAAAAATGAAAAAAAGACCAAAAAAATTTTTTTAAATAAATAAGCTCACAGTTTAAATTTTAAAAAACAAAATGGAGGGGTTCACCTCATAATAGATTTCACTTAGCAGTACATATCATTTAAAATTTTAAATTCTAATAAAAATAAAACTACTGCACCAGAAAGATAATGCAATCAAAGGCTAAAGAGTTCTTTGGAAAGCTCTTCATACTGGGTAATAAAAGCACCCAGTCTAGTGCTAATTTGGGGTGGAGGGTATGCTTATGTTTTTCCAGGAAATGCTAAATGGCTTACCTGGGTGCCAGAGCATGCTGACTGGCTGTATCATAGACATGAACCCAGAGAAGGAGTTGATTGCACCTCTCAAGAAGCAGATACTTAGTTAGCCCTAAGACAGTGATGCCTTGGAGCCTATGCCACAACTGATAGAAAAGGATGAAGTTGAAACCAACCTTCATTGATCCAGGAGGCCCAGGAGATGGTAACCAAAGATAAAACCAAAGGTCACAGGTTATTAGTATTTAGCTCAGTGGCATAAGCACCTGCCTGGCAAGTATGAGGTTGTGAGTTCAATCCCTGACACAAAACAAAACACAAAATACAGTATATGTTATTTGTAGATAAGATTTTGTCTTTTCCAAATTCTTTTATAAGAGATCTCTGCTAATTGACCTACAAGAAATCTGACTAGTATATTTATAATTATCAATTCTACAATCATAAAAAGTCAGTTTAATTTGGCTAAAATACATTTGAATGAACTCTGATTTTGTGAGATATTTGTCCATCTATCTGTTGCCTGTTTGTCCATTCTTTTTTTAAAGCAGTTATTGGGAGTCAGCTGAGTTAGTGATCATTCACACATGTGGAGCTGAAAGCACAGATGCCCATTCAGGAGTATCCAAGTGGCAGAGTGCCTGAGAAATGCCCACAGGAAATGGTGTAGTAAAGGTGAACAGGTGTTCCAGCCCTGAGAACAAGAGATGTAATAAGTGAGCTACTTCAGCAAAGGGATGTGATAAAGTGTTTAAATAGCCCCTGGGAACTTAGAGAGTTATCACAGACACCGACAAGCTATGTGCTTGTTTCTGTGTCTATTCCAATCTGTACGGATCCTCCATCCATTTTTTGAGCAGCTGATCTGTTTTGAACTCAACAGTCTTGTCTGTTTAATTTTTGTTTTGCATTTTTGGATCATTTAATCAAGGTGTATTTGGGTTATAGATATAGAAGGCATGTTTCTACCTGGGTTCTACCTGGTCAAAATGATGCTAAACTTAGTTATGTGAATATGAGATACATATATATATACATAAATACACACACGTTTATTATGGACTTGAGAGATCCTTCTTGTTTAAAAATTAAAGTGGGTGGGCAGAAAGACCCGGACAGATACCCCTCTACTTCCTGGGTGCTGCTACCAGGAGCCCTTTTGCTGTGGACAGCCAGCCTAGACAGAGAACCAGCAGATATGCCTCTGCCTGCCAGATGCCACCACTGAAAGGCCCCTTCCTGTGGGCAGCCAATGTGGGCAGAGAACCAGAGAGGACTGCCTCTGCCTGCCAAGTGCCACTACCAGAAGGCCATTTTCTGTGAACATCCAGTGCAAGCATAGAGAACTAGCAGATCTGCCTCTGCCTGCGGGGCACTGCCACCAGAAGGCCCCTTCTTACAGGCAGCCAGTGGTGGCAGAGAGAGCCAGCAGATCCACCTCTGCCTGCTGGGCACCGCCATCAGAAGGTTCCTTCCTATGGATAGCCAGCAGGAGCAGGGACACACAGGCAGGTAAGCCCTGTGCACCTGTAGGCCACCATTAGAGGTCCTTGGTTCTTTTGCACAGCCACCACCCACCAGGAGAATAAGACAAACACATCCTATGTGCCTGCTACCATAGTGAGAGTCCTTGTTTAAACATACAGGCTGAGAGAAGCAGCCCAGTGTAGCTGCACAGATCTGAAGAAACCTGCCCCATGCCCTGAAATATCCTTGTAAATCTGGGCCTAGATGAACCCAGGGGCCTGTCCCATTGCCCTACAACATGAAGGGACATCCAATGTGGCAAGTCCCTAGGGCCCCACAACCAGCTTGTGGGCAAGAACCCAGGAGAATGTCAAGATGAAAGAGCAAAAGTCAATGTCAGATATTCAGCCCACACAGAAAAAGTCTGGGGATACAGTCATGGAGAAAATGGAAATTACAAACCTGAAATCTCTGAGAAGATAGCAACTAAAGTAAGGAAACAACTTCATGAGATTGTAAAAGCAGTCAAATCACAAATGTCTCAGATAAAAGAAATCACAAACATACTGAAAGAGTTGTTCCAATCTAAAGAAGACACAGATAAAAAGAGGAACATAGGAAAATGGTGGAAACCTGCAATGAACAATGTAGAAAGGAATTACAATGCGTGAAACATGCAAAGAGATGCAGGAAATTAAAGAGTCAATTGAAAGCTGGCAAAACTGCTTGAAAGAGACTGAAGATAAGACTTTCAGACCTTGAAGAGATTGTAGCTAGTGATCATGAAAGGAAAGATCTTCTAAAAGTAAAAAAGAATCAGGAAATAACTCAGTGGCTACAAGATGACACAAAGAAGCATAGTTTAAGAGTGATAGGCATAAGTGAAGAAGCAGAGGTGAACACAAATAAAATTAAAAGGCTATTTGCCGAAGTAATTGCAGAAAACTTTCCAAACATAGGAAAAGGACTTGGTACAGAGATAGGCATATAGGACTCCCAACTAGATATAACCAAAGTAAATCTACACTAAAATATATAATAATCAAGATTCCAGAAATTCAGCACAAGAACACAATATTAAACGCTGTTAGAGAAGAGAAACAGATAATATATTAAGGAAAACCACCAAGTCAAGAAGTGTTTGAAGTGTTTCAAACTCTGAAAGAAAACAACTTCCAACCCAGATGGATCTACCCTTCAAAACTGTCTTTCATAATTGATGGAAAAATAAGATACTTCCATGATAAGGCACAACTGAAGGAATTTATGACTACCATACCAACCCTACAAAATAATATTCTAGAATGAGAGATAAAGATGACCATGGTTCCAGGAACAGTAGCAGAGGAGGGTTGCCAAACAAGACAAGCAATTGAATGAAGGGGAGAAGTGGAGGGCCAACAACAGGAGGATAACATGGCAGAGAAAAACCAGTATATGCTGGTTGTAGCCATTAATGTAGATGGCCTCAGGTCAGCATAAAAAGAAACACAGAGTGGATCAAGAAACAAGACCCATCAATATTCTGTATGTAAGAAACTCACTTAACTGGAAAGGAAATTCATAGACTGAAAAATCAAAGAAGAGAAAACAATTGTTCCATGTGACAGGAGACCAGAAAAAGAGCAAGAGTAACTTGCCTATTACCCACATAATAGATAAGAAAGATACAGTATTTTCATGCAGTGGAAAGCTATCCAGCTATAAAGTAGAATAATCTTGAGGATCTTGTAGATAAATGGATGCAACTGGATGTCATGTTCATAGGTGAAACAGCTTGAACTCATATGCATAAGAAAGAGGATTTAATGGGATCCAATAGCAAAATAGTTATGAATGATATAGGAGGAATCACTTGGGAGGAAAAGGTGGTAACTACTGTTAATTTGTTATTGTCTTGAACTCTTGTGTTGTTTTCACAATTTGTTAGTTTGACTTTGCTGTGTCTTGTTTTGTTAGATTTTACTTTGTCTGAAGGTATGGGCAGCTGTTTTGAGCATAATGGAATGGATTATGGTAATCATGGTTGGTTTCCTATTGTTTAGAGTTCTTATAATGCTTTCATTCATTTAATTGGTTTTATTATGTTTTGTGTTGTTTGATTTTCTTATGCGTGATGGTGTGAACAGCTGTTTTGAAGAAAGTGATACGTGGTAGCCTGACCCAGCCTGCGGGTCAATCCGGATCTGTGGGGCAGTTTCCTGGAGAAGGAATGGGAGACATGGAGAGATGGAGACAAGTTGAAAGAATCTGATCAAGCCTCATTTATTAATAAAGTGATCGCTGATAGGTCTGCAGAGGAGGAGCTGGGCAGATCTGGGGTGCCCTCACCGGCTTCTGCGTGTCTGGAGGACTCAGGATATCTCCGGCCAGACTGGTGGAGTTCCCCCAGACTTCCAGGTGCAGTGAAGGGGAGAGGTGGGTTTGAGGCTTCCACATCAGCCTCCCCATTCCCGGCTTCACTTGGAGACCTGCTGAGCTCCCGATAGGTGGGCTGGCCCACACTACCAGCCTAGCCCAGCCTATTTAGCTGCCGCGCCTGGCCATAGGTCTGCAGAGGAGGAGCTGGGAAGATCTGGGGTGCCCTCACCGGCCTCTCTGCATGTCTGGAGGACTCTGGATATCTCCGCCCAGACTGCTGGAGTTCCCCCAGACTTCCAGATGCAGTGAAGGAGAGAGGTGGGTTTGAGGCTTCCACATCAGCCTCCCCATTCCGGCTTCACTTGGAGACCTGCTGAGCTCCCCATAGATGTGCTGGCCCACACTACCAGCCTAGCCCAGCCTGTTTAGCTGCCGTGCCTGGCCATAGGTCTGCAGAGGAGGAGCTGGGCAGATCTGGGGTGCCCTCACCGGCCTCTCTGTGTGTCTGGAGGACTCTGGATATCTCTGCAACCAGGGAGGGTCCACAGGTTCCTGAACCACTGCGGCCTGTGGTGAGTACCCTAACCCGGCTGCGATTGAAGAACTGTGGAGCTTCCAAGGGGCAGGTGGGCGCACAGTGTCCCTGAGGCCCAGCTTGTCTGGAACTGCGGAGTTCTGAGCAGGCAGAGGAGGGCCACTGGTTCTGTAGGCCAAATCGCTTGGGGTAGCGTGGTGCCAGAGTCTCAGTAGCTCCAAACATAGAAGGGGATTAACAACAGATCCTGAGGAAGCTTTCAAATAACACTTGAAACACAGAAATATAGGAAAATGACAAAACGAAAGACCAAATTACAACCTCAAACCTCCAGCCCATCTCAAGAAACCCTAGGAGCAATGTATATAGAAGAAAATATATCCCATCCACCTCATATATCAGACACAATAGCCACTGAAATTGACAAGCAACTCCAGGAAGCTTTAAAGAAATTCAAACTCGAAATAATCTCCCAGATAAAAGAAGAAATGATAAAAGAAATGAAAGAGATTCTAAATATATCTAAAGAAAACACAGATAAAAAATTGGAGGAACTAAACAAAAAGATAGAATCCCTAGACGAGCAATATAAGAAACAAACAGAATACATAATGCAGATGCACAGAGATATACAGGAAATAAAAAACTCCACTGGAAGTTGTAAAAACCGCCTTAATGAAAGTGAAGATAGAATTTCAGACCTTGAAGACAGGATTGCAGCTAGTGAACAGGAAAGGAAAGTTCTTTTGAAAATAACAAGGAATCAGGAAACAACAATTCAACAACTGCAAGACGATGCAAAGAAGAATAACATAAGAATGATAGGGATTAATGAAAGAGAGGGAGACAACATGAAGGATGTCAGGAGGGTATTTAGAGAAGTAATAGCTGAAAATTTCCCAAGCATGAGATCAGAAACTGACATCAGGATCCGTGAAGCATATAGAACTCCAAACAGTCATAACCAAAATAAAACTACACCCAGAAATATAATAATCACCATCCCAGAAATCCAGCACAAGAATAGATTATTAAAAGCTGTCAGAGAGAAAAGACAGATCACTTATAAAGGAAAACCTATCAGAATAACAGCAGACTTCTCAGCACAAACGATAAAGTCAAGAAGAGCATGCAGTCAAGTATTCCAGATCCTAAAGCAAAATGATTTCCAACCGAGACTGATATATCCTGCAAAACTATCATTCAAAATAGATGGTGCAATATGATACTTTCATGACAAAGAACAGCTGAAGAACTTCATGAACACCAAACCAACCCTGCAAAAAATATTGAAAGACAGTTTAGATACACAAAGGGAAAAACCACTAAGGAAAGCAAATAATTAAACAGAACAGAAAGATAAAGATGCAACAGCAGAGAGATAACATTCCTACAATTAACCAGCATTTAACAGTAATAACCATTAATGTAAATGGTCTCAATGCACCAATCAAAAGAAACAGACTAGCAGAATGGATCAAGAAACAAAATCCAACCATATGCTGTTTACAGGAAACCCATCTAACCCAGAAGGATACTCACAGACTGAAAGTCAAAGGATGGAAAACAATTCTCCATGCAGCAGGAATCCAAAAAAAGGCAGGAGTAGCCATTCTGTTTGCAGACAACGTGAACTTTAAACCAACAATGACCATAAAGGACAAAGAAGGTAACTACATACTCGTAAGGGAAAACTCCAAGAGGAAGAGATAACTATCTTAAATATATATGCACCAAACTCCAGAGCACCCAGTTATATAAAACAATTATTAACAGAAATAAAAACTCAAATTATCAGTAACACAATTGTAACAGGAGACCTTAATACACCACTGACACCAAGGGACAGATCAACCAGACAGAAAATGAGCAAAGAAATAACAGAACTGAATCACACCTGTGAACAAATGGGTTTGATAGACATATACAGAATGTTCCACCCAACAACATCAGAATACACATTCTTCTCAGCAGTACATGGATCATTTTCTAAAATAGACCATATATTAGCTCACAGAACATATTTAAGCAAATGCAAAGAAGTTGAAAACATCCCTTGCATATTATCGGATCATAGCGCTCTGAAATTAGAAATTAATGACAAAAGATACTGCAAAAATTCCACAAACAGATGGAAATTAAATAACACACTCTTGAGTAATCAGTGGGTCACGGAAGAAATTAAAGAAGAAATTAAACAATACCTAAAAGAAAATGAAAATGCAGATACAACTTACCAGAATCTGTGGGATGCAATGAAAGCCGTTCAGAGAGGAAAATTTATTGCACTGAGTTCCCACATCAGGAAAACAGAACGAATACAAATAAATAACTTGATGCTACAACTCAAACAGCTAGAAAAAGAAGAGCAAGTCAAGCCCAAAGCCAAAAGAAGAGAGGAAATTATAAAAATCAGAGCAGAAATCAATGCAATAGAGACTAAGAAAACAATCCAAAGAATCAACGAATCAAAGAGTTGGTTCTTTGAAAGAATAAATAAAATTGATAAGCCCCTAGCCAACCTTATTAAAAAAAAAGGGAAGAAAAAGCTCAAATTCATGTAATAAGAAATGAAAAAGGAGAAATCACTACAGACCCAATAGAAATACAGAGGATCATCAACACCTATTTCAAAAACCTCTACTCTCAAAAGTTTGATAACACAGAAGAAATAGACAGATTCTTAGAAGCATATGAAGTACCAAAGCTAGATCAAGAGGATATAAAACTGTTGAATAACCCAATCTCTGCTAATGAACTTGAAAATGTAATTAAGTCCTTACCCACCAAGAAGAGCCCAGGCCCAGATGGATTCACTGCAGAATTCTACAAGAAATATAAAGAAGACCTAATGCCGACACTCCTCAAACTATTCAATGAAATTGAAAGGGAAGCAATCCTTCCTAAGTCATTCCTGGAAGCAAATATTACTCTAGTACCAAAACCTGAGAAAGACCCAACTTAAAAAGAGAACTATAGACCGATCTCCCTAATGAACACAGATGCAAAAATCCTCAATAAAATATTGGCAAATAGGATCCAGCAAATCATCAACAAGATTATACACCATGACCAAGTGGGATTCATCCCAGGAATGCAAGGATGGTTCAACATGCGCAAATCAATAAATGTAATCCACCATATTAATAAAGCCAAAAGTAAGAATCACATGATCATCTCTATAGATGCAGAAAAAGCCTTCGATAAGGTACAGCACTTATTCATGATAAGAACTTTACAGAAAATTGGAATAAATGGTCTTTACCTCAATATAATAAAGGCCATTTATGACAAACCAACAGCCAGCATCATACTAAATGGCCAAAAATTGAAAGCCTTTACTTTAAAATTGGGCACAAGACAAGGATGTCCTTTATCACCACTCCTATTTAATATAGTACTGGAAGTACTAGACAGAGCAATTAGGCAAGAAAGAGAAATAAAAGGGGTAAAGATAGGAAAAGAAGAAGTTAAATTACCATTGTTTGCAGATGACATGATACTCTACATAGAAGACCCCCTAAACTCCATTGAAATACTCTTAGATACAATAAATAAATTCAGTAATGTGGCTGGATACAAAATCAATACTCAGAAATCAATAGCATTCCTATACACGAACAACAAAATTACAGAGAGGGAAATAAGAGAAACTGGACTATTCACATTAGCAAGCAAAAAAATGAAATATTTAGGAATTACTCTTACGAAAGAAGTGAAAGACTTATACAGTGATATTATAATACACTGAAAAAGGAAATTGAAGATGATCTCAGAAAATGGAAAGACATCCCTTGCTCATGGATAGGAAGAACAAACATTGTGAAAATGGCCATTCTCCCAAAACTGTTATACAGATTCAATGCAATCCCAATAGAAATTCCATCAACATACCTTATAGATCTAGAGAAATCACTCCTAAATTTCATCTGGAACCAGAAGAGACCTAGAATCGCAAAGGCAATTCTAAGCAGCAAAGACAAAGCAGGAGGCATCACAATCCCTGACTTGAAGTTATACTACAAAGCAACAGTAGTAAAATCAACATGGTATTGGAATCAAAACAGAGCCGAAGATCAGTGGAATAGATTAGAAGATACAACCACAACTACAAACAAACTCAACCACCTTATCTTTGATAAAGGAGCCAAGCAGGTTCACTGGAAGAACGACAGTCTCTTTAATAAATGGTGCTGGAAAAACTGGCTCTCCATTTGCCGAAAACTAAAGCTAGACCCATGTCTATCACCATGTACTAAATTAAAATGTAAATGGGTCACAGATCTGAATATTAAAACAGAAACACTAAATCTATTGGAAGACAAATTAGGTAGAAACCTTGGAGACATAGGAGTAGGTAAAGAATTCATGAACAGGACTCAAACCGCACGGGAAATACTTCCCAGAATCAATAACTGGGATCACTTCTTATTAAAAAGTTTCTGCATGTCAAAAGAAATCTCCAGCATAGTGAAAAGAAAACCCACAAACTGGGAAAAGATTTTAGTGAACTCTCTCTCAGACAAGGGCCTCTTGTCTAAAACATATAAAGAATTAAAGAAACTCAGACCTCCAAAATTCAAAGATCCAATCCAAAAATGGGCATCTGAGATGAATACGCAATTCTCAGATGAAGAAATGCAAATGGCAAATAAATACATGAAAAAATGCTCATCATCATTGGTCATTAGAGAAATGCAAATTAAAACCACACTGAGATACCATCTCACTCCTGAAAGAATGGCCAGGATCAAGAAAACCAACAACAACAAATGCTGGAGAGGCTGTGGGGAAAAAGGAACTCTCCTGCACTGCTGGTGGGAGTGTAGACTGGTACAGCCTTTGTGGAGATCTGTCTGGAGATTTCTCAAAAAGTTGGGACTGGAAATCCCATTTATTCCAGCTATTCCACTTCTAGGCACATTCCCAGAAGAACTGAAAGCATCATACCACAGTGATATATGTGCACCTATGTTTATAGCAACACAATTTGTAATCGCCAGATCTTGGAAACAACCCAAGTGCCCATCAACTGAGGAATGGATAAAAAAGTTGTGGTGTTTCTATACAATGGAGTATTATTCAGCTATAAAGAAGGATCACATTGAGATATTTATCAATAAATGGGCACAGCTTGAGACCATACTCATAAGTGAAATAAATCAATCTCGCATGTGTGAATACCGAATAGTTTCCCTAATGTAAGTAATGATTCAAATATATAAAAATATGTGGTAATCATGATTCCCCATTAGGTGGCCTTGGAGCCTTATAAAGTTTTCACTCATTAATTAGAAAGGCTTTATTCTGGGCTTCTTGATTTGAAAATATTTGAAGCTAGAGTATATGAAGTTTTATCCAAATATATCAAGGAAAAAGACACTATGGTAACTACTATTAAGTCAGGCTATATGGTGGTGAAGTACTAGGTTGTTGAAACAGTCATGCTGTGACCTCTATTGTTATATTGTTATGTCCTGTTTTATCTCAATCTCCCCCTTATTGTTTTTAAAAAATTATTTAGTCATTTCTTATGTTTGTCTTAATTAAAGAAAAAATTCAAAACATTAGGATATATAAATAGTAACTATTTTGATTTCCTATTAACTTGTTTTGAAGTCCTGTAGTACTCCCACGATCTTGTTTTGACTGATTAGACTCTGTTCCATTCTATATGGTAGTATCAAGTTTGAAGACATAGGCAACTACTTTGAAGACAATAAGATTCACTAAGATACCCATTCTGGTTTGACTATTGTCTTCTTTGGAAGTCCTGTAATGTTTACAATGCCTAAGTTTTATTGGTCTTGTTCTCTACTGTTTTGTCCAACTTTATAATATCTAATGAGATAGACAATTCTTTTTAAGGAAACAAGGGACAACGTTGATAACCATTGTTGATAAACTTGTACTCTGTTCTACATCTTGTGCTATGTCTATCCTTGGTATTGACTGACAGCTTTGTTTTGCCATATTTGACTGTATTCCCCCCCCCAAAAAAAAGTAATAAGCACTAAGGAGTAATGAAATCCAAAGTGCATGAATTTTGTTGTAAAAAAGAGAGGGGAAAAAAAAAGAAAAAGAACTGTAACGGATATAACAGCAAGTGTGTTTAAGGGTGTTAAATAGCTGACTGTATCAATGTTTTTGGATCATTGAACACAGCTGTTTGCAGTCTACCTGTTTGAATGTCCACCTTGTATTCTTTGATACTGTGATTTGAGGAACTATTTTCAAGATGATAATATGTAATATACTAACAGGTGATTTCTTACTGTTATGTTTTTTTTTGTTTGTTTGTTTTGGGTTTTTTTGTTTTGTTTTGTTTTTTTGTAGTTCTGTATTACATGTACCCTTACACCGCTTTGGTTTGTTTTGTGTTTTTCTCTTTTTCCTCTTAAATAAAAAAAAATAAAAAATAAAAAAAAAATAAAGTGATCGCTGCTTTTATAGGGCAGGGACAGGCCAGTGGGACAGGAAGAGGCTATGGGGTAATCCCTGATGGGTCCTCATCACGTCCGTGTATGTGACGTAAGTAGGAGAGGATTATGGTTAATGTAGGCAGGCACATTATGTGCCCATAGGAGGGAGAGGCAGGGAGACAGCAGTGGGGTGGTCGCACCGCTCCCTACATCTCCTCCCTTTCTATATTTTTTAATCAGGAGTATGGCAGGCTCTGTGAGGACAGTGCCTGTCTGAGGTCAAGGACCTCATTACATGAACCCAACCAGGCCTTACCTGTCATGGGCTTGCAGAACAGCAGGTGGTCCTGTGCCTGTCTTAGGCAGCCAGTGTTGTAGCATGTATGTCCTAGTTGCCCGTCTCTGGCTGCCTGTCCATTATCTCAGGGTGGTTAGGCCACATCGTCATATGGGCCACTCATGGGAATTCTTTCCCGGTAGGTTTGTTAATTTGCCATCTCCAGCTGGTGATAGTGTACCTGAATGGGCTTTGTCATAAATGTGTCTATCCAGTTATTAATGAGTGCCATAATCCACTGAAAAATACAAGGACCCAAAGAGAGAAGAAGTAACAAGGCAGCTAGGGGCCCCCGGAGGGGAAGAGCCCTCCCCAGAGCGTGGAGAAGGGGTTAGAGGCCATTTGTGATGGGAGGTCCAAATCCACCATTGGTCAAGGGTGGTCCAAGGAAGTTCTTGTGAAGGCACCAAGTAATCCATCAGTTTGGCATTTTCTGTAAGGAAGCACAAGAAGTTGCCTCAGGGTATGTGTTTACTCCTGGGCCTTTTGGGGGTTATTATTATTTGGCTCATTAATTTGCTTAACGAGGCACACAGACAGCCATCTAGCCTCTTTGTCTTGGCGGGAGTATACACACACTGAACCACGTCCCCATATGAGAACAGGGTCCGGGCCATGCCATGAGTTAGTCAGGGGGACTCTCCATAGTACAGAAGCAAATTGCTTTTGTGTTTCAGTATGCCAAAAATGCATGGCTGCTGACTGTCCAGAAGCATCCAAATTTTAAAAATTAAGGATGAATAAGGTATGAGATAGAATATTTCTGGGGGATCCTTGTATAGGATACCATGATCTCCCTTTGACTTTATCAATAGTGAGTTTGAGAGAATGATGTGCACATTCAACAATGCCTTGGCCTTGTGGATTGTAAGGTATTCCTGTTGTATGGAGGCTGTTGAGGCACTTGCAGAAGTGGGCAAAGGAAGTGCTAGTATATCCAGGACCATTGTCGGTCTTAAGTTGATGAGGGTTTCCAAGCACTGATAAAGCTGACAGCATGTGAGCAATGATATGTTTAGTAGCCTCTCTGGTTTGGAGGGTGGCAAAGATAAAGCCACCATATGTATCATTGCTCACATGGACATATTTTAGGTTGCCAAACTCTAGGATATGAGCGACATCCATTTGCCACAGGGCATTGGGAACAAGGCCCCTTGGATTAACCCCTAAGTGTTGCATGGGTAGGTGGATAGCACAGGATGGGCAGTCTTTTACAATGTCTGGCTTGGTCACAGGTAATTTTATGGAGGAGGTGAAGGGACTAGGCATTAAGGTGGTGTAGCCAAGTGAATGTGTTGGGCGTTTAAGGTATTTTGGTCTATCTTATTGCCTGGGGGATTGGAATCTTGAAAAAAGATCTGTGCTTGTGTGGCTAGATCTGCAAGGTGGTTGCCCCTTATTAGGGGACCAAGAAGGCCTGAGTGGGCTCTTAGGTGCCCAATGAAAAACTTATGGCAGTGGAGCCATATGTGGCTTTGTAATTTAGTAAATAGGTTTGCTGCTGGGGAGGCCTGGTAAATAGCACCTACTGTCTCCAATAGGGGGACAGAGTGAGCCAAAAAGGAACTATCTGTATAGAGGTTGAAAAGCTGAAGGGGGAAGGCAGTGAAAACAGCCAGGATGGCCTGGAGTTCCATTAGTTGGGCTGAGGTGGAACTGGTTTGGAAGGAAACCACCTTACCTTGGAAGGCATAAGCGGCCCTGCCTGAGGAGGAGCCATCGGTAAATAGCACCAGGGTATTGGGAAGGGGCTGAGAGGCTGTAGCCTTTGGACAAATGGAAGCATAGCAGTTGGCAAAATCTAAAAGCTTATCAGGTGGGTAATGATTATCAATTTGTCCTTTAAATGCAGCCATGGCAATGGGCCAAGACTCAGTTGTCTGGAATAGCCAGTCTATTTGATTTTTAGTATAGGGTTGGATGATGATATCGGGATCTATGCCAAAGTAGCATTTAGCTTGTTTTCGGCCTTGGATGATTAGTTCTGAGACAGCCTGATAGTAAGGACTGAACATGCACTTTGGATTGACCAGCAGGTGAGCCCACATAAGGGGTGCCCACTGCCAAAACACAGCAGTGGGAGAATGTTTGGTATTAAAGATGAGGAATTGTAGAGGTTGGCTATAGTCCATAAAGGAAATGGTCTGATTAGAGAGGGCCTCTTCTACAGCTGAGAAAGCCTGTCTGGCCACTGGAGTAAGCTGTCAGGGAGAGGTCGGATTTGGATCTCCTCGCAACAGGTCATATAGGGGTGTGAGGTCATGTTTACTTATCTTTAGGTATGAAATGAGCCAATTGATGTCTCCTAGGAGTTTTTGGAAATCATTTAGTATTTTTAAGCCATCAAGTCTTAGTTGAGGCTTTGGGGAGAAGAGGCAGGTGCCCCTCAATTGAAAACCTAGGTAGGTGTATGGGTCTGTCAACTGGACCTTGTCTGGGGCAATAGTAAGGCCTTTTGCATGGAGCGTCTCTTGGAGATCTGAGTAACATAGGAAAACCTGTTGACAATCTTGTCCCGTGACCAGAATATCATCCATATAATGGAGGATATAGAGTTGTGGCCAATTATCTCTCACCTATTGTAAGGCAGAAACCACAAAAGACTGGCATAGGGTGGGACTATTTGCCATCCCTTGGGGGAGCCATTGAAACCTTTGCATGGGGGCTTGGAAATTTTGGGCTGGGACACTAAACGCAAACCTCTTTTGGTCTTCTGGGTGAAGGGGAATAGAGAAAAAGCAGTCTTTAAGATCAGTGATGATCTTATAATGGCCTAGCGGCATAGCAGAGGGGGAAGGGAGGCCAGGCTGCAGGGCCCCCATGAGAACCATGGGCTTATTGATGGCCCTAAGGTCTTGTAATAGGCACCATTTTCCTGACTTTTTCTTAATGGCAAAGATAGGTGTGTTCCACGGGGAGTTACTTGAGATGATATGTCCTAGGGCAAGCTGTTCCTGCACCAGCTGTTGGACAGCAGAGAGTTTTGATTGAGCAAGAGGCCATTGATCAACCCATATAGGATCATCTGAGAGCCAGGTGATTTTGTCTGTGTGGGTCACAGGAAGATCAGTGGCCTCTATTGAAAATGGCCTAATCCTGTTTTTGTTAGATTTGGAATGGAGGAGATAGGGATTTTAATGCCTGTGTCCTGTTTTCCTAGGCCTTGATTTGGGAGAAATCCACTTTTGAGCATTTGTGCTGTGACTACATTATTAGGGCTACCCATAATCATGCCCATTTGGGTTAGTAAATCTCTGCCCCATAGATTAAGAGGTATTCCTGCAATAACATAGGGCTGTATGTGTCCCTGGTTGCCTTCTTGGTCTTTCCAGGTAAGGAGGTTGGCACTATGCTGTGGGTTTTTTGATTGTCCAATTCCCTGTAGATGTGTCATAGTTGTCTCTAAGGGCCACGTGAGGGGCCAGTGTCCCTTTTTGATAATAGTCACATCAGTGCCCGTATCTATGAGGCCTGAAAAACCTTTTCCATCTAGTTGTAGGACCATAAGGGGCTTATCTTTAGATATGTATTGGGCCCAATATATATCCGAGGACCCAGGGAGGGAAGGGGCCCTATGAGATGACATGAATGGATTGGGAATAGAGACTAATGGTAACAGGAGCAATTGGGCAAGGCGCTGGTTAGGCTTAATAGACGCAATGCCAGAAGGTGTGGAGATAGTGACCATAACCTTAATTTGCCCTGTATAATCTGAGTCTATAACACCAGGCAATACTTGCAGTCCCTGTAACATGGAACTGCAGCACCCTATAATAAGTCCAGGGGAAGGGGGGCCAAAGGTTGTAGTGGGGATGGCCTGGCAGCCCATATCAGGGGTTAATGCTGTGTCGGAGGCGGAACAGAGGTCCAGTCCTGTGCTTCCTGGGGTTGCCCTGATGAGGTCTGAAATGGATTGTTTTGGGTTGGAATGAATCTTGGTGCCCCATATTTTTGGTAGTAGTTGGGGCCCTGGGGCTGGCCCGATTCCCATTTCCCTGTCTGGATAGAGGGTTACCAAGGACATCCTTTTTGGACCAGCATTCATTGGCCCAGTGATCCCCTTTTACATCTAGGGCAGAGGCCTGGGTTTTTTTGTAGGGTTTGTTGGATCTTGTTTTTGATTTGAGGGCAGTCCCAGGCAAAATGCCCTGCTTGGTCACATTTAAAGCATTTACCATTATTTTTTTTTTTGTGCAAGAAAGACTTGTTTGACTGCAGCGGCCATAGCTAGACCCTGGTGGGAGGCGGGGCCTATGTCGGCACATAGGCGTATGTAGCCAGATAGATCTTCCTTTTTTTTATGAAGTCAAATTGTGGCTTGGCAAGCTGATGCTGCATTTTCATAGGCTAATTGTTTAATTAGGGCTGCATTAGTTTCAATGGTGCCAAAAAGGCACTTGGCTGCCTGTACGAGACGGTCAACAAAAATCAGAGAATGGTTCTTCTGGCTTTTGTCTAATTTGGATGAGGAAGGAGGTTACATCATCCCTGGAGGGAAGTTTTCTCCAAGCCCTCATAGCAGCCCCATTAACTTGTGCAAAGAGGCCACAATCATGTCTCATTTGGGCCTCCTTGGTGTTAAAATCCCCAGTTCCCGTTAACATGGGAATGGTCCTGGGGTTTTGTCTAGCAGCATTATCTCTAGCAATATTTTCACATTGTTCCATAAATTCAGACTTCCAGAGTAAATAATTGCCCCTGGAGAGAGTAGCTTTGGTTAGATCCCTCCATTCATTTGGAATGTCCAACCTTGGGTCATAGAATCTAAAACAGCAAGAGTGAAAGCAGCTGTAGGGCCATATTGGGCAACCACTGTCTTTAATTCTTTTAGAGCTGCCACTGTGAATGGCGTATGGTCCTAATGACTAGCGGCACGGCGCCTGCACAGTCTTGCAGCTGTGCAGCACCGTCATGAGGAGGTACATTTGTTTCAATCACCACCACCCTGTTGTGGCAGAAGTGAGGCAAGCACTGTTTTAGAAGCTGACACCATCTTAGGGGTGGTGTCTAAATTGCTCATTCATAAACTTTGGAGTTGCAGAATGAGTCTTTGTTTTTCTTGTTCCAATTGGACCTGTTGTTGCAAGTCATGGATCTCTGACTCTAAGTCGAGAAGTGCAGTAGAGGGGCCAGACAATTTGGGTATCTTATCATAGTGAGGGGGTGGTTTTATGGAAACAGGGGCTATGATAGGGTCTGAGTGATGTCAGCTAGCTTCTTCTGCTAATTGTTTCCAATCGACCTCTTGTAAAGGAGTGAGGTTGGGATATAAAGAGTTGTGGTGGGCCTCAGGTGGTATGGGTTCAGATGGCAGTGGGCCGCTCTCTTGGGGCTTTTTTAACATATCATTTGACTCATCGGAGGGGCAAGAAGGTTTAGATTCATCTCCTGAAGGGAGTGATGTTGGTGAAGCAGAAGCGCGTAAAGCTACTTCACCTTGGGTGATTGTTTTATCAATTTGAGGGTCTCGGCAGCACTGTTTAAGTAGCTCCGAGATTAAGTTCCAGTAGGCAAAGGCTGTAACTGGGACCTTTTCAGGGCCAAAGACCCGATAATAATCCTTTAATGTATCTTCTACTCTTTCCCATCTTTTTGCATCAATAGAGCCCTCTAAAGGAAACCAAGGGCAAACCTTACGAATAAATTGAAAATACTGCAATAAATCTTTTTCTTTAGCCTTTATCCCTCTTGTCTTTAAAGCGTTACTTAAACTTGATACAAAGCATTTATGGTCATTAAATGCCTGACCCATGCCGGAGAAAAGGAAAAAGGATTGCCATCCGCTTACCATGACTCTAGCGGCATGGCAGGCTCCCGCGTAACATTGATCACAAAACTTTTAGTTTCACTTTTATGTGCGTGTCTCAGGATGGCTCCCTTGTTGAGCCCTTCATGCTAGGAGCCCCACATTGGGTGCCACCTGACCCGGCCTGTGGGTCAATCTGGATCCGAGGGGCAGTTTCCTGGAGAAGGAACGGGGATTAACACAGACATGGCCAGAGACAGAGAGACAGAGACAAGTCAAGAGAATCCGATCAAGCCTCATTTATTAATAAAGTGATCACTACTTTTATAGGGCAGGGCCAGGCCAGTGGGACAGGAAGAGGCTATGGGGTAATCTCTGATGAGTCATCGTCACATCCGTGTATGTGACGTAAGTAGGAGAGGATTATGATTAATGTAGGCAGGCACATTATGTACCCATAGGAGGGAGAGGCGGGGAGACAGCAGTGGGGCGGTTGCACTGCTCCCTACAGTAGCCATTGCTGATTTCCTATCATCTTGTTTTGAAGTCTTACCATGATTTTGTTCTTCTGTTTTGATTGGTTCTATTCTGTTGTGTCTTACTTGATTTTATTATGTGTGATGGTATGGACAACTTTCTTGAGGAAAATGAGATGTTATTGTATCCACTGTTCACATCCTGTAATGCTTTCATTTTTTTATCAGTTTTATACTATTTTGTTATGTTTGCTATTATTGTGTGAAGGTATGGTCAACTACTTTGAAGAAAACAAGAGATATTATGGTAGCCACTGTTGATATCCTATTACCTTGTTGTGTTGTATTGCTTGAATTGTTCTGTTCTGATGTGTGTGTTTTATTCTCTTTAAAATTAAAAACTAAAGTGTTAAATGTTATAATTGGGTTTTTCATAAGTCATCAAAATTATCTTATGATAATTAAAAATTCCTTGGAGTTGAGATTATTAGAAAGGACTCTAACTGATGAATAAGGAAACAGCTGCCTGGTAACATATTTAACCAGTTCTTGTCCATCAATCCATGTGTGAGTTGTCTCAGTAGCCTTATAGGAGACACCCCAACTAAAGTCATAAAATATATTATTGTAATATGTTCACCTTGGTCATTGTTAAAATAAATAATACAATAAGGTTTTTGATTTAAAGATGCTTTCATACAAAGGTTTCATATAGTTATGGTAGATTGTTATTAACCTTATGGTGTTTTCATATATTCTGTATGCCTGCAGATGTGTAGGTCTTCCAAAATGTAAAATAGAGATTGTTTATGGTGATAGAATTTTGTTTCAGATTCAGACATCTGCCTTTAACAAAAACTTACATGATGTATATCCCACTAAAGGCCAACAAGTTAAGTAAAAGCTTCTTATGTATCAGATAGGGATGATTAACTAAAAGGGATATTTATGACAAAATAAAAACTCAAGTGTGTTACAAAATGTCATCATGATTGTCATGCTAAAATATTGTATATGGTTTTGATTCCTAATTTTCTGTTTAAAATATGTAACTGTCTTATTACAGGTATTGAAATGTTAGAACATCCATGGTTTAAAAAAAAAACAATAGTTCTATGTAATGTTCTAAGATGCTTGATGTTTAGATAAGATACAATGTTTTGCTTACCTCCTCTACCACACTGTAATGTTATCAATCTTTTCTTCTGGATGTTCCACAACTGAACTTTAGAGACCAGAAAATAGAGAGATGGACTAAGGATAGCCAATATTTTGGCCCTAATCCTCCAAGATCAGTGAAGACACAGGACATTACAGAACCTCTGATGCAATATCTATACTCAGTGAGTCCCTGGTCTTCTGATCAAGAAGATTGTGAGACCACAGAGGAAAATGATCGTTGGTGTGTGGTGTGTCCATAGAGAGTCATCAGGAGAAAAAGTCTCTGAAGCCTTCACAGAAAGCAACCTGGTCAGGTAATGGCTGTGACTCATCCAGACAGCTGACACTGAAAGAAGAACTAAGAAGTACTATGCCTGGTTCTGGGGTATTCCTGAAGATACTTAACTGGCCTTTGTAGAGAGCAAAAATTGTGTTTAAAACAGGTCTCACTTTAACTTGGTCTTGAACATCCTGCAGGAAACATACAACTAAAAAACAGTGCCATAGTATATGTTATAAAAGAAGCTCAAATCACTGATACTTTCTGATAATTGCCAACTATACTGGTAGCTGACTACTGTTATGAATTAATGGACTGCACAGGGTTTCATTTGCAGAATGCAGAGGACTTAAAATCCTTGGACTGCACTTAAAGATCTTCAGAGCTCTCCAACACAGCTCCTTCAGCTTCAACTGGCCATTCATACTGTGCTACAACAAAACAGAAAAGAGGGACATGTTGGAAGCTGTTGAATCTGGAAATGGACTACACATGCAGGACTGCAGCATGGTCGGGGCATGAACAATCCCAAAATAAAGAGTGCCCAGGGAAAGCCACATGAAGAAGTTGCTACAGCCGAGAAAGACACCAAGCTCCTAGACAATCCAAGAAGTGGGTTGCTAGGCAGCAGGGTTGAAATTGATATCCTTATTATATAAATAAAGGTATGGTATTTGTTAAGCAGTTCCTTCTTTCCCATCAGGAGAGTAGGGACTCCACTTGACACTTAACTTTTGACTCTTTATTTTCTCATCCTCTCATGGTCCTTCACCCCAAGAACCACACGGGTCATGACAAAAAATGGCAGCAGTGCTGTCTGAACATATACCTTATTTTTTTTTTGTACCAGAGATCGAACTCACAACCTTGCGCTTGCCAGGCAGGCACTTATGCCATTGAGCTAAATCCCCAGCACATGTACCTTATTGATGTCAATGTTGTCAGGGCTGCAGGGTTCCTGATATGAGGGTGTGGTCATACCTCTACACCCAAAGATCAGAAAGGAAAGTAGCACCTGAAAGGATGAAAACCTCCAGTAATACCACCCCTTGATTTACCTCAAGTTCTTTTTCATCAACTCCCAGACTCCGCTGTTTCCATCTGCCTCCACTTCAGCCCATTCTTCCCAGGCAGTCCCAAGGGCCCATGCACTTTCTCACATACCTCTCAGGTTACCCTCAGGTCCCAGCTCATGCAACAGATGAAATCATAGTGCAGCTTGCGGAACTTAGGAATCTGGGCCAGGTTCCTCCTATGGATAAAGAACATGTCCATTTTTTGAAATTCCATGTCATTGGGCAGATGGCTGGGAATGGGAGGTTGCCATCTAAGGATACAACCAGGAAGGAGCTGAGCTCTGGGTCACCTTTGAACAGACCTGTGGCCCTTTCCAGCTCAGGATCCCATCAGCTCTATACTGTACCCTGAGGATGAGGAATCTGTAGAGAGGCTATGGGTGCACAGGGTTCTTCTGGGGGTGCCTCAGACATGTGGGATGAAGACAGAACCTGTGTGCAAAGCCTGAATTGAACTTTTACCCCATCAGCAAATGAAGTTGACACCACTATCTCCACAGCTTTTCTTCAAGGTCCACACTAGTCTGTTCACAAGTTGAGCACTTTGTGGAGGGGGACCCTGGTATATTTCTGTGTCAATACCTCTTCTGCTGAACAGCCAGCACAGGGCTTGGCTCAGAGGACATCTAAATTATACCATTTCCTACATGTCTGTTCCCATTGCTTTATAGCCCCTGAGAGGGGATGCACCACAGAAGGTTAACAGATAAAGACATGAATGACAACCTTATCTGTATACAGAGGCCATACAGAGTCCCTTGTGGACTCAATGCTGTAACAGAAACTATCTTCAAAAGGACAAACATTAAGTGGACTGTTTCAAGAATTCATAGGTAATTTCACAAGAACTATCCCTCAGAGCTGGGCGGATCCGGAGTCCCTGCAGAAGCCCGTTCCTTTGTCTGAAGGACTGAATACTTCTGCAAGCAGAGAGGCATCGCAGCTTCCTGAGGCAGCTCAGCCTGTGGTGAGTGCCCAGCACAGTCTGCCCAAATCTCAGACTGTTCCGGACCCCCCAGGCTTCTGGGTGCAGTGAAGTGGAGCAGTGGGTTAGAGGCCACTACAGCTGCCTCCCCATCCCCCCCGGCTACACTTGGAAGTCTGCTGAGCTCCTGACGGATGGGCGGGCCTACACTAACCCCCGAGCCCAGCCGCATCTAGCCATCTCCTGCAGAGGAGGAGCTGGGAGGATCCGGAGTCCCTGCAGAAGCCCGTTCCTTTGTCTGAAGGACTGAATACTTCTGCAAGCAGGGAGGCATCGCAGCTTCCTGAGGCAGCTCAGCCTGTGGTGAGTGCCCAGCACAGTCTGCCCAAATCTCAGACTGTTCCGGACCCCCCAGGCTTCTGGGTGCAGTGAAGTGGAGCAGTGGGTTAGAGGCCACTACAGCTGCCTCCCCATCCCCCCCCGCCCCGGCTACACTTGGAAGTCTGCTGAGCTCCTGACGGATGGGCGGGCCTACACTAACCCCCGAGCCCAGCCGCGCCTAGCCATCTGCCTGCAGAGGAGGAGCTGGGCGGATCTGGAGTGCCTGCAGAAGTCCCTTCCTTTGCCTAGAGGACTGTGGATATCTCTGCAAGCAGGGAGGGATCACAGGCTCCTGAGACACTGTGGCCTGTGGAGAGTCTGCAATTGAAGAGCTGTGGATCTTCCAAGGGGCAGGTGGGTGCACAGTGTCCCTGAGGCCCAGCTTGTCTGGAACTGCGGAGTTCTGAGCAGGCAGAGGAGGGACACTGGTTCTGCAGGCCCAATGGCTTGGGGTAGTGCGGTGTCAGAGGCTCAGTAGCTCCAAGCATAGAAGGGGATTTTCAACAGATCCTGAGGAAGCTCTCAAATAACACTTGAAACACAGAAATATACAAAATGACAAAACGAAAGACCAAATTACAACCTCAAACCTCCAGCCCATCTCAGGAAACCCTAGGAGCAATGTATATAGAAGAAAATATATCCCATCCACCTCATATATCGGACATAATACCTACTGAAGTTGACAAACAACTCCAGGAAGCTTTAAAGAAATTCAAACTCGAAATAATCTCCCAGATAAAAGAAGAAATGATAAAAGAAATGAAAGAGATTCTAAATATATCTAAAGAAAACACAGATAAAAAATTGGAGGAACTAAACAAAAAGATAGAATCCCTAGACGAGCAATATAAGAAACAAACAGAATACATAATGCAGATGCACAGAGATATACAGGAAATAAAAAACTCCAATGAAAGTTGTAAAAACCGCCTTAATGAAAGTGAAGATAGAATTTCAGACCTTGAAGACATGATTGCAGCTAGTGAACAGGAAAGGAAAGATCTTTTGAAAATAACAAGGAATCAGGAAACAACAATTCAACAACTGCAAGACGATGCAAAGAAGAATAACATAAGAATGATAGGGATTAATGAAAGAGAGGGAGACAACATAAAGGATGTCAAGCGGATATTTAGAGAAGTAATAGCTGAAAATTTCCCAAGCATGAGATCAGAAACTGACATCAAGATCAGTGAAGCATATAGAACTCCAAACACTCATAACCAAAATAAAACTACACCCAGACATATAATAATCACCATCCCAGAAATCCAACACAAGAATAGATTACTAAAAGCTGTCAGAGAGAAAAGACAGATCACTTATAAAGGAAAACCTATCAGAATCACAGCAGACTTCTCAGCACAAACGATAAAGTCAAGAAGAGCATGGAGTGAAATATTCCAGATCCTAAAGCAAAATGATTTCCAACCAAGACTGATATATCCTGCAAAACTATCATTCAAAATAGATGGTGCAATACGATACTTCCATGACAAAGAACAGCTGAAGAACTTCATGAACACCAAACCGACCCTGCAAAAAATATTGAAAGACAGTTTAGATACACAAAGGAAAAAACCACTAAGCAAAGCAAATAATTAAACAGAACAGAAAGATAAAGATGCAACAGCAGAGAGATAACATTCCTACAATTAACCAGCATTTAACAGTAATAACCATTAATGTAAATGGTCTCAATGCACCAATCAAAAGAAACAGACTAGCAGAATGGATCAAGAAACAAAATCCAACCATATGCTGTTTACAGGAAACCCATCTAACCCAGAAGGATACTCACAGACTGAAAGTCAAAGGATGGAAAACAATTCTTCATGCAGCAGGAATCCAGAAAAAGGCAGGAGTAGCCATTCTGTTTGCAGACAACGTGAACTTTAAACCAACAATGACCATAAAGGACAAAGAAGGTCACTACATACTTGTAAGGGGAAAACTCCAAGAGGAAGAGATAACTATCTTAAATATATACGCACCAAACTCCAGAGCACCAAGTTATATAAAACAATTATTAACAGAAATGAAAACTCAAATTATCAGTAACACAATTGTAACAGGAGACCTTAATACGCCATTGACACCAAGGGACAGATCAACCAGACAGAAAATGAACAAAGAAATAACAGAACTGAATCATACCTGTGAACAAATGGGTTTGATAGACATATACAGGATGTTCCACCCAACAACATCAGAATACACATTCTTCTCAGCAGTACATGGATCATTTTCTAAAATAGACCATATTTTGGCTCACAGAACATATTTAAACAAGTGCAAAAGAGCTGAAATCATCCCTTGCATGTTATCGGATCATAGCGCTCTGAAATTAGAAATTAATGATAAAAGATACTGCAAAAATCCCACAAACACATGGAAACTGAATAACACACTCTTGAGTAATCAGTGGGTCACAGAGGAAATTAAAGAAGAAATCAAACAATACCTAAAAGAAAATGAAAATACAGATACAACTTACCGGAACCTGTGGGATGCAATGAAAGCCGTCCTGAGAGGAAAATTTATTGCACTGAGTTCCCACATCAGGAAAACAGAACGAATACAAATAAATAACTTGATGCTACACCTCAAACAGCTAGAAAAAGAAGAGCAAGTCAAGCCCAAAGCCAAAAGCAGACAGGAAATTATAAAAATCAGAGCAGAAATCAATGCAATAGAGACTAAGAAAACAATCCAAAGAATCAACAAATCAAAGAGTTGGTTCTTTGAAAGAATAAATAAAATCGATAAGCCCCTAGCCAACCTTATTAAAAAAAGGAAAGAAAAAGCTCAAATTCATGCAATAAGAAATGAAAAAGGAGAAATCACTACAGACCCAATAGAAATACAGAAGATCATCAACACCTACTTCGAAAACCTCTACTCTCAAAAGTTTGATAACACAGAAGAAATAGACAGATTCTTAGAAGCATATGAAGTACCAAAGCTAGATCAAGAGGATGTAAAACTGTTGAATAACCCAATCTCTGTTACTGAAATTGAAAAAGTAATTAAGTCCTTACCCACCAAGAAGAGCCCAGGCCCAGATGGATTCACTGCAGAATTCTACAAGAAATACAAAGAAGACCTAATGCCGACACTCCTCAAACTGTTCAATGAAATTGAAAGGGAAGCAATCCTTCCTAAGTCGTTCCTGGAAGCAAATATTACTCTAGTACCAAAACCTGAGAAAGACCCAACTAAAAAAGAGAACTATAGACCGATCTCCCTAATGAACACAGATGCAAAAATCCTCAATAAAATATTGGCAAATAGGATCCAGCAAATCATCAAGAAGATTATACACCATGACCAAGTGGGATTCATCCCAGGAAGGCAAGGATGGTTCAACATACGCAAATCAATAAATGTAATCCACCATATCAATAAAGCCAAAAATAAGAATCACATGATCATTTCTATAGATGCAGAAAAAGCCTTCGATAAGGTCCAACATTTATTCATGATAAAAACTCTGCAGAAAATTGGAATAGATGGTCTTTACCTCAATATAATAAAGGCCATTTATGACAAACCAACAGCCAGCATCATTCTAAATGGCCAAAAATTGAAAGCCTTTACTTTAAAATCAGGCACAAGACAAGGATGTCCTTTATCACCACTCCTATTTAATATAGTACTGGAAGTACTAGCCAGAGCAATTAGGCAAGAAAGAGAAATAAAAGGGGTAAAGATAGGAAAAGAAGAAGTTAAGTTATCATTGTTTGCAGATGACATAATACTCTACATAGAAGACCCCCTAAACTCCATTGAAATACTCTTAGATACAATAAATAAATTCAGTAATGTGGCTGGATACAAAATCAATACTCAGAAATCAATAGCATTCCTATACACGAACAACAAAATTACAGAGAGGGAAATAAGAGAAACTGGACTATTCACATTAGCAAGCAAAAAAATGAAATATTTAGGAATTACTCTTACGAAAGAAGTGAAAGACTTATACAGTGAAAACTATAATACACTGAAAAAGGAAATTGAAGATGATCTCAGAAAATGGAAAGACATCCCTTGCTCATGGATAGGAAGAGCAAACATTGTGAAGATGGCCATTCTCCCAAAACTCTTATACAGATTCAATGCAATCCCAATAGAAATACCATCAACATACCTTATAGATCTAGAGAAATCACTCCTAAATTTCATCTGGAACCAGAAGAGACCTAGAATCGCAAAGGCAATTCTAAGCAGCAAAGGCAAAGCAGGAGGCATCACAATCCCTGACTTGAAATTATACTACAAAGCAACAGTAGTAAAATCAACATGGTATTGGAATCAAAACAGAGCTGAAGATCAATGGAATAGATTAGAAGATACAACCACAACTACAAACACACTCAACCACCTTATCTTTGATAAAGGAGCCAAGCAGGTTCACTGGAAGAACGACAGTCTCTTTAATAAATGGTGCTGGAAAAACTGGCTCTCCATTTGCCGAAAACTAAAGCTAGAACCATGTCTATCACCATGTACTAAATTAAAATCTAAATGGGTCAAAGATCTGAATATTAAAACAGAAACACTAAATCTATTGGAAGACAAAGTGGGTAGAAACCTTGGAGACATAGGAGTAGGTAGAGAATTCATGAACAGGACTCAAACCGCACGGGAAACACTTCCCAGAATCAATAACTGGGACCACATCTTATTAAAAAGTTTCTGCATGTCAAAAGAAATCTCCAGCATAGTGAAAAGAAAACCCACAAACTGGGAAAAGATTTTAGTGAACTCTCTTTCAGACAAGGGACTCTTGTCTAAAACATATAAAGAATTAAAAAAAACTCAGACCTCCAAAATTCAAAGATCCAATCCAAAAATGGGCATCTGAGATGAATACGCAATTCTCAGATGAAGAAATGCAAATGGCAAATAAATATATGAAAACATGCTCATCATCATTGGTCATCAGAGAAATGCAAATTAAAACCACACTGAGATTCCATCTCACTCCTGAAAGAATGGCCAGGATCAAGAAAACCAACAACAACAAATGCTGGAGAGGATGTGGGGAAAAAGGAACTCTCCTGCACTGTTGGTGGGAGTGTAGACTGGTACAGCCTTTGTGGAGGTCTGTCTGGAGGTTTCTCAAAAAGTTGGGATTGGAAATCCCATTTATTCCAGCTATTCCACTTCTAGGCATATTCCCAGAAGAACTGAAAGCATCATACCACAGTGATTTATGTGCACCTATGTTTATAGCAGCACAATTTGTAATCGCCAGATCTTGGAAACAACCCAAGTGTCCATCAACTGAGGAATGGATAAAAAAGTTGTGGTATTTCTATACAATGGAATATTATTCAGCTATAAAGAAGGATCACATTGAGATATTTATCAATAAATGGGCGCAGCTTGAGACCATACTCATAAGTGAAATAAATCAATCTCGCATGTATGAATACCGAATAGTTTCCCTAATGTAAGTAATGATTCAAATATATGAAAATATGTGGCAATCATGATTCCCCATTATGTGGCCTTGAAGCCTTATAAAATTTTCACTTATTAATTAGAAAGGCTTTATTCCGGGCTTCTTGATATGGAAATATTTGAAGCTATAGTATATGAAGTTTTATCCAAATATCTCAAGGAAAAAGACAGACACTATGGTAACTATTATTCTTTAAAAAAATTATTTAGTTATTTCTTATGTTTATTTTAATTAAGGGAAAAATTTAAAAAATTAGGATATATAATAGTAACTCTTTTCGATTTCCTATTAACTTGTTTTGAAGTCCTGTAATGCTCCCACGATCTTGTTTTGACTGATTAGACTCTGTTCCATTCTGTGGGATAGTATCACGTCCGAGGGTATAGGCAACTACTTTGAAGGCAGTAAGATTCACTAAGATGCCCATTCTGGTTTGACTATTGTCTCCTTTGGAAGACCTGTAATGTTTACAATGTCTAAGTTTTATTGGTCTTGTTCTCTACTGTTTTGTCCAACTTTATAATATCTAATGAGATATACAAATCTTTTTAAGGAAACAAGAGACAACGTTGATAACTATTGTTAATAACCGTATACTCTGTTCTACATCATGTGCTAAGTCTATCCTTGGTTTTCACTGACAGCTTTGTTCTGCCATATTTGACTTTATTCTCCCCCCCCCAAAAAAGTAATAAGAACTAAGGAGTAATAAAATCTAAAATGTGTAAATTTTGTTGTAAAAAGAGAGGAAGGGGAAAAAAGAGCTCTAACGGATATAACAGCAAGTGTGTATAGGGATGTTGAATAGCTGACTATATTAATGTTTTTGGATCATTGAACACAGCTGTTTGTAGTCTCTCTGTTTGAATGTCTACTTTGTATTCTTTGATACTGTGATTTGAGCAACTATTTCCAAGATGATAATATGTAATCTATTAACAGTTGATTTCTTACTGTTATGCTTTTTTTTGTAGTTCTGTATTATATGTAACCTTACACTTCTTTGTTTTGTTTTGTGTTTTTCTCTTTTTCCTCTTAAATAAAAAAAAACTATCCCTCAACAGTTGTCCTCCAAAGACATTTAGAAGTAGGGAGGGAGAGCTAAGGAATTAAAGAGTCCAGAATGTCCTATCATAATGATATTTGATCAAACTACTATTGGAATCCAGATTAACCCACACACACACACACACACACACACACACCAATGCAGGGAGATGACCATCAGTGACCCTTAGGGGAGACATAATACTCACAGGGTCAGGAAGAAGTGGATCTTCTGGTTGCTTCCAAGAGAAGAGTCCAACATGGATGAAATAAGCAATGACCATGGCCAGGATATACAGATGGGAGAGGGGAGGAGAATCAGAGCAGAGTATAGTTGGCACAGGAAGAATTTGGGGATGGGGATTGAGAGGATATAGCAGGGCTCCACTCAGAAGAGACTCCAGTGTCAGATGGGCTGGTTAATAAGGGAATGTAAGAGGGTTAGAGGTTGTCTGCAAATGAGAACATTCATGATGAAAGAAGGGAAGAGGGAGGCTGGTGCTCAGGATGGCCTCTCCAAAGGCCTCTTTGAGACAGGCAGTTGAGGTTATGTGTATCAGAAGGGTATCCTTCAAGTTAGGGAAAATGAGATCCCCAGACCTAAGAGAAAGGACAGGACCTTCAGGCAGCCCCAGCCAGAGAAATCAATTTGAGGTAAGATCATGGCCTGGGCTCAGGTGCAAGAAGATTCAGGTAGAGCATTGTGTGCCTTTCCAGTCTGCCAGGACCAGCAAGGCCTGGACAGGAGACAGTGTTGAGACATAATGGAGTCTGGAGGGGGGAGGAGTTGAGGTAAAAGCTCCCAGAAGGGAATACAGTCAGAACACAGGCTTCAAACTCTGCCATTTCCAGGCTATGGCATAGTGACAATACAACCTATGGGAAAAATGCTTACCTTATTAGAACAGAAGGATGGGACCACCTGTGTGTTAGATATAATTACCCTATCAGACATCCAGGATAGTAATGTTGACTGCATTAAAGCTTTGCTATCACTGTTGTTCTTGCCTCTGCAGTCTTTTCTTTGAGTCTGGACAACTGAGTGCATTTCTCACAGTCAAGGGCTCAACCTGAAGAGTCTGTGCCCAGTGTAGACTGGATCCATGTGGAGATAGAGATGAGTCCCATCCATTTTTAGGTAGCCTGCTATGCCTGAATATCTGTCTCCTCATAGAAGCCTCAGAAAACCCAAGACTCATGGTCTAAAGACATTGAAACTGACACAGGAGATAAAACAGGCAGTGTGGCAACCATGCACAAGCCAAGGTAGGAAAATTGTACTGTAAGTACTGTCTTGGTAGTTGAGTGCATTTTCAATGATCAATTGTGTGACTGATATGTATCATAGAGAAGAAATGCACGTGAACTGATATATGGTTTTGATCTATGGTTTTGGCTGGGGATGGACAGGCAATAGTGGGGATGTTAAATGAACAGGTCACCTCATAATGTGCAAGCTATCTCCATTATGACAGTAAGTGTGCAGGGAAGCAATGCTCAGGATGTGCAAGAAAGTTCTTTTAGAGGAGGATAAGGAAAGCTCAGTCATAGGGACCAGTTAAAAATGAGGAATAAAAATTCTAGACCTAAAATACTTAAAGGAATCAGTAAAAAGAAAAAGACAAAATACATGTCATAGTCCCACTATAGGGAAGTGGCTGAGAGAAAATAAGATCAGGACTCTGCACAAAAGAGTTAACAAGAGCCCATTATTACAAATATTAGCTGAATTGAATTTATTTTGAAGTCAAGTTTGAGTTGGTTTAATTGGTGTGTTTAAAACAACTTTTAAACTACATTTAAAACTTACATTTAACTTCTGTTGCTTTTTGCATGGACTGCAATAGGATGCAACTCAAAGGCTAGCTGGAAAGCTATTGGCAGTCACACAGAATTAAAATGTAATTATTTATAAATTTTCTCTGACATCAAGGGGAAAATATACTAGGGATATTTAAAAAAAAACTAAGTGGTTGCAGAAAGGAACCAGTAAATTGGCTATAGAACAAAATATGAAGAAAGGTATATGTACAAAGATAAAATTTTTGGTTTGAGAGATTTTATATGATAGTGTTTTGCCCTCGCGGAATAAAGAAAGATCATGGCAAAACAACTAGGTGGTCCAATCTTTTGAATAAAATGTTTAAGGGAGAGAAAACTTGTAAAAAAAAAAAAACAAGGATTTTTTTTTATGGTAATGCCAAATATGATCATGAATGGAGAGAGTTATTTCACTTCTAACAGTGCATTTTCATGTGAAAGCTAATGTTTTTTGTTGTTCATTTAAACTGTTTAAAGTGCCTAAAGCAACTTAAAGCATTTGAACTTATGCTATGTTTCTATCTGGTAATGTTCAAAGACATGTCTTACTTAGGTTGGCTTATAGATAATGGGCACTTGTGAATTATCCCAAATGCTTTCTGGGTGTTATAGATTAACAGTGGGGTAATTTGAATCAGTTGGTAAAGATAACAGGGTCTTTTTTGTCTTTTTGAGACAGTCTGACTATGCAGTTCTGGCTGGCGTCGAGCTTACTTTTAGCCCAGGCTGGCCTCGGACTCGCAGAGATCCTCCTGCCTCAGCCTTCCAAGTGCTAGAGTAATAGGTGTGTGTCATCACAACTGACTTAACAGTGTTTTTATTTTTATTTTTTTATTTAAAGAGAAAAACAAAACTAAACAAAGCAAGACAGTAAAAGGCTAGAAGTAATACAGAATTTCAAGAGAAAAAAATATACAGTAAGAGTTCACCAGTTAATAGATCACACATTGTCATCTTACAACCAGCTGTCCAGATTACAAAATTAAAGCATACAAAGTGGAGAGTAATACAGTGATATTGCAGTCAGTTCTGTTCAATGATCCAAGAAAAACTCAGCAATATGGTTCTCTGTCCTACCCATTTAAATATACTTGCAGTTATATTCTTTAGATCACTTTCCTTCCTCTTTTTTTTACACTAACAATCACACATTTTAGTTTCCATTACTTCCACAGTTTTTATAACTTTTTCTTTGAAGAGGAAAAGAAAAAAGATTTTTTAAAAAGCCAAAAAAAAAAAAAAAAAACAAGACGGACCAAAGAAAGACCCAATGTGACAAAGCAAAACAGAGTCAGTTAGATCAGGAGGATGGACATAGTATAAAATGAAAAAAGAAAAGGATTACTAGGTGATCAACAATGGTTACCATTATGCCTCTTGTTATCCTAAAAAGAGTAGCCTATATCAGCTGGTATAAAAGAATTGAACAAAACTGTACATAAGACCAATAAAACCACATTGGAGAGCTTACAGGATTCCAAAGAATATAATAGTCAAATAAAAATGGGCATCATAGAATATCTGGTTGCCTTCCAAATGGTTGCCTATAAACTCAAACTTGATATGATTAAGCGAAACAGAATATAATAAAATCAGTCAGAACAAGATGTGGAGAACAATACAGGGGTTCAAATCAGGTTAATAGGGAAACAAAAAAATTACTATAATCTATCGCACTATTTTTAATTTAGTTTTGCCTTAGTTAAAAGATACTAAGAAATAAATTAATTTTTTAAAAAAGGAAAGAAAAAGGAGGGGAGACTGAGACTAAAAAAAAAAGAACATATCAATAGAACAACACCGGTCAGAACCGAAAAATTTAAGCATCATTGTGTTTCACCCCCAGATAGCTTGACATTAATAGTAGTTACCATAGTGACTCTTTCCTTCAAATTTTTGAGTCTAACTTCATATACTATAGCATCAAATTTATCAATACAGTGTGAAACCATTCAAGAGAATGAAATTATTGCAGAATATTTAGAACTAGCTAGCAGAAATCAACCATCAATTTCTATATTACCTCTTTGTCTATAAAAAACTTGCTTATACTATCACATACATTAAGATATAATAAGATACAACATGTTAGAACCAATGGAAACAAATGAACAACAACTTGATGGGGCTTCAAAACAGGATGATATTAAATCAGCGCTAGCTATTACACTCTTATTTTCTACAAAATAGTTATTTGTAGTATCACAGACAATAAAATAAAACAACCTAGATTAAAACCATTCCAATTAATGAGTGAAAACATATGCCTTCAAACCAGTGTGACTGGGAATCATGATTACCACATACTTTCATGTATTCTTATCATTACTTACATTAGGGAAACTATTCAGTATTTATTCAGGTGAGTTTGATTTATTTCACTTATGAGTATGGTCTCAAGCTGCATCCATTTATTTATAAATGTCTCAATGTGATCATTCTTTATAGCTGAGTAGTACTCCATTGTATAAAAATACCACAACATTTTTATCGACTCCTCAGTTGATGGACACTTAGGTTGTTTCCAAGATCTGGCTATTACAAATTGTGCTACTATAAACATGGGTGCACATATATCACTGTGGTATGATGCTTTCAGTTCTTCTGGGAATATGCCTAGAAGTGGAATAGCTGGGTCCAGTCCCAGCTTTCTGAGAAATCTCCAGACTGACCTCCACAATGGTTGCACCAGTCTACACTCCCACCAACAGTGCAGGAGAGTTCCTTTTTCCTCACAGCCTCTCCAGCATTTGTTGTTGGTGATTTTCTTGATCTTGGCCATTCTTTCAGGAGTGAGATGAAATCTCAGTGTGGTTTTAATTTGCATTTCTCTAATGAATAGTGATGCTGAACATTTTTTCATATATTTATTTGCCATTTGTATTTCTTCATCTGAGAATTGTTTATTCGTCTCAGATGCCCATTTTTGGATGGGGTCTTTGAATTTTGGAGTCTGATTTTTTTTTTAATTCTTTGTGTGTTTTAGACAGAAGTCCTTTGTCTGAGGTACAGCTCACTAGAATTTTTTCCCAGTTTGTGGGTTTTCTTTTCACTATTTTAGAGATTTCTTTTGATGTGCAGGAACTTTTTAATAAGATGTGATCCCAGTTATTGACTCTGGGAAGTATTTCCCGTGTGGTTTGAGTCTTATTCGTGAATTCTCTACCTACCCCTATGTCTTCAAGGTTTTTGCCCAATTTGTCTTCCAATAGATTTAGTGTTTCTATTTTAATGTTTAGATCTTTGATCCATTTAGATTTTATTTTAGTATATGGTGACAGGCATGGGTCTAGTTTTAGTTTTTGGCTTATGGAGAGCCAGTTTTTCCAACACCATTTATTAAAGAGACTGTCATTCTTCCAGTGAACCTGTTTGGCCCCTTTATCAAAGAAAAGGTGGTTGAGTGTGTTTGTAGTTGTGGTTGTATCATCTAATCTATTCCATTGGTCTTAGGCTCTGTTTTGATTCCAGTGCCATGTTGATTTTACTACAGTTGCTTTTACTACAGTATAACTTCAAGTCAGGGATTGTGATGCCTCCTGCCTTGCCTTTGCTGCTTAAAACTGTCCTTGCTATTCTAGGTCTGTTCTCACTCCAGATGAATTTTAGGATTGACTTCTCGAGATCTATGAGGTATGTTGATGGTATTTTTATCGGGATTGCATTGAATTTGTATAACAGTTTTGGGAGAATGGCCATTTTCACAATATTTATTCTTCCTATCCATGAGCAAGGGAACTTTCCATTTTCTGAGATCATCTTCAATTTCATTTTTCAATGTATTATAATTTCCCCTGTATAGGTCTTTCCCTTCTTTTGTGAGAGTAATTCCTAAATATTTCATTTTCTTGGTTGCTAGTGTGAAGGTTGGGGCTTCTCTTATTTCTCTCTCTGTGATTTTGTTGTTAGTATATAAGAATGCTATTGATTTTTGAGTATTGATTTTGTATCCAGCCACATTGCTGAATTTATTTATTATATCTAGGAGTCTTTCAATGGAGTTTTGGGGGTCTTCTATGTAGAGTATCATATCATCTGCAAATAGTGATAATTTAACTTCTTCTTTTCCTATCGTTACGCCTTTTATTTTTCTTTCATGTCTAATTGCTCTGGCTAGTATTTCCAGTACTATATTAAATAGGAGCGGTGACAGGGGACATCCTTGTCTTGTGCCTGATTTTAAAGTAAAGGCCTTCAATTTTTGGTCATTTAGTATGATACTGGCTGTTGGTTTATCATAGATGGCCTTTATTATGTTGAAGTAAAGACCATCTATTCCAATTTTCTGTAAGGATTTTATCATAAATGAATGTTGTACCTTATCAAAAGCTTTTTCTGCATCTATAGAAATGATCATGTGATTCTTACTTTTGACTCTATTGATATGGTGGATTACATTTATTGATATGCATATATTGAACCATCCCTGCATACCTGGAATGAATCCCACTTGGTCATGGTGTATAATCTTCTTCATGATTTGCTGCATCCTATTTGCCAATATTTTATTGAGGATCTTTGCATCTGTGTTCATTAGGGAGATTGGTCTGTAGTTCTCTTTTTTAGTTGGGTCTTTCTCAGGTTTTGGTACTAGAGTAATATTTGCTTCCAGGAATGACTTGGGAAGGATTGCTTCCCTTTCAATTTCATTGAATAGTTTGAGGAGTGTCGGCATTAGGTCCTCTTTGTATTTCTTGTAGAATTCTGCAGTGAATCCATCTGGGCATGGGCTCTTTTTGTAGGTAATGACTTAATTACATTTTCGATTTCATTAATAGAAATTGGGTTATTCAGCAATAAAACTTCTTTTACTTCTTCTTGACCTAGCTTTGGTACTTCATATACTTCTAGAAATCTGTCTATTTCTTCTGTGTTATCAAACCTTTGAGTAGAGGTTTTTGATATAGGTGTTAATGATCTTCTGTATTTCTATTGGGTCTGTAGTGATTTCACATTTTCATGCCTTATTGCATGAGTTTGAGCTTTTTCTTCCCTTTTTAAAATAAGATTGGCTAGGGGCTTATCAATTTTATTCAGTCTTTTAAAGAACCAACTCTTTGATTCATTGATACTTTGTATTGTTTTCTTAGTCTCCATTGATTTCTGCTCTGATTTTTATATTTCTTGTAGAATTCTGCAGTGAATCCATCTGGGCCTGGGCTCTTCTTGGTGGGCAAGGACCCAATTACATTCTCAATTTCATTAGCAGAGATTGGGTTATTCAACAGTTTTATATCCTCTTGATCTAGCTTTGGTACTTCATATGCTTCTAAGAATCTGTCTATTTCTTCTGTGTTATCAAACTTTTGAGAGTAGAGGTTTTCGAAATAGGTGTTGATGATCCTCTGTATTTCTATTGGGTCTGTAGTGATTTCTCCTTTTTCATTTCTTATTGCATGAATTTGAGCTTTTTCTTCCCTTTTTTTAATAAGGTTGGCTAGAGACTTATCGATTTTATTTATTCTTTCAAAGAACCAACTCTTTGATTCGTTGATTCTTTGGATTGTTTTCTTAGTCTCTATTGCATTGATTTCTGCTCTGATTTTTATAATTTCCTGTCTTCTTTTGGCTTTGGGCTTGACTTGCTCTTCTTTTTCTAGCTGTTTGAGGTGTAGCATCAAGTTATTTATTTGTATTCGTTCTGTTTTCCTGATGTGGGAACTTAGTGCAATAAATTTTCCTCTCAGAACGGCTTTCATTGCATCCCACAGATTCTGGTAAGTTGTATCTGCATTTTCATTTTCTTTTAGGTATTGTTTAATTTCTTCTTTAATTGCTTCTGTGACCCACTGATTACTCAAGAGTGTGTTATTTAGTTTCCATGTGTTTGTGGAATTTTTGCAGTATCCTTTCTCATTAATTTCTAATTTCAGAGCGCTATGATCCGATAATATGCAAGGGATGATTTCAACTCTTTTGCATTTGCTTAAATATGTTCTGTGAGCTAATATATGGTCTATTTTAGAAAATGATCCATGTACTGCTGAGAAGAATGTGTATTCTGATGTTGTTGGGTGGAACATTCTGTATATGTCTATCAAACCCATTTGTTCACAGGTGTGATTCAGTTCTGTTATTTCTTTGTTCATTTTCTGTCTGGTTGATCTGTCTCTTGGTGTCAGTGGTGTATTAAGGTCTCCTGTTACAATTGTGTTACTGATAATTTGAGTTTTTATTTCTGTTAATAATTGTTTTATATAACTGGGTGCTCTGGAGTTTGGTGCGTATATATTTAAGATAGTTATCTCTTCCTCTTGGAGTTTTCCCCTTACGAGTATGTAATGACTTTCTTTGTCCTTTATGGTCATTGTTGGTTTAAAGTTCACGTTGTCTGCAAACAGAATGGCTACTCCTGCCTTTTTTTTTGGATTCCTGCTGCATGAAGAATTGTTTTCCATCCTTTGACTTTCAGTCTGTGAGTATCTTTCTGGGTTAGATGGGTTTCCTGTAAACAGCATATGGTTGGATTTTGTTTCTTGATCCATTCTGCTAGTCTGTTTCTTTTGATTGGTGCATTGAGACCATTTACATTAATGGTTATTACTGTTAAATGCTGGTTAATTGTAGGAATGTTATCTCTCTGCTGTTGCATCTTTATCTTTCTGTTCTGTTTAATTATTTGCTTTGCTTAGTGGTTTTTCCCTTTGTGTATCTAAACTGTCTTTCAATATTTTTTGCAGGGTTGGTTTGGTGTTCATGAAGTTCTTCAGCTGTTCTTTGTCATGGAAGTATCGTATTACACCATCTACTTTGAATGATAGTTTTGCAGGATATATCAGTCTTGGTTGGAAATCATTTTGCTTTAGGATCTGGAATACTTCACTCCATGCTCTTCTTGACTTTATCGTTTGTGCTGAGAAGTCTGCTGTGATTCTGATAGGTTTTCCTTTATAAGTGATTTGTCTTTTCTCTCTGACAGCTTTTAATAATCTATTCTTGTGTTGGATTTCTGGGATGGTGATTATTATCTGTCTGGGTGTAGTTTTATTTTGGTTATGACTGTTTGGAGTTCTATATGCTTCACTGATCCTGATGTCAGTTTCTGATCTCATGCTTGGGAAATTTTCAGCTATTACTTCTCTAAATATCCTCCTGACATCCTTCATGTTGTCTCCCTCTCTTTCATTAATCCCTATCATTCTTATGTTATTCTTCTTTGCATCGTCTTGCAGTTGTTGAATTGTTGTTTCCTGGTTCCTTGTTATTTTCAAAAGATCTTTCCTTTCCTGTTCACTAGCTGCAATCCTGTCTTCAAGGTCTGAAATTCTATCTTCACTTTCATTAAGGCGGTTTTTACAACTTTCAGTGGAGTTTTTTATTTCCTGTATATCTCTGTGCATCTGCATTATGTATTCTGTTTGTTTCTTATATTGCTCGTCTAGGGATTCTATCTTTTTGTTTAGTTCCTCCAATTTTTTATCTGTGTTTTCTTTAGATATATTTAGAATCTCTTTCATTTCTTTTATCATTTCTTCTTTTATCTGGGAGATTATTTCGAGTTTGAATTTCTTTAAAGCTTCCTGGAGTTGCTTGTCAATTTCAGTGGCTATTGTGTCCGATATATGAGGTGGATGGGATATATTTTCTTCTATATACATCGCTCCTAGGGTTTCTTGAGATGGGCTGGAGGTTTGAGGTTGTAATTTGGTCTTTCGTTTTGTCATTTTCCTATATTTCTGTGTTTCAAGTGTTATTTGAAAGCTTCCTCGGGATCTGTTGAAAATCCCCTTCTATGTTTGGAGCAACTGAGACTCTGGCACCGCGCTACCCCAAGCCATTAGGCCTACAGAACCAGTGGCCCTCCTCTGCCTGCTCAGAACTCCGCAGTTCCAGACAAGCTGGGCCTCAGGGACACTGTGCGCCCAACTGCCCCTTGGAAGCTCCACAGTTCTTTAATCGCAGCCGGGTTAGGGTACTCACCACAGGCCGCAGTGCTTCAGGAACCTGTGGACCCTCCCTGGTTGCAGAGGTATCCACAGTCCTCCAGACACATGGAGAGGCCGATGCAGGCACCCCAAATCTGCCCAGCTCCTCCTCTGCAGACCAATGGCCAGGCGCAGCAGCTAAACAGGCTGGGCTAGGCTGGTAGTGTGGGCCAGCCCACCTATTGGGAGCTCAGCAGGTCTCCAAGTGAAGCCGGAATGGGGAGGCTGATGTGGAAGCCTCAAACCCACCTCTCCCCTTCACTGCACCTGGAAGCCTGAGGGAACTCCAGCAGTCTGGGTGCAGATATCCAGAGTCCTCTAGACACGCAGAGAGGCCGGTGAGGGCACCCCAGATCTGCCCAGCTCCTCCTCTGCAGGCCTATGGCCAGGCGCAGCAGCTAAACAGGCTGGGCTAGGCTGGTAATGTGGGCCAGCCCACCTATGGGGAGCTCAGCAGGTCTCCAAGTGAAGCCAGGAATGGGGAGGCTGATGTGGAAGCCTCAAACCCACCTCTCTCCTTCACTGCACCTGGAAGCCTGAGGGAACTCCAGCAGTCTGGGCGCAGATATCCAGAGTCCTCCAGACACGCAGAGAGGCCAGTGAGGGCACCCCAGATCTGCCCAGCTCCTCCTCTGCAGACCTATGGCCAGTCGCGGCAGCTAAACAGGCTGGGCTAGGCTGGTAGTGTGGGCCAGCCCACCTATGGGGAGCTCAGCAGGTCTCCAAGTGAAGCCGGGAATGGGGAGGCTGATGTGGAAGCCTCAAACCCACCTCTCTCCTTCACTGCACCTGGAAGCCTGAGGGAACTCCAGCAGTCTGGGCGCAGATATCCAGAGTCCTCCAGACACGCAGAGAGGCCAGTGAGGGCACCCCAGATCTGCCCAGCTCCTCCTCTGCAGACCTATGGCCAGGCACGGCAGCTAAACAGGCTGGGCTAGGCTGGTAGTGTGGGCCAGCCCACCTATCGGGAGCTCAGCAGGTCCAAAAATTAAAGTTTTAAAAGTGGTATTCTATCATCTAGAATAGAGCTTTGTAAACTCTGGCCCTGTCTGTATTGTAACCATTTTTCAAGGGCACAGTTTCAGGATATTAAATACACTTTCAACATTCTACCATCATTGCTGTCTAGCCCACGACATTTACCCCATCCTGAGCCACTCCCCAACCTCTGTACACTTTTCCCGTGGTTTAGGTCAAAAGTACACTTTTCCCATCATTACTCCACAAAATGTCAGTCTTCTGTTTTCTGGACTCCATGGATATGCTACTTTGTACAGCTAAGGGTACTTTACAGATAGGTTTAAGTGAAGAATGAGTGAAGTGAGAAGATTATTTTGGATTACATGGGTGACTGACTGTAGATGTGACAATGCAACGAGAGATGAAAGTGATACTTCTTGAATGAAGTGAAGAGGCCATACAGGATTGCAGGCAGCTTCTGAAACCTAGAACTTTCTGCCCATAGAAAATGAGAACCACTGAGAGGGCTGATGGAATAAAGGAAGCTGAAGAAAGATAAGCCATTGGTTGGGTTTCATAGCAACTATGAGAGAGGAAACACAATTTGACCTTAAAAGATGTGATAACTTTTACACACAATGGGACATAAAATAAAGCTATCTCTGAGTTCAAATTATACAGGTCATAGATAGTCCAAAAGACAGACTGGGAGCTAGCACAGAATCCTGAAGAAAGAGACTGTCAGCTCAAGAAGAAAAATACTGATGAAGACCAGGTTTTGTGTAGTCAAAGCTGACTGACAACAGAAAGTGATGAAAAAGAGTAGCAAAGGAGATAGGTTGGCTTGGGAAGACACATGAGAATGTTTTTATTAGCAGGAGAAATTCACTAAGTACTAGAATTATTTGCATTTGTGATGTATTCTCAAATTACATCACTGTTACAATATGCATCTAATATATGTTTCTGGATAATTTAAATAGTAACTATATAAAATTTACTGATTTTCATGAGAGAAGCATAGTTCTAAGCATAATCCTCTCTGGTACTACCATATCCTCAGGTTTAGGGAGATTAAAATATGTACTATGCCTACACACATCAAAAGATTTATTTGTTTCATTCCATCATCTGTCTACACTTTTGGATGAAGTACAAGATATGAAAGTTAAAGTTCATGACATTAACTTAGGTAGCAGATTTAGCAATCCTGCAGTGAATACTGTTGGGGCCTTAGAACTGTGTGATGTCATCCATAGGTCACAGAACACTGCTGAGACCTTAGTGATAACTGGTATCTAACGCCACACTGAGCATTAGAGAAGACAATGATCTGGTGAACACCTTGTGTCTTGTGTTATTTGGTTTTTTGATTGTATCAATTTCATTCTTTAGTATTAATTTTCTGAGAGACACTCAGATAGAATCTTAATTGATATTAGTTTAGTAATTCTCCAAAGAGTTGAACTATGAAGCACAAAGAGGAGAAGAAAAACCTGGGCAGGAAATTCTTAAAACGACCTGGGGAAAACTCAAAATATAGAAGAGGTATGAGACAGTATATTCTTGGGGAATAGGGAACCTGGATTTGCCTTCTAAAAAGAGAACGGAGTTAATTTCTAGTTTTTGGTACAGGGGCACTGGAAAGAAAGATAAAGAAGGAGAAGAGAAGTGATTCAAAGGGAAGGGGAGTGATATGTACCTGTTCTTGAAGGTCCATATAATCTGAGAGTAAGAGAAGGCTCAGGTCTTGTCACTTTGTTCCTTAGGACTGGGTCTCTCTGTCACATACATAGGTCAGACAACTTTTTCTCTTAAAAATGTGTTTTCTGTCATTTTCCTTTTTCCTAAGGGCATTGGGGAAGTACAGGAAATTTCAAGTTTTGACAGTACTTTTCATCTCTTGATGAAGAAACTGTAGTTCATAGAATTGAAGCAAACATTTTTTAAAAGTTTAAATGTGTGTGCATGAATGATTATCAAGTCATAATTTTTTACTCAGGAGTAAAAAAATCTAGTATGAAAATGTGTCTCCAGGTCTTCTTTGTAAAATATGAGAAACAAACACATGTATGCACATGGGCACACACACACACACACATTCATTCACACAATACTATTTAATCATGAATTATGAATTAAAAAGATAAGGTTTGGCCCTTTATGGAAAAATTATGAGCTAACAGTTGTGTTTCCTTGGAGACTAACAGTAACAAATGACTCCTATAAGGAAGACACTTGTTCAGTGATGAGAGGGGCAGATAGGGACCAAACCCAACATTCTCACAATTCTCAGAACAGTCTGATATTCACAACAGATTTTCAGTTTTTTTATAACTTGTAGAGTGAGTTTGTCTTTATCTTCAATTAAATCAGCACATATTGAAATGTCAATTGTAAACTATGAAATATGGAAAGCACATATTCATACTTATTCATAGGCACACAAAACACAAACAAAATACAAAAATATACCAAAAGACAACAAATACTTTCTTTGAACATAGTTATCCACTAACTATGTGCAAAATCTGTTTGCCTTCCCAAAGCAGCTTACAACCTGGCTTCATCAGAAGACAATAAGCTCTAGTTACAACTACACCTATAATCTGTGGCTTGTTTATGTATGCACACAGTGGATGTGAAGGTTGGTAGGACAACTGTCTTCTGCCAACTAATTGATGGGCTGGAGCTGAAGAACAATTGTCAAATTAACATGTAGTTAACATGTTAACATGTAGTTAACATGTAGTTAACAATTGTCAATTAACATGTAGTTTCACAGAGAACCCAGGGTTATCAATATCTCAGTCAAGTGGAAAGTGGAAAAGGAAAGTCCATGGGGAGATACAGTTGTGTCTATGGCCACAGAGGTGGTATATGTCACTTCCCATTTTCCTTTGTAGGAAATGTAATTGCAAGACCAGAGCTAACTGCAGTGGTCTGTCCAAGTTGAAATGAGTAAGCAAGCAGTCTCTCCATAACTGGCACATTGTGCAGGTGTAATGATCTGTAACAAGTAATGATGGAATAAACATTACTCTACATTTAAAATTTTACTAATAGGAACCATAATGTTTACCTTGGAGGATGGAGGGAACTTATAATCAGTGAACATGTCAAATGATAAGAGTCATTATTTGCTTAACGTTGTCTTTCTTGATTTTCATTCAATTTCCCAGGAAAGTTGGATTTTCCAGATGTTCTGCAAAGTAGAGCCAAATGCAAGATGGCTCTGATGCAAGATGACAAAGTGGCAGATACTTCTCCTTCCACCTTGGAGGACTTTGCCTATGAAAGCAAATTCCTGGATGCAGGTATGAAGGCTCTATTGACCAGGGTGCAAAAGGGAAGGTAGAGGCTAGGCATATTTCAGAATTGAGATGAGTGCTTCTGAGCATCAGTTGATACAAGGATGCTCAGTCAGGAAGAAACTGAAAATAATTAACAGTGGAAACAAAAATGTCAAAGGGGCAACACATGAGAAAACTGAAGAAGCCCAAATCATTGTAAGATTTGGTTTTGCTCAAGAAATCATGGGAGAGTGTCTGAGTCACATAGGAAGAGAAAGACCCAGGGAGGAACACAGTAGACTGACAGGAAAGCACAAAGACACTAATAGCTTAAAAGAAGCCCAGTTTAAAAGGAACGTCAAAAGATCTGACTCAAGACATATTAAAGAGATATCCAATCCGTGAACACAGCACCTCCATGTATTGTCCTAGCCAGCACTCCCCCATGTATTCCTACTCAATCCCTTGTACACTGCTACCCACTTCTCATGCTTCCTTGCAACCTCCCATGTGCACATGAATTCTACATTGTTATTTACCCAGTTATACAAATTGTAATATTTATTCTGACTTTAGATGACCCTACATTTATTATCTTGATTTTTGTCTAAGTTTGTATAAATAGAAGTGCAAAATGTGTACCTTTTTTCTGGGTCTTTTCACTCATCCTTGCATTTATGACTGTTATCCATGTGACATATGATGATAGTGTGTATACTGACATTACTGCATATTTTCCATTGCATGAAGAAAAAGAATTTACTCATGGATCATACTTTGTTGGGCACGAAGGTTGCCTCCTTTCAGGAGAGGAAGGTGATACTTTGCTATATTAATGCAATTTTGATTTTTGACTGTATTTTGGTATATTAATACCTTTTTGCTTGCTGAAATTCTAAGAATTACTATATACCTATGTTAACCAATTCACAACTTAATCTTTTGTTTTCTAATGCAAACATTCAGATCCTTTTAATCTTTTATAATCTTCATGGTAGCCTAGGATATTTTATATGTCTTTTTAAAATATTGTATTTTAAAAACAAAAGGATAGAAATGATACAGAATTTCAATTAGTAGGAAATTAACATTAGTTAATATATTGCATATTTTTATCTTAGGAGTGGTGGTTCAGATTACAAGATTTAGGGATAAAAAATGATCAGATGATCAATGAAAGTACAAACTTTTTTTAATGAACTGACAGATTAGTAGTATAGTCATCTATCTTGTAGATATAGATACATGCACACATATATGTACACCTATATACATATAATCTCTTCCCTTCTTTTTCTCCTTTCATCCCAGTTGTTCTTTCCTTTTGAGCACTTTCTTCCCCTTTCATTTTCACAATATCTATTGTACATTTTGGATCTTATTACTCTTTCAGTTTTTTTACACTAGGGAGACAATGCAGTATTTACACATGTGAGTTTGATTTATTTCACTTATGAATATGGTCTCAAGTTGTGTCCATTTACCTATAAAAGCCTCAATTTATCATTCTTTATATCTGAGTAGTACTACATTGTATGGGAAGCAGGTAGAAGACTGTGAAGCAGCAAGCCGCAAGCAAAAACAACAGCAGTATCAGTATCAGGCCTGCCTTTCCTCTCTCCCTTTATATTCCACTCAGGCTGTAAACCTGTTGGTTCATGTCATCCACACCCAGGATGGGGCATCCACTATCTACCTCCTTAATCCTAGCTTCGTTCCCTTAATCTACATTCACACATCCTATTGCAGCCATCTTTGAAACTCCATACCTGTGGCTTCATGAGGCTTTGGAGGGGACATGTAGATACAATCCACAACATGATCTAATGATTTTATCTTTGTATGTAGCTAGCCATCATCTATCCATATGCACCTCAACACCTCTCACCAAAATAAATGAGCTAACTTACATAATTCTTCATAAAACTTGTACTCCATAATCTTTATTTGTATAATTTATTTCCATTAAACTGAGCCAATAGTAGTAGTAGTAGTAGTAATAATAACTGTTAGTGAATGTATATCACATTTTAAGCATTGTCAAGTTCCCAATATTCCATACACATCATATATATATATATATATATATATATATATATATATATATGATACCTAATTCCAGTTAAACTTGCCACGTTTGGAGTTCTAATTCCCATTACAGAATTACCATGAGTGGTAACAAGGCTAGAAACATGTGTGTTCTGGAGTGACAGAGAACCTAGGCTATGCTGTGTATCAATGTTTATTGTTCCTGCTTCTTTAACTTCCCAGAATTGGAACACACAAAGCATGCCTCTGAGACACATGAGGTGGTTCCAAGCTCAAGTCTAGAATCAGGAGAGACTTCGTCAGCCTCAGAACATTTGCCCTGCATTTCTTCTTCAAGCATGCACATTCCTGTGGACCATGATGGTAAGGCAGACACAAAGGTGACCTCAGGGTGGGCAACAGGTGCAGCTGAGCGGCCTCCCAACCCTACTCACTTCACCTTTCCTTCACATACAGGGCAGGGCCTCAGGGGAGAGGGATAAAGACTGACTCCTCTGGGTGGGGGGACAGATAGGAAATCTGCCTTGCAGAGGAGGCAAAGCTCCTCAGCACACATGTACACATGGTCACAGAGGTGGATATGGGTGAGGTTGAGAGCCCAGGTGGAGATGTGCAAGGGATGGGATCAGAGCCTCCCCCTCAGATCAGTGCACACTCAGCTCACACTCACATGGTATACTGTTTATACTAAGTACAAGCGCATTTCTCATCTTTTTACCATTTTTTTTTTACAAATGGCTCTTCCCTCCCCATTGTCCCAGTTCCTATCAGCATTACTAGTGTATGGCCTTACACCTGCATTCTTACAGTCATTCGCAGACTCACCCCTTATACCTCAATCAGTAACAATACACATCACCGTACATGGATACCTCTTTTAACTCCATAATGCTAATGGTAGACAAAACACTAGAGAACTATTGTGCTCTTTCAATATGTGTTTTTCTCACCTTAACACCACATCTTTCACCATGGCTTCAAACTTTCACAGAGCTCCATGTGCTGAGGACATAAAAACCCTCCCTGTAACATGTAAGGCTGCTGTTACAGCGTCTGCCAACACTCACCACTCACACAGTGGATCACATGTGCTGTCATACAATATCACACATGCAGATATGCATTCAGTCCTATCTGCTTTTTCCAGTACCAGAAACATTCACTAAATATATACCATGATACATATATACATATATATATATACATATATATGTGTATAAATGTATATAATGTATATAAATGCATTTTTTCTTTTTTTTTTGGATTTTGGATTTTTTGGATTTGGATTTTTACCGGTACCAGGGATCGAACTCATGACCGCCTGCTTGCAAGGCAGGTGCTTATGCCGCTGAGCTAAATCCCCAGCCCCTGATAAATGCATTTTTTCTACAAGATGCCCCACACACCCATTTTTCAAGAGGACATAACTGTATACACATAACACGCCACACATAGATTTCTCAGTGTCACAGATATCTCCTGTTCCCCCACCTGGGGATATTCTTATGGTCAGCTCATCTCCTTAGTTTTGAAGCTTTCTTTTCTACATACCGATATACTACCTCAATATGTTCTAGGTCTGGGATCTTCCAGGGTGCTTTCAAATCAAGATCCAATAGAGACGGAGAATTCCTCCTTCATGCTGCATTCTGATTTACCTTCCTCCTTGGCCAGTAACCTTTCGGTGTCTGTAGAAGCTACTGAAAAGGAAAGAATACTGAATGTTTACTACAAGCCAGTTGGAGTAAAGAGGGGTGTGGCTGCTTTGGAGGACACTGAAGTTTTGGAGCCTCCTGCAAAGATGATAAAAATAGGAAATGTTGTCTGTCAGGAGAGGATCCCTCCAGAAATCAGCTTCCCTTCCATGAGCCTCACAGGTATCCTAAGTCTGGGTGATGGCGGCTTGGATAGTGAACAGCAAGGAGAAAGGGAAGAGGCTGAGAAGCCACCTGAGAATCTGGCCTTAGAGGCAAGTCCCAGTGCCATGACATCTGCAAAGCCTGAGCACATGTATAGTGGTTTTAGGTGCCTGGGCTGCCTCCAGGTCTTCCCTAATTTGCAGATTCTCAAGAAACATCTGGAGAATGGGGTGGAGGAGAGTGGTTTATGCCTTAATCTTGCCTTTCCCAAAATGAATAACAGCAAGATATCAAGGAGGAAGGAGACAAATATAACAACATATGAAGATGATATGGAGATACTTTTGAATTTCTTGGTATTTTTTTGGCTTTTTGTTGCTTTTTGTATTATTATTATAATAAATAGAAACTAAATCATTTGTTCATGTCTGTAAATAATAAATGAGAGGCACTAATTGAAGAGGGCATCTGAAAGCCTTTTCATCCACAGAATGGCAGGAAGAATCAGCACCTTCATTCTTTGGTTAATTATTTTCTCATCTCTGTCCCCTTACCCACTTCATTCTGATGTTTCCAGAATGAGATTCAAAGTTCAGTTTTATAATTCAATTTTATTAGTGCATGTAGTGGTACACGAAGTTTACATTTGGTATTCAGAGTTAGTATATGTACATAACACATCTTAGTTCCTTTTTCATGCCCTCTCTCGCTTTTCCCACCTTCCTTTCTCCATCTTTTGATATCTTCACATTTTAATTTTAATTTTCACATTATTTTGGTACTGGGAATCAAACTCATGACCTCATGCTTGCCAGGCCAGTGCTGTGCCACTGAGCCATGTCCCCGGCCCCTTTCACTTTTTAAAAAGATCTACCTCCCACATCCAATCATCTATTTTTATTTTGTTCTTTATTTATACTTTGGAGTTCTCATACAAAAGAAACCATGTGATATTTAAACTTATGTATTTGACGTATTTCACTTAACATCATGGTCTCAACATACATCCATTTTTGTACAAATGACTCAAGTTTATAGCAGAGTAGTACCCCACTGTGTTTAAAAACTACATTTTCTATTTTATGCTAAAATACTATGATTAAAACTATTTATTTTTAAACATTTTGTTTATGTACAATTTAGGTATACATTATGATCACATTCATTATACAGAATTTGTATTTGTACATGATAAGTCTTGATTCCTTTTTCCCCATTTTCATCTCCTCCTTTCAAATCCTGTTCCTCTGATTTTTTACAGAGCTGTGTTTTCATTTTATCCTCCTCTTCTGTTTTTTATTTCCTTTCCTTGCTTTCCTTGCCCTCTTCTCTAGTTCTGTTTTTTTAATAAACAGTTCTTCCTATTTCACAGTATATATTGTATATTTGTTTTTATTTACAATTTGTTTCTTACATTAGATAATGTGATACTTACATACATGTCAATTTATTTCATTTATTCTCATAGTCTCACGAACCATCCATTTAGCTACAAATGTCTCAATTTTGTCCTTTATGCCTGAGTAATACTCCATTATATTAAAAAAACTGCATCTTTTTTATCCATTCCTTGGTTAATGGGTATCTGGTAAATTACTAGTCACAAATTACTTTTAGAATGTTCAAACAAATAATTTTAAAGTATGAAGCTAACTATTTATTGATTCAACTATTTACCAATTATTAGATATTAAGTGTAGACAAATAGTATGTATCTGAAAACAAAGGAGGTAGCCTCATTTGTATGAGTGCAAAGTAAAAGAACTGTTAACACAATTAACAGTTACAGTTTTGCAAACTTTATTTTTAAAATTTTTTATTATAGGGGCTGGGGATTTAGCTCAGCGGCATAAATGCCTGCCTTGCAAGCAGGCAGTCGTGAGTTCGATCCCTGGTACCAATAAAAACAAAAAAGACCAAAAAAATTCTTTTTATTATAAAGTGAATAAAGCAAAAGAGAACAGAACAAAACAATGCAAGCAGCACAGCACTTCACAAGCAGACAGCAGTAACTACCATGTCTCTTTTCTTAGAAATAGTTGAGCATACCTTCACACACAATAATATTAAATGTAACAATACCGTATAAAACCATTCAAATGAATGAAAGCATTACAGAACTTCAAAACCAAACCAACTAATAGGAAATGAACAATGGCTACTGTAATACCTCATTTTCTTAAAAAATTTGTCTATATCATCACACATAATAAAATGAAACATAAGAGAATAGAACCAATCAAAAAAGAACAAAAGCATGGAAGGACTTCAAGATGATAGTAAATTAGCAATGGCTACCATAATGTCTTGTTTTCTTCAAAATTGTTCGGCCTTACTGTCCTCCTCTCCAGGGAGTAGTACTTTTTTTCTAGTTCCCACTCAAGTTCTCACTACTATAACTAGTGGAATGCTAGCTAGTTTGCATATCAGGGCCTGTCGTCAAGCTTAGAATAAAATCAGCCTTACCCAACTTCGTGACTGAGCACTGGAGAATGGGTGGTCAGCAGAAAGCCAGCAAGTGTTCATTAGACCAGAGTAAAGACTGGGAAAGGTTTTTGTTTTTTTTTTAGAAAGAAAACAGCATAAGCAAATCAAGGAAAATCACATCATCATGATGTATGTGAGAAATAGTAAGTAAACACTAATTCAACATAGCATGAGACTTTGAATATAATTATAATGATGCAATTGAGTATTTACCATTAATGGTTCTAGTTTCCATACTTTAATTCTCATAAGAAGTTATTTAGGAAGCTACTCTGTCTTGCAGAGAAGGAAACCCAAGCCTGTTCAAACCCAGATTATCTGACTCTAGAGGGAGCTCACAAGAACTATGCTGCTCTGTGTTGCTAGAGTTCAGAAAATAAGACCACCTTGCGCCATGGTCATGGGGGCAATGGTGCCAAGTTTCTTTGGGGTTTTAAGTTTCTTTTAGACTTGGTTCCTTATACTTTCATGCTAAAGACAGGGGTTTGAAGCTTCAGCATACACCCAGATTGTGTCTATTGCTTGCTGAAACCTTGACTTGCTCAGCCCTCAACTCCAGAGTTTCTGAGTTAGTAAGTTGAGATTGGGACCCTAGCATTTGCCTTTCTGAAAAGTTCTTGGATGATGCTGATGTTGCTGGTCTGGGGCCAGATTTTGTGGGCCACTTTTTTAAGGAAATGGATTCTTGGTTTATTGATAACACAGATGGACATGAACACAAATTTTTTATGTAAATAAAATATTTATATCTTATTTATTTATGGCATGCTATATACTTTTGGCATGGTACTTTTCATAAGCTGTTGTATGGCTACATTGATAAGTGCTTTATTCCCATGGAAAAGACTTGTAATCATATAAATAAAATAGATATCTTACTGTTATTTGTCAGTTGTAGTTACAATCTCAAAAGTTTCCTAGTGAAACAGGTTTTTTGCTTGATCTCATGTTTTCATTATTATTCTAGTTTTTATGCAAAAATGCAAAATATAGCATCTGTTCTCATGAGGACTGAAATACTGGTCACAATTTCACATCATTTGATTTTATTCACTACATAATAAATCTGTTTAATTTGCCTGCTAGAGATTTTAGAAACACTGTATAGCCAAGATTAAGGAGCTATCTTTAGGATGCTGGTTGGATTTTATGTTTTATAAATTAAATATTTTAATGATAGAATTCTATTTATTTCTACGTGTTTCCACTGAAAAATTTCTTTGGCCTTACTGTCATTGAGACTAAGAATGTCTCTCAAAAATGAAACACTCAATCTCCAAGAAAATAATATGAGTAAGAAAAGTGCTTTTGGGTTACTGATTCTCCAGCCCATGACAGTTGTTGGGCAGCAGCTGCTTGGCAGAGTGGTGGCCTGCAGGAAGTGTTTTACTCTGGAATGTTCTGGCCTTAGCTAAGCAATGCCTGCTTGCACCTGTCATCCTGGAGAGCATTTATATCAGGTTGGTGATTTTGCTTTATCAGCTACACATTGTTTTACATCTTCTCACCTCACTTCAAATCATACACCCTTCTGATACCTGGAATTTGAATTCCTACCTTTAGAGAAAAAATTAATTTTTTTTAAAAAAATCTATATCGCACGAGAGTCAGATTAGATTTTCTTAGTTACTTCATTGAGATGTAACAGAGAAAAAAGTGATTTTCTTTTGGTAACATTAGGTTCATATTTTGCTAATATCTTTGCAGAATAACTCTGAGCTTTTGAAATTTGGGTAGTTCTGGTTTTCTTATCCTGTTAGCTTTGTTCTGTATTTCAGAACTAGCTTTAGAGTGTGAACCTGTATTACTGACAAAATGAAAAAGAGTGTAGATAGTGAAACAAGTGTGGTGTGTATGCTGTTCATAAGCTAATGGATAACTTAAAAATCAGGCCCAATTCTCATCTGAAAGGAACTCCAGGAACTAGAGCAGCATTGTAAGACACTTGTGCACTACCTGCATTGTGGCACTGCAGTCTTAAATTCAGAAAAGAGCTACACTGGTAACTTACTCAAAAGTTTAAAATGAGTAATATCTTGTGTTTAATAGTTTAGAAGCCTTCAGTAATTCTTTACATCTTAAAAAGGAAAGATTTGGAAGGAATACTGTGCTTTTTTAAAATTTTGGGAAAATACAATATTTATTAAAATAAACTTGAAAAATGAAATCTATAATACAACCATCCCATCATTTAAATCCTCTTTGTTAAAGTAACTTGAAACTTGTAAGTAAACTAACTCTAGCTTTGTGAAATAGGGCTTTAACTCTTGATTACTGACATGTGTGATCTGTAGAATCTGTCAGTGAACAGAGAAAGTAGGGTGCCCTTCCAAATAGAGAACTGAGCTAGGTGTAGTGGCACATGTCTCTAATCTCATTACTTTGGGAGGCTGAGGCAGGACAATTGTCAAATGGAAGCCCAACCTGCAATTTAGTGTCTCAGTGAAACCCTGCTTCAAAAAATGTTTTTGTTTGGTGATGTCACTCAGAGTGAAAGCCCTGGGTTCAATTCTCAGTACTAAGGAATGATATTCAGTGATTTTCCTACCTAGAGAAAATCCACTGACTTTTGTTAACTAAAATAGTTTGCAATTTAAAATAAGCATAAAAGAGTACTTATTTTAATAATGTGTTAAAATTAAGAAAAGATATCCATGTAATTTGAGTTTATGTTTAAAACTGAAAGGGAAAAGTGTACTATTTGAAAGTTAGAATGTTTCTGTTTTAAACAGAAATGACATATGCCATTATTGAAAATTAATTCATTAATGTAGAATAATGTATGTAATGTAGAATAATGAAGTCGATTTGTTATTATCTATGTTCTAATTTTTTGCTTATTTATTCACTTTTATTAGTACATGTTTGTCATATACAGTGATCACATTCATCACAGGGAATTTTTACCTATTCATAATATGTTTTAATTCTTTTTCCATTCTCCTCCCCCTTTTTCAACCCTTCTTCCCTTCTCCATTTACAAAATATGTGTTCCTGGTTTTCCCTTCTATTCATTTTTAAAACTTTTTTCTTCCCTCCCCCCCCCTCTTGCTCCACTTCCCATTTGAACACGTTCTTCCTGCCTCTTGATATCTCCCCTCTATTTTGTTCCTCAGTTATCCTTCAGATCTCTTACACAAGAGAAGCAATGCGACATTTCAACATGTGTATCTGATTTATTTCACTTGACATTATGGTCTTGACGTACATCCAGTTGCCTAAAAATGACTCGTTTACCTTCTTTATAGAAGAGTAGTACTCCATTGTATATAAATACCAAATTTTCTTTCTCTATGCATGTATTGATGTGCATATGGACTGTTTTCAAGATTTAGCTGATACAAATTGTACTGCTATCATGAATCACTGTGGTCCAATGCTTTTAATTCTTTCAGAAAGATACCTAGAAGGGACACAGCTGGGTTAAATGGAATCTCTAGTTTTTGTGTTTTGAGGAAGTTCCATATTGATTTCCATACTGGTTGTATCAATTTACACTTCTGCCAGTGATGGAAATATGTTCCTTTGCCCCCACAGTCCCACCAGAATTTGTCATTGGTTCATTTGTTTTTGTTTTTTTTTTTAATTTTATTTAAAAGGAAAAAGAGAAAAAACAAAACAAAGCGGTGTAAGGGTACAAGTAATACAGAACTACAAAGAAAAAAAAAAGTAAGAAATCTCCAGTTAATAGATTACACATTATCGTCTTAGAGATAGTTGCTCAAGTCACAGCATCAAAGCATACAAAGTGAGCCCATTGAGTCTGAAAATGGCGGCGAGCTAGGGGATCGAGCGAAGAATCTCTCCAGAGAATTCAAACTCAAAGCTAAAAAAAAAAGACAGCATGGAGAGGACCAGACAAATCGATAGCAATTCTTATTAACCAAGACAGTACAGCTGGAGGATTTAAAGTCGTGCTGAGACCGGAGGCTGCAAATCCTGCGCCCTTAAATCAACGAACAGACTCGTGGACCCAGCACGAAAAGCTGAGTTGCTTTTGGGGACTGCGGAAACTGAGACCCAGATCGAGACTCCAGGTGGCAGCCAGTTCTACACCGCTGCACCAGAGCAGATGTACAGCGCTCTGGCATTTCGAATCTAAACGGTGCACAGAAATCTGACCGGTCAGCGCTGAGCCGCGAGGTGGGGAAAAGTGGACGGCTTGGTGTGTGGCGGTCCCGGAGTGGGGACTTGCACCGGACTCTGGTGAGTACAGAAAACCCCGCGGCTGCTGGGTTTGACCAGAGAACAGCTGGCCCACCACCACGGGGAAATCAATAACACAGAATCTGGTGCAGACATATTAGCCTGGCGGCAGAAACCGCAGCTTGGTAACATCACCAGGTCCCTCTGTAGGGAAGGCTGGTGGAAGACATCTTGAGTCCTGGCAGAGTCTGATTGCTTGCTGGCTTCAGCTCCGCACGGAGAACTTAGTGGGAGCCATCTTGGTTTTGGGCAGATCTGCTTTTCTAGAGCTCCTATCACAGAGAGGTTTGGAAGAGAACGGCTGGGACCTGGGCAGAATCCTGTGCCATTACCCAGCTGCTTCTGATTCAGGGAGAACTGGCAGGAGCTACTGGGGCTAGACCAGGCCTCTGCTTGGGGCCCAATGGGCGGATGCAGAATGGTCACAACTCAGTGACAACCAGAAAGTACAGCCTAATTTATGAACTAACTGACACAGAGGCTAGAGACTAGACTGTACCGCCCCTGCATCCCAGCCTACCCCAGATAACAGCAAATTGGGGAGGACAGCAAAAACTCAAGCCAGCACGCTTCTGAAAGGCCCTAAGCAATTCGGAGAGGGCCAGAGAACTCCAGGACAGTCTGAAAGAAACCAGAAACATGACAAGAGATAAAAATAAAAAAAAATCTCCAGCTGTTCAACAGGAGAAATTAAACCCAAGAGAACTAAACACTGAAGAGAACAAACACAGTAACCATCCATTGCTCGACACAGCATCAGCCGAAATTAAAAAGTATTTACATGATCTCATAGAGGAATTTAAAGATGTACTCCTGATCCAAGTGAGGCAAGATATAAAGAGATTAATTAAAGAAATGACAAGCCCCGCCCAAGAGAACACAGATGGAAGAACTGAGGAAATCAGAAAAGAAAGAGAAGCATCTGAAGAAGAATTTAAGCATAACTTAGAATACATGAAACAGATCCAAAGAGAATATCAGGAAACTAAAAACTCCATTGAATATTGGCAAAATGCCTTGACAGAAACTAAAGACAACCTTCTGAAACTTGAAGAGAGATTTAGGGCTTATGAACGTGAAAGAAAAAGCCTCTTAAAAATAACAAGGAACCAGAAAGAAGCAATTCTAAAACTGGAAGATGATAAAAAGATGCATAACCTAAGAATAAAGAATGTGAGTGAGGAAGCAGGAACATCCAAAAATGAAATACAAAAAATATTCACAGAGATATTAAAGCAAAATTTCCCACGTATAGCAAAAAGAAATGATATCCAGATAAAAGAAGCATACAGAACGCCAGCTACCTACAACCAAAACAGATCTACGCCTAGGCATATAATAATCGAGATCCCAGAAATCCACCAAAAAAACAGAATATTAAAAGCAGCCAGAGAAAAGATGCAGGTTACCTATAACGGGAAATCTATCAAAATAACAGCACACTTATCAACACAAACTCTTAAGTCAAGAAGGGAGTGGGGAGAAATATTCCAAGTCCTGAAGGAAAAAAATATGCAACCTAAGTTCATATATCCGTCAAAACTCTCTCTAAAAATTAATGAAGAAATAAGATACTTTCAAGACAAGGAGGAACTGTGGGAGTTCGTGGCCACCAATCCAACCCTACAGAGAGCGCTGAAGGACATTACAGAGAAAGAGAGGAAGAGATATCAGGATTACAGCTACAGTGGCAGAGAGGCCTCAGTGTACGGGGCAGACCATGGAATGAGGGAATAAGGTGGACAAATTATAGCAGAAAAGTGGAGTAGCAGACATGAGGCAGAGACGGTAAGCTAGTCTTTGGTAGAGACAGCTCTGAAACTATATTTTAAAAAAAAGCAGAGGTCATTGCTAATGGTGTATAATGATTTAAAAGACACAGTAGTCCTAGTGCCATATTTAGATTGAATTAAATTTGTTCTGGTCTGTCCACTCATATCAGATTTGAGGACACAGACCTCTAGAACCAAAAATAGCAGGTTATACCATGGTAACTATCCTTATTTTCCTATTGACTTAAGCTGAAATCCTGTATTACTTACATTGTCTTACTATGACTGATCTTAATTGTATCTGAATCATAAGACTATTGGTTGGCCTTGACTGATCCTATTTGAAATCGGTATGCGTGTTAGAATCAACCCTAAAAGTAGAGGAAACTACTCTGAGCATGACAGGATGTAAAGGATATCCATACTGGTATGAATCAGTAACAGCTCTCAAATACTACAATGCAGTCAAAGATAAGTTTTTATAAAAATAGGTGATAGTATATTTAACTATAATAAGCCAGTGTTGTCGACAAATCTATTGAAAATAACAAGAGAAAACATAGTAGCTACGGAAGATCATTTATATTATAGTTTTATAAGTCTTATCCATTGCATGTTTATCTAGGAAATTGTTTCGCTGTCTTGTTATGACTTGGTTTTCCCTATAATACAGAGAGGATAGGAACAAATACTCTGAGGAAGAGACCTGAAAAACCCGAGGCTTATTTTGTAGCATTATAATATAAATTCTAGCAATCTATTGCTTGCTGATTAAAATGACTCTGGACTGGTTTCTTCAGCTCAACTTCAGCATATGCAGAGATGGGGACGGCTATCACAAAGAGAATGAGAGATGCGATGGTAGTTGGAAATGTCTTCCCTAATCTGGAACTTGAGGACCTAAAAAGACTCCATCATCCTGTAATGATTTGATTTGTTCTATAATATGCAATAAGTATAGAAAGTGGGTGAAGTTAGGGACAACTATTTGTAAGAAGCTAGAGACAGTTAGATAAGGTAGATCTCCAGTGGACTTGCTTTGAAATCTGTATTTCTTTAAATTGTTTTTTTTTTTAATGTTCTGTTCTGTTTTGATATGGTTAACCTTATCCTCTTAGAGATGTAAAACAAATAGGTGGGACTGATAATCATATTACGGAGCTTTTGTTCGGCCATAAAGCAGAATGGTTTGTAGGGTCACTTTTTTGAATGTCATTCTAAATACTTTAATTCTATAACCTGAACAGCCATTTCGAAGAAGACAATTTGTAACTCATCAACTGGCAATTTCCTACCTTTTGTTTGTCTGTAATTTAGTATTATTTCTACCCTTTTTTTTTAATCTCCATGTATTTTTTTTCGTTTCCTTTTCTTTAAATAAAAAAAAACCATACAAAGTGAACATTCAAACAGAGAGACTGCAAACAGTTGTGTTCAATGATCCAACCAAAAACATTAATATGGTCAGCTATTTAACACCCCTAAACACACTTGCAGTTGTATCCTTTAGAGCATTTTTTCCCTCTCTTTTTTACAACAAAATTTACACATTTTGGGTTTTATTACTCCTTAGTTCTTATTACTTTTTTGGAAAAGAATAAAGTCAAATATGGCAAAACAAAGCTGTCAGTCAAAACCAAGGATAGACATAGTACATGATGTAAGAAGAGAGTACAAGGTTATCAACAATGGTTACCACAATGTCTCTTGTTTCCTTAAAAAGAATTGTCTATCACATTAGGTATTATAAAGTTGAACAAAACAGTAGAGAACAAGACCAATAAAACTTAAACATTGTAAACATTACAAGACTTCCAAAGGAGATAATAGTCAAACCAGAATGGGCATCTTAGTGAATGTTATTGCCTTCAAAGTAATTGCCTAAACCAAACTTGATACTATCATACAGAATGGAACAGAGTCTAATCAGTCAAAACCAGATAGTGGGAGTATTACAGGACTTCAAAACAAGTTAATAGGAAATCAAAAAAAAAGTTACTATAATATATCCTGCTAATTTTTTTTAATTTTTCCCCTTAATTAAAAAATCATAAAAGATAACTAAATAATTTTTTAGTGAATAAGGGAGAGATTGAGAAAAAAGAAGACATAACAACATAACAATACACGTCAAAGCATGACTGTTTCAGCAACCTAGTGCTTCACCACCAAATAACCCGATTTAGTAGTTACCATAGTGTCTATCTTTTTCCTTGAAATATTTGAATATAACTTCATATAATATAGCTTCAAATATTTCCATATCAAGAAGCCCACAATAAAGCCTTTCCAATTAATAAGTGAAAACTTTATAAGGCTTCAAGGCCACATAATAGGGAATCATGATTACCATATACTTTTATATATTTGAATCACTACTTACATTAGGGAAACTATTCGGTATTCACACATGCGAGATTGATTTATTTCACTTATGAGTATGGTCTCAAGCTGTGCCCATTTATTGATAAATATCTCAATGTGATTCTTCTTTATAGCTGAGTAGTACTCCATTGTATAGAAATACCACAACTTTTTTATCCATTCCTCAGTTGATGGACACTTGGGTTGTTTCCAAGATCTGGCAATTACAAATTGTGCTGCTATAAACATAGGTGCACAGATATCCCTGTGGTATGATGCTTTCAGTTCTTCTGGGAATATGCCTAGAAGTGGAATAGCTGGAATAAATGGGACTTCCAATCCCAGCTTTTTGAGAAATCTCCAGACTGACCTCCACAAAGGTTGTACTCTACACTCCCACCAACAGTGTAGGAGAGTTCCTTTTTCCCCACAGCCTCTCCAGCATTTGTTGTTGTTGGTTTTCTTGATCCTGGCCATTCTTTCAGGAGTGAGATGGTATCTCGGTGTGGTTTTAATTTGCATTTCTCTAATGACCAATGATGATGAGCACTTTTCATGTATTTATCTGCCATTTGTATTTCTTCATCTGAGAAGTGTGTATTCATCTCAGATGCCCATTTTTGGATTGGATCTTTGAATTTTGGGAGTCTGAGTTTTTTTTAATTCTTTATATGTTTTAGACAAGAGTCCCTTGTCTGAGAGACAGTTCACTAAAATCTTTTCCCAGTTTGTGGGTTTTCTTTTCACTATGCTGGAGATTTCTTTTGACATGCAGAAACTTTTTAATAAGAAGTGGTCCCAGTTATTGATCGTGGGAAGTATTTCCCATGCGGTTTGAGTCCTCTTCATGAATTCCCTACCTACTCCAATGTCTTCAAGGTTTCTACCCAATTTGTCTTCCAATAGATTTAGTGTTTCTGTTTTAATATTTAGATCTTTGGCCCATTTAGATTTTAATTTAGTACATGGTGATAGACATGGGTCTAGCTTTAGTTTCAGCAAATAGAGAGCCAGTTTTTCAGGTGCCATTTATTAAAGAGACTGTCGTTCTTCCAGTGAACCTGCTTGGCTCCTTTATCAAAGATAAGGTGATTGAGTGTGTTTGTAGTTGTGGTTGTATCTTCTAATCTATTCCATTGATCTTCGGCTCTGTTTTGATTCCAATACCATGTTGATTTTACTACTGTTGCTTTGTAGTATAACTTCAAGTCAGGGATTGTGATGCCTCTTGCCTTGCCTTTACTGCGTAGAATTGCCTTTGCTATTCTAGGTCTCTTCTGGTCCCAGATGAATTTTAGGAGTGATTTCTCTAGATCTATAAGGTATGTTGATGGTATTCTTATTGGGATTGCATTGAATCTGTACAACAGTTTTGGGAGAATGGCCATCTTCACAATGTTTGTTCTTCCTACCCATGAGCAAGGGATATCTTTCCATTTTCTGAGATCATCTTCAATTTCCTTTTTCAGTGTATTATAATTTTCCCTGTATAGGTCTTTCACTTCTTTCATAAGAGTAATTCCTAAATATTTCATTTTCTTGGTTGCTGTTGTGAAGAGTGTGGTTTCTCTTATTTCGCTCTCTGTGACTTTGTTGTTAGTGTATAGGAATGCTATTGATTTCTGAGTATTGGTTTTGTATTCAGCTACATTACTGAATTTATTTATTATATCTAAGAGTCTTTCAATGGAGTTTAGGGGGTTTTCTATGTAGAATATCATGTCATCTGCAAAAAATAATAATTTAACTTCTTCTTTTCCTATCTTTACCCCTTTTATTTCTCTTTCTTGCCTAATTGCTCTGGCTAGTACTTCCAGTATTATATTAAATAGGAGTGGTGATAAAGGACATCCTTGTCTTGTGCCTGATTTTAAAGTAAAGGCTTTCAGTTTTTGGCCATTGAGTATGATGCTGGCTATTGGTTTGTCATAAATGGCCTTTATTACATTGAGGTAAAGACCATCTATTACAATTTTCTGTAAAGTTCTTATCATGAATAAGTGTTGGACCTTATCGAAGGCTTTTTCTGCATCTATAGAAATGATCATGTGATTCATACTTTTGGCTTTATTGATATGGTGGATTACATTTATTGATTTACGTATGTTGAGCCATCCTTGCATTCCTGGGATGAATCCCACTTGGTCATGGTGTATAATCTTCTTGATGATTTGCTGCATCCTATTGCCAATATTTTATTGAGGATTTTTGCATCTGTGTTCATTAGGGAGATCGGTCTACAGTTCCATTTTTAGTTGGGTCTTTCTCAGGTTTTGGTACTAGAGCAATATTTGCTTCCAGGAATGACTTAGGAAGGATTGCTTCCCTTTCAATTTCATTGAATAGTTTGAGGAGTGTCGGCATTAGGTCTTCTTTGTATTTCTTGTAGAATTCTGCAGTGAATCCATCTGGGCCTGGGCTCTTCTTTGTAGGTAAGGACTTAATTACATTTTCAATTTCATTAACAGAGATTGGGTTATTCAACAGTTTTACATTCTCTTTGGTACTTCATATGTTTCTAAGAATCTGTCTATTTCTTCTGTGGTATCAAACCTGTGAGAGTAGAGGTTTTTGAAATAGGTATTGATGATCTTCTGTATTTCTATTGGGTCTGTAGTGATTTCTCCTTTTTCATTTCTTATTGCATGAATTTGAGCTTTTTCTTCCCTTTTTTTTTAATAAGGTTGGCTAGGGGCTTACCGATTTTATTTATTCTTTCAAAGAACCAACTCTTTGATTCGTTGATTCTTTGGATTGTTTTCTTAGTCTCTATTGCATTGATTTCTGCTCTGATTTTTATAATTTGCTCTCTTCTTTTGCGTTTGGGCTGGACTTGCTCTTCTTTTTCTGGCTGTTTGAGGTATAGCATCAAGTTGTTTATTTGTACTCGTTCTGTTTTCCTGATGTGGGAACTCAGTGCAATAAATTTTCCTCTCAGGATGGCTTTCATTGCATCCCACAAATTCCGGTAAGTTGTATCTGCATTTTTATTTTCTTTTAGTTATTTTTTAATTTCTTCTTTAATTTCTTCTGTGACCCACTGATTACTCAAGAGTGTGTTATTCGTTTTCCATGTGTTTGTGGGATTTTTGCAATATCTTTTATCATTAATTTCTAATTTCAGAGCGCTATGATCCGATAACATGCAAGGGATGATTTCGACTCTTCTGCATTTGTTTAAATATGTTCTGTGAGCTCATATATGGTCTATTTTAGAGAATTATTCATGTACTGCTGAGAAGAATGTGTATTCTGATGTTGTTGGTTGGAACATTCTCTATATGTCTATCAAATCCATTTGTTCGCAGGTGTGATTCAGTTCTGTTATTTCTTTGCTCATTTTCTGTCTGGTTGATCTGTCCCTTGGTGTCAATAGCATATTAAGGTCTCCTGTTACAATTGTGTTACTGATAATTTGAGTTTTCATTTCTGTTAATAATTGTTTTATATAACTGGGTGCTCTGGGGTTTGGTGCATATATATTTAAGATAGTTATGTCTTCCTCTTGGAGTTTTCCCCTAACGAGTATGTAGTGACCTTCTTTGTCCTTTATGGTCATTGTTGGTTTAAAGGTCACATTGTCTGCAAACAAAATGGCTACTCCTGCTTTTTTTTTTTTTTTTGATTCCTGCTGCATGAAGTATTGTTTTCCATCCTTTGACTTTCAGTCTGTGAGTATCCTTCTGGGTTAGATGGGTTTCCTGTAAACAGCATATGGTTGGATTTTGTTTCTTGATCCATTCTACTAGTCTGTTTCTTTTGATTGATGCATTGAGACCGTTTACAATAATGGTTATTACTGTTAAATGCAGGTTTATTGTTGACATGTTATCTCTCTGCTGTTGCATCTTTATCTTTCTGTTCTGTTTAATTATTTGCTTTGCTTAGTGGTTTTTTCCTTTGTGTATCTAAACTGTTTTTCGATGTTTTCTGCAGGGTTGGTTTGGTGTTCATGAAGTTCTTCAGCTGTTCTTTGTCATGGAAGTATCGTATTGCACCATCAATTTTGAATGATAGTTTTGCAGGATACATCAGTCTAGGTTAAAAATCATTTTGCTTTAGGATCTGGAATACTTCACTCCATGCTCTTCTTGACTTTATTGTTTGTGCTGAGAAGTCTGCTGTGATTCTGATAGGCTTTCCTTTATAAGTGATCTGTCTTTTCTCTCTGACAGCTTTTAATAATCTATTCTTGTTTTGGATTTCTGGGATGGTGATTATTATATGTCTGAGTGTAGTTTTATTTTGGTTATGACTATTTGGAGTTCTATATGCTTCACTGATCCTAATGTCGGTTTCTGATCTCATGCTTGGGAAATTTTCAGCTATTACTTCTCTAAATATCCTCCTGACATCCTTTATGTTGTCTCCTTCTTTTTCATTAATCCCTATCATTCTTATGTTATTTTTCTTTGCATCGTCTTGCAGTTGTTGAATTGTTGTTTCCTGATTCCTTGTTATTTTTAAAAGATCTTTCCTTTCCTGTTCACTAGCTGCAATCCTGCCTTCAAGATCTGAAATTCTATCTTCACTTTCATTGAGGCAGTTTTTACAACTTTCAGTGGAGTTTTTTATTTCCTGTATATCTCTGTGCATCTGCATTATGTATTCTGTTCTTATATTGCTCATGTAGGGATTCTATCTTTTATTTAGTTCCTCCAATTTTTTAATTGTGTTTTCTTTAGATATATTCAGAATCTCTTTCATTTCTTTTTTTACCTGGGAGATTATTTCGAGTTTGAATGCCTTTAAAGCTTCTTGGAGTTGCTTGTTAATTTCAGTAGCTATTATGTCTGATATTTGAGGTGAATGGCATATATTTTCTTCTGTATACATCACTCCTAGGGTTTCTTGAGATGGGCTGGAGGTTTGAGGTTGTAATTTGGTCTTTTGTTTTGTCATTTTCCTATATTTCTGTGTTTCAAGTGTTATTTGAAATCTTCCTCAGGGTCTGTTGGAAATCCCCTTCTATGTTCACAGCTCCTGAAACTCTGGCACCCAGTTACCCCAAGCCACTGGGCTTGTAGAACCAATGGCCCACTTCTGCCTGTTTAGAACTCCATAGTTCCAGATAAGCTGAGCTTCAGGGACACTGTGCGCCCACCTTCTTGTTGGAAGCTCCTCAGTTCTCCAAACGCAGCCGGAATGGGGAGGCGGATGTAGATGCCTCAAACCCACTTATCCACTTCACTGCACCTGGAAGCCTGGAGGGTCCCGAACAGTCTGGGCTTTGGGCAAAGTGCACTGAGCACTTACCACAGGCTCTGGGGCCTCTGGAACCTGCGATGCTCTCGTGCTTGCTGAGATATCCACAGTCCTCCAGGCACACAGCGAGGTGGATGCAAGCGCCCCAGATTCACCCCAGCCCTTCCTCTGCACACTGGTGGTGAGGTGCAGGAGTCCCAAATAGTCTGGGCTCCGGGGATAGTGTAGACTCACCTACTTGCTGGAAACTCCACAGTTCTCCAAGCACAACCAGAATCCATTGGTTCATTTGTTGATGATAGCTATTTTTTCTGGAGTGAAATGGAATGTAAGTGTTGTTTTAATAAGAATTTCTCGCCCACAGGTCTGCAGAGGAGGAGCTGGGCAGATCTGGGGTGCCCTCACTGGCCTCTCTGCGTGTCTGGAGGACTCTGGATTTCTGCGCCCAGACTGCTGGAGTTCCCTCAGGCTTCCAGGTGCAGTGAAGGAGAGAGGTGGGTTTGAGGCTTCCACATCAGCCTCCCCATTCCCGGCTTCATTTGGAGACCTGCTGAGCTTCCGATAGGTGGGCTGGCCCACACTACCAGCCTAGCCCAGCCTGTTTAGCTGCCGTGCCTGGCCATAGGTCTGCAGAGGAGGAGCTGGGCAGATCTGGGGTGCCCTCACTGGCCTCTCTGCGTGTCTGGAGGACTCTGGATTTCTGCGCCCAGACTGCTGGAGTTCCCTCAGGCTTCCAGGTGCAGTGAAGGAGAGAGGTGGGTTTGAGGCTTCCACATCAGCCTCCCCATTCCCGGCTTCATTTGGAGACCTGCTGAGCGCCCGATAGGTGGGCTGGCCCACACTACCAGCCTAGCCCAGCCTGTTTAGCTGCCGCGCCTGGCCATAGGTCTGCAGAGGAGGAGCTGGGCAGATCTGGGGTGCCCTCACTGGCCTCTCTGCGTGTCTGGAGGACTGTGGATATCTCTGCAACCAGGGAGGGTCCACAGGTTCCTGAAGCACTGCGGCCTGTGGTGAGTACCCTAACCCGGCTGCGTTTGAAGAACTGTGGAGCTTCCAAGGGGCAGGTGGGCGCACAGTGTCCCTGAGGCCCAGCTTGTCTGGAACTGTGGAGTTCTGAGCAGGCAGAGGAGGGCCACTGGTTCTGTAGACCCAATGGCTTGGGGTAGCGCGGTGCCAGAGTCTCAGTAGCTCCAAACATAGAAGGGGATTTTCAACAGATCCTGAGGAAGCTTTCAAATAACACTTCAAACACAAATATAGGAAAATGACAAAACGAAAGACCAAATTACAACCTCAAACCTCCAGCCTATCTCAAGAAACCCTAGGAGCGATGTATATAGAAGAAAATATATCCCATCCACCTCATATATCGGACACAATAGCCACTGAAATTGACAAGCAACTCCAGGAAGCTTTAAAGAAATTCAAACTCGAAATAATCTCTCAGATAAAAGAAGAAATGATAAAAGAAATGAAAGAGATTCTAAATATATCCAAAGAAAACACAGATAAAAAATTGGAGGAACTAAACAAAAAGATAGAATCCCTAGACCAGCAATATAAGAAACAAACAGAATACATAATGCAGATGCACAGAGATATACAGGAAATAAAAAACTCCACTGAAAGTTGTAAAAACCGCCTTAATGAAAGTGAAGATAGAATTTCAGACCTTGAAGACAGGATTGCAGCTAGTGAACAGGAAAGGAAAGATCTTTTGAAAATAACAAGGAACCAGGAAACAACAATTCAACAACTGCAAGACGATGCAAAGAAGAATAACATAAGAATGATAGGGATTAATGAAAGAGAGGGAGACAACATAAAGGATGTCAGGAGGATATTTAGAGAAGTAATAGCTGAAAATTTCCCAAGCATGAGATCAGAAACTGACATCAGGATCAGTGAAGCATATAGAACTCCAAATAGTCATAACCAAAATAAAACTACACCCAGACATATAATAATCACCATCCCAGAAATCCAACACAAGAATAGATTATTAAAAGCTGTCAGAGAGAAAAGACAGATCACTTATAAAGGAAAACCTATCAGAATCACAGCAGACTTCTCATCACAAACAATAAAGTCAAGAAGAGCATGGAGTGAAGTATTCCAGATCCTAAAGCAAAATGATTTCCAACCTAGACTGATATATCCTGCAAAACTATCATTTAAAATAGATGGTGAAATACGATACTTCCATGACAAAGAACAGCTGAAAAACTTCATGAACACCAAACCAACCCTGCAAAAAATATTGAAAGACAGTTTAGATACACAAAGGAAAAAACCACTAAGCAAAGCAAATAATTAAACAGAACAGAAAGATAAAGATGCAACAGCAGAGAGATAAGAATCCTACAATTAAACAACATTTAACAGTAATAACCATTAATGTAAATGGTCTCAATACACCAATCAAAAGAAACAGACTAGCAGAATGGATCAAGAAACAAAATCCAACCATATGCTGTTTACAGGAAACCCATCTAACCCAGAAGGATACTCACAGACTGAAAGTCAAAGGATGGAAAACAATTCTTCATGCAGCAGGAATCCAAAAAAAGGCAGGAGTAGCCATTCTGTTTGCAGACAACGTGAACTTTAAACCAACAATGACCATAAAGGACAAAGAAGGTCACTACATACTCGTAAGGGGAAAACTCCAAGAGGAAGAGATAACTATCTTAAATATATACGCACCAAACTCCAGAGCACCCAGTTATATAAAACAATTATTAACAGAAATGAAAACTCAAATTATCAGTAACACAATTGTAACAGGAGACCTTAATACACCACTGACACCAAGGGACAGATCAACCAGACAGAAAATGAGCAAAGAAATAACAGAACTGAATCACACCTGTGAACAAATAGGTTTGATAGACATATACAGAATGTTCCACCCAACAACATCAGAATACACATTCTTCTCAGCAGTACATGGATCATTTTCTAAAATAGACCATATATTAGCTCACAGAACATATTTAAGCAAATGCAAAAGAGTTGAAATCATCCCTTGCATATTATCGGATCATAGCGCTCTGAAATTAGAAATTAATGACAAAGGATACTGCAAAAATTCCGCAAACACATGGAAACTAAATAACACACTCTTGAGTAATCAGTGGGTCACAGAAGAAATTAAAGAAGAAATTAAACAATACCTAAAAGAAAATGAAAATGCAGATACAACTTACCGGAATCTGTGGGATGCAATGAAAGCCGTTCTGAGAGGAAAATTTATTGCACTGAGTACCCACATCAGGAAAACAGAATGAATACAAATAAATAACTTGACGCTACACCTCAAACAGCCAGAAAAAGAAGAGCAAGTCAAGCCCAAAGCCAAAAGAAGAGAGGAAATTATAAAAATCAGAGCAGAAATCAATGCAATAGAGACTAAGAAAACAATCCAAAGAATCAACGAATCAAAGAGTTGGTTCTTTGAAAGAATAAATAAAATCGATAAGCCCCTAGCCAACCTTATTAAAAAAAGGAAAGAAAAAGCTCAAATTCATGCAATAAGAAATGAAAAAGGAGAAATCACTACAGACCCAATAGAAATACAGAGGATCATCAACACCTATTTCGAAAACCTCTACTCTCAAAAGTTTGATAACACAGAAGAAATAGACAGATTCTTAGAAGCATATGAAGTACCAAAGCTAGATCAAGAGGATATAAAACTGTTGAATAACCCAATCTCTGCTAATGAAATTGAGAATGTAATTGGGTCCTTGCCCACCAAGAAGAGCCCAGGCCCAGATGGATTCACTGCAGAATTCTACAAGAAATATAAAGAAGACCTAATGCCGACACTCCTCAAACTATTCAATGAAATTGAAAGGGAAGCAATCCTTCCTAAGTCATTCCTGGAAGCAAATATTACTCTAGTACCAAAACCTGAGAAAGACCCAACTATAAAAGAGAACTATAGACCGATCTCCCTAATGAACACAGATGCAAAAATCCTCAATAAAATATTGGCAAATAGGATCCAGCAAATCATCAACAAGATTATACACCATGACCAGGTGGGATTCATCCCAGGAATGCAAGGATGGTTCAACATACGCAAATCAATAAATGTAATCCACCATATCAATAAAGCCAAAAATAAGAATCACATGATCATCTCTATAGATGCAGAAAAAGCTTTCGATAAGGTCCAACACTTATTCATGATAAGAACTTTACAGGAAATTGGAATAAATGGTCTTTACCTCAATATAATAAAGGCCATTTATGACAAACCAACAGCCAGCATCATACTAAATGGCCAAAAATTGAAAGCCTTTACTTTAAAATCGGGTACAAGACAAGGATGTCCTTTATCACCACTCCTATTTAATATAGTACTGGAAGTACTAGCCAGAGCAATTAGGCAAGAAAGAGAAATAAAAGGGGTAAAGATAGGAAAAGAAGAAGTTAAATTATCATTGTTTGCAGATGACATGATACTCTACATAGAAGACCCCCTAAACTCCATTGAAATACTCTTAGATACAATAAATAAATTCAGTAATGTGGCTGGATACAAAATCAATACTCAGAAATCAATAGCATTCCTATACACGAACAATAAAATTACAGAGAGGGAAATAAGAGAAACTGGACTATTCACATTAGCAAGCAAAAAAATGAAATATTTAGGAATTACTCTTACGAAAGAAGTGAAAGACTTATACAGTGAAAATTATAATACACTGAAAAAGGAAATTGAAGATGATCTCAGAAAATGGAAAGACATCCCTTGCTCATGGATAGGAAGAACAAACATTGTGAAGATGGCCATTCTCCCAAAACTGTTATACAGATTCAATGCAATCCCAATAGAAATACCATCAACATACCTTATAGATCTAGAGAAATCACTCCTAAATTTCATCTGGAACCAGAAGAGACCTAGAATCACAAAGGCAATTCTAAGCAGCAAAGACAAAGCAGGAGGCATCACAATCCCTGACTTGAAGTTATACTACAAAGCAACAGTAGTAAAATCAACATGGTATTGGAATCAAAACAGAGCTGAAGATCAGTGGAATAGATTAGAAGATACAACCACAACTACGAACACACTCAACCACCTTATTTTTGATAAAGGAGCCAAGCAGGTTCACTGGAAGAACGACAGTCTCTTTAATAAATGGTGCTGGAAAAACTGGCTCTCCATTTGCCGAAAACTAAAGCTAGACCCATGTCTATCACCATGTACTAAATTAAAATGTAAATGGGTCAAAGATCTGAATATTAAAACAGAAACACTAAATCTATTGGAAGACAAAATAGGTAGAAACCTTGGAGACATAGGAGTAGGTAAAGAATTCATGAACAGGACTCAAACCGCACGGGAAATACTTCCCAGAATCAATAACTGGGACCACTTCTTACTAAAAAGTTTCTGCATGTCAAAAGAAATGTCCAGCATAGTGAAAAGAAAACCCACAAACTGGGAAAAGATTTTAGTGAACTCTCTCTCAGACAAGGGCCTCTTGTCTAAAACATATAAAGAATTAAAGAAACTCAGACCTCCGAAATTCAAAGATCCAATCCAAAAATGGGCATCTGAGATGAATATGCAATTCTCAGATGAAGAAATGCAAATGGCAAATAAATACATGAAAAAATGCTCATCATCATTGGTCATTAGAGAAATGCAAATTAAAACCACACTGAGATACCATCTCACTCCTGAAAGAATGGCCAGGATCAAGAAAACCGACAACAAATGCTGGAGAGGCTGTGGGGAAAAAGGAACTCTCCTGCACTGCTGGTGGGAGTGTAGACTGGTACAGCCTTTGTGGAGATCTGTCTGGAGATTTCTCAAAAAGTTGGGACTGGAAATCCCATTTATTCCAGCTATTCCACTTCTAGGCATATTCCCAGAAGAATTGAAAGCATCATACCACAGTGATATATGTGCACCTATGTTTATAGCAGCACAATTTGTAATCGCCAGATCTTGGAAACAACCCAAGTGCCCATCAACTGAGGAATGGATAAAAAAGTTGTGGTATTTCTATACAATGGAGTATTATTCAGCTATAAAGAAGGATCACATTGAGATATTTATCAATAAATGGGCACAGCTTGAGACCATACTCATAAGTGAAATAAATCAATCTCGCATGTGTGAATACCGAATAGTTTCCCTAATGTAAGTAATGATTCAAATATATAAAAATATGTGGTAATCATGATTCCCCATTAGGTGGCCTTGAAGCCTTATAAAGTTTTCCCTCATTAATTAGAAAGGCTTTATTCTGGGCTTCTTGATATGAAAATATTTGAAGCTAGAGTATATGAAGTTTTACCCAAATATTTCAAGGAAAAAGACACTATGGTAACTACTATTAAGTCAGGTTATAAGGTGGTGAAGTACTAGGTTATTGAAACAGTCATGCTGTGACCTCTATTGTTATATTGTTATGTCCTGTTTTATCTCAATCTCCCCCTTATTGTTTCAAAAAAAATTATTTAGTCATTTCTTATGTTTGTCTTAATTAAAGAAAAAATTCAAAAAAATTAGGATATATAAATAGTAACTCTTTTCGATTTCCTATTAACTTGTTTTGAAGTCCTGTAGTACTCCCACGATCTTGTTTTGACTGATTAGACTCTGTTCCATTCTATATGATAGTATCAAGTTTGAAGACATAGGCAACTACTTTGAAGACAATAAGATTCACTAAGATACCCATTCTGGTTTGACTATTGTCTTCTTTGAAAGTCCTGTAATGTTTACAATGCCTAAGTTTTATTGGTCTTGTTCTCTACTGTTTTGTCCAACTTTATAATATCTAATAAGATAGACAATTCTTTTTAAGGAAACAAGGGACAACGTTGATAACCATTGTTGATAAACTTGTACTCTGTTCTACACCATGTGCTACGTCTATCCTTGGTATTGACTGACAGCTTTGTTTTGCCATATTTGACTGTATTCTTCCCCCCCCCAAAGAAAGTAATAAGCACTAAGGAGTAATAAAATCCAAGATGTGTAAATTTTGTTGTAAAAAAGAGAGGGGAAAAAAAAAGAAAAGGAGCTCTAACGGATATAACAGCAAGTGTGTTTGGGGGTGTTAAATAGCTGACTTTATCAATGTTTTTGGAACATTGAACACAGCTGTTTGCAGTCTCCCTGTTTGAATGTCCACCTTGTGTTCTTTGATACTGTGATTTGAGGAACTATTTTCAAGAAAATAGTGTGTAATCTACTAGCAGGTAATTTCTTACTGTTATGGTTTTTTGTTTTGTTTTGTTTTGTTTTGTTTTGTTTTGTAGTTCTGTATTGCGTGTACCCTTACGCCGCTTTGGTTTGTTTTGTGTTTTTCTCTTTTTCCTCTTAAATAAAAAAAAAATAAGGTTGGCTAGGGGCTGGTCGATTTTATTTATTCTTTCAAAGAACCAACTCTTTGATTAGATGATTTTTTGGATTTTTTTAGTCTCTATTGCATTGATTTCTGCTCTGATTTTTATAATTTCTTCTCTTCTTTTGGCTTTGGGCTTGACTTGCTCTTCTTTTTCTAGATGTTTGAGGTGTAACATCAGGTTATTTGTATTCATTCTGTTTTCCTAATGTGGGAACTCAGTGCAATAAATTTTCCTCTAAGGACAGCTTTCATTGCATCCCACAGATTCTGGTAAGCTGTATTTGTGTTTTCATTTGTTTGCAGGTATTGTTTAATTTCTTCTTTAATTTCCTTTCTGACCCACTGATTACTGAAGAGTGTGTTATTCAGTTTTTATGTGTTTTTGGGATTTTTGCAGTATCTTTCATCATTAATTTCTAATTTCATAGCGCTATGGTCCAATAGCATCAAAGGGATAGTTTCAACCCTTTTGCATTTATTTAAATATGTTCTGTGAATTAATATATGGTGTATTTTAGAGAATGACCGATGTACTGCTGAGAAGAATATGTATTCTGTTGTTGTTGGGTGGAATACTCTGTATATGCCTATTAAGTCCATTTGTTCACAGGTGCAATTCAGTTCTTTTATTTCTTTGCTGATTTTCTGTCTGGTTGATCTGTCCATTGGTGTCAATGGTGTGTTAAGATCTCCTGTTAGAATTGTGTTACTGCTAATTTGGTTTTTAAATTCTGTTAGTACTTGTTTTATATAACAGGGTGCTCTGGAGTTTGGTGCATATATATTTAAGATAGTTATCTCTTCCTCTTGGAGTTTTCCCCTAACCCATATGTAGTGACCTTTATCCCTTCTTATCATTATTGGCTTGAAGTTCACGTTGTCTGCAAACAGAATAGCTACCCCTGTTTTTTTTTTGCGGGGGGGGGGGGTCCTGTTGCATGAAGTATTGTTCTCCATCCTTTGACTTTTAGTCTCATATTGGATGGGAATTAGGTCTGGGCAGAAAGTAGTTTGGCACACCCAAATCTACCCAAGTACAAGGCCACCCAATAAACACAAGGCCCTTATGTCAAGATCAAGGGGTTAGTGAGGAAAAACATGAGGCCAGGAATCTGCCAAGGGACCATCTTCCAGCCTCAGGCTACACTGTGTGTGGCCAGGGAAGATGCTGGGACCTACCTGCTGTGCCTATTGGGAGGCACCGTTTCAATAAGCTGTGCTGTCCCCAAACAGAAACCCTTCCAAGTGGGTGTCATCTGTGCAAACACACACTTTCTCCTGGCCACCTTGCAGAGGGACCTGAATGAGCCCACAAGGTGATTTGCTTCTATCACTATGTCCTGAGCAAAGTCATTGCTGAACCCCAAAGATTTGTGTATCTTCCTTTCCATCTCTGTCCATCAGGTGAGAGGTGAGGTGTGTTAAGACTCAGCCAGATACACTGGTTATTCCGGCTGTGCATACCAGAGTCAAGGGTCACCATGGAGGGAGTATGGAAATGAGGATCCTGCTTTGCGTTGGGAAGGTGCTCTAGAGCTCCCTAGTGCTCACTTACTGGATTTCAGTAGCATCGCTGTACTTTATATCACAGCCCTTCCCTTAAGTGGAGAAATGGGGCATGTGTTTGCTCCAGTGACCTCAGAGTCTGCAAGGAAACTGCACATGTGGTGCACATTACAGTAGGATCATGACGAGAAAGCACATTTAAAGAAATAATTGTTCTCATTAATTTCTACCTTGTTTGAAAATAGAGATGAGAGGAACTTTGGTAGATTTACATTTAAGATTTTGTGCCACTCTTCCTTGAAATTTTTCAATCATTTATTAATCACAGAATAAATACAAAATAAATGTCAATAATTTACTTCTTTGCTGATTTGTAACACAATGGTTGTTTTCAGACACAGGAAGCAGGTGTTATTTTTATTATTTTTCTTTTTTGAGTGTTTTGCTTTACTTTCTATTTTTGTATGTTTGCAGTACAATTGTATCCCATTCAGGATTTTATTGTTTTCCTTGCAGAGCTCTGAGGACAAGATCTTCTGGGCTCATGTCTGGAGCAGGGCTTGTTCTGTCCCAGCTGTGAGCTCTGAGTGTGGACTGCACTCTGTCCTGTTTTCCAGACACAGGATCTTACTACATGTACCTCAAAGAGCTGATGGTTTACTTGTAGATATTATGTTCACCAGGTTTCCTCAGGAACACTCAAACTACCAGTGAAAGATGAGCAATTATCATAAAACTTGGTTCAACCTCTGAAAATCAACAATGATCATGAATTAAATATGAATGTAACAAGAACAGTTAATATCTCTATAATATATAGTCCTCTCTCTTGGCATATGCCCCTCCACAGCCTTAGCTCTGCACCATTGTGTTAATAAGAAGCTCTGGACAGTTAATAACAAATAACTGAATTTTATTGTGAGTCATCCACCCTGTATTTTGAGAGTTTCTACATGGCCTAATTTAATAATAGGTTGACTATTTCTTGATTGAAACACAACTACTGGCTCTACACCATAACTGGTGACTCTAGGTATTTCTGGGACAGCATAATTGCTTGCCTGAGAAGTATGAGGTCATGAGTTCAAAAAATATATATATGCCCCCTCCAAAAAATATCTATATAGAGAGACTACTTGGAACATAATGAATATTTGTTAAATTTCAAAGTTGTATTTTTATTATTAAAAATAAGAGAAAATTGCTTTCTTAGATAAGATTTAATTCTAAAAATTGTTGCAGTCTTTTTCTAAAATGAATAAAATCAATAAAATATGAAGAAGACTATGGCCTACCTATTGTAGTAGAGAAAATACCTATCTTATTTTTTTTTATTTAAGGAGAAAAGAAAAAAAAAGTGAAAGGGTACAAGTTATACAGATTTACAGAAGAAAAAAATGAACAGTAGGAAATCACTAGTTAATGGATTACATATTGCCATCTTAGAAATAATTGTTCAAGTCACAAAATTAAAGCTTGTAGAGTGGACATTCCAACAATGATACTGCAAACAGTTCTGTTCAATGATCCAATAAAACTCTGTGATATCATTTTCTATCTTATACACTTAAATATACATGCAGTTATATAGTTTAGAGCACTTTCTTTTCCTCTCTTTTGTACAATGACTATTACACATTTTGGGTTTCATTGCTCCCACGGTTCTTATTGCTTTTTTGGAAGAGAGTAAAACCAAATGAGACATAACAGAACAGAATCGGTCAAGTCAAAAGGGTGGACATAATAGATAATATAAAAACATAATACAAGGTGATCAACAATGGTTACCATAATGCCTCCTGCTATCTCTAATAGATTTGCCTATATCATTAGTTATAATACAATTGAACAAAATAGTAAAGAACAAAACCGACAAAACCAAAACATTGGAGACATTGTAGGTCTTCAAAAGTAGATAAAAGTCAATGAGAATGGGCGTTATAATGAATCTCATTATCTTCTCAGCTGATGCCTAAACTTTCAAACCTGATACTATCCATCAAAACAGAATAGGGGAACATCAGTCAAAAACAAGATGGTGAGAGTAATATAAGGCTTCAAATCGAGATAATAGAAAGTCAAAGTGGGTTACAATATTATATCCTGCTATTTTTCCCTTTAATTAAATGGATAAAAATAAAAAAGTAAATAATGGAGTGGAGATTGAGAAAAAAGAGGGCATAACAACAAAACACCGCAGATCAAAGCATAACCATTTAAGCAGAATAGTGTTTCACCACCAGATAATTTCGACCTAAAAGTAGTTACCATATTGACTCTTTCCTTGAAGTCCTTGAGTACAACTTCGTATACTGTAGCATTAAGTATATCAAAACAATGTAAAACCATTTAAGAGAATGACAGCATTACAGAGTATTTAGAATCGACTAACAGAAAATGAACAATGGTTTCTGTATAATCTCCTTGTCTTTAAAAGGTTTTTGCTTATACTATCATACATAATAAAATCCAATAAGATACAACCTGTTTAGACCATTGGAGACAGAAGAACAAAAGCTAGATGAGACTTCAAAACAAGATGATACTAAATCAGTATTACCTATTAAGATGTCATTTTCTCTAAAATAGCTGTTCCTATCATCCAATCTTCTCTGTCTCATTTCTGTTGAGCTCTTTTTCTGTCAGTAGCTGTCAGTTTGTCTTCTTCATTTTGTTCTCTGCTCCATTCGTTGTGGCCTCCCCGCCACTATTTCTGGGTTCTTTGTATTTTTCTTTTTTTAGAATATCCTGCAATACTTTCTGTAGGGTTGAATTGGTGGTTGCAAATTTCCCCAGTTCCTCTTTATCCTGGAAGCACGTTGTTTTTCCATCAATTTCCAGGGACAGTTGTGCAGGATATCTCAATCTTGGCTGGAGATTATTATCTTTCAAAGCTTGAATTATTTCCCCCCATGCTCTTCGTGATTTGATGGTTTGTGCAGAGAAATCTGCTGTAATTCTGATGGGTGTTCCCTTGTAAGTGGTCTGTTTCTTGTCTCTTACAGCTTTTAATATTCTGTTCTTGTATTGAATTTCTGGAATTTTTATTATTATATGCCTGGGTGTTTCTCTGTTAGGGTTGTAGGTAGCTGGGGTCCTGTATGCCTCATACATCTGAGTATCTTTACCTTTTGCTAAATTAGGAAAATTCTCCTGGATTATTTCTGTGAGTAGCTTTTGTAGTTCACTTGTTTGTGTCCCTATTTCTTCTTTTATGTTCTTAATCCTTAAGTTATGGCTCCTCTTATCATCTTCTTGTCTTTGTATTATTGCTGTTTGTTTCTTTGTTATTTTTAAGAAGTTTTTCATTTCATTCTCCCATATTACAAGTCTGCCCTCCAGCTCAGATAGTCTGTCCTTAGTTTCTTTCAAGCTGTTATGCCAGTCTTGGATAGACTTCTTAATTTCTTGATAGTCCCTTTGAACCTGCTTCACGTACTCTATGCTTTCTCTCTTTTCTCCATCAAACAATTCTCCCCTCTTTTTCTGTCCTTCCATTCCACCATCTGTTTTTTCCTGGGTGGTGCTTAGCATTTCTTTAACTATTCTGCATACTTCTAGCTTCAGATCGTTGATAACTTCATTCCTGAATTGGTCTATGAGGCTCTCTATATGGCGCTTAATGTCTATTGGTGCGGTGTCCGCTATTGCCTGTTTCTCAGAATTGGGGGCCGGGGAGCCTTTCTTATTGCTTCCCTTCCCCATATTCTCTGTTCCTTATAAAATGCAAGCTTACATAGGAGGCCCAGCTTCCCTGCCTGTCAGCCACAGCCTGATCAAATTGCGCTGGCTAGGTGTTCCCGCCCACCACTGCACACCAGGGAGTTACAGACTAGGCAGCCTACGTGGGAGTCACCCCTCCGGGCCACCATCAGGCTCTGGGATCTGGGTTAGGCCAGCCTACCAAGTCTGCCCGCAGCGTCACGCAGGCCAGGCACTTTTCACCAATCCCGTCTGAGAGGGGAATGTGTGGCTGGAGTCGCCACCGCGCCCTGCTCTTACAGGACTGCCCAAGCCCAGAAAGTCCTCTGCTGGAGTCAAACTGTGGTAGAGTGTCAGTTTCTCTCACTCACCTCGCCACCAGTCAGTGTACGCCTCCTTGTCCTGTCCGTCCTGTTTTCGACTCCGTTCACAGACTCCTGTTCCCAGAGCTTCTGCGCGTCTCTCCTTGCCGAGCCGCTGTGGAGGCAGCCAGCTGCCAAGCTGTGGGAAATCCAAACCGCGGTTTCCAATGGCGCAGGGTCAGCCTCCACACTGAGTCTTTTCTGTTCCTATTTTAGCGCCAGGACTGCATTCCAAGTTGGTTTCTCTCAGCCCAGTTTGTTCCTGAGTCAGCAGAGTATATCTCTACCGGCTCATGTCTCTTTAGTCCACATCATTCCTGATTTCTGAGCCCAGCCTTTCAGAGAGCCTCCGGTAGTTGCTGTTATCTATCCGCCATGTTCTCCTGGAAGTTGAAAATACCTATCTTAATCCTTAATAGTTATTATCATTTGGTTTCTTGCAAAAATGCAGGGATTTGAATAGTTCAGAGTTGATGCTTACTATATATACTTTGTGTTTTTTATATTCAGTTGTAAACATTTCACAATTATTAACAAGGCCTCAAAATATAACTTTTAAGGTTTCACAGAGTCTATCATGCAAATGCAATAGAAATCATTTCCTTTTTCTTTTTGTGCCTCATTGACTTTGCCACCGCTTTTTCTGGGAATCCTGTTTAAAACTGATTGAAACTTTTCTGCTATGGTCTGTTCCTCTGGAGATGCTACATCCTTCAGGTGCCCCAATTTTCTCTCCTTTTCATGAGAGAATCCACATAACTCACTTAACAAGGTCCTTTTGAGGAGCTCAATCTACATTTCCCACCCATCCCTCCTGGAAAAGGATCATCTTCTTTCACTTAGTGTCTTCTTCTCCCTCGCTAGTGCCAAATTTGTCTGTGTGAAAACATAAGGAATTAGAAACTTACGTTGAGCCTCACAAAGACAATGGGCCTTCCATTAGAAATATTCATGGGCATAATCAGTGTAGATGAGGATGTGAATCCAAGAAATAAATAGCATAGGAAAGATATACAAATGGATGATGGGCCATACATGTAATTCCAGATCCAGTGTCTGCCTTGCCCTAAAATTATTTTTTCCTTCAGATACATCTCAAAATTTAAAAATAGACTCTATCAAATAGTGGACAAAAAGAAAAATATGTTGGTGCTATATTGGGAATGTTAAATCCAGGTGAACATCTGCACAGGAAACTTACAAAGTAATATGTGTGTTTTTCTCAGAAAATCAGTGTAAGCACTATTAATAAAAATAGAAACAGCCTGAGGAAGAGGATACGAGATGGTGGTGTAGGTGGTGCACATTTGTAATCCCAGAATTTAGGGAGTTGAGGAAGGAATATTTCAAGTTTAAGGCCAACCTGGGTTACATAATTAGTTTGAGGTCAGCTTGGGCTACATAGTGAGACCCTGTGTCAAAAGAAAATAATAAAAATACATTAATACAGGATGAAAATAAATTTTTACTGAAAGGTAATTAACTTTTCATTTGTTCTATGAGGGCAATCAATCGAATCCACAGCACATGATTCAGCACATAGTGGTCCTTTATATAAGTAATAATGGCTCAATATCTCCTCTATGGGATGGGAACTATGTGTCCTGTCTTTGATTTCTATAATGAAGAAACAGTTTCATGTACTAGTCAAGAAATATCAAATTACTTGAGTCCCAATATTGTTCTACCACAAACCAGCTAAGTGATATGGACAAGGGCCCGAATCACTCAGTGCTTCACTTATCCCCTAGCTCAGATGTGCTGGATGAGAATAACAGAGTAGATCTTATAGGTAGTAAAGACTAAAGTGCATGATGCAGGTAAACAATTGAGACCCTAACAGGAAGGCATATACAGACAGTGTTAGCTCTTTATGGTCTGGCCAGATCCTCTTTCCTGTATGGTCAGGGTCAAGGGTTATTCATAGCTTGTTGGCTTGTGAGTTTGCGTAGTGGTTCCAGGTCTATTCCAATGACATCATGCTAGAAGAATTCTCCTCCTCTTACCTCCTACAGAAACAGTACCTGTTCCATTGACAGTGTGCCCCAGATATCCTAATATTCACAGACACAAAACTCTTAAACAAGAAAATGAAAATATAAGCATCATATAAGAGTATCTCTGGCTCTATCTATCCTAAAAGATTCACTATACTGACAGTTTGCCTTACATAAAATTATGTAACCTTAAGAAACAACACTAGCTACCAGACAGTCATCATTGGGTGACTAAACCAGAGCAGCACACTGCACACAATTACATGGACTAGTAGCTGGCAAGCGGGACTGCCATTTTATTTCAAAGTACTTGGGACTCAAATTCCAGCAGAAGAACAGCCCCCAGAGTCACTTCAGTGCCAGCATTAGGGAATGCAATGAAGGAAGGGCTGTCTAGTCACAGTAGATAACCAGCAGTTGGACAGCAGACTGGGGTGGGATCCAGTATTGGCTGAGAAATAGTAACAGGGACCCAGACTCTATTTCCATGATCACCAAAAGCCTTAGTTATAAAGGACTTATCCCTAGTTACAAAGGACTAGAAAAAGCCTCCTGCTCTGCAAATGGCAATACAAGCAGGTAAGCAGCCTTAGCCTGTGATTGGACAAGGGCACTCCCCTACCTTTGGTCCAGTCGCACAAGAAAGCAAGAGCCTTGGCTGGTGATGAGACAAGGGTAGCCCTTGTGCCTCACTCTGTGACCAGAGAAGAAGCAGGCAAGTGGTCTTGGGAGGAACAGAGAGACACAACCTCCACTGTGATCAGAGGCAAAGGGCTTGACTGGCTGCAGACAAGGGCAATCCCCTCACACTATGACCATTTCATGTAAGAGGAGTCAGTGGTGTGGCCCAGATTAGTCCCACATTCAGCAGTAGCTCTACTGCAGACTCAGTGACTCAGTGGAGCTTTTAAGTACAGACTCCAGCTCTGACTAGGGAGTTAACAAAGAAATGGAGACCCCAAATGAATTTTTAATAATCTTTCTGTTTTTATTTATTTTTATTTTGAGGGGGGAGGGGTTTTTAGATTTTCACTTTTATTGCTTGATTTGTTTTCTCTGTCATGCCTCTTTCCTCAATGGTCTTTCTGTATTCTCTGATATATGCAAGTGAACAGTCTCTTATTTTTGTTTTGCCTCCATATTCTTTTGCTTTTCCCTTCTATCTTTCCTGTTCTCATCTCCAGCTTCCCAATGTGTGGTGCTCATCCTCAGTCCTTCAGCCTTGCTTCTACTATACTTATCTTCAGCCATCCCTGGTTTATTCCCTCTCCTTCTTAAATTTCTCTTCTCCACAGGCTTCAATCATCATACCAAGGGAAAACCCACGGTATACAAATCCCTGGTCTATGCTGGATGTGGTTGTATAACATAGTTCCTGCTTCTATGATTAAAGATATCAAATTAGAAGTTACCATAGGTTACTAATTTCTAAGCTATACTTGATGATATTATTATTCCTAATTGTATTACTTTAGCCAAGATGTCATATTTTCTATAGTTAGTTGTTTACCCATGAATGATAACACTGTAATAAACAGAAGTCATAATCATCTCCATGATCTAGTACCAAAGGACTGCAAGGAGCCTAATAGACAGCAATTCTTTATTCCTAATACAGTGGGAAGATGAGATCCTGGGACAGGCACAAAGACCACCAACCAGCTACACCTAGATGACATCTCAGAGGAATAGACATTTCCTTAGGAAACCTTTGATGCCAGTGATAGAGCTACCTAATATAAGAAAAATATAAACAATGATACAGAAAACAAATTAATATTAAAAATAGAAAATGGGAAGACACAGAAGCAACAATGAACCTCAGACTTCAAGCTTACCAAGATGAAACCCAGGGGACAATGAGATAGAAAAAATCAGAAGCCATCCACCTGAATTTACTAAAATGACAGTAGAAGAAATAAAAAACATATACACATGAGAATATAGAGGATATCAAGGCAAATAATCTCACAGTTAAGGAGATGATGAGCATAATGAAGGATTTGCTCAATATACCTAGAGTAGACATAGATTTTAAAAAGCATAGAAAAATAATGGAAGTCATGAATGCACAACAGAGGAAACAAATGGAATCCATGAAACTGATTCAAATAGATACCCAGGAAATTAAAAATTCCATTAAAAGTGTGCAAAACTGGATAAAAGAAAGCAAACATAGAATATCAAGCCTAGAACCCAGAATTGCAGTGAGTAATTTTGCAATGAAAGATCTCTTAAAAATATCATGGGACCACAAAAATAATCCAGCAACTTCAAGACATTACAAAGATGAAAAACAAGAGTTTAACTGGAACAGGGCCAGGAATTTAGCGGCATAAGTGCCTGCCTGGCAAGCACGAGGTCATGAGTTCAATCCCCAGTTCCAAAAAAGAAAAAAAAAAGATTAACTGGAATCAATGAAAATGAAGTTGTCAGTAAAAAAAATGACATAAAAGTCTATTCAGATTTTTAATAACAGAAAACTTCCCAAGTATGGAAAAATAATTTCACATTAGATAAATGAGGCATACAGAACTCCAACTAGCCATGATCAAAATAAATCTATACCAAGGTATATAATAATCAAGACTCCAGAAATTCAGCACAAGAACAGAGTATTAAAAGCTGTTACAAAAAAGAGACAAATCACCCATGAAGGAAAGTCCTTTGGAATCAGAGCATACTTCTCCACACAAACCCAATAAGTCAAGGACAGTTTGGAGTAAAGTATATCAATCCTTAAAAGAAAACAACTTCCAACTCAAATTGTTGTACCCTATAAAATTATCTTTCAGATTTAATGGACAAATAAAATATTTCTGTGATAAAGAACAACTAACAAAACTCATGACAACCACACCAGCTCTACAAAGAGTGCTAAAAAGTATTCTAAAAGAAAACACAAAGCCTACAATTCCAATAGAACCAATATAAATAAGCCACATGGCAGGGAAGGAAATTAAACAGAGGGAAATGATAATGAGCCATTGATAGGAAAATTATATATGAGAAACACAACATAATCATATCAGCTATACCCATCAATGTAAATGGTCTCAATTCACCAATCAAAAGAAATAAACTGAGGGATGGGGATATAGCTCAGCTGCCTGGCAAGTGAAAGGTCCTGAGTTTGAATCCCGGTACCAGGGGGAAAAAACTACATGCAAAATAAACAAACTGGCAGAATGAATCAAAAGGTAAGACCCAACTATTTGCTGCATATAAGAAACACATTTAACTCAAAAAGAAATTCATAATCTGAAACTGAAAGGATGGAATACAGTACTCCTTGCACCAAGAACCCAGAAAAAGCAGGAGTAGCTATTTGATTCACACACAATGGTAATTTTAAGCTAAAACAGATCAAAAGGGACAAAGAAGGTGACTACATACTTGTTAAGGGAAAACTCCAGGAAGAAAAAATAACAATCATAAATATGTATGCAACAAATACTGGTACACCCACCTACATAAAACAAATATTAATTGAAATGAAAAATTGAATAATCACTAAAGCAATTGCAATGGGGAACCTTAATATACCCCATCATCACAAATACATAGATCAACTAGACAAACTCATGAACAAAGAAACATCGGAACTAAATCAAACCTGTGAACAAATAGACTTAGTAGATGTCTATGGTGTTCTGCCCCACAACATCAGAAAACACATTCTTCACAGCTGTACATGGAATGTTCTAGACCACACACTAGCCCACAGAACATGGTTAAGTAAATGCAAAGGAAAGGAAATTATCCCATGCATATTATCAAGCCACAGAGCAATGAAAATGGAAATCAATAGCAACATAAACCACAATAACTACATAAACACTTAGAACAAATGCGTCACAGATGAAATTAAAGAATAAATTAAACAATATCCACAATTAAATGATAATAGTGAAGCAACATACCAGAATTTATGGAACACAATGGTAGCAACCCTGGGAGAGAAACTTACAGCAGTGAATTCTCACATTAGGAAAACAGAAAAAATTTAAAAAACTCAATGCTGAAGGTTAAACTTCTAGAAAAAAAAATCAAACACAAAGCTCATATAAGAAAGCAAACTATATAGATCAGAACACAAATTAATGCAATAGAAACTAAGAAAACAGTAAAAAAATCAATGAAGAGTTGATTCTTCAGAAGATTCAATGAAATTTATAAACTTGTAGCCTTACCAAAAAGAATAAATTCATGCAATTAAGAATGAAGAGGAGAAAATCACAATGGATACTGTAGAAATCCAGAAGACCATCAATACCCACTTAGAGAATCTATACTCTAAAAAGATCAATAACACAGAAGAAATGGACAGATTCCTAGATACATATGAGTTACAAAAAGTGGAATCAGGAAAATATAAAAATTCTAAATAAGCCAATATCATTCAATGAAATTGAAAATTTAATTTTGAAACGTACCAACAAAGAAAGGTCCACACCTTGACAGATATATAGCTGTGTTGAACAAGAAATTTAGAGAAGATCTAATGTCATTACACATCAAACTCTTTAAGGAAATTGAAAGGGAATCAAACTCCCAAACTTGTTCCTGAAAGCAAGTATTACCCTGATATCAAAATCAGAGAAGGATTCAACCAAAAAAGAGAAGTATAGACCAATGTCCGTAATGAACATAGATGCAAAAATTCTCAGTTAGATACTGACAGAAAGAATACAGCAAAATTCATCAAGAAGATTATACCCCTTGACCAAGTAGGATTCCTCCCAGGGATTTAGGGATCATTCAAAATATGTGAATCAATAAACGTAATATACCATATTCATGGAACTAAAGACAAAACCCATATCATCACCTCAATAGTTACAGAAAAAGCATTTGACAAAGTCCATTCCAATTCATGATTTTTTAAAAATCCTACACAAAATTGAAATAGATGATCCTTATTTCAATCTGACTAAAGTCATATATGACAAATCAATAGCCAGCATCACACTAAATGGTCAAAAACTGAAAGCTTTCACTAAAATATCAAGAACATGACAAAGACAACCACTATCACTACTCCTTTGCAATATAGTTCTGGAAATATTAGCTAGATCAATTAGGTAAGAGAAAGAAAGAAATGGAATAATGATCAGAAAGAAAGAAGTTGAATTATCAGCGGCTGGGGATTTAGCTCAGCAGCATAAACACCTGCCTTGCAAGCAGGCAGTCATGAGTTCAATCCCCAGTACCGATAAAAAGAAGTTAAATTATCATTATATGCAGATGGCATGATACTCTACTGAAAAGCTATTATGATAAAAACAGCATGATACTGACCAAAAAACAGATCAGAGAATCAATGGGACAAATTAGAAGAGGCAGAAACATCTTCAAATACATTTTGCCATCTTACCCTTGACACAGAAGTGAAATACATTTACTGGAAGAAAGCTTCTTTAATAAATAGTGCTGAAAAACAGATTTTCCACATGCAAAAACCTAAAACTAGACCCCTACATATCTTCATACACTAAACGAAAATAAAAGAAAGTCAAATATCTAAATATTAAAACAGATACACTAGGTCTGCCTGAAGAGAGAATAGGTAAAACTCTTCAAGATGGTAAGTGTAGGCAATGACTTCTAAACAAAACTCCAGTGTCACAAGAAATACTGCAAAGAATCAACAACAGGGATTTCATCTTATTAAAAAGCTTTTGCGCAGCAAAAGAAATCCACCAATAGAGTGCAAAAACAACCCACAGAATGGGAAAAATTTTAGTCAGTTCTTCAATCAAAAAACTAATATATAGAACATATAAAGAACTGAAAAAAATCAGATCCCCAAATTTAAAACTCAATCCAAAAATAGACATCTGAAATGAATACATAATTCTCAGAAATACAAACAGCAAATAAATACTTAAAACCGTGTTCAACATCACTGATCATTTGAGAAATGCAAATTAAAATAATGCTTAAACCCCATCTCAGTCCAGAAAGAATGCCTATTGTCAGCAAATCAATCAGTAACAAATGATAAGTCTGTGGGGCAAAAGTAACACTTCTCTGTTGTTGATGGGATTGTAAACTGGTGCAATCACTGTGGAAATAAGATGGAGATTCCTCAAAAAACTAGGACTACTCCTTAGTTCTTATTACTTTTTTGGGGGGGAGAAAATAAAGTCAAATATGGCAAAACAAAGGATATAACAACAAGTGTGTTTAGGGATGTTAAATAGCTGACTATATTAATGTTTTTGGAACATTGAACACAGCTGTTTGCAGTCTCTCCGTTTGAATGTCTACTTTGTATTCTTTGATACTGTGATTTGAGCAACTATTTCCAAGATGATATTATGTAATCTATTAACAGGTGATTTCTTACTGTTATGTTTTCTTTTTTTTGTAGTTCTGTATTATGTGTAACCTTACACTGCTTTGTTTTGTTTTGTGTTTTTCTCTTTTTCCTCTTAAATAAAAAAAAAAAAAACTAGGACTAGATGTCCACTTCAATTTAGCCCTTCTTCTTCTTGGGATCTTTCTTGAAGAATTAAAAGCATTAAAAGAATTAAAAACATATGCACAACCATAGCAATACAGTGTGTAGTAGCTAAATGTGTCCTTCTATTTCCATTGGTTCTATCATGTTGTGTCTTATTTGATTTTAATATGTGATAGTATAAACAAATTTTATATGGAAAATGAGATAATATACTAGCCATTATTCATTTTCTATTATTTGGTTCTGAATGCCCTGTAATACTTTCATTCTCTTGAATGGTTTTATACTATTTTGTTATGTTTGACATTATTTTATGTGAATCTATGCTCAACTATTTCAAAAAAATAGACATGGTAGCTACTGTTAATATCTGGTTGTCTTGTTGTAAAGTGATGTGTTGATTACATTGTTCTATTCTGATCTGCTTCATTCTGTCCTCTTTTGTCTTAATTGCTTTAAAATAAAATATAAAAAAAGTTGGAAGCAACTCAAATGCCTATCAACTGAGGATTGGATTAAAAAAGGTGTGGTATTTTTTATCTAACAGAGTACTACACAGCTATATAGAAGGATAAATTTGAGGCACTTACAGCTAAATGGCTGAATCTTGAGACCATACTCTTAAGTGAAATAAATAAGACATATGTGTAAATATCATACTGTCTCTCTGGTGTGAGAAACAAAGTATAAATAAGAATCAAAATGTATAATAGACACTGTGAAATAGAAAGTAACTTTTCAAAAGGAATGGAGAACTGAGGAGATGGAAGGAAAAAGAAAAAATGAGATAAAAGGCTAAAATGGAAACAAGGATTTGTAAATAAGGAAGGGGAAAAAAGGATTGAAGAGAGGGCATGGGAATGTAAATAAAAGAGGAACCAAGATATATCATGTACAGTTACAAATATCTATAATGAATATGATAATTATGCATATCTAAATTGTACTAATAAAGTTAATTAAGAAAAGAAACAATATTGTATTTCAATAGGCACAATGGAAGTTTACATCATAAGGTATGAGGTTATTTTGTACCTAGGTAGAAAGCTATATGTACACTGATCTGTGTTGGTTTTTTTCACTATTATGACAGTTGTAGGTCTTTTATCTCCATGTGAAAGTCCCCTCTTCTCTATTTCATCATTAAAACAAGTTTTTTCATAAAACATCAGAGTGAAATATAATTACAATATCAACTCTTTGGCTCTAAGTTTATCTTCACATTCTTATAATTTTATATTTCAAGTGGCAATTGATGTATATATAAGATTGTTTTAAAATATAAAATATTTTTTTTTGTTTTTTTTGTTTTTGTTTTTTTTTATTTAAGAGGAAAAAGAGAAAAACACAAAACAGAACAAAGCAGTGTAAGGTTACACATAATACATAACTACAAAAAAAAACATAACAGTAAGAAATCACCTGTTAATAGATTACATAATATCATCTTGGAAATAGTTGCTCAAATCACAGTATCAAAGAATACAAAGTAGACATTCAAACGGAGAGACTGCAAACAGCTGTGTTCAATGATCCAAAAACATTAATATAGTCAGCTATTTAACATCCCTAAACACACTTGTTGTTATATCCGTTAGAGCTCTTTTTTTTTCCCCTCCCTGAGAACTGAGGAGTAATAAAATCCAAAATGTATAAATTTTGTTATAAAAATATTTTTCATAAAATATATGTGAAAGAAATTTTAGTATGGCCCCTTAGAAGACAACCAAATCCTCTCTTTTGAAAGCAGTATAAGAATTTTTATTTGGGACTCTCAAAATTTGTAGATCGGTGAGCAACAGCATACAGAGGCTCCCTGAGAGAGGCAACTCAGATGCCAGAATGAAACATCTTGGAGAGGTCCAGACAGAGAGAGATGGATCCTCTTCACCCAGGAAGAAACTAAAGGGAAAAGAGCTGGTCAAACACATAGTCACAGAGCTACCATTAGAGTAACTAAGATTAGCAGCCACAGTGCTCTTGCTGGAGTCACCCAAACTCACGCCACCATGACTTACTGGATCTGTCCGAACTTGCACCATTGTGGCCCCCCAGATTCGTGATCACAATGAAGTTGGATATTCGCAAGCACAACAGAGAACAGAGCCAGCGTGGAGACCTCCATTAACCCATGGTGAGTGCAGGGAATAAGACCCTCTCACAGGAAAGGGTGAGCAACTGGAAAACATGCTGGAATGGGGCAGGATGGGCAGGAACAAGGAATGGCAGTGATTTCAGTCAGTTGTTCTCTTCCCAGACCAGATTTGTGGGATATGCTTGGCCTGCATCATGCCCCTGGCCAGGACCCAATAAGCCATTCCAAACCAATTTTGTACACATGGCACACACTAATGCAGTGAAGGCCCCTGAAAGTCTCCAGGCCCCTGACTGACCTGGAGGGGAGGGGCCAACATAAGCTGCCCCTGATTGGACCTCAATGACCAATAGCAAACTGGAGAGGGCAGAAATACCTAGCCAGTGCACTTCAGAAGAACCATAACCAACAAGGAAAGGGCCTGGGACCTCCTCTATACACCTGTATGGAAGAAACCAAAAACATGACAAGAGAAAGAAATAAGAAAAAGTATCCAGGGAACTGGGGATTTAGCTCAGCTGCATAAGAGCCTGCCTTGCAAGCAGGCAGTCGTGAGTTCGATCCCTGGTACTGATAAGAAGGAAAAAGACGAAGAAGAAGACGAAGACGAAGAAGACGAAGACGAAGACGAAGAAGAAGACGACGAAGAAGAAGAAGACGAAGACGAAGAAGAAGAAGACGAAGAAGAAGAAGATGAAGACGAAGAAGAAGAAGAAGAAGACGAAGAAGAAGACGAAGAAGAAGACGAAGAAGAAAGAAGAAGAAGAAGAAGAAAAGTATCCAGTCCCCTAAGGGCAGCAAACATGCAAAATCATACACGGCATCAGTGGACATGAAGAGATATCTTCAGGACCTTATAGAAAAGCTCAAAAGTGAAATATTTAATCAAGTAAAGCAAGATATAAGTGGATTAATTTTTTTGTTTTTTACTTTGAAGGTAGTAAAATACAACAGAACAAGACAGAACAAAGCCAATTTAGACACTGTACTGAAATTGGTACAGAACTTCACAGCAGGTTATTGGATAACAGTAATAGGTAGCACAGTATATCTTGTTATCATCACAATAATTGTTCTTTCAATCATGTATAGCAAAATGAAATGAAATACAGAACATTATAGAACTTATCAAAACAGAATATTGAATAGAGCAATACCATTAGTCAGAATAAAGCAAAACAGTGGTAAAAATATTTGCCTTCAAAGAGATGGTAGAAGGAAATCTCCCTTATTTGCTATATTGCATATGGTCAACCTCCTAAGAGATGCCCAGATCTCTCACTCCCATTTGCTAATGGAGTGGGAGGAGAAGTGGGATGTTTGATTCTCAGCCCATGTGCCAGTAGGCTCACTACCACTTAGAAGGAGGTGAGCTGGTTGCTTGGTTTCTCAGTGCCCTAAGATCCAATATGGCATGGACCTCAGGAGATGCTGGTGGTTCTCACCCTGGGGTGGCTGTAGCCTGCCACACCACAGCCCCTTACCAGGGAGGTAAGCTGATTGCTTGGTTTGCCAGGGCCCTAAGTTCCAACATGGTATGGATCTCAGGAGACACTAGTGGTTCTCCTCTTGGGGTGACCACAGCCATATAAGTAGATTAATAAAAGAAATGCTAACCACCTCTCAAGAAGAAACATACATAACAATGGAGGAACACAAAAAAAGGAAAGAAATGTTTGATGACGAATATAAAGAAAACCTAGAATACATGAAGCAGATTCAAAGAGATTACCAGGAAATTAAAAACTTCATTGAAAGCTGGCAAACCTACTTGAAAGAAACTAAAGACAGACTCTTAAAACTTGAATACAGGTTTGCAATGTTAACCATGAAAGGAAATATCTCTTTAAAATAACAAGGAAACAGGCAATAGCCATACAAAGGCAAGAAGACAAGAGGATCTATAAGAATTAAAAATGTGAATGAAGAAGCAGGGGTACATACAAAGGCTATTCACAGAAATAACTAACAAAACTTCCCAAGCATAGGAAAATGAAATGATATGCAGATGTATGAAGCATACAGAACTCCAGCCATCTACAACCAAAACAGAGCTACACCCAGACATATTATAATAATCAAGATCCCAGAAACTCAATAAAGAACAGAATACTAAAAGCCATCAGAGAAAAGAAACAGATCACCTATAAAGGAAAACTCATCAAAATCACAGCAGACTTCTCAACACAGACCATAAAATAAAAAAGAGCTTGGAGTGAAGTATTCCAAGCCCTGAAAGAAAATAACCTCCAGCCCAGATTAATGTTTCCTGAAAATCTGTCTCTAGAAATTAATGGAGAAACAAGATGCTTCCAAGAGAAGTGGAACTAGGGGAATTTGTGACCACCAATCCAACCCTACAGAGAATACTGAAGGATATTCTATAGAGAGAAAAAAGTACCAGATTTCAGGAACAGTGGCATAGAGGCCTCAATGAATGGAGCGGAAAGTGGAATGAAAGAGAAAAGCAGACAACTAATGGCAGAAAAATAGCACAACAGAAATGAGGCAGAGAAGGTTGCTGTAATCTCTAATATAGATGGCTTTGATACACTAAAAAAAAAAGAAAAGAAAAAATAAACACAGGCATAGTAGATCAGAAGACAGGGTCCACCAAGGTGCTGTATATAGGAAATATAATTAACCTGAAAAAGAGTTTACAGACCGAAAATCAAATATGAGAAAACAATGCTCTATGTGACAGGGAACCAGAGAGTAATAGGGGCAACTTGACCAGCACCTGCAGATACGTTGGAAAGACAGGTTTTGTAGGTAAAGGAATACCACTTGAGATTAAGTCCAGGAAGGAGAAGGTTCAGAACCACTTTGGTAAATAGCAAACTGTCCCTTCACTCTAAAAACTGAGGGATGTGGTGGGATCCAAAAATGCACAGAGCATCCTGTGGGAGTTAAAGGGGAGTAGTAATCTAGAAAAAAGGCAGAGGATATTGTTAATAGTGTATCAGGATTTAAAACCCACGTTACTCACAACACTCTGTTTAGATAGAGTATATTCTGTCCCAGTTTGTCTATTTGCACTAGATCTGAAGGCACAGACAGCTATCCCAAAAATAGGATATAGCACAGTAATCATCCTTAACTCTCTATTAACTTAATCTGAAGCCCTGTGTAACTTATACTGTTTTACCATGACTGATCTTAGTTGAATCGAGTTGTTAGATTGCTGTTTGGTATCGATGGATTTTATTCAAAACTGTTATGGTTGATAGTATCAAGTCTGAGAGTATAGGCAGAAGCAATAGGCTGAAGATGACAATATTCACTATGATACCATTCTGGCTTGATTATTACCTGCTTTTGAAGTTTTACACTCTCTATAATGTTTTGTTTTCATTAACATTGTTATGTACTGCTATAGTCAATTATACTATGCTTGATGATATAGACAATTCTATTGAAGATAACAAGAGACAACACAGTAACCATCGTAGAACACTTTGCACTGTGGTTTTGCATGACTTTTTCATTCCATGTATTTGTAGGAATATGTTTTGTTTGTCTTGCTTTGTTTTGTTTCTCCCTCTAATACAGAAAGGATAGAAATACATGTAGAGACTCATGCATGCATAGAACCTATAAACCCATTTATGAGAACGGATTTTATAATGCATGAAGCAATGAACAACTGCATTGAAGAAAAAGAGACATTACAGTACCCAATGCTGATCCTGAAGTTTCATGATGTGAAATCCAGCAATACTATTATTCTTTGTTCAGAGTGATTTTAGCCTGCCTTGGTTTGTTTAATCTTAACATACATGAAGATATGGACAACTGCATGTATGTTTAAGTGTATAAGATTGTTAACCATATTAGTTTTTGCTTGATAGCTGAACAGAACTGTTTGCAGTCTCACTGTTTGAATGTCTACTTTGTATGCTTCACTTTTGTAACTTGAACAACTATTTGTAAGAGGACAATATGTAATTATCAACTAGTGATTTCTTGCTATTTATTTTTTCTTTGAAATTAGGTATTATTTCTACCCTTTTTCTGTTTTATTCTTTCTTTAAATAAAATAAACATTCAAATTAAAATATTGCAAAAAAGAAATTTATGTGTTACATTGCTTTCTTATGCTCTGTCTTGTTGTGTTTAATTTTACCCTCTTTAAAATAAAATCAGAAATTTGTTCCTAAAAATTATTGAATTCATTATTACTGGCATAAAATCCCACTGCCAGATCAAAAGGCATATTCATTAGCATAGTAAATATTTATTATGCATATTAGAAATTCAAGTTGCAATCATGGAATTTATTAAATATGTATCAATCTCTCTTCACAAAATGCTCACTTATGTCTGATAGAATAAAAGAAGTTAGTAAATATTTGACCTAAGAAATCAATGTTCCACAATAAGCCCCACCATGCAGAGAAAACCACCATGAAGATTAAATCAACACCCACAAAACTTGAAACTCTTGGCTCCCAGAACACACATAGCTTTAATCTACTCCTTCAATATTTCATGGTCAAATCAGTCAAAATAAATGTTTTCTGAATTCTCTATGAGCAATGTGCTCAGATTATGAAGTAGCCTACCTCTGAATTCTAAGTGAGTCACTTGTTCACAGACCAATCATGCTCTAATTTCTCCATCATTCATTCATTCAACATTCATTGAATCAACTCATTGGCACTCTGATAAACTGAGTGGTCCCTACCTGAAAAGCAGCAGCTGGAGATGGTCACTTTCTCCAAAGACTTAACATGAGAGTAGCTTTCAAGACTCCACTCCAGGCCTCCCAACCCAGCACAGAAACAACCTTGAGAAGATGACTAGTTTTGGTGGTCTTCAGAAAACACATCTAACACAGCTACACTGGACAGTCTTTAAAAAACCCAACCTGTAGGACTGACTGGGCATCCACAGCTATAGGATTCTGCTACAGGGCTTCTATGGATGAGTGATACATGAATGTTGCATAGATGGTTCAAATAGTTTAAGGATTATTTTTAAAAATGAACTTAATAAAATATTTGATACATTATCATATCTCAAATTGTAAAAGGAGAAGGGAAAGTCAGACTTTTTGTTGCTGCTGCTCCTTGCTGCCGAGAACTGTTTCTCTTCTGTGATGCTCCACTGCTATGTTTCCCTGCCTTGGAACTAGCTGACTATGGACTGAAACATTTACAAATTGTGAGCTGAAATAAATCTTCCTTCCTTTAACTTGTCTGGTGTTGTGCTTCAGTTGTCACATTCCTTGTGTTATTTCACCCAAACACAATAAGTATCTTTCTCTCAGTTTGTATGTATTACCTGAACATTCATATTAATTTTGAAAGTCTTTCATAATTATGTCAAATTAGATTTTAGGAAATCTCATAGCAAGTGAAAATCTTACAGAAAAGTCCAGATCCAAAATCTCCTCTAAAACTTAAGGCAAACCTTTAGGTGTGATCATCTATAAAAATGTAAAGAGAGGTAAGTATATCTAACATAAAAATGACACAAGATAAACATTTGCATTCCACAAGGTACTAAGAAGGGGACAGAAAGAAGTAGGGCCCGAGAAAGACCAAAATCCAGCAGAGCAAATATTAAGTTTCATATTTCTATTATAGGGCAACTCATTTAAAAGTGTCTTGCCAGTTAAACATTACTGGATTCTAGGCTGCTCACCTCTCATTCTGGAGTTAGATTTGAGAGTCTTCTCATCTCAAACAAAGAACTGAATGAAGTAAGCAAAAATCACTGGTAAAGTTTATTCTTAAGAAGTAGAAGTGAAGAGTATGGGAGTAACTGGTTCTGCAGAACAAGCTTGATCTGAGTGAAAGAAGAAAAAATAAGATAAAAGAACACTCTGGAGAAAGCAGAGTGGACTTTTGGTGAGGAAAACACAATAGCACATTTTTCTTGGCATCTGAGACATTTTATAGTGTTAAAATATCAAGCAAATCCGTGAACACTTCTACATATGGATCCTGAGAGGTAATACTAGGATCCCACATCCAAGACTGATGCCAAGTCTAGGCTATCCTATTCAAAATCTGTGCAAAATATTACAAAAAAGTTCAGATCAAGGCTTTGGGAACAGTCTGTGCATGTGCTCCAGGACTTTGTAATTAACAGGTCACACCCATTTCCATAGCCAGCTTTGCCACATCCTAATCTCCCATATCAGTTCCATATTCAGTATTGGGGTAATTTGTGGTAAGATGTGTGTGTTTCTAAGTAGCCAACAAATACACGCTCACAGAGCATGTTCTAATACATTGTACATGCTAAACACAAATGCTAAAAACCTTTCTGAGAGTTTTGAACAGTAATGATAGTTTTTAATATAATATACAAGGAAAAGAGATTTTTTCAGGTGTTAAGCAAATTTTTATCTAATCAAGCAGTATAAAAGTTAATACTCAAAAATCAATACCATTTCTGTGTACAAGTAACATTCAATGAGAAATCAACAAACACCTTTCATAATAACATAAAGAAAAATAAAATACTTAAGAATTACTTTAATAAAGATATAAAAGACTTTTACATTGAAAACTGTAGTACTCTGACAAAGGAGATTAATGAAAAGCCACCTCCTATTCATGAACAGACAGAAAAAATATAGTGAAAAAGTCATACTTCTATGACTGTTATCTGTTATTAAATTTAATGAATACCAATAAAATAACAATAGCATACCTCACAGAGCTAGAGAAAATCATTCTAAAATTATTTGGAACCAGGAGAGGCACAGAATATGAAAAGCAATTCTAGTAAACAAGGACAGGACAGGGAGCAACACAATCCCCAATCTGAAGTTATGCCACAAAGCTCCTATCATAAAAAAAGCAAAACATAGCATAGTACTGGCAAACAAACAGACCCAGGAATAATGGAACAGAATAGAGGATGCAGGAAACAACTCCAAATACACTCAGTTACCTTATCTTTGACAAAGAGATTTAATTGGAAAAAGCTTCTTTTTAACAAATGATGCTGAGAAAACTGGCTTCCCACTTGTCAGAGACTGAACCTAGATATATATATCTCACCGTGCTCTAAACTAAAATCAAAATGGATCAATGATCTACATATAAAAACAGAAACATTTAACCTGCTGAAACACAGAATCGGTAAAACTCTTGAAGACAAAGGTATAGGCAAAAACTTTATGACAAAACCCTGATCATGCTTAGAAAAGATGGCAGATAGATAACAGCAGCTACAGAGGCTCTCTGAGATAGCCAGCTTAGATTCCAAAAATAATACAGCATGGGGATTTCCAAACAGAGGGAGAAACATCCTGCTGACCCAGGAATGAACTAAGCTGAGAGAAACCAATTAAAAATACAGTCCTGGTGCTATGATTGGAACAGCTAAACTCTCAGTGCCACCGCTTGAACTCGCAGCTTGAATACCCTGTCACTGAATTGGCTGCACCTGAATTGGCATAGCTGGGATAGCCCACTAGTTTCAACTCACTGGAGATGTGAATGCTCTGAGAGCAGGAATCAGTGAACCAAATTGAGAGCAGAGCTGGCAGTGAACCCTGCATTGAACTGCAGTGAGTGAGGGGAATAAAAACCCTTTGATAGGTAAAGAGGCCCCAACAGAGGACATTCTGGGACCAGGCAGACTGGCCAGAACAAGGTGCTGCAGTGACTTCAGCCAGATATTCCATAACTTTTCAAGCGGGATTGGTGGCAAGCACTTGACCTGGGTGATGCCTCGGACTAAGGCCCTCGGACTAAGGTCCGATGCCTCGGACTAGCCCTAACCAAGTCCCTATGCCAGTCAGTGCACCCAAACGCAGTGAAGCCTTCAGTAGCTTAAGCTGGAGGGGTGGGCCCAACATAGGCTGCCCAAGTCTGTACCTCCCAGTGTACTGCAGTGGGCAGGACCAGCTAGTCAGCATGCTTCAGACAAACTGAAACCAACAAAGAAAGAAACTGGGCCTCCTATATATGCCTGTATGGAAGGAACAAAAAATATGAGAAGAGAAGGCAATAAGAAAGGGTCCTCAGTCCCGAATCCTGAGAACACTGTTCCAGGAAAGGTAAATGCAAAGGAGAATGAGGACAGAAAACATGCAATATCAGGCATGGCACCAATAGACATAAAGCAATATCTTTGGGACCTCATAGGCAAGGTCAAAAGTGAATTATTTGACCAAGTAAAGCAATAATAGAATAAATAAATAATAGAATAGAATAATAGAATAAATAAAGAAATGCTAGGCACCTCCCCCCAAAAAGATAGAAGAATGGAAGAAAACAGAAAAAAAGGGGAGAATTGTTTGATGGAGAAAATAGAGACAACATAGAATACATGAAGCAGGTTCAAAGAGATTGTCAGAAAACTAAAAACTCTATTGAAAGCTGGCATAACAGTGTGAAAGAAACTAAGGATAGATTATCTGAACTGGAGGATAGGTTTATATGTGGGAACATCAAAGGAAAAACTTCTTGAAAATAACAAGGAAACAAGCAGTAACATACAAAGGCTAGAAGATGACAAGAGGTTCTATAACTTAAGAATAAAGAATGGAATGAAGAAGCAGGGGTACAAACCAAGGAACTGCAAAGGTATTCACAGAAATAATTAAGGAAAACTTCCCAACCATAGGAAAAGGAGCTCAGATGTATGAGTCATACAGAACTCCAGCTACCCACAATCAAAACAGAACTACACCCAGACATAGAATAATCAAGATTCCAGAAATTCAATAAGAACAGAATATTAAAAGCTGTCAGAGATAAGAAACAGATCACTTACAAGGGAAAACCCATCAGAATTACAACAGACTTCTTGGCACAAATGATCAAATCTAGAAGAGCGTAGGGTGAAATAATCCAAGCCTTGAAAGACAATAACCTCCAGCCAAGATTGATATATCCTGAAAAATTGTCCCTAAAAATTAATGGAAAAACAAGGTGCTTTCAAGTTAAAGAGGAACTGGGGGAATTTGCAACCACCAATCCAACTCTACAGAGAATACTACAGGACATTCTAAAGAGAGAGAAAAGCACAAGGATTTGTGGAACAATGACAGAGAGGCCCCAATGAATGGAACAAAAAGTGAAATGAAGAAGACAAACAGACGACTAATGATGGGAACAGAGCACAACAGAAATGCGACAAAGAAGGTAGGATATAATTTCTAATATAGATGGCCTAGATACACTAACATAAGGGAAAAAAAGAGAGAATCGCAGACAGAGTGGATCAAGAGGTAGGGTCCATCGAGAGGCTCTTTATAGGAAATATAATTCACCTGAAGAAGGTTATATGGACCAAAATCAAATATGAGAAAACAGAACTTGATGTGATAGGGAACCAGAGAATAATAGGGGTAACTGGACCAGTATTTATGGATAGGTTGAACAGACAGGCTTTAATAAATGAAGAAATATAACTAGAAGTCCAGTCCAGCAGTGAGAAAGTTCAGAAACACTGAGGTGAAAACAGGCTGTCCCCCAATAAAAACTGAGAGTGTTGGGGAGACCCAAAAATACACAGTTCATCCTGGGGTAGTTAAAGAGGAAGAATAGTATTTAAAAAAAACAGCAGAAGATATAGCTAGTAGTGTATCATGAATTAAAACCCCTATTACTTGCACCAATCTGTTCAGTTGGAACTTGTTTCATCCTAGTTTGTATACAAGCACTGGATCTGAGGGCACAGGCAGCTGTCCTGAAGATATCAGGACATAGCACAGTGGTCAACTTTAATTTCCCATTAACTCAATCAAGATCAATGTATGACTTATACTGTTGTATCATGACTGATCTTAGTTAAATCTGACTAGTTTCATTGCTGCTTATCATTGACAGATTTTATTTAAATCTGTGAGGTTGCTGGCATCAAGTTCAGTATAGACAACTGTACTGAAAATGACAATGATTCACTATGATATCCATTCTGATTTTTTACTACCTGTTTTTGTAGCTCTACAGTATAAACAAAGTTGTATTTCTATGAATTATGCTATGTACTGATATACTCAATTATACGTTATCTGATGACATAGCCAGTTCTGTTGATGATAACAAGAAACAGCACAGTGACCATGGTAGAATTCCTTATACAGCAGTTTTACATGTCTTTTTGGTTTTATGTGTTTATAGGAATATGTTTAGTTCTGTCCTGCTTTGCTCTGTTTCTCCCTCTAATATAGAAAGGATAGAAATACATGCTAAGACTCATGTTTGTGTAAAACCTATAAACAGTTTATGAGAACTGATCTTATGACACATGATGAAATAAACAAATACTCTGAAAGAAAGAAAGGGGCACTGCAGTACAGTGCTGATTCCAGAGTGTTACGATGTGAAATCCAGCCATATTATTAATCTTTGTTCAGAAGGATTTTAATCTAATAAATTTAGCTAGGTCTCAACATAAATGAAGATATGGATAAATGCATACATGTCTAAGTGTATAGGATTGATAGCCATATTATTTAGTTTTTGTTGGATAGTTGAACAGAATTGTTTGCAGTCTCCCTGGTTGAATTCCCATTTATATATTCTACTTTTGTATCCTGAACAACTATTTGTGGGGGGACATTATGTATACACCAACTAGTGATTTGTTACTGTTTATTTCTTTTTTTTGAAAGTATGTACTATTTCTGCCCATTTTCTATTTTGTTTTGTCTTTTTCTAAATAATAATTTTAAAAAACCCTGATGACACAGGAAATGCTACGAAGAACCAACAACCCCCATCACCTCAAATTATAAAACACTTGCACAAAAAATAAAGCACCAACAGAATGAAGAGACAACCCACAGGATGGGAAAATATTTTAACATATATTCCTCATGCAATAGACTAATATCTAGAATAAATTACTTTAAAAAGTCGGATGCCCCCCCAAATTTAAAGACCCAATCCACAAATGGCAATATGAAATGAATAAATATTTCTCAAATGAAAAATGAAAACAGCAAATAAATATATGAAAAAAATATTCAACATCAGTGGTCCTTTGAGAAATTCTTTTTTTTTTTTTATTTAAGAGGAAAAAGAGAAAAACACAAAACAAACCAAAGCGGCGTAAGGGTACACGCAATACAGAACTACAAAACAAAACAAAACAAAACAAAACAAAACAAAAAACCATAACAGTAAGAAATTACCTGCTAGTAGATTACACACTATTTTCTTGAAAATAGTTCCTCAAATCACAGTATCAAAGAACACAAGGTGGACATTCAAACAGGGAGACTGCAAACAGCTGTGTTCAATGTTCCAAAAACATTGATAAAGTCAGCTATTTAACACCCCCAAACACACTTGCTGTTATATCCGTTAGAGCTCTTTTTCTTTTTTTTTCCCTCTCTTTTTTACAACAAAATTTACACATATTGGATTTTATTACTCCTTAGTGCTTATTACTTTCTTGGGGGGGGGGGAAGAATACAGTCAAATATGGCAAAACAAAGCTGTCAGTCAATACCAAGGATAGACATAGCACATGGTGTAGAACAGAGTACAAGTTTATCAACAATGGTTATCAACGTTGTCCCTTGTTTCCTTAAAAAGAATTGTCTATCTTATTAGATATTATAAAGTTGGACAAAACAGTAGAGAACAAGACCAATAAAACTTAGGCATTGTAAACATTACAGGACTTCCAAAGAAGACAATAGTCAAACCAGAATGGGTATCTTAGTGAATCTTATTGTCTTCAAAGTAGTTGCCTATGTCTTCAAACTTGATACTATCATATAGAATGGAACAGAGTCTAATCAGTCAAAACAAGATCGTGGGAGTACTACAGGACTTCAAAACAAGTTAATAGGAAATCGAAAAGAGTTACTATTTATATATCCTAATTTTTTTGAATTTTTTCTTTAATTAAGACAAACATAAGAAATGACTAAATAAATTTTTTGAAACAATAAGGGGGAGATTGAGATAAAACAGGACATAACAATATAACAATAGAGGTCACAGCATGACTGTTTCAATAACCTAGTACTTCACCACCTTATAACCTGACTTAATAGTAGTTACCATAGTGTCTTTTTCCTTGAAATATTTGGGTAAAACTTCATATACTCTAGCTTCAAATATTTTCATATCAAGAAGCCCAGAATAAAGCCTTTCTAATTAATGAGGGAAAACTTTATAAGGCTTCAAGGCCACCTAATGGGGAATCATGATTACCACATATTTTTATATATTTGAATCATTACTTACATTAGGGAAACTATTCGGTATTCACACATGTGAGATTGATTTATTTCACTTATGAGTATGGTCTCAAGCTGTGCTCATTTATTGATAAATATCTCAATGTGATCCTTCTTTATAGCTGAATAATACTCCATTGTATAGAAATACCACAACTTTTTTGTCCATTCCTCAGTTGATGGGCACTTGGGTTGTTTCCAAGATCTGGTGATTACAAATTGTGCTGCTATAAACATAGGTGCACATATATCACTGTGGTATGATGCTTTCAGTTCTTCTGGGAATATGCCTAGAAGTGGAATAGCTGAAATAAATGGGATTTCCAGTCCCAACTTTTTGAGAAATCTCCAGACAGATCTCCACAAAGGCTGTACCAGTCTACACTCCCACCAGCAGTGCAGGAGAGTTCCTTTTTCCCCACAGCCTCTCCAGCATTTGTTGTCGGTTTTCTTGATCCTGGCCATTCTTTCAGGAGTGAGATGGTATCTCAATGTGGTTTTAATTTGCATTTCTCTAATGACCAATGATGATGAGCATTTTTCATGTATTTATTTGCCATTTGCATTTCTTCATCTGAGAATTGCATATTCATCTCAGATGCCCATTTTTGGATTGGATCTTTGAATTTCGGAGGTCTGAGTTTCTTTAATTCTTTGTATGTTTTAGACAAGAGGCCCTTGTCTGAGAGAGAGTTCACTAAAATCTTTTCCCAGTTTGTGGGTTTTCTTTTCACTATGCTGGAGATTTCTTTTGACATGCAGAAACTTTTTAATAAGAAGTGATCCCAGTTATTGATTCTGGGAAGTATTTCCCGTGCGGTTTGAGTCCTGTTCATGAATTCTTTACCTACTCCTATGTCTCCAAGGTTTCTACCTATTTTGTCTTCCAATAGATTTAGTGTTTCTGTTTTAATATTCAGATCTTTGACCCATTTACATTTTAATTTAGTACATGGTGATAGACATGGGTCTAGCTTTAGTTTTCGGCAAATGGAGAGCCAGTTTTTCCAGCACCATTTATTAAAGAGACTGTCGTTCTTCCAGTGAACCTGCTTGGCTCCTTTATCAAAAATAAGGTGGTTGAGTGTGTTCGTAGTTGTGGTTGTATCTTCTAATCTATTCCACTGATCTTCAGCTCTGTTTTGATTCCAATACCATGTTGATTTTACTACTGTTGCTTTGTAGTATAACTTCAAGTCAGGGATTGTGATGCCTCCTGCTTTGTCTTTGCTGCTTAGAATTGCCTTTGCGATTCTAGGTCTCTTCTGGTTCCAGATGAAATTTAGGAGTGATTTCTCTAGATCTATAAGGTATGTTGATGGTATTTCTATTGGGATTGCATTGAATCTGTACAACAGTTTTGGGAGAATGGCCATTTTCACAATGTTTGTTCTTCCTATCCATGAGCAAGGGATGTCTTTCCATTTTCTGAGATCATCTTCAATTTCCTTTTTCAGTGTATTATAATTTTCACTGTATAAGTCTTTCACTTCTTTCGTAAGAGTAATTCCTAAATATTTCATTTTTTTGCTTGCTAATGTGAATAGTCCAGTTTCTCTTATTTCCCTCTCTGTAATTTTGTTGTTCGTGTATAGGAATGCTATTGATTTCTGAGTATTGATTTTGTATCCAGCCACATTACTGAATTTATTTATTGTATCTAAGAGTATTTCAATGGAGTTTAGGGGGTCTTCTATGTAGAGTATCATGTCATCTGCAAACAATGATAATTTAACTTCTTCTTTTCCTATCTTTACCCCTTTTATTTCTCTTTCTTGCCTAATTGCTCTGGCTAGTACTTCCAGTACTATATTAAATAGGAGTGGTGATAAAGGACATCCTTGTCTTGTACCCGATTTTAAAGTAAAGGCTTTCAATTTTTGGCCATTTAGTATGATGCTGGCTGTTGGTTTGTCATAAATGGCCTTTATTATATTGAGGTAAAGACCATTTATTCCAATTTTCTGTAAAGTTCTTATCATGAATAAGTGTTGGACCTTATCGAAGGCTTTTTCTGCATCTATAGAGATGATCATGTGATTCTTATTTTTGGCTTTATTGATATGGTGGATTACATTTATTGATTTGCGTATGTTGAACCATCCTTGCATTCCTGGGATGAATCCCACCTGGTCATGGTGTATAATCTTGTTGATGATTTGCTGGATCCTATTTGCCAATATTTTATTGAGGATTTTTGCATCTGTGTTCATTAGGGAGATCGGTCTATAGTTCTCTTTTATAGTTGGGTCTTTCTCAGGTTTTGGTACTAGAGTAATATTTGCTTCCAGGAATGACTTAGGAAGGATTGCTTCCCTTTCAATTTCATTGAATAGTTTGAGGAGTGTCGGCATTAGGTCTTCTTTATATTTCTTGTAGAATTCTGCAGTGAATCCATCTGGGCCTGGGCTCTTCTTGGTGGGCAAGGACCCAATTACATTCTCAATTTCATTAGCAGAGATTGGGTTATTCAACAGTTTTATATCCTCTTGATCTAGCTTTGGTACTTCATATGCTTCTAAGAATCTGTCTATTTCTTCTGTGTTATCAAACTTTTGAGAGTAGAGGTTTTCGAAGTAGGTGTTGATGATCCTCTGTATTTCTATTGGGTCTGTAGTGATTTCTCCTTTTTCATTTCTTATTGCATGAATTTGAGCTTTTTCTTTCCTTTTTTTAATAAGGTTGGCTAGGGGCTTATCGATTTTATTTATTCTTTCAAAGAACCAACTCTTTGATTCGTTGATTCTTTGGATTGTTTTCTTAGTCTCTATTGCATTGATTTCTGCTCTGATTTTTATAATTTCCTCTCTTCTTTTGGCTTTGGGCTTGACTTGCTCTTCTTTTTCTGGCTGTTTGAGGTGTAGCGTCAAGTTATTTATTTGTATTCATTCTGTTTTCCTGATGTGGGTACTCAGTGCAATAAATTTTCCTCTCAGAACGGCTTTCATTGCATCCCACAGATTCCGGTAAGTTGTATCTGCATTTTCATTTTCTTTTAGGTATTGTTTAATTTCTTCTTTAATTTCTTCTGTGACCCACTGATTACTCAAGAGTGTGTTATTTAGTTTCCATGTGTTTGCGGAATTTTTGCAGTATCCTTTGTCATTAATTTCTAATTTCAGAGCGCTATGATCCGATAATATGCAAGGGATGATTTCAACTCTTTTGCATTTGCTTAAATATGTTCTGTGAGCTAATATATGGTCTATTTTAGAAAATGATCCATGTACTGCTGAGAAGAATGTGTATTCTGATGTTGTTGGGTGGAACATTCTGTATATGTCTATCAAACCCATTTGTTCACAGGTGTGATTCAGTTCTGTTATTTCTTTGCTCATTTTCTGTCTGGTTGATCTGTCCCTTGGTGTCAGTGGTGTATTAAGGTCTCCTGTTACAATTGTGTTACTGATAATTTGAGTTTTCATTTCTGTTAATAATTGTTTTATATAACTGGGTGCTCTGGAGTTTGGTGCGTATATATTTAAGATAGTTATCTCTTCCTCTTGGAGTTTTCCCCTTACGAGTATGTAGTGACCTTCTTTGTCCTTTATGGTCATTGTTGGTTTAAAGTTCACGTTGTCTGCAAACAGAATGGCTACTCCTGCCTTTTTTTGGATTCCTGCTGCATGAAGAATTGTTTTCCATCCTTTGACTTTCAGTCTGTGAGTATCTTTCTGGGTTAGATGGGTTTCCTGTAAACAGCATATGGTTGGATTTTGTTTCTTGATCCATTCTGCTAGTCTGTTTCTTTTGATTGGTGCATTGAGACCATTTACATTAATGGTTATTACTGTTAAATGCTGGTTAATTGTAGGAATGTTATCTCTCTGCTGTTGCATCTTTATCTTTCGGTTCTGTTTAATTATTTGCTTTGCTTAGTGGTTTTTTCCTTTGTGTATCTAAACTGTCTTTCAGTATTTTTTGCAGGGTTGGTTTGGTGTTCATGAAGTTCTTCAGCTGTTCTTTGTCATGGAAGTATCGTATTGCACCATCTATTTTGAATGATAGTTTTGCAGGATATATCAGTCTTGGTTGGAAATCATTTTGCTTTAGGATCTGGAATACTTCACTCCATGCTCTTCTTGACTTTATCGTTTGTGCTGAGAAGTCTGCTGTGATTATGATAGGTTTTCCTTTATAAGTGATTTGTCTTTTCTCTCTGACAGCTTTTAATAATCTATTCTTGTGTTGGATTTCTGGGATGGTGACTATTATATGTCTGGGTGTAGTTTTATTTTGGTTATGACTGTTTGGAGTTCTATATGCTTCACTGATCCTGATGTCAGTTTCTGATCTCATGCTTGGGAAATTTTCAGCTATTACTTCTCTAAATATCCTCCTGACATCCTTCATGTTGTCTCCCTCTCTTTCGTTAATCCCTATCATTCTTATGTTATTCTTCTTTGCATCGTCTTGCAGTTGTTGAATTGTTGTTTCCTGGTTCCTTGTTATTTTCAAAAGATCTTTCCTTTCCTGTTCACTAGCTGCAATCCTGTCTTCAAGGTCTGAAATTCTATCTTCGCTTTCATTAAGGCGGTTTTTACAACTTTCAGTGGAGTTTTTTATTTCCTGTATATCTCTGTGCATCTGCATTATGTATTCTGTTTGTTTCTTATATTGCTGGTCTAGGGATTCTATCTTTTTGTTTAGTTCCTCCAATTTTTTATCTGTGTTTTCTTTAGATATATTTAGAATCTCTTTCATTTCTTTTATCATTTCTTCTTTTATCTGGGAGATTATTTCGAGTTTGAATTTCTTTAAAGCTTCCTGGAGTTGCTTGTCAATTTCAGTGGCTATTGTGTCCGATATATGAGGTGGATGGGATATATTTTCTTCTATATACATCGCTCCTAGGGTTTCTTGAGATGGGCTGGAGGTTTGAGGTTGTAATTTGGTCTTTCGTTTTGTCATTTTCCTATATTTCTGTGTTTCAAGTGTTATTTGAAAGCTTCCTCAGGATCTGTTGAAAATCCCCTTCTATATTTGGAGCTACTGGGACTCTGGCGCCGCGCTACTCCAAGCCATTAGGCCTACAGAACCAGTGGCCCTCCTCTGCCTGCTCAGAACTCCGCAGTTCCAGACAAGCTGGGCCTCAGGGACACTGTGCGCCCACCTGCCCCTTGGAAGCTCCACAGTTCTTCAATCACAGCCGGGTTAGGGTACTCACCACAGGCCACAGTGCTTCAGGAACCTGTGGACCCTCCCTGGTTGCAGAGATATCCACAGTCCTCCAGACACGCAGAGAGGCCAGTGAGGGCACCCCAGATCTGCCCAGCTCCTCCTCTGCAGACCTGTGGCCAGGCGCGGCAGCTAAACAGGCTGGGCTAGGCTGGTAGTGTGGGCCAGCCCACCTATCGGGAGCTCAGCAGGTCTCCAAATGAAGCCGGGAATGGGGAGGCTGATGTGGAAGCCGCAAACCCACCTCTCCCCTTCACTGCACCTGGAAGCCTGAGGGAACTCCAGCAGTCTGGGCGCAGAAATCCAGAGTCCTCCAGACACGCAGAGAGGCCAGTGAGGGCACCCCAGATCTGCCCAGCTCCTCCTCTGCAGACCTGTGGCCAGGCACGGCAGCTAAACAGGCTGGGCTAGGCTGGTAGTGTGGGCCAGCCCACCTATCGGGAGCTCAGCAGGTCTCCAAATGAAGCCGGGAATGGGGAGGCTGATGTGGAAGCCTCAAACCCACCTCTCCCCTTCACTGCACCTGGAAGCCTGAGGGAACTCCAGCAGTCTGGGCGCAGAAATCCAGAGTCCTCCAGACACGCAGAGAGGCCAGTGAGGGCACCCCAGATCTGCCCAGCTCCTCCTCTGCAGACCTATGGCCAGGCGGGGCTGCTAAACAGGCTGGGCTAGGCTGGTAGTGTGGGCCAGCCCACCTATCAGGAGCTCAGCAGGTCTCCAAATGAAGCCAGGAATGGGGAGGCTGATGTGGAAGCCTCAAACCCACCTCTCTCCTTCACTGCACCTGGAAGCCTGAGGGAACTCCAGCAGTCTGGGCGCAGAAATCCAGAGTCCTCCAGACACGCAGAGAGGCCAGTGAGGGCACCCCAGATCTGCCCAGCTCCTCCTCTGCAGACCTGTGGCCAGGCGCGGCAGCTAAACAGGCTGGGCTAGGCTGGTAGTGTGGGCCAGCCCACCTATCGGGAGCTCAGCAGGTCTCCAAATGAAGCCGGGAATGGGGAGGCTGATGTGGAAGCCGCAAACCCACCTCTCCCCTTCACTGCACCTGGAAGCCTGAGGGAACTCCAGCAGTCTGGGCGCAGAAATCCAGAGTCCTCCAGACATGCAGAGAGGCCAGTGAGGGCACCCTAGATGTGCCCAGCTCCTCCTCTGCAGACCTATGGCCAGGCGCGGCAGCTAAACAGGCTGGGCTAGGCTGGTAGTGTGGGCCAGCCCACCTATCGGGAGCTCAGCAGGTCTCCAAATGAAGCCAGGAATGGGGAGGCTGATGTGGAAGCCTCAAACCCACCTCTCTCCTTCACTGCACCTGGAAGCCTGAGGGAACTCCAGCAGTCTGGGCGCAGAGTCCTCCAGACACGCAGAGAGGCCAGTGAGGGCACCCCAGATCTGCCCAGCTCCTCCTCTGCAGACCTGTGGCCAGGCGCGGCAGCTAAACAGGCTGGGCTAGGCTGGTAGTGTGGGCCAGCCCACCTATCGGGAGCTCAGCAGGTCTCCAAAATCTAATCACCTTTTCTTATATGATCATTTCTAGATTTTATTCCTGAAATTAAAATTATTTGTAATAATGTTTAAAAAATTTTAAAATTATTTTGAAGGTAGTAAAATACAACAGAATAAGACAGAACAAAGCCAATTGAGACAGTGTAGTGAAATTGGTACAGAACTTCATAGCAGTTTGCCGGGATAACAGCAATAGGTATCCCAGTATATCTCATTATCATCATAATAGTTGTTCTTTCAATCATGTATAGCAAAATAAGATGAATTACAGAACATTATAGAACTTATCAAAACAGAATATTGAATAGAACAGTACCAGAACAGAATCAGAATAAAGCAAAACAGTAGTAAAAATATTTGCCTTCAAAAAGATGGTAGAAGGAAATCCCCCTTATTTGCTATGCAACCTCCCAAACAATGCTCAGATCTCTGGTTCCTATTTTCTAAAGGGGGGCAGGAGAAGGGGGATGTTTGACTCTAAGCTTGTGCACCGGTAAGCTCACTATTGCTTAACAGCGAGGCAGGCTGATTGCTTGGTTTCCCAGCGTCCTAAGTTCCAACATGGTGTGGATCTCAGGAGATACTGGTGGTTTTCCCCCTAGGGCTGCCGCACCACAACTGCTTACCAGGGAGGTGAGCTGCTTGCTTGGTTTCCCAGTGCCCTAAGTTCCAACATGGTGTGGATCTTAGGAGATGCTGGTGGTTCTCCCCCTGGGGTTGCTGTAGTCTGCCACACCATAGCTGCTTACTGAAATTTGTTTATTAATCTAGGAATTTTTACACAAACTTCTGTTCAAAATTTTTAATATTCATAGTATATATCAAAGTAGTTGATAAGTTTTGATATTTTACTGATATTTGTCCTAGCTTTAGTTTCAGTGAATTTTTGTTGGGCAGTTGTGTAGTGGGTGTGTGCATATATAAAATAACTTAGGATACCTTAAGTTTTAATGACTTGCTGTGTGAATCCTGTTTGTTCACAGAGACAAATGTGTGTGTGTGTGTGTGTGTGTGTGTGTGTGTGAGTGTGCATTCCTTGATGTTTGACTGAAGTTTTTATAAATCTCCAAATCCCACTGCATTAATAACAGCATCGAGCCTCTGCACGACCCTGTGCATGTTTTGACCAGCATGGTGGCATTTATTGCTTACGGAGCATTTTGCATGTGGTGGCCTGGTGCCGAGACACTGAAACATTCCTTCATCTCTGCAGCTCCAGTAGTCCTAGCCCTGCTTCCCTGGGAGGACAACGTTGGGGGCAGACAGCTGCTCCTGCTTGCCCTAGCGGCTGCTCTCCAGGGTTCCTGTCAGCGAGAGGTCCCCTGAGGAACCCAGCATACGCAACTGGAGTCTCAGGTCCTCCTTGGCACTGTCTCTTTGGCTCTGTTCAGTCTGAAACATAACAGTGCTGTGATTGACATCTTTCTGGCTGCAGCCTCCTCTCTCATTGAGATGATTTCTTTAGCATGGGGTCCTTTTTATCTTGAGAGGGAGGGGCACGTGCAGGCTTGGGTCTGTGACCTTGCGTATTTTATGATACCAAATCATTTTTTTTTAAATTTTATTTAAGAGGAAAAAGAGAAAAACACAAAACAAAACAAAGTGGTGTAAGGGTACACGTAATACAGAACTACAAAAAAAAAAAAACATAATAGTAAGAAATCACCTGCTAATAGATTACATATTATCATCTTGGAAATAGTTGCTCAAATCACAGTATCAAAGAATACAAAGTGAACATTCAAACAGAGAGACTGCAAACAGCTGTGTTCAATGATCCAAAAACATTAATATAGTCAGCTATTTAACACCCCTAAATACAATTGCTGTTATATCCATAGAGCTCTTTTTTTTTTTTCCTTCTCTTTTTTACAACAAAATTTACACATTTTGGATTTTATTACTCCTAGTTCTTATTACTTTTTTGGGGGGGAGAGAATATAGTCAAATATGGAAAACAAAGCTGTCACTCAAAACCAAGGATAGACATAGCACATGATGTAGAACAGAGTACAAGGTTATCAACAATGGTTATCAAAGTTGTCTCTTGTTTCCTTAAAAAGAATAGTCTATCTCATTAGATATTATAAAGTTGGACAAAACAGTAGAGAACAAGACCAATAAAACTTAGGCATTGTAAACATTACAGGACTTCCAAAGGAGACAACAGTCAAACCAGAATGGGCAACTTAGTGAATCTTATTGCCTTCAAAGTAGATGCTTATACCCTCAAACTTGATACTATCATATAGAATGGAACAGAGTCTAATCAGTCAAAACAAGATCGTGGGAGTATTACAGGACTTCAAAACAAGTTAACAGTAAATCAAAAAGAGTTACTATAATATATGCTAATTAAAAAAATTTTCCCCTTAATTAAAAAACATAAGAAATAACTAAATAATTTTTTTAAAGAATAAGGGAGAGATTGAGATAAGCTCCAACATGGCGTGGATCTCAGGAGACACTGCTAGTTCTCCCCCTGGAAGGGCTGCAGGCTGCCACCCTGCCTCCGCTTACAGGGAGGGGAGGTGCTGGCTTGGCTTCCCAGAGTCCTAAGTTCCAGCATGGTGTGGATCTCAGGAGACACGGCTAGTTCTCCCCCTGGACGGGCTGCAGTGGGCTAAACTACTGCCGCTTACCAGGGAGGGGAGGTGCTGGCTTGGCTTCCCAGAGTCCTAAGTTCCAGCATGGTGTGGATCTCAGGAGACACTGCTAGTTCTCCCCCTGGAAGGGCTGCAGGCTGCCACCCTGCCTCCGCTTACAGGGAGGGGAGGTGCTGGCTTGGCTTCCCAGAGTCCTAAGTTCCAGCATGGTGTGGATCTCAGGAGACACCGATACCAAATCATTTTATGGAAGTCGTACAGCCGGTACTCTGCCAGCCACAATGAAGGATAGACACCGCAGTTTTCCTCTGTCCCCCGCATAGGCACACGTAGGGGATGTGTTTGTGGGAGGGAATACAGGTGAGCGCTGCTGCTTTTGTTAGGATGCACGGGAGACACAGGTCCCACCGCGAGGCTCACTCCTGAGGGTGCTGAGGGGTGCATGCTGTGCAGAGAGCTAATGTCCAGCTGCAGTCGCTCTGCAAACGACTCATCTCGGCTGCTCGCTGGTCTCAAAGATGCTACTGAACTGAAGATCCATCCCCGCGCACCAGCCAAACAAGACGCTCACCCGAATGTGCTGTCTGTCTTTTGCAAGCTAACCACACTTTCTATTTCATGGACAAGTTGAAAACGTTATTAGAAACATTGCTGAAGACGCTCAGCCTTTTCCAGGGAAGCGGAAGTGGACAGATGCTGTTCTGGCTGTAGGTGGGTGGGGCCTGAGGAGATCCCAGCCAATGAGCGCGGTTGCCATAAAGTTGGGTGGTTTATAGATTTTTCGGTGTTTTACCCCAAGCAAGATGGTACCACTATGAGATTGGTTAATGATTGGTTGATACTGACCCGCGCATTAAGTTCTACATTAAATGTAATGCTTTTTAAGATAGTTTCCATTCTTCTTAGTTGTAAATCTACTATGGTGATTAATAATTATTTCCGAATACTCTAAGTTTGGCAAAGTAAATGGACTAAGGTTTAAAATGCCTGGCTGCTTCAGAGCCAGCTGGTCATTAATTGTAAAATATTAGCTCAGGTAGTTTACCTCCAATCTTTAGGGGAACTGGGGAACCCTAGTTGAATTTCTAGCCGATAAAATGAGAAAACAGTCTTGCGTTTTTGTTCATATCTGGTTATTTATTGCCAAACATGGATTTATTGACAAACAGTTGGGGTCATGGACTTGAGGTTTAGACCACCTGGGTTTGACTCAAAGTTCCTCTGTGCTCCACATGCTGTGTGACCTTGAGCTGGTCACTGAACCTCTCTGCACCTTGGGCTTCTTCCTGTGTAACCAGGAAGTCTTGGTAGCTGGGAGATGAAGTGAGCTGTATGGCAGGAAGCATTCAGAATGGGGTTTGCAGTGCAGATGCCTCTGGATGATTCCGGGTTCCCCTGAAGCAGAGATGCCTCTGCATCTTATCATGGGGTGCAGCTGTTAGAGTGAAGGAAGAGGGGTGGGGACAGGCCAGGGGAGGTCACCCTGACCAGAGCAAGGCCACAGGAGGGAGGTGAAGTGGCTGCATGCTGCCTGGGCAGGCATTTGGGGGACACTGGGCCAGCTGTGAAGGAATCATGAGCAGGAGTCGGTCACCAGCTGGAGTCCCCAGTCAGTGCAGTAACCAGGACCAGGACCTGGCCTGGGCAGGAGGCCTTAGGATGGCATGCACTCTGCAGGCAACCATGGCCCTGGTCCCTCTGGTCCTCGTGGCTGAGGTCTTCGGTGCTCATTCTCACAGCAATGGCTGCAGTACTGTCTAAACTCCCACTGCATGGTTCTCTCATATGTCTCCCATGGGATGCTTCATTAATGCAGAGACCAGCGACCTCCTGCAGTGTCCGGATGTGGAGAGGTCAGGTGTGGGGTGTCCCTCCTGCACTTGTGAATGATGGCATGAACACCCCAAACTCCTAAGTTCCACAGCTCCCAAAGGGCCATGGGGACAGAAAGCTGCCCCTGACTGCTATGGGCACCTGCAGCTCCTGGAGAAGTGTGGAGTTTACCTGAGCACTGTTTACTGAGTCCCACAGTTCACCACCTAACCACTTATTTTACAGAGGATACAAAATCACGGATTGTTACTCTGTTTCTTCTGGTTCTTACCTCCTTCCTTCCCTTCCTTCCTTCTGTGGTGCTGGGATTGAACCAACGTCTTTGCATTGAGTTACACTCCCAGCAATTTTTTTAAAAAACAAGATCTAAGTCACTAAATTGCCCGAAATTGCAGGCAATCTGTGATCCTCCTGCTTCGGGCTCCCAGAGTGCTGGGATTATGGGCGTGCACCTCCACACCTAGCTCATAAATTCTTACCCTTTCTTAGCTCTGGGCTCATGCTCAGGGGAAGCTATCTGTGTCTGGATTTGGAGTGAAGTCCACACCTGGCTCCTCCTATGCAGGGTGCTTTATTGTGCCTGTTGTCTAGCAAACACCTAGTGCCCATAGAAGGAGGCAGTGAACACTCAGATTTCCAAGCAGGTCCTGGTCCTTGGACAGGATTGGATGAAGCTGTCCCATGTGGGTGTGAGCAGAGACGCTCACTGCGGAGGTGCTGGTATTGAAGCATCACTGCCTGAGGCACCCATAGGACCCAGTCAGTGGGGAGGCAGTGGCTGGAGAGCGCAGCCCTACTCTGAGGAGAAATCAAGTCCCGGGCTCCTCCCCAGGTCTCAGTGCCAGGGCTGAGCTGGCTGCATCCGTGTTTCTCCCTCTGGGTTTTTATGGAATTTTGTATGTGGAAGAGCAGTGTGAGTAAACTCTGTGGGCTGCCAAGTCTAGATGCAAAATTTCATGAAGGTGGTGAAGGTGGTTCTGTAGCATTCTCCATAGTAACATGACCATAACCAGGGAGAGAGGCCCGGAGGGTGAGGGGTGGGATGATCAGGAGAGGAACAGGAAGTGGGAGGGGTGGGGGATGTGACAGTCTGTCCTCAGTGGGTTTGTCAAGGTGGCCGATGCTTTGCACCTGGCTTGTAGAAAGGTCACGTAAATGAAGGGATTTTCCAGAAAGTGATCACCAAGTGGCTTCATTAGAAAACCGTGCTCCTGCAAATCACTATTGCAATCTTTGTTTTCAAGCCTAGTGCATAACTACAGTTTTGTCTAAATTTTTATAATTGTTCCTTTTGATTTTTAAGGAAAAGATTTCATTAAATGTTAAGCTGTTATTCACTATGTTTAGAGCACTTTTTCTTCTTCTCCTTTTGTTATTGTTATTATTTTGCAGTTGGGACAGAGGCAGGATTTTGCACAGAACCATAACTGAAATCCTTTTTAATTTTTTTATTTAAAGAGAGAAGAAAAAAAAGGACATAAAAAAACAATGCAGTAAAAGGGTACAAGTAATAGAGAATTTCAAGAAAAAAATATACAGTAAGAAATATCCAGTTAACAGGTTACATATTATCTTCCCAGAAACAGTTGTCCAAATTACAAAATTAAAGTATATAAAGTAGACATTCATACAGTGACATTGTAGACAGTTCTGTTCAATGATCCAGTAAAAGCTCAGTAATATGGTTTTCCATCCTACACACTTGAACATATCTGCAGTTATATCCCTTAGTCTACCTTCCTTTCCTCTCTTTTTTACAATAACAATCAGACTTTTTGGGTTTTATTACTCCCATGGTTCTTATTACCTTTTTTTTTTGAAGAGAATAAAAACAAATGTGACTAAGTAAAACTGAGTCAGAACAGAAGGATGGACATAGTACATGATGCAAAAATAGAATACCAGGTGATCAAAAGTGGTTACCATTGTGCCTCTTGCTATTTTTAAATTGAGTTGCCTATATCATCAGGTAATAAAACCTACACTGGAAACCTTACAGGACTTCAAAAAAAGGATAGTAGTCAACCATAATGGGCATCATAGTATATTTTATTGCCTTCAAAGTGGTTGCCTATACCCTCAAACTTGATACTATCAAACAAAATAGAGTATAGAATAATCAGACAGAACAAGATGGGGAGAGCAATACTGGGGTTCAAATCAGGTTAATAGGAAAACGAAGAAAGTTACTATAATATGTCCCGCTACTTCTCAATTTAGTTTTCCCTTAATTAAAAAAATGAGAAAAAATAGATTAATTTAAAAAAATGGGGGGAGATTGAGATAAGAGAGGACATTGTAACAGAACAATGCAAGTCAGAATGGAACAATTCAAGCGTCATTGTGTTTCACCACCTGATAATCCAACATAATAAGTAGTCGCCAAAGTGCCTCTTTCCTTAAATTATTTGAGTGTAATTTCATATGCTGTAACATCAAGCATATCAAGACAGTGTGAAGCCATTCAAGAGAATGCAAGAATTACAGGGTATTTAGAACCAGAGAATAGAAAATGAACAACGGTTTCTATATTATCTCTTTGCCTATAACGAATTTTGTTTATACTATAGCATTTAGTGAAATATAGTAAGATATATCATGTTAAAACCAGTGGAAACAGATGTACCACCGCTTGATGGGACTTCAAAATAAGATGATATTAAATCAGCACTAGCTTTTATGTTGTGTTGTTTTCTTCAAAATAGCTATTCATACAATCATAGATACTAACATGGAACAACCCAGGTTAAAACCATTGCAATTAATGAGTGAAACATTATATGGCTTCAAACCAATATGATTGGGAATCATGATTACCATATACTTTTATGTATTCTTATCATTTCTTACACTAGGGAAACTATTCGGTATTTATACATGTGAGTTTGATTTATTTCACTTATGAGTATGGTCTCAAGCTGTGTCCATTTATTTATAAATGTCTCAATGTGATCATTCTTTATAGCTGAGTATTGTATAAAAATACCACAACTTTTTTTACCCATTCTTCAGTTGATGGACACTTAGGTTGTTTCCAAGATCTGGCTATTACAAATTGTGCTGCTATAAACATGGGTGCACACATATTATTGTGGTATGATGCTTTCAGTTCTGGGAAGATGCCTAGAAGTGGTATAGCTGGGTCAAATGGGGCTTCCAGTCCCAATTTTCTGAGGAATCTCCAGACTGACCTCCACAGTGATTGTACCAGTCTACACTCCCACCAACAGTGCAAGAGAGTTCCTTTTTCCCCACAGCCTCTCCAGCATTTGTTGTTGTTGGTTTTCTTGATCTTGGCCATTCTTTCAGGAGTGAGATGAAATCTCAGTGTGGTTTTAATTTGCATTTCTCTAATGACCAGTGATGGTGAACATTTTTTCATGTAGTTATTTGCCATTTGTATTTCTTCATCTGAGAATTGTTTATTCATCTCAGATGCCCATTTTTGGATTGGGTCTTTGAATTTTGGGGGTCTGATTTTTTTTAATTCTTTATATGTTTTAGACAGAAGTCCTTTGTCTGAGGGGCAGTTCACTAAGATTTTTTCCCAGCTTGTGGGTTTTCTTTTCACTATGCTGGAGATTTCTTTTGACATGCAGAAACTTTTTAATAAGAAGTGATCCCAGTTATTGACTCTGGGAAGTATTTCCCGTGTGGTTTGAGTCCTATTCATGAATTCTCTAGCTACTCCTATGTCTTCAAGGTTTTTCCCCAATTTGGCTTCCAGTAGATTTAGTGTTTCTGTTTTAATATTCAGATCTTTGATCCATTTAGATTTTATTTTAGTACATGGTGATAGGCATGGGTCTGGTTTTAGTTTTCAGCATATGGAGAGCCAGTTTTTCCAGCACCATTTATTAAAGAGACTGTCGTGCTTCCAGTGAACATGTTTGGCCCCTTTATCGAAGATAAGGTGGTTGCATGTGTTTGTAGTTGTGGTTGTATCTTCTAATCTATTCCACTGATCTTCAGCTCTGATTTGCTTCCAGTACCATGTTGATTTTACTACAGTTGCCTTTCAAGTCAGGGATTGTGATACCTCCTGCCTTGCCTTTGCTGCTTAGAACTGTCCTTGCTATTCTAGGTCTCTTCTTGCTCCAGATGAATTTTAGGAGTGATTTCTTGAGTTCTATGAGGTATGTTGATAGTATTTTTATCGGGATTGCATTGAATCTGTATAAAAGTTTTGGGAGAATGGCCATTTTCACAATATTTATTCTTCCTATCCATGAGCATGGGATGTTTTTCCAATTTTGAGATCATCTTCAATTTCATTTTTCAGTGTATTGTAATTTTCCCTGTATAGGTCTTTCACTTCTTTCGTGAGAGTAATTCCTAGATACTTCATTTTTTTGGTTGCTAGTGTGAAGGGTGTGGCTTCTCTTATTTCTCTCTCTGTGACTTTGTTGTTAGTGTATAGGAATGCTATTGATTTTTGAGTATTGATTTTATATCCAGCTACATTACTGAATTTATTTATTGTATCTATCAGTCTTTCAATGGAGTTTTGGGGATCTTCTATATAGAGTATCATGTCATCTGCGAATAATGATTATTTAACTTCTTCTTTTCCTATCATTATGCCTTTTATTTCTCTCTCTTGTCTAATTGCTCTGGCCAGTATTTCCAGTACTATATTAAATAGGAGCGATAATAAGGGACATCCTTGTCTTGTGCCTGATTAAAGACCTTCAATTTTTGGCCATTTAGTATGATATTGGCTATTGGTTTGTCATAGTTGGCCTTAATTATATTGAGGCAAAGACCATCAATTCCAATTTTCTGGAAGGTTCTTATCATAAACGAATGTTGGACCTTATCAAAAGCTTTTTCTGCATCCATAGAAATGATCATGTGGTTCTTACTTTTGGCTCTATTGATATGGTGTATTACATTTATTGACTTAGGTATACTGAACCATCCCTGCATGCCTGGGATGAATCCCACTTGGTCATGGTGTATGATCTTCTTAATTTGCTGCATCCTATTTGCCAATATTTTATTGAGGATTTTTGCATCTGTGTTCATTAGGGAGATGGGTCTGTAGTTTTCTTTTTCAGTTGAGTCCTTCTCTGGTTTTGGTATTTGAGTAATGTTTGCTTCTAGGAACGATTTAGGAAGGATTGCTTCCCTTTCAGTTTCATTGAAGAGTTTGAGGAGTGTTGGCATTAGGTCTTCTTTGTATTTCTTGTAGAATTCTGCAGTGAATCCATCTGGGCCAGGGCTCTTCTCTGTAGGTAAAGATTTAATTATGTTTTGAATTTCATTAATAGAATTTGCGTTATTCAGTAGTTTTATATCTTCATGACCTAGCTTTGGTACTTCGTATGCTTCTAGGAATCTGTCTATTTCCTCTGTGTTAGCAAACCTTTGAGAGTAGAGGTTTTTGAAATAGGTGTGGATGATCTTCTGTATTTCTATAGGGTCTGTAGTAATTTAGCCTCTTTCATTCCTTATCGCATGAATTTGAGCTTTTTCTTCCCTTTTGAAAGAATAAATAAAATCGATAAGCCCCTAGCCAACCTTATTAAAAAAAGGAAAGAAAAAGCTCAAATTCATGCAATAAGAAATGAAAAAGGAGAAATCACTACAGACCCAATAGAAATACAGAGGATCTTCAACACCTATTTCGAAAACCTCTACTCTCAAAAGTTTGATAACACAGAAGAAATAGACAGATTCTTAGAAGCATATGAAGTACCAAAGCTAGATCAAGAGGATATAAAACTGTTGAATAACCCAATCTCTGCTAATGAAATTGAGAATGTAATTGGGTCCTTGCCCACCAAGAAGAGCCCAGGCCCAGATGGATTCACTGCAGAATTCTACAAGAAATATAAAGAAGACCTAATGCCGACACTCCTCAAACTATTCAATGAAATTGAAAGGGAAGCAATCCTTCCTAAGTCATTCCTGGAAGCAAATATTACTCTAGTACCAAAACCTGAGAAAGACCCAACTATAAAAGAGAACTATAGACCGATCTCCCTAATGAACACAGATGCAAAAATCCTCAATAAAATATTGGCAAATAGGATCCAGCAAATCATCAACAAGATTATACACCATGACCAGGTGGGATTCATCCCAGGAATGCAAGGATGGTTCAACATACGCAAATCAATAAATGTAATCCACCATATCAATAAAGCCAAAAATAAGAATCACATGATCATCTCTATAGATGCAGAAAAAGCTTTCGATAAGGTCCAACACTTATTCATGATAAGAACTTTACAGGAAATTGGAATAAATGGTCTTTACCTCAATATAATAAAGGCCATTTATGACAAACCAACAGCCAGCATCATACTAAATGGCCAAAAATTGAAAGCCTTTACTTTAAAATCGGGTACAAGACAAGGATGTCCTTTATCACCACTCCTATTTAATATAGTACTGGAAGTACTAGCCAGAGCAATTAGGCAAGAAAGAGAAATAAAAGGGGTAAAGATAGGAAAAGAAGAAGTTAAATTATCATTGTTTGCAGATGACATGATACTCTACATAGAAGACCCCCTAAACTCCATTGAAATACTCTTAGATACAATAAATAAATTCAGTAATGTGGCTGGATACAAAATCAATACTCAGAAATCAATAGCATTCCTATACACGAACAACAAAATTACAGAGAGGGAAATAAGAGAAACTGGACTATTCACATTAGCAAGCAAAAAAATGAAATATTTAGGAATTACTCTTACGAAAGAAGTGAAAGACTTATACAGTGAAAATTATAATACACTGAAAAAGGAAATTGAAGATGATCTCAGAAAATGGAAAGACATCCCTTGCTCATGGATAGGAAGAACAAACATTGTGAAGATGGCCATTCTCCCAAAACTGTTATACAGATTCAATGCAATCCCAATAGAAATACCATCAACATACCTTATAGATCTAGAGAAATCACTCCTAAATTTCATCTGGAACCAGAAGAGACCTAGAATCGCAAAGGCAATTCTAAGCAGCAAAGACAAAGCAGGAGGCATCACAATCCCTGACTTGAAGTTATACTACAAAGCAACAGTAGTAAAATCAACATGGTATTGGAATCAAAACAGAGCTGAAGATCAGTGGAATAGATTAGAAGATACAACCACAACTACGAACACACTCAACCACCTTATTTTTGATAAAGGAGCCAAGCAGGTTCACTGGAAGAACGACAGTCTCTTTAATAAATGGTGCTGGAAAAACTGGCTCTCCATTTGCCGAAAACTAAAGCTAGACCCATGTCTATCACCATGTACTAAATTAAAATGTAAATGGGTCAAAGATCTGAATATTAAAACAGAAACACTAAATCTATTGGAAGACAAAATAGGTAGAAACCTTGGAGACATAGGAGTAGGTAAAGAATTCATGAACAGGACTCAAACCGCACGGGAAATACTTCCCAGAATCAATAACTGGGACCACTTCTTACTAAAAAGTTTCTGCATGTCAAAAGAAATGTCCAGCATAGTGAAAAGAAAACCCACAAACTGGGAAAAGATTTTAGTGAACTCTCTCTCAGACAAGGGCCTCTTGTCTAAAACATATAAAGAATTAAAGAAACTCAGACCTCCGAAATTCAAAGATCCAATCCAAAAATGGGCATCTGAGATGAATATGCAATTCTCAGATGAAGAAATGCAAATGGCAAATAAATACATGAAAAAATGCTCATCATCACTGGTCATTAGAGAAATGCAAATTAAAACCACACTGAGATACCATCTCACTCCTGAAAGAATGGCCAGGATCAAGAAAACCGACAACAAATGCTGGAGAGGCTGTGGGGAAAAAGGAACTCTCCTGCACTGCTGGTGGGAGTGTAGACTGGTACAGCCTTTGTGGAGATCTGTCTGGAGATTTCTCAAAAAGTTGGGACTGGAAATCCCATTTATTCCAGCTATTCCACTTCTAGGCATATTCCCAGAAGAACTGAAAGCATCATACCACAGTGATATATGTGCACCTATGTTTATAGCAGCACAATTTGTAATCGCCAGATCTTGGAAACAACCCAAGTGCCCATCAACTGAGGAATGGATAAAAAAGTTGTGGTATTTCTATACAATGGAGTATTATTCAGCTATAAAGAAGGATCACATTGAGATATTTATCAATAAATGGGCACAGCTTGAGACCATACTCATAAGTGAAATAAATCAATCTCGCATGTGTGAATACCGAATAGTTTCCCTAATGTAAGTAATGATTCAAATATATAAAAATATGTGGTAATCATGATTCCCCATTAGGTGGCCTTGAAGCCTTATAAAGTTTTCACTCATTAATTAGAAAGGCTTTATTCTGGGCTTCTTGATATGAAAATATTTGAAGCTAGAGTATATGAAGTTTTACCCAAATATTTCAAGGAAAAAGACACTATGGTAACTACTATTAAGTCAGGTTATAAGGTGGTGAAGTACTAGGTTATTGAAACAATCATGCTGTGACCTCTATTGTTATATTGTTATGTCCTGTTTTATCTCAATCCCCCCCTTATTGTTTCAAAAAAAATTATTTAGTCATTTCTTATGTTTGTCTTAATTAAAGAAAAAATTCAAAAAAATTAGGATATATAAATAGTAACTCTTTTCGATTTCCTATTAACTTGTTTTGAAGTCCTGTAGTACTCCCACAATCTTGTTTTGACTGATTAGACTCTGTTCCATTCTATATGATAGTATCAAGTTTGAAGACATAGGCAACTACTTTGAAGACAATAAGATTCACTAAGATACCCATTCTGGTTTGACTATTGTCTTCTTTGGAAGTCCTGTAATGTTTACAATGCCTAAGTTTTATTGGTCTTGTTCTCTACTGTTTTGTCCAACTTTATAATATCTAATAAGATAGACAATTCTTTTTAAGGAAACAAGGGACAACGTTGATAACCATTGTTGATAAACTTGTACTCTGTTCTACACCATGTGCTATGTCTATTCTTGGTATTGACTGACAGCTTTGTTTTGCCATATTTGACTGTATTCTTCCCCCCCCCCCAAAGAAAGTAATAAGCACTAAGGAGTAATAAAATCCAAGATGTGTAAATTTTGTTGTAAAAAAAGAGAGGGAAAAAAAAAAAGAAAAAGAGCTCTAACGGATATAACAGCAAGTGTGTTTGGGGGTGTTAAATAGCTGACTTTATCAATGTTTTTGGAACATTGAACACAGCTGTTTGCAGTCTCCCTGTTTGAATGTCCACCTTGTGTTCTTTGATACTGTGATTTGAGGAACTATTTTCAAGAAAATAGTGTGTAATCTACTAGCAGGTAATTTCTTACTGTTATGGTTTTTTGTTTTGTTTTGTTTTGTTTTGTTTTGTAGTTCTGTATTGCGTGTACCCTTACGCCGCTTTGGTTTGTTTTGTGTTTTTCTCTTTTTCCTCTTAAATAAAAAAAAAAAAAAGAAAAAGAAAAGGTGATTATATAACATTAGCTATGAAAATATATTATTTATAACCAAAATCCACAGTCATACATGTTTGTGATTAAATTAAAAGTAAAAACTAATCAAATAAAAATTGACAATGTATCAGGAAAACTCTTAGAAAACCAGAAAGACAACATTAGTCAAGATAAATTTTAAAAATAAATGATTTGGGGAAAAAAGTAAAAAACAAATGAATAAGACATTCCTCTAAAAAACCAAAATACATAAGTATCTAGGAAGTCCAAGTTTCAATTATTTATAATTTACAGGCTATTGGAATGTTTGTAAATCATTCAATACAAAATATGAAATTATTCCATAGGAAACAATTGCTAATAAATATGACAAAATAACAAAAGAATATAATAATTTTCAAAGTAACGTTAAAGCATTAAGTATAATACAATAATGTAATAATATCAGAAACTGAAGCTATTAAAAGTAAAAAACATTCCTATAATATAAAACACACATCACTTATGACTACAGATTTTAAATCTCAGTGAAATACGTTCTGAGAACCAAGTGAGGAATCAGTGAGAAGCTGTCTCAAACCCTCGAGTGGAACCCAGCACGAGACCACTGGTGTCGGCATCCCCGGAGGGAGACCTGCAAACCGAGAGCTCCTAACAGAACCCAGAGCACAGGGGAGGCTGATCCAGCCCGGTCAGAAGCAGATGACAAGGGCTGGGGACATCACTGCACCAAACCGGCAGCCACCAAGGCTGCTGGATCTCCTGGGAAAGGGCACCCCAGCCACGATGTGGCAAGCCCCTCTACCACTACTCCATTCTTGTGAGACCCCTGGGCACCTGGGGACAGTGCGGGAGACCCCCAGAAAGAGACCTAAAAGAGCAAAGGAAGACAAATGCCTGGGACCAGGCAGGAGGAGCGGCACAGCAGGAGGGAGTCTCACCCATCTGCTCCACCCAGGAAGCTGGCCATGTACCAAATTTCCGCAGCACTGACCTAGCCACGGAGGGCAGCGCCCTTGGGCCCCGGCTCCCTGTTCCCTGACAGCAGCAGGCCAGCCCACATCAGCTGTACCTGATGGAAACAGGTAGCTGGGAATGACTCCTTCCACTAGCAGGTGGGACAAGGGCCAGGACAGATGGCACACAGGCCCTGCCACACCAAGCTCAGCACAGACGGTGGCCAGACAGAAGCAAGGGTCCCCTGCACAAGCGGCCCAGCCCAGAGACCCTTGCTGCCCCTACAGCAGGAGGACTTATGACACGACAAGGGCCCAGCCCACCAAGTCCTCCCTTTCTCCAGTGCCCAGGGCTCCAGCCCCATGGAGGGACCTGACACTGAATGTGGAGAAAACTGCCCTGTCCCCCACTCCGAGCAACATCCGAGACCAGCAGGCACTCCAGAAGCACCAGGCAAGCCAAGCGGACTGAGGGGCACCACAGAGGCCATGGAAATTAAACCATCAGTGGAACCACAGCCCACAAAGTAGGCAAAGAGCTGCATAGGAAGTCCAAGCAAGATGACTGGCTGCAGGGACATCTCCTGGGAAAGGGGACCTGACGTCACAGCCAAGATGTGCCAGTCACAGCTGAAAAAGCAGCCAAGGCACAGAGACCCAGAGGAAAGCAACCAACTAAGCCCATTGTGGGGATAAATCAGACATCGGAGTGATTGGGCTGGTGTAGTAAAGCAGTCACCATAAACATGTTTCAACAAGCAATTGTCAATTGTCTCGAAATAAATAAGAGAACAGCAGAATCTCCATAAGGGGAAAGAAGTTGGAGGTTGGGGTGTGGCTCAGTGGCAGAGCATGTGCTTAGCATGTGAGAGGCCCTGGTCTAAGCCCCAGCAGACATTTTTAAAAACTATATGGATGTGATAGGACTGAATTCACTAAGAGTAACAAAGGACACTCACAGGAGGGCTCAGTAGAAGACCGGAGATGACAGAGGACTGAGCAGTAGGCATCACCCAGTGCCTTGTAGGAAGGAAACACACTGATGGAAAAGTACCCAAAACCTCAGGGACCTGCGGGTCAGTGATGAGATTCAGCACTGGTACTGAGGGAGGCTCAGAGGAGAAACATCATGGGGCTCTGAGAGTACCAGAAGAACTGACGGCTGAAATCCTCCCTAAAATTGGCAAAATACAGCCAGCTACAGACTTGAGAAGCTACACATACTCCAAATAGGAAACACTGAGAAAATCTACACCAACTCGTACCATAATTAAATCTCTAAAATCTCAAGGCAGCAAAGTCTTTACAACAGTCAGGAAAAATGATATATTCCCTCCTGGGGACACCAGTTCCCAGATTGCCAGGTTTGTCCCTGAAACCTGGAGACTGCAGGAAGCAGCCCAGCATTCTCCACACTGATAAGAAAAAAGCACTGTTGACAAGGAATTTTGTGTCCAGAGGAAATGTTTATCTGGAATGAAGCAAAAAGAAAGACTCTTCCAGAAGGAAAACTTGAAATACTGAAGAATGTTTCCAAGCAGCAAGGAAATCCAGGGTGTCAGAGCCCTGGGAAGGGAGGAAAAACAGCAGAAATACAGGTCAGTACCACAGGCTGTTTCAGTCCTCATAAGCTTGGTAAATCATTCTGAGGACCGAAAAATCAAAACCTGTCTAATAGGACGATTGCAGACGCTCCCCAGCTTCGATGGTTGGGGTAATTATTTTTACTTGGTGGTAACCCAATGTAGTAAGTGCTCCCTGGAAACTGAGACTCCCAACTCTCCCCAAGGACAGCTCCTGGACAGTGACCTGAGTGCAGGGGTAAACACCCAGCCCCAGATGGTCCCTGTGTCACTGAGCTGAGTGTTCACTGGGTTGGGTATAGCACCTGCCTTTTCACGGCAGGACATTTTTAACTGATGTCAGGTTTATTTAGGAGGATCCCAGTTGAAAGTGGAGGAGTGTTTGTGTATTTAAATGCAGGGCAGGTAGCCTGTCCTAAGTAGAAGTGAGGTCCTTGTTATAACTTGGGCCCCGGTATAAAGTCCACAGAAACAAGAGTCCAAAACTTAAGTGGCAAAGGCTTTATTGAGCCAGTCCTGGCGGCACAGTCTCTCCTGGATCAAACCAAAGACTGCGCGCCCAAGACTGGGGAAAGGGGTTTTTAAAAGTAAGGGAAAGTGGGGAGGAAACCTGTAAGGCCATTAAACCTGTTGACCCGCATCTGGAAACTGTATTGCTGCCCACTTAGCTCTGACAGTCCTGGGAGTTCCTGGTGTTGTTCAAATTACTCCCATCCTGCAGACTGGCATTATCTCAGAGTGTCACGTCTGCAGCAATATTTGGAGAAGAAAGTGGAGAGTTAATTATCCCAGGACAGCTTGTCTTCGCCAGTGAGTGCGAAGGGGTCACGAGTTATGAGATGCTGGAACTTAAGTTTTACAAAGATCTGATATCTAACCCATTGATACATACAGAACAAAAGGAAAGCACCGATCGGGGTTTGGGCCACAGTATTTCCCGGTAATTTCTCTGAAGCTAAACAGTTCTTAAAATTGGGGCAGGCTCATTTTATGACAGATCATCACCAGGTCGGGGAGAGGTCACCAGAAACCCAAATTCTTTATGGCCCAGATAGGTGGGTGGGGGGAGGCAATAAGGCGCGCTACAGAACAGGAAAACGGCGAGTATCTATCTTGTGGGAAGAGTAACTAAGGTTAGGTAAAAAGGTTAAACTCATGGGCAAATCTCCCTGCATATAAACACACTACTTCAAACAATGTGTAAATTAGTGGGCCTTCTTGTCTTCTTTAGTTCTTTAGCGAAGACTAGAGGCGCCTACCCGTGATTAACAGCCCTTGTTAGCTTGTTTTAGCACCACTCTTCTTGTTTGTAGAGGGCCGCTCCGTGATTAACATTTCAATTAAGTGAAATTCTTGCAATTCTTTACAGGGGAGAGTATTGCTCAACATATCAATTGGGTCACTTAACATATCAGTTAAGAAAAGAAAACATTTAGTAAGCCGCGGTACAGGTTTGCTATAATACACAAAATGATGAAGCTACTTTCTTAGAGTACAACATTCCCCTCTGATGTTGTGACTTTTGGGCCAAATCCTTGGCCGTACTTAAGGTCTGCTGGGGACAAGCTCATACGCTTGTTGCCTGACCATCATTAATTTTATACTTTGTACCTGACGCTTGACATATGCAGTCAGCCTATTTACTATGCAGGGGCCCAAAGTAGCTAGCACTAGAATCACAATGATAGGACCGGCTACGGTCGCTATTATGTTGGTTATCCACGGTGGGAAGGAGAACATTTGCTCTGCCCACCCTAGAGCTCCTCGTCTTAGTCTCTCTCTTTCTTGTATGCCTCTTTGGAGTTCCGCTAAGTTTTGTCTAACTACCCCGGACTTATTGGCGTACAAGCAGCATTGCTCTCCCAGGGCCAAGCACAGTCCTCCTTTTTCAGCTAGCAAGAGGTCTAATCCTCTGCGATTTTGGAGAGCTACTTCAGCTAATGAGTCCATTGAACTCTCTAAGGCCTCAATAGCATTTTGGACTCTTTTTATTTTTTCATCTACCTGCTGGGATAGCATATTGTATTGGTGTATGCTAACTCCCATGGACGCAGCACTCATCCCGAGGGCTGAGAATACACTGATCCCAGCCATAATAGGGAGGGCTGGACTTCTCTTATTGATCTGGTGACCGGCTGGGATGAGAACCCGGTTCCCTTCTTCCTCGGAGTGCCAGTAGATTCTAGACAGAACCTGGGTTAGTACACACACCTCATCCTGGTCAACAACAAACTTTTTTGAAATCATACAAGGGAACCATCCTGAAGTACAAGCCCACCAATGGCTGGCCGGGGCTATTAGGGGAGTAGCGTCACCAGCTCCTGTGATTCGATAAGAGTGAGAAAGGTCGCAATACTCAGGGGCTGTGTGGCTAAAATGATATATGCAGGTACCAGTTATCCCCTCTAAACTGGTGCCTTTCCATAGCGATTGGGGAAGGAGCATTTTGCATCTAGAGGGATCGGAGGCTAGTTTATCAGTGACCGTGATGTAGCCCTCATAGAAGGGGGGCTCTGGGGACATGCACAGCCAGCATGGGATTTTTAAATCGCTATCAAGGGAACTGTTAAGTAGCTCAGCTGCTACTTCCAAAGGTTGGAATATTTCCGCTATCATTGAAGGTGGGGCGGAGGCTTTGGGCTCAGTCTGTGCCCGTCTAGACCTTCTCAAACCAGTTTTTGTAGCCCTTGTTGAAGGTTGCATCGAGGTTGGATCGAGGCTAGGCACTCTAATCTCTATCCAGTATGGGATGCCCCCTTCCCCCCTCCATTTACACAGCTTTATCTGGGGCTGGTCTGTGTGGTAAATGCTCCCGTTGCATGTGGCCTCAGTCACTTTAGTCGTTGGAGTGTGCCTCCGGGGTCGACTGAGTGGGAAATTAATGGGTGCCTTCTGAGTGGGGGCTGTCACTGGGCGGCGTCCTCTCCTGTAAATGACTACAGGAGGCTTTCTAGGTGGCTTGTATAAGATATTGATACTAATTCCAGGATCATGTCCAGATTTATAAATTTTAACAGCGTAAGTAAGTCCCTGCCCCAGCCACCTAAAATCCGTTGGATTTAGAAAGGTCAGCTGGACTGGGTTACAAGTATAAACACCATAACAGTTTTTGTTTCCTATGTACTTGACAGCGAGGTACTTTTCAGAGTTATAGTATCCATCTAGGCCCCCTGTGACACATGACCACGAATAACAATATTGATGTTTTGGATCGGAGGCACAGTACACATTATAATTGGGGTCAGGCTGGTTTTTAGGACATACATACAGGGATGCCTGCTTGAGTTGAAACATAACTTGCAGAGCTTTAGGCCCACGGCCCGAGCAGAGGTTACGGTGGACCAACCCACCTACCCTGCCAGTTGGGCTGTCATCATTAATTATTATCCCATTGAAAAGTATACATAGGTCAATGGTGACTTGATTTATCGTGCCTTTAGCTCTCCCTAGTTCCCTTTTAGTTTTTTCGTCTGAAACAATCCAGTCCCCATTCCCGGGGTTTACAATTATAATCGAGCACCAAGCCAAATACCATAGTACAGACATAATTTTATGGCTGAGAGTCCTTTACAAACTTTAACTTTAATGGGTTACCAGTCCGTTGTACTGTCCATCGGGGACCCTTTTCGTCGTCTGTAGCTTCCAGTGGCTTGACTTGTGTGTGGTGGATCCACGCAGTCTTTCCTGCTACCTTGACGGAGGTGGGAGTGCTGAGCACCACGGTGAACGGTCCCTCCCAGCGCGGCTCAAGCGAATCCCGGTGGTGTCGTCGCACCAGGACCGACGTTCCTGGCTCAATTGACGCTTGGGGCAGCGTTCCCAAGGGGGGGTTCGGATGTTTTTGTCTGAACAGCCGGTGAATTGAGGTCAGTACAGGCTGGAGACTCTGTAAGGACTTAATGAGATCTTGGTTAGTTACTTCGGCTAATTTGTCTTCTGACAACTTAGGAACTATAGGTGGGGGTCTCCCGAACATAGCCTCAAAGGGGGAGATCCCAGAAATATATGGGGTGCATCTGGCCCTCAGCAATGCAAAGGGAAGAAGGCTCACCCAATTGTCACCAGTTTCTAAAGACAGCTTAGTCAAAGCGTCCTTAATGGTCCGGTTCATGCGCTCTACTTGTCCCGAGCTTTGTGGCCGATAGGCACAATGGAGTTTCTAACTGATTTTTAATACTTGGGCTAACTTTTGGGTAACTTGGGCTATAAAAGCCGGGCCATTGTCGGACCCCATTGATAATGGGAGGCCAAATCGGGGTATAATCTCATGTAGTAGCTTTTTAACTATAACTAGGGCTGACTCAGACTTAGTGGGGAAGGCCTCTACCCAGCCAGTGAATGTGTCTACCATCACCAGGAGATAGCGGTGTCCCTGTAAGCCGGGTTTTACCATATCCGTGAAGTCCACTTCCCAGTGTTCTCCTGGGGAGGTTCCTCGATGCCGGGTGGTTTCCAGTGGAGGTTTCCTGGTTGGGTTGACCAACAAACACTGTGGACATCTAGAGCTCAGAGAGGCAGTTAGTTTGGAGAGCTTTGGAATGAAAAATCGATCTCTGAACAATTCTGCTAGTTTAGTTCCTCCTAAATGAGTAGCCTGATGAGCTTGCTGCAAAAGCTCTCGTCCTAGTGCTTCGGGTAACAGCACTCGCTTGTCGGGCAGCTGATACCAGCCCCCTGGAGTGCGGGGTTTGGCTCCAAGTTGAGATGCTAGCTGTAAATCTGTCTTCGAATAAACAGGCTCTGACAAGGCTTGAGGGACTAGCATCAGGGCAGTCATTTCCTCTGCAGGCCCCTCTGATGTGGTTGCTATTTTTCGGGCAGCCTGATCGGCCAAATTGTTTCCTATGATGATGGGGTCATCTCCCACTTGGTGTGCCTTGCAATGAATAATAGCGACTTGCTGAGGTAGCCAGACAGCTGCTAGCAAGTCTAGGATCTGTGGGGCATTTTTAATCTTAGTCCCGGCCGAGGTCAAGAGACCGCGTTCATGGTAAATAGCTCCATGTACATGTACAGTAGCAAAAGCATATCTGCTGTCTGTGTAGATGTTTACCCTCTTTCCTGAGGCTAGCTTTAATGCCTCTGTCAGAGCAATGAGCTCTGCCTTTTGGGCAGAAGTGCCAGGCTCTAACTGCTTAGCCCAGAGTACCTCTTTCTCGGTGGTCACTGCTGCGCCGGCCACTCGCCTCCCGTCCTGAATGAAACTGCTTCCGTCGGTGAAATAATTGTAAGCGTCCTTAAAAGGCTGGTCGGTTAGATCAGCTCGCAAGTTCTGCTGTAACTCGAGAATGTCAGCACACTCATGGAGAGGCATCTGTTGGTTTTCTGGGTTATCGTCGGGCATGAGAGTGGCTGGGTTTAGAGCTGAGGAGGTCTTGAAAACTACTGATTCTGGGTCTAGAAGCAAGGCCTGATAGTGTAGAATTCTGGCATTTGAAAGCCATTTTTCTGGGGGGGTTTTAATAAGAGTCTCTAGGCTGTGGGAGGTTACCACAGAAATCTTTTGTCCAAAAGTGAGCTTTTTAGCCTCTTTGAGTAGCATTGCCACAGCGGCCAAAATTCTCAGGCACGGAGGCCACCCTCCTGCCACTGGGTCGAGTCTTTTAGAAAGATAGGCTATAGGTCTCTTCCAAGGGCCAATATCTTGAGTTAGAACCCCTTTTGCTATGCCTCTGAGTTCATCTACGAACAAGGTGAAGGGTTTAGTAACATCAGGGAGCCCCAGGGCTGGAGCCTCAGTCAGAGCTCGCTTGAGCTGTTGGAAAGCCTGCTCGCACTCATCTGTCCAGTCGAGCGACTTTTGAGTCTCTCCCTTTAAAGAGTCATACAATGGGCGAGCGATTTCAGTAAAGTTTAGAATCCATAGTCTGCAGTATCCGACAGCTCCCAGAAACTCCCGCACCTGTTTCTTAGTTTCTGGGGATGGGATTTGTAATATGGCCTGGATTCTTTCTTTTGATAAAGTCCTCTTTCCTTCTTGTAATTTATAGCCCAGGTAAGTCACGGCCTGGCGACACAGTTGAGCCTTTTTAGCCGAGACTTTATAGCCTAATCGTCCCAAAGTCTTTAACAACTCCTCAGTTGCCTCTTGACATGTTTCTAGGGACGTTGAGGCTATCAACAAATCATCTACATATTGAAGGAGCACTATCTCGGGGTGTTCCTCTCTAAATCCTAAGAGATCTCTTGCTAACGCCTCGTCAAAAAGGGTGGGAGAGTTTTTGTAGCCCTGAGGTAAACGTGTCCAGGTCAGCTGTTCCTTTACCCCTGTATCTGGGTCAGTCCACTCGAAGGCAAATAGGGGTTGACTCACCGGAGCAAGAGGCAGGGTGAAGAAGGCATCCTTCAGGTCCAGGACAGAGTACCAGGTGTTCTCCGGATTAAGGAGGCTGAGCAGGGTGTAAGGATTTGGCACTGTTGGGTGTAGAGTCAGCACTCGTCTATTAACCTCTCGGAGATCCTGTACAGGGCGATAGTCATTCGTCCCCGGTTTCTGAACTGGGAGTAAGGGCGAGTTCCAGGGAGAGACACAAGGAATGAGAATGTCATTGTCTCTTAGTCTCTGTATGTGGACTTTAATTCCTTTCCGGGCTTGCAGGCTTATTGGGTATTGCCTTAAGCAGATGGGGCGTGCCTGAGGCAAGAGTTCCACCACATGGGGGACTTGGTTGACTGCTAGCCCTGGAGGGTTGTTTTCTGCCCAGACTTCTGGAATCTCCTGTTTCCATTTGTTCAGCAGTTCTAATTCTAAGTCAGTCCGTGACAACTCGGGTGCACCAGACAAATTTCCCAGCAGGCGGTAACTTTCTCCTTCTGGGACAAGAGCCAACATTCTAATACCCTCTGATTTTGAGGGGGTATCAGTCCCTAGCTTCAGTCTAGGTTCATTCGTAACAAAGTCAACTTGCACCTGTAATTTATGTAGAAGGTCCCGCCCTAAAAGGGGGTCCGGGCACTCAGGGACCCAGAGAAAATCATGTTGGACCAGTCTATGTCCAGGTCGAGCCAGACTAGCTGTCACCTTTGGGTACGATTTTCGGCCCCCTGTAGCTCCTATCACATTGACAGATTGCTTGGTCAGTTTTCCTAATGGTTGAGTCAGCACAGAATAGGTAGCTCCTGTATCGACTAGGAAGTCCACCGGTTGCCCCCCCACTTGGAGAGTTATCCGGGGCTCGGGGGGTGGCGGCGAGCCCTGACCTCCTCATTTCTGAGACAACAGGGCCTTAGTCTCTCGTTCTGTCTTAGGCTTTAACTTTGGACAATCCTTACGCCAATGTCCCATCTCCTTACAGTACGCACATTGCTCTTTGTCTAGAGGAGGTCGCTTACCTCGAGCTTCCTTTTTCCTAGGGCTAGCTGACCTCTTGGCTTCTTTTTCGCAAAGTAATTCCAGTACTTTAGTCATCCTTTTGGTTGTTGTTTCTTGCAAGGTTTCCCTATTGTTGAAAACCTTTTGTGCGACCTCGACCAACTGGCTGAGAGGCATTCCCTCGAATCCCTCAAGCTTTTGTAACTTTCTCCTAATATCAGGGGCCGACTGGGACACGAAAGCAATATTAATTGCTCGTGCGTTCTCGGGTGCCATCGGATTGATTGGAGTATATAATCTATAGGTCTCTAAAAGGCGCTCTAAGAACACCGCTGGAGACTCATCGGCTAACTGCTGCACTGCACTCACTCGGGAAAGGTTGGTGGGCTTCTTAGCAGCCGCACGAAGTGCATCTAAGAGCCTCAGGCGATACTCATCGAGAGCCTTCTTACCTGCATCCGTGTTAGGGTCCCACTCGGGTCGGGAGGAGGGGAACAAGTGCTCAATTCGTTGCCGATCAGTGGATGGAGATCCATCCGGTTCTCGGACTCCCTTTTGCCCCAAAGCGCAGATTCGCATCCTTTCCTCAGCCGTGAAAAGGATGCGTAAGATCTGCTGGCAGTCATCCCAAGTGGGAAGGTGGGTGGAGAAAACAGACTCTATAAGGCTAATCAGAGATTCTGGGTCCTTCGAGAAAGGGGGGTTCTGACTTTTCCAGTTATAGAGGTCAGAGAAAGAAAAGGGGGTGTACACAAACATGGAGCCCCCACTCGGGGCTGGGACCTCCCGCAGAGGACACAGTGGTGCTGCCTCGTGGCCCTGTTCCAGAGGTCCCTCTGGTCGAGCGTGGCGGCGGGTTCGAATGGGCCGAGGCGGGGAGGGCGAGGTGGAGTCAGGTTGTGGCTCAGGGGCAGGATACGGGGGAGGGGGTAAGGGAAGGATGTCTAGCGGGTCGGAGAAGTCTTCGCTCGGAGGTAAGACTGGAGGTGCGTTGGGCTTGGAGGTCTCCTCTTCAGCCTTGGATTTCGGTTTGAGGGCTGCTAGGACTCCATTCGGAAGTGGCTCAATCCAAGGGGGAGCATCATAGATTGTATCTATCCAAGCCTGGATATAGACAATCTGATCGGGGTGAGCGGGGGGCCCAAATACATACTGGCGGACCGCTCGAGCTGTCTCCATATCAAAGGACCCAAAAGGGGGCCAGACTCCTTGGGTCCCCAGGGGCCACTCCTGTGTGACAAAGGTTGTTAGTCTGGCTTTGCGAACCCTTTCCCCATATCTCCCACCTCGCCTCTGGAATTCTTTAAAGTGGTCAATGACAAGGCTAAGGGGAGTGCTGGGAACAGATTCGTTCCGACCCATAATGGACTCGTTCTGACCCATAGCTGGTGGTGTCGCTGGTTTTGCTGGAAAAAAAACTTAAAAGGCAAAGTTAGGGTTAAACAGAAAAACTACAGAGACTAGGCAAACGGTCGGAATCACCTTTGCCCACTCCGAATTCCAGGAAGGAGCTCCTAAGAAAGAAGGCTCTGTTAGAGTTAGGTGACCAAAAAGGGGAACAATTAGAACAAATGAACACACAGACCGACACACAAGACGAGACAAGACAAGACAAGCTGCAGCAGAATGGCCTTTGCTCAAAAATTAGTCAAATTTTGGGATCTGGAGGAATTAACAAATTTAACTAATGAAGTGGTTCCCCACCCAGGCGGAGTCACAAATGGCAAAAACCAATTGACTTCGTCCTCGGGGGCTTCACTTCCCAAATTAAGGGCGTCCCCTTCCGAACGGAGTGGTTCCTCACCCGGGGCAGATTCACAGATGGACAGAATTTGTCCGACAAACCAACTGACTCTGTCCTCGGGTGGTTCCCACTCCCAAATTGAGGGCGTCCCCTCAAAATTACAAATTGACCGCGGCCCAAACAAAACCTCCAGAGCACTTACTTTCAGATGTTCGGAAATGAGTCTGGAGTCTTGCTTCCATCCAGGGCGAGCCCCCAAATGTTATAACTTGGGCCCCGGTATAAAGTCCACAGAAACAAGAGTCCAAAACTTAAGTGGCAAAGGCTTTATTGAGCCAGTCCTGGCGGCACAGTCTCTCCTGGATCAAACCAAAGACTGCGCGCCCAAGACTGGGGAAAGGGGTTTTTAAAAGTAAGGGAAAGTGGGGAGGAAACCTGTAAGGCCATTAAACCTGTTGACCCGCATCTGGAAACTGTATTGCTGCCCACTTAGCTCTGACAGTCCTGGGAGTTCCTGGTGTTGTTCAAATTACTCCCATCCTGCAGACTGGCATTATCTCAGAGTGTCACGTCTGCAGCAATATTTGGAGAAGAAAGTGGAGAGTTAATTATCCCAGGACAGCTTGTCTTCGCCAGTGAGTGCGAAGGGGTCACGAGTTATGAGATGCTGGAACTTAAGTTTTACAAAGATCTGATATCTAACCCATTGATACATACAGAACAAAAGGAAAGCACCGATCGGGGTTTGGGCCACAGTATTTCCCGGTAATTTCTCTGAAGCTAAACAGTTCTTAAAATTGGGGCAGGCTCATTTTATGACAGATCATCACCAGGTCGGGGAGAGGTCACCAGAAACCCAAATTCTTTATGGCCCAGATAGGTGGGTGGGGGGAGGCAATAAGGCGCGCTACAGAACAGGAAAACGGCGAGTATCTATCTTGTGGGAAGAGTAACTAAGGTTAGGTAAAAAGGTTAAACTCATGGGCAAATCTCCCTGCATATAAACACACTACTTCAAACAATGTGTAAATTAGTGGGCCTTCTTGTCTTCTTTAGTTCTTTAGCGAAGACTAGAGGCGCCTACCCGTGATTAACAGCCCTTGTTAGCTTGTTTTAGCACCACTCTTCTTGTTTGTAGAGGGCCGCTCCGTGATTAACATTTCAATTAAGTGAAATTCTTGCAATTCTTTACAGGGGAGAGTATTGCTCAACATATCAATTGGGTCACTTAACATATCAGTTAAGAAAAGAAAACATTTAGTAAGCCGCGGTACAGGTTTGCTATAATACACAAAATGATGAAGCTACTTTCTTAGAGTACAACAGTCCTCACCCTTGGCTCAGAGTGGTAAAATGTTAGTGTCAATAGATGGTGAAAAGTTACCTAGGTGTTAGACCGGTGTCGCGAGGAAGACTCCAAGGGCCTTGCTCTCATGTAAAAACAAAGGGGTTTTTATTATTTTGTGTACACGGGGTCCTCCAAACAGGTGGAAACGGAAAACCCCTTACTGGAGCAGGGCTGTGCCTTTTAAGGCCTAAAACAGCAAAGCAAGCAAGTGTTGTTACAGAAGCCAATCATAGCGGTTAGAGCAGAGCTGATGGTGAGCTGTCCTTAAGGGATTGGGTTTTTTAGTGGGGCAAGGGAGTGTCTCCCTAGAAGGGGTGGCATTTCTTAGGAATGGGCGTTTGTCTCATGACTGAGAGATCTGTCTTAGGTTAAGACTGTTTGTCTTAACTGTTTAAGAACACTGGTTCCTGTGGGGGTGGAGCTGCACATACTTTAGCACCACAACCGTTCTATTTGTAGAGGGCAACAATGGTTAGCATATCGATTAGGTAAGATTTTACAATTCTTTACAGAGAGCATTGATTCATAACATATCAATCCTTTGCCCAGAGGAAAAGGAAGACACACATTTACAGTTACAGGTATTACTATGATATAAACGAAGCTATTTTTGTGAAGAATGTACAATCTAATACAATCTGATGCAATTAACACAATTTGTGATGGGGCTTCTGGATAGGGAAGACCCAGGATGTCAGGAGCTATTACCTCAGGCCTTTGTTTTATGGCCTTTAGGAAGTTAAAACTTAACCTAGTTGGATTTGAAGGGAGAAGGGAAGGGGAAGCAGCAGATGGAACGAGCTTTCTTGGTCTCTTCATAGGTAACCACCACTGAGAACATCTTATAAAGAAATACACCCAAACAGCACAAATAAACCATTTTTTAGAATTGAGATCTAAAAATCAGTTTTTAGGACTGGGAACTCTGGCCAGGTATGATGTCTCATGCTTGTAAGCCCAGCCCTAAGGAGGCTGAAGCAGGAAGATCACTGTGAGTTCATGGCCAGCCTGGGCTACAAAGTAAGTTCAAAGCAGCCTGAACTACACAGGGAGACCCTGTCTCAAAAAGATAAAGACAAAAAGGAAAGAGGGCTGAGAAGGCTAAGAAATGTTGGGTGACCCACTGAAGGAAAAAATAAAAAAACAGAACCCTGGAGCCAAGCGTGAGAAGCAACCCAGATATCACGGATATGTGAACGGTTAAACAGGAGTTCTGATACACTTTGAACATGGAAGTTCCTCTCCAGGATAACAGTGCTGAAGTGGGGGTGCAGATTAGTAGCTCCCAGAGTCTGGGGATGGCAGGATATGCTATGCTCCAAAGACCCCTTGGTGATGGGGCTTCCTGGGGACAAATGCAGGCATCTGCATAGGTGAAGAGACTCCGTGAAACTAAGTACTGTATACACACACACACACACACACACACACACACACACACACACAGGTGTTCTGACACCCCACAGATGTCAAAGATGGTGTCCACAGTGCCGTGGGAAACCCACTAGGGAGTGGCCCAGATCCTATCTCTTATAAATGCATACAAATCTACCATCACTTCAAGATCAAATGTTATCTTTTTAACAGGATGCAGGAGCCAAATTGAAGAGATGCCCACTGACCACACATAGGGTCATTGGAGCCTAAAAGTGAAAGACTGCAAGGGACTGACATACCTTCAACAGGCTGAAACCTATGAGTCTAAACTAATCTATCGCCTTCCCAGGATGATCAGAAATAGGAGACTCACAGCCCAAAGCCCCATCGCTAAGCGGGTCGTGATTCTCAGCTGTCCCTCCATGAATCTTGCCCACTTTTCTCTCCTTAGAAGGCACAACTTGTGCCTGGATTTCATGCACTTCCAGAGGGGCTGTGTCCTCCAAAACCTGAGCAGCGAGCAGAGCAGCGGGGGAGGGAGGTCTGTGCCCCTGTAGTGACCAGGGAGGACAGCAGGGGGCGAAGTGGAATTCCAGGGAGGCTAAGCCTGGCAGGTGCTGCAGTCCTCAAGGTTTGGGAGGGGAAGGGACTGGGTGCTGCAGCCCACAAGGTGTTAGATTCTGTGCTTAGGGGGGAGTTCACAGGGACACTGCACGGTCAACGGACAAGCACAGGACACTTCCTGTGGCACTGGAGGCCGGAAGCTCAAAAACAGACAAATAATACTATGACAGCAAACCTCATTTTCATGTGTGGTTATGTCTCTGTGATCCTGATATTCACAATGGGTCTCAGAGACACTATACAGAATCCTCCCACCAGCAATGAGTGAAAACACCATGCTCCTAACGCCATCAACAATACGTCCAACCTGGGGCCCCTAGCACTTAGTGTGGTGCCCGCCAGGGCCACCTTCTTCTGGGGATTTGTGTTTCTGTTATCATGGATAAACTGGAACATTACTTCTCTTGCTAGTTGCCCAGGCTGAAATCTTCCTGCCTCAGCCTCTCAGAGTGCTGGAGTCACAGACAAATGCCATCATGCCTGGCATAGGTAACACTTTTGAGTCAAAATAAAGACAGGTGTGGTATTGTGTGCCTATAATCTACCCACTCTGGGGAACTGAGGCTGAATATGCAGGTCCAGCCCAGCCTGAGCAGCTGACTCCTTTCCTCAAGACGGAGAACAAAACCAAGCATGGTCTCTCCCATATGGGAAATGCAAGGCAGAAGTGATTTAACCAGCAAAATAAAAGACAGGCCACAGAAAGCAGTGAGAGAGAGCTTTCCCACACAGGAAGGGGGCCAGGAGCTGGTGGAGTGGGCAGGGAGGAGGCGAAGGGAAGCCAGAGATCTAAGCCGTGCTATGAGCAGGCACCAGTTCCACAGGAAGACGGTATGTCTGCAACCTTGAACTAAAAAGTGACTTTGAGACTCAAGGGAGGAAAGATATGAAAAAAATTAAGAAAGAAATTTGCATCTATCTTTCCCCCCTGCAATCTTCAGTGTCATCTGGCCAGGTGTCACCAGCAGCCTCTTGCAGGATGTGTGCTGCTGGCTCTGCAGGTGGTGTCGGTGGATGAGAGCCCATCCTGGAGTTCAAGGGACTCAAATGCTACACACTGTGGGTATCCAGGTGGCAGAGAAGACAGAAACCTGAGCCACAGTGGCAGGAGAGCGAGGCGTCAGCCCCATGCATCCTGAAGACACACACTTCCGGTCCTGACCCACAAGCCTCTCAGAGCATAGGAAATGACCGACGGATTCTTTTTCTCAAAGAAGCAGTAACTTCATAGGGTTGCACCCACTGGGAAGTCACAGAGAGACTCAGACCAAGGCGCAAATATAGCCACACCTCACAAGGTGAGCTGGGATCCTTCCCGGAACATCCACCACCCACTGCTTCACCCCAGAACCGACACACACCCAGGCAGGGAGGATCAGGCCCTGGTGAGGGAGTTACAACTCTCAGGGGTAGAGGAGGCTGCAGCTGGTGTGGCCCTGCAAACCGCTTCACAGTAAACCTCTCCTCCACAGGAGTGAGGCACATACCACAGAATGACCCTAAAAATACAGCACACTGAAGACATAAGCAGTGTCATCACCGCTTACTGTCCTTAACAGGGAGACGTGGTGCTCACAGTTGTCTGCGCTGTATTGTTATACAGCTGGCAGCCTCCCCACAAACACGAGTGATGTGCTGTGTGTGCTGTGACTTTATGACCGCCACACTGTCACTGGGCGCTGGGACATTTTCAGCTCCTTATACCCCAATGAGACCACAGCAGTCTACGTGGACTATCCCTGACTGGAGAGCCGTTACATACCATGTGATTGTAACACAGGGCATTAGCCACTCCAAGAGCGAAGATGGCGCTCTGTGCAAGGGACACGGCCAGTGTCTCCCTGCTCTGAGAGACGCCGGGCTGTGTGACTCAGCACCAGAACCAATCTTCATAAAACTGAACAGCCACAGCCGACTCCTGGAATAAATCACCCAGGTACAGTGCCAGAAAGCCAGGGCTGCCTGGGCAAACCCAGGAAAGCACCTATCACATAAGTGCAAAAGCAGTCATTATGGCTTAGATATAAAAGACCCCCAAAGCCTCCTGCTGATAGGAGGCACCTGGACCATGGGGTGCTATGTCCCCACTGGATTCACCCATTGAGGCGCTCCCTCGCGGTGACCTTGAAGGGTACATCCTAGTGCCCAGGTCCCCGCTTCTCTCCCTGTCCCTGGCTGCCACAGGCTGAACCCCTTTTCCTCCACTCTGTCACATGTATGTTGGAGCAGCCAGCTGTGGACAGAAGCCATAAGCCACAGTGAACCTCTCCTCCTCTAAATCATGGGTCTGACAGCAACAAAAGCAGCACCCCTTTACTCCTGTCTCTGAATCCAACACAGCCTCAGCAAGGAGCAGAGAAATCTTTGCTCTTCCTCTGGGACTTCTCTTTACTCTTAGAACATGCACTTTGGATGTGTCCCCTCCCAGCACCTCTACCCAGGCCACCCCTGGGAGACGAGGTGCTCCCTGCCCTGTCTGCCCCAGAGGGCCTCTCTCTTGCTGCATCACATCTGAATTATTTCTCCCACTGTGCACTTCCTCCTCCTCACTGCTAGGTGGGTTAAGCAGAGACTGCCATACTGATTTTTGTATTGAGGAAAACAGTATAGGCAACGACCTTTACAAATATGTTATTAATAATATTAACATAAATTGGGTGTGGTGGTGCAAGCCTATAATCCCAGTATTCAGGAAACTGAGGCAGGAGGATTGCTATGAATTAGAGGCCACCTTGGGCTACACAGTGAGTTTAGGCTGGTCTGAACTATATAGCGAGCCCTGTCTTGAAATAATAACAACAACATAATCATATTGTTATATAACTATAAAAATTGACCTATCAAAATTTTAACTGTAAGACCAAGCAGTGATACAGAGCTGTTTTCTATAAATCTACCCAAGAGTCTGATAAGCTCACTGCTCCAAGGGACCATAGCATGCCAGCTTTGACCCCAGCATGGCCTGGTGTCTGTCCCCAAGTCAGCCATGGAACAGGGACCTCAAAAGTAAGAGCTCACTCCAGAGGTAACTCAGAGACACTGTAATCTAGAATCAAGGTAATCAACCCTAGGCAGGCCTGGTGGCACAGGCCTGTAATCCCAGCACTCGGAAGGCTGAGTCAGGAAGATCTTTGTGTGTTTGAGGGCAGCTTGGACTACAAAGTGGGCCCAAGGCCAGCCTGAACTGTGCAGAAAGACTCTTTCTCAAAGAGACAAAATAAAGATAATCATCCCTCTGTTGTGAGAGGCCAGACTTTTGATGATACTCCTCCAAAAAGCCATTTTCAAGACTCAAAACTAAAATGTTAAAACTGCAATTCAGAATGGGGCTATGCAATCCCTAAGTGAGGCCTCAGGGTGAGAATGCTCTTGGGAACCTTGCTGTGACCTCAACCCAGCCATCACAAGAGCAGGAAACCAGGACTCACAAAAGTGAATTAGATCAAAACTAACCTCACTCTTCCTAGGATCACAGGGCACTTTCAAGATTTTAAATTGTTAATACGATTTGAAGCCGGGAAGCTTATCATTAATGGAATGAGTATCTCTTCTTCTATGCCTGACAGAAGGTCAAATGGTTCCTGAGTCCTTGGAGAAATGTCCCCTTTCCAGGTCCCTGCAGGCTCACCAGCCACCCACCAGGAGACTAGAAAACCCGGGATAACACAGTGAAATCATTTAAAAAGACACCAGACAAGACAAGTCTTCAGCACAGCACAATTCTGAAAAAGAAACTGTAAATATTAATAATAACCGATCTGCAGGAAGAAACAGATTTAAGAAGAAAGAGAAAACTCTTTAGCACTAGATGCATCATGCGAAACACGCTGGCTTTTGTGCCTTGGTCTTCCCGGGACCTCATCCCTCTGCTCAGCCTGAAACCTCTTCCTTCACAACTCCACCCAGTGCTCAGCATTGGTTCTGAGAGTTCCCTGCACCCGTGATTACAGTAACACCTGTGGCCCAACTGTCCTCTGAGTAAAAGGCTGAGCACACCCACAATATCAGAGAAACCCCAAAATGAGCTCTAATCAAGATAAGACAAGCTCATGGAACCCAAGGGATACAATAATGATGTTAAAGACTTTAGATCTCTCCCCAGTACTGTGCGTGTGTGATCTGAGATTCTCATTCCTCTCAGCTTACCTTGCAGATGACATTGTTAATGGCCAGGATGTTGGGTGTGTAGAGGATTTCTCCATGTAATACGGGTTTCAGGAAGGACCACACCAAGGCGCCATTTGGAGACTGCAGAATTTCCTCGTAGAGCTTCATGCAAAATGGTGCTGTCGATGTTAAAAAGAGAGGAACAGTGCTACAGGCCTCAGGGTGACACGACAGGGCCAGTGTGAAGGAATGCTCAGGACATACCCACATCACACCCATTTTCAAGGAATGATTGGCCTGTGTTCAGACACAGGCATTGTGACCCAGCACTGAACTCAATGTGGGAGCAAACCTGGAATATCTTCCTCGGCCCTGGTTCTGCAGCTCTCGTGTCCTAAGAGACTTTGGGGAGGCTGCGTTCACCTCAACGGCTCTGGACAAGAGGTGCCACAGTGCATCTGTTCTCAAGCTAAGTCACTCGAGATGAGGAAGATGTGAGAATGGTAATGACTAAGAAGTAAACCTGCTCTATCACTGAGGAGATTCTCACTTCACACCCATGATACTGAGAACAGAACTCAGTTTTCCGCAAAATCCCCTTCCGAGCTGCTCCTACATCTCCTTGGCTGCCTCTGTGCATAACTAGCAAATGTGTCACCCTGGATGCACCAGATCACCGTACATTCACCAAGGAATTCTTCACGTAGTTGTCATCATTGTGAGGCCGGCTGATTCCAATTAAATGGTCTAAATCAGTGACCGAGACCCTATCAGCCAGCTGTTTGTTATCACTGAAAGGCTTGCCATCATGGCCTAAAGGAACTGGTAATTCATCACCACAGTGATTAAAAATGACATAAGTCTTACGAGGCTTTAAGCAAACCATGGGTGCATCAGCCTAAGGAGTCCTTTTACCCAGAGAGAGAATATTTAACACAGAAATATTATCTTAGCTTTAATATCATGATTCATAACATTCAGTGTATGAGGAGTCCCGATTTGATCATTTGTGTTAATTTCTCCCTCCCAAATTCTCCACTTGAACAAAAAAAAAATTCTGAATACAGTAAATTGATAAATAATCCCCTAAAATATAAATTAAGCATGACTACATTTCTACAGCATTTTTCATAGAAGTTGCACTATATTGTAACAGTTTATTCCTTAGATTGAAAGCTTAATACAGACAATGGAAATTTTTAAGTTGGAAAATAGGCGATCACGGTATGCACAGAACAAGAAACGCGAAGCCAGGAATCCGCCGTTTGTGAAGCAAGGAAACTTGGGCTGGTGACGTGATAGTCCCCAATCTCCCAACACACCCTTGGAGTGTGGGGGGCTGGTACTGCCTAATAGTTTCTTCGAGAGACAACTGAAATAAATCTATGAAAGGACCAACAAAGACTGGTCCTCAGTGTCAGTTGGATGACTGGATGAGTGGGTAGATGCATGGAGGGATGGATGGACGGCTAGATGGATAGATGGGTGGAGGGATGGAGATGGACAGATGCATGGATGGATGACTGGAAACTGCCCAGTATGAACACTGGCAATGAGCACTACCAAATTACCTAACGTTCTCAGCTACCCACATCACCCTTAGCTGAACAGTGCACTGAGCCACCACCTCTGCAGCAGGACATCTCGTCTGACTCCACTTCCTGCAGCTTTGAGCTACACAATCCTAGGCTCCTGTTCCCAGATACACCTACCTCCACCTTAAGTCATGCTGTTGGCACAAGCAGGTGGCATTGAGTCCTGGGTGTGATGGGCAGAGTTCTAAGATGACCCCAGAACCCAGACTTTGTGTATTCTGTTTTTGAGGAAGGACAGAACCCAGGCAAATACTACACCCAGGACTGGATCTCACAGCCCAGGAGAAAGAATTATGAAACTGTAAAGAAAGTCCCTCAGCCTGTTGACTTGGGAGCTCACTTGAGGGCTGAACAACCAGCTAGCTTTTAGAAGAGATGGAAAGCTGCAGAGCACGGGGATGCTCTGCTGGCCTTCTTGCCATCTCCATCAGTTCAGGGCTGCAAGGAAAAGACTCCAACCAGCAACCCCAGAGAACCTCAAATGAGAGTCTGGCTGGCCAGTGCCTTGTCACAGCTGTGTGAGATTCTGGCAAGAGAGCCACAATGTGGTACCATGTACTGCCCCCAGCCACCAAGTGAGTGGCCATGCACTGTGCAGCAGGGGATGCATTTAAAGCACTGTGCAAGGCAGCTAAGACAGCCTCTCTGTTATTCCCCATGACAGCCTCGTGGGGGTAGGGACTGTCCCCGTGCTACAGAAAAACATGAGATGTAAGACAACAGATGCACTGGCTCAACGCTGAAGAGGTGAACACTCAGGACCCCAAGTCCTTGATTTCACGTTCAGTCTGTCTTTCTAATGAAATGAGTTCTCTGAACTGGGGATGTGTCTCAGTGCAGACCACCTTGCCTGACAGGTAGCCTGGGGTTCCATCCCAGAATCATGATAGATGATGGATAGATGGATGGATGCTAGATGGATGGATGGGGGATGAATGGATTGATGGATGGATAGATGATAGATGAATGGATGGAGAGATGGATAGATGGATAGATGATGGATGGATGATGGGTGGGTAAATGGATAGATAATGGATGGATGGATGGATGATGGATAGATGAATGATGGATGGGTGGATGCTAGATGGATGGATGAATGATGGATAGATGGATGATGGATGGATGATGGATAGATGGATGCTAGATGGATGAATGGATAGATGATGGATGAATGGATGCTAGAGGGATGGATGGACAGATGATGGATGCATGGATGGATGAATGATTAATGGGTGGAAATGTTTTCACTTAAAGTGGGACTATGGACTCAGTCATTAATCTGCTTTTATTTGAAATGGAGTTTCGTAGACTGCAGATTCATAGGAAATCACATTCACATAATTGGTTTTGGGTGATAGAGCCATTTGCCAAAGCCAAAATGGTGGCCGTGGTCTTTATGTATCATCCATGGACCAATACTGCTCACCTCAGGGTACCCGAGGAATCAGGACCTTGGTGTAACAGATGTTTTAACTCAGTTCCATGTTGACGTGGGTGACAGGATTAGCTGTGCTCAAGGGCACTGGGACTTTCCAAAGCCGACTACCACACCAGCATCTAGTGACCATTCTAAAGATGAAGGACACAATTCTACACCAGTGGATACCACCAGTCTTCTGCACAGAGCATTTTATAAAGAGCAGAACTAATTCTCAGTATGCAAATTAACTCAAAGGATCACTGTTCTTACTAGAATTGGCACGGATGTTGAATTTTTCCTTGTTGTCTTCCAAGAGCTGTTCAACACTGGGAAAATTCAGGAAAGAGCTCGAACTGCTGGGGAAAGATGCTCAGTCCTGGCAGACCACACTCACCACAGACTGGAAAGAACCGAAAGCTGAGCTGAGCTGTGGTGAAGCCTGAGAAAGTGAGACACAGCCCTGTTTTCATGCAGTCACCTGCAAGGGTCCTCTCCGGGCACTCTGGAAGCCAGGGGCTTCTGCTCCTGAACGCGCAAGCTGTCCAACAAGTAGAGGGACAAGAGGCTCTGCTTTGGTCTCTTTGGTCCTTGCAACGCCATTCACGTCACTGCCATGGTTCCTGCACATCACACACACACACACACACACACACACACACACACACACACAGCAGCGAGCCCTTGCTATTTGCCAGGTAACAAACTATCAATCCACAGAACATAACCAACTCAAGCTAATTAAGATCCTAATATGTGTTCATCCTGCCCAGGTACCCTGGTCCCTGATCACTCCCAAATCCCCATCAGCTACCTCTGTGCAGCCTCATGGGTGGTACTACCCTCCATTCCTCACTCCCCATACACCTCTGCATGACCCCACAGTCCTTCTGGTCCACTCCTGGCCAGTCCAGTCTCACACAAAGAGACTTCAAACACAAACTAGTATCATGCCCCAAACCTAATCCAAGCTTCTATTTGCATTTGCCAAAATGATCTGCAATTTGAAAGCCCATTATTTACATGTAAATAAATATTTTAAGGTGTTGAGACCAATTTGCTCTCTGAATGAAGTTAAACAGGTCCTTGAAATCTCGTTGGTGTGAATAATCCAGTCAACTTCCTAGACAGAGCTCAAAGGACCCCAGTCTACACCTGGCTGTGGTCCCCTCCATCTAGCTTCTAGGGCAGTGCTAGGCCTTCTTCTGCCACACCATTGCCTCCAGGGTCATTAAAATGATTTCCTATCCCTGTATTTTGTTGTCCTATACAAAATTTAGATGTTCGAAGGGAAATCAAGGCAAAAGGAGAAAATACAAAGAAGGAACAAATTGGTCCTCCTCCCCAGAGGCCAAAGATCTCATACACACCTGCCCAAGGTCTGCTGCCTCCAACAGGACGTCGATCTTAAAGGCCTGAAGAAATCCAGGAAGGTGTCTGAAGACGCGCTGGGCTTTCATAAGCACAGAGCTGAGGCTGGAGACCACGTCCAGCAGGGTGCTGAGCAGGCCTCGGGTGTCGGGGGGATCAGGGCCTTACAGGGTGACAAAAACAAACACACAAGCACACACATGGCAGGAAAGGGCTAGCACCACATCTCCACCCTTACAAGCACTGCTGAGCCAAGAAAATCTGCTCTTTGATTTCATTCTCTCAGATTTGGAGACATCTTCATGAACTCTATAATAATATCTCCATGAGAGCAGATACGGCTCCACCTCTAGCACACATTAAAGTGAGCCAGCATTGTTAAAATGTAAACCAGAAATGAAAGGGCCCTGCAGTTAAAATTTAAGTCATCTTCAAGATAACTTTCTGTATCTTAGAGTTGACTGTGATGGTTGAGCAGAGCTTCAAAGTAAAACCCCGCTTTTATGTGAGTAACTTGGATTTGTCTGCTGCTCGACTGCACGTGTGAGCCAGGCCTTCCGGGTCCTCCTGATCCAACTGAGCTGCCCAGGCAATCCTCACCCTGCGGACCAGAAAACTGAGGCCCAGAAGATGAAAAGCTCCTGAGGTCTAAACTGGGCTGGAAAGGCTCAGGGCTGGAGATGAACACACAGCTGTCCTCCCAGCCCAGCTTATGCTCCACCTCCCGATGCCTGGCACCTGCTTGGATCTGCGTGCTCCTGGTGCCGGACCATAAGTGCCACAAAGGCAGGGACTTGCCTGTCTTGGTCACAGCAACAACACAGGACCCGGCCACAGCAGTTGCACAGTGAGCACTTGGTTGAATGAACTAGCAACTGCCCCCTTCTCCTATCAGGAGGAAAACAGAGCAGCCCCCCTCACCACCCACGTCATCTGCCCGCAGAATTTGCCATTTTAAAGACAGGTGAGACAGCCAGTGATCATAGCTCTTACTTTTGCACATTAGAGTATTTGCTCTCAGGGCATGTGTGTGTGTGTGTGTGTGTGTGTGTGTGTGTACACTTTTTTTGACCTTCACCCCTGGATTCTTGGAGGGAAGGAAGGAGGCCATGGATGGTGGCTCAGCAAAGCCACTCTTTCCTGACCCCAAGACCTTCCCTGGAGACAGGGCGGGCCCACTGCCACCTTGCCATGCTGTAGCCCAAACGTTGTAAAATGTGTCCTTAAGAGGACCCAGGGCCAGACCATTCCAAGAGGGCAGGGAATGAGGCTGCCTGAGGCAGGTGAACATTCAAACTTGAGACAGACAGGAAGGAGGAGGACCATGGAGGAGGGGCACAGTGAGAGCCAGCAAGCATGCTGGGAGCTGGGCTGCCCCAAGGGCCTCTGGGAAGTGTGCTCACCTTCCCCCTCCCTCTGCCTCGTCCAGACCTCTCCCTGCGTGGGATGCTGTAGGACGGCAACCTGGGGATGTGCCCACTGTCCCCCTCCTCATGCCCCACAGAGCTGGACAAGAGGGGACAGAGGCCACTGCCCAGGCACAGCCAAGGTATGGGCCTTAGGGGCAGGGACAGCTCCTGCCCCACAGCTCCAGGAGGCACCAAACCTTCCAGTGAATGAACCTCGGCTGCAGGGTCTGGGGTGCACATGGCCACTGCCCCCTCTTCGCTAAGCTCATGCCAGTGATATGCCATCCCTGCTGAGCTCCTGAATGGCCTCTTCTGACAAAGCCTGACAGTCCCAGCCTCAGAGTCAGCAAAGGGTGCAAAGAGAGCTCCCCAGGACTGCCAGAGTCCTGCACTATGCAGTTCACAGCAGCTGGCACAGCAGCCAGGCTACGCCAGGCACTAAGCCAACCCAGAGAGGGAAATATGTTTTTAAAAAATCTCTGAGCCAGGCATGGTGGTGCATGCCTGTCATCTCAGAACTCTGGGAGGCTGAGGCAGGAGAATCACAAGTTGGAGCTCAGCCTGGACATCTTCGTGATACAGCCAGACTCTGTTTCAAAGTAAAGAAAAACAAACAAACAAACAAAAACATTAAAAGGCTAGAGATGTAGCTCAGAGCAAAGGTCTGGTACCACAAAATAAATCACCATCTGGGCCGAATACGTAGACACCGGGGATTTGCAGACACTCTTCTCTAAATGACACAGTACAATTACCGGTTTGGCATGCTCTAGGTCTTAGTGTGATTGACAATCTAGAGATAATTTAAAGTCCATGGGAAGATGTGCACGGGCAATGCACAGACACCAGCGCATGTTGGATTAGGACCGAGTGTCCTCCAGTTTGGGTACCCACGTGGGGTCCCAGAACATGTCTCCTCACCTGTACAGAAGGAGGACAACTGCCCAGCCCTGGGCTCCCCTTGGTAAGGCCACGAAGCAGCTCCTCTGCCACAGCTGTGTGCCCCAGGGGAACCCGCGTCCCCTCACTTTGTAGACAAATGCGCAAAGATCCAGGTTCCAGGTCAGGATCATGATCAGAGTAAACACTTCAGACCCAGGCAGCCCACAGAGTTCTGTGACTGCAGCCTCAGCCTGCTGGTCCTCAGGAAAAGTCAGCAAGAGGCTGAGGAGTTCTCGGTCACACTTTCCAGAAAGAGCTACCATGAGGGCGCTGGGGAGCACCTGCATCCAAACATGAGGATCAGCGTGAACACCCCGGGATCTCACGTGTATCAGCCCTGGCCTTGCTCCCTGGAGGATGGGGTCCAAGAGTCCTGCTCCGCATAAGAGGAAGACACATGCGCAGCCTGTGCTCCTCAGCTTCCTGTCACTGTGACTGAGTCCTCAGGTAAACAAGGACAGGGGCAAAGGTCATCCTGGCTCAGGGCTTCATATGGCTCAGTCCATGGTCACAGGACCACTGATTCTGAGCTGTGGGGAGACAAAGTGTGGTAGGATCAGATGGTGGGGTCTCGGAGAGCATGGGGTGACAGCATGATGGGGCTGCCATCCCTGTAGCCCCTTCAAAGGCACCAGCACACCAGTGACCCAATCTCCCCCAGCCATATCCTCCTCCTTAAGGCTCAGCACCTCCCCATAGCATGGAGCCAGGGCCAAGCCTTAGCACGGGGCATTTGGGGGACATTCAGGTCCAGGCCACACACGACCCAGATCAACTCTCCTACAGTCAGATCCAGACAGGCCTCAGGAGTCTCAGGTGCAGACATGTTGGGGTTGGGAAGGTGATGGGCTTTGGAAGGCACTGAATGGAGCTGAATGTGCTGTTAGGGGGCAAGGCTTGGCGATCACTGGGGCGTGGCCTGGAGGGTGCATCTCCGGCCCAGCATCCTCCTTTCTCCCAGCTCCCTGTGGTGTGAGCTGCTCTCCTATGTCAGGCCCTTGCTACGTTGCCTCTGCATGGGAGAGGCTGACCACAGACTGAAACTTCCCAGAACTGTGAACCTAATAATCCTCTCCTTCCTGAAGTTGTGTATATTGGGTATTTTGCCTCAGAGACAAGAAAGTGACTCAGACAAGCATTTAGCAGGGCAGTGCTTCTACCACTGTGCATCGTTCTCTGTCTTCTCACACAGGAAGCTGGCCCTTGCTTGAGGGCCTGGGCCCTGTAAGAGCAGCTCCCTGCTCTCTGCAGGGCTCATCCTGCCTGTCGCCACCCTGTCTCCTCCCGATGCTGACACTGCCCTTGGGGCCTCAGGTCTGATGTTAGGTCTCCCCTTGCTCTCAGCTCATCCCTGCTACTCTCCACTTTTAACAATGGGAAGAAGGTATTTGTGCCTCCTCCACGTCTGAGTTGAAAATAAGCAGCCTGGTGAAATGCTTTTTGAAAATAAAGAGCAAGCTGGCTGTAATGGTGCACACTTGTAATCCCAGCATGCTGGGAGGCTGAGGCAGGAGGAGCACAAAGTTTGAGTTCTACCTGGGCAACTTAGTGAGACCAGCTCAAAACAAAAGGGCTGAGGACGTAGTTCAGTGCAAAGGCCCTGGATCTCATCCTCGGTGGGTGGGTGAGGGAGGAAGGGAGGGGCAGAGGGAAGGAGGGAAGGAGAGATAAAGAGATACAGACAGACAGACAGACACAGACAGAGACAGAAAAACCAAGACAGAGATGCAGACAGAGAGGGAACAAATCAATCCAGGAGCCCTGAGGCACGGACTCTGTCAGCACACCTCAGACACCCCACAATCCAGGGCTCCAAAGTGCCTCTCCACTGGGGAGCACCTTGTAATTAGTGGCTTTTATGATTAAATTAGACCCACACTGTCCCCCTGTCGTGTGATGACTGCAATTGCCACAGAACACCATAGCTGGGTGGGACCTAGAGTGTGGACCCTGTGACAGGAGCTGCTGCCCACTTCCTCAGAGGCCCGAGGTCAGGGAGAACCCTCAGATGCTGTCATGTGCTACAAGACGCCAAGAGGAAAAGGCCCTAAAAGGCCTGCAGGGCCAGCGCTCTGGAGGCTGAGGCAGGAGGAGGACTACTAAGTTTGAGTTCAGTCTGGAGCAACTTAGTGATTTAGTGAGAATAAAAATTGGAAAAAGGACTGGGGACACAGCTCAGTTCAAGGTCCTGGGTTTAATCCCAGCAACGGGGCAGGGCAGAGGAGGAGACAGAAGGGAAGGACAGGAGACCGAGATCAAGTGGTACATGAGTCAGAGTTCCCCAGAGACATAAGGGGAGAGAAGGGATGGGTGTGTGATCACGTGTATGCCTGTGTGTGTGTGTGTGTGTGTGTGTGTGTGTGTGTGTGTGTGTGTGTGTGCATGCACGTCATCTACACAGTAAGGAAAGGGAAGCACACACAGTGGCTTCCTCCCAGGCGAGGCTCCGTATCTGTGGGTCCAACCAGCCCAGCACAGCCCAGGGAGTCTACTGTCCACCTCCAGGCAGTGCCCGCTGGCTCAGGGAGGCCCCATCTTAGCCCTGACATTCTCGATGGGTCAGATGATGCCCAGCCCAGAAAGGAGCGGATTCTGTCCACTGAAACACCAACTGGCTCTGCCAATCCCCTGCACAGGGCAGTCTGAACCCTTTTGCTTTCAACCATGGAGCCCTCTCTCCTGTGGCCCTGCCCAGTACAAACACACCCTGCAGATGAAACCAGCACGAACCAACCACAGAGCGGGCTGCAGCCCGGCAGAGCAGGCTGGGCCCCGGGATCCCACACACCTGTAAGGCTGCTGTTTGGGTTTTCCTTGGCTGAGTCTGCAGATGCTAAAGAACAGAGCTCTAACTGGGTGATGGTACACACCTGTCATCCTGGAACTCTGGGAGGCTGAGGCAGGAGGAGGGCAAGTGCAAGCCTAGCCCTGGCAACTTAGTGACTGAGCTGGTTTCAAAAAAACATTTTTTTTTTTCTAAAAGAGCCAGGGTGTAGTTCATTGCAAAGATCCTGGGTCCACTGCCCAGTGCCATAATGGAAAAAGAAGTCAGCTCTGCAAGCCAGAAGAACATCCTCCGATTACCAAGGTATGGTACTGCACCGCCCGCCCCAGCCGTCTCTGCACTGCTCCTCACTCCTGTGCCACCCTTGGGCTTGAGAGCTGGGCTCCCTGACATCTCCGCCTCACCTGCTCAAGAAGCCCCAACCCCAGTGTGTGCGCGTCATGGGGCTCCCAGCCTCATCTTCATGACATATGCCCTGCACTGTCCCCATGGAAACTGTGCTGCAGCCTTTGGGACCAAGCCAGACACGCTGGAAGAGCTGAAGTGGACGCAGGAAGGAATGAATGTTGCCAGGGCTCTAATGCCCTGATGAGAATTCCCTGCAGGCCTCCAGTGGCTAAGATGAAAAATCCAGTGCGAGCTGGGCTTGGTGGCCCACACCTGTTATTCTGGCACTCTGGAAAGTTGGCTGGACAATTTACCAACTCAGCAAGACTGTTTTGGGGAAAAGAAGAGAGAGAGAGAGAGAGAGAGAGAGAGAGAGAGAGAGAGAGAGAGAGAGAGAGGAGGAGGAAGAGGGGGAGGAAGAGAAGAAGAAGAAGAAGAAGAAGAAGAAGAAGAAGAAGAAGAAGAAGAAGAAGAAGAAGAAGAAGAAGAACAAGAAGAACAAGAAGAACAAGAACAAGAAGAAGAACAAGAACAAGAAGAAGACACAAGAACAAGAAGAAGAACAAGAACAAGAAGAACAAGAAGAAGAACAAGAAGTAGAAGAACAAGAAGAACAAGAAGAAGAACAAGAAGAAGAAGAAAAAGAACAAGAAGTAGAAGAACAAGAAGAAGAAAAGAAAGGCGGAGAGGTGGGGGTGGAGCTCAACGTGAAGACCCTGGGTTCAACTCCAGTAACAGAAAAAAAATTGAATTGATCAATTTGCAAACTGACTATGAAACTGCAATAGAGAAGCCTGGGGACAAAACTAAGGAGACAGCACTGCAGGTCATACAGCCCTGCTGTCACTTTGGCCACGTAAATACAGCAGAGCCCAGTGTCCCTGGTCCCTTTCCCGGATGGTGGACACATGACACGCAGGTCACGCGTGTAAGTGGTTCTGAGACGACCGAGCTCAGTGCGCAGGGGCTGGCGACTTGCTGAACCCTAATCACCTGACCCTCATCTCATGGTGGGACACCAACGCCACCTCGTGACCACTCGGAAAAGCCACTCGGCGGCAGCCAAATCCCAAAGGCCTCTGGAGGCTGGCAATGGAAGGGACCGAAGTCAGCTTCCGGCCACCCTCATGCCTGCACCCCAGGAGGCAGTCAATTGCGGTTTCCCCATTGGAGTCCCGGTCACCAGAAATTTCACTCCAAAGCTGATCACTGCTTAGCTAAGACCCCACACAAGCTGAGCAGAAGAAATGACTGCGTTGTTCCTCGGCCTCATATCCGCAAACTTCCCACGCATGCTTGGTGGTGAGACTAACTGGGTATTTTGCTGAAAAACAGAAGTGGTGCACCGGGCCACACGCTATCACCCAGCACCAAGGAGGCTGAAGCAAGAGGACTGCAGGTTGGAGTTGCACTTGGGCAACTTAACAAGACCTTGTCTCAAAATAAAAACATAAAATTGAAAAGATTTTGCCCTAGATAGGATACTACAGCAGTGGGAGGCCCCGCCCCCAGGCAATTTACCTGTGGTGCAAAATGAATTCCAGTGGGCTGCTTGGGATCAGCAATGCCGCTTTAGGCACCACCCCAGCTATATGTATGCCCCTCACACCATCTGTCTGGCAGAGAAAGCCAGACCCCGGCAGTTATGGAGCTTCTCTCCGTGTTCTTAAAGGCCACTTTATTTTATATTCTCTTTATTTCACCACGCCGAAAATCCTATCATTTGGTTCCCTGACCAGGAAGGCAGAGTAAGTGGCTCCTGGGAACCCCTCCCAGTCTGAGCCCCCTTCCTGAAAACCACCTTTTTCTTCCTCCAGGACTGGCATCCTGCCATCCCAGAACAGGGTACCAGTTTTCAGGCTCCTTAGGCTGCATGGTTTGAGGCAAGACTGGCATTTTTGTTTGCTGGGATCACACCCCACACTCTTCAGTGACCAGGCTGAAGATGTCCGTGTCACACTTATATGACCAGTGATGACCTCTTTTGATAGGTGTGACCCTGGACAGCTTCCACGTTCCATGGGGGGAGCTACAGCTCTTACTTCCCCAGACAAAGTTGTTCTCTCAGCTCACTTATAATTCAGTCATGGGGACCACTTCCTGTTACCCCCAAAAAATATACCTCTGGGGTGCCTGGTTCATAATCTTGGTGTTCTTGGCCTCTAAAAGGCTACCAAAAACCAAGAAGCTGATCTTTTATTTATGCTTTTATCATAATGGTGGCAAGTTGGCAGAAACCCTTCATCTTTAGGCCTTTTCACTTTAAGAATGTGTCCTTCTCTCACTCTGCTCCTCCAGGATCCCTCCCTTCCCCATACTTAGGAGGCGGCTTCTGTCTTTACAGCTTCTCCCCTATTTCTCTCACACCAAAGCTGCAACCTTCTCAGCCAAAGGCTGAGATCCCTGCGTCATCCTCTCCTCCTTCTTCACCCACGAGACTCCAATTTCTCAATCTCTCCCCCAACCAGGTGCCAGCCTACCTCTCCTGGAGTGCAAGTGGCCAGGATGGGGGGAGGTACAGGCAGATGGCATTGGGCTGTGCACAGGCAGAGCAGGCAGGCAGCGATGCTGGGCACAGACTGGCCTGCGCAGGGTGCCCTGGGCACTCACACTGCTCTGCTCTGGCTCTGTGCTTCCCCTGCGGGCTCTGCACGCCTCCCTGGCAGCCCATCCCCTGAGCGGCTCAGCTCAGGCCTGATCCGAGCATGGCCCTGGCAGCAGCATGGAGGAGGCGGCAATGGGACATAGCGGGAGGGGAAGTGGCCATGATCACTGGGCAAGGCAGTGAGGTGGGTGTGCCTGGCCATTCCTTTTTAATTTTCTGAGCTATCTCAGATTTGCCATAAATCATATTCCTTTTCTGCTATTCTTATTTCAAGAGCTCTCTATTAATTGATCTACAAGAAGGTTCACACCAGTCTTATTTATTGTAGTTCAAATTGGCCAAATATATTTGAGTGCACTCTGATTTTATTAGATGGTTATCAGTCTATATATCTATTGTCTGTTTGTTCAGTCTGTTTATAATGTACAGATCATCTGTGCATGTTTGTCCATTTGCCTGCTCTGTAAACAGCTGTTCCTTTTTATTTGAGCTCAACAATCTTTTTTCCTTTTTTTCATTTTCAAATCATTTAATCAAGGTTTATTTATTATGTTATAGATTTTAAAAACATGCTTCCACCTAGCTTGCCAGCTGGTAAAAATAAATAGTAAAATTGGTTAAACAAAATCCCTTGGATTAGGAGACATCGGACAGGACTTCAATTGATAAACAGGAAAAATAGCCACCTGGTAATTTTACTAGCTTTTGTTTATTAACTGGAACCTCCAATAATCTCCATAGCCTTATGGGAGACAGCTCAACTAAAGTTCATATAACTAAGACAATTCATTGTTGCTGTTCTGTTGGTATATTCATGCCTTAAAATATAAAATTGGGATTGTTTATGATGACAAGTGTTTTCTTTCAGATCCAGACATATGCTTAGAGATGCTTCACAAATTTCTTCAGTGCTCAAATGTTAAAATAACCATGGTTTATAGCCATTTAATGTTCTATGTTATGCTTACTGCCTATACTGCACTGTACTGTTATCAATCTTCTGGATGTTCAACAACTAAAATTAAGAGATAATTATAAATTCCTTTTGCTGGGATCCACCAGATCTTTTCCAGAAAAAAAGGTTATATGATACATGCGAACAATGAGACCAGCACTGGGGCAGAGGCCAGTTTTTAGCCTTTCCCAGCCCGTCTGCCAGCCCTGGCTCAGCCCTCCACCAAGCCATAATTAACTATATTCAACTGGCATTAAGCGATACCATAGCTGATCTCTCTCCTAAATAAAAAGGTAAAATTAGTAAAACAGGCCATCCTCCAAAAATCAGATGGCATTAGACATTCGAATAACATAAGAGGTACTTATATATGACAAGTGAATGACATGTCAGTTTCTAAAATTCCCTGGACCTTATCCTCTTTATGGGAAGCCATTCCTAAAGTTATGATCACAAATACTCTGTTGATTGTATTATTTGACTTCTGCATACTTAATTGATTCTTTGCCTTTGTCTCCTTTAGACTTAAAGCTGTACACTTACCCAAGATAAAAACCAGATGTCTTGTAACTGTAAAAGAGATACAGATACCTTCCAATGTGGACCAGATCCCAAGACAAAAGGATAAACGTGGCACTCAAACCCCACAGGGAGACCTTCTTAATATGGCTTTTCATGTTTTCAACAACAGAAATAAAAAATAACAATCTCATCTTTTAGCAATGACACTTGGAGCTCTGAGACAGGTAAACCAACACAAGGTGGAGCTGCCTGAGCCCCTCCTGGACCATGCTTCAAGTGCAGCAAAGAAGGATATTGGGCAAGAGAATACCCCAATCCTGGCGTTCCTTTGGGGCCTTGCCCCAGGGCCACTGGACTGTCCTAGCCACCAGAGAATGGGTAAGCCAACTCCCTTGCCCTCACAGGAAACACCATCACTGCCATATTCATTGCTGACAGATCTGCTTGGACTTGCTGCTGAATACTGACGGTGCTCGGGGCCCACAGCCCCATTAAGGTGTCCTTCTCAGAGTCCCAAGTCCCACCAGAGGTCTCAGGTAAGACATTCTCTATACTTGTGGACATAGAGACCATGTATAGTGTTCTTCCTGAGTTTTCAGGCTGCTATCTTAAGTCCTCAGTCTCTCTATAGGGGGTGTTGATGGCTAATCTTTGCAGACAGGACCTTTACAGACAGGAGCTATTTCATGCAGGTTCCAAACTCGTTTTTTCTGTGGTTGATATTATAGCTTGAGATACCTCCAATCCTACTCGCACTGCCCATGCCGTGCCTATTTTAATTTGTCTCAGGGATCCTTCAATTTTTCCTTGTGTTCCCCAATATCCCACAGATCCCAAACATTTACAGGGACTTAAACTTATAATTAAGTGCCTTTTAGACAATAGTTTTCTTAAACCTACCCATTCACCCTATAATACTCCCATTCTCCGGGTATTCAAGTCTGATAGGTCTTACCCTCTAGTACAGGATCTTAGGGTAATCAATAGTGCTGTTACCCTAATCCACCCAGTGGTGCCAGACCCTTATACCATGCTCTCTCATGTCCCTCCCTCCACCACTCACTTTACAGTCACAGATCTTAAAAGTGCCTTTTTTTATTCCTTTGTGTTTATGCAGACTGACCCAGACACTCTAAGGTCTCAACAACTTATACCTGTTATCTCTAGTAAAACCTCTCCTCAGGGACATATAGCACCCCTTCCTTTCCTATTCATTAATTTCACAGACACAACCCTGGTCAGGACTGTCAGGTAGATTTTACACACATTCCCCACCACAAAACTCTCAAATATCTTCTCACTTTTGTTTGTACTTTTTCAGGATAAATAAAAGCCCTTCCCAAAACCAGGGAGACTGCTGATATACTTACTAAAGTTCTGTTACAGAAATTCATCCCAAGGACTACAACCAAGGTGGAGCAGCCCATACCTGGTCTTCTTGGCAACCCTAACAATCAAAGTTGCTAGACTCCCATCCTGGTTCCACATCACTCAGGCTAAACGGTGTCCTCCCAGAACTAAATCTAACCATCCTGAGTGGTCATCTCATCTTCTGTTAACCACCTGTTTCCACCTCACCAAGATCTCACAGCCACAATTCTCAGGTTCAGTCATGGTTTGTTTTCCAATTTGGTTCCTAATTTCTTACATTCTATTAATTATCCTTTTTATAGCAGAAGTCTTAACAGTCTTTCCTATGTGACAACTGTCTCAGTTCTCCCTACCCTTAGCTGTTTGGTCAAACTGAGATCCCTAAAGGTCTAGACTCTTACCTTCCTTATAGTGACAAAGCTAAGTCCATCCCCACTCCTCTTATTCTTTCCAGATCAACTCCTGGACCAGAGACAAGCCTTCAGATGAGGGAATAATCACCTCTCATAACTTCACTCCTCCTAACCCCACAATTATTTTTCAGAATTCTACCTCACCATGGCAATGATTTTACCTCACCGTGGTAATGATTCTACATATCTAAATCAAAGGTACCTTTCCTTCTACCTCACCTGGGTACGATAGTGGCCCACCGCCTCATAACCTCCTTGTCTCATTGTTTTTCCAGTCTAACATGCGGGCATCGTACACCAATGATAAAACTGTCCTGGCTAAAACACCTGGCACCAGCTTCTGCATGGGCATCAACCATCTTCCTGTTGACCCTCCTATACCCTAATACAGTGCCCCCTTTCAGCAGGAAATAGTAAGAGAGAGAGAAATTTCACCCTTTTCCTAACAATAAGAAGACAGGAATGAAAGGATCTTGCCCTAGACAGGAATGAAAGGATCTTTCACTACAGCAGTGAAAGGGGGAATCAAGGGGCATTTGCCTCGAGGGCATTTTCCTCCACCCCTAGGCAATTTACCTGTGGTGCAAAATGAATTCCAATGGGCTGCTTGGGCATGAGCAATGCTCCTTTACGCACCACCCTAGACCAAAGCTATGTGTATGCCCCTCACACCATGTGTCCGGCAGAGAAACCAGGCCCCTGTGGTCTGGTTTCTCTCTCCATCCCCAAAATAAAGGCCACTTTACTTTATATTCTGTCTTCTAACTGCACCGAAAATCCTATCAAAAATAAAAAGGGTCAGGATGTGGCTCAGTAGTAGAGTGTCGCTGGGCTCAAGCCCAGGAGAGGACAGGAAGATGCCATGCATCTTACTGCAAACAACTTACCACTATAACATGAACTTGAAACTCCTAGCTTCTAGCCTATTTCTTTTTGAATTTAGCTGTATTCTTACAGATCTCCCTATCAAGCTTGCATCCAGCCCAGCTTAACCAGAACTGGCCAGAAAGTAACCGCGTATTCAGCCCAGCTGATAGAGCCTTTGCTCTGGGCCAGTTTCTGCGTTCTCAGAAGGGGAAGGGGGAGCCAGGCAGGAAGTTGCTGTGGCCATGAAAGCTGCCTGCTCCCTGCCTCTGTAATGACCGTGCCCAGTGCCACCTAGGATGTGTCCCTCATCCCTTGATGTGTGCCACCATCAGTTCCTTTTTCACTTCTGTGATTGATACAATAGCCCATTTCCCAGCCTCAGATGGAGGAGGAGGAAGAGGGAGGGGGAGAGGAAGGGAGACAGAGGAGAATAAAAGGCCAAGCGGGGAAGAGGGGGAGGACTGCCACCACAAACCTCAGGCCTCAGATGGGCTCTGTATCCCAAGCAGCATGGTACCTTTGAGCGGGAAATATCCACTTCCAGCAGGCTGCGGATGGTTCCACTGGAGACCTGGATAGAAGCCTGGAGCTCGTCGGTTAACTTGGTGACTTTGTCATCAACTCTTTCACTTTCACCGCTGAAATGCACAAAGGACCTAAGATTTAGGATCAGCACCCAAACTGTTAACGACTGGAAAACCAGGATTTGCCATCACCATCTGAGAGCTTCCTTGGCGGAGTCAGTGTGGAGTGGACACCGGGTCAGGCAGGTCTTAGTCCCCAGGAGTCGCTGAGGGTGTTTATTTTATAAGAAATCGAAGCTCCTGTTATGTGGCATTATCCGGGCACCTGTGTACTTGTGGTAAAATCTGCGTGAGGTTTACTTTGGGGAAAGTTTTGTCCCAGGGCACAGTGACCACATGAAGTGAAAAACCCCCATTTCCATTTGTCCAGGGCTAAATAAACCCGTGAGGGGTACATGGGTAAAAATTATTACTGTGAAAGTCGCACTGTCCTCTGTGCCCACAAAGTCCTTCCCTCACTCAGCACTTTGTGCCCTTGTCCTTGCCATTCTCTGAAGCTCTCCTGGACATCCTCTTCCTGAGGTAGTGCAGTCAAAACATGGTGACTACAGCTGCCAACTTCCATCCAGTGGAGAGACAGACTCATAATCACCTGACGCTGTGTTCTCCTGCACCTCAGTCATCAGGTCTGGCACCATGCAACTCCCAGCTCTCCCCCAAAGCCAAAAGGACCATGAAAGGTCATCATTTTCATTTCCATTGGTGGGGATGGAGCAGCCCTCCCAGTGTAAGTAGAGACTGTCAGAGCGGAGGGCTCCGGAGCTGCCTTACAGGAGCAGGAATGTGGGTGAGGGGTTGGAAGCAAGGAGCAGCATCCTGAGAGAGATTCTCGGCGATGATCTTTACTGTAATACATGGTTTTTTTTAAAATATTGCATTTCCCTGTCACATCCGGTATTTCCTGAGCTCAGTTTTTATGGAGAAGAATGTCACTCAAGAACTTGACACAGTTCTTCAGACAGGGCACATTGATGCTGCCATCAAGATACGAACTGTGCAGATGGAGCAGACCCAGAATGGGGACCGGTGGACATCAAGTGGCTGAGGAGTTGGGGACCTGGCAGAAGCTCTCCCTCCTGGGCCTCATCTTTGGTACCCAGAACCCAGGACTTAAGTTACAATCCCCCAACACAGGAACCAGCCAACGTCACAGGGTGTTGCTTCCCTCCTTACATTTTATTTTAATAACACACTAGTGGGATGCTGGGTTTCATTTATAATCAAGCACAATCAGAAGGGGCATGTACTCACCCTCAGTGACTGTGAACTCACTAAGAAAAGTCACGATGGGGTTCTTCAATAACCAAGTCTCCCCGAGATTTTTGGCCAGCCTAACGCAGCAGAAAATCAAAACTACATTAGGTAGAGTGGGGCCAGGTCAGAGCAAATAATACCACCTCTGTCCCAGGAGATGAGCTGGAGAACCAGGGCCCACTCCTGTAAATCCCACGGGTGACACATGCAGTCTTCACAGGAACCCCATTCACACCGACACCGTGTGCCCATCTCACGCCCCAGCCAAGCAGCGTGAGTCAGGGACCAAGTCCTCTGTGCACCTAGAGCCCCGGTCTCTCAGGGTGCCTTGGACCCCACAACCATGCAGAGAAATCCCTTACGTGCAAACCATCTGGAGATGTCTCAGTGTTCATACAGCCACGGAAAGACACCCTTCAACATATCTAACACAGTGGGACACACTGTCACAGTGACAGCTTGGGCTAGTGTCTAAGATCCATAGGTGGGCTGCGCCCTAGTGCTGCCCTTATAGACAAACATTTAAATACTTGCTGATGCATAAACTTCCTGTTGTCTCCTAAGGGAAAGAACTGAAAAAGGAAATAAAATCTGAAAGGCGCAACAGATTCTCTGAAAGGGAAAGAACCTGCTCGAAAGGAAAGAACTGGGATGTGGGAAAGGAGAAAGAAGGAAGGGGAAATCCATCTACATATAGATAACTGTCCTGCTCACTCCATGAGTTCATCAAAGGAGCAGCGAGTACTGATGTCTGATACATTTTGCACACCTGTATCTGCTCATCTGAGCAACTATTTTGAAGTTAATAATGTGCAATATAATATGCAATTTAATAACCATTGTTAAGGGGCTGGGGATTTAGCTCAGTGGCATAAGCACCTGCCTTGCAAGCAGGCAGTCGTAAGTTCGATCCCCGGTACCAATGAAAAGGAAAAAGACAAAAAATAAAAATTAAAAAAAAATAACCATTGTTAATCTCCTATCATCTTGTCTTGAAATTCTGTATCGTGTTTGTTTTTTATTTTCTTTAAATTAAAAAATGATGAAATCATTTAGAAAATACCTATATTAGTTTGTATATTCACAGTATGTGGCACAGATGTTTGTCTAAAATTTATGCTTTTTTTTTTCCTTTTTTGTGGCACTGGGGATGGAACCCACTTTGAGTGACAGCTCCAGCCCTTCTTAAAATTTTTTATTTTTTATTCAGAGACAGAGAGTCTTGAGTCTTGTTAAGATGCCCAGGCTGGACTCACGCTAGCAGTCCTTCTGCCTGAGCCTCCCAGATTACAGGCATGCACCACAATCCTTGGCTCAAAGTTCAGGATTTAAAAACTCCAGACCCACAGGAAGGAAGGTCTGGGGGAATCCCAAGCTGCACAGGCACCTAAGCGCGCATGCCCTGTGGGACCACTCCCAATGGAGGCTGGCACAGGCAGTGCTGCTCAGAGGCATCTTCGAAGGTGCTCCTGAAGCTTCCCAGGGCTCTGGACAGGGCCCTGTTAAGACGCTCACAATTCAGCCGAGTGTGCGAGCTCCATGTCCTCTCCATCTCCTAGGAAACATAGCAGCGGTGTTAAGTTGGAAACACGCAGACTAATTTGAATGAGCACAAGTCCACTTTCCAGTCATGTGCACACTCTTCCTCGGTGCTCAACGCAGTGTGAGGTTTTCTGGTTTGTTTATTTTGGCTTGGTTTTTGGTTTTTTGTACTGGGAATCGAACTCAGGATCTTGCGCTTGCCAGGCAGGCACTTGTGCCATTGAGCTATATCCCCGGCCCCAATATAAGTTTTCAGTTGATTTTTAGTCATCTCAGGAAGTAGAGAGAGCGAGGCCCTTGCAGGGTGGAGGGAAGAGCTCCTAGCCAGGTCCACCGAAGGCTCAGTCACTAACAGCCTGGCCAGGTGGTGAGCTCCTTAATAGTGGCAGAGGACAAACGACAGACATCCTGTGACCAAGTGACGGGTGTAGGGAGCCGAGTGACAGGCATTGCTGCCTCGATGTCTCTCTCTCTCTCCTATGGGCACTGCGTCTGCCTACATTAACCATAATCCTCTTCTGCTTATGTCACGTATCCGGATGTAATGGTAACCCTGTTGTAGTCATCTGTTCAACCTCTTCCTGTCCCAGCTCCCGCCCTTAGCCTATAAAAGGTGTGATTATTTCCTGAATAAACCAGAAGCTTGATCGGATTATTTCGTCTTGCTTTCGTCTCTTTTTTGTCTCCCCCATGTCTTTTATTTAATCCCCATTTCCCCTCCAGGAGTTCTGAACTTGTTGATCTGCAGGCCGGATCAAGTGGTGCCCAGAGTGGGGGCTCCTGGCACGGAGAAGTTAACGAGAGAGCCGTTCAAGAGACAGCCAGCTTAAACTGAAAGTGAAAGCAAATTGAACCAGAGACCTCGGCCGAGGAGTGAGTAAACTGAATCAAGGATTAAAGCTTAAAGCAACAGGACATTAAATTAAGTGCCGAGACCTGCACAAACAACTACCCGACATCCTGCCCGAGTCACGGTGAGTGAACGGCAACCCCATTTCCCTTCCCCGACATGGGTCAAGTATTGAGCGAACACGAAGTGTTCGTCAGAGGCCTTATAAAGGCATTAAAGACAAGAGAGATAAGGGTTGGAACAAAAGAATTATTACAGTATTTTCAGTTTATTCATAAGGTTTGCCCTTGGTTCCCCCTAGAGGGTTCTATAGATACCAAGAGGTGGAATACAGTAAGAGATGCTTTAAAAGATTATTATAGAGTTTTAGGTCCAAAAAAGGTTCCTGTGACCACCTTTACATATTGGAATTTAATCTCTGAGCTGTTTGCCCAGAGGCATGCAGACCCTCAGGTTGAGGAGACAGTTGCACTAGGTGAGGCTGCCTTGCGCAACTCTGTTAAATCTACCTCAAAACCATCCTCAGAAAAATCTGAAGCCTCTGATTTCTCAGATGCAGAGAATGATGGCCTGTTAGAGGTCCTCATACATGGTGATCTGCCACCACTTCCACCTGTTGACATGATCAGCAGGTCCCAGCATGGCAGCCCGCCACTCCCTGTGCCTCCATGGCAAATTGGGGATTCATATAAGCCTTTAGAAACAACCTTAACTCTGAAAAGCTTGCAGCCGCACAGCAGCTGGTGCAGGACCAGTTAGATGCAGGCCACATTGTTCCTAGTAATTCCCCTTGGAACACACCTATCTTTGTTATCCGGAAAAGGTCAGGATAGTGGAGGCTGCTACAAGACCTTAGGGCAATAAATAAGACAATGGTCTTAATGGGGCCCCTACAGCCAGGCCTCCCCTCATCCAGTGCCATTCCTTTAGGATTTTTTTAAATTGTCATAGATCTTAAAGATTGCTTTTTCTCTATTCCTTTACATCCAAAGGACCAAAAGCGTTTTGCCTTCAGTCTCCCATCAATTAATTTTAAAGCCCCTATGCAGAGATTTCAATGGAGAGTTTTGCCACAAGGTATGGCTAATTCCCCCACACTATGCCAGTCTTTTGTAGCCGCTGCAATACAGTCAGTCAGAGATCATTGGCCACATATCTATATTATTCATTATATGGACGATATCCTCTTGGCAGGAGATGATCAAAACCAAACCCTAAGGTGCTACCAGGACTTACAGGTTGCCTTACAAGAGGCTGGACTTCAAATAGCCCCTGATAAAGTACAGCTTACTGATCCATATACATACTTGGGTTTTCAATTATGTGGCACTCAAATACTCTCTTTAAGGCCCCAACTGAGGCTTGATGGCCTCAGAACACTTCATGACTTCCAAAAACTATTGGGAGATATTAATTGGCTCATACCATTTTTAAAACTAACTAAACATGATTTACAGCCCCTTTATGCGCTGCTTCGGGGAGACATAGATCCAACTTCCCCCCGAGAGCTTACACCTGATGCCAGGAGAGCGCTCAGTAAAGTAGAAGAGGCTATTGCTCAACAAACTGTTTCCTTTATGGACTACAATGAGCCTTTACAGTTTCTCATTTTTAATACAAAGCTTTGCCTTACAGCAGTGTTCTGGCAACAAGCTCCCCTCATGTGGGTCCATTTACCAGTCTCTCCAAAAAGAACACTTTTGCCTTATTTCCAAGCTGTCTCAGACCTAATAATCCAGGGTAGAAAACAAGGAAAATGTTACTTTGGCAAAGAACCAGATATTATCATTCAACCTTTTACAAAAGACCAAATAGATTGGCTACTTCAGAGTACGGAAGTGTGGCCTATTGCCTTAGCTTCCTATTCAGGGACTATTGACAATCATTACCCTCCAAATAAGCTAGTTGACTTTGCTAATAGTCACTCATTTATATTCCCTAAAGTCACAGCTTCACAACCCCTTCCAGGTGCCCTGGTTTTATTCACTGATGGCTCATCCTCCGGAAGGGCTGCTTATGTATCTCAAGACAATGTTTCTATCCTCCAGGCAGATACTTCCTCTGCACAATTAGCAGAGTTAGAAGCTATTCTTGCAGCTTTTGCTGCTTACTCTGACCAACCATTTAATTTGTATACTGACAGTGCTTTACCTTGCCCAGTCTGTTCCATTATTAGAGACTGTTGCTACTATATGTCATGCTTCCCCAACTGCAAATCTGTTCAAACAATTACAATGTTTCATACGGCTTCGCCATCATAAGTTCTTTATCGGTCATCTGCGAGCTCATTCCAACCTCCCAGGGCCTCTTGCCTAAGGAAATCATTTGGCTGATGTTGCTGTACGAGCACAGGTTTTTATGGCTCAGGACTCCAAGGTGTCTGAGGCCCAACAAGCCCATCAGCTACACCACCTCAATGCTCACACCCTCCGCCTTCTCTACAAAATTACCCGTGAGCAAGCCAGACAAATTGTAAAAAATTGTCCATCTTGTGCTATCCACTCACCTGTTCAACACCTAGGAGTCAACCCTAGAGGTTTAATTCCTAACGCCTTATGGCAAATGGATGTTACCCATTTCAATGAGTTTGGCAATCTAAAATATGTACATGTCATTATTGACACATATAGTGGCTTCATTTTTGCCACTCTCCAGACTGGAGAAGCTGCTAAACACATTATATCCCATATGCTGTCAGCCTTCTCAGTTCTGGGATGTCCTCAACAGCTCAAGACCGATAATGGCCCTGGCTATACCAGCACCTCCTTTGCTCAATTTTGCAAGAGCCTTAATATCCTCCACACTACAGGTATACCTTATAATCCTCAGGGACAAGGCATTGTTGAACGTGCACATCGTTCTCTTAAATTCACCATAGATAAAATAAAAAGGGAGACATGGTACCCCACCCAGGGGTCCCCTAGAAATGTCCTTTCACATGCTCTTTTTATTTTAAATTTTCTGACCCTGGATGCTTCAGGCTGCTCCACAGCATCTCGGTTTTGGCATACTCAGACTCAAACACGGTTTGCATCTGTTTTATGGAGAGACCCACTAACCAATGTGTGGAATGGCCCTGATCCAGTCCTTATCTGGGGACGAGGTTCAGTGTGTGTTTACTCTCAACAAGATAGAGAAGCTAGATGGCTACCTGAATGCCTCGTAAAGCAAGTAGACAGTTCTTCAAAGACCCCATGTAACGCCCAGGAATAATGTTATTTCCTGAGGCACAATCCCCTGTGTTCTCTTACAGGTGACACATCTCCCTGGAGCCTTATGCTGCTTAGTCAGCCTTCTTGAGCCACACCACACCCATGGTGAATTTCGACCCCTGCCAAACAGACTACAACTGCTGACAGCCATGCACAGAACCCCATGACTGCGGAAGAGGCTCTTCTCGGTCTGGAGGAACATACACCAGCCAAATAGACTGCTTCCAGTGTTATGCAAGGCATGCTCCAAGACACAGGAGAATGACTTCATACAGAGACACCAACAAATGGCTGTCAACCCCTTCTCCTTGATTTGGGGGGGGTTCCCTTACCTAATGCCCCTTTTGGGTCCCCTAGCTGACCTATTGTTTCTCATTTCTGTGAGTTCTTGTATTTTTCAGAGGATTATGATGTTCATTAATAACCGGATAGACGCATTTATGGCAAAGCCCATTCAGGTACACTATCATCAGCTGGAGATGGCAGATCAACAAACCTACAGGGAAGGAATTCCCACAAGTGGCCCATATGATGATGCGGCCTAACTGCCCTGGGGCAATGGATAGGCAGTCAGAGACGGGCAACTAAGACATGCATGTTAATTCCAACAGCCACCTAAGACAGGCACAGGACCAACTGCTGTTCTGCAAGCCCATGACGGGTAAGGCCTGGTTGGGTTCATGCAATGAGGTCCTTGACCTAAGACAGATGCTGTCCTCACAGGGCCTGCCATACTCTTAATTAAATAATATAAAAAGGGAGGAGATGTAGGGAGCCGAGTGACAGGCATTGCTGCCTCGATGTCTCTCTCTCTCTCCTATGGGCACTGCGTCTGCCTACATTAACCATAATCCTCTTCTGCTTACGTCACGTATCCGGATGTGATGGTAACCCTGTTGTATTCATCTGTTCAACCTCTTCCTGTCCCAGCTCCCACCCTTAGCCTATAAAAGGTGTGATTATTTCCTGAATAAACCGGAAGCTTGATTGGATTATTTCGTCTTGCTTTCGTCTCTTTTTTGTCTCCCCCATGTCTTTTATTTAATCCCCATTTCCCCTCCAGGAGTTCTGAACTTGTTGATCTGCAGGCCGGATCAGACGGGCACTCAGATCTCCAGCCCCACTGTCCAGGGCTTCTTCAATCCAACAGCAAAAGATAAACAAATCTAACAATTATTTATTTATTTATTTATTTTCTGGTGCCAGGGATCGAACTCATGGCCTTGTGCTTGCCAGGCAGGTGCTTATGCCGCTGAGCTAAACCCCTGGCCCCCAGTGTAACAATTCTTACAGACCGGCAGAGCCCCTGCACGTGGTTAGTGGGGATTAAAGCAGCACAGTGTGAAGGAAAACAACTCCATGAAACATCAGTCAGAGCTGTTGCATGACCTGAGAATCCCTGCTGGGGACACAGCCGATGGAAATGAAATCAGCCCTGAAGGTGACATCTGCGTGCTCACGTCCAGCATGGCATTATCCACAATAAGCAAAGCATGGGATTTCCCTAAGGGCCCAGTGCCCACAGAGGAAGGAGTGGAGAAGGAAAAAGCTTCAAACACATGCATACACATGCACACACATGCACACCTACACATGTACACATGGGGAGAAATATTAAGCCATAAAAAGGAATCTGTGCCATTGGCAACAACACAGATGAGCCTAAAAGAAATGCTGTGTGAAGTCAGTCAATCCCAGAAAAGTAAGCTAGGGCAGGGTGGAGCCCAGCAAGGCAGGGAGAATGCGGCGGTGGGCGCCATGGGTTCTGGCGGGAGCAGCCGCAGAGCAGAGCTGACCCTGCCTGACAGAAATGCCCAGCTTCCCGCAGCTTGGGATGTTGCAAGCCTCACATGGAAGCCCTGAGCCACAGGCCGCCCCCAAAGCCGCACACTGGGCAAGCACTACTCTGTTTCTGTCACCAACCAGCCCGGGACCACTCTTCTTCATCAAACTGACAGCCAGCCCGGGGGGATAGTGGCCATGCTGTGGTGCCTCGACCATGAGCAGCCTCTGCGTGGCCAGTTCCTCTTGGCTGTTACATTCCCCACACAGCACCAGCTCAGTACTGGACACTGAGCTCTTCTCCTTGACCTGCACACAGCACAGGGTGAGTTTCCCATCCCTGAAGCGGCTGGGACCATGCAGGCTCTGGGGTTCACATCTTCATTCAGACTGGGGAATATTGGTGTCCAGGTGATGCGACATCATGGGAATCAGACCCGATCTAAACACCGAACCCATCTGTGCTGCGGATGCCCCTCACACACAAAGATGGAAGGGTGCCTCACATACCCTTCCAGCATGCCTGTCAGTACGGTTCCCACTGCCGCCCAGCACTGGCATTCAGGGTTTGGGTTTCACGGTGCTCTGGTTTGGCACTGTGGGTGTAGGTAATTAAATAAGAATCTCATGATCTGAGTGGGCATGGGCAACCATGAGCAATCCCAGCCTCCTCTGGGAGGCTGAGGCGGGAGGACGGCAAGTTCAAAACCAGCCTGGACAGCTTAGTGGCTCGGTGAGATCCCCTCTGTAAATAAAAAGAATTTGAAAAGGGCTGGGATGGAGGTCAGTGTGAAGACCTTGGGTTCAGTTCCCAGTACTGTTAAAGAAAGAGAGGCACAGAGAGAGAAAGAGAGAAGGAGAAAGTGGAGGAGGGAAGGGAGAGAGAGAGAAGAGAAGCAGAAGGAGAAAGGCAGGCAGAGAGAGGGAAGGAAGGGGTAGGAGGAGACAGAGGGAGGGAGGATGTGGTGACCTACACAGCTAAAGGACAACCTGCCCAACCCCAGGGCCACACTGGTGATCCTCCCAGGGCCCCCCAGGGCCTTCCTTGCCACCCACAGCAGCCTCTCTGAAAGCTGGAGCCCAGAGGTGCAGGGCAGAGCACTGCACTGAGGGTGGAGGCTCAGCATGGCCACCTCCAGCTTCCCTACCCTCACCAGACAGGACACTTGCTGTCCTGAAAAGCCACCAGCGTGCTCAGACCTGGGGAGAAAGGCAAGCTCTGTGGTATAAACCCCACACCCCTCCAGCCCTGGCAGGGTGCTGCTGCTCTGAGCTTCTGGCCAGGGAGCAGCCCAGACAAAAGAACCGCAGGTGCAGGGTTGGCGGACCACCATGGGACTCTTGGACATCACTCAGATTAAGAAAGAGGACATTTACACTGAGCCACCACTCTGCTCTCAGTTCACGGAAGCTGGAAATGCACTCAATTCTGAGCCAGTGATGGGCCGGCAAACATTTGCAAACAGATGCACAGGAAAAAGTGAGTGAAGAAGTAAAAGATCTGCTCTGGCCACTTCCCATGGTATAAATGCCCCCACATCTCCAAGGTAACCATGCCAAGGGCAGCACTGTAGAACAGAGGCCAGTAGGAGCTCTGGGCAGCACGGGGCCCTGTAGTGCTGATGCTCTGGAAACAGCATGGAGGACAGTGCAGGAAGGCAGGGCCAGCAGCCATGAGGCCACAGCATGCAGCCATGAGCTCTGGTCACCTTTGTTTATGGCGTGGCTTACTGGACCGTGTTTTTGTGGTTGGATCACTGAAGTCAGAGCCTCACTCGCAGTTCCTGAGAATTTAACAGCACCTCTGGCAAGTGGATGCCAGGGCCCTCACCCCACCCTGGGGGAATCCAAGAGAAGCAAGGCGAGGAGGCCACCTTCTGCTAACCCAGCTTCTGACACAACCCCTGTGTGAGGCACCACGCTGGCCATAAGGACAAGCAGTGAGCTTGGAACAGCCTGACTGCCAGGCAAGGGCCAAAGGCAGTGACCATGAAATCCCCTGAAATACAAACGATGAGGAAGGCACTGGGCATGGTGGTGCATATCCGTACTCCCAGCCCTCTGAAGGCTGAGGTAGGAGGATCACCGTGAGTTTGAGGTCAGCCCGGACCCTGTCTCAAGAAAACAAAAAAAGGAAGAAAGAAGGAAAAAGGAAGTTGACAAACCTGGGAGAGGTTGCGCACCAGAGCAGCGTCTCAGAGAGCAAACAAGATGAGACCCTGCAACCCTCCTTGCTCACAGCTCAGAGCTGCGCACAGGACATCCTGTGTCCAGGCAGGGTTTTCTGCAGAAGAAACAGAGCAGTCATCAGAACGGACTGTGCCCCCGAGTCACGGTTCAGACAGGAGATTGTAATAGGATTCTAGCATGAGCAAGATGAACGTTCCAGTGGCAGGGCAAAGCCAAGCCTTCATAAGCTTGTTTTAAATTCTGAGGGGAGGCAGAGGGCATTTAGGGCACAGCATGGCATTTCCATACTGGCCAACTGAGGACACACGCAGAGGCCTCTACACACACACACACACACACACACACACAGAGGCCTCTGCACACACACACATAGAGGCATCTACACACAAAAAAATACACACAGGCCTCTATACACACACACACACACACACACACACACATAGAGGCATCTACACACACACACACAAAGGCCTCTACACACACACACAGAAGTCTCTCCACACACACAGAGGCCTCTACACACACAAACACACACACATAGAGGCTTCTACACACACACACACAAAGGTCTCCACACACACACACACACACACACACAGAGGCCTCTACACAAACACACACACACAGAGGTCTCTATACACACAGACACACACAAACACATAGACTTCTACACACACACACAAAGACTTTGACACATACACAGAGGGCTCTACACACAGAGGAATGTACACACACATACACACACACACAGAGGCCTCTACACACAAACAGACGCCTGTACACACACAACCACAGAGGCCGTTGCACACACACACAGAGGACTCTACACACAAACACACAGAGGCCTCTACACGCTCACACACACACAGCAGCCACTATACACACACACACACACACACACAAACAGAGGCTTCTACACACACACAAAGGACTCTACACACACACACACACACACACACAGAGGCCTCTTCACACACACACACGGAGGCCTCTAAACACACACACAGCAGCCTCTACACACACACACAAACAAACACAGAGGCTTAAACATAAAGGACTGTACACAAACACAGTGGCCCCTACACACATACACAGAAGCCTCTACACACACATACACAAACACAGAGGCCTCTACACACACACTGAGACATCTACACACACACACACACACAGACCTTTACACACACACACACAAACCCTGTACACACACATACATACACAGAGGCTTCGACACACACACAAACACAGGCCTCTACACACACAGACAGAGGAGCCTACACACAGACACACAGAGGCCTCTACACACACACACACACACACACACACACACAGAGGCCTCTACACAAACACACAGAGGCCTATACACACACACACACACACACACACACACACACACACACTCAGAGGCCTTTACACCCACACAAACAGACACACACACAGAGGCTTCTACATACATACACACAGATGCCTCTACACACACACACACACACATTGGTCTCTAAACACACACACAGGGGACTGTACACACATACACAGAGGGCTCTACACACACATACACACAGAGGCCTCTACACACACACAGAGGCTCTACACACACCTACACACACAGGGGCTCTACACACACACACACAGAGGCCTCTAAACACACACACACAGAGGCCTCTACACACACACAGAGGCTCTACACACACCTACACACACAGGGGCTCTACACACACACACACACTGAGGCCTCTACACACACACACACACACACAGAGGCCTCTAAACACACACATACAGAGGCTTCTACACACAGAGTCCTCTACACATACACATACACACACACACACACAGAGGACTCTACACACACACACACACACACAGAGGCCTCTACACACACACACACACACACACACACACACAAATGCCTCTACACTCACACACCGAGGCCTCTACACATACACACAGAGGCATCTGCACACACACAGAGGCCTCTGCACAAACACATTGAGGCCTTTACACAGGCACACACACACACAGAGGTTTCTACACACACACAATGGCCTCAGAACACACACACAGAGGCCTCTACCCACACAAACACACAGAGGCCTCTACACACACAAACACACAGAGGCCTCTACATACACACACACAAACACCCAAAGGCTTTTACACACAGACACAAAGGCCTCTACACTCACACACCGAGGCCTCTACACACACACAGAGGCATCTACACACACACACACACACACACAGAGGCCTCTGCACAAACACATTGAGGCCTTTACACATGCACACACACACAGAGGTTTCTACACACACACACAATGGCCTCAAAACACAAACACAGAGGCCTCTACACACACACACACACACACACACACACATACACCGAGGCCTCTACACACACAGAGGCTTCTACACACAGAGGCCTCTACACACTCACACACACAGAGGCCTCTAAACACTCACACACACAGAGACCTTAACTAACACACACAAACAGGGCCTCTACACACACACACACAGTGAGGCCTCTACACACACAAACACACAGAGGCCTCAACACACACAAACACCCAGAGGCTTCTACACACAGACACAAAGGCCTCTACACACACACACAGAGGCCTCCACACACACACATCAACAGATGCCTCTACATACACACACAGTGGCTTCTACATGCATACAGAGGCCTCTACACACTCATGCACACACAGAGGCCTCTTAAAACACACACACAGAGGCCTCTACACACACACACACAGAGGCATCTACATGCACACACACACACACACACACACACACAGGGGCCTCTACAAACACACACATAAACTCTACAAACTCACATACACACAGCAGACACTACACACACACACACACACACACACACAGGCTTCTAGACACACACTAAGGACTCTACACACACACACAGAGGCCTCTACACACACACAGAGGATTCTATACACACACAAAGATGCCTCTACACACAAACACACAGAGGCCCCTACACACACACACAAATACAGTGGTTTCTACACACACAGAGGCCTCAACACATGCATACATACATACAGAGGCTTCTACACACACACAAAGGCCTTTACACACATACACAGAAGCCTCTATACACACACAGAGACCTCTAAACACACAAACAGAAGCCTCTACCTACACACACACACACACACACACACAGAGGCCACTACACACACACACACACAAAAACACACAGAGACCTCTACACACCCACACACAGAGGCTTTTACACAAACAGACACACACAAACTAAGGCTTCTGTACACACACACAGAGGCCTCTACACACACAGAGGCATCTAAAGGCACAGACAGAGGCCTCTATATACACACACACAGAGGCCTCTACACACACACACACACACACACACACACACACACACACACAGTGAGACCTCTGCACACACACAAAGGCCTCTATACACACACACACACACAGACGTCTCTGCACACACACAAAGGCCTCTACACACACGGAGGCCTCTACACACACACACACACAGACACACAATCCTCTACATATACACACAGAAGTCTCTACATACAGACACAGAGGCTTCTACACACACACAAGTGCCTCTACACACACACAGAGGCCTCTACACACATACACACACACAGAGAGGCCTCTACACACATACACAGAGGCCTCTACACACACACACAGGCTTCCTGTAATTGTAAGTTAGATTAAAATGGCTTTTAAAACTGTTATTCTTCAAATCAATGGACACAATGAACTGATTTTCAATAAAGTTGATCTACTCTGCAGCTATGTTCTTTGTGGAAGGTTTGTTACACGTTCTGCACACAATCAACATTTTCATTTCCTTAGAAATACCTTTCACTGTTTCTTTCGGTTGGAGAATTAGATGTCTACTTTCACTCACAATAGAGATCATACAGTCTCACTGATATATTTATTCCAGGTATGTTTTTAAAGTCTTCTGTTTCCATATTGGCAATATAGTTCTCCTTTTGTACAGCCCTTTTTCAGTTGTCTTTGGTGATATTTTTTAAAAATCATTATATTGAGTGAGGCAAAGCAGCACATGTCTGTAAGCCCAGAACTCAGGAGGCTGAGGCAGGAGGACTGTGTTGAGTTTGAGACCATCTCAAAAAAAAAAAAAAAAAATGTCCATTTGACCTAAAATCTGCTTTACCCTTTTTGAAGTCCTTTAATATCTTTTATTCATAGAAAGCATTCAAATAATAAATACATAAAAATACATCAAGACAAGGAAACAAGACAAAGCAAGTTCAGCAGCCGCCATCAGACTGACCAAAATGAGAATTAATAGCTCACATAAGGTCACCTTCCACCGGGGAGCCCATAAACCAGCACAGCCCCAACTGGAAACAGCACTGCGGCGGCTTCAGCAGGTGGCTCCCGGGAATGGTCCTCCGCACCAGGACTCTGTGGAAGCCCAGCCAGCTGTGATCTGCCCACACCCACTCACACGTCCCCACTTCCTGTCACTCCTGTAGTCCAGGCAAAGCCCAGGGCTCCAACCTGCCGGTGTAGCCACCTCCTGTCTGGCCTATGAGAGCGAAGCCTTGTGCAAGGGTTAAGGAAACTTCAAGCTCCTCCTGCTCAAGCCAGCAGGATGCTCCCAAGTCTATGCGCTCAGTTCTTATTAAACGTGTTTCCCAAATGAACTCCAGATCTAAATAATCATAACCATATATGAATGTCAGCACTGATTTCCCACGTACTAAACGACAAGGGGAACATTCTTCAGACTTTTTTCTAACAAGGCCTGGCTATAGGCCCAGCCAGCCTGAAACTTGTTATGTGGTCTAGGCTGGCCTCAAACTCATGGTCCTCCTGCCTCAGCCTCAGCCTCTCAAGTGCTGGCATTATAGGTGTGCACAATGTGGGAGAGCACTGAAGCTGAAAATACGTACAGGGCTGTGGCGTGGCCTGGGCATGATTGGACTGAGAAAGAAGAGACCCCTCAGGGGGCAGGATAGGCCACAGCTAAGGCCACCTGGCGACTTTCTGGATAGCTTTCCTTAATTAGCATCATCTGTTGCTCTGTGAGGGGTCCTTGAGCCCCTCCCAAGGTCCTGCTCAGGTTTCCTCCGTTGTCCACTCAACTCCTTGCTTGTTCTGATTGAATACGGGCTGCCCAGGGTCAGTGGGCCAGCCGGCTAGCAGTTATGAGCTCTGCAGAGGATCTCACTGCTCCTACAGCCATAGAAACCACGCGTGTGTCTCAGTCCTTTGAGCCTTCGCCATGCACCCATTTGGGGGTCTAGGTACAGACGCCAGCACAACACTATGAATGGCTCTTCAAATGTTTTTAGCCTATTGTCTTGTCTCTAAAATGTAAACAACATTCCTACTTTCATAGTTTTTTGGGGGGTTTTGGTACCAGGGATTAAACTCACAACCTTGTGCTTGCTAGGGAGGTAGTTGTGCCACTGAATTAAATCCCCAGATATAGTTAATACTATTACACAAAAATCACTGTACTCGACAATGTGGTATAGAGGTAAATAAGGTGTGGTACCCTGTTCTTAATTAGAGACACTGATACTTTAGTGAAGCAGTGACACTATAGTGTCCACCCTAACACAGGGACAGATAACATGCCAATTCATATGTTGTTTTTATTTCCTGATCCTTTCTTATGCTGACTCAGGTTAGCAGACAAAACATTTTCCAAAATTTTATAGGAACTTTTCTCACTTTCTAAGGAAATGACCCTGGGTGCTGAGGTAAAGAAAAGAATTAAGGCTATACAGTAGGGGGAATGATTTTAACTGAAACAGAACATGCTATTTTCTTTCTCTTTTTGTGGTAGCGGGGATCGAACTCATGACCCTGAGCTTGCCAGGCAGGCACTTATGCCACTGAGCTAAATCCCTGGCCCCTGGAACACGCTATTTTCATGGGTGGGTTTTGTTATAAAGAAAATCTCTCCACATGTTATATACTCAGCATCACACAGCATGACAGTCACAGGTCACAGGGTGACGTGCAGACCCGGGGGGAGGCCCTTTCAGGAAGGCCCCCTGGGAAACGTGTGGGTGTTAATCAAATTTTCAAAGCATTTCATGTTTGAGGACAGGAAGAGGTTTAAAATGCCCCTTTAAAAAGAAATGTAGGACAGTAACTTTTTATGCGGGTGGAAGACAGTTCAGGGCTCCTTTCTAACATACTTAGCACAGAACAGTTGAGCACCCTTCAGTCCAAATCAGTCCAGCACCTGGCGGCTTCCCGGGTCCCGCAGGGGTCAGACGCCTTCGTCTTCGTCCTGCCTCGTCTGTAGGCCAGGCTTCTCCCGTAGCCCAGCTGAAGCTGGCCAATGAGGGAGTCCTGTGCTCCCCCCAACTTCAGTGGGAGCCAGGCTCGCCCAACCGGAAGAGCTTCTCCAGAGGACGGCTGCTGAGTCTGCCAGCTCAGCATGTGCCAGGTGGCCTTAGGGGCCGCCCTTTGCTATCACACTTCTGTCACCACCGCACAGGGAAATGCACTTATCTCTTCCTGGAGGGCCCCAGTTTCAAAAGAAAAGAGCAAATACTTCAAAGGTTTTTATTAATACCGTACAGTGGTACATATGCTACTTATAATCTCTTAATAAACCTAAATTAAACTCACCTATAGAGCTAAGATATTTATTAGTTTCCAAACATTCAGACACACAGCAAGCCCACTAGAACAGATGCAGGTTCCATGTTAGTAGGTGAGTAAATCCCACCCCTCTAAAGAGCCTAAATAAGCATCAACACCCGTTTTAGAACAGCGATTACTTTGGCCGTGTTTACAGCTCCAGTGTACACAGTCTTTCCCTACTCACTCAGCCTAGGGTCCAACCAGGTACGATCTCAAGGACCCACATGGACTTACAGGACGATTCGCAGTCCCTTAATCCTAAAGAGCACAAGGTATCTTGCTAAAAGCCCGGCAGGAATTAGAAGGCCACTGACCCCAGCCTCTCACACACCGTGCTACTATCACCCCGATTCTCACAGAAAACACCACTGAAGTAAGGCAGAAGTGCTGCCTGGTTTTACCCAGGGCTGTTTCCACAGCATACAGCATGCCGGCCACGCTTTCCAAAGTGAAAATAAAATGGTATTTTAATGTGGCACTTACTAAGGCCAACACACTAACCTCCCCACTGTGATACACCAGCCACACCTTGACAGAGGTTAAAAACACAGCTTTGAAACCCAAACCAATCGAATCAAATCACCTTCTATGACTTGTACATCACAACCCTTTATTTTGCCTCCTCTGGAATGTCCTGTTCTTTTGAGGGCCAAGTATCTAATGCTAGAATTTCAGTATCAAGCCCTTCAGGATAATAGAAGCTCTAGTTAAATTCATGGGATAACGTCTAATGGGTGACTTTTGGAAAGAACACCACACTATATTATTTGGCTAAATAAAAAAACCCGGCAAAGTCTGGTCCCTGTCAAAATTATTCCTAACGTGATGAATGCATACCACGAAGCCAGAAACCAGGAACCCAAGGCCCGACTGCTCCAACCCAGCCCTGCGGAGCTGCAGATGGTATAAGGAATGTGGGCGGATGACTCTGCACTTTGGGGAGATGCTTTAGGGCAGACCTTCATGTCTGCGGCAATGAGGAGACTGGAACTTTTCTGAGATTTATTGTTATACTCAAACTACCACGGACAGAGTGGAGTCCAGGACAGCAGAGGTCCCTCTGGAAGCTTCCTACACCGGTGCTTCCACAGCAGCTGTGGGGTGGCTGCCTGCTTCCAGGAGCCTGCCTCCCAGCACATTTGGTATGCTATGGCCTTCCCTACCGAGCAGCCCGAACCAGCTCCCGGGCACACCTCTAACTTCTCCAACCCCTGCTCTAGAGGGAGGGAACCCTGGTCCAGACGCTCCTCAGAGGACAGTGAAGTCATGGTTCTGCTACAGGCTGCCACTGGTGGGGTGCTAGAAGATCCGCTGAGGGCCACAACCACAGACCCGCACCTCCCATAAACAGCAGTTACACAGCACCTCAGGGCCCAGAAACAAGTTATGAGTTCTAAGTGTGTTTTTAGGGTTAGGGTAAGGTAAACATTTTCTCTTACAGACTCTAGCTTTTTCATTTTTAACAGCAAGCATTTGTACCAAGAGCACACACAGTTCAATGCATCAATAATATGATCTTTTCTATTTTTCTTTTTTACTCATTTTTAATCTCAGCTAACTTTAAATACACAATCTATTAACAGCAAACACACATTCATGTAACAAGACCCATATCACTATTCTCCATTAGACACATCTTGAAACAGTAGCAACAGACTGAGAAGGGCAGGCGGCACCGTTCAGTCTTCCTGTGCAGCCACTGCGGCCTTGTCTTCCTTCCTCTGGGAGCCTTTCTCAGAAGAAGCAGACAGTTAGGAGGAGACAAAGCCATGCCTCTCTCCTCCGAGCACATCAGGCACTCGGATCGCAAAAGGGTGTCATCTTGGGTGTAGCGCCTGGAAGCACACAAAGAGATGGGGCTAAATGCTGTGTTGTTGTTTCTGCACAAACCTTCCTGGAAACTGATTTCTCTCTCACTTACTTTCTCACGCTGTCTCCGTGCAGACACTGATAGTACTGGTAGCCTAAGCAAACGAGGTTCTACGCACTAAAATAAGACAGTAAAGGCCATCTTTAGGGTCACTATCAGTCCAGGGAGCAGCACAACCTGCTGCCTCCCTTCTAGCACACAAACAGTGATGCAGGTACAGCAGAACTGAGCCTTGCGGCCATGAGATAGTTCAGATAACACAGGATCAAGCCCACTCTCTTGTGGCCGAAGGGCCTGTGCAAAGGGGACCAAAACCTAACTGCTTCACAGAAAACTCCCTTGATGCCCTGGAATTAATTTCACAGCAGCCTGTGGAGGTTAACAGACTAACTTCAATAATGGTGTTATGGGAACATCAGATTTCATTACCCTCTTCTTTTACAGAGCTAACAAGACATTAAACACTGAAGGACCTGCTTAAGGTCACACAAAAAAGTACTGCCCCAAAAGCTGTGGTTTTGTTTGTTTGATGAAAGTGAATTTCGCTTTACTGAAAAACTCACCTGGAAGCTCAGCCACAAGACTGAGACTGAGAGGCTAAACCTGAGAGTACGGCTTGCTCTGTGCCCCACGACGCATTCTTAGGTGCTTATGTTACCTGTGTGTGACATCTTTCCAGCACTTTTGCTTTTAAGAACTAAGAAGCTATATTCACAACCTCTGTTGGGAAAGAGACCACTGAGCAACCCCCCCACCCAGGCTGACAAGCTGCTCCTGGGGGAGGTGGCCCCACAGCGAGCACCTGTCATCCCAAAGCGTTAGGAGGCTGGTCCAAGAGGGAAAGGGGTTCCGTAAGCAGACAAACACTACTTTTGGTCCTCTGAGCGACACACGATGCTTCTCTGTCAGCAGTTCATGCCATCAACCAGCACAGAGCATTCTCACTGATACATTTGTTCAGCAAGACATCAACCAGCTCGTGTGTCCCGGAGGCGGCTTCAGACCTACCGTGCGTGGGCTCAGTGCTGGTGCTCCACCCAGGGCGCGTTGGCCTCGGTGTCTTCGGACAGGGGTGAGCCCAGCACCTGACGAGGAAGAACCAAGCAGCAGATGCTCAGTCATTACCAGGCCCCACTCCAGAATCTCACCCTGCTGTTCACCTATTAGATGCTTACAGTTAACTACTGAGAGCTCATGTTTCTTCACAGAAACAGTGAAGGAAAAGGACATTATTCTTTGACCTCTTAGTTCAGAGGTGTGTTAAGAGATCTTTCACCACCCATCTCTGCTACTTCCTGTAAAACCCAAGCCTAAAGCTTCAAAGTAGCCATCATTACTATGCGACATGAAGTAAAGGAAAACATACCAGAAATAAATAAAAAGACACGAATTCTGAACTATAAAAATGAACCAATGGATATCCTAGGACTATAGAAACACAGTATCGTAAATAAAAAATATAACTAGATGACAATAACAGGATAGAGAAGTGAAAGGTCAGCAAATATGAATCTAGGTCTATAGGAATTGGATAATTAAGAATAAAAAGAAAAAAGATTTTTAAAAAATGGAGTCCCAGGAACCTGTGACAAAATATCAAAAGGTCTAACACACATGTCAGGAAGAAAAGGAGGGATTATAGCTGAAAAAATATTTGAAGAAAATAGTGACCAAAATTCCCCAGAATTGTAAAAGATGTTTTTTAGATTAAAGAAAGTGGTCAAAACCCCCAAACATGGGGCTGGGGATTTAGCTCAGCGGCATAAGCGCCTGCCTTGTAAGCAGGCAGTCATGAGTTCGATCCCCGGTACCGATAAAAATGAAAAAGATTTAAAAAAATAAATAAATAAAACACCAAACAGAGTAAATTCAAGGTTATGCCTTGTGTATTCAAGCTCCTGAAAAAATAAGTCTTGAAAGTAACTAACGAAAATTGAAACACTGTCTGCAGGGGAACAACAACTCAAATATCTGAGAATTTCTCAGAAAAAATGATAAAGATCAAAAGCCAGGAGAAAAACACAACAAACACCATTTAACTCCATATCCAGTGAAAATATATTTGGAGAAGTAAGGCAAAATAAAGTAATTCTCTTTTTTGTTTGCTGCTGTTTTTATTTTGTTGTTGCTGCTGGTTTTTGAAATGGAATCTCACTATGTAATTCAGGCTGGCCTTGAATTCCACGTGATCCTTCTGCCTCAGCCTCCCACATGCTGGGATTACAGGCGTACACCATCATGCCCAGCCACAATTCCAGTTTTTCTCAAATGAAGAAAAACTATGAGAGTCTGTCAGTATCAGATTTGTAAAGGAAGGCTACAGGAAGTGTCAGGCATGTGAAGGAAGGCCACGGGAAGGCGTCAGGCTTGTGAAGGGAAACCACAGGAAGTGTCAGGCATGTGAAGGAACGCTATAGGAAGATTAAAGCAAAAGTAGAGCACAGCAGGCTGAGGTCTTGAATGTGTGTGAACGGATTAAGTACAACAGCACTGGAATTAAATTGAGACTGGAGTGAAGGGAATATGATTGGAAAGTCTCTACATTTTATATAAGTGGTGTGATGTAGACTAGAAAGGACTGGTCATACTGTAATGTCTAGAACAATCTCTTTAAGAAATAATACAAAGATACTGCCACAAAACAAAGAAAAAAACTGACTAAAATAATCGAAAACAAATAAGACCAGAAAGGAAAAGCAAGTGAACACACAGAAAACAAATAATAAAAAGCCAGCATCAGGCTGCCACACTGGCAACCAGGTTAAAATGGCCTATGCAGTCTGCAGTCGGCTGGACCATGAAAGAGGCGTCCTCGGATGGCTGGCCTCACAGGTTGACACTGACTCTGGCACAGGTCCGCAGGCCTTGCACAGGGGTCTGCATTACCACTGAGCTGTCCTCAGGAGACGGTGTGTGAGCTTTTCACAAGAGCAGAGTGAGCCCGGGAATGCAGTGGCCTCCAAGCGAGAGCCGCGCCCAACTGGCGGCCATGGAGGACACTGGACCTCGGGCAGGGAGCTCCATTCTGCCTCCACCCTGGATGAAACTGGACGGGATATTCAAAGCTCTTGGGAGCCCGGCCCTGCTGACGTCTGGACTCTTATCTGCAAGACACATGCAGTGCAGCAGCTGTGCCCTGGCTTCTGACCAACAAACAAGCTTGGCTCCTGGTCTGTAGTAACTGGAGAGCAGCCACAGATGACCACCGATATATCCTAATTAAAGGGCACAGTGGGTGCAAAGGAAAGGGCCTACTTCAGGCTGCCTGTAAAAAAGCACTTCAAATACACAATACACAATAAAACAAACAGAAAGTAAATCAGAGTAAAAACACATGCACCATACACATAGGTCTCAGAAGGCTGAGATGGCTCTTCAGTCTCGGGTGACATAACATCAGGGCACAGGGCACAAAGAGACACTTCTAAGTGTGCCTGTGCCGAACAGGAGAGATTTTAAAATGCACCAAGAAAAATCGAACAGATGTACGTGAGAAATGGGACTCTTTCACAACTACAGCAGATCTTCACAGCAGCCTCTCAGACACGGATAGACCTGAACCGACACCGCCATTTGGGGCCCCGGGAGCTAAACACGAGCCGTCACTGTGATTGAACTCCATGTTTCCATGCATGGATCACTGCAAGTTAGGAAGCTTTATAAAAACAGAGCTAAGACATACTGATGTCAGGAAGATGGCAAAGCACTGAGCAACAGAAAATCAGCTTCTCTGAGATTTAGAATCCAGATGCTGGAAATCAGCAATGAAGGGAAGGTGGGGAGTGGATCTCTGGAACCCAGCAAGTGAGAAGTGAAGCCCACAAGAAGTCTCCAGTGATAGCACGGATATGGCCGGAAGTGTACATTTTTTGTTTTTAATATCTTTTTCTTGATTTTTGATGTTGCTAAATTGTTTTGTTTTTGTTTCTGTTTCTTTCTTGCTCTCCTGTCGTCCTCACCAGTTTCCCAAAGTCTGTACAATATTCCTTTGTCCTCCAACCTGGCTTCTAATCTCTTCTCTTCCTCTATAGTTTCCCTTAGGCCTCTGAAGATTTTTAAATAATGCTATAGCCAGTGCCAAAGAACCAGAGACTCGGCCACATAGATAGGAACTTCTTACTCCCAATAAATTGAAGACAGGATCTTGTAACAGACTCAAAACCCAAAAGCCAGCTACACCTGGCAGATATCTCTGAGAAGTAGTCATTTTATAATGTCCTTGTTACCAGCAATAAAACTGCCAACCATAAGCAATTTACAAACATCAGCGCGAAGTTTTTTTTCAAAAAATAGAAAAGGAGAAGACAAAAAAGCAAGATGCAACTTCAGATTTCCAGTTCAGGAAAGGCAAATCCAGGGAGCAATGTTCTGAAATATACTGATATTGCAGGCAGAGATAACAAAGACTACAACTCCATGAACCCCAACAAAACGAACCCACTAGGCAAGGTAAGCAATTAAACAGAGGAGAAAGAAAGCCCACAACAGGAAACTAATAGGATGAAAATAAAACAATATACATCAGTTATAACCATCAATGTAAATGGTCTCATTTTATCAATATAAAGAAATAACTGGCAAGACGGATCAAGAACCAAGATCCAGCAATATGCTGCATACAAGAAACACACACTTAACTCAAGAACAAATTCATAGACTGAAAGTCAAAGGATGGAAAACAATTCTCCATGTGATAGGAACCCAAAGAAAAGCAGGGGTAGATATTCTGTTTGTACAAAATCTACAATTCTGTAGAGTTTGAGCCAACACTGGCAAAGAGAGACAAAGAAAATCACTACAGTGGATCCTCAAAATACACAGGGATTATGTTCATAGAGCTCCTGTGAATTATGAAAAACCACAAATTTCAAAAATGGTCAGACAAATACCTCTAAATGTCTATTTTTACAGCTTAAACTCTAAATATATGTCTCCTGCAGTTATGCAATTCGATATAGTAAACTACTACACTAATAAAGCTTTAGAAATTGTAGGTGTTTTGGCAGCATCTTAAGGATTGTAGGGCTTTAAAAAGAACAAAACCAAGAACACCTGAGTTAGGCATGGGGTGCAGCAACCTGTTACCACTCAGGGATTCTAGTGCAGCTGCTAGCAGTGCATTACAGCGGGGCGGCCAACGTGCAACAAGAAGAACTAAGTAATGCACTCGGGTTGGCTACCTACAAACCTCCTGCCAAAAAATTCTACTGTGGAGGATATTTGCGATTTCTGCAAAATTGCAGATATTTCTGTGAACAACTATTAGGTTCTAAGGAAAAATTAATGAATGATGCCATGAACTCTGAACTCCAACTCTGCAGGGAAATACTGTATATGCTTATAAGAGAACAATCCAAGAGGAAGAGATAACAATCCTAAGTATATATGCACCAAATACCAGTGCACCCATCTATATAAAACAAATATTAATGGACCTGAAAAATCAAGTAAGCACTGATATAATTGTAATGGGGACCTCAACATCTAATTGTTACAAATAAACAGATCAACTAGACAAAAAAAATCAACAAAGAAATACCAGACTGAACCAAACTTTTGAACAAATGGACTTACAGTGTCTAGAGAATGTTCCATCCCACATCAGAATATACATTTTTCTCAACTGTACATGGGATGTTCTCCCAAACAGTCCACACACTAGCTCATATAACATGCTTAAGTAAATGCAAAGGAAGTGAAATTATCCTATACTTATCACACTATAGTGCAATGAAATTAGAAATTATGACAGATAAGACCACAAAAACACATGGAAATTAAATAACACCCTCTTGACCAACTAATAGGTCAAAGATGAAATTAAAAATCAAATTAAGAGTTTCTACAATTAAACAGTAATGCCAATACAATATACCAGAACTTACGGTACACAATGAAAGCAGTCCTAACAAGGGAAATTTATAGTGGTGAATTTTCACATCAGAAAACTTGAGCTAGATCAAATAAACAACCTAATGCTGAACCTCAAGTTTCTAGAAAAATAAAAGTAAGTCAAGCCCAAAGCCTGTATGAAGAAGAAAATATAAAGAGCAGAGAAAAAATTAACACAATTGAGATGTGTTGGAGACCATGGCTAATTCTGCATATTTCCCTATGGGACAAAAAGAAGGATTGGGATTATTGGTACCACCCACCTGAGACTTCCCACTGACTCTTCTAAGCATAAGATCATTCACACCCTCTTGAGTCATCTCAGGATTATGTGCCAGGACAAGATATTTCTAAACATAAGATCATCTACGCCCTCTTGAGTCTGAGTCTTCTAGTGAATTGCAATCCTTTACTAGCCCCACCTATTCAGAGCATACCCCTGATAGGGACTGCTTTGGGAGTGGGAGGCCAATCCAATCCAGAGAAACTGACTTCCCAGCCATTGATGGAATACTACACTTGCCTCTGTTTTTTATTTTTTGTGCCACATTCTTAAGACATACAACTGGGACTGTTGGCTGGATTCCCAATATTGACAATTGGGACTGTTGGCCGAACTCTCAACAACTAAGAAGCAATACAAAGAATCAATGAATCAAAGAGTTGGTTCTTTGAAAGATTAAGTAAAACTGACCAACCCTTAACCAACCTCATCAAAAAAGGAAAAAAAAGACTCAAACACATGCATTAGGAATAAAAAGAGTGAAATCATCACAGACCCTGCAAAAATTCGTAAGACCATCAGTACCTACTTTTATTTTTTTTTTTTTTGTCTTTTTCATTTTTATCGGTACCGGGGATCGAACTCACGACCGCCTGCTTGCAAGGCAGGTGCTTACGCCGCTGAGCTAAACCCCTAGCCCCTTACTTTTATTTTTTTTTTTCTTTTTTTTTTTTTTAATTTTTTTTTTAAATTTTATTTAAGGAGAAAAGAAAAAAAAAGCAGGGAAAGGGTACAAGTTATACAGATTTACAGAAAAAAAATGAACAGTAGGAAATCACTAGTTAATGGATTACATATTGTCATCTTAGAAATAATTGTTCAAGTCACAAAATTAAAGCTTGTAAAGTGGACATTCCATCAATGATACTGCAAACAGTTCTGTTCATTGATCCAATTAAACTCTGTGATATCATTTTCTATCTTATACACTTAAATATACATGCAGTTATATAGTTTGGAGCACTTTCTTTTCCTCTCTTTTGTACAATGACTATTACACATTTTGGGTTTCATTGCTCCCACGTCAGTACCTACTTTTAGAACCTGTATTTTAGTAACACGGAAAACACACAGGTTCCTAGATACATATGACTACCAAAGCTGAATCAAGAAGATATAAAATTTTTAAATAAGCCAGTATCAGTAAATGAAATTGAAGATATAATTAAAAACTTACCAACAAAAAAATCACAGGTACTGATGCACTCACTGCTGAACTCTACAAGAAATTTAGAGATCTATGCCATAATTCCTCAAACTCTTTAATGAAATTGAAGGGAACTCCAAATTTATTACCTGAAGCAACCATTTAATACCAAAACCAGAGAAGGATCCAACTGAAAAAGAGAACAGGCCAATTTCCCTAATGAACACAAATGCAAAAATTCTCAGTAAGGTACTGGGAAACAGAACAGAACATCATGAAGAAGATTACACACCATGACCAGGCAGGATTCATCTGAGGGTTGCAGGGATGACTCAACAGAGGCAAGTCAAGAACTGTGCATGTGCTGCCAAAGCAAGCATGCAAGTCGGTAAGTACAATGCACAGAGTCAAAGACAAGACCACAGGTCTTTTCCACAGACACAGACACAGCACAACACAAAATCCAACACTCACTAATGATAAAAAAAAAAACCTACAGAAAAATGGAATAGATGGTCTTTATCTCAACCTAATGAAAACCACCACTGACAAACCAACTTCCAACATCGTATCAAATGTCAAAACCTGAAAGCTTTCACTCTAAAATCAGGAATAATATGTTCACTAACACAACTCTTAGTTGATATATTCTGGAAATATTAGCCAGAACAATTAGACATGAAAAAGAAACAAAAGCAACAAGAGGAAAAAGTGAAGTTACCACTATCTGCAGATGATATGATACTCTAAGAGTATCCACCTAAAGACTTCTAGATTTAATAACCAAATTCAGTAGCATACCTGGATAAAGTCAATACTCAAACATTAATGACATTCCTATACACAAATAACCAACACACGAGAAAAGCATTAGGGAAACAACACCTTTCACAATAGCATCCCCCCAAAATGAATACTTAGGAATTAATCTAAAGAAGGACGTAAAAGTTACTCTGGAAAAGGAGATTGAAGAGGATATCATAAAATGGAAAGATCTCCCTTGCTCTTGGGTAGGAAGAACCAATATAGTGGAAATTGCCATACATCCAAAAATTGTTATACAGATTTAATGCACTCCCAATCAAAATACCTTTGGCATACCTCACAGAATTAGAGAAAACAATTGTAAAGACCATTTTAAACCAGAAGAGAGCTAGAATATCAAAAGTAATTCTAGGCAACTTAGGCAGGGCAGGGGCATCTCAATCTCTGATTTGAAATTATACTTCAAAGTTATTGTGATAAAAATAGCATGGTGGTGGCAAAAGAAATAGGCCAGAAATCAATGGAACAGGTTAGAAAATACAGAAACAACTCCACACATACTTGGCCACCTTATCTTTGACAAAAGGGCAAAACACCTTTACTGGAGGATACACATCTATGTTTGTAGCAGCAGTTTGCGATGGCTAAATTTTGGAAACAGCCCAAATGCCCATCAACCTGCGAATGGATAAAGAAGATGTGGTTTTTTATACAATGGAGTTTATTTTAATACTCTGCCATAAAGAAAGATAAACATGAGACATTTCTAACTAAATGGATGGACCTTGAGACCTTACTCAAATAAGACAAATCAGATACACATGTGTAAACACTGCATTGCTTCTCTGGTGTGATTACCTGAAAAGGTAATGCAGATGTATAACAGATATTGGGAAATAGGAAAAACATACTAAAATGGGAAGGGGAACAACAGAGAGGAGAGGGGAAAAGGAAGGAAGGAAGGAAAAAGAAAAACATAAAAGAAAAAAAAGGAAACAAAGCTTTTGTAAATAAGGTGGGGAAGAGCTGTTAAAGGGAGTGGAGACGATTGGGGAAAAAGAATCAAGATATATCATACACAGTTACAAGGTCCCTATGATGAATGCAGTCATGTATATCTAAAATATATCAATAAAATTAATTAAAAAGGAAGATACTGGGTGCAAGGAACTGTAAGACAAAATTTACAAGCAAAATTTTATAGACTCAACACAAAAACTTGCCAAATTCTTAGCAAGTTGTCCCTAGAACATGTTGGAGGGAGTACCAGCCTGTATACCTACAAAGAGCATTTCTGTACCTGGTGCAGTGCCATGCTGGAGGCATGAAGGTCAATAGCAGCCAGAGAAGGGATTCGAGATTCAGAAAGAATTTTGTTCTCTTTCCTTATTAGTCTAGAATTTCGAGCTACAAAAAAGATAACCATAAACACAGTGAAAACATTAGACATTCTGCTAGCTTCTCATATTCTCCAAGTGTCCCTCAGTCTGAATTACCCAGAGCTGTATATTTACCTACTTAAATATGAAAAGTCACTGTAAATTTTGATTGTTAACATTCTGCTGGTTTTCTGTACTTTATATAATGTAAACAGAGCACCGTACACGTACCCATGCCTTCCAAGGCGCGCAGATCGGGCAGGTGGCTGTAGCTCAGCTCAGGCAGTCGCACCTCTGTCCTGGAGTACTCCCTTCGCTTCCTGCTTGCCTGAAGCAAGTTCTTCTCACTGGAGACCTGCTATGGCCACAAGGGGCAGCACAGATGAATAGTTCAAGGTACACTGCAGTTTCCTTATAACTACTACATACATTTCCTAAAAGGTGTGGATCTGAAGGGCTGGAATAATTAGACACTGAAGGACCCTAACAACACAGCAACGGTTTTATGCCTCTTCCTCACTGAACTTAATGACAAGTGGCTCTCCCTCTGCCAGTCCTTGGACTCCCGGGGACAGGGCAGGCTGCCTCCTGTACCCTTGCCGTCCCCAGAGACAATCACTGCCTCTGTTTGAGTGGATCCCCATACGCGTCCTATCACTTCTCCAAGCATGCTTCTCACTTTAGCAGGAAGATCTTGTTGCTTATTTCCTACATTTGTTCTCAGAGTTAGCATACGAGACCCACTCCCCAAGATTATACAACTTCTACTATTTCCCTAATCTTTCTTATTATCACTTCATAGTTGACAAAGTAAAAAAAAGGAATAGTTGCACTTGAATTCTGCAACTTTACAAATTTGATACTTTTTCATTTAAGAACTGCAGAAACCAAACTAGCAACATGTTTGGACTACTACCAGACCAGGAACAGCTAGACCCAAGCCTCTCACATAAGTCAGTGCCATTTATGGGCCAGGGGTAGAGAGAACAAGGCCACACCGGCAAGCAAGTCCTGGGAACCAGCACCATGTACGGGCTGCTGCCAGACTGGGAAAACCCAGACCCCAACCCCTTTTGGCATCACAGGCTGGCCAACAATAAATACTAATCCCCTTCCGCCAACTGCATAAGTGACCAGCTGATCCAGAGAAACACAGGCAATGACAGCTATGGAGGTGAAATGCAGTTGGATGACTGTGGTGTTTGGTGTTTCACTAACACTGCAGGTCTAGGGCCAGAGGTCTGATCATGGGTTCACAGGATAGGGGTACACAGTGTGGCATCTAGAGGGGATCTCTTCTGAGGGCTACAGCCATTGTTGATTCTCTATGGTCTTGTTTTGAAGTCCCATATCATTTCCATTATTTTGTTGGGTTGGGTTTTATTATTTTTGGTTTATGTTAAATCTGATGGCAGGAGAAGATATTTCAATAGCAAGATATATTATGGTAGCAATTTTGGATTTACTGTTGGCTTGTTTTGAAGTCCTTTATTGCATTCAATGTTTTGTTCTATTCTATTCTGCTTGATTTTTACTATATCCGAAGTTATCTGCAGCTACTTTGAAGACATCAAAAGGCATTGTGGTAATACTGTTGATTTTGTAATGATTTGAAATCCTGTATCTCTTACACAGGTTTGTTTTTTTTTTTTTTTTTTGATCCTTTTTAAAACAAATTGTTTTTGTTTTTGTTTTTTGCGGTGCTTGCCAGGCAAGTGCTTATGCTGCTGAGCTAAATCCCTGGCCCTTTAAAACAAATTTTAAAAAAAGAACTGCAGAAACTCTATATTCAACATTTTCCAAATAGGTGATGCATAGATTATGATTTTCTAAAAAACATATATATGTATGATGAAACGCTATATATGTATGCCTAGGCATGCCTAAATAATGAAATGAACACAGAGCAAACACGCATACAGTAGGAACGCCAACTCTGGGGCTCTGGCATCCAGACTGTAACACTGCTGGCCTCACAGGTGCCGAGGAGTATGGCTCACCTTCCTCTACTTTCCTCCTTTTGGAAGCATCTGTTTGTTCAAGCTGGAGCTTACTTTGTAGCTCAGGCTGGCCTCAAACTTGCAATGATCCCCCTGCCTCAGCCTCCCGAATGCTGGAATGACAGGTGTGTGCTACCACAAAGGCCTTCTGCTTATTCTTATAACAGAACAACTGCTGAGGCTCTGAACTCAAATCAACTATAAAATAAGTGAGTTCAAAAAACTACCTACACATGCAAAAAATTTTAAAAATGAGTTTAAATTACCAAACAACTTCAACACTGACAAATGAAATGCATCATAACTTCCTAACTACGCATTAATTCCCAGGTGGGGGAGGCACGCTTGTCTCCAGCAGTGTCTTAGCTCCTCCTGCCCCGAGCTTCATTACCGAAAGCCCAACCCTCTGCCCGCACACAGTCTCTATATTCTGCCAGTCTCTACATCAAGCATAAACACAACTGGTGGTAAAATCATGAGCCAACAGCCAGCACTAATCATGCCACACCGAAACACAGGCTGATAGCAATTTGGGTAATGGTATCACCAGCTATCCTGAAGGCCTGAGGTCAAAATCCTCTTCCACGTGGTCCAGGATTATCCAACATGAATACTAACAAGGTCATCGGGGTGTCAAAAGGAAAGGAAAGCACTAACAGCACAGACACTCCACGGAATAACTGGAAGAAAAGCAAATGCAGCGTCCATGTCCTGAGAGACACGAGAAGACATTTTCCAGCTTGGAGGACCATGAGGGAGAAGAAAAGCTCCTGTTTAAGTCTTCCTTAGGGAAGAGCCGCACCTCCCTGCTCTGTGAACAAACCAGGTTTGTTCAGGGTGGCGCTGAGTCCAGGACTCAGGTGCTGAGCATGCTCTGCCACTGAGCCCCACTCGGACCCTGCAGTTCCTTCAAGGTGCCAAGCACTGCTGCAAGTGACAGAGAAGCAGGCAGCAAATGAGAGAGAAGCTACCACTGACCTGGAAGTTCACACTGCCCCTCATGGCGACAGGCAGTGTGGGGCAACCAGCACACAGAGGATGCCAAGCTCCTGTGGTAGATAAGAATTAAGCACAGAGGCAACAGAGAGCAGTGAGAGACAAACTAAAGAAGATGGCACAGCAGGTTTCATGTGAGCCGAAGGAGACAGAGAGTACCTGTGGGGTCACCTGGGAAGAATGTTCTAGAGCGGAGGCAAGGGGAAACGTAGAAGCCAAAGGCAGGAAGAATATTACAAGAGTAACAAGCAAACAAGTGTGGCGGGAACAGACTGATGGAAACAGACTGTAGACAGGTAGGGCAGAGGAGGGGCTCTGCCTGTGCAGATTCCCACTGGCCCTGCAGGGACACTAGGGACACTGCTCCTGCAGACAGGCACTGAACGAGAGGACAGCAATGCCCTGATGCCACTGTGGAATCAGCCTTCCAGAGGCTGTGCTGAGTGCACCAGGCTCCCTCCCCAGCTGCCCTGGTGCCCTGCAGTGCTGCTAGCACTGAGTCCCAGCATGTTTCTAGTCCGTGCATCCTTAACTAGGCCCTGAGCTCCAGGGAACGAGACCGACTTCATCTAATTTTAGTGTCTTCCACACAATACGCAGATGATCAGATATGAAGGCAATTTTCTCACTTACTCTAAACAGAGACTCAATCAGCACTATGGGAAATAAGAAAGTTTGCTATGTTGCTGACTACAATGAAATACAGGGCACTGATGCCAGCTGCAGTGGTACATGCCTGTCATCTCTGTACTCTGGGAGGCTGAGGCAGGAGGGCTATGAGTCTGAGCCCAGCCCGGGCAATTTAGCAAGACCCTGCTTAAAATAAAAAATAAAGAAAGACTGGGATGTAGTGCAGTGCAAAGGTTCTGGGTTCAATCCTCTCTCTCTCTCTCTCTCTCTCTCTCTCTCTCTCTCTCTCTCTGTCACACACACACACACACACACACACACACACACACACACACACACACGTAGCATTATAGTAATATGTTCCAGACTTACAAAACCTAAACTTCCAGAATTTCAAATTATGACTCTGACAGGCTGGAATAACCATAAGATGAACCTCATGGTTCATCTTATGCATCCAGGTGAAACTTAGTTCTTCCTATCAGAGTTAATGGTCATCCCCGTCCAGGACTGACACATGCACACTCTGCTCCTGAGAACACCTCACTTACCTGTGCGGGCACACTGATATTATAAATTCCTGACGGACAGTGTTTATTTGGCTTAACAAATGGAATGCAATACTTCTTAGTTTTCTCATCCACTCTGTAAAAACCGAACACGGTTAGAAGCTGTGATAATCATTTAAGCAAACCCAAATGACATTCACCACCAAGCAGCAGGCAGCACCATCAGGACTCAGAGCCCGTTCTCAAGTGCACGATGCACGCCACTGGGGCTTTCTCTCCCACTGCATACACACAGCCACAGAGTGCCCCCTCCTGGTCATAACCCCCTCTCAGTTACTGGAGTAACTGGCTTAAATATCACAACCCATGTTCTTAGCACTCATAGGATTTTTTTTAAAAATCAAATCCTAGTAACTTCCATCATGCAAGTCATAAAGTTTTGGAACTGCTATCTGACAAGTAAGAAGAGCTTCAGAGCAGAGTGCAGACCTGTGCTGGAGTGAATCAGCAGACTTACGACTGGCAAATACACCCTCCCATACTGTGTCCTTGCTTTCTAGATGGGTACCTGTAACTCTGGGCTCCGGGGTGACCACCAGGGGCCGCTGCAGATGGAGTGTGCGCCAGCGGAGGAATGGCAGTGCCTGGGACCTTGGTGGCCTGGCTGCCACGGTCCCCAAGGCAGTCTGAGGGCGCTGCCTGCATGTGGCTGGTCCCACTGTTCCGAAGACAGCTGGCATTGGCAGTTCTCGTACCCTTTTCAGCTTTCTCTCCATCAACTTTGGACCCTTTTGTTTTACACACTTTGGGATCTTTAGTCTTGGCATCAGCATTGGCATCCTGACCATTAATAAAAGTATTAAGAAGGTTAATGATCTAAAAAATGAAAAACAGGGCTGGGGATTTAGCTCAGCGGCATAAGCGCCTACCTTGCAAGCACATGGTCATGAGTTCGATCCCCGGTACCAATAAAAAAAAAAGAAAAATGACCTCTTCCTAGAAAGTACTTTTACCTAGAGCAGAATTTGCCCCTTTCCCTGGCATCTTTACTCTCTATGACATTAAAATTAAATCCAGATTCTTATTCATATAGTCATTGTGAAAATACAAAAAGAACATGAACACAGTTCACACTAATTCTGACCTTTATATTTGTGTGTCAGTGTGTGTGTGTATAAAGCTCAGTGGGAAAAACATGAACGAGCAAGCGAGATTGTCACTTTTGTGTTCATCCACTTTGAGCCAAGGACAGAGACTTGAGAACACTTTGCTTTTGGTTTGCTTTGGGTTAGTGGGTTGCCATATCAAGAACTGGTCCTGGTCAAGTCTTTTTTTTTCTATCGGTACCTGGGATCAAACTCATGACCACGTGCTTACAAGGCAGGAGCTTATGCTGCTGAGCTAAATCCCCAGCCCAAACTTGTCAATTCTTAAATGCTTTGCTCTACACAAAATTCTAAGAACAATTTTTTTCATGTCACTTAAGGAAGAGAAATAGGACCAGGGTGCGGGTGAATGTGTGCCCCTGTGTGTGTACAGGGACATACATGCTCACAGGCTCAGTCTGGTGCGCAGGGCACTGAGGTTCTCTGAGGAAGCTGAGTCTGCACCCGACCTTGCGGACAGCCTGCCCTGGCTGGCTGCATCCCATGCATCCCGCAGGCTGAGAACTAAGCATGCTTGGGTCACCACAGGCCCTCCACCCCAACCCTGGGGCCTGATATAACACCCCCGTGACCATGGGGGTGGGAGTTGTATCGCTAGCTTCGACCAAATGCGACCTCCCTGAGAGCTTCGGTCAAGATCACTGCTAAACTACAACCCACGACCTGTGTCCCCCCAACTGAGTAAATGCACTCTATCTGTGACGTTCTCTAGCTGTAAACATTCATGTCACCTCTGTCACAGCAGAAAATGTCACTGAGGGGAACCTGGGTTCCCAGGCCACAGCTGCTCCTGTCGACTTGGCATGAACTATTTTCTGGCTCCCTTTAAAGTGGAGTTGTTAGTTTACACCAGCAAGTTAAACAAGCATTTCTGCACAAGTCAGGTGCGTGGAGGCACTTGGAACATGGCACAGCTTGTAACAGGGTCACAGCAACAGGATGGACACACTCACAGCAAGGCTAAATGGAAACAGCTTGCTAAAGGCTCAAAAATCTTTAAACCTCAAAAACCTTCACTCCCCCCAAATTTAAAATTTTAAATGTGGACATTTACCTGTACCACAAGTGTTTTCCTTTCTTCACCTAAACATTCATCTTTTTCCTTTTCCTTCTTTCTGTTTTGGGATTTTTTAGGCAAAGAAATATTCCTGGCCTCTTTCTGTATTTTTAACTGTAGTTCCTGGGAAAATCTATATAAAAATAACCAAAAAAAAAAAAAAAGAAACCAGTAAAATTAAATTGTAAGAGACAAATATTTAAAAACCCCAATTTTCGAGCCAGGTGTGGTGGCAAACACCTATAATCTCAGTACTCAGAAGGCTGAGGTAGGAGGATTGTTGTGATTTGAGACCAGCCTGGGCTACATAATGAGATCCTATCTCAAAAAGACCAAAAAAAAGCCCAAAAAACAAAAAACTGATTTTCCAGAGCATCTTTAAAAAACTGAGGGCTGAGCCACATATGGTAATGCACATCTGTAATTCCAGTACCCTGGAGGCTGAGGCAGGAGGATCACAGTGAGTTCCAGGCCAGCCTGGGCTACATACTTAGTTCAAGGGCAGCCTGAACTTCACAGAGAAACATTGCCTCAAAAATCTAAAAACAAAACCAACAAAATAACTGAGTGCTGAACTACCGCAGTGGTGGTGAATCGCTTTCAATGAACAAACCCGTGGGTTTGCCACTACGGAACTGGGGTATCTATAATAGATACAGCCCAGATGACAGCCAGGAAAGGAACGGGGGCTCTTGTAACCTTTGGGGACTCCTGGGGCCGTTCTGGGAGGGGCACAAAGATGATGCTGGTCTGTCCTTAATGTGAAAATGCCAGCCCTGAAAATGGTGCAAAGACAAGGCCACAAACTAAGGTTGTTGGCCCCACGACAGCCCTGCAAGCTCACTCCTCAATCCCAAGAGCTCAAAGGAAAAGGCCAGTGCGTCCAGAAGCCTTGGAGCGCTGTTGCCTTGGAGAGGAGGCAACAGCGTGACCTTGGGAACCCAGACCCTGGACCTGCTCCTCCTCAGTGCTCTGGCAAGCACGGCTGCGCTGAGCGCCTGGGACCTCTGCGCCCGAGGCCAGTGGCTGCCATGACCAGTGCTGGTCTGACTCGGACACAAACCCAACTCGACCTCCCTTCCACAAGGTGTGAGTCACACTAGCAAGAAAGACCAGCAGAACACTCTAGTTATTCAGTCTCGGTGGATGTGGCAGACATTTTTCTTCAAAAAAGGAAAACTGAATTTGTCACTTTAAGAAACACGAAACTATTTGTCAATGATCAAATTCAAACTTTACAGAAAATTAGAATTCTTTGAAGCCTGTGATCTTAGAAACTTCTCAACAGTTAAAATCCTCTGATGAGATGGAATGTGAAATTTAAATATTACATAATGAAACATCTCCACAATTTAGCCAAATCAGAATTTTCCAAATGACTAACAGATGATGTTAATAAAGTACTGATGAGTAAAAGAACCATTCAGATAACAAGACACAAATGGGTTTTAATGCAGCAGCTGAAAGAAAGTACACTGATGTGGGTTCAGATTCCAGAAGGAAGTATTTACAGAGCACCAGGCCAAGTTCTGACGGGGCTTCAGAACTAGACTCAGAATGAAAGAACATCCATCATCACTTAAAAAGGCTATTACAATTCTCCTCCTCTGCCCCAAACACACATTTGTGAGGGAATTTCTCTACATATTTCAACCAAAACAACCTATCATAGGTAATGGAAAGTAAAAGCAAACACAAAAATCCAACTATCCACTCAGGAGGCCGAGGCAGGAGGATCACTACAAGTTCAGGCCAGCCTGGGCTACACAGTGGGTTCAAGAGCAGCCTAGAGGGGCTGGGGATTTAGCTCAGCGACATAAGCACCTGCCTTGCAAGCAGGCAGTCGTGAGTTCGATCCCTGGTACCAATAAAAACGAAAAAGACAAAAAAAAAAAAAAAAAAAAAGAGCAGCCTAGACTACATGGCAAGACTGTGTGTCCAAAAAGAAAAAAGAAAACCTCACTGTCTCTATTACTGGTTGTTAAATGAGATTTGTAGCCGTAAGGCAACCCTGGGCTCCTGACCTCACTATTTTCTGCTCTGCACCAGAGCAGCACTACAGCCAGGGGCCACAGCACCCTAGCAGTACCAGTGGCAGCATGGGAGACGTGCTTGCTCATGTGTGACTGTAGGAGGTGCCATGGCATCTCTGCAGATGCACAGCACCAATGGGACAGCATCACAAGCAGCAGGGCCAAGGACTCAAGGACCTGACAAGACGCCACCCCAGGAGATAAGGTGGGCAACGGGAGTGACATAGGAAGCACCCAGGCTCCGCCCCGCTGCTTAGTGGGTGGGAGCACCAAGGAGGGGACAGCTGGCATCAACACAGTCACCATGCAGGAAGCCTCACTGCACTTCCGCCCCAGCCTGGCCTGCAAGCGCTGGCGCCATACCTCTCGGCAAACTTGTCCGCCTGGAAGAAAGTGTGGCTCAGGAGCTCAGCACACAGTGGCCTTCTGTCAGGGTCAGTGTGCAAGCATTTCTGAAAAATCAAAACACAATTCTTAGCCAAGAGAAACTGCCCACACTTAAGTTCCCAGATACTACACAGGAAAACACAAAGCTCCCCATAACAACCAATGGGTTTTAAACATCTATAATCAAGAGTAAGTACAACATCTATAATTGAGAGAAAGTACAACTCTAGGAAGCGACCACCAGGTGCTAATATCACATAAAGAAAACCCAGGTCCCTATGCCTCTAAGGTAGAATAAACAAACTCGAGGGAAGTGATCTGACTCTGACTATGCTCTCCTCTCCAGCAGGCTTGACTACACTGTAGGACACACAGCCTTGCTGCTTCAGTACTTTGCAAGATTCAAACAGAAACAAAAGAGTAAAAGAGGCTTATATTATAGCAGCACAGCTCTTAACACCTTGGCAGCAGCCCTGTGTGTCCATAACAGATGAAAAGATAAAGAAGGTGTGACATTTATACACAATGGAACATTACTCTGCCACAAAGAAGGATAGGCTGGATCCATCTGTAGGGAAATGAATGCATGTTGAGACCACAGTGTAAGGAGAAATAAATCAGGTATGGCTTATATATCACATAACTTCTCTTTTATGGGAAAAGTTAAATAATTTTCTCTTACATGAGAATTAAATAATTTTCTCTTATGAGAAAAGTTAAATAATTTTTAAAACAAAATAAAAAAGATCGCAGGAAACAGGAAGAGAGATCTTTGCAATGAAGGAAGAGATCTAGAATAGAGGAACTGGGAGGAAGGAAAGGAAAAGGGGAATAAAAATAATCTTTACAAGTTAAACACATCCTACTCCCTAAAGTGAATGTGAACATTATGTCTGACAAACATGTACAAACAAATACATAATAATACAACACAGAAACCTGGACAGGCCAATCACCCCCAAGCCAGGTCTTAAAAAACAGAAAAGCTCACAGATAAGTCTCAGAGATAATCAACCAATTGCAATCTATATGTTAATCTTAATTCAAATTATAAAAAGCAAAATCTTGGACGATGATTGTGTGTTTCACGGTAAGAAGAAGTTAGTGTGACTTTTTAACACTCAAAGCTGTTGTACAATGGAGAGGAAACACCACCTCTATACTTGCTACTGGGCTTTATAGAAGATCTCGATAGCAACCCTCAATATCTGTATTTTACAGCTATGTCTAGATGTTCCCCAAAGCTTCATGCAGGCATTGGGGGCCTTTCCACATTAAAGTGTGTGGTGCAGGGATTAAAAGTGTGTGATTACTAACTTAGCCCACTGACTGGTCTGCGTAGTCCTGGGTGTGGATGGTGGGAAGGTCCTACCTGGGTTTGAGCGCTACCTGCCCTATGGGTGGGAAGCCTGGATGGAATAGAAGGGGGAGAAAGAGGGCTGCCATTGTCACCAGCTGCTTGCTGTCTTCTGCCTGCTCTGCCTATTTCTCCTATGTGATGCCCCTCGGCTAAGCCACCCTGCTGTGGAGTGGCTTGAACTAAAACTCCCACAAACCATGAGCCAAATAAACCTCTCCTCCTTATTTTTGGATGTGGAATATTTTGTCTCAGCAATGAGAAAAGTAGCTGTAGAAAGAAAAGAAACTCAGCTGGTAGTTTTAAATGAGCAAGAAAAGCTCCACAAATAATTATGAAATAACACAATGTCTGGAATTTGCTTCAAAATATGCCAAAAATCCCAGTACTAGAAGGCTGAGGCAGGAGGACTGCTCTAAGTTCCAGGTCAGCCTAAGCTACACAGTGAGTTCAAAACCAGCCTGAACTACATAATGACACCCTGTCTCAAAAAATCAAAGGAACCAACCAAACAACAAAGGAAGGTACGCCAAAAAGCCAACATTGAAGGAGGCTTGAATAGATTGATACAGGGTGGTGACTGTCAAAGCCAGATGACAACGAGATGACCATGCTTCTAGTCTTTTAACTCTGTAATTGGTATTTTTTATAATAAAATGTTTAAAAATATGATTCGACTTACGGAACAAAAGTAGATGAGAAATTTAACCTTCATGCCCTTCAAGTCTCCTTACAGACAGATCATAAATCTGATCTCAGTGAAAACTTTCACTTGTGAGATTATGTAGAAAAGTGGAAATACACTATTCTAAACACGATACAATTAGTTACAAGTGTACTAAACTTTTTTAAAGGGTTAAAGCAAAAATGACAAGTCTTGGGTAGAAGTCACGTGATCCTGTGTGTCTGCTACTCTGCAGAGTCCCAGCTAAAGATACCTTCCGAGCTGAGCACCAGCTTGCGGCGCTGAGAACCTCAACAGCTTCCTCACACATGGTGAAAGTAAAGGCCATTTGGAAACAGACTTCAGGAGCCCAGGGTCTATACAAGGGTCCCTTGGATACTGCAATACAGGTCATGATCCTGTGTTTGGCATTTTACTACTTTTCTAACTTTCTAACTTTTCTTCTCCTTTCCATATAAACATTTAGTTTTACATTTTTAGATTTTTTAGAGGAGAATGTCTTCACACTTAAAACATGCTAGATAACCATGAATGTTTCTTAATGAGTTTTACAACATACGATTTTAAAGCTTTCATTACTGAAGTTCCCACACACACCAAATTATTTAAACTCTTCCTTACTGTATGAGAATCAAGGTGATCAGAGGAAACTGCAGACCTAAAGGATCCTCTAGAACTACAGAGAGAAACAAGTCTCTACAATCCATAAATTCCTTATCACAAAATGAAAAGAAAAAGAATGATTACCTTCGCTAAATCCATCACAACTTCAGAGAGCTTAGGATAGCGTCTTTCAAGAGGTTCTGTTTCTTGAATTTCAGGCAGTCGTACTCCGGTAAATGCAGGATTTTTATAAAACAGCTCTTGATGTCTTGGAATTAAATTACCTAGAAGCAAAAGCAGCACACACCTCCACGTCTAAGAGAAGAGCCAGGTCTGGGAGAGGTAGACGCAGGGAATGGAGGTTGGGACCTGCGTCAAAGTCACTGGGCGGGACGTGGCCGTCTGCCTGGTGGTTTCACCATAAGTCAACTCAAGGACTTGAACACTGCAATCTCACTCAGACGAGTAGAGTTGATGGTGAATACAGGAAATGGACAAGGGGAGCATATCTTACAGCATTACAGACCTATGCACTCACACTCCATCTCTGAAGATAAACTACGATGAGCTGACCAAAATAATGACAATCAGCCAGAGGGACATGGTCTCTCTAAGCCACAGGCTTCTGCCTCTAAGAATTTTCTGTCGAATGATCTTGTGTCTTTGCCTAGGGTCAGATTTGAGCATCAGATCTTTTTTCTCCACTTTAATATGTACTGTGTAATGAAATGCATATGAAAATACTTATGTGCAAGCAAACACTTTAACAGTTTACTGAATTCCTAGCCTGGAAATTTAGAACTCAAACAGTGAAACTACCCCAGTGTTCTCATTATTTCTGTCTTCCAAGTTCTATATCTGAATGTGAAGTCAGAGCTCTGGCATACGTGAGACTGTTCTAGCTGTGACCTTCTGCCCAAAGCCCTTGAGGGTCACCTCACCCAATCTCATCCTGACGGTGAGAAGCAGGGGAACAGCTGGATTTCGCCGAATGCCTTGTGAGTGTGGTTTTTTAATTGCTCCCTACCTTCACTTAAAATCTATGTCCTGTTTAATGTACTATACCAATGACTTTAAAAAATCAACACAAAGGAGAGAACCCCTGAACAATGTAAGATACAGATCATCACCTTACCTAAACACGTCACAATGTGGTAGAGCTGGTCAATGTCAGAGTCTCCCGGAAACAGGGGCTCCCCCGTGAGCATCTCTGTTACCAGACAACCAATAGCCCAGACATCGACAGCCCTGGAGAGAAGCAAGGTGGTCAGATCCCGCGTCCATACACGGCTCTGTTCTGCATATCACTGCCTGTAAATTATCCAAGGAGGATGCTGTTCTTGAGTTCCAGCTCCTCATGTTAACAGTGGGAACTCCAGAAACTGCAATTGTGTGACATAACAAGCAAAGGCTTCTGAAAAGACAAAACTGTCTTTATGTGTACTTCATCCTGGAAGACTCAGGCTTTCATTCAGAGCCTGGGCTCTTACATACACAGGATTCTACCAAGGTGGACAGACCACTACAGACACACCGCAAAAGCACACCAGAAAACGGGTGGCTGCTGCCATAGAGACAGTTCTAGGAATGGAAGCTAATAGGGACAACATCTTTGAACATCTTAAAAATCAGTCACAGGGGCTAGAGATACTGCTCAGTCACACAGCCCTTGCCTAGCATGTGTAAGATCCTGGTTCTAATCCTAGCACTGCAAAAATCAAACAAAAATATTGGGGCTGGGGATTTAGCTCAGCGGCATAAGCTCCTGCCTTGCAAGCAGGCAGTCGTGAGTTCAATCCCTGGTACCAATAAAAAGGAAAAAAAAGACAAAAAAATATCACTCACAAGAACCAAAGAATATATGAACATCACTTAGCACAGCAACAACTCTGAAGTAACCTGAGCTCATTTCTGAATTACAAATGGCACAAAAAATTATAACAAAGACAGTAAAATGAGAACTCAGAGTGTTTAAGAAAATATTAGACGATGCTGAACATAACTCTGAAAACAGAAGATGTGGAAAATATTTTATAAAGATTTCTAACAAAAGCAATGAAGACTGAGGCAAGTTCAGGGTCAGCATATATAGTAAGAACCTGTCTCAAAAAGAAAACAGAACAACAAAAACCAGAAAAATAATCCACGCGTAGTGGCACACATGTGTAATCCCAGCACCCTGGAGACTGAGGCAGGAGGACTGCAGCAAGTTTGAGGCCAGCTTGGGCTACACAGTGAGACCCTGTCTCAAAAAGCCCAAAAACAAACAAACAAACAAACAAACCACGTAACACAAAGCTGTGAAGGTCAGTCTTCTCTTCTTTAAAGAACTGAAGGTGTGGCTCAGCAGAACAGTGACCCAGCCCGTGCTTGGTCCATAGGTGCCATCTCACGACCACAAGGGTATGTGTGCATGTGTGTGTGTGTAAAAGAGTGAAGAGAAGAGAATCCACTTATGAAGGCTTCTTTTTGGAGACAGGGTCTTGCTGTGGAGCCTCCTACTCTCGACCGTCCTCGCCTCGCACTCTGGACTTCTGGGAGCATGCGTGTGTGCCTGAAGCCTGGCTTGACAACTGAGGTCTAAAATCTATTTCCCACAATTCTTCTACCCCTTTCTGCTACACAGGACAAGCCAGTGCTCTACGCTGAGGGACATGAGTGGCACCTCCTTCTCGTTTCACAGCCCAGCCACCTACTCCACCCCTCCTCCCAGCACCAGCAGGTCCTTCTGCTTCCTTCCTCCCGTGTGCTGGTGCCTTACTTGCCGTACTTGACATCTCCAACCAGAAGCTCTGGCGCCCTGTACCACCTGGTGGCCACGTAGTCTGTGTACACCTCCCCGGGTGCAGCCAGCGTGCGCGCAAACCCAAAGTCACACAGCTTCACCACACCAGCCTGGGACACCAAGATGTTCTCTGGCTTTATGTCCCTGTGTATGATCTAAGACAAAAAGCACACAGCAGAGTTAGACAAAAAGGTCTGGGGCACCAAAAGAAAGACATGTGTAATGGTCCTGGCTTCATAGAACCACTGAGCGAGAAACTGCACCCATCCTGACTTGAACAAACTGAACAGGAATCAAAGGCATATTGATTAACAAATCAACCCTCCAGCTGATGACTACCGTCAAGCTCTCTCTCAATGGTGTGGCTCTCTGCAGGTCCTAATGCTGACTGACCTGAACAGACGGAGACTGAGAGGGAGCCTGGTGGACCAGCAAGGAGGGCAGGATGAGACGGCATCGGGTCAGGGACCAGGGCTGTGTCTTCTCGGTGGAGGCCGGAAGGGGGAACACAGCTGTGTAAGACCAACGCGCTGGTTTTGCAGCCCAACTGGAGCTACCCATGCAAAGTCCACCGGAAGGGATGCGGCCTTAGCGTTGCCACGGGAGGAACTCTGGAAGCAGTGACAGGATGTGGAGACAGACGTAGTCTCAACAGCTCTATGCCAGGCCAAACAAGTTATTAGGCCTATGCCTAATGGAAGCGTATTTTGAAAATTTTAACTATTTGTTTTCAACCCTTTTGAAAGGCCAGCATGGTACATGGCCAGCCGTCACTGCAGAGCAGCCTCTGTACCCTCCGGTGTCACTATGGGGACACAGGCCCAGACCAGGCCAACCGAGCTGCAGAAACAGCAGCAGATGGGCGGGGAGAGAGCAAAGCCAGCAGCGGGAAGCCTTCTGGGTTGGTCCCCTCAGGCCCCAAACAAGGAGCCCCAGGAGCAGGACCGTCAGGTTCCCACACAGCCCAAATGGAACCCACACTGGAGCACGACAGCATGATCACACCTTCACTCTCTGGACACACTGGGCTGGGCAGAGAACTGATGAAAGCACAGCCCTGATGTGGGTCTTTTTAACAGCAGGCACAAACTCAGTGAACTATTTGTCACACCCAGTAACTCTAGCAAAGAAGTTTTTTAGGGATCTACGGATACTGCATAATGTCTTATGCTATTTAGGTCAAACCTGAATTAACAACAGCCTTTATTATTTTTTAATACTCAGTCTGCCCCACAAACGATTCGTTTAATTTTAATTCAAGTGTTCATACATGTAGATGCATACACCTGCAGATACTATGTTAAAAATCAGTGTTTACATTTTCTTAAATCCAGGTATTCTGACCTCGGGTATGTGTGTGCATGTGTCTGTGGCATGCTTTTTACTTATGCCCTCTCCCACCACAATTTTGCTAACTGCCAAGTAAGCAAGGTCTTAGGGTACACTTATTAATAAATCGTGATAGATCACATGTGGCCATTTATGTGTCAGACACTTGTCTCAGTACTTCACATATTTTAACTTACTCTGTCCACACATTCACCTGAGACAGATACCAGTACTCTTTCTATTGCACAGGGGCCTGGTAGAGAGGATGCAGACGAGGAGCTCAAGGCTTGGCAAGAGGGGCTATGCGACCAGCGTGTGCAAGGGTCTGGAAGTGAGTGACTGATGAGCAGTGGCAGCACGCCTGCCTGGCAATGCACTGAGGTTCCCCTACAGAAGTGGTCACAAACTGGAGAGAGACCCGTCCTCTACACAGGACAGTCTACACCACACACAATTTAAACAGGAACGCGCACCCTCTGGGGTATAGGGATGGAGGCATTGGTTAGTAATGTCTCCTGCCTTACAGACAGAACAGCACCGAGCTGGCAACCTTCCCCCAATGCAGCTGACTTGGTACACTCAAAGATGGGATGTTATTAAACACAGCCCTGACTTGGTACACCCAAAGGTGGGGTGTTATTAAACACAGCCTCATCAGTCACAAGAGCATAACGAGGAAAGCACATGGAGCCCATGCAGGCTGAACGCCCAAGGCAACGCATTGCTTCATGCCCGCTCTACCAGCAAGCAGCCCAGTGCTGTGCTTGCCTGCCTGTGGTAGCCCTTAGGGCCTCTACGAGCCACCTCAGGGCTCAGGGTTTCTAGTGTTAGCAGTTACTACTTCCACAATCATACAAAACGTGTTCAGGTATTTTATAAAACTGATACACTAAGTGTTGTGCGATTCATTTTTACCCCATAGGTGTCACTTTTCCTGGAGGTGCTTTTCTGTGGCACTCCAGACATATGAAATTACTGCAGTAAACTACAGTGTAAGAGGAGAGCTCTCTGAGCTTCCATACTTCATAACCAGGTGCCAGTGCCTGGGCTAACAAACATGCAGGTCCTGGGAGTGTGTGCATGTTGAGACCTGGCATTCAGTCTGTGCAGCTTCACACAGCAAATGCTACCCTAAAGAAAAGCAAATGAATACTTAAGACAAGTCTATGACACACACAGGTGAACCACTAAGCGTTGAAAAGTGTACTACTGCCTGCAACTTGCACAGCAAAATGTTAACTAGTTCAAAATTTAGATAGTATGGTTGCCAATCTTAATCTTGCATCCTCTCAATGTTTCACTATGGCCTAATTTTTATTTATTTAATTATTTATTTTTTGAGACAGGCTCTTTCCGTGTAGTTCAGGCTGGCTCTAAACTCACCACATAGTCCAGGCTGACCTCAGACTTACAGAGATCCTTCCATCTAAGCCTCCCAAATGCTGGGATTACAGGTGTTTGCCACCATGCCCAGCTTATGGAAAAATTTTAATGTGTTGAGAGGAAAGAATACAAGTATGATGACACAGGAAAACCAGCAATACCAAAGTAATGTGGTTCATTTCAATTATTTTACTGATACAAACTTTTTTTTTTTTTTTTTTGGTCTTTTGTAGACAGGGTCTTACCATGCAGTTCAGCCTGGCTTTGAGTTCACTTTGTAGCCCAGGCCGATCTCAAACTCGCAACAATCCTCTTGCCTCAGCCTTCCAAGTGCTGGGATTACAGGCATAAGCCACCATGCCTGGCTAACTGATGAAAACTTTATATAAATACCTTACTAAGACTACTGTCTGGATAGTCAAGGACTAGCAAAATAATTACTTAAACTTAATACTTACATTGTGACTGTGACAAAAGCCAATTCCATTAATAATCTGAAACAAATACTTCTGCACTACTTGGTAGTCCAGTCCATTTGGAAAGAGTTCCAAGTCATCCAGAATTGTGTGATCAACAAATTCAAAGATCAGGTACCATCTTTTTTTCTTCTTACACACTTCCAACAGATTAACCAAATTCTCATGCCTCAGTTGCTGTTATAAAAAATGCAAAACAGTTTTTATAAGGACAAATTAATAGCAATTAGTCACATGATAAAATAGATCTGAGCATAAGGCAAATGTATAGGTAAAATGCATAAACTGGACATGACAAAAGTCTATTCTGCTTTTTAAATGCGGTCAAATGATCAAACTGCTCCTTGCCAATCTCAGAGAATACAATGAAGCCAACTCCGTCCTTGATGAAACCACAGGCATCTGAGCCGTCCCTGCAGACAATGGGGTAGGAGCCCATATATCTGGGCACCACCCAGGCAAGAGTCCTCAAGGCAGGGCACAGCCTGCAAGGGACACACACATCACTGCTGCCATGTGGAAGATCCCTAGAGCAGAGGGTGCTAGGAATGGCAGGAAGGGGGCTGAACCAAGAGCCACATAGGGATCCTTGGCCAGAGTCATCATCAGAGCAGACATAACAAATCATCAGGAACAAATCTAAAACTACACATCGCAGAGAATTCAATCCCACCTACCAGCATCACAGGGGACGTCACTGTGAGCTGTTATGGGTGCCAGCCTGGGACAAGATCCTGGCCTCTGCCCAGGTGACCTCACCCTCTCAGTTGGCCCCAGAACCATGGCAGCATAAGAAGCAATAAAAGGGGGGGGGGGTAAGAGAGAGAGAGAGAGAGAGCCAGTCCAGAGCCACTCAAAGGTACTATAAGAAACAAGAAGGAATACAAATGGAGATTAACATTCACCACAAAGAAAGAAAAAGAATAGGTTGCCACTTATCAAAAGGAACTAAGATCTTGAAATCCTGAAGAAAAGCCTGAATTCAGACCAAAGGCAGCTGCCATTTAAGAAAACCACAGAAAAAGTTCTGAATGTGAGTGGTGAATCCACTTAGTACAGGACTCAGTCTTATACAAATGTGGGCTCCGTGGTTAAAAGAGAAAATGAATTGGGGGAGTATTGGTGAAACACTGCCCATGCCTCTCCTCCACTCCAGGAACTGTGGATCAGAGGAACCCTAGTGCAGAGCCCAATCCGCTATACTGAGGAACTGGTAGCCAATGCAGGAAGCACTCCAGGTGCAGCAAGGGGCTGACTGGGAGGAACCCAGGAAAATGTCAAGAGGAAAGAGCAAAACACAATCTCAGACCTCAGCCCACACAGAACAGGTTCAGGAGACACAGATACAGCAGGAATTAGAAGTCACTTTCCTGAAACTTCTGAGAAGATAACAACTGGAGTGAAGAAGCAACTTAGTTCTTGTATTGTCTGGTTAATTTCATAGCCTATGTCTGGACAGCTGTTAATTTCCTGTTATTCTGTTTTGAAGTCCTGTATTGTTTTCATTGTTTGGTTTGGTTTTATTCTGTTTTGTTTATTTTATTAGGTCTGATGGTATGGGCAGCTATTTTGAAGATAACGAGCCATTATGGTAGCCACTGTTCCTATTATTTTGTTTTGTTTTGAAGTCCTGTATTGCTTTCATTGTTTTGTTCTGATTGGCTTTATTCTGTTTTATTTTGTTTGGTTTTAGTCTCTTTAAAATAAAAAATAAAGTAGAAATGAATGTTATAAGCTCAACAACACAAATGCACTGAAGATGCATTGAAGAGAGAGGGAACAGAAAAATCACTTTACAAAGCAGTAAACATTATATACTCTTAAGATGTAAGGTAACCAAGTGTAAAAAATAAAACCTTTTCAAGTGAACAGAAGAGACACAATATAAGGAATTCAGAGGCCATAAAAACATTTTAAGAGAACAAAACCATGTACCATCGTATATGGTACGTGGTTAACACATACTTAACACAGACTCCGTCCCAGGCACTGCTCCAAGCACAGTCACCAGCCAGCCAACATGGTCTCACCACCTGCACAGGGCCTCACACTAACACACCCGGTGGACTGGGCTGACTTTCCTGTCTCAGACAGACATTTACAACCAAAAAAGGAGTTAACAGTGTAAATGGGTTTCACCATTTAAAAAATAGGCTTTTGCCAGAATGAGCAGTTCAGGTGTCAGCATGGTCATCACAAACTCACCTGCTACCACCTGGCGACAGCTAAGGAGTGAGATCCAAACACTAAGTCACAACTGCCGAGCGCACGGCATTTCATGAACTGCAGAACCCGTCCCCGCAGGGCCAGGACCCCCTCAAAACATGGCCTACTACAACTTTTAGGTTGGAGGCCTGAGGAAGGCTTTGGAGTTGCCCCTCTTTTAGAGGAAAGAAGAAAATATATAAAATATATTTCTTTTCTTAGATGTAAAATTATAGTTCTCCATTCCAAGAGTTGAAAGTTCAAAGATTTAAAAGATAACTTGTAATAGGAGATCATAGGAAAAGCTACTCATAATCAGTGTCCATTAATAAAACACACACTTTCACATTATATCTTATATCCTGATAGTACAAGTCTTTAATAAGTTATTTCAGCAAATTAAGAAAATATTTCATCAGTTAATTAAAGACTGTTTTGGTGCATTTCTTATAGAATTTTTTTTTTTTTTTGAGTACTGAGGATAGAACCAGGGTCTTTGCAGTGAGCTATGTTCCCAGTCCCTTTTCAATTTTTTGTTTTGAGACAAGGTCTTGCTCTATCACTAACCTGACTAAGTTAGGCTCAAACTTGTGATCTTCCTGCCTCAGCTTCCCAAATATGAAACATTTTATTCTTTATAAAAATGTAAGACTATTGCATCAGGAAAATACCCTTTTCCTACCACACATAAAGTCCTCCTTGCTGTTCTGTCCTGTACTCATGAATAAAATAGACTCAGTTCCGTAGGACTCGCTTGGTCTTTGCACTGTTTGTATTATTAAACGCAGACTACCTCCTTTGATACTGACAGACTGAACAACTCCAACGAGGAATTCTTATTAGGTGAAACAAATTTTTAAAAATCTTTTGAAATATAAAAAGCTCTCAAGAGAGGGAGGATCCTTGGGCCTAAATCAAGAACAGCAAAATGCAGAGTGTCCCTCACGGCTCAAAGTGGATGGTGCCAGGAGGCAACAGAAAAGGAACTGAACTTCATGACCCCTTTGTGACCCTTGGAGGTTTAAAGGCAAACGTCAACTCCAAAAGCCATAGAGACAAGGCCTTGGGGAAACCACCTGGGTGAAACTGGATCCTAAAGCTGATTCACTCCCAAGTACACAGGTGAAAAACAAACCTGGCACCATTGCCAGATACCACCTTTGCAGTGCCCAGGGTCCCGACCTCAGATGTGAGTTAATGCACACACAGAACCCTGGGCACCTGGCTGAAGCAGGGTCACCTCTGGAGGTGGGCACCTTTACCTGAGCCTCAAAAAGTTTCCACAACTATATGTTCAAAAAAAGATAGGCAAAACAAAAGAATAATGAGAACCACAAGGAAACAAGACACCACAGGCAAAAGCCCAAGGACTGTGAACTTGATAAGCAGGTCCTGAGCTGGCAGTGTCTGTATCAAAGAGAAATCAGAATGATATAAACTTTAATTGTTAATTAGCATAGGTAGTTGTTATGGTTTGTGTTCAGATGCGCCCTTCCCAAGCCTCATGTAGTCACCGAGGCAGCTAAATCTAGCGTTTGTGATTGGTTTATTGTCTAGCATTGGGATTAGTGGTGTGAGTGCTGCACCCACCCACGAGTGGAGCCAGTGTAAGGGCAGGAAGAAGGAGTGTTTTCTCTTTTTGTGCTGTTCACTCCTGTTGTTTGTGGTGGCTATGACTGGCTGCCCACCATGCCAACCTGCCTTGGAACCAGCTGAATATGGACTGAAACTTCCAAAACTGTAAGATAAATAAACCTTCCCTTCCCTAATTTTGGGCATCAGGTATTCTGTCTCAGCAATGAGAGAAAAGTAACCAAGACAGTAGTTAATTACTAAAAGTGGTAAAAGATGACCCAGAGGGATTTTTCGTAGTAATTTTGAAGACTGAACCCAGGGGTGCACTACTACTGAGCTATACTTCGAGTTCTTTTAAACTTTTAAATTTTGAGATAATGTCTCACTAAGTTCTCTAAGCTGGTCTCAAACTTGCAATCCTTCTGCCCCAACCACCCGAGTAGCTGGAATGGCAGGCATGTACCACCACACTTGGCTAAGGGAGAAGTTAGAACAGCAAATATAGAACAGTTACTACCAGTACTTCTAACATTGAAGTACACAGGAAGAAAGTAATAACTGAAAAGCATCCCCTGCCACCACAAGGATTCAGCCTTCACCAGGAAGTGGACGGTGGTTCCGGAAATGTTAGCTCTCCAGTAACCCATTCGCTGGGGGACACAGAGATGATCTGCAGTGTGGCCAACAGGGATGGGGAGAAACCGCACAAAGCTGGAGGAGTAGTAGGGTCCTGCCCATCACCAGATCCCCACCTGCACTACACTCAGCTGTCCAGGAGAGTGTTGGGGACCACAAATTCACAGTGACTGGTTTTGTGTATTTTCCTGTGGGATGAAAGGAAGGATTGAGATTGTTGATACCACCCATTTGGGACTTCCCATTGACTCTTCCAAGCTAACATCATCTATGCCTTCTTAAATCATCACAGGATTACACTCAGGCCAAGATACTTCGAAATACTTCTTTGGAATTGGAGTCTTTGGATGAACTGTAATCCTTTGCTAGCCCCACCTTATCACCGTGTAGACCAAATAAATAGTGGCTGCTTTGGGAGTGAAAGCAGCAGAGCCAGGGACATTGACTTCCCAGTCATTGTTCGAATATGACACTTGTCTATTTTTTATTTCTCTCACTGCATTCTTGAGGCTGACAATCGGGACTCTTGGCTAGGTTTTCGATATTGACTCTTGGCCAGAATTTCGATAGAGAGCAAGCAACTGAATGGGAAGTGCCTCTTCCTCCTCCTGTGAAGGAAAAACAGTGTTCTGTCGTGCCCACTCACTAGTGACCAAACCTTGGACTCCAAAACTCTAATAGAGTCAGTGTGATCCCAGCACTCAGGAGGCTGAGGCAAGAGGGCTATTGCCAGTTCAAGATCAGCCTGAGCTATGAGTTCAAGGCCAGCCTAAACTGCATAATGAGACCCTGTCTCAAAAAGACCAAAAACAAAAACAAAACTCTGGTAGAGAGTAATTAAGAGTAATTAAGGTCCAGAACCACAGGCAGGTCCAGGATGGAGGGATTTGGAGCTGAGACATAATAAATACCAGCACAGGCCTAGGAACACAAAAAAAGGAAGCAGAAACTTTCTGGTGGAGGTTATTGCCAACAGATCCCTAAAAACATCTTTCGAAAATCACATCCAGCAAAGATCAGAAAAGCAAGCATGCAAAGTAATAAGACAGCATAAGAAATATCAGAAACCACAATCCAATAGATGATAAATGATGTAACATTCCGCCCTGACCGCCGAAGACTCATGCACATCCTTTTATGCAAAAGGTATTTTAGTCCATCTCTAAGCAGTGCCAAAGTCCTAACATTGATGAAAAGTCCAAGTCCCAAGTCTCCTCTGAGATCTAAGGCAAATTCTGAGTTGTGAGCCCCGTACAGACGAAATCAAAGTTAAACACTTCCAATATACAATGACACAAGATAAACATTTTCATTCCAAAAGATACAACTGGGGATTTAGCTCAGTGGTATAAGTGCCTGCCTAGCAAGCATGAGGTGAGTTCAATCCCCAGTACAGAAAAAAAAAAAAAAAAAAAAAAGAATGTACCAAAAGATCCAACAGGGACACAAAGGAATGGGACCAACGCAAGTCCAAAATGCCATGCAGAACATCGGACGCAATCTGTGGTAAGTTGTGAGCTCAAGAAGGCTTGTGTAACTCGTTCCCTACAATACTTCTGATGTTTATAGTGCCTAGGGTTTCTCTCTCAGGCCCACTCTGCTCAATGCTTGAAGCTTTTCTTAGACAATCTGTTTCTGGATTTTCCAAAATTCTTTGGTCTCCACTGCACTTTTGGCTTCACACTCACAGCTTCACACACCATCACATTGCATGAGCTCCCAGGCCTTCTGCTGAAATGTGAATGGAAGCCTTCTTAACCTCAGAACTCTCACATTCTGCTTGTGCCTAAAACCACACGGACATGGATGATGCCAAGATCTGCTGCAAGGTGGGGCAGTAGCCAACCAAGCTTTTTTTTACTCTTGGTTGTAGGGGTCGAACCCTGGACCACTGAGTACTCTGACCCTGATTCTGAGGAACAAATTCCTATGCCACTGCCATTCTGGAACATGGTGTTCTGCAGCTGTCTTGTCAAAGCAAAACCTTTCACTTTAGCAGTTTTCAGACTGCAAAGAGGAGAGACTTGCTGCTTCTTGTGATGCCCTCAGGCCATCTTTTATAGTCTACTGTCCCTTCTCAGTATCCAGATCTTCTCAGCTCTATCTTTGCAGTCCACAGTTTTACCAAGTTTTTTTCCACAATGTTTTAAATCATTCTGCTGGGCTCTTTGCTTTGATTTCCAACAGAAATCCGGCTAAAAGCCCCCAGGAATAGCCATAGCACCACCTCAAAAGTAGACCACCTTGAAATTTCTTTTGCCAGATAAATTGCTCCACCACCCTTAATTACAGTCTCAGGCAAAGTCTCTGGACATGAGCAAAATGCAAATTTTCTGCCACGCCATAACACACATCACCTGAATTCCAACAACCAATGCAGTCCTTCCCAGCAAAAACTTCCCGAACCTGGTCTTTACTGGCAGAATTTCTATCAACCTTGTGGTCTCCTGATCAGAATCCCCCAAACAGAACCATCTAAGGTGTTCAGGGCTACTCTTTCAGGCGATATCTCAGAACCTTTCCAAACTCTTCCCACAAGCCATTCCCAAAGGCTCTTGACCACATGGTCAGGTACAGGCACAGCAACAACCCCACTTTTCTTTTTTTTTTTTTTTTTTTTGTCTTTTTCGTTTTTACCGGTACTAGGGATCGAACTCACGACTATCTGCTTACAAGGCAGGCACTTATGCCGCTGAGCTAAATCCCCAGCCCCTACAACCCCACTTTTCTAATACCAAATTTTGTCTTGGTTACTTTTTTTCTCTTGTTGCTGAGACAAAAAATATTTGACACCCAAAGTTAAAGAAGGAAAAGTTTTTTTAGCTCACAATTTGTGCAGGTTTCAGTCCATAATCTGCTGGGTCCAAGGCAGGGTGGCATGGCACAGGGGCAACAGTTCAGGGAGGTTGAAGACAGCAAAAAGTAACCAGAGCAAAAAGGAGCAAAAGGGAGAAGCAAGCCTCCTTCCTTCCCTTATATTGTATGTAGACTGCCCACCCTATGGTGGGTGTAGCACTCACAGCTATAATCCCAGCATCGGACTCTGGATCAATCTCATACTCCAGAAGCCCGAACATTGTAAGGCTTTGGGCAGACATCAAGACACACAGAATAACAACAATCAACAAACATGACCTAAAAGCCATCCACAGAACACTTGAGGAGCACAAGGAAACTTTTAGTTGACCACATTCTATACCAAATACCAAGAAATTTCAAAGAACACATTCTTATATAGTATTTACTCAGATCACCGGGCAGCTGTGTCATAAATAACTAGCCAGAGGAAGAAAAAGCCCAGAAAATTTCAAGATGTTTGAAAATTAAGAACTATATTTTAAAAAGAAACTTTTAAATAATTCAGATTGGGCCAGGGATTTAGCTCAGCGGCATAAGCAACTGCCTGCCTTGCAAGTGTGAGGTCATGAGTTCGACCCCCGGTACAAAAACAAAAGCCATTCTTTAGGCCGGGGATTTAGCTCAGTGGTTCAAATGCTTTGCCCAGTAAGCACAAGATCGTGAGTTTGATCCCTGGCACAAAAAATAAATAAATAAAGATGTACTATAAATTAAAGAATTCAGATCAAGGAAATTATAATGAAAATGATAAAATATTTTGAAATAATAATCAAATGTCTAGGATACATACCAAAGGACTGCTGCATTGCAGATATATATGCTGTCTGAGACTCCTACATTGTGCAAGGAACACCTTTAAGTGAGTGTATCAGAAAGGGTGTGCAAATGGGAAAAGTGAAAATGTGTCTCAACATGCTGGAAAAAAGAGCTGCAAAATAAACCAGAATAAGCAGGAAGAATGAAATAAAAAACAAAATCCTATGATGAAGATACAAAGTGGATCCTTGGCTGGCACACAGAGTCTTTGTTTCTTTTCTAGGACTGGTGTGTTGGCTCACTATGCCAGAAGCACCTGCCAGCCCTCAAAAGGAAAGGGATTTTGGAAAGTTCCAGATGGAGTCTCTGGTGAGTCTCCTGAGACCTCCTTATGCTGCTTGCTGAGGAAAACTGCACACCCTGCAGTGGCCCCACTGGAGGCAGCTGCCTGCAGAGGACCAAATGCCCCGAAGCTCAGTGACCCTGGCATTCTTGGGATGCCAACACAGATAAGAGATACGTGACTGATAGGCTGGCAGATAGAAAAAACATTTTTTTAAGTTTTACATCATGAATTTTAAAAATTTATTTATTGGTCTTTTTGAGACAGGGTTTCACTATGCAGTTCAGGCTGGCCTCAAACTTGCAGCAAACCTCCTGCCTCAGCCTCCCAAGTGTTGGGATTATAGGTGTGCACCACCATGCCCAGCACATCACAAAATTTTTAAATTCAAGAAATTTTTGTTTCTGCAAAAAAATTTACATATTAAAATTTTATTATAAAGCAAAGCAAATATTAAGCCACAGTAATTTTTTCCTACAACCGTAAAGCTAATCTTGAAAGAAACAGCTCAAGGGGCTGGGGATTTGGCTCAGAGGCATAAGCACCTGCCTTGCAAGTGTGTGGTCTTGAGTTTGATTCCTGGTACCAATAAAAAAGAAAAAGAAACAGTTCATTAGGGGCTGGGGATTTAGCTCAGCAGAGTGCCTGCCTTGCAAGCACGTGGTAGTGAGTTCGATACCCAGTACTGATATTAAAAAAAAAAAAGAAAGAAACAGCTCATTTACTCACCTTCAGTAACTTGATCTCTCGCATGGCAATTTTTTTAACCATTTTGTCATCATCACTTTCTAAGAACTTCTTGATGGCCACAATCCTCCCGCTGTCTTTATCCCTACACTTCATCACCATTCCGTAGCTTCCTTCTCCAACCAAACCTAGGTTTTCATATTTTTCCATTTTGTTTTAAAGGCAACAGGAATTTTTCTTGCTGTGGAAACAAAAATACAGAGTCACCAATGTTGAGTTTATTCATTGCCTCCACTCTCCCAGCAAATCAGTTCCTGTTCTTATTCCATCTTAGAACAGAGAATGTTTGGGGCTATCTATACCAACTCACAATTCTTTAGTATTTCTCCAAGTTATGTTTTTGAAACAATCACGCACATCTTATGAAAGACAAGGCAAAGGAACCAAACTCATTAAATTTAAATTACTATATGCCATATTAACAAAATCCAATAGTTTTAGTTTAGATAAAGCAATACTAGCTCAGCTCACTGCAGAAAAGTACAATGCTTTTCCACTTAAAGGTGAAAAGACACAATGGAATTTCACTATAATGAAAGCCAAAATATTTTTTCACCAAGCTTTAAAAATCATAATTGGAAATCTTTATGCACTACTTACTCAACCAGAAAAAAATTTGATCACAAAATAATAATTTATCAAACCAACTCTGAATCTCTGATACATTTTTCAATTTTCTTACACTACTATTTATAGTTACAAAATAAGACCAATATCACTGCCTATAAGCCAAATTAAGTAAATTAAATATTAGTAACACCAATACAGTATTTCAAAAATTCTGTTTAATGATTACTCACCATAGTGTAATAATTTGAATTTTGTGGTTAGAATTCTTTTATATCTTTTATATAACATTCATTCTTTTATATGCCATTCTCTGAATAAAATAAATCATAATGGACTTTTTCCTGTTTTACCAATGATTGGTGAAGGTCCAGTAACCATATCATGCCCTATATTTAAGCATATATTTAAGCATTTTTAGGTACAAAAAATTATTCCAAGGCTAGGGATGGGGATGTAGCTCAAATGCTTATCATGTGTGAGATGCTGAGAATCAGTCCTACCAACTTGCATGCAAGCAGACACACACACACACAAAGTATTTCAGTCCAAATATGGATAGATTTTTTTCGTGATGCTTGACTGCCATGACATATAAAAACTCCAAGTCACAACTTCAAAATTAAATTTATTTTTAGAATTCTGATTTTAAAATTAAGTTCCAGCCAAGCATGATGGCACACACCAGTAATCCCAGTTCTCGGAAGGCTGAAGCAGGAGGATCATCAAAAGTTCAAGGCCTGGACTACATAGTGAGATCCTGTTTCAAAAACACCAAACCAACAACAACAACAATCCAGAACATTGTTTCTGAATCCATGAACAAAAAATACTGCTTTTAAACCTCTTGTGGTTTCAATGGTTTGGGGAATTAATGGGGATTCAATGGCTTCTGGTAACTTTACACCTTGCAAATGAAGGTTCATCATTGAATTTTCTTTTCAGCCTGAGGATGTAAAAACACCCATAAAACTGTGCCCATTGTACTATGTACTGACAGCAATCTAAAACTAATTTACCCAGATCATGAATTGCCATGACGGTTTACTTGCCTCTCTGTTGGTAAACTGAGAGCAAAGACAAAACATGCTTTTTACTGCAGCTTACTATACCCGTGAAATAACGTGTTCAGCCCTCCCTCGAGGTTTCCTGGACACACTGTGGGTGTGGGGGTGAACTGGTGCCCTGTAACACCGACCTATGCCCCAGATCCCATTACATACAGTACACAGTTTGAATGTGGATATATAAGGAGAACCACAAGACCTGACTGGGGCAGGGACGTACAATCCCGATACCACATACTCAAATTCTTTCATCGTTCTACTATGTGTTTTGACAGCAGATTGTTCCACCGACACTGTTTACCCGGCAGGGTTCTAGATGCTGTATTTCCACATAGCTGACAGTTTAACTTGTACTTAAATAACTCCTATTAGCTATTTTTGTGTGTGTATTTTTAAAAAGTCTCAGTGTAATTCTATTCTTCCTCTATTTGTCCTCCCATAAGGAAAGCACGTTTCGGCAAGGTGTGATGACACAGGCCGGTAATCCCAGCAGTCTAAGAGGCAGAGGCAGAAGGCTCACAAACTGGACCTCAGCTTGGGCCATCTAGCGAGACCCTGTCCCAAAACCAGAACCTACGAAAGGGTTGAGTATGTAGCTCTAAAAAACCCGGGCTCCAGCCCCAGAACAGGGCAGGGCGGGGAGGGGTGTAACTGGCGGCCTCAGCTTGCAAAGACTCTAAGGAGAGTAACGACGACTTCGGCACGCAGAGGGCGTTCTGCGCAGATCGCAGCGGACCTGACGGAAGCCCAGCGCTCCGCTTCGATGCCCACCACACACGCACCTTGGACACCGCTTCCCGCGGCCCCGCCACGCCTCCTCCCAGTGCCGACCAGCAGAGCCGGGTCCCGGACTACCCCTGCTCGGGGGACAGGCGTGAGAGACTCCGATGCTGTCTGCGAGGCGGGTCAAGAGCTCCCGCCGGGGCACCGAGGCTCGGCCGACGGCCACTTACGGTCTCCTCAGTCCGCCCGCGTGCAGCGATCCGCCCGTCGTCGCTTCCGCAGCACACGCCGGGCGCCACGCATGTCGCAGGGGCTCGGGAGACGCCGCCTAGGGGCCCTGCGGCGGCCGGGTCGTGACCCCCGCGGACGCAGTGCGAGTCCGGGCCGAGGCGCAGCGGGTCCCGCCCGCCGCGACGCACTCTCTGGGTACCACGGGCAGCATGCTGCCGTCGCCCGGCAACGCCCCGCCCGCCCCCGCCGCGGCGCGGTTCTGAGAGGCGGTTCCGAGGCGAGCGCATGCGCGGTGCCGCCTGCGGAGATGCCAGTGGGGGACGCCACGGAATTAGGGGAGCAGGTGGAATTAGTGGGACCAGAGCGCGGTGCCCACGGTCTGTGAGGAGTCGCCGTCGTCCTCGTGGGCGTGGCCGCTAGCTGCAGGGCGGTTTCCGCGCGCCACACTCTAGTCTCTGATTGGTCACGTTCTGTCTCCAGGCACGCTGATTGGCTCGGCTCCAAGGCCTCCCGCCCTTCACCTGGGGCTCAGCGGCGCGCCTGCGCAGGGCGTCGCGCACGCCTGCGTCCTTAGCTGGGGGACTAAGGGCGTGGCCACGGGACGCCCGCAGGCGCGAGGTGAGTCGGGGGCGTGGCCGCTTCTGAGCAGCTAGAGTGACTGGGGAGGCTTTCTGAGAGGAAGGGCTACCAGGCGCCTAGGAACAGAGAAGTTGAAGCTGCGGTGATGAGAAGTCCCTTGTCTTCAGCCAGGCCAGTCTCCCACCTGTGCTAAAGTCGCCGAGAAACAGGGCTTCCCTCACTTGCACAGAATTGCATATCCTACGTCCAGCTATTTACACCTTCAAGAAAACCGTCCGTGCTATAATTACACTCACGCAGACCTGACTTGGTGGCGTTCCACTGTAATCACAGCACTCTGGAAGGCCAAGGCAGCAGAAAAATTGTATGTTGCAGCTCAGCCTGTGATTTAGTGATTTAGGGCGAGCCTATCTCAAAAGGAAAAACAGGATATTTTGTCTTGCTTAATGCAAAGGCTCTTCAGTACTGCAAATAAATAAACAAGTAAATAAATAATCTGGTCCTGCTGACATGTATAAGACCCTGGATTCAATCCCCAGCAATGAAGAAAGAAAATGGAGGGAAAAAACCACCAAAAACCACCTTTCATGCTCGGAGTAGCAGACATTTATACCTTAGTTAATATTAAGATATTAATAGTTAAAGTATTGAAAATAAGCATTGTCTCTACATCTGCCTCCCCAGCCCGGCTGCACTTGGAGAACTGTGAAGCTTCCAACAAGTGGAGCTTCCAACAAGTAGGTGGGCACACGGTATCCCCTGAGCCCAGCCTGTTTGTGACTCCCGCACCTCACCATCAGTGTGCAAAGGAGGGGCAGGGCGGTTCTGGGGCGCCTGCATCAGCCTCCCCTTGTGTTTGGAGGAAGGTGGATATCTCAGCAAGCAGGGGAGGATCGCAGGTTCCAGAGGCACCACGGCCAGTGGTGAGTGCTCAGCGCACTCTGCCCAAAGCCCAGACTGTTCCGGACCCTCCAGGCTTCTGGGTGCAGTGAAGTGGAGAGGCAGGTTTGAGGTGGCTACATCCGCCTCCGCATCCCAGCTGCACTTGGAGAGCTGTGGAGCTTCCAAAGGGCAGGTGGGCGCACAGTGTCCCTGAGGCCCAGCTTATCTGGAACTGTAGAGTTGTGAACAGGCAGAGGAGGGCCATTGGTTCTGCAGGCCCAGAGGCTTGGGGTAACGGGGTGCCAGAGTCTCAGGAGCTGCAAACATAGAGGGGATTTTCAACAGACCCTGAGGAAGCTTTCAAATAACACTTGAAACACAGAAATATAGGAAAATGACAAAATGAAAGACCAAATTACAACCTCAAACCTCCAGCCCATCTCAAGAAACCTTTGGAGCAATGTATATAGAAGAAAATATATGCCATTCACCTCAAATATCAGACACAATAGCTACTGAAATTAACAAGCAACTCCAGGAAGCTTTAAAGAAATTCAAACTCGAAATAATCTCCCAGGTAAAAGATGAAATGATAAAAGAAATGAAAGAGATTCTGAATATATCTAAAGAAAACACAGTTAAAAAATTGGAGGAACTAAACAAAAAGATAGAATCCCTAGACGAGCAATATAAGAAACAAACAGAATACATAATGCAGATGCACAGAGATATACAGGAAATAAAAAACTCCACTGAAAGTTGTAAAAACCGCCTTAATGAAAGTGAAGATAGAATTTCAGACCTTGAAGGCAGGATTGCAGCTAGTGAACAGGAAAGGAAAGATCTTTTAAAAATAACAAGGAATCAGGAAACAATTCAACAACTGCAAGACAATGCAAAGAAATATAACATAAGAATGATAGGGATTAATGAAAAAGAAGGAGACAACATAAAGGATGTCAAGAGGATATTTAGAAAAGTAATAGCTGAAAATTTCCCAAGCATGAGATCAGAAACTGACATCAGGATCAGTGAAGCACATAGAACTCCAAATAGTCATAACCAAAATAAAACCACCCAGACATATAATAATCACCATCCCAGAAATCCAGCACAAGAATAGATTATTAAAAGCTGTCAGAGACAAAAGACAGATCACTTATAAAGGAAAACCTATCAGAATCACAGCAGACTTCTCAGCACAAACAATAAAGTCAAGAAGAGCATGGAGTGAAGTATGCCAGATCCTAAAGCAAAATGATTTTTAACCTAGACTGATGTATCCTAAAAAACTGTCATTCAAAATTGATGGGGAAATACATACTTCCATGACAAAGAACAGCTGAAGAACTTCATGAACACCAAACCAACCCTGCAAAAAATATTGAAAGACAGTTTAGATACACAAAGGAAAAAACCACTAAGCAAAGCAGATAATTAAACAGAACAGAATGATAAAGATGCAACAGCAGAGAGATGACATGTCAACAATAAACCAGCATTTAACAGTAATAACCATTAATGTAAATGGTCTCAATGCACCAATCAAAAGAAACAGACTAGCAGAATGGATCAAGAAACAAAATCCAACCATATGCTGTTTACAGGAAACCCATCTAACCCAGAAGGATACTCACAGACTGAAAGTCAAAGGACGGAAAACAATACTTCATGCAGCAGGAATCCAAAAAAAGGCAGGAGTAGCCATTCTCTTTGCAGACAATGTGAACTTTAAACCAACAATGACCATAAAGGACAAAGAAGGTCACTACATACTAGTAAGGGGGAAACTCCAAGAGGAAGAGATAACTATCTTAAATATATATGCACCAAACTGCAGAGCTCCAAGTTATATAAAACAACTATTAACAGAAATGAAAACTCAAATTATCAGTAACACAATTGTAACAGGGGACCTCAATACACCATTGACACCAAGGGACAGATCAACCAGACAGAAAATGAGCAAAGAAATAACAGAACTGAATCACACCTGTGAACAAATGGATTTAATAGACATATACAGAATGTTCCACCCAACAACATCAGAATACACATTCTTCTCAGCAGTACATGGATCATTCTCTAAAACAGACCATATATTGGCTCACAGAACATATGTAAACAAATGCAAAAGAGTTGAAATCATCCCTTGCATGTTATCAGATCATAGCGCTCTGAAATTAGAAATTAATGATAAAAAATACTGCAAAAATTCCATAAACACATGGAAACTGAATAACACACCCTTGAGTAATCAGTGGGTCACAGAAGAAATTAAACAATACCTAAAAGAAAATGAAAATGCAGATACAACTTACTGGAATTTGTGAGATGCAAAGAAAGCCATCCTCAGAGGAAAATTTATTGCACTGAGTTCCCACATCAGGAAAACGGAACGAATACAAATAAATAACTTGATGCTACACCTCAAACAGCTAGAAAAAGAAGAGCAAGTGAAGCTCAAAGCCAAAAGAAGAGAGGAAATTATAAAAATCAGAGCAGAAATCAATGCAATAGAGACTAAGAAAACAATACAAAGAATCAAAGAGTTGGTTCTTTGAAAGAATAAATAAAATCAATAAGCCCCTACCCAACCTTATTTAAAAAAGGGAAGAAAAAGCTCAAATTCATGCAATAAGAAATGAAAAAGGTGAAATCACTACAGACCCAATAGAAATACAGATCATCAACACCTATTTCGAAAACCTCTACTCTCAAAAGTTTGATAACACAGAAAAAATAGACAGATTCTTAGAAACATATGAAGTACCAAAGCTAGATCAAGAGGATGTAAAACTGTTGAGTAACCCAATCTCTGTTAATGAAATTGAAAATGTAATTAAGTCCTTACCTACAAAGAAGAGCCCAGGCCCAGATGGATTCACTGCAGAATTCTACAAGAAATACAAAGAAGACCTAATGCCAACACTCCTCAAACTATTCAATGACATTGAAAGGGAAGCAATCCTTCCTAAGTCATTCCTGGATGCAAATATTACTCTAGTACCAAAACCTGAGAAAGACACAACTAAAAAAGAGAACTATAGACCGATCTCCCTAATGAACACAGATGCAAAAATCCTCAATAAAATGTTGGCAAGTAGGATGCAGCAAATCATCAAGAAGATTATACACCATGACCAAGTAGGATTCATCCCAGGAATGCAAGGATGGTTCAACATACGTAAATCAATAAATGTAATCCACCATATCAATAAAGCCAAAAGTAAGAATCATATGATGTAATAAAAGTAATAATCATATGATCATATGATTTCTATAGATGCGGAAAAAGCCTTCGATAAGGTCCAACATTTATTCATGATAAGAACTTTACAGAAAATTGGAATAGATGGTCGTTACCTCAATATAATAAAGGCCATTTATGACAAACCAACAGCCAGCATCGTACTAAATGTCCAAAAATTGAAAGCCTTAACTTCAAAATCAGGCACAAGACAAGGATGTCCTTTATCACCACTCCTATTTAATATAGTACTGGAAGTACTAGCCAGAGCAATTAGACAAGAGAGAGAAATAAAAGGGGTAAAGATAGGAAAAGAAGAAGTTAAATTATCATTGTTTGCAGATGACATGATACTCTATATAGAAGACCCCCTAAACTCAATTGAAAGACTCTTAGATACAATAAATGAATTCAGTAATGTGGCTGGATACAAAATCAATACTCAGAAATCAATAGCATTCCTATACACGAACAACAAAATCACAGAGAGGGAAATAAGAGAAACTACACTCTTCACATTAGCAAGCAAAAAAATGAAACATTTAGGAATTACTCTTACAAAAGAAGTGAAAGACCTATACAGGGAAAATTATAATACACTGAAAAAAGAAATTGAAGATGATCTCAGAAAATGGAAAGACATCCCTTGCTCATGGATAGGAAGAACAAACATTGTGAAAATGGCCATTCTCCCAAAACTGTTGTACAGATTCAATGCAATCCCAATAAAAATACCATCAACATACCTTATAGATCTAGAGAAATCACTCCTAAATTTCATCTGGAACCAGAAGAGACCTAGAATAGTAAAGGCAATTCTAAGCAGCAAATACAAAGCAGGAGGCATCACAATCCCCGACTTGAAGTTATGCTACAAAGCAACAGTAGTAAAATCAACATGGTATTGGAATCAAAACAGAGCTGAAGATCAATGGAATAGATTAGAAGATACAACCACAACTACAAACACACTCAACCACCTTATCTTTGATAAAGGAGCCAAGCATGTTCACTGGAAGAACGACAGTCTCTTTAATAAATGGTGCTGGAAAAACTGGCTCTCCATTTGCCGAAAACTAAAGCTAGACCCATGTCTATCACCATGTACTAAATTAAAATGTAAATGGGTCAAAGATCTGAATATTAAAACAGAAACACTAAATCTATTGGAAGACAAATTGGGTAGAAACCTTGAAGACATAGGAGTAGGTAGAGAATTCATGAACAGGACTCAAACCGCATGGGAAATACTTCCCAGAATCAATAGCTGGGACTACTTCTTATTAAAAAGTTTCTGCATGTCAAAACAAATCTCCAGCATGGTAAAAAGAAAACCCACAAACTGGGAAAAGATTTTAGTGAACTCTCTCTCAGACAAGGGTCTCTTGTCTAAAACATATAAAGAATTAAAAAAAACTCAGACCCCCAAATTTCAAAGATCCTATCCAAAAATGGGCATCTGAGATGAATACGCACTTCTCAGATGAAGAAATGCAAATGGCAAATAAATACATGAAAAAAGGTTCATCATCATTAGTCATTCAAGAAATGCAAATTAAAACCACACTGAGATACTATCTCACTCCTGAAAGAATGGCCAGGATCAAGAAAACCAACAACAACAAATGCTGGAGAGGCTGTGGGGGAAAAGGAACTCTCCTACACTGTTGGTGGGAGTGTAGACTGGTACAGCCTTTGTGGAGGTCAGTCTGGAGATTTCTCAAAAAGCGGGGATTGGAAGTCCCACTTATTCCAGCTATTCCACTTCTAGGCATATTCCCAGAAGAACTGAAAGCATCATACCACAGTGATATATGTGCACCTATGTTTATAGCAGCACAATTTGTAATCGCCAGATCTTGGAAACAACCCAAGTGTCCATCAACTGAGAAATGGATAAAAAAGTTGTGGTATTTCTATACAATGGAGCTATACAATTCAGCTATAAAGAAGGATCACATTGAGATATTTATCAATAAATGGGCACAGCTTGAGACCATACTCATAAGTGAAATAAATCAATCTTGCATGTATGACTACCGAATAGTTTCCCTAATGTAAGTAATGATTCAAATATATAAAAATATGTGATAATCATGGTTCCCCATTATGTGGCCTTGAAGCCTTATAAAGTTTTCACTTATTAATTGGAAAGGCTTTATTCTGGGCTTCTTGATATGGAAATACTTGAAGCTATAGTATATGAAGTTTTATTCAAATATTTCTAGGAAAAAGACAGATACTATGGTAACTACTATTAAGTCGGGTTATTTGGTGGTGAACCACTAGGTTGCTGAAACAGTCATGCTTTGACCTGTATTGTTACATTGTTATGTCCTGTTTTATCTCAATCTCTGCCTTATTCATTAAAAAATTATTTAGTTTTTTTTATGTTTTTTTTTAATTAAGGGGAAAAATTTTAAAAATTAGCAGGGTATATAATAGTAACTTTTTTGATTTCCTATTAACTTGTTTTGAAGTCCTGTAATACTCTCATTATCTTGTTTTGACTGATTATACTCTGTTCCATTCTGTATAATAGTATCAAGTTTGAGGGAATAGGCAACTACTTTGAAGGCAATAAGATTCACTAAGATGCCCATTCTGGTTTGACTATTGTCTCCTTTGGAAGTCCTGTAATGTTTACAATGCCTAAGTTTTATTGGTCTTGTTCTCTACTGTTTTGTTCAACTTTATAATATCTAATGAGATAGACAATTCTTTTTAAGGAAACAAGAGACAATGTTGATAACCATTGTTGATAACCTTGTACTCTGTTTTACATCATGTGCTATGTCTATCCTTGGTTTGACTGACAGCTTTGTTTTGCCATATTTGACTTTATTCGCCCCCCAAAAAAAGTAATAAGAACTAAGGAGTAATAAAACCCAAAATGTGTAAATTTTGTTGTAAAAAAGAGAGGGGAAAAAAAAAAGAGTTCTAAATGATACAACAGCAAGAGTGTTTAGGGGTGTTAAATAGCTGACCATATTAATGTTTTTGGTTGGATCACTGAACACAACTGTTTGTAGTCTCACTGTTTGAGAGTCCACTTTGTATGCTTTGATACTGTGATTTGAGCAACTATCTCTACGATGATAATATGTAATCTATTAACTGGTGATTTCTTACTGTTTTTTTTTTTTTTTTTTTGTAGTTCTGTAATACTTGTACCCTTACACTGCTTTGTTTTGTTTTGTTTTCTCTCTTTTTCCTTTTAAATAAAATTTTAAAAAAAAAGAAAAAGAAAACAAGCATTGTGTGGGGCTGGGGATTTAGCTCAGCGGCATAAGCGCCTGCCTTGCAAGCAGGCATTCGTGAGTTCGATCCCTGGTACTGATAAAAAGGAAAAAGGCACAAAAAAAAAAAAAAAAAAAAAAAGAAAAGAAGCATTGTGTTTAACATGTAGTAATCTTCCAGTCTTAATTATATTATCCAAACTACTTAAAATCTAGTTCTTGAACCTATAATAAATATCATACCTGGGAACTGGCTTTGGAAATATCCTCATTGGCTATCTTCAAAGAAGAGTCTAGGTATTACAATTTGCTTTATCCTTAACTGTGACCAAGTTGTAGGAACCATTCCATGCTCCATTTTTGTTATCTCTATAGGATACAACAGAAGCTGAAGAACTTCTATTGTATGAGAGGCAGATCCAAATTTGTTAAACCTTAAGGCAAAATTCAAAGGTGCACAAAATACAGGAGCTGGGCGTGGTGGTGCACACCTGTAACCCTAGCCCTCTGGGAGGCTGATGCAAGAGGATCATAAATTTGGGCCCAGTCTGGGCTTCATAGAGAGTTTGTAAGCAGCCCAGAACATTGTAGTCTTGTCTTAAAGGGTAGAAACAGGGAGAGAGGGAGAGAGGGAGAGAAGGAGAGAGGGAGAGAGGGAGGGAGGGAGGGAGGGAGGGGGTGAGAGAGAGAGAGAGAGAGAGAGAGAGAGAGAGAGAGAGAGAATATTGTAGTCTTGTCTGAAAGGGTAGGAAGAGGGAGAGAGGGGGAGAGAGAGAGAGAGGAGACTGATTACTCAAGAATTACACATACTAAACCATCTATAGATTGTTGAAAAAAAGTATTTGAACACAAGATTGTATTTTCTTTTAAAGCAGAGAAATATTTGTAGAAAAAGAGTAGAGAGAAGCTTTAAAAAGCAACAAAAGGAGTAATTTTAAAAGCCAAGGAGAGGTAGTCAAGACAAGGTTCTAAAGTATAATGGCTTAGGCTGGACAAGGAAAAGTTCAGAGGGAAAACTGAAGAAAGTATAAGGTAGTCTATGGTCTAGACCTCAGTAAAAGAGCTTCATTTCTGCACAAAAGGTAACTGGTGAGATTGAGGCTTAAGGCTTCGAAAAGAAAAATTCCTCAAACAGGTAGTTAGGACAAGAAGTCATTTTTATAGGAAAAGAACACAGCTGTGTGCCCAGCTGAGCTGGCACACCATGCATTTAGAGATACAGCCAGCCTGCTCCACAGGACTTGGTGGTCTTTGCAGGAATGGAGACAAGTTCTTCCTACTAGAGCCAGAGGGGTTAAAACAGGGAGGGCGCTGAAGAAAGCACCATGGAAAGAGCTTGCCACAGGTTCCAGCAAGACAAGAAGACAGGTTATGGTTGCAGTTAGCTAAGGGGCTGCAAAGAGAAGCAGCAAGGACCAGGAGCTCATCTTAGGCATGAAAGTGAGTTTAATAGCAAAAAAGAAGGAAAAAGACATCAGAAAAAGGAGTGGGAGTGACACAAAACGACAGAGCTAAAGGGTGAGCCACTGGGCCCAGGACTGAAGCAGGCGAGTGGTAGGAGACCTACTCAGCACAAACGAGGCCCAGGGTTCCATCTCTGGCCCCGTAAAACACTGAGGATATTAATACTGAGCATGGTGTTTGGTGCTGCCTTTAGGTAGACTAAGTTGAGCTGAAAATGTCACTGAGTTAAGATCAAAGAAACTAGATTCAGAGTATGAGAGTCGTGGACCTGACCTTCCAGCTGGGACTTAGGAGGAGGGGGAGAGGGCCATTTTCATCCCTAGAGAAAGTCACAAGGTTCTAAATCTGAAGACCACAGAGTAATTTGGAATGCAAATCATGAAAGGATGCTTCGAAGATGGCAAAAAATGAAGATGAAGATGGACACAGGTACATATGATCAAGAGCACCACCTCCAGGTCCACACCCAAGTGAAACCAAAACACAGATTCACAAGGCAGCTTAGACCGAACTACACACCTTGGTGTTTCTCGGAATTGTCAAAGTGGAAGCCAGGGTGGTAGCACATGCCCATAATCCCAGCACTCAGGCGACTGAGGCAGGAGAAGCACCATGAGCCAGAGGCCAGGCTGAGGGATGTAGTGAGTTTGAGGCCAACCTGGACTATAGAGTGAGACTCTGTCTCAAGAGAAAGAGTAAAAGTGGGAACAATCCAAGTATCCATCCACAAAAGGATAAAGTCAGGTAGGACTGGGGGTCTAGCCCCGTGGTAGAGTGCCTATGTAGTATGCACTAGGTCAGTTCCCACACAAGTCTGGTAAATTCATTCGTGGAAATATTACTCAGCCATTAAAAAGAAAAGCTATATGCTATTATATGCTGTAACAGGAGTGACTCTTTAAAACATTATGCTAAGTTAAAGAAGCCAGACACAAAATGACATGATTCTATTTCTATAAAGCCTCTCACCCAAGTAAATCTAAAGACTTGGTAGATTAGTGCTTACCAATGGGGAGTGATTACTAATGGGTATGGGGTTTTTATTGGGAGTGATGAAAATATTATGAAATTAGATGGTGGTGATAGTTACACAGCCTTGTGGAATATACTAAAAACCACTGAACTGTATTTTTAAAAAGATCATTATTGCTGGACGTGCCTGTAATCTCAGCACTTGGGAGATTGATGCAGGAGGGTTGCTGTGAGTTCAAGGCTACCCTGGGCTGCAAACTGAGTTAAGGCCAGCCTGAACTACATAGTGAGACCCTGTCTCAAAAAGACACACACACACACACACACACACACACACACACATACACAAAGATGAATATTATTTAATAAACCACACAGAGGGAAGAAATCTGCAGCTGCTCTAGAAATGTCTTTTTCCATAAATTATTTTGGCTTATAATGGACCCCATTCTTTTCCCCATACCAGCAGCTGTCTGTTAAATGACCTCTTGCATCTCTGTTTATGCATCTTCACAGAACCAGTCCTTCTCTGCATGCTCAAAACCAGCGCGCCGGGGCTCTTTTCTCTCCTCCCTACCCTGTGCCCTCAGGAAGCCCCACTTTTAGGTCCCATGAGGTCCTGACCTCATGAGCCTGTGCATCTGCTCAAGCATCAAATTGATGGAGGAGTCACAGAATCGTAAGATGAGCAGGATTCTTTGTTGTTAGTATTCTGTAGGACACTAAGTTCCGAAGACGCTCAACCATCTATCAAGAAAGTGGGGCTGGGGGCTGGGGATTTAGCTCAGCGGCAATAAGCACCTTCCTTGCAAATGTGCGGTCGTGAGTTCGATCCCTGGTACCGAGAAAAACAAAACAAAACAAAAAAAAAAGTGGGGCTAGAGTACAGTCACAGAGCCCTGTGTAGTAGGTGGAGGCTGGGTGGAGGCTGTGCATGTATGCACACACACAAAGTGAAAGAAAAAGGGTCATTCTGAAGTTTCGAGGCTCTCTGATGGCAGGAACTTGCCATGGGAGAGTCTGTTTTGCTTTCCCCCTGTGCTGTTAGTTTGGGATTAGGAAGATGACTGGATTTCAAAGCCTCACGTATACCAAGTCCAATAGGCACCAATCATGACTAGGCACTCTCCAGCCCACCCATAACGGGGGGCACCCGGGAATCCAGTCCTCAGCATGTGTGGGCAATGTCTCCTGCTGCCCCTTTTCACCACTGCCACCCCTGTGCTCTACTCCTTTCCCACAAGTGTTAACTGGTTCTTGCCCTGTCCTCTTCAGGGCTGCACCCCTATCTGTGGCTAAGAATGATGGATCCTTTCACCAAGCCAACTGCTCTTTTTCCTGTCCCAGATGGCTGGTTTCGGCCTCTCCTGGGAAGGAGGAAGGCCATGCGATGGCCTCTGTGCAGTGGACAGGGAGACATGTACTGTTCCCACTCATGGTCCACAACAATCTCCCTGTGTCCTGTCCCTTAGATGGGAGGACTGCGGTGGCCTGGGAGCCGCTAGATTTTACAGTGGGGAAGACTTCATCCTCTGCATACCTCCATGATGAAGTAGGGTCAGGTAAGGTCCCTGGCTCTTCACTGCCAGTCTCCCGACATCCTTTACAGCAGGAGCCGGAAAAGTTCTGGGGTTTCAGCCTCCTAGACATTTTAGGGTCCATTTTCACAGCAGTCAGCCCCCTCTACATCTTTCACTATTTTTTCTTGATAGCACGGGGCACAATGCCTATTCTTTCTTTCCTCTTGATAATCCTAGAGCTTTCCATGGCACCAGTGTTTGCTGTCCTGCATTCTTCATGCGCTCCTCCTTGCTGTAACCCTAATTGGAGCATCTGAGAGCCGTGCTCAGGTTGTCCTCTTCAGGATACCTGTCCGCTGCAAAGTCTGCAGATGTCTGCATGAGGCACTCGGCTCAGCACACTGCTTACCTTGGAACCCCACCGTTACACCTCCTTCCTGAAGCTGCTTTGGGGGTAGCCATCCAGAAAGTGAAACTTCACACAATGCCGCTGATTTTCCCTCCAGGTCCACTTGTGCTACTTCTTCTCATAGGTCACTGCCTTCCACACCAGTTGCATCCAACCCAGGATTCCTCCTGGAGCTCTGCCTTTCCCCACATCCAGAGTCCAGTCCAGTCTATGAGCAGCTCTGGTGGGCTGTCTCCAGCACCTGCCTTAGGAACTGACTGCAGGTTGGTCCTCCCTGTGAAGCATCTCTGAACCAGCCCCATCCATCACCTTGCAGTCCCGCAGGAGCAAAATCCAAGCTCCAAGCCCCCCTTGGCTCAGCTCACCTGTCCCTCACTGGCTGCCTTTGAGTGTATCAGTGTGCTCTGGAGTTCTTCCCCCAGAGGCAGATCCTCTCCACCTGGGTGGAGCAGCCTCACATCCTGTCACCTCCTGTCACATTGTCCACTAGCCAGCTGAGCCTCTGTGATGTCTCTGTAAAGTGTGCCCCACTGCTCCCCAGAGGATTACTCCAGGAGCCAAGCTGGATCCTGCCCACAATTTATCAGGGCTGCAATTACTTGTTTGCCTCTGTCTCCCTCCAAAAAAAACCTAAGAGAAGATCGCACCTTCTATCCCCAGCCGGCACCTGGCAGGTTGCTGGCACACATTAGATGCTAATACATATTTACAAATACTTTTCAGGTCTTGCACAATTATTTATGCCTGTTCTTGTTTTGCTCGAGGCAGTATCGCTATGTAGTTCAGGTTGGGCTTGGACTCACTATGTCGCCCAAGATGGTCTCAGACTTGCAGCCATCCTCCTGCCTCAGCCTTTCCTTCCCAAATGCTGGGGTCACAGGCATGTGCTCCCAAGCCCGGTTCTTTATGCCTGCTTGAAAGCCCCTGTAGGTAGTTCCAACGCAGTGTTTTCCCTTTCTGCTTCGGTTCTAAAAGCTATGATCCTCCACACTGCATCAGGAACGTTCTACTTGAACTCTGAGCTTTAGTTCACCTCTAAGAAACAAAACTTAAACTATGCACGATAGTGCACCCCTGGTATCCCGCACACTGGGAGGCTGAGGCAGGATGTTAGTGGGTTGTAGGGAAAGTTGGGGACAGGTAGGGAAAGTTAAAGGGTCTTGATGTGAGTTCTGGCAAGTAAGGAGTTAAAGCCTGCTAGAGACCAAGAAAGCAGCTAGAGCAAGAGAGGCAGAGACAGAGACAGACAGATCACCTCATGCTGAGGGTCAATTCCCTTCTCCCTCCATCTCCAAATAAGCACAAACACCACCCAAAGGGGGTGTTTATAAAACAACACCTAGCCACTCACACACCTATACATAAGTACATAATTATACATCTGTCTCTTACTATGTTAACACTGAAGTGCACATGGGTCCTTTTTATTCAGTCTTGACTGTGACTGCTGTAAATCTCACAGGACAAGTACCTGGCCACAGTGTTTATCCAAGATGGACACACAGGCAATGGGGCAATGGCCACACGTAGAGTCCCGTGCCCAGAAAGGCCAGCCAAGTTCTAGCAACTTCCAAGAGGGACGGTCCCTTTCTCTTCATGTATCAGGGGCTGAGGACAAAGAGCCTCTGCATTCTGGCTCCAGACTCAACCTTGCTCTAGCAAGATTGCTATCTTGTTTCTCTTGCTTTCTCCAATAAAGTGGTTTGGTCTCCCCACTTCCCTAATAATGTGGTTCTGTTTCTCCTTCTGAACTCCGATCTCCAATTTTTTTTTTTTTTGATACAGGTTTTTTTATGAACCCTAGATACAAATCTACTCTCACAAGACCTAACAAGTCCAGTCTGGCCACCTTGGCACTTAGAGATCCTTATCTCAAAACAACAAAAGGAGATGGGGTGGGGCTGGGAATATCACTGAGTATAAATAAAGGCCTTGGGTTCAGTACCTAGGATAAGCTGGTGTGGTGGCCCATAGTGATAAACCTAGCACTTGGGAGGCTGTGAGGCAGAAGGATTGCTGTGAGGCTGGCTGGGGCTCTATAGTGAGCTCAAGTCCTGCTTAAACAACATAGCAAAACCGTATCTCAAAAAAGCAAACCCCGGGGCTGAGGATTTAGCTCAGCGGTATAAGTACCTGCCTTGCAAGCATCTGCTGGGGATTTAGCTCAGCGGTATAAGTATCTGCCTTGTGAATTCGATCCCTGGTACCCATAAAAATTAAAAAAAAAAAAAAAAAAAAGCAAACCCCAAAGCTAGGACAAAACCACACTGAATTCAACATTTAGATTTCTGGACTGGGGACACAGCTCAGTATTCAGCACCTTCCTGGCAAGCCCAAGGTCCTGAGTTTGATTTCTGGTACCAAAAGCAAAAACAATGAAGTTCTGGGGTTTGAACCTCATTTTCAGATTAAGTAACTAATTTAGAGGCCTTTAAGGCTGACCAACATTTAATCCATTTCCAATGGCTACATTCTGACTCAGGCTACAAGATCCTCTAGCTAGCTTTGTAGCCTGCCTTAGCACTCATGTTGCTTTCCTCTCTCTGAGACCTAACAGTGCTGACTCCAACAGCCTACAGGTTCTGCCTCAGTTCTCAGCCCCCACTCACAGCATCAGCAAAACTGTGCAAATCTGCGTAGTTCTCTTCAATGGCTTCCTACGCACTTAGAAAAAAATCCCCCCCCCCCATTTCTCTTCCTAGCATACTGCTGAGGCTCCAGCCCCGCCCCATCTTTTACTTTACCTCCTATACCGTATTTGCACCTCCCTGGCTCCACTGCCTGCTACCCTCCAAGCTTTCCGAATTGTATAGGGTACGCCCTGGCTGGGTCCCCTGGTTGGAGTCCTGCTTTTGCTGCCAGCTCTGGGATGGGGATCAGAACACCCGCCTCCAGTGACCACTCAGCAGCTGCTTGATCTGTGTTTTTGTGTGGCATCTACAGATACTTCTAATCAAGCAAATGCATGCAGGGGGATCACAGGCCTTGCGGCTTCATTTACATGTACAACTGAGTTGTGTTCACAGAGGTGTTCAAAAAACGACTGGTGAAACTGTTGACTCATCTGCATTAAAACAAATGTGAAAAGGCAATCTTAAAGCAAAAACCAAACATATACACCAAGGTATTTACAGGGACCCTGGGTCACATAACATGCACTGCTCATACACAGAAATGCATATTATATATAAAAGTTTTGGCAAAGTCATCATAAACAGATTTCCTCCTCAAATGTCTTCACTCTGTGTTCTTAATGCTCAGGGCATTTTACTTCTTTAACGTGCAGGTAAAAAACTCCAGATTTTTTTTTTTCTATTGGTACCGAGGATCGAACTCACGACCGCCTGTTTGCAAGGCAGGTGCTTATGCCACTGAGCTAAATCCCTGCCCCAGATTTTCTTTTAATATCATGTTTCCACGCTAAGTCCTTACCATTTTACCTGTACGTTTTTCTAAGTTGGCAAATTCTTTGGACATTTAGGACACTGATTCCTAAGTGTCACGGCTCCCCACACCCTGCAACATCTTCTTACTTGCTTCAGTCTATTACTGAACCCCAACTGCTCACTCCACAGCTAGTCGTTCAAAACAGAAATCTCGTTATGCCCCATTTCCACCAGGCTGAACCCCTACTTCCACAGCAAGCTCCTTGAAGCTAACAGGACCCTTGGGTCTCTTCCTACCTTTATGCTTACCCATTCTGTCCCCATGGAACTTCTGTCCTTTCAGTCTGCTGAAGGGGACAAAGCCTTGTCATCACTTATTAACAGTGCCTGTTGGACTGTCTGGCATTTTGAAATTCAGTGACTGGGTCCCTGGTAATCCATCAGAACAGCACGAAGAGGTATCCTTGCAACTTGAAAGACAAACACACAAACACAAGGACACGAGCCCAGTGTGTTGGTGCACACCTGTAATCCCAGCAACTGGGAGGCTGATGCTGAGGATCGCTGTGCTTTGAGACCAGCCTGACCCTGTCTCAAACCAACCACTCCTGGGGCTGGGGATTTAGCTCAGTGGCATAAGCACCTGCCTTGCAAGCAGGCGATCTGAGTTCGATCCCTGGTACTGAAAAAAATGAAAAAGACAAAAAAATAAAAACAAACAAACAAACAAACAAACAAACCACTCCCAACTCCACGCAGACAGGAAACATTATCTTTGACTTCTACAATGTATTTCATTTGAAGATGGGAGTTCAAGCACTGCTAGACTCATTGAACAAACCAGAAAAATAATTATGTTCTTTATTAAAAGCCAGGTGCATACAGTAAGGTACTTTAAGACAAAATACATCTGTTCAGGCTTCTTAGTTCTGTTATATAGTGCTTCCAAGGAAATGCAACCCTGTATTTTAGCAGGCATCTCTGTTCCAGCCAGACCTGCAAAAGCGTGGTGACAGCCCATATTCACTCAGGGTGCTCACCATAGCAGTGGAGCTGCTACTCCAGCCCAGGCTGTGTCCAAGGCGCTGCTCATGACCATGACAGACAATGCACTGCATGAATGCCAACCTGAAGATGAGGGGGCCCATGGCCTATGCGAAGCCACTGAGTTTGTAGGAAAAGAACAGATTGAGAAAGGAGGAACTGGGGGTTGGGACGTGAGTACAAAAAAATGTCAATGTCACTGGCCGCAGTGGTATGTGCCTACAACCTCAGCTACTCAGGAGGTTGAAAGCAGGAGGACCACAAATTCAAGTCTACTCTGAATGATTGAGATCTAGTCTCAAAATGGGCCTGTGTGTGCATGCAGGAGACAGCTTAGTGTGGTGGCCCTGGTTCAGTCCGTCAGGGGGCAGGGTATCCATGTCATGGAATGAAAAAGTACATCAAGGGAGCAGCCAGCTTTACCAAAATCCTAAGAATCAAGGACAAAAGGACCAATTAATGTGGTAATTCACAGAAGGCCTGTACTCTAAGTGTCTACCTCTGAACCTGCATTTATAGTATTTATCCAGCATTTGTTAGATGACTTAGAATTCTGAAAAGTTAATAAATACAATGTATGCATATGCTACAGAAACACATCTGAAGATTTTAGCTTTTATTAGACAAAAGCAGGCAGTGATTTCAATATTTGGGAAGTAATTTTCTGTTAACTTACTGAAAACTACCAGTCTTATAAAAGGCTAAGTTAAAAAAAACTAGTCTTGGGGCTGGGGATTTAGCTCAGCGGCATAAGCGCCTGCCTTGCAAGCAGGCAGTCATGAGTTCGATCCCTGGTACCTATAAAAAGGAAAAAGACAAAAAAAAAAACAAACCAAAAAAACCAAAATAAAACAAAACAAACTAGTCTTTACTGACCTGCTGTTAGAATATAATGACCAACTTGACATAATTGGAAAACACATGAACTCAGTTCACTACCTAATTTTCCATTAATGTGCCACAAAGACTGTATCATAAAAAGATAAAATTATATGGCATAATTGAAATGAAGCATCTTGGGCCAGAGATTTAGCTCAGTGGCATAAGTGCCTGCCTGGCAAGCACAAGATTGAGTTTGATCCCTGGTACCAAAAACAAGAAAACAAAAGAAACCTGGAATCTTGAATGACTGAAAATCTCAAATATTTTGCTCCATATGAATTTCCTGGGCCTGGCTGGGGATGTAGCTCAGATAAAACATTTGCCTTTGTAAGTGAGGCCCTTGGTCCAATCTCCAGCAGCAAATAAAAGAAACCAATAAATGAATAAGATGCATGCAAGAGCACATGCTTATAGCTCTAGCACCTAGAGATTACTCAAGCCCAGGAATTCAGAATCAACCTGGGCAACACAGCAAGACCTCATCTCAAATAAACGGGCCACTTAAAAAATAAAATAAAACGTTCTGGATTGTTCCATCAAATTCGGTCTATTTCCACTACGGAATGTGATATATACTTCATCCCCTCTAAAAAATGCTTTTCTACAATCGTACAGTTAAGTAGGCTTTTACATGATAATCCAGTTTCCAAAATTCTTCATTAAATCTTATTTCCTTCAGATTACTTGACTATTGGTTATGATGGTCTTGATGTAGCAAACAAGGGAAGATCCATTCACTGGGAATCTTAAACAGTGATGCGTCGGCAGTATTATAGAATGTATCAACAGGAAAAATCATCTCTATCTTCCCTTTGAAGGAGAAGTTTCATGCTCTGAAGTGACATAGCCTTTGGGACCTGACTTTCACCTGAGGGATGTCTATATATGACTAAATGATGATTTCTCCTTGAACATTCTGACAGAGCTCCAGAAATCTGCTCCAGCTTCTCAGCTGCTGCAGGCCCCCGATTCAGGCCACTTCACACCTCTCTTCCTGTTTCCCTTGAGAAGATAGCCATCATCTGGAAAACTCAAGGTGCCCCAGCACCCACACATCGGTTCACCATCCTCACTCCCGAGTCCAGCTCTGTGCAGTGACAGGACCACCGCCAGTGAGGAGGTTCTGGGTGTGGCAACTGCTCACTGAAAACCTCAGGCCAAGTCTGTCGTTCCTGTGGGTCACGCCAGCTCCCTGACTGGCTCTTAATAACTCTTAAGAGTTACTTAGTTGTTCTGATAATTTAAACATTCAATTTCACAAATAATAAACAACTGGTTTCAGCACAACTTATTTTTACTTACTGTAAAAGTGAAATGAAATGAGAAAAATAGTGAACATAAAACTACAAATCAGGGACATAGATAAATGCTGCAGACATCAGTAGTTTATTGTTTGTTTAGTCCAAACACATTCAAAATGGAAACTCAAAAGAATGCTTTCCACCTGAAACAATTAAACTAGATTCTACTAGCATATAATGCTTAACACATTACAGCAACAGAGATGGTAATCCATTGTCTTCTATTCCTACTAAAGCCAAGATGATAAAGCCAATTTGGTTGCAATAGTGTCATAAGGATAGAATATTACCATCGAAAAATAAAACAGAATAGCAAAGAACAGTAATGGTAGATGAATATTTTACTGCTTCACTGAAGAGGGGACAAAGTGTTAAAGTCCACAGTACTGTGGGTGAGCAATCACCATGGAAACTCCGCCAGCCGGTGTTCTCATGCTTCCTCTGCCATGTGCAGCGATGGGTGCCCAGTGGCTCTCTGCACTCGCTGTCTATTACACTTAACACTTGTCGTTTCTTTTGGTGCCAGAACAGTTCTCATGGGCTACTGCGCAATATCCTGGGTCAGAAACATGTGTATATGTGTACGTACATACATACATTTATGTGTATGTGGAAGGGGAAAGACGAATAAAGGAAAAATACATGGGAGAAAAAACACTGACATAAAACCACTCATTAAAGTAGTTGGATAAAGGCTTCAAGACCCCAAAGTAATTTTCTGGTAAGAACTTCAAGTACTATACATCAGAAAGCGTAAAACTGTTTCAAACAAATATAAATCCTTAAGCTCCCAAAAATGGAAACTGAAAATCTGTGTCCCCCAAATATATGCAATAGTGCAAAACTTTTCCTCACACATGGAAGACCTCATTCAAAGGGCTGAAAAAGACAATAGATTTGACTTTACTCTTATTGCCCTGTTGGTAAAAAGCAAAGCACATGCAATCATTTGCTAGTTTACTAAGCAGCAAATTGCTGCATAATTCAGAACCAATCTGCTACTCTGGCAAGTGCATGGTTTGCTTGTTTTAAGTCAGAATGGAGAAGTCTTCCATGTTAACAAGCAGCTTTAAGTGGTCACACTTCTCCCCACCTCCTGCCTGGAACATCAGAATCTGCCTAGGCTCTGACTGCTCCACACACAGAACTGGATCATCTCTGCCATATTTTGTGTTTTATTGGAACTTGCTAAAAAGACAATATAATAATCCAGCAGCTACAATCTCTGCTCACAGAACTGTTCAGATTCATGTAAAAATAAAAAGATGTCCTCCCAGACTGTGAAATTCAGGAGTGTTAACTGATGTTAACACTCAGGTGTTAACATCAGTTCAAGAATTGTGCAAAATGAATGACAGCTCCCAGACCCCAGAGAGAAAACGCCAACACTACCTAGAGCTGCTGTTCCTTCCTCTGAAAACTGCAGTATCCTCACTTGTGGGTTTACTTGCCATTTATAGAATCTGCTACTTTTGAAATGTTACTAAAAATGTACACCAAGTTGAGTGACTTTTCCAAGCATTGAAGCCGTATGGTTCACATTCACATTAAAACCAAGAAAAGTCAACTAGAGATTCAAAAGAACCAACCTTCTCTCTCACTCCATCCTGGACACAAGGCCCCTCCCACAGAACACAAAACCTGTTAACTGAAGAACAAGGTAAGTAGTAAGTGTCCATTTTACTGATTTTAAAGATACTGCAATTTTTATACACTCCAATGATTTCTCAATGTTTTGCAGCTGTTTGGCTTTGTAGCACGGCAATCCATAAACTATACTGTACAAAATAACCAGCAGGACTGGAATGATGTATTAAGAGAAGGCACCATCATGCTTATACCAGAGAACAAAAATACAGGAAAGACAATCTCCACTGTACACAGCTCAAAGGACGGGGAGGAGTGTGCTGAGCAGCCAGCCTGCCCTGTATCAAGAGGGGCGGGCAGAAAACTCTGACAGTGCGAAGCTGATACTCAAAACCATGACATTTGAAGTTCTGGTTTTTGTTGTTTTTAGTTCATAGCTAATTTCCTCCTGGAACACATCGGTAGTCTTGTTAAGGTCTATGTGTACACACGCTGGTCACAGCAAGCAGATAAAATGCCCTCATCATTTCATAAGCTACTTTCTACTGGAAAAAGACGGAAGGTTTCTTTCCCTGTTGCCTCCTGTTGCAGACTTCAATGTTAAGGAGTTCAGAGTACCCAACAGTGCATTTTGATGAGGGCACAAGTTTCAGTTGGTTTGTATTGGGGGAGGGGGAAGCCAAGAAAAAAGGCAAGATTCTCCAATTGCACAAATTGCACTATTTGTGTTTCCAACATTAACAGGCAGAAACAGTAACACTTAAACAAATTGTGCAGCAGAGGATATTTTTTGACTCAAAGGACCTGAATTCAGGACATGTCCTTTTAAGTTCATTCTGTTGTTGATAGATTAAAGGTCATCTCAGTCCTTAATTCACCAAGTCTAGATTTATAAATTAACAATGTGAATCCTGTTATGAAATTGGGGAAAAATGTCCACCTCAATTTAACTGATAACCAAAGATGCTTTTCACATCAAAGAAATGATTAAAAAGGCTGTGTCACATTCCAAAGCCAAAAAAAAAATTCACAAGAACGCAAACACGATGAAGACCGCGCCACTGCCAAGACTGGCCGCAGGGTCAGCGCCGCTGCCCAGGGAAGCGGCCCTCCATCTGCCCAGCGCCTCGCCCGGAGCCCAGTTTCTGCGCCACGCCGCCCCGTGGAGGGGGGCCTCTGTTGTCTCGGTCGCGCACCAGCCCGCCGCCCACGAGGCCCCGCGGGCCTCCAGGACCTCGCTCGTTGCGCCTGACATCCCTGCGGTCATCGCCACCGCCTCGGGTCTCTCGCTCTCTCGCAGCTCTTGTCTTCTTCTCTTCCACATTTAAGCGCACCTCTCCTCGGAACATAATTGGCTTTAAGGAGAGGAGAAAAATAGCGACACGGGCAAGTTAGATAGCAACAGAAATGCACTTACCTTGCTCAGAGAAATCAGAAAATCCTTAGAAGAAAACATTCATGAAAATTTTACTATGCAGTCTAACTGTATTAAACACTGAAATTTAAAAACGAACATCTCAGTCTTTAACACCATAAAGAATCTTTAACCTTTGCATAAATACCATTTCACAATAAACTACTTTTAGCTTTATCATTTAAAAAGTGATTTTCTATGGTTTTAAAAAGCACCAGGGTAATCATATTATATACAACAGAGATAAGAATGGCTTGAATTATGCCCTTTAAATCACTTACTTTTGCAATTAAGATTCTCTGAACTGGTTCAGAGTCATCAAAAACCACAAAACCAAAATTTGGAAGCTTTCCCCCAACACCCTTGGTATTGATGCGAAGTTCCACAACGTTTCCAAAACCTGTGAAAATATACATTATGCCAAGAATTAAATATTTTAACAGTACTCTAACGGCTTTAATTATTCAGGATGATTTATCTTAACATCCTCGATCCATTTGGAAATAAAAGTCGCAAGGTCCTGTACCCTGCGACAAGGTACAGAGACAAAGACACAGCTGCAGTACCAGAGCTGATCACTAACTTCAGCCCTTTCCCAAGCAAAGACACTATGAGGCTCTGGAAAGGCCATCTAGCTTCTCATTCTGGTTTTTATCTTTTGTTTCAGACTGATGTGTCCCTCTTTTTCTCCTGATCACTACTGACTGAAAATTTAGCAGCCACTACCCTTCCCATTTCTGCTGACCCATCAAGATGAGATCGGGAGTGGGGAGGACAGCACGGGAGACAGTGGTTATGTTACAAAAAACTGTCTACTATTGGCTTAATGTTAAGATAATTTTAAACTTTTAGTTAAAAAACCAAAACAGACCACTTACTCATAAAGAATTCTTTCAGTTCATTTTCATCAATGTCATGTGGCAAGTTACCAACAAAAAGCTGATGACTGTCTGGATAGCGAATTATTCTACGGTTGTCTGAGTCATTCTGTTCCATATCTCCTCTGCCTGAGAACAGCAACAAAACAGGCACAGAGTTTACAACATCATATAACAAACAGTTAAAAGCAATGAATGTAAAAAGAAAAATCACTTCGTACTGAGATTCTTGTTTTATGAGCATCCTGAAGAGGTAGAAGTACCTGTTACTAGTAGGTTAGTCAGAAAACTAAACCCAGAGAACACAGGCAGTTTCTTCTGCTAGACTACTGGTCTGACTATGAATGTCAGGTACCAAAAGCACAGGTCTTCCTCCTTAACAACCAAACTGTTGCCATTACCCAAGAACCAGGTCAAAGATGTCTATTTCTACACCAATCATTTTGCTCAGTCATCTGACTTTTTTCCAGTACTGATCCTTTTCATATTTTATTTTAAGATAGGGTTTCACTGAGTTGCCCAGGCTAGCCTGGCACTTTCAGTACAAGGTTAGGATTACAGGAGTAACATCACCATGCCCGGCCTCAGTCTCTGATTATATGACATTACAGCCAAATCAGTAATTCTCATGTCTCATTTTAAATAACACTCAAAAACTGACATATACTGTATGTTCCACCTCCTCCCCAAAGTAATGTAAACATTCTTAAAGAACTCAAATAAAGGTAATACATATATGAGCTAATATGTAAACAAGTCAAAAATCATGGCAACTTAATACTTAAAGAACAACCAGGGTGTGCTTAGTGTTTAGTGCACCTATCTCTTCACAGATAAGAGTAGGTTATTGGCAGCTAGTTTTGAATGCTTAAAACCAGTGACAATAGCCAAATCACATGTGTTTCAAACTTTTTGCAGCTTCTACGTAGATTTCTCTACAGTGGGTCAACCAATCCTCCCGAGTGCGAACCTGCCCCAGACTACCTGCCAGCAGGTTGCTCACATCTCCAACCAACTGACACTACACAGATGGGTCTGTGCACCCCTTTCTGGTGTCCTACCTGTGCAGTCTTTTCTTATTTTCCAAATGCTGATACTAAGGCCAGGAAGGAGTGGACTCACCTGGCCTTGGTCCTCTAGGTGGGAAACCAGGTCGCTCTCTAGGTCGTTGTTCTCGCACGCGTGGCGGCTGAGACTGAACTTCAGGTTTAGCTTCCACTCTTGGCTAAAATGTAAGGGAAAAACACATTGTAAAGAAATGCAACACACAGGAGAAAAGCCAACTAAAGCAACTGCCAGCAAGACACCAGCAGGAATAAACTGGTACTTTCAAGTTTACAATGCTTGAAGCGTAGTGCCATACGGGTGTGAAACATAAATTCTTTAAAGATATTCTGTACCAATCTAGGACTGTAGGGTAGGCTGTGTTTTCCCACTCAGGCTGAGTAACTCACAATACGCTGCTTTTTATCATATTTTTTTTCCACTATAGTTATAGCTACATTGAAACAGCATAAAAGGTATTGCTACAAAAAAAAAAAAATTACAGAAATGCAAGACAAGACACTCCATGTAAATACATAAAATCAAAAGCCATCTTAACCTTAGACAAAGACAGACACGTATTTCTAAATATCTAGCTACTGCCTTCAGATTTAACAGTGCTCAGTTACATCTCCTGACCCCCAATCCAGAATCTTTAAACCAACATTTTTAATGCTTCAAAGTATGTACTTTGGCACTTACAACTGCTAGCTCTAGGTTTAAATGCACTTAAAAGCAGGCAGCAGCAGTGGGGCCTGCACATCTCTGCAGCATTTCCAACAGTCACAGAAGTCCTTCTGTCTATTATTTTTTTTCTTTTTTTCTCTTCTATTGTTTAATTATGAGAAAGGTATACATTTATTCAAAGTACTGACACCAACAATTTTCTGCCAACTGCTGAATCACCCACAAAGTACTTATTTTAACAAATCATAACGTGTATCTGCTATTATCTTCTCTTCAATATAACAGTATTTTCAGTATTCCCAGTCTCTTCAGGCTATTGTCCAAATATTTATGGGTCAAGGCAACACCAAAATGTATATCTTCAAATGCTGAATCTACTCAGCAGGATATAGAGTTCATGTCCTCAAAACGAGAGGGATTTAATCTTATCTTTACAGGAGACCATCCAAGACATTATATTTATAAAAATAAATCCAGAAATAAAATATTATACTTCTTTCAAAAATGACCACCTAATGGCAATGGTTTCAGCCACTACATCCAATAATACATTAACTGTCACTCCAGTGATTTAACTGCTCTTTCTAAATTATTTTCCTCCATGCACATGTCCCATTTTGCTTAAGATGAAACTAATCTCTAGTTCTAGAACGCTGTTAGCTTAAAAATTAATTTTAACTCTCCTCAATTTCTTGAAATTTATACGTATTTCTATAAAAACCGAATTTTTAGTTTTACATTATTACCCAAAGAACCCAGCACAGTGCTGCCAGACATACTTATTCACTAATCACTGGTTCATTTAAAATTAAATTTTATTTTTAGTTCTCTGACCCTAAACTTGTAGAAGAATACTCTTGCCTAACAAAATGACCTAAAGATCATTCCCAAGAGCAAGATTCTGTATTTGGTGTTTGATGCTACATAACTGATCTAAACGGTGAGGACTGAAAAAAGTGGTTATTTGGAAAAGGCAACTAAGGACTCTATAAAAAGTACGCATTATTTCAGCTTCATGTGAAACAGAATTAAAAAACAGATGTACTGTTTAATGAAGGCAGTACATTACCGAAAATTAATGAAATGGCAAATATGCCCCAACTTCACACAAAACCTTAGTGATCCTTTCTTTCACTATCAGAAACCCAAGGCCCCAAACTTAACAGATCTTAATTTTTTGCAAAACAGATTTCCAACAGAAACTGTATGTGGCAAAAAAAGCTCTGTCCTATTAAGAATTTCAAATTAAAATCAGAAAAATGCAAATACTTTTCAACATCTTGCAAACCAACTGTGGCAATGCCTCCATGACCTAACTTTGTAAGGAAGTATATTTGATACTGCCAGTGTATGAAAAGTGACACCAAAAAGCTCACAACATTTCCTTCAATACTGGACAAAAATGCCTACTAAGCCAGCTATACACTTCAAATTCTTCAGGCCTGATGAGTAAAACTAGTTATTCCAAACAGATAAAAAGCAAATACCATAGATGCCGTTAATTTCATGTAATCAGGGAAGTGTGATCACAGGACAAACTCGACAAATAAATGTCAAACAGCATATAAAATAAAAAATACAGCCATCAAATCAAGTCAGTAAAAGAGATACTATAACCACAACTAATAAGTAAGTCCTTCAATTATAAACTATTTAGGTGAACAGGTCAATTTCCAGACAAAATCATTCACCAAGAAATTAACTTATCGACTTCTAAATGAATGCATACACCAAAAGCCTAGAATTATACCTAATTTCCTCTCATCTATTTTAAAGTATAGGGAAAGGAATGCTATGCAAAACAAAATGACTTAGTTTCCTAGAATTTGAAATATAATTTCAAAAAATACTCAGACTTTAAGCCAACTACTTTTCTTGCTTTTTTTTTTTTTTTGGTTGTGGGGATCAGGTCAACTCATGACCTCACACTTGCCAGGCAAGCACTTGTGCTGCTGAGCTAAATTCCTGGCTCTAAGCCAATTATGATATGCAAAAATTATTTTCCTGGTCAAGAGGCGAGAACACCAGAACAGTGTGGTAAGCCTGGTACAAGAGCTGCAGAAGGCTGCATCATGGAAGGCTCTACAAGGTTTGCCATTACCGGGCTAGAATATGATGTGGTTCGGGCACATAAGTGACGCTGTATGCACACAGATACAGTCTGCCTCTGTAGTGAGGCACTTCAGGAGTGAGTGGGTCGGTCTGTCTGTCTAGCTACAGGAATGCAAGTTCCAGCCCTCTATTTTCCTAGCTCTAAGAAGGGAGTGTTAATTGCACCAACTACTCATAGGGCTCAGGGAAAATAAACAAAAAGTACTTTGCACAGTCTTTGGGAAGTATGAAAAGCTTTTAGTATTTTACCTTTAACTATGTAAAATAAATACAGCCAAATCTCTTAAATAATCCTCCAAAGGTTACAAATCCAAATCCAAAGTTTCAAAAGAAAAGCCAGAAGTCACTTATCAAGTCCCGGGATGGGGGGATGAAAAGTACACACACTGAGCAGATTAACTTTTTCATTAAGATGGAACTGTCTTGTGATTTAAGGTACCACTCATTTCCTGAATGTCTACCTGGGAAAACGGGCACGATAGCATGGAGTAGTCTACTGCTGTATAACTAACTACAATGTGCACTGACACTGCAAGGACGGTAGTAATCACTAGCTGTTCCGTGCTAACAGGGGACTTCGCGGTGGCCCAGGCTAGTCTTGACTCCCAGACTCCAATGATCTCCTCTTGAACAGTGCTATGACTGCTACCCTGCCCAGCTTTTGATACTTCATCTTTCACTGTCTGGTGCATGGAAAAAATTTATTCACTCATCCCTTAAAATGTAAAATTTCTAGCGGAATGAAGTTTAACTAAAATGTGGGGAAAAGGAATAGGACACCCTTTAGATATGCCAATGAATTTAAATTAACACTTAGTTAAATCTGGACTACATCTAACAAACATTGTAAGTAGTCAGTGTCTCTTATTTTCAGTTTTGGAAAGCTCTGAAATGGGTAAGATGACAAACAGACAAAAAGCAGAATACTCAAATGATCAGTTAAGGTGAACACTACAGTCATAAGTTGGTACAGGCTTCAAACAAATGGTGTGAATCACTTAGAGACTTAGGCAGTGTATATTAAGAAGTTTTCTACTTTTAAAAAAACAATGATTCTTTATAATGCCACACTGTATTATGCCTTTTCAAATTTCTTACCTAAAGTATTTTTGTTAAATTTATAATTTTTAAAAGGAACTTTTTTTGTTGTTATTTTAAGAAGCCTTTTAAATGACAATACTACATACTGATAAACCAACTTAATCTGTATTTCACACACCCAAACCCCAAATACTACCTATGCAAATGATGAATGGAGATTTGGCATTTAAAGTGGGTGCACTGACATTTCATACATTTTTTGTATGCTTAATCCATAATTTCTGACTCATTTAAAAATGTAATAAAAAATAATAAGCAATTGGCAATGTAACAAGGATACAATCCAATGTGTTCACAGATGGGTTACCTGTGAGACTGGTGCTTTAACATGGGGTGGAATTCCAGAGGAAGAAACAGTACCACTAGGAGGCAGGTTTTTACTGGTCACTGAAGCCCAGGAGAAAGCCTGCAGGAAATGCAACAAACCTAGACTACTAATCATGGAAAACCACCAACATTCCTATAGGGAAACTCCCAAATATATATTTTCTTTTCATTTCTAAACTATGGCTCTATATTGGAGGACTCCTAACAGAAAGGCACACACACACATGCCAGTCTATGTGCCAGCTTTCAAAATCTCAATGCACAATTATTTATAAATGTTTTGTCTCAACTACTAAATAAAACCACAGCAAATTCCTACATACACTAGGTAGATGATCAAGTGGTGAATAAAACCACTAACAACTAAACATACTAGAGAACTCTCAACCTGATAGAAGCAGTTTCTTTCCCCTTTTGCGAGGAAGATAGGTGTGTGGTGGTGTTCAAGGGAAGGGGAAGGACAGGAAAGAATAGAACACTGCTGGAAATTTTAACAGACATCCACAAATTGAACAAGGTATCTTCTCCTCTTGCTATCCAAATATGCTTTACCATACTTGCAGAGAGACCAAAGAAGTTTTGCACTGAACACTGTGGGTGTCACTCACCTTTATAGGATAGTTCAACTGGTGCAGTACCAAGAAAGCTGATCCCATCTAACTCAAGGGTATCTCTAAACTACAGAGCAACATAAGCTGGGAGACTGCTCCATTCCTAGTGCACCTGGGTTTAAAGATCTCACCCAGAAGGGAAGAGCAGCCGATGGCCCGAGACAGATTGGGAGTGTGGGGAGGATGATTTCATCTAAGTTACTAAACTGCATAGATCAAGGATAACCCTTTTATAAATTTCACTTTTAGGAGCCCTGGTTTGCAAAACCATTGCAATTTTTCTCAGGATAACAATACCACAGCTTCTTTTGCAAACATAGTTTGCTATATTAATCAATTTAAAAAACAGAAGTTGCACTGCATTGATGGCACCAATATGAAAGTGTGAGGTCAAAGGTCGAAGAGTTTCTCTGATCTAACCTTTGGTGGTTCTTGGGGCAGCGAAACAGGCTCTGCGGGGGGAGGAGTAGCAGACTTCTCCTCCAGTTCTTCTAAATTCTTCTCTTCCACTTGTGGTTTCAACTCCTCTGCCTTTGTTTCAGATTCGGGCTCAGGCTCAGGCTCATGAGAGGATTCTTCCAAAGGTTCCTCTATGCCGTTACTACAAATGGTTAAGTTCAAATAAGATAAAATTCACTTTCTCTCCAATCAAATGGGTACAAGTAGTCGTATTCCAATAGCCTGTCCTACATCTCTAAGTAGTGTGTTTTGTGATACTGGGCGGGAACCCAGGACCAGTTTGCACATGCTAGATAAGCACTCTGCATTATCAGGAATGCTGAGTGTAAACCATAAACCCTATAGTTTATAATAGTAAAATTCTGTAAAAATAAAATGCTCACTTTGTTTTGTCCAATACATTCCACATTGTTCGTAACTGACCACTACATTTGGTGAAAACCATGTTTAACTTTTAAACTATGCAAAGCAATTCTTCCCACATTTCTTGATTATACACATATAAAACAGGTACTCAGATACCAGCTGAGCAGGTAGCTCTATAGAAAACTTCCTTCCAGAAGCTAGGGGTAGACCGCAGCAGTACAGCGCACCCAGGGGAAGAAAGCTTTGGGTCCCAGCCTGCAGCTAAGCATCCAGTCTACATGTGACTGGAGTCCTGTCCTTACGTCACGGGATGAGCTTCATAGTAACCACTGCTAGCATTTTCTTGCACAGGTTCAGGAGAAGGTTGTCTTTCTTCCTGCTCCTCTTCCACTTCATCTTCTGATTCTGACAACACACAGGGCATGATAACTTTTTAACACAGGGTTTTCATAGTTTCTTTTGTCTTTTTGAGACAAGGTTTTCTATGTAGTTCAGGCTGGCCCTGAACTCACTTTGTAGCCCACGCTGGCCTCAAAAAACTCACAGTGATCTCCGCCTCAGCTCCTGAGGGCTGGGATTACAGGCAAATGCCACTATCTCCAGTAAGTTTCCTTAATTTCTTTCCGGTACCCGGAAGTGAACCCAAGGCCTTGCTCTTGCCAGGCAGGTATTGTGCTACTGAGCTGTAACTTCTGACATACATATTTTTATGTTATATATGTTTAAGAAAATTTTTATTTCCTTAAACATGTATATGTTATATATGCTTAAGAAAATTTTTAAGATTAAAACAAAAGATTAAAATTTTAAAAATTAAAAATTTTTAATTTTTTCCTTTTAAAATTAAGGAAATTTTAAAATAGTACAGGACTACAAAAATATTAGAAATTATTTACAAAATCATTCAAACTGCTATAATCCCTGTTCTCTCAAAAACTGAAGAGAATAAGCAGAATAGTTTATTCTACCACAACAAAATCTATTAGCAATAAAAGGAAAATGCAGGAAATAATTTGTAAAAGTTTCATACTTATAAAAACACTTTTATCTTCAGAGTAACCTCACCTTCATCAAGTTCTGGTTCAGAATCACCAAATACTTCATCTTCATAACGAAACATATCATTATGGACATAAAATTTATTTGGAACAGACCCCTGTAGAAAAGCAACATGGAAGTATTTCATGAATATCCATAAAATCGCTATTACATTGAAATAACAAATTATATGGCATACACAATTTCAATTTTAATGCCAGAGAAATAATCTGGATGAACTCAATTTTCCAAAGCTAAATACATTGCTAGTATACAGTAAATGAAAAAGGATCACCTAAAGAATATTAGAGCCCAAGAAACTTTCCTCAACAGGAAAGAAACCAACTCATAAACACAACTTTTCCTTTTTTCCCAAATACTACTTTTAAATATACCAAAGTAATTTTTGTATTATTTCTATAATCATAATAATTATGACACATTAACTATCATCACCTAACTTTTAATTCCAAATAGAGCACTACACAAAAATTTCAAACAAATTGTACCAATAGGTTGAGCAGAATGTCTGAAGAATAGCAGCATGCCAATCTAAGTCTATCAGAAGACACTCCAACAAATGGACAGCAACCAAACCGAATCAGGTAAGTGAAATGCAAACGTACTTCTGGAGCCAAAACGAAGGTCTGCATGAACTTCCTTTCCGGCTGCCCGCTGTTGGACAGCAAGCCCATGACCTGGACGACGACACCATCGCTCAGGGTGGCATGCGCATCCACGTGACGGATCTTTGTGTGGCACTCACTGAAGTTCAGGGATAACACTTTGTGGTGAATGTCCTGCGCAGGAAAGGGGAGAAGAAACGCACAGCTTTGTGATTCTGCACAGTAGTTACTGTTACCACCTCACCTACAACCTCCCAACCCCAAAACGCTACCTCCCTGGTTCTCCTGCTTTATTCCACCTACCCCACCACACCACACCTCCCTGCACACTGCTGCTCCCACCTCCACACTCAACAAGGGAGAGGACCCCACACGGCGTGCTCACTGGCTTTACCCTCTCTTCTCCCACAGTCCATCATGGTATAGTCACTCTCCCAAACTGTACGCTGACTGCCCCTCCACGCCTGACTCTGTGTCACCATGATGCTTGCTGGCGCCGTTTTTCTACCTCTGACTTCTCTGTTAAGGTCAAAGCCTGAGGTGTAACTGAAGCTTCATATCTTACAAAGTCTTCCTGCCTGTAGGGCGTAGGGAACATGTACTTCTGTGCGTTCCCACAACATAAGGTATGGGCCACACTGGTTGGAAGTTCACATACTGCACTTCAAACCAAGGACAGCTAACGTTCCACTTTCTACTGTGTCACCCTGTCCAACATTACACCACTCTTCACACAAAATCAGTATTAAGAATTCCAAACACTACCGAAGTCATTCCAGGGGGTTTCTAACAATCGTATTGAAGAAATTCATGAGAAAAAGGTTATTTTTTGAAATCTCTATTTCAGTACTATTATCTGTTTCCTTGTAGGAGAATCTTTATATGTTGTACTGAGTACTTTGAAAATAATGATTGTGTACTTCACATTCTCAAGTTTTTTCATAAATAAAAGATTAATTTAAAAAAGTCTCTATCTTAACACCAAAAGACATTTAAAATACATATATGAATGACTTACATTTTGGCCATAAACAGCTTCCTGGGGCTTCCCACTAGCATCCACTCCTCCATGAACGTAGGAAGAATTCCTGCCATAAAACCTACAAAATGATTCATGATTATATATTATCACTCAATTGTCAAGAGAAGTCTAAGAGGCAACAGAGTTCTGGTGTTAAAAAATGAAACAAGGATCCAGCTCTGATACTCATCAGACAGATAATCTTGGGCACGTTACTTAATTTTTTTGTGTGTGCTGGGGATCAAACTCATGATCTTGCGTTTGCCAAGCAGGCGCTTATGCCGTTGAGCTAAACCCCTGGCCCAAGTTATTTAATTTTAATCTGTAATCATACAGGTAGTACAGTAACTGTCTTCCTATAGGTTTCTTAAGGATTGGAAGAGTAACACACAGAAAGCTTAGTCTACGTGGCACAGTAACTCTAGATAGCCATTAGCTACTCTCACCTAATTTGTATCACATCTTTATTCTGTGACACAGAAGAAATAAAAGTATGTTCTAAACACAGATTTTTAAAAAAGATAAAATATAGTTTTTATCTTAGATACAAACACTCCTTGATCTGAATTTGTCTTAGGATCAAAGATCCATTCACTATTTAGGGCTCCAAATTACCTTTTTTTTTTTTTTGAGACAGGGTCTTGCTCTGTAGTTTAGGCTGGTCAGTCTGGTCTCCAACTCAAGTGACCCTTCTGCCTCAGCCTCCAGAGTGCTGAGATCACAGGTTTGTCACTATACCCATTCAAATGACTACTAATTTTAAAGGTTCATATTAAAAGTTTAGATATAAAATAACTGAAATAGTTCAGACAAGGAAAAGTTTTACAACTATTCCAGCATCAAAATTCTCATTAAGCTGAACATTCTCAAACCTCTCAGCAGGTATATGAGTCTGAGGCAGTAAGATCACCCTGAGTTTGAGGTCAGCCTGGGCTACATTGAGTTCAAGGCCAGCATGAACTGCAGAGTGAGACCCTGTCTCACAAAACCAAAACCAAAACCGAAACCAAAACAACAAGAACAACAATGAAAACAAAAACACCAACCCATACCCCAAAATTTATTAATATTTTTATGCTGCTCAAAAGTACATGACAAATTAGACTTTTTCTGCCAGTATGTAAAGTAATAATAGTATCTTTCTAAATTAAGGTTATCAAGTTACAAACTGAACTTTTTCAAACTGTATTTGGTAGTACATGTCTATATCATTCCATACTTGGCAGGCCTGAGGCAGGAATATTACTGCAATTAAGGCTGCTTGGGAAAACCTGTTAAAAAAAGGAGCAAGCTGAGGGCCAGAAGAGGTTGTATCAAGCAGTCAGTTAAGACAAAACCCCATCAGTTTGGCTCCAGAGGCCATGCTTTTAACCACTCCCCTGTATTTTTTTTTTTTTTTTGTCTTTTTCCTTTTTATCGGTACCAGGGATCGAACTCACGACTGCCTGCTTACAAGGCAGGCGCTTATGCCACTGAGCTAAATCCCCAGCCCCTCCCCTGTATTTTTAAATGTACTTTCTCTCATGTGCTACTGGCAGGCTGTAAACTGGCATTAAAACTTTTTCCAAAGTGCATGTGTATGAAAAGCTGCAGAAATGATCCTATCTTTGATACAATTAATTCTCTCAGAAACTTAAAAATATATAATGGATCAATACTAGGTGCACAAAAATGCATGTCTAAGGAAGGTCATTACGGTGTTGTATCTATTACTGAAAAGTTTCTAACAAACTATTTTCACTAAGATGGAAAGTGTTTAAGGAATGTATAAAACAAGTCTATGCTGTTAACTTAACATGACGATGTAGAGACTTTCTAGCACTTTTTGGCCATTACAATATTATTTTTCTTTTTTTCATCATAGTATTTTTATTTTTTTTTTTGTCTTTTTCATTTTTTATCGGTACCGGGGATCATCATAGTATTTTTAAAATGCTAATACTGTGCTCATATCGTGACAAGCCCCAATCTGACATATTGAAAGACCCCAGTAATTCTATCTCCCCACTAACTCTTTCACATATGCTATTAACAAGTACATCTCTATTTCTGTAATTAGAAAAACATAGCTTTTCATTGTGAGATCTGTTTTCGGGGGGGATGTTACTTACACTTTTTAGATACGCAATACTTAAGCACAGTTAGACTCTATACCCAAAATTAGGCCTCACTACTGGCTACAGACAGCTTGTTTATTTACTGAGTGATCTCGCAATCTTCCTGAATTAATTTCTAGCCAAAGCTGTGTAATATGTAAAGTGAGGTAATTATAATATCCGCGCTTTTAAGATTGCCCTCACAATTATGTAGATAATATAGGTATGTATTCATGCACACAGCCAACCAAATAATAAATATAAACAGATGCCTCCCTGGATTAACAGAATATCATACATATATTCAATAGTATATGACAAACTGCAAAACCTCTAGAATGCCTAACTTTTTAAACATTAAGTACATTTATTAGAAAAGAAAGTCATGAAAAAAAAAAACTCATGAAATATCCTCATACCCTTCAGAAATTAAAAATAAACGCAATCCCTTATCAAAATGCCATCAATCTTCATAAGGATTAACATTTTGATTCTTACATTTCTATAAGAATACAAAAGACAAAAAAAAAAAAAAAAAAAAAAGAATACAAAATCTCAGAAAAGTCTGAACAACTTTGATAAAGGAACAAAATTAGAGCTCCAACCCTCCTCAATCCCATGACTATCGCAAAGTTAAACCAATCATGACAAAATGGCAAAATGCCTAGCTTTTAAAAGACCTACATATACAGGAAAGTGAGTCTTTTAAACAGGCTTTGCCAGTGGAAGCTGCAATGATATACAGTATTTATTCTTCACATGGCTAATGCTCTACAACAAAAAAGCAAAGCCTTCTTACAGGACCCAGACTCCTCTTCTACACTTCTTAAGACACATCCAAAAGAACAAAATTTCTAAGAACCACCCACAACATAAACTAATTTCATTTTAATTTCTTTGGGGGGGGGAGCCTTACCAGATTATAATTATATAACTCTTGCCAGAGTAGTGAACAATGCTATTGTCACTATTAGTATTTTGCACATAAGAAGAAAAATTTTCACAAGCATGTGTAACACATTTATTTTTCAATACTGTGAGAACTTAAGATGATTAGAGCCATTAGCTTCCCGGCCCAGGCACTGGGGATTAGGGATTATGCCCAGGGAGCACTGAAGCTGCTTCCTTAGAACTTTATTTATTTATTTATTTAAGCTCCCTGTCGCCAATGGCAAGGACAAGAAGACAAGATGCAGTTGGTGCAGCCACCAGTGTGGAAGGGCGACTACATGCAGACCTCCTGCTCGCTGCGGAGAAAGCATCTGTGGACTGTGAGCACTGGGCACTCCTCCATGTGTCAACTTTTCAGAGGCTCTGGGCTCTAGGTCTTCCCAGCAGCAACTGAGCCCTTTCAAGGGAGGTGGAGGTGGTGGCTGTCTGTGTTCTACCACGACGGACCATGCTGCTTCAGGTCTTTTTGTTTAAGTTTTGAGGCAGGGTCTTACTAACTTGCTCAGGTAGCGCTGTCCTGTGATTCTCCTGGTCTGCATCCCAAGTGGTTAGGACTGACTACAAGTACCTACCACCATTCCTGCTCCTATACCACACATCTCTAACTGCCCACAGGGAGCCTATCACTCGGGTCGGGCCCTACCATTCTTTTGCTGTTTTGGAAACTGAAGCCAGGGCTCCTGCACTCAGCTGCATCCCAAGCACCTGTCCTTTATTTTCAGACCAGGTCTAGACTTCCAGGGTTAGTTTGAATTTGCAATCCTCTGGTCTCAGTATCCCAGAGCGCTGGTATTACATGCACGCACCACTGGGCCCAGCTTTTACAAAATGAAATTAAAATCCTTGTATACTAAAAATGTGTGTATACAGAAATAAATGTGTTATCAACTGGGATATGATGTGTTTTTCTTTCTATACTCAGCTGTCAAAAAATAGAAAAAAGTACTGGGTTAGTCATTATGTGGTTAAAAGTATTGGATATGGTTTAAAGATGTGTACATAAATAATGTCAAGTTACGAGCAGGAAAGGTAAAATATACAGTCACCCCCAGAAAACAAAGCTAAATAACAACAGTGCTGCTCAGGCCCAGCTCACCTGTGTAGGTATTCCGGCGCCTTATTCAGCAAAGTATAATACTGCCTCACGAACTCCCGCCCCACCAGCAGCGGGCTGGGCTTCTCCATAACCATTGCTTTGCTGCACAGGGTCAAATGCTGGGGAAAAGCACAAGAACAACCATTACTAAAAAACCGTCTGTAGAAACCACATGAGATGAATGTTTTACTTTTCCTAAACAAATGGGAATAAAGAGAATTAAAATCATTTATTAAAAAGTAATAACAGCAGGCAGTAAGTTCCTAGCCTATCATGTGTACATTTCCTTTTGTCCCAAGAAAAATTAGCTCAAAATAATCCTTCTCATCCTTTATTTTATGCTTATAGCCCCTAGAACGTTAAAATTAGAATAATATTGGTATTGGGGCAAAGGAAGGAAAAAGTATGAAAAAATTGGGAAAAAACCCAGACAGACACAATTGGATAAAGGCACAATAAAGTAGGAGACTTAGGACCATGCAGGCATGGGTCCTCAGCGACAGGCAGACAGACACGGTATGGGTCCCCTAAAATGAAGCATCCTTTCATACTGCCCTTAGAAGCACTAAAAATTACCATGAATCTGTGCATCTATTGGGCAAATCAGAAAGCAGCTTAAATTCTTATTTAACAAGCTCCAATGTAGGTTCCTTTAAAAAGCCCAAGCAGCCCCCAGTTGTCATTACAGTATGAGATATTTTCCATATACACCAGGCACCAACTGTGGCAGCACAAACCAAGAAGACTGTCCAGCTCCACCGGGTCCCAGTCCCCTCCAGTTCAGCCAGGTATCATGTTCTATAGGTTCTTTGATTCTGTCTTAACCGCCACCCTCCTAAAACTCAAACTCAAGCTACCCGAATCTCCCAATGTGCTTGAGTCTTTATATAAAACCTTACTTGCTTTAAAAAACAGTTAATACATGAAACATGCAGACACTGCCATTTCAAGTGTCCCCTAAAACTCAACAATACAGGTAACAACCCTAACGCACCTGAGGACTCCCAGTGGCTACACTTAAAGTAGCAAAGCTGGGCCTGGGTGTAGCTCAGTGGTAAACACCTGTCTAGTATGTGCAGGTCCTGGGTTTGAGCCTCAGTACCAAAAAAAAAAATAAGACAAAATAAAGTACAGAAGCTAAGCAGTACATTTTCATCTCAGGTGATCAGAGAACGTGAAGAAAGCAGACTTACCTAGTCAATTTTACACACGCCTAGTACTGAAACAAAAAACTGAGAAACGAGATGATATAAAAATTACCCTCTGGATAAAATAATTAACTATGACATAGTTTTTCTCAAGTTGTAATGCTATTACAGATTATTTCTGATTTAAGATTATTGCTTTTTTCTTATTTATTTTCAACTTTTCTGTGGTGACACTATCATAACTTATCCCAAATTTTCCATCACATTCATAAGTCACATTTTTTCACTTTTTAATTGAGGCAGGATCTTGCTCTGTAGCTCAGGCTAGCTTTGCACTCATTATGTAGCACAGGGTGGCCTTGAACTCTTGGTGATCCTCTTCCCTCAGCCTCCTGAACCCCACAGCTCCTGGCTTAGAGTACACTCAGCTACTAGTTCCCGGGACTGAGAACAGTTTCTTTTGTCCCTTACATATTTGGTTCTTTCTCAAAGTAAGAAAAAAGTGGATACAAAAATTGTATCAATCTAAGATTAGAAGTAGTGGATACATTGAAGATCTTTTTATAACAAAATTCAAATCTTCAAAAACTGCTAGCCATACACACACAATCATAAAGCCGCAGAGAAGACAAGAAGGGCACAGGGGTAACTAACACCTGATTTATTCTTACTCTGCAAGTTATTATGTAGCAAACTCCTTCAACAGCAGAACCCTCCTGTGGAGAATGACAGAGTACATAGTATACAGTCTGCTTTTTAGGGCATGGAGAGGTAAATGATGTTATTAAGAAGGTACCTTAGTTATTACACAGTAATTACAGGTCGTTTTACCTTTTACCTTGTCTAAATGACTCAGATTTAGAAAGTCAAAAGCTGACTGAAGGAGACAAAAATACACCCCACTTTCCAAAGCCTACTAAGTATGTGCCAGAAACTCAGAAAAACTATAGTGAACAGTACACGCTCTGCTACCTCACAATTTAAAGCCCTAGACCTTTTACTGGCTGGTGCAACAATTAAAAGCCCACCATGAAAAATGTTATCCAAATCAGAAGACAATAACAATCTGCCACATAGGAAATGAGAACTGAGTCATCTAAACCACATCTAAAGACACTGTGCATTTATTTTTTTTTGGTCGGTACCAGGGATCGAACTCATGATTGCAAGGCAAGCGCTCATGCTGCTGAGCTAAATCCCCAGCCATTAAACCACATCTAAATAAGAAACATAGTTTTCAGAAAATGGCCTTTTCAGAACATTTAAAAAACTACTCAGTATCTGACTTCAGGTCTAGTGGCCGTCCTAGCTGGCTCCCTTCTCCTCTCAGCTGTCATCACAGGTGTTACGCATCCTCTCCAGCACCTTGTAGTGCCCACAAATGCGCTATTACACTCCTAGGAGATTCTCTCTCGCACTTTCTACCACTATTTGTACACAACGGGATTAGACAAAATTGTATGTTACCCATTACCGAAGACATCTTCAGAAGACAGCAACAAGGCTGGGCTCGTAGCTCACTGGTGCAGCATTTTCCTTAGGTGTGAGGGGAACCCTCAGAGTGATCCCCAGCGTCATGAAACAAAATCAACCAATCAACCAACAAAAAACTCCCTCGAACAAAAAAATTTATCTCCCCAAAAAAATTCTGGAGAAAAATAACCTATTAAGATCCAGAATAAATAATAAGGTGGTCACATAGTATGTTGATGACTAAACAATTAAATTACACAATTTCAAACTGCCTTTTTAAAGTCCAGCGTATTTCATGCTCCCATGCTTAGTTGTATGTAAATGTAATGCATGTGCACACATTTACATGAAACTTTATTACTTTAATACTAAGTTAGAATTGAAAGTCGAGATTAATTGCAAGTCCAGACTAAATACAGGTTAGCACAACTAACCGTAAGCACTTTGAGATAACAAATTCTAAGAAATCTGCAATAAAATATGCACACACACATGCAGAGTCAATATGTCCCTAAAGGTATCCAAGTAATTTGTTGTGTTCTGTCAACAAAGGTATTATGAAACACCTGACACTCACATGTTAAAAAGCAGGTAAATGATGCTCCTCTATGTGTGGGGAACCAGAGATGATGCTCCTTGAAAAAGAGGAGCAGCTGTCTCCACTTCGGACAAACTTGGCCCTATCTCCGTATACTGGTACACTGAGCTGGCTGGATTATTTCCTTGTCCCTTCAACTGGCTTTAAGCAATGTAAATGGGGCTGGCTGAGGAGCTGATGTGTCATCTCTGAAGCAAAAGACAGGCCAGTGTCACCCTGCCTACTGACTCCCCAAGTATGTGGCTGAGTGGGGCAAGATGTTGCTCATACTGTGGGCTGCGACTGAGCCTCGAGAAAGAGGCTCTGACTTCCCAGGACAGACAGGACTGTGCCTCAGACCTGAAGCACTGACCCTAACATTATTTGGTACCACCTCAGCTGTGTTTGCAGGTTGTTCTCTCTGTACATAGCAGAGGTGATCTCAGACCTCCTACCTAGCCCAGCTCATGGCAGTCACTTAATTCCCCGCTACTCTCATGTCACTCATCCCCCCCAGCCACTCCCACCCTGGAGAACAATAAAACCCAGGTTGGGCTCTGGGCGTGGCCTTTGTTCCCGTAAGCACCCTCTTGGCTGGACTTGGGACTCCCAAGCTCCCCATAACCGTATGTCCTTCTTCTCGCCATGGGTTGCACTGGAAGTGGTAGATTGGAATTAACTCACTGGAATTCCAGTAACTTCTCGTTGGGATCACAATTATAATTCTTCCTGGACCACACAAAGAGGACATAAAAGGGTTCTCCATACTATGTATAAAAATTAACTGGAAATGAACCACAGACTTCACTGTAAAACCCAAAACTCCACATTTGTGGAGGAAACATGAGAGAAAAATCATTGTGACCATGCGGCAGCATTTCAGGTAAGACACAAAAGCGCACGCACACACACACACAACACACAAAATAAATAAGAAAACTAACATCCTGATGAGTTGGACCTCATCAAAATTTAAGCCTTCTGCTCATTTAAAGGTATTCAGAAAATAAAGATAAACTTGAAATATTTGTGCAATACAGATCTTGTAAAGAACTTGTAATCAGAATATATAAAGGACTCACAACTCACCAAAAAAAAATTAGAATTTATTACAGATACACTTATCCTATCATTCTTGTCACTTTCTGAAGAAGTTCTGAAAGTTCTCCAGTAAGAGGTATGCTCAGACATAAACAGCGCTGCCCAGTGCCATCCAACAGGAAGGCAGACTCACCAAAAAATATGACCATGGGTCCACTGGCTTCATTTACTGATCAGGCTCTGCACCGACGTCAAAAGGACTGTAGAAAGTAAACATCTTGAATCCATTCAGGGTATCAAGTTGGCTATAACAGTTCAACTAAAAGAGATACTTTAGGGAGAAGACCTTCCTGCACTGCTTCAGAAAGCAGCAAAAGTGTGTCCAAAGTATGGAGAAGTCTGAAAATGACTAGTGGCAGTATGTCTTTACTGTAGTGAATTAAAAAGCCTGATAGTCACTGTACTTTCTGATCACAGCTCATACCCTTCCAGATACAACACATGAAAACAGGAACACAGTCTCTAACCATTAACTACAATGACAGACTGCACCTGCATGTAACAATGGCTAACATGACACATCTAACACACTGGTGACTGCCAAGGATGGAAAACTGCTGTTAGAAAAAAAAAATAAAACATACTCTGAGCAACAGTACAGTAGTCTCTTATAAAATTAACCATGATCGACATTACCAGCAATCCCACGCCAACGCACTTACCAGAAGAAATGAAAGCACTGTACACAAAGACCTTCATAGTGCTCATGGTAGCTTATTAATAAACACTCCCAAAGAGAAAATAATCCAACTATGCCCTAATCAGGTGAATAAAGGATTGGTATACAATCAGTAAAGGAGAGCAAAATACCACAATGGAACCACTGATAGCAGTAACAACAAGAACTAACTTCCACAGCATCACTGTAAGCTGAGGAAACCAGACACAGGCTGACCCAGAGCACTGTAAGAGGGGAGTCAGAAGAGGGCTGGAGCTAGGGGAGGGAACTTTGGGGTGATGGCAACCTCTTTAAGCTTGATTTGTGTGGTGTTCATCACTGTGAATGTCTACACAAGGCATACAACCATGCAGGAGAGTGGTTTTCACAATACAATTCACCTCTGTATCTCAAGTCAAAAACATTTAGTAATACTTTTCACTTCATTATGTGAATCGTTCTACATTATGAATATCTACTGCATATCAAGTATTTAAAGAAAAATCCAGTACCCTGTAATCAGTACTCATAGTTCAAAAAAATACTTTATTCAAAGCTATATTCTATTACAGTAAGAAATCACTAGTTTAAAAAAAAAGCTATATTCTACCTATCAGATTAAGAAAAACGAAAATGATACTATCTGGTACTGTTGAGAATGTGTGTGGTACAGCTCTGGTGGAATCTGGAATCTGGGAGGCTTTGTTTTATATTTTTGGGGAAGGGTAGTTTTTTTTTTTTTAGGGATGAGCACAAAGCCCCCCCCCCCCCCCCATTGAGCTCTGTCATAGCCCTTTTTTATTTTGAGGCAAGGCCTCAGTAAGCCAGTAACTGTCCAAGCTGGGCTCAAACTTGACATCCTCCTACTTTAGTCTCCCAGAGTACTGGAAGTACAAGCATCTGCAGTTTCATTTAAATTATATACTAAGTATTCCTTAAAAATATACAAAACAGTTCAGAATTATAAAATGTGGACAAGAATAACCACAAAGTTAAGCAATAACCACAAATTGAAAAATAATCTGGCCTTAGGATGTAGCTCAATAGTAGAGCACATCCTTGAAGCCACCAGTTCCATCTTCACTAGAGGAGAAAATGTGTGAAAATTTACTTAGCACTACTTATGGCTATCACAACTAGTGAATGCCTTCATTTATGACAGTAGCACAGACAAAGCATTACCAATCAAATGAAGATTAAAATCAAGAAAGCTGAAACGAACACCTTGGTTAAAATCATGGCGGATTTGGAAATAGTCGATTATGAGCTTGGCACGGTGGCACATGCCTATAAGCAATCCCAGCACTCGAGAGACTGAGGCAGGATTATAGTGCAAGGCCTGGGCCTTAGGAGTTCAAAACCAGCCTAAGTAACACAGCAAGACCGAAAGTCAGGTATGTAGAAAAGAATAATCGAAGAAAAAAAGCCTAGATGATACACACGTTCCAACTTTAATATTTCCAAACGATAAACTATGAAACATCTTTGATGGTTCATATGCAGACACTGATACATTATCAAAGACTAGAACTATACAAGAAAACACTGAAAAACGGTGTAAAATCTACAGTTAAGATACAATTTCACCAACATAAAGGAATGTAACATTGTAGACAAAAGAATAAAATTAATTTAAACCATCTAAAGACAGGACAATACCTATCAGAACATTTTACAAAGAAAAGACAAATGATCCCAAACAAAGTAATTTTAGAGTTGTCAATTTCTTTATTTTCAGAGAGCTCTAAAATAGTATCATCTCCATGCTCTTCTTAAAGGATTTCTTCATTACCACATAATGATAAAAGCATTAGATGTTCAGAAACTTCAATTTTAACTAGTAACTTCAAAGGCCTGGCCAGAAACACAACCCAAAAGTTTCAGATTTCTGAGCTTTCCTACTCTCAAATTAAAGATTTCAGCGGGTAAAGTCTTTACAAATATGCCAAAATCCAAAAACCCTGAAATTTGAGTCCTAGTCCCAAGCATTTTGGAGAAGGCACATTCAAATTTATGTCATCAAAACAAACAGTAAAAAATTCACTTTTCACATGTCATTCTTTGGTGGCTTTTTTAATGCTTGGAGAAAATGGCTGAAAAGAAGACTGATAAAATTTTTTTTTCTTATTAAAAAGTCAGGCTGTTCTGGTAACACACACCTCTAATTCCAGCTACTATGAAGCTGAAACAAGAGGATCACAAGCTCAACGACCACATCCTGGACAATTTAGTAAGGTCTTCTCTCAAGATTTTAGGGGACGCGTGCAGGCTAGTATGTAGCTGGGTTCAATTTCCAGTTCCACCTTTTCTACCAAAAGGTTAAAAAAAGAAATCAAAACACAGTGACTTCTGGGTCTATCTTCTAATATTTTCAGTAACAAGCTGCAGTTCTCTGTACCAGAAAACGTGGTATCAAAGAACCCGTGGGCTAGGACTCTGCTTCTTCCTGCGCAGGGCTTCACAGCTGGGCTCACATTAACCCCAGGCCATCTCAAGGACCTCGGACCACATTCTTCAACTGTAGGGTCCCATATCCACACTGGAACCTACCCTACCCAAGCTTCTGATGGTGTCTGTCTGAAGTGACTGTAACAATCACAACAATATGTTTATCTTTTTTTGGAGCACTGATCTCGAAAGTGTTGAATGAGCAAGACTGAAGAATAATGGGGTGAAAATAGAGTCAAGCCAGGACTTAAGCCCCCCTCGTTTTCCAGACCACACAGGTAAGAGGGCAAGTTGTGAAGTTCATAAACTACTTAAGTGCACAATCATTAACACATAGAAATGAAATTCTATGGTTTCACAGGACGCTGAATTAGTAAGATTACTTGACCCCAGAGTTGGAAGCCAGCCTGAAAATGGCAAAACCCAGGTCTCTCTTTTGATAGAAACACAAAGGGCAGCTCCAAGAATAAAAGCATGCATTAATACTATGCCCTAAAGTCTAACAAATCCGTGCTTCCTTTATCTCCTTGAGATATTAGCATCATTAAAGAAAATGTGTTCAGAGACTAAAGAAATGGTTATCAAAGGTCCCTTGGTTGCGGTTTTAAGTAGAAATTTGAAACTAAAACTTCCTACCTCTAGTTATGTCTTCATTAGGTGCACCTAGTTAATCTCTGGGGTGAGGGTGGGGATTTAGCTCAGTGGCTCAAGTGATTTCCTGGAAGGCTAGAGGATCCCCATTACCAACACAAACAAACAAACAAAAATCTCTTCGGAAGAAAAGGTCAAAGAATCAAGATTACAAGAAATTAATTTACAAAACTCAACTCTAGCTTTTCTGTAACACTTGGGAGTATCAACTGTTGTCTCCTTTGGAAGTCCTGTAATGTTTACAATGCTTAAGTTTTATTGGTCTTGTTCTCTACTGTTTTGTCCAACTTTATAATATCTAATGAGATAGACTATTCTTTTTAAGGAAACAAGAGACAACTTTGATAACCATTGTTGATAACTTTGTACTCTGTTCTACATCATGTGCTATGTCTATCCTTGGTTTTGAGTGACAGCTTTGTTTTCCATATTTGACTATATTCTCTCCCCCCCCAAAAAAGTAATAAGAACTAGGAGTAATAAAATCCAAAATGTGTAAATTTTGTTGTAAAAAAGAGAAGGAAAAAAAAAAAAAAGAGCTCTATGGATATAACAGCAATTGTGTTTAGGGGTGTTAAATAGCTGACTATATTAATGTTTTTGGATCATTGAACACAGCTGTTTGCAGTCTCTCTGTTTGAATGTTCACTTTGTATTCTGTGATTTGAGCAACTATTTCCAAGATGATAATATGTAATCTATTAGCAGGTGATTTCTTACTATTATGTTTTTTTTTTTGTAGTTCTGTATTACGTGTACCCTTACACCACTTTGTTTTGTTTTGTGTTTTTCTCTTTTTCCTCTTAAATAAAATTAAAAAAAAAAAAGCAAGGAATATAATGGGTAATAACAACAGGATGTCCAAGCATCATTCCCAATACACCTACTGTGCTATCAAAACATGATAAAATACTTTGAAATTAGAGACAAATAAGCTGAAGCACAAAAAATCCTATTGCTAGGAATTCTCAAAGGATCTATTTGTTTTACTAGTATTAAACAAGCGTTATTCCGATAAAGAGTACCAGAATACATTTATCTATTAAATTCTACTTAAACCCAGGAGCAATCTTTAAGCTTGTGCCACTGAAAAGAGGTCACTACTCACTGCCTTCATACCCACTCAATGGAAAAGTTTTTTTGAAGCTACGCGGGACAGAATTCTCCATCCTGATAACGGATAATAAATAGTAAGAATTATGAATGATAAGCTGTTATGATCTAAAAACACTGAGCATGAATTTCCAATCATTGATACTGAAACTTTGTCTTTCATCAACACTTTGTTCAAACCAGGAAGTGCCTACAGACAATTTAACTGCTGAACACTCTGATCACTCAGTCAAACTGTCCACTGAGTTACTAAGGACTTTCCTCTTCAACCGCCACTTCTGATCCCACTGCGGAAGTCTTATGCACGTTCACTCTGTGACCCCTGAATATCCCACAGCCTCAACTTCAGCAGCTCTGAGACAGAAGCATCCCTATGAAGTGCTTATACATTTTCAGAACAAAACCACCTGTAAATATTAAATCATAATGCAAAAACACACAGGACTGATACTAAAAATATGGGAAAAAAGAAAGAAAAGAAACCATACCCAATTCAACCCGAAGATTGAAACAGAATAAACTTTTGTTTTAAAGAACAGAAGTCTTGAATAATAAAAACACTACTGGATTTGTGGGGTCAAGTGTTTAAACTGTTCACATGCCTAAGCCTGCCTTAACTGCCAAATATGGAGTGGATAAGGAATCATCATCTTCCACTCCAGCTGCAGCTAATGGCTCCCAGATCCAGGTACTGCAATGCAAACGTTTGGAAGCTAAAAGTTGGATCATTAGCCTTAAAGACACTTGAGTACCTTGACCCATTAGTAACACAATACCACAGGAGAAAAAGAAGGGGACAACTTTGCTTTTCCAGTTTGGGAGCTTGTGTTTCGTTTTCGTTTCTTAAAAGGGCAAAGGTACCTCTCCGCAAAGTTCACTAAAATGCTGGTTATAGCGGAGTGCAGAGGTGATTCATGGGGAGAAGTAGAGGCGTAATTTGTATTTGCCCCCAGAAGCACAGGGCCACCTTAAACCTGCTTTTAAAAACTCAGGGAAAATCCGATCAGATCCGACCATCCAACTGCTCACAATCCAGGAGAGCTTATGCTCTTCTACGTTCTCCTCAAAGCTCCTAAACCTCGTTCCTGGGTCAACGCGGGACCTGCCACCTTTAGCGGCTAAAGCAGCAGAGGTTTAACAGGAACCGCAGCGCGCCCCGGTTAAGCGGGGGGTAGGGGAGAGGGACGCAAAAGCACCGGGACCCGAGCGCTAGCCGCGGCCTCCGCGCCGATCCGGTTTCCGGTGCAGAAATGGTGCCCGGAGGCCGTGACTTTCGTATTTGCGTCGCTCCTGCCGCGTTCCCCTCCCCCACGGGCGGGGCAGCGATCGCGTCCCCGTGGAAGCCGCGCCGCAAACGCGCCGGACCCGGAAAGCCTGTCCCCCACAGAGCCTCTTCAGCGTGCTACTCGAGCCAGCCGCCCTCTCTAGCCCGGGCCCTTCAGAGCCTTGAGCCCTCCGCCGGCCCGCGCGCACCCGCCGCCGCCCGCCCCTCACCTTGGAGGACAAGCTCGGCTTCTCCACGCACTCGGGCGTACGCAGCCGGCGAGAACAATGTCTCCCGCCGCAGCCTTTCAGTCTCCGCGCTCGCGCGTCGGACGGTTGCCGCGGACGCGCTCGGAATGTCCCCTGCCGGCCACCACACCGGCCTCCCCCTGTACACACCTCCAACCAACAACCGCGGAGAGTGCGTCGTGCGGGGCGCAGCGAAAAGAGTCGCTGAGGACCGGCCGCCGCGGATTCTCCTCGCTTGCCGCCTCGCCCTCAGAGCCAACCTAAAGCCTCGAAAGACTCAGAGCCGTGAGCTCCTTTCACGCACAACCACCCCTCCGCAGGCGCCCGGAGCTGCGACCACCGAACAGGAACACGGACGTCCCGCCCCCTTGGCCGCCGCCCCCTTATTGTTTTACCCCTGCCGAAAGGGCTAGGGAACCCCCAGCACAACGCCAGCCAATCACGCATCTCCTTTAAGCTTCGGCCCCATCATCCTCGTGTCCCTGCGCAGAGCACGCGCAGTGCGCCGCCGCGCTCGCGCCGCAAAGCCAGGCGGCAGAACCGGGCTGCTGCCGGAGAGTGCGCTGATCTGACGTCACAGGGGCGGCCGCTCCCGCCCGCGCTGGGCCGCGCCTCTGCGCAGTGGAGTGTCCGGAGCCTCCGTGAGCGCGCGCGGGGGGTCGCCGATGGCGCGGCGCGGGGTGTTCGCAGGTGCCCTGCCCAGCTCCGGGAGGAGGGCCTTCCACTGCTTTAGTGATCTGTTCTGGGCACAGAGGATCAGGTCACCCAAGTCGTTCACAGCACTGCATCCCAGGCCTGCAGTAGTTAGGCCCCGGGTTGCGAGAAAGCCACAAGGCTTCACCGATAGAGGACTACTGATGCTTCCTGTGGCCCTAGGTACCTCGCCAACATGGCCAGATGCACACAGAGCAGTCTGCACGCCAGGGTTCCAGCCTTGTCCTAGGTCTAAAACTCAACTATGATAACACTGGCTGCTGACCTTGATTTGTGGGAAAAGCCAAAGCTTGGCAAGGTGTCACTTAATGGTTTAGGCCAAGAAATGTTTTCGGAGAATATCAAAATAGCAGAAGAATTTTTGAATGAAAGGTTTAAGAAATAGTAAAATAAATGGAAGGTCATAGAAAATTAGAGGTTTATTAGTTGTATGTACCAATGTGATGTGGGCACGTTTCAGCAGCTTGCTTCAAAGTCCTGTAAGGGCAATTTACTGTGTTCTACAAATGTAAAGTAGGTTTACAAATACAAGGCCAACATTTGAGCTGCCAAAATCTACAGACTAGATTGTTTAATAATTTTGTAAACTATTGCTTTTATTTAAATAAACCAGAGATGGCTTTCCTTAAAAAGCTCTGTCACAGTAGAGTACCTTTTAAATATGACACTTATGTACCAGGCATTCTTAAACATTATGGAATCATTTAAACCGCACAATTACCTGATAAACTGCATTTTTTTAAATGCCTGCATTACACATGAGGAAATAAGCTTAGGTCAAGGCTTACTCAAGGACACACTGGGACGAGGTTTTCAAACATGCCCTTACCTCAAAGTATCTAGAATATCCCACTGTGTTAGTCACAATTTACATAATCTCTGTTGCTAAAATTTCCTTTGTTTCTGGGTTGGGACTCTGTTGTGCAATGCTGTTGTAAACATTGGTCACTTCATACTCTGGTGCACAGGGATGGAAAGTTTGTGGGTCTCACAACTCAGAAGCTTCAGGTCCCTAGAGAGTGTGTTCAACGGAGCATCCCACGGCCAGTGATTCAGCAGCTCTATACTGGGGCCTGAGAACTGACATTCTGCACCACATCTCATTGTTGCCACTGCAGCTTTCTAAAAGTTGGTAAACTTCATTGTGAAGGACTGAGTAGTAAATATTTTAGGTTTTGTGGGGCATGTATGGTTTCTATTTTGTATTCCTGCCTCTGTCTTTATAATCCTTTAAAAAATGTAAGAAACATTCTTAGCTCTAGGAGAAAAATAGTAACAGGCCTTAAGCCAAACACAGTGGCACACAATTGTAATCCCTGCTACTTGGAACAGAGGTGGAAGAACCCTGAGTTCAAGGCCAGCCTAGAAAAGGGTTTGCCTCAAAAATCACATCAAAACAAAACTGAAACATGGCGCAGGCAGTTGCTGTTCTAGGGTGTGTACCAAGTGGAGTTACTGGGGGAAAGATCAAGCTGTCTTCAATCTTAAAAATAACTCACTTGTTCTCTGGCAACTTCTATCTCCTGAATGTCTCTTACCTCTGTGCCCTGGGATGTCACTCCCTGCAGACACCCTCTGCCCAGGTTCAAGTCCCTTTCATCTTTGCACAATGACTGCAGAACCTAAGTAATCTCCCTGCCTCAAAATAACCTCCAGGAAGCAACTCCTGCCTCCGTGGATAAGGGCTAGCAGGCATGGTATGCATTCAGTGGCTGGGGACAAACCACCTTCACGTCACCCTTGATACCTTCTCAGCCACACAGCCAATGCCATGAAGTGCAAGTCTCTCTGCTTTCTTTCATCCTGGATTAAACACTTGAGGCTGCTGCTGCTGCAATACTCCTGGTTACCCTGGTTTTCTATGTGGTCCTGATTCTGCCACTCTTAGGCCATTACAGTCCATCCTCGCAACAACCAACTCCTTTGCAGCAATAAATCAGATGGTGTTTACAAAATCCTTGAGAAACAATACAAATCTCAAGGTCTCACCATGGCCCCCAAGGCCTACCATACCAACCCCTTTCCTGTTATTTCCACCTTCTTCCTATTTCTCTCATATTCCAGCATTCCTCTGACACCTCGAATACATTCCTATCTGAGGCTTTAGATGTGAACCTTTTCCAGAAATCTGTAAAATCAAATAGAAAAGTAAATTCCATCTACTGATATCCTAAATACCCCTATTAAAGCTTTCCAAAGCTGAGTCATTTTCCAATATACAAATTATTATTCTTACAATTTCATTTAACCTAAACCTGTCGACTAACCTGGCCTATAAACTTGTCTAAGTTGTATTTTGTGGCTATTTTGTATTCTCCCTCTATCTTACAGTTCTAGGTTCCCTTTTCTACATACAAAGTTAAACAGCATATGGGTTGTCTGTCTCTGCTGTCAGTATCTTAGTGACACCTTAGAGGAGTTTTTGTAATTCTTTGACTCATTCAGTAGACACCACTGAATATAGCTTATCAAGCAAAGTGCAAGGCTCAAATGAAAAAAACAACTGAAGAATCAACCCACAGTATGAGAAAAATGTTTGACAGCTATTCCCGGACAGAGAACTATCAAGAATATATAGTAAAAGTTACCAAAAAAAAATTAGACCTCCCAAAATGAAAGACTCCGTCAACTGAGATGAACACACACTTCTCAGAAGTACAAATGGCCAATAAGTGTATGAAAAAAACTTTCAACATCAGCCATTAGACAAATGCAACTTAAAACAACCTAGAGATTCCATGTTACCCCAGAAAGAATGGTTATCATCAAGATATTAAATAACACATGCTGGCGAAGCTGTGTATGTGGGCCTTTCTTCATTACTGGTATGAATATGAACTAGTACAACCCCTTTGGAAATCATCAAAAAATAAAACATACAAATTCCATTGGACCCAGTTATTCCCCTTCTAGGTATCTTCTTCAAAGAGGTAAAGACATCATATTACAGTGATACATGCATATCCATATTTGTAGCAGCACACTCCTAATAGTTAAATCTTCAATTAGCAATAATTGCACCTTGGATAAACCTCATTGGCTACGATACTGCCACTGTGCAAAGCTAATATACTGCTTACTTGCTTGCTTTTTTTTGTGGTACCAGGGATCAAACTCAAGGCCTCACACTTGCCAGGCAGGCACTTATGCCACTGAGCTAAATCCCTGGCCCTAATAGTTAAATCTTGAAAGTAGCCCAAATGTCCATCAACAGAGAGATTTTAAAAATGTATTTCCATTCAACGGAGTACTACTGTGACATAAAGATGAATAAGTCATTTGTAGGAAAATGAATAAACCTCAATCCACAACATTAAGTGAAATAAATCAGACATACAAGCTTATGTACTGTATGATTTCTCACATAAACCCAATGCATAAATAAATTAGCGAAGTAGAGGATGGAAGCTAGGCAATAGGGAGATCTTTTGTAAATGGAAAGGGGACCAAGAGATGAAGGGAAGGAGAAGGGGAACATAAAAAGAGTAAGATGTTGCAACTTCAACTCTTGTACCAACTCCCCACAGTGAATGTACGCATTCACTACATATCATAAGTGTGCACCAATGAAAACCTGAAATGCAGAGTTTTCAGAGCATGGGAAGAGACAGAGAAGGAGTTTGGGAGGAGTAAAGGACATGAGGGAAAGAGGAAAGGAAACGATTACAATACACTTTCAATGCTACTAGAAACACTGCAGTGTGCCTCACATAGTTGAGTTTATTCGTTTATTTACTGAGAAGAGGTCTCACCCTGTAGTGTAGGCTGGTAGCCCAGACTGGCTTCAAAACTGGCAGCAATCCTGCTTCAGCCTCCCAACTAAAGGTGAATTTAACCTGGTACCTTTCTCCTCTCTCTCTCTCTCTCTCTCTCTTTCTCTCTCTTTCTCTCTCTCTCTCTCTCTCTCTCTCTCTCTCTCTCTCTCTCTCTCTCTCTCTCACACACACACACACACACACACACAGAGCCGCTCAGATGCACAGCAGGTTCTGCCCACCAGCAACTCTCCGTTGGCTGACCACTATGGGAGCTGAAAGGCAGAGGCCTCTTTCTCAGGGGCCTGCTCCTTTCTGTTTCACTCTAACTCCTAGAACAGTGCATGGTTTATTGTTACTGTTATTTTTCTGAATACTTTTTAACTGGTGGATTTCCTACTGTTAGCAGTTTAGGTAATATGCCATAGTTTTACTCATTATTTTCTAACTAAATTAGAAATACAGCTTAGACTTCTTAGGTCCAGTTCCTCTTTAAAGAGAGTTGATGGGGGCTGAGTGTAGCTCAGCAGCACAGTGCCAGCCTGGCAAGCTTGTGGCCCTGGACCCTGAGTTTGATTCCCGGTACCAGAAAAAAAAAAATCGTGGATGGGAGCTGTGTGTGGTGGCACACACCTGTAATTATAGCACTTTGGAGGCTGAGGCAGAACAGCCATGAGTTCCAGGCTGGATTGGACAACACAGTGAGTTCAAGGTCAGCATGAACTACAAAGTAAGACCCTGTCTCAAAGCAACAAGAGAGTTGATGAAAAGTATCTTCATAGTTTCAACTTTTAAATTTAAAATTTCTATGTTTGCTTGTGCAGCCTAATTTTTGTGCTATTGGGAATCCATTTTACATTTTTCCTGGGAGGCCCAATACAGGCACAAGTTTTGTAAGTTGCCTATAAATGTTTAGTTTATTAAATATTCTTATATTGTCTCTTATTTTCTCTTCCTATTAGTTTTTTTGAGAGAGGGTCTCACTATGTAGTTCAGGCTGGCCTTGAGTTCACTATGTAGCTGAAGCTGGTCTCAAACTTGCAATGATCCTCCTGCCTCAGCCTCTGGAGTGAGTGCTGGGATTACAGGAATATGCTATCATGCCCAGCTCTTCCTATCAGTTTTTGCATTACACATTTGAACATTTTATTTTGAAATGCTTTCACAGATTTTGAAGTTGCAAAAATACTTTTAAAAGTCTCATGTGCTGTTCACCAACATTCCTCAAATGTTAATGATTACTAGTTTGCTTTACCAATCTCAACAACCCCCTCCCCCGGTGAATGCTCGAAGGACTGGAGCTTCAATTGTTGGGACCTCATTTGACACATACACAGCACCTGACATCTTGGCATACAACGGTAACTACTGATTCAGTGGGTCCAAGAGCTTCAAGAAAACCAGTATAGCTGGCACTCTGCCAGACCAGTGGTGCATTGCCATGTGACTTCTATCCACAGAAAAGCATCAGACCAGTGTACACTGTACATATGTAACTGTTACACGTCAATTTAAAAACAACACATGTATTTTGTAGCTGGGCATGTGGTGCCTACCTGTAATCCTTGTACTTTGAGGATGAGGTACAAAAATCACAAATAAAAAAAAAAAATCCTGGGGATGTAGTTTGTGCAAAGGCCCTTGATTCAATTCCTAGTGCACACACACACACCATGCAACCAGAAGATATGTCTTTAAAAATTTTCTTTCCAGGCTAAAGATGCAGCTCAGAGTTAGAAATCAGCACGTCTGAGGACCTGGGTTCAATCTCTGGCACCGTAAATAAAGGAACAAACACATTATTCCTGATGTGGTGTACCTTCACTGCGTAACGCGTCAGTGTATTTCTTAGGAGACACAACAGAATTAAAATTATCAGGCATGAACATTGGTAAGACACTTTACATTCATTTCATCAGTGATCCAGTTAATATCCCTAACAACAACCACAACAAATCAGACAGGTGTGGGGGCACACACTTGTAAGGTCAGCACTCTGAGAAACTGAGACAAGAGGATGCTAAGTCAAGTCTACCCTAAGCAGTGCAGTAAGACTGCCTCAGGATAAAAAAAGTTTAGGAAAAGACTGGAGATAAAATTCAGTGCAAAGGACTGAGATTGGATCCCCAATAATGGGAAGGAGGGCATTTACCTATGTCCCCTTAGCCTTCTACAGTGTGAAACAATTTCTCAGTCTTTTTCTTCATTTTTTATCTATGAAAAAATAAACATTTTGTAATGAATTAAAAGGACAATAGTTATTACAATGTGTATAGTTCTCAAAATGCTTAGCTGGAGTAAAAAGATTTTTTTTTTTTGAGACAGTCTCGCTATGTAGTGCAGGCTGGCCTCTAACTCAGTGATCCTCCTGCCTCAGCCTCCAGAGTACTGGGATAATACAAAGATTCTCACAAGGAAGAAATAGACAACACAACTTTCTTTTCAATGAACTAAAATAAATTAGAAGTATAAATGCAACTAATTAACATATATATTGGAATACTTTTAAAACAATGGAATTTGTAATTTGGGGAAGTATTTGAACTTTTCCATACTTCCTATTTATCTCTATTTTGTTATTTGTACATCTGTATGTTTCTCATGTAAGAGGAAACCATGTATATATAAGCTTGTGTGTCTGAGTTTTCACTTAAAATGCTTTCAAGTTGTATTCTTTTCCCTCCAAATCCCTCAAGCCTTTTTTTCTTTATGGTAGCCCAGTCCTCCACTGAATAGCACCTATTCCTTACCCATTTATCTGCTGGAGGACATATACACTGTTTCCAAGATCTAGCTATTATAAACACAGGTGGGTATATATCCCTATAATACGGTTTTAACAGTTTTGGACAGATACCTGGGAGAGGAATAGCATGGTGAACAGAATTTCTAGTGTTGGTATTTTGTGGAAGCTCCACACTGATTTTTATCCTGGCTGCATGGTTTCACATCCTACCAGCCACCTAGTAGAGTTCTTCCCATCCCACCCCCACCCGGAAACCTCACCAGTGTTTGTCATTATTAGACATTTTTGATGACACACATGGTTTCTTGGGTAAGACAATTGTCTGACGTTTCTTTTCTTTGTTTGTCTGCCAGTGTGTTTGGTTGTTTTGAGCCAGGGTCTCATCAGGTAGTACAGGCTTGCCCTGAAAGCACTACGCAGCCCCGGCTGGCCTCAAACTCGTAGCATTCCAACCCTTCTGAGTGCTGGGATTATAGATGGTCCCCAGGCTCGGCTTCCCACTGTGCTCTTCACTTGTATTTCTTGGATGCCCAGTGATGATCAGCGATTTTTCCATGAAATTATTGGTCATCTGTACTTCTGCGAAGTGTCTATTCAATTCAGTTGTCCATTTTGAGACTGAGTTGCTCATTCTGTGGGGTGTGGAGGACCACCTGGATGACTCTCCTTGAACAAATAGCCATTAGCCAGGTCTTGTACATATCAGCACATGGAGACGGCACTAGGTATATGGATCAGGCTGAGTCATTTCCTTTTTCCCTTCAATTGTCTCTAAGCAATGTAAACAGGGCCAGCTGAGGTGCTGCTGCGTAATCTTTGAAGCTAGGCAATGACAGTTAACAGTGGCTGTTTCCCCACCTGGTGACTCCCATCAAACCAAGGTTGAGCCTGCAGGACGCAGAGCTACCTCTCCAGGGATGAGCCTTGGGAAAGATGCTATCACCTCCCTGAGCAGAGAAGTTTGCTATCTCAGCTGTGCCATGCAGATTGGGCTTTCTGCATACCCTTCTCTCTATATACTGCAGAGGGGCTCTCAGGACTCCTGCAGCGCCCAGCTCACAGGACTATCTCCTGCCATTCTCAGTCACTCACCCTCAAACCACTCCCCTCTTTGAGAATTAATAAAACTCAAGTTGGGCTGTGGGTTGAGCTCTTTGTTCGATCAATCTTCACCTTCACTGGATGCCCCTCATAATTATAACTATGCCTTAGAGTCTTTATTCTCACTATGGGTTGTACTGGAAGTGGTAGACTGGAATTAACTTGCTAGAATTCCAGTAACTTTTCCATGGGATTACAAATACAAATTTCCCAGACCGTGACAAAGATGGAGCGGGGGGAGCGGTCTAAATATTTTGAGTAATAATTTGTCTATAGAATAGGTAGCAAAGCCAGGGATTTAGCAGCACAAGTGCCTGCCTGGTAAGCACACAGTCTTGAGTTACAACAGGAAGCAAAATTTTTTTTACATTGTGTAAACTGTCTGTTCACTATTGGTTGTTCCCTTTGCTGTGAAGAAACTTTAATTTGATGTGATCTCATTTGTTGTTTTATAGTATTATTTCTTGTGCTACTGTTTTGGTCTTGTTGTGTTGTCCAGGCTGGCCCTGAACTCACTATGCAGTCGAGGCTCGACTCAAGCTCATGGTGATCCTGCCTGAGCCTCCTGAGTGCAGAGATTAAAGGTGTGAGCCCTCATGACTGGCTACACTGAAGTTCTGTTCAGGAAGCTTTTGCCTATACCTATGTGTTAGAGAGTTACATCTATTTCTTCTTCCAGTAGGTGTTTCTGTTCTAGTATTTAAAACTTTGACCCATTTTGATTTCAGTTTAGTACATAGTGAGATATATGGGTCTAGACCCAGTCTTCTGCATGTGATAACTGATTTTCCCAGCACCGTTTATTAAAATAGCTACCTTCCGTTTGGTATGCATTTTTGGCTCCTTTGTCAAAGATCAAACAGTTGCACTTTCCTTGGATTGTTTCTACTTCTTCTATTCTGTTCCATTGGTCCACATTCCTGTTTTTGTACTAGTACCATGCTCTTTTATTGACTGGAGCTTTACAATATAACTTCAAGTCTGAGATTATGATGTCACCTGTTTTGCTTTTGTTACCTAGGATTGTTTTTGCTATTCTGGGTCTCTTTTGATTCCATATAAATTTTAGGGTGGTTTTCTCTAGCTCTGTGAGAAATAAGGTCGGCAGTTTGATTTAGATTGCATTAAATCTGTATATCTGGGGGGGCTGGGGATTTAGCTCAGCGGCATAAGCGCCTGCCTTGCAAGTGTGTGGTCGTGAGTTCGATCCCTAGTACCGATAAAAACGAAAAAGACAAAAAAAAAAAAAAAAACCTGTATATCTGTTTTGGAAGCACAGCCATTTTGATTATGTTGCTTTGGCCTAACCATTACTTTTTCATTTTCTGATGTCCTCTCTGATTTCCTTTTTCAACTTGATGTAATTGTCATAGTAGAGCTGTTTCAGTTAATGCCTAAGTATTAAATTTTTTCATGCTATTGTCAATGGTATTGTTTTCTTAATTTCTTTTTCCAGTGAGCTCATTGTTAATGTATAGGAGTGCTATTGATTTTTGTGTGCTTACTTTGTATCCTGCTACACCACTGAATTCAATGATCAGTTTTAGCAGTCTTTTGGTGAGGATTTTGGGGTCTTTCAAGTAAAGACCACGTTACCTGCAAATAATGCTCTCTAGATGTTGACCTTTCTTATCAGTATTCCTTTTCTTTCCTTCTCTTGCCTGACTGTTCTGGCTAATGCTTCAAGGGTTGTGTTGTACAGCCATGGTGATAATGGACATCCTTGTCTTGCTCCCAAGTCTAGAGAGCAGGCTTTCAACCTTTCTCCATTTAATACAATGACATGGCAGTAGATTGGTCATGAATGGCTTGTATCAGGTCAAAGTAACAATCTTCTAATCCTATTTTCTTCAGGGTTTTTAGATGCTGCCAAAGGATTTTGCTGCATATATTGAGATGATCATGTGATTTCTGTATATGTTAAACCATCTTTTATCTCTGGGAGAACGCTACTTGATCATAGTATACAATCTTTTTCATGGTTTGCGTTCTGTTTGCCAGTATCATAAGGATTTTTGCATCTATGTTTGTTAGAAAAATTGGTCTACAATTCTCTTTTTCAGCTGGATCTTTGATTTTGGGATCAGGATAATGTTTGTTTTGAGAATGATTCTGGAAGTATTCGTTTCCTCTCAATTTCATTAAAAGATATGAGGAATGTTGTTGGTGTTAGATCTTCTCTGAAGTTTCTATAGAATTTGGCTGTGAATTCATCAAGTCTTGGGCCCATCTTAGTTGGTAATTTCTTTTTCTGTTATTTTTACCACTTCAACTTTATTGCCCGTTATTGGATTATTCAAAATTTTCAAGTAATCTTGGTTCAGTTTCGGCAACACAAAGGTATCTAGAAATCTCTCCATTTTTTTCTGAGTTCTCCAAACACTTGCTATCTGTATTTGTAATGTAGTTGCTAATAGTTTTCTGTTTTTCAGCAGTGTCTGTTGTGATCTCACCCTTTTCATTTCTCACTGCATTAATTTGTCTTACTCTTAGACTGGCTGAGGAGTTGTCTATTTTATTCTTTTAAAGAACCAGCTCTTCTAGTCATTCATTCATATTATATTTTTAGTCTCCATTTCATTAATTTCTGCTCTGATCTTAATCATTTCTTTCCTTGTACAAGCTCTGAGTTTGGGTGTTCTTGGCTTTCTGAGATCCTGAGATGTATTATTAGGTTATTTGGATGCACTCTATTTTTCTGATGGGGGCATTCATTTTTATCAATTTCCTTTGTAGAACTGCATTCTTTTTTTTTTCTTTTTTGGCTTTTTGAGACAGGGTCTCAGATATAGTTAGGCTGGCCTTGAACTCGCAGGAATCCTCCTGCATCAGCCTCCCGTGTGCTGGGATTACAGGTATGCGTACCACGCCCGGCTCTAGAACTGTATTTGTTGCATGTCCCATAGTTCTAGTATGCTGTACTGGCATTATCATTTAATTATAGGAGCTGTCTTTTTTCTTACTTATCGCCTTTGACCCATTAATTATTGAAGAGTGTGTTGTTTAATTTCCATGTTTGCATAGTTTCTGTTGCTATTGATTTCTAGTCTTATTGCACTGTGATCTGATAATATGCATGGTAAAATTTTGAATCTGTCACATTTACTTAAGCATGTTTTATTAACCATTATGTCTGTTTTGGAAAAAGAACCACGCCTGGCTGAAAATGTGTATTCTGTTGTTGAGTGCAACATTCTGTATATATCTATTAAGTCCATTTGTTTGATGAAAGTTTGGCTCAACTCTGACATTTCTTTGTTGATTTTTATTTAGCTGACCTATTTGTAATAGTGGGGTATAAAGAGCCTTCATATGACTATATCGAGGCTTATCTGATCCTTTATGTCCTTTAGAATTTGTTTTATGAAGTTGGGTACACTGTGGCTTGGTGCATATGTGTTTGTAATTGTTATCACTTCCTACTGGGAAGTTGTGTTTACCAAGATATGATGTCCTTCTTTGCCTCTTTTGATCAGCTTTGGCTTAAAATTCACGTTGCCTAAAACAAGATAGGTTTTCCTGCTTGTTTTTAGGTTCCTATTACATGAACTACTTTTCATCATCTTTTGATTTTTGGTTTATAAATCCGTGTTAAATGTTTTTCTTGTATACAGCATATTGTTGGGTTTTGTCTCCACTCTGCTAATCTGTGTCTTTTCATTGGTACATTAAGTCCATTTACATTGACAGTTATGAATAGGTATTAATTTATTCCTGTCATTTCCTGCTGCTGCTTTGCTTTCTTTTCCTTCTACTTATTGTCCATTTCTGATGTACTCATTTCATTGGACATTCTGGTATTGTTAGCTTTACTGTTTCCTAGAATATCCTCGAGAATTATCTGGAGTGTTGATTTGATGGTCAAGAATTTCTTTGGGCTTTCTTTATCATGGCAGTATCTTATTTCTCCATCAATTTTGAAAGATAGTTTTGCAGGATATTACAGTATGGATTGTTATGTTGTTTTATGAGCTAGAAATACTTCGTTCTAAGCTTTCCATGCCTTTAAGGTTGTGTTGAAAAATCTGTTGCAACTCTGATATGCTTTCGCTTGTGGGTGATTTGTTGCTTTTCTCTAGTAGCCTTTAAGAATCTGTTCTTGTATTGTACTTCTGGGCTTTTAATTATGATAACTATGTAGTGTGGAGTGTTTCTTCTTCTGATCACAATTACTCAGGGCTCCATATGTTTTACTTACTTGTATGTTAAATTCCTTTTCCATATGTGGGAAGTTTTCTGCTGTTACTTGAACAGGTTTTGTATGTCTTTTTATCTTCTGATTTTTTGCTAATTCCAATTACTCTTACGTTAAGCCTCTTTGAGTCATCTAGGAACAGTTGGACCCACTGTTCCTGTTACGTTGTCGTTCTTTGATATCTCTTCATTAATGGATCACTGAGCACAGTCCTGCACTCCAGGTCTGACACTTGACTTTGCACTGGTTGCCTTTGCTGCCCCTACTTTCAACCACATTTTCAATATCCTGAATTTCCATTTGGAAGTTTCTTTTTTTTTTTAATTTAAAGAAAAGTAAACAAAAAAATACATGGAGATAAAAAAGGGTAGAAATAATACAAAATTACAGAAAAACAAACGGTAAGAAATCGCTGGTTGATAAGTTACATATTATCATCTTAGAAATAGCTGTTCAGGTTACAAAGTTAAAGTATTTAGAATGACATTCAAAAAGTGACACTACAAACAGTTCTGCTCAATGATTGAACAAAAACCCAGTAATATGGTTATCAGTCCTACACACTTGTTTTACATCTCAAAGAGGGTAAGATTAAACATAGCAGAACAGAACAAAACAGTTAAACAGTTAAAAACCAATTTAAAAAACCAGTTAAAAAACCAATTTAAAGAAATACAGATTTCAAAGCAAGTCCACTGAAGATCTTCACTGTCTATCTAACTGTCTCTAGTTTCTTACAAATAGTTGTCCCCATCTTCACCCACTTTATATACTTATTGCATATTACAGAACTAATCAAATCATTACAGGATGATGAAGGCTTTTTAGGTCTTCAAGATCCAACATTGGGGAAGACAATAATAACTACCATCGCATCTCTCCTTCTCTTCGTGGTAGCCGTCCCCATCTCTACATATGCTGAAATTGAACTCAAGAGACCAGACCAATGTCATTCTAATCAGCGAACAATAGTATTGTTAGAATTTATATCATAATGCTACAAAATTAGCATTGGGTTTCTTAGCGTCTCTTCTTCAGGGTATCTGTTCACTACATCTTGCATTATATAATCTGTTCCTGTAAATAATTTTTTAAAAAAAAAACTCATGTGTGAATTTCTACATATATATCTATCCTCTCTGTATTATAGGGAAAACCAAGTCGTAACAAGACAGCAAAACAAATTGCTAGAAAAACATGCAATGGATAAGACATATAAGACCACAATATAGGTGATCTTCTGCAATTACTATGTTTTCTCTTGTTATTTTCAATAGATTTGTCCACAACACTGGCTTAATATAGTTAAACATAGTATTACCTATTTTTATAAAAACACAACTTTGAAAGCATTGTAGGATTTGAGAGCTGTTAATAGTTAATACCAGTATGGATATCCTTTACATCTTGTCATCTTCAGAGTAGTCGCCTCTACTTTTAGGGTTGATACTAACAAGCATACCAAATTCAAATAAAATCAGCCAAGGCAAACCCATGGTCTTATGATTCAGATTCAGTTAAGATCAGTCATAGTAAGACAATGTAAATAATACAGGATTTCAGTTTAAGTTAATAGGAAAGTAAGGATAGTTACCATGGTATAACCTGCTATTTTGGGGTCAGATGTCTGTGCCCTCAAATCTGACATGAGTGGACAGATCAGAACAAATTAAATTCAAACTAAATATGGCGATAACACTACTGTGTCTTTTAAATCCTGATACACTATTAACAATGACCTCTGCCTTTTTTTATAGTGTTTCAGAGCTGTCTATACTAAAGACTATAGCTTACCGTCTCTGCCTCATGTCTGCTACTCCACTTTTCTGCTATAATTTGTCCACTTTATTCCCTCATTCCACTGTCTGCCCCGTTCATTGAGGCCTCTCTGCCACTGTTGCTGGAATCCTAGTATCCTTTCCTCTCTTTCTCTGGAATGTCCTTCAGCACTCTCTGTAGGGATGGATTGGTGGCCACGAACTCCCACAGTTCCTCCTTGTCTTGGAAGCATCTTATTTCTCATCTTATTAATTTTGAGAGAGAGTTTTGATGGGTATATGAGCCTTGGTTGCATATTATTTTCTTTCAGGACTTGGAATATTTCTCCCCATTCCCTTCTTGACTTAAGAGTTTGTGTTGATAAGTCTGTTGTTATTTTGATAATTTTCCCGTTTTAGGTAATCTGCTTCTTTTCTCTGGCTGCTTTTAATATTCTGTTCTTTTGGTAGATTTCTGGAATCTTGATTATTATATGTCTAGGCGTAGATCTGTTTTGGTTGTAGGTAGTTGGTGTTCTGTATGCCTCTTTTATCTGGATATCATTTCTTTTTGCTATACATAGGAAATTTTGCTTTAATATATCTATGAATATTCTTTGTATTTCATTTTTGGTTGCTCCTGCTTCCTCACTCACATTCTTTATTCTTAAGTTATGTATCTTTTTGTCATCTTCTAGCCTTTGAATTGTTTCTTCCTGATTCCTTGTTATTTTTAAGAGGCCTTTTTCTTTCACGATCATATGCCATAAATCTCTCTTCAAGTTTCAGAAGGCTGTCTTTAGTTTCTGTCAGGATATTTTGCCAGTGTTCAATGGAGTTTTTAGTTTCCTGGTAATCTCTTTGGATCTGTTTCATGTATTCTAAGTTATGTTTAAATTCTTCTTCAGAAGTTTCTCTTTCTTTTCTGATTTCCTCAGTTCTTCCATCTGTGTTCTCTTGGGTGGGGCTTGTCATTTCTTTAATTAATCTCTTTATATCTTGCCTCACTTGGATCAGGAGTACAGCTATAAATTCATCTATGAGGTCATTTTTAATTTCGGCTGATGCTGTGTCCAGTATTGGATGGTTACTGTGCTTGTTCTCTTCAGTGTTTACTTCTCCTGGGCTTATTTTCTCATGTTGGGCAGCTGGAGATTTTTTAAAATTTTTATCTCTTGCCATGTTTCTGGATTCTTTCAGACTGGAGTGTCCTGGGGGTCTCTGGCCCTCTCCATCCGTATTGCTTAGGGCCTTTCAGAAGCATGCTAATCTGAGTTTTTGTTGTCCTCCCCAATTTGCTGTTATCTGGGGTAGGCTGGGATGCAGGGGCGGTACAGGCTAGCCTCCAGCCTCTGTGCCAGTCAATCCGTAAATTAGGCTGTACTTTCTGGATGTCACTGAGTTGTGACAATTTTGTATCTGCTTATTGGGCCCCAAGCAGAGGCTTGGTTCAGCCCCAGAAGATCCTGCCAGTTCTCTCTGTGCCAGAAGCAGCTGACTAATGTCACTGTGGCACAGGGTTCTCTTCCAGACCTCTCTGTGACAGGAGCACCAGGACAGCGGGTCTGCCCAATTCCAAGATGTCTTCCACTAGTCCTCTGTATGACACTGAAGCCAACACGGCGTCAGGCTCTGCCCAATTTCAAGATGTCCTCCACCAGACCTCTCTACAGGGGTGACTCGGTGATGTCACCGAGCTGCTGGTTCTGCCCAACTCTAAGATGTCTTGCGCCAGACTCTCTGTGTTATTGATGTCCCCGTGGTGGTGGGCTCTGCCCAATTCCAAGATGTTCTCTGGCCAACCCCAGCAGCCACGGGACCCAGTCCCCAGTACTCACCAGGGCTCGGTGTAGGTCCTACTCTTGAGGCCACTGCACACCATGCAGCTCGCCCTCACTGCGCTCCCGGCAGTGTTCGGCTTGAGAGCTCCAGAGCCTTTCACAATCTCCTCTGTTGCAGCGGGGCAGTCCTGGCTGCTTCTCCGGGTCCCGGGTCTTAATTTCCAGCAGTCACCAAACCCCCATGTGGAAGTTTCTTATGGGCTCTATTCTTTTCTACACTGGGCATTTATGTTCTGCTTCTCTTTCTTTAGTTCCAAGCTGTTTATTAGTGTCTTTTCTGAATTCAATGATCATTTGTTTCATTACAGTAATTATGCAATTTGTTTTACCTTCTTTAAACTCACTAAGCACCTTGTAGAATCCTTTACCTTCATTAGCATCATTTCAGACCTATCTGCTGTGTAGCTTATGATTTACTCTCTCACTGCCCTGTACCAATTTTGGAAGTGGTGGGAGGCATTTTGTTACCTTATCTTCTTATGTTTCTGTGTGTGTGTGTGTGGGGGATGCATGTGTGTGTGTGCATGCTGGGGTTTGCAAATTCCTTGGCCGAGTGCCCCATTCTTTGGGAGAGAGCTACTGTGTTGTTTATAACCCTCTTAGGCAGTCCAGTTATTGGCATAGAGAGAAAACAACTGCCAGCTACTACTCCATCACCTTATCAGCAACAACAAGGGCATCACATGTCAGCTGTTTATTGACAAACTCTAGGATCCACTCATAAACAATCCTTCACCAAAGAGGACTCTGATTTCAGTGAAGATAATTAGACCACCACCCCCCTCATGACCATATTCAGAGCACTGATTTCTGCTGGATGTTGGTAGTAGTGCCAAGTTCAAACACCACTAGGTTAAGGGCCTTGTGGGAACCGTTCCTCCTGGGGATTGCTCCATTGAATCTGGCCTTCCCCAGCAGGACAGGGGTCCCATGATCTGCTCCAAGAACTGATGAGTCCTAACATCCTTATCAACATAGCAAAACAAAATTAATCACTAGTTGTAAAGGAGTAAAATTACCAGAATTATACTAATCTGATTGCTAGTTTTTATGATAAACTTCAGCATACTTATCTGACAGTTAATTTAGAAAGCCTTTCCTCTACATTTGCACTGAACCATCTTCAAATTGTACACAGTGTTAAAGGATTCATCACATTCGACCCAGTGGAGTTGACAAAGATGACTACATGCACATTCAGTGGCATTCAGTGGCTGAACTCCCCTGATAAGAAGCTTATGCAGCCTACCACGGAAAGACAGCCAAATCCAAATTCTTAAAGGATATTCAATTTCAAATGTTAAACACCTTTTGTAGCTTTTTAGCCAGGCTGGCCTGAACTTGAGGCAATCCCAATCTTCTGAGTGCTGGGATTACAGGTATGCACTATCAGCTAGGATGTTCACTTTCTAAAGTGTCTTTAGTCACCACAGAGTTATTTATTTATTTGAAGTACTGGGGATTGAATTCAAGGTCCTACAGATACTAGGTAACTGCTTTCCCATGAGGCTACATCTTCAGCCCTTTTCTTTTTTGGTTTTTCAAGACACGTTATCAATATGTTGTTCAGGCTGGCTCTGAACTCACTGTGTAGTTCAGGCTGGCCTTGAACTCATAGTAATTTTTCTGCCTAAGCCTCCTGAGTGTCAGGATTATAGGGGTGAGCCAATACATCTGGTTTATTTTCTTTTTTGAGACAAGGTCTAGCCAAGTTGCTCAGGATTGGCACAAACTTATGATCCTCCTGCCTCAACCTTTCAGAATGTGACAGCCACCATGGGTGGCTCTTTACAGTTTTTAAAACAGTTTTGAACACATCATCTTATTTCTGTTTCAAAGTAATTGAAAAAATAGGCAAACTGCCCAAGGCTACAAGTGGCCAGCATAGAAAGAGGCCAGGGTTCCTGACTCATGTCATTGTGCCACACCCAACTGCGTGGGTCTCCTGATGGAGACACATTTCTGAGAGTGACAGGGTTCCCTTGGGGTGCAGTGGCCTCCTTACAAAGCCTGTCAGTGCAGAGAACCTAGTCTCCATGTGGAATGAATCCTTACTGCCTTAGTTACTTCTCCTGTTGCTGAGACCAAGTCCTTGACACCCAAAGTTAAAGGAGGAAGGATTTATTTGGCACACACTTCGTATATATTCCAGATCATAGTTGGCTGGCTACAAGGCAGAGGAGAAATAGTTCATGGCAGGCAGAAGGCAGCAAGCGACGACCCTCTCTCTGTCTCCTCTCTATTTCATCCAGGGCACCCATCCTTAGGGTGGGTAGTACTCATGCCCAGGGTAGGGATCCCCTGATCCTACCTACAACTATGGCAAACCAATCAGTGAACTTAAATCATACACTCTACATTCCAGAGTCTCACACTCTAGATCCCGTCACCTCTAAAAAGCACCAGCTATGACTGCATGAGGCTTTGGGGCAACACCTAGACACAGCCATAACATGCCCTTTCAGAGCCCAGAGCAGGGGGACTGAGTTGCCTGGAGAATGAATGAGTGTGCTTTCTCCTTGGTCTTCCTCCTTCTCTCTGTGTGAGATGGAACAGGTGAGGGCTTCCTGTTTTCCTCCCTGAGCCATAGTCAGGAGCCTGAAAATGTGCCACATACCACGGAAGTGCAGAGAACATACCTGTGTCACCTGCCCGTTTCACTGCTTCCTCAGGATTCAGAGAAACTCGGGACCAGAAATCAATACACACTGCACATGCCTACAGGTTACAGCAGTAGCTCTCGAGGCCTCACACATCGGGGTGGGCCCACCTGATGCTCACAGAGTGGCAGCCACTCTGTCACCTTGGGCTGAGTGATCGCAGGAAAGTGGAACAGCCCCAGGCAAGAGAAGAGCTGCTGGGGGTCAGACAGTGACTTTTAAAAGAAGACAATGTGCGGGGTTATCTGGACCTGGCAGGGTGTTCTGTGTCTGTGGACAGACCATGCAGGCCCTGCCAAGCTGCAGTGGGCAGAGTCCTGGCCCATGGGCGTTCAGGCCTCTCCTCCCTGACTTCTCTCACCAGCAGAAGCTGGGCAGCAGGCATTTTGTTTCCTGGGAAGGCCTGTGTTTCTGTGAAATGGGACACAATGGCTGTCAATCTGTCCCCTACAGGTGGCTGGAGAGTACACTGAAGTCCTTGCATAAAACAAGGCAGCAAGTCCGTTTCCCTCACTAAGTGCTTCAGTGACGCTCTTGTTGGGCTCATTCACTTCTCTGACCCTCAACTCCTCCTGGACAAGCAGTCCACTCCAGGTTGCTTGGGAGATGACACATAACATCAGCATAGTTTCTGGCCCCATGTCCCAGGCAAAACCCCTGTGTAGAAAGTAGACTGAGTGGCTGACTACCCAGTAATGTCAAAGGCCACTGAGAGCTGGCCAAGTTGCCTCTCTCCGCTCACTCCCCACTCTCTTTCAAATTAAACACTGGCTGTCTAGCAGAGTGCAGAAAGGTCCATGTTTTAAACACAGTCACATTCTGAAGGAGGGGAAAAGGATACAGTGCCTCTGGAAACAAATTTGCTTCCTTAATTTTTCCAGCAAACACAGCACAACACTAATTAAAGCAGTAAAGCAGTTAAAAACCAACTGTGCAAATACAGGAGGATATTCATTCGCACACAGAAAAGATGGGAGAATAACCGTGAAACTTCTGATTGGAAGGAAAGCTCCCTAAGAAGTCACGCTGCTGAAAGTTCATTGTGGTGGTACACACCTGTAATTCCAGCACTCTGGTTTTCCAGGCCAGTCTGGGCGATTTAACAAGAGCTTGTCTCAAAATTTAAAAAAAGGGCTAAGGATGTGGCTCACTGAGGAGATCCTGAATTCAATGCGCAGTACTGCAGGAGGTGTGGAGGTTTGCTGGGTGTGGCTCAGCAATGCAGCAATACCTGGATTCAATCCCTAGTATGTGGGGGAAAAAAAACGAAGAAAAAGAAATATGGCAGCTGACAGGCATGGCAAGAGTGCTCTGGCTTTTTTCTCCTAACAGGGTGCAGCCAACCTCTGATCCTAGATATAAGCGGCAGACGCACAGTTCCTGGGCTGATGCTTCCTCTTGGTGGCTGTGGATATTTCCTGCACAGTCAGTGTCACATGGGAACCTCCTTGGGACCAAGATGCAACTGCCCAGCCCCAGAGCATGGCCCTAAACTGCCCTAGTCTTGGAGATTCCCTGGGAGGGAATGGAATAGATGATCTCAGCACAGGAAAGCAGGCCTGGGAGAGGCAGGCGGGAGGCAGCTATGTCTGTTTCTATCCTCTCAGCCACCAAGAGCTCTAGGGCATCCAAGAGACCTTTGTCCCAGTAGTGGCGGAGTGACACTGGGTATGAGGGGGGATTTCTCCATAAACAGAATGGGGAAAAGGTTAGAATAATAAGGATAGTTAAAGCATTTCAGATCTATTTAGAAAATGTAATTCTTTAAATGGTGATGAATAAACCAGGATGGGGCAGTGCTGAGGGTCAAATCCAGGGCCTTAGGGTGCTCAGCGTGGACTCCACCCCAGTCCTAAGCAGCAGGTTCAACCTGAAGTCTTGGCACATTTTGGGGGTGGTAGAGAGAATATGTGGAACCATGAACATTCTGTATGTGTGTGTATCTTCTCTTTTCTTTCTTTCTTTCTCTTCTTCTTCTTCTTGGCTAAAAACACCCATATTTCATTGTCTTCTAAAATGGGTCTATGCTCCCAAAAGTTAAGAACCAATAATCTATTTCTCTTTTTATCGGTACTGGGGATCGAACTCAGGACTGCCTGCTTGCAAGGCAGGTGCTTATGCCGCTGAGCTAAATCCCCAGCCCCAGAACCAATAATCTAGACCACATTCTTTTTTCAGTATATTTCCTGTTACTGATTGAAGTGTAGGCTTTACAGTACAAAGAACGCTGTTTCTATTCAAAGTCCTACTTAACTATACTTAACTAAGACGCTGTATTAATTGATGACCTCAGGCGACTGTAACTGTGGAATGCATACCTACTTGCTGGTTTTGAGCTTGCACTACAGTTCTACAGGATCCATGTCAGAGGAGGAAGGAAAGGTTGCAGACTTCTCTGTGAAATTCTTCCCAAATTCCTATTAATCTATACTTATTTCAAAATAAAATTTTTCAGACAAAGTCTTACTATCTATCCCAGGCTGGCCTTGAACATGTGACCACTCTGCTTCAGCAACCCAGTGCTGGGATTACAGGCATGTGCTACCCATACTCAGCTCCAAAGTACACATTTGTTAAAGGGTTAAAAATATTACTAGGATATGGAATCTGGTGAAATTCGGCTCTTAATCTCAGCTCTACAGTTATAATTTCTATGCTATTAAATTCTCAGAGTCTGGCTCTAAGAACTGTCCACGTGTGGTGTCCAGCACAGGCCTAACAGACAAAACACCACGTAATGTGAGCCATCTACACTATTTTTAGGTCTCCTGCTCACCACACAGTCTTCAGTCTGCACAGGGTGACGGATGTAGTTTGCAGGAGCAAGTAAACTATCTCCCTTGGTAGCCTTGCAAACCCAGACCTACAAACTTAGTGCTGCCCTTTGAAAAGGAGAGGACAAGCCTAGTACACACCTGTTATCCCAGCGCTCAGATTGAGGCAGGAGGGTCACCACAAGTCTGAGGCCAGTCTGCATAATACACACTAGAGAGAAAGAAGGAAAAGGAAAATAAAAATTAGAGAACACGAAGGAGATGATAAAGGGGAGAGAGGACAGTCACAACACAATGAAGTGTAAGATACAAATCTGCTTGGGGGACCCTGGGGACACAGAAAGCAGGACTCCAGGCAGGGACCCCTGAGCTGCACCCTGAAGGAGACAAAGAGGAGCTGGGGTGGACAGTATGTGGCTTGCACAGCATGCGGCAACTCCAAGCCCTGGCCTTCACAGCAGGAGGCTCCGAAAGGAGGGACAGACATATAAGGAAAAGCTGTCTTCAAGCCTTCCCACTGTCTACAAACCCCAGAAAAGTATCTTGCAAACAAGCATCTTCACCATAAAACATCTATTTTTGTGGTGGGCAAAGATAAAACGTAAGTCCTTGAACTGAATGTCCGAGAATAAAATACATTTTCTCCCTCACTTTCTTTTTTTTGTAAACTGAGAAAATACAGTTTTTTAAAAAAATTTTTTTTTGTCTTTTTCTTTTTTATCGGTACCAGGGATTGAACTTAGGACTGCCTGCTTGCAAAGCAGGCGCTTATGCCACTGAGCTAAATCCCCAGCCCCCGAAAATACAGTTTTTAGGCACTGAAAAGCAGTGCTGGCTTTTCAATGACCTTTCTTATAAAAAGCAGGGTCTTAAGGCAATCAGAACAGAACCTGAGATGATGCATGGCTGCAGAAATCTATAGGTGTCTGACTACTGATCTCTGATTTGCTTAGGAATGTATTTGTAGTCATTTCTGGAGAATGCTACACATCACTGCTTTTACTTTTCTCCTGTTACTGGGGATTGAAACCAGGGCTTTTGCACTGCACTACATCTGCAGCCCTTTATTTATTCATTTAAAAAATAATTTTATGACAGAGTCTTGCTAAGTTTCCCAGAGTGGGCTTGAACTTGTGATAATCCTTCTCAGCCTCTTAGTGTTGGAAGTACATGTGTGCAGCATCACACCCAGGCCATCATCACTAATTTTGTTTTAGTTCAGAGAAGCAGTATCTAGGAAGAGCACAGTCACGGCTATTGTGCTTGTTGATTTTAAATGTCACAGCTCTGCGATGCTTCTGTTCTGGTTGGCCTCACACCAAGACAGAGCCCCATCTTCCCCATCACTCTAGAGCAGCTCAGGCTTTTTTTGGGAAGAGGGCACAGCACAGAATCTGTACCCCCCTGTCACGTGGAACCTCCTCTAGGCACCTGACTGTGCAACTGCATCAAGGGTTTGTCTCACAAGGACTGTCCTTAAACTTTGCTCTTAAAGGCAGGCTGTGGTAGATCCTGAAAAAAAGCTCCATGGGCAGACATCCGAGTGAAAAGATCCTTGGTACGTCTGGGAAACATTCCCCTAGTATGCTGGAGAATGTTCAATGTGCAGAGCAAAACAAAAACAAACAAACAAACAAACAAAACCCCAAAAAACAAAAACCACAAAACAAAAAACTGCTGAGGAAACCAGGAATAAATTACACGGCGCTTTTGAACATCTGACATTGTACTTAAAATGCATGATAAGCAACTCGTGACTGCTAATTCAGGAGACAGTGTATCCTGACATTTTCTGTAGGTACATCAGTTCACTTCTACCATGTCAAAACAAAACGGCCCAAGAAGACACTCTGGTGCGTGGATCTGGAAATGTTTAAAACCACTTAGAGATTCTTAGTGAACTACAATGAGTTTAACACTGGCATTTTCTTTTGAGTTCATGTTTGATGACCTGTATACTGTATTTATCCTTGTTCATCTTCAGAATTTGAATCCTCAAGCAAATCCTTCAGGAATGGATTATTTTCATACTGACAAACAAAGGAGGCTTATTAAAATAAGCCGCATGAAGAACTTTAGTTTCAAGGAAACCTTCCAGATAATCTGTCCTGAGGGGGACTAGATCTTTGGCAATAGGCAGTGATGTGGGAAGAGGACATCTATGACATCCCCCTGGGGCAGGGTTCAACAGGAACAAAACTAACCTGTGTATCATCTTGGCAGGAGCAGGCTGGTGGCTTGATTTCTTGATCTCAGTGCCGGCTGCACTGTGAATTCAGTTTGCAAAACTTCCCCGATCTGTAGACCTCATGGTTTATGCTTTTTTCTATACATGCATTATACTTCAATACAAGTACAACACACACAAAATAGCAAAGGTCATCATGGGTCCCACATCAGTTCAGTGAGTGTCAGAGTTATGGATCACACCTGAGGGCCTGTGGGGCTCAGGGACAGGGCAAGTCTATCACGTGCAAAGCCCTGGGCTCCCTTCCAGCACCAGGAAACATGGAGGACAAAAACAACCATCAGACTGAGAAGAGGGAGATCCACAGAAAGAAAAAGCAAATCAGTAGTTGGTTAAGGGACAGCAGGGCCATGGCTCCAGGAAATAGAGCATCAGTCTGGGGTGACAAAATGTCCTAAAATTCATTGGCAACAGCAGCATAACTCTATAAAGATCATAAAATCACTGAACTGGGCACTTAAAACCCAGGCGAGCATTCATGTGGGCACATGTCTCTGATCCCAACGCTCTGGCAGGCTGAGGCAGGAGGACTGCACCTTAGGGCCCTGTGAGGCCTTGTCTCAGGATACAAAGTAAAAAAGTAGCAGGTGTCAGTGTGAAGGCCTGAACTCAACTCCATCCCCATGCTGTCACATAAATATTTAAACAAATATTTTTGTTTAAGAACAGACAAAGCCAGTATGTGGAAAATGATTTCTGAACAGCTGAATGGCTGTCTCTGCAGCTGGCTCCTCTTTTCCTCCCCTCTGACTCCTAAACTGGGTGGCTGCGTGTGGAGTGAGCCCAGATATGCTGTTTCTGTGGAGGAAGTACTAATGTGACGGGGTGACCGTGGCTTTCCTCTTCCCCAGCACTGCCCTATGGGCGTCAGTGCAGGGAGAAGTGCTCCAGGCAGAGGGTCCCACGGTGGGCTGTACCCCAAGGGCCTGAGGACTCTGAAGTCCTCAGCCCCGTCTCTTTGGAAGGAGACCTGTGCTACAGGTTTCAGCAGGTGCCAGGCACTGGAACCAAGGCACCTTAACACTTCCTGTTGGTGGTGACAGAGATGGCCCCAGGGTCTCCTGCACTCTGGGCACCCACTCTGCTGTAGACCCTCGGCATCTATAGGTTTAAACCAGACTCCAGATGGGCTGCATACTGACACACACAGTCCATACGGCATTACTGTCAGTGACGGCTGAGGATCAGGGATGTGGTGCCTTCCAACGAGATCTGAAAACCTAAATTCTCTGCCATTTATCAGCTGTATGGCACAGGTAGGCCCCTGGCTCTCTCTGAGCTTTAAGTAGCACCTTGAGACATGTGTAACACATAGTGACTTTTAAAAAACTTAGCTGCTTTTTTGCTTTCCCTTAAAAACTGGACAATTGTATTTATTCAATTTTTTGAGAAAGAGTTGCTATGCAGTCCGGGCTGACTTTGAATTTACTCTGACCCCTCAAACATCTGAGGATCCTGCTTCAGCTCTCTTAGTGCTGGGATTACAGGCCTGCGCTACCACAGACCACTGGGAAGAGACATCTGCCCTGGTTCTGCAACCCCATGCTTCCCTTTCCTTACTGCCTGGCCTCTCCAGGTGTCTGAGCATTTGATCCTTGCCCCAGCCCCAGCCCTGTCTGGTTGCTCAGCAATTACTTGGTCAATGAATGAACCGAATCAGAAAAAGCTAAGCACATCTGTGGTCCCAGCTACTCAGATTACACAGTGGGAATCAGTCTGGAAAAGAAAAGGGGAAAAGGGGAGGGACCTGCACAGGCTGGCACCTTAGCAGGCTGAGGCAAGAAGGTGGAGAGTTCAAGTCCACCCTGAGCAACTTAGTTAAGACTGCCCAAAATAAAAAAGAGTGGGGATGTAGCTCAGTAGGAGGGCCCTGGCCTCAATTCCCAGTACCTGGGCTGCGAGAGTGGGAGAGGACACACCTAGAATGTAGAGAGGCTGCAGGTAAAACACAGCATCTAGAAACACCAGTAGAGTTTTCAGCAGTTTGAGCACAGGTAGACCATAAAGTAAGTGAAGAGCATAGCAAGGGCAGCCTGGAGATGGTTTGCCACCCAGGACCCAGTGCAGATCCTGGGAATGGCCCCAGCTCCAGGGAGTGAAGTGAGAGCAAACAAATTGAGAAGGATGAGGCAAAACCGATCAATGCTTTGGGGCCTTGGGCACAGAGGCATTGACCCTGGCGAGAGGAAGCTTCTGGGAAGATGAACAGCAGCTCTGAGCCCCCAAGAGGAAGCGCAGGCTGCCTGCTGGTGGCCAGCAGCAAATTCTCCATGGTGCACACTGGGGTTTTCCCTGCAGCTGCTGGCTGTGACTGACTCTGCCTGTGGCTCTGAGCTTCCAGAGAAGGCAGCCCAGAGGTAGCAGAGAGGCAGTGGCTGAGCTAAGTCATCCTGGATGAGCGCAGCCTGCAGCAAGAGCCCCTAAATTGGCCAGAGGTGCGTTTGGAGCTCGGGAGAGAAGTCAGGCTGGACACAGAGACTGGGGCACAGAGGGAAGCTGAGGGGTGAGCACTAGGGGAATGGTCAACTGAGGAGTGTCAGGGAAGGAGAAAGGCAGGGGGCAACCACCTGGCAAAGATGCAGGAGAAATCACAACGTGGGCAAGTGAAATGAATAGACTCTCTCAGAAGAAGTGTGAATAACCAGGGAACATGCAAAAACAATGTTCAGTGTGGCCAGCCATCAGAGAAATGCAAACTGAAGTATCACGGAAGGAAATTTGCCTGACTCCAGAAAGGATGGCTCTTATCAAGGAAGCAATAACCAATGCTGGTGAGGCTGTGGGGTGGGGTGACGTGGGGCAGGGACTATTATGCACTGCTGGGGGGAATGTGAACTAGTACAACCACTAGGGAAATCAGTGTGGATTCCTCAAAATTCTCAACAGGAGAAATTCCATTTGACCTAGCTATTCTCCTTCGAGTTATCTTCACAAAAACTAAAGATATCATTTTACAGTGATACATACTCAGGTTTATAGCAGCACAGCTCACAGCAGTGAAGTCTAGCAAGTGGCCTGTATGTCCATCAACAGGTGAATGTGCTACCTCACACACAATGGAGTACTCTGGTATAAAGAATAAATTGAGTTGTTTTTAGGAAATGGATGCACCTTGAGATCATATTAAATAAATCTGACATAAGCTTAAATATCAAACAGTTTTTCTTATATGAGATGCCCAAAGAATAAATAAAATTTTTTAGGGGGGTACTACCAGGGATTGAACTCATGACCTCACACTTGCCAGGCAGGCACTTATGCCACTGATCTAAAACCCTGGCCCAAGAATAAATAAATTAAAAAGCAAACTAAAAGACAGATCATAGGAAACAGGGAGATAGATCAAAAGGGTAGGGGACCACAAGATGGAGGAAGAGGGCATGGATGGGAGAGACAAGGAACGGAAAAAGGAATCAAGATGTGTCATATACTTGTACCTGCTCCCCATAAGGAATGTGATTACTAAGTACTTCCAACATGTACTAATAGAAACAAAAACAAAACAAAACAAAACAAAAGAAAAAGCAGCAGGAGAAACACCTGAGTAGGAAAGAGTCATTTAGCACGGAAAAGTCACGAGAGTCCCCTGGATAAAGGAGGGGTGTCCCTGGAGGCAGTGAAGAACAGTGTACAGGATCTGGCTGCAAAGGAAGAGCTTCCCAGAATGTGCTGACCAGTGGACAGCAAAGGGTGAGGCAAGGGGGTAGCGAGGAGGCCAGAGAGTAGAGTTTGGGCCCCAAAGTTGGTTGCTCTGGCTGGGACATTGCTTGGCTCTACCAGTGTAAGCTGGACACAGCTCTCTGGCCCTTTCATGTAGGAACTCAAGAGAAATCACAGATCATGTGTCCAAAACTAGGCCCAAGCCAAACAGCACTCACCCCGCAGCTTCTAAGTCAAAGTGGAAGCTGGCAGCTCTGTCCCCATTGGGGCTGCCGCACTCGGGTCGGTGAAGACTATGGAGCCTATGGGCTTGGGCACAAGGCAGAGCACAGAGCAGGGTGCTGTGAAGAAGGGCTGGGCACTCCCTCTCTGCACGACTGTTTTCACCTCCCAATGCCCAGTGGCCTTGGCAGAGAGCCCTTCAATGGATAAATGATGCCAACATGGTAGGCACTGTGCCAGGTGTCAGCGTGATCACTGAAGACGACTAACCTGGTGTGGCCCCAGAGGCGTGCAGCCCACTGACTATGGGCGCAGGCCTTGCTTACAGGGCTCTGTTCATGTCCATGGGAGTGCAATGGGAAGTCTATCATACAGTGCTTGCCACACATGGGTGTGCAAATACACTTGTTTTAAGCAGCTAAAATATAGTTGTTCCTAGTAAAGACAAGCTGAAGGAAAGAGAAACGGCTTCCTTGAAAAGTACAAAAAAGGTACCGGGGCTAGGGTAAACCCTAGTGGGTGGGACACCCACATATTGCATGTGAGGCCTTGGGACAAAAGCAATCATGGCCAGACTATATTCAGACTTATTCTTAGCCGGAGCCTTTCCTGGGAAAAGACAGCCTTACAGGAAACTACTTGTGAAAACATAACCATCTGCTGTGAGTCGGCGCCGTGTTCAGGCTGACCAGGGAGAGCCAGACACCTCCTGCTTCTGAGATTTCCTCCATCGCCGGTAGCCCTTGTCAAATCCCTATTATCTTGTTTTGAAATCCTGTATCATTCTCATTGTTTTGTCTTATTTTATCTTGTTTGATTTTATTATATCTGATGGCATGGGCAGCTATTTCAAAGACAGTACTTATATTATGGTAGCCATTTTAGATTTATTATCATCTTGTCTTGAAGTCCTGTATTACATTCGTTGTTTTGTTTTAATTGTTTCTAGTCTATCCTGTTTTGTTTCATTTTACTATGTCTGAAGGTATGGGCTTCTATTCTGAAGACAGCAAGAGGCACTGTGGTAACACCGCTGACTTCCTATTATCTTGTTTTGAAATCCTATGTCATTTATACTGTCTTGTTTTGATTGGCTTTATTCTGTTTTATTTTGATAGTTTTATTCTTTTTAAAATGAAATTTTAAAAAATCATAAAATTAACACATTTTGTTGAAATATTTGTGGGTAAAATGTATCTACACTTGTTTCAAAATAACACAAGGAGGACTGGGTCAGGGTATGAACAAACAAAGAGTAGTCTGGACTCAGTAATTATTTCAGCAGGGATGAATAGACAGAGATTTAATATATCATTCTATGTTTATTTGTCTGACATTTGCCATAACAGAAAGATTTAAAAATTTAATATTTTTATATGAGTTACCATTTTGTAAACAACTGAAAGGAAAGCAATAAACCAGAGAAGTATGCAATATGCCAAAAGAAAAATGCAGGAATGGTAGTTCACAAAGGAAGTGATATAGAAAAACAGGTACACAAAAACATGTTCCACTTTGTGAATAATGGAAGGCAGAAGGGGACCCTGTAAAAGACATCTGCCCCTGCTCTGCAGGAACAAGAAATGCAGATGGGTCTGAATGCAGGACCCTGGGATGGAACCCCGGTGACAAAGGAGACGTGAGACCCCATCTGTCAGCTGAAGGAGCAGGACTGAACCCCAAAAGCCAGCCAGGCACAGAAGTCATTTCCCTTGGGGCGGCAGCCAGTTGACCCCAACTTGGCCCAGCATCTGTGCTGGAAAAGACAGAATGGGGTGACCTCGTGCCCACTGAACTCCTGCCTGCCCACTGCCGACCTGGTCGCCCACCACTCGAGGACTCACCACACAATCCTTCCCACCCACTCCCCACTTGCAGGAGCCCAGCTCGTCAGCTCTCCCCAGGCATAAGTGAGGTCTCTTTGGGGCCTGCCATCTCCTGGACAGAGGGGCGCTTGCTAGTCTCCTGCCACCTAGTAGAGCCCCTGGGCAGCACCCTCCTGCAGTCCTTCATTGTGGCCTCTCCCCACTGAACCACTGCCTCAGCTTGCTTTAGAACAGTCCAGCTCCCACTGAGGCTCCCCCTGGCGTCTCCCCTAGCTACCACTTCCTTTCTCTGATCCTTAGAGCAGACTCCCTTATGAGTGGTCTGGACCTGGAGTCTCTGATTCCTCTTCCACTCCTGGCCTTTTTTTCTCCCTCTTTTTCCTTTTTTGCAGTACTGGGGATTGAATCCACAGCCCTTTTAATTTTTTAATTTGAGTCAGGGGTTCATTAAGTTGCTCACAGTAGGCTTGAATTTGTAATCCTCCTGCCTCAGCCTCCCAAAGTGGTGGGATTACAGACATGTACCACCATGCCTGGATCTCTTGTCTACCCACCCCAGCAGTTCTGCACGAGAGAATCATTATTTCCATCACATGAAGAGGAAACACTCTCAAAGGTTTGGGCAGCGAGTTCAAAACCTCATGCAAGTACACAATGAGTCTGCAACTGGGCCTACGTTTGCTAACATCTCTCCCAGGACTGTGCAGTCCAGCCGGCCTGCTGTGACTCTGACCAGGCTCAAACTTCTCACAGAGGCCCGGCAAATGGGATTCCGCCAGTTTATAAACCACAGCCTCACACACTGACCTGGGGCCTAACATATTTCCGGTCTTCCCAGGCAGTGTCATGGTTTGCAGTGAACTGCATTTTCTCCTTGTTACTCCTTTAGGAAGGCTCCAACCAGGTGCTTAGCTACCAGAATGCCTTACTGGAATCTGTGCCATGTTATTCACTCACGTATTTCTTGTTTTCGTTCTAAGTAATATGTGATCAATACAAAGATATGCTCACCATGATTACATATTACACCCCTGAATACAAGGACGGTTGGCACTTTTACTTCTTCTCATTTTTCATATTTTCTTTAGTTCTAATCATAGCAAACATAAAAAAAACTTTGCATTTACTTACTGAATATGCAAAAAAAATTAAAACACATAAAAGCACCAGTATTCAAACATATATGATAGAACATTCAATTCTGTAAAGGAAAAACCAGGAAATAAATGTCAACTAATAAAAAGCACAGTGTGGTACCTCATGCCTGCAATTTGAGCCTTTGGGAGGCTGAGCCAGAAGGATCTCCAAGTAGAGGTCAGCCTGGGCTACACAACAAAAATCCATCTTTAACAAAATCTAAGTAAAAATAAGTAAAGAAGTTATACAATGTTTCCTCCCATGTACTGTAGAAACAACACAAGTACTTCACTGGATCACCATGAGAATTAGATAAGATAATGTCTGGAGACCATCAAATGGTATAGAAAGTGGCCAATGATTATGTGTAGCAGTCACAGCAGAGAATCTCCTCCAGTCTTTAGTCTCTAATCCAGCCCATCCTGTTCAGCCCCAAGCTTTCGAACGTGGCAGCGCTAATCTAGACATCTCTTCTGTCAACTTCTATATTCCATCGGTGTGAGGTTATTCTATCATTCAACACACGCCAAGGAAAATGTAGCTATCTCGGTGTTCCTCCCCAAATGTGACCAGTGCCAGATCGTTGTGCAGGAACCCATGTCTTTTCCTTTTCTAATCCATCAAGATTTAGAGCTTCTCTGCTTGTGTTTCTGGTTTTTTCCATTCTCTTTTGATGGCAGCTACATCAGTTTTTGTTTGCTTCTCCCTTGGAGACGTAGGTAGCAAGATTCTAGCCTTTCCATCTTGTACTTACCTGTCCATCTTGCGCCTATCACAAAATCAAGCTTAAGTTAAACTTCCACTGGACGTGGTTGCATATGCCTGTAATCCCAGCACTGAGAGGCTGAGTCAGGAGGATTGTTGCAAGTTTGAGAGCAACCTGGGCTACAAAGTGAGCTCACAGCCAGCTTGAACTACATAGTGAGACCTTGTTTCAAAAGGATAAAAACAAAAGGAAACAAAACTTCCACTACCTGGTATAAAAATACTTGTTGAGTTGAGACTGTTAAAAGGGAAGGGGGAGAATGTGGCTCAGTGGTAGAATCAACAGGTGCAACCAAAAGAGAAAAAGAAAATGGTGCTAAAATCCACTGTTTAGAACTTATCAATGGATTCTTAAAAACAGGGAGGAAAATATGAATCAAATGCACACTAAAAGCTGGGTGTGGTGGCACACACCTATGATCTCAGCACTCGAGGCTGAGGCAAGAGTCTCCATAAACTTGAGGCCAGTCTGGACTATACAGCAAATCCAAGGTCAGCATGAAGTATACAGCAAGACCCCATCTCAAAAACAAAACAAAACAAAATCATCCTGACAACTCAAAACCACTTGTTTAAAGACAAGCTGTTTCTTTTTCTTTTCTTTTCTTTTTTTTTGTACTCTACAAAGACTCCAAAAACTCCACCAAAAGTCTTCTAGATTAAATAACCAAATTCAGTAACACAGTTAGATATAAAGCCATTACTCAAAAATCAATGGCATTCCCCTACACAACCAACAAACTCACTGAGAGAGAAACTGGGGTAAGCATACCCTTCACAATAGCATGCACAAAGATCAAATCTAACAGGAATCTATCTAACAAAGGAAGTAAAAGATCTATATACAGAAAATTATAATATTCTAAAGAAAGGGATTGAAGGGGGTATCAGTGGAAAGATACCCCTTGTTCATGGATAGGAAGAAACAACATAGTGAAAATGGCCACATTTGGGCTGGGGGTTTAGCTCAGCGGCATAAGCGCCTGCCTTGAAAGCAGGCAGTCGTGAGTTCGATCCCCGGTACCGATAAAAAGGAAAAAGACAAAAAAAAAAAAAAAAAAAAAAAAAAGAAAATGGCCACATTTTCAAAACTGTTATACGGATTTAATGCAATCCTGATCAAAATACCATTAACATTCCTCACAGTATGACAGTGTTATGGTTTGCATTTAGATATCCCCCAAAGCCTCATGAGGTCATGGGGTTAGGCCTTCCCAAGGTGGCTGAGTCTGCTGTTTGTGATTGGTTTGTTGTCTCACGCTGGGATTCGTGGTATGATTGCTGCACCCGCCCAGGCGCAGGTAGCTGGTATGCAATACAAGGGAAAGAAAGTGGCTTGCTTCCTTCTTTTTGTCCTTTCACTCTTGTTGCTTGTGGCCACCAAAACCTGTTGCTCCTTAGCCAGGCCACCCTGCTTTGGAGCCAGCTGCTTATGGACTGAAACCTCTAAAAACTATAAGCTAAACAAATCTTTCCTTCCTTTATTTTGGGTATCAGCTCTTTTGTCTCAGCAATGAGAGAAAAATAACCAAGACATATAGAAAATACTCTTAAAATTCGTTTGGAACCAGAAGAAACCCAGAACAGTGAAAGTAATTCAGGGCAATAAAGGCAAGGAAGAATGCATCACAATCCCACTGAAATTATACTACAATACTACCGTCATAAAATCAGCACAGCAAAAAACAGACCTGAGGATCAGTGGAATGGATACAAGATGCAGGCACAACTACAAACTCAGCCACCTTATCTTTGACATCAAGGGATCAAACATGTTCACTGTAAGAAAGATGGCCTCTTTAATAGGTGATGATGAAAAAACCAGTCTCTAAATGTCAAAGACCAAAATTAAACCCATGTCTATTACCATGTACAAAACTAAAGTCAAATGGATCAATGATCTATGTATTAAGACAGAAACACTAAATATACTGGGAAAGAAAGTAGACATCTTGAAGACAAAGATGCAGGCAGAAAGTTCACAAACAAAAACCAAACTGCATGGGAAATAGTTCAAAGAATCAACAACTGTGGTCTTACCTTATTAAAAAGCTTTTGCACATCAAAAGAAATCACCAACAGAGTGAAAAACACACAGACTGGACAAAAATTTTAGCCAACTGTCCCTCATACAAAAGACTTTTATCTAGAACATATAAAGAATTAAAAAGCCTCAGACCACCATATTCAAAGACCCAATCCAAAAATGGGCATCTGAGATGAATATGTACTTCTCAGATGAAGACATCCAAATGGCAAATAAATGAATGAAAAAATGTTCAACACCATTGGTCGTTTAAGGGATGTAAATTAAAACAACACTGAGATGCCATCTCACCCCAAAAAGAATGGCCGACACCAGAAATCAAATAATAATAATCACTGGAGGAGTGGGGCAAAAGGAACCCTTCTCCACTGTTGTGGGAGTGTAGACTGGTGCAGCCACTGTGGAAATCAGTGTGGAGACTCCTTAAAAAGCTACAATTAGAGGTTCCATTCAACCCAGCTATTTCCCTTCTGCATATCTTTCCAGAAGAATTAAAAATAACATACTCAGTGATGTGTACCCATGTTTATAGCATCACAATTGTAACAGTTAAATCTTGGAAATAACCCAAATGCACATTAACTGAGGAATGGATAAAAAAGATGTATTTTCATACAATGTAGTAGTACTCAGCCATAAAGGAGGATAAATTTGAGACTTTGATAGGTAAATGGATGCAATGTGAGACCATACTCATTACTGAAATAAATCAGACTCACATATGTAAACACTATATTGTCTCCCTTGTGTGAGAAACTGAAAGAGTAAAGAAGGTCTAAAATGTACAGTACATATTATGAAATGGGAAGAAATTGTTCAAAAGGAAAATGGAACTAGGATGTGGGAAAAGGAGAAAGGAAGGAAGGGAAAAAGGAGAAAAAATACAAGTTAGTTATACTATTAGTTCATAGTCTCTTATTTCATAAAAAAGGAAGGTTTGCACTAATATCTACTGAGAATTTTTTATATCCATATCTTATACTCTGAAAGTACTTTAAAAGATATTAATATGAAATGTATTACCTATTGTTATTCTATCATCTTACCATGAAATTGTTTTTACCTTTTCTGTATAAAATAAAAGATTTTATTTTGAGATAGGGTCTAAGTTGCCCAGTTTGGGCTCAAACACATACTCTTCCTGCCTCAGCCTCCCACATACATAGGTATAGGCATGAGCCACAGTGCCTGGTGCAAATTCAAATCATCTGGAGTCACGCTGTGAGGTGGACAGCATGAGGTATGGAAGCCAGAGCACAGGGATGACTGCCTTAGCCTTGTCCTCCCACTCCACCGGCCCTGCAATCTAGAAACCAGATGCATGGGACAGCATAGACAGCAGGGACTGGAGGAACCTGCAAATCCTTACAAATCAGCATCATGTACAGCAGTCATGGAGAAGGGCGACTGGTCCACCCTAAGAGGACAATTCCGGGGTGACCTTCACACCATTGGCTGCTCATGGAGAAGATCCAGGCAGGAGAGAGAAGTGACTCTTTACTCCTGGCTAGGAAGCTCTCCCTCCATCACTGCCGCTTCCTTCTGCAAACCCTTACCTATGCAGATGGTGGAAGAAGGGAGGAAGGGGAAGTGTGACATGGACCACTTCCTGTGGGGCAGAGTGGGGACACAAGCAGTCCCCACCTTGCCAGTTAACTTTCCTTCTCACACATTAACAAATAAGTAAACAAGGACGCCAAGGTCCCAGCAGGAGACAGCGCCCCAGATGCCCCCCATCTCCCAAGCCCCTCCAAGCCCGCAGTTGCTGCTGATCAGTGGGCAACTAACTCCATGGGTCTTCCTGCCCACACCCCTCCCTCTGATGAGCCTTTCCTAGGCATCTACGTGGGCAGAGCACCCATCACATGGGGCTATGTGGCAGGCAGAGGGGACCTGCAGCAAAGCTGCAAAGCTGTACTGTGGGGTGGCCAGGGACTCATAAAGCAGGGAGCAGGAGTTGCTCAGTGGCTGGCAAGGGTCTAGGCAGACGGAGCCGAAGAGGCAAATCCCAGATTGCAGAACCTTCAGTAATGTTCCAGCAGCTGGAGGTGCAGAAAGATCAGGGGCAAGTGAGTAGGGAGAAAGCAGCAAAGCAAAGTCACCAAAAGAGCCTTCAGAAACTAAACAATATGTGGGTATTTTTCTTGGTGGGGGGGGGCTGAACCCCAGGGCCTCACATGAGCCAGGCAGGAAGCCCCAGCCCCGGCCCTGCAACAAATGATTTCCCTTTGCTTCGAGGCAATGGGGAGCTACAAGACTGCCAGCCCAGGAAGAAACCAGACAAGGTTTTCTCTTCCCGCCCCTCTTTTTCTAGTTGTTTGATTCATGAGATGTCTGTCTCTAGTGAAGGTCATTTCACTTTATTATGTGAGTTTAATTAAAATATAAGTTCAACCTTGATACAATGCTGTTTTGCCACAACATTTCTTGTGCACCTCGGAGGGAATGCTTCTCTTGGTGAGTCTGAGATCTCAGGTAGCATGTATAATCTTCTCTAATGCCTACAAAATACTTAGTTTTTGACCTCTAGGTCCACCTGCCCTGAGATGTGAACTCAAGTTCAACGCAGTTTAGGGAGGAAACTGTCCAGGGGAAATCCTGCCCCACAGAGCTGGCCTGGCCTCCCTGCCCTCATTAGCAGCTCCCTGTGGATGCAAAGTGCGCACTCTGGGTAAGAGAGGCGACCGTCAGTTGGTCTCCTTCCCTGTCAGTTCTCTCTCTCTCTCTCTCTCTTTTTTTTAATCTTTTTGCCCTGTCAGTTCTTACAGTGATGCCATAGAACTTAATCTACATGCGTTACTATTTCCACTCACCGATAAAGACTCAGGAGGTTAAGTAGCAAGACAAAAGTGACAGGGGAGTCCCTCAGATCCTGCCTGGACATGAACTTCAGCTATCCTAATAAACCTGGTACGGAGCCAGTGCTGCCTATTCTTTAGCCACTGCGGTGGCCTCTACAGCCAGACTGGACTTCGATGTCCAGTTTTGCCACTTGCCAGCTTCTGTGACCTTTGCCAGTGGCCTTAGAATAGACATCCAATGCTTATTGCAGAGGCTGGCTTGGAGGGCAGTGCTAGCTAACTCTAGCAAAGCCCACAGAATGATAGCCAGAGCACAGTGGGAGGGCCAGTCCAAGGAGAGACTAGACCATAGGGTGAAGGCTTAGATTTGTTTATTCACTACAGTAGAAGACACGCTGCTATTAACCACTCTCAGAGTATCCCCTCGCACCTCGGACACATTTACTTCACTGTTCTTGCTACTTTCTAAAGCAGTTGTGTAAGGTCTCTACGAGACGTGATAAAAACACAGTGAATGCTGTTGCCGAGTGCCACCAAAGGGAGGCAGGCCTGTGGGACACAACCGTACACCTTCACCCCCGTTATTCCCCGGGTCTGACACCACGCAACCTCTGGCTCTTCCCCAGAGTGAAGATGACCACAAAAGGGACACGTTTTGAACAGACTCACAGCACTCACAAAAGAAGACAATTGCTTCTGACAGTGGCAAGAAATACGGCATAAGTGTGCTAAAGTGAGGGAGAGCACACTGAGAGGAATTAACCTGGAACCAAGACCAATTTTGTCTTCAAAGCACAGAAATGCAGGTCTGTTGGACCCACATTGATTCTTTAGAATATTTCTACTGATGAACCACTCATTTTAATTTTATGAATTTTATTATATTAAATAATGAGTACTTAAGAAAAAAATTTTTTTTTGGTGCTGGAGATTGAACTCACAACCTCACCAGGCAGGTGCTTATGCTGCTGAGTTAAATCCCCAGCCCTAGAAAAAATTATAAAAATAAAGCATTGAATATTTACTACAGTGTTTATTAAAAAAAAAAAAAAGCATAATTTCTCTCAGTTCACTGAAGAGAAAGGTTTGCGCTGGTACCGTTGGGACAACTGAATGCAGGTATCTTGCATTCTGGGTGACCGACTTGGGGATGGCGAGGCACAGTATATGTACCACTGTTGTCCCCTGATCACTGTGTTTTCAAATTTTTATTTTTTAAACTTTGAAATAAAATGATCTGCGCACCCAGGCAGCCCGCACACTACAGCAGCACATTCCACACACACATATCACTAACACTCCCAGCACATGTATTCTGCTTTTCTGGCCTTTTTGCAGGACAAACTTGACAGCTCAGTGGCCTTGTTGTTTTGTTAGGAAGTTCTTATATTATGCAGTGTGTAGTTAACAGGAACATAAAATATCAATAAATAATTAAAATTTCAGTGTATATTGCATGTGCATATGCAGAATAAACATCAACATTTTCACATCAGCTGTGGATTTATTTACAAAAGCTAAAAGATAACATCAGAAATAAATTTCTATATGAGCAACAGTGAAAATACCGAAGGAACTCTACCACAAAAGTAAACTTTGCTTCCACTGTCACACCCAAGGCCATCTTCACACACGACAACTGCATGTTCCATGCAACTGTCTCGCTTACACTGACGGCATGTGTGCTTAGCTTTCCTTTCCTATGTGGCAGTCTTGTCACAAAGAACAGGTCTTTTAGCTTTTGTTTTGTCAGGCGCTGCCTACTATATTGTACAGCATGCATTTAGCAGGGAAATATGATGTCAATAAAATATCAGATATGTAATGTACACTTAGAGTAGACATCAGCACTTCCACATTGGCTGTTTACCTGCTTACAAAACCTAAACGGTAACATGAAAAATAAAAACCTATGTGAACTACAGTATAAACACAAACAAAAATCTAGCACAGAAATAAGCACTACTTCCACTGCCACACCCAAGGCCTCTTCACACAAGACACTGCACGCTCCACACACAAGCATGGCTTACACTGATAGCACCTATGTTCTGTTTTCCTGCCCTTTCTTCTGGGGCACAGCTGGCATCTTCTTGTTTTCCTGTTGCTGTTGTAGGTCTTTGTGGTGCAGGTCCTGCCTGTTCACTGGTCAGCTCACTGGTGTGCTCCATGATTTTTTTTTTGTAGTTCCCCGGGCAGAAACATTTTGCTTTTCCTCTCCTGTAAATGATCTTTGATGAGCTCCAGACCCAGTCCTCTAAGAAAATTTCACTGTGATATTTTGTCAGTTTTGCATATGAGCATGAACCTCACTGTCTGTCATAGCAAGTGGGTAAACACCTAGATTGCTTCCTGTATCCCTCGGGGAAAGTACCAAGGCTCGCACTGGCTATTACAATAAAGTACAAACTTACAGTAAAAAGTAAGTAAAATACAAATTTTACAATGAAAGTAAGGCACGGGCCTGCTGGACTCAATCTTATGTACCTGGGGTTAAAAACACCATATTTTTCAACCACACCTCATCTACACACCAATGGAAACTGAAAGCTAATAACCTTTACAGCAAGAAAGAATATAAAATCACAGGCGAATAAATACCTAGGTGTAACCATGTCTCAAAGGAGCAGAACGTGATAGCAAATAGGCCCACACATGACACGTGGCTTCTCCCCAGTGAAGGCTACACATTTACGGATGGGTTAGGGTGGAGAGACAATTCCCAAACTGCTGAGTGAGGATCTAAGGGATCACTACTGTTCAGGTTAACCATAATACTATGGGCTTAACAAATCAATTGTTTAAAAATGTTGGTTAGATCTTACTCCTGTCACGCAAATTTTATGAAATGAAAATGAACTTGTATTTTTCAGACCTTAAGGCATTGACTCCAAGCAGAACTGGACTTGGTGAAAACGGCATCCATAATTCAGTGTTACAGATTAGTCTTGCTGGTGAAAACAAACATTCTGCTCTCATGAGTTTGCTGCTTTTTAATTTCTGTGACTACTAACCCTGGCTGTTTTCCAGGCAGCACACACAGGACCTAGACATATATCTCACAGAGAAGTGAAAAGTTTTATGGGGCGGTGCTCCCTGGGGGCCCATATTATCTGCTCCCCTTAAACCAGAAACAGGCAGAGGGGCATCCTGGGGAGGCCTTCGGGAACCTGCATGTGTGAGGAAACTGAGGCACCTCCTTGTCTCCTCTGGACTTGGCTGCTGGGACCTTCGAGTTGTGCTTCGCCCACCCCAGCTGTGGGCCTGGCCTGCAAGCTAGGAGGAAGCAGCCCGTCCGCATGCATCACTGCATCTCGTCCAGGAGCCAGGAAGGTAGAAGTGGGTACCCAGGGAGGAAGCCGCCTCTGCACACACACACACACACAGCCTCCCAGCTCCCTGCCCTGTGGGGTGCATCTCACCTGCTGTAACCCCGGGCGCCGGGACTCAGCCTTCCCGGGAGATGGAGCTCCCTGGAGGCCACCTTTGCAGGTGACCAGATAAAGCCTCCCAGCACAGCCTGCCATCTGGGATCTCCTCGTCAGCTAAAGTTAAAATCAGTGGTTTCACATTGATTGATTGTTGTCTTTTTGAGACAGGATCTCTCTATGCAGTTCAGGCTAGCCATGCACTCACTTTGTAGTCCAGGCTGGTCTCAAACTTGCAATGATCCTCCAGCCTCAGCCTTCTGAGTGCTAGTACTACAGGAGTGCACTTCTATGCCAGGCTTTCATGTTGATTTAAACTCGCAGTTTTTACAGCATTCTACACTCTACGCGGTGCTCACTTGTTGATTACCATGCCCTGCATCCTCTCACCATGGCTCTAACTTACTTAACAAGAAATCAGCTCTCTGGGTCCTTGGCTTCAATTCAAGGAATGGATGTAAACTGGCTATTTGAGTAAAATTTTTAAAATAAATAAACAAAAACAGGCTTTGTAGGCACCTTGCCAAATGCCATGGGGTGTGGGGTGCTGAGACTACGCAATCACTGAACTCATACACACACGATGGAGCACTGGCTGGATGAACCGCAGCTCAGGAAGCCAAGAGGGCAGTGTGTTCTGTCGAGAGCTCAAGTTTTTGCTTTGGTTTTTTTTTTTTTTTTCAGACAGGGTCTCACCATGTAGCCCAGGCTGACCTTGAACTCACAGGGATCCTCCCACCTCAGCCTTGGCTGTGCTGGATTACAGTTTGTCACCATGCCCAGCTCTGTCCTTTGCACTCTGAATCTGTGGCCTCCCATGGCTCACCCTTCCTCTTCAGTTAAAGGATCAGAGAGCCTCCTGACGCAGTAGGAGCTGACTGTAAGGATGAGGGGAATACAGGAGCATGGGGTGGCTCTTCTGCCGAGCTCGGGAATATTGGCATGTGGCCCCTGTGCTGGTTCTGCCTCTCTGTTGGACTTCACAGCATGTGTGTGTTTCTGTCCGTTTTTTTCTGTCTTCTGGGGATTGAACGCAGGGCCTTTACCCTGAGCTATACCCCCATCCTGAGCTATATCCCCACCCCTATTTTTATTTTTAGAGATAAGCTCTCTCAGTTGCTCAGGCTGGACTTTGGACTTGAGATCCTCTTGCCTCAGTCTCCATTTCACAGTCTCTTTTCCGTGCTTTTTCTTAGCGAGTCTGTTCCATTCTTGGCTTCTTTCTGAGACTGGCTGTCTCTGCAAACTCATGGCCTCTCCGTAGCTTGTACGTCAGGCTTCTAAATCGCTCTGTCTTGCCAGAGCCTGAGCCCCAGTCCAGAGCCCGCGGTCCTCAGAGCTCTGCCCCTGGCTGGCTTGGGCTGGGCCGTCAGGAGCTAGCCCTATTTTCATCACCACCTCTGTTCTCCTTTAAGTCTCAGCTTATAGAGCACAGAGGTGGGAGGGTCAGAGTCTGGTGGTCCTACTGTGGGGACCCTGGAGAGCACAACAGTGGAAGTCAGGTCACTTCCTAGCAACAGTCCCTCATGATGACTTGGACAGCGGGCACTGCGTGGACTGCCCCAGCCCCTCTCACTGATGTTCATGCAGAAGGAAAGAAGTGAGGACCTGCAGGAGGTGACAGCCAGTGGTTGTGTTATCTCAGGCTCCCACACCAGTCCCTGGTATGGCTGCTGGCATTTCCTGCTCACCCTGGCTATCGCGGCCTCCTCAACCAGCTGCCTCACTGGGGAAGAGGTCAGCGTGAGGCCCGCAAAGCTAAGTGGTGGGGGAACATCCCTGAGTGGTGCTTCCCAGCTGTTTCCTTCTGAGACACAAAGGCGCTCTGCCTCAGCCTCCTGAGTGCTGGGGTCACAGGTGTGGACCCCACACTCGACTTTAGTACCTGGGAACCTAAACTCTTGGTGGCTGCCAGAGACTTAGAGGTCTCTGGTGCTTAGGTAGATGCTTAGGTATGTGAGCAATGGTACTTGCACCAGTGAGCCCTGACCCTGCGCTGCCCCACTGGGGCCCTGGTACCGACTCTGCTCATCTCCTCTGCTTTGGATAGGAGATGGCCTGCTCCAGTGTGCTCCAGGGTATACCGTGTGGGGGAAACACAGCATGGCCCTGGGACGCTGGGCTCAAGGCCCTCTTCTGAAGCACATGGTCTACAGCAGGAATGGACTGCTGACTTCTGGGCATCCCCAAGGCAGCCTCGGACACACAGGGCACCTCGGTCTTTATAACCTCTGGCTCTCTGCGCCTGTCTTCAGCCATCTCTTCCCTCAGGATCTTCACCCTGCCTACTGGGAAGCGCAGGTCCCAGTGGAGCTCTCTTAATTAAAAGTTTACTTTCAGTTGTGTGTGGTGGTACATCCTGCAATTTCGGCACGGAGGGAGGCAGAGACAGGAGGATTCCAAGTTCAAATACCACCTGGGCAACTTAGTGAATGCCTATCTCAAGATAAAATTTTAAAAAGGCTGGGATGTAGCTAAGGTTGGGCAGAGAGCCCCTGGGTTTCATTCTCAGCACCAAACAACAAAACAGAACAAAACAAAAGGTTTACTTTTCACATGGCACAGCAGCACTGGCCTGGAATGTGAGCACTGAGGGAGGCCCAGGCAGAAGGAAGTTCAGATCCCACCAGAGCAACTTGGTGAGATGTCATCTCGAAATTAAAAAATGGAAAGGGCCACAGCGTGTAGAGTGCCCATGGGTCGGACTCCTAGAACTACCAGAAAAAGTTGGCTTCTGGAAATTGTGGCTCTTGCATAGCCCTTGGGGTGTGTGCCAGAACTCACTCTGAAAGGACTGAAGCCTGGTGGAGTGCACTCTGCCTGCCGATTTACTCGCATCTTCAGAAAGGGTTGACCCAAAGGCCAGGTTCTCAATGGCACTGAGCTTCACACCCTGCTTACTTGGGTGGGCAGGTGCTTTTGATCCAGAGGTTTCTCCAGAATCTCCTAAAGTACAGTTTCCTCCCACCCAATGTAATTTCTACCAGTGGCTTTAAAGAGTCACATTCTATGGTGGCTCAGGACTGTAATCCCAGTACTCGGAGGCTGATAGAAGTCTGAGCCCAGCCTAGCCCAGCCTTAAGAGCTTGGCTCAAAAGTAAATAAATGAATAAAATTTCAAAGGAGTCAGGGTTGGTGGCGCGTGGCCATAATTCCAACACTCAGAAGGTAGGACAGAAGGTCATTTTAAGCTCAAGGCCAGCCTGAACTACACAGCAAGACCCTGTCTTAACCCTGGCCCCAAATTTTTCTTTAAAGGTTAGAGATATAGCTCAGTGTGAAGGCGCTGGGTTCAATCTCCAGTGTCACTAAAAAAAAAAAAAAACAAAAAAACAAAAAAACAAAAAAAACCAAACAAACCTAATCCTATCACCTCCCTTACATTAAGAGAAACAAAAAAGAAATGAAAGAAGAGAAGAACAGGCAGAGGAGCTGAACAGTGCCCAAGGGGATAGGGAGAAACAGTAACTGCACTGCAGGCCCTTGGCTCTGCCTTCCCAGCAAACTGAGCTCCATCTTCTGCCAAGGGCTCAGAGGATTCTCTCCTCCACAGGGGCTCCTATTTCCATGTTTTCTAGGTCTTCTGCTGTTCGTGACTTTAAAAAGTGCTGGAAACTATGGAATAATTTAAAGAAAACAGCACTTAGGAGCCTTCCATCACACAGAACTGCTCTTAATTCACATCTTACGGCATTTCCTGCTCAGCTGTTCCCTCCGTACACATTTTAAACCGAGCTGTCATCTTTCAGGACACAGAATTCTGTATCTCATTTATCCTTTTCTAGCACCATGCTTTACTTCTGCCATGTACTGGTATTATTTCACAAGGTTCACTGTAAAATTCTCAGTGAAGTAAAGCGGAGTTCTGCTGTCAACTGGTATTAAATTTTCATGCTCTTTTATACTGACTCTAAGACAAAGGAATTTTAAAATTCCAATTCTTACAACTGGCAGGAGAGGAAAGGTTTTTACATTCCCTCTGTCTGTTAAATATTTTAAAAACTGCAAGTTGTGTTTATTTATAAAGCCATTATTCCATTACTCTGTTTTCCCCTGCAAGAGTCTTCCCGGTTATTGGTCAGTGGGCAATAAATGAAAGACCCCTGACCTATAAGACAACTCTGTGAACAGAAAGGGGGGAGAAAACAACGAGATCTAAGGAACCCAGGGTTCGGCTCTTATTTAATGTCCCGGTGATGCTGTCTTCATCCAGGAGACAGAACCATTCGGAGTAGCTCCAGGGGGCAACAGTACAGACGTAGCCCTAGTTACACGGTGGTTAGGGTATCAGTCAGTTTAAAGTCTCCAGCACTCCAGAACTAGTCACAGGCAACTACAGGGCCGCAGCTCAAGTGTGCAGACCTGTTCTGCCCCCTGCTAGGGCTGTGACCACAGGAACCTTGCTCAGGCTAGGTGGGAAGAGAGGTGAAGATTCCTGGATCCACATAGCCCTGCCTCTCGGGACCCTGTGTACAGAGCTTCTCGTGGGCTCCCATGAGATGTGGACGACAAGGGACAGGTGGTGGGGGGTGACACCAAAGGAAGCCTGCTGTCCTGACTTCATGGAAGTACGCCTTCTGTCTTCTGGACCAGGGTGTACTCTTATTTCTGCTTTTTTCGTTTGCTCCTTTTCGGCCCAATTTGCTCTGCAGAGCCAGTTTCACCCTGACCCCTCACTTTTCAGATAAACCTGATCATGTTCTGGAGGCGAAAAGGATCAGGAATACATTTAATCGGTGACTTATTTCTAAAAGGAACTACCTGACTGTCCCCCTCTAACAAAACAAATAAACTAAGCCTTTTTCCCACAGAGTGAGGACAGATACTTTAAATATCACTGAATATTTAACCCTCACACAGAGTCCTTTAGGTAGTAAGTAGCTTACCTAGTTTGTTTATTCCCCAGGGGATATGCTCATAATCAAAATGAAACAACAAAAGCAAGGAGTTCCAAGCTGGTTTTCACAGCTAAGGGTGGACACAATTCTCAACAAAAGGAGGCTTCCTAGAGTTTTTCATGTGAAAGGCAGCCAGGCAATCCCATCAGACTCAGGAAGGAACAGAGATGGATGGGAAGACAAGAGGTGAAGATTTGATGGGAAACAAGATTATTTCCTAGTACTAGGGATCCTTCTCCTGCCTCGTACATGCTGGGCAAATGCTCTGCCCTAAACTCTACCCCAGCCCCAAAGATGTTATTTCTATGTCCTGGAGAACAGTCCCAAGCAACTTACCTGTCACAAAGAAAAACAGTGATTGCGCCATGGAAATGCCAGGTAAGCACCTTCAGACAACGGATCTTGAACAATGACACCAATAATGAAGCCAACAGGTGTCACGGGCCTTTGGGAAAGGTGTTCTGTGAGGACAGCAGCCCTGTGGTGCTCTTGCCAAAAATGAACAATGTGAGCACCGTCCTGGAGCAAGAGCAGAAACCGGATAGAGAGAAAGCCTACACACGACTCACCAGTAACATCACCCCCTCAAAAGCGTCAAGAGCAAGAAAGACACAAAGGAAGGGGCTGTCACAGGTGGTTATTGGCAACGAGCTGGCGGAAAGACAGCCTTTTAACCAAGGTGCTGGGAACATGCAGAAAACAGTCTAGTCCCGTACCTCTCCACCATATACTAAAGTAAAACCAAACTGGATCAAAGATCCAAGTGTTAAAATGCAAATATTTAATCTGCTGGAAGATAAAATAGGTACAACTCAAAGTCACAGGCACAGGCAAGGACTTTCTGAGCAACAGATGGGATCACATCAAATTATAAAGATTCTACACAGAAAAGGAAACCAACAGAGTGAAGAGACATCTATGGAATGGAAAAATATGTTGCCAGATACTCCTAAGTCTAGAATATATAAAAGTCATCTAGAATATATAAAAATTTAAAATATTAGGTCCTCACCAAATAAAAAAGCCCATCAAAAACTGGGCAACCAAAACAAAGAGACACTTTTCAGAAGTACAGAAGACCAATAAGTACATGAAAAAACATTAATATCTCTATTAAGAAATGCAAATTAAAGGTACACTGAGATTCCATCTTACCCCCAAAACAATGTCTATCATCATCAAGACATCAGAGAACAACAAATGCTGGCAAAGCCAGGTGTGGTGGGGTATACCTGTAACGCTAGCACTTGGGAGACTGAGGCAGGAGGACTGTCGTAGTTCGAGGCCAGCCTGAGCTACACTGAGAGTCCGAGGCCAGCACGCACTACAAAGCAAGAAGAAACAAAAACCAAAACCAAAAACTAAGCCAAACCACACCAAAAAGAAATGCTAGAGGCTGGGGCTGGGGTGGGGAGGAGCTCAGTGTAGCAGAAGTGTAAACTAGTACAACCACGATGGCAACCATTGTGGAGACTCCCCAAAACTTAAAACTCAAGATTACAGCTACCCCTGCTAGCTAGCACTCCAAAAGAGCTAAGGACCTCATGTTGTTACAGTGACACATGCGCACCATATTCATAGCAGCACAACTCAGCATAACTAAGTCTTAGAAATAGCCTACATGTCCACCAATGGCTAAAGAAAATATGGCATTTATACACAATGCATCCTAATCTGTCATAAAAAATAAACTTTAGTCATCTGTAGGAAAATGCATGCATCCTGAGGCCATAACATGGAGCTTAAATGTGAAAAACATAACGAGCAAAATAAAAGATACTAGGAATTAGGGAGACTGGTGGTCTGCAAAGGCAAAGGAACCAAGAATAGGGTGGAGGGGAGGACATAAAAAGAATGGAGGTGAACGCACATGGACCAACTCTTCATGAGGACTGTAATCACTGTGTACCGCAAACATGTACGAAGAAAAGACCAAATTAAACTAAAAATAAAAAGGGGTAGAAAGGTTGCTCAAGGTGAAGATCCTGGGTTCAAACCTCTGTCCCCTCCAAAAAAAGGGTAACAAATTAACAGGAAGAAAATAAAGGCAACCAAAGACAGAGTGACTAAATACACATGATATCAAGATTGGATCCTGGATCAAAATTTTAAAAAAATTTTTTTTCCCCAAAAAAGGACCAAAATAAAACAAATATTTTTCCTCCAAAAAGAGTGGGACCCTTAGCCAAATTATTAAAAGATCTGCAGGTTAGATAATAGCATTGATTTTCTCATGTTGATCATTGCAGTGTATTATTTAAGAAGTACGGAGGGGTCCTGTCTCCAAATTCCTCCCAGATGGTTCAGGGGGGAAATGAATATATTTACAGAGAAACAAATGGTAACTCAAGTGGCTATCAAATGGTGAACCCTTGCACAATCTGGCTGAAGGTACATGGAAAGTTTTTTACACAATTTCTGTAACCTCTCTGTAACCCTGAAATTAGTTCAGTTCCAACTCTTATAACTCTCTGCATATGACATGGTCCCAAGATAACATGGTCCTGATATTTATAAATAGTTCAATTCCAATTCTTGTCTTTTGAAATTAGTCCATGGTAAAAGTTTAAAAGGGTAAGAGAGACCTCCTTCAGTTGGTGACTTTCTGACCTTTGCTTTTATCTTTCTTCCTGCTCAGAATCAGGGTGTAGTGCTAGAGATGGGGGGTAGCCAGCCCGCGGGCACAAGAAAAGTCCCATCCCGGGGTGGCTGGGAAGAAGGGTGCCGACTGGGGCCCAGAAGATGACCTGGTGACTCTGTGGTCCTGGATGTCCACCTCCTACCTGACAAAGAAACCCGAGCTTAGCCTTCCGGGGCAGTGAAAGGCGGTCCCACCTGAGACAGCAATGATGAAGAATTCGCTTAAGACCGCAGTTCAAAAGTGGCAGAACAGAACAAAAACCTGGGTCCAAGTGTGCAAGAGAAATCTCAATCTCTCTCCCTCCTTCCCACTCACCCTAAAATAAGAACACAAATTGAGTCCAGATCAAGGTACACCCAAGGGAGAGGGCTGTGGCAGAGCTGGGCCGGAGACAGCACCTTGAATGTTTGCTGAATCAATAACCGAAGAAACCAAGGCCATCTTCTCTCAGGATTCTGGCATACTGGGCTATTTTCAGAGCTGAAAAAACCCTGCTGTATTTCTGTGGGTGTACCACTGTGGCTGTAGTTAGTCAGCAGTTTCATTCAGCTTCCTGGCTCACTCTCACCTCTCCATCGCTTCATCCATCCTTCCCTCCCCTCTCTCTCAGCCCTCTGCCCTCTCTTCCCCCATCAGCTCCTAAAGCTCCAAGTCCTCCCAGAGAGGAGGAACTGAGAAAGGACCCCAGGAAGCTCTCCAAGCAGAGCGGCTCCAGCTGAGACCTGGACCAGCCTTCCCAGCCTTCCCTTCCCGGCAGGGAAAACTGCAAATTGCTGCAGCAGGGAGCCCTGGCAAGGAGGAGCCACTGGAGGCAGAAGAGCTAAGACTGCAGGAAGGCCCTGAATTCAGGCCAGGCCAACTCAACACACATCTGGGGTGCTTCTCAAGTTCACAGGGATGGCTAATCTATACTTGAAGAAAGCATATTAGAAGTGTCATTGCCCAGATTCATTTTAAGGTGTTTTTTTGGGACAGGTACCACTAAGTTCCCCAGGCTGGCCTTTAAACTTGTGATCCTCCTGTGTCAGCCTCCCAAATAGCTAGGATTACAGATATGTACCATCACACTCAGTTGAGTTCTGAACTTTTTCAAAACAAGGTCCTGATGTTTAGCAGACCTTCAAATAACTACTGTGACACCAGTACAGCCATTTTGCTCTAGAGAGGCTGTGGACGCTGCACCAGTTAGGCCGGGCTGTCATACATTTGGGAGACACTTCTAAGACTTGGGGCTGTGCGGCCTGGGTTTTCCAGGCTTTGTGGCCTTGTATGAGCATGCGAGGGGTAGAAAGAAGCTCTGTGTGTATCTTAGCTGGTGCGGCACTTGTGAGACTAAAGGAAAGATGTCATTCGGGACCTGGGTCAGGCAAAGGAAGGCTCCTCTTTTGCCTATGACCTTCCATCCAAATGGCTGGGGACTCATGAGTACCAGGTGGAGACCACTGTCCCTGGTCAATCCCTCCTTCTTTCCCGAGCCACCTGCCCACACCTGGCCTAGACCCTCTCTGCCTCCAAACTTGGGGTACTGAATCTATGATCCCCGGCTATCTGCACCTTATGATCCATCCTAGGAATGTGCTGGAGTTGGGGGCTGGAGGCTCAGTTCAGCAAGAAAGCACATTCTTGGCAGTGCCACCGAAACAAAAACAAAACAAACTGCAACTGGGAACTGGGGATAGGGCTTTTGAAAAGTTCTGGGCTGTGGTCTGGGCCTACCTCAACAGACACTTTTGATTTTAAGAGACAGACAATCCTGCTAAGTGGTCCAATATCTGTTCTCCACCTTCACTCTAGTCACAGACTCAAGCAAGCAAGTCCATAATAAATCACCTGAGGTTGGGTGGAATCCTGGTATCAGCCACTAAAATGAACTTTAAAGCCTGGGTCTAGGGCTGGGGATTTAGCTCAGCGGCAAGCAGGCAGTCGTGAGTTCAATCCCTAGTACTGATAAAAAAAAAAAAAATTAAGTAACACCTGGATCTAGCTGTGGCCTGGGACAGTAAAATGCCCATCCTGTCACCACTATTCAGGACCTGCCTGTTCAGTGAGCTGGAGGGGGCGTGAGAAGTGGCGGTGGGTAGCAGAGCAATGACAACAAGTTCTCTGAAGGAAGCAAGAGTGTCACAGCTCACATGAACGCATCTCTCTACCATTTCATGACGTCTTTTGGAACTGAAAATGACTTAGGGGTTTCACAGGCAATTATGTTCATTGCATTTTCATAAAAGTAGAAATATACTTTCTATTAGTACATTTCCTGTTGAAAGGCCAGCTTCGGACATCCACAACTTAAAGGTGAGTTTTAACATGGCTTGCGTTTTGAGAGGGTTCAGTCCATAGTCAGCAAGTTCCAACACAAAGCATTATGGTGGAAGGGTATAGGGGAGTTCAGTTCATGGTGGCCAGGAAGCAGGGCAAGGGACCAGTGCTAGAGGGGAAGGGGTCAGGGACAGATACAGACCCAAGGTCACACCTCCACAACCCAATGACACACACAGAAATGTACCAATCAATCCCCTGGGTAAATCTCAAAGCAAGCCAACCAACCTGACCTTCCATCCTAATGTCCCCATAGCTTGGATTTTTTTTTTAAGGTGAAGATTTGCTTGCAGATACAAGTTACTTTCATTAAATAATACAGTATAACATGACCTCTTGAACCTTTTGCAGAACAACAGAACTATCACTAGCAATATAGTAGTGGCACTGCTGAAAATTTTTTTCCAAAAATAGTTTTGGTAAGCAATTAAGTCTGTCAGGGGATGCACTGAGCACGGACTGTTTTTCCTATTTTGATAAACTGTGTCCTGGCACAGAATTCCAGCTTTGAGTAATAAACTCCCTAATTGTTGTGTTGTATGCTGTGAGATGAGCTGAGGGTTCCCATTTCTTGCTTTAGGGATGGGCATCTGACTCAAAGCCATTTAGAACACCTCCAACCCTGGACTTCAGAAGCTAGCTGGACAAATGGGTATGCAACCCTACAAACTCCATGACTTAAGGAGGTCTTTGCTGCAACAATGGGGAAAGGGTTTGCAGTCTCCCTTGATAAATCTGACCTGGGAGACTGCAGGTCCCAGCACGACTGTGACCCACTATGAAGCCAGAGAAGGGAATCAACAAGGAGAGGACAAAAAAAAAAAAAAAAAAAAAAAAAGAAAAGAAAAGAAAAAACAAGGAGAGAACAATCCGGAAAGAGTGAAACTCAGATGTTGATGTTCCGGAGTAGAACACAGCTGAAGTAGCAAGCTTTTTAGCAGTCTTGCCCATACAGCCAGAATCTATAAACACTCAGTTGTTAAGCAGGTGATACACACATAAGACAGCCCCAATCTTCACTCTGGCCCTGACTTGATTGATTGCAGGGTATAAGAAACGAGACACTCACTATGTTCCAAGTACCAATATTACCTAATAAAAGTCTAAGAACAAGTGCAGGAAGCAGTAAATTCCTTTGGTAAAGGTGCAACAGGAAGCCAGAGCTCCAGAGCACAGGCCACACAACCACCCCAGGCCTCCTAAGTGGGCAGCTCCTCAACATTTTGCCCCTGAATCCTTTTACTTACATGAAACTGATCAAGTGGGGTTAGATTCTTGACTTGTGGAGTAGCATGGGGCCCTAAAACCCGCTTTCTTATACCCTGCAATCATCTAAGAAATCCCTAGGGCAGTGAGCTTCCAAGATGCAAACTGCACTGTGGCACATGAACCCTAGGTTTGCCACCACTGCCCTAGGACTTAAAAATACTTTCCATAGTGCTGCGCAGAGCACATTAAGGATGGATGAAGAAGCTGTGTGTGTGTGTGTGTGTGTGTGTGTGTGTGTACTTTTTTTTCTTTTGTGACAGGGTCTCACTATGTAGCTCAGGCTGGTCTTGAGCTCACTATGTAGCCCAGATCTTCCTGCCTCAGCTTTCTGAGTGCTGACATTACAGACATGCACCAACACACCCAGTCCTTCTATATGTAGATATGGAATAATCTTCAAATACACTAGAAAGAAAAAGGTAGGGTGGGGCACAGTTCAGGCTCAGGCCAGAAAGGACCAATCCCTGGATTTGATCCCTGGGTTTCAATCTCTCTCTCTCTCCGTCACTCTCTTTCTCTCTCTGTCTCTCTCTCTCACACAGACACACACACAGACACACACACATAGAAGCAAGTATAGAATAGTGTGTACAATGTGCTGTCTTTGTCTTATTAAAAAATGGCAGCCAAGAAGTGCCCAAAGAGTTTTGAATATGTATCTTTTTGCACATTTTACTTTAGCCACATGAATGTAATTATTAAAATAAGAAGGAAACTACTGCACTGGTGGAGGGTACCTCAAAGCAAGACTGGTGGCCACTGGGAGCCTGGTGTTTCTCCAAGGGCTGAGATCTGATCCTGGATGTGTCAGTCCTCTACCTCACAGACATTTATCTCAAACATTTAATAAAAGCTAAGTGTCACTCAAAGCCAGCATTAACACCATTCTCCACCTGCACCTCCACCAGGGAGGTCTGCTCTGTAACACAGGTGTCCCTAGCGGGAGCTTCCTCCTCAGGGAAGCCACCACTCGACATGGTGACCAAGAGCTGTGTTGTGCCAGGCCTGCATAAGCACTGGAAACAAAGCGATTCACAAAATGACTCAAATCTTTACTCCCATGGGTTCAGAATTCTGGTAGAGGAAACATGTGAACATGTCAGTGAACATGACACAGAGAGGTAAAATATATTATACTGCACCTTCCCCCCATTTGATAAAACTCAAAACTGGGCTGTATCTCTTGGTAGAATACACCTTCTTGAGGGCAGGGCTTCCCTCTCCTTCTCTAGGCATGCTTGCTGGTGCCGTCGATCCATGGGAACCAGGAGAATGCTGTGCTAGATGGATGGAGCAGGGGAGCAGGCACCACTGAGTAGGCAGCAGCTAACAGCCTTTATTTTATTTTCATTTTAAATTTTGAGACAAGGTCTCTCAAAGTTGCCCAGGCTAGATGAAACTTGCAAGACTCTCCTGCCTCAGCTTCCCTCAGTGCTGAGATCACACCTGGTATAACCAGCCCTTACCTATCTGTGATGCATGTCAAACACAAATATTCTTTCTAGTCATTCTCTTACACAAGTATAAGGATTGACAACACTCTACCCCACCACCTCTAAACTGAGAAACTATCTTGTGCAATGATGGTTCTAAGCTTTTGTCAAGATTTCCACTGGAAAGCAAAAATAACAGGGAAAGTGAGCCACTAAAGGAACTAGTTTTTAAAAATGGACTTTAAACCAATGAATTGAGCTGGGTGCTCCACTGTTGGGTTTTGTTTAGAAAAACAAAAATCGTTCTCTTTCATTCAAAACTTTGGATTATAATATTTTAATGATTCACAGAATTTTTATTTTGAATGCTGAGATTTGTGAAAGTCAGAAGTACAATCATATAATCCAGGTATGGTGTCAAATCCCTGTAATACCAGCCTCTTGGGGCAATGAGGAAGAAGGATCTAAAGTTGGAGGTTAACCTGGGCAACTTCAGTAAGATCCTGTCTTACTGAAAAAAAAAAAAATTTTTTTTTTTCCTGTGGTACTGGGGAATGAACCCAGTGATGCTCTACACTTGAGCTACATTCCCAGCACTTCTTATTTGAGATGGTCTTGCCAAGTTGCTCAGGCATTTCTGCTAAAATTTTAAGGTGCTGCACTTTGCTACTAAAGACTTCAAGAAGCTGACATCCTGTGCCCCTTCCATCTCAGAGCCCCATCCTCTAGAATGAGGTGAGGTGATGTGGGATGAGGTGAAGCCTGGGGAGAAGGGAGTGTGAGGATTGGGTAAGGTTATCTGCACACATTACTTGGCACTAAAGTGCTATGTACTTATTGGTTACTTTTTTTTAGACTGCAACGAATGCCCCCATGGAGAACATCTGACAGAAAATGTCAAGTGTCTCGTTTTAAAGCAGGGCACAATGCTAGGTGCACAGTATTTTTGGCAGTGCCCCTCCCAAGTATCCCAGGATTAAGACCTCAGCACTGAAAAACCATTCACCATAGTCTTATAATAGATGTTTCCTATAATTCCCCTTCCTAGATGAAAACAGGACACTTCCTCTAAGCACAGCATTCATCTACTCTTGCAACGGTTTATTTGTTTATCCATCTGTCTCACTTTTCATGAGACTGGTAAGCAAGAGACACAAAAGCAGGCAGCATGGTCCTGCCACTAGCGGTGGGGGTCAGAAGGTTTTACTGAGCATGGGTGCATGTCCATAGCTTTCAGGGCAGCGTGGCACAGCTGCTAACGAAGAGGCAGGAGCTGGAATCAGGAGCCAGGGCACAACGCGTGCATGCCATGAAGGAATCCGGGTTTTTCTGTGAAGGGCTCACTGGAAGACGACAGAAAGAGAACTGACACAGACGCATGTTCTCCTGTGATGCTCACCCATGGGTGCACTGGGGGCCGCTCTATAGGGAAGCCAAAACTGAATGCAGACAAACTAGTTGGAGGCAACTGCTTTAATCTCAGGGAGAAATGAAGAGATGAATCTAAACCATGCCAGGAGAAATGAGGGAGAATAGAGGACCTGTATGAGAACTATTCTATAAATAAATAAAAAACAGAGGGCTATTGATTGGCCTGTGAAGGTTTAAAGCCAGTCTTTCTCCCTGGCTTCCTGCTGTTAGTCTAGATGTCACTGGATAGGGCTCTACTGAGCACGGAAGAGAATGCAGAAGGCGTATCGATTATTTTGTCTTTAAGGAAGGCAAAAGAGGTGGATGGGTTCAATTTGAAACGCTGCATTTGAGAGCTGCAGGGAATCTGAGTGAGAGGTACCTCAGGCGGCTAACCAGACGGCGAGATGGAATCTAGGAAAGTCTCAGGATTATTCCAGAAGCATGTGCCTGGCAACCTGACTGCAAAATGAAAAGATACACTGATCTAGAAAAAAAAGACATTTTTGTTCAAAAATAAAGTGAACCTGGCAACACACAGTTGGGATTTCATAGCAAAATATGATGAACCGGCTGCCTGACACTTGGGGACAAGCGCATCCCAGCCTCCCACAGCAGGCCGAAACAAGACTCACGGGTTCTGCTCGCTGGCAGGGAGGCCAGGGGTACCCAGGCTGGGGACTAGGGTTCCCCTAGCAAATGGACGGGAGAGCTGGGCTCGCGCCCTCCAGCGGCAGTGGGGCGAGAGTCTCCAGCATCCCTGCCACCTAACAAAGCCCCGCAAAGGAAACCAATTCGTTACGGAAAAGCACTGCGACCCTGCGAAGGCAGGCGCCCTTTACCTGTCACGCCGGCCAAAGGGAATGTCACTTCTGACACCACGCAAGATCCCAGGCTCCACAGCCGGCAGTGGGTCCAGCTCTGGGCAGTCAGTCACACACCCCACAAACCACCGCGCGTCGCCGGGAGGTTAAAGCTCTGCTAGCAAGTAAGGGCTCCCACCACATGGGTGCGGGCGGCCGGCCGGCGGGAGCGACGCTCGAGGGGCGGGCGTGACGCTCGAGGGGCGGGTAGGGGCGGAGCCTGCTCCGGAGGCGGGGCCCGATGCTCTTTCGCCTTCGCTCTCGGAGCCGCCACGTAACGTCACGTAACGCCACGTCCCCGCGCATGCGTAGCGCGGTCTGGGGAGGCTGCTTCCGGGGAGAGTGGGGCAACCGGTTGGGCTTGCGGCCGGCGAGTGTAGCGCGCGGGCGTGGGAGCCAGGCCTTGCGGACGGAGGGGGCGTTGTCTTCTTTTCTGTCCCGGAGGGGCCGGTGAAGCCGGGAGCTGAACTGCAAAATGAACTTTCTTCGCGGGGTCATGGGCGGTCAGAGCGCCGGACCCCAGCACACGGAAGCCGAGACGGTGAGGGGAGCGGCGGGTGCGGGGAGCGCCGGCCCGGCCTGGGAAGGGTGGTGCGGGCCGCACAGTCTCCGCACCCGCGGCCGCCCGTGTCCCCGGCGCGCGTCTCGCCGCCCACGCCCCGCGTCGCGTGCCCCCCTCGATGGTGTACGGGCATAGGAAGAGCGCTGGAGGTTTAAAGCCCAGCTGTTGGCGACCGCAGCGGCCAAGAATAAAACTATCTCAGTGGGGCACGGAGCCACCTGCTCCCGTCCCGTCGCCGGCCACCCCCCGTGCAGTGAGTGCAGATTCCAGCTGTGGGCGCCCCCAATCCGTGTCACCCCGCGAGGACGCGCTGGATCGATGGGCTGGAGGTCTCCCGCTCAAACAAGGAGTGGGAGACACGATTTGCAGCGTCATTTAGAAAGAAAATTGTTAGTTAGCGAAAACAGTATCTGACAGTTGCGTAGGTATTAGGCTGCGGATCAACTTATTTGGAAGCTTGCTTAGTGTCTGTTGGAACTGTGTATGACTTTTCTTTTTTAAGAAACTTTTGTTGGGAATAATTTAAGTGATAAAAAGTGGCTGTGACACTTACAAGGTAAAACTCTGAGTTGTGCTCATGGACAGGTTCGTGTCTGGAACCCCGTCGGATAGTAGTAGGAGTTTTCGCTTGTCAGGCTCGTACTTCGTGCTAGATTCTGGGATTGACCTGTTTATACTCCACACTGACAGATGAAGAAATGAGATGCAGATAGGTGACGTAGCCTGTGTGTCAAGGTCTCTGCTCGGCCTCTGCGGAGGCATAAACTTCAAAGACTGAACAAATTGCTGATGTCCGGATTTTGTTTTATTTGAGAGTCTATATAACATTAAATTAATCTCATAAGTCTGAGTTAGAACTTAAGTCAGGCAAGGCCTGTGCTGCTGATCTAGACATCCAGCCTCGGTTAGAAGTGTTTAAAGCAGAAGTTGAAAGCTGGAGACTCAGTCCTTCCTTTGACAACCAAGAGAGATCCCCTAACTGGACATGCGCGCTTACACACACACACACACACACACACACACACACACCAAGAGAGATCCCCTAACTGGACATGCGCGCTTACACACACACCCCGAACACACACTAACTACACGCTGGCAGGCAGGCACACACACACACACACACACACACACCCCCTGAACACACATAACTACACGCTGGCAGGCAGACACAAACACACACACACACACACACCCTGAACACACATAACTACACGCTGGCAGGCAGGCAGAGTCATGATATGTGGCTGCATTTCTTCATTTCCTCATGGCAATGAGACAGCCACCTACCCTACTAGAAAACAGTGTTCTCTCCAGATTACCATAGTCACAGCCCTTATCTTCAGCTCTTGTTGATTTATTTTCTGTGGTATTTGGGCTTGAGACAAGTTGGGAATCTTGTGTCTTTTGTGTGTTCCTGGTTTGTAGTATACCTTAGTAGGGCTTGCTGTGCAGTTATTTGAATCCTAGCCCTCCACCTTGATTGAATCGGACATGTAAGAGATGGATAATACCCTAAGGAGAGTGAAGAAAACCCCTTCTTCTGAGAGTGCAGTGAGGATTAAGAGAAATGAGAATTGGAACCTGTCACTTGGTAGATGTTCATACAAGGTTGTTTTAACAGGTAAGTTAGAGGAAAAATACCATTTTTATTTCATAGGTGGTTTTGTTGAAGTGACTTTTGTAGAGTAGAGCTGAGTATGGTGACACACATCTGTAATCCCAACACTGGAGCCTGAGGCAGGAGGATGGTGAGTTGCAGGCCAGCCCAAGTTACATGGCACGACCCTGTTTCAAAATAAAACAACTCATGCAGTGTAGGATTTTAAAACTGGAAGACTCCTTTCCTTGTCATCCAAGTTGAGCCTCCTTATTTTACAAGAATAGATCACTGAAGCAACTTGTATAGCATTGCAGAGTTGGGACCAGAACACTGTTCTGTTCACTGTGAATGGAACAAAAATGTTTACATCATGATTTCAGAATGGTGTCTGAGTGTTACTTGTGTAAATTATGTATATAAGTTGAAAGGAAAGTGACAATCTATGTGCTTTGTCTGCCTTTGAGTGTGTACACTTAACTTGAAAAGTAATTTATCTTCTGAAGGCTCAGAGCTACAATATGAAGAAAACTTGTTTTGCCATCTCATTTTATTAGGATGTACAAGAAGGAATCCTAGGTCACTAATTTAGAAGTATTTACAGTGCACCAGAGGGGAATATAATATTAGGTTAGTTGTTTTAATTGATGATTTGATCTGGCAAGATACTTGACCTACCAGAGCTTGGAACCTCTGTCTTCTATATTACCATTTAGCTTTATGTGGCTTCCTCCTTTTTGCAAAGTAGAATCATTTACTATGGTTTTATATCTTTCTTACCTTTTCTGATCGAAGACCTCTTTGTCTGAATTCTACTTGTTTTTCAGATCCACCAGTGTCTTTTCAAAACTTCTTTGCTCCTTTCTCTCCCTTCCCTTCTTCTCTGCCTCTCCCCTTTTTCTTTCCTCTCTCTTCTAACCTCTCTCCTTTTCCTTCCCTTCCTGCTGAGGCCCAAACAAGGGCCTTGTGCAGGCCAATTTTAAGAGGATTGAGTGTTACCCATTTGAACCCCTCAACGATAAAATCCTAATGTCTTTGGATTTGAGAAGTAATTATAATCATGCTTGACCTGAGCTATCTTTGAGTGGAAAATATACAAATTCTTTATATATGTGCATTTACTGATGGTAAGTGCGATCAATACTCTTTGTTACTTTCTTACTTTTTCATGTATGCTGCCTTTGTCTACTGTGGATGTCATAGATAAACCAGACCTATTATTTTTATATCTCAGGCAGAGATGCTATAAACATCCTTTATATAAGAAAGTTAATTCAGCATGCATTTGAAACTTTTGTAGTGTTGTGTTTTGAGATGCTAACATCTGTGATTGCTGTTTATAGTCTTTCTCTTTCCAGCAGTGTGTGGGCTGGAGCCCAGGGCCTGGGTACATTGACAGCCTCTGTGAGGGTCCTGCGGCCCCTGCCCTAAGATGGTTGGTTCATTATGGTCCGCTGCTGCAGAGGACATTCTTGTGGAAAGCTGCTTCATTTCTGGGAGATGCACAGAGAATCAGTGAAGCAGTGTGTTGCCTTGGCTAGCCTATGTGTTGTAATGTAAATTGCACTCAAATCATTGATTCATCTGTAAATGTACTTTAGCTTGACTTTCTACTGTTCTGGGTCTTTTTTTAGATTTATGGTAATCTAGGTCATCTGAAGATGAGATTGACTGTTGCCCCCCCCCCCCCTTTTTTTTAAATCGGTACGGGGGATCAAACTCAGGACCGCCTGCTTGCAAGGCAGGTGCTTATGCCGCTGAGCTAAATCCCCAGCCCCTGACTGTTGTCTTTTTAAATAGAGTCTTCAGTTATAGAGTTAGTTTAAAACAAATTTCAGGCCCCTTTTTGTATTTTAAAAGTCATTTTTTATTATTTTAAAACATAAATTATTTTAATTCTAAAATAAAATTATACTTGGGGAATTTCTGTTCTTAGAAGGTACAGTTTTTTACTGAAAGCAAGATTATGTCATAAAACTAAGTTGGTGTTTAGCAATTATTTGTTGAATAACTGATTGAATAGCTGGAGTTTTAATTGCTATTACCTTTCATTTTTTCATGTTGATTAAGCAGTACTGAACACGAAAGAAAAAAAGACTTACTAGAAATTCTGAGAAAATAGTGCAGGCTATATTATGCTAGTGACCTTGAATTGTTTGTTTGATTGCTTGTTTTTTTGAGACAAGGCCTTGCTATGTAGTTCAGGCTGACCTCTGACTGAATAGCCCAAGCTGGCCTCAAATTTGCAGTGATCCTCTTGCCTCAGCCTATTAAGTGTTGGGATTACAAGTGTATTCCACCATGCTTGGCCTTGATCCCTTCTAGGCTACTTCTGCACCCACAACCAGAGTGGGCCTTCCCTTTATTCACAGAGTTATGCCAAACCAATCAGTGGGTTAATTTAGTAATCGCACATACTTAATCCAGCATCATACACTAGATCCATCTGCCTCTGCAAAGCCCCCTTCTTTGGCTGGCTGAGGCTTTGGGGAGGACATCTAGGTGCAGCCCGGAGCTTCCATATTTTCATTTGCTGGTCCCTCTCTCTACTTCCCTCTGGTCTCTACTGTGTGTCCATGAGGATGAATAAGGGACTGTTAGTGAGCAAATGTTTTTTTTTTTTTTTTTAATTTTAATTGACAGGTTATTAGATTCTGATTTTACTCAACTTCCCTGTTGCTAGTGGGATTATTTATCTTTTCAGTGTTGTAATTGATAAGTGGAGTTGAATCTCAAGTGACAGTTACAGGAATCCCCAGCTTCTGAATGAGTTCCATTCTGGGAGGTGAGTTTGTGCCCTTAGTATCCAGCAAAGTGAGTCTCACACCATACACATGTGAAGTTCTGGCTCCAGTGTTGGTAAGTTGAATTTTACTATATTAAAACAAGGAATACTCGCCCATGACCTCCTATGTGAGCTCCGTGATGCTTCACATCTTTTCTTTGGGCTTTTCTGTGCTTTGTTATACGAAGTGGCAGGTGAAACCAGTAAAGTTTGATTCCTTTTTGACTACCATCTCCAGCTTTAGTTCTTTTCAGAATAATATTATTATTAATTTGGCATAAATCCTTCCACATGTGGAATTACATGTTTGTATATTTACCTAAATAATACACAGCTTCACAGCTAACCTTTTTTGTTGATTAATATGCCTTGGAGACCTATTTTGTTTTATGATGTGACTTGTTGTGTAAGCTAGTCTTGAACTTGTGACAGGCTTGCCTCAAACTTGTGGTCCTCCTGCCTCAGCCTCCTGAGTGCTGGGCTTACAGGCATGTGCCATCTTGCCCAGCTTGGAGGTCTTTTTATGTTAAACATAGAGCTGCAGATACCGGGTTTTGGATGCTGGAGGCTCCTGGAGGTGGTTTCTAGGTTCTTCCTGTCCTGAGCAAACAATTGGTCAAGATAAGCACAAACAGTAGCAAAGTTAATATTATTAAAGTTAGTAAAGGAAACAGGGTCTGTAGATTAAGTTCAAGCCAAGGGAAAGTAGGAAAAGGAGTGGTAGACCCTACAGTGTGAGAGAGGCCACATGCGAGAGCACAGAGTGGCAAAGACTCCGCGGCGAGTGTGCGTCTCTGGCCTGCAGTCCTCAGGCTGAGTCCTCGGGTCCAGACATCCTGTGTGAAACCTGCTTGTGCAGGGCTTGGGAACTGTCCCGCGTGTGTGTCCTGGAATTTCATATTTCACAGGTCACAGCTACTTCCCTGGCCCGAGTTGCTGCACTCTAACCTCCTGTCTCACTACATTTTAAAAATTGTTAAACGTGGCAGGTTTTCCGTCATTCTTATTTGTTCCGCCAGACTCTACTGAAGACCCTGCAGGCTTTGTGCAGACCAAATGAATGCACTCTGTGTGTCTGCCGTCACAGTCCCTCACACCTCATTCCCAGTTGGCCTGGTAATTAGCAGCAGCCCTCTTACATTTTTCCTATTGTGGTCACCTCCTGATTCCTAAGTAAAAGTAATTCTGCCTTAGATTTTACTCACATGGATAATTTGCCCCTTTTAGAGTTGTTTTGCTCAAGTATGGGATTTTTCTGTAGGTTCCAGTTGAGCAGTGCATGCGAGGTGAGCGGAATGTGGGCTGCAGCCAGGCTTGCACACCCCAACATGACAGCCTAGGGCACTTGGTGTGGTGGGCAGCTGAGCGGCCTGGCCTTGCTTCTTGTGTAGTTGAGGCTGGTCTTGCACTTGTGACCGGCTTGTCACTTAGCCCCTGTGCTTCTGTCGCTCACATGCAGATGTGATCCGAATAGTGCCTGTCTTCTGTGGGTTTTGTGAAGATGAAATAAAATATCCCAGTGCTGGAAATGGAACCCAGGGCCTCCTGCATGGGAGGCAAGTCCATCTCTTCTGAGCTACCACCCCAGGCCAGAGGAAGTGACTTTTAAAATGTAAAGCACTCTGAAATAGAGCGAGCACAGAGTAAATGCTGTGTGTGCTGCATTTTACCAGTTTTGAGTTGCACATTAGTGTTTAAACGTCTCTGAAACTCATGATACATCTTATGATTTTAATTGAGGGTCTCTTTTCTTGGTATCAGAGTGGTAGCTTCTGATTGCTCTTTAAATTGTATAATATTATTAACAATCATTAACTATCAGGCCAGTCCTGTTTGTTTCTTTGTTTGTTTGTTTGTTTTGAGACAGGATCTGGTAGTTCAGGCTGGACTTGAATTTACTCTGTAGCCCAGGCTGAACTCAAATTTGAAGTGATCCTGCCTTAGCCTCCTGAATGCTGGGATTATAAGAGTGTGCCTGGCCCATGCCTGGCCCAGGCCAGTGCTTTTTAAGAAAAGATAGAATCTGGATTTTTGTATGAAATATTTTGATTTTTAAATGTTCGCTTAAAAACTTTTAAACCAGGTAGGGCAAATGGCTTTTTGAGGTAGTAAATACAGTATTGCTAACTAGGTTAAAATTAAATACAAACTATTTTGAATTTTGAGCGTGAAGTAGCTTGAGTTCATCTAGTTTACACCTGGGTTATAGATGATGAAAGATCGAAAGATTGTAGTGTCCGGCCAGGTACTGTTCTGTCAGTTCCCCTTGCACTGTCGTCTGCTTCCGGAGGACCGTGTGTCCCCAGAGCCAGCACTGTGTGCACTTCCGTAGTTGCTCACACACAGGGAGAGCAGTGGGAAGCATGTCATCCAGGGTGCACATGCCCAGCAGAGGACATGGCCATTGCTGCTGTGCTACTTCATCTCCCCGTTAACAGCGTCCTTCTCATGGTCTGTCAGAGTTACAGGTTTGCTTCTTCATGCCTTTGGCTGGGAAGTTCCCTGTTATGCTGCCCTCACGTGCTGTCCTGACTTGAGCACAGGTCGGTGTGTGTGCCTTCAGAGATGCATCAGCCGGGGTTCACTCAGCCTGAGTTACAGGGCTGCTGGCCCCGAGTTCAGTGTTAATGATTAGGAATAAGTACTAACTACTTGTCTCTGAAGAGAAATGCGCTTAGAGCAAGTATTTGTATTGCTTGTGCAGAGAAAGGCTCCGTGAAGCCAGCCCTGTGTTCCCCTAGGAGCTCTGGCAGGTGTCCTCTCATGAGGGTGTCACGCGGTGCTCACCTGCTGTGTTTACCCAGTGGATACCAGCGAGTCGGTCAGGTGTGTGAGAGCAAGTGTTAAAACAACAGCAAGGTCTGGTAGATCTGCAGATTTCTTTGGTTTCCCTTTTGGTTATGGAAGTAGAGTGAAAACACGCTCGCTGTAGTAAGTGGTTCAGAGGAGTGAACCCTCCTGTCTCACTTCCCGTCGCCAGGTGTAATCGCTCATAGTTTGCTATGCAGCCTTTGAGAGTGTTTTTGATCATTTTGTTTCACTGGGTTTTTTGGTTTTGTGTTTACCAATATGTATATTTATACAAATAGATTTTGAATGAAATAACTATATATACATATGTGTACATATGTATATATTAATTTAACAGTAGACGCTGGAGAATTTCCTGTTTACCAATCACTGAACATGGTAGTTCCCTGGAGGATTTTTACACATAGATATATATGTGTGTGTGTGTGTGTGTGTGTGTGTGTGTGTGTGTGTGTGTGTGTATAATAGCTGGGTGTGATGGTGCACACCTGGAATCCCGGCACTGGGGAAGCTGAGGCAGGAGGATCACAGGTTTGAGGCCAGCCCTGACAACATATTGAGGATTGAGGCTCCAAAAAATTATAAATTTGTTTCGTGAAAACAAGCTGAACACCGCAAGTACCTGATGGTTTTTTTGGAGATACCAGGTCCCAAAGCCAGGCCTGCTTGTGCAGGGCACACACTTTGAACATCGAGCTACATCCCAGTCCTCTTTTAATCCAGGGCCTCGTACATGCCAGGCCTGTGCTTTCCCACTGGGCCACATTGCAGGCCGGAGCTTAGTTCCTCCTCTTTGTGTAAAAATGAGTTTCTTTGACATTGGCGCTGCTGCTGTAACTGGCAGAAAGCAGGTGTAGCTGAGATTCCAGTCTGCCTTCTCCACCAGAGTCCTGCCTCCTCGGGTCCCTGCAGTGGGGTGCCCTTCTTGCTCTGACTTTGTTTCCTCAGATGCTATAGTTGTTTGAATTGAAGGTTCAAGTTGCAGGTTGGAGGGAGGAAAAAGGAATGAAGAGCAGACAGCTTCACTTTAGGAGCATGACTTGAAGGTCTAGCTTCTTGGCTGATGTGACTGCTCTTGGAGCGGGCTACAGGAGGGCTTGGAAAGTAGCTTGGGTGGACAGCCAGGTGCCAGGTGAAGCACAGGGCCTCCCTGGTGAGGGGGGAGGCGGCCTGGGGCGCATTTCCATGTCACTGAGATGGCTTTGTTAAGTGAGGAGAGCTACAATTTCTGGGTAGAAATGAAGCATACTTGTGCTGTGGCAGTTTTGGGCCGACAAATGTGAACTGAGGAATCACCTTGCCTGGAGTGAGACACCGCCAGGCCCAGACTTGGGGCCTGTGGAGGATGCTCGCCTCTCATTGGGTTCAGTCCTCCCCAGAGCAGCAGCATAAGCCTCCTGGTAGGAGGTTCTTATTCAGAAGCGCCCCCCCCCCCCCCCCCGCAACCGTTACTGGAGTGGCGAGGCCTCCAAACTGCAGTGATGCTGCACTCTCCTCTCACTGTCTGTCCTCAGCCTGATGGGTTCCTGTCAGACAAATCGCACTCTGACCTCACAGCTGACCAGTGCAGGAGCAAACTGAATCTGCAGCATTTGAATAGTCTTTAGGTGTTTGTGAGACGTGGTTGGCAAGTGTAGCAAATGCGTGCATTTTAAAATTTTTGCAGCAAGTGACGTTGGCATTAATCCCTCAAAGTACCCTCCATCCTTTCAAACACCAGGTTCTGTCTTTGCCGCCACTCTCCAAAGTAGCTCTGAAAGTCCTCATCTTCAGCTTTGTCCGGGTTGCCTCACTGTCCTGAATCTGAACATTTTCTGATATGGGCGTTTTGATATTGGGGAAGAGCCCGAAGGTGCACAGCATCCGACCCAGCGAATGAGCTGGGTGAGACACAGCATGGTATTTCACGAGGCTACCTTCTGAACTTCCGCGTCATGCGCCTTAGGAGGACTCCCGGGACTGTTTCAGAAGGGGGCAAGGACCCATGTGTACCTGTGTTTGAAAGGAAGGGCATGTTCTAAGGAGGCCTTATGGAGGTCTTCCCACAGTCAATTGTGACAAAATTTTAAGAAACTTCGGCATTCACTCTCAGTTTCAGTCACATCTAGTAGATGAGGGAAATGATAGCCAAAAGAATATTGCAAAGGAGCTTGACAGTAAAATGTGCTAACTTTTTGAGGATGTATAGGTGCCAGGTATTGTACAAAGCCCTTTGTTTGTGTATTTTCTTTTGTGTTTTTGAGACAAGGTCTCACTGTGCAGTTGAGGCTGGCCTTGAGCTCACTTTGTAGCCCAATCTAACCTCAAACCCGTGGCTGTCCTCCTGCCTCTGCCTTCTGAGTGCTGGGATGGCCGGCGTGCCTGGTGGCCTTTGGTGTTTATTTCTTCATTTAACATTTTAAAGACATTCCTAGATAGAAAATTGGCTACAGTTATGTTCCTTGTTTAGGATCAGTATTTTTTGTTTAGTGCAAGAAATACCTCTGTATTCAGCGTGTGTTTATTGTCCAAGTAAATGACGCTGAATAAATATCTCTTTCTTGTCTAAAAATTTGGGGTTTCATCCTTTAAGGATGGGAACTAATTGAACATAGTCTTGCTGTGGTCATTTGTTTTCATCAGTAGCTGATTTCATTTTATTTTGAGCAATACAATGAAGGTAGCACCTTAAAAAAATGAGTTAAATAAGTCAAGAGATTCTCCTGGAAATTCAGTAAAACAGACACCATTTTTATTTCCTTCCAGCCCTTTTTCTGTTCTCATGAGTAGTTGCTGGGGCAGGGCTGTAGCACCTTGGTAGAACCAGTGCTTAGCTTTTGGGGGGCCCTGGGCTTGATCCCCGACACCAGAAAGGAAAGTGGTACTTGCTCTTACCCAGATTCAGATGCATCAGAGATGATGCACAGAGCACAGTCACATTTCCGGTACAGTTATACTGTAGTTAGTGGCGTGCTTTTAATGCAGTGCGACTTCCAGCCAAGCACGCCATTTACGGCTTTGTGCTTATGTCTTAAACATCTTTCCGTGGCCACGTATGTGATTCTGCTTCATTGTTTATCAGCTAAATAGCGCGTGTGTGTTCTTTAGTTCTGATTGATGGATATTTAGGATTCCGTTTTAACTTTGAGAAATATTGCTGCAAAGAACATTTCAATATAGGCCATGTGTAGTGGGTATGTTACTGAAAGATAGGGTCCTAAAATATGAGCTCCTCACCCGAGTATTACAAACCGGGCGTGTGTGGTGCTGGAGGTGGAACCCACGCCTCCGGAGGCTGGGCGATCACCCTCAGGCCCTGAGCCCTGCCCCAAGCCATTGCCAGGTGCTGTGTTATATAAAAGTGGGACCATTGAGTCTGTGGTACTGCTATTTTAAATTTTGGAGTCCAGTGGACAAAAATCATCTCAGGCCTTTAATCCCAGCACTCTAGAAGGTAGAAACAGGAAGATCACAAGTTTGAGACCAGCCTGAACAATTTAACAACTTAATTTAAAAAGGGCTGAGGATGTAGCTCTGTGCAAAGGCCCTATATACAATCTCCAGTGTCATATATACAAAACAACAATAAAAACTCTTGTCTGCTTTAAGTTGTATTTATTTTCACGACTGAGATGATGATTTTCTTTATGTATATCTCATAGCTCTTGAAAAAACAAGCCTGAAATATTAGATTTTTTTAGAACTCATAATTTACATGTGGTTTTACAGCTTGCTCTTTCCCCTGTGTATCGTAGTATCTTTTATCAGTGTAGTTAATTGTTTTGAATAGCTCCATAATATTCCATTGAAGAGTGTATCACCATATATTTAGCTTTTCTTTCTGAATGAACAGTGTCTAGCTTTTCTCTACTGTAAATAATGTACCAGAATTTATTTTTAAATTCAGTTTGGGAAGATTTTTTTTGCAAGAGTTAATAGCTGAGAGGTTTTTTGTTGCTGTTGTTGTTTTTTGGTACTGGGGATCAAACTTGCAATTGTGTGCTTACAAGGCAAGTGCTTATACTGCTGGGCTAAATCCCTGGCCTCCTTAAATTTAGTTTAAATTTTAATTCCTACATATTATTTTATCATGGTAGATTTTGAGACATTTAAAGTTTTCAGGTGCAATTCTGCTTTTTCTTATTCAGCTATGCAGTGAAAGTGTTCAGGGGAAATTATGACAGTAGGCAAATGTTATTTTAAAACATTACATAACCTACTGCTGCCCTCTACAATAATCCGATTGGATTTTCTCTCTTCTTGGTTCAGTTGTAATAGGCATGTTTAGAATTCTCTAACTCTAATGATATTCTTAATTCCTCAATTTGTGTAACTTACTTTGACTTATCCCTCTCTCCTGCCCACTTTTCAAGTTTCCAGGGGAAAATTTTTTTGTTTCTGAGGTACTGTGGTTGAACGCAGGCTCTTTTCACTGAACTCCATCCCTGGCTCTTTGTAGATTTTATGACAAGGTACTACTAACTTTCTTTGGTTGAGCGCTCTCAAACTTGTGATCCCCCTGCCCCAGCCTCCGAGAGATACGTAAATTTTTGGAAGACCACCTCAACATTGTCCCATTTATTGATTTTTTTCCAAAATCAAACGGTATAAATTTTGGAGGGAAAATTTCGCCATTTTTCTTCTTTGTTGTCTTCTCTTAATGGTATTTTATTTTTCTGTGACAGATTCAAAAGCTTTGTGACCGAGTAGCTTCATCTACTTTACTCGATGATCGAAGAAATGCTGTTCGTGCCCTCAAATCATTGTCTAAGGTCTGTAAACTTGATTAATTATGTATGCCCTGGTTTCTGATCAAATAAATACCTTACCTTTTGCCTTTTAAATTATTTAGCTTCTTAATTTGGCTGGGTGTCGTGACGCACGTCTGTAATCTTACCACTCAGGAAGCTGAGGCGGGAGGGTGGCAATTGAGGGCTTGTTGGGCCACAGCAGGATGCAACTCAGACAGAATAACAGCAAAGTGAAAGGGTTTCCTGACTGGGTCTCAAGTACCTTAATAGTGCTTTTCTCTTACCGTGCAGAAATACCGCTTGGAAGTGGGCATCCAAGCTATGGAGCATCTTATCCACGTTCTGCAAACAGATCGGTAAGTCTCTGCTTGATGATTTTTCCTCCCGAATCTTCTTATACTTTGAATTAACTTGCTTTAGAGTTAGCGTTACCAGGCTCAAGGCACGGTCTTCTCAATAGGTGTTTGCTGGGTGCGTGATGCAAGCCCCTGGCCCAGGCAGCAAGTCAGACTGGGAGCAAGGTGAGGTGACACCAAGGCCAGGCTGAGGGGCTTTGTTAGACAAGTTATCCTGCTGTGTCAGGCAGCCAGAGATCTCCCTTTCAGGGAGATAAACTGTGAGTGAAATGGGGATCTGCTGCGTCTTCATGGAAAGATCCCCAGCCTGCTTTTAACTCTTCTACCTTCTTTTTAAGGATCTGCATCTTTGGGGTTTTTTTTGGTCTTTTTCCTTTTTATCGGCATCTTTGGTTTTAATCAAGGTGTGCGGTGGCTTTCAGCTCTCACCTCTGGTGGAGGCTTCAGTCGCTCATCACACACACCAAGTTCTCATGTAGGATCAGATTCAAAACAGTCGCAGTTAACTTGCTTCTGGTCCTCCTGTTGCTGTCTGTACTTCACCACTTTCCCTGCCTTTGCCCTGAGGTTGGCCCAGGCAGTGTATCCGGAAGATCTGTCTCTCTCTTTAGCTTCCTGTGCTGCAGAAACCAAAAGCAGTCCGCGTCCCAGTGTTTGCTCTCTTCACTTTGTTGGCCCTGGTGCTGGTTCTCAGTACCATCGTGTCAGCTGTCTCCAGAGTAGTGAAGTTGAAGACTTTGATGGTAGGGAGACTGTCGTGGGTGTGCAGACCTATGGTGACCCCAGGGGTCACTGAGGGCAAAAGAGGATGTCAGAGTGGTGACACAGGAGAACTTGACCTGCGGTGGCTGGCTTTGAAAGAGTAGTAAGGGGGCCGGGGAATGGGGCAGCTGGGGAAGGGCTGGGAAAAGACTCCAGTCATGATGCCCCCCACTTAGGGTGTTTCTTGGCCTGTATTTGTTGAGTCACATGTGCATTTCATTGAGTCTTACAAAATGAATATTGAAACTATCAGCATCTCAGCATGGAAAATAAAGCACAACTGCTTAAACAGTGATTGTTGCTGTTATTTTTAGTGCATAGCAGAAAATAAGTGTGTGAGAGAAGAAAGCTGCCTTGAGAGAGAGAGAGAGACACGGGTCCCAAGTACCTGGCCAAGGACTCTGTCTTTTTTAGGGCCTTTTATAGAGTAAAACCACTAGGTGAGACAGGTCCAAGCTGGGGAAACTGGGAACTCACAAAGCAGATAGACATGAGGTGGGACAGAACTATGGTCAACCAGTAAGATTAATTGTTGAGGTAAAATTGACCACATCAGAGACAAATGGAGAAGTGAGTCAGGTAGGAAGTGGGCAGTGACTCTTAGAGCAGTGACTCTTTCCTTGGAGGTTTGGAATGGTGGCCCCAGGCTTCCTCAGGGTGATCCATACCTATTTAGAATATCAATCCCTGATGCTTATACTTAGGATGTGGTTGCATTTGTTTTACCTTGAGATCTGGCCCACACAGGGAGGTGTCTTTCTCCTCCTAGGTTGCAAGATAAGCTTGTGTTCTGCCAGCCCTGTCTGACTGCCTATAATATTTGTAACTTAACTCAGCTGCCTGTAACATTCCTCCTTCAGAAGAAATAACCTGAGCTGCCCTGAGGGCTAACAGGCCGTGACTGCTCTGGCTTCTTGAAGCTGAAGGAGGTCTTGTTGAACTATAGTCAGGAATACTCTGCAGAGGTTTTGTCTAATAGCCCTCAGTAGATACCAGGCATTTTCATCTTGGGTAGGCGTACAGCTTTACGTCTGAAGGAGACAAAGCCAGAGAAACAATTAAGGATGCATGGGCCAAATAATAGAATCAACAGGATTATTATGAGTACAGTTAACAAAGATTTCTACCATGAGGAGGTAGTAATGGTTTCCCATAAGAAGGAAAGGGATAAAGTCCAGAGAATTTTAGAATCTGTCATGTCATTGATTTGACATCTAATATCTTTAACAGTTAATTGAGATATTAGCAGAAGGATCAGGAATGTACACACATTTGGTTTATACAGGTACACAAGTACCTGCTGTTAGAATGTCTGATGCCACTCAAGTTTGGAGATGGCCTGTTTTATTAATTTTACCTTTTTTATTTATGAGAGAGGGGTCATTTAAGGCCCACTGAGGATAGATAGTTAAGGCCTCCATATGCATCATATAACCTTTTTTTGAACAAGATCTGGTGGATCCCAGTAAAACAAACCTAAAAAGAATCTAGCATATTGTTACTGTTTTCATTTTTCTGATGCCTTGGGGTTTGGCACCTTCTAGGCAAGAACAAACTTCAATCAAAACATTAGCATTAGGGCTCACAGGTGAGTTTAGAAACTGTTTCTAAGTAGTAGCAATTGTAACCCATTGGCTCTTAGGACCTTTTATTGATGGAGTCTTGACATTTTGTCATAAGTCCCTCTAGATTTAGTTATAATTATCTCTAAATTTTTGATAATGTAGGAGAACCAGATTAATGTATTATTTTGACAAATAAAGTGCTCAAGTTTTTTGTATATGAACAACTATATGTACTATATTTGTAAAAACTAGTCTCAACATCATTTTGTCTAGTTGGCAACTTGGAAATATATAGATTATATCTATATATATAAATGCTGAAGCATTTAGACATGATAAAATCTCTCCAGAATTGAAGTCAGGCTTTTAGACATAACTAAAAGAATGAGTGAAGAAAAAGTTATCTCAATTTCAGTTTAAGCAGCCTAGATTTTGGTGGCTGTGTTGAGATACAGTGCCTGGAAGGAAGACCAGAATTGAGAAGGACACAGAGACATGTGCCAGTGTCCATGCAATTGGCTGGTTTTTACCTCTCACCATAATTACTCAGGGCTCCTCTGTGGAGATGACAGGCAGTGATGACAGTTTGGCCAGAGGGAGGAGACCAGTGCCCCGAGGTCCTTTAGTCCTGCTGGGCCAGCTGATAGGATGGGCCTAAACCCTGAGACCTTGGCCTCAGAAGGCCGTCTACCTCCATTGTCACCTTCTACAGTCAGGGCATGGCTTCAGGGGCTTCCTAGGGCGGTCTCTTGAGGTGGCCCGGCTTGTGGCAGCGATAGCAGGTCGGTGTAGTCTTCATCAAGCTCTTCCTGGTGCCCCAAGAACCAGACTTGAGGTCTGTTTCTTTAAGGCCATGGCAAAGCAGCCACTTTCTGGTCTCTTTGTTTTCTCCCTTTGACTTTTCCCAGTCCTGGTTATAGAATACTAAGAGGCCATTTTTACTAAAGAATCGAGTGAACTGTCTGGAGCAAAGGGTATCTTTTGTAGTTTTTTTCTAATATCTGGAGTTGACTTGGTAATAATCATGTCTTTAACAAAATCTGTCCTATTGATTCATGATCTATGGACATATGTTGTCTTAGTGCCTCTAATAAATTATCTAAGAAATCAGAGGGGTTTTTATCATTCTCCTGAAAAGTAGCTGAAAATTTAAAATAACCACAAGGCTTGGATTTTGTCCTTCTTACACTTTGGAAAATAAACATTTGAAAATGTCTCCTGCTCCAGTCCCCATTTTGCTGTCAGGCCAGTTGGGCTTTGGGTGGGAACTGCATGTGCCCCAGTGGGAACTGGTGGTTCCCCTGGCTGTCTGTCTTCTGGTCTTCTAAAATTAACAATATGATACTCATGTCCGAAGGTAATAGAAGCTTGTAATGCTGCCTGTCTCTCACTAGAAGTCAGTGGTTGGTTTAAGAGTAACATTATATCTTACCAGCCTAGTTCATGAGTCTAAATTAAAGTCCTCTAAAGGACATCAGTGTGCTTGTCAGGGTCATCTGAATATTTTCCTAGTTCTGGCTTAATTTGCTTTAAGTCATAGAGAGAAAAAAAACCTGTGAATGGAAATAGTCTCTTAAAGATTATAATTATACCTGGAGCATAAATAAGAATTATCTCAGTGTAAAGAAAATTTCAACATAAAGCACTTCTAACCACTGTTCCTTTTTTAGTATGTCTCCAGTTGTAAAAGAATATTGTAATTAATACTTTCCTCTGTATTCCTTTTTGGCTCCAGGGAGTAGGTAGGCTACGCACATGTGCAGAGAAATATCAAACAGTTTTTTCTCAACATGGAAAGGTCAAACATCTTCCAGTGCTTAAGAATGCATTCCAAAGAGAGAGGGGCTTTGGCTTTGAGTTGCCCATGTCTGCAAGGTAAAAAAGCAACACGTAATGGTGTGAAACCATTTTTGTACCAGCAATTAAACTCAGGAACTTTCGCTGAGCTCTGTCTCTAGCCCCGTAGTGCAAGAGACTCTGACATTGAGCTACCTAACTGTGCAAAGACAGGAGATAACTAAGGCATCCCTTATTATTCCTATTTGATAATGTCCTCAAGGCGTCCCTAAGGTTGATTGCACTCCAGAGAAGGTGGATGCCATCTGAAGAGAGTAGAAGACAAAATGCCCCCAGCCTACCCATCCTTGAACTGGCGCGCAATTTTATCTTCCCTGGGAGCTCATGAACTTTTTTCCATGTGACTTTGTACGTTATAGTAACAGGAATGTTTAAAGAAGGAAGCATCACTTGGTAATGAACTCCTGCTTTTGTTCACTGGAAGAGGGCATAGCTAAAAAGGTGAGTAGGAAGTAGCATTTCTCAGGTTGTAAAGGAGCTCACCTCTAGAGAAAGTACAACAGTTGACTGGCAGAGCTCTGCCCCGTGCACTAGGGCAAAGTCTCCAGACACTTATGTCCTCCATCTAATTACCTAGGTAACCTTTCCTAGTAACAAGATAAGGCTATGCGTATTTAAATTGCTGTGTCTTTGAAGCTCACAGGTTAAATTTATAAATTATCATCTAGCAATCACATTTTATATGTTAGTAAAGGCACATCAGTCTTCCAGGCACACAGGAAGAAAAGGGCTATTTACTCTTTATATATGTAAAGCACAAATGTAAATCCTTCGCCTACTAGCTGTTGTGGAATGTAAACAATTGTTGCAAACTCTCTCAATTTAATCCCTGAAAGAAAGGTAGTCTGAGTGATCTAAAAATCCACTGGAAAGCTTAGTGACAGTCCCTAGTCTAATAGCAGAGAAATAAGGTAATAGGTAAGTGGGAGATTTTCAGTGGTCACAAGCCAGTGTCCTCTAAGGGACCTTTGGGTGACCACCAGAGAGTCACTCTGGCCAGGAACCCTCCGCTGTTGTTTCTGTTGGCCCAGATAACCAGCGGTCAGTCTCCAAAAGGGAATCCAGCTGTCTGTCTGGTCAACATTCCATTGACTCCATTGGCCACTGGCCTCAAGGGGGAGTCACCAAACAGATGCTGGGGAAGCTGTCTTCTGCTTTTGAGGATGGCAGCTGCTATAGAGCAATTAATTAGGTGGCAGAGTAAACACCTTTTGTCAGGGTTCTATAAGGGATAGTTATAAAGCCTGAGCAAGATCATTGCTTAGTGCTCTATAAATTTATAATAAAGGTTTTAAAGTCCACAACTTGGAAAGGTTAGGGAGTCTCCTTAGTCTAAATTTGTTTAGGTCCCCTAAGTGTGCTGCTTTTGGGGATAGCTCCTTTTGATGTCACCCAGAAGTCAGTTCTTTTTACCATCTCTGGAGGAGATTGTGCCCAGAACACTAAGCCAGGATTTGGCTCTTACATGTGTTCTCCTGGATGGGCAAAACTCTAATGTCTCATCTGATGCAGAAACAGCATATGTGTCCCTATCTAAGATGACTTCCCTGTCTTCAGCATTAGCATTTCTATGGGCTTAACCTAGGAGGAGTATGAATAGTCTAGAGTTCTTTCTGATTTTATATGCCTCTATAAAGAAATAATAAAGTGGGGGAACTGGTTAGAAGTAAAGCCAAAGAGAGGACACTGAGGCAGAACAGGCTTTACATTTTCTCTAGAGTGTAGAGGAGGATCAGAGCCAGTCTGTCTCAGTGAAACCTTGCCTCTAGGATTTCGAGGCCAACCATCAGCCTAGTATCACTTAAATGGTGGAAATGGTGCTAGTTTTATTATAGGCATTTATATTTTCTAAGTCTGAGCTAGACTTCATTTAAGAACCATTTTACAGACGTTTATATTAAAGTCTGCTAAGGGTGCTCTAAGAGAGGGTGCTCCCTCTCTCTAGTGCTGTTGTCTAAATACAGTCTAGTAATGAGTACCAGTAAATTTAGCAACTAACTATATGTATAAGAAGAAAATAAAAATGCCCCATTAAAGAAATATCATAACCTTATAATTTTTCCATGTTTTAACTTAGATTTACCATTATTTTAACAAAATTATATGAGACTAAACAGTTATAAACAATGGGGAGAGACAAAATTTGAAGCATAAAAATTTGTTACTTAAATGAGTCCCAGTCCAGAGTCTATGAAACAAAAGCAAACTCTCACATCCGTCCAATGATCTCGATGGAAGACCTCCAAATGTTATAGGGAAATAAAACTCCCAATCTATGAGTTTGTGTTCTCTAAAATCAAAGAACAAATTTTAGGAACAATGGAGGCTAAGGACAGAATTTGTTCAGAGAAGGAAAGCTTCTGTCTGAGAGATATAAGGGGTCCTGAGTGGGTTGCCCATAAATGTGTAAATATTGATAAAGCTTAGGTAATAGATTTTAAAGGACCCTTTTACTACATACTCACTGTGTGCTGGGTTCTGTGCTTAGAAGTAGAATCGATCACAGCCCCGTGAATGTGTGAACAAATAATTACATCCTTTCAGGTACTGCTGAGTTTCACTGTGACTCTTAGACAGTAAAAAAAGCAAACCTCCTCTGAGTTTTTCCTTGCCTGTACTGAATTTCCCTTTCCATTTGCCTCTGCTGCCTGTGAAACTTTTTAGACTTCACTGAAGCTGGGCATTGTGGCACATGCCTGTAGTCCTGTACTTTGGAAGGCCAAGGCAGGAAGAGCACAAGTTCAAGTTCAGCCCGGGCAACTTAGCAAGACCCTGTCTCAAACAAAAAAGAAAGCTCCATTGAATACGAAGGTCTATGTTCTCAGCCATCTCTCTTTCCACCTGCTCTCGCCTTCACTACTGTATCCTGCTGCTTTTCCTGGCCTGTATAATGCACATTCAGAACTCTACCCGGCTCCCTTTATCCTTAGCTGTGCCCAGAAAGTTACCGTTTCATTTGTTTTCTTGGTGTGACCTGGGAGAGACTGCTCATTCTCCTGACTCCCACACCCAGTGCCTGCTGATGTTTCTGAGCCGTGGCACCTCATGAGTTTGTTCTTTGATTGAACTATTAAAGTATACGTTTCACGAGTTCCAGTATATTCAGAGTTGTATAACCATCACCACTCTGTCCTGTCATAATAGCAGAGAGACACCTCCCTCCAGGAGCTGTCCTTCTCTGTGCCTCCCCAGAATTGGCCCTGAGCTCTGCTCTCTCACTGTGTGCCTCTGGCTATCTTGGGTGCTTCATGTCAGTGGACTCACACCTCATGTGGCCTTTGTGTCTGGCTTCTTTTGCTTTACCTACTATTTGAAGATTTGTCCATGTAGTAGCATGTATCAGCCTTCTGTTCTTTTGACTGAATAATACTTGATTCTATGGGTATGGTTTTGTTTTTCCACTCATTAATTGATAAAACACTTAATACTTCCATTCAAGGCTATTATGAGTAATATGGTAAGCATTTGCACTGATTTTCTAAGAACACGCATTTTCAGTTCTCTTGGGTATGTTGTTGTGGGTTGAGTTTTCAGGTCATGTGGATAATCCTGTTTAACTTTTTGAACATTTGCCAAATTTTCACAGGGCGAAAGCATTTTATGTTACTGCCAGCAGTATTGAGAGGTACAGGCAGCCTAGGGGCTGTAAATAGTACTTCTTAATTTTGTTTAGTTTTCTGACTGGTTTTAATGTGCATTTTCCTAATCATTAATGATTTTGAATCTCTCTCATATGTATATTGGCCATTTTATATATATATAAAAAACTAGGACTGGAACATCAGGACCTTTGTACTAAGCCACATCTTCAGTTATTTTATTTTATTTTTCAAAATGGGGCTTCACTTAGTGACTAAGTTGCCTAACTTGGGCTTGAATTTGTGACCCTCCTGTCTCAGCTTCCCAGAGTGCAGTCTCAGCTTCCCAGGATTGCAGTGTGAACCACCACACCTCGCGTTGTATATCTTTTTACTGGAAAAGTCTATTCAAATTCTTTACCCACTTTTACTTTTTTTTTTTTTTTTGGTACCGGGGATCAAACTCATGACTGCATGCTTGCAAGGCAGTTGCTTATGCCACTGAGCTAAACCCCAGCCCTTTCTTTGCCCAAAAAAGCACTTTATTTTATCTTTTATTGTTGAATCATAGTACTTCCTTACATATTCTGGATATAAGGCCCTTTTCAGATTTATTATTTGTGAATGTTTCCTTTAATTTTGTGGATTGTCTTTTTACTTTTCCATAGGGTCCTTTTTTTTTTAGACAGGGTCTTGCTATGCAGTTCAGGCTGGCCTTGGGCTCACTTTGTAGCCCAGGCCTGTTTCAAATTTGCAGTGATCTATTACGGTTTGAAGCACTTCCCTCCATATTTCCTTGGCCTTTGAAGTTTGTGTTGAGACATCTGCTGTAGGGTTTGCCTTTATAAGTAATTTGTTCTTTTCTCTAATAGCCTTTAAGACTCTTTCCTTATGTTGGACTTCTGGGACCTTGCCTATTATGTGTTGTGGAAAAGTTTTTTTCTGATTGTGAGTACTTGGGGTTCAGTATGCCTCATTTATCAGTATGTTTATTCTTTGCCCTTGTTCGGGAAGTTTTCTGTTATTATTTTTGTAAACAGGTCTTTTTAGTGGCAGTCACAAAGGCCTTCTGATTTTTCACTGATTCCGGTTCATATAGAATTTGTCTTTGCATTGTCTGGCAGCTCTTGGGGCTGTTTTCTGTCTTGTTTATTCTCTCTGAGTGTATCGTCACCTGCATCAGCCCTGCCTTCTTTCTGACACTGTCCCCACAGCAGTCACTTCTGTACTTGCAGAGGAATGTTTTAGTCTTCTGCTTGATACCTTTTCATGGACTCTTAATTATTTGCTAAATTGGTGAGTCACATTTTGTATCGTCTTTGGTAGTTCTTGTAAGATCTTGTTGCCTTTTTGCTCATGTTTCTGTTGGGTTTTTGTAGGGTGTGTATGCAGAGTGAGGGTTGCGGGTTGATTATAGCAGGATTTTGTTGCTAGTGTGGAGATGTCTATAATTCGTATCTGTACTCCAGGTTTGGCTAACTGTAGATTTGCCTCCGCAGTACCTGATCCGCTTCATTAGTTCGGGAAGGGAAAGGTACAGTTATAATTGATCCAACTTTCAGTTCTTCGGAAATGAACCATGGTATTGTTGATGACACAGAAACAAACCAGATACTGGCACAGTGGCACATGGAAAAAGCAAATAGACTGCCAAGCTCTCTGCAGGATGTGGGCAGCCGGGCAGGGTAGTAAAGCAGTCTGTTGGACTTAACACCAGCACTTCAAGACCCAGCCCCCACTGAAACACACACTAGGGTCCCATATCCTTTCTGGTCTTGGTGGGGGGGGGTCCTGTGTCTGACACCCACTGTAGTCAGGGATTGTGAGAACAATTAGAATCAGGACATGGAATTTTATAGTATTATTTTATGATGGTTACCCAGAATTAACACAAGAAAGTGCAGGAAATCTGTCCATAACATCAAAGACATAGAATATTCTGCCAAGGGCCTGAATCCCACAGCAATGTCCTGCATGAGTCCAGATGAAGACCCACAGCTCATGACAATACCTCCCATGAATCCAGCTGGAGATCTAGAGCCCACAAGAAGGACTCATGCAGGCTCTTCTACAGATCTGTGCTGGGAAGGCCCAAAGGTCAGCAGTGGAAGCCAGAAAGTCTATGCCAGTGGGGTGAAGGAGCTGTGCTGGTAGATTGAGGGTTCTACGCTGGAGCCAAGAAGTCACACTCATAATAAAGACCAGGGCTGTCCTGAAAAGCACCACAGCCATCCTCAGTGACACAGAGGCCCTAAGCTCCTCTGATGATAAGCACAGTCGAGTACCTGCCAGAAAGCCAGCATAATGAGTTGTCCTGGAGATTAAATGGCACACATCTTCCCCTCCAGAGCCAGGAAACAATGCTGGATGTAAGGACCAGAGCTCCCCCAAAAGTGAACCACAGCCACTCTCACCAAAAAGGTCCTGAGCTCCTCCAATGACAATGGTCGAACTCACACTGGGGAAGCTAGTCATGACGAGCTCCTCCAGGAGAACCAACGGCTCAAACAGCAACACACAGGAGAACCCACAATGCCTAGCTTCTGCTTCACACCTCTATTTATGCTGGCAACTTTCCTCAGGTGCAACATTTATGCTCAGCACCATGGTGATTTAATTTCTCTGGCGTTAAATTGACCATCAATTCTTAATCCATGACACCTACCCTCTTTGTAACTGTGTTTTAAGGCCACCTTCCGCCTAGTCACTGGGCAAGTAACCCTGGACACCCTTAGGGGAAATTGGTCTGTGTCAGGTAGCTTAGTTCTAAATAATGAACCCTTCCCTAATGGCTCCTGATGAAAAGCTGCAGATATGGCGGATGCTGCAGGCAGTGTCTCTCGGCACTGGCCTGCCATGGGGGCTTCGCTTTCCAAGGAGACAGAACCCCACACTGTGACGCAGTCCACCCTGACTCTGTGGACTTATGGAAGCCCCTGTGGCTCTCCTGGGGTTTGGCTCACTGCTTGCTCCTGAGACAGGGCCTTGGCCCAGGCGCTGGGCTGTGCTTCCCTGGCTGCTTCATCCTGTCCTCTCCACATGCTTTGCTCCTCTGTCCTCTCTGTGATATCCATGGTCTCAGCCCATTCCCTCCTGATTCCTGGAGATCTGCTGCTTCTTGCCTTCAAGTTCTTGTTTTCTAGGTATCTCAGTTCAAGGTCCTAGAAGGCTGTATTTTGCCTGGTCATTTTTACCTCCTAAAGCTGTTTAGTGCACTAGTCTAGCAGTTCAGGGATCTTTAAGATTTTCTCTGTATGAGATGTCATCTGTAAACATGCAGTGTACTGTTTCCTGTCCAGTGTTTATGCCTTCTATTTAGTGTACTGTGTATTGTTCTGCCTGGAACTTCCCTTCATGAGGTGGCAGGAGAGGGCCTTGCTGTTGTAGCCCTGATGTGGGAGGGAGGCCCTTCAGTATGGCCATGTTGTGGTGGGATCTGGGGTCTGCATATGTGCTTGTGCACACGATGCTGGGGCTCTGACCAGGGCCTCACCCATGCTAAGTGCACACTCTCCTCTGAGCTTCCTCCCACCCTGAACTGTGAAATTTTTACAGGTACGGAGGGTGTATTCTCCTGTTTCTATTTTCTCAGTTGTCTCTTAAAAGGTACCTTTCACAATTCCTCAGAACCGAACAATGTAAATTTGTGTAAAAGCTGATTTCATTTGGTGATCAGTCCTTCAGCTGTGACCCTCTTTGGTCTGTCAGCTTTCCACTGACTCTTTGGGACCTGTGTTTTACTCTTGCTACTATGAATGACACCATCATCCTGCAAGTTTTCAGAGTTTGTCAATTTGGCAGCAACTGCAGAATGTTACATTTCTTGATATTATAAATTGTACATATTTGCCATAAGTTTTTTTAAAGAACACAAAGTATAGAGAAGGGCAGTCCAACTGTAGATAATAAGTGTGTGTCTCACACATATATTATTTGGTTAATTTTATGTATATTTTTCTGGTTTTAAGCCTTTGTAAATTTATGTTTTAAAGCTACACATAGACACAGTTATACACACATTTTGTTAAATGGAATTATTTGGTCCATTAATTTTTGGATTCATGTATTTTTTTGTTTGTTTTTTCACTACGTGGTATTGTCTCAGGGCTTTTGTTTGTTATTTGAGATAAGGTCTCACTGTGTAGTTCAGACTGGCTCCTGGGCTCAGTGTGCAGTCAGCTGGCTTCAGCTTGTGGGGATCCTGCCTAATTAGCCCCCTGCCCAGTGCTGAGATTACAGGTGTGTAATCTCACCTATATCACCCAACTATATTAAAGTATTTTAATTACCATACCATTAAATAGTCTTTGAAAATACAGTCTTTAGTTCTTGACATATACATGTATACGTGTGCGTGGGTATGTATATATATATTTTTTTACCATTTTTTAAAATTTTGTTTTTTTGCCATATTGTTTTTTATTCAGGTTAATTATAAAGTTTTACAATTCTAAATTGTTAGATACTCTCTGGTTTGCATGCTGATACGTTCTTAGAGAAAGTGTTTGGAAATGGAATTAATGTTTTATATGGTCTGCTAAGTAACTGTCTAAATATGGTTGTACACTTCACACTCTAATTTGCAGTGTATAATAATTTCTTTTTTCCAGTTCGGATTCTGAAATAATAGGTTATGCTTTGGACACACTATATAATATAATATCTAATGACGAAGAAGAAGAACTTGGTAAGTTTACAATTATTTTACTGTGTTTTATATGTAAGAAGTAGGTTGTGCCAATTGTGGTGATTTTAAAGTGGGGTTTGTTTTTACAAATTTAGAGGGTGTTTTCTTTGTTACTGTTTTAAATCACTAAAGACTTAGGTGTAGTCTTAGAATATTAATTTCAGTGTATTGCTTTGTGTGTGATTTGGAAAATTATGATGAGAATAAGTTTCTTTTATTTATTTAAAATCAATTTAAAATAAGGTCTGCTATGTAGTTGAGGCTGGTTTTGAGTTTGTTATGTAGCCTGTTCTTGCCGTCATCCTTCTGCCTCACCTCCTTAGTGCTGGGATTAGGAGTGTGTGCCACCTCACCTGGCTAGTCCTTTCTTTGTGAGTGATTTCCCCCCTCATTATATAGTATTTAATTTTGCTCTCGTTTTTGTCTCTTTTGGCACTGCTGGGGAATTGAACCCAGGGTCTCATGCATGCTGAACAAATGCTCTACCATTGAGCTGCATCCTGGCCTCTGCACTTGGATTTAATGAAGCTCCATGTATAGTAACCAGTTCTGAGTTGAAAACCCCTTCTTCTTGTTGATGGAAATCAAAAGATTTTATATTTTTCTTATTACCAATCGAGCAGTGTGGAGGTAGAGGACTGTTTTTCCTAATAAATCTTTCAGTTTTTTATATTGACTGTATTAATATTTGAAGAGCAACAGTTTATTGAAGTTATGTTTTTTCCATGTGCATTTTGTGTCTTTGGTGTGAAATAATATGAATTAGCTTGAAATCCATACATTTCTTTAATATGTCACCCTTTTTGTTTGAAAAGACTTCATGATTTAAATATGTGTGTCGTTTATTTCGCTGTTGTTAGTGAGAAAGGCTTAGTTAGAGTCTGTGCTCTCTTCTGTGTCTGCAGAATGGTAGGGAGCTGCATTAGCAGTGTGTGCAGTCAGTCATGTGACCCAGGGCTGCTGGAGAGTGCCCCTCCTACTGGGATTAGACTGCAGACCCTTTTCTACTGTGCTAGAAAAAAGAATGAACATAGCCCTCGATTTTATAGACCTGATACAGACTTGTGTTTCTTTCAAATTCTGAATAGACAAGACATAAACATAAGTGCATGTTGACCTGGCACACATGTGATTAAAAGAAGAGCAGATGTTAACGCCCATATACTGTAAATAGAAGCATGTGAAATGAGGTTGGGTGCAATAGTCACAGTACTTCAACTTCAGATACGCCTTTTGCGGGGAGGATTGAATGCAAGTCCTCACTGAGTTATATCCTTGGGCCTTTTAAAAAAATTATTATTTTGAGACATGGTATTGCTCAGTTGTGCCACGTTGGGTTTGAACTTATGATCTCCTGCCTTAGACTCTCAAGTGCTAAGATTTCAGGCGTGTGCCACACATCTGGTTCTTGGCTCTAGTTTGGAGTGAGCATCCAGAAGTCCTTTGGCTAAAACAGGAAGAATAATTCTTAGGTAAACAGTAATAGAATCACTTTTTCTAGGGACTTTTTCTTGTGAAAATTTATAGATTCTGGGTCCACTTTTTAAAAAGATGTTGAGAAATGTGTCCTTGGCTTCCACTACTGGTGCATTCTCGTCATTGTGTCATCAGAAGGCATGCGTAGCAAATGTGATACCCCCTTAAAGTTCTCCACCTTGGAAGGATTTTGTAGCTCTCTAATTTGGAGATAAGTCTGTCTCATTGTCCCAGAATTGCAGCGTATCTGTGTGTCTCAGAGTCTCTCTGCTGTTTGATTAGAATGAGTGCCCTTTAAGAGATTCTACTGCTTGTTTGACTTTGGCTTTTATGTCTGTACGGTTACATGAAAATAAAACCCTGTTTTCATTACCTGCTTCTCATTTGCTCATTTTTGTCTACTATTCAGGTCATATGAAAGGAAAGCCTGTGTGCACATGTGCACGGTGCTTTAGGTGTGGTTTCTGATAACCTAAAAAGGCATTGTCAGGTCAGGTTTTAGGGGATTTAGTTCACTGAATCAAAATTCTTTAGAAATATTTGATGATTTTATATTGCCATTTTTTTTATGGCTACTAAGTGTACTGCCTAGAACACAAAAAATATTCTAGAGTAACTTTTAATAAAATTAAAGCTTTTTTCTTTTGGTAAGACAGTTTATTCCAAATTATTTTCTTTGTATTTTCTGGAAAAAATTTAGGCCATTATTTAATACTTGCCTTTTTAATTAATATTTGAATATATGTACATATACGTGCATATGTACATATCTCGTCTGAGAACTGGAAGGGATTTCAGTTCATAGAATACTTAATTGATGCTGTCCCTTTAAAATAATGCACGTGCATTAATCTGGTTAACAGTTTTATGTTCATTTATAAACTCACTACTTTCTTTTCTCTGGTGAATTGTTTCCTTTTAACAATTTTTCTTTTCCTCTTAAAGTAACCAAGTTTCATTTTGTTTTACTAATTTTCCTGAGATACCTAACCTTAAGGTAGTAGCTAGGCCTGCTGGCTCTGGGCCTGTAACCCCAGCACTCTGGGAGGCTGAGGCAGGGTCAGAAGTCCGAGCCCAGCAGGTGACCCAGTGATTCAGTGGAACTGGGACAAGTTTTAAAATGACTGGGAAAGTAGCTCAGCATGAAGGTGCTGAGTTCAGTCCCCAGTGATAAGGAAAAAAGAGGCACATACTTAAACATGCTGGACGTGCTTCTATCCAGGCTCTTATTTGTGTTGAGATGGGGCAGGTCCATCCCAAGTGTGAGGCCAGCCCTGCCCTGTCTCAAAACAAGAAACAAACAAACAAACAAAAAAAAAAAACAAAAAAAGGGGAGAAAATATTGTTCTCTATAGTGGGTTTAAAATTATAAATAACAGAGTTGCCTGTACCTAACAAAAAAGCAACACAGAAGCTAAGGTATGTGATAGTTACCTTTTGTGGCATTTTGATCTTCTCTGTGCCTTGATTCTTTTTTTTTTTTTTTTTTTTTAAATTTTATTTAAGGAGAAAAGAAAAAAAAAGCAGGGAAAGGGTACAAGTTATACAGATTTACAGAAAAAAAATGAACAGTAGGAAATCACTAGTTAATGGATTACATATTGTCATCTTAGAAATAATTGTTCAAGTCACAAAATTAAAGCTTGTAAAGTGGACATTCCATCAATGATACTGCAAACAGTTCTGTTCATTGATCCAATAAAACTCTGTGATATCATTTTCTATCTTATACACTTAAATATACATGCAGTTATATAGTTTAGAGCACTTTCTTTTCCTCTCTTTTGTACCATGACTATTACACATTTTGGGTTTCATTGCTCCCACGGTTCTTATTACTTTTTTGGAAGAGAGTAAAACCAAATGTGATATAACAGAACAGAATCAGTCAATTCAAAAGGGTGGACATAATAGATAATGTAAAAACATAATACAAGGTGATCAACAATGGTTACCATAATGCCTCCCGCTATCTCTAATAGAATTGCCTATATCGTTAGTTATAATACAATTGAACAAAACAGTAAAGAATAAAACCGACAAAACCAAAACATTGGAGACATTGTAGGTCTTCAAAAGTAGATAAAAGTCAACAAAAATGGGCGTCATAATGAATCTCATTATCTTCACAGCTGATGCCTAAACTTTCGAACCTGATACTATCCAGCAAAACAGAATAGGGGAACATCAGTTAAAAACCAGATGGTGAGAGTAATACAGAGCTTTAAATCAAGGTAATGAAAAGTCAAAGTGGGTTACTATAATATATCCTGCTATTTTTTTCCTTTAATTAAAAGGATAAAGATAAAAAAGTAAATAATGGAGTGGAGACTGAGATAAAAGAGGGCATAACAATGAAACAGCGCAGATCAAAACATAACCATTTAAGCAGAATAGTGTTTCACCACCAGATAATCCTAACCTAAAAGTAGTTACCATATTGTCTCTTTCTTTGAAATCCTTGAGTACAACTTCGTATACTGTAGCATTAAGTATATCAAAACAATGTAAAACCATTCAAGAGAATGACAGCATTACAGAGTATTTAGAATCGACTAACAGAAAATGAACAATGGTTTCTGTATAATCTCCTTGTCTTTACAAGGTTTTTGCTTATACTATCGTACATAATAAAATCCAGTAAGATACAACCTATTTAGACCATTGGAGACAGAAGGACAAAAGCTAGATGAGACTTCAAAACAAGATGATACTAAATCAGTATTACCTATTAAGATGTCATTTTCTCCAAAATAGCTGTTCCTATCATCCAATCTTCTCTGTCTCATTTCTGTTGAGCTCTTTTTCTGTCAGTAGCTGTCAGTTTGTCTTCTTCATTTTGTTCTCTGCTCCATTTGTTGTGGCCTCTCTGCCATTATTTCTGGATTCTTTGTATTTTTCTTTTTTTAGAATATCCTGCAATACTCTCTGTAGAGTTGAATTGGTGGTTGCAAATTCCCCCAGTTCCTCTTTATCCTGGAAGCACCTTGTTTTTCCATCAATTTCCAGGGACAGTTGTGCAGGATATCTCAATCTTGGCTGGAGATTATTATCTTTCAAAGCTTGAATTATTTCCCCCCACGCTCTTCGTGATTTGATGGTTTGTGCCGAGAAATCTGCTGTAATTCTGATGGGTGTTCCCTTGTAAGTGGTCTGTTTCTTGTCTCTGACAGCTTTTAATATTCTGTTCTTATATTGAATTTCTGGAATTTTTATTATTATATGCCTGGGTGTTGCTCTGTTTGGGTTGTAGGTAGCTGGGGTCCTGTATGCCTCATACATCTGAGTATCTTTACCTTTTGCTAAATTAGGAAAATTCTCCTGGATTATTTCTGTGAGTAGCTTTTGTAGTTCACTTGTTTGCGTCCCTACTTCTTCTTTTATGTTCTTAATCCTTAAGTTATGGATCCTCTTATCATCTTCTTGTCTTTGTATTATTGCTGTTTGTTTCTTTGTTATTTTTAAGAAGTTTTTCATTTCATTCTCCCATATTACAAGTCTGCCCTCCAGTTCAGATAGTCTGTCCTTAGTTTCTTTCAAGCTGTTATGCCAGTCTTCTATAGACTTCTTAGTATCTTGGTAGTCCCTTTGAACCTGTTTCACGTATTCTATGCTTTCTCTGTTTTCTCCATCAAACAATTCTCCCCTTTTTTTCTGTTCTTCCATTCCACCGCCTGTTTTTTCTTGGGTGGTACTTAGCATTTCTCTAACTATTCTGCATACTTCTAGCTTCAGGTCGTTGATAACTTCATTCCTGAATTGGTCTATGAGGCTCTCTATATGGTGCCTTATGTATATTGGTGCGGTGTCTGCTATTGCCTGTTTCTCAGAATTGGGGGCCGAGGAGCCTTTCTTGTTGCTGCCTCTTCCCATGCTGCCTCTTCTTCTCTGTTCCTTATATATGCAAGCTTATATAAGAGGCCCAGCTTCTCTCCCAGTCAGCCACAGCCTGATCGAATTGCGCCAGTTAGGTGTTCCCGCTCACTGCTGCGCACCAGGGAGTTATGGACCAGGCAGCCTACGCGTCTCCCCTCCCGGCCACCGTCAGGCTCTGGGATCTGGGTTGGGACAGCCTACCAGGTCCGCCAGCAGCGTCACGCAGGCCAGGCACTTTTCATCAATCTTGCCCGAGAGGGGGATGTGTGGCTGGAGTTGCCACCGCGCCCTGCTCCCGCAGGACTGCTCGGACCCAGAAAGTCCTCCGCTGGAGTCAAACTGTGGTAGAGTGTCAGCTTCTCTCACTCACCTCACCACAAGTCAGTGCACGCCTCCCTGCCGTTCGCAGATTGCCGTTCTCAGAGCTTCTGCGCGTCTCTCTCCTTGCCGAGCCACTGTAGAGGCAGCCAGCCGCTGCGCGGCGGGAAACCCAAATCGCGGCTTACAATGGCGCGGGGTCCAGCCTCCACACCGAGGCTTTTCTGTTCCTGTTTTAGCACCAGGAATGCATTCCAAGTTGGTTTCTCTCAGCCCAGTTCGTTCCTGAGTCAGCGGAGCATATCTCCACCTGCTTATGTCTCCTTAGTCCGCACCATTCCTGGCTTCTGAGCTGAGTCTTTCAGAGAGCCTCCGGTAGTGGCTGTTATCTGTCCGCCATGTTCTCCCGGAAGTTCCTGTGCCTTGATTCTTGTCCAACCTTTTCTCTCTGGGTAGTACGGATTTATAATTGTTTCTGTTACTGGTTTGTCATTTTTGAGTAGAGATTTATAATTTGCAGAAACATCAGGCTGTGGTAGTGCATGCCTGTAATTCCAGCACTCAGCAGGCTGAGGCAAGGAGGATCACCATGAGTTCAAGGCCAACCTGAACTGCAAAGTGAGACCCTGTCTGAAATAAGAATCCAAAAAGAAAAAATCTTGCAGAGTCCTTTGTATCTGTTATTTTCCTTAATCCTGACTGCAGCCCAGGAGGTAGGTGTTAACTTTGTTCTTTTCTAAAGATGAGGAAGTCCCAGAGCTTGTTACATGGGTTATCCAGGTAGCAGGACTTTGAAGATTCCGTAGATGCCTGAGTAAATAAAATGTGGCCAATTTCACATTATGTTTATTCTCCTGATTAGATTCTTACCATGCAAGCCATGTAATGAATTCTAAAAGATTCAGTGATCATTTAAAAATATAGGTGTACTACTGCGTATAATCCCAGCACTCAGGAGGTTGAGACAGGCAGATGGCCACAAGAGCAAAACCAGCATGTACTCCGTGGTGAATTCAAGGCCAGCCTGATTTATTTAATGAGACCTTGTCTCCAAAAACCAAAAACTATCTATCTATCTATCTATGTATCTTTATCTGTTTAATTGACCACAGTGTAAAAAATAACCTGATACTCCCTCAGAGTTAGGCCTACTTTTATTAGAACATGTCCTTTTTATTTAAAAAAAAGTTTTAGTATTACATGGATGTGTAGTACACAGTGATTGTTTTCATTGTGAAGAGTTGGTACATGTACATAACACACTGTAATTCTTTTTATTTTCTTTTAAGATGCCATTTTTTAAATCAGTTTTTTTCTCTGTAATGTGGGTTGTGAAGTTGGTACGGAGTTATGAAGAAAGCTTCAGAGAGCTTTTAAAATATTATTTACCTTTCTGGAGAAAGTACAATTTGAGCCCAATGTGATGGCTCACACCTATAATCTCAGCACCAGGAGGCTGAGGCAGGAGGATCATTGGGAATTCAAGACCAGCCTGGGCTACAAAGTGAACCCAAGTCCAGCCTGAACTGCGCAGACAGAGCCTGTCTCAAAAAGACAAAAAGAAAATAGTATAACTATAAATATATTTTAATAACTGAATCTGTATGTGTTTAGTCAAAAGCCAGTATTGGAAATAGGCCTGAAATGTGTCCAGATGTATATAAGGCCTTCAAAATAAGTACTTGTTCATTTTATGTTTCTGCTTCAGGTTTATGTTTATTGGTAACAAAAGGCCATTTTGGTTTTTATTTGTTCATTCTCCTTATGATAAAGCATCATTTACTTATGCAGGTTCTCATAACTGTATATAACATAAGCCTGAGACTAAAAGTGGACTCAGCTCTGAGGATTGTAATAGGAGTGTCTGGGGCGTGGATGGTTTTCCTTATATCTTGGCTCATATGTCTAATGGAGAAACTTTCTTGTAACAGTAGTGCTGGTTTATAAGTGTTAATATAATTAATATGATAGTTGTGTGGTTTGGGTTTAATTTACCACTGCAGCAAAAGCTTTGGTTAGGCCAGGTTTTTAGCTCAGTGGCTTAAGCGCCTGCCTGGCAAGCATGAGGCCGTGAGTTTGATCCCTGGTTTAAAAAAAAAAAAGCTTTGGTTACTTTAGAGCTCTGGAAGTCTGCCTGGCGGCTGTGTGTTTTGCTGACACTTTTTAATGGATAATGTTAAAGCAGAAGGAACCATTGATTGTTGGGATTGTTCCCCCGCTAGTTCAGTTTTGTATCCGGTAAGCCACACCACATAGTGATAAGAGTCAAAGGTGTTCCCCCCACTGCTTGCTGCACGGGTAGGAGCAGTGCATTGAACTGCACCCCTTCGGGTGCAGTCAGAGAGGCCGCAATCAGCAAATGGACTGCAGTGTCTGCCCTTGGGGCCCATGGCATGGACCCTAGCATGCTGAGCATCAGCTTGGCTTAACCTTGTGTTTGTGTGTGTGTGTGTGTGTGTGTGTGTGTGTGTGTGTGTGTGTGTCCCGGACTAGCCTTTGCTCAGTGCTGGTGACAGCAGGCCACAGCACCCTGCATTTTGAAAGTACTCACCAAGGCTTATGCCCACAGGTTAATCATTTGCAGTTAACTGCAGAGAACTATTTCAGCATGTGCAGAATCATCTCTAGAATGACTACATCATTGATACTTTTTTCTTTCTTTCTTTCTTTTTTTCTTTCTTTCTTTCTTTCTTTCTTTCACTCAAAGAGAGGGTCTTGCTGTGTAGTTCAGACTGGCCTGGGACTGGCCCAAGCTGGCCTCAAGCTCCTGAGTGGAAGGGATCTCCTGCCTCAGCCTTGCAAGTAGCTGGGCCAGTAAGCACCACCATGACTTCGGAACACAGATGTCTCCTATGTCACGTGTGTTCCCTGTGGGCCATGTGGCTGTCTGTCTTCGTTATCTGCTTTCACATAGAGGATGTTACTAGACTCTGCCTAGATGTTTGTTCCTGGTGTGGTTACCACATAGTACAACCCATCAGGCTTTGGATTGACTTTAGAAAGCGACCTGTTATCCCACCAAATCTTGAAATTTTAATGGCTGCCGGGTGTTTACCCCATGGGGAATTAGGACTCCCCTTTAAAGCTGATTCTGCAGAAGAATGTTTTCCCAAGGTCTTGTCAGCTCTCGCATTTCTGGAGCTTGTCTGTCTTTTTATAATCTCCCTTCAACATCACCCTTCCATCAGCTTGCAGCTCAGACGGGGACAGCATTTCTTGCTCTTCACCTACTATTTTTCTAACTCCAACCATAGATTCCCCTTTGAGCTTTGGAAGTGACAGCTTGCCAAGCAGGTTTTTACTTGAGCTTGGTGTGAGTGATCAGGACTCAGGACAAAGGCTGTTAGGAGCTCCCTGAGGGCCATAGGAAGCGCTTCGTGTGGTCACAGTGCAGAGCTGTCCTTTTCCTGTTCCAGTTGTCTCTCAGGGTCAGGGCTCCTAACGATAAGCAGGCTTTTAGCACCAGCCTCTGCAGCCTTCGTTTAATGCCCTCCGGTCAGCCAGTGGTCAAGAACTTTACAGTTGCTTTTCCTTGTTTCCAGCCTTTTATTGCTTCCTCACCGGTTTTTTCTTTTTTAAGTAGAAATAGTAACTGTTTCCCTAACAATACTTCTGAAGCCACCACTGATGTTTAAAACAACTCTGCCAATTGTGGTGTCACACAGCGTAATCCTCGCTAGCACTTGGGAGGCTGAGGCAGGGGAGCCCCAGGAATTTGAGGCTAGCCTTGACTACATAGTGAGTTCAAGGTTAGCCTGTATTACATAGCAAGACCTTGTCTCAGAAAGAAAGCCTTACAGGATAAAGGGTTCATAGTTTCTTTCTTTTTTTTTTTTTTTTTTTTTTTTTTTGTGGTACTGGGGGTTGAACTCATGACCTTGGGCTTGCCAGACAGGCACTTGCCACTGAGCTAAATCCCTGGCCCTGATTAATAGTTTCTTAATGTTAAAGTTAGATTTGTTTTTTTACCGTGACTCCAGAGGTTTCCCCTCCTGCACCTGATTCACACAGTGCCACCTCACAGCTTTACAAATGCTTTTATATACACTCAAAGGTGCATCTTACTTGAAAATTCCTTCCCCTTTTGCAGCTGATACAGAGAACCTGCACAGGTGCCCAGTCTGATTGGTTTTGGTGTGGCATAATGTGTGGAGCCAGCCCCACCACTCCCCAGACAGTACCTCCTCCAGAGTTTATGACTCGGCCCTCTTCTTTGCAGCCCCATCCAGTCACAGATTGACTTTTTGCCACTGAATTAGTTTGCATTCTTGTGGAATTTTTTTGTAAGTTAGATCATATATTATGCTCTGAGAAAGAGTCTAGCTTCTTTGACTCAGTGTAATTTTATGAATTTCATCTATGTTGTCTCTCGGTGGTTTGTTCATTCCTCTTTCCTGCTAGATGACATTCTATGGTGTGGATATGTAACAGGTTTCAAATCCATTCAGTTGTTAGGGATCTGTGTTATTTCTAGGTTTTGGCTATTAGAGTTTGACTAGGTTCGTTTTATCAAATTTCTTCTTTTGTAACTTAGGCTCTTGCTATCCTGTGTAACAGGTCATGTGTGGATATATGCTTTCATTTCTCAAGAGTAAATGTCTAGGAATAGAACGGATCAGTAATACAGCAGGTTTATGTTTATCTTAGTTGCTGAACCATTTTTATTTTTTAATTTTTAAATTTTTTGCTAAGCCATTTAAATTTATTTTTTTATTTTTTTGGTTCCAGGGATCAAACTCATGACCTCACACTTGCCAGGCAGGCGCTTACCCCACTGAGCTAGATCCCTGGCCCTGCAGGCCATTTTTAAAGCAGCTGTAATATTTACATTCGTACCCATGTTGTGTGAGTTCCAGTTCTTTCAGATACACTCTAACAATTGGCGTGATGTGTTATTTTTTAAATTTTAGCTGTTCTATTAGCTAGAAATAGAATTAGAAATTTTGTATATTGGCCTTTTATCCTGTAATTTTGCTTAGTTCACGTAACTAATTCTAATGACCTTTTCTGTAATGCTGTAGGATATCCCGCAGACATGTCCCTGATGGACAGAGACAGTGTCCCTTTTTTCTCACTGTTCTCCCTTGCCTTTTCTGTCTTCCCTGCAGAACTGAAACTGCCTCCTTCCTCCGCTTAGGGGAAACGTTGAGTCCTTCGCCACTAGTTATAAAGCCAGCTGTGAGTCTTTTGTCGGTGCCCTCTGTCACCAAGTGCTGTGACTTTATCTTTCACGAGGTGACCACTCTGCTGTGTGTCCCGTCTCATCTTCTCCGCTGGCATCTGTGCTGTGTTCCCACTGGTAATGGTGTAAGGTGTCACCAACTCACATGTTTGGAAGCAAGGCTGAGGTTCTTCCTGTGCCCGGCCTCCCACTTGCTTGGCGACCAGAGTTCCCGACTCATTGGGCGACCCCTGGGACTCTTCCTTCCTCCTCTTCCCACACCTCATGGTGCAGGGTGTTGGCAAGTCTTGTTCTCTGTTTTTTTTTTTTTCTCAGAAGAATGTAACTTTGAAATGTTCTCTGTTTTAATAAGAGCCCCAACCCCAGTAAGCCGCCTCCACCTTGCCTCTCCTGCTGCCTGCTGACCCCGTGCCTTTCTGTCCTTGCCTTGACAACCCATGCTCAGCATATGAGTGCCTTCGTTCTTTAAAACTACTTTCTGTCTGTGAAGATAATTTTTTAGACGTAATTTTATTAGCACATGAATGGATAGTTTAAGGCTCAGAAGCAGTAAGTTCTTTACTTTGTTTCAGAGAAGTGTTTCTGAATGTTTCTGAAAGATCAGCCTGCCCTACCTGGTGTTTGCTCAGTTTTTGGTGTCTTCCTTTCCCTTTTTCTGCTACCAGTGATTAGATGCAATCACCACTGTCAGTGCTGATTGCTGGCTTTTTCAGGCACCTGCTGGATTTCCCCTGGGTTTACATTATTTCAATGTTAAGACCTCACATTTGAATGGAGCTGTCTGCAACACCACACCCTTGCATCCCCGCTCCCTGGCTCAGTCACCCTGGAGCAGACTGAGATGGGATCTGGGGCCCAAAGCCCTGAGGTCGATCTGCTGCCCCTGGCCTGGGAGGAACAGGCATGGGTGTCTCTGCCAGCTTTGAGTGGCTGCTCTGGTGAGCACAAGCCTTAGGGGGCGCTGACTTTGGGCATTGTTTCTTCCATTTGTAGTGATCCTTCATGTTGTTGGCAGACCATACAGTAAATAGAGACTCTGAGGGTTCAGGACAAAGATGAAATCTTGTGAAAGTTAAATGGGAAATTCAAAGTTAGATGATGAATTTGGTGGCCACTTTTATAGGGTATATGTGAGAAAGACACTGGAGAATCTTCAGATAATTGGTTTAATTTTGTAATTATTTAATAGTAACAGTCAGCAAGGACTGTATCTGTCTAACAGCATTTTGGGACAGAAGATGGGAGATACGGTTTATGTACAACAAGATCTGCACTGCCTGGAGTGTGGTGCACATCTATAATTACAGCACTTGGGAGGCTGAAACGGGAGGATTGTTGCGAGATTGAGGCCAGTCGGGGCTGCATAGTGAGTTCAAGACCATTCTAAACTACATAGCAAGACCCTACCTCAAAGAAAAAAAAAAAAAATCTGTGCTTTGAAGTTGTGTATCTTCTGAGTTTGGGCAAAATATACAATAGTGTAACAATTGCCACATTCAAGGTAGAATATTTCTGTCACCCAGATGGTTCCCTTGTCCTCATAGAAGCTTAATCTTAGTGTTTTGTTTTTTTTTTTAAATGTGTTACATGTCCTTGGATATCATCTTTAAATACTCAGAGAATAAAACGTGGAATGACTTTGAAGGTTATTTGAGCGATAGGGCATTCTGTCATAGTTGTGATCGTGCTTATCCAACCGTACTACTCCAGTGTGAAATTGTTCAAATACCAGGAGAATGATCATTTCTGCTTAACTCCAATAAAAAGGTGCTTTAAAACAACATGACATCATGTTGAAGTACTTTATTTTTGAATGTTACAGAAGAAAATTCCACAAGACAGAGTGAGGATTTGGGAAGCCAGTTTACAGAAATTTTCATTAAGCAGCAAGAAAATGTCACTCTGCTGTTGTCTTTATTGGAGGTAAATACAGAAACTTTTGTCGCTTAATGAGCTTTTTTTGGATGCCTTTTAGGGTGTTATTGGAGAAGCAGCATGTATGTGGTATGATCCAAAAACACGGAGAATATTTAAATTTCTAAACCTTTAGTACAGTAAGAAGCACATCATAATTAGCCCTCTCCAGAATACTCTCCCTTGCTTCAAGCTCACTGACTACCTCAGTCTTGCTGCTGTCCAACTTGGTTCCAAGGTCGTCCGTCTTCTGGGTCTTCATTGGTGCTGTTGTGGCTGCCTTTGGGATGACCTGAATCAATTAGCAGTGCTGACTTTCGTGGTCATTTTGCATTTGGGAAAGAGCCAGAGATAGCATGGCGCCTGATCTGGTGAATAAGGGAATGAGCACACCATTATGTCTGATGAGTGTCCTTCCAGGGGATCAATCGTGTCCATAGCAGCATTCCCCACAGTTTCTCACAAGTGAGGACACAGAAAAAAGGGCGCCAGGGCCACTTCCGACAGTGGCAAGAGCGATGAGATAGATAAGTGTTTAACACAAGAGAGGCACTTGAAGATAGGCTAATGGCAACTCGTCTTTTACTACAATGAAATTTTTATTTAAAAATTCAGTGTATTTCACTCATCCTTTGAATACACCTATAAAAGTAGTGAAATTTGTGGTATCATACTTCTGCATACATACATTAGGCCCATATACATGTTTCAAGAAATAGAAACTGCTAAACTACTATCTATATCTTATCTCTGTTTTGCAAAATGCTGTTACATCCCATCACTAATATTTTAGTTTAATTTTATTATTTTTGCTGCTTTTTATTTCTAAAATTAGTTTTTAAAAGTTTGTTGTTTCTAGTTCCTGATACCACTTAGTTGAAAGAATGTTTTTCTTCAAAATGTGCATTATAAATATTAAATATTTTCAATTCTTATATTGTAGGAGTTTGATTTCCATGTTCGCTGGCCCAGTGTGAAGCTTCTGACTTCTCTCTTAAAACAACTAGGTCCTCAGGTGCAACAAATTATTTTAGTTAGTCCCATGGGTAAGTGATTTAGCTTCTTTTTATAATTTTGGTTTAAAAATAAGAGCCATTTCCTAGACAAAGTGACCAAAGCTGTGCTCTAATAAACTGTCACTTGCATCAGTATATTTTGTGGCCCACCGGTATTTTTCTCATGCTTGTCTCCTCTAGGTGTTTCAAGACTGATGGACTTACTAGCAGACTCCAGGGAAGTCATACGTAATGACGTAAGTTACGTGGGGAGCTCCAAGGATGTGCAGCCTTTTTCTCGTTTGTAGATAGAATCAGTGTTGACTCATTAGAAGTTAGATATGGACAGCTGGGCCATGCTCAGACGTTTAGGTTACATCTACAAGGCCACACTGTTCTTTGGTTTTCTGCCCATCCAGTATTTGAGCTAGAGAAGCCATTTTGCTATTGAAAGCTTTTACTCCTAGTCAGGTAGATGATGCATGCCTGCAGTCCCATTGCTTTGGGAGGCTGGGGCAGGAAGACCACAAGTAGAGGCTAGCCTGGCGCGTGAGTGATTTAGCAAGACTGTCTTGACACATGCAGACGGGCCAGAGAGATGGCCCAGTGAGAAGGCCCTGGCCTCGGTCCTTGGCATGTTAGAAACAAACCCTGCTTCCACGGTTGAGGCTTCCTGAGCACTCCTCTAAAAGGCTGTGTCCTCACAGAGCCGTGTTTGCACAATTCCCTTTCCTTTCTCGTGAGTAGGAGAAACCTTCCTGGACTCCAAACATCTCTGTGGCTTTGCCAAGCAGTGCCACAAAGTATTTCCAAGAATTTCCTTTGGTAAGCTAAGAGCTTGATTTGCTCTAAGAGTCATGTTTCATTCTTAATTATTTTAATATTTGCATATAGGTTTGAATATTTTTTATTATTACTTTCTTGGATGCTGGGGGCCTAACCCACATCCTTGTAGGGAGGCAGGTGCCCCACCACTGAGCTAAGCCCCTGGCCCGAAGTTTTGAGTATTTCATGTTTATGTGGTATACCATACTGTGTTGGTTAACCTGATTCTTCTGTTGCTACCTACAGCTTGGGCTGGGAGTGTGGCTCAGTCCAGTCTAGCATGCTGGGAACCCAGGGTTCAGTCCCTAGCACCACAGAAAAACCAAAACTGTATTTGTTAGATGGAGATAGCATGTGGAAAAAACCTTCCTAAACTCTGGAGCTAGAGCAGCAATGGCTAACTTCTAGAGCTCTCAGTGGTACAAACAGCCTGTGTGGCACACGTGTCATAGGTGTGGCACCACTGAGTTAAAGGGTCCTGTGTAGTCAGTTCAGTCTCCCTGTGTACAGGGAGAAGCCCCAGGCTGCAGAACTTGGTGGCTGGTGCTTGGCAGTTGATCTCATTCATGTGCTTAGATGAGCCCCTCTCTGCAGTTCTAATGGAAGTCATTTCACTGCCTTTAGCGTTTAACTGCTTAGTGCCAAAACAAAAACAAAAGTATTACCTTCCGCTTCATGTAGAGAATTTCTTTTTTTTTTTAACTTTATTTTGAAAGTGTGCAACAGAACAAGACAGAATAAAGCCAATTAAGATCGTACAGTGAAATTGGTACAGAACTTCACAGCAGGTTACCAGGATAACAGTAATAGGTATCACAGTATATTTTGTTATCTTTATAATAGTTGTTCTTTCAATCACGTATATCAAATTGAGATGAAATATAGAACACTATAGAACTTATCAAAACAGAATATTGAATAGAGCAGTACCATTAATCAGAAAAGAGCAAAACAGTAATAAAAATATTTGCCTTCAAAGAGATGGTAGAAGGAAATCCCCCTTATTTGCTATGGTCAACCTCCCAGGAGATGCTCAGATTTCTGGTTCCCATTTGCAAATGGTGGGGGGGGGGGTAGGGGAAGTGGGATATTTGACTCTAGGCCATGCATCAGTAGGTTCACTATTGCTTAGTAGGGAGGCAGGCTGGTTGTTTGGTTTCACAGCGCCCTAAGTTCCAACATGATGTGGATCTCAGGAGCTGCTGCTGGTTCTCCCCCTGGAGGGGCCGCAGTCTACCAGACCACCACCACTTACCGGGGAGGGGAGGTGCTTGCTTGGCTTCCCAGAGCCCTAGGTTCCAACATGGCGCGGATCTCAGAAGCTGCTGCTGGTTCTCCCCCTGGAAGGGCTGCAGTCTGCCTCACTTACCCGAGAACTTCTTAAATGATAGATCTAGCATGCAATATTGTAGATGCTAAAGTTATATAGTAAATACAGCACATGAGAAACACTTTTTTTGGTGGTGGTGATACTAGGAATTTAGCCCAGGGCCTTCATGCTGAGCTACACCCCCAGCCCATTTTTATATTTTACTTTGAGTCATTGTCTCACTAATTCACTCAGACTTGTGATCCTCCTGCCTCAGCCTCTCAGAGTGCTGGGGTTATAGACATGCGCCACCACATGTAGCTATTTTTTATTCTTTAATATTACAAGAATTGCCTTTGTGGGAGGTATTGGTTTAGGGGCTCATTGTGTAATTGAGGTTGGCCTTGAACTTGCTTGTAGCCCAGGCCAGCCTGGAATTTGCAGTCTTTCTGCATTAGCCTCCTGAGTGCTGGGATTATAGGCATGCACTACCATACCTGGCCAGAATTGTCTTACTGTGAGCATCCATCTATCAAGACTTTTGAGTACCTTGCCTTGATTAATACCATTATCATTTATTTTACTTTTCAAGTATAGAATTGATGCCTTTGTGCTGGGAACCAAACTCAGGGTCTAATCTATGAGGCAAGCATTCTGCCACTGTGCTGCCCCTCTGATCCCACCCGTATATTATGTCTGTGATTACGTTATCTACATTTTCCTTTAACTCTCTTTTTGTTCTGAATCTTTTTTCCCTCGGTTTTTGAGACAGATAAAATGATTGTCTATGTATGTTGGTGCTCATTATTTTTATGAGTAGGAATTTTGTTGTAATATCTAGATGTTTGTTTTACATGTCTTACAGTCATATTTTCTGTGGTTTCAGTGAATTTTTCAAGAGGATGGGGAAAAGAAACTAATATATATGTAGAATCCAGAATACAGGAGGTTCTGTGGAATTCAGTCTCCCTCTAGGTCTTTGTTTAAGAACATGACAAAGTGCTGTTGTGCCTGTTTTGCGCACACGTGCACTGAGAGGCAGTGTTTCTGCTGTTTGCACTTACACAGCTGTGAACTGTGCGGGGAGGCTTCAGAGCCACTTTGCCAGTCTCTGAGCTGCCCTCTGCTGTCTCCTCTCACCAGTGTCACAGTTGAGCTAGGTGGTGGTGTGTCGGGCGACACTGCCTCTGCCCCAGCCCCGGGGGTGCAGACTTGACAGGCAAGCGGGAGCAGTGCAGCTCAGGGCTCAGCTGAGGGCTCAGCATCCTGAGGGCACCCCTTCCTTCGATGCAACCCCCGGCTACAAGCTGGCTGTAGGGACCTTTAAACCGACGGCTCACTGTTGTTCCTCAGAAGTGTTGTCTGTGCTTATTCCATAAGATCCTTGCTGGCTCTTTAACCATCATGGATACTTAGGGCTCATCAGTACTTTTGTTTTTACTAAAATAGGAGAAGTGGTTAATAAGCAGAAAAATGACTTTTCTAGAATGACAAAGAAGTAGCAAAGTAAACCAAACCCAGTTTAGCCAAAACCCAGAAAACTGTTTTCTGGTAGAGGCAAATAGGCCTGGGAACTGTTGCACACTGGTCATCATGTCTAGCAGGTGTGAGTTTTCATCTTTCGTTTGTCTTTTGCCTTGGAATCAAATTTTGGAAATGAGGGCCAAATGTTTATGAGGACTCTGACTTCGCTGTTGGAACATGGCTACACTCTGCATGTCGAGCGGTGGGTCCAGGGCGTCCTGCAGAGGGTTTCATCCAGCTCCACTCAGTGGGCACAGCGAGTGCCATTTGGTGATAGAGGACTGTGAGGAAATTGCTGTTACATCCAGTGGTGAAGGATAACAGAATTGGGAATTGTGGATGTGGTATCCAGGCAAGGCACTGTGCCGTGGAGGTTTATAACCTTGAAGAAGCCAATTACTCCTATATCCTGTTTTCCTATCCGTACAGGAGTGGAGCTTAGGAAATTCTAAACTTCTGTGGGTTTTGTATTAATTTTAAGATGTCTTGTAAATGTCATACCCCACTGGACATGTTTTTCTTCTCTCCTAGGGCGTCTTACTACTACAGGCACTGACAAGAAGCAACGGTGCAATTCAGAAAATAGTTGCCTTTGAGAATGCTTTTGAGAGACTGCTGGACATTATCACTGAGGAGGGGAGCAGCGACGGAGGTAGAGTGCGAGGAGACTGCTTGTACGCTCAGCACCATTGGCCCGGGTACACGTGGAGGGTGAAGCAGGTGCAGGCTTTCTCTCTGTGGTGGAAGGACTGATATCCTCTTCCTTTCCCTCTGATGTCCGTTAGGCATCTGGAGGTAGAGGTAGGCTGGCGTCTCTCTTCACTTCTGGAAGACGCTAGCTCTGCTGCCCAGTACTGCTGTGCTATGTTCTGCCTGCCTGTAGCAGGGGAGAAGGCCCGGTCATGTTCTGGATTGGCGGTAGAGGCTGAGTTGACACAGAGTCACGTGGTGAGTGTGACAGGAAAAGGCCGGACATTCCCTCTGGAGAGCAGCAGTCATGAGTTCCTGCCTGTCTGAAGAGAACTCTGGTGAGGAGAAGTCTGGAGAGCGTCCTTCAGGATGCACAGCAGTGCTGCTGCTTGGCTAGGGTGACTGTGGGGCACCACGCCCCAGCCACCTTGGTGCAAAGGTAGCAGAAGATGGCAGCATTTCACAGGGCCCAGGCTTTTCCAGGAAGGTTTTGTGAATCAAGGAACTTGGCAGATTGTCTGTAGTCTGGGCACAATGTAGATCCATATAATCTAAGCTAGGCAGGCAAGAAAGTAAGAAAGGAATTTTTTAAAAGAGAAAAAGGCATTTGATGGATGGGTTGAAAGTCTCAGGAAAGCCTCTGAACAAATTAGAGGAGGTGCTTTAGCCAGAAAGATAGGAGGTTTGGTAAAAGGTTGAGAATTATCACTGCCTCAAGTTCAGGGAGACCACAGGACTAGGAGGTCCAGATGTCATCTGAGCTGTAGTTGACATTAAAATCACTGAAAGTGATAGCAGAGCTCTGAAAAGGAGACTTTGAGCAAGATGACGGTGGTATTTTTAGTGACAGAAGGGTGGCAACTGCAGATTCAGTCTGCAATGCTAAGAGAAGGCCTGGCCAGGTGGCCCTACCTCCAGGAAGTAAGAGCTTGTTAGGAACCAATAGAGGAAGGCACATGGCTGCAAGACCAGCACTGAGGCACAGGCAGCTGGATGTGAGCTGCCTAGACCTGAGATGCTTGCGGGATGAGACAGGGCGTGTGCGCAGGTCATCTTCACCCATGTTTGAGGTTTTCAGGCAGCACCCTGGAAGATTTTGAAACGAGATTAAATGGAGGAGACCAAACAGAGTGAAAACGGGAGAGCACACATGGCCGGAGGGTGGACGTTTGGGGAGGTGATCACGGGAAATGGGGTTTACAGCAGTGTGGAATTAACTGGAACAGAGAGTGATGGCTCTCACTAGGTAAGTGCGGGACCTTCAGGGCTTCAGAAGTTGCTCCAGGCACCCAGGAGCAAGGCTGCCGGAGCGGGGCTGTAATGCAAAGGCCTTGCGTGGGAGGCCGAGACTGGCCCTGTCCCAGGCTCCGAGAAAGCAGGAGAATGTGCATGTTAAACAGGAAGCTATATTAGTTAAAAGGGTACGCTTTATGTACTTATTTTGAATTAGGGCCCAAACTCTTTCTGCGTAGGTGGATCTGCTGCTTCCAGTTCTCATCCTCACTGGTCTCTGCATCCCGCCTCTGTCCTGTGGGATTTGCATTTCTGGCTCTTTGAAATGGCAGGCAGGCTCTCAGTCTTCTTACAGTTCTTCACTGTCTGTCAGATTTATATTATCCTACTTCACTAGACACCTGTGTTTAGTGCTTTGCTTCCTTGTGTTTTGTCAAAGACTTATATTTAGTTTTCATAAAAATAACCTGTTTTTACATTTACACATTGCCAGTTTGCATACTATTTCATTAATAAGCAGTGAATTAGCATAGTGAATTTGTAAATAAAAACAACTGACTTAGATGTGATGCCAAGGAGTGATCCTTAGAAGATCCATTTTTGAATGTTTAGATTAAAACTCAGAGTTCATTAAAATTAAAAACTTGCTCTGCCAAAGACATTGTTAAGAGAGTGAAGACAGACTGCAGACTGGGAGAGAGTATTTGCAAAAACATATGTCTGAAAAAGGACTTTAAATTAAATATACCAAGAACGCTTTTTTTTTTTAACCAAGAACTCTTAAAAGCCAATTAAAAGTGAGCAAAAAATCTGAACAGATCTTCACCAAAGTAGATACACAGAAGGCAAATGCATATACAAATAAATCCTCAAGAATGGTATGTCTTAGGGAGCTCATTAAAACAGTAAGACCTCACCACAGAGCTCTTCTAACATTAAAAAGATTTCAGTGGCCACCACCGAGCGCTGTGAAGTCCCATGTGAGCAGAAGCTCAGACGTGGCCAGCAGGATATGAGATGGTAGCAACCCACTTTGGAAGTCAGCATGATGGTTTCTCACAAAGCTAAACATGGAGTAGCTGTTTGATCCAAGAGTCATGCTCCTTGATATTTACCCAAATTAGTTTGAAACTTACATGTACACAAGAGCCTGCACCTGAGTGTTTTCCATAATTGCCAAAACCAGGATACAACCAGGGTGTCCTTTAGCATGTGAGTGGATAAACAGACTGCAGTAATCCATACAATGGGATAGTCACAATAAAAAGAAGAGTTAGAAGCCACAAAAGGATATAGAGGAAACTTAAATGCATGTTACTGAGGAATTCCAACTACATAACATTCTGAGAAAGGCAAAATGACAGACACAGTAGGATTGTTAATTACCAGGGACTCGGGGAGGGGAAGGAGGTATGAATACGTGAACCACAGGACATTTTAAGGCGGAGAAACTATAGTGTATGAAACTATAGTGGTAGACTGTTGTTTGTTAAAACCCATAGAACTTTACAGAACCGCAGAGAGTTCACAGGGCAAGCTGAATGCAAACTACGGACTTGAGGCATAGGGTTGACATTTGTTGACCAGTTGGAACAAATGTCCTACACTAAATGTACCACACTACCAGTGCAAACTGTTAATAAAAGGTGAAGGTAGGAGGGGGAGAATATGTAGACACTAAAAAAATCTGGTTGTGGTAGACAGATGTGCCATCCAGGGGGAGCCCAGGGGGAGTGTGTGTGTGGGGGGCTGGCTTCGCAGTTCAGTTTGCTTTGTGAAGGACAGGGAGGTCCCTGTGCTCGGAAGTGCCCCTGTGAGGATGGCCCTGTGGGTGAAACCGTCCCAGAATCAGGAGTGCTGTCAGTAGAGAAGTGGAAAAGGGTTCAGCCATGCAGGACAGGAACTGTGAAAAGTAGCCTGAGGGGTAGCCTATCCAGGTGGTAAGGGTCATGTTTCAGCAGACTGAGAGAAGGCGACCTCAAGAGACAGAGATAAACAGCCAGTGTGTCTTAGAGAAGCTGGAGCAAGACAGGAAAGATCCATTTAGTGAGTGATAACAGTTAGCTAGTGTGCGGATGCCCAGCGCTCTTTGTTTCTGTCTGTGCCAACAAGATAGAGGAAGTGGGTGTCCACATCACCCTGTGCTCATGAACTACCATCTGTGCAGCTGCATACTACCTGATAGTGAAGAGAACCACTCCAGGACAGGCACAGCGTGGGAGCTGACCTACCCTTGGATGATGATAATTGCTGCTGAAAGATGGCCTTTAATCTTGATTTCAGTGAAAAGTAGGAGAGTTGTGATTGAGAAATCACAAGATCGAGAAAGAGCAGGCAGGTTTCAGCCTTCATGCTTGTGAATCTGTTTGAACTGGCATTTGCCTGAATCCCCTGAAAGATGCAAGGTGTGGAAATACAGTACAGTTTTCTTCCAGTATTGGGGATTGAATTTTCCCTCAGCTGTTTTCAGACTTCAGTGCATTTTACATTGTCTCCCCAGGCATAGTTGTCGAAGATTGTTTGATTTTGCTTCAAAACTTGTTAAAAAACAACAATTCAAATCAAAATTTTTTTAAAGAAGGCTCATATATTCAACGCATGAAACCTTGGTTTGAAGTTGGAGATGAGAATTCTGGCTGGTCTGCACAGAAAGTGACAAATCTTCATCTGATGCTTCAGGTAAGTGGTGCGCTCTCCTTAGACACAAACATAGCAAGAGTTTTATGAGGGGATTCTTCCAAAGAAGAGCAAATCAATTGCATTTGACAAGTCCTAGATACTTGGTGTCTGGCAGGCTTTGCTGCACCTCACCTGATAAGAGATTTACAGTTGCATTCAGAAGAGTGGGAGCCCCTGCTCTCCGCCCAGCTTTGGTATTAATTTCTCACAATTTTGTTTTTTTACCCTCTTATATTATTATTTTATTTATTTATTTTGTCTTTTTTGAGACAGGATCTTTCTGTGCAGTTCAGGCTGGCCTTGAGCTCACTTTTATAGCCCAGGTTGGTCTCAAACTTGCAATGATCCTCTTGCCTCAGCCTCCCAAGTGCTGGGCTTACAGGTGTGCACCACCATAGCAAATCCAGATTTGCAGTTTCCTAATGGATTTTGCATTTGAGAATAAGTTCAAGTTTGTTTAATGGAGTGTAGCTCATACAGAAAAATACAATAGTCCAGTTACATGATGAGTTGGTGCTTTGTTTTTTTTACTTTGAAAAAGTGAAAATCTGGGCCAGGTGTGGAGGTGACCACCAAGAGCCCCAGCCTGCATTAAGGAGGCTAAGTCTAGGCCCACATCGGCAACACTGTAAGACCTGGTTTCAGAAAAGTGTGCATCCTAATGGCCTTAGTTACTTTAGCGAGGCTGAGACACAATGCCCAACACCCACAGCTTAAAAGGAGGAACGGGTTATTTTGGCTCATAGTTTGTAGAGACTGGATCCAAGGGAGGGTGGCACAGCCTAGGGGCATGGTGAGAGAGCAACAGGTGGTGGCGTGGCCTAGGGGTACGGTGTGGGAGCACAGCTGGTAGCACGGCAGTGGGAAGCAGTGAGATCAAGAGAGCAGGAAGGGTACACACACGCACACCATTCAGCCATGTTGGTAGTGACCCACCTCTTCCCACCGGGCTCCTCTGCCCAGCATCATAGGCAGCAATGCACCCATCTGTGTGTGCTGTGTCACCAGTGGTTACTCCTGAGTGGGGATGCAAACCTGAGTAGGGCAGTTGGTGCATGGGAGCAAACAGAGTGAGGTGGCGCGTGCAGGTCCTGCATGGTTGCCATGGCAGCATGAAGGTGCTTGCACCTAGGTCTGGTAGAGCGACCAAGGGATGCTCCCTACAGATCTCCTGTTCATCTGGACCAGATTTGTTTCTGCCCTTTCGGAATCTCTAAAAGGTAAATTGTGCTCTCTCTCTTTCTCAGCTTGTGCGGGTGCTAGTGTCTCCCACCAACCCCCCCGGGGCCACCAGCAGCTGCCAGAAGGCCATGTTCCAGTGTGGCTTGCTGCAGCAGCTGTGCACCATCCTGATGGCCACCGGCGTTCCTGCAGACATCCTGACCGAGGTGAGGACTGGCGGCCGTAAACAGCACTTTGTGTGTTGGGGTATGTGCTTATCTGCCTGAATGGGACAGTGACACAGTCGCTTCCAAGAGGTGTCCTCCTGTGGGCTTTAGAGTGCAGAGGCAGGCTCAGGGCCTGGCTAGCAGATCCGTCCAGGAAGCGTTCCTGTGGGCTCTGTTGTGTGTATGTCATGGGTGTGCTCGGTATGACTTAGGGTTTAGGAGTTAGGGGAGAAGTTTATTTACATTTTTGGTCTCAAATTAACAAATGCGCATTAAACGTGAAAACAATAATAAAAGATTTGTAACTGGAACAGCTATCCCCGGCCTCACTGCTATCTGTGAGGACGGTCACTGTCCGCCCTCCTGTCACTGAGTTGCTTGCTGGGACTCTAACCACGCCCTGATGACATGGCCCCTGTGAAGCCCAGTCTGTGTCTGTGTCAGTGCAGGCTTGCTTCTCTCGCTCTGTGTTACACCTGTGCTTTGCTTTGTGCCAGCCATTCATGTGTCTGTGGATGTAGGGTCTCCTCCACTACGTCCCTGCTTGCCTGTGGAAACCCCGCCCTACCTGAGATCCGTCCCTCTCTGTTTCCTTTCCCTCTCTTGGTGTGGCTCTGTGGTCAACTGGATCTCACGTCCCTGCCACCCCCTTCTTTGTGTTCCTGGGGTATTTTCTGACTTCTAATCCTTTTGTAAATATCACCTTTTCTCTTCAGAAGATTCTGATATGTTTATTTCTCGTTTTCTAAAATTTATTGATGGTATACATTACTGTGGACCTTTTCCCCCTTCCCCAATTGTTTTTGTCACTCATGGTCCTAGAGACTGTCTTTAGTTCTAGGGTCGTGTCCCCACCCTCCACCCCCATACTGGGGATTAAACTTGTGGTGACCTTGTGCTTGCCAGGCAGAAGCTATGCCACTGAGCTCCATCCCCAGCTTGTTCTAGTGTTCTTGATAACTTTTTCTTTTTTCTGATCTCCTTCCACAACTCTAGTAATAGATTGTTAAACTTCCTGGACCTAGTATGGTTTTTTAAATTTTTAATTTATTTTTAGTTGACAGAAGTACATACCATATGCAGCATGTATGATTTTTTTTTTGATTTGCTGTTTTCTTTTTGAGACTGGGTCTCACTATGTAGTTCAGACTGACCTTGAAATCACTTTATAGCCTAGGCTGGCCTCACCGCAGGCTCTCAGGTGCTGGGTTACAGGTGTGTACCGCCACACCTGGCAACAGCATGTTGTTTTGAAATATATTTCTTCTATTTTCATGAAGGTTTTTTTCTACCTTTATCCTTGTATTCAACTTTTGTTATGTGTATTATTAATATATTAATATTATTTTGGGTTTTTGTTGTTTTTTTTGTTCGGTTTGGTTTGGTTTTTGAGATAATCTTACTATATATTCCAAGTCAGCCTGGATCTCCCTCTGTAACCCAAGTTAACCTAAAACTTTCGGTGATCCTCCTGCTTCATCCTCCTAAATGCTGGGATTATAAGCGTGTACTACCACATCCGACCGTTTCTTTTTTTTTTTTCATTTTTTGTGTTACCAGGAATTGGACTCAAGGCTTCATGCTTGCCAGGCAGGTACTCTGCCCCTGAGTGACATCCCTGACCCCTGTTTGTTACATTTTAAATGTGGTCTCTGATTTTAAAACGTTTTTTCTCATTCTGTAGAAATAGACTCTCAGCTCTTAGAGGATGTTGTTGTTAGCTCTTTTAGTTTTTAAATATGTGGCCCTCTTGCATGCTAAGCAGAGACTCTTCCATTGAGCTACACCCCAACTCTTAAAACTTTATCTTGAAACTATTACAAGATCATAGTGCTATACCTGTTTTTGGAATTATCTGAATTTTAATACTTAAAAACAAAGCAGTGTAACATTTTCCTTTGAAAACAGGCTTTCTTTCTTGCCTTATTTTCTCTAAATAAATGTTCTTTTCTTCCCCCCATTAATTAACAGACCATAAACACTGTCTCAGAAGTCATTCGTGGCTGCCAAGTCAACCAGGACTACTTTGCCTCTGTGAACGCACCTTCGAACCCCCCAAGGTAGGGAAGGGAGCCCAGTGCTCCTCTCAGTGAGAGCACTTAGTTTGGGTTGTGTGTACGTGCACAGCTTGCTCTGATTTCAGTTATGTGTTTGAAGCTGGGAATTAACTGACAAGATGAAGGCACCAGTATTTGCAGGGTTTGTTCTTAGGGGTTAAACATGGGTGCAGAGGGAGGTCCTTGACCTGCTGGTTGTCTGGTCAGGGCTATTGGCCTGCAGAGTCATAACTGTTTGAGTCCATGGGCCAAGGTACTTCATTCTCCTCATCCTCTCTCACTGCATCAGGCCGGCCATCGTGGTGCTGCTGATGTCCATGGTCAATGAAAGACAGCCGTTCGTTCTGCGCTGTGCTGTTCTCTATTGTTTCCAGTGCTTCTTATACAAAAACCAGAAGGGACAGGGAGAAATTGTGTCAACACTTCTGCCTTCCACTATTGATGGTAAACCATTTATTTCTGAGGCCTGTTTTTAAAAGTACATACTTATCTTTCAAGCTTTTGATTGAATCTTTGTCTCTGTGCTCAAAATTTTATACTTTATATACTCATTTTAAAAATCTTAGTTCCTTGGCGTAAAGATAAATTTGGAGGACAGGTTTTGGAGTGAGACCAGAATTTCATTGTGGAATTTTTTTTTTCTTGCTTTATCAAGCGATGAGCAGATAATGCTGCTCATCTGTGTGAGAGGATAACATGTCACTAGACAACTGTGAGGATTACACAGTTACATATTTAAGCCCTTACCCTAGTACCGGGCACTGGATAGATGCACACCACAGACAGGAGCTGCAGTTGTAGCAATCACCATGCTAAAGACAAACCCTGGTGTGAAATCACACGTGATAGCTTAGTCTGTTAATCTCTTATAGGTGAGAGCCACTGTCCTTTCTATGGGTTCTTTAAAGTATTTCAGTTTCAGTCTTTATGTATAAGAATTATCTGAGGTGACTTTTTTAATATATACCTTTGTTAACTTTAAGCTTTAAGGGTGACTTGGAATTGGTAGTGGGAAGCATAAGTAGAATTCATTTTAATTATATAAATTATTACCATAAAGATTATTTACTATAAATGAAAGTGAGACCCTGGATGTAGAATTTCTTTCTTTCTTTTTTTTTTTTAAAGAAAAGGAAACAAAAAAATACATGGAGATAAAAAAAGGGTAGAAATAATACAAAATTACAGAAAAACAAATGGTAAGAAATCGCTGGTTGGTAAGTTACATATTGTCATCTTAGAAATAGCTGTTCAGGTTACAACATTAAAGTATGTAGAATGACATTCAAAAAGTGACACTACAAACAGTTCTGCTCAATGATCGAACAAAAACTCAATAATATGGTTATCAGTCCTACACACTTGTTTTACATCTCAAAGAGGGTAAGATTAAACATATCAAAACAGAACAAAACAGTTAAAAAACCAATATAAAGAAATACAGATTTCAAAACAAGTCCACTGGAGATCTTCACTGTCTATCTAACTGTCTCTAGTTTCTTACAAATAGTTGTCCCCATCTTCACCCACTTTATATACTTATTGCATATTACAGAACTAATCAGATCATTAGAGGATGATGAAGGCTTTTTAGGTCTTCAAGATCCAACATTGGGGAAGACAATAATAACTACCATCGCATCTCTCCTTCTCTTCGTGGTAGCCATCCCCATCTCTACATATGCTGAAATTGAACTCAAGAGACCAGACCAATGTCATTCTAATCAGCGAACAATAGTATTGCTAGAATTTATATCATAATGCTACAAAATTAGCATTGGGTTTCTTAGCATCTCTTCTTCAGAGTATCTGTTCACTACATCTTGCATTATATAATCTGTTCCCGTAAATAATTTTTTTTAAAAAAAACTCATGTGTGAATTTCTACATATATATCTATCCTCTCTGTATTATAGGGAAAACCAAGTCGTAACAAGACAGCAAAACAAATTGCTAGAAAAACATGCAATGGATAAGACATATAAGACCACAATATAGGTGATCTTCTGCAATTACTATGTTTTCTCTTGTTATTTTCAATAGATTTGTCCACAATACCGGCTTAATATAGTTAAACACAGTATTACGTATTTTTATAAAAACACAACTTTGAAAGCATTGTAGGATTTGAGAGCTGTTAATAGTTAATACCAGTATGGATATCCTTTACATCTTGTCATCTTCAGAGTAGTCGCCTCTACTTTTAGGGTTGATACTAACAAGCATACCAAATTCAAATAAAATCAGCCAAGGCCAACCAATGGTCTTATGATTCAGATTCAGTTAAGATCAGTCATAGTAAGACAATGTAAATAATACAGGATTTCAGTTTAAGTTAATAGGAAAGTAAGGATAGTTGCCATGGTATAACCTGCTATTTTTGGGTCAGATGTCTGTGTGTTCAAATCTGACATGAGTGGACAGATCAGAACAAATTAAACTCAAACTAAATATGGCGATAACACTACTGTGTCTTTTAAATCCTGATACACTATTAACAATGACCTCTGCCTTTTTTTATAGTGTTTCAGAGCTGTCTATACTAAAGACTATAGCTTACCGTCTCTGCCTCATGTCCGCTACTCCACTTTTCTGCCATAATTTGTCCCCCTTATTCCCGCATTCCACTGTCTGCCTCGTTCATTGAGGCCTCTCTCCCACTGTTGCTGGAATCCTAGTATCCTTTCCTCTCTTTCTCTGGAATGTCCTTCAGCACTCTCTGTAGGTTGGATTGGTGGCCACGAATTCCCGCAGTTCCTCCTTGTCTTGGAAGCATCTTATTTCTCATCTTATTAATTTTGAGAGAGAGTTTTGATGGGTATATGAGCCTTGGTTGCATATTATTTTCTTTCAGGACTTGGAATATTTCTCCCCATTCCCTTCTTGACTTAAGAGTTTGTGTTGATAAGTCTGTTGTTATTTTGATAATTTTCCCGTTGTAGGTAATCTGCTTCTTTTCTCTGGCTGCTTTTAATATTCTGTTCTTTTGGTGAATTTCTGGAATCTTGATTATTATATGTCTAGGCGTAGATCTGTTTTGGTTGTAGGTAGTTGGTGTTCTGTATGCCTCTTTTATCTGGATATCATTTCTTTTTGATATAGATGGGAAATTTTGCTCTAATATATCTGTGAATATTCTTTGTATTTCATTTTTGGTTGCTTCTGCTTCCTCACTCACATTCTTTATTCTTAAGTTATGTATCTGTTTGTCTTCTTCTAGCCTTTGAATTGTTTCTTTCTGGTTCCTTGTTATTTTTAAGAGGCTTTTTCTTTCAAGATCATATGCCATAAATCTCTCTTCAAGTTTCAGAAGGCTGTCTTTAGTTTCTGTCAGGATATTTTGCCAGTGTTCAATGGAGTTTTTAGTTTCCTGGTAATCTCTTTGGATCTGTTTCATGTATTCTAAGTTATGTTTAAATTCTTCTTCAGAAGTTTCTCTTTCTTTTCTGATTTCCTCAGTTCTTCCATCTGTGTTCTCTTGGGTGGGGCTTGTCATTTCTTTAATTAATCTCTTTATATCTTGCCTCACTTGGATCAGGAGTACAGCTATAAATTCATCTATGAGGTCATTTTTAATTTCGGCTGATGCTGTGTCCAGTATTGGATGGTTACTGTGCTTGTTCTCTTCAGTGTTTACTTCTCCTGGGCTTATTTTCTCATGTTGGGCAGCTGGAGATTTTTTAAAATTTTTATCTCTTGCCATGTTTCTGGATTCTTTCAGACTGGAGTGTCCTGGGGGTCTCTGGCCCTCTCCATCCGTATTGCTTAGGGCCTTTCAGAAGCATGCTAATCTGAGTTTTTGTTGTCCTCCCCAATTTGCTGTTATCTGGGGTAGGCTGGGATGCAGGGGCGGTACAGGCTAGCCTCCAGCCTCTGTGCCAGTCAATCCGTAAATTAGGCTGTACTTTCTGGATGTCACTGAGTTGTGACAATTTTGTATCTGCTTATTGGGCCCCAAGCAGAGGCTTGGTTCAGCCCCAGGAGATCCTGCCAGTTCTCTCTGTGCCAGAAGCAGCTGACTAATGTTACCTTGGCACAGAGTTCTGCCCAAATCCCAGCTGTTCTTTTCCAGACCTCTCTGTGTCCTGGTGCTCCTCTCTGGAGCACCAGGATTGCGGGTCTGCCCAATTCCAAGATGTCTTCCACTAGTTCTCTGTATGACACTGAAGCCAACATGGCGTCAGACTCTGCCCAATTTCAAGATGTCCTCCACCAGACCTCTCTACAGGGGTGACTCGGTGATGTCACCGTGCCGCAGGTTCTGCCCAACTCTAAGATGTCTTCCACCAGACTCTCTGTGTTATTGATGTCCCCGTGGTGGTGGGCTCTGCCCAGTTCCAAGATGTTCTCTGGCCAATCCCAGCAGCTGTGGGACCCAGTCTCCAGTACTCACCAGGGCTTGGTGCAGGTCCTCCTCTTGAGTCTACTGCACACTTCGCAGCTCGCCCTCACTGTGCTCCCGGCACAGCGTGGAATGGTCAGAAAACTGCACAGGGTTCGGCTTTGGAGCTCCAGAGCCTTTCACAATCTCCTCTGGTGCAGCAGAGCAGTCCTGGCTGCTTCTCAGGGTCCCGGGTCTCAATTTCCAGCAGTCACCAAAAGCCAACACAGCTTTTCCTGTTGGGTCCACAGGTCAGTTTGCTGCATTAAAGGCGCGGGATTTGCAGCCTCCCATTATCAGCCTTCGCAGTCTCAGCATGACTTTAAATTCTCTAGCCGCGCTGTCTTGGTTAATAAGAATCATTATCCATTCGTCTGGCCCTCTCCATGTTGTCATATTCTAGCATCTAATATGATTTCTCTGGAGAGACTCTCCGCCCGATCCCCTAGCAAGCCACCATTTTAGGAGCCTCGTACCTGGATGTAGAATTTCTTTAGAATGTGTTTTAAGAATGTTTTCCACTGAGATAATATTTTTACTCTTACCAGCATCAGTTTGATACCTAAAGTGTTAAAATTTTCTACTTTATTTTTTTTTAATTTTATTTAAGGAGGAAAACAAAAAACAGAAAAAGGGTACAAATTATACAGAATTTCAGAAAAAATAAACAGTAGGAAATCACTAGTTAATAGATTACATATTGTCATCTTAGAAATAGTTGTTCAAGTTACAAAATTAAAGCATATAAGGTGGACATTCAAACAGTGAGACTGCAAACAATTCTGTTCAATGATCCAACAAAACTCAGTAATATGGTTATCTATCTTATACACTTAAATATACATGCAGTTATATCCTTTAGAGCACTTTCTTTTCCTCTCTTTTGTACAATGACAATTAGACATTTTGGGTTTTATTACTCCCACAATTCTTACTACTTCTTTTGAAAAGAATAAAACCAAATGTGATAAAACAGAGTCAGTCAAATCAAAAGGATGGACATAATACATAATGTAAAAACAAAATACAAGGTGATCAACAATGGTTACCATAATGCCTCTTGCTATCTTAAAAAGAATTGCCTGTATCATCAGTTATAATACAATTGAACAAAACAGTAAAGAACAAAATCAATAAAACCAAAACATTTGAGACATTACAGGACTTCAAAAGATAATAGTCAAACCAGAATAGGCGTCATAGTTTGTCTTCACAGTTGTTGCCTATACTCTTGAACTTGGTAGTATCAAGCAAAACAGATTAGAGGAAAATCAGTCAAACAAGATGGTGAGAGCAATACAGGGTATCAGATCAAGTTAGTAGGAAAGCAAGTGGGTTACTAATATAATCCTGCTATTTTTAATTTATTTTTCCTTAATTAAAAAGGTAAATATAAAAAAGTAAATAGTAAAAAAAGGAGATTGAGATAAAAGAGGACATAACAAAACAGCACAGGTCAAAACATAACCATTTAAGCAAAATAGGGTTTCACCACAAGATATCCCGATGTAAAAGTAGTTACCATAGTGTCTCTTTCCTTGAAATCTTTGAGTATAATTTCACATACTGTAGCATCAAACATATCAAGAGAATGTAAAACCATTCAAGAGAATGACAGTATTACAGGGTATTTAGAACCAACTAACAGAAAATAAACAATGGTTTCTGTATAATCTCCTTGTCTATAAAATTTTTTGTTTATATTACCACATATAATAAAATCCAATAAGATATAGCATGTTAAGACCAATGGGAGACAGAAGAACAACATTTTGATGGGACTTCAAAACACAGCACTAGCTATTATGATGTCTTGTTTTCTCCAAAATAGCTGTTCCTACCATCCAGCCTTCTCTGCCTCATTTCTGTTGAGCTCTTTTTCTGTCATTAGTTATCAGTTTGTCTTCTTCATTTTGCTTTCTGCTCCATTCATTGTGGCCTCTCTGCCACTGTTTCTGGAGTCCTGGAATTTTTCTTTTTTTAGAATGTCCTGCAGTAATCTCTGTAGTGTTGAATTGGTGGTTGCAAATTCCCCTAGTTCCTCTTTATCCTGGAAGCACCTTGTTTTTCCATCAATTTCTAGGGACAGTTGTACAGGATATATCAATCTTGGCTGGAGGTTATTATCTTTCAAAGCTTGAATTATTCCCCCCCCCCACACTTCGTGATTTGATGGTTTGTGCCGAGAAGTCTGCTGTAATTCTGATGGGTGTTCCCTTGTAAGTGATCCATTGCTTGTCTCTGACGGCTTTTAATAATCTGTTCTTATATTGAATTTCTGGAATTTTGATTATTATATGCCTGGGTGTAACTCTGTTTGGGTTGTAGGTGGCTGGGTAGGTGGCTGGGGTCCTGTATGCCTCATACATCTGAGTATCTTTACCTTTTCTTAAATTAGGGAAATTCTCCTGGATTATTTCTGTGAATAGCCTTTGTAGTTCATTTGTTTGTGTCCCTACTTCTTCCTCTACGTTCTTAATTCTTAAGTTATAGATCCTCTTATCATCTTCTAGCCTTTGTATTGTTGCTGTTTGTTTTTTTGTTATTTTTAAGAAGTGTTTAATTTCATGCTCCCACATTACAAATCTGTCCTCCAGTTCAGATAATCTATGTTTAGTTTCTTTCAACCTGTTATGCCAGCTTTCTATAGAGTTTTTAGTTTCCTGGTAATCTCTTTGAACCTGCTTCATGTATTCTATGTTTTCTCTATTTTCTCCATCAAACAATTCTCCCCTTTTTTTCTGTTCTTCCATTCCACCATCTGTTTTTTCTTTGGCGGTACTTAGCATTTCTCTATCTATTCTACTTACATCTTGCTTTACTTTGTTAAGTACTTCACTTTTGAACTCGTCTATGAGGCTCTGGAGATATCACTTTATGTCTATTGGTGCCGTGTCTGATATTGCATGTTTTCTGTCCTCATTCTCCTTTGCATTAACCTTTCCTGGATCAGTGTTTTCAGGATTGGATCCTATTGGATCTTAATCCGTGGTGTCACCCGGGCCAAGCACTCCCCACAATCCCGCTTGTAAGGGGAATATGCGACTAAAGTCACTGCAGCGTCCTATTCCAGGTAATCTGCTTGGTCCCAGAATTTCCTCTGTTGGAGCCTCCTGGTCTATGGAAGGGTCCCCATTCCTCTCACTCACCGCAGGTTGATGCAGGGCTCCCTGCCAGTCCCGCTCTCAACTCTGTTTGCCGATTCCCACTCTCAGAGCTTTCGTGTTCTGTCCCTGCAATGCTGATTCAGACGCAGCAGCGGTGGCAGGAAATTCAAATCACAGTTTCCAGAGGTGTAGGTTTTAGCTTCTGCGCTGAGATTTTATCTGTTCTGGTTATAGCACCGGGATTACATTTCGAGTTGGTTTCTCTCAGCTTAGTTCGTTCCTGGGTCGGCAGGGTATATCTCCCCTTGCTTAGGACTCCTCACACCGCACCATTCCTGGATTCTAAGCTGGCTATCTCAGAGAGCCTCCATAGCTGCTGTTATCTATCCACCATGTTCTCCTGGAAGTCCCAGTTTTTTTCTACTTTAATTCTAAGACAGCTCTCTCATCACTTTGTTTTATAAAGCAGATTTTTGTTTTGAAAATGTCACTTAATACTAACAAATGTTATATAGTATTTAGTAATGTATTATTTGTGTGTAGAAAACAAACTGAGGTTTTTTTGTGTTCAGTCTTTGATGATTTCCATAGTCAGACCTAATGTATTGTTCTATGTTGTCATCTGACTGTCGTCTTTGCAGCAACAGGGAGCTCTGTCTCAGCAGGGCAGTTGTTGTGTGGAGGCTTGTTTTCTACTGATTCACTCTCGAACTGGTGTGCTGCGGTGGCCCTTGCCCATGCTCTGCAAGAAAACGCTACTCAGAAAGAACAGTTGCTCAGGGTTCAGCTTGCGACAAGTATCGGCAACCCACCCGTCTCCCTGCTGCAGCAGTGCACCAACATCTTGGCTCAGGTGAGGAGGCGCCCGGCTCCTGTGGGGCAGTGCTGCCGCTGGGGTGCCAGTGTCGGGCCAACAGGAGAGAAAGCACTTCTCTTTGTAGCATTTAATTGTAACTAGCAACCTTTTCTATGGGGTGAGAGCAATAAATATTTTTATAGCAGTAGTTTTTACAGATAGCTACAAGATCTGTATCATGATGAGAATACAACTTCTGGACAGAAAAGTATGTTTATCATTTGGATTTTACAAAATCATTCATAGTGCTCTTGCATGGCATTTTCATAACTCAGAACATTTATAAGAAAAGGAAAAATCAGTGCAGGTTATGTCTGCCTGCTTACCCTGTCTGTTCCCCAAGCAGGTGGCAGGGAAGAGAAGGAGACTGGAGCAGCAGGGCCTGCAGATGTGGCTACACAGCACAGATACAGGCGCATTATGTCTAAGTTCCCAGACTTCAGGTTCCTAGTGCGTTTAACCTGCCTGGTTAAGTGTCGAAAGGCATGACCAAACATCTTCATCTTGCTTTAGGCTTCCGTTGAAAACAACAAAGTCTCTGGGGGTGGATGCTGGGGCACTGGGAGTGTCACTCACTGTGTGACTTGCCTCACACACCAGCCTCCCTGCAGAATAGTTAAGGTATATGCTGTGCCAAAACTGGGAACCCACAGACATTCGCAGTCCCTCAGGAGATGAACGTGGGGTTCGTCTGACATAGCCATATCCATTGGGTCCAGCCCACTGCCCCATGATAATGTGCTATCTCCTTCTCGAGTGTGTAATTTTGCCATGTGTTGAATTTTCCCCCTATTTTAAACCTTTTTTTCTTTCTTTTTCTATGGTACCGGGGATTGAGCCCTCCATGCATTGCCAAGCATACACCCATGCCAAGCATACATGTGCCACTGAGCCTACACCCCTGGCCCTGGTCCTTATTTTGCGCTTTTAAACAATGAATGTCAGTGCCATCCATAGAAGTTGTAGATGAAAGCTTAAAAGTTAATTACATTGAACAGGGAGTTGAATGTTGCTTAAATCAGTTTACTTCAGCTGAAAACTTACATCTTAGTGATTAAAAAAGCGACACCTCATTTCTCATATCTTTACTTACCTAATACTCGGCATTCTCATGTTGGTCTGTTTAAAACATCTTTCTTAGAGCCAAACAGTAGTTAGCGATCTGAGCACCATCACCATGCACACAGATGCACCTTAATGTCAGAGTGACCGTGGACACACAGGCAGAGTCCTCGGGATGTGGGGTCCTCCCCATCCCCCGAGGTCTCAGTGCTGCAGAGTCACACATCTGTGTACAGTAAATTCTGAGAAGTGTCCCAGGTTACTGTCGGGTCTGTAGAGCGGGCCTGTGAGTGTTTAAGAGGTTTTCTGTGGCTGGGTGTTTCTGAGGTAGAGTGCTGCTGAGTAACTGTTGGTGTGTAATTTGCAGGGAGATAAAATCGACAGACGGGTATGTATTGCTTGGCTAGGCCTAGGCCTTTTCCTTTCACAGCAGGGCTTATTCTCTGTCTTGGGTTTTGCTGATTGATTTAACTGCTTGTGTGAAGTTGCATTCTACTCACATTTTCGTGTTTAAGTGAGTCTCTGTCCTGAGTGGCTGTCCTGTTTTCCCGGGGGATTCGCAGTGGTGGCTCTAAGCACTGGGGAATGAGAATTTGAACTTGCAGATCTGTGCTTCCTCCTGGGGTGCTTGTGTTCTCTGGGTTCCTTGGTTTGTTTTTTTTTGGGGGGGGGTTCCCCCAAGCTTGCTCCTTGATTTCCCTGAAACCGTTTTGAAGGAAGTAAATTTAGGGTGAAGAATTTGTCTGTAGTTAATAAGTGTAGCAAGGATGTGACTTTTCTTTGAAAGTATTATGAATGTCCATAGTAAGTATAATTTTTGTAACTTAAAGTTTTTAAATTAAATATTATGGACTATGCTTGATAAAATACATATGCTACAATTTCCATTGGGGGCTTGATTTTTGCTGTGTGGGGGAGAGAGTTACTTTTGTTTGGTTTGGTTTTTTGTTGTTGTTTTTTTTTTATTTAAAATGCATGTCTCTTCATTCCCATGTTATGTCGAGGCATTTTTCATTGTTCAGCGTGAGGTACCTGCAATCCTGTTAGGAGCTGTATCTTCACGTATGAGCACACATTTTGTCATCCAAGAAAACGTCCCATCCCCTTTGTTAGGAAGTCTTCGTCCCCAAAGGCCACCAAGTAGGAAAGGAATCTGACCATACTGTGCTGGAATCTCATTGTAGTGCTTTTAATGTCAGCTTTTTATATTTTTACTCATGGTACAAAATATTAAATTTGATGTGTACTTGTTAGGAACAAGAGGGATTTTATTTTAAAAATATAATGGGTAAGACAGTAGTTTATATTGAGATTAATTAGATGATTCAGACAGTAGTTTATATTGAGATTAATTAGATGATTCAGCCTCAAATATTTATTTGTAGTTTTCTTTCATCCTATAAAACCTGTGGTTTTTAATAAGTTAAATCCTCAGTGCTCTCAAATGATAATTTCAACCTCCCTCCTTTTTAAATTTTTTTTTCAAATGTCCTTCATGGTTCACACACCCCAGAGATGGAGAAGTATTTTCTCCTCTCTGGCTACTTTATAGTTACGAATTTTAACCTTTGTTTTTGATGAGTTACAGATAGTTTTTTTCCGGTATGTCATTTGCGACCTGAGTGTTCCCTCAGACTTCTCTCTAATGACTTCTACTTGACTGTCTAATTCAGATTTAGAAAGGCTTTCCTACTTTAAGATTTTAAGAAATGTACAATATTTTCATCCCATGATTTTCAAGTTTTTTTGTTGTTGTTTAATTCTTCCAATCTTTTCAACAAACCACGTAAGTAGGGATCCACTGACTATTTTTCTAGGTATCTGTCTGGTTAATCTAAGTTTTTATTGTTTTTTAGTTTTATTTATTTCTTTGTTTTTGAGACGGGGTCAGTCCTGGGACTCATGGCCATATGCAGTCCTACATCAGTCGCCCAAGTAGCTGAGACTGCAAGCATGTGCCATCGTGCCAGGCTTCCCCAGCAGTGGTTAAGTCCATCTGTGACACATGGATGTTTATGTGGCATCATTTATCTGTAATACTCTGATGTTCAAATGGTATCTTCTTCATATACTAAATTCCCATGTTGTAAATGGGTCCGTTTCTCCTGTCCATTTTTTCACAGTGTCTTTAATTATTTTCTGATTTTCTGTATTGAGAGTTATATTGTTTGGTTCTGGGAAAAAAAGAAAACTATTTTAGGGCTGAGCACGCTTACCACCAAGTTCCTGGGTTTAATGCCTAGCACCGAAAGAAAAAGCAACAGCAAAAACAAACAAAACTATTGGAATTTTTTGTGGATTCTTTTTGAATATACAAAATGATTCTCTATGTAGTATAGATGTATTTGGCAGCTACAGATGATTATTCTAAGAAGCCAGCTGTTTTTATATAACCGTAAGATCAGTAAAACAGTAGAATTTTTAACTTGAATATCTTAAGTTTTCTACAGCATAGTCAGGAATGCTATAGCTGGGTGTGGTGGTACACACCTGTAATCCCAGCATTGGGAGGCTGAGGCAGAGGAACCACATCAAGATTTGAGGCCAACCTGGGCTGCATAGTGAGTTCCAGGCCAGCCCAAACTGCACAGTGAGACCCTGTCTCAAAAAAAACAAAAAGCAAAACAAAATAAACGAAGAATGACTGTATATTTTTGCTTTTCAGTTTGCATAGTATGAAGACATATTATTAGCATAGTAATGACAGCAGAGGTGAGGAAAAGTAGAAATGAATGCAGCATGTAAAACCTAAACATATTAAAGTTTACATAGCAAATCATTTCAAGGGATCCAGTGGGAATTTATTCAACTCATTGTTAAATATGCCTGAAAGTAGACTCTGGGAAGAAGAAGCTATTGTCATCAAGGTTCATGAAGTTAGCCTGTCTGGTAGAAATCTTTAAAATGTGATGTTACGATAAATTTATTGCTTATTTAGACCTTTAAATAATAAACTGATGGATATGTCTTGAAAAGTTTCTCCAAGATGATACATTACTATGTTGATTTTCATTATACTGTATTATTTCAAACAAGGTTTGTTTTTTCTTAAAAAATAAACATGGACAGTGGCAATGTTGCGAATTAACATTGAAAACATTCATATAAGGGACATAAGTATGTTATATTAAAATTTAGAAAACCACAATTTTGTTAGACATGCTAACTTACAGAATTTTATATTATATTAGACAACAGGATAGTTAGTGTGATTCAAGGACCTTGGTAATTTAAATACTTTCCCCTTGATTATGTTTGTGATTTCTCATTATCTGATTTGTCACTGAGTTCATAGCATTGTTGTTTAATTTTCTTGTTTGAGAATATATTCTCCTGGAGTTTGATTGCATGGTTCAGGAGACTTTTTTGAATGAAGTTTTACATTTTTTTCTTTTATCAAGAATTTGCTTTAAACATTCGGACATGCAAGTTTCTGTAACATCTTAATAGGGTTAGATCTTTTGAAGTCTTCATATCATGATGTTTTCTAATTAAGCCTTCAGCCTTTTTCTACTAATAGTGTTTTAAATAATCCCATGCATGTTTACAAACATGAATCATTTCTCATTTCTGTACTGTTTGATTTTGGGAAGTGTGGCCTGGGGTGGATATGAGATTGTATTTTCTCGTACCATTTATTAAATCAGGCTTCCTGACACATCTCTTACATCATGTTGATAGTCTCTTCATGCAGATGTGAAGAGATCTTGGGCTACTTTAACTTTTAAAAAAAAATGAATGGAAGGAGATTTCTGCCATTTTCCTATTGCAGGGAAGCAAAATACAGACACGAGTTGGCTTGCTAATATTGCTGTGTACATGGTTGAGCAATTGTCCCATTGCGGTGACACATTTCCTGCACAATACAGCCAATGTGCCATTCGTATCCTTTGTGTTTTAGTAACACACGTGTGAACACTGTCTTACACCACTTCAGTTTCTTCTCCAGTCAGTGGTTCTAGCCCCAAAACGTTTGAATTGTCCACCGTCCTCTTGGTATGGCAGTTTTTATATTGTTATGGTTATCATGACACTCCCGTGAGTGCCGTGTGTGTGTGTGTGTGTGTGTGTGTGTGTGTGTGAGAGAGAGAGAGAGAGAGAGAGAGAGAGAGAGAGAGAGAGATGCATGATGTGTGATCCTGGAAGAGAGAGAGAGAGAGAGAGAGAGAGAGAGAGAGAGAGAGAGAGAGAGAGAGAGAGAGATATGCATGATGTGTGATCCTGGCTTGGAATACATACAGAATTTACTGTAGGAAATCTTACATGAAATATGTTACATTCAAATTGCAAAATGAAGTATTTCATGTGTTTTGAATCACTGGACTCCTTAACAAGGATTTCAGCTTACAGGACAGATTGCAGAAAATCTTGGGGAAGAAGAGCAGTTGGTGCAAGGCTTATGTGCCCTTCTATTGGGCATTTCAATATACTTCAACGATAACTCGCTTGAGACCTACCTGAAGTAAGTGAGGGCATGTTCTCTCTGCTAAAGTGTGGGAGGCCAAGCTGCTATGTGCTGTTAGGCTTTTGTGTTGTTTCTTAACCATCTCAATGTATTTGTCTTTAGAGAGAAACTAAAGCAACTAATAGAGAAGAGGATTGGCAAAGAGAATTTCATAGAGAAGCTAGGATTTATTAGCAAACATGAATTATACTCCAGGGCATCACAGAAACCCCAGCCAAACTTTCCCAGTCCAGAATACATGATATTTGATCATGAATTCACAAAGCTGGTGAAAGAACTTGAAGGTAAGGCAAGAAGGTACACACTGATACTCATTAAAATGTAACTGTGTGGGGCTGAGGATTTAGCTCAGCTGCATAAGCACCTGCCTTGCAAGTGCACGGTTGTGAGTTTTATTAGTACCGATTTAAAAAAAAAAAAAAGTAACTATGGTTCTGGGTACATGGAGATTCTCTCACAAGCAGAGTTACAGATTCCCCGCCCTATTCCCCCTCCATCTGGAGCCCTGTAAGATTGGAAAGAGGATTGTGACCTGTCATTGTGTTAGGCTAGCTGTTTTTGCTCATTAAGCGTTAATAATCAAGTAGAATTTAAAATGTTTCAGACGGGGCTGGGAGACAGCTCAGTGGCATAGTGTGGATCTCGCAGGCTCGAGGCTTTGGGTTCGATCCCCAGAACCACAGACACAAACAGACAGACACAAATTATAGATATGCTTTCTTTTACAGGCGTTATAACTAAGGCTATTTATAAGTCCAGTGAGGAAGATAAAAAAGAGGAAGAGGTAAAGAAAACTTTAGAACAGCATGACAATATCGTGACTCACTACAAAAATATGATTCGTGAGCAGGTGAGCACTGGTGAATTGTACTCTGACTGATCGGTCCTTTTCACTGGAAGGAGAAACTTCTCCTTGCACTTCAAATGGAAGAGGGTGCAGAAAGCTCTAAAGCTTCTGAATATTCAGCGATTGAGTATCTAGTGTGTGCTCAGTAGCATGCAGGATGTCGTGGGTAAGAGCGTGAGCCAGCCGTGTGCCTGTGTCAGTTCCAGGAGAGACAGCCCTGTAAATAAGTGATGGTAGCATGAGAATTGTGATTGGAAACATGCTGAAAGCGTAGTTTACGTTGCGTTGCAGTAAAAGACACTCTGCCATTAACCTTCCTCAAGATCATCCCCCTCACTTCAAATACAAGGGTCCTGTCACTCTTGCCTAGTTTGGAAGTGGTCCTGAAAGTCCTCTTTTGTGTCTTTATCTTTGCTATTGTGGCTGCCTCGGTGGCCTGAATGGATTAGAAATATTTCCCTGTCATGGTCATTTTGACTGAGGAAGAGCCACAGCTGCATGGTATCAGCCCCAGTAAGTAAGGTACATGAAATGCATTGTCGTGTCGTCGTGAGCCTGCCTTTCTTTTGGATGCTGTTCAGCAGCCGCAGACACTGTGTTTTTTGGGGGTTTTTTTTAAGTATTTTTCCTTTTTATTGGTACCAGGGATCAAACTCACAACTGCCTGCTTACAAGGCAGGCGCTTATGCCGCTGAGCTAAATCCCCAGCCCCAACCCTGTAGTTTTGATCAAACCTTTTAAAGATACTAAAGAGGACAGTGGTGGGGATGATGGGATAAGTGGCTTTGAAGCAAGGGGCAGGATCTCCAGGGGGATGAGCGGGAGTGTGGCTCTTCCTGTAATTTTTTTTAGACTTGAGCATTCCATGTATATTTTGGTCACCCTACACATGTTGTGGCAGAGTGGGCCTAGTGACAATGATGACCAGAAGTACGGCAGCACCGAGAGGAAGGTGCCTGGTTAGTGAGGCAGGGCCAGGGCGTTGCGGAGAACAGAAACAGTTCTGAAAGGATGGATGGGCATAAACCATGAAGAAGAGCACTGAGCATGAGAGGAAGTGACACACAGCACGAGTCCAGCGGTGCTGGTGCTGGCAGGTACGTGGGCACCCTCCTGCCGGAGTAAGGGAGGGACTTGGGCTGGGGGAGCCGGAGCAGGGAACCCAGGGGGAAAGCATTGTGGCAGGGAAGGGGAGGGGATTTGGTGATGGTGACAAGGGTGGTGATAATGGCTCCCCACTTTACTGTCTTCTGAAGTTTAGGTAGCACATTTTAATCTCTTGTTTTGTGTAATTTTCACTGCACCCTTATGATTAGTTAGTCCCTTCAGTTTAAGGTAAATGGGGAACGTAAGGCTTGGAGAATTTAAGCTTGCCCAGGTTTCTTGGAAATTGGGACTGATTTCCTATCTGTGTGTGTTAGGGAGACTGAAAGATCACACAAGATGGTGTGCAGGGCTCGTACTTGAGCGATATGGAAGCTAAAGATGCTAAAACTTGGAGAACTTGCTCATGTTTGAATGTGGGTGTAAAGGTGCAGAAAAGGGTAGGTCTGACCCCTACATTTTTGTCGTGGGTGACTGAATAGATAATGTTCAGTTAGATGGTGCAAGAGAAGACCTGATTTATTAGGAGGGGTAAGATTTATGAGGAGGAGAAGACCTGATTTATACCTGATGCCATCTTGAGCCCTCCATATAACTAGTGCCCTGTATGTGACTCAGGAGGATGGAAAATTACTCGGGGTACAATCCCACGAGAAAAGCAGAATGAGCTGTACCCACAAGAGAAAAATTAACCTGCTCAATACAAGAAGCAGGATAGAGGTGTCAACCAAAAATTAATGTAAGATTGTAGCTAAACTGTTTCTAACAGACTGTCTTTTTTGGTTCTGTTTTAAAAGCTCTATAACTTGCCAGGTCAGGACCACTTGTTTGAACTCTGAAACAGAGGGGTCGGTATACAGAGTGGTCCTGAGCTCAGCTAATTAAATTTCAAATTTATCAGTTTGGCTGCTTGGATTCCTAGATTGTTGTTCATAAATCCACCTCAAGGAGGGGTAGTAAGTCAAGTTGAAACCACATGCCCGGAATCAGCAGCGGACACTTTCTTTTCAGGGCACCATGAACTTCCCTTACTTGCAATCTGCTGAGCCCCTTAAACCTCCATTGCATTCCTCTACCTTGTGTTTCTTGGGTTTTGTTGTCATTTAATTTTTGTCTTTTTTCTGGTGTCGAGGGTTGACCTCTGCACTCAGGGCCTTCCCAGTGCACTGTTTTCCCCAGAGCCCTTCTTTTTGTTTTTATGTTTTAAATTTTGAGATAGAGCCTCGTTCAGTCACTAAGTTGCCCTGGTTGGGCTCAAGTTCCCGATGCTCCTGTCTTGGCTTCCCAGAGCGCTGGGATTTCAGGTGTGCACCACCACACCTGGCTAACTCTTATGGTGTATATCCTAATTCAGGCTCTAGAAAATATTATAGTGTTAGCTGGAAAATGAGATTACTGATGTCATTAAAAGCCCCACATCATAAAAATATATAGGTGGCAAATGCCCACTAGGTGGAGCAGGTGCACCTCTTTGAGTTATTTCCTTCCCTACAATCCATTATCGAGATTAAAATTTGAAGGACTGGAAGCCTCATATAACAGCATTTCAAGTTATAAGCAAATTAATAAGCTTAGAATCATCTTTGAGTCACCAGAATTTGAATTATCCAACCATCCATGTTTGTTGGTCTGTGTCTTGATACAAATACAGTGTCTTTTTCAGTTGATAAATGTGGTATATTTAATGTGAGATGTAGCTTACGCTGGGATAATAAGTACAGTTGATTTGGAAGGAGAGAAGAGTGATTTGCCATAATTACCATAAGGACTTACCTTTAAAAACGTTGAATTTATATATTCTTACCACCTAAAATGCTACTTGGCATTAGGCAACAAGCATTTAGAGCTGTAAAACATTCGTATGTTTTGAATGACATTTGAAAACTCATTCTAAGAAAATTCTCCAAAGTTCAGGAAAACATATGGAGTGAGATATTTATTGCAATGATACGTATCATTTTAAAAAATAGAAAGCAACTTCAAGGTTAAACACATTTAACATAGTTTACATTGAGCTACTTGATCAGATATAAGTGAGCATTAAAAGTCATGATCATAAGAACCACTGCTTGAAAGTATGGAAAACTTAACGCAGTAAGTAAATTAAATGTGAACAAAATTATATATGGACTGATTATGACAAGTTTAAAAAACATGGGTTGGAAAAAATTAGAAGGAAATAAAGACATGAAATTTCATTGTATCACAGTGGTGAAAATTGGAAGCATTTTCTCCAACCTTTTAAATGTTCTGTAATTGTCGCTGTTACTCTTTGATTGGTCTGTTACTGTTGAAAATAATACTTATTCATACATCATTTCTGAAGTAGCTGGGTATAAATTTTTAACTGGCTGATGGTTGTAAAGTGGAGGCTTTCTCTGATACCCCATGGCTGCAGTGAGGCCATAGGCTGTGTGCCCTGGTCTTGACTAATGGGCCCCTTCCTGCTAGTGATAGCGCATAGTTCAGGTCAGCCGGCTTTGGTGCATGTATTAATATATTCCTGCCGAGGTATTGCATGAGTTTGGGAGTACTGAGGACTTTTACACACTGACCCCAATGACCTACCTCCACATTTCTAATTTTAATCTACTTAGTGCCAATTACTGTGAATTTAAAGTACCTGAATGAAGTTTTGTTTCACAGGATCTACAGCTAGAGGAGCTAAAGCACCAGGTTTCTACATTAAAATGTCAAAATGAACAGTTGCAGACAGCAGTCACACAGCAAGCTTCTCAGATTCAGCAGCAGAAGGATCAGTACAATCTTCTGAAAGTCCAGCGGGGTAAGTTTCACTAGTCACTGGTGACAGGTGCCCAGTCGTACTCTGGGGACAAGTCAAACAGGTTGTTTCTGTGGACTAACTGTAACAAACATATAAATCAAAGTTTAAAGCAAAACATTTTGTATGTACATGAATCAGTTCTTGCAGTGAATTAGTACAGCACAGAGTACTAATAAAAATTTAAAAAAATGGTTTGGTAGTTAAGAGAAAAAAATTTTTTTTTTTTGTCTTTTTATCGGTACCGGGGATTGAACTCACGACTACCTGCTTACAAGGCAGGCACTTACGCCACTGAGCTAAATCCTCAGCCCCTAGTTAAGAGAAATTAAGGCTGATCTTTAAATTTGAATCCAAGCACCTTGTTTCCTGTTTGATTATCTGATTATCTGACCCACTGATTGTTGGCCCTGACTCAGAGCCCACCTGAGCTTCTGATTTAATTGGTCTGGGGCTGGTGTAGGCATTGGTAATTGGTAATGCTCCCCTGGTGATTATGACATGTGGCCAGTTGGCAGTGGTCTGATCTTTCCTCATCTGCAGATGGAGCTGATGTCATCTGTGTCATCTGAGAATTAGATGAAGTCATGCGTATAAATTGTAGTTCTTCTCTGGCAAATAGCAATCACGTGTTTGTAAAGAGCGGCATCCTGTAAAGCTAGTGATGATTGGAGTATTGGTTCCTTGGAAGTACAACATTTTATTTATACGAGGGGGACAGGATTCTCTTTTCCTTACTTTAGCCAGTAATCTATCTGCTACTTCAGCACAGACTGCTCCTTTGTCAAAAGAATGTTACTTTCCCCTTACAGTCACTGAAAGAACTGAAATTGAAGCTATCATAGTTAATTGTGGAGGGCCAGGCACCCAGTTTAGCTAAGACCATGCTGACTTCCTCTCAGAAACACTGCCGTCTGCCTCGGTTCACTTTCTCTTTTTTTTTTTTTTTTTGTCTTTTTCCTTTTTATCGGTACCGGGGATCGAACTCACAACTGCCTGCTTTCAAGGCAGGCGCTTACGCCGCTGAGCTAAACCCTCAGCCCTAAGCATTGCGTTTTTTTCTTTTTTTTTTTTTTTTTGTCTTTTCTTGGTTCACTTTCTGTTGGGACAGTGTTCTGCAGAGATGAAGCGTGGCTACCACAGTGCTGCCAAGTAACCAAGCTAGGAGGGATCCATGTCAATCTTACGTTTAAATTTTCTAGCTCAAAATTAAAATCTTTGATGATGGCTTTCCCAATTGTATGTGTCTTTAACAGGAAAAGACAGTCAGCCTCAAGGCTTGCCCAGTGACGGGGCTCAGGTAAATGGGATTCAGCCAGAAGAAATGAGTCGATTGAGAGAAGAGATAGAAGAATTGAAAAGTAATCAGGAGCGTTTACAAAGCCAGCTGGCTGAGAAAGACTCTTTGATTGAAAATTTGGTAAGTAGATGAAGACTGATTCCCAGTCTTGCTTTCTTGTGTTTCTGTTTGATTGCTGTTCTGGGGGTGCTGATGATGGAGCCCAGGGCCCCATGTGTGCTGCACTGCATCCCAGCCCCGTTTGCTGTGCTGGGGCGTACAGGCCAGGGAAGCACAGGGGAGTCCTGGAGCTTGAGCTTTCGAGTTAGCCTGCCTGGCCTCCACTGTGTCTTCTCTGACTGAATTCAGACCCATAGCCGGCCCCTGAGACCTAGGTCCTGTGCTGGAGCCAGGTCATGTCTGGCTCATTGGCATGAGACATGGAAATGGCTCAGTAAATACCAGCTTTCTGCTTATGCTCTACAAATTTCTTGGGAGAAGTGTAAGTTAATTCTGGAGAAGCAGTAGGTAATACGTGCCATGTTGAAATCTTACCTTGCATATAAAAGTAAACTGTTGATGTCAGCACCCATAAAGTACAGTTTACATGTGTACAGTGTGCTCTGGTGATCTTTCCTTTCTTTGGAAACTGAACTTATTTTATGGTTGGTTTTGTGATATCTCCATCTCAAATGGGCTAAAACTTAACCCAGTTTAGGGGCATGTCATGAAGCCTCCTGAGTGCTATTTGTGGCTGCTGGAGCCAAGCTTCTGGTGTCTCTTGGCAAAGTTTTGCCGGAGCTGGCTGTATTTATTTATTTTATTGGTATCAGGGATCAACCTCACAACCATGCACTTGCAAGGCAGGTGCTTATGCCACTGAGTTAACTCCCCAGCCCCAGAGCTGGATTTAGAGTGTGATTGGCTCTCTCCCTTTCCAGGAGATTGAGGTCAGAGTGGACTGGGGGTGGTACTTTATTCCTGAAGGCCTTGCCATGCTGAGTTATTTGGGAAGTAAAAGGAGGTCTGTTGTCACTCTGGAGAGACTGGGGTAGTCCATATCTGGGGACAATTTCCTTCAGAAGCACCTTGGCTAACCTGGTAGCCTTTTCTGAAGGGCAAGGCTAGGCTTCAGCCCAGCTTATAAAGGTGTCAGATAGGACCAGCATCTGTTTAAATCCTTCCGCGTGGTGGGCTGTGGGTAAAGTCTAGTTGGCAGTTCTCCCAGAGTGTGTGCCCCTCCCCTGGAAGATTCTAATGAAGGGGCAGTTTGGACTTGCCCGAGTTCCTGCAGGCATGGAGCCAGCAAGCTTTGCGGGTCTGTGGGGTGGCTGTGACCAATCTGAGTCTAGTGAAAAATGCAAGTGGCCATTTCCAGTGTAGCCTCTCTTCCTGTATAGAAGGAATCAGGAAGTGTTTTGTAACCTTCCGCTGTGTCCCCTGAGGAAGGACCAGTTTGTTTTCTAACATGAGAGTCCTTTTTCAATTTTCTCTTATCCTGAGGCCCGTTTATCTTTCTGGGGGGTGAAGACTGGCCTGATGACTCCACAGGAGCTGGAAATAAGGCTAGAGTGATAAGGGGCCGTAAGGCCGCCCTCTTTGCTTCCCTGCAGCCTTTTGATTTCCTAAGGAGACTTCAGAGGTATCTGTCTGGTGCCCTTAGCAGTGCAGTGCGTGGCTGAGACCTAGGGAGCATGGAGAGCTCCTGGGAGACACAGCGTTTCTGCCTGTGCTCTATAGATGATGGGCAGAGCTACTGCATTGGAGAACCACACCTCTGGGCTTGGGAGGGCTGTCGCTGATGTCCTGCCCACTCGGTCAATTGTTCACAAGAGTGGCTAACTCCTGGGCTGCAGGCATCAGAGAACCAGGGTTGATAGTAGTGCGGCTTTTTATGATGGCCTCAGAGGTGTCTAAGAGCGTGGCTAGATAGTAAGCCACAAGTTAACCACAGGTGACCTTTTGTCTCCAGAACAGCTGTAAGCTGCTAGGAGTTGGACTGTCCGCCTCTGTCTCTGCATGAGTTTTGAGGCTTCTACTGTAAGTGCAGCTGCAAAGAATCTCTAACTGGGGTTCCTTTGACCTTCCATAGCTGCAGATCCAGGTTTTCTAAAGAAGTGAGTCAGAGTAGAATGAGGCTGTTGAGTTGGCTCACCCTCAGTAGCCAGGGTCCTTGGAGGAGGTGGTGCTGTCTGCCGATGGGTGCTGCAGGCTTCCCTGGGCCTTTCAGTCTTCAGAGCAGGAGACAAGGCTCCTGCCTGCCTGGCCCCTCTCTGGGAGCAGGGACAGTCTGCCCCCAGTGCGTGAGTCAGGCCCTGTCGCTGCCCATGCGCAGACAGGCTCCAGGCTGGTACGGGGTGGAGCTGTGTGCCTCAGTTCGCAGTCTTTCACTTGAAACAGTGCTTCAATTGTCCTTGGGTTTTTCCTGGATGACCTACCTGATGGGCTTAAACCATTGCAGGTTGCAACAGCTGTAATCTTAGCCTTTCTCTTTTGTCCCTCCTCTGAGGCTCTGCTGCTAAACACCGAAAAGGCTATGTCCGGCACCTAGGCTAAAGGTTTCTGTGGGCCCATCTGAGATTTCTATAGCTTGTGCCAAACACCTGGGGCTGATTACAGGTGAAATGACGTGCGACTAGTGCTGCTGCCTCCTTGGAAGATAGACCTGTATTATTATATTCATAAAGACGCAGCCCTGCACCCTGAAACACTCACATTCCTGGTAAGAGCAGTTAGCTTGTCAGGCATCCTTCTTAGTCCCCCACTAGTGTTACAGTCCCAGCGTGGTTCTGTTGGGGAGAGAATAACCTTTCCTGGGAGATTTCCTGCCTCTTTTAAAGCACATTGTTCATTTGCATAGTCTTTTCCCTCCTGTGCATCTGTAAGTGAAAAATGGGACCTGATTTATTGACCTGGGGATTGTGAGGAGGTTGAGGAGACCACTCGGTCTCATCAAGCAGGTCAGGGAGACCTATATTCCCCAAGAGACTAGTAGGAGTCTCAGGACAGGCTCATCCAGAGTAGTTCACTCCTCCTTGGGGAACACTAAGCAGCACAGTTCCTGAGTGTTTCCTTTGATAGAGTACGGAAGCTGAGCACTGAGCACCTCGTACTGTGTTCTAAGCAGCAGTGCTGTAACCAGAGAGCAGGCTGGCAGCATAGAGTACCACTGTGTACCTATCTCCCACACCTGCTAGTCTGCACTAGACCCAAACTGTATTGCAATAGTAGATGAGCTGTGCCTGACTTGGATCACCAGTATCAGAACTATCCCCCTCATTGGGAATACGGCCCATTGGCGAAGCTGGTGAAATCCATGGGGTGGGGAGGTCCAAGAGGTTTCCTATTAGCTTGGCCTGAACCTGTAGAGAGGAGACAACTAGATCTTGATTTCGTAGGCGAGCATCCCATGCAGAAGGGAGAGACTGAGAGTTCCATCCACAGAATGTTCCTTGTGAGGCCTCACGCAGACTAGACGGACATCTCTGGCTGGGTGATCCTAGCATGTTTATGCACAGAAGGAAACCCCCTGGGGATTTTTTTTCCTCCCTATTGGACCCATTAATTCCTTAGGGAGGAGGGGGCCGAGCCACTTGTCGGTCTTACCTAGCCCTTTGACACCCACAAGATAGGAATGGATGAAACTTTTTCCCAAGCCAGTTCCCTTAGCCACTTAGTGTACCCCTGGATGGCCCAGCTAGCACTGTGAGTCCGTCGTGGACTGCTTGTGTTCTGAGCCTGCTGGTGACCAGCTGGTACTTAGAATCTCTTAATAACTCTACTTACCCAGAGTGGAGCCAGTTGGGAAACTTATCTCCTATGGTAAAAGTTAAGAATAGAGATAGCTCTGCTTTCATATACTCATCTCTTTAATTGAATTTTAAATACTGTTTACTTGTCCTGCTCAGGCTGTCATGCATAGATTTTAAATTATCTGCACTTGAATAAAAGAAATCCAGCCAGGAAGTGAAAGGCCTAGATTGGGGTTTAAACCGGGAGGAACCAGTCAGCCAAGGACAGCTCCCTTGTATCTCTCTGCCCTGCAGAAGCCTCAAGCATTTTCCTCTAAAGCTGACAAGTTGTCCTCCTCCATATGGGAAAGAACCCTAGTGCTGGTTAACATAATTCAAAAAGAAAGGAGCTTCCTTCCTATTGTTCCCCAGAATGGGCTTAGCCTGTTAAGAAAATGAACCAATGAAAGCAGTGGCAGTAGTTGACATAAACCCTCGTGTCGCAGCCTGACTCTGTGCAGTCTCTGAGCTTTTCATTGCCAGCCACGCCCGGGGTCCCCCTTATCCCTAGCATACCAAGTAAAACACAAACCAAGTAAAAAAGGCCTGTAAACTCTAGGGTCATAGGAGACCCGGTCAGTTTCCAGAAAGAAATGGCAAACAAGAGTGCAGATGACAAGGATCTCACAAGAAAGGAGGAAAAAAAGAAAAAGCAGAATCAGGGCCAGGGCTGGGGTGCAGCCTAGCGGCATGGCCCCTGCCTGGCATGTACGAGGTCCTGAGTTTAATTCCTGGTACCAAAAGAAAAAGGAACACAAAGTGACTGGAAGAAAAACAAAAGGTGTGCATTCTCCTACCCCAGCCCCAGGCAGAGAAGCAGCAAACAGCTCTCTGGGCATTGTGAGAAGAGTCTCTTAGTTCGAGCTCTCTGGCCTACTGGAGAGAGAAAAAGTCCTTTGTACATGTTAGAGAAAAGCAGGAAGTGCACACATTGGGTTTTTCTCCTGCCGGCAGGCTATGCCAAATAGTGTTACCAGGTTGCTCCTTGTAAAAGTGCCTCACCATTGAACGTTACTGAGCTTTATGGTACTCAGGTCTTCTGAAGTTGGTCTCTAGGTTCTTCTTGAGAGACCTGGATGAAATGAGTAAAAAAATAGCGGCAGTTTATTTGGAAAAGTAAAAGTGAAGAGTGAGAGAAATGGGCTCTGCAGAATGAACTTGGGCTGAGTAAAAGAGGAAAAAGCAAAATAACTGTGTATCTTGGGGTACAGAGTGGGCCATTCTGAGGAAAGCCACCCTAGCAGTGCCTCACATTCAGAGCCTAATGTCAGACCTCCATCCGCCCCACATCACCATTAGCAGAGGCTGTCGGGTTTGCAGGATGTCCGCAGTGTTTCCTTTGTACAGAGAAGATGGCACACCGTAGTGGCACCTCAGTGCAGACTGACTCTTCTCACCATCCAGTTGCAGACCAAATTGGAAGAGCACAGAATCAGATTTCCCGTGAAGTCAGTGTTGACCCTAACCATTTGCTGTGATTCTGTTCTGGTCCCGTTTGGTTTGTGAACAGAATTGGGGAATTAAGTTGGTGAACCGAGGCACCACCATACACTGGTTGTATTTACATCTTCCTGTAGACCTGTGTTACAGTCCGTGGGGAGTAAGTTATTAATGTGTAAACTTTGTCCACCTTACTGTTTGTGTTTCCCCATGAATCAGTGACATGGTATTTTTATAGAAGAAAGTTACCTTTTGGTTTTTCATTTTCCAATTTTCTTTTACAAATTTTGGACTGTTAAAAATACATGTTATTGTTTATATTGTAGTACACACTGGTTTTAATATACTGTATATAAGATACTATATAAGGAAAACCCCAAATCATTGCAGCCCCCAGTATCACTGTCCACAGAACTTATTTTGATGACTGAATAATAAAACAAAGAAAAGCCACATGTATGAGATAGAAATTTTAGAGAGAACAGAAGAATGGACTTTTGATCAGCTGCACCCATCTCTAGACACCACCGGAAGTGGGGAAGAGCAACCCAGGTCGGGACCCAGCCACTGCTGTGACCACTTTTCTTTCTCGTACCTGGGGTCCGGAAGAGAAGCATGGGCAGTCAGCATGGACAGAGCCTTTCCATCAGCGACTGTGCCCACCGCAGTCCACTGCTCCCTCCTGTTCAGTGGCCCTGAGTCTCCAGCCATCCTGCTGTCCTGCTTTGCCCTCCACCCTGTAGGTGACGTCTGCAGCCAGCAGAGGAGTGCCAGGGCCGGGTGAATAAGCTTGGGCAGGGAGCAGACGGCCTGGCCTGCGCTTTTGACCCCGTGTTTTCCTCCCCAGGGGCCACCCTTGGTACCAGTTCCTGGCCTGCGGTCCGTGTGGACTGGTTGTGAGCCAGGTCCAAGCTCAGCTTGCTTATTCTATGCCCTCACATCTGCCCTCCCACCTGTCTTCTTCCCCTCCTGCCTTAGGATTCCAGGAAGGGGCAGAGGTAAATCAGTGTGCTTAACTGTCCAAAACCTCAGATCCAAAGCTTAAGAATCATTCTTTAGTTAGCTTTTAAAAGTTTAAAGTTACTTAAGAGGATATAGTGAAAAGAAGAAAAAGTTATATTTATTTAGTGTTACAGCTCTGATCTTTCTGACCCTTAGGAAGCAGCAGTGTTAGGCTCAGTGAAGCTCCTGATCTGCAGCGATCACACACTGTAGCTAGGGAAGCAGGAGCAGCTAGAGAAAACAAGTGTTTGCTGAGTTAGCCCTCTTCTGAAGGCAGCTGGGCTGGGGGAACGAAGCTGCTAACCTCCTGGGTGTCCAGTACGAGTTCATGGTCTCTGAAATTGAAGAATAGATCTCAGGAACTGTGGAAATTAAGAGCAGAATATATTTATTCAGAGAAAGAAAGCTTCTGTCTGAGAAACAGAAGGGGTCCCAATTGGGTTGCCAAGGACCCTGCAAAATCCCAAGGTTAGGCAGGTCCAAGGTAGGGGGGAAAATGAGAATTTGCAAGGTGGACGTGAAGTGGGACAGAACTGTGGTCAACTAATAATATTAATTGTTCAGGTGAAATTGATTAAATCCAGCAAATGGGGAAGCGAGTCCTGTAGCAAGCAGCAACTCTTCCCCAGGAGTTGGGACAGTGACTCCTGTAGAGTATCTGGTCCTAATGCTCATCCTTAGAAAGTGTGTGGGTGCATTTGATTTATTTTTTGTCTTAAGGTGTAGCCTGCAGCAGAGGTGTCTGTCTCCCCTACATTTGCAAGATAGCTGGCCTTCTGCCCTGGCTCCTTGGAGGGCCCAGCCCTGTGTGACTGCCTAGAATATTTCTCTCTGATTCATCTGGCTGTAACACAGTGAATGGAACGTGGGTTACTGTTCATCTGCTGCTTTGACCCACAGGCAGCCCCAGGGCCGGTGCACCCTCCGTAGATCGCTGGGCAGCTGCACCCCTGGGTGTGGGCAGCCATCACAGGGTCCAGGGCAGTTGACGCATACTGTTTGCTGCTAATACTGTGTAACATAAGAGCACATGCGTCAGACAGGAAGGTCCTCCACCGTCCTTCCTGGGTCACCTGATTTGCTTTGGACATCTGCTGGGGTAGTCAATGGTTGTGGGACCACAGGTGACCCAGCTGTTTCTTCCACAACATGGTGTCTCACGGTTTGTGGTATTGAAATGGGAAATTTTCCAAGTCTTCTGTTGGATCACTTTTGCTGAACCATTTCTTGGTCAATTTCTCTTTCTTCTTACATTTCATTATAAGCAATGAGACAACAGGTTGAACATCAGTCCTTTGCTGTGAACTCAGCTAGACAGCCAGGTTTGTCACTCAGAAGTCCTGCTTTCTACAGAACAGCAGACAGGAATTGGGCGAAGGTCCTGGCCACTGTACACCAAGGTCTGTCCCCGTCCAGGGCCCCAGTGACATGGCTGTTTCCGTCTGAGGCTCCCTCAGAAGTGCCTTGAACTCACATTTGCTCATGAGGGTGTATAGATGCCCAAAACCACAGAAGCATCCTGCAGCTCATTTTGTTTTTTGAGACAGGATTTCTGTAGCCCAGGCTGGCCTCAAACTCAGAACCCTCCTGTCTGGGCCTCCCCAGTGCTGGGGTTACAAGGATTGCACCACATCCCCGTCAGAAGCCCCTTGGCATTGCCGCACTCTCTCCCTCCGAGGTGATGAGGCTTTGTCCCAGGTTCCTCAAGACTCTGGCTTCTCCCCACTGCCCTTTCCAAGCCGCCTGCCCATGCACAGGTCCGCTCCAAGCCACCTGCCCACGCACAGGTCCACGCTGCCTCAGCACCTTGCTGGTGATGCTGGAGAGGGTAGGGAACCCGGAGCTGCCCTCCACCCTGCCTCCGAAGCATCTAGGGACACTCACTCTGCTGCAGTCAGGGGCCTCCGTCTCTCTGGCTGGCTGAGGTGGCAGACTGAAGCCAAGGAGCCCGCTGAGGGCAATTGGGAATGCTTGTGTATCCCTCTGGTTGCTGCCTCGCCTGCTGGGACAAGGACAGCTCTGCTCAGCCCAGCCCAGCCCAGCCTTCCCCAGTGCCATGCCTGCCACCATCCGGCAGCTGCACCTTGGTTGGGCATAAATACTTATAGGCTTTTCTTTTCTGTTACTGGACTAGAATTTCAAAACATCGAGGAGATAAAATCACCACTCTACTGTGGTGACTTTAAAAACATTTTTTCTCCTTTTGCTTTCAGACGAAATCAGTTCCGGTCCCAGGAGAGAGTGAGGCCGGGGCAGCGGCTGGTGTTGCCGAGGTGGAAGGGAGGCTGTCGGTCTTGCTGCAGGAGACGAGGGAGCTACAGGTGGGTGCTCGCCAGGTGACACTGTCCTCGGTGGGGGGGGGGGGGGGGGACAGGAGGTAAGCAGCAGGCAGGAAATCGGCTCATTTCATCTGCCAGATTGTAGGTTTATGAGGAACACAATGGGCTGTCACAGTGTTTCCATTCCTGTTTTGATATTTAAAGATGGCACAGAGAAAGTTTTTATTTTTTAAAATTCTAGTTTTTAGAGGGTCTCTACGTAGTTCGGGATGGCCTTGTACTAAGAGCCATCATCCTGCCCCAGCCTCCCTCAGAAAGTATTACAAATGTGGTGACATTAATAAAAAATAAAAGGTAGGCCAGGAATCCCAATTCAGTGGTACAGTGTCTGGCTGGAAAGTATAAGGTCCGAAGTTCAATTTCTGGTTCCAAAACACAAAAAAAGAGATGAAGAAAAAATAGAAAAAGATGACCCATGGTTGTTTTGGGGTCAGAGTGAGATTGTTGAGAGTTACCCTGTGGAGTGAATCCAGTGCCCTGCACTGTCTGCACTCCCCACGATTTTGTTTCTCATTTTCTCCAGATTTCCAGGCTGGACTCTAATTAGCAATCCTCCTGCCTCAGATCCCAGAGTGTTGCCACCGAGTTCAACTGCAGATTTATTTCATCCTTACACTGTGAATTTTTACTTGAAATCTTCTTTTTCCCCCCACACTGCTGTGGATCAAACCCAGGGCCTCAGACATGCTGGGCGCTCTACCACTGAGCTGTCCTACAGCCCTCAGATTTGTTATCCTTTCCCATTTAATTCTGTGATTATGTGAGGACTTTTTGTTTGTTTGTTTAAACTTGAGCTTTGAGTTCCAATTCTGATGCTAATCAGAATTGGCATTTGTGACATCTGTGGGGATCCACCATGTGCCCTGTGTATGGGCCGAATCTATATTCCTCTGGTAGTCTGTATTCCCAGCCCTTCTTTCCCTCTTGGGCTTTTGTTTGTTTGTTTGGGTTTGTTGTTGTTATTGTTTGAGGAGTAGCTGCTAAAACTAAATTTTGGCTGAGCTCTGCTGTTGACATGGCCACCCTCGAAGAGGGCGCGAGTCTCGTGTCCCAGGGTCCATGCTAGCAGGCCCCACTATGACAAGCACAGCTGTTGGTCATGGAAGAAGAGCTTTGGTTAAGACTTCAGGAAAATGAGTGCTAACTTCGCATACTGACTGTTTTTCCTAGAACGAAATTAAAGTTTTGTCTGCGGAAAGAACTGCCCTTAAGGAGCAGCTGGATTCCTCTAATAGCACCATTGCCATTTTACAAAATGAGAAGGACAAGCTGGAGCTGGAAATCACAGATTCCAAAAAGGAACAGGATGACCTCCTGGTTCTGTTGGCTGACCAAGACCAGAAAATACTGTCACTGAAGAAAAAACTGAAGGACCTTGGTCACCCAGTAAGCTCGAAATGTTTCCAGAAGTAACATGTATTCTGTTTCTTTGTGAAACACTTAACACTGTTTCTGTAGTGTGGAAAAGTTGAGCCTGTATTACAAGCATAGTTAAGTGGGTCTATGAATCTGGAGTCTTGAGGAACTGATTCTAGATAAATTCAGTTCAGTTTCCAGCACTTGTAAACTGCTTTTGGACCTCGGGCCTAAAAAGTGAATTAATTGCACCTGTGATAAACAGGGCTCTCAGCACCCAAGGGACCCATTGTCTGTGCCATATTTGGCTCAGATTTGTGTGTAGAGAGTATAATCACTCGTCAGAAGAGCTGATACGTGTCATTTGCCTTAAAAATGTCAGGAAGCTTTGAGTATTAAGTCAAAGAAATCAGGCGACTTACGCACTGTTTGACAAAAACTGCCAGCCCAAGTCAGCTGTGTCTGCTCCCTGCCTTCCTGAGGAGCTGCGAGAAGGGAGCAGTGCAGGCCGGGGAGGCGAGGACAGGCTAGCAGGGGCTGGTAGTGTTGGTCTCTCTACAGTTTGCAAGGCTGATTTTTTCCCAGCTAGGTCTAATTTTGGGGGAAAGAGAGTAGAACACAGACTTTATCAGCATGCATGCTACATGTGAACATATGTAATGATCTATGTGGGTATGGAAATGAGCAGATTTCTCTAATGTTAAAAACAATCTGTGTTTCCCTTTAGATTGAAGAAGAAGATGAACTTGAGTCTGGAGACCAGGACGAGGAGGATGATGAGAATGAGGATGGTGGCAAAGACCAGGGTCTCAGTATTTAGCTTGAAAGTCTCTAGAGATGGCAGACGTTTGTGCCGTGACTTTGGAGATGGAAACTACAGCCAGTGTTCAGTTTGCCTCCACAGAAAATAAAGATGTATAAACCAGTGGAACGCATTTACTAATAAAACTGTTGATGTATTTTTAAAAATATTGCCACCTTGTTAAAAGCCCTAACAGTAACTTTATACAGAGCACGTTTTATTTAATTTTATCTAAACTATCCCAGAATGTAATTCGTAGAGCCCAAGAGGCCAAACAACTTCATTTCAAGACATGTGGTGCCAGTGGTGTCCTTCTAGGTGCCCTGGTTAGCTCTGAGGCCCTGTGGCGCTTGAGTGCCAGCACTGGTGATTTACCATTCCCAATGCAGTGTCTGCGTTCCCCGGGCGAAGGTTTCCTTGTGAAGGAAGGAGGTGGCTTCAGGCCGGCTGGCCTGGTGGGCGGGGATGGTGCATGCCATCCATCTCCCTCCATCTGTGACATCCACACCAGCAGGGCGACGCTGCGGTTCGGAGCTGTCCCTTGTCTCCTGGGCACCGTAGTGCGAGGTCTGACTGAGGGCTTGTTGCGGTGTGTGCGTGGCTGGTTTTCTTCTTCAGCTAAACATGGAAAACAGATTGTGAGTTCATGATCATCCAGCTCTGATTAGTATTGTTAGATTATCAGAAAACATGTTCTTAGTTTGAAAGAGGCCTAGACTATGATTTATATAATTTATTGGCATTTTTGCTGAATAGGTTTAAGTCAAGTAACAGATTTTTAAAAACCAAATAAAGCAGTGTGTCAAAATTTAATGTTTTCATAATAAAAATAGAGATTACATTCACTTAGTCGTGGTCATGTCTCCCATGTTTTTGTTTTTGTTTTTTTTTTTTTTTTGTGGCTCTTAGTTTAAACCCAGGGCTTTCACACTGAGCTAACTGCCCCACCCTTTTTTGTGCTCTTTATTTTGGTAGTTTTGAGCATTTCCCAAGGTGAACTCAAGCTTACAGTCTTTCTGCCTCAGCCTCCCAGAGTGCTGGAAATACACGTGTGCAGCACCGCACTTGACTTGAGGGTATTGTTAATAAAAAGTGTGCGTGCCCACGGGCACGTTTGTGATTTCTGTCACCTGCCTCTGGCCTACAGCTTTTGAAAGACAAGTGTTTTCCACCGTGGTGGGAAGGCTGGTGCTATTCTGTGCGCCCTGCACTGTCCCAGTGCTGTACCTGCCGGTGCCCTCTGAAGTCACGAGACTTCAGTGCCCGTTTCCAGACCAGCATGGCGAGCCCCGTGTTTCCAGCTGACGTGCGTGGGCGAATGGGTTAGGATTGTGGGAGCATGGTAGATGCAGTTCCTGGAAGGGAAGCATCGCTGTCACTCAGGCCCCCCGGGGGAGACGCGGGAGATTTGGCAGGCACAGCTCGGCCTGGAGTCAGGTGTCCCTCGGGCCCTGCAGGCTTTAGCCTGGGCTGCCCAGAGCTGGTCTATGTGCCATTCCCGGCCACCCCACCTTTCTCCAAGCAGATGTGCGCAGACCCGTGCTTGGCTGCCCCTGGTGCCCAGCGTGAGACCTGCAGCCGGGACTCCTGGATGTGGAAACCAGGCAACAGTGGGAGGTAACTGGTTCAGGCCCAGGAAGACCAGCACGCAGGACGCAACCTTCGCTGGAAGGCTCAGCTACCAGGGTCTTGACCTGGGCTCTCCGCCCCCAGAGCTACGAGAGGCCAGAGCCACTGTGCATCCGCAGCGGTGGGTCTGAAGACGGTTTTGCAGGCAGAGCTGGAGTTCGCCAGAGCTGCACCCAGACGCTGTGTGCTGCTCGCTGCAGGGGACAGGTTTATGTTGCGAGCAGGGCTGGCACCAGAAGCCTCAGTCTTCTTGTCTCCTTCTTATGTTTTCCTGCCTCACGTCCATGATAGGCCACAGGCCATGTATCGGGTGGGACAGCCACTGCCAGGGAAACAAGGCATCTGATACTCGGTGACCAGCATGGGGCAGGCAGTCTGTGAAGGAACAAAGGAAGACAAGTCAGGACAGGGGCTGGGTTAGTGGCCCAGGTCCCCTCTATCTGTGCAGGAGACCTGAGTACCTGCAGTTTGCAAGGCTGTGCTGAGACTCAGGAGCTGGTGCCGGAGGATGCTGTCTACTTGGTGACACTTGCATGGGAGAGAAGAATTGCTTATCACGGACCAGGTGTGTACCTCAAACATCCGAGACTGTTTCTCCCCATTTTCTAATATAGTTTTCTTCTTTATGTGAAATTCATTTTTGGTATTAAAATCTTTTGAATGCCAAATCAGGTAAAATATTCTTCATCTAACCTTTATTTTTTTTTTTAGTACCGGGAATCCAACTGACGACCTCACACTTGCCAGGCAGGCGCTTATGCCACTGAGCTACATCCCCAGCCCCTGTCATCTAACCTTTTTTTTTGGTGATTGTTCTCCTTGTATAAAGCATGAAAAATGCTGGATGTCTGAAGATGAGTGGAGAGTCCTCCGTGTCGTCGGTGTCTCTGCACTGCTGCTGGGTACTCACTGCTCCTGGTTCCAAGGGATCCATCCCCTCCCACACTCCCGCAGTGGCAGCTGCATGCAATCCCACTTTGGTCACTCTGCAGATCGAGGGTACCTGGCACTTGGGTTGGCAGGCAGCAAGGACTCTGTGGTAAACCTCACATCCCTGCGCACATTACTAACTCTGAGAGTTCTTCCTGGAACCTCCATAGCCCTACCCTACAGGGTTGCCTCAAAGACAAACAGTGGAATTTCTAGTGGGGACTGGCAGTCTGCCTAGCTACCAGGCTCTGGGACAAAGGAGCCCTACACCTACATCTCAGTGGCTCCTAACAGCAGGGGTCCTTCCTGGTCACCTTCTTAGCCTGGCTGGCAGCTGTGGCTGTACTGCAAACCTCACTCTAAGGTCAGCGTGAGTGGCCACCTCTACAGGGGCCAGCAGGGCCATGGCAGGGCACCGGAGCCAGGGTCTCTCGGGGGCATCAGAACTGCTTGGATCAGTGTCTCCATTCAAGTCACTGGGCAAAGTCATGGCCAAGGCAACATCCCAGGAAATGATGATGCACAGGCACACTGAGTGCTATGACAGTGCCAAGTCTACCCCAGCGTGGAGGCACACGCTGCCCTGTTGGTGCCCTCCCTCCCGTCCATCTGCTGGATGTGCTGAGCAAGGGGGCTGGGGCGTGCAGGGCCAGCACCTTTTCAGGGAGGGCAGTGTAGAGTCCATGGATATTGCCTGGGTTTGCAGCCTGTCTGCCCTAGACCTTTGAATTTTACCTTGAGACAGGTTCTTACTAAGCTGGATGGGCTGGCCTTGAACTTGCCATCTTCCTGTCTCAGTCTCCTGATGAGCAGGTCTGACCACTGTGTGTCTCCAAACCCAACTCTCCAGATTCTGAGAATTTAAGAATTGACAGGAAAGTGCTTTCTATAAAGATCTGGCTGCTGGGCATTCGGGAGGCAGAGGCAGGAGGATCCCTGAGAGTTTGAGGCCAGCCTGGGCTACAAAGTGAGTTCAAGTTCAGCTTGAGCTACAGAGCGAAACTTAAATAAATAAATAAACCCCCAAAACTCATCAAATGTGAAGACTCCTGTAGACTTTACTGGCTGTGTGTCTTGCTCACCCAGGGTTCAGCAGCAGCAGGACAGTGTTTTAATGGACCTCCCAGTTCCCAGCAACCTCCCACCTGCCTGCTACAGTGGGCACAGGTCCTGGCTGCCATTAATGTGTCCCTCATGACTCTCAGTGTAAAAGCTGACACACCATCCCATGGCAGATTCAGGACACACACTGTGGATCCTGAGATAAAATCAGAAAGATTAGGGGCTCACCTCATCTCCAAAAGAAATGAAAACCGGACTGTCGCCTGTACACCCATATGTCTTTATCCCACATTTTTCTGGGCTGGCATCTGGAGATGGATCAGGGCCCTTGTGAGAATGATGATCGTGTGGGGAGGGTGCTATTTGCTACCGTGAGCAGACTCAGGTGGCTAGTAAGAGTCCAGCCACGGGCAGGCCACTGCCCTGCACTCCTCTCACCCCTAGCACCCCAGGGCCACCCTTGCCTCCTCCTAAGGCCCATCTCCCAGAAGGAAACATAAGAAAAACAAAGACCTTTGGCCTGGAAAATTCTGCAAATGTGGCCACAAGTATTCCAGACCTGCCAGCATAACTCCAGGAACTCCTGGCATGGAGCTCACTCAAGGCTCATGCATACGGACTGCATCTCACGCCCCCATCTGTAACGGAGAGAATCACGGGGAACCCCTAGCACACTACCAGTCACGTCAGTCACACCCCGGAGGACCCTACGCAAGGTGGCCTAGACTCTGCAACACTGTACCCCTTAAACCCAGGGCCTTCAGAGCTTGGGTCTTTTCCTTGCTGCAGGCTTGTGCCTGCTGAGTGTGCCAATGGCTGGTTAGACACCACAGCTGTTTCCTCAGCATTGTGTGAAGCCCAGTTCTTTGATTATCACATACAAGAACTTTGGAACCCATCCAGGACCACATCACCCATGGAACTTGGCCATCATAATCACCATCATAACTGTGAGATTCCTGTCCAGCTTGTATTTTTGTTCTTTAATTTTTTTCCAAATCTATTTTATTTCAAGAATAAAAACAAGAAGAAGAAAGAAAAACTACAACAAAATTTCAAAACATGTCAATCGGGGTAACAATGTACACACTTTGCATATTGTCATCCCAAAATCATTCACCCAGGACACAAAACATCTGCATTCAACTGTCCAAACAACACCAGCACAAATCTTTCTCTTTAGTGAACTCAGAGAAATCGGTAGTATAGCTATCTTAACTATTTTTATTTACATATACATATACATGTACATGTTTTTTCTTTCAGCTTCTCATACTAATGAAACTATGTTTACAAACGTGTGTCTTACTTATTTCACTAATGAGTATGTTCTCAAGTTGCATCCATTTACCTATAAAAGTCTCCAGTATATCTTTTTTATGGCTAAGTAGTACTCCATTATATTTAAAAACCACACCTTTTTTATCCATCCCTCAGTCATGGGCATTTAGGTTGTTTCTATGATCTGGCTATTACAAATTGTGCTGCTATGGGACTGGGGATTTAGCTTAGCGGCATAAGTGTGGTCATGAGTTTGATCCCCAGTACTGATAAAAAAGAAAAAGACAAAAAAAAAAAAAAAAGAAAAAAGAAAAAAACAAATTGTGCTGCTATAAACGTGGGTGCACAGATATCACTGTGCTATGATATTTTTAATACTCAGAAGGGAAATACCTGGGTTGAATGGGACCTCAAGTCCCTAGATTTTTGAGGCTTCTCCACATTGATTTCCACAGTGGTGGTACCAGTCTGCACTCCCACTAAGAGTGGAGCAGGGTTTCTTTTTCCCCACAGCCTCCCCAGCATTTGTTACTGCTTGATTTCTTGATAATAGCCATTCTGTTTGGGGTGAGGTGGAATCTCAGTATTGTTTCAATTTGCTTCTCTCGAATGACCAGTGATGTTGAACATTTTTTCATGTAGTTTATTCACCGTTCATATTTCTTCATCTGAGAAGTTTGTATTCCTGTCAGATGCCCATTTTTGGATTAGGTCTTTAAATCTATGAGAACTAATTTTTTGAGTTCTTTATATGTTTTCAGTAGTAATTATTTATCTGAGCAACAGCTAGCAAACATTTGCTCCCATGTTGTAGGTTGCCTCTTCACTATGTTGGTGGTTTCTGTTGCTGTGCAAAAGCTTTTCAGTAGGGTGAGATCTCATTTGTTGATTCTTTGTGATAGTTCTTGTGCAATCTGGATTTTGTTTATGAAGTCTTTGCCTTCACCAATGTCTTAAAGAGTTTTACCTACTCTGTCTTCCAGCAGACTTAATTTCTGTTTATTTAAAAAGCAAAACAGAAAAAAGGGTAGAAATGATACAGAATTTTAAAAATAACATTAGGGCTGGGGATTTAGCTCAGCAGCATAAGTGCCTGCCTTGCAAGTGTGCGGTCGTGAGTTTGATCCCTGGTAATGATAAAAACGAAAAAGACCAAAAAAATTTTTTAAAAATAACATTAAGAAATCATCTCTAGTTGATATATTACATATTATTGTTATCTTAGAGGTGGTTGTTCAAGTTACAAAATCAAAGCATAAAAATGAAGAGACAATCAAACAATGACAGCACAAACTATTCTGTTTGGTGAACTAAATATCGTTATGTATCTTGCACACTTAAACATACATGCAGTTATCTGTGTACACCTACAAGTTGTTCTTTCCTTCTGAGCACTTTCTTTCCCTTTCATTATTACAATATCTGTTATACATTTTGGATCTTATTACTCTTAAAAATATGGAAGGCTTTATGAATTTGCATGTCATCCTTGCACAGGGGCCATGTTACTCTTCTGTGTATCATTCCAGTTTTAGAGTATGTGCCACCAAAGTGAGCACCATAGTAGCTTTATAGTATAAATTCAGGTCAGGGATTGTGATGCCCCCTGCCTTATCTTTGTTGTCCAGGATTGCCTTTGCTATTCTAGGTCTCTTCTGATTTTAGATGAATGTTACCATTGTTTTCTCTAATTCTGTAAGATATGCTATTGGAATTTTGATTGGAATTGCATTGAATCTGTATAACAGTTTTGGAAGTATGGCCATTTTCACTCTATTGGTTCTTCCTACCCAAGGGCACAGGCTATCTCTCCATTTTCTAATATCCTCTTCAATCTCCTTTTCCAGAGTACTATAGTTTTTAATGTGGAGGTCTTTTGTATCCTTTGTTAGATTAATTCCTAGATATTTCATTTTTTTGGATGCTATTTGTCTTAGTTACTTTTTACTCATCACTGAAACCAAATACCTGAAGCCCAAGGCTGGGAAAGGGAAGGTTTATTTCTTACAGCTTTTTGGAGGTTTCAGTCCACACTCAGTTGGCTCCAAAACAGGCAGGCATGGCTGGGCTGCAGTTCATGGCGGCCGCCAACAGCAAACTCAAACCAGGAAAGAGAAAGACACACCTTCTTCCTGCCATTACATCACATCCTGGTTCCACCCCTATGTGGGTGGAGCACTGACACCATCAATCCAAGCACTATACAATGAACCATCACAAATGAACAATGCAAACTCATGAGGCCTGGGGGACACAAACATAAACCATGACATTCCACCCCTGGCCCCCAGGACTCACGTACATCCTTTATACAAAAGACATTTAGTCCACCTCCAAGAGTTGCCAAAGTCCTAACAGCTTCAACATTGCTGAAAAGTCCAAGTCCCAAGTCTCCTCCAAGATCTATGGCAAACTCTTAACTGTAAGCTCCTGTACAAAAGAAACAAGGTTAAACATTTCTGAAATGCAAAGGCACAAGATAAACATTACCATTCCAAAAGTTACAAACAGGGGGATATAAAGCATTGGAAACAAAGCAAGTCCAACATCCAGCAGGGCAAACATTAAGTCCTAGAGTTCCATGCTCAGCATCTGAAGCAATCTGGTTGCAAGTTCCAAAAGGCTTGGGTGATTCCACCTCTAGGGCACTTCTGGTGATTTCAACTCCCGCAGCTTTTCTCTTAAATCTTCTCTGCTCGCTTTTTGCAGCTTCCCTTGGATCATCCACATTCCTGGCTTTTCCAAACTTCTGGGGTCTCCACTGTACCTTCGGCTTCACCCTTACATCTTCACAAATTGCCCTCCCAGGGGCACACTGCTTGGCCTCACAGGCCCTTTGCATTCGAGGTGGAAGCCTTCTTACCCTCAGAATTCGTGCATTTTCCTTGCACCTAAAATTAGCACCTTGTGGATGCCACCAAGGTTTGCTGCTAGCTGAAGCAGTAGCCAGGCTTTTCTCTCTCTTGGCTGTAGGGGTCAGTTGCCTGGATCGCAGGGCTCTGTTTACCTGATTGTGATGAAAAGCTTCTCTGTGTTGCCGCCATTCTGGAACCTCATGTGGCCTCTGTCGCCATTCTGGAGCTTGGCATTCTGTAGCTTTTTCCTCTGAGCAAAATTTTTTATCTTTGCTGTGAGGCTGCACAGGGTGGGGACCTGCTTCCTAGGATGCCCCGGGGCCATCTTTCTTATCTCTCTGTTTCTCTTCAGGAATCAAAATCTCAACTCTGTCTTTACAATCCACACCCTCCCTGGAATTTTCCTTCTGGCCAAACTCACAGCATTGTAAATTATCCTGCCGGGCTCTTTGCTCTTGATTTGAAACATATAGCTGGCTAAATGCCCCCAACAATAGCCATGCCACAGCCTCAACATTTGGTTGCTTTTTAATTTCTTTTTCAAGATTAATCAGTCCATTGCCCTTTGTCTCAGTCTCAGGCAAAGTCTCTGGACAGGAGCAAAATGCAGACAAACTTTCTGCTAAGCCCTAACACACATCATGTGGAGTCCAACGACCAATGCAGTCCTTCCCAGCAGAAACCTCCCAAGCCTGGTCTTTACCATCAGGCTTTCTATCAGCTTTCGGGTCTCCTGAGCTCTGGCCAGAATTTCTTCTACAGAACAGCCTAAGCTGCTCCAGCTCTATGCATCCAGGTGACATGTCCAAACCTTTCCAAACTCTGCCCACAAGCCATTTCCAAAGCCTCTTGAAAAACATGGCCAGGTATAGTCACAGCAAACGACCCCACTCCTCGGTACCAAATTTCTGTCTTAGTTACTTTTTACTCATCGCTGACACAAAATACCTGAAGCCCAAAGTTGGGAAAGGAAAGGTTTATTTCTTACAGTTTTTGGAGGTTTCAGTTGGCTACTCAGTTGGCTCCAAGACAGGCGGGCATGGCTGGACTGCAGCTCATGGCGGCTGCCAACAGCAAACTCGAACCAGCAAAGAGAAAAACATACCTTCTTCCTGCCATTACATCACATCCTGGTTCCACCCCTATGTGGGTGGAGCACTGACACCATCAATCCAAGCACTATACAATGAGCCATCACAAATGAACAATGTAAACTCATGAGGCCTGGGGGACACAAACAAACCATGACACTATTGTAAAAGGTATTGGTCCCCTAATTTCTCTCTCAGTGAGTTTGTTATTTATGTAGAGGAAGACTATTGATTTTTGAGTGTTGACTCTGTAACCAGCTACATTACTGAGTTTGCTTATTAAATCTAGAAGTCTTTTGGTGGAGTTTTGGGGGTCTTCTAAGTAGAGTATCATGTCATCTGCAAGTAATGATAGTTGAAATTCTTCCTTTCCTATCTTTATTCCTTTTATTTATTTCTCTTGCCTAATTGCTCCACTTGAAGTTTCCAGGTCGTATGTTGAATATGAGTGGAGAAAGAGGAAGTCTTTGTCTTGTTCCTGATTTTAGAATGAAAGATTTCAGTTTTTGTCCATTTAGTATGATGTTGGCTGTTGATTTGTCATAGATGGCTTTTATCGGATTGAGATAAAGATCATCTATTCCAATTTTCTGTAGGGTTTTTATCATGAATGGCTGCTGGACTTTGTTAAAAGCTTTTTCAGAATCTATTGAGATGAACACATGATTTTTGTCTTTGGCTCTGTTAATATGATGTATTGCATTTATGCATTTATGTATGTTGAGCCATCCCTGCATCCCTGGGATGAATCCCGATTGATTATGGTGTACAGACATCTTGTAAGTTGCTCAGTCTGTTTGCTGGTATCTTTTTTAAAAAATTTTATTTAAATAGAAAAAAAAAACAGTAAAAGGGTACAAGTAATACAGAATTTAAAAAAAAACAGTAAGAAATCACTAGTTAATAGATTACATATTGTCATCTTAGAAATAGTTGTTCAAGTTACAAAATTAAAGTATACAAAGTGGACATTCAAACAGTGAGACTGAAAACAGTTGTGTTTGATGATCCAACAAAAAATTAGTAATATGGTCATCTATCTTACACATCTAAACAGATATGCAGTTGTATACTTTAGAGCACTTTCTTTTCCTCTCTTTTTTACAATAGCAGTTATACATTTTGGGTTTTATTACTCCCATAGTTCTTATTATTTTTTTAGAAGAGAATAAAACCAAATGTGACAAAACAAAACAGTCAAAACAAAGGATGGACATAGTACATGATGTAAAAACAGAATAAAAGGTGATCAACAATGGTTACCATAATGTCTCTTGCTACCTTAAAAAGAATTGCCTATATCACCAGGTATAATAAAATTGAACACAACAGTACAGAACAAAACAAATAAAACCAAAACATTGGAGACATTACAGGACTTCAAAAGAAGACAATAGTCAAACCAGAATGGGCATCATAGTGAATCTTAATTGCCTTCAAAGTAGTTGCCTATACCCTCAAACTTGATTCTATCAAACAGAACAGAATAGAGTAAAATCAGTCAAAACAAGATGGTAAGAGCAATACAGGGCTTCAAATCAAGTTAATAGGAAATCAAAAAAGTTACTGTAATATATCCTGCTAATTTTTAAATTTATTTTTCCCGTAATTAAAAAATAGTAAAAAAAATAAAATTTAAAAAAAGGGGGAGATTGAGATAAAAGAGGACATAACAACATAACAACACAGGTCAGAACAGAACAATTTAAGCAACATAGTATTTCATCATAAGATAACCTGACATAATAGTAGTTACCATACTGTCTCTTTCCTTGAAATGTTTTAGTATAACTTCATATATTATAGCATTAAATATATCAAGACAGTGTGAAACTATTCAAGAGGATGAAAGTATTACAGGGTACTTAGAACCAGATAACAGAAAATGAACAATGGTTTCTATATTATGTCTTTGCCTATAAAAATTTTGTTTATACTATCACATATAATGAAATCCAATAAGATACAACATGATAAAACCAATGGAGACATTTTGATGGGTCTTCAAAACAAGGTGATATTAAATCAGCACTAGCTATTATGATGTCTTGTTTTCTTCAAAATAGCTGTTCATACCATCACAGACAATAAAACAACCCAGAATAAAATCATTCCAATTAATGAGTAGAAACATTATAAGGCTTCAAAGCAATATCATGGGGGAATCATGATTACCACATACTTTTATGTATTCATATTTCTTATATTAGGGAAACTACTCGGTATTCATGCATGTGAGTTTGATTTATTTCACTTATGAATATGGCCTCAAGCGGAGCCAATTTATTTATAAATATCTCAATGTGACCCTTCTTTATAGCTGAGTAGTACTCCATTGTATAAAAACACCACAACTTTTTTTATCCATTTCTCAGTTGACAGACACTTAAGTTGTTTCCAAGATCTGGCTATTACAAATTGTGCTGCTATAAACATGGGTGCGCATATATCACTGTGGTATGATACTTTCAGTTCTTCTGGGAATACGCCTAGAAGTAGAATAGCTGTTTGCTGGTATCTTACTGAGGATTTTTGCATCAATGTTTTTTAGGTAAATTGGCCTATAATTCTCTTTCTTAGTTGGGTCTTTCTCTGGTTTTGGTATCCAGGTAACCATGCTTCCAGGAATGAATTGGGAAGTATTGCTTCCTGTTCAATTTCATTAAAGAGTTTGAGAAGTAATGGTGTTAGGTCTTCACTATATTTTTTATAGAATTAAGCAGTGAATCTGTCAGGGCCTGGACTTTTGTTTTTTTTTTTAAATTTAGTTTTTATTTTAAACAGGATAAAACAGAATAAAACCAATCAAAACAAACCAGCATAAATGATATAAGACTTCAAAACATTACAAAATCAACAATGGTTACCATCATGTCTTTTGTTGTCTTCAAAATAGCTGCAGATATCTTCAAATATAGTAAAAATCAAACAGAACAGAAACAAAACAGTGAATGCAATAAAACTTCATAAACAAGCCAGTAGTAAATCCAAAATTGCTATTATATTTTGCTATCTTTGAAATACCTACTCATGCCTTCAGATTTAACATAATCAAACAAAACAGAAGAGAATAAAACCCAACCCAACAAACAATGAAAACAATATAGGGCTTCCAAACAAGATAGGGAATTAACAATGGCTGTGACCCTCAGAAGGAGGTCCCCCCAGATGCCACACTGCATACCACTATCCTGTGATCAGACCCCTGGCCCTAAACCTGCAGTGTCAATGAAACACCAAAGCACTACAGACATCCAATTGCATTTCACCTCCATAGCTATCATCACAGCCTGCATTTCTCCAGATCAGCTGATCACTTACAGGGTTGGGGTGGAGGACAGGTTGGTACTTCATGTGTGCCCGCCTGTGCATCCAGAAAGGGCTGGGGTCTGGCTGTCCCCATACCAGCAGAGCCTGTGCATGGTACTGGTTCCCATACTGGGCTTTCTTCTGGTGCCTTTTCTTTGTTGATAGGTTTTTAATTACATCTTTTATTTCACTGATTGGTTTTTTATTTTATTTAAAAGGAAAAAGAAAAAACAAAACAAAGCAAAACAGTATAAGGGTTCAAGTAGTACAGAACTACAAAAAAAAAAAAAAGAAATCCCCATTTAATAGATTACACATTATCATCTTAGAGATAGTTATTCAGATCACAGGATTAAAGCATACAAAGTAGACATTCAAACAGTGAGCCTGTAAACAGTTGTGTTCAATGATCCAATCAAAAACATTAATATGGTCATCTATTTAACACACCTAAACACACTTGCAATTGTATCCTTTAGAGCACTTTCTTTCCCTCGCTTTTTTTTTATTTAAAGAGAAGAAAAAAAAAAGAAAGGACATAAAGAAAACCAGTGCAGTAAAAGGGTACAAATAATACAGTATTTCTAGAAAAAAATATATACAGTACGAAATCACCAGTTAACAGGCTACACATTATCTTCCCAGAAACAGTTGTCCATATCACTAAATTAAAGCATATAAAGTGAACATTCATACAGTGGAATTGGAGACAGTTCTGCTTAGTGATCCAACAAGAGCTCAGTTATATGGTTTTCCGTCCTACACTCTCGAACATACCTTCGGTTATATCTTAGTCCACCTTACTTTCCTCTCTTTTTTACAGTAACAATTAGACTCTTAGGGTTTTATTACTCTCACGGTTCCCATCACTTTCTTGAAGAGAATAAAAACAAATGTGACCAAGCAAAACAGAGTCAGTTAGAACAGAAGGGTGGGCATAGCGCATGATGCAAAAACAGAATAGCAGGCGACCAAAAGTGGCCACCATTGTGCCTCCTGCTATTTTCAAATTGAGTTGTCTATGTCATCAGGTATATCAGAACCGATCAAAACAATATGGAACAAAACCAATAAAATCTACACTGAGGACCTTACAGGACTTCAAAAAAAAAAAAAGGATGATAGTCAATCCACATTGGGCATCACAGTATATCCCATTGCCTCCAAAGTGATTGCCTATACCCTCAAACTTGACACCACCAAACAAAATAGAATATATAATAATCAGACAGAACAAGATGGGGAGAGCAACACTGGGGTTCAAGTCAGGCTAATAGGACAACAAAAAAGCCACTATAATATGTCCCGTTATTCCCCAATTTAGTTTTCCCTTAATTAAAAAATGAGAGAAAATAGATTAATTTAAAAATAGGGGGAAGATTGAGATAAGAGAGGATATTGTAATAGAACAATGAAGGGCAGAACTGATCAATTCAAGCTTCATTGTGCTTCACCACCAGATAATCTAACATAATAGTAGTCACCACAGTGCCTATTTCCTTGAATTATTTGAGTGTAACTTCGCATGCTATAATATCAAGCGTATCTAGACAGTATGAAGCCTTTCAAGAGAATGCAATAATTACAGGGTATTTAGAACCTGCTAATAGAAAATAAACAATGGTTTCTATATTATCCCTTTGCCTATAAAGAGTTTTGTTTATACTATAGCTTATAGTGAAACATAGTATGATACAACATGTTAAAACCAGTGGAAACAGATGTACTACAGCTTGATGAGACTTTAAAACAAGACGGTATTAAATCAGCACTAGCTTTTATGTTATGTTGCTTTCTTCAAAATAGCTATTCGTGCTATCATAGATACTAAAATTGAACAACCCAGGTTAAAATCATTGTGGTTAATGAGTGAAATCATTATATGGCTTCAAACCAATATGATTGGGAATCATGATTACCATATACTTCTATGTATTCTTATCATTTCTTACACTAGGGAAACTATTTGGTATTTATACCTGTGAGTTTGATTTATTTCACTTATGAGTATGGTCTCAAGCTGCGTCCATTTATTTATAAATGTCTCAATGTGGTCATTTTTTATAGCTGAGTAGTACTCCATTGTATAAAAATACCACAACTTTTTTATCCATTTTTCAGTAGATGGACACTTAGGTTATTTCCAAGATCTGGCTATTACAAATTGTGCTGCTATAAACATAGGTGCACATATATCACTGTGGTATGATGCTTTCAGTTCTTCTGGGAATGTACCTAGAAGTGGGATAGCTGGGTCATATGGGGCTTCCAGTCCTAGTTTTCTGAGAAATCTCCAGACTGACCTCCACAATGGTTGCACTAGTCTACACTCCCACCAACAGTGCAGGGGAGTTCCTTTTTCTCCACAGCCTCTCCAGCATTTGTTGTTGGTTTTCTTGATCTTGGCCATTCTTTCAGGAGTGAGATGAAATCTCAGTGTGGTTTTGATTTGCATTTCTCTAATGACCAATGATGATGAACATTTTTCCATATATTTATTTGCCATTTGTATTTCTTCATCTGAGAATTGTTTATTCATCTCAGATGCCCATTTTTGGATGGGGTTTTTGAATTTTGGGGGTCTGATTTTTTAAATTCTTTGTATGTTTTAGATAGAAGTCCTTTGTCTGAGGGGCAGTTCATTAAGATCTTTTCCCAGTTTGTGGGTTTTCTTCTCACCACGCTGGAGACTTCTTTGGACGTGCAGAAAGTTTTTAATAAGAGGTGATCCCAGTTATTGATTCTGGGAAGTATTTCCCGTGCGGTTTGAGTCCTGTTCATGAATTCTCTACCTACTCCTATATCTTCAAGGTTTTTACCCAATTTGGCTTCCAATAGATTTAGTGTTTCTGTTTTAATATTTAGATCTTTGATCCATTTAGATTTTATTTTAGTACATGGTGATAGGCATGGGTCTAGTTTTAGTTTTCAACATATGGAGAGCCAGTTTTTCCAGCACCATTTATTAAAGAGACTGTTGTTCTTCCAGTGAACATGTTTGGCCCCTTTATCGAAGACAAGATGGTTGAGTGTGTTTGCAGTTGTGGTTGTATTTTCTAATCTATTCCACTGACCTTCAGCTCTGTTTTGGTTCCAGTACCATGTTGATTTTACTACGGTTGCTTTGTAGTATAATTTCAAGTCAGGGATTGATACCTCCTGCCTTACCTTTGCTGCTTAGAACTGTCCTTGCTATTCTAGGTCTCTTCTCTTTTTTTTTTTTTTTTTTTTTTTTTTTTTTTTTTTTTTTTTTTTTTTTTTTTTTTTTATTTAAGAGGAAAAAGAGAAAAACACAAAACAAACCAAAGCGGTGTAAGGGTACACGTAATACAGAACTACATAAACAAAACAAAACAAAGCAAAACAAAAACAAAGCAAACAAACAAACAAAAAAAAACCATAACAGTAAGAAATCACCTGTTAGTATATTACATATTATCATCTTGAAAATAGTTCCTCAAATCACAGTATCAAAGAATACAAGGTGGACATTCAAACAGGTAGACTGCAAACATCTGTGTTCAATGATCCACAAACATTGATACAGTCAGCTATTTAACACCCCTAAACACACTTGCTGTTATATCCGTTAGAGCTCTCTTTTTTTTTTCTTCCCCTCTCTTTTTTACTACAAAATTCACACCCTTTGGATTTCATTACTCCTTAGTGCTTATTACTTTTGGGGAAGGGGGGGAGAATACAGTCAAATATGGCAAAACAAAGCTGTCAGTCAATACCAAGGATAGACATAGCACATGGTGTAGAACACAGTACAAGTTTATCAACTATGGTTATCAACGTTGTCCCTTGTTTCCTTAAAAAGAATTGTCTATCTCATTAGATATTATAAAGTTGGACAAAACAGTAGAGAACAAGACCAATACAACTTAGGCATTGTAAACATTACAGGACTTCCAAAGAAGACAATAGTCAAACCAGAATGGGTATCTTAGTGAATCTTATTGTCTTCAAAGTAGTTGCCTATGTCTTCAAACTTGATACTACCATATAGAATGGAACAGAGTCTAATCGTCTAATCAGTCAAAACAAGATCGTGGGAGCACTACAGGACTTCAAAACAAGTTAATAGGAAATCAAAAAGAGTTATTATTTATATATCCTAATTATTTGAATTTTTTCTTTAATTAAGACAAACATAAGAAATGACTAATTTTTTTAAAACAATAAGGGGGAGATTGAGATAAAACAGGACATAACAATATAACAATAGAGGTCACAGCATGACTGTTTCAACAACCTAGTACTTCACCACCATATAACCTGACTTAATAGTAGTTACCATAGTGTCTTTTTCCTTGAAATATTTGGATAAAACTTCATATACTCTAGCTTCAAATATTTTCAAATCAAGAAGCCCAGAATAAAGCCTTTCTAATTAATGAGTGAAAACTTTATAAGGCTCCAAGGCCACCTAATGGGGAATCATGATTACCACATATTTTTATATATTTGAATCATTACTTACATTAGGGAAACTATTCGGTATTCACACATGCGAGATTGATTTATTTCACTTATGAGTATGGTCTCAAGCTGCGCCCATTTATTGATAAATATCTCAATGTGATCCTTCTTTATAGCTGAATAATACTCCATTGTATAGAAATACCACAACTTTTTTATCCATTCCTCAGTTGATGGACACTTGGGTTGTTTCCATGATCTGGCGATTACAAATTGTGCTGCTATAAACATAGGTGCACATATATCACTGTGGTATGATGCTTTCAGTTCTTCTGGGAATATGCCTAGAAGTGGAATAGCTGGAATAAATGGGACTTCCAGTCCCAACTTTTTGAGAAATCTCCAGACAGATCTCCACAAAGGCTGTACCAGTCTACACTCCCACCAGCAGTGCAGGAGAGTTCCCTTTTCCCCACAGCCTCTCCAGCATTTGTTGTCGGTTTTCTTGATCCTGGCCATTCTTTCAGGAGTGAGATGGTATCTCAGTGTGGTTTTAATTTGCATTTCTCTAATGACCAATGATGATGAGCATTTTTTCATGTATTTATTTGCCATTTGCATTTCTTCATCTGAGAATTGCGTATTCATCTCAGATGCCCATTTTTGGATTGGATCTTTGAATTTTGGAGGTCTGAGTTTCTTTAATTCTTTATATGTTTTAGACAAGAGGCCCTTGTCTGAGAGAGAGTTCACTAAAATCTTTTCCCAGTTTGTGGGTTTTCTTTTCACTATGCTGGAGATTTCTTTTGACATGCAGAAACTTTTTAATAAGAAGTGGTCCCAGTTATTGATTCTGGGAAGTATTTCCCGTGCGGTTTGAGTCCTGTTCATGAATTCTTTACCTACTCCTATGTCTCCAAGGTTTCTACCTAATTTGTCTTCCAATAGATTTAGTGTTTCTGTTTTAATATTCAGATCTTTGACCCATTTAGATTTTAATTTAGTACATGGTGATAGACATGGGTCTAGCTTTAGTTTTCGGCAAATGGAGAGCCAGTTTTTCCAGCACCATTTATTAAAGAGACTGTCGTTCTTCCAGTGAACCTGCTTGGCTCCTTTATCAAAGATAAGGTGGTTGAGTGTGTTCGTAGTTGTGGTTGTATCTTCTAATCTATTCCACTGATCTTCGGCTCTGTTTTGATTCCAATACCATGTTGATTTTACTACTGTTGCTTTGTAGTATAACTTCAAGTCAGGGATTGTGATGCCTCCTGCTTTGTCTTTGCTGCTTAGAATTGCCTTTGCGATTCTGGGTCTCTTCTGGTTCCAGATGAAATTTAGGAGTGATTTCTCTAGATCTATAAGGTATGTTGATGGAATTTCTATTGGGATTGCATTGAATCTGTATAACAGTTTTGGGAGAATGGCCATTTTCACAATGTTTGTTCTTCCTATCCATGAGCAAGGGATGTCTTTCCATTTTCTGAGATCATCTTCAATTTCCTTTTTCAGTGTATTGTAATTTTCACTGTATAAGTCTTTGACTTCTTTCGTAAGAGTAATTCCTAAATATTTCATTTTTTTGCTTGCTAATGTGAATAGTCCAGTTTCTCTTATTTCCCTCTCTGTAATTTTGTTGTTCGTGTATAGGAATGCTATTGATTTCTGAGTATTGATTTTGTATCCAGCCACATTACTGAATTTATTTATTGTATCTAAGAGTATTTCAATGGAGTTTAGGGGGTCTTCTATGTAGAGTATCATGTCATCTGCAAACAATGATAATTTAACTTCTTCTTTTCCTATCTTTACCCCTTTTATTTCTCTTTCTTGCCTAATTGCTCTGGCTAGTACTTCCAGTACTATATTAAATAGGAGTGGTGATAAAGGACATCCTTGTCTTGTGCCCGATTTTAAAGTAAAGGCTTTCAATTTTTGGCCATTTAGTATGATGCTGGCTGTTGGTTTGTCATAAATGGCCTTTATTATATTGAGGTAAAGACCATTTATTCCAATTTTCTGTAAAGTTCTTATCATGAATAAGTGTTGGACCTTATCGAAGGCTTTTTCTGCATCTATAGAGATGATCATGTGATTCTTATTTTTGGCTTTATTGATATGGTGGATTACATTTATTGATTTGCGTATGTTGAACCATCCTTGCATTCCTGGGATGAATCCCACTTGGTCATGGTGTATAATCTTCTTGATGATTTGCTGGATCCTATTTGCCAATATTTTATTGAGGATTTTTGCATCTGTGTTCATTAGGGAGATCGGTCTATAGTTCTCTTTTATAGTTGGGTCTTTCTCAGGTTTTGGTACTAGAGTAATATTTGCTTCCAGGAATGACTTAGGAAGGATTGCTTCCCTTTCAATTTCATTGAATAGTTTGAGGAGTGTCGGCATTAGGTCTTCTTTATATTTCTTGTAGAATTCTGCAGTGAATCCATCTGGGCCTGGGCTTTTCTTGGTGGGTAAGGCCTTAATTACTTTTTCAAGTTCATTAGCAGAGATTGGGTTATTCAACAGTTTTATATCCTCTTGATCTAGCTTTGGTACTTCATATGCTTCTAAGAATCTGTCTATTTCTTCTGTGTTATCAAACTTTTGAGAGTAGAGGTTTTCGAAATAGGTGTTGATGATCCTCTGTATTTCTATTGGGTCTGTAGTGATTTCTCCTTTTTCATTTCTTATTGCATGAATTTGAGCTTTTTCTTCCCTTTTTTTAATAAGGTTGGCTAGGGGCTTATCAATTTTATTTATTCTTTCAAAGAACCAACTCTTTGATTCGTTGATTCTTTGGATTGTTTTCTTAGTCTCTATTGCATTGATTTCTGCTCTGATTTTTATAATTTCCTCTCTTCTTTTGGCTTTGGGCTTGACTTGCTCTTCTTTTTCTAGCTGTTTGAGGTGTAGCATCAAGTTATTTATTTGTATTCGTTCTGTTTTCCTGATGTGGGAACTCAGTGCAATAAATTTTCCTCTCAGAACGGCTTTCATTGCATCCCACAGATTCCGGTAAGTTGTATCTGCATTTTCATTTTCTTTTAGGTATTGTTTAATTTCTTCTTTAATTTCTTCTGTGACCTACTGATTACTCAAGAGTGTGTTATTTAGTTTCCATGTGTTTGTGGAATTTTTGCAGTATCTTTTGTCATTAATTTCTAATTTCAGAGCGCTATGATCTGATAATATGCAAGGGATGATTTCAACTTTTTTGCATTTGCTTAAATATGTTCTGTGAGCTAATATATGGTCTATTTTAGAAAATGATCCATGTACTGCTGAGAAGAATGTGTATTCTGATGTTGTTGGGTGGAACATTCTGTATATGTCTATCAAACCCATTTGTTCACAGGTGTGATTCAGTTCTGTTATTTCTTTGCTCATTTTCTGTCTGGTTGATCTGTCCCTTGGTGTCAGTGGTGTATTAAGGTCTCCTGTTACAATTGTGTTACTGATAATTTGAGTTTTCATTTCTGTTAATAATTGTTTTATATAACTGGGTGCTCTGGAGTTTGGTGCATATATATTTAAGATAGTTATCTCTTCCTCTTGGAGTTTTCCCCTTACGAGTATGTAGTGACCTTCTTTGTCCTTTATGGTCATTGTTGGTTTAAAGTTCACGTTGTCTGCAAACAGGATGGCTACTCCTGCCTTTTTTTGGATTCCTGCTGCATGGAGAATTGTTTTCCATCCTTTGACTTTCAGTCTGTGAGTATCCTTCTGGGTTAGATGGGTTTCCTGTAAACAGCATATGGTTGGATTTTGTTTCTTGATCCATTCTGCTAGTCTGTTTCTTTTAGTTGGTGCATTGAGACCATTTACATTAATGGTTATTACTGTTAAATGCTGATTAATTGTAGGAATGTTATCTCTTTGCTGTTGCATCTTTATCTTTCTGTTCTGTTTAATTATTTGCTTTGCTTAGTGGGTTTTTCCTTTGTGTTTCTAAACTGTCTTTCAATATTTTTTGCAGGATTGGTTTGGTGTTCATGAAGTTCTTCAGCTGTTCTTTGTCATGGAAGTATCGTATTGCACCATCTATTTTGAATGATAGTTTTGCAGGATATATCAGTCTCGGTTGGAAATCGTTTTGCTTTAGGATCTGGAATACTTCACTCCATGCTCTTCTTGACTTTATTGTTTGTGCTGAGAAGTCTGCTGTGATTCTGATAGGTTTTCCTTTATAAGTGATCTGTTTTTTCTCTCTGACAGCTTTTAATAATCTATTCTTGTGTTGGATTTCTGGGATGGTGATTATTATATGTCTGGGTGTAGTTTTATTTTGGTTATGACTGTTTGGAGTTCTATATGCTTCGCTGATCCTGATGTCAGTTTCTGATCTCATGCTTGGGAAATTTTCAGCTATTACTTCTCTAAATATCCTCCTGACATCCTTCATGTTGTCTCCCTCTCTTTCATTAATCCCTATCATTCTTATGTTATTCTTCTTTGCATCGTCCTGCAGTTGTTGAATTGTTGTTTCCTGATTCCTTGTTATTTTCAAAAGATCTTTCCTTTCCTGTTCACTAGCTGCAATCCTGTCTTCAAGGTCTGAAATTCTATCTTCACTTTCATTAAGGCGGTTTTTACAACTTTCAGTGGAGTTTTTTATTTCCTGTATATCTCTGTGCATCTGCATTATGTATTCTGTTTGTTTCTTATATTGCTCATCTAGGGATTCTATCTTTTTGTTTAGTTCCTCCAATTTTTTATCTGTGTTTTCTTTAGATATATTTAGAATCTCTTTCATTTCTTTTATCATTTCTTCTTTTATCTGGGAGATTATTTCGAGTTTGAATTTCTTTAAAGCTTCCTGGAGTTGCTTGTCAATTTCAGTGGCTATTGTGTCCGATATATGAGGTGGATGGGATATATTTTCTTCTATATACATCGCTCCTAGGGTTTCTTGAGATGGGCTGGAGGTTTGAGGTTGTAATTTAGTCTTTCGTTTTGTCATTTTCCTATATTTCTGTGTTTCAAGTGTTATTTGAAAGCTACCTCAGGATCTGTTGAAAATCCCCTTCTATGTTTGGAGCTACTGAGACTCTGGCACCACGCTACCCCAAGCCTTTGGGCCTACAGAACTAGTGGCTCTCCTCTGCCTGCTCAGAACTCCGCAGTTCCAGACAAGCTGGGCCTCAGGGACACTGTGCGCCCACCTGCCCCTTGGAAGCTCCACAGTTCTTCAATCGCAGCCGGGTTAGGGTACTCACCACAGGCCGCAGTGCTTCAGGAACCTGTGGACCCTCCCTGGTTGCAGAGATATCCACAGTCCTCCAGACACGCAGAGAGGCCTGTGAGGGCACCCCAGATCTGCCCAGCTCCTCTTCTGCAGACCTATGTCCAGGCGCGGCAGCTAAACAGGCTGGGCTACGCTGATAGTGTGGGCCCGCCCATCCGTCGGCAGCTCAGCAGGTCTCCAAGTGGAGCCGGAATGGGGAGGCTGATGTGATAGCCTCAAACCCACCTCGCCCCTTTGCTGCACCTGGAAGCCTGGGGGAACTCCAGCAGTCTGGGCGGAGATATCCAGAGTCCTCCAGGCATGCAGAGAGGCCGGTGAGGGCACCCCAGATCTGCCCAGCTCCTCTTCTGCAGACCTATGTCCAGGCACGGCAGCTAAACAGGCTGGGCTAGGCTGATAGTGTGGGCCCGCCCATCCGTCGGCAGCTCAGCAGGTCTCCAAGTGGAGCCGGAATGGGGAGGCTGATGTGATAGCCTCAAACCCACCTCGCCCCTTTACTGCACCTGGAAGCCTGGGGGAACTCCAGCAGTCTGGGCGGAGATATCCAGAGTCCTCCAGGCACGCAGAGAGGCCGGTGAGGGCACCCCAGATCTGCCCAGCTCCTCTTCTGCAGATCTAGGTCTCTTCTCAATCCAGATGAATTTTAGGAGTGATTTCTCGAGTTCTATGAGGTATGTTGATGGTATTTTTATCAGGATTACATTGAATCTGTATAAGAGTTTTTGGAGAATGGCCATTTTCACAATATTTATTCTTCCTATCCATGAGCAAGGGATGCTTTTCCATTTTCTGAGTTCATCTTCAATTTCATTTTTCAGTGTAATATAATTTTCCCTGTATAGCTCTTTCACTTCTTTCATGAGAGTAATTCCTAGATATTTCATTTTTTGGGTTGCTAGTATGAAGGGTGTGGTTTCTCTTATTTCTCTTCCTGTGACTTTGTTGTTAGTGTATAGGAATGCTATTGATTTTTGAGTATTGATTTTATAGCCAGCTACATTACTAAATTTATTTATTATATCTAGCAGTCTTTCAGTGGAGTTTTGGGGATCTTCTGTATAGAGTATCATGTCATCTGCACATAATGATAGCTTAACTTCTTTTTTTCCTATCTTTATGCCTTTTATTTCTCTCTCTTGTCTAATTGCTCTGGCTAGTATTTCCAGTACTGTATTAAATAGGAGCCACCACTCCTATGAGGGACAGAATGGTCTTGTTCCTGATTTTAAAGTAAAGGCCTTCAATTTTTGGCCATTTAGAATGATATTGGCTGTTGGTTTGTCACAGATGGCCTTTATTATGTTGAGGTAAAGACCATCTATTCCAATTTTCTGCAGGGTTCTTATCATGAATGAATGTTGGACCTTATCAAAAGCTTTTTCTGCATCTATAGAAACGATCATGTGGTTCTTACTTTTGGCTCTATTGATTTGGTGTATTACATTTATTGATTTACGTATATTTAACCATCCCTGCATGTCTGGGATCAATCCCACTTGGTCATGGTGTATGATCTTCTTGATGATTTGCTTTTGTATCCTATTTGCCAATATTTTATTGAGGATTTTTGCATCTGTGTTCATTAGGGAGATTGGTCTGTAGTTTTCTTTTTTAGTTGGGTCTTTCTCAGGTTTTGGTAGTAGAGCAATATTTGCTTCCAGGAATGACTTAGGAAGGATTGCATCCCTTTCAATTTCATTGAAGAGTTTGAGGAGTGTTGGCATTAGGTCTTCCTTGTATTTCTTGTAGATTTCTGCAGTGAATCCGTCTGGGCCTGGGCTCTTCTTTGTAGGTAAGGATTTAATTACATTTTTGATTTCATTAATAGAAATTGGGTTATTCAGTAGTTTTACATCTTCATGACCTAGGTTTGGTACTTCGTATGCTTCTCGGAATCTGTCCATTTCCTCTGTGTTATCAAACCTTTGAGAGTAGAGGTTTTTGAAATAGGTGTTGATGATTTTCTGTATTTCTATAGGGTCTGTAGTGATTTCTCCTCTTTCATTTCTTATTGCATGAATTTGAGCTTTTTCTTCCCTTTTTAAAATAAGGTTGACTAGGGGCTTATCAATTTTATTCATTCTTTCAAAGAACCAACTCTTTGATTCATTGATTTTTTGGATGTTTTTTAGTCTCTATTGCATTGATTTCTGCTCTGATTTTTATAATTTCTTCTCTTCTTTTGGCTTTGGGCTTGACTTGCTCTTCTTTTTCTAGATGTTTGAGGTGTAACACCAGGTTATTTATTTGTATTCATTCTGTTTTCCTGATGTGTGAACTCAGTGCTATAAATTTTCCTCTGAGGACAGCTTTCATTGCATCCCACAGATTCTGGTAAGTTGTATTTGTGTTTTTATTTTCCTGTAGGTAGTGTTTAATTTCTTCTTTGATTTCCTCTGTGACCCACTGATTACTCAAGAGTGTGTTATTCAGTTTCCATGTCTTTGTGGGAATTTTTTAGTATCTTTTATCATTAATTTCTAATTTCACAGCGCTATGTTCCGATAGCATGCAAGGGATGATTCAACCCTTTTGCATTTATTTAGATATGTTTTGTGAATTAATATATGGTCTATTTTAGAAAATGACCCATGTACTGCTGAGAAGAATGTGTATTCTGTTGTTGGGTGGAATACTCTGTAAATGTCTATTAAGTCCATTTGTTCACAAGTGCAATTCAGTTCTTTTATTTCTTTGCTGATTTTCTGTCTGCTTGATCTGTCCATTGGTGTCAATGGTGTGTTAAGATCCCCTGTTAGAATTGTGTTACTGCTGATTTGGTTTTTCATTTCTGTTAGTACTTGTTTTATATAACTGGGTGTTCTGGAATTTGGTGCATGTATATTTAAGATAGTTATCTCTTCCTCTTGGAGTTTTCCCCTAACCAGTATGTAGTGACCTTCTTTATCCCTTCTGATCATTATTGGCTTGAAGTTCACATTGTCTGCAAATAGAATAGCCACCCCTGCTTTTTTTGGGGTTCCTGTTGCATGAAGTATTGTTTTCCATCCTTTGACTTTCAGTCTATGGGTATCATTTTGGGTTAGAAGGGTTTCTTGTAGAAAGCATATGGTTGTTTCTTGATCCATTCTGCCAGTCTGTTTCTTTTAATTGGTGCATTGAGACCATTTACATTAATGGTTATAACTGTTATATATTGGTTTATTGTTGACATGTTATCTTTCTGCTGTTGCATTTTTGTCTTTCGGTTCTGTTTAATTGTCTGCTTTGTTTAGTGGTTTTTTCCTAGATGCATCTAGGCTGTCTTTCAGTATTCTTTGCAGGGTTGGCTTGGTGATCATGTAGTTTTTCAGCTGTTCTTTGTCATGGAAATATCTTATTTCTCCATCCATTTTGAAGGACAGGTTTGCAGGGTACATCAACCTAGGTTGGAAATCATTTTCCTGTAGGATCTGAAATACTTCACTCCATGCTCTTCTTGACTTTATTGTTTGTGCTGAGAAGTCTGCTGTAATTCTGATAGGTTTTCCTTTATAGGTGATCTGTCTTTTCTCTCTTACAGCTTTTAATATTCTGTTCTTTTGTTCGATTTCTGGGATGGCCATTATTATGTGTCTGGGTGTAGTTTTATTTTGGTTATGGCTATTTGGAGTTCTATATGCTTCACTGATCTTAATATCAGTTTCCAGTCTCATGTTTGGGAAATTTTCAGCAATTACTTCTCTAAATATCCTCTTGACATCCTTTATGTTGTTCCCTTCTTTTTCATTTATCCCTATTAACCTTATGTTATTCCTTTTTGCGTCATCTTGCAGGTGTTGAATTGTTATTTCCTGATTTCTTGTTATTTTTAAAAGATCTTTCCTTTCCTGTTCACTGGCTTCAATCTTGTCTTCAAAGTCTGAAATTCTATCTTCACTTTCACTGAGGCAGTTTTTACAACTTTCAATGGAGTTTTTGATTTCCTGTATATCTCTTTGTATCTGCTTTATATATTGTTTGTTTCTTATATTGTTCATCCAGGGATTCTATCTTTTTTGTCTATCTCCTCAAGTTTTTTAACTGTGTCTTCTTTAGATATGTTCAGCATCTCCTTCATTTCTTTTATCATTTCTTCTTTTACCTGAGAGATTATTTCTAGTTTGATTTCCTTTAAGGCTTCCCAGAGTTGCTTCTTTATTTCAGTTACTATTATTTCAGGTATTTCAGGTATGTGGCATATATTTTCTTTTATGCACATGGCTCCTAGGCTTTCTTGGGATGGGCTGGATGTTTGAGACTGCATTTTGGTCTTTCATTTTGTCATTTTCCTATATTTTTGTGCTTCAAGTTTTGTTCCAAGTGAGGTAGATAGGTCAGGCAGGCTGGGACTGAGGTCCCTGCTTCTTCCTTACTAACTGATTTTGACAGGAAGCTGAATCCTGGGCCCCAGGCAAAGAAAACAGTTCACAGGCCTTGGGTGGGGTTCCCTGCCTCCACTGGTCTTACCTAAGCAACAGGGAGCCAGAGGAGGCTGGCCTGCAGGCAAGGAGGAGAGCTCCATGCCTCCACTGGACTAATGAGAACCACAGGCAGCTGGATCCTGGGCCCCAGGCAAAGAAAACAGTTTGCAGGCCTTGCGTGAGGTTCCCTGCCTCCACTGGTCTTACTGGAGCAACAGGGAGCCAGAGGAGGCCACCCTACAGTGGAGGAAAAGAGCTCCAGGCCTCCGCTGGACTTATGCAACCCATAGGCACAATGATTGATTTTGAGTTAAGACTTTTATATCTTCTTGATTCAGCTTTGGTAATTCATATGTATCTAAGAATCTGTCCATGTATTTTGTATTTTCCAGCTTATTAGAATACAAGTTTTCAAAATATGTATAGATGATTTTCTGGATTTCTGTAAGGTCTGTGATTTTGCCCTTTTCATTCCTAACTGCATGGATTTGAGTCCTTTTTTTTTTGACAAGGTTGGGTAAGAGCTTGTCAATTTTATTTAATCTTTCAAAGAATAAACTGTTTGATTCATTGATTCTTTGTATTGTTTTTTTAGTCTCCAGAGTGTTAATTTCTGCTCTGATCTTTATAATTTCCTCCCTTGTATGAGCTTTTGGCTTAGCCTGCTCTTGTTTTTCTAGAAATTTGAACTTCAACATCAAGTTGTTTATATGCCTTTGCTCTGTTTTCCTGATATGGGTATTTACTGCTATAAATTTCCCTCTGAAGACTGCTTTCACTGTGTCTCATAAGTTCTGGTATGTTGTGTTTCCATTATCATTCAACTGCAAAAACTCTCTAATTTCTTCTTTAATTTCATCTGTGACCCATTGGTTGTTCAGTAGGGTGCTAATTTCTACGTGTTTATGAAGTTCTTGTGCTTTCTTTTTTCAAGGATTTCCAATTTCATTGTACTGTTGTCTGACAGTATGCATGGGATACTTTCAATTCCTTTACATTTACTTAAGCATGTTCTATGAGTCACTATGTGGTCTGTTTTGGAGAATGTCCGGTGTGCAGTCCATTTGCTCAAAAGTTTGATTTAGTTCTACTATTTCATTATTAGTTTTTGTCTACTTGATCTGTCTTTTTGTGACAGTAGGGTTTGGAAGTCTCCCAATGCAATTGTATTAGGGCTTATTTGACTTTTCATGTCCATTAGTAGTTGTTTTATACAGTTGGGTGCATTTGTATTTGTTGCATATATACTTATGATTGTTATCTCTTACTCTTGGGTTGTTCCCTTTATGAGGATGTAGTGACCTTCTTTATCTTTCTTAATCAGTCTTGGCTTGAAATTCACTTTGTCTGCAAATATAATAGCTACCCCTGCTTTTATATGGGTTCCTGTCACATGAAGTATTTTTTTTTCCATCCTTTGACTTTCAGTGTCTGAATTTCTTTTTGAATTAAATGTGTTTCTTGTGTGCAGCATATTGTTGGATCTTGCTTCCTGATGTATTCTGTCAACCTGTGTCTCTTGACTGGTAAATTGAGACCATTAACATTGACAGTTATAACAGATATGTATTGACTTATCTTTGTCATGTTATTTTCCTGTTGTTGGCTCCCTCTCCTTTTTTTCTCCTTCCCTCTAAATGTTTGCCTTTCCTGGTAGATTCCATATGCGACAGTTCATGGGGCTGTTGTCATTATTTTTTCCTAGAATATCCTTCAGAAAATTTTGGTTTACTGGTGGTTTGGTAGCCATAAATTTCCTCAGATGATCTTTGTCATGGAAGTATCTTATTTCTCCATCAATTTTGAAAGATAGCTTTGTGGGATACATCAATCTGGGTTGAAAGTTGTTTTTCTTTAGAACTTGGAGTATTTCACTGCAAGATCTCCTTGACTTGAGGGTTTGTGTTGAGAAGTCAGCTGTGATTCTGATGGGCTCTCCTTTATAAGCAATTTATTTCTTTTATCTAATAGCTTTTAGGATTGTATTCTTGTGTTGAATTTCTGGACTCTTGACTATGATATGCTTGGATGTAGGGTTTTTTTTTTTTATCATTGCTAACGGGAGTTCTATATGCTTGATTTGTCTGTATGTCAAATTCTCTTTTCTCTACCAGGGAAGTTTTATGTCATGATGTCTAACATTCTTTTAATGTCATTTGTGGTATCTCTTCCTTGTTCACTGACAATTAATCTTAAGTTATTCTTCTTTGTCCCATCTAGCAGCTGCTGGATTGATTTATCATAGTCTCTTGCTATTTTAAAGAAATCTGCCTTTTCCTGGTTGGTAACTGCAAGTCTGTCTTCAACATCTGAGATCCTGTCCTCACAATTGCCTAATCTGCTTGTAATATTTTCAATGGAGTTTTATTTGCCTAGATATCTGCTTGAATCTGCTATATGGATGCCATTTCTTTCCTATGCAGCCCTTCCATAATTTGCTTAAGCTTGTCTATTTTTTTGTCTGTGTCTGCTCTAATATCACTAAGCATGGTGAGTATTTTGGTAATCTGTGTAGTTATTTGAGAGATTATTTCTGATCTCATTTTTTCCAGAGCCCCATTCAGTTGCTTTGTTGTTTCTATGTCAAAGAGACATGGTGGGGGACTTTCAGCTTGTCCCACTTCATCACCCCGTGGGTTTGCCTGAGTGAATTGGATGTCTGGTGAATTGGGGTTGCATCTTATTTAAGTGTCTTCTCATTTCTTTTCTTTTTTAAGTTTAATTCCTAGGGTGATGCTTGCGGTTGCCTATGGTGGGTTGCTTTATGGTAGTATTTATGACCCTTAGGTAATGATTACTTCTCCAAGGTATCTTCCAGATGTAGCTCTTTTTTGGGTTTTTAGTCTGTTGGAAGATCTTACCTCTTCAGTTTGTTGGAGATGAGAAGTTGTTGCTTGCTTGGCCTAGTCTCTGGTTCTTTGGCACCACACCATCATGTTTTTTGTGACCCTTATTTAATCTCAGCCAAGGATTATCAGGACCAGCAACTGTTTAGAACAGTTATGTCAATTTGGCTATAGTAGGACCAATAGCATCAAACATAATCTATAAAGCAACAAACTGAGCTAACTCTTAATTTTCAACTTTTAGCTGTATGAAGTAGATTTGTGGTTATATAACAAAATGTAAGGCAAACCAGATAATTATATGTAATATGTAAGTCAGTAATGTGTCAATTTTGCCCTCAGGCTTAAAATTTAAAATGGATTAAGGAGAAAACTTAGAAGTGGGCGAACAGATAGAAATTGCAAGAAAGGTTAGAGGACAAAGGTGGACCCCGCCAACTTGGGGCAATCAGTGCAGAAGGCAGAAGGAGAAGAGAGATGGAAGAGATAAAAGGGAGAACAAAACAGAATCACACCCACAGAAAAGGTTAGGAATCACTCTTACATTCATAAGAAAAAATAAAGGAGAAAGAGAAAAAACTGAATTAAAAAAAAATGAAAAAGAAAAACAGATAGTCCACTTCCAGGATTCTCTCTGGGTTTACTAGTAGACAGCCTGTGGAGACAGAGTCCCCAGTTCTGCCACTCTGTCCCAGCAAGCCAGCCATTGCTTTAGGCAGAGCAGTGGATAACTTTAGCAGGCCTGACCTGAGACCAGACTCACTGGGTTCACCACAGTCCAAGCAGTTCCCACAGGTCTTCACCCAGCTGGTAGTAGCTATTCTGGGTTCTGGGCTTATTGGTGGTCTCTGTTGTACTCTAGAAAGAAAAATAGCTTCGTTATATTTGTATTATAGCAAAATACCTGTCATGTGGCCATACTGTATATATGTTTCCCTTTGCCCTCTGGGTGACCTAATTGATATGTTAATCAATGCTCTCCTCTGTAAAGATTTGTAAATTCCTGCAAGACTTCACTGTCCTCTCCTAAGGGAAACAAAGGTTGTTAATTGTTGCTAGACTTCTCTATTCTCTGCTGAGGAAAATAGGATGTCTTCCTAATCTAAACTTGCTTGTTTGCAGGGAAACTTGCTTGTTAGCCCAACCCTTACCTGAACCTTGCTCTTCCCAAGAAATGTAATCGCCGTGTTCCTGTTCTGTAGTGTGCCACAAACCCAGCCCCCTCCTTGCATTGTGAGACCAGCAGCTGTTTGTGGTTTTACAAGATAAAAGGCTTGCCCTTTAGCTGTCAGGCATGCGGTCTTCCATATTGGCTACCTGAGGCTGCGTTGCCAGGCCTGGCCTAAAATAAAGCCTTTGCTCCCCAAATTTTAATTTCTTGCTTCCTTGGATTTTATTCCAGGGTCTGAGCTATCACAGTCTCCAACATGGTTCCCAGCCAATCCCTGTCTCCCTCAGGGAGGACTGAGTCCTCTGCACTCACCGCCAGCCAGGGTAGTCCCTCCACTGCCACTGCAGAGGCCCCCAGGGTCACCAGCCACCACCATCATGGTGACTGTGTTCCCAGGTTCCAACAGCTCTTCTCCCATAGTGAATGCTGCCAGCTACCACCTTCTTTGTTGAAGTTTCCTTTTTTACTCTTTCTGTGGGCTTCAGTTCACACTGCAGATTCTCCACACTGCAGAGGGGACCTACTTCCTTCCTCTCTGTCCTCCTCACAATGTTCTTCTGTTGGTTTTTAAACTTGGAATTCTGTTCTTTTGAGTTCTGACTTCCTCTTTGTAATGTAAGGGCAAAACTGTAGAATGGCAAACACACATGTTTTACAGCAGAAATGAAAAATCCATCAGTGATCTGTGACCCTGCTTATGCTGCTTGCCACATAGTCAGAGCCTGCTAAACTCAGTCTGGATTGTCTGTGTCCAGCTGCTTCTCCCAGCTGTAAGGTCTATGTTTCCTGTCTAGAAAAATAGATATAGTTATTCCAATTTGCTTCAAGGTCTTCATGTATGGAACAGACTGGCCCAGTCAAGGATGCATTTAACTACCTCCTCTGCTCAAGCCCTTCTCACTCCCAGGAATTCCCTGCCATATGATACACAATTCCGTACAAGTGAATCTGCTTAAACCAAATTTGCTTGACAACCTATGACAACATCTAACTGGCAGACTCTGGCAGCCTGGGGCTCAGCTACCTCTAACATGACACTTGCCCAGCTTGGTACCAGGCCCAGAGAAGCATCTTATCTCTCCAAGAGTAATTTGTGTGGTCTCCTTCTAGTTGCAGAAACAAACCTCCCACTCCCTTTTTGCACTTGTGCCAAGCCTTCTCTGATCCCAAGATTCCACAACCACCCAAGCCCCTACCCTCAACCCCAACTAAACTTTTCTGTTTCTTGCTTTGCACAGGCAGATGCTCCTTCAAATCAGCTGTTGATGTCATTTTGCCCACCTCCAAACTCCTCCCCCAGCCAGAACTGATAAAAGTATTTCCACTTCTTTGTTCTCACTGAGAGTGCTTGCATCTTTTCTGCAGCCCTCCCAGTGCCTGCAATAAAGGCCTCTTTTCTCCTTTCTTTGTTTCTCTATGGAACCCAAATCTTATCAAGATCTTATCAGTAACCAATCAGGTAGTAGCCTGCAATCAGCTTTGTACTTCCTGCTTGCTAAATGTATTTATTTACTTATTGTTGTTTCTTTCTAATGAATTGTGTTATAGCCTAGTTCTAACCATTGCACCTCATTCCTGTTCTGTATGTGCCGCTTGGCCCCCTCCCTCCCTTCCTATCTTTCTAGGTCAAGTTTCTATTTCCTGAGAAAGCTGTAAAAGCCTTAGGTTTCAGTTTCTTGCAACCCCCTCCCTAAGCTATCTGTAATAAAATGTGCTGTTTTTTAAGAAATGCTCTCTTCTGTAAAAATTGTAAAATCTTACCTAATTGATATGTTAACCATTCTTGCCCTCTACAAATAACAGATGTGGTGCTAAAATAACCTAACAGAAGTTGTTAATTACTGTTAGACTTCTCTATTCTCTGCTGAGGGAAAAAAGATGTTTGCCCAATCTAAACTTGCTTGTATGCAGGGAGACTTGCTTGTTAGCCCAACCCTTATCTGAACTTTGCTCTTCCCAATGTAATTGGCAGTGTTCCTCTTCTGTAGTGTGCCACACCCCATACCCCTCCTTGCATTGTGTGACCAGCAGCTGTTTGCTGTTTTACAAGATAAAAGCCCTGACTTTTAGCTGTCAGGCGTGCAGTCTCCAAATTGGCTCCTGGGGATTGCGTCACTAGGCCTGACCTAAAATAAAGCCTTTGCTCCCCAAACTTTAATTTCTTGCTTCCTTGGGTTTTATTCTGGGGTCTGAGCTATCACAAATTGACTATTACATTTTTAAAGTTATGAAATGGCCAACAGACCATGGAAAGATACCACTTTAGGATCCTGCTTGTTGCTAAACATATTCAAACTGCACTCTAAACTGACTCTGGGCTGGTGATTTGGACTAGATTCAGTCCCCCAGTCCACCAGTATTAATAAACAAGTTGCCTTCCAAATGCCTAGGTGCAGAATGTTTTTCTTTCAGTCCAGCGTTTTGCTACAACAGTAACTTTATCTTTCTTTTCCTTAATAGTTTTTCCTGGTGGTAGTCTGCTAGCTGAGAGGAAAATTATCTAAATTCCCACTAAATTCCCAATGCTTGATCTATGCTTAATATATAGGCAGCACCCTCTAAACACTGGCTGGAAAACTGAATTCTAAACCAGGTGCAGAGCACACACCTGTAATCTCAGCACCCTGGAAGCAGAGGTAGGAGGGCAGAGACAGGATCATTTCAAACTCAAGGTCAGCCTGTTCTACTAGTGAGACATTGTCTCAACAAACAAACAAACTAACTAACTACAAAGTAAGCTCAAGCCAACCTGAACCGCATAGTGAGACCCTGTCTCAAAAAGCCAAAATAAACAAATAAAAGAATTCTATTCATTCGTTCATAATTGCATAGGAGGAAAAAGTCTTTACTTTCTACCCCTCTGAAGCTCAGTGGTTGAGACCCTGACACCGTGACAGGTTGTTGACAAGAGAAAAGCACGTAGATTTATCCCTGTCTACAGTTGCCATGATGTGGGCGTCTTCCTAAGGAAATCAAGGCTGAAGCAGTGGTTAAACCTTACCTGGTTGTACTAGGCTGGGTGGAGAACGGACAATCACGCAAAAACTAGATGGAACAGAAGGCTGACTCTGGAGCAGGAGGCTCAGGAAATGGCACCCAGGCCTCCTCAGCACCCTCTGTGGTCTGAGACCAGGGCGGCCCTTCTCCCAGTTTTCCACTGTGGGGCTCTGTGGTCTGCAAGGTGGAAGGTGGATTTGACACCAGGCCTCCCTGTGCCTCCCTCAAACACCCTTGCTGTGGGCTCCTGTTATTCTGTTTTCTTTCTTTTTTTTTTTTTTTTGTCTTTTTCGTTTTTATCGGTACCAGGGATCGAACTCACGACTGCCTGCTTGCAAGGCAGGCGCTTATGCCGCTGAGCTAAATCCCCAGCCCCGCTCCTGTTATTCTGAACATGCCTCCTCTTCGCAAACGAAATCTGCAAGCATCGATCCTATTACTTCAGAACTCGACTCATTTTGAAGGCTGAGACTTTGAACATAATAAACATCTGAGCTCAGCATATGGATTGCACCTGGCACATCCCTGCTAGTAGCTAAGAACCGAGAGCGAGGAAATTCTCTCTGCTCATGCTGCTGAAGGCACTGCAACGCTTTCTCGGGCTCTCACCACGAGGGAAGTCCTGCACTTGCTGGGTTTTTCTGTGTGATTTAGAGCATTAATCATCCAGAGAGAGTTTCCTACAAACTGCTTTTTTCTTGTTCAGCTTTCAGACTGGCACCTGATTTACAACTGACCCACAGGCCCAGAACTAGCACTGTCCCCCCAGGTAGGAGAAAGAGAAGTGTCACAGTGGCTGGTCCCGACCTGGGCTGCTCCTCCCTACTTCTCGAGGTGTCTGGAGACAGGGTGCAGCTGATCAAAAGTCCTTTCTTCTGTTCTTTAAATTTCTGTCTCATACATGTGGCTTTTGTTTGTTTGATTTTTTAGTTATCCAAGTGAGTTTACTTTCGGGGATGCACTCATCTGCAGCTCCCTAATGAAAGTTTCTAATGGCATGTAGTTGAAGCATATTCCATCAAATTTGTCAAACTAACTGTGATTTAAAGCAGGGGTTGCCAATGTTTCCTAGCATGTATTGGCCAAAATCATTTGAAAGGTATAAGCAAAATCAGATCTGTGCGCAGGCAGAGCCAGTGGGGACCACAAATTATAGACTGACTTCAGGCGATGACTGAGACTGTCCTTGTCCTGCTCTTCGAGCCACACTGGAATCTGGAAACTTCCCGCTGTTTTCTGATCACAGCAGGAAGCCCTAGGCCTAGTGAATGCTGGGTGCTCACAAGGCAAGATCAGAGGCTGAGAACCATAAGGATCCTGGAAAATCAGTTTCCTTACAGCCCCAACTCTTGCTTGTCCTTGCAAGAGTGCTTTGTTCTTTTCACCAGCCAACCACAGTCGCCTCACTGTTCCCTGAAACACCCACTGTCCTTTACCCACCAGGAATAATCAATAAATACCAAAGTTCTGCTGTCTCAAGACCTTTTGTTCCTTACAAGCAACTGGTCATTCAGGAATCCCTACCAAGCTGCTCCTTCGAGTTCAGTCTGTCTTTTTTCTCTCACCATGTGCTATAATTCCAGGCAGGAGACTGGGGACTCATGACAGGGGTCCCTGATCACTTGTACTGTGGAAAGGGTCTCTGCTAAGAGCCACAGATATTTACAGCTTTTGAAATGAACCCAAGAATTCTGGAAGAAGCAGTCAAATATTCTTGTAAGCAAACAACTTCTTTTTTGTTACGATGATTTCACTGACTTATAGTAGGATATTTGGTCTGCAGTGTTGCAGAGAGACAGGAGTCTCTCAAAGATTTACTTTTTGAATCTGCTTCTACAGAGAGTGATTTTGCCCCTCAGACAGTCTAGCCAGAACCAAAGGGAGAGTAGAGGTAGCATGGAGAGGGTGCTGCCCTGTGGAAGGTGGGTACACCAGTGTTGCCCCAGGATGGAAAGCATAACAAGGAGCCCCTGGGGGTCCCATGGCAGTGGGGAGCCGATCCCACAGTTCCCACCAGGGCCTGTTCCCAGGTGCCCCACTCCACCCCTGCAGTGGCTCAGCAGTGGTCTGCTCCATTGCCAGGTTCTGAACCCAAACATCCAACATTCCAGGCCAGTACTCAGGGCAGAGGCAACTGCCCCGGCAGCCTTGGCCATGGAGGATGCAGCCATTGTGGGTCTTTTGTCCCTTCTCCTGCTTCTCTGGAGGATGTTCCACTCCCTGAGGAGCCAGCTTGCCATGAGGAGAGAGAAGCAGCTGGCTCTCAAGATGGCAGCTCTCATCCAGGAAAAGTGCCACCTCCTGGACAAGCTCAGCCAACTTCAAAAAGAGCACCAGGCCTTGGAGTCAGCCCTCAAGGAGGCCCGCCTGGAAGAGGAGGCCCGCCTGGAGGAGGAGGCCCTCTTGGAGGAGGAGGCCAGGCAAGCCCAGCACTTGGAGGTGGCCTGCAAGCAGGTGGCCAGGGACAGAGCCAAACTCCAGAAGCAGATACCCTTGCTCCTCAGAGAGGTCCAAGAGGAGCAGTCCAGATTCCAGCAGCAGCAGAGGAGGATGGGAGAGATTTCCCACCGGATCTGGGCCCTGGCAGAGGAATCCAAGTTGCTCACAGCTCAAGTGCCAAAGCCAAGGCAGCCCTGTGCCAAGTCAGGAAAGAAGGCATCCAGGTTCAGTGACAGGAGCTCCTGTGTCCCCACCCATCACCTGGGCCATCAGCAACCAGCAAAGGTGAGAGGGCTTTGTTGGAGGAGCACTGCTCATCTGCTTTCCTGGTTTCATTTAAAACACAATAAACAAAGCCTTGAAATGTACTTCATTAGATCCCAGCAATCTCTGCTCCTATTAAACTTGATTATTTAATGTTTTGGTAGTTTTTGTTTTATTTCTAAATCTAATATGAGGCTGGGAATTTAGTTTAGCAGCACAGTGCCTGCCTGGCAAGCCCAAGGTATTGCGTTTGATTCCCGGTACCAAAAATAAATAAATAAACCTAATAAATTATTTGTTTTTTTAGTATATTTTTGTGGGAAAATTGAGTTAATCATAGCCAGGAGCTCAGGAGAAGAAAAGAAATTTTATTAATGCCAACAGACCCGAGAGGAGTAATCTCCAAAGACTGAGATACTGATTAAAGAGAACTTCTTTTTTTAATAGGGTGGCAAACAGAAGTTACAAATATTAGATAAGCTTGAGCTGAAAGCCACGGTACAGTGGGTATCTTGTGCGGTGAGCGTAGTTGAACCTAGCAAAGTTGCTTTTAGCACGTTCCCAGAAGTTTCAACTTGATGACAAAGCATATGATTTAACTACTGGTCCAGTAGCAGACGGGACTCTGGTCCAGTAGCAGAGAACAGAACGGCTGGAGTTTTTTTGGACAAAACAGCTGCAGTTAGGTCAGGATTTCTGCTTGATCACCACCCAGCAAGTACACAGGGAATGGCAGCATGGGAAAAAAGAAACAAAACATTTAAAGCAAAGTTAGAAAATCGGAAAAAACACATAGTAAATTGAAAGAAATAAATTTTAAAAATTAATCACTGCAACGAAAGTAAACTAGGTCCTTCAAAAATTTGCAGCTTCAGCGGCATAAGCGCCTGCCTTGCAAGCAGGCAGTCATGAGTTCGATCCCTGGTACCGATAAAAAAAAAATTGCAGCTAGATTTTTAAATATCTGGCAAGAAATATACAAAGAGGTATAAATATTCAGAAAGTCAATGGGTGGAATATATATAAACAAGCATTATAGATATGTTAGTTATAAATACAAAACAAAAGGAGTTATTAAAAATAAGAGTATAAACACACAAGAGTAATTTCCCTGTGGGGGGGGAAAACAGCTCTAAAATTCTATGCATCTAATAAAATCTCCAAATATAAAAGCAAAAATTGAAGAACTAGAGGCAAACTTGGCATATCTATTACTTTTGGTAAATTGCTAACATATCTCCCTCCGTAATTAATAAGGCACACAAAACTCAGAGAACTGAATTTTATACTCATCAAGTATGGCACATGGAACCCAGAAGAAAGCTTGACTCCATGCTTAGCCTTAAAGTTAGCCCTGAAAAATAAGGAAAACGCATAACAAAGACCACAGGTTCTTCACAATGCAATTAATTTAGAAAGCACAACCCAAGTGATTCCAAAAGATATCTAATAGCTTCCTGAGTGCCACTTCTGATAAACATGCAGTTGCTTCTCTTGGAGCTTATCATTAATATCATGAATAATCAGGAAGTAAAGATGCCATAAACAGTTTTTAGATTAAAAAAAAGCTGACCACATCGACGCTGTGGTGATTGGACAAGGGCTTTAACGAAACCTTAAGTAATAGTTAAAAACTTAGAGAACAAAAACTTCTTATGGGATACACTTCCTCCTTTTCTGGTGAGAATGTGAAGTGGAAGAGAGGCCTGTAGAAAAGTTAGAAAGTTAGCCTAAGACTCAGAAAGGGAATATACCCAATACAAATGAAAACAGAAGTCCATACACACTCCTATCTGAGGATGCTCATAGCGGAAATATTCTTCATAGCTCAAAAGTGGAGTTCACGGAATCCCCATCAACTGATGAACGGATAAACACAAAGAGCCACACACAGAAATTTCATTCAGTCGTGAAAAGGAACAAGTACAGTGCTGCTTTGGGGTTTGTTATAAGTCGGTTACAGGAAGCAGGAGAGCGCCAAAACAATAAGCAGCACACACACAGTTGTGGCTGGAATTACAGCAACTCACAAGACAGTCCCCAGGAGGCCACTGACAATGCAAGTCCATTACCAACTCAATGGCCAGTGCCTGAACAAAACTGTAGCGTCAAGATAGAGGAGTACCAAATGTGACAATTTTCAAACAAGTCAAGAACAAGGGTATGACTGTAGATGATGCTACAACACAGAAGGACCTTACAAATGTTATGCTAAATAAAACAGATTTTTAACATTACATGGCTCCACTGAAATGAAATACTCATAATCAAATCCCTAAAGGCAAAGCAGAATGCTTGCCAGATAATAGAAGGCAAAAAGAGGTGAAACAAATTTTCTTTTGGTATAGAAAATGCTGAACAAGTGAACCTTATACACTGCAATATCACTTTAAATGATGAATTAATTTACAGCATGTGAATTACAACTCAAATATGGGGAAGATCCCAGTGATTTCAATCAAAATTAATAAACCAAGTGCGTACGATAATTCTTTTCATGCAGAAGGCATTACACAGGTATTAATTATGAGTGACCAGTATGATCATTAGGAGACGCACTTGTTGGCTCATTTAAAGTAGGGTATGCTTTCAAAAGCTGATCCATAAAACAACCTCCAGACTTGGTCAGGATCAATTCTTCATTCTCGACGCCCAGCAGAAATCTTCAAAAGCCTGAAAGTGCCCACAACTGTTCCTATTACTGAGAGCAGGATGAAATGCACAACATTTATAGGAATATGTAGCTATAGCCAAATCTACCGCTTCCAAAATCACCTGGAGACAGGAGGGGGCCCGTATATTCAGATGATGCCACCCATCACCGTCACGAAGTCCTTCTCGCTTTGACTCATCTTCACATTCCATCTTCGTGATGTCTTAACACTATCCAGGACTGCCTGGAAATTCAGAAATATCTGGGCACTCATGAAAAAACAAAAGCCCTGATATTCTAGCAAATATGCTAAAAATCATAAAAATCCCATCACACGTACATCCTTAAGCACTATGATTCAGCCCCGTCCTACCCAGCAAGTGACATTAGAAAAAACAAAAAATCATGGCGGGAAGGTTTTGGGATGGAAGTCACTTCCTCGGTACTGGAAACTCCCATGACCCAGGTGACCCCCAAGCGTGAACCTAACCCTCTTACTCCCCTACTTCCTTCCATTATTCCAGGGCACAGAACTCATTCCACAGCCTGAACATGCGTTTTGCCGAGTGCTATTTCTCCCCCAGTGCTTCTGTTACTGCCTGTTGGGTCCAGCATACAGATCCAGGGCTCTGCTGTCCAAGGAGCGAGAAGTGCAAAGCGCACCCCAAAGGCGGGGGGGGGGGCATGAAAGGCCGCTCTGTGTATTGAGGATCACAGGAAGATGTGCTCAGGGAGGTCAGGGCCAGCGCACACAAGAAGAGTGGCACGAGCTGAGAAGTGGTGTCAGGGCCCATCACACCCACTGAGAAACCAAGCCTTCAGATTTTGAAAGGAACTGCAAACCCAGCCTGGGTGCCTCTAACTGGGTCTCAAGGTAAGACTGTCAGGGAGGAGTGACAGGCTGCTGGGTCTTCTAGGGCTTTCTCGTGCCAAGGATGTTCCCAGAGCTCATTGTTATGTAGTTATAGTATGAGATGCTCTCCATATTGATGAACTTTCCAGAAGGTTCCAGAAGGTTACTGAAGGTCAAGCCACTTGATGGACTCTGCATGAGGACCTCTGGGATTTCCTGGGTCTCTGTTATTTTTACCTCTCTTACAACAAAGGCAGTTGGATTGGTCCTGGGTACTGCTGGAACTCAAGTACATAGAGGGCAGTGTTTTCCCAATGCCCGTTTTACTACCTGCACCACTTTAGTTGAGACGCCATAGCTCAAGGGCTTAAGATTTCTGCTGCAAGTACAAATGTAGTTTATTATTGTATATAAACCAAGATGTTGTACATAAACACTAGCTTCCAGGAAATACTGCTCTGAAACAGAGACTCCCCAGATTGGAGCCATAGCCTGTCCTGTTCTGTCTCCCCAGGGCCGTAGGCCAATGAAATGCTTAGATATAATTTGTGGTGTGAGCCGATCTATGAGCAGAGAACACTGGGACCCTGCTGGACTACTCAGCTGTCATTCACTGTGTGGTGGAATCTAGGTCACAGATGTCAGTGTGAGATCACAGATCCGGGGCCAGTGAGACCCATGGTAAAAAGTCATGCAGGGTCCTTTCTTAGGCCTAAGCCTGCAGGTCCATAAAAGAGTCACACACGTTCTCAGCAGGATGTGAAGAGAACTTAGTTGGGACTTACACCAATGCTAATGGCCCCAGATGATACTAGGCAGAATCTGGAGAACAGGTGACAATTGTCCCATTTTTGGTATTTTAAATATCACATCTCTCCTAGTGTGCGTGACTGTGAGAAACTTCCTTGGTGGTAGGGACCACAGAGAAGCTGGAGAATGTTTAGCAACGATGACTAGGATAGTAGAAATCAAACAATGTAAAAAAAAAAGAAGGGTTGGTGCCAGACAATTTTACCTGGGAGATATCTTTATTTAGATATTAATGCTTTTCTAAATGGGGATTTAGGTCAGTGGCATACGCAACTGTCTTGCAAGTACATGGTCATGAGTTTGATCCCCGGTACCCCCGCCCCCCCAAAAAAAAGAAAGAGAAAGGAAAGCATTGAAAAGACACATTAGATTTGCTTAATTTGGCCTCAAAGAGATAGACAAACTTCATATTTTAACTCTATACAAAGAACAACTTTTTCAGGCTCAAAGCTATCCAGAGAATGAGCATGGAAAGGGTTGATGCAGACAGAGTACAATTCTTCCTGGTAGAGAAAGTCCAGCAGATGTTGAATTGTGTGAACGTTGCTGAGGGCCCCTGAAGATCTGTATCCACACATCGTCTGCTGTGGGTTTGCTTTAACATTGGGATTTTGTTTTTCTGCATTTTATTTTTTGAGAGAAGGTCTCATTATGTAATCCAGACTGGCTTTGAACTTACTAAAGCTCTAGGAATGCGCCTGTCTCAGCCTCCTGAGGGCTGGCACTGCAGGAGTGTGCCCCATGCCTGGGTCTTCCTCATTTCTAACTCACCGCCTGCTGGTGCCCATTCCCGGCTCTTAGGTCCTTTATGTGCTGACACTCGTTTCTCTGAAGCAGCTGAGCATCTCCTGCTCTCCCTCCAGTCCCTTTGCCTTGCAGGTGTGACCCTGTTACAACCGGCAGGAATGAGAGGCAGCTGGGGGGCTTCCCAAAGGACACCCCAATCCTCATGAAGCCCACGCAGTGCCTCCCTCTGCAGAGGAAAAGGGGGAAGAAGAGATGTGGTTATTGTGCGGGATAAAAGCCACACAGGGTGGGGTCCCATTCCTGGAAATGGGCTGCATATTCACCCAGAGAGAAGGTGAGATGTGTGAAATCTTGCTTACCCTTTTGCGGTGTGCATCTCTATAGACAGAATAGGGGGAAACTTTGAACATTCCCTCCTTTCCAGGCACATGGGAATGTTAAGCTTAATCCTCACAGCCTCATCAATGTGTGTCTCTCTGACACAGGTGTTTGTTTGGCTGCAAATATCCCAAGCAGCCTCTTGGGGGCCTTGGCTAGGGGGTGGAAACAGAAGCCTTCTGTCACTTTCCCTCTCCCCAAGCTCAGCAGAGATCAGGGGTTGCCCTCCCCTATTGTCCCCCACTTCATTTGTTATAGAAGCCCTGATTCCTAGGTAGGGTAGGACCACCCGGAATGAAAGGAGCCCGCTTCCAGTTTCTCTGCTGCTGTCCTGGCGCTGTGATAACGATGGTAAAGATATTCCACCAGGACTCGCGCAGTGACATGAAACCTTCATTGCAGCCTGCATCTGGAAGGGTGTGCCGGGGGTGAAGGGCAGGGAGATGGTAACCTGGCTCCTCAGCTGTGACATCGGCTGGCTGCTCGGAGGAGGAGGCTGCTGTGAGCTGTAAGGGTCCTGGAGACCCTCACTCCTCAACCATTGCCTCTTCTGGTGGGGGCAACTGTGCCCAGAGGACCAGGAGATGGAGAGGATCGCTTTCCATTGGAAGTGGAAACAACGGGGCTGTCCATGGTCTTTCTGATGACTGGCGGTTTCCACTAAGGAAACAGACAGCAAGACAGAAACGGGTTTGTGAGTTCTTGACAGGAGAAGAAAGCAAACAGCAAGAACTGTGAATCAGGGCCGTTCTTTAAAAACCTGCATTGACTTCTTACCAACTGCGTCTTACTCATATTTCTTTGCAGTTGACCAATAAATTAGGAGTGTTTCATTTCTTGAAAAGGAAATTAATTGCTCGCATTAGAGTTTTGAGTCAGTCTTTCTGGGGAGACCAGAACTGTACAAAGATGATGCTTGGATGCCTGGTCATGAAGGGACAGGAGGTCAGACAGGCAGTTGTGTGCACCCGAGACCGCAGACAGGCACGCACCCCACAGAGGAAGCTGGCTCCCCACTTCTCCTGAGGCAATGGCCAATTCCAAAGGTAGTGTTGGAAAATGGGGTACAGACTGTGACAGGTGCGTAGAACTGGGAACAGAAGCTCACACTTCAGAGCCCGCAGAGGGAAGGGGCTGCATTAGCAGCCTGTGGAGATGACCCCAAGGTCTGGCTTTGAAAGTCAGGGGTGAACCAGAGGGCCTGGCTCAGATCCTCACATCCTCCAGCAGAAGAAGGTGGGCTCGGACACGGTCAGAGCGTCCAGCCCAGGAGGAGTAAACAGAAACCTTCTCAACGGAGACGACTTCACCCGGAATGCCCAGCTGCCCCTGCAACTTTCCTAAACAGCGTTCCCCATTCAGTCAGAAAGAGCCAGGTCCCAAAACACAAAGGAGGGAGAGGGTTGTAATTCTGAAATGCAAGCCAGAGGGAAAAGGAGATAATGAGAGCAGGTCCACAGGAGGTCCCCGAAGAACATTTCTTAGACACTGACCTTGAAATAAGTACGCAATTGTGCTAAGCGAGTGCGGTGTCTGGGGCAGCCGTGCACCAGGAACAGCTGACAAGAGAAAAAAAAAAAATCCTGGAAGGGAGAATTTTAGTGCCATCACGCAGTGGAGTATCATGTCATTTTTCTACCCCACCAAAGAGGGTAAAGCAAAGAAGCCTGAGAAGGAAACCAACAGGAGCAGCGGCAGAGAGACAGAGCCCCCTCCAAAGGTGGCACTGAGGGAGCGGAATGGAGTGGTGCCTGATAGTGACTCTCCAGTGAAGAGGTCAGGGAGGAAGGCCGTGCGCGTCTTGAGCAGCGAAGCAGAGGAAAAAGATGAAGCCCTCAGCCCCACTGAAGACCAGAAGCCTGGGTCAGATTCCCCACAGGGGTCCCCGCCCAACCTCACCACGTGTCCCGGAAACAGCCCTCCCTTCTCGGACACTTCCCCTATGGTCGTCTCCCCATCAGGACTACCAAAGCGTCTCACAGCTTGGAAACAGCTCCCGAAACGGGTAATTCAGGATGTGTTGGAGGATCAGAATGAGGACAAAGACAGAGAAGCTAAGAAGAGGAAGGAGGAAAAAGAAGCAGAGACTCCAAGAGAAAGCCCAACAGAGACTGGAGCGGCAACAACGAAGGAAGAAGAGGAGGGGATCAGCCCTCGACACCCCCTGAGCCCCCAGAACCCCAAAAGCAGAAGCCCCAGCAAAGACAGAAGGTGTTTCCACACCCAAGCTCCCCAGAAGCAGCAGCCACAGGTAAAGAACCAGAGCAAGGCTGCCCCCAGAGTCTCCAGGACCCTCAGCAGTTTCTTCACAACCCGGAAGCCATCAGTCAAAACCCATGTGAAAGAAGAGCAGTCAGGTACCGCGGGAAAAGAGGGGGCCAAGGGATCCCTGGGCCCAGTGAGCTACAATCCTGCTAAGAACAACTACCACCCCATGGAGTATGCCTGCTGGAGACAGGGCAGAAGGTTCCTTCCCTGGCTGTGGCACCGACGTTTGAGAAGATTGAGGAGGTTTCTGCTGGGCTCCGGATGGTGGAGACGCTGAGCAACTTGCTGCCCTCTGTGGTGGCCCTGTCCCCTCCAGACCTGCTCCCTGTCCTCTACCTCACCCTTAACCGCCTTGGGCCTCCCCAGCAGGGCCTAGAGCTTGGCGTTGGTGATGGTGTCCTTCTCAAGGCCGTGGCCCAGGCCACAGGCCACCATCTGGAATCTGTCCGGGCTGAGGCTGTTGAGAGGGGAGACATTGGGCTGGTGGCTGAGAACAGCCGCAGTACTCAGAGACTGATGCTGCCACCACCTCCTCTTACCGCTTCTGGGGTCTTCTCCAAGTTCCAGGACATTGCCCGGCTCACCGGCAATGCTTCCATGACCAAGAAGATGGCTATCATCAAAGGCTGCTTTGTTGTCTGCCGCCACTCAGAAGCCCCGTTCATCGCCAGGGCCCTGAGTGGACGGCTGCGCCTCGGGTTGGCCAAGCAGTCGGTGCTGGCTGCCCTTTCCCAGGCTGCGAGCCAAGAATTCCCAGGCCAAGAATTCCCTCTGGCCATGGTGGATGATGGGACAGGCAAGACCACAGAGGCCAGAAAGACATGGCTAGAGGAGCAAGGCATGATCTTGAAGCAGACATTCTGCGAGGTGCCTGACCTGGACCGAATCATCCCTATGCTGCTGGAGCATGGCTTGGAGCGACTCCCAGAGCACTGCAGGCTGAGCCCAGGGGTCCCTCTGAAACCTATGTTGGCCCATCCCACTCGGGGTGTCAGTGATGTCCTGAATCGCTTTGAGGAGGCAGCCTTTACCTGCAAGTACAAATACGATGGGTAGAGGGCACAGATCCATCTTCTAGAAGGTGGGGAGGTGAAGATCTTCAGCAGGAATCAGGAAGACAACATGGGGAAGTACCCCGACATCATCAGCCGCATCCCCAAGATTAAACTCCCCTCAGTCACATCCTTTATCCTGGACATGAAGCTGTGGCTTGGGACCGGGAAAAAAAGCAGATCCAGCCATTACAAGTGCTAACCACTTGCAAACGGAAAGAAGTAGACACTGCAGAAATCCAGGTGCAGGTGTGTCCATGTGCCTTTGACCTCATCTACCTCAGTGGAGAGTCTTTGGTCCCTGAGCCCCTGTCCCAACGCCGGCAGCTGCTCCGGGAGAACTTCGTAGAGACAGAAGGCGAGTTTGTCTTCGCCACCTCTCTGGACACCAAGGACATGGAGCAGATTGCTGAGTTCTTGGAACAGTCAGTGAAAGACTCCTGCGAGGGGCTGATGGTAAAGACCTTGGATGCTGATGCCACCTATGAGATTGCCAAGAGGTCACACAACTGGCTCAAGCTGAAGAAGGACTACCTCGATGGAATGGGTGACACCCTAGACCTCGTGGTGATAGGCACCTACCTGGGCCAGGGAAAGTGGACCAGCCACTATGGGGGCTTCCTGCTGGCTGCCTATGATGAGGAGAGCGAGGAGCTACAGGCCATATGCAACCTCGGAACGGGCTTCAGCAATGAGCAGCTGGAAGAGCATTACCAGAGCCTGGAGGCCCTGGTGCTTCCCACCCACGCCCCCACGTGCGGGCAGATGGTGCCTTGGCGCCTGACCACTGGTTGGACCCCAATACTGTGTGGGAGGTGAAGTGTGCCATCTCTGTCTCTCCCCCATCTACCCTGTTGCCCAGGGCCTGGTGGACAGTGAAAAGGGGCTCTCCCTCCACTTCCCTCGGTTTATTCGCGTACATGAGGACAAGAAGCCAGAGGAGGCCACTACCAGTGCGTAGGCGGCCTGTCTGTACCACAAGCAAAGTCAGATTCAGAACCAAGGCATTGACTCAGACTCTGATGATGTAGAGTTCTACTAAGCCCCTGTGCTCCAGGGCCTGGGACAGAGGTGAAGGGGACCCAGGGATGTGAGAGCTGCTGTTGAGTGTGTGCTGGGTCTGGGATTCATTTGATCATCACTTTCAATAAATAATTATTAGACGTCAAACAAAAGAGAGAAGTACACAAATACCTGAATAAAATGCACAAGAGTTTAAAAAAGAAGACTCACTTTAAGTATCAAATAGACATAAAGCAGCTATGTGACTTTTGATCATCAGCAAACGTTAAGTTTCAGTCTATTGCAAGGTTGTGAAAGATAGTCATACAACATTTTTAGAGGAAATTAGAAAAATTGCTCTGGGTTCCGCGATGAGAACAAGTTTTCTCTGGACAGCCAGAGAGGAGCCGGGAGCAGGGGCAGCTGTGAGGAGCTGCAGAGCACAGGGTGCCCAGAGGTTCTAGGACGCATAGCCTGGCCCTCGGACCCTGGCACCTCATCTCTGCCTGGAGAAAGCTCTCTAACGTACTCTGAAAAGTCTTCTCGCCTGTCTGCTAACTGAGGAATTTGGAATCTCGGACATGCGATTCCATAACTCTGGATGAACCCTGCGCACATTAATGCTGGCCTTCTCTGCCGGACTCTTGGGAAAGAAAGGATGGAGGGGTCATTCTGTGCTGCCACAGTGCCCAGGCAGGCTCAGACCTGAAACCGCCTATGCCTGCACGCGTGCGGTGGTCAGTACCGATGTTCACCTCGAGGCCAGGCTGACCTTAGACTTTTTCCCTTTTCCCTTGGAGACAGTATTCCAGTCCTGCATATATGTTCCTGAGTGGCGGCCGTGGGCCAGGAGAGGGACCCTGTATGTTCCTGAAAATATCACTCTAAAAATGTCAGTTTTTTTCTCTAAATCCTATCTTCCTAGAAGGACAGAAGCATTTTAGCAGAGGTTAAATAAAGAGAGAGAGAGATGAATTACCTGCCAGCTTAAGCAGACTGAGATAGGGTCACAATGAATTTCATGCTGGAAGTTTCATACCTGTGAAAATAAAGCAAGAAAAACGGAGATAGGAAATTTGCAGCTGTGGTCACCATGGTGCCCAGGGAGGGCTTGACCTCTGAGTCCCTCTGAGGCAGAGGTGGACTGCATAAAGGGTGCGATTCTGGCACCCAGCTCAGTGCTGGGCTCTTCAGATAGTCAGGTCGGCAACTGCATCTGACCGCACCAGCCTCAGTCACAGGTCTTCGGTTGGAGCAAGATGAAGAATCTACAGGATTCCCTCAAGGTGCCCGTGTCTCCCCTGACCACAGTGCCTGTTTCAGCAGGGCCTTGCTTACCCCATGGCCTGGGGAAGCCCTTGTCTCCACTGCCAGCCACTGCTCCCAGCCGGGCCAGCTCAAGAGCACCCTCCCTCCCCGAGTGGGTCCCACCTCCCCTGCCCACTGGAGTAATCCCTGGGGAGCTCGGAGCCTCCCTGGCCTGCATCACACTCCAGACCAGTGAAGTTAGATCTGGGGGCAGGGACCCAGGAATCAGGGCTGTCACTTTCCCCGTGATGAAAGGGCAGCCCAGGGCAGGAAGCCCGGCTCCTCTCAGCCAGGACAGTGTCCCACCTCCCTCTACACAGAGCTCCTTGTTCCAGAGCAGCCCTTGTGTCAGGAGGAGCTGTGCAAATGTGCATGGAGCCCTGGCTTTCATGAGCCCCGGCCCACCACCCCCAGGACTGAGTGTCTCTATACGCAGGAGGGACGAACCAAGACAATGTGCAGAGCACAGCAGAAGTCACGCATGGTGTGCAGGGAGTCGCGGGTGTGAGCACAGCAAACAGAAGCCGTGCATTCATCCTTCGCCTCTTTCTCTGCAAGTAAAGCAAGAGGGTGACTTCTCCACATAGGAGGTGGGCGGCCTTTTTGTGTTTCTCCAGCAGGACTCCGGCTGGGAGGGCTCAGAGGCCTGAGGGACTGGCGGAAATGCCCACTGCTAGGAAGCCAAGGGCCCAGATGGGAGGCTCTGGGACCCTGAGCAGCGGAGTAGACTGGGAGTCAGTGCCATCAGCACCATGGCCCCAGGGTCGTCCCCATACTCACCCCACACTCACCACAGCAGAGGACCTGCATGGTCCGGGATCACTGTCCTGGTGAGGGTCACAGAACTCTGCCAGTCCCTCTTTGGGTTTCAAACCCGGGGCTTTTACCATTTAGCATCTCATTGGGTTTCTGCATTCTCCGGGCAGGCAGCTGCCTCTAATTTGTAATCCCTGCCTAGGCTGGACATTCGCCCTGGAATGCCAGCTCCTCAGCAGCTCCGGCAGGACCATCCCAAGGCCAAGACCAGCATGGGCAACTTAGCCAGACCTGACCTTAAGAGGAAATAAACACATAACACAAAATAAAGAATAAAGTGAAATGAAATGGCCCAGAGCCGCTGCCCTGTGGCAGAGCCCTGTCCTTGCAGGTGTGAGGTCCAGTGGCTTAGGCAGAATCACGTTAAGTAATTTGATACAAGAGAGGAAACCTGGAGCTGGCACCCAGGGCAGAAGGCCAGCCCGGGCTCCGAGTGCACCGGCCTCCTGCAAAGGCTGAGCTCCTGGGTCCCGGCATCCCAGCCACAAGCTCCTCCCTTCCCCTGCTGTGTTCTGAGAATCCCAGGAGCAGAGGAACCAGAACTGCCAGCATCTCACATCTGCAGACTCTTCCTGATGCCTTTTCCTACCATCTGTTTTGTAAAACCCAAACACAACCTACAACAACCTCCGCATAACATAGCGTACTCGTGTGTGTACCAAGTCTATCTGCGTGCACGTGGGAGATTACCGTAGGACCCAGGTGAAGATACAGTCTGTGACTTCGAAAGTGGATGGGAATGTGACTGTCCGCCTCCTGAGGTAACCCTTTGATTTACACCCTCTCTAAGTGTTCCTATCCCTTATGAGGCAAATTATTCATGATAAAAGCCAGTTACCTGGTGGCGGCAGTGGGAGCACCCGTGTCAGCTCCATGAGAGTCCCCGAAGGATTCTGGTGATGAGTGACCATAGGGCAGCCAAAACAAGAGTGCTGCCTGCCTGGCCGACCGCAGACAGGCCGGCTTCCCAGGCAGGCTCCTCCTCGTTCCTGGTCACTGGTGAGACATGAATAATTCCTTAGGGGACGCTAGGGTGTTTTGCTAGTGAGAAATGAGAATCGTGACACCTAGAAAAGTACCTGAATGTGTCAGTGGGCTTGAAATAAGCATTATTTTATGTTTTATTACTGTCACATAGGAGAGCGAGCTTTAGAATCTCAACTTAAGAAATCAGGTGAGTAGTCAATCGCAGGGCAGGAAGAGAGAAAGGAGAGGGCCTACCTGTGAGCATGGGGCTGCTTTCTGAGTGATGAAACGTCTTGAGATTGAACAGGAAAGGAGAGAGTATCTCTGTGGATGTTCCACCAGGCTCTCACTTTCTGGGCTACAAATGACATCTCAGTAAAGCACTTTTTAAAACATGAGCACATGGAGAAAAATGAGCAGACAACCACTTGCAATGCCTCCCGTGGAGATGCCGCTCTGACTTCAGAAGCTTCTTTCGGTCTTGTCTCACTGTGGGCGTTAAGTATCTGAAGTCACTCTGTAAAATCCTGCCTTGGAGACCATTAGGGGACTAGCTGTAGAGTACTTGGGGACACTAACTGTAAAGAGTGCTGGAGAATTCATTGTCTTCAGAAGACAATGAGAGAGAAATCCCACACACACTGACCAGGAGCCACTCTGCCACCTGCCACCAAGGGCAAGGCTGACCCTGGCCACCTGTTTCCCCAGGAAGAAAAGTTCAGTCCTTCAGTTGACAGGAAGAGGCATGGCTGCTGACAAGGACACAGATGTGTGCAAACCGACAACTTCCAGGATGCCCAGATGCTTGGCCAAGCTTTCTATCTCCAAGAGTTTCCTTTGCCAATAAATCACAGGACACCGAGAGGAGAGTGTGAGGAGATGAACCACATTGTTGTTGATTGTTTTGCAATCATGTTCTCCTAACCACCCTCAGTGCAGGGTTAGTAACATGTACTATGGTATCTGGATGATGGAATGCACTTACCTAGCTATTTAAGTGAGTAAAGGAAATATGTGTGTAAGAATTGGAAAAAAAAAAAAAGCAACATCTACCATTAGGTGTAAAAACAAGGAACCAATCATATAACTTTATCTGTAATCAAAAAAGGTGTGTGCTGATAGCTAGATATAATGGCAAACACACACCATCATAGCACACTGGGAGGCTGAGGCAGAAGGATCCCAAGTTTGAGCCCAACCTGTTGAGTTTAGCAACTCAGCAAGAGCATTTTTCAAAAAATAAAAAAGATTTTGGTGATACAGCTTTGGGCAAAGCCCCTGGTAGCAATTCTAGTGATACAAAAAAATAAGAGTACATACTGTACTCATCCACTTCTATATACCTGAAACAGTTCCAAAGGATGCATCTTCTGTTAACAATATTTTATTTCTGGAAGAATAGAACTTTAAGTCATTTTATGTCTTACTATTGTGTTTGAATTTTACCATATATTAAATACACTTATTTCTATTTGCAAAGGAGCTTAGCAGATTATCAAACATTATACTCATCCTAAAAGCAAGGCTAATTTGCTGAGTATTTTTAAGGCAGTCACTTTAGAACAGAGATATAAGACATACTATTGCTAATATTCCATGAAGGACTTTAGATCCCAAAATATTCCCCTTTCCCAAGTTCTCAGGTGAATGATATCAAACCACTGTGTTTTCTGCTCATTCTGGATCCCTTCTGTATTTATATGAGAACCTCCCCGCTTCATAAGAGCTAGTTCCTTCTAACCAAGACCTAAGTTAAATAAATATGCTATATGCTTAAAAGGCATTTATATACAATGTGTGAATTTGCAAAAATCATCTTGTGGTCTTGTTCTCCACTACAACAGAGCAAGCACAGGGACAAAGCCGTGAGTCATCTTATAAAGATATTGGGGGGTACAGGTTAGAGAGAGCCTCGGGCAGGAATGTGTCTCCCAGACAGTCTCTGAGCAGTGCCCCACATGTACCCTTGAGTGACAGAGTGGAGTTACACATAGGCAGCCACAGAAATTTGAGGTTTGGATCTGTACAAACAGAGAAGGACCACGCAAGGATTTTATAAAGATGGAAATAAATTTATTAAAAGATACAGCAGATGTGAGCATAGTCAAATAACACATAGCCACACAACAAGGCAGAGACAGCACCAAAGATGAAGAGAAATCCTCTGGGGAAAGATTTTGCAAGAGATGGAGCCTGTGGCAGGCAAAAAAGAAAATGGCGTACCACACCCAGTTTCTCAGTTTCTTAAGCACTGCAAAAGTGACTCGGCGCCAGCAGGCCCATGTGGCTGGCAGGGGCTCTCGGACTTGGCGAGGGGCGAGGAGCAGTCAACCCTGGTGCTTTAGCAGTTCCCAGGAGCATCAACCCTAGGCTTGGGTAAAGGCCACACCAAGATGTCCAAACTCTGGACACCGCAATGTTTCTCTGTGTACCTTGGGGACTTTCAAGTGGGATTAAGTGCGGACCCTGGAGACACTGAGGTCTTCTGGGTAATCCAGGGCCCACGATGATCCCTGGAGTCCATAAGTATAGAAGACCCATCGGAATGAGGCCAAGAGGGAGGGTGTGGAGTAGCTTTCGCTGGCTTTGAAGATGAAGAAGGGGCCATGGTTCGTGGTAGCAATGGAGGTGGGAAGGGAATACATTGTCCCTGGAGGCTCAGGGAGGATCGTGGTCCACAGGTGCCTGATGGCAGCCCACCAAGACCATGTGGGGCCTCCAGAACTGCAGAAGATGATCTGTGTGTGCCGTCTTGAGCCATCATGGTTTTTGGAAGCTTGTTATGGCAGCAATAAGAAAGCAAGGCATGGTTTGCACTGTCTACAGCTCTTCTCGTGCCATTCTGATTCGACTCCCATTGTAGTTACCCAAGTATGGGGAGCCCAGCTTCGAGCATGGCTTGAGACCCACTCAGTATAGTGGACTCAGAGACTGGAGGACAAGTGGGTCACAGCCTTTCCCTTCAGAGATCTCATGCGTCTATAGCACCTCAAGTACATCCTGGTCCTAAGGAAGGGAAGAAAGAGACAAAGTGGTCAGGAGACCCAGAAATCAAGCATTAATCACAATCCTTTCAAGGGGTCAAGTGTGTCACTGAGTTATTCTTTGCCAGTTCTGTATGTGACACATCAGTTAGCTCCAAATTTAAGCTCTGAGTTAAAGAAGTCAACTTGCAAAATTTTGGGTAGTGTTAAAACTTTACTTCAAATGTCACTGTGTCCAGCCAGGGCTGTGAGTGGCTCTGCTCAAGAGGTTCTTCAAGCCCTTCTCCCTCTCAAGGTGACAGCCTGGGTCCCCAGGCAACAACAAGCCCTTGGTCCATGCTTTCCACAGAGTAAGAAGCACAGCACAACTCTGGCAGCAGAAACTGTCACAGCGCAGACACAAGTGTTTCCATTTTGTGATAAAACCTGGGAGTCTTGTGATGTTTTGGGTTGATAATAACCATAGCCTTTCTGTCTCTAATTATCATTTTTGGTCTGAATAAGATTTTTTAAATCCTCTGAAGTAGTTTTTTGGTAGTTTTTTATGAGCCTGCACATTAGATTTACTTTTTAAAAATAATTGTTGATGCCCAGGTCATCCCTAGGCGTTCTAATTTAATTGACCTAGGCAGGCCTGGGCTTCTCATTTTTTAAACATGCCCCACTCCAGATAAACATGGAGAACTAATGTCTGGGGTGCTGCCTGCCACAGTTCTTTCCATCCTGGCTGTCTGAGCCCCATAGAGTCCCACCCCTGCTGGAGGCCAGTTGACTTCTAGGAACAGGAGAGCTGTCTTACTCTCTCAAAAAGGGCCAAGGATGGCTCATGACCAGCCTTGTCCATGTTGCCAAAAGCTCAGGAAGTGAACACATCCCCAGAGGATTCCAAGAAGTACAGTGACCACAGCCTGAAGTGTAAACTGGATGCCTGGCCACTGCAGAAAACCACAGTTAGCAGATACCTGGACGCAAGCTCAAGATGCCCTTGTGAGCTGCTGATGCAGGGTGGTGATGACTCTGCAGCCTAGAGCTGCTAGGAGCTCAAGACCTCCTAACCAAGAAGACTGCAACCCCAGCACCGCTGTCTGTCCCCCCTCAACTGTTTCAAAGTCTCCCATCAGAAGTGATAGTGAAGGCAGAGGAACGTGACTTCTGTGACAGATGTGCTAGCCATGGGCCAATGGAAGCTTCCTCCTGAGGCTTTCAAGGACTCATCTCTAGCTGGACCCACAGACATTGACAAGGGCAAGGCCCAGTTGGTGTGGGGAACATTTGCAGGGAGGCCTGACCTGAAACAAGAGCAGTCAAAACAGGAGAAAGAGAGCATGTTTCCATATAACACTCTGCTCGCTGACACAGAAACAGCCCTGGCTTGGTGTCAGGGCTATGGCCAATGCTAAGGCCTTGCTGATGGATGGAAGTCGCCTTTGTTCTGGATGCATGGCAGCACCAGTACAGTCACTGCAGGCATCTCGGACCCAAGGGACATGGAAATGCCTGGTGTCAACCACGAAGTCTGAGATGAGTCCAAAGGTCACAGCTCTGTGTGTGGCAGACCTGGACTAAATGCCCTACAGGCTTGGTCCTCTCCACTCCTTGGTAGGTAGCACCGCTCCCTTCCTGATTAGGCAGGGGGATGTGGAACATTTACTCCAGACAGCATAGGGCCCAGGGGCCCACCAAGACCTCATCTGGAGTCATGGCTCTGGATGGCATGTGTCACCCCTCTGAACCCCCTCTGTGCCTGGAAAGCACCCACCCAAGGGGTCTTGGAACTAGGAACATGCATTAAGGGAGAAAACCTGGATACATAGAGGGAAGAAAGTAGAATAAAAGCCTTACTTCTGTGCACAGAAGTAAGCACAGACATTCAGTGAACAAATCTGGGGAGTCTAGGATCCTGTTTTCATGGCATTCCTTCTTTTGGCTCTCCAGGAAGCTCAACCAAGACTTTCTGTTCTTTTCTTTTCTGTTCTGTTCTTTTTTAGGCACTCAGTCTGGCCCTGTGTTCTCTTTTCAGACCCGGCTGGAAGAAGCAGGGAGCTACTGTCTGGGAGTTCTGTGCTGGACATGGGCTGGTGTGGACAGGCTTGAGGTCTCAGGCTCAAACCCTTCAGCTCCAGGGACCTGCAAATCCCAGAGCTCTGGCCTAAAATGTGATTCAGGAATTCCAGCCAGTCCCTCTTGCTCACAGCAGAAACTGGGAAGTTGGTAAATCCCCAAAGCTCGTATAATCAGAAAGGATCAACCCTCTGCAAGGAAGAGACACACCTCACCGGAACTGCCGGAGACCACAGTTGTGTGGCCACCTGGAGATTGTCCTCCTTCCAGACCTGGACACCTGGTCATTAAGAGCTGATAAGAACTTCTCCTCTTAGTGACTGTCACAGAACTGCACCTTGAACCAAGGTCAGTTAGACAAGTGATTCTTCCCCATGCTTCCTCTGACAATCACCCAGAGGACATTTAAAACTTCCTGAGCCTGGGACAGGAGTCCAGAGCCTCTGAGGCTAATAGTCTTATTATTTTCTTTCCTTTTCTTGCTTTAAAGACACAGTCTGGTTGTGTTGCCCAGGCTGGCTTTAACACTTGGGCGAAGTGATCCTCCTGCCTCAGCACCCCCAGGAGCCAGGACCACAGCTCTGCAGCCCTGCACCCAACTCCTGCCATTCACCTCTGTGTTTGCAGTGCCCAGTGTGGTACCTGGCACCTGGCACTCTACGCATGTGTAGGCCTGTATGCGTAACCGAGTTCAAGCCATCCCCTAGCCCTGCAGGCACGTAATCAGCACAGCAGGGGCTCAGAGTGCTTCTGTTTGTGCTTCTCTTGGCTACGGCTGTTCCACAGGGGCGCTGAGGCACAGAAAGAGTTTTAGGAGCCAATGTGAGTCATGAACAGGGAAGCTTCAAGCAGAAGAGGATGAAGGATCTGCTGAAGCATAAAAACAGGGTTTTATAAGATAAGCATGTAAGAAGCACAAGACTGGACATTCAGTATATCTTTCTAAGAAGTCTGTGCCTATGTTATTGGCTGCTTCTGTTTGGCTGAGCTGAAGTTCTGTTTTTCTTCATTATAGACAGATGCAAGAAATAACTCCAGGTTTCCAGGCATGGTGCTATATACATTCAATCCCAGCACTCAGGAGACTGAGGCAGGAGGATCACAGACAGTTCAAGGCCAGCCTACACTACATAGCAAGACCCTGTCTCAAACAAACAAACAGCTCAAGGTAAATTTTGCTGATGCCTGTAAATCCAGCCAGATTAAATCACTCAGAGGCCTGACTGGATTTATGCTCAGGGATTCGCAGGCTCATCTCCACTTTAACAAGTCTCATGCCTTCTATAGAACCGGTTTATGATTCCCACTTGACAGATAAGACGACTCAGGGTTAGTGAGAGTCAGATTTTTAAAAATCTAACAAATGGGCCCGGTATATTGAACCCTGATCCACTCCCACGTTAGTGGCCAGGCTGGTTCCCATCTGATTCTGGTCATGTAGGAATCGACTTGTGTCTGCTTGTGTTAGCGAGTGTCATTTGGTTCTCCCACCTCACAAGGAGGGTTAATATTTTTAAATGCTCATTATAGAAAAATTCAAATGAGCCAGGTGAGGTGGCACACACCTGTGACCCCAGCACTTGGGAGGCTGAGGTAAGAGGATCACCATGAGTTTGGAGCCAGCCTGGGCAGCACACTGCATACAGTTCAATACCAACCTGAAATACATAGTGAGAACCTTCTCCAAAATCAAACAAAGAAACAGCAAATAAAAAGTTTTAAAAAATAGTGCAGTTACATCGTGGAATCATCACTTGGCTTGGAAACAGTCAGCTCAGCACCAGCCGGATTTTGTCCTTCCTCCAGCTGCTGGCCTCTGTTTTGAAATCAATCCCAGGAAACATTTCAGCAGGGATCTACAGGGACTCAGAAATAACCTTGATTTCATTACCATTTCCAAAAATTACTCACTACAGTCATTCCTTAATTGTACCACAAATTCTGTCAGGATTCATAGCTCTCTGAAGATCTTGAAAGAAAAAAAAAAAACAGTTCTTCATTTAGAAGTAAATTCTACATGTTACAATTGCTTGCTATGTTCCTTAATCCTTGTTTTTAAAATTTTATTTAAAAAGAAAAAGAGAAAAAACAAAACAAAACAAAGCAGTGTAAGGGTACAAGTAATACAGAACTACAAAAAAAAAAAAAAAAACCAGTAAGAAATCACCAGTTAATAGATTACATATTATCATCTTAGAGATAGTTGCTCAAGTCACAGTATCAAAGCATACAAAGTGGACATTCAAACAGTGAGAGTGCAAACAGTTGTGTTCAATGATCCAACCAAAAACATTAATATGGTCAGCTATTTAACATCCTTAATCCTTTTAAAACTATAGTTTGTCTTTGTCTCTTTTTTATTTTCCTGTAATTTATTCTTTGAAGAAAACAGGTTGTTTCCCTGTAGTCTCTGCATTCTTGATTTTTTAAAAACAGAGTCTTGTAGTTCAGGCTGATCTTGAACTCACTACACAGCCCAGGCTGGCCTTGAACTCTCAGTGATCTCCTGAATCAGACTCCTAGGTGCTGGAATTACAGGCGTGCACTATCATGCCTGGCTTCAGTCTAGATTTTGCTGCTGGAAGCCTCATGATGTGGTTGTAACAAATTCCTTGGGGCCGTGTAAATTCTATAATCCAGGAGGTAGATCCACAAGCTGGATGAGTTGGGTTAATTCTTTTTTTTCCAGAACTACTTCCTAGATTCTCAAAAGGTGTTGTACAAAGGTAGAGATTTTGGACACAAATCAGTGCTCTGAAGCACTGGCCAAGCAGCTACTGCGTGTAAATTTCCGGTCCAGAGGTAGGTGGCCTCTGCATGGCTGTGTCCCTGCTATGCCCGGTTTCTGGGTTGGGACCTCTTTTCTGACCCCTGGCCCAAGTGTGGCTCTCCTGGGCCGGTGTCCCTGCCTCTTTCTGGGCATGGTGGCTCCCTTGATTTGCCACCTGGCTGCAGCACAGGCAGGAGACTATGGACCTCTCCCAAGTCACTGTTTCCCTGTGATCCTATAAAATCCTCATTTCTAGCTTGGCAGAGGTCAGGGATCAGTAAGCACCGGCAGCTACTGTGAGACACAGAACATTTGCTCATAGCAACATCCAGTGATGTCTAAATTTTTTATTGAGTTGCAGTGGCCCTAAAAAAGGACATTGAACTACTGTGATTTAAAACTACATATTTTTAGAGGGTCCGGGAGAACATGGAGGACAGATAGCAGCAGCTATGGAGGCTCTCTGAAAGACTCGGCTTAGAATTCAGGAATGGTGCGGAATAAGGAGTCATAAGCAGGTGGAGATATGTTCTGCTGACCCAGGAACAAACTGGGCTGAGAGAAACCAACTTGGAATGCAGTCCTGGTGCTAGAACAGAAACAGAGGGGCCTCAGTGTGGAAGCTGGAGCCCGTGCCATTGGAAGCCGTGATTTGGGTTTCCCGCCGTACTGCGGTTACGTCTACATCAGCTCGGCAGGGAGAGAGACCTGAGAACGGGAATCGTCAAACGGAGTCGAAAACAGGATGGGCGGGGAGCTGTGCATTGACTTGCAGTGAGGTGAGTGAGAGAAACTGACACTCTTCCACAGTTTAATGAGACCCCAGTGGAAGACATTCTGGGACTGGGCAGACTTGCGGGAGCAGGGCGCTGCAGCGACTTCAGTCATGTATCCCCCTCTCAAGCGGGATTGGTGAGCAGTGCCTAGCCTATGTGACACTGCTGGTGGAGACCCAGTAGGCTAGCACAACCCAGATCCCAGAGCCTGAGGGTGGCCTGGAGGGGCTGGCCCCGAGTAGGCTGCCTGGTCCATGACTACCTGGTGCGCTGCGGTGGGCGGGAACACCTAGCCGGCGCAATTCGATCAGGCTGTGGCTGACAGGGAGGGAAGCTGGGCCTCCTTATATGCTTGCATATATAAGGAACAAAGAATATGGGAAGAGGCAGCAACAAGAAAGGCTCCTCAGCCCCCAATCCTGAGAAACAGGCAATAGCGGACACCGCACCAATAGACATAAAGCGCCATCTAGAGAGCCTCATAGATCAGTTCAGGAATGAAGTTATTAATGACCTGAAGCTAGAAATAAGCAGAATAGTTAGAGAAATGCTAAGCACCACCCAAGAAAAAACAGATGGTGGAATGGAAGAACAGAAAAAGAGGGGAGAATTGTTTGATGGAGAAAATAGAGAAAGCATAGAATACGTGAAGCAGGTTCAAAGAGGCTACCAGGAAACTAAAAACTCTATCAAAAACTGGCATAACAGCTTGAAAGAAACTAAGGACAGACTATCTGAACTGGAGGGCAGATTTGTAATATGGGAGAATGAAATAAAAAACTTCTTAAAAGTAACAAAGAAACAAACAGCAATAATACAAAGACTAGAAGATGATAAGAGGATCCATAACTTAAGAATTAAGAACATAAAAGAAGAAATAGGGACACAAACAAATGAGCTACAAAAGCTACTCACAGAAATAATCCAGGAGAATTTTCCTAATTTAGCAAAAGGTAAAGATACTCAGATGTATGAGGCATACAGGACACCAGCCACCTACAACCCAAACAGAGCAACACCCAGGCATATAATAATAAAAATTCCAGAAATTCAATACAAGAACAGAATATTAAAAGCTGTCAGAGACAAGAAAAAGACCACTTACAAGGGAACACCCATCAGAATTACAGCAGATTTCTCTGCACAAACCATCAAATCACAAAGAGCATGGGGGGAAATAATGCAAGCTTTGAAAGATAATAATCTCCAGCCAAGATTGGTACATCCTGCACAACTATCCCTGGAAATCGATGGAAAAACAAGGTGCTTCCAGGATAAAGAGGAACTAGGGGAATTTGCAACCACCAATTCAACTCTACAGAGAATACTGCAGGATATTCTAAAAAAGAAAAATACAAAGAATCCAGAAATAGTGGCAGAGAGGCCACAATGAATGGAGCAGAAAACAAAATGAAGAAGACAAACTGACAACTAATGACAGAAAAAGAGCTCAACAGAAAAGAGGCAGAGAAAATTGGATGATAGGAACAGCTATTTTAGAGAAAATGACATCTTAATAGGTAATACTGATTTAGTATTATCTTGTTTTGAAGTCTCATCAAGCTTTTGTTCTTCTGTCTCCATTGGTCTAAACAGGTTGTATCTTATTGGATTTTATTATGTACGATAGCATAAGCAAAAACTTTTATAGACAAGGAGATTATACAGAAACCATTGTTCATTTTCTGTTAGTTGATTCTAAATACCCTGTAATGCTGTCATTCTCTTAAATGGTTTTACATTGTTTTGATATATTTGATGCTACAGTATACGAAGTTATACTCAAAGATTTCAAGGAAAGAGACAATATGGTAACTACTTTTATATCAGGATTATCTTGTGGTGAAGCACTATTCTGCTTAAATGGTTATGTTTTGATCTGCGCTGTTTTGCTGTTATGCCCTCTTTTATCTCAATCTCCACTTCATTATTTACTTTTTTATTTTTATCCTTTTAATTAAGGGAAAAATAAATAAAAAATAGCAGGATATATTATAGTAACCCACTTTGACTTTCCATTATCTTGATTTAAAGTCCTGTATTACTCTCACCATCTTGTTTTTGACTGATGTCCCCCTATTCTGTTTTGCTTGATAGTACCAGGTTTGAAAGTTTAGGCAACAGCTGTGAAGATAGTGAGATTCATTATGACGCCCATTCTCATTGACTTTTATCTACTTTTGAAGACCTATAATGTCTCCAATGTTTTGGTTTTGTCAGTTTTGTTCTTTACTGTTTTGTTCAATTTTATTGTGACTGATGATATAGGCAATTCTATTAGAGATAGCGGGAGGCATTATGGTACCCATTGTTGATCACCTTGTATTATGCTTTTACATTATCTATTATGTGTACCCTTTTGATTTGATTGACTCTGTTCTGTTAGGTCACATTTGGTTCTACTCCCTTCCAAAAAAGTAATAAGAACTGTGGGAGCAACAAAACCCAAAATGTGTAATTGTCATTGTACAAAAGAGAGGAAAAGAAAGTGCTCTAAACGATATAACTGCATGTATATTTAAGTGTATAAATAGAAAATGATATCACTGAGTTTTATTGGATCACTGAACGGAACTGTTTGCAGTCTCACCGTTGGGATGTTCACTTTACAAGCTTTAATTTTGTGACTTGAACAATTATTTCTAGGATGACAATATGTAATCCATTAACTAGTGATTTCCTACTGTTTATTTTTTTCTGTAAATTTGTATAACTTGTACCCTTTCTCTGCTTTTTTTTCTCCTTAAATAAAATAAAAAAAAACTATGTATTTTTCTTTTATATTAAATTACAAATGTGATTCATGATCATGAGAAAAACCTCAAAAGACACTGAATAATAATATCATTGGTAATTAGATTTGGCAATAAAATTTTACTTTACGATTTCCTGGGGCACCGTCTGACTAAAGAGTCCACCTCAACTGAAATCCAAGTGTAAGCAAAGTGAAAGGTGATCTCATTTTTTAGAACCTATTTAGCATTCCATTCCCTTGGATAAAGTGGGAAAGGATTTTGGGTAGAGACAGAAATCATGGATTCTGGTCCTGGCTAATTAACGGGGACCCACAAATCTGACAAGTTCCCTGGACCTCAGCTTCTTTAGTTTGCAAATACAATGAGGAAGAGCAGATGGTTTTGAATACTAATTAGTGACATGCATGTTAATACCATGGGAGCACCATCGCTCACCTTTAGCAAAAATCAGAAATGATCCCACTCAAAGTTCTAAGTTTATGAATGAGTTTATGATGAGCCTGGTGTGCTTCACCTTGAAAAATAATCTGGCAATATAAATCAAGCCACAAAAGGTTCATATCTGTCATGGTTAATGGTTTTGGGGAGGAATTCCATTTTTTGTTGATGCTTTTTACAATACTGCATATTTTATTACAGCAATCAGCTATCAGTGAAAAACATCAAGGGTATAACATTTCTACCAATGACAGATTCACAGAACATGCTAGAAGCTCGCAGTTTTGATCTCTTAAAAAAATGATACTTCAACAAGTACTGAGGAATTCGCTTTTCAAAAGACCAAATCCAAACTGAGCAACATTCCACCCTAAAATTACTTCATTCAAATTTTGGAATAAAAGGGTCAACACATTCTCTCCTCAGCTTTTGACTTTCTATAGAAATCTCCTATGGTAACCAGGAAAAACTCATTCGAAAGCTCAGTAAACCAGTGTTCCCTTACTACTGACCGATGCAAACTGTGATCAATTTCATGCTGGGGCTGGGGATTTAGCTCAGAAGGGGCTGGGGATTTAGCTCAGCGGCATAAGCGCCTGCCTTGCAAGCAGGCAGTCGTGGGTTCGATCCCTGGTACCGGTAAAAAGGAAAAAGACCAAAAAAAAAAAAAAAAAAAAAAAAAAAAATTTCATGCCAATGATGGGTCCTTGCCACAGATGCCTCGTATAAATCCTGGTTCTCTCGCCACGTACTTGCCTCTATTCTGTCCTGGGTGGATGATTTGCGCGGTCTGGGTAGTCTCTCTTCCTTTGGTGCTGGTTTGCTGAAAGCCCAGGTAGATTTCACTGGCCAATCCTGAGGGAAAATGATTTTGAAATTTCACCGCAGTATAAAGTTAAAACAAGGAGCAAAGACTAAGACAGGTAGAAGAGTTTAATGCCAACAGCTTTAGAGTATCCAAGCTCCCGCCTGCTGGCCAGAGCTTCATTGTCTAGGGTGAGGGTGTGGCGCCTCTCTCCCATGGGCTCTGCAGGCCACGGCACCTGGGGCAGGGACAGAAGCCCCAGGCTGCGAGCTGGGCTCTGCCTGCTGTCCGTCCCTTTGTGGTCTCACCAAATGCTGCTCTAGCTGCTCTCACTCTTGGACACCTGTGCTGCCTGAGGGGTGACCTGACGCATCCCCCACTTCTGCGGTTTTCCCTCTGAGCCAGCTCCTGCCTCTCTGGCCTTAACCGGGCTTCTGCCTAGCAGCCCCTCCCTCAGCCTTCTGCTTTCTCCTCTTTGCTTTTCTTTCTCCTGCCTCCTCTTTTGCGCCTCCTTTCTAGACTTGCCTCTATTCTTTCCTCCTTTCCATCAGCTCCGCCAGCTCCAAGATGCCTCGGTGGCTTTTGCTGGAGGTTTTGGACACTGCACCCTATCAGGTCTATGCAAAGCCCTGGGCTTCTTCCGGCCAAGGAGAGGGGCTTCCCAGCTTCAGCCTTGCAGCCTGGCCCACAGGAGGCTGTCCGGCTCTGTGAGGGCTGATGTTAAATGCCGGGTGGACCGAACTGCAGTGTGCTCAGGGTCTGGGCTTAGTATTGTTCCTGGGAATGTCTGTGAAGGATTTCTGGATGGATTAATATGGAATTCGCAGACTGATTCCTGCAGACTGCAGCCTCCCCAAGACGAGAGGCTGCCCCAGTCTGCTGCAGCCTAGGAAGGTGGAGTGAGAAAGAACTCTTCCTCTCCCCTGGCTCCTGCAAGCTGGGACCTGAGTCATCTGCCCACTCAGACACACGCCACCCTACAGCGCTGGCTCTTCGAGGACTCCGCTCACCCCCTACAGATCTGGGGACCAACTCCACCTCCAAAACTGCAGTAGCCAAGTCCTTCCAGCAAGTTTTACACTACTGTATCTCTCTGCCCGTCTATCCATCAGCCATCTGTCTCTTCTATTGGTTTTGTTATCTGGAGAGACTAAACCAGCCGTGGCGAGGCGATGGCACATGTGCCTACAGAGCCCAACATCAGCACAAGAACCAAGCAGCCTGAGAAGCTGAGCATCAGATACCAGTTATTTTTTCTAAACTAAAACCTCCATACTCAGGATTAATGGCAATGTGATTACTTTGCTATAAATAAATGGTTTTGAGTTGTGGTTTGGGGACCCTGTCTCTAAAAGTTTTATTATCACTGCTTTAAACTAATTCAACACCTATTTGGCAGAGTAATGCAATTCCTAAGATTTTTATCCTAAGAAAATGTGTAATCTAAAATGTTTTTTAAGTCAGACATGACGGCTCCTGCCTGTGATTCCAGCACTTGAAGACTTAGGCAAGAAGCTGAACTTTGAATTAAGTTCAAAGTCAGCCTGGGCTGTAGCAAGAACCTATCCCAAAAAACAAACAGAAAAGTTATAAAGCAAACTATAATGCATGAAGTTATTAACCACTTTTTGATTTACAATAACAAAAAACTGGGAGCAGTACACACATTGAACAACTGAGAAGGATCTGAATAGACTCGGTACGTTCCTTTGAAAGCAAAGTGGCAACCATTGTACTAATAACTGTAAAAACTATGTAGGAATGTGGGAAAGTGTTTACACTTAGATGTAAACTTAGTGCAAAAATAGACCATAAAATAATATAAGCACTATAATTAAAAACAAATAAGAAAAAATAGTAATGATCAAGTCTGTACCCTAGGGTCATAGGATTATACATACAACTTTCAATTACTTTCTCTTACCAATATGACATTTTAAAAAATAAATAAAGGTGTTAAATGGGGTGGGCTTGTAGGAGGCAGCCCATGGAGAGGCAGGGCATAGGGAGGGGCCCCGGGGCACTGACTATGCAGGACCTACACAGCAAGGAAGGAGGTCTGAGCCCAACCCTTCCCCATGGGGATGCTGCCCTGGGAATTGCTACCTCTGTGGGAATTTTGCACTGGATACATTTAGCACTTTGAAAATGACTGTTGTTTCTCTCACCTCTGGTCTTTGAAAGAGGAGATGACTTTTCATACTGCAGTGGGGACTTTCTGTCATTCTTGTTTGTTTGTTTGTTTGTTTGTTTGTCCAGGGTCATGCTATGGAGTTCAGGCTGGCCTTGAACTCACTGTATAGTCAAGACTGGTCTTGAACTCATGGCAATCCTCCTGTCTCAGCCTCTTGAGTGCTGAGACTACAGACATCTGCCACCATGCCTGGCAGTCATTCTTCCCTCAAGACCATTACTGAAGCATCTTTGTTTGGGAAGATGCTATGGTTTATGTCTAGATGTCTCACCAAGGCCTCATAGGTGTGCTCATAGGTGGGTTTGGGGGAGGTGACTGGGCCATGGGAGTGTGGACTGGGCCACCAATGAGTTTACAGCTAAATGTGGTACTGGGCAGTGGAGCAGACGCAGAAGACAGTCACAGGGATGTGGTCTGGAAGAATCTATCTCCTTTTCTCCTCCCTTGATCCCTCTCTCTGCATCTTGCCACCATGCCATGGACTGTTTCTCCTCTGCACGACACCTTGCCTTTGAACCAAATGACTACAGACCGAAACCTCTACAAACTGTGAGCCAAATAAGCCTTTCCTCCTCAGAGCTGTGGGGGTTGGGATTTCGTCCCAACAATGAGGAATGTGATTGAGGCAGAAAGAGTGTAGATGATTATGAACCACAGCATACAGAATATCCCTTGTCATTAATGCAGTGAAACAAATCCATCTTTATCCAGAGTAAGTAGTCATGGTGTCCTGGTATTGCAGATTCACAGGGATAATGAAATTATTTGGAGCAGAGACTAAGACCAACCTTGTGGGAGGTCACCAAGATGAAACTGTTGATGAAGTCTGTGAGGGTTAGGAGACCTGCAAGATTCTCTTCCTCTGTACAGGGTACCAGAGGAGTGCACTGCACCAGGAGGTCTGAGGACTGCTTAGCAGCCATGGGAAGCCCCTGGTGATGTGAAACTTCCTCATCCTGGTGATTTGGACGTGCATTTACCTGTGATTCTCAGGACCTCTCACGATTATGGAGGCACTAAGTTGCCCTCTGTCTTCCAGTACTGCTTTTTACAGGGTTTTTACTTTTACACAATCAGTCCCATTATTTCCCACGCATGTTTGGGATACCCATTAAGCCAAGCAAATTCCAGAAGCTCTTTTCTATGAGCGTGGTCTGGGTTATCTTGTTTTATATTGCTGTTTGGAAATCCAACAGATTTATATTTTTCTTATTAATCTATGGTAATGACATGAGTGATAATTCTAAAGAAAAATAAACTTCAAAGATTGGAAGCACCTGAACTCAACTTCTGGTTAAGTCAAGGCTGCACTTGGTAGCTTGGAAGAATCATTTTGAAATCTCTGAGCTGTTTAGACACTGGTCTGTGTGACCTTAGAGCACTAGAACCCTGGGCTACACAGATTTTGACAACTTATTGCACACCTGTGCTCCTGACTCTGACCCCAGTGAGAAACACAGACTTTATTACTTCCAGGTGTTATGAGGTTGACTTACTTTATGTTTAAAAAGACTCTTTCTGATAGTTTGTGTGTCATATCTAAGAAAATAGGTCTTCGAGGTGTTTGAGGCTACAGCTGTCTGGGTGCTGGATGGGTGATGGCTTCCTTGATCTGTTCCCAGCTCCCTGGCTCATTTTATTTGTTTTTTCAGAGTTGGTTTTGAGAGTGCTCTCTTTAGGATTCTAACAGTGATGCCCACACAAAGCTGTGCAAACCTCTATAATCAGTGGAACACAATAGGGGAAATCATGACTGGCCTCAGGGAGCACTTGCACATTGGATCGAACACAAGACCAGGCCAGGCACTGTTTTTGGCCAGCACTGTTCCAACAATGGAGTACACCAAGCTGTCCATGCTGCATCCCGCTGTGAACCACCAAGCCCTGCAAGCATGTGGACTTGGGAACCGGAACCAGAAGAACTTACTATTCTGTGTATAGCTGACAATCTTTGAAGGAAGTGAGAGCTAAGTTGTCAGGGATACATGTGCATTACTACACTTTAGAAGTGTGCTGTTCACTAAGCCGGGATGCAACTTGCGGGCAATCTGGAGGGCAGAAGATCTTTGCAACGTGGCCAGCTGTTCCTCCTGCAGTGCCCCCTCTGGGGTGCACATCTCAGAGCCTGGTGCGTACAGTACTGAAGGCCTGGAAGGAGAGCATCAGCTACACAGTGGTGCAAAGAGGCATCAAACACACTTACCAGTCGTGAAAACCACAAGCTTAAGAGACGCTAAGGACAAGGCTGACCTCAAGTTTTTGTGATTAATCAAGGTAAATTTATTGTTCTCCATTGAATGTCAGTCTTGTTTGTCCTTAGATATTAAATCATTTCATATCACATAAACAAATGTTCATCTTAGAGTTTTAAAGAAAAATGTATGTAAAAGAACAGTTTAAATCCTTATCTCCAACCCACCCCTAAAAAACAAAAGGTATAAAATGAAAACAGAGAAGGAGCGGGGTTACCAGTCTCCTTAATCTGCAGGAGACTTCAGAATTTAAAAATACTCATACTCGAGTTGGGGTGGGCTTCTATGTACCTTAAAAACACCTGCACACACAAACACACACCCACACACATGTGCACATGCGCACACATATGTGCACCCATACATACCATCTGCCCCTCGAAATCCAAGTGCAAGGTGACCCTCGTGCACTGCAATGGCAAGGTCAAGTTCCCATGAGCTGGACACCGCCCTGGGGCCAGAGGGACCCAGGCTGTCAGGGTGCCCAGGGGCCGCTGCAGCTGCTGTCCTTCACGGGGTCGCAGGTGGCACCCTCCGAGCAGGACTGCTCCACCAGGCGGAAGGCCTCCAGGAACTCATTAATGTCCACGCGGCCGTCCTTGTTGAAGTCGATGCTCTGGGCCAGGTCGCAGATGCAGTCCTCGGTGCTGACAGTGCCCATGTATGAGCTGAACAGCTTCCAAGCCTGCCTGAGCTCATCCAGGGAAAGGAACCCTGGTGGGAAGGGTGTGTGCATAAGCCTCTCGCCCGCTGGGCACATTGCCCTGACCTCCCTAGGGGACATCACTCCCTGCTGCTGGACACATGCAGCCCCCAGGCCTCACGGCTTGTGTGGACCCCAAGAGGACAACAGGACACTGCTGGTCACATATGATCCTTACCGGGGCAGCTCTGTTCCACTGCCCACCTCACCGCAGGACATGCGGCAACACCTGCCGACACCGTTTACTGCCAGGAACAAGATCTGTACTGGCACCAGGGAACACAGAGGAGTGATGTGTACAACCCAATGCAAAGATGGCCGGCCCACCCCAGGATCAGTAATCCAGCCCCAAACTTCAGGAGTACCTCTTCTGAGAAGCACATGCACTAGTTTATCCTGCTTATAAAAAAATCTTTATACTTGTCATGTTGGCACAGGACCACACTCCCAACTACTAGGGAGGCTGAGGCAGGAGGACTGATTGAGCCCAGGAGATGGAGGCCAGTCTTGGCAATATAATAACCTTTGAATCCATACATGTATGGTCAGTTGATTTTTTTTTAAAGTCCTGGGGATCAAGGCCAAGAACTTATGTGTGCAAGCAAGCATTCTATCACTTAGCTGTGTTCCCAGCCCAAGATCAACTGGGAAAAAATCATTTTTTTAAAAAACAATGATGGGGGAGCTAGATATCTACATGCAGAAGAATGAAGTTGGAAAATTTACCCCATGCTAGTTACAAAAATTAACTATATCAGAATGAAAGACCCAAATGTAGAAGAAAAACTATAAAACTTCAAACACTTGTAAATATTTGTGACCTTGGTTTATGTACCCGTTTCTTAGACATGAGACCAAAAGTAACAAAAGAAAAAAAAAATACATTGGATTTTTCCAAATTAAACACTTTTGTGACTCAAAGAGACAGTTCACAAAATCAGAGAAAGGATTTGTAAAGTATGCATCTAGTATCCAAAATACATCATGATTCCTACAACTCAAATACAAAGACAACACTATTAAGAAATGAATCAAGAATTTGAATAGATTTTCTAAAGAAGATATACTTAAGATATGGCCACTAATCACATGGGAAGTAGCATTAATTAGTAGGGATAAGTGATTTAAGCTATAAAGTGATGCTTCACACCTAGCAGGATGGTCATTTTTAAAAATAAAAATAAATCGAAGCCCGAGTGGATAGGACATTCTCAACTAGAGCTCTCCCGCCCCCTGCTGGAGACGTGAGCAGGCGCAGCCACGCTGCAAAGCAGGCGCCAGTTCTGCGGAACCCTGAACTTACCCACCCCAGCTTCTGCCTCCCCTGCAGGTGCCCAAGAGAACCGAAAGTTGCGTTTTCACACAAAAAATTGTACGTGAGTATCTGTAACAAAATTGGTCATCATATCTAATGTGTAAAAATAATCCAAAGGTCTATCAACTGCCTATCAAAAATCTAAACTGATTTTATGCTCAGTCTTAAGACTGATTTTATTTTGGATGAACAAAGTGTGGTCCATCCAAGCACAAGAAAGAAATAAGGAACTAACGCTGCAGCGACGCAGATGAAACTTAAATTCACCGCGCTAAGTGAGGGGCTCCAGCTGGCTTAGCAGGGCTACGTGTAAGGGGTAGGAAAGTCCATTGAGACAGGAAGTGGTGGACAGAGCCAGAGCTAGGGAGGACCGCTAATGGGTTCAGGCCTTCTTTAGGGAGTGAGAGAGTGTCCTCAAATTAAACGGTGCTGCTGTCTCTGCAACCTAATAAATACACAGAGACACTCAACTGCACGCTTTGAGTGGGTGAATTACGTAATATGTGAATTAGACCTTCACAAAATCAGGAGATCGAAAAACAGCTTTGGACGACAGGGGTAACAGGAAACGGCTTATAGTCCCTTGGTATATTTTTTATAACTTCCGGTGAATCTATACCATTGCAGAATTTAAAGCTTGCTTTTAAATTTTGGGAGTGAGGTTGCAAAGCCTTTCTGCTCTCCACCCCTCGTCATTTTGGTGCAATCTTCGATGGACCCATAAAGGTCAGCACATCTAATGAGATGCTGTCCCCCAAACTAACTATCCTCCCGCCTGTCTTTCTGCTTCTCCACGCCCTGCCTTTCTGAGCAGGCTTCCTTTTGCGGTTGTTGCTGTTGTTTTTGAGACATAGTCTCACTGTCTTGTCCAAGGTGGCCCTAAGTGCTGGGCTTATGGGCTCCTTCTGCCTCAGCCTCCAGAGTAGCCACTCAAGTGCCTTGATTGCTTAAGTGCTTTTTAATGTGTGCCACTAAAACACTGCTTTCCTTGCCCCGGTGTGTTTGGGTGGAGAGGAGCACAGGGAAGAAGACCAAAGGTTCAGTGTGAAACAGTTCTTTACCTGAGTGATCACTGTCTATGATCCTAAAGATGGTCTCCAGGTTGGATCTGTTCCGGTACAGAGTTTCTAGCAAACTCGACTGGATGTTCTAGAAGAAAGAAGCTCATTTTCCTTTTATGTTTAGTCTTATGTTCAGCCTCGGGTGAAGCGCCGAATCAACTGTACAAATGCCACCAGCTCGGCACCCAGGGAGAAACGGAGTCTGCTGTGAACGCACCCACACGGCTTCTCTTGTTCTCAGTTAATGCACACAACGGTGTGACAGCTCTACACTCAGGGTGCACATTGCCCTAGGTACTGCGGGAAACCAGGGTGGTTCAGGGTACTGGATGATGTAAGGTACCCAGATGATGCAGGGTACCCTGGAGGGTGTAGGGGACCCAGATGATGTAAGGTATCTGGATGATGTAGGGTACCCCCAGAAGGTGTAAGGTACCCGGATGATGCAGGGTATCCTGGAGTGTGCTTGGGTTACAAGGAAATGCTGCACCATTTCATGTGGAGGGTCTGAGTGGCTACAGATCGCTGTTTCTGCAGGGGGTCCAGAACAGGTCCTCCCCTCTGGCCCAAGGGATGCATACATGTTAACAACCACTGAACTGCAGACTCTGTGTGGATAGATTTCACGTGTGGGAAGTATATTGCAGCAAAGTTGCTTTCAACTTTACTCCTGGGTTTCATGGAGGTTGTTAGTATTTACTGCCCGGATGCTTTATAAATAGGGTGCACAGCACCATGGTGCAGAATGAAACAGCCCTCGCATCGCCAGGACCTGAGTGTGCTTGGCTATGCCGAGGTGCTGGGCTGAGCCCAGGCCCAGGCGCGAAGCAGGGCTGTGGCCCAGCCAGACCGCAGTGGGAAGCCTGGCTTAGAAGGTGGCCCAGCAAGGCCCCTCACTGTGCGGGCTCCCGGGTCTCAGGGTGGCATCGATGCCTGTCTGCTTGCGGTTACCCGAGGCAAGGTTGGGAAGTCAGGCCAGGAATAGACACACGGGAAGCCACAGATGGTTCCTGTCTAGGTGTCTTCCCAAAAGAGCAAAAGACGTCAAGTTACAGGGATCCATGCACACACGTGTTCATAGGAGCGTAAACTCACGAGAGCTAAATCTCAGAAGCAGCATGTGTGTCCATCAGCAGATGGATAAAGAAACTATGGTGTTTACCCACAGGATGACTATTCTGCCGTGAAGAATAAACTTAGATCTTTTGTGGGAGGATGGATGCACCTCGAGACCATAATGTTAAATGAAATAAATCCGACATAATAAGCTTAAGTATCACATGGCTTCTGTTATATACGAACCCGAAGTGTGAATAAGTTAAAAAGTAAAATAAAAGGTAACAGGAAATGGTGATGGATCTTTTGCACATGGAAGGAGACCAAGAGATGGAAGGAGCTGAAGTGAGGGCAGGGAAGAGGAGGTGAAAAGATTTAAAATGCATTATGGGCCTGAGCCAACTCCCCACAAGGAGAGTGACCATTAAGTACCGCAAACACAGGCTAAGGAAAAGAAAAAGGAAGAAAGCCAGAAAGAGCCATCCTGGGGTCCCCAGCACTTTCTGGCTCCTGGGTAGAGCTGTCTCTGCTCGAGGCACTCAGCAACAGCCCGGAGCACACTCTGCCCGGCTCACCTCAGGGCTGGGCCGGTCCTTGGCCTGGTCCTTCAGCCAGGCCGAGTAGTCCAGAGCGCTGCCCACACTGCCATTCACCAGCTGCGGCCTCAGCACCCACCACGGCAGCCCCAGGTGCAGCACGGCCTCCAGAGCCGCTGCCCAGTCGCTCCAGCTGATCACACCTGCGGGTAGGCCCCAGTGTCTGTCCACCGCTTATAGCTCTAGTCTCCCCTCCTCCATCAAATACACATGCTATCTTGACAGATGCTAGGAAGCATGGGCATGAAGGCAGATGTGGGGGGGTACACCTGTGATCCCTGCACTTGAGCAGCTGAAGTACGAGAATCACTTCAAGTTCAAGGTCAGCCTGGGCTTATAATGCAAGACCTTGTATCAGTAAACCAATAATAATAATAATACAATAACACTGGGCACAGTGGCACAAGCCTGTAAACTCAGAACTCAGGAGTCTGAGGCAGGAGGATCTCAGTGAGTTTGAGGGCAGCCTGGGCTACAAAGTGAGTTCAAAGCCAACCTGAACTGCTCAATGAGACCCTGTCTCAAAAAACAAAATAAAACAAATATAATAGTAATCATGGACATTATCATAATGTTTGTTGATCATGGCAAAGCCAGCTGGAAACAGCCCTGGCAAATAAAACACAAGATGACTACTTAACATGAACTTGAGACAGATAATGAAGTATACTATTTTCCAAATAGTATATAAAAGCATTTGTTGTCTGTCTGTAATTCAGATTTAATCAGACATCTGTTTTTTTATTATACTTAATTCAAAAGCACATAAGATTCTTATAAATAAGATCATAAAATATACATATGTTAGACAGCATTAGTTGCTTTACAAGAAAACCCACATTCCTGAGATTGCATTACTCACTGGGTCACTGGGAAGCTTACAACGTGTGTCCTGGGAAGGATGCCACTATGAACCTATAAATATCACTACTACTGTTGATAGGGCCAAAGTTCTTCAGACATTTCATTGAGTGTTCTGGGGGTGTCCCCCACCCCTGCCAGGAGTTGCGCTGGAACTCAGGGGCACTCCACCACTGAGCTACAAACCCAGTCCTTTTTTATTTTAAGACAAGGTCTTATCCAGTTTCCTAGGTTGGCTTCCAATTTGAGATCCTTCTGCTTCAGTCTCTCAAGTAGCCAGGGTTATAGATGTGCACTACCATGCCTGGCAAAAGAGCAAGTTTTAGCAGGTGAAATCGAATCTGGAGCAGTTCGGGACACACCCAAAGGTGGGGAAGCCATGCTGTTGCATTGGCTGTCTGAAACACTCTCTCCTGTGACTTTCTTCACTCATTCTCACTTAGCTCCTTTGCCCTCCTCCACATCCATCCGTACTTGGCCAAGCTTATGTTCTGTTAAAAATTTAGAATATCAAGATTTGGGGAAGGATACATGAGAACTCCAGGGAGCAGGATGGGTGAAGTAGTCAGAGGTTTTTGTTAATTAACGAACATTTCTTTCTCTCCTAACTGCCCAGCGTGAGCGAGGTTCTGGCTCAGTCCCTTCTCCTGACCCCTTTCCTCCATCCTTACCAGTTTGGCTCCTGTCATACTTCCTGAATTCCCGCAGGAGGTCTGAAGAGTGGGCAAACAGCTTCTCCCTCAGCGCTCTCAGCGCCGACTGCCGACTGCTCCGCTCTGCTGACCCTGGGCCTGGAGAGGAGAGGGTGCGGGAGAGGTTGGTGAGCAGCCGTGGGCTTCAGGCTTCACAACATTCCTGATTTCTCTTAACAGCTCTTAGTGCTTCTCCTAACGTCCTGGAGAGCTCAGTCTTGTTTTGTTGGGGTTTTGTTCTGGTGGACTGGGGATTGAATCCAGAGCCTTCACACTGAGCTCCACCCCTGCCTTTGCTTTTTTATCTTTTATTTTAAGACAGAGACTTGCAAAGTCATTAAGCTGCCATGGTGGGCTGGAACCTGTGAGCCCCCAGCCATGAGCCCAGTTTGTGAGGGCTAGGCTCCAGCCCTTCTCTCTCCCTACTGCCACCCTGCCTTTCCCTGGTGTCACAGGCAGGCCTGGTACTTGAGTGAGTAGCACGCGTGTGCAGGGCTGGTCTGCGTGGTGTCTGCAGGGGCAGAGTGAGGCTCCCTTCTCTGGCCCTGCTGCCCTGGTTCCAGCTCCTGTCTGGCCCACTGCCTGCTCCCCAGTCAGCCTTCCCAGGATAGAACAGTGACTAGATCAGTCTTGGAGAAAGATCACACCTTTGGTAAAGATGTCTAACCAGCCTGTGCCTCAAAGCCTGCAACTGCTAAAGGGGGGTGATTGGCATTGATCAAGTCAGAACGCTGCTCACTAGAAGTGAGCAAATATAGGTCTGGCAGTGAGCAAAAGACTTGCACACAGAACACACACAGCACTGAGATTCTTTGTCAGAACCTCATGCATGTGTTACATCTTACTATGATGGTAAGGGTTTGAGGCTGTTATGGTTGATACATTGTGTCAACTTGAGAAGTTTAACTGAGAGACTCAGCAAGGAGCCAGGGTTCTTACTCTGTTAATATCCTCATCCTGTGCAAGAAGAGGGCAAGTAGATTTTCTGAGTGCTACACCTGTCCTGGAGGACGGGGTGGCCCGTGTACAATACAAGAGAGGAGAAGAAACTTGTTCCTCCCTTTTTGTCCTGGCTGCTTTTGCTGTCTGCTGCCTTGAAAGATTGCCCCTGTGGGCACCCTGCTTTGGAGCCAGCTAATTATGGGCTGAAACCTCCAAAAACTAAATAAAACTTTCCTTTCCTAATCTTGGATATCAGGTATTTTGTCTCAGCAACGAGAGAAAAGTAACCAAGGCAAAGCAAGATTTATGAGTAAGAAACAACACTAATTTACTTTCCCATTCTTATGGGAAAGTGACATGAGGCATATTGCTCTGCCCAACAGAAGTGCTCAATATATGTCCAAAGTTGAATGAACAAGAGTGTAAGAAGAAATAAAAGGTCAGGCAAAGTGCTCCCATTGCTTGCATGAACAGCTATGTGTGGCGAGGGTGACGGTGTCCTAAGAAGCCACCCATGGATGAGGCCATCCGTTCCCAGCCCCCAGCCACACCTGCTCCACCACTGCAGATTCCTAATCCTTCAACAACATGGTCCTCAGCATCCCCTGGGCAGCTGGGGCCTGGACAGGGGGATGCACTGCTTCCAGGAGCAGAGATCTGAGCAAGAAGTAATGGCTGAGGAGCAACAGTCCTCTCAGGACAGCATGTCAGAGCTCACGGAACTGGAACCTGACTGCAGCTCCCATGTTTCTCTGGACTTCAGACAGTGTGTACCCTGGAGAAGGGACTTCTGGGAGAACTGGGTGCTGCTGTGCTTACTTAGTGCAATGAGTGAATCTTTCAAAAAACACTACTTACAGGACTCCCCACATGGCTGCCTTTGTAGGAGGACACCTGAGTCCCCAGCGGGAGGATCTGGTTCAGCAGGGCCAGGGGACCATCAGTTGCTGGCTTTTATAAAGCTCTATGTAGCAAAATCTCTTGTGGTGAGTTTACACTTTTTTTTTAAATAGGTACCAGGGATCGAACTCATGACTGCTTGCTTGCAAGGCAGGCATTTTGCCACTGGGCTAAATCCCCAGCCCCAGTTTATACTTTTTTGGTAACACTTCTTTCTGAGTAAATCTGCCCTGTAGTCAGTAACTCAAGATGATTTAAAATAATCCACTTTTACAGCACTTGCGCAGGGCAAATGTTAATACTAACGTGTTCTCTATCCACTTATTTGGATCTGACGTTGTATACTTTGATTTTTAACTTGGGAGGCTGGATAGTTAAGATGCTTACTCAGCAATCTACATCTCCAAGCTTATATGACCGGGGTGCCATCCTCCAAAAGTGATGATATCGGGCTGACATTCAACACCCAGGTCTGAATAAGGTCGTGAGTGCCAAGCCTGCCAACTCCACTACTGACTGACTGTGCAGCCATGGGCCGGCTGCTGCATTCTCTGTGCCTAGAGACCTTATCTATCAGCCTGAAATCAGCCACGATGTATGTCTCACACGAGCCTTGTGAGACGGTAAACACAGATGACCGCCTTACAACACTGGGCAGTTCTCCTAAAGTTAAAACTCAAAATGGTCTCAACATTTAAATATCACTATGCTCTTTCCTCCCCCCAAAAAAGGGGCCCTCTTTAATAGATGCATGCTCCAAAATCCATTGCAAGCCCCCAGATAGTGAGAGGACCTTTGGCTGTGGCTTCTGGGGCTGCCACAATCCTTTGCAGATAAGAGAAAACAGGAGAATCTTAGACTCATACATGGACTTCCCCTGCGAGGTCCTCACTGAGACTCCTGCTCACACGGGTAAGGAGTGGAGCTGAGAGTGTAGAAGAAGGAAGCGGTGCGGGGAAGAGGGTTTGCGTGGAAGCCTGCGCCTCTTCTGTCCCCTGAAGGCATGGTTCTCAGAAGGGGCCCGGGACTTTTGAAAAAAGAGAGTTACACAAGGTCCTCAGGTCCAGGAAGAGTGTGCCCACTGAGACCCAGTGTCCCCTGAGAAGTTGATGTGAAATGAGTGGCGTGGCAACCCCTCTGAACCCCATTTCCTGTCTCAAAATGTTTTCTTTCCCGCTCACACTCTGGGGTCCCCACCAGCAGTGGAACTAATGGGGCGACCGAGTCCTGACTGCCTAGCCTCTAGTGCTGTGTGCTCGGGAAGGCTCTTTCCTTTGTAAGTAACTTGTCTTACAACAACAGATTGCTGAAAGGCATCTACCATGTCCAGTCTGGACTTTAACGCCGACTCGGCCACATTCTGAATTCTCACATAGAATTGATATCTGAAGCCTCGATATTTTTTATAAACAATGCAACATTTTCCTGAAAGCCAGTCATTGTAAAGTCTTGCCTTTGCTGCAAGGTGAGTGTGTGGGTGGCCTTGGTGGCTTGATACTGCACGATGTGTGGAGTCAGGGCTGGCCCCAGTTTGACGTAGGCCCCTCTGTTACTGCCAACTTCGTAGTAGTTAGAGGCAGAAAAGATGGTCAGCACCTGGGTCCAACAGAAAAGAGGCAGCATTTACGCTCCTTGAAGAGCCCCGGCCTCCAGCCCCCCGCGGCCCTGACCTTTGTCAGGTCTGCTGCCCACCCTTACACTAATCTGTGAGTCTTTTTCTTTTCTTTCTTTTTAAAGTTTGAAGTCATCCATGTCACAAGAGCAGGAGTTGCTGGTTTGAACCTTAGGCACCCAAATCCTGATAGGACATTCATAACATGTTTTCACATTCTGACCCCAAATAAGAAAGGCAGGGGTGACGGAAAGCACCTCTTGTGTTCCTCTTAGCAGTGGGCAGCTGAGAACTGTCTCAGAGCAGGGTTCCCTACCGAGTCGTTGCCTCCTGAGGTTTCTGGGGAAAGAGGTTTCCAGGGTCAATAGATTATTTGTCCCAACGCTTTTTTTTAAATTTCCCATGGAAACCTGTTTTTCTGCTATAAAATTAGTATTTCTAGGCATACAGAATCCCATCGCAGGAGCATGAAGCTAGGCAAATGTTACAGCATTTGGGCACACCCAGAGATCATTCCTGACACTAATTATACTCCAGAGACGACAAGAAACGCTGAGCTCCTGCTGGACGGGACAGAAATCAGTCCAGTATCATGGCATTTAAATGTGAAAGCCACTGATTTAAGGACAGAGATGCAATCAGTTTGGGAAAACATCGGCCCCGTTTCAGTCCTGAGGCTGGGGCGGCAGACTGATGACTTCAGTCAAACCGTGAATTTTGGAGAGGCTTGAGAAGCTGGGGGTGAGTGATAGAGAGCACTGTGATACTGTGGTGGGTGGGTCACAAACACATGTCCCAGCCCATTGGTAACAACCTGGAGGCTCAGCTCAGCCAGACACCTGTGCGCCCACCGCAGGGACTTGAGGGCTGCCCACCTTGCGGTTGTGGCAGAATTCATAGCCTTCAGGCTTGCACTCGTGGGATCGGATCAGGAGCTGCAGGCTGTATTTCTGCAGAAACTGCTCAGTCACGTCAGGCCCAAAGTAACAGCCCCCTCCACGGACAGTGTTGGCCTTGCAGCCCTCCTGCAGCATGGGGTCACTCCACAGGATGTCCACCACCTGGGGGACCAAGAGACAGACACCAGGTCATTCTCAGTCATCCACGGTGGAAGGACAGGAGGAGCAGGAGGAAGAGGAGGAAGAGGAGGCAGAGGAAAATATATGAAAAAAAATATGTGAATAAATTTCCATGCAGTCAAGTTCGGCATACATTTATATGTGGGGCCCCAAAGTTTCCGGAATCTTATTATTCACAAAATGAGTGCAGGTGGGTGTATATTAGTTGCTGAGTATACACTGCTTTCTGGAAAACAGATCTCAGGTGCAAGGTCAGTGTGGGAAGAGATGAATCTGCTCTGGATGCAGCTCTGGCCTCAGCCAGCAATGCTGAGCTGGCGTCAGTGCCCAGGCTCCCGAGCACTTTGCAAAGAGCAGATAGATGCCCTTAGGGCAGGCAGGTGAGCATCATACCCAATGGGGTCCTGACAAAGTGCATCAACATTTTAGTTCTGGAGGTAATCTTAAGAATTTTGAAAAGAATTTGCAGAAGAGCTGAGCAATCTCCAGCAGCCTAGACTCTGCATGTTCTGATACCCAGGGAAGTGCTGGTTGCTGATTTCATATAGCTCAAATGAAATAACTGAGCTTATTGTGATTGGTGACACTGATACTCTCGGAATGTCCTGCGTTTGATTTATGAATATCAACGTGTTATTATTGAGTCATGTTTTGCAAAAGGAGAGACCTATATTTTAAAATTTTGATTCTAAGGGTGTTGAAGCCCAGATCAATTTTTGGGAGCATGAAACCTAAGCTCTGTCTCTGTCCCTGTCTCTCTGTCTCTGTCTGTCTGTTTCCTTCTCTCTCTCTCTCTCTCTCTCTCTCTCTCTCTCTCTCCTCCCTCCCCATCTCTCTCAGCTTCTAGCTCGTAAGCAGCTTCAATTGCTCCTTCTCATCACCCTCTCCACCCAGTCAACACCTACTTCTGCTGCATTTAATTTTTTAAAATATCTGCATTCTCTCTACTGGATGAACCAGTAGGTCACACAGAATTGACTCCCAGTGAGTTCGTGGTGTTCTCTAAATCATGGCGGAGACCACCTACACTCTGCTCTGGTTCCCTGTAACAGTTCTTCTTGGGGCCTCCCTGCCACTGTCCTGCCCCATTGCTTGGCCCAGCCATGGCTCCCACCTGGCTGCCAGAGTCGTCTGCTGACACGCACCATGCCAAGTGAGGACGACCTCCCCCATCTGTCCTCTGTCTTCTTCCTCACTAACACAGTGACTGTGCTGAGGGCAGCAGTGTTCAGGAGGTAATCTCATCACACTTTTCCATTTCCCTTTCAGCTCAGGGTGGCCATGTGACACAGAACTCTGGGAAAACTCTTAGTTGCCTGGTAACAGAGGACAGCCGCTCCCAGGGCCCTGCGCCACAGCAGCTCCTGTGTAGGGACAGACCCAGCCTGCAGTGGCACCCAGTGGCTAGTTCTTCTTCCCCAAGAGGTGCCAAGCCACCAACCATGGATCCCCTCTGCTAAGCCAACTGCCACCCCCTCCCATCCTTTATAAACCTCTACAACGTGGCATGTAGTATACAAACACTGCTGTTCACTTGGGTGTCCTAACCTCAGAGCGTGTGCCCGGAATGCATGTGGAAGGAGAAGCTATGTCTGTGGCTTGCCATCCCGATCCCTCTCCCACACATGACACCTGGTTCCAGGCAGCAACCTGGCCACCACCCACCTGTTGCCACTCCTCCTGGGTGGGCCCTTGCAGCTCTCCATCATCCAGGGCCTCCTCGGGGGCTGCAGGCGAGGGTTCCTTCTGCTCCTGGATGCTAGGGGAGCCCGCTTGCTGCCAGCCCGGGTCCAGTTCTAAATTCACAGAGCGCCGTCCCCTCAGGGACAGCTCCCGGGGGTCCAGGGGGACACTGCAGGGGACGCTGCAGGACCGGCCAGTCCTGTAGGTCCTGCTGTCTGGGCCAGCATGGAGCAGTGAGGAGGGGAGTGAGCGGCTCTGGGGCAGGAACCAGGGTATGGGTCTCTGCGGGGGACACGGTGCAGCACTGGGCAGGCGGGGCCCCTCTGCTGGCCTCTTGGGCTCCCTGGGCGTCGGCCACCTCATAGTGGAGACAATCTAAACATGTCCAGAGCAGAGACAGGGCTGAGAGGACACTGCAGCACTTTGTAAAGATCAAGGTGGCCTCCAGAACAGTCTCAGGCCTGGTGACCCCCGAGCACGGTCTGTGCACCATAGGCTCTGGCCTTGTCAGGCAGGGGCAGACCCAGAGAAAAGCCTGACACAGCCACAGCACTTCAACATCACTGTCACATGCCAACCATTGGGGGAAACTTCACCTTATTTCAGTAACATTTCATCTTTATTGTATTTTCCAAACGGCTTGGTATTTCCAAACCAGAAATTTACAACTGGTCCTTCCTCCCCAGGACTATAGTATAAGATACACCAAGCTGGTTCATTGTCTCTCCCTGGGGGCCCAGTGGTGTCAGACAAGGAGAGGAGCACATTGCTCTCAGAAAGGCTGCCTGCCGACTGTTCCTGTCACCCCACAGATGCCAGAGCAGAGAAAAAAGTGGCTACCGTGGTACGGTCTGTGGTTTATTTCCCTAGAACCCCAGTTGCCTGTGTTCACTGTGGTCAGAACAAATGTAGGGGAGTTCTGGAAGTAAACAGCTCATGGGCTTCAAGTTGTATGCTGCCAAGGAGCATGGTGAGATCTCACGCTAATCCCTCGCCACCCCCTTGGACACAAGTCTGATGCATCCAAGCTGTGTGCATCGCCTTCCCCGCTGATCTGGGCCATCAGATGGACTCCCGTGGTGTCACAGGGTTCGGTTGAAGGGACCCTGGTTCTGCTTAGCTGTGTTTGCAAAACAAAAGAGCTGTGATGTGAGCCAGACCCAGGGCACAGCACACAGAAGGCCAATTAGCTGGGTAGCCCTGCTGCCGGGAACCTGGGGAAGCCTGGGAGAGGCAGGCTTGGTTCTGTGGCCTCGAGCATCCACAGAGCCTCAGACAGATACCAGCGGGCAAGGGAGCCACAGCATACGCTTGGAGATGGGTGACAGAGACAGTTCTGTGGGAAGGGAGCCCCCGAGCACAGCCATGTATGGGAGAGGAGAGATTCCTGCAGCCTGGGCCTTCCTGTAGGCAGGAAGGAGCTGAGCAGGGTCTTCTCTCTGACTCCAGTCACCATGGCACTGGGACCCAGAGGAGGACAGAGGGGACACATGCAGAAGGAAAGGCAGGCTCCGGCCACAGAGCCACACGTGGCATTGAGCGGAAGGCGAAAGTGGGTCTCCCTGGTGTGCTTGGGTACCAAGGTGGACACCATGAGAGATGATCTCCAAAGGACATCAATGACAAAGGTCTAGTCCTATGATGGCAAATCTAATAGAGCTTTCAGTGACACAGTCACTGCCATGCATGCCGTGGTCCAGTCCATAGAGGGGGTCTGGGGGCACATTGAGTGAAAGAGCACTTTCTGCAAGCAGATCTAAAAGTGGTGACATCAGAAAGTCCCTTCTCACTGTGGACAGGCCCAGGGTGAGCACACAGAGGAGGGCGAGCAGAAGGAGCCCACTGAGGAGGACAGGGCCTCCTGTGACAGTCGGAAAACCACTCTGCAGAAATGCAGGCTTGCACAGGGAGAGGACAGTCAGGCCACACCCACAATCTCACCACCTACCCTTCCCAAGGGCCAGCACTTCTGATCCTGTGTAACACTGGGTGTCACGATCTGGGCCGAGAAGCATCTGTGACTCTCATTCTTAACAAAGCTAGGAGGACCCTGCATGTGGAGACCTTTCGGGCACTTCATGTAAACGCACTGACCAACCTTCCTGCTGGCCTCAGGAGGCAGCATCGTTGTTTCTGCTCCAGATGAGAAGACTAAGACCCAGGGGCCCTAAGGCTCTTCCAAGACTGAATCTGGACCCTTGCTCTGGGCCCTGCCATCTCTGTCTTTCTTCCCAGGGATCCCTGGATCATATGGGTGGCTGCATTGCTTCCTCTCCAGAACTTGTGGCCACACATTAGGGAGTTGCTTTCGGTGCTGCTTCCCTAAATGCCCCTGCTTCAGTGCTCTCACAGTCCTAAGATCCCTAAGGTCCCTATGGTTGGCAAAGCATATGGACTGAAGTCTACTAAAAACTACCAAGATATGAGAGGTTGGGGAGCTAACAACAAATTACATGTTGGGCACTTGCAGAATATAACAAGGGAAAAATCAAGAGCTGGTGGGAGGCCTTGGCCCCATGCTCATCCAGAATCTTCAAGGGCTGAGTACATGGACATAGACAGGGGTTTGGTGATGAAGATTTGGGGCCGCCTATTGAGTGCTGAGCCCTTCCTCCTTCTACCTCTGCTAGAGTTATCCTCCCTCTCTGTGACTGCTGAGTTTTGGAGTTACGCAGACATGAGTTGTCTTCCAGCTACCAAGTGACAAGAAGCCATGTCTAGACCTAGGAAACAGGACCTCCATCCAGAAACCGTGGACCTTCAAAGTGGAAGCAATTACAGGCCAAGCCTGGAGTGGACAGGAGTCTCCCTCGCACGCATGAGCCTGGCGCAGTGTGGGAAGTGTGTGCACAGAAACTTGGGGAACCAAAGGGACAATCTGATATGTTGACACCCTGATTTATATATGAACAGCTATCTCTCTTGCTTTCTTAGTGACAGAACCCCTGATCTTTCTGGGGCACATCACTGCTGACACACAGACTGTGCAGAGGTGCAGTGGTTCGGGGGCTCTCATAGAGGTGGCAAAGCCAGCGCCCTGAGCAGGTGACACTAATCCATCCACCCACTGTGGGCTCTCCTCTACCCTTCTCCCGCCTCTCATCAGGCTCTGGGACTCAGCAGGCAGGAGGTATTTGCTTATGTTGGCAGTGAAGACAAAGGTAAGATTTGCATTGTTTCATTCCTCCATACCTTGTGTCTGTCTAATTTAGCCAAAAGCTCCAGGTCAGTCCTGTCCGACACTCCACCATGAAGAATCAGGACTTTCTCGTCAACTAGCGTGGCCAACGGAAGCCAGCAGAACACATCCTGAAACATCTTAATATTTTCTTGCCATGTATCTGAAAGCATGATAGTAATAAGATAGTGGGTTTCCAGTAACGTACTCGATTTCTTTCATCTAAGAGAAACTTCTGCTAAAAGCAGCATAGTAGCCAGACATGGTGGTGTGCATCTATAATCTGAGCACTCAGGACCTGAGGCAGGAGGATCACTGTGAGGTTAAGGCCATCTTGGGCTACATAGCAAGACTCCATCTCAACCCTCCCCACCAAAAGAACCATAATAAAAGCTTCCTACTTTGTATTTACGCATCACTTCCTTGGTGAAACCATATCTAGGCATAGAAGCAAAAGTGGGTATTAAAATAAACAGTATAAATTGCATATTTTATACACATGTACTGAAATTATTGAGAAAGAGACTAAGCCATAATTAACAAAATATTTACAATTACAACGTTGTCTCTGAGTAGAGAAATTATGAGATATAATTATCTTCTTTTCATTTATCTGAATTTTGTACTTTTTCTAGGGTAGATCCTTATTTACATGCTAAGGAATATGCATATGGAAAGCCTTCCTATAGAGTAGAATAATTTGTCAAATTTTTAAAATCTTTAAAAATCTTGTATACTATGTATTCTACTTTCAGAAAATAGAAAACTACTTTTAAATATCAAGAAACTCTAGCAAAAAAAATTATTTTAGAATAGGCACAAGCAGGCATGAAGTGCCCAGCCGGCCTGGGCTTGTACCGTACCGCAGGTTCACCATGTGGTCCTCATGGTTCCCTCGGTTCAGATGGAACTTTTTGGGGTAAACCAGCATGAAGGCGAATAGAACCATCAGGATCTCCACTGAGTCCTGGCCTCGGTCCACGAAGTCACCGTTGAACACGTACGCCCGCTCTGGCGACGGGAGGCCATTCTTCCCGACACAGGACAATGGGGAGGCCAGTGGGGAGAGGGAAAGCAGGTTAAAGCAATGGCCTCAGAGCCCCAGGCAGCCTGCATCAAGGCTATGTTCTCCGGGTCTCCTGCCAGTGACAGGTTCACCAGGCAGAGTGACCCTTGTCAGAACAGATCATGTCAAGCCGGAATGTAGCCACAAGTGTGGACATGGGTGTTAGGTGGAGAGGCAGAGACCAGTTTTCAGTTCTGGCTGCATTAAAACATGAACAATAATAATAATTCCCATCACAGAGTCCTCAGGATTAAACAAGAAAATACATGGAAAAGTGCTTCGGGAGGTATAGCCTGTGTACCTAGTAATACCACATAAAAACACTGCGATCCACACGGCTGTTCTACAGTCTGCATTTTATTGCTAGACATAGATACGAAAATAGGTTTTGGCTGCTTCGTTAATAAGCAAGATTCTTTATCTAGAAAAAGGAAAGTTGCTGAATGAGGCCTCTTTCTCCTTGTTAACATTTCCTATTTGTTAAACAGTATAGCAGAAAATGTAGTTGAATAAAATACAATGCTTTTATACCATGTGTTTATTGCAGAGAAGCCAGTAGTTTAAAAAAAATAATAGTCCCAAGATTGTAGCACTATTTAAGTGTGTGTTCACTACATTGTTTCCAAACCGAGCTTCCAAACCGAGCCTCCCGGAGAGGAAGTTGGTGCGAGTGTTCCTACCTTGTAGAATATGAATATTAAGTCGTCCAGCTGGCCGTGCAAGTCTCCTGAGGAAGGGAAAGAGCATCAGTGCTGCTCAGTCCTTACTCTTCTAATTTTTACCACAAAGAGGAAAACACTGCACCAAGAAAAGCTGATGAGGAATGGGCTGTTCCTGATTTCCCACTTGTCACAAAGGGATGCTTGCTAACTCACCCTCACGTGGTCATCATAAAGAACAAGGGACCTGCCTTTTTAGCAGCGATAGACAGAACGAGAGGGCTCCATAGTGGTTTTAAGGGGCCAGCATTAGGCAAGATTTCTACAGAAGCTGTGAACCCTAGATTGGGATATGGAACCCTCTGGTTGCCGAGTGTTGGGATATCCGATCTGAGATCTGAGCTCACAGAGGACACACTGGACTCGGGTGGGCTGCAGGCAGCCCTTGTGGCCCTGAGCTGTGTGTGGGCCTCTGTCCATGTACACAGACGTTGGCCATCTATGAAGACACAAGGACAGGGGATGCAGCTGGGAAACGGACTGCTCTGGAGGGGACCATGTATAGCTGGGGCTTGCTCAATGCTGATAGGCAAACTGGAATCCACTGGAGAGGACCCGGCATGCAGTGCAGCTGGGGTGTGAGCTCAGAGTCCAGGCAGAAAGGCGAGCTGAACATGCCTTCTCCTTGAACCCTCCGTCACCCAGTGCAGGGCACAGGGTGGCAACCAGCTGGAAGCACTGGGGCTTGACTTGCCCGCCCCCTTCCTGTCCGCCCTCCAAACCAGAACCTCCAGCTGCTGCCGCTCTTACCACACACTGTGAGCTCCTCACTGTAGCAGCTTGACATCCGGGTGATGTTTGGTAGCTGCGCCAGGTGCCTCTGGGTCTCATGCAGGAGATGCAGGACGTAGTGAGCATGCAGCTGCTGCTGGGAGGGAGGTGGGGGCCTCAGGACACTGACAGCCGCCAAACTGCTCCGTGACCTCGAAGGACCGTCTGGGTCTGAGTTCCCACACGGGGAAGAGGAAGGCTCACAACCTGACCCGGAGCCCAAACCTGATGGCTTCTAGTGCCTCTGCCTCTGGGCAGCCTTTCCACTCCTTCCTCCCTGTGCCTGCATCGTTAAGGCAGAGGCCTTGCCTGTATGCGCTAGTCAGTGTTTCTCATGGCACAGGAGACTGAGTCCAAGGCCTTCGCCCTCAGCTAGGTCCGCAGCTGTGTTTTATTTTGTTTTGTTTTGTTTTTGAGACAGGGTCCTGCTATGTCACTAAATTGTTCGAGCTGGCCTCAAACTTGGAATCCTCTTGCTTCAGCCTCACAGAGTACTGGGATCACAGGCAGGCACCACTACATCTGGCTAATACTCTGTCTTAACGTGGTAACCAGAATGATGATTTTCAAAGCAAGCCAGTTCGCACCATCCCTTCACTCAATGTCCAGGGTCTCCTCATGTCATTCGGGAACATAAGTCCCCCTGTAGTCTTCCCAGCTCCCTGCTTACAGTTACAGGGGTTCCGGCTTCCCCTGCTGGAACTGCCCAGCGGAATCCCGCACCAGCTCTTCCCACTTGCTCCCAAACACCCACATGGCCTGGCCTCAGCACCACAGTCCTGCACTCAGAAAGCACTTTCCAGCCTCTGCCTCCCAGCTTCTCCCCAAGCCTGGCGCACCTCCTGGGCTCTGGTTTGCTGTCACTGTCTCCTGTCTGCCTACCTTCCTAAGTGTTGGCTCCAGACAGGGACCCTCAGGCTATGTCTCTGCCCCCGGAATGCACAGGGAGACATCAGGGCTGAGGACCTGCTGAGGCCCAGGCTGAAAAGGAGGGGCCCTGTCTCTATAGTTAACATAGTTTGGGCCTGCGCCGGGCTGTTGCACCCAAGCTCACTTGTTTAAGCCTAAAAGCTTCCACCAGGGCAGTGGCGTGGCCAGGAAGCAGCGGGAAGGACAGGCGTGGCCCTGTGTAGTTGGCAGGCACCTCTATGGCTTTATAATCACTGCAGGTATCCAGCTCCGAATCCTGGGGATGGCTCTGCTCAGTCAGCATGCGGCTCAGGATGTCCCCTGGCATGGACAGAGGAGTAGCTGGCTGTAGGCAGACATGCCACTCACAGGCCAGACAGAGAGGGCTGTGGTGAGGGGACAGGTCTGGCCAGCATCGGCTCACCCAGGAGAGAGAGAACAGGAAATAGTACAATGGGTCTGTGTGGGCTGGAGAAGGTGAGGAATGTGAAAGCCAGGGCTGTGAGCAGGGGGAGGAACAAAGCCCAGGTGGGCAGCACCGGACCAGGCCAGCAATGCCAGGCCCTGAGCATAGCATCTCCAGCTGCCTGCACCCTCCTATCCCGGGGGCTTCATTCCTAGGAGCCCACCATCCTCCAGCACCTGGTGACACATGGGACTCTAGTCCCTCTGCTTGAGTGGCAGACATGCCATTCTGAGGCGGGTTTCCCAGTTTCCTGGCATATGCCGCCCCTGGTGGCGGGCTTGGAGCCCACTTCCTGCCCTGCCCCTCTCCATCTCCTCCCACCCTTCCTGCCCCTCCATCTCCTCCCACCCTTCTGACCCTTCTCCATCTCCTTCCACCCTGCGTGTCCTGCACTAGCTAAACTCAACTTCTCTTGCCACAACACTGCCTGCAGTGGTTCTAGAACCAGAACAGACCCCACGCTGGAATCCATCTGCTACCTCTCCCTGCTCCTCTGGCTCCCCCTGGGTTCACGGCTCTGTCCTTGCGCCCCATGCTCCCTGGTGCCTGTGGCTCTGAGCTGGGAAATAGAGTTGGTCACACTCACCCTCATGGCAGCTGCTGGGAGTGAAGTGATCCACAAGGTAACTGAAGAAGTCGTGCAGCTGCAGAGGAAGCAGGGGACCCGGCTTTAGAAACCAAGTGGGAAGGTGCAGAGAGTCCCAGACACTGCCTGAAGCTGGCAGGGTGGTGAAGGCACCACCAGGCCCTACCTGGCCCTGGTCCTGCTGCCCGGCATACTCTATGGACTGAAAGATGCTCCAGGTACAGCGCCGCCGCATTTCCAGCCGGGCCACGTAGCACCGGTACCCTCTGGATCAGGGCCGCCGCCTTGAAGGCTGTGAGCACATGAGATGTCGCCATGAGGGGATGCCCTGTGCCTGGACCCCTACTATGCCCTCCTGCTGGCTACAGGGCTCAGTTCCTGCCCACTCCTCCCGCCTCCATCCTGATGGTTCACGGGCATCTCTGGATTCTGTGGGCTGCTGCTGGCCTCTGGAGACACTGACATGGTACGAGCTCCTCCCAATCTGTGGCAGGGGGCCTGGAGCTCTGGAGTCACTCTCCCCTTTTTAAGTCAGCATGGCTGTCTTCTGGCTTGACAGATCCCCGTAGGCACATGTGAGTCGCCAGGGTTGCCACTGTAGCTCTGGCGCTACTCGGTAAGAGAAGGGCCACTGAAAATGAGCACTGTGTCCCTCAGTGGTCTGCTGAGCCAGAGGCCTGAGTGGCCAACAGCAGGGAGTGTGTGCCCAGGGCACACTGGATACCAGGAGGACTCGCGTTCTGCCAGGATAGGTGAGTCCATTATAGCAACAGAACAGCAGCACACAACTGAAAGCCCAGGGAGGATTCACTTCTGGGATTTTCCTTCTCACATTTTCAGAGTCAGTTGACCATGGGCAACAAAAAGCGTGTAGGAAGAGTTTGGAAAGGTTCAGAGATGTCACCTGAAAGAGTAGGCCTGGAATGTCCTAGGCTGATCTGAATGGTAGGTTCTGATCAGAGTTCAGAAAACCAGAAAACCAGTGAAGACCAGGCATGGAAGATTTCTGCTGGGAAGAAGGACTGCCTTGGTTGTTGGACTCCAGATAATGTGTTTTATGGCTTGGCAGAAACTTTGTCTGTACCTCCACATGCCCAGAGCAGGTAAAGAGAACCAGAAAACACGCCTCTGCCTGCTGTGTGCCGCCACCAAAAGGCCACGTCCTACAGGTGGTCACCATGGGCAGAAAGAACCAGCAGATCCACCTTCACCTTCAGGGTGCTGCCACCAGAAGACTCCTTCCTGCAGGCAGCCAGCAGGAACAGGAACACACAGCCAGGTAAGTCCTGTGCATCCGTAGGCCATCATTTGAGGCCCTTGGTTCCCTCAGATAGCTATCATCCACTAGCAGAATCAGACAAACAATCCCCTGTGTGACTGCCACCATCGTGGGAGTCCAAGTGTAGACACACAGGCTGAGAGAAGCAGCCTCACCTCCATGCACCCCTGATGGTCAGCAAAGCCCCAGAGTAGCTGCATAGCTCTAGAGAAGCCCACTCCACATCCTACTACCTCCCTGTAAATCTGGAATTAGAGGAACCCAGGTGCCTGTCCCATCCCCCTACACTGCTTAAGGGCAGGCAACGTGGGACGTGCCTGGGACCCCACAACAAGCTTGTGGGTAGGAACCCAGGAGAGTGTCAAGGTGAAGAGCAAAAGGCAAACTCAGATCTCTAAGCCCACACACAATAAGTCTGGGAGATATGGTCATGGAAGAAAACAGAAGTCCACACCTGAAATCTCTGAGAGCATAGCAACTGAAGTAAGAAAGCAACTTCACGAGATTGCAAAAGCAGTCGATCAGAAATAGTGTCTCAGGTAAAAAAAATATCACAAACATACTGAAAGAATTGTTCAGCAGGTCTAAAGAAGACATAGACAAAAAAGAGGAGCATAGGAAAATGATGGAAACCTTGAATGAATGTAGAAAGAAATTACAATGCATGAAACAGATTCAAAGAGAGATGCAGGAAACTAGAAACTCAATTGAAAGCTGGCAAAATCACTAGAAAGAGACTAAAGATAGATTTTCAAAGCTTGAGGATAGGATTGTAGCTAATGATAGTGAAAGGAAAGATCTCTTAAAAATAACACAGAATCAGGAAATAACCACTCAATGGCTGCAAGATAATGCAAAGAAGCATGATTTAGGAATGACAGGTGTCAATGAAGAAGCAGGTGTCAACACAAATGAAATTAAAAGGGTTTCACAGAAGTAATAGAAGAAAACTTCCCAAACATGGGAAATAGATCTGGAATATAGATAAGTGAGGAATATAGGACTCCAACTAGCCATAACCAAAGTAAATCTACACCCAGACATATAATAATCAAGATCCCAGAAATTCAACCCAAGAACAGAATATTAAAGCTATTAGAGAAAAGAGACAGATCACCTATAAAGGAAAACCAATCAGAATCACAGCAGACTTGTCAACACAAACCATCAAAGCAAGAAGAGTTTGGAGTGAAGTGTTTCAAACCCTGAAAGAAAACAACTTCCAACCCATATTGATCTATCCAGCAAAACTATTGTTTAAAACTGATGGGAAAATAAGATACTTCCATGATAAAGAACAACTGAAGGAATTCATGACCACCAAACCAACCCTACAAAGAGTGTTAAAGAAATTCTAGAGAGAGATAAAGATGACCATGGTTCCAGGAACAGTGGTAGAGGAGGATCGCCAAACAAGACAGGCAACTGAATGAAAGGGAAAAGTGGAGGGCCAACAGCAGGAGGATAGCATGGCAGAGACAAACCAATGTATGCTAGTTGTAACCATTAATGTAGATGGCCTCAGGTCATCAGTAAAAAGAAACACAGGGAGAGGGGACCAAGAAACAAAATCCATCAATATACTGTATTCAAGAAACACATCCTACTGGAAAGGAAATTCAAAAACTGAAAATCAAAGGAAAGAAAACAATTGTTCCATGTGACAGGAGACAAAAAAGAAAAAAAAGCAAGAGTAACTTGCCCATCAACTGCAGAATGGATAAGAAAGATATGATATTTTTATGCCATGGAAAGCTACCCAACTATAAAGTAGAATAATCTCAAGGCTCTTGTGGGTAAATGGACACAACTGGAGATCATGTGCATGGATGAAACAGTTCGAACTCATACATGTGAACCCTAGCGTAGGAAACAGAAGTAGTTAACAGGATCCAAAAGCAAAATAGTTAATGTAAAAGCAAAGGGAAGGAAATACCTGGGAGGCAAAGGTGGAAACTACTGTCAATTTGTTATTGTCTTATCTTGAATTTTTGCATTGTTTACACAACTTTGTTAGGTTTGGTTTTGTTTGTCTTATTTTGTTAGATTTTATGCTGTTAGATGGTAGGGGAAGCTATATTGAATATAATGGGATATTTCATGGTAATCATGGTTTCCTATTATAGTGCTTTGAAGTCTTATAATGCTTTCATTCATTGGTTTGATTGGTTTTATTCTGTTTTGTCTGATTGCATTATGTGTGATGGTACGAACAGCTATTTTGAAGAAAACAAGACATTATGGCAGCTATTGCTGATTTACTATTATCTTGCTTTGAAGTCCTACCATGCTTTTGTTCTTCTGTTTTGATTGGTTCTATCCTGTTGTGTTTTATTTGATTTTATTATGTGTGATGGTATAAACAAATTTTTTGAGAAAAATGAGATATTATGAGTAGCCATTATTCATTCCTGTTGTTTGGTTTTGAAACCCTGTAATGCTTTCATTCTTTTGAATGGTTATATACTATTTTGTTACATTTAATATTATTTTGTGTGAAGATATGCTCAACTATTTCAAAGAAAAGAGACATTATGGTAGCCACTATTGGTGACCGGTTGTCTTGTTGTGAAGTGATGTGTTGCTTGCATTGTTCTGTTCTGATTTGCTTTTTTCTGTTCTCTTTTGTTTTATTCTCTTTAAAAAATTTTTTAAATTTTAAAAAAAGGAAAGTTTGTTTTCATTTTGCTTATGTCCAGAGACTTTGCCTGAGACTAAGATTAAGGGTGGTGGACTAATTAATCTGGCAGAAGAAATTTCAAGGCAGTCTAATGTTGAGGCAGTGGCTACTGTTGGGGTCATTTAGCCAGACCTATGTTAAGAGTAGAGAGCAAAGAGCCCAGCAGAGTGATTTAAAACACTGTGAGTTTGGCCAGAAAGGAAGCTCCAGTATAGTTGTGGACTGCAAAGATACAGCTGAGGAAGTCCCTGTTGCTGAGAAGGAACAGGAGAATAAAAAAGATGGCCTGAAGGCATCACAAGAAGTAGCAAGCTTTCCACCTTTGCAGCCTCAAAACTGCAAAAGTGAAACACTTTGCTTTGAGGCAAAGGCTGCAGGGTACCATGTTCCAGAATAGCAGTAGCATAGGAAATTTGCTCCTCAGAATTGGATTCAGTGCCCAGCAATCTAAGCACTTGATCCTTACAGTGAAGAGAGAGGAAAGCCTGGCTACTGCCCCAGCTGGCAGCAGACCTCAGTGTCATTCACATGGTGCTGGTTTTAGGTACATACGGAATGCAAGAATTCTGAGGTTAAATAGGCTTCCACCCAATTTCAGAAGGCCTGGGAAGCCAAGTGAAGCTGTGAGTATGAAGCCAGACTTGCAGTGGAGAACCCAGAAGTCTGGAAAAGCCAGGATCATGGATCATCTAAGGAAAGCCGCAAGAAGGAAACAAAGCCATCCCAAGAGTGAAGACATGGAAGCTACAACTGCCACAAGTTCTGTGGGGGTGGAGTCACTTGAGCCTTTTGGAGCTAACAACAAGATTGCTTCAGATGCTGGAAATGGAACTCCAATGTTTGCCTCGCCAGATTTTGGACTTGCTTTGGTTCCAATGCTTTGTATCCCCCTGTGTGTAACTTTTGGATGGTAATGTTTATCTTGTGCCGTTGTATGTTGGAAGTATTTAACTTTGCTTTCATTTGTACAGGGGTTTGTAGCTGAGAGTTTGCCTTAGATTTTGGAGAAGACTTGGGATTTAGACTTTTCAGAAATGCTGAAACTGTTAGAAATTTGGCAACTCTTGGAGGTGGGCTAAATGCCTTTTACATAAAGGATGTACATGAGTCTTTGGGGTCCAAGGACAAAATGTTATGTTTCTAATGTAATATGATGTTGATAGACTTAATGCTGGTTAAGGGTTGTCAAGCTGTGTTATAATGTTCAAGTTGCAAAATATTAAGAATAAGCGTGCCTTTGTATCTGGAGACTGATTTAAAGAAATATATCTGGTTGCCAAGTTGACAAGGGGTGGATTGTTATGGTGTATACACTGTCAATTTGAGAAGTCTGGAAGCTTAACAAGGTGAATCAGCATCTCTGTATCCAGGGGTGAGGAGAACAAGCCTGTTCTGGGATACTGTCCATTGTGTCAAATTTGAGAAGTTTAACAAAGTAACTCAGCAGGGGACCAGAGTCCTTTGTGACATCCTCAGCCCATGCAAGAGGAGGGCAGCAGATGGTGTGAGTGCTATACCCACCCCAGAGGAGTAATCTGCATACAATAAAAGCAAACGATTTCTAGTTCTTTGGAGGAGCTCCAGTCTTCTAGTGGCACAGTGGTTTCCTGGCTTGGACATGGTTTCCTGGCTTTCTGTATAGATGGTTTGGTTTCTGCTTGGGACTTTTCAGCCTTCGTCATAGATTCCTCAGGATTGTGTTGCAGCCCCATTGGCCTCCTGATACGGCCTCCTCCGGGATACTGCAGTGAGCTCTAGCCCTTGGGCTGAAGCCTTTGTCCTCCAGCAGGTGCACACCCTTCACACACTCCCTTACCCAACTTTGTGGCTGACCGTGGTATGCCAATCTTGTAATTTCTTACATATTTGTATATCTTCTGTTACATCTGCTTCTCTAGTAAACCCTGGCTCACACACTCCCACTCCCACTAGGCCTTCATATCATCACCTTTGGGGCCAGATGAAGAAAAGCTGGAGCAACATAATAAACAAATTTGAGTGAATGCATCACCCAAAGGCTCCTTGTCTGCACCCCTGCTGCCTTCTCTGCCAGGACTGTGTCAGGCGGCCAAGGATAAGTCACTGTGTCCTGGTTTCCTGCGCAAGGCTTAGGACCTATAGTCAACAGTACTGCTGAGAACTGGCAGCTGTCCACACAGAACTAGGCTCCTCCTAAGCTCCTGGGCCTGCCATGCTGCTGGCAATGAAGGGACTATTTGTGGACAAAGCTGGATTAGAAAGGAAACCCCAAGGGTTAACTCAGGTCGACCTTGGGAACAGAAGACAGATTGACTTAATATATTTAGCTTGCATTAGACAGACAACTGATAGAGTGCTTGCTGACTTCCTAACAGGAAAAAGTAGGAAAAATTAATGGAGGGGTTTAGGGGAGCCAAGTTTTACTTTCTATGAAATAAAGAAGTTCATAGCATATGTCTCACAGGCACTTACCACAGGTGGCAGGCTGCAGCCCTGCCCAGTCCTGTCCTCATCCAGAGCCCCGGATGGGTGTGTAAGGCAGGAACTCCTGGAAGCCGCAGGGATTTGTGCCCTTCGCCCTAGGCCTGTGGCATCAGAATCTCTGCAGGTGGAGCCTGGCATGGGACGGACGTGCACAAGTCCCACTCGTAGTTCAAAGGTCCAGGCGGAAGGGTAAGGATCAAATGTTGCCATGAACACTGTGCCAAGCACCTAAGGCAAGTGGTGCTGAGCAGGCGCACATGAGCCCTCAGGGCGCTTCCCTGCTGGACAAGGCACACCCTTTCCTTCTCCTGCTCCTCCTTTTCCCACCAGTGCCAGTACCGTCTTGGCTGCCTTTAGTGGATGTGGGTGACAGGAGGCGCAGATTGTTAAGACCCTTCCGCATCTCTCCTTCCAACAGCACAGTGCACAGCTCTTGGCGCCCTCGCCTGGCTTTGTGGAAACTACTGCTAGGGGACAGATTACAAACCCACTCTGCTGTCAGCAGGGCGTGTGTAAGGGAACGCTGGCCCTACGTTACAGACTGAAGTGTTTCCCAATTCTAAAAGGGAAAGTAAAACTGACTGGGCGTAGTGGAACATGCCCTGCATCCCAGGGGCTGGGGAGGCTGAGACAGGAGGATCACAGATTTGAGGTCACCCTGGGCAGCTTCATGAGACCTTGTTTCAAAACAAAATTTTAAAAAGACGGAGAGCTGGGATGCGGCTCAGTGGTCCAGTGCTTGCCTGGCATAGGGGAGGCCCTGGATTATGTGCCCAGTATCCACTCTCTGAAAAAGTAACCCCAATTAAGAGCCTTAAAAAAACACAGAGGCTCCATTTATGGACTGGGAGTGTAGCACCTCTTGCCTGGCATGCGGGAGGCCATCAGCTTGCTCCCCAGGACTGCAAAAATCAAACCAAACCAAATCCTCCACTTGAGGATCCAGCACCATGGAACACAAAGGAACAGATAAGTTAGAATACTCACAGAAGTGTGACAGGTATCAGGAGTGAAGATGGAACCCACAGCCAAAGCCACCCACGGGGGCTGGAGTCAGGCCGCCCCCAGGGGCACACACCGAGCATGACTCTGCCTCTGCAGAGAGGACTCCCGAGTGTGCGGCCAGAAGTCTGCAGCCCTAGGAACCACCAAGATGGCACAAGCTGGGCCGGGGAATCTGTCCCCCAGCTGTATCAGGGCAGAGAGCCAGCCAGCCAAGTCCAGGTCTCAGGGAGAATGGAAGTCCACCACCTGTGGGCTAACTTATTGCAATTGAGGGTCAGAAAATGGGTCCAAGCACCAGGTGTGGTGGCACATGCCTGTAATCTCAGCACTCAGGAGGCCGAGGCAGGAGGGTGGGCAGTTTGAGACCAGCCCGGCTATAGAGGGAAGTTAAAGGGAGCCTTCCTCAACACACAAAGACAGGAGGCAAGGAAGAAGAGGATGGAAGGAAAGAAGAGAAGGAGGGAGGGAGAAGGAGAGGGAAGGGAAAAGAAAGAGAAAAAAGGAGGAACCCATACAAATGACAAACCGAAAGCACATTTGCAATTTATGTAGCAGAGATACAGGATGTCTGTGTGAGATGGGAAGGACAGTGTGGGTGCTGTCCTGGCCTGAGGCTCTCAGCACACAGGACACCTCTAGCTCTTAGAGACCACGAGGACATTCCACTTTCACTGTATCCCCTTGGTACTCCTACATGAACCTAAAGAACAAGCCCCTGCCTTATTGCCCTTCCCTGACCTCTGGCAGGAGCCCCAAGAGCTTGGCATACCCAAGGGAAACTCCACGTGGTCATCAAACATCATCTCGGGTTGGCCCCCATGGGACTTTGGCCGCTGTGCCGGTTCCACCCGAGCCCACAGAAGTCCGCCCACTCCCTCCTGAGGTGAGGACTGGAAAAAGTGCAAGTGCTTACTGGTGCCAGCCTGGCCTGCACCCCGACTCTAAAGAAACAAAAGAGAAGCCTGCCAGAGCCCACTACAGTGCAGCCCTCCGATCTAGAGGGTAGACCCGGTGGAAGACCTCCAAATGACACCAGGAAGAGAAACTCCCAACCTGTAAGATGGCCGGTACGAGTTCGTGTTCTCTAAAATTGAATAATGAATTTTAGGAACAATGGAAGAACAGGATATATATATATATGTATATATATGGGGAGGTTAGACAGGGTCTCGATATGCAGTTCAGGCTGGCCTTGGGCTCACATTGTAGCCCAGGCTGGTCTGGAACTTGCAAATGATTCTCCTGCCTCGGCCTCCCAAGTGCTGGGATTACAGAGTGTGCCACCATGTCCGGCTTTAAGAGCAACTATATTAATTGGGAGAAAGAAAGCTTCATCTGAGAGAGGGACAGAGGGGTTCTGAGTGAGTCCCCCTCCAGGGTAGACTCTGGTTACTGCAGCACCACTGCTGAGCTTGGCTTTCTCGGAACACTGTCCAGTGCACTTTAACCTCAAATCTGTAACAGATGGGCCACTGTGGGCTCCCTCTGAGAACTTCTCATGGCCTGCTCCCCTCTGCGGAGTGTTCTTTCACTGTAGTTAAACCTCTGCATTTGCCACTTCCTCTGTGTGTCCTCCTCTGCCCTTTGCTCAGGATACAAGAGCCTGGATATCAGGTGAGACTGAGGCCCTTGTCCTGGAATGCTGCAATGCCAGCTTCTACAAACTGAGAAGGAAAAGAACAACAATTACGTAGCAAAAAATGGACCAGACAGGTAAGGAGAGTTTTGAGACCAAAGAAGCCCAAGGTTCAAATGTGTGAAAAGATGTTCCACTCATCATAGGAGACAAAGTAAAATTTCTAGGAGACACATTCCCACCCGCAGGATGGTCATAAATGTAAAACCTGCCAGGGCCTCTGTTGAGGAAACCAAGGAAACAGACATCCTCATGCATTTATCATAGGCTGAGTGATGTCCCCCAAATTCATATGCTGAAACCCTGGCCCCCAAACCACAGACTGATAGCACTGGGACAAAGGCCTTTCAGTGAGGTGACTGAAGACGAAGGTGTCGTGGTGGCCCTAACCCAGTCAAGAACGAGGGACACAGCTGTATATGCACAGGGAAGGGCCCTGTGAATGGAGGGGACACCTCGCGAGAAGCCAAAGCTTGCTGCGACCTCAGGCGCCAGGGCTCCGGAACCACAGCAAACACGGTTCCACGGCCTCAGCCCTGGTCTGTGGGCTCCATCACGCAGCCATGGCAGTCACATGAGAATGCTGAGGGGAGCAAAACTGGGGATCTGGGGAACGTCTGGCAGTCATCCCTAGACCCAGCAATCTTACTGTACTGGAAGGAATCGATGACAAACGTAAACCAACAAAACCAGGAAGAGTTGAATCCCAAGACCATGTGTAATGGAAAAAGACTGGGAATGATCCAGAAACCTGTCAGCAGGGGACCTGGCTGGCTGAGTAAACAAACCGATGCTCACACAGGGAGCAAGGGAGAGGCAACCAAGGGGCAGGGACACCTGTCTTCTGCTACAGCAAACCCGGTTAAGTGAAGTAGGCTGCAGAGAAAGGGGTATAGGATCTATCATTTATCTAAGAAAGGGAAGTGTGAGCATGTGAACAGACTCCTATTTTTTTGAGAAAGTGAAGAGGAAACCCCAAAGGCCTTTGAGTTACTTGCAGATACAAGAAGATACTTGCAGATACAGATGGACAGACAGACGTCCATCCTCTGGATACACCTTTGTAGGTTTGGCTTTGGAATTATGGCCTCTCAAAAGTGTTGGCAAATTCTTTGGCCCTTCTGTCACCAAGAGAGGGTGTTCCCGTTCCCTCCTATTGAATCTGGGGGGCTCTGGGACCTCTGCAATGGAGGGAAAACAGTGGCAATGCTGTGGTGTAGTTCCAGGCTCTGGATTTAGAAGCTGACGCCTATGCTCCCCCTGGGCTGAGCTATAAGGACTCAGCCTGACCAGCAGTGTTTCTAGAAGTCCACAGCACCGGGAGGTCCTGGGAAATGATGTGAAGGCATCAAGGACAAGTGCCTCCACCAAGGACAGCTGCAAAGCATAGTCAGCCCTTGGCCAGGTTTGGACCTAGAACAAACAAAATGGAGTCTCCTGCTCACCGAGCTGGGCTGGGGTGTCACACAGTAGGAGGGCTTCAAGAGGAATGGCAGAAACTCCTCGGTGGCTATGAAATTCAGATCACAAAGAAAAACTCTAATTCATGCAATAAAGAATGAAAAGAGTGAAATCACTACAGGCGCTGAAAATACAGAAGATCATCAACACCTATTTTGAAAACCTCTACTCACATAGGTTTAATAACACAGAAGAAATGGACAGATTCCTAGAAACATATGAACAGCAAAGCTGGGTCAGGAAGATGTAAAACTGCTGAATGACCCAATTTCTATTAATGAAATTGAAAATGTAATTAAGTCCTTACCTACAAAGAAGAGCCCAGGCCCACACAGATTCACTGTGGAGTTCTGCAAGAAATTCGAAGAAGACTTAGTGACCACACTCCTCAAACTATTCAATGAAATTGAAAGGGAAGCAATCCTTCCTAAGTCATTCCTGGAAGCAAATATTACTCTAGTACCAAAACCTGAGAAAGACCCAACTAAAAAAGAGAACTACAGGCCAATCTCCTTAATGGACATAGATACAAAAGTTCTCAATAAAATATTGGCAAACAGAATGCAGGAAATCATCAAGAAGATTATACATCACAACCAAGTAGGATTCATCCCAGGCATGCAGGGATGGTTCAACATATGTAAATCAATAAATGTAATCCATCATATTAATAGAGCCAAAAGTAAAAATCACATGATCATTTCTATAGATGCAGAAAAAGCTTTTGATAAGGTCCAACATTCATTTATGATAAGAACCTTACAGAGAATTGGAATAGATGTCTTTACCTCAATATAATAAAGGTGATCTATGACAAACCAACAGCCAGTATCATACTAAATGGGCAAAAGTTGAAGGCCTTTACTTTAAATTCAGGCACAAGATAAGAATGTCCCTTATCACCGCTCCTATTTAATATAGTACTGGAAATACTAGCCAGAGCAATAGACAAGAGAGAGAAATAAAAGGGTAAAGATAGAAAAAGAAGTTAAATTATCATTATTTTCAGATGACATGATACTCTACGTAGAAGGCCCCCAAAAATCCATTGAAAGACTCCTAGATATAATAAATAAACTCAGTAATGTAGCTGGATACAAAGAAATAAGAGAAGCCACACCCTTCACAATAGTATCCAAGAAAATGAAATACTTAGGAATTAATCTAACAAAAGAAGTAAAAGATCTATTCAAGGAGAATTATAATACCCTGAAAAAGAAATTGAAAAGGAACTCAGAAAATGCAAAGACATCCCTTGTTCATGAATAGGAAGAACAAACATTGTGAAAATGGTCATTCTCCCAAAATTGTTACACAGATTTAATGCAATCCCAATCAAAATACCACTAGCATACCCCATAGATCTACATAAATCACTCCTAAAATTCATCTGGAACCAGAAGAGACTAGAATAGCAAAGGTAATTCTAAGCAATAAAGGCAAGGCAGGAGGCATCACAATCCCTGACTTGAAGTTGTTCTACAAAGCTATTGTAATAAAATCAGCATGGTACTAGAAAACAGACTTGATGATCAATGGAATAGATTAGAAAATATGACCACAACTACAGACACACTCAAGCACCTTATCTTTGATAAAGGGGCCAAACACATTCATTGGAAGAAAGATAACCTCTTTAATAAATGGTGCTGGAAAAACTGCTCTCCATATGCTGAAAACTAAAACTAGACCTATGCCTACCACCATGTACTAAAGTCTAAATGGATCAAAGATTTAAATATTAAAACAGAAACACTAAATCTGTTGGAAGACAAAGTAGGTAAAAATCTTGAAGACATAGGGGTAGGTAGAGAATTCATGAACAAGAATCAAACTGCGCGGGAAATACTTTCCAGAATCAATAACTGGGATCACGTCTTATTAAAGAGTTTCTGCATGTCAAAAGAAATCTCCAGCATAGTGAAAAGAAAACCCACAAATTGGGAAAAAAATCTTAGTGAATTCTGTCCCTCAGACAAAGGACTTCTGTCTAGAACATATAAAGAATTTTTTTAAAAAATCAGACCCCCAAAATTCAAAGACCCAATCCAAAAATGTTCTCAGTTCTCAGATGAAGAAATACAAATGGCAAATAAATACATGAAAAAAATGTTCATCATCTTTACTCATTAGAGAAATGCAAATTAAAACCACACTGAGATTCCATCTCACTCCAGAAAAAATGGCCAGGATCAAGAAAACTACCAACAACAAATGCTGGAGAGGCTGTGGGGAAAAAGGAACTGTTGGTGGGAGTGTAGACCGGTGCAACCACTTTGGAGATCAGCCTGCAGATTTCTCACAAAGCTGGGATTGGAAGTCTCATTTGACCCAGCTATTCCGTTTCTAGGCATATTCTCAGAAGAACTGAAAACATCATACCACGGTGATATATGTGCACCCATGTTTATAGGAGCACAATTTGTAATAGCCAGATCTTGGAAACATCCTAAATACCAACTGAGGAATGGATTAAAAAGATGTGGTATTTTTATACAATGGAGTACTACTCAGCTATAAAGAATGAGCACCTTGAGATATTTATAAATAAATGGATGCAACTTGAGACCATACTCATAAATGAAATAAATCAAATTCACATGTATAAATACTGTATAGTCTCCCTAGCATAAGAAATGATAAGAGTACATAAGATTTTGTGGTAATCATGATTCCCCATTATATTGCTTTGAAGTCTTACAATGTTTTCATTCATTGGTTGGAATGGTTTTATTCTGTCTTGTTTGATTTTATTATGTGTGATAGTATGAACAGCTACTTTGAAGAAAACTAGACATTAGGGCAGCCATTTCTGATTTAATATCATCTTGCTTTGAAGTCCTACCATGCTTTTGTTCTTCTGTTTCCATTGGTTCTATCATGTTGTGTCTTACTGGATTTTATTATGTGTGATGGTATAAACAAATTTTTTATGGAAAATGAGATATAGTAGCCATTGTTCATTTTCTGTTATTTGGTTCTGAATGTATTACAACTTTCATTCTCTTGAATGTTATGTTTGATACTATTGTGTATGAAAGTATGCTCAACTATTTCAAAGAAAAGAGACATTATGGTAGCTACTGTTGATGTCCTGTTATCTTATTGTGAAGTGTTGTGTTGCTTGCATTGTTGTGTTCCGATTTGCTTTGTTCTGTTCTCTTTTGTTTTATTCTCTTTAAAATAAAAAATTCAAATCACAGCAAAAACCAAAATTTAAAGAGCAGAAACAAAAAATGAAAAGAAATCTCACGCTGTATACACTGGTGCCACAGCCACCCAGAAGAACGTTAAAACAGGCAGGCAAAAAGAACTACAAAGAAGTCTTAGTTTTCAGGAACCATATTTTTTTTCTACAATTGTTGTTCAGAAACTGAATGTAAGCGTAGAATAAAATAAGCGGTGCTGTGTTATGTCATGATAGAAAAATATGTTTAACAAAAGAGAGTGTCAAGGTTTTCAAGGAGAAATATTGCCCCCTACACTGGTCACGACCTCGGTTTCTGTTAAACAGTGAGGATCTGTGGCTCTGTTTGCTGAAATGACCTAGAAACCAGGACCCCTTGGGTAGCAGGGACTGCTTTGGCCCCAGGGGGAGCTGCTGCTCCTGGTCTGGGACAGCACTGCGTAAGAGGGGCCTGGACCCCTGGCCAGACCAGGAGGCCAGGATAGCATAGCGGGGCCAGCTGTATAGTAGGGTCCCCTCTCCCTGTGCTCCTGCCGACCAGGCCGGCCAGGCCCCAGCATCACAGGCCCCAGACCCACACCACCCTCCTCCCGGTCTCTGTCGCTGTCTCCCTCCTTCTCTTTCTTCTTCTTTTTTCCCTTCCTCTCTCCTTTCTCTTCCTGCCTTTTCTCTTTCTGTTTCTGTTGCCATTTCTTCTTCTTTCTTTATTTTCTCCCCTCTCCCCCCCTCTCTCTTGCCCTAATTCCCACCTGAGGCTAAGCTTCACCCAGGTGACCACATAGCCCCTTGTCCACTCTGTCAGCCGTGATATAAAGTCCTGCCACGTGCGCTGTTTTGCATGAGACTCATACGATGAGAAAGGCAGGAAATTACTCTCTGCCTTGAAGATGAGAATTAGAGGTGGGTGCACACCAGTATCCCAGCACACAGAAGGCTGAGGCAGGAGGATCACTGAGTCCAATACCAGCCTGGGCTATATAGTAAGTTCAAAAAACCAAAAAAATTAAATGGAGATTAGCCGAATTCCAGTGCAGGCTTCTGGGCAGATGAATGGATACCGCATGTAGAGCTGGGTGCAGGTGTGGGCATGCAGGTTGCTCAAGGGTGAGAGACAGCGCTGTCTCAGCTTACAGTCTGCCGTCGCAGTGGGCCTGGAACACAGTGCAGCGGCAGGAGCAGGGCAGGAGCTCTGGCTTGGCCTCAGCTGGACCCTCTTCTGCCTCTCTGGGCCCTGACAACGTCCACGCTCAGGGTCTGCCGTCAGCTCTCGGGCCTGTGGCTTCTCCCACTGCCTTCCACAAGCCTCCACGCTACTTGGCATTTTATCTCTCCTAGCTCTTGTGTGTTTGCCTGAGCTCTCACACAGCCCTGCAGAGGCTGCAAAGGTCCTTGACCACGGCCGTCCCTGGGAAGCTAACAGACAGCTCTCCCTGCAACACCCCCAGATCTGGATACACAGGGAACTGACACTTACTCGGACTGAAGATGCAGCTGCCTGCCCCACCGACTCTCCTTGTCCCCTGGACACCACACACCTTGGGTGCAAATGTGGCCACTTCTCCTCTAGCACTGTCAGTCATCAACCATGCAGCCACTGCTTCCGGCGAGAACCCTGGAAGCCCTGCCTGACTCACCTTCTCCTCCCCTGGACTGCCTACCATTGGAGGGAGGCACGAACCTTTCTCTGTGTTCTGAAAAGCGAAGTGAGGCTGGCTAGAGGCGCCGTTTCCCATGGCTTCGGTGCAAGGTTCCTGCAGGACTCAGAGAGTGGTCCAGGATCGAGGCAGGGCACTGAGCCCAGACACAGGGACAGCCAGCTGTGTCCTAGGGAAGGGGAGGCACAGTGTTAGTTCAGGTGCACCAGGTCGGCTGTGAACCACATGGCCCACACTGCTGCAGCCCAGCAGAGCTTCTCTCCTGCACACACCCTCCACAAGGCACCTGCACTGTTTTCCCCTTCACGGCTTCCAGTCACCTAGAAAATCACCGAGGCATCTGTCTCACGTGGTCAGAGCAGTTCATTGTCACCTTTCAACTTTCCCATCCCTCCGGCTGCTTGCCAGCCCCGCTTCCGTCTCCTCCAGGCTGCCTGCAGAGCAGGCCGGGTTCTCTCCTTGGCTGTCCCAAACCCGTCTTGTCACCCTGGTTACCCATTAATCCTTCTAAGCTACTGTTTCCAGCGCCTTCAGTTTCAGAAAAGCAAAGCCCTCTGTCTCCACACATGGCATGGTTCTGTGTCCTGGGCTCCCACATGCTGGACTCTCCTGCTGTCTGTCTCCTGGGGCTAACTGTCCCATATCCATCCCTCCTCCTCCTCCTCCTCCTCCTCCTCCTCCTCCTCCTCCTCCTCCTCCTCCTCCTCCTCCTCCTCTTCCTCCTCCTTTTTTGTATTCCACTTAGAAGGCCTGCTACCCTCACTCTGTTCCCTGGATGGTTTAACCAACTCTTAACAGTCTCAGCCACGGCTTCCCACCACTCACCTCTGTGTTCCATCCAGTCGTCCTCGCTGCAGCCCACACACCAGCTTCCTGCTGGACACTTCTCTAGGGTCCACAGTCCCCACATCCCATACAGAATCACCTTTCCAGCCGGGCCGCTCTTCTTTCCTCCCTTCGGCTCTTTACTGAGACCCATGCATTTTTGTCTTCTTTGGAATGTTCTTCCTAACTCCTCCTCACCTGGGTAGCTCTACGCACTGCTTAAGGCTGGAGTTAGGCACTGCTTTCCTCTGAGAAGCCAGCCTTCCGTGCCCTCCTTGTGCTCCTGCACCCCCTTCTCCTGCCCCAGTCCCTGGATACTGTAGCATCCTTCAGCATCTTATTTCCATGCCAATAGACCGAATTCCAGAGACAAGACGGCCTGGGAGAGCATCCATCCCTCACCCCAGGGCTGGCCGCAGCACCTGACACACCCGGAAGTTCATCAAAATTAAACTCTTTGCCAATCTTATTTTTACACAGCCAGCGTTACTCTAGCTCTTCTCCAGGGGAAAAATTGTGATTCAGTGTGAATTACAGTTTTTTACTTTTTCTTTCCCTGGTTTCTACCCCTTCTTCCTTCTTTCTCTAGTTTTGAAGGTTATGGTATTGGAGATAGGCAAAGCATTATTACCTTTTCCTTTGCAAGCTAGACCCCCAGCCCCGGTTGGCTTATTTTGAACAAATAGCAAAAGAAAAAGATTACGATCTCTTTTTTTGTGGATGCAAAATTGCTCCCAGTTACACGAGGGATCATGAAATCAGAATCTGAGGGTGGTGCAGTGGGAAGGCATCCTGCCCAGAGAGCTGCCCCTCTGGGGACCTTCAGGGCTTGGGGTTGGCAGGGACTTGCGCAGTCACCAACACTTAGCTGGCTTCTGTCCCTGAGTCCCTGCCCTGCTGACTCCAGCTGCCCCGAGACAGTCTGGGTCAGAAGCACACAGGAGTAGCAGAACCCCAGCTCTGCTTCTGTCGGACCCTGACACCTAAACTCTGGAGATCTGTCTTCTATCTGTGTGCCCTTGAAAATAACAATATACATAAAGTGCTTGATACACAGGAAAACCTCAGAGGGTTGGATGAAGGCTCTCATACTGCAGGTGTTTAAAATGTGAACAACCAAAAGCTTACCCCTGACTCCCCTTGAGGACCCACTGGGAGCCGCCCTGCCCCCTAACACAGCCTGAATGGCAGACAGATCCCTACCCCTGCTGCCCACTGACACCTGTTTCTCATGAGTGTACAAATCCAAAATGTCACTAAGTACAGTCGTGTGGCCAGTCATCTACCACATAAGAAGTGATAGGGACAGTGACATGGCACATCTCTGGGATGAGGGCTTAGTAAGTGTCACAACCAGTAAATGGGGAGACTGAAGTGAAGGCTTTCATCAGGCAGAGCGTCTCGGAGGAAGCAAGAATATGCTCTCCTGAGCATGGGATGGGCACGGCCCGGCTATCACTGGAGCACCCAGGCGCTGGCAATGCTGCTGGGGGCAGGGGATGTCTGTTCCTCTGTTGTGTAGGGGCAGAAGTCACTTCCCCTCAGGGTTAACACAGGGGGACCAGGTGACAGAGGAGGAGTCCTTCGCAGCATTTGCCATTGTGTTTCTTAAACAGTCTCTCAAAATCTCTGCAAATATCTCCCCGACTGTGCCTGAGGTACACGGCACATAATCAAAAGGAAACTGCAGGACCTGGTGAGTAGGGTGCTTAGGTACCAGCAGGAAGTGTCTAAAACCCAAAGTGCGCACCACAGGGTCCACAACCACCACCTCAGTAGATGGAGCCAGTAAGGTTTTCACGCTTACCTTACATAGCTCTTTCTAGCCTTCACCCTTAAAAAAATTTTTTTTTTATTTAAAGAGAGAAGGAAAAAAAAAAAAGAAAGGACATAAAAAAACAATGCAGTAAAAGGGTACAAATAATACAGTATTTCTAGAAAAAAATATATACAATATGAAATCACCAGTTAACCTGCTAAACATTATCTTCCCAGAAACAGTTGTCCATATCACCAAATTAAAGCATATAAAGTGAACATTCATACAGTAGAATTGGAGACAGTTCCGTTCAATGATCACCCTTAAAATTTAATAAACAAGGGTAGCTCAGGGATAGAGCACTGGCCCAGCACGCAGCCGGCCCCAGGTTCGATTTCCAATCCCACCAAAAAGGATTATACATATATAATAATATTTCCCGAACATTTGCATATAAGAACAAATTTGAAAGTGGATCTAACTAAGGGCAGCTTACATATGACGGTTTAGGAGAAAGGGAAGGTATTTGTGGATGACTAGAATCTTCCTAAGATGGTCTAGAAGTCATGAGAAGACGAGTGAAAAGGAAACATGAAGTAAGTGATTCTTAAGGGAAAGACTGAGCAAGCGGAAATCTCCCAAGATGAGGACACAGACGGCTTGCAGCAGAAGATGCTCCCCACTCCACCAGCTCTCTCCCTTCCGTCAGTTGCCCCAGTAACAGTTCCAGTTCAAGTTCCTGTTACCTTTGTTTCTTAGAAACAGATGGTCCCTGCAGCGCACGGTGTAAGGTCCAAGCCCAGCGGACAAGCCATTCGGCCTGTGCTGCCTTTTTGCTTATCCCATATAAACCCCAGACCTCCAGGGATCAGGGCCTGACATCTTGAGAACCAGTTGGTTCCTATCAGTGCCCATAAAATAAATCTGCCTCAGAGTCCTGGGTGTCGTTTCAGTGTCCCTGCTTGCTGTGGCAGGTGACAATGTTTGTCCTGCTGCTTGCTTCCCTGCTAGCTATCCTGCCTGGTCATTGCCACAAGCGTGTCGCATGGATGAGGTCCCATCCCTCTGGAACCTGACTCATCCCACCCCGGTATCTGCAGTTTTAGAGACGCGGGCCGGGGTTTATTGCTCGCACATGAGGCAGGGGCTGGGACTTCCCCTGACCTTGGTCCCCGTGCTAGACTGCACTCATCACCTGTGGAAAATGAGATTGCGCCCTGTACTCTACTTTCTGTCCTCTGGGCCGGAAAGGACAGTCTTACCGTAGTGTGCTGGTGTCGCTGTGAGGCCCCAGAGGCAGGAGCCTCTAACACACACGTGTGCCCTCCATGCCACCTGCAGAGGCTGAGGTCTCCCGAGCCCGCAGGTCCAGAGTGCAGGTGCTGCCTCCAGCCTTTTCTGCTGCCTTCTGCCAAAAAGTCAAGGACCACAGAGCCTGGCTCTGGGCTAGTGCTGGGGTGACTACGGGTAGAAGCCACTGTGCAACCAGGCCCAGAGTGCAAGAGATGGTGGCGTCTCTGTATAGCCCGCCTTGCTGTTACAGGCTTCTCTTTACCCCTCACGCTGCCCTGCCCAGCTTAAGCCACCTCAGTCTCCGGATTAGGAGACTGCATTTCCTGGCTATCTGAGGACCTGAGCGCCTTAACCCAGAAACAGGACAACTGACAGACAGAAGGGAGGGACAGATGACCTGGCTCTGGAGCAGGCCCCGCCACCACCTGAACCTAAAACTCTCCTCCCCCTGGGGTTCATTTCTGCTTGCAAAGCTTGATTTAAAGATCTGCTCTTTCTGAAGGATTTTCCTTTAGGATAGTGTAGTCAGGGTTCCCAGGGGAGTAGATTTAATACAGGACACATAATTTATAAGACTGTTTTATAATAGTCCCCCAGAGAAGGGTGCAGGAGATGTGTCCATGAACTCAAAGAATCCAGCCGAGGGCCTGGATCCCTCAGTGATGTCCTCCATGAGTCCAGCTGGAGGCCTAAAGCCCAGGACAATGTCTCATGCTAGTCTGTATCAAGGCTCTGCACTGAGAAGGCCCAAAGTCCAGTGGTAGAAGCCAGGAAGTCTGGCCAGTGGGGCAAAGGAGCTGTCTCAGGTCAGCACTGGAGCCAGGAAGAGACGCTCAAAGTAAGGGCCAGAGCTCCCCTGAAAGGTCCACAGTCCTCGGGGACTGCAGGGACCTGAGCTTCTCAATGAAAAGAACAGCGGGGTTCTTATCAGGAAGCCAGCAGGACAAGCTTCTCCAGAAGAAGCAACAGCACCTATCCCCCCCACCCCCCGTCCAGTTCTCCTGCGGCAGTGCTCAGGGGGCCCTCCACACCAGCACCATGCTGCCTCAGTGTGGCTGGGTGTCACAAGTGACCACTACTTAATCCTCCACAGATACGGTAGAAATTATTAACAGTATCCCCACACAACTTTTCTTTCTTTTTTATCCCTCTCCTTCCTTTTCCTTTGCCCCAGGGCTGAGCATCCAACCCAAATGTTTGGGGACAACTCACTTTTCAGTTAATCTAAGACGTGCTGTGTGCATGCTTGTAGGGACTAAATATTCTATGGCAGTTCCCAAGGAGATTTATGTTCTGTTTACTTAACCTACATCTAGGAGCTTAACCTTATTAATTAGGCTACTCAAATCCTCTTTCTCCAAATATATTCTTTGTGCTCTGCCCAGCTTTGAAAGAAGTGTTTTTGAAGATTCTTAAAATGAGTATAGAGGTGGCAATTTCTTCCTGATGTTTGTTTTGTTTTGTTTCGTTGAGACAGGGACTCAACATGCTTGAGCCCAGTTTTCTAGACTTTGGAGATTTTTCATTTGGGGAACATTTTCTCAGAAGCTCCCAGTTGAACTCACACTGTACAGCCCAAACTAGCCTCAAACTCACGGTGTTCCTGCCACAGCCTCCTTCATGCATGGGCTGCCTGCCTGGCAACTGTTTTGGTTTTGAGAGGATTTTTGTTTTGTGTCTTTTTGAGACAGGGTGTCTCTATGCAGTTCAGGCTGGCCTTGAGTTCACTTTGTAGCCTAGGTTGGTCTTGAACTCGAAACAATCCTCCTGCCTCAGCCTCCTGAGTACGGGGATTACAGGCATGAGCCACCACGCCCGGCTCATTTTGGTTTTTTAAAACAATGAACATATATTGCTATTCTTTTTTATATTAACTTGAATGATGACAGGTAAAGATGGATCCTTTATCTGATACAAAACAAATTCAGTAAATGTTATGACTTTTTTTAAAAACGCGTTTTCAACCAGGTAGAATTATCCTGAAATATTTTCCTCCACCACATCTGTAGATTTCAGAGATTTTTTTTCATCACAATTAACAGGGTCCTGGGGAAGCTGGGTGTCACAATGAAGCTCACACAGGAGTCATCTGCAGGCTGAGACCTGCATGCCTGGTACCAAGGGGATCTGATGACAGGGGTCCCGTGGAGGCCGCAGTCCAGGTCTGCCTGGTCTCTGAAGCCCACAGCTAACAGGGTTTTCAGTTAGAGGGGACAAGGGAAGCCCTTGACCAGCTGGCTTATTTATTTTTAAGTTTCTTTAAGGAAAATACTTTCCTCCCCAAAGTCCTCCACAGAAGCTCTGACCCTGGCCCCCACTTTTACATCACTCATGGGTGAGGAGCGGCCCCAGAGGCCACACTGTGAGTTAGTGCTGGGGCCAGAGGCATAACCCAGGCTCCTAACCCCGCGGCCAGGGCCACCCAAGCAACCAGAGGCCTGGTCTGTCCTCACTGCCGTCCAGGCACTGTCATGGGGTGAGCACTCTTTCTGGAAGGAAACAACACCTGGAGAGCTTTTCTAGTCCCTGAAGCAGCAGTGGACACAAGAAAACCTAGCAAGTCAGAAAGTAGACAAAGTCTACCTTAGGTCCTCAGATGTGTCTAGCACTTAGAAGGCTGAGGTAGGAGGATCACTACTACTAGTTTTCGGCCAGTTTAGACTGCACTGTGAGCTCAAGGCTGACCTGGACCCTGTTTCAAAGAAAAAGAAAGTCCAAGGTGCGTCACCTGTCTTAGGTGCTGCCTCCCCGTGGTCATGCTTTGTCTGGGTGGGAACCCCATGCCTCGGAGCACAACGCCTTGTCTTATGTGAGGCCGTTTTCGGCATAACCATTGAAGACATACTCAGTTCACCTGATAGAAAGAAGACCTGGTGTAAAGTCAGCAGAGCCTTTGATTCTGCTCACATGCCACTGAAATGATATTTGACCACAGGTCAGCAGGTCTAAACTGAAAGGAAGGTACTGGTGACATTATCCGAGGGAACTCCGGCCCCAGACGGTAGAGCTGGTCAGATACACTGCTGTGTGAACGGCCACTTATTACAAGGCCACTATTTACAAGGGTCCTGCTGCCTGCTTTGCACGCACGGCTTCACCTCAACCCTTTAACTGTAGCAACAAAGCACTTAATTCCTTCTCTGAGCTGTGGCCTAGTAATCCAGCACCGGTTACTCTCCAGGGGCCAAAATGCAGAGATGGAAAGGGGATTCAAACTCAGATGTCACACCCTGCTTTCCCAGGGTTTGGGATTCCATCACACCTGCTCTCAGAGAGCAGAGAGTCCTTGTGGGTCCCGGTCCCCAAAGGTCACTCAGGGACTCACTTCCCACCAGCCCCTTCCTTCTGCTTTCCCACTGCTCACGGCATCACCAGGTGCAGCTGTCCACACCCCATCTCTGATTCCTATTCTGTCTTCTTCATCAGCAATGAGCCACCATAAACCAAACCAAAATGCACACGCAAAGATCTTACAACATAGAACAGAGGAAATCTTCAAAATTGGAAAAAAAAAATGATGCGTATCTCTATTTTTTATTTCTCGTCTTTGAGACAAAGTCTCACTATGTAGTTCAGTCTGGCATCACACGCTTAGAGATCCTCCTGCCTCGGCCTCCCTAGTGCTAAGATTACAGGCATGCAGCACCATGCCAGATATGTACTGTATCTCAGTTGAAGCAATGGCATCAAATATACTAATTAGTGAGGAAAAAAAAAAAACAAACAGGAAGGAGGGAAGGTGGGAAAGAAGGAAACAAGGGAGGAAGGAAGGGCAGGATGCATGTGCTATGGTAAGCCAGTACAGCTCATGGTTCACAGAGGGACCTGGGTGCTGAATAACTGTAGACTATCTGTAAAATCTTTTCGGTGCTGCTCTAGGTTTACAAAGTTGGACAGACGTGCTGGGTGGAGGGCACTGGAGCCCAGTGCCAGCTTTGTGTCTCTAGGGAATGCACTTCCCCTGTTTCCTGGCAAGGGGTTGTGAGCCAGGAATGGCCCAGCTATTGGTGCCAACGGTGATGCTCCAAGAGACAGAGGTGCAGATTTTGGAACAGGGCTGCAGGCCCTGGGTAGGGTCTAGTCCAAATTAGGAGAAAAAGACAAGGACCCAGTAGTGGAAGAGTCTCTGAGAGGAAATGAATGTAATCACATCAAACCTACGGATGGGGGGGGGGGATGGATATCATGGGGTGCTGAATTAGCCAGGCTTGGAGCCAGAAAGGAACACCCTGCAGATTTCTCAGGGAGCAGCCTGCCTGTCACCAGATGGAAGAACACACAGGGACCCTGGACTCCTCCACCTACAGACCCTCTAGGAAATAGACCAACCTCCATTCCAACCAAGAGACCTCCTTGAAAATGCAGGCCTCCCGCAAGTTCAAATGGATTGAGCTGCAAAGTTGAGATTCTAAAGCTCGCTCTCCTATGTGATGGTAATAAAACATAAAATAATGCTTATTTCGAGCCCACTGACACATTCAGGTACTTTTCTAGGTGTCACGATTCTCATTTCTCACTAGCAAAACACCCTAGCGTCCCCTAAGGAATTATTCATGTCTCACCAGTGACCAGGAACGAGGAGGAGCCTGCCTGGGAAGCCGGCCTGTCTCGGGTCGGCCAGGCAGGCAGCACTCTTGTTTTGGCTGCCCTGTGGTCACTCATCACCAGAATCCTTCGGGGACTCCCATGGAGCTGACACGGGTGCTCCCACTGCCGCCACCAGGTAACTGGCTTTTATCATGAATAATTTGCCTCATAAGGGATAGGAACACTTAGAGAGGGTGTAAATCAAAGGGTTACCTCAGGAGGCGGACAGTCACATTCCCATCCACTTTCGAAGTCACAGACTGTATCTTCACCTGGGTCCTACGGTAATCTCCCACGTGCACGCAGATAGACTTGGTACACACACGAGTACGCTATGTTATGCGGAGGTTGTTGTAGGTTGTGTTTGGGTTTTACAAAACAGATGGTAGGAAAAGGCATCAGGAAGAGTCTGCAGATGTGAGATGCTGGCAGTTCTGGTTCCTCTGCTCCTGGGATTCTCAGAACACAGCAGGGGAAGGGAGGAGCGTGTGGCTGGGATGCCGGGACCCAGGAGCTCAGCCTTTGCAGGAGGCCGGTGCACTCGGAGCCCGGGCTGGCCTTCTGCCCTGGGTGCCAGCTCCAGGTTTCCTCTCTTGTATCAAATTACTTAACGTGATTCTGCCTAAGCCACTGGACCTCACACCTGCAAGGACAGGGCTCTGCCACAGGGCAGCGGCTCTGGGCCATTTCATTTCACTTTATTCTTTATTTTGTGTTATGTGTTTATTTCCTCTTAAGGTCAGGTCTGGCTAAGTTGCCCATGCTGGTCTTGGCCTTGGGATGGTCCTGCCGGAGCTGCTGAGGAGCTGGCATTCCAGGGTGAATGTCCAGCCTAGGCAGGGATTACAAATTAGAGGCAGCTGCCTGCCAGGAGAATGCAGAAACCCAATGAGATGCTAAATGGTAAAAGCCCCGGGTTTGAAACCCAAAGAGAGACTGGCAGAGTTCTGTGACCCTCACCAGGACAGTGATCCCGGACCATGCAGGTCCTCTGCTGTGGTGAGTGTGGGGTGAGTATGGGGACGACCCTGGGGCCATGGTGCTGATGGCACTGACTCCCAGTCTACTCCGCTGCTCAGGGTCCCAGAGCCTCCCATCTGGGCCCTTGGCTTCCTAGCAGTGGGCATTTCCGCTAGTCCCTCAGGCCTCTGAGCCCTCCCAGCCGGAGTCCTGCTGGAGAAACACAGAAAGGCCACCCACCTCCTATGTGGAGAAGTCACCCTCTTGCTTTACTTGCAGAGAAAGAGGCGAAGGATGAATGCACGGCTTCTGTTTGCTGTGCTCACACCCGCGACTCCCTGCACACCATGCGTGACTTCTGCTGTGCTCTGCACATTGTCTTGGTTCGTTCCTCCTGCGTATAGAGACACTCAGTCCTGGGGGTGGTGGGCCTGGGCTCATGAAAGCCAGGGCTCCATGCACATTTGCACAGCTCCTCCTGACACAAGGGCTGCTCTGGAACAAGGAGCTCTGTGTAGAGGGAGGTGGGACACTGTCCTGGCTGAGAGGAGCCGGGCTTCCTGCCCTGGGCTGCCCTTTCATCACAGGGAAACTGACAACCCTGATTCCTGGGTCCCTGCCCCCAGATCTAACTTCACTGGTCTGGAGTGTGATGCAGGCCAGGGAGGCTCCGAGCTCCCCAGGGATTACTCCAGTGGGCAGGGGAGGTGGGACCCACTCGGGGAGGGAGGGTGCTCTTGAGCTGGCCCGGCTGGGAGCAGTGGCTGGCAGTGGAGACAAGGGCTTCCCCAGGCCATGGGGTAAGCAAGGCCCTGCTGAAACAGGCACTGTGGTCAGGGGAGACACGGGCACCTTGAGGGAATCCTGTAGATTCTTCATCTTGCTCCAACCGAAGACCTGTGACTGAGGCTGGTGCGGTCAGATGCAGTTGCCGACCTGACTATCTGAAGAGCCCAGCACTGAGCTGGGTGCCAGAATCGCACCCTTTATGCAGTCCTCCTCTGCCTCAGAGGGACTCAGAGGTCAAGCCCTCCCTGGGCACCATGGTGACCATAGCTGCAAATTTCCTATCTCCGTTTTTCTTGCTTTATTTTCACAGGTATGAAACTTCCAGCATGAAATTCATTGTGACCCTATCTCAGTCTGCTTAAGCTGGCAGGTAATTCATCTCTCTCTCTCTTTATTTAACCTCTGCTAAAATGCTTCTGTCCTTCTAGGAAGATAGGATTTAGAGAAAAAAACTGCCATTTTTAGAGTGATATTTTCAGGAATATACAGGGTCCCTCTCCTGGCCCACGGCCGCCACTCAGGAACATATATGCAGGACTGGAATACTGTCTCCAAGGGAAAAGGGAAAAAGTCTAAGGTGAGCCTGGCCTCGAGGTGAACATCGGTACTGACCACCGCACGCGTGCAGGCATAGGCGGTTTCAGGTCTGAGCCTGCCTGGGCACTGTGGCAGCACAGAATGACCCCTCCATCCTTTCTTTCCCAAGAGTCCGGCAGAGAAGGCCAGCATTAATGTGCGCAGGGTTCATCCAGAGTTATGGAATCGCATGTCCGAGATTCCAAATTCCTCAGTTAGCAGACAGGCGAGAAGACTTTTCAGAGTACGTTAGAGAGCTTTCTCCAGGCAGAGATGAGGTGCCAGGGTCCGAGGGCCAGGCTATGCGTCCTAGAACCTCTGGGCACCCTGTGCTCTGCAGCTCCTCACAGCTGTCCCTGCTCCCGGCTCCTCTCTGGCTGTCCAGAGAAAACTTGTTCTCATCGCGGAACCCAGAGCAATTTTTCTAATTTCCTCTAAAAATGTTGTATGACTATCTTTCACAACCTTGCAATAGACTGAAACTTAACGTTTGCTGATAATCAAAAGTCACATAGCTGCTTTATGTCTATTTGATACTTAAAGTGAGTCTTCTTTTTTAAACTCTTGTGCATTTTATTCAGGTATTTGTGTACTTCTCTCTTTTGTTTGACGTCTAATAATTATTTATTGAAAGTGATGATCAAATGAATCCCAGACCCAGCACACACTCAACATCAGCTCTCACATCCCTGGGTCCCCTTCACCTCTGTCCCAGGCCCTGGAGCACAGGGGCTTAGTAGAACTCTACATCATCAGAGTCTGAGTCAATGCCTTGGTTCTGAATCTGACTTTGCTTGTGGTACAGACAGGCCGCCTACGCACTGGTAGTGGCCTCCTCTGGCTTCTTGTCCTCATGTACGCGAATAAACCGAGGGAAGTGGAGGGAGAGCCCCTTTTCACTGTCGACCAGGCCCTGGGCAACAGGGTAGATGGGGGAGAGACAGAGATGGCACACTTCACCTCCCACACAGTATTGGGGTCCAACCAGTGGTCAGGCGCCAAGGCACCATCTGCCCGCACGTGGGGGCGTGGGTGGGAAGCACCAGGGCCTCCAGGCTCTGGTAATGCTCTTCCAGCTGCTCATTGCTGAAGCCCGTTCCGAGGTTGCATATGGCCTGTAGCTCCTCGCTCTCCTCATCATAGGCAGCCAGCAGGAAGCCCCCATAGTGGCTGGTCCACTTTCCCTGGCCCAGGTAGGTGCCTATCACCACGAGGTCTAGGGTGTCACCCATGCCATCGAGGTAGTCCTTCTTCAGCTTGAGCCAGTTGTGTGACCTCTTGGCAATCTCATAGGTGGCATCAGCATCCAAGGTCTTTACCATCAGCCCCTCGCAGGAGTCTTTCACTGACTGTTCCAAGAACTCAGCAATCTGCTCCATGTCCTTGGTGTCCAGAGAGGTGGCGAAGACAAACTCGCCTTCTGTCTCTACAACGTTCTCCCAGAGCAGCTGCTGGCATTGGGACAGGGGCTCACGGACCAAAGACTCTCCACTGAGGTAGATGAGGTCAAAGGCACATGGACACACCTGCACCTGGATTTCTGCAGTGTCTACTTCTTTCCGTTTGCGAGTGGTTAGCACTTGTAATGGCTGGATCTGCTTTTTTTCCCGGTCCCAAGCCACAGCTTCATGTCCAGGATAAAGGATGTGACTGAGGGGAGTTTAATCTTGGGGATGCGGCTGATGATGTCGGGGTACTTCCCCATGTTGTCTTCCTGATTCCTGCTGAAGATCTTCACCTCCCCACCTTCTAGAAGATGGATCTGTGCCCTCTACCCATCGTATTTGTACTTGCAGGTAAAGGCTGCCTCCTCAAAGCGTTTCAGGACATCACTGACACCCCGAGTGGGATGGGCCAACATAGGTTTCAGAGGGACCCCTGGGCTCAGCCTGCAGTGCTCTGGGAGTCGCTCCAAGCCATGCTCCAGCAGCATAGGGATGATTCGGTCCAGGTCAGGCACCTCGCAGAATGTCTGCTTCAAGATCATGCCTTGCTCCTCTAGCCATGTCTTTCTGGCCTCTGTGGTCTTGCCTGTCCCATCATCCACCATGGCCAGAGGGAATTCTTGGCCTGGGAATTCTTGGCTCGCAGCCTGGGAAAGGGCAGCCAGCACCGACTGCTTGGCCAACCCGAGGCGCAGCCGTCCACTCAGGGCCCTGGTGATGAACGGGGCTTCTGAGTGGCGGCAGACAACAAAGCAGCCTTTGATGATAGCCATCTTCTTGGTCATGGAAGCATTGCCGGTGAGCCGGGCAATGTCCTGGAACTTGGAGAAGACCCCAGAAGCGGTAAGAGGAGGTGGTGGCAGCATCAGTCTCTGAGTACTGCGGCTGTTCTCAGCCACCAGCCCAATGTCTCCCCTCTCAACAGCCTCAGCCCGGACAGATTCCAGATGGTGGCCTGTGGCCTGGGCCACGGCCTTGAGAAGGACACCATCACCAACGCCAAGCTCTAGGCCCTGCTGGGGAGGCCCAAGGCAGTTAAGGGTGAGGTAGAGGACAGGGAGCAGGTCTGGAGGGGACAGGGCCACCACAGAGGGCAGCAAGTTGCTCAGCGTTTCCACCATCCAGAGCCCAGCAGAAACCTCCTCAATCTTCTCAAACGTCGGTGCCACAGCCAGGGAAGGAACCTTCTGCCCTGTCTCCAGCAGGCATACTCCATGGGGTGGTAGTTGTTCTTAGCAGGATTGTAGCTCACTGGGCCCAGGGATCCCTTGGCCCCCTCTTTTCCCGCGGTACCTGACTGCTCTTCTTTCACATGGGTTTTGACTGATGGCTTCCGGGTTGTGAAGAAACTGCTGAGGGTCCTGGAGACTCTGGGGGCAGCCTTGCTCTGGTTCTTTACCTGTGGCTGCTGCTTCTGGGGAGCTTGGGTGTGGAAACACCTTCTGTCTTTGCTGGGGCTTCTGCTTTTGGGGTTCTGGGGGCTCAGGGGGTGTCGAGGGCTGATCCCCTCCTCTTCTTCCTTCGTTGTTGCCGCTCCAGTCTCTGTTGGGCTTTCTCTTGGAGTCTCTGCTTCTTTTTCCTCCTTCCTCTTCTTAGCTTCTCTGTCTTTGTCCTCATTCTGATCCTCCAACACATCCTGAATTACCCGTTTCGGGAGCTGTTTCCAAGCTGTGAGACGCTTTGGTAGTCCTGATGGGGAGACGACCATAGGGGAAGTGTCCGAGAAGGGAGGGCTGTTTCCGGGACACGTGGTGAGGTTGGGCGGGGACCCCTGTGGGGAATCTGACCCAGGCTTCTGGTCTTCAGTGGGGCTGAGGGCTTCATCTTTTTCCTCTGCTTCGCTGCTCAAGACGCGCACGGCCTTCCTCCCTGACCTCTTCACTGGAGAGTCACTATCAGGCACCACTCCATTCCGCTCCCTCAGTGCCACCTTTGGAGGGGGCTCTGTCTCTCTGCCGCTGCTCCTGTTGGTTTCCTTCTCAGTCTTCTTTGCTTTACCCTCTTTGGTGGGGTAGAAAAATGACATGATACTCCACTGCATGATGGCACTAAAATTCTCCCAGGATTTTTTTTTTTCTCTTGTCAGCTGTTCCTGGTGCACGGCTGCCCCAGACACCGCACTCGCTTAGCACAATTGCATACTTATTTCAAGGTCAGTGTCTAAGAAATGTTCTTCGGGGACCTCCTGTGGACCTGCTCTCATTATCTCCTTTTCCTCTGACTTGCATTTCAGAATTACAACCCTCTCCCTCCTTTGTGTTTTGGGACCTGGCTCTTTCTGACTGAATGGGGAACGCTGTTTAGGAAAGTTGCAGGGGCAGCTGGGCATTCCGGGTGAAGTCGTCTCCGTTGAGAAGGTTTCTGTTTACTCCTCCTGGGCTGGACGATCTGACCGTGTCCGAGCCCACCTTCTTCTGCTGGAGGATGTGAGGATCTGAGCCAGGCCCTCTGGTTCACCCCTGACTTTCAAAGCCAGACCTTGGGGTCATCTCCACAGGCTGCTAATGCAGCCCCTTCCCTCTGCGGGCTCTGAAGTGTGAGCTTCTGTTCCCAGTTCTACGCACCTGTCACAGTCTGTACCCCATTTTCCAACACTACCTTTGGAATTGGCTATTGCCTCAGGAGAAGCGGGGAGCCAGCTTCCTCTGTGGGGTGTGTGCCTGTCTGCGGTCTCGGGTGCACACAACTGCCTGTCTGACCTCCTGTCCCTTCATGACCAGGCATCCAAGCATCATCTTTGTACAGTTCTGGTCTCCCCAGAAAGACTGACTCAAAACTCTAACGCGAGCAATTAATTTCCTTTTCAAGAAATGAAACACTCCTAATTTATTGGTCAACTGCAAAGAAATATGAATAAGACGCAGTTGGTAAGAAGTCAATGCAGGTTTTTAAAGAACGGCCCTGATTCACAGTTCTTGCTGTTTGCTTTCTTCTCCTGTCAAGAACTCACAAACCCGTTTCTGTCTTGCTGTCTGTTTCCTTAGTGGAAACCGCCAGTCATCAGAAAGACCATGACAGCCCCGTTGTTTCCACTTCCAATGGAAAGCGATCCTCTCCATCTCCTGGTCCTCTGGGCACAGTTGCCCCCACCAGAAGAGGCAATGGTTGAGGAGTGAGGGTCTCCAGGACCCTTACAGCTCACAGCAGCCTCCTCCTCCGAGCAGCCAGCTGATGTCACAGCTGAGGAGCCAGGTTACCATCTCCCTGCCCTTCACCCCCGGCACACCCTTCCAGATGCAGGCTGCAATGAAGGTTTCATGTCACTGCGCGAGTCCTGGTGGAATATCTTTACCATCATTATCACAGCGCCAGGACAGCAGCAGAGAAACTGGAAGCGGGCTCCTTTCATTCCGGGTGGTCCTACCCTACCTAGGAATCAGGGCTTCTATAACAAATGAAGTGGGGGACAATAGGGGAGGGCAACCCCTGATCTCTGCTGAGCTTGGGGAGAGGGAAAGTGACAGAAGGCTTCTGTTTCCACCCCCTAGCCAAGGCCCCCAAGAGGCTGCTTGGGATATTTGCAGCCAAAGGAAGCACCTGTGTCAGAGAGACACACATTGATGAGGCTGTGAGGATTAAGCTTAACATTCCCATGTGCCTGGAAAGGAGGGAAAGTTCAAAGTTTCCCCCTGTTCTGTCTATAGAGATGCACACCACAAAAGGGTAAGCAAGATTTCACACATCTCACCTTCTCTCTGGGTGAATATGCAGCCCATTTCCAGGAATGGGACCCCACCCTGTGTGGCTTTTATCCCGCACAATAACCACATCTCTTCTTCCCCCTTTTCCTCTGCAGAGGGAGGCACTGCGTGGGCTTCATGAGGATTGGGGTGTCCTTTGGGAAGCCCCCCAGCTGCTTCTCATTCCTGCCGGTTGTAACAGGGTCACACCTGCAAGGCAAAGGGACTGGAGGGAGAGCAGGAGATGCTCAGCTGCTTCAGAGAAACGAGTGTCAGCACATAAAGGACCTAAGAGCCGGGAATCGGTACCAGCAGGGCGTGAGTTAGAAATGAGGAAGACCCAGGCATGGGGCACACTCCTGCAGTGCCAGCCCTCAGGAGGCTGAGACAGGCGCATTCCTAGGGCTGTAGTGAGTTTAAAGCCAGCCTGGATTACATAATGAGACCTTCTCTCAAAAAATAAAATGCAGAAAAACAAAATCCCAATGTTAAAGCAAACCCACAGCAGACGATGTGTGGATACAGATCTTCAGGGGCCCTCAGCAACGTCCACACAATTCAACATCTGCTGGACTTTCTCTACCAGGAAGAATTGTACTCTGTCTGCATCAACCCTTTCCATGCTCATTCTCTGGATAGCTTTGAGCCTGAAAAAGTTGTTCTTTGTATAGAGTTAAAATATGAAGTTTGTCTATCTCTTTGAGGCCAAATTAAGCAAATCTAATGTGTCTTCTCAATGCTTTCCTTTCTCTTTCTTTTTTTTGGGGGGGCGGGGGTACCGGGGATCAAACTCATGACCATGTACTTGCAAGACAGTTGCGTATGCCACTGACCTAAATCCCCATTTAGAAAAGCATTAATATCTAAATAAAGATATCTCCCAGGTAAAATTGTCTGGCACCAACCCTTCTTTTTTTTGACATTGTTTGATTTCTAATATCCTAGTCATCGTTGCTAAACATTCTCCAGCTTCTCTGTGGTCCCTACCACCAAGGAAGTTTCTCACAGTCACGCACACTAGGAGAGATGTGATATTTAAAATACCAAAAATGGGACAATTGTCACCTGTTCTCCAGATTCTGCCTAGTATCATCTGGGGCCATTAGCATTGGTGTAAGTCCCAACTAAGTTCTCTTCACGTCCTGCTGAGAACGTGTGTGACTCTTTTATGGACCTGCAGGCTTAGGCCTAAGAAAGGACCCTGCATGACTTTTTACCATGGGTCTCACTGGCCCCAGATCTGTGATCTCACACTGACATCTGTGACCTAGATTCCACCACACAGTGAATGACAGCTGAGTAGTCCAGCAGGGTCCCAGGGTTCTCTGCTCACAGATCGGCTCACACCACAAATTATATCTAAGCATTTCATTGGCCTACGGCCCTGGGGAGACAGAACAGGACAGGCTATGGCTCCAATCTGGGGAGTCTCTGTTTCAGAGCAGTATTTCCTGGAAGCTAGTGTTTATGTACAACATCTTGGTTTATATACAATAATAAACTACATTTGTACTTGCAGCAGAAATCTTAAGCCCTTGAGCTATGGCGTCTCAACTAAAGTGGTGCAGGTAGTAAAACGGGCATTGGGAAAACACTGCCCTCTATGTACTTGAGTTCCAGCAGTACCCAGGACCAATCCAACTGCCTTTGTTGTAAGAGAGGTAAAAATAACAGAGACCCAGGAAATCCCAGAGGTCCTCATGCAGAGTCCATCAAGTGGCTTGACCTTCAGTAACCTTCTGGAACCTTCTGGAAAGTTCATCAATATGGAGAGCATCTCATACATATAACTACATAACAATGAGCTCTGGGAACATCCTTGGCACGAGAAAGCCCTAGAAGACCCAGCAGCCTGTCACTCCTCCCTGACAGTCTTACCTTGAGATCCAGTTAGAGGCACCCAGGCTGGGTTTGCAGTTCCTTTCAAAATCTGAAGGCTTGGTTTCTCAGTGGGTGTGATGGGCCCTGACACCACTTCTCAGCTCGTGCCACTCTTCTTGTGTGCGCTGGCCCTGACCTCCCTGAGCACATCTTCCTGTGATCCTCAATACACAGAGCGGCCTTTCATGCCACCCCCCCCCCCGCCTTTGGGGTGCGCTTTGCACTTCTCGCTCCTTGGACAGCAGAGCCTGGATCTGTATGCTGGACCCAACAGGCAGTAACAGAAGCACTGGGGGAGAAATAGCACTCGGCAAAACGCATGTTCAGGCTGTGGAATGAGTTCTGTGCCCTGGAATAATGGAAGGAAGTAGGGGAGTAAGAGGGTTAGGTTCACGCTTGGGGGTCACCTGGGTCATGGGAGTTTCCAGTACCAAGGAAGTGACTTCCATCCCAAAACCTTCCCGCCATGATTTTTTGTTTTTTCTAATGTCACATGCTAGGTAGGACGGGGCTGAATCATAGTGCTTAAGGATGTGCGTGTGATGGGATTTTTATGATTTTTAGCATATTTGCTAGAATATCAGGGCTTTTGTTTTTTCATGAGTGCCCAGATATTTCTGAATTTCCAGGCAGTCCTGGATAGTGTTAAGACATCACGAAGATGGAATGTGAAGATGAGTCAAAGCGAGAAGGACTTCGTGACGGTGATGGGTGGCATCATCTGAATATACGGGCCCCCTCCTGTCTCCAGGTGATTTTGGAAGCAGTAGATTTGGCTACAGCTACATATTCCTATAAATGTTGTGCATTTCATCCTGCTCTCAGTAATAGGAACAGTTGTGGGCACTTTCAGGCTTTTGAAGATTTCTGCTGGGCATCGAGAATGAAGAATTGAACCTGACCAAGTCTGGAGGTTGTTTTATGGATCAGCTTTTGAAAGCATACCCTACTTTAAATGAGCCAACAAGTGCGTCTCCTAACGATCATACTGGTCACTCATAATTAATACCTGTGTAATGCCTTCTGCATGAAAAGAATTATCCTACGCACTTTGTTTATTAATTTTGATTGAAATCACTGGGATCTTCCCCATATTTGAGTTATAATTCACATGCTGTAAATCAATTCATCATTTAAAGTGATATTGCAGTGTGTATTAATGCAGACATAAGGTTCACTTGTTCAGCATTTTCTATACCAAAAGAAAATTTGTTTCACCTCTTTTTGCCTTCTATTATCTGGCAAGCATTCTGCTTTGCCTTTAGGGATTTGATTATGAGTATTTCATTTCAGTGGAGCCATGTAATGTTAAAAATCTATTTTATTTAGCATAACATTTGTAAGGTCCTTCTGTGTTGTAGCATCATCTACAGTCATACCCTTGTTCTTGACTTGTTTGAAAATTGTCACATTTGGTACTCCTCTGTCTTGACGCTACAGTTTTGTTCAGGCACTGGCCATTGAGTTGGTAATGGACTTGCATTGTCAGTGGCCTCCTGGGGACTGTCTTGTGAGTTGCTGTAATTCCAGCCACAACTGTGTGTGTGCTGCTTATTGTTTTGGCGCTCTCCTGCTTCCTGTAACCGACTTATAACAAACCCCAAAGCAGCACTGTACTTGTTCCTTTTCACGACTGAATGAAATTTCTGTGTGTGGCTCTTTGTGTTTATCCGTTCATCAGTTGATGGGGATTCCGTGAACTCCACTTTTGAGCTATGAAGAATATTTCCGCTATGAGCATCCTCAGATAGGAGTGTGTATGGACTTCTGTTTTCATTTGTATTGGGTATATTCCCTTTCTGAGTCTTAGGCTAACTTTCTAACTTTTCTACAGGCCTCTCTTCCACTTCACATTCTCACCAGAAAAGGAGGAAGTGTATCCCATAAGAAGTTTTTGTTCTCTAAGTTTTTAACTATTACTTAAGGTTTCGTTAAAGCTCTTGTCCAATCACCACAGCGTCGATGTGATCAGCTTTTTTTAATCTAAAAACTGTTTATGGCATCCTGATTATTCATGATATTAATGATATCATGATAAAGCTCCAAGAGAAGCAACTGCATGTTTATCAGATGTGGCACTCAGGAAGCTATTAGATATCTTTTGGAATCACTTGGGTTGTGCTTTCTAAATTAATTGCATTGTGAAGAACCTGTGGTCTTTGTTATGCATTTTCCTTATTTTTCAGGGCTAACTTTAAGGCTAAGCATGGAGTCAAGCTTTCTTCTGGGTTCCATGTGCCATACTTGATGAGTATAAAATTCAGTTCTCTGAGTTTTGTGTGCCTTATTAATTACGGAGGGAGATATGTTAGCAATTTACCAAAAGTAATAGATATGCCAAGTTTGCCTCTAGTTCTTCAATTTTTGCTTTTATATTTGGAGATTTTATTAGATGCATAGAATTTTAGAGCTGTTTCCCCCCCCCCCACAGGGAAATTACTCTTGTGTGTTTATACTCTTATTTTTAATAACTCCTTTTGTTTTGTATTTATAACTAACATATCTATAATGCTTGTTTATATATATTCCACCCATTGACTTTCTGAATATTTATACCTCTTTGTATATTTCTTGCCAGATATTTAAAAATCTAGCTGCAATTTTTTTTTTATCGGTACCAGGGATCGAACTCATGACTGCCTGCTTGCAAGGCAGGCGCTTATGCCGCTGAAGCTGCAAATTTTTGAAGGACCTAGTTTACTTTCGTTGCAGTGATTAATTTTTAAAATTTATTTCTTCCAATTTACTATGTGTTTTTTCCGATTTTCTAACTTTGCTTTAAATGTTTTGTTTCTTTTTTCCCATGCTGCCATTCCCTGTGTACTTGCTGGGTGGTGATCAAGCAGAAATCCTGACCTAACTGCAGCTGTTTTGTCCAAAAAAACTCCAGCCGTTCTGTTCTCTGGTACTGGACCAGAGTCCAGTCTGCTACTGGACCAGTAGCTAAATCATATGCTTTGTCATCAAGTTGAAACTTCTGGGAACGTGCTAAAAGCAACTTTGCTAGGTTCAACTACGCTCACTGCACAAGATACCCACTGTACCGTGGCTTTCAGCTCAAGCTTATCTAATATTTGTAACTTCTGTTTGCCACCCTATTAAAAAAAGAAGTTCTCTTTAATCAGTATCTCAGTCTTTGGAGATTACTCCTCTCAGGTCTGTTGGCATTAATAAAATTTCTTCTCTTCTCCTGAGCTCCTGGCTATGATTAACTCAATTTTCCCACAAAAATATACTAAAAAAACAAATAATTTATTAGGTTTATTTATTTATTTTTGGTACCGGGAATTAAACGCAATACCTTGGGCTTGACAGGCAGGCACTGTGCTGCTAAACTAAATTCCCAGCCTCATATTAGATTTAGAAATAAAACAAAAACTACCAAAACATTAAATAATCAAGTTTAATAGGAGCAGAGATTGCTGGGATCTAATGAAGTACATTTCAAGGCTTTGTTTATTGTGTTTTAAATGAAACCAGGAAAGCAGATGAGCAGTGCTCCTCCAACAAAGCCCTCTCACCTTTGCTGGTTGCTGATGGCTCAGGTGATGGGTGGGGACACAGGAGCTCCTGTCACTGAACCTGGATGCCTTCTTTCCTGACTTGGCACAGGGCTGCCTTGGCTTTGGCACTTGAGCTGTGAGCAACTTGGATTCCTCTGCCAGGGCCCAGATCCGGTGGGAAATCTCTCCCATCCTCCTCTGCTGCTGCTGGAATCTGGACTGCTCCTCTTGGACCTCTCTGAGGAGCAAGGGTATCTGCTTCTGGAGTTTGGCTCTGTCCCTGGCCACCTGCTTGCAGGCCACCTCCAAGTGCTGGGCTTGCCTGGCCTCCTCCTCCAAGAGGGCCTCCTCCTCCAGGCAGGCCTCCTTTAGGGCTGACTCTAAGGCCTGGTGCTCTTTTTGAAGTTGGCTGAGCTTGTCTAGGAGGTGGCACCTTTCCTGGATGTGCGCTGACATCTTGAGAGCCAGCTGCTTCTCTCTCCTCATGGCAAGCTGGCTCCTCAGGGAGCGGAACATCCTCCAGAGAAGCAGGAGAAGGGACAAAAGACCCACAATGGCTGCATCCTCCATGGCCAAGGCTGCCGGGGCAGTTGCCTCTGCCCTGAGTACTGGCCTGGAATGTTGGGTGTTTGGGTTCAGAACCTGGCAATAGAGCAGACCATTGCTGAGCCACTGCAGGGGTGGAGTGGGGCACCTGGGAGCATTCCCTGGTGAGAATTGTGTGCTCAGCTCTCCACTGCCACGGAATCCTCAGGGTTTCCTGTTACACTTTCTATTCCATGCCAGCACTGGTGAACTTGCATGTGCCAAGTTGCTGGTGAACTTGCTGGTGAACACCAGCCTAGGAACTTGCATGTGCTGTCTCCAAGTCTCCTCTCCCCACCTTTGGTTCCCACTTGGCTGGTGCCAGTTGGCATTAGGGAGAGGGTAAGATCACTTTTCAGACCTAGAGTAGCAAAATATCCATGTGTAAGAAATAAATCTTTGAGACTCACCAAAGTACTGACCAAATACTTTATGATGTCCGTGTATCTTGACACGAAGAAAAGTTATTGGCTGACAAAATAATGTTGTTACCTACCCTGAAATAATGTTTTCATCTGAACCTGCAAATATCTATGGTGTGTCCCTGGTTGTGTCTAGCATTGCTTATTTGTCTTATTCAAATGCTAGGAAAAGTTGGTAACTCCTGTGTTTAAGTAAAGACACTCTGAATAACTTGATCAAAGGTGCTGCAAAACTGCATATCATTAGCAACTTCCTTCCAGAGAGCTAAGAAGGTTAGTCAGTGAAAGCAGTTTCCAGGGGTCCCAAACCCTGCTGCTCCCTGAAACTGGGAAGGAAAGATCACTTTTGTGACTAGCAGCAAAACTTTTTCTACTGCTGGGCCTGGTGGAATCCCAGAGGCCAGGGCTTTTGTGTTTGGAGCAAAACCGGATGGGCTCGCCATCTGCTGGCTGGCGGGAGGTGGCACAGTGGTGGCTGGGGCCTCCTGCTCCTCTTGAACCAGTTCTCCCTGCTCAGGATTTGAGGAGTTGCTTGGCTCTCCCAGGGTGAGAGACTCCAGCAGGGGCTGTCACTCAGGGCCCTGGCCTTGGGCAGCTTGCCTAGCCACTTCCATTCCAGAGGACCACTGGAGAATGCTGATGTAAAATGTCATTCAGGGCCAGATTTTGGACAAGGAGGTCACAGGTGCTGCCGACCCTGGGTGGCAGCGGGGTGCAAGGTCGCTGGGGAAGAACAAGGGAAGCTGACCTCGCTTTCTGCACAGTGGGGATCTAGCGTAGCTTCAGTCCACTGCCCTTCCTCCTGCCTCTTGCAGCCTCACTCATGGTGGGGTGCTTCTCCCCTTCAAACCCTCCTCTGTCCTGTGTGCACCTGCGGTTACCTTATAGGAAAATATCACTTCTCCTGGGTGAAGCCCTCAAAAGGCAGACCACATCCTTCAGGTGCAGGCAGTAGGTCTGCTTCATTACAGAAGGACTTTCGTGGCCTCTGCCCCCACTTGACCCTTGCTGCTTGACTTTATATTGAGGCAGAAGTCCTGACCTAACTGCAGTCATTGTTTTAATAAAGCTGCAGGCATTCTGTTCTCTGCCACTGAAATCAGTTAAATTGTAGGAAACTTCTGGAATGTGCTAAAAACAACTTTGCTGCATACAACTATGGTCACTGCACAAGATGCCCATTGTACCATAAACCTCAGCAGCTTATCTCGTTCTTGTACCTGCTGTTTACCACCTATAAAAGACAAGTCCTCTGTAATCACCACCTCAGACTTCTGACATTACTCCTCTGGGGTCTGCTGGCATCAATAAAATTTCCTTTCTTCTGAGGTTTTGGCTACTGCTGATTCACTTTTTCACACAATGACAGAATTGTGAATAATTATGAAAATGTGGAGCAGTGCAAATGTCTAACGTCCAGCATGAGGTCAGTGTAGCTGTTCCATTTGAATATGTGGCTTACTTAACATATTCATATAATGTATATTAATGTGTCCTCTAGCCATTAATGAAACAGGGATTTCATAACACGCTCATGATATAAAATAAGCAGTGGGAAATGAGCACCAAACTGTGTCAACAGTTTACATTCGTGTGTGTGTGTGTGTGTGTGTGTGTGTGTGAAGACTTGCAGGTAAATTCTTAATTACCATTTTGCACTATGAGTTCCTTCTGTTGCCTTCAGAAACTGTCGGTGAATCCTTCCTTCTTGCTGCCTTGGCAGCCTGCTGCTTGCGGAGTAAGTGCTCGCCGTGGATGTTCGCAGCTTTGATGTGCTTTTGCACTTAGCCTTATTTTGTAAAGCATTCCTTGAGGGGGAAAAACCCCTCAACATTCATTTCCTCATTTACAAATGTTCTCATTTCTAAACAACTTACACATGTTCAGAAGAAATGGACTCGGATGCTGGGTAAGTTAGTGTAACACAAGGCTCATAAACAGACAGAGCGAGGACCAGAATCTTAGCAGTGTTTTCCTCTGTGCTTTCAGCTGCTCCCTGCTTAAGGGTATCTGCCAGGAAATTCATGCGGTGCTACCCCCCGGGGCGCCGCCTGCCCCATATTCTCAGTGATATTCTCAGTGAATGGGTTCCTCTGAGCTGGGCGCCCATGATTATGCTTACTGGGTACATTAAGCTCCTGTCCAAATCTGTCGCCCCCCAGCACTCCACTCTGTACCTACTGTTTGTTCAGCTACCAGTGTCTGCAGTTCCTTCCTTGCTCAGAAGCCAAGCGGGGCTGTCCTGTCTGAAGTCCTAGGGAATTACCACCGGCCTTTCAGAGTGGCTTTCCTGCCCAAATCCTATTTCCGCAGTGGGTGTTCCAGCTTTGGTAGGAAATAGTCCTGGAAGCTGACGTGTTGGGTGTGCTGGCTTGGCTCAAAGCTGGGACTCTTGGAGAATGACTGACTTCCCTTCATCAGTGGATCAGTCCATTTGTGGATTCATCGTCTGATGGCCTTGCTGGGAGGTGAGGGAGTTTAACAGGTAGGAGTTGGCTGGAGGGTTGGCCTTAGGGACTGTCTTTTGCCCCTGCTCCCCAACCAACCTTCCTCCACCCTCCTCTTTACCTCCTTTTCTTACTTCCCTTCTCCCTCCTTCCCGGCTGCCATGAGGTTAGTTCTGCCTCCCCCAGAGGCCAGAAATACTCAGGCCAAGTTTATGTCTGGGTCTCCCCGAGAGCCTCGTGTGTTTGGAAGGTGATGGGACCATGGGGGTGTTTCTCTTATCTGTGGGTTCATCCACTGATGTGTTCATGATTGACTTGCTGTTAGATGTGGCCCAAAAGAGTGAGCTCCCTTTGCAATTCTTGTCCCCTGGCTTCCTGGCCACTGCGAGAGAGAAGTCTTCCTCTGTGGCAGGCTACCACCGTGCCATTTCTGCCTAGGTGCCAGCTAACTATGGAATAAAAGGTAAAACCCAGGAGCCAAATAAACCTCTCCCCTTTCAACTGTGATGTCTCATACTGCATCTCAGGCTGGTAAAATGACTAAAACACTGGTTTCTCCTCTCTACACTACTTTTATTACCTGCCCCTCTTAAACAAAGTACTGCCCAGAATCCTCGTCTCAAGCTGTACATCTGAGGGAAAAACCGTATGACATCTACACGACAGCTCAGTGCTTAAAGGCAGGTTACCTAAAATGTGTACCTGGTGTAGCAAATACATAAATATGCCAATTAAATTTGGACATAAAATGAGAACTTGCAGTTTTCAAAGTCTATTCTTTCGCTAATAGGAAACAGATGGTTCTTACATCTGTTACACATCAAGCCTTTATTAAAAAGCAAAGCGGTCCATATCATACAGTTATGAAATTCTTGATTGTTAGGAAAGGCTCGCAGATGTAACATCTTCATTATGGAGAAGATGGTGAAGGATGAGGAGTGAATTCGCTATGGTGGAAGATGAAAAGGCATGGAATTTGCAGGTACAGGGACAGAATTCTGTAACATGGTACAATAAAATCAGAGACAGCACATTAATAATAACACATATATAAACAGACTTCCTTGTGACCAGGATGGATGCCTGGCACATGGTCAGTACACGTGGACACCACACGGTGAGAATGCACTTCACAGTGAAGCTTGTTTACACTTAGAGCACAGCACGCACACAGCGAGTGTGCACACCCATTTCTCCTGGAGTGTGTACACTAGTGCCTAGGAATAAAGAAATCTGAGAGGGATCTGACGTCCCAGAGAGTGACGCTCAAGAAACTCCTACGGAAGCCTCCCTGGAAGGTCAGCCACTTGCCTCCTCACTGGAAATTAGACTGAGACTTTCTTTTCATTGAGGGAACTTTAAAGAGCCAGCGTGAAGAAACAGGACTCTCTTTTATTGGCTTCCCAGCTGACGATTTCTCACTAACACTACACTGTCTCTCACTTCTCCTATTAGCTCTCAGATGGTCACATTGTTCAACACTTTTGAAAAAAAATCAGTTTTATTTTTTATTGAGAAATAGATCCCTCCCTAAATTTGATGAGATGTTCTCCTAACTAGAACAACTTGGGCTAGAACTGTGAAAATGGATGAATTTTCAGTACCCAAGCCTCCTTTGTATCACACTTCATTTATATTATCCATTCTAGTCTTTAAACTATGGCACACAATATTTCAGGATTATATACCTGAGCTGGTATAAAATAAAAACTTTGTTTCTACTCAAGCTTTATGAACTTTGAAACTTGCTCAAAATTTTCCTTAATATGAACATACTTACTGAGTTAAAAGGTTGAGTGCATACAGTAAAACTTAGCTTGTCCTACTAGGTTAGTTGTAACATTAACTCATCTGCAAATGAGTTGAGACACATGGGAAAGAGAATAGAGGGCCTCTGCCATGGTGTTCCTGTCTTACAGCCAGTGAACCACAGACGGACCCTCTACAACTGTGAAGCAAATTGAATCTCTCTTCTGTGAAGTGTTCAGCACTTTACACCACCGAAGGGAAAGCATCTAGTATAATTTTATTCTACAAATTACTGAAAATGTCTAAACTGGAAGCAAATTAGGGTTCCTTCCAATTCTTATGTTTTCTTAGAGATATCATTTATCCAGTAATTAATTAATATCAGTGCTTTTACCCACCGTATTGCTAATGAAATATAAAATATAAAAGCCCCACAGATATTAGATATGACAAAATATCAAAAGTTACATAGTATTTAATATGTTAACCATTCCTACAGACTCTAGTATAATGGCTACATACCCATTCTACGCTTTGTAGTTTTCTTCTACTTCATGTTTTCTAAGAGTTTACTGCAGGAAGGTAGCTGAGTTAAAATTTCTTTGTTTCTTCCTCCCTCCCTTCTTCCCTTCGTCTCTCTGTGCCTCTCTCTCTCTCTCTCTCTCTCTCTCTCTCTCTCTCTCTCTCACCAGGGCTGCACTCTCAGTCTCACACTTGCCAGGTAGGTGCTTTCTCCTGCTAAGCGATCCGCCAGGAAAATTCCCTTTCTTACAGGAAAGCTACTTTCTCAGCTCATGAATGGCACTTGAGTGGAAAGGGGACCCACCTTTCCTTCACACCCTGGACAAAAATGACAACACTGGCTTTGTGGCTGGAAGGGGAACCCGGCAGCCCCGTGACAGTCCTCCAGCTTTAGGCACAGTAGCAGCTGAGCATAGTACTCTGGATGCTTTTTTCTTTTCTTGAATCTAATATTTACATCTTGATTTCTTATACGCAAAAATGAAAAAAGTCTTTGATCCATGGGTAAAGTTTCCACACAATAAATTAAAGTGCAAATGATTAATAATCGGTCACAAAGACCAGCATCGTATGGCTGCTAGAGCATACAAGTAGTGGATTCTATGGCAACCGGGGACAGCCACTTTCTCCCCCGCTGGGTGACACACAGCGACACAGGTGTCACACGTGGATGTTGGAGCTGCAGTCTCCTCCTCCGCCTTCCAGGCCGTCTGCGGACTGCGAGGAGGAAGGCCGAGTGCTTCGAGGATGGGGCTGGCCGTGGAGTCCCGCCGGCACGCCCAGGCCGGGATGGGTAAGCTGGGCGGCGGTGTCCTCTGCCCCCCAGCGCTCCAGCTCTTCTCGCACCAGCTGCTCCATCTGCTCCCTGTGGATGTCACTGTCACGACCCAGTCTTTCATCCTCACAAGAGACAGAGAAACCAGGGTGTTACTGCAGGGTGATGTGCGTACAGAAAGCGCCTCAGGAAATCCGTGCACAAATAATCTATTTACAGTTAGATGAGCCTGGGGAATTACAGCAAGTACAGTGGTACCTCGGCTCACGAACTTAATTCTTCCCATGATGCTGGTTCCAAACTGAGTCGGACGAGAACTGAATCAAATTTCCCCATAAGGTCAACACCGAACCTAATTATTGAATTTGATTCAGTTCTTGTCGAATTTGGTTTGTGGACAGAAGTATAGAAAGAGTTAAGCTTGTGAACTGAGGTGCTATTGCAATAGCCCTTTTCAGTGGAGTAGATGTTCACTAAAACCTCCTCTCCAGCGAAGGCTGAACCACTGGTGTCCAGAAGGTTAGGACACCCACATCTCCAGACAATCACTGATGGGCAGAAACATCTGCCAGGGTAAAGGCTATAGGATACATCTCCCTGATATTTCACAGAATCAAAAAGCATTTCTGTTTCATAGGGAAAAGTATTTGCAAATGAAAACGGATGGAAACTATGTTGTGGATGTCTGTAATCTTTCTTGTTTGCATGTTTTACTCCTCAGTTAGAAAGCAGTGTCACCAATGTGGCCCATCACCAATGAGTCCCTCGTCTTGTGGTCAGCTGTGCTGTAGCTCCAGCTCCTTACCTCAGCCACTCCGTCCAGTAGCCTCCCCAGCACCTCCCGCCGCTTCAGTTTGGCCCGTTCCATGATCTCCAGCTTTACAATCACAGCGTCAATCTTGGACACGATGCTGCCGATAGAGTGTTCCATGCGGTCCACGCGTCTCACCAGGCTGTGGGAGACCAGACCTCAGCGGGGAAAGGAGACTTTACGGTCTCCACAGCCCCGCTGGCTGCTCAAACAGAAATGCCAGAGAATTTTTCTTAAAATAAATAAATGATAAAATCTTTGTCTTTTGTACTGTAGGGATGGAACGGAGGTCTGCGTACATGCTAAGCGAGTGTTTACCACTGAGCCACACCCCAGCCCTGCCACACTGCCTAAGTGGTTGCAAGCATAAGATAAACTCTCCCTTCAGGTTTGTGTGATGCCAACTGGAACATCTTTCTGCCAGTCCAACTGTATCTGGAGGTTTAAAAATCTATATCCATCACTTTCTTCAGATGTTTTAATTTTAGAAAAATTTCTAAAGCACCCAGATATATGTAATTTCTTAAAAGATATGAAAGATAGGAACTGGAATGTTGCTTTTTAATAGTGCATCACTAGAAGCTGCTACATTAAACAGTCAATAAGACAGACTGTTCACTTACACAATGAAATTTTAAGATGTCACATCTTAGATATCTAGAATGGTGGCATTAGAGTTCAACAGATTAACTTCTCAGTGAAATAATTATAACTGTGGAAAGTTATTTAAAAAATCCAAACATTGAAGTGCTCTAGAAATTTTAAGAGTATATACCTAATGTAAAAGCACTTATTAAAAAAGTCAACTACCCAATCAACATACCACTAGCATATCTCAGAAATCTAGAGAAAACGTTCCTAAAATTCATCTGGAACCAGAAAAGACCTAGAATAGCAAAAGCAATTCTGGGCAACAGAGGCAAGTCAGGGGGCATAATAATCCCAGACCTGAAATTATACTACAAAGCTACCATGATAAAATCAGCATGGTATTGGAATAAAAAAAAAAAAACAGGCCTGAGGATGAGTGGAACAGAATAGAAGATGCAGATGCAACCCCAAACACAGTCAACCACCTTATCTTTGACAAATGAGCCAAACATGTTCACTGGAAGAAAAATAGTCTCTTTAATAAATGGTGCTGGAAAAATTGGCTTTCCACATGCTGAAGACTAAAGCTAGACTCAGGTCTATCACCATGTACTAAACGAAAGTCAAAATGAATCAAAGATCTAAATATTAAAACAGAAACATTAAATCTACTGGAAGAGAAAATAGAAATCTCAAAGACATTGGTATGGGCAGAGACTTCATGAACAAAACACAGACTGGAAGGGAAATATTACAAAGAATCAACAAATGGGATCTCACTTTATTAAAAAGTATTTTCACAACAAAACAAATCACTAATAGTAAAAAGACAGTCCACAGGAGGGGTAAAATTATAGTCAGTCGTCCCCAGACAAAGGACTTATATCTAGAAAATATAAAGAGTTGAAAAAATCAGACACCACAAATTCAAAGATCCAATCTAAAAATGGGCATCTGAAACAAATACACACATCTCAGCTGAATAAATACAAATGGCAAATAAATATATGAAAAACTGTTCATCATCATTGGTCATTTGAGGGATGCAAATCAAAACAACACTGAGATTCCATCTCATCCACAGAAAGAATGGTTATTACCAAAAAATCAACTGATAAAAATGCTAGAGGGGCTGTGGGGGAAAAAGAAATCCTTCTCCAGGAGCGTACTGACAGGAGCGTAGATTGGTGCAGCCACTGTGGAAATCAGTATGGAGACTTCTCAAAAAACTAGGATGAGAAGTCTCCTTAGAACCAGCTACTCCCCATATAGGTATCTTCCTAGAAAAATCATGCTACAGCGATATATGCACACCCATGCTTATAGCAGCACAATTTGTAAAAGCTAAATCTTAGCAACAACCCAAACTGAGGAATGGATAAAAAAGATGACGTGGTTTTTCTTTATAAAATGGAGTACTACTCAGCCATAAAGAAGGATAGACTGGAGACTTTTATAGGTAAATGGATGCATACTCAGCAGTGGAATAAATCAGACCCACATGTGTAGACACTATATTGTCTCACTAGTGTGAAAAACTGATTGAAGTAGATATGACCCAAAATATTCATAAACAATAATTGTTTAGGAAGAAACTATTTAAAAGAAAAGATAAACTGAAGGAGGAAAGCAGAAATGAAGAAAGGGAAAAAGAAAAAATATATGTGTAGTTAAGATAGTTATACTTCTAGTTTCTTATAGCTCATTGAAAAGAAAGGTTTGTGCTAATATTGTTTGGATAAGGTATCATGCCTGCGCTCTGAATAACTATTACAAAGACAACTATATGCAATATGTTATTGTTGTAACTGTCCTACTAATCTGTTTTGAAACACTGTTTCATTTTATTTTTATCTTTTTTTTTTTTTTTTACTAGTAAAAATGGAACATGTAACCTGGGAATTCAAACAGTGGGACTGCAAACAGTTCTGTTCAACTGTCCAACAAAAACTTAGTAACATGGTTGTCAATCCTATACACTTAAACATACATGCAGTTATCCATATCTTTATTTATATTTAAGCAAACTAAAGCAGGCTAAAATTATTCTGAACAAAGAATAATAGTATTTCTAGATTTCACATCATGACATTCCGTGATCAGCACTGGGTACTGTAGTGTCTTTTTTTAAAATTTAATTTAAAGAAAGACTAAACAAAAAAGAAAATGGGTAGAAATAATACATAATTTCAAAGAAAAAAATAAACAGTAAGAAATCACTAGTTGATGATTCCAGATTGTCTTCTTACAAATAGTTATTCAAGATACTAAAGTGGAGCATAAAAAGTGGGGATTCAAACAGTGAGACTGCAACCAGTTTTGTTCAACTATCCAACAAAAACTTAGAAATATAGTTATCAAGCCTATACACTTAAACATACATGCAGTTCTCCATATGTTCAGTTATGTTGAGATTGAATAAACCTAAGCAGTCTAATATCACTCTGAACAAAGAATAATACTGTTGCTGGGTTTCACATTATGACACTCCAGGATCAGCACTGGGTATTTCAGAGTCTCTTTTTCTTCAAAGTATCTGTTCATTTCATCATGTGTCATAAGATCAGTTCTCATAAACTGTTTATAGATTCTACACATGCATGAATCTTAACATGTATTTCCATCCTTTCTGTATTAGAGGGTGAAACAAGACAAAGCAAGGCAAAACAAAACATATTCCTATAAATGCATGAAATGAAAAAACATATAAGACCGTTGTACAAAGAGTTCTATCATGGTTCCTGTGTTGTCTCTTGTTATCTCCAATAGAATTAGCTATATCATCAGACATAGTATAATTGAATATATCAGTACATAACAGTATTAATAAAAACACAATTTTGTATATAATGTAGAACTTCAAAAACTGGCAGTTATCAAATCAGAATGTGTATCGCAGTGAGTCTTGTCATCTTATGTAGTTGCCTACACTCTCAGACTTGATACTATCAATCACATCAGTTTTGAATAAAATCTTTTCTGCCTCATTTCTGCTATGCTCTTTTTTTGCCATCAGTTGTCTGCTTATCTTCTTCATTCTGTTTTCTGCTCCATTCATTGAGGCTTCTCTGCCATTATTCCTGGAATTCTAGTACTTTTCTCTCTCTCTAGAATGCCCTGGAATATTCTCTGTAGAGTTGGATTGCTGGTTGCAAATTTCCAAAGTTCCTCTTTGTCTTGGAAGCATCTTGTTTCTCCATTAATTTCTAGAGACAGTTTAGCAGGGTATATCAATCTGGGATGGAAGTTATTTTCTTTCAGGGCTTGGAATATTTCGCTCCAGGCTCTTCTTGACTTGATGGTTTGTGTGGAAAAGTCTGCCATTATTCTGATGGGCCTTCCTCTGTAGGTTATCTGTTTCTTGTCTCTAACAGCTTTTAATATTCTGTTCTTATATTGAATTTCTGGGATCTTGATTATTATATGTCTGGGTGTAGCTCTGTTTTGGTTGTAGGTGGCTGGAGTTCTATATGCCTCATATATCAGAATATTATTTCCTTTTCCTATGTTTGGGAAGTTTTCCTTAATTATTTCTGTGAATAGCCTTTGTAATTCCTTTGTTTATACCCCTGATTTTTCATTCACATTCTTTATTCTCAAGTTATAGATCCTCTCGTCCTCTTCCACCCTTTGTATTACTACTTGTTTCCTTGTTATTTCTAAAAAGTTTTCCCTTTCATACTCCCACATTGCAAAACTGTCCTCCAGTTTGGTTAATCTATCCTTAGTTTCTTTCAAGCTGATTTGCCATCTTTCCATAGAGTTTTTAATTTCCTGGTAATCTCTTTGAATCTGCTTTATATATTCTATATTTTTTTTATATTCTTCATCAAATGGTTCTCTTCTCTGAGTTCTTCCCTTCTTCTGTCTGTGTCTGCTTGAGGGGTGCTTAGTATCTCTCTTATTAATTTTCTTATATTTTGCTTTACCTGGCTAAATATGTCACTTTTGAACTCGTTTATGAGGTCCTGAATATATCTCTTTATGTCCACTGGTGCTGTGTCTGATATTGCATATTTGCTGTCCTCATTCTCCTTAGTATTTACCTGTCCTGGGTCAATGTTCTCAGGATTGGGACCTGGGGACTTCTTGTTGTTGCTTCCTCTTCCCATTTTTTTTTTTTGCTTCTTCCAGGAGGCCCCAGTTTCTTTCTTTGTTCTGAAGCACGCTGGCTAGATGACCCTTCCCAATGCAGTGTGCTAGTGAGTTGCAGACAGGGTCAGTGTATGCTGGCCCCTCCCATCCAGGTCAGTCAAGCTGCTGTGGCCTGCACTGTAGTACTTTGCGCTGCCTCCCCTCCGGGTCAGTCAAACTTCTGAAGCTTCAATGGGTTAATGTGGTTAGTGTGTGCCAACACTGAAGGGAAATGATTTCAGATAACCTATTGGGTCTCAGCCAGGTCACGTGACCCAGGCCTAGCTCACTCCACCAATCCCATTCAGGAAGGGAACAACTGACTGAAGTCGCTGCTGCCCCTTGTATTTGCCAGTCCTTCCAGGTCCCGGAATGTCATCCACCAGAGCCCCCCTTTCTGTGGAATGGCTCCACTCCCGTCACTCACCACAGGTCGATGTAGGTACTGTGCCAACTTAGCTCTCTGTTCAGCTCTCTGACTCCCAACCTCAGTGTGACTGCGCCTCCAGTGAGTTGAAGCGGCAGGACCTTGGACAGCTTGGCAAGTCACCTGCTGCGGCGGGAACACTGAACCTTTAGCTGTTCCAATAATAGCACTGGGACTGTACGTTTGATTGGTTCTTCTCACCTTAGTTTCTTCTTGAGATGAGAGAAGTCATCTCCCTCTGTTTGGGGCTCCCCACTCTGTATTATGTTCAATTCTAAGTTGACTATCTCAGGGAGCCTCTGTAGCCAGCTGTTATCTATCTGCTATCTTTGCTCCTCCCCTATTTTTAAATTTTTTTCTCATTAAGCAATCAACTAAATTTCAGTAAGAAGAGAGTGTGTGAAATTTAAGAAATACAGTCACACCTCCATTTGTGAATGCTTTAGTTTGCAGACAATTTGATTCACAAACAAAAGCCTTAGGCCAAGTTTTGCTTCGGCTCACAAACTTACATGGAGTAGCAAACACACCCATGGCTGCGTTCCCCACACAAACACAGACAGCAGTCTTTTCCCAGATCGTAAAGCAAATTAACTTTGTAAATCGATGTGCTACCATATCTGCAGAAGTCCTATGTGGAAATCTCCACAACTTGGGGAAAAATGTATGTCCAAGAAACTCATAGAACTGAAATTAAGTTAAACCTGAAACGCCTACCAAGACATACAAATTTAACATGTTTCAAGGCAAAACGATGTTTAAAAGTATTTAGAAATATTTAAAAAGAGCAAGAAAATGGACTCCTCTTGTGCAATGAACTCTCAGTGAGATAAACATTTGTTTATTTGTAAACAGAGAAGGAGGCAAACATGCCCAGAAGAACCCAGATGGGGAGAATTCACCGCTAGGAGACCTGCTTTAAACGAAACACTATAAGAAGATCTTTATGCTGAAAGCAAGTCCCCAGAAACTAATTAAAACATTTATGAAAAACAGGGAATACAAACAGCCACGTAAGTATAAAACATACTATAGATAATATCTTTTCCCTCTTTGGTATCAGTTTACAAAATAGTTGTATAAGATTTGTATGTAATCTGACTGTTGGACCTGTACCACACAGAAATGTAATGTACTTCACAATAGCTGGCCAGTGGCGGTCAGTAAAAGCTAGGTTGTACTGGAGAAAGGAAAAGACACCAGACAGGATGCAAGACAGAAACCTGAGTTCTGAAGCATATGAGGGAGTCAGATACGGTAAGTAGGAATATCAGTACAGCAAACACTATAAACATAGAACTTATCTTTGCTTACAGTGATAACATAGCAAGGCAATGCTGCATTTGAAACAGCTACTGAAGAATACTTCTATCTACCTAGCACAAAAAGGGGAGTGAACAAAAGGAACTAGAGAAGACTGTTCGATACGTCGCTGGTTAATTACTAGAAATTAGCAACAGATTGTCATAGGCCGCTCTGCATTGCCTAAGCATTATAGCAACCACTAAGAAAGTAACTTAGAAACTGCATAAAAAGTTAAAGGAAGTCAAATGGGACACCAGAAAATATCTACTTACAGCCACAAAGGAGGAAGAGGAACAAAAGAAACACAGGACATACAGAAAACAACAGGTAACACTGTAGATGTAAATCTGTACCAATAACATTAAATATAAATGGATAAACCAACCACAGAGACAAACTTAAACATATGCCGTTTACACGAGATACATTTATATACAAAGATACAAACAGGTTGAAAGTGAGAGGGTGCCAGATGCTACATGAACAGCAGCCCTGAGGCTGGAGTGGCTACAGGAGCATCAGACAAAACTTTAAAAAAGCACATTCTATTAAAGGTAGGGTGAACCAAACTACCTTATAATTAAAAACAAGATCAATGTACTAGGGAGAGACATGAAATCAGAGAGTTCTAATATCCACAAAATAAAATCTTACAGAACTGAAGGGATAAATCCAGCGTGGTGGCACACACCTGTAATCCCAGCACTTGGGAGGCTGAGGCAGGAGGATCGTTGCAAATTCAAGATCAGCCTGGGCTACAAAGTGAGCCCAAGGCCGGCCTGAACTGGATAGAAAGATCCTGCCTCAAAAAGACCAAGAAAAAAAAAAGAATTGAAGGGATAAATGATAATTTAATAATAACTGTTGGAGAATTTAATACCCCACTTTCCAAAGTGGAGAAAAAAACCAGCAGGAAAACAGGTGAGTTGAATAACATTATAAAGCAACTGGACCCACAAAACCTCTATTCTCCTCTACGCACAGAAATATTCACATTTTTCTCAAGTGATCTTCCAGGGTGGACCATACATGAAACCACAATAACATAAGAATAGTGATGAAAACACATGACAACTAGTGAACGCTGTGGCTGGTAGGAAGATGGCATACTTTAATGCTTTATTTTGCTTTTCTTTGTTGATTCTCCTATAATAAACACATTTTTTTATAAAGAGAAAAAATTACTAATAAAAGTAACAGAAGAACTGGTAACTGTAGTGGAAAAGACTGACCTGAAAGGAACAGGGGAAGAGGGGAGCAGCTGTCACAGAAGGACCCTGGAACCCCAATCTGGCCCCTTCCTTCAGACTTACACTTGAAACTCCTCGTAGGAGACCCCGCTGGAGATGCTTCCCCTTCTCCTGGAGCTGTGGCCACTGTCCTCGTCATCATCCTCCTCAGAGTCATCCAGGCTCCTTGGGAAACTCCGGTTGCTCATAGGCCGTGGTAAGGAGCTGTGGTCCAAGTCCAGGTCCTCCTGAAGAACACGGGGTCGTCACGGGAGAGCAGGCACACAGGACCCACGCGCATGGCTGGGGTCGTGGGCAACGGGAAGTGGGTGCACACTGCACATCCAGGGCAGTGGTGGTGAATCTTCTAGAGTTTTCCACGGTCGTACACAGCCGTTCACCACCACGCCACCTACTATGTTCTCATGTCAGTTTTGTATCACTCCTTACTCTGAATTTCTTACAGTCACACTATTTTATTTCACCTTACAGAATCATTACGTCCTTTTTGGAGTAAGCTTGATACTGATACCCAGATGGAAAGAAAGGGAGAGAGAGGGATGGAATAGCCCACTGCTGGAGTAGGACCTGACACATGGGGAGGGCTGACCCCAGGGGAGACTCACTCTCTCTTTCTCCAGGTCATCTCTCATCTGCTGGTGCTCGTGTTCGGTGAGTTCCTGGTCTCCGTCCTGGTCATACTTGGTGAAAATTGCTTCAATCTCCGCATCAGTGTGGCCTTTCCTGGAAGGATTCGAGAGGGCCCGATGAACCCATCCTGCATGGGTGCAGCCCAAACTTAGAGACGTCAGAGTGCGGGAGCAAGGCAAACAGCACTGCACGGGGCTAGTCTCCAGCACATTCTAGCAGATGCCTGCCTCTGGGGAAGAGTCTGTCTCCGAGTGCCCGGGCCCCCAGGCTCCGACACAGCACCCTCCTGTCCTGACCGCCAGGGCTGGACTCCTACCCTTTGAGATCCTGCCGAAGTTCATCGAAGTTCAGCTTGCCTCCCCCTTGCCGCAGACTCCCTGAAATGTCATCCACGGTGCTTTTCTTCAGCTTTAGTTTGACCAAGGCTTTATGGTAGCCCTATTACAGAGGGAAATGACAGGAAGTCAGGAAAGGGAAGAGAAAGGGAAGGAAGGGAAAAGGGAAGAAAAAGAAAACAGGGCAAAAGAAAAGGATCCGGTTTAGTATACTCTCCTGCATTCACTCTGCCCCCTATTCATAAATCCAGAAGCTGGTGGGGCCACTCAGTGTGTGTTCATCAGTGAATAATGAAAATACAGACCTGTACGGGAAGACCCAGCATTTTTCAGTGAGCAAGAAGAACTAAGGCCCCTTTCCTCATGTATGTGCTCCACTTTAGGTAACAGGAGTGAAAATCATCACCTATTCCACAGGGGTCTACCCTGGAGTACAGGAATATACACTGTTCTACAAGAACACCAAGAAACCCGAGGCATGGACTGCTTATTTATTGTCTGTTTAGCACTTTACTATTGAGAGACTAGGTCTTGCCATGTTGCTTAGGCACTCTCCTGCTTCAGCCTTCTGAGTAGCTAGGTCTACAGGGTTGGGCTACTGCACTATGCCTGGCCGTTTAATTTTATCATACCTCATAGCTCTTACCACCCTATGAAAAGCAGGTTAAAAATCCCAGAAGAATAAAGGTGAGGATTTCCCACAAGCAAACTGCAGTGAAGGGCTGTAAAAGCTAAACTTGTTCACGGGAATCTAAAAAAATCAACAGAAGAAATTTCGACTGTTCTGTGACCTTTAAAACTTTTAATCAAAACATTACAAAACTCCCTTGGCATCAGTTGTAGATTTAGAGAGAAATAGGCATAAACTTAATTTTTTTTAGTACACAGAAATTTAAAACATTACAAACGCACTCTGAGAAGCCCGTGAGTGCTTCTTGCCTCCCCATGTTACTTCCTCAAACTATGCCCTGAGTGTGAGCTCAGCAGAAGCCCAGGCACTGTCAGCACCTGCCTGAAAGCAGTGCCGTCCTGGTCACTGAACGTGATGGGCATCTGTCACCTAGGTGACAGGTGAGATGAAGACCGAAGAGCCTGGAGTGTCCTGTGCACTGCTGCCAGCGATCTGCTCTCAGAGCTCAGATTTGAGCCATGTTCTGAAGGCCTGGCACTGATAAACAAACCCAGGGTAACCCAGCTTGGAGCACCCCACAACCACATCGTGTGGAGTGAGACGCACACAGGGGAGCTTGGCTAAAATGCAGGCCAGTGCGGTGCAGAATTCAAGACCGTGTGAACCTTAGGTCTCACCCAAGGGGCTCTGCTGGAAGCTGAAGCTTTCCCCACATAGGACCCATTGGTGGTGCCAACAGGAACCCAAGTGAAGGAGCCACTGAGCCTTCATGGCACCAACATGGTGCCAGCAAACAAACCGTGTCCCTTAAACTCCTTACACACTGTAGTGTAGCTTTTACTCTAAACTAAATGATGAAGGCACACTGAGTAGACCAAAGCCAGGCTGCCCTTCTGTCCTGCCCTCTGTTTAATGAAGGACACATTCTCAGGCTTGGCTGCGGCCTCGGTTCCAGGGACATTCTCCTTCATCTGCTGTCTAGCTGCCTTAGAAAGTCCAGAGTCCGTGACTATATTTTTCTCTAAAAGCTTTTAAAGTGGATTTTAAAGGAGGTAGGCAAGCTAGATGCCTCTTTCTATAATCTTCCCTTCCAGTTTATTCTGAACTCAGAGCCTAAAAAGAGTCAACAGAGGACACTTCAAAACTTAGGAAGGCACTCAGATCTTGAGTCACAGGATTATTGAGAACCTGATTCAAGGCATAAAAGGATTCCAGAATTTAAATCCAACCTACCAACACACCCACCAAGCCTCCACTCAGACAGCTTTTTACACTGTTCTTGAAATATAATGATCTACTATTTCTTTTAAACAATGTCAGGGGATCAACAGTATCTTGTAAAGTTGGACGACGTAATATTCATTTTACGTAGGCAGTAAAAAATATTCTGAGAAACAGAGATTAGCCTACCTTTCTGATAAGATCGGAGAGTTCCATTTCAGCTTTTTGCTGGGCCATGTCAGATTTCACTTCTGAGTAAGTATCATTGATGATGGCCAAAAACATATTCTGTTTGTCAGTCAAAGTAAAGGAAAAAACTCATATATATTACCAGGAGTTAACATATGCCTTTGTAGTGACCTTTTCTCCGCAGTCTGAATGCTTTATAGTTTAACAGGCTTCCTACCATATTATTTGAGAACACTATTTTCCATTGTCATGCCAAAGGGAACATTATGTCCTTACTTATAAACCACATATTTTTCAAAAAGAAACGATAAAAGGTCTAGCGATTTACTTATGAATGGTGCGATCCTTTTATTATTTTTCCTTGTTTTCTGTACATTTAAAATTTTTCAGGTAAGTTGTAAAGCTGTTTGGAAAAGCCATTCAGATTTCAACAGTCAACACACACAACGAAAGCCCTACTGTGCTTACTCTAAATGTTGTTAAATAATCATACTTGAGATTTATTGATCATGTTTCAAAAAGTTACAAAGACTTCTACAAATAGGAATGTAGTGGAAATAGAGCAAAGAAAAGCTTTGTGGAAAAGATGAAGACACTGCAGTGGAGCAAACTTAGGTTTCAGTCTGGGCAACACCAAGACTAAAGCTGTTTAATTACCATGATTTCTTTTTCAGTGCCCTAGGGTGAAACCCAACTACAGCGTGAATGCTGGGACCGCAGGTATGAGTGAAACCTGGCTTTAGCTGTTGTAAGGTTCATTTGTAGGATTTGTTTTGCTTTGCATTTATAAAGTGGGAAAACAAATACCCCATCCCTTTCAGCCTGGCTGTGGGAGTTAACACAGTGATTTGTGCCCTGCATTCAGGACAGGCCCTGACACACTGTGGGTGCTTAGACCTTAAGCTACTGTTGTTAAGGGAAAGCCTGCTTCTTTCCTGACCATTTCCCCCTGGTGATAAACTTTCCACCACCACCATCTGTGGCCAACAGATTTTCCTGAAATACTGCACCCAGGAGAACCTCTTTCGTTTGCCCCTGAGATTTTAGGGTGTAACGTTCGTGGCTATAGGATGGTGTATTTCACTATGTCGGTTTTCCCCACAAATCCATGCGGTTTCCCTGGGCCTGGCAAGACTGTTTTTTTTACCATGATACCCTCATCATCTAACACACTGCCCTGCACTGTTAATACACAGTAAACATGGTAATTTATCATGTATTAAGCACATAAATACAGGAATATAGCTGCTGTATAAATAGTTACTAACCAGTGATGACTAAACAAATCAGGGCTCTCTTAAATTAGTAGGCCAGTATGTCTCTATCCTTTAGGGCAGTTTGAGAACTGAACACAGTCAACACCTAACTTCCTGGCTACCTGCTCCAGTCCAAGGGTGGAGAGTGTCAGCTTGAATGACATCTCCTACCTTCACCCTTCCAAGCAGTCATTTCATGTTCTACTTTTGCTTTACAAGGGCTAAGTGAAGTCTGTGAGTGTCTTAGGTGAAACAGGTCACAGCACTCAGGGGAGACCGAGGAAGGCAGAGAAAGGCTTGTGAAGTGTAGGCCTCCCTCCCATCCTGACTGTCAGCAGGTCCTCTCATTATCAGACGGGCTCATGTCCCAGAGTTCTCTCCCTGTGTGTGGGTTGATGAGGGCCACTTTATACCACTGGTTTTGGACTCTTTCTGAATAGCCACTGAATGAACAGCGGGCAGGAGGCTTGGGAAGCGGAAGTGACCTCAGCCCCCCATTTCCTCCAGAGACGAGTCTGCACTGGAAGCAGCCTCCCTGCCATCTATCCGCCTGGCTTTCATCTATCTGTCTACCATCCATCCATCTATCTATCATCTATCTTGTAAATATCTATGGGGGTGAGAAAAACAATTTCCTTTTTTGCATAACGGAAATTATTGTAGGATATAAACGAAACCTAAGGGCTCTTTTTCTTGTGCTGGTGACTGATCTGATAAAATGACCACATGACCTAGAAGGTGCTGGTTCTAACCAGTCCTCATCTGAGCCCTTCAAGCTCCACAGTTGTGTTACTCATGTGGCAGACGACACTCTGAAAAACCTAGGTGGCTCGAGGTCAGTGGAAGGGTTACTGCAGGAGTCTCCATCCCTGGTCTTTGTGTTGTTAGACGTTTGGGTGCCCCAGCATGAAAAATAGCACGCATGTATGAGCAGGACAAAGGTTATTCTTTCCTGAGGATGGTGGTGGTGAACGTACAGTGTGCACCCTGCAGCAGTCTGTTTTTAATCACTGAAAGCTCTAAAAGGTCCGCCAATGTGGTCCTAGAAACTTTACCATAGCACAGGAGGAGGATTAAACCCAAAATCTAGCCACTGTGCATGCATACAGCAAGGTAAACATGGACCTGGGGCTGGGGATTTAGCTCAGTGGCATAAGCACCTGCCTTGCAGACAGGCGGTCGTGAGTTCGATCCCCGGTACCGGAAAAAAGGAAAAAAAAAAAAAAAAAAGCAAAACATGGACTTGCACCGTCCTGCTGCCCACTGGTCTCCTGTTCAATCTGTACACGGCTGCCAACACGGGAGACCTGGCTGACTTTGGAAATTTCCCACTGAATTGCTGGAACCTCTCACAAATGACCTGTGCAACACTTACTGAAAATGGGAGCAATTCTGTAAATTTTATTAAGACGATTCTTTATGTAAGGAAGTCTTATGTGGTAGGGTACAGATGAAAACACCCACTGCATCAGTTACGCCAACCTCACCTCCTCTCCCAGTGGAGACATAGGCAAACAATCAAACACTTCCGAAAAACCTTAATGAACTTTGGGCAGAAATGGAAGTGTTACTGTGTGCTAAATTAAAGGAACAAAAATTTTTTGGAAATATCTTTTAAAGGAATTTCCATTCATTGTTTAAATTGGTCTTAAACTTAATATTTAAGTATTCTTTGTAGGCAGTCTCTAGACGCTTACACGGTGTGAAATGTAAGTTAGAAAGCCTTAATCTTTACAGGGAAGAATTCACTCTCATACTACTCTTGACATCGTGGGCCTTTGAACCATCTGTATTTTTGTTTAAAAGAGAAAAGAGACAAGCAAAAGTCAAGAGAGCGACTGTATATGAAAACGATGACATTTATATTAAAAAGGAATGCCAGCATATTCTACCTTGAGGCAAAGCATACTCTGGCTAGCTGATAAATTTGTTCTAATTTTTTGATATCTCTATCTATAATCCAGCGCCATGAAAAGAAGTTTGAGGAAGGCTTAACACTGTGAATCAGTAGATGTAGAGTAAGTTTTCTAATTTAGACACTGTTTCCTCCTTCTGGGGTCTTCCTTGGGAGTGTGAGACAGAAGAGAAGGTGGTGATTTGTGATCATGAAGTTTAAATCACCCCACTATAAACAAAAATGTACATACCAAAAGAATGAAGAACATAAAGAACACAAAGGTAGTGAAATAAAGTGGTCCCAAAACTCGATTAGCTTCCTCAATCTCTGCAAAGTTGACATCGCCCAAAATGATACGGAATTGAGTGACGCTACAAAAACAAAACAAAACAAAACAGTACGAAACCAAAGAATGCCCAACCGTCAGTGCAATGCTTCTTAGGGTGATTTCACAGCTTTGGATCTTTTAGGAAGATCTGTTTGGAAAAGTCTTGCTACTTACAACAACTGACGTATTCTAGAATATTAAAACAGATTTGCTTTCATATGATATGCATTTCCAATTGGCTAATATTAATTATTATTGGATGGCTAATGTTGCAAACATCCCTAGGAATCCATACTTAATCTGAGTAAAATGTGGTGACTATAAATCTCCATATGGTCATTTTCCAAGGATATGAAGTTATAGGCTCTAAAGGGTAAAGAGAGATGATTTCTGAGTGATTGGCAGAGTTCTGTGTGTTCAAAAATCAATACATCAATAAATCCAATACTCAAAGCCAGGTCTATGGGGCTGACTGTGCCCTGTCTTACGAAAATCATTCCACTCCTGACTTTTATCAGACAGGAAGATGCATCAGGGATCCCCGCTGACAAGGCCCTGTCGACCGTCACTGTCACCAGCTTCCTCTCCTTTGCTAAGTGCTGACTCCTTAGAAACGGTCCTCATGCCTGGTAACAGCATCTGTTTATTTACTTGGCAGTGCAGGGACCATGCGTGGCCTCCTGCACAGTCGCCAAGCTCTCCAGGTCTGAGCTGCTTCTCGGTTTGGTTTAGGGTATTTGAGAACTCTGGAGAAACCTAAAAGTTTCTGTATTGTGCTAGGTTTTTCCTAGAATATTAGAAGTACCTTTTTCTTATAAAATAACTTGAAGTTCAAAATACAAAGCAAGCATACTCAACAGGAATGACAATATTTGCAAACAGCCCCCCCCCACAGCCTCCCTTGCACCAGGTGCTGAACTCCCCGTCTTTGGAACACGCTGGCTTCTTTGGCTATTTCTAGCTCATTCTGTGAGGGCTGAAGTCTTAAGACTGTGTCATCTGCTTTGCCTTTGTGGGTCACTGTTTCCAGGAAAAGTAATTCATTCTCATCTTGAATAACTGTTTTGAATACTTGCTGGTCAAACAGTGACCGAGAAAATGTCTTTCTCCTTGAGAGAGCATTGCTATCTCCGATTAAATTTTCTTCTTCATGTTATCAATACTTACATACATTCTTGGAAAGTACTGAAGTCATCAACCTGAGTGCCGAAGACAAGGTAGGCCAACTGGGCATAGGCCAGGAAGATAATGAAGAACATGAGGGCGAAGCCAAAGAGGTCCTTGGCACACCGAGACATGGTTGTGGACAGCTGGCTCATGGTCCTGTTAAAGCTGATGAATCTGAAGAGCTGCAAAAGAGGGACAGCAAAGGGGACAGGACACCACCAGGTGGGCACACGGCGGGCTCCTCCACCTGGAGGGGGAGCAGCCCCAGACAGAGGTTGCTGTAGGAGCCTGGTAGGATGAGGTTGACACGAGAGGCTCTTAGAGGGGGCCAATTCAGGGTCCACAAGTGAACCAGAGGCTACTGGGGGCTGGGACAGGAGGAGGGATGGGATTGAGTGCCAAATGGACACAATGCCTCGCATTTAGTTTTGAGAATGCTGTGGTACCCCAATGGGGACGGCTGCACCACTGTGATTGTCCTTCATGCCACCAAGCTGGATTCTTTAAAATGGTAAAAGTCTCACAGTAAAGAAAAAAGAGAAAGAGAGAGAGAAAGGGAGAGGGAGAAGGAGAGAGAGGAAGAGGAAGAGGGAGGAGAGAGAGAGAGAGAGAGAAAGACAGAGAGAGACAGACAGAGAGAGAGAGAGAGAGAGAGATATGACACCCACCCCCACCCCGTCCATCCCGTTTCCAGCAACTTCTTTCCTGGCTTTCAAAACAGGAGTGCTGGGGTCACAGCAGGCAGGGGACAGGCTTCTGCCCAGCCTTGCTGGCAGCAACAGGATGACTGAAATCAAGCTTGAGTAGAACGAAAGTGATTATTGTACCCCCAACCCCTGAAGAATTAAAATCCCTAATAAAGGAGAGATACTGCTGTGACTTGGTAACCACCATGTCACATGTCACCCAGGCAGGGATGGATCCCCACACCCACCCTGACACTGGGTTTTATCCCCGGCAGTCAGTGCTGCTAACAGCGAGGCCCCGCCCAGCTGTAGCTGAACAAAGCCTCCCTGACCCCTGCTCAGGACAGGCAGGATGACTTGAAGCTTCGCAGCCTCAAGTGGTTGGGAGAACTAGGGGTCAGCAGTGCAATCGGGTTCCTGCCCAGAGAACTCGATGGTGGAATTCGGAAGGGGAAGCAATAAATAAGATCCAACAGCCTGAGGCACAAGACGAAAGGGAATCACTATGAAACTTGACTTCAGGGTCTGCCAGAGACTGTTTTTGACCATAGTGAAATTTTTCTGAGGGCTGCTGTAACAGAAATCACTTTACATTCCTGTTCATCTGAGATCTTGGCTACTGTTCCTGTTTTATGAGAGAGGTTAGATGTGTAGTGAAGGCTTCTCCTGAATAAGCAGGAGACTGAGCAAACAGCCCCCATGATGATGTGCCCTTGGGAGAAGGGCATATCTGGGTGCAGAGGCCACCTCAGAAGACAAAGAGCCAAAGGGAACCTTCCAGAGTAGCTGCTGCAGGGAACACTGGTGAGGATGGAAATGTTCTATTATTTCCATTTCCCATGCAGCAGCGAATAGCAATTCAGCGACACCGAGCACTGAAAACGTGGCTGTGGGGCTGAGGAACTGAGTTTCTACTCGCACGGCATCTTCCCTTAACTGGAAACATAGCACGTGTGGTAGCAGCTGCCCTCTGGACAGTGCGGTCACAGCCAAAGGGACTCCTCAAGGATGTGACTGTCCAGCCTCCATGCTGAGGCTTCCCCCTGGCCTCCTAGAGAGAGGCCGTCCTTCCAGGGAGCATTTCTAGGTGCAGCCCCTCCCCCTCCCCTATACCCTAAGTGCCCCCCTTTCTCTGAGTTCCTTCAGCTCCCTGCTCACTTCTGACAGGGGACCTTGGGCCCAGGCTGCGTGGCCACATGTTAAAGGAAACCCAGAGGGAGAGACGGCACATGGGTTCAGGAAGCAGGGGAAGCAGCCTCAACCCCAGTGAGGGGTGTCTCAGGGCTTCCACTGGTTTCCTTGGTATAAATTAAGAAGCAGCTACAGCTGGCTGCCTGAATTTGGCCACATGGCAAGTTCAAGTCCTCTATGATTTGTATGGCTTATATTAATGCAAAGAAAGAAAAAATATTAACAATGCAGAAGATGAAATGTATAAATTACCTTAATCCAGACAAAAAACACTGTGACAGCGGCTATACTGTTGAACTGTATTTGCCAGGATGCCAGATGCTCAAAGTTGGGGAAGATATTTTGATCATCCAGAAAGTGCAGGAGCCCCTCCACACTTGAGGTCTGGTAGATGTTGATTCCTATTGCTGTCCCTGAGAGCTGGAAGGCACAGAGTTGTATCTCACTGGAGTGGGTGACCAATGACTGACCTTAGAATAACCAGTTTTCTTTCCTTACCCTTGCAGGGTCCAGGGCTGACCACTGTGTTCACCCAAAGCTACACCAAAGGGTGCAAGTGCCACACGATGCTGAAGAGTGTGTGTGAAGCACACTGCTTGTGTTCTCTTTGGTTAGGAACAGAAGCCATATCAGTGTGTGCATGCATCTATGAGTGTGTGCTCACAGATACACATGTGTGCAGAAGTGTGCAGAGGAGAGATCACACCATGACAAGCTCAATTCAAAGGGGAACACCTTCTGGGTTTTCTGCCACTCTCATAAAGGATTTCCTACTCTTGTTTGCTCGGCCTCATCTTGGTTTCTGATTTTGTTTGTGGTTTTAAAATTCGTTTTAAATTTTCTGGTTTCTCTCCCTTGTGTAATTTCCAGTCATGCATTCTTTCCTGTCTTCAGCAAGTACCCTGCAAATGTATAGATAGACAGCATTGTGCCACCTTCCTGGTGAGGGGTTTCCAAGTTGCCCTTGTGTGTGTGCTGGTGGTGGGCGTACTTTCTGTGTGCTCTCCGGGACATAATGAAGATGTTATTCTCCATGGACTGAGCCCTGAGGAAGAGGTGGGGGTGGCCGGTTTCAGAGTATGGTGTCCATGACAGGACAGTGGGCAGCATGGACACCGAATACTAAATGCCACAGCTGTTCCAATGAGATCGTTTAAGTGCTTAGAAATTAGACATGGGACACATGATCCAGTGAAAGCTGAAATGTTACTGCTGAGGAAGAGCTTGTGCAAATCCACTGTACATGGGCCAGGTTAGGGAAGAAGAGACACCCTCAATTGCATTTCGCACCACAGTGCTCTGTCCTAAATGATTCAGCTGAAGAAAAACAATGAACAAGCACTCAGGATCATAGGCATCCAGGGCAGAGGCAGCATGTAAAATATGTCCCAGTCCTGTGCACATAACGGTCTTCTGATTTCTTGAACCTTACACGAAGCACTGTGGTAGGCATATCTCGAATTTTATTTCTATTTGTAGGAAATTTTAGACTGCAGGAGTTTTCTGTTCACGGTGTTTCTTCTTGCCATCATTTGACCCATGTACAGGAAAATGTAAATTAATTTTTACTAGCAAACGAAGAAAAATATCAAAACCTTAAAATAAGAAACTACCTTCTGCATATCCCCCATGGCATGCCAAAAATGAGTGTGAATTAGGGTTATTCTCATGATTAGCGCAGTTAATTGAGAGCTCAGTAGGAAGGCTGGTCCACTTCACAGTCAGAAAGGTTCCTCATGCACATGGAAAAATAATTAGTAACACAAACACTGATATAAGAGACAGGGCCTTCTAGATTCTCTTCCAGGATATTCAGATCCACAAGGCCGAGCAGACTAAAGGCTGTAATTAACACATTTTAGAACAGAGCTGGGGATGGGCACTGTTCTCCAACCTACCAAAATGATCACCACATCCAGACAGTTCCAGAAACTTCTAAAGTAGTGCAGCTTGTGAACGCGAATTTCCAGTATCTCTTCCACAGCATAGTAAAAGATAAAGAAACAAAAGAGAATCTCACAGGCTGCCAAGAAGAAATCGAACGAGGTGACATAGCGGATCAGTTTCACAGGCTGAAACTGCCAGGAGGTGATCACGCCTCCCGTTGCTGGGAGTTCAACCAACAACCTGCGTTACAATAAGAACAAGAGAAACAACATGGACATGTGGGTGTGGCCAGGGGAAGCAGCCACATATTCTGTCCCTGCACCAGAACAGCTACAGGTCACCGACAGCTAGTGATGAATTATTTTTACAGAAGGCGACACCTCCATACTTGGAGAATCTGTGCTTCCCAACACCTCATACCCTAAAGGATTCCTTCTTTCTCAGGCTTTCTTGGGCTTCTTGGGCATCCATACTGTTCAAAATACTGTACAATATGCTTACACATAAAAGTTAGCCAATCTGTCTTTCTAGGACTTCTATTGGGTTCAAATCACTCTACTAGGAAACATATTGAATGGAAGAAATACACCAAAACCTGCACGGTCTGCTTGAAGAAGACATTCTCTGTTTTTCAATGTACAGTGCTGAGAACTGAGTCCCATTCATTCATTCATTCATTCATTCACTTGCTGGTACCTAATTGGCACCAAGTCGTTTGCACACCCCCCCCCTTCTCTCCTTCCCAGAGCCCCTCTTCACAGGTACTTAGTGAGTGCCCAGGGGCTGCAACAATGTCAGGGATGTCTTCACTCACAGGATCCCTGACCTTCAGTGCTTTCCTCTACCGGAACTAAAGATTTTTCTTGTGGGATTTCCTTTTTACAGGTGTCGCACTGAGATGAGAAACTTGCACAATTCCCTTCGTGGGCCATCTTGCTATTAAACTGAAATGGAAAGTGTGGCTCCATGACCTTGCAGTCACCTGCCCCATTGTGGAATGGCCACACCTGGGACCTGAGCTTGAGGACCCATGCTGCTCCAGCTGTGACGGTGGGGGCTTGCAGTGAATGACGCTCCTCTGCTTTCTCTCGCAGGATAGCAGTGCCTTCAGAGTGAACCCAAAGGGGAGCAAGCAACCTTGGTGAGTGAGGTCACTGCTTGCTGGCCAAGTGTGGTCCTGCACGTGTCAGCCATGTCCAGAAACTTGCCAGACAGTGCAGAGAGACACAGTGACAGGTCTGGCAGTGAGCACGCTGAAGTCTGGGGAGGAGGCAAAGGACACACGGAAGACATTCTCTAAACAGACCCTTAGGTGCCGGAGTCGCCTGCCTGCTGCCATCCTCCGCAGAGCCTCACGGAAGTCGGGAAATGCTCAGTGATAACTGCAGCAGGTTTTCATGCATTTCTAATAATGACTAGAACTTGATTTAATGTGACACTATCTTCTACCACAATGGGAAAAAATGCAGCTGGCGTGAAAGCAGAATAAGTTTAGCCTAAAATGATGATAAAATATGGACCCTGCTGGTACTTATCCCCATTTTGTGTGGAGATTTAAGTGCAGGAAATCCTTGTGGTCGATATTTAGGTGCTGCCCACACACCATCCAAGGTAAAGCCTAGATACCCTTGCCTTACTCTATGCTTTTCATTTCCAGAAAAAAATTATGATCCAAAATTCTGTAAGATTTGTTTCTCCCTTTTGTTTACTGAACGTAGGTTCTGTAAGGAGAGGGACCCTCATTTTCCTCCTTGATGTCCTAAGAGCCCAGGACAGAGCCTGGGCACCTACCAGGCACCCAGGAATAAATGAATGAATGAATGAATGAGTGAGTGAGTGAATGGATGAGCGAGGAAGTCCCTGTCAGTGTCCTCAGTGTCTCCCACAGTGGTCAGGACACGACCTCACAGGGCCGCAGGAAGGACTTCGCGTGCCCGGGGTAAGTGCCAAGCACGGCAGGGACCTGGTGTCCGTGGTCATGGTCCTCATTGCTGAACTCGCATCCCAATAGATGGGTGCCATCTGGCAGCAGCAGACTCGAGGGAAGGAGTCAAGGTCTGATAGCAGGGGACGTGGGGAAGGAGTGGGAGCCCCGATCAGCTGCGATCGTGTGCTAAAATCACCAAGTTTTTCTGAATGTTTCCAGCCTTGCAATGAACGAGGAGCAGACATAACAGCTTTTTCTAAGTCACAATATTCTAGGATCCTGAGTCTCTTCCCCAAATGTCCTCAACCCTCCCTTCTGGCACCTCACTTAGCCAGCTCAGCCAAGGCTTCCACACTACAGGGACACAGGTGGGGCCCAGCCACAGGAGGCACATGAGCCTTGGAACGCACCTGACCACGCAGAACAGGTTGACGTTGGCGTTGTACATGGAGAAGTCGATGAAAGCTGCCCTGGTTCCTCGGTCCAGCCAGGCGTTTTTCCTGAGGCCAGCAAGCTGGCCAGCTGTCTCCTCCCTGGTCCTTGACAGATCCAGGTAATAGCCAGCACCGCTGTATGCTGCGATCACCCCCCAGTGGGTACTCCCATTCAAGTCCTGTTCACTTGTGTAGACCCAACTGAAAGACAGAAGTGGAAAGGTAACATCAGGAAAGCATGGTGGAGTTCTCATCCCCTAGTTAGGAATCAGGCCCTGAGGCTGAGGGAGAGTAACTGGGTCTCAAAGCCTGTGAGGGTGGAGTTGAGGACCTGCAGTTGTGTCTGGACCTGAGCATCAGCCTGAGTTCTTCTGCTGCCTTCCCTGGGCCAGTCCCAACTGAAAGAGGGACGCCGTCACCTCGTTCCTCACTGGGCAGCCTTCGTCTGTTCATGGCCATGGAGACAACGCCCGTTTCAGAGGTATTTTGTGAGGAGAGACAAGACGGTGTGTGTACGAATAGCAGCATGGCAGGGAGGGATGGCTGCATCAGTTTCTCTGAATGACATGATGGAAATACAATATTGAAAAAGGAACCACAGATTAGAGGTGTGTTTATACTTTGTGGAAGCTAAATAAAAGGAGCATGAGAATGTGCAATCACTTTTACAACCAGGAAAAGTGGCCTTCTGAGATTATTTGCTCTCTATGTGTGTCTCTCACAGGCGCTGGTTTAAACCCTGGGAAGCAGACAGAGAATACAGACATGGAAATGTCCACCAACTACAAACTAACACATGGGGACTCCAGGTGGCTTGGTTCCAGATGGATGGAGGTGACATGAAGAGTGGGTTCAGCAGGGTGTGGAAGACAGCTCTGCACCCAGAAACTCACCCTGGGCAGCACCCGAAGAGGCCACCCTGATGCCACCAAGCTTCTATGGAATAACTGCAATAATCTAAAACTAGTAACTGCCCTTAATATCCCAAGTATTCTAGATATGGGCAGTGAAGTACACAGTGCACATGTACTCATGTAACCCAAATAAACTAGGGAAGCATGGGCTTTAAACCACCGACACGGGTCTTGTTCACTTCTTTCTTTCTCTGCGAAACTGAGACAGACCCCAGGCCTCAGGCATGCTGGATGAGCCTTCTACCTCTGAGCCGCACTCTCTGCTCCAGCTCCCACCTTCAGTGTCCAGGGAAGATGCTGCTACTCAACAAGCCAGAAAGGAGATTCTGCCACTTGCATGGGGGGGGGAGGGTGGCCCTGGAGAAGGTTCCACTCCTGTCTAGGAAAGCTACTGCGGGAGGCAGGGAAAATCAGGCGAGGGCCAAGACACAGCCAGCTGGAGGACGTGGGCCTGCCCCCAGCACAGCAGCTGGCAACAGAGTACAGCGGTTTACGACCTATGGTTCAGTGACCAAAAGAGACTGAAGGCCCCAGCCTGAGACGCTGATGGTTTAATCGGATGGAAGTACCAGCCAGCCTGACTTGATCGATCAACACTGCATACTTGGTTTGGGTTACTGTTTTGGACCCCACACAGGTGTACACCTAGTACATTAATAAAATTAATTAGACTTTAAATAACTGTATTTTTAAATAAAAATTTATTTTTAAAGGCTACTAAAAATTTTTCTGTATGAGAAAATTTCCTACTGAGGAACCTTAATTGATGATACCATGAGAACAGAGCCTGAGCATTTTAAATGAAGCACTGGAAGGCTCAGATAATGTCTTTGGGGGCACAGACAGCCAACAACTTAGCCTTCTGAAAATAGCTGCAGAAACTAAAAGGGGACTGAGGAGAGAGGAGCGGAGATGGCGAAGGTCGGTCTGGCCCAAGCCTCCATGTGGCCAGAGGCCAACCAAATGTCACATATACTTACGCAGTTCCGTTACGGGGCCCAAAAGGGGCCCTGTCTTCACTGCTGACCGAGTAGACGTCATAACACTCTTTGATTTCATCTCGAAGGTCTGGAGGAATGGAGCAGGATCCGTTTCTGACTTTGAGCTGCCTGATGCGTGGGACCCCCAGCAGCAGGTTCTCATAGAAAATGAAGCTGCGGTTGTCTGTTTCTGAGTGGGCGCCGGGCTGCGCCTTCCAGTACAGCCCGTCCAGCAGGGGGCCCTCTGTGAACTGAAAGTGAAGAGGCACTGGACAAAGGCTCTTGCCTGCTCGGGCTTCCCAGAAGCTCTGCGTGCTCCACACCGGCACCCGTGACAGCTGGGGAGCAGGCTGTGTGTTCAGAGATCTGGTCCTGGGTTTCACTGTCTTCTGCCAGCTGTGAGGCCTGCAGAGGACCCTTTACACCAAGGTCTCCACATCTGGAGGGGAGACCCAGAGGCTGTGGATCACCACACCTGGCACGGGGCAGACACTTGAGAAGGGGGATGCTAACTCCCCCCCTGGGTCTAAGCGGAGTGTGGTGGGGGAGCTGGATAAATCCACACCCACCACTAACCTCACCTTCCCTTGTGAAACCAGCACCCCTCGCAAGTCTGGTTCTGAAATTGACTGCAGAGAAAGGTAGGTTTCCAGCACCAGCCTGCCAGTGGGGCTGTCTATATGGGGAACCGTTCTCCCCTCCCCACATCCTCAGAGCGCAGCTTTGGTTATTCTGCACACTGTGTCCTGCATTTAGGGGGCACAGACCTGGCCTCTGCTCAGGCGCGGTCCTGCTCAGACTGCTCAGCCCCACTGAGGTGAGAAAGGTCAGCAGTAAGGAATGTGAGCTTGGAGAGTAAGTGCTGTTAAACATTAATCAGTTCCCATGGCTCTGCTTCCTCTAGGCTTCAGATCAACAGCTCTGACCCCAAGGCTTAGTAAGAACTTTGCAAACTGTTTACCAGGGAGGAACTACTATTTCTTTTCCAATTTCTTAGATTCCAAGCACCACAGAGTATTTGTCGCATGGTATCAGTCACTGCTCAGACTCTGCTACGCAGGAATTTGTGACAACCAGAGAAGGGGCTGGTTTCAATTTTACATCAGTAGATCTGTGAAAGAAGGTGCCTTTCTAGGAGCTGGGGACACAGACCCTTGTTAACAAAGACACAAAACACAACAGTGTCACAGAAAACAAACTCTTGAGCTTTACATCCTAGAAGATATGCAATTGATATTCAATAGCGAATGTCTGTATTATAATCTATAATGAATCTCAGGCTGTCATGCTAGAAAAAACCCACCTCTTGTGTTGCTAGTTATGCAGCCTGGCACGTCTAAGCATCTAGGTCTCATCTGCAAACGAACTAAGTGTAGTATCAGTACCAGGCCTTAAGGTCACTCTAGGGATTAGACAGGACAAGGTGTGAACAGCTCAGCACGGTGCAGCGTCTGACCTTCAAGATCTCAAGAAATGTAACTGTACCGCTTCGAGGTGTAACTTCCAACAGTTCGGTACTGTCTAGCATCTTACACAGTGATAAACATGCTGCAAACTCTGAATGTATTCTTGAGTTCAATCTGTGATACTGAATGCCCAATTCTGCAGGAGAAACACAGACTTTCAAAGTCACGTGCAAATACCTTCCAGAAGTCCTCTGTTGAAGACAGGGTTTTAAAGTTAGTCTTGTCCGTTTTGGAAATGGGGGTGTCTAGGAAGAGCTGTGACATCATCCGGGTGTAGTAGTACACATGGGAGCTCATCATGCCATAGGTCACTGGAGGACAGAAAGAGGATGGTGAGCTGCTGGGGACTTGCACACAGGAACTGGTCCTGGAGAGGGACATCTGAGGTGGACACACATATGGTCTCTGTCACCCTTGCTTTCTCCCCCTGGGATACCCCTACCTCTGGTTTTAAAAAGAATTACTGACATCAGTGAACGTGGCTTGCAGGCTTCTCACAGTGGTTACTATCCCCTGGCCCCAGTGTGAGCTGTGGCTGTGTCCTGTGCTGCTTCTCATCCCCATGATGACACGGGCAGCCTTCCTGCTTCCCCCACACTGTTGGCCTGCTTTGTTCCCGAGGCTGACCACTGTGGGTATCTATCACTTGACACCCTCTGTGGGCTGTCTCCTCATCCATTGCGCCATCCTCTCTCCATCTGGAGCAGGATGGAAGGATCCCCCAGCCTGGGCCAAACTGCTGGGGCTCATTCCCACCCCACACTGCCCTTCCCTCCCTGGTCTGGAGGTGACCCCGAGTGCTGCAGGTGCCCTGGTCCCTCCTTTGTCCCTGCCAATCCTGCAGTGTCCCTCCTCTGCACTTCTGCCAATGCCACCTTGGTTACCACCTCTTTCCTTCCAGGAGCCAGACGACACAGGCACCCCTGCTTCTGTCTACCCTAAATCAGGTCCCTGTGGCCTCTAAACCCAGGGACACTTGGCATCAGACCAGATGCCCTGGACGGGATGGGAAGATGATTCCCAGGGGCCCAGGGCTTCAGTCCTGGCCACGCTCCTGACGGGCAAGCTGGGCAAGAGGCTTAAACTGCATGAGCCTCGTTTCCTCTTCTTTAAAATGGATAATTAACCACTCCATAGGAGCTTTCGGTTTTTACCTAAAAACAACTAAAGTTTCATCCAGTGCAGCAGCTGACCCTTAAATACCTAGCAATGATGCCTTTCCCTAACTGGGTTGCTGCAGCCCACCTCTTGCACATTTCAGCACCTTAGTAACTACTGTCGCATGCTGAACTGATTTACAGTGTGATGTGCTGTAATTCCTGCAGTTAGCCAACAAAACAGCTTCAGGGGAAACAGTATGGGTTGAATCCAGGGCCTCCTGCCTCACACTCGCTGCACAGATGCTATATTTGACCCAGAGCTATGTCCCTTGAGTATACTTCTTTAAATACAGCTCTGAACACCAGCAGGTGATAAATACTGACCTATCGTAAATATCTCTATATATCTGTTATAGATAGACAGATGATAGATAAAATACCTCTATAAAAATCTATTAAAATTTTGATTATTAAAATTATTAAGTTATTGGGGGAACAAATGCTATTCATAAAATCCTTCCTCATCCATCCCCCTTTCCCTTTGAAGCATCAGAGGAGATCAGAATTATTAAAGGACAGGGGTAGGAAGCATTTAGGATTTCATCTCAAGCAATCCCTCAGGGTAGTAGGCATGACTAGTGGGGTCTGTAATTTCCAGCCTCCCCATTATTACCCAGCGAAGCCAGAACAGACCAGGGCTCTTCAGGGGTCATGAGACTGTACCGGACCTGAGTTAAGGGTTAGAGCCCTGACCCACCCACACCCGTGGGACAGACAGGGGACAAAGAGGAAGCGGAGTGACCACTCCCTCCAGAGGCGCTCCGAGTGCCCAGGGCCAGTCGCCCCGGCCTAACTACCACTTGAGATGGATGCGGGGACCTGCAGCTGCTGAGGTCTCTGGTGGCTCAGAGCTCATGATGGGGCAAAGCTGACATGGAGATAAGGATCAAAGGCACCCACAGCCACCTGCAGGAGTCAGTTCATCACCTTCAGTTAACATCAGCTTACAACATGCCTAGGACAACCTGGCTAATTAAAGACCAGTCCATGTGGGCTATTATTGTTTTTTTTATTTTAAAGAGAAAAAAGATAAAAATAACAAACATTTTCTTTCTTTCTTTTTTTTTTTTTTGTCTTTTTCCTTTTTATCAGTACCAGGAATCGAACTCACGACTGCCTGCTTGCAAGGCAGGCACTTATGCCGCTAAGCTAAATCCCCAGCTCCCAATAACAAACATTTTCAAAGGGCTTGTTATTATTGTAAAGGATTCTGATGAATTATTTAAAATTGTTTTACTTTTAAATAGAGTACAGCAATATATAAATATGTAAATGTTTTTGCCACTGATTTAAAAGCATATCTCCTTCAGTTTCTCGCTGTGCTTTAACTGCAGTATAGACTTTTGCTCTTTTAATGCTCCAGCTCCACTCACAGGGAATCAACAAACCCCTCAGGTATGGGGTGCCACCTTCTGGACAGCAGGGACAGGGCCTTGCAGCTTGGAGGGATCCTCACTGTTACTTGTGGAGTCTGCAGACATGTATTCTCTCCCTTCCCAGCCTTCCTTGTAGCTGCTCCAGATGTCCTAGAGTGACAGTGTCACACACACCAGGAGTCAGCTGCACCACGAGGCCACATCAGGGGTAACTAAATGACCTCTGGATTTGGAGTCACCAATTTGGGTTAGGGTTTCACCTCTGCTCTGTCCTCAGTATCTACTTTTGAGTTGATGACTTGTGTCTGGGTGTCCTGGTGTAAGAGCAAAGTTAGAGAACAGCACACTTACAGACATCTCACAGCAGAAGTTAAAAAATCAGTTAGTAGCCTGTGACTATGACCATGCTCGTGCTGCTGGTCCCATATCTGGACTGCTGCACTCACAAGGCCTTGACTGTCTGTACCCAGCTGCTTCCCCCAGAGAGTCACTAGGTCAACCTGACTGCACCCAGCTGTGATGTGTGTTTTCCTAGCTAAGAAAAAAAAATCCATGTATCTATATATCTATCTCCGGTTTTCCCAACATAGTTTAAGGACTTTATAGCTAAGACAGACAGGTCTAATCAAGGACATATGCAGCTTTACCTGATCCACTCAAAATTTTCCCTCCTTCTTAGAATGTACCTGCTTTATGATAAACAGTTCCTAGTAAGTAAACTTGTTTAAGAAATCTGCCTGACAATCCCTGGGCACTCGGAGCATTAAAAGAGCAATGTGTAACCAATAACCTGCTATAAGCTTTGTACTTCCTGCTTCCAAAATGTATATAAGTCTCTGTTTCACTCTGAGCCAAGGCTGGTGATTTGGACTCTGTCCTGCCAGCCTGCAGGTATGATAAAAGTTGCCTTCCTCAGTTCTCACATTGTCCTTTTGTTTCAGTATCAGGTCTCCTGGGCTTAAACTGTGTTATCTAGAAAGTGATGACAACACTGTCCAGGGATTTTATGAAACCCAACTGAAGCAATGTACACTATGCATTTGCACACATTCACACATGGTGAAATCCAGTGGAAACAAGATCGGTTTGTCCTTTCTCCTTTTGGTACCCAAGGAGGAAGCTCTGGGGAACAGTGTACACTTTCTCTAGATGAAATGGGCAGTGAAGAACGATGCTTCTGTGTGAAATGTTAACCTCAATGAGGTGAATGATGCATGCATATTCTGTGTGCGAGTTAGGACTTTAGCTCTTGCCTTAACCCAGGAGCTTCCATATTTCCATCACCTAAGCCAGAACAAATGTGTTAAAGCATAGACCACCAAAACAGCAACACATGTAGGAACCAAAGCTACCTGTAAGTCATAGTCTGTCTCTCCGAAACAGCTAATGGGTGCTATTTTACTATAGCTGTTGTTGAAAACTACAGATTCAAATGGAGCACTGTGGAATGGTGTCTACTGTATAAATCCCAATTATTAAAATAAAAAAGCAAAGGAAAAATCTCCAAGCTAAGAAAAACAAAACTGAAAACAAGAAAGTACAAAAAAGAGAGAAAAGACAGAAATTTGACAAAAATATGAAATGTTGGATGGGTTATACTCTTACAAGGTGAGAAGGTTTAGATAATTGGTTAGAAATTCCCTCTCTACAATTTTATAAGATACCTACTCCAAATCAAGTTAAAAATAAAGTAACTAGAAAATATGAGGAACAAAATGTTTTTAGAAAGGTGTTGTTAGTGGTATTAAAATCATTTGACAGATGAGCATATAAAGTGAGTTTTGGTCTACTGAATCTGATAAAAAGGTATTTAATCTGAAGACACAGCCCTCGTGTGCACTCCAGCAGCCATCAGAAGACACTTCCCGCAGGTAACCAGCTCGGTGGGGAGGCAGCAGCCAGCTCTGCCCCTGAACACACTCCAGCAGCCACCTGGACACTTCCACCCCAGGTAGCCAACACAGGCTGGGAAATACAGCAGCCGGCCCTGTACCATCACACTCATTGACCATCGTTGGATACCTGTAGTCAGAACTGGCCAGGAGAATCAAACAGTCATGCTCCTGAGAAATTGTAGCCAATGTAGGAAGTGCCTGGGACCTCACTGCCCACTTGTTTGAAGAACCCAAGAAAACTCCAACCCAAGCCGATTAAGTCCAGGAGATGAAAACATGGAAGAGATCAGGAGTCACACACCTGAAATTTCCAAATTAATGGCAAATGAAGTGAAGACACAATTTCATGAGGCCATAAAAGACATCAGAATAGAAATACTGTCTCAGGTAATAGAAGAAATGAAAAACATAAAGAATTGTTAAGTACCTCTAAAGAAGACATAGATAAAAAAACAGAGGAGCACAGGAAAATGAGGGAAAGTATGAATAAACAATATAAGAGAGATTTAGAATGCATGGAACAGATTCAAAGAGATATCCAGGACCTTACACACTCCACTGAAACTTGGCAAAACTACTTGGAAGAAATTGAAGATGGACTTTCAGACTTTGAAGACAGATGTGCAGCTTATGTGAAAGGAAAGATCTCTTAAAAATAACAAGGAACCAGGAAATAACAATTCTATGACTGCAAGATGACACAAAGCAAAATGACTTAAGAATAACAGGTGTCAGTGAAGAATCAGGGTCAACACAAATGACATTAAAATCCTATTTACAGAAGTAATAGCAGAAAACTTCCCAAACATAGGAAAAGGACATGGTATACAGATAAGTGAGGCATATGGAACTCCAACCAGCCATAACCAAAATAGATATACACCCAGACATATAGTAATCAAGATTCCAGAAATTCCACACAAGAACAGAATATTAAAATCTGTTAGAGAAAAGAAATAGATCACCTACAAAGGAAAACTAATCAGAATCATGACAGACTTTGCAACACAAACCATCAAGTTAAGAAGAGCTTGGAGTGAAGTATTTCAAATCCTGAAAGAAAACAACTTCCAACCCAGGTTGCTGTACCCTGAAAAACTACCATTCAAAATTAATGGAGAAACAAGATGCCTTCATGACAAAGAGGAACTGAAGGAATTCATGATCATTAAACCAACCCTACAGAGAATACTGAAGGGCATTCTAGAGAGGGATAAAAAGAACAGAGGCAGAGGGGGCTCACCAAGCGGGGCAGACAACTGAATGGAGGGGAAAAACAGACAACTAACAGCAGGAAAACAGCATGGCAGAGAAGAGCCAGTGCATTCTGGCCATAACCATTGATGTAGATGGCCTCAATTCACCAATAAAAAGAAACACAGGCAGAGTGGATCAGGGGAAAAGTATAAACATTCTAAACCACTGAGACTTCAGGCAGGTTTCCTATGTATGCTGTACAGTTTCATTTTACTTCTCTGGCCTAGTTCCTGATCTTACCTGTGCATATGAAAACTCAGATCTCTTGGCCACATCTTGAAGACTCTATAATTCTTACCATTTATAATTTTTCAAAACCTTTTTGGTAATTCTCTTGCTCAGGTAATTTAGGGACCACTGAAATTCTAGGCTTACAGCGGTAAACTATGTTGCATAAGAAATATATATGTATATGTAATGCTTAAAAAAGCTTAGTAATCCTAACTAACCTGTTAGTATTTCAGGGCCTACGGTGTCATATGAGTAACTATCATTTCTATGCAGGAATGACACTGAGGAGCAAATGCAACTTCAGCATTTTAAAGGTTTAGAGCATCAAAGTTTATAATACCACAGCACTTGCTTGATGATTTTAGTATGTAGCTCATTTCTAGCTTGTTAGCACTTCTGTGTTATGTAACATGCTTTAAAATATGTCACTTTTATGAGGAATCTAACACTGAACTTACAGAAGCAGACAGGTCAGTAGCTGGGATAGAGGGAGGAGTTATTAGTCAAAAGGAACAAAACCAAACTCCTCCTCTATCTCCCCACAAAGCACACCAACAAACCCAGCAGAAGGCAGTGAGCTGAAAGTTAGGAGGTGGATGGATGGATGATGGCAACATTTGAAGGAAAAAAGATCTGACCACCAAATGCAGTCCACAAAGTACAGACTAGGAGATACTCTTTAAGTGATAAAAATACTATAAAATTGAATTGTGAGGGTTTCACAACTCTGTGCACTTAAAAAAAAAGAAGTGAATTGGTTATTTAAATAGATTAATTTTAGGATGTGTAAATTACACCTCTATAAAGCTATTTTAAAAAGGACAAAAAATCATCCATTTTCTTTAAAAAAATAATTATTTTTAAAAGTATACTATGTTTTTTTCTAAATAAGTAACAGAAAATTTCAAAATTAGTAAGAAAAAAATAAGGTGATTTTGTTTATATATACATAATTGTAGTTTAAATAACACGTTTTCCCCAAGCTTCTACTTGGGTAGGCAAAATCTCAGAACATGTGAAAAGAAGACATGTCCTGCTAAAGCATATTAGGAGCAGTGAAAACCTGTATGGGGTCTTTAATGTTCGATCGATTGCAATTACAAACACAGAAACTCAAAGGTTTCCTTGATCTTGTATGTTCAAGGTATCTTTTGTTTTTCCATATATCTAGGGTAAACTTTAAAAGCTGCTTTCAGCACTTGAATTCAGGAAGATCAGTTGTAACACATGAAGAATGGTATTACTACAGCGTCAATTAAATTCTGTTTCTCTCCATATATCACAGAGGAGTTTGGTGAAATTAGGGGTGGGCAGGCATCACGAAACCGCTTTCTAGACTGCTGCCTTACAGGGTGCCAGGGCGGCACGATGGAAACGCATCCCCCACTTGTCTGAGCCTCAGGCCAAGTCCTTCCCCTGCGACTTCCTGGACTGGGAAGCAAATGTTTGAGACTGGTTTCCCTGTCCGCAGATGTGAGGACAGACACACAGAAGGAAGAGACTATTACAGGGCAAAGACCTGGGCCTGGGTTTGCTGCTGTTTCCTGCAGAGGCAAAGTCCGTGACAACTGAAGATTTGGAAGAAATAATAAACTACAGCAGTGTAACTGACACACCATGTCCACATCCAACAGGAGACTTAAGCCATGTTAACAAAAGCAGTATTAGGGGCACTGTTTGCCTTTCCTGGAAGTTAGACTTGGAAAATCTACTGACTCTACTGCAAATGGTTCTTACACTGACTTTTGATGTGCACTGCTCTGGTTATTTATTGTTGTGAGATGCTAAATCCTTTTAATCAGGTCCTTCATATCTGACAGGTTGCCACCTGCTTCTCAGAGTGAAAATGGTCACAGGTGACAATGAATTAGCCAGTCAGATAAATCTGATTTTTCTCACAGTGTTTGCCAAGGTGGTAGTGGGAGAACCTTTACCAAATTCTAAATTGGAAATGAAGCAAAGAAGGAAACTGCTGATTTGACCTGCTGATACGCTTCCTCTTAATTATGACTCTGCCAGGCCAAACGTCTCAGCCTCTGCAGGAGTGGGTAGAAGCAGTCTACTTACAGATGCACAAGATGACCAGGAAAACCAGGTATGTGACCAGCTCCCGCAAAACGCTTTTCAGGTATTTCTCTCGGTCAGTGCTGCTGTCCTCCAGGAGCCTCGTTCCCCAGAGACCTTCACAACAGAGTGGGAGAAAATGATGTTACTTTATTTAAGAATGCTCATGAATAGCAAAAGAGAAAAAAAAAAAAAAACCACGAAACAAGGAGTGTAGAGCACAAGAGAGGTTCTCACACAGAAATACGGATACACACGAAGGTAGGTATTTTAGCCAACTCTAAATGCAACTGTGCAACGGATATAGCAGCTGTGCTTTATACTTCAGAACGTGCTAAGCAAAATGTGCAAAATACAAGGCAGGGATCTGGTCACTTTCTCAGCTCCCAAGATCACTAGCAAATGAGTAAAAACCAAGAGGGCAGGAAACGAGGCTGGCTTAAAAGAGGAGAGTGAGCTGCCGCGCATAACACACAACTCTTTGTATGTGAACAAGGACATGACCCACCATCCAACAACCAACCCACTTAAGACGGTGACGTGAGTACTTGGTAAGAGGCCACAGAAGCCACCAGCTGAACAAGTTCTGGGTGGTGAGACGTGGCAATTTGCAAACACCCATCAAGTGACCAGCACACTGGCAGAAGGGCTGCTCTGTGCTCATCTTGGTCCTACGAGTGTAGTGTAGGGATTGCCTGCTCTAAGCCTGCTTGGCTTAACTGATTCATAAAATTCCAATTAATATACGCTTTTCAAATTAAAAGAGGCAACCCATCCATCTTGATCAGCAGCCACATTCTGTGTTATAGCAGATGGAAAAAATGTTGGGTGAAGCTGACATAAGCCACAGGAGTCTGCTGGAGAGAGTTCCAGTTCTGGATTCAACCAGCATGTAGCCACGGTGGCCACCCAAACCTCTGGTGATAAACAGTGTGGTCAAGTGACATGGTTAGTTCTTTGGAAGAACCTTAAAGTTTTCCAAAAAAGACAAACTTCTTCATCCTCTCAGTAAGATCAGCTTGGCTGTGATGGAAACCAGCCTGGGCCCTGCAAATGCCTAGTGCTTTTTATTCTACAGATCTCAGCTCTTTAGTAACTGAAGCTCACAGAGTATTAAGCTGCAATCTCACCAGAGAAAGAGAAGGAAAAAGTCTCTCCCTTCGAAGAAATGATTTCATCATTAGTGTTCTGCATTTTTGGATCTTACAATACACATCAGTTCTTCACCTAAACTTGAGTATTTCATTTCATTTCCTTCTTTTCCTTTAGGAAAATCAGCATTTGAATTCAAAGGCACTGTGTTACGCATCATAGGTTTTTACCATGCTGGAAGTCAGCACAGGTTATGACCAGGTTGCTCCTTCCAAGATCTGGGAGTTGTCAGGGAATTACTCACGCAGAAGAAATGCAGCGAGCAGAATGTTTGTTCCCTGAAACTCTATCATACTGCAGAATTATTACAAATGTAGATGACATGGAAAATTACAATTCTGAATAACCCAGAGGCAGCCAAGGACTAGGCTCAGTAGCCCTGGACACAATCACCTCATTTCTTTGGGTAGACTTCTTTTGGAGACCAGGCCTAACACACACATGGAAGTAGAGGCTGTTGGTCTGTACCATTGGGAAACTCGGGTTCCCTGCCCCTTTTGTTCAGTGATTTCATTCTTTTCCAAGGGCTATGGACAGCCAGGGACTAAGGAACAGGAATAACTGTTAACATTCACAAAGGATACTGCATGGTCTTTAAATAGAAAAAACAAACTTCTATCAAGCTAAACTTACAAAGGGCTATGACAACTTAATTCCTGACCTTGAATGAGACATTTCAACTACAAAGAAGCCCTCTTATTTATAATTTTATATGTTACTATGTTTTATTTTTCTATATTGCTCAATCTACCTCCCTAGTATTTATGGCCTTTTATGTTTTTCAGGCCATTTTCTCACTGAGTGTACATGGAGGGTTTATCTTAAGAGACAGGGACTTCTTTTTATCCAGAAGGGTGAGAGATGGCTTCTCTACAAACAGGAAAAATAACTTCCCTGTCGCCAGCTAGGTCCATGTTTAACACAGCTGATAAGGGTGGAGGGCAGGTCCAAAAATGGTGGCATTCTCCAAAGTCAGCTGCCTCCTCTCCTAATTGTTCCAGCATGGTGGGAGGACCTTCCAGACACTCCTGGTTATACACATGGTGCTTCAAGCTATTCAAGAAAACATGGAACGAGGGGCACATTGGACAATTTGCCAACTTCTTTTATGTTCAGAAGGATTAATGCCAGAGCCCCAAGTCAAAGCATATTGTCTAAACAGTGTGTTTCTTAAACAGCATTCTAAATAATGCCTTTCCTTAAATATGAGCATCAGGGGTACCTGGCATGGGTAACCTCAAACACAAGATGTTTTGACTCTGGAAACAAATGCTCTTTCCCCAACTGTTTCATCCAAATGTCTTTAAAAACTTATTATTTTGGAAAACATCTGAAAACACCACAAAGAATGATATAAGGAAGTTTTCTGTATTCATGACTCATCTGCAGTTTCAACTCAGTGCCAGCTCTGATTCATTTAAACCTTACCCATTCTCCTCAGTTACTCTGACACTAACCCCAGCTAACATTATATCTGCAAATACTCATCATCAAAAGTTCCATAGTCAAAAGGTTCTGTGTTGGCTCAAGCTAATTTTGTCCTGCCTGAAATTCATTAACTGTCTGACTTATTGTCATGGTCTGATATATGACATGGTGAAATTCATTAACTGTCTGACATATGACATGGTGCAATGTGGGACTCTGGAGTCCAACTACGGTCCCTGAGGCTCAGCCACCTGTGAGCGGTGTGACTTTACCGAGTGATACCATTCTCAATCCCCTCCTCTAAAATGGGGCAGGATTTCCTCCCTGTGGGGCTCTCCTGGAAATTGGAAATATCACATGCAGAGCATCTGAACTCCAGGGACACTTCTAAGAAAGTGAAGCAGTGTAGCCAGGCAATGGTGGCCCATGCCTCCTCAGCTTGCTGGGAGGCTGAGGCAAGACAAATGCATGCTTGAGCCCAGCCCAGCGGGCAACTCAGTGACTTAATGAGACCCTGTGTCACCACAAAAAAAAAAAGAAAAAGAAAATTAAAAAGGGTGGTGACATAGCTCAGTGTGAAGGTCTTGGGCTCAACCCTCCGTACCACAAAAAGATAAAAGAGAGAGAAAAAGGACATGACTTTTCATTATTAGTCCATTTTCTCGAGAACAGCCAGTGGCCCCTTGACCAGAATACTCAGCGACTCCTGAGTCCTGTGGTCTCAGCCAGCTTCCCTGAGGTGCACACAGGTGTCTGCCATGGGTAACATTCCTTCTGCATATGCTATATGCTCACAGGCCTGAAATGAAGACTTTTCTTTTTCTAGAAACCTGTTCTTATATGGGTTAACAGCACCAAGTCAAGACTCTGGGTTTTCCCCAGACCAGGTCCTCTTTTCAGCCTGCTAGTTTGGCAATTCTGCCAGCTTCTGTCTTCAGCTCACCCGCTGGCTGCGGCCCTGGGCACTGCTTCCTATCATGGTCAGCCCTCCCCTGACCTGGGCTCTCAGCCACCAGCTCACCTCACACCACCCTCCGAATCCTGCTGCCATCCCTGTGACCAGCCAGCCTCCTGTCTGAAGCCCGACTCTACACCCTTTGTAGATTTGGGGCAAGATACATGACCTCCCAACACAAACTGTGGAAACCAAGATGTTTCAAGAGGCAAAACTGCTCCCCCCAGAAACTGACAACTTCTAGTTTAGGAAAATACTCTGCTAGTGATGAAATCAGGCTGACTAGTGCTAAAGTCTCAAGACTGAATGTGTCGGCACAAATGGACTACAGGATCTGCGACCAGGAATGGGAGGTCGGATGCTCAGATTCACATCTTTTCAAAAGTCTCAGTGACCTTCCCAATAACTGAATGTACTTCTCTTTATCAAAAAGGCAGACAAGAAAAATGCAAGATAAAGAGAATACGGCAAGATAAAAGGGTGAATTAGTCTGGGTTGAGGGTCACTTATCAGATACAAACAGCACCCTCATTTTAATGTCCAGTTTCAATCTTTTTAGGAAAAATTACAGTAGATCTACTATTTTCCTTGATACCTACCACGAAAGTAACAGACGTTACTGGCTGGCCATCTAAACCCATGCCTCCATGCCTCCTTGTCTGAAGACAAGGCCACAAGTGCATTTTCCAAACTTCTCTACAGTTATCTTGGATTATATGGTTCATAACTTGGCCAACAGATTATGCATGGAGGGACTTTAAGACACAGCAGCGCTACTCCTCCTTCCTCTTCCTCCCACCAGAACTGGGGCGTCCAGCTTTGACCTTGTGCATGATGACAGGGCCCTAGGAGAGGCATGTGAGGCAAGGAGGCGGTGTCCCCATGTATAAACACAAGGAGAGCTGCTACTAACCCAGAATATCCTCCTTCAGTGTTAGTGTGAATCAAACCTCTTACTCCTCCGAACACTGAACGAAAGGGAGGTATTTGTTCGGTGGCTTAGCCCACCCTGACCAACACAGCTAGTACAGGTTCGGATCAGCATCCCTGATCCGAACACCTGAAATCAAAATGCTCCTAAGTCTGGAACTTTGTGCACACCAACATCACCCCGCAAATAGAAAATTCTATGCCTGACTGCTGGTTGACAGGTTGCAGTCAAAATGCACGTGTACTCAAAATAGAGCATAAAGATACCTCCAGGCCAGGGGTGGCTAACCTATGACGTGCAGAAGCTCCCAACTGGCACACAAACCACGTATGTAAGTTGTTTTCTCTAAATAAAATCTCAACATTCAGGCTTAATTCTAGTGTGGACACTTTGAGATAAAGAATTGGATCTGGATTACATTTTGGGTGCTTGGTCTCCAAAACACTGGGCAGCCCTGTTTAGGCTCTGGTTATATGGTACATGTGAAACAGAAACGAGTTTCACATTTAAACCTGGGTCTCATCCTTGAGCTATCTGACTGCGTATCCAAATATTCCAAACTCTGAAAAAAATGCAAAACCCCAAACATTTCAGGGCCCAAGCATTTTGGATAAAGGATCCACAAGTAATACTTTGTGATTTCTCTAGGAACAGCAACAGAAGCAACAATGAAAAGCCCATGCATCTGCATTTAAAACAACAAATAGCAAGTTGACACACTAATAATAAAGTGTTCAATTTTAGAAAGTCAGCCAATTTGACAGACAGTGCTGCACTTTATTGCTGGACATCTTAATGTCTGGGATACTGTCTAACCTGTAAGCTAGCCTTTGCTTCCTCTGGTCCAGACCATCAGCATCTCTTCCCTAGCTGTCAGCCACCTGGTCTCCTCTGCAGGCCTTGTAGGCACTATGCTGATGAAAGATGCCCTGCTTCTGTTCCTGCTGAGAAACACTGCTCACCTGCTTCTTAACATGCAAGGCTGTAGGCCTCAGGCATTTCTCCTTTCTTGACTATCCTGCTTCTGCTCAGGCAGCAGACCCACATACCATCCAACACATGGAAAGGACTACTTGTGTATTTGGAAATGGTGTTACCAAACAGCAACCAGGATATGCTGAAGCTATAAGGAACCTTGGAAATTAACTGTTTCATTTTAACTGTGGAGGAGGAGAGGCCCTGGAGTCTGACCAGCTGTATAAAGATCTCTGGGAAGCTTCTGATCATTCTAAACTTAAGTTATCTCCCCTACTTTAAACATCTTAAAAATGGTTGGCTGTTGTGATCCCAAGGCACTGCCAGCATATGTTTCCCAAATTTCCATCACTGTTACTATAAGAGGGGTCAAAAATCACAAATTCTTCATTATCTAACATTTCTGGGTTTTGTCCATGGAAAACGGTGATATACTACTCTAGTTTCTAAGTATTTAATAAATGCTTTTCCTTAAATAAGTGACAAGAATGCTAACTATAATCTCTTCATTACAGAAACTGACAAAATGAAATTTATTTAACATTTTTCTGTAATGAAACCTTTGCTTAGTCTGTCCTCCTAAGAATTAGACCGCTGATACGGGTACTATTATTTTTTATGTTTACCAATTACTGAACAGGACATCACCAGGGAAACTGATGAAGAGCTATCTGGGGAAAGGCTGGAAAGAGCTGGGTCTTCCTGGCCTCTTAGGCAGTGCCACCTGGAAGACCATCAGCGCTCAGAAATCTGGACGCTCCACAGATACAGTTGGACAAGAGGTTTTAAGACTATGTATAAGCTTAGTAACAATTCCTGAAATTTTTCTTTAAAAGAAATAAATGTGTGTCTACCTCATATAAAACTACATATTTATATCATTTTCCTCCACTGAGTTTACGAAGGGTAAGTGTGTTGTCAGGTGCTCAAACTGAGTTACAAGGTTCACACTACTGGTGATTATTAACTTATGGGAAACTTCTGTGAATACTCAGTGAGTACTTTTTAAAAGCACATTTTGCATAGTGTAAAATGGTATATAATTTGTTTTAATATAGTTTTCAGCCTTATAAAGTATTAGTGTTTTATTTATTTGGGGTTTCAAAAGGATTCTTTCATTTCCATCATGTCCTGAATCAAATCAACCAGGATAAGCATGAATGTAAAAGAGGTGCCCAATATAATTTTAGAGTTTATAAGACTTATGGGGCACTCGCAGCAGGGCACAGACTTACTTCCTGTTATGGTTTATATCTAGATATCCCCCAAAGCCTTAGCTGTTCACAGGTGTAGATTTAGGGAGGTGGCTGCGTCATGAGTGTGTGATACTGGATTAAAAATGTGATACCCGGATCAGTCCTCTAACTGGATTGCTATAGTTCTGGGTGTGACTGAATGGATTTACTTATGACAGATCTATTTTGTGTGTGACCAATAGGCGTGTAGCCTGGATAGAATAAAAAGAAAAGAAGACAGCTGCTTGCTGTGTTTTTCTGCCTAACATGCCATGGACTCTTTCTCCTCTGCCATCTTGCTCTGCCTTGGAGCCACCCTACTACAGACTGTGAGCTTTAACTTGTGGGCATGAAGGTATTTTGTTCCAGTACTCAGAAAGTAACCAAAGCACTACCCACTTCTGATGTCTTATTCAATTAGTCTTTACAAATAAAGAACTAAGCACTGGGGCTGTCTCTGTCTAATAGATGTAAAATTAAGGCTCAGCAAGCACATGAGGAAAGTTAAATAACTTGATAAAGGTGTTAAGAGTCAATGAACGGCAGAACTGGGATTTAAATTTTATGTATGCCATTATGACATCACATTTATGGGTTTGTGCACAATTTTCAAAACTTACAGAGAAGGGCAAGGAGACTGTCAAAAGAACTGAATGTGGAAACTTAAAAATGGGGATTCATTTACAGTGATGCAACAGTACATTTATAAGTTCGAGGCCAGCCTAGGCAATTTACATGAAACTGTCTCAAAATAAAATAAAAAGAGCTGGGTGTAGCTCAGGGGTAGAGTGTCCTTGGATTCAACCCTAGGTGCCACCACCACCATAAAAAACAAAACAAAACAAAAAATCTGTGGTGGGTGAGTATCAATCCAGCCCTCTAACAAGGATGTCTCTGACAAAATTTTGTAAAGCAAGATCCCATTCCCTAAGTGAACATCTGCATCCTAATAGGCACGGAGAAATCTCATTTCCTCCTTGCCCTTTGCAGAACTGGGTGATTGTGCTCCCCACACGGATCAGCTGGTATATGGAGATTCATTATTTAGTTGGCATTGCAAAAAACACTGTTATCTAAAACACCCAAGTTTTAAAACAATGTTAACCTTGTTTTTGCAACTATTTCTGAAAAGTTGCTAGAGTTAGAAATGATTAAATATTTGTTTGTACAGGTATTATTTTATTCCATTTGTGTTATGGTCAAAGGCTCCTCCTTCCCTAAATAATCACAGGCAACATCACCAAAACAGCATCAGTGACAATTTAAGGGCACGCCCTTCCCACGGATTGGATAACGGTGTCCTTACTGTTGGTGGAAAGGGCGGAGGAAACAACAGAGCCTTACGCCATGGGCCTAGGATTCCATAAAATGTTCTTTGTGATTTTGTGACATCAGCAAATACGCATTTGGTTGTAGCCACCGTGAGTTGCACTGGAAGTAAGGCTCGTTTTCCCCTGCGGAGCCCCCGTTGTGTCCTACGGACGGCTTTCACATCTTTCCAAAAGTCAACCGGACAGATTGTTAGGAGGGGGACCCAGTCTAGCACCCAGGCGGGCGCAGAGGGGACCTGCGGGGTGCGGGGCACGCGCCTCCCAGGGACGCAGGAGTGGGTGCGGCTGGGCCCCCTTGAGGCTGCGCACCGGGCCGTGCTTACCTCTCAGCCCGCGGACCAGGCGCTCGGCCCAGGCCACGCGGGGCGGCTGCCCGTCCAGGGCCAGGTGGCGATGCCGCGCGTCCCCGCCGCCGGCCGGGCTGGAGCAGGGCGCGCCCGGGTCCTCACGCCGGTGGCGCCGCGCGCCCGGGGGCCCCGCGCCGTGGTAGCCGCCCAGCGCTCGGCCGCGCGCGCCCGCGGAGCCCACGGCCGAGGACGCGGCGCCCCTGCGGCTGCCCGCGCGCCACTCCACGTCCATTTCCACCACCATGCCGCCCTCCTCGCCCTCCACCTCCTCGTCGTCGTCCTCCTCCTCGGCCTCAAAGCCCGGGTTGTCGCGGCTCCACGCCTGCCGCGAGCAGGCCGAGGGCGGCGGGGACGGCGAGGCCGAGGCCCCGGCCGGGGGGTCGCGCGCGGCGGCCTGGCGGATGCGCTCCATCTCGATGTCCAGGCCGCGCGCCTCGCGCAGGCCCGGGCCGCCCAGCCCCGCCATCCGCCTGCCCGGCCTGGGCGCTTGCGGCGCGGACGGCTCGGCGGCCCCGGGCGGCTGCGGCTGCACGCGGTTCGCGTTCACCATCGCGTCACGGGCGCCGGGCGCGCGGCCACAGTGCGAGCCCCGCAGCGAGCGCAGCCCGGCCGCGGCCCCGGCCCCGGCCCCGCTCCAGAGCCCGCCGCCGCCGCGTCCCAGGCCCGGCCCCGCCCCGCCCCGCCCAGCCGAGGCTGCCCTGCTGCGCCCATCCGAGCCCCGCCCGGGGAACAGCTCGGGGGTAGGGGAGTCTGTCCGGGCGTTATTCCTAGGCTGCTTGTGCTTCGATTTACCAAAGTGGGAGAAGACAAAGATCAAGACCGGTACGCGGGATGGAGTCAGTTTGTGAAACTGGGCCGAGTGGGCATCTCCAGCGTGGGCCAGGACACTTTTCCCGCATTTCGAGACCTCAGACAAACCAAGGCGGATTCGCACTGCCTCCCCCAACGCCCACTGTGCCTCGGTGTCCCTGCGGTCCACACCGTGGGCGCCCGGAGGATTGGGCTGGGGACCTGCAGATGGCTGGAGTGTCCTCCCTCAGCACTGGCTACAGGGTCGAGCCCTGACTCTGGCCTTTGTTTCCCTTCCGCTGCCACATGCAGCTGGTGTTCTGGGGCTGTCTGGGCTCAGCCTACTCTAAGCTCAAAGCCTTGGCCTCTCTGGTCACCTCCTTCGTCGCTGCTGAGGTTGGGGGTGGCTTGCCTGCCCATCATGCTTCTTGATGACTCCCTTTGTCTGCTCTCCACCACTTCTCCACGTCTCGTCCGTCCTTCCTTTCTGCCCACAGAGGCTGCCCTGACAGGCTCTCTGCTGTTTCCTTCCCGCTGGTGGCGTTTGCCTCTGTATGTGTCATCACACGTTGGAGCCGAGCGTCCCTTCCCACTTCTGGTCTCCGCATGTCTGTTTCCAGCCCAAACCGAGCTTCTTAGACATGTCCTTGGGCTTCCAGCAGCTCAGAGGGTGACATTCAATCCCTGAAGGTGGATTTAGAAAAAGTCTGACGCTGCTTGTATGTTAGCTTGGTGGGGCTGGCATAACAAACTGCCCCTGCCAGGGGGCTTGAACACAGAAATTAACCTGCTGGCAGCATTGTTGGCTTCTCCTGAGGCCTCTGCTCTTGGCTTGTATGTCCCGGCTTCCCTGGGTCCCTCACATGGTCTCCTGTTCTCCTATAGGAACCCCAGTTACACTGGATTAGGGGCCACACTAAGGATCTCATCAACTTCATCTCCCTGAAAAAGACAAGTCCGCCTAGAGTACTTATTCTGAGGTGCAGAATTAGGAGTTAGGATTCAACCTGAATTTTTGGGAGGATACAAGTCAACCTGTAACAGCTCCTAGGGTACTTTTCCTGGCATGATTTCCCATGCTCTCCATCTACTCATGTGGCATTATCTGCTGTTCTTGTGAACTCAGGACATGCTGCTCATACTCGTAAATTTCTGTAGCTGCCTATCATCTGACCCTGTGGTTTATACAGGTGGCTCCTTTATCCAACTGCGAGCCTCTCAGAGGCAGGGCTGGCTGTGAGTTCAGAGCATGGGCCAGACTCCTTCTGCAGACATTTCCTGATACACTTACTGAGACGTCAGGCTTGTGAAGCAGAGAGTAATACTGACTTTGGCCTGGAAAGGAGACAGATCAAAGACAGATAAAAACATGGTGATGGTTACTGTCCTGAGTAGGGTTGCCAATGCCTGTCACCCAAAAATGCAAATGGTGGCACTCTCTGCGCTCTATTGTCAGATAATCTTGAATGGACCAGGAGAGCTGGGCATGAACAGGCACACTGACCTGAGCCCAAGGGGTCCCCTGGAGAACAGCTCTAGCTCTGTGTTTTCAAAACATGACCTGAAGACCTTCAGCATCACTCAGGACACTTGTTGAAGACACAGCCAGTCTTAAGACAATCCAGTCTTATTGCTGAAGAACTCCAGGACTTTAGAGCTGGAGTTCTGGATCTTTACAGAGGCTTTGGGGGCACCCTCAACTTGAGAAGCACCCGCGTATTCCAAGTTCCACCCCACCATAGTTTTCTGCTTCACTGTCACCCATGATCCCATCATCTGGGATCCCAGATCATGAGGAAACTTCAGTGTAGTCAGACCAATTCTTCGGCTGCTCTGGGGCCTGCAATGTGGTCATTCCTTTCAGGAACTCTGGAAGCAGGTGGCTGGGCTTTAGCTCTTGCTCTCCACTTCCCACTGCACGGAATCAGGCATGCTTCCTCTCTTACTGTTGCTTGTAAGGATAGACACAAAGATCATGCTCATCTCACAGTGTTGTGAGGATTGGGTGACTTGATACATGTAAGTGCCTTAGTCCATCCGTACTGATTGTTATAGCAACAACAATCTGTCCTCCTGGTTTTGGAACCTGGTAAGTCCAAGGTCGTGATGCCAGCAGATGTGGTGTCTGGTGAAAGCCCACCGTCTGGTGCAGAGAGCACCTGCGAGCTGTGTCCTCCCAAGATAAAAGGACTGAAAACTCCCATTATGTCTCGGGTCTTACAAGTCCTATGAAGGTTCATGCATTGAAGACTTGGTTGCCCGTCTATGGTGCTATTGGGAAGTGGTGGAACTTTTAGAAGTGGGGCTGGTGGAAGGAAGTTTGCTCATGGGGCTGCATGTGCCTGGAGGGAACGTGTGTGTGAGCAGCCCCTCCTCCTTCTGCTTTCCAGTCGCCATATGCTGAGAAGCTTTGCTCTCCTCATGTTCCCCCACTCCTATCCCATGGAGCAATGGAGCCAACTGATGTGGGCTGCAATCTCTGAGAACACCAGCCCAGATAGGATTTTCCTCCTTTTAACTGGACTTCAAATATTTTTTTCTTTGCAATGGAAATCTGGCTAACACAAGCTACCAGACCTTTTGGAAATAAGGATCACAGTTCCTTCTATGGTGGCTCCATCCCTACAACAGAGACACTTCCTGAAGGCTCTACTTTCTAATGTCTTTACTGTGGGGGTTAGGGTTTAGTGCATCAAGAAACACAGACATTTGGACTACAGCAGTGAGGCTTAGAGATCCCTGCCTGAAACATGGTAAATGCTAGCGGTATTAGGGGTGTATTGATTCATATACCTCATCTATTATAATTGCTTATCTGGAGGTCTTTATCCCAATTAGACTATGAGCTTCTTGAGAACAGGGACTCCATGCCCGGCACAAGATCCTGTAAGAAGGATCCTAAGCACCTAGATTATCAAACACAACACTAGAAGCCAGAGAGAATGCAGTGAAGCAGGTATGAAGCCTGGCCCTCACGGAGCAAGGCTTACTTTCTGCAGAGATTTGTCAAAGAAGACTTGAATGCCTGCCATCATCTTCAGTCACAGAACCAGACCTTTGGTTGAAACTGGAGTCTCTTATTCCTCAGCTCCTTAAAGCGTTCCTGCTCGCCACTCCTCCAAGTCCAGGAGCCCTCTGTATGTCTTATGCCACAGGAACCTACTGTAAAGTCACTGCTCAAAATGCCACTTTAAATGCTGGGATATTTTCCCCCAATGGTGATTTTGCTCCTCACAATTCAGGAAGATTGACTGCAGTATGTTTCTATTTCTTGTTTGCTCCTAGCTTTTTACTAACCAGTCTGTTGCCCAGAGACAAAAGGAGGAAGAAGCTGACAGACAAACAGATACATCAAAGAATAATGATGGAATTAGCAAATTCATTCACTTAGTGTCTATTTATTGAGTTTGAATTCTGCGCTTCTATTACAGGTAGTTAGGATGAGCAAAATATTATTTAGACAGGTTTTTCACTAGAATGACACACCCTGAATCTAAATGACAGAAGGGAGAACAATATTTTGTATCAGCTCTCGAGTGAAGTCTTGTAACAGGAGAGGAGGCTCAGAAGAGAGATTACTTGGGATGGAGTGGGGAGAGAAGGCAGCCTGGTCGGGACATGGGAGCCTCATACATGGCAGAGAGTACAGAGTTTATTCTGTAGCTAGCAACTTTTAAGAGGTCGGTTTGTAGCAGTGTCAGTTATTTAAAACAACATCTGAAACAGACCCCTTGAGATTCTACTTTTAGGTTTACAATATTGATTGAAAATATGTCCATTCATCAATTTAGGATTAGATGTGTGCTTACCCACAATTTTATTTACAAGTTATCGCAAGAAATGTGACATAAAAAATTCTCTGCAGTTTTTGTGTAACATTACTTGAATAGTTTTTAGACCATTGCATCTTTAATCTTGCATTCTAAGAGTTTCGCTATTAATTTTAGTCTAAGTTTCATAGTAGACATTTATTTATTTATTTATTCATTCATTTATTTTTATCGGTACCGGGGATTGAACTCACGACTGCCTGCTTGCAAGGCAGGTGCTTATGCCGCTGAGCTAAATCCCCAGCCCTTAGTCTAAGTTTCATAAACTCAGCTCCTATTATCAAATAGTTTCCTGCTCAAATATCTACTCATTCCTTCTGGTTTCCTATGTTCCCTTTTGTACTTTTACTTTATCATATTTTCTCCCTGTAGAATCCTAGCTTTGGCTCAAGCAGGGCCTGAGGCTTAAGTTTCTCTTCCTATACGTGGAATTCCTTCTTTTAGGATTCATCTTAAAAATCTGTCTCTCATAAAAGGCGTTTCCTTTTTACAGAGTGAAATGCACAAACTTGTATTTTTGTTTCTCTGACCATCACAAACCTAGTGTCATGTCCTCAGTTTCCACAATGCAGAGTGGGGTGCTGCGTGGGGTACATAACACAGCCCAAGTGCTCTGATTTTGTTTTCTCCGTGTGGCAGGTTTTTCTGGGACCACACCACAGGGCACACTCAGCTGTTGTCATGCCATGGGACACACAGCCCTTTAAAAAGCCAGTCCTACAAACAGGGCGGTACAGTTTAATACACAGAACTCCCATCTCTCCAACTTGTGTATTGTTACAATCGTCTGCTTCCTGGGTTGCTTTTATTTTTTTCAGTGAGAACTGCTGAGACAGACGCCAGCTGAAATAGGCATTGGTCTTGCAGTCTCCAAGAGGAAAACTAAAAGGACTTTCTGGCATGTGTGATGTTGCTTAGCAATTCACTCAGATAAACATATTTCACTCCTCATTTTTTCCTCAGCCCTTATTTATCCAAGAACATTGTAAAATAAACTTATGGCTTGACATCTGAGATCACTAAAAGAAACTTTGGTGTTGGGGGCTTTATAAGACCGGCTAACCAATGTATAACTTTTGCTTTATTTTATTTCTCATTTATTTCCCTGATGAGACAAGGCTGGGCTTTGTAGTGTTCTTCATGCCTGAGTTTTGGTTTGGATTGGCCTGTGTGCCATTCTCTCTACAGGGGTCACTTTGGCATCCTGACTGGCTGGCACTGTGGTCCTGACCTATCCTCCCTATCTCTGTTTCATCTCTGAAAAAACTGAGGTTAAATATATCTGTTTCTCAAATCCCCAAGGAGAGTTTGCTGAAGGCTGATGAAGGAATATTAAATTCATCAAACATTTATCAAGTGTCCACTAGACTTCAGGAACTTGTGTTGGATTCTGGGGGGGAAAAGATAAGACTTCAAGGGGATCAAATCTTACATTCCATCTCTCAAGTGGATTATCTGGAAACATCCTTAGACCTCTTTACCCTGCATAAAAACAACGAATATTCCTAGGCTCAGACATCTCCCTTCCTTGGAGTCTTTTAAGCTGCGGTCCTGACCTCCGGCCTGAACTGATTTGTTCCTATGTCTTCAACTCCACAGCGACCCCTTGTGCTAGGAGAGTCTCTTCACAGCTGCCTTCCCAAGTGTCCTTTAACTCCTGGTGGCCCAGCTGCTACATGGGTCTCCTAGGAAAAAAGTAACCAGCTGTCTTGGGGGGCCACTCACTGTGCTGAGTCTGCGTGGACATCAGCACCAGCTTCTGAGTGGTGCGTGTGGAGCTCATGCGTGGACAGTCAGAGCATGAGTCCCCCTGGTCCACCTGAGTGATATTTCACATGACTTTGGCATTCAGTTTTGTTCAGTGAAAATCAGACAGGAACTATTTTCCAGTCACTGGAAAAGAAGAGCTTTTCTTCCCACTAGATTTGAATTTATAAGATTGTAGGTCCAGATGAGCTGGCAGCCAAAATGTTGACATTCAGGGGAAAAAATGAAGCCAGTTATATATATCTACCACAAAGAACATATGATATGAAGATTAGAAGGGTACCCCAAATTGAACTAACTTTTGGGTGGCTAGGCTATTAAAAAGCATCATAATACACATTTTTATCATCTTTCTTTCTTTCTTTCTTTCTTTCTTTCTTTCTTTCTTTCTTTCTTTCTTTGTACTCGAACTCATGACCTTGTGCTTGCCAGGCAGTTCCTAGGTTTTTTACATACCAATATTATATTTATAATTTGTATCCTTGTTCAACTTAGAAAGAACTTTGAACAAGGTAGGGCTGAGAAAAGAACTCTTCGGAATCCTACGCAAGACTTTTCTCTTCAGAATTCTAATTTATTCAACACTCTTTGGTGCAGTTGTTAAGAGAACTTTGAATCCAGTTGTATATTTACTAGCCCAGACTATCCCAAAATATTATCAGATTTCTTTTTCAAATGCGTACCAACATAGACAGAACTTACAACATTCCCAGCTCTACCAGAATTTACAGAATACATGTTTTATGTCCATACAGCATAATCTTAGATATGACTAGGCTAGCAAAAGTAGTAAGAAGCTTGTAATTAGCTTACTATACACAGATAAAACATTTAACCAATGAGACTTTTATGACACTCTGCTGGAGGGTTTTGTTTTAGTATTTTACGAATTTTTTTTTATCTTAAAGAGAATTAAAAAACTAATAAAAGTGATACAGAATTTTGAAACAAGATGATAGGAAATTAACAATGGTTATTACAATGCACATTTCTATCTTCAAAACAGTTGCTCAGATTAGCACATAAAGGTATGTAAAATTGATCAAACTTGTTTTTTGACAGCATCTTGCTATGTAGTTCAGGCTGGCCTGGACTTACTACGTAGCCCAGGCTGGCCTTGAACTTATGGCAGTCCTCCTGCCTCAGTCTCTTGAGTGCTGGGATTACAGGTGTGCACCACCACATTCGGCTTTTGTGCTGCGTTAAAAATACTAATTCTGAAGTTTAACTGCTAGAGTCTCTTATTCATTATATCATAAGTAAGTCCAAAGTATCTGTATTGTAGAAGTGCAGAGCAAAGAGATGGGGTTTTGATGACATTATGAACCCTGAATCAGTACTAATTGGAGTTAGATCTGCTCTGGATTTCATAGCAAAAGCATTTTCTTCCTGGTTAATTTATTTAGGCTATATTCCTGTCACATGCAGAAGAAATTGTACTAGATAACATTCACTTCCTCCTTGCTGGGATGAAACACTGGCACCTACAGCTTAAAGGGGAGAGGTTTCAGTCCGTGGTCAGTCCATTGTCAGCTCGGAGTCCATAACTCCGAGGCAGAGACGGAGAATGGCAGCGGGACACGGAGGAGGACAGGAGCCCATCCCACAGCAGCTAGGAAGCAGACAGAGAAGGGAGGAGCTGGGGACAGCCCCACTGCTCACCTCAGGCCAGGACCACCTCCTACCAGCACATTCACCTGCTGAGCTCAACCACAGGTGAATCCGCAGGTGAGTACAGCGCCCTCGTGAGCCAGTCACCTTCACACACACATGAGACTTCTGGGGAGTGGGCATTTCAGGTCTAAACCATGACATGAATCCTGTGGACTGGTAAGGGTCTCGTCAGTCATATGCAGAGTAGGCTCTGCCAGCCCATGGCGGGAGCCCTTGTCTGAGCAGAGTGGGCTGAATAAGGCACCACGGGTGGCTGGCTGGGGACTCCCACTCTGCAAGGAGAGAAAGTCAGAGATATGAAGCCGTGTGAACTCTACTTTTGTTCTTAAACATCATTAAATTACAACTTTGAAATCTCTGCTGTAAATAGCATTGCAAAGAGTGTGCTAAGTTATGTTTTTATTCTCTTAGCAGCAGTTTTTGAAGTTCATAACTTTGAAAGAGTTCAATTTATGAATTTTTCTTTAGTGGGTTGTGTTTTGATGCAAAGTTAAGAACTTGGCGATTAGTACAAATAGAAATGATTTCTCCATATTTTATTCTAAAAGGTTTGTTTTTGTAAGCTATACCATGAGGTCTGTGGTCTATTTTAAGACAATTTTTATGTAGTATGCTATGAATGGAGGTTTTCTTGGTCTATTTTTTTTTCTGCATATAAGTATCACATAGTTCCAGCACCATTAGTTAGGAAAACTATCATTTCTCTTTTGGATCATCTTTGTACTATGTTTGAAATTCAATTGACTGTCTATTTGCGCAAGTCTGCTTTTGAATAGTCGGTCCTGTTCTGTTCTTTTCCTTTCCATGTTTAATCTTTCACTAAAATCTTTCTGACTTGTTTATAATAATTTTCCCATATGCTTACTTTCTGGCCACATACAATACAGGATTTAAATTTTAATGGTTTAAAAATAGTTTTGTTGGCTGTTCTGACCTGTAAAGAGCTACTCATGAGGTTTTCAGTGAGTGTTAGTAAGCTAGGCTGGATTTCGGTCTGAATGATATTCAGAACTCACAAATGCATGTTTAAAAGAAGTGAGTTTTAAAAAATAGGGTTTATTTTTTTAAAGCACTTTTAGAGTCATGGGAATATTAAATGGAACATACAGTGATAGTCTATGGACTCTTTCCATGGACTTCCACCCATATGTAGCTCCCCAATATAAATAGGCCTCACTAAAGTAGTGCATTTGTTATGCATTTGATAAACCTGTACTGACATGTCACAATCAGTTTACACTGGGATTCACTCTTGGTGTATTTTATGGATGTGGACAACTTTATAGCCATTGTGCAGAGCAGCATCACTGCTCGGACATCTGTACTTTGCCCATTCCTCTCTCCCTTCCTTCTGTCTCCTGGTAACCATTGATTTTTTTTTTCTGGCAGCATAGTTTATCAGGTGTTGGAATTGTACAATGTTTAACCTTTCAGGTTGGCTTCTTTCACTTATTAATTGCCATCATCCAGACCTGGAGTGTCTCCACAGCCCTACATGTTGAAAGGTTCGTCCTCAGCCTGGGGTGCTGTCAAGAGCTGATAGAACCGTCAGAGAAAGGTCTTTGGTGAGCTTGCCTCGAAGGAGATACTAGGATTCTGTCACCTTTCTCTCTCCCTCCTTTCTGGACAGCTGTCCTCTGCTGTGATAAGCTATGCCCCGATAGGCCCAAGGCAACAGGGCCCAGGTGGACTGAAACTCTGAAACCATGGTCAGCGTAACCTTTTCCTCCTTGTAGGTTGGTTATCTCAGGTATTTTGTCACAGTGATGTTAAGTTTCCTCCACACCTTTTCTTGGCTTGATAGCTTATTACTTTTAAGCACTGAGTGAGTTCATTGTTTTGCTCTAGCACAGCTTATCCATTTTTCTACTGAGGGACAGCTCGGTTGCCTTTAATTTTGGCAATAATGAATAAAGCTGCTATAACACCCCTGCCTTTTTTTCAGTACCTGGGCTTAAACTCATGACCTCCCACTTATCAGGCAGGCACTTGTGCAACTGAGCTATATACATTTTTGTACAAGTTATTGAGTGGATCTAAATTTTCAGCTGCTTTGGGTAAATACTGATCTGGCCCGCGGATCAATCCGTGGGTTTTGCCTGGAGAGAGAATGGGGATGGGGGGCAGGGCAAGAGGAAAGAGAGATGGAGACAAGATGAAAAGTTCCAATCAAGTCTTGTTTATTCAGGAAGTGTACATGGCTTATATTAAATCCAAGGGAATGTGGCTTTATAGGATAGGTCAGTTTAGATCTCCTCGTATGACGTGGACTTATCAGATTAGCAGGAAACCATGCCTAGGCAACTAGCGGAAGTGGAAGTACGTAAGCAGGAGAGGATTGTGGGTAATGTAGGCAGACGTGAAGATCATGGGAAATGTAGGCAGATGCGGCAGAGGCCCACAGGAGGGCGAGATAAGGTGGCAGCAGTGAGATATGCCACTCCCTACAAAATAAGAAGAGACACAATTGTTGGGTTGATGGTAAGACTAAGTTTAGTTCTGTGAGAAACTGTCAAACTATTTCAAAGGGATGAGATTTTGTATTCTCATAGATACAGAGTTTCATACCCTTCTCCACTTTGTGGTTGTTGGGGGGTTGTCAGTGTTTAGATTTTGGCCATTCTAGTGGTGTCTAGTAATATCTCCTTGTGGCTTTCATTTGCAATTTCTTAATAGCATATGTACACAACGCCTTTTCAACTGCTTATTTTCTCATCTGTGAGGTGACTTATTTTTTTCATCTGTATAAGAATTTTTTCTTTCTTTCTTTTTTTTTTTTTTGGAACCAGGAATTGAACTCAGGACCTCATGTTTGCCAGGCAGGTGCTGTGATGTTGAGCTATAAGCCCAGTCCCAAGGTTTTTTTTCCCTCATTGGTAACTTTTGGGTCCTCTATTTATTTATGATAAGAGTCTCTTATCAGATACGCTTTTTGCAAGTATTCTCTCCTTGTCTGTAATAATTTAACTTAATTTATCTATTTTTTCAGTAGTCTTTACTCCTTTTTAAAGATTAGACTATCAGAAAATATACATTTTCAGTCAACACATACATTTTTATTACTTTTTATTTTAAAGAGAATAAAACTAAATCAAACCAAACAGAGTAAAGGTAATTAGAACAGAGCAATGAAAGCAATACAGGATTTCAAAACAAGACAATAGAAAATCAACAATGGCTACCATAATGCCTCTTGTTTTCTTCAAAGTAGCTTCCATACCATCAGACATAATAAATTCAAACAAAACAGAACAGAATAAAACCTATCAAAACAAAAGAATGAAAGCCTATTTTAAAGAGAGTAAAAACAAACAAAACAAAATAAAGGTGATCAAGACAAAACAGTGAAAGTGATACAGGACTTCAAAACAAGACAATAGCAAATTAGCAATGGCTACAATAATGCCTCCTGTTATCTTCAAAATTGCTGCCCACACCATCAGACATAATAGATCAAACAAAACAGAACAGAATAAAACCAATCAAAACAGAACATTGACTAAAACAATAAAATGCAACAAAACAGTGAGAACAATGTTGAATTTCAAAAACAAGACAGGAAAAATTCCCCATATTTGCTACATTGCATATTATTATCCTCTTAATAGGTGCTCAGACTACCCAGGCTTAGGTCTGCAAAGTCAGTCAAACACTACAAGCATTAAGTTGTTTTTGTTTCTCAGATGCTATCAACTTAGCCCTTCCTTGAATCAGCTGGTTACTTACGGGGCAGGGGTGGGGATTAGGGGTGTGGTGTTCTTGTCTCCCAGCCTGCATGCTGGTTGGCTCATGGGAAGGGCAAACTGGTTTCTTGTTACTCCTCTCAGACCCAGCATGACTTTACAAACAAATGTGTTTTAAAAGAAATGATTTTATACTGATGAAGTCAATAAATTTATAAATTTTCATTTTGTTGTAAAATAATAATCATTTTTCTTCATATGTATATTCATTCTTCAGTACTAGTACATGTAAAATGTGTATTTCCATTCCTTAAGTATATCTGTCTTTCTTGATAGTTTCCTCCATTCTCCCCCCTCCCCTCACTCCTTCTCCCTATGTATTTATTTATTAAATTTTATTAAAGAAAAAAGAGTAATACAGAATTTCAAAAAATAAACAGTAAGAAATCACTAGTTGATAAATTACATATTGTCATCTTAGAAATAGTTTTTCAAGTTACAAAAGTAAAGCATACAAAATGGACATTCAAACAGTGAGACTGCAAACAGTTCTGTTCAACAATCCAACAAAAACTTAGTAATATGGTTATATATCTTACATACTTAAACATACATGTGATTATATCCTTTAGAGTACGTTCTTTCCTCTATTTTTTTACAATAACAATTACACATTTAGAATTTTACTATTCCTACAGTTCCTATTACTTCTTTTTGAAGAGAATAAAACCAAATATGACAAAACAAAATAGTCAAAACAAAAGGATGGACATAGTACATGATGTAAAAACAAAATACAAGATGATCAGCAATGGTTATCATAATGCCTCTTGCTATCTTCAAAAGAATTACCCATATCATCAGGTATAATAAAATTGAACAAAACAGTGCAAAACAAAACCAATAAAAATGAAATATTGACTTCAAAAGAAAATAATAGTCAAACCAGAATGGGTATCATAGTGAATCTTATTGTCTTCAAAGTAGTTGCCTATACCCTCAGACTTGATACTATTAAATATAACAGAATAGAGTAAAATCAGTCAAAATAAGATAGTGAAAGCATTACAGGGCTTCAAATCAAGTTAATAAGAAATCAAAAATGGTTACCATAGTATATCCTGCTATCTTTGGGATAGCTGTGCATGTCCTCAAATCTAATACAAGTAGACACACTGGAACAGAATAAAACCAAACTAAACAGAATGATGAAAACAATATGGGTTTCAAATCATGATAGAAGATTAAGAATGTACTCTGCCTTCTCTTTTTAAGACAACTCCTCCATTTCACTTTCACAGGGTGCATTGTACATTTTGGATCCCACTAACTCCTTTAGTTTTTACATTAGGAAGGCAGCCCACTAGTCACCTGATTCTGAACCTTTTTACCCCTGAGCATGATCTCAAATTGTTCCATTTACTTACAAAAGCCTCAAGGTTTTCTTTCTTTATAGCTGAATAGTTTTTCTTTGTGTAAAAGTGTTATGGCTTTCTAGCCAATCTGCAGCTGATGGGCAAGCTCCCCTCACTTTTATCTGGTTCCCTATCACACAGAGCGTTGTTTCTCATCTTTGACTTTCAGTCTGTAAATCTTCTTTTGGGTTAATTATATTTCTTATATACAGCACATTGGTAGACCCTATCTCCTGATTCACTCTGCCTGTGTTTCTTTTATTGGTGTATTGAGGCCATCTATATTAGTGATTATGGCCAACATTCTCTGCCTTATCTCTGCCGTGTTATTTTTCTGCCATTGGTTGTCTACTTTTCCCCTTCATTCCACTGTCTCCCTGGTCTTTTTTTCCTTTCTCTCTCGAATGTCCTTCAGTATTGTTTTGTAGGGTTGAATTGGTGGTCATGAACTCCCCCAGTTCCTCTTTCTCCATTAATTTTGAGAGACAGTTTTGTAGGATACATCAACCTGGGGTGGAGGTTATTTGCTTTCAGGACTTGGAATATGTCACTCCAAGCTCTTCGTGATTTGATGGTTTGTGTTGAGAAGTCTACCATGATTCTGATCAGTTTTCTTTTATAGGTGATCTGTTTCTTTTCTCTGACAGCTTTTAATATTCTGTTCTTGTGTTGAATTTCTGGGATCTTGATTATTATATGTCTGGGTGTAGATCTATTTTGGTTATAGCTGGCTGGAGTTCTATATGCCTCATATATCTGCATATCATTTCCTTTTCCTATGCTTGGAAAGTTCTCTTTAATTATTTCTGTAAATAGCCTTTGTATTTCATTTGTGTTTACCCCTGCTTCTTCATTCACATTTTTTATTCTTAAGTTATAGATCCTCTGGTCATCTTCTAGCCTTTGTATTGTTACTTCCTGGTTCCTTGTTATTTTTAAGAGATCTTTCCTTTTGTAATCACAAGCTGCAAACCTGCCTTCAAGGTTTGATAGTTTATCTTTAGTTTCTTTCAAGCAGTTTTGTCAGCTTTCAATGGAGTTTTTAATTTCCTGGTAATCTCTTTGAATCTGTTTCATGTGTTGTAAATTCTTTTTATATTCTTCACTGAAGGTTTCCCTCCTTTTTCTATGCTCCTCTATTCTTTCATCGTGTCTTCTTTCAAAGTGCTTAACAATTCTTTTGTTATGTTCCTCATATGTCCTTTTACCTGAAATAGTATTTCTGTTCTAAGTTCTTTTATAGCTTCATGGAGTTGTTTCTTTATTTCAGTTGCTGTTGCTTCAAAAACTGAGCTATGCGACTCCCAATCTCTTCTGTGTTTACCTCTTCTGGGCCAGTACTGCTTGGGTTGGAGGCCAGAGACTGCCTTTTGCTTCTTCCTCTTGTCATGTTCCTGGTTTCTTCTGGACAAGTGGGTAGTGGGGTCCCCGGCACTTCCTATATTGGTTATAATTACTCTGAACCATGTTGGCTAGGTATTTCTGCTGTTTGCTGCTTTCCCCAGTCTGCTGGTGGCTACTGGAGTGCAAGCAGGGGTGGGGGGACAGACTGGCCCCTCCCCTCCGAGCTGGTTAACCACAGGGAGTCTTCACCACAGTAATGTGTGCTGGATGGGTGGGGTTGGTTAGGAATAGCTTTAGGGAAACTTCAACAGTGGCTATTGGACCACACAGAGAGTGGGACTCAGTCCAAGCAATTTTCACCAGTCTGCTCAGAGCTAGGAGTGGCTGAACGAAGCTGGCTGCAGTTCTGTCTCCAGGCTTATCCTGCCCAACTCCAAAATGGCACCTGGCCACCTGGCCAACTGGCCAACCTCCTACTCCCGCAAGAGAACTGAGTCCCACGCACTCACTGCCAGCCAGTGCAGTTCTCTGGTCGCCTGTTCCCCTTCACCACCATGTCTCCCCGCCAAGGCCTTCAGGCTTGCCAACCACCTGCTTCACTGTGCCCACGCATGTCCGGGTTCCAACCACGCTTCTGGTGTGGTGGTTCTGGCTCTGGTGAAAGCGTCACCAGCTACTGCCTTCTTCTGTTTAAGCTTTTCTTTTTTGTTTTTTATTCTTTCTATGGGCTTCAATTCTCACTTTAGCTTCTTCCTGGGTTGAGGGGACCCACTTCTTTCCTTCTTGTCTCCTCCAGAATGCTATATTCCAGCAACTGGACTGTTTCTCTCAGAGAGGCTATTTACTCTGCTGCTTACTGTTCCGCCATCTTCCCAGATCCTCTCCCTCTCTTTGTACTGAGCATGCTGGGCAAGCATTCTACCACTGAATGACAGCACCAGCCTTTTCTATGTGTTACCGTTTTTGAGACAAGGTCTGTCTAAATTCCCCACAATGGACTAAAACTTGTTCTCTTTCTACTTCTGGAGTAGATGGGATCACAGTTGTACACCACCAGACTGACTTTGTTTTCTTGATTCTGTCCTTTTTGAGGAGTGTATTTATTTAGCTAATAACATTTTATTAAAGAAGAATTCATTAGTGGCCCATTATTTCTAGATTTTGTGCAAAATTAAGCATGATTTTTTTGGCTAACAAGTGGATTGGACAGAATATTCTTGACTAATTTTTTTCTCCTTTGCAGAATTCTGAAAACATTTTTCTACCTTCCAGTGCTATTCAATATTGTTATGGAGAAGTAGGAGGGCAGGTTAAACCCATTTTGTTCTTTAGTTCTAGCAGTTAACTCATTTTTAGCCCAAAGTTTATGTACTTAGTGATTTTTTTTTATCTTTTTCAGGAAGTTCTCACTATGTAGTTCAGGCTGGCCCTGAGCTCACTTTGTAGCCCAGAGTGGTCTTGAACTCACAAACCGAGGTTTCCCTAGTCTCCCAAGTGCTAGGATTACAGGCATGTGCCATCATGCCTGGCCTAGTGATTTTTAAAAGAAATTCTCCCCAGCTTGTCTTTATGTAAATCATAATTTACCTGTAAAATATTGCACAGGTTTAATCAGCAAATTCAAGTTTTAATTCATTTTAGCAAGGTATTTTTTCCTTTATAATTTTGAATAATTTGCTTCATTCTTTTGTTTTCTTAATTCATGGTGTCAGATATTTCTGTTATCTTTTTCTTAATGATTTCTCTATTCACTATTTTTGACTTTAATAGGATTTTTATAGGTCATGTCTTCCATGTTACTACACACTTCATGTTTTTGTGGTCTTGAATGTGGTTTTTATTTTATTTTTTATTTTTAGTTACAATCTGTACTTCTACCTGGAAATCCTGCCAGGTCATTTTTCATTTTTTCATGGATTTATTTTGCTTTATGATTTCCAGTCTTGTTTTTTTTTTAAGTTAAATTATTTTTACAGGATTTTTGTTCCTGGCCCTGAGGAAGCAACATAAATATATTAACATTAATATCTTAAACAAACAAACAAACAAATCCCACAGAATTTACAGAGAATAGTTTTCAACCCTGGAACAACACATGTTGAAGAACAGTATTTCCAAAAAGAAGGTAAAGAAAGGTAGTAGGTCCTAGGACTTCTGTACCAGTTCCCCAGAATGAAACTCTGGGCTACATTAAAGTCTCACAAAGTGGGGAAAATAGTGTTAGCTGGGAATTTGAGGAGGTCAAAGTGGACCAAAGCAAAACAAAACAAAACAAGAGAAGACAATTTCACCCAGGAAGGCCCTGCATCTCCAGAGCCGTTCTTGCCTCTTCAGAGCATGCTTTTGAGGAATTCCTGAGACAGGAGACAGAAACCAGGAAGGGGTAAATGGAAACATGCCTCCTGTTCAAACCGAGAAACCCTGGGGGTGAAACCAGGGGGTGAGGGGAGTCACCCACAGGAGTTAGGCTCCCTGTCCTGCGTAACCGCGGGGCAAACCAGCTGGTTGAGTTTGGCCTGTGTGAGTCTGGGTGAGCTGTGAAAATTCTTCACTACTGTAATGTTGTCATCAAGTTACTCGAGTTACCGGATGCTATTAACTGTTGTAATAATTTTGGCTTTATACTTTTTTCTTATTTCATTGTCCTTTTATCTAGTACGTAGATTATAATTATAATTATCATAATTATATATTAAAAGGAGTGATATAAAAGTTTCATTTCATGCTATTTGCATTTCAATTCTGTTATTTGACAGTAATATCATACCCTTAAAAATTTTAATCTGTTTATAAGAAAAACATCTTAAAAAAACAAAAAACAAAAGAAACAAAGCATGGTGCTAGGGCTTAATATTATTATTTTCCAATATGTGAGTCTGTGTCAGAGAGGTTTCATCTATTTTTTTTTTTTTTTTTTGATACTGGGAATTGAACTCAGGACTTTGCACTTGCCAGGCAGGAGCTTATGCTGCTGAGCTGTGTTCCTGGCCCTACTTTTATTTTTATAATTAATGTCTTTCATCTTATTTCTGGTATTTCAATGTTTTCCCTTAAAAATTGGTCTTCCCCATTTCAGTGATTAACTGTTTTATGTTCCATTTGATTTTATCTTCAGTGCTTTGCAAGCTACATAGCCTCTTTCCACCACTAACAGATACCTTTGGCACAAAATTCTCCAATGTCCCAGGAAAGCAATGGTTTGTTAGCATACAGTGTGTGTGTGCACAATCCCTGTGCAAACTACTCTCAGGGTTATTTCAGGATATTTGACTTCACCTGAAAGGAAAATATTCGGAGTTCTATTTAGATTTGTTTTCTGCTCCACATTTTTTGGCATCCATGCTTGATATATAAATATCTGGAACGCAGTAGAGCGGGCTGCCATCTTTCGGACGTCAGTTGATGTGTGAGAAATTGCTGTGGTCCTCTCTTGTGGGTACCGGGTCTGAGTTCTTTGGTTCTGACTTGGCCACCACACAGTGCACAGATTGAAGCAGTTTTTCTTCTCTTCTTCTTTTATATCATTTCTCTCCTCTCTCCTTGTCCTGCTTGCCCTCCTTCCATTTATCCTCTTCTTTCATCTTCTCCATTTCCTCTATTTCTGTTGCCTCAGGTGAGATGTGTGCAAGTTTGGAAGAAAAAAACACTTCTTGTTTTTCTATCTGATGGTTAAATGGGTTATGCTCAGATGATGCATTGATGTGAATTTTCCTCCCTGTTCTTCATCTTTGTGTTTCAGTGAAAATCAGAAAATGCTGTACCTTAAGAGACTGGTCATTTATCCTGAAATGCACACAGAGGTCCTGTGCACATTAAACAGAGCCTGAAACCAAAGTATAACACTGGAACCAGAAAATTGACATCAGCCAACACACCCGCCTGATTCAGGTTTCATCAGCTGCTGCACACGTGTGTTGTGGGTGTGCACAGCGAGGACCGGTCCTCTAGTCATGCTTATGCGTGTAGCTTGGAGTGTCAGTTAAGATACTTAAAAGAGCTACCTTGTGTTACAGCTTCATTACCACACTCATTTCCTCTCCCCTACCACAACCCCTGGCATCCACTAAGTAGTTCTCCACTTGCGTAATTATTTCACAAATGTTAAATGCATGAAAGCATCCAGCATGTGTACTTTTAAGAGTTCTTCCACTCAGTGTGTTTTAACTTTTGAGAACTCTTCCCTGTGGAATAATGATAATAATAATATTAATAATTTTAAAAAATAGCTCTGGGTCCCTAGTTCCTGGCACATTCAAGTTCCCAAGTGATGAACACTTAGAGTCCTGAAATACACACACTTTTGTATGCAAATGAGGTGACTGGTACTCAGAATCCCAGGACAGCCTCAGAGTGAGTGCTAGCCATCAGATGGAGCAAGCCAGGATGAGGGGATGGGAACTTCCGGTCCCCTCAACTCTGCGGAAGGCAGAGGGGCTGAGGACTGGGTTAAATCACCACTGTCTGATGATCTAACCAATCACGCTTACATAATGAAAACTCCATTGAAAACCCTTAGAGCATAGGTTTGGGGTCTTCTGGGTTGGTTTTTAGGTTCTAGCCTTTATAACAATCCATGGAAGATAACTAAGCACTTTCCTGAGTTCCGAGGGCTGTTGAGGTGAATTACTGAATCCGAAGGGAGGCCACCAGGACTGCTGGATTCGAGGTTGAGTTGGGCATCACCATGGGAGCTTCAGAATAAGCCTTTCAATATCTATAAAAATAGTTGCTAATTTTTAGGTAAGAGTTGTGTTAAGTCTGCACATCAATTTATGGAGAGTTGATGTTTACAATATTGAGCCCTCTGCTCAGTGAGTATAATAAACCTCTCTTAAGTGTTTAGGTCTTTGTTTACTTTTCTTTTTGTTTATTTTTTCTATCAACATTTAAAAACTCTTAGGTGGTTCTACATATGTTTTTTTTAGATTCATACCTACATATTTCATTTTTTTCACAGAAATTTTAAATGGTACTATAATTTTTACTTTGGTTTATATTTGTTACTTTTCAGAATATAGAAATTTTATTAACTGTGTCCTATTGATTTTATAGAGCTTGTTTATTAGTTCTAGGTGGGTTTGTATAGATTTCTTAGAATTTTTATATAGACAATCATGTAACTTGAAAAGAGACATTTTGTCTCTTGTTTTATCACCTGTATGAATTTTATTTCCTTTTCTTACCTGATTGCAATTAGTAGAAATTTCTGTTCCATGCTTAATAAATGTGGGTGGCACATTCTTGCTTCACTGCCCATCTTGGAAAGCATTCAGTCTTATGGATTTATCCTTCAGAATGATGTTAACTGTCAGTTTTCACAGAAATCCTTAATTTGATTGAGAATTTTTTCCTTTATTCTTAAATTCTGAGTTTTTACCATGAGTGGATGCTAGATTTGTTAATACTTTAATTACGTCACTAGTATTATCATACTATTTTTCTTCTTTAGCTTGTCGATATGAAGGAACACATTGTCTGATTTTCAAATACTGAATAATTATATCTGTATTATGACTGGCCTTTCTAAGGTGTATTATTATTTTTGCAATACATTGCTGATGAGTTTGATTTGTTGAGGATTTTTGTGTCTACATTTACAGAACTGCCACAGGGAGCCTGGGAAGGTCTCTAATTAAGGATGCTTTTGTCCTGCTGGAGTGTCCACAGGACTGGTGGGGAAACCCAGGTGCCAGGGCTGTGCTTAGGCATTGTTTTTAACTGGTAACAACCATGAATGCTTTTCCATAATTTTGGGGGAACAGTGTTCTGACCCATTATTTCACGGACTTCACTCATTGTCCACTCTATCCTGCTGCTCTTTCCTCTGCTTTGCGTTTTTTGAGGCATTTTTAAACCATGAGAAATGTTGACAGAATAGTGCACTTGGCCAGGTTCATTTTCTCTCTTTGCCATGCACCATTTTTCTCACGATGATTTTGAAAAAGGGTTTCACTGTGCTCTCTGGAGTAGGCAACACACTATGGGATTCAGCGAGCTCGTGAGGAGGCTGCAGTGGTGACACAGACTAACACATCTGTTGTCTCACATTGCTACCTCTTTTTCCAGGGCAAGAAGGACCAAAATCTGCACACTGAGCAGGAATTCGTGACACAGTACCATTTATGAATGGGAGCCCTCAGGTCATAATTAGATCCTAGGCTCACTCCCCGATGGTCTACAGTTACTTCCTTGTTACTGAGACAAAAGGCCAACACCCAAAGCAAGTTAGAGGAGGACAGGTTTATTGTAGCTCAGTCTGTAGAGATTTCAGTCCATCCTCGGCTGGCTCCATGGCACGGTGGCATGGCAGAGGGGCAGGGCAGAGCAGGACGGTGCATGCATGGCAGGCTGAAGACAGCAAGACAGCGCAGCAGCAGGAGTGACAAGCAGGGACAGTGGCGGCCCTCTTTCAGTCCCTTACATTCTATCCAGACCGCCCTTAGGACAGGCAGCTCACACCCAGGTGGGGCAGCCTGAGTCCTAGCACACTCTGAATCACTCCTTAATGCTAGGGTGGTACACTATAGATCCAGCCACCTCTGAAAAGCTCTGCCTGTGATCCTACGAGATTTTGCAGAGAGGGGGAACATGCAGATAGAAGCTATAACAATTAGTAATAGCTAAATCTTGGGAACCACCCTAATGCCCATGAACCGAGTAGATAAAAAAGATGTGGTATTTTTATTTATTTATTTATTTGTTGGGGATTGATCTCATGACCTCATGCTTGCAAGGCAGGCATTTACGCCACTGAGCTAAACCCCATTTTTATACAGTGGAGTACTACTCAGCCATAAAGAAGGATAAATTTAAGACTTTTATAGGATGCAACTTGAGACCATACTCAACAGTGAAACAAATCAGACTCACAGGTGTAAACACTGTTATTGTCTCTCTGGTGTGAGAAACTGAAAGTGCAAATAAGGTCCACAGTGCACCATGGATATTGTGAAATGGGAAGAAATTGTGAAAAAGGAAAAAGGAACTAGGATGGGGAAATAGAAAAGGAAGAAAGAGGAAAGGGGGAAATTCCAGTTAGTTGTACTATTAGTGTCTCTTACTTCATTGAAAAGGAAGGTGTGTGCTAATATCTGTGGGAGAATTTTTTATGTCCATATCTTGTACTCTGAGTAATTACTTTGAGGATGACAACATGTGATGTGTTAAGTACTGTCATTCTCCTAATATTTTGTTGTGAAATTATGTTTTATCTTTTTCCATAAAAAGATATGAGCTATAACACCCCACATCCCGTGCTCTGTGGTCTTCCACCTGCGGCTCCCCATTTCTTCTCCCTATCACTTTCTTCTTGGATCAGCAGAAAGTGAACTCCAGGAACCGTGGCGCTGGGTCTCTCCATATTTCACCGTGCTTAGGAATAAGGAGATTCACCGTCATGAGCAATATGAGTTTCAGTTGAGAAAACTAGTAAGCTAGGAGTGGTGGAGCGTGTCTGTAAGCCCGGTACTGTACTGTGGGAAGCTGAGGCAGGGGAATTAAGTTTGAGACCCATCTGGGCATCTTGGTGAAGACATATCTCAAAATAAAACATGGAAAAGATCTGGGAATGCAGCTTAGCGTGAAATTCCTGGTTTCAATTTCAAGTGCCACAATTAAGGAAAAAAGGAAAAAATAAAGATAGGGGAAAAGGGGACAAGGTAAATCCTGATTTTGAAAAGAAAAACTGAAATGTCAGAACACAAAAGTTACTCAGGCCCAATTTAAAATTTTACTTTCTTTTTTCTCAGAACATAAGAAGACTGGCCAATTCTCTTTTGCCTATAAATCAGCCCTTTCCCCTGTAAGTAGGCAATTCTTCCACTTGTAAATTACATTTCATCCTATAGATGCTGTCTGAACTTCAAACACACATGAGTATTTTGCCTGACAGTAGGAATGCACATCTCAAAGAATCCCCCTTGAAGACACCTTCAGGCCCCATGTGTACAGCCAGCTCCAGACCACGAGGTCTCTTTTTGTGTCTCTGTCTCTATCTCTGTCTCTCTTTCTCCCTTCTTCCATTCCCTCTCACTCTGGCCTAAACTCTATTTCTTGTATTGTGCCCTATTAAATTCCTATCTAGTAAATTCCTTTACATGTCTTGTTGTCACATCCTGAAAATTACTTCTGTGACCAGAGACAGTGAACCTACAAACCTTCTAGGATCCTGCCCAGTAACAGAAGGAAGGAAGGGAAGGGGAAAGAAAAAAGGAAGGAATTTAATAACAGTCCACAATATTATCTAATGTACTGTGTATAAGACTTTCACGTGGTTCACTAACTTTTTTTTCCCCTAAAGATTAACTTAGAACTGAAAAACATTGTGGAGAATACATTCACTGTAGTACACCATTAGCATATTCAAAGGACTTGAAGAAAGATTAATTTTTCAAAAGCGATAACAAGATTGTTACATATGATATTTTGAAGCATAAACCTTGGTGAACAGGATCACTGTCAGCCATAGTGCAAGTTTAAGTCTGAATAGTTAGTTGCTGGGTAGATGTAGTTGTAAAGTGTTCTTTGTTTAAGACGACAGTAGCATTTTCCAAAACCGTGGCTCTGTCAAGTCTTTATAGCAATTTGTTTTTTTAAAAAAAATTTTGTTTAAAGAGAAAAAAAAAAAAACCCCGAAACGGAAAAAGGGTACAAGTAATACAGAATTTCAAAAAAATAAATAGTAAGAAATCACTAGTTAATAGATTATATACTGTCATCTTAGAAATAGTTGTTCAAGTTCCAAAATTAATGCATACAAAGTGGACATTCAAACAGCGAGACTGCAAACAGTTGTGTTCAATGATACAACAAAAACTTAGTAATATGGTCATCTATCTTACACACCTAAACACACTTGCAGTTGTATCCTTTAGAGCACTTTCTTTTCCTCTCTTTTTTACAATAACATTTACACATTTTGGGTTTTATTACTCCCAAACTTCTTATTACCTTTTTTTTTTTTGGAAGAGAATAAAACCAAATGTCACAAAACAAAACAGAGTCAGTCAAAACAAAGGATGGACATAGTACATGATGTAGAAACAGAATACAAGGTAATCAACAATGGTTACCATAATGCCTCTTACTACCTTAAAAAGAATTGGCTATATCATCAGGTATAATAAAATTGAACAAAACAGTACAGAACAAAACCAATAAAACCAAAACATTGGAGACATTACAGGACTTCAAAAGAAGATAATAGTCAAACCAGAATGGGCATCATAGTGAATATTATTGCCTTCAAAGTAGTTGCCTATACCCTCAAACTTGATACTATCAAACAAAACAGCATAGAGTAAAATCAGTCAAAACAAGATGGTCATAGCAATACAGGGCTTCAAATCAAGTTAATAGGAAATCAAAAAGTTACTATAATGTAGCCTGCTACTTTTTAAATTTGTTTTACCTTAATTAAAAAATAATAAAAATAAATACATTTTAAAAAAGGAGATTGAGATAAAAGAGGACATAACAACATAACAACACAGGTCAGAACAGAACAATTTAAGCAACATAGTATTTCATCATAAGATAACCTGACATAATAGTAGTTACCATACTGTCTCTTTCCTTGAAATGTTTTAGTATAACTTCATATATTATAGCATTAAATATATCAAGACAGTGTGAAACTATTCAGGAGGATGAAAGTATTACAGGGTACTTAGAACCAGATAACAGAAAATGAACAATGGTTTCTATATTATGTCTTTGCCTATAAAAATTTTTGTTTATACTATCACATATAATAAAATCCAGTAAGATACAATATGATAAAACCAATGGAGACAGAAGACAAGATGATATCAAATCAGCACTAGCTATTATGATGTCTTGTTTTCTTCAAAATAGCTGTTCATACCATCACAGACAATAAAGTCAAACAACCCAGAATAAAACCATTTCAACCAATGAATGAAAACATTATAAGATGTCAAAGCAATATAATGGGGAATCATGATTACCAAAAAATCTTATGTACTCTTATCATTTCTTACACTAGGTAGACTATACAGTATTTACACATGTGAGTTTGATTTATTTCATTTATGAGTATGGTCTCAAATTGAGTCCATTTGCTTATAAATATCTTAATGTGATCTTCTTTATAGGCGAGTAGTACTCCATTGTATAAAAATACCACATTTTAAAAATCCATTCCTCAGTTGGTATTTAGGTTGTTTCCAAGATCTAGCTATTACAAATTGTACTGCTATAAACATGGATGCACATATATCACCGTGGTATGATGCTTTCACTTCTGGGAATATGACTAGAAGTGGAATAGCTGGAACAAATGGGACTTCCAATCCCAGCTTTTTGAGAAATCTCCAGACTGACCTTCACAATGATTGCACCAATCTACACTCCCACCAACAGTGCAGAGGAGTTCCTTTTCCCCCACAGCCTCTCCAGCATTTATGGTTGGTGGTTTTCTTGATTCTGGCCATTCTTTCAGGAGTGAGATGGAATCTCAGTGTGGCTTTAATTTGCATTTCTCTAATGAGTAGTAGTGATGAACATTTTTTCATGTATTTATTTGCCATTTGTATTTCTTCATCTGAGAAGTGTGTATTCATCTCAGATGCCCATTTTTGGATTGGATCTTTGAATTTTGGGGGTCTGATTTTTAAAAATTCTTTATATGTTTTAGACAGAAGTCCTTTGTCTGAGAGACAGTTCACTAAGATTTTTTCCCAGTTTGTGGATTTTCTTTTCACTATGCTGGAGATTTCTTTTGACATGTAGAAACTTTTTAATAAGAAGTGATCCCACTTATTGATTCTGAGAAGTATATCCCATACGGTTTGAATCCTGTTCAGGAATTCTCTACCTAGTCCTAAGTCTTCAAGGTTTTTACCCAATTTGTCTTCCAATATATTTAGTGTTTCTGTTTTAATACTCAGATCTTTGATCCATTTAGATTTTATTTTAGTATATGGTGACAGGCATGGGTCTAGTTTTAGTTTTCAGCATATGGAGAGCCAGTTTTTCCAACACCATTTATTAATGAGACTGTCGTTTCTCCAGTGAACCTGTTTGGCCCCTTTATCAAAGATAAGATGGTTGAGTGTGTTTGTAGTTGTGGTTGTATCTTCTAATCTATTCCACCTATCTTTGGCTCTGTTTTGGTTCCAGTACCATGTTGATTTTATTCCAGTTTCTTTGTGGTATTACTTCAAGTCAGGGACTGTGATGCCTCCTGCCTTGCCTTTGCTGCTTAGAACTGTCTTTGCTATTCTAGGTCTCTTCTCACTCCGGATGAATTTTAGGAGTGATTTCTCTAGATCTATGAGGTATGTTGATGATATTTTTATTGGGATTGCATTGAATCTGCATAACGGTTTTTGGAAAATGGCCATTTTCACAATATTTATTCTTCCTATCCATGAGCAAGGGATGTCTTTCCATTTTCTGAGGTCATCTTCAATTTCTTTTTCAGTGTATTATAATTTTCCATGCATAGGTCTTTCACTTCTTTCCTGACAGTAATTCCTAAATATTTCATTTTTTTGGTTGCTAGTGTGAAGGGTGTGGCTTCTCTTATTTCTCTGTCAGTGATTTTGTTGGTAGTGTACAGGAATGCTATTGATTTTTGAGTATTGATTTTGTATTCAGCTACATTGCTGAATTTATTTATTATATCTAAGAGTCTTTCAATGGAGTTTTGGGGGTGTTCTACATAGAGTATCATGTCATCTGAAAATAATGATAATTTAACTTCTTCTTATCCTATCTTTACCCTTTTATTTCTCTCTCTTGTCTATTGCTCTGGCTAGTATTTCCAGTACTATATTAAATAGGAGCAATGATAAGGGACATCCTTATCTTGTGCCTGAATTTAAAGTAAAGGCCTTCAACTTTTGCCCATTTAGTATGATACTGGCTGTTGGTTTGTCATAGATCACCTTTATTATATTGAGGTAAAGACCATCTATTCCAATTCTCTGTAAGGTTCTTATCATAAATGAATGTTGAACCTTATCAAAAGCTTTTTCTGCATCTATAGAAATGATCATGTGATTCTTACTTTTGGCTTTATTGATATGGTGGATTACATTTATTGATTTACATATGTTGAACCATTCCTGCATGCCTGGGATGAATCCCATTTGGTCATGGTGATTTGCTGTATCTTATTTGCCAATATTTTATTGAGGATTTTTGCATCTGTGTTCATTAGGGAGATTGGCCTGTGGTTGTCTTTTTTAGTTGGGTCTTTTTCAGGTTTTTGTATTAGAGTAATATTTGCTTCCAGGAATGACTTAGGAAGGATTGCTTCCCTTTTAATTTCATTGAAGAGTTTGAGGAGTGTCAGCATTAGGTCTTCCTATATTTTTTGTAGAATTCTGCAGTGAATCTGTTTGGGCCTGGGCTCTTCTTTGTAGGTAAGGACTTAACTGTATTTTCAATTTCATTAATAGAATTTGGGTTATTCAGTAGTTTTACGTCTTCGTGACCTAGCTTTGGTACTTCATATGTTTCTAGGAATCTGTCTATTTATTCTGTGTTACCAAACCTTTGAGAGTAGAGGTTTTCGAAATAGGTGTTGATGATCTTCTGTATTTCTAAAGAATCTGTAGTGATTTCACCTTTTTTATTCCTTATTGCATGAATCTGAGCTTTTTCTTCCCTTTTAAAAATGAGTTTGGCTAGGGGCTTATCAATTTTATTTATTCTTTCAAAGAACCAACTCTTTGATTCATTGATTCTTTCAATTGTTTTCTTAGTCTCTATTGCATTGATTTCTGCTCTGATTTTTATAATTTCCTCTCTTCTTTTGGCTTTGGGCTTGACTTGCTCTTCTTTTTCTAGCTGTTTGAGGTGTAACATCAGGTTATTTATTTGTATTTGTTCTGTTTTCTTGATGTGGGAACTCAGTGGGGTAAATTTTCCTCTGAGGAGATCTTTCATTGTATCCCACAGATTCCGGTAAGTTGTATTTGTATTTTCATTTGCTTGTAGGTATTGTTTAATTTCTTCTTTAATTTCCCTGGACCCACTGATTACTCAAGAGTGTGTTATTCAGTTTTCATGTGTTTGTGGGATTTTTGCAGTATCTTTTATCATTAATTTCTAATTTCATGATGCTATGATCCGATAACATGCAAGGGATAATTTCAACTCTTTTGCATTTATTTAAATATTTTCTGTGAGCTAATATATAGTTTGTTTCAGAGAATGACCCATGTACTGTTGAGAAGAATGTGTATTCTGATGTTGTGGATGGAACACTCTGTATATGTCTATCAAGTCCATTTGTTCACAGGTGTGATTCACTTCTGTTATTTCTTTGCTGATTTTCTGTCTGGTTGATCTGTCCCTTGGTGTCAATGGTGTGCTAAGGTCTCCTGCTAGAATTGTGCTACTGCTGATTTGGTTTTTCATTTCTGTTAATACTTGTTTTATATAACTGGGTGCTCTGGAATTTGGTGCATATATACTTAAGATAGTTATCTCTTCCTCTTGAAATTTTCCCCTAACCAGTGTGTAGTGACCTTCTTTATCTCTACTGATCATTATTGGTTTGAAGTTCACATTGTCTGAAAACAGAATAGCTACTCCCACTTGTTTTTGGTTTCCTGTTGCATGAAGTGCAAGCATGCATGAAGTAGAAACAATAGTTTTCCATCCTTTGACTTTCAGTCTGTGAGTATCCTTTTGGGTGAGATGGTTTTTTTGTAGACAGCATATGGTTGGATGTTGTTTCTTGGTCCATTCTGCCAGTCTGTTTCTTTTAATTGGTGCAATGAGACTATTTACATTAATGGTTATAACTGTTATATTCTGGTTTTTTGTTGACATATTATCTTTCTGCTGTTTAATTGTCTGCTTTGCTTAGTGGTTTTTTCCTAAGTGTATCTAAACTGTCTTTCATTATTTTTTGCAGGGTTGGCTTGGTGATCATGAAGTTCTTCAGCTATTCTTTGTCATGGAAGTATCTTATTTCTCCATTGATTTTGAAGAACAGTTTTTCAGGGTACATCAGTCTAGGTTGGAAATCATTTTACTTTAGGATCTGAATTACTTCTCTCCATGCTCTTCTTGACTTTATTATTTGTTCTGAGAGATCTGCTGTGATTCTGATAGGTTTTCCTTTATAACTGATCTGTCTTTTCTCTCTGACAGCGTCTAATATTCTATTCTTATGTTGGATTTCTGGGCCGCTGATTATTATATGTCTGGGTGTAGTTTTATTTTGGCTATGGCTATTTGGAGTTCTATATGCTTCACTGATCCTGATATCAGTTTCCAATCTCATGTTTGGGAAATTTTCAGCTATTACTTCTCTAAATATCCTCCTGACATCCTTTATGTTGTCCCCTTCATTTATCCCTATCAATCTTATGTTTTTTTCTTTGCATCATCTTGCAGTTGTTGAATTGTTATTTCCTGATTCCTTTTTATTTTTAAAAGATCTTTCCTTTCCTGTTCACTAGCTGCAATCTTGTCCTTGAGGTTTGAAATTCTATCTTCACTTTCATTGAGGCAGTTTTTACAACTTTCAATGGAATTTTTGATTCCTGTGTATCTCTTTTGCATCTGCTTTATGTATTCTGTTTGTTTCTTATATTGTTCATATAGGGATTCTATCTTTTTGTTTAGTTCCTCCAATTTTTTAACTGTGTCTTCTTTAGATATGTTCAGCATCTCCTTCATTTCTTTTATCATTTCTTCTTTTACATGGGAGAATATTTCTAGTTTGAATTCTTTTAAAGCTTCTCAGAGTTGCTTCTTTATTTCAGTTGCCATTATGTCCAATATTTCATGTGTATGACATATATTTTCTTCTATGTACATAGTTCCTAAGGTTTCTTGGGAAACCTTAGGTTTGAGATTGTAATTTGGTCTTTTGTTTTGTCATTTTCTATATTTCTGTTTTTCAAGTGTTATTCCAAGGCTTCCCAGGGTTTGTTTGAAACCCTCTTCTATGCCCTCAGCTCCTGGGACTCTGGCCACTCAGTTCCCCAGATTGAGAGAGGATCACTGGGGGTGGGGCAGGCCAGCTTAAGACCCACCAAGCTGGTCCAGTGCAACAGGAAGCCACGAAGTTCCCTGTTCGGGACTGAGCGAGGGTCCCAAGCTAGCTGGGCTAGGGGTAAGATGTGGGGGACACTCATCCCAGGCTTCCCAGCCTCTGGAATGGATCAGTTCACTAACTTTTAATAACCCTGTGTCTTTTTCAGTTGAGAAAGCAATAGAAGTTCATTGATGGATTATGTTCATTTAAACTTTGAATATAGAATTCTAACTCCTCCCTTGACATTTCTCTTTAAATAAGTCTTTTTGTAGGACTGACCAATTAAAAATAAAAATGAATGACACTCGGTTAATTTGAGTTTCAGGTAAGCAAGGAGTCACCTTTTAGTGTGACATGCTCTATAGTTATGCTAAAACATGATCTGTTGTATTTTGAAATTCAAATTTAACTGAACACTTATATTTTATCTGGTAAGCTTACAGTTTAGAAACTCAAGCCCGTCATCTTATGGAGTAAGTTGCTAAAGTCCTGGATTTGTTGCTTTCCAACTGATTTGATTCTTAAAATATTTTTTACAGAAATATTTCATCTTTGATGTTTTATATTCTATCACATTAAGAGAGCCATATCTTGTGCCCTAATTAGTAAGTTAAATTGGGTGATTACATCAAGATGGTGATTACCAAATCTCTCTGATAAAACCTCCTTTCTCCTGCTCTCTTTTCTTGTTTTGTTTGTTTTTGCAGTGTTCAAGGTAAGCAAGGCTCATGGGTGCTAGGCAAGTGCTCTACCCCAGAACCACACCCCCATCCCTTCCTTTTGAGTCACTTGTGGGATGACCAAGACCAGGCTGGCACCTGTTCCCAATCACTTTTTGTGTGGTAATTTTAACATCTATCAGTGATTCAATCAATGACACTATAGCTTGGGAAAAGGTTTTTTAATTTCACCATTGCTTCTGCACTATTAGTTCCTAATCATCTATGAAGAATTCCCTTTCTTTTATTCTGTCTTACAGTATCACTATATACTAATGGAATTAAATAATTTGATTTGTTATAATTTATTACTTTTGTTGCTTTTATCTATTTATTTGTTTATTAGTACATGTTTGCAGTTTGTGCAGTTTACAATCTTACATATACATACCACAGCTTTTTTTTTTACAATCCCTTTACCCTTCCCTCTGTCTCCTTTCTCTCCCAATTCCCCCATCCCATTTTTGATTCCTAACAATATTATTAATTTTTAAAAATATATTTTTATTTTAAAGAGAAAAATAAAACAAAATTACAAAACACAATAACGGGTGGGGGGAATAACAATGGTCTATGCATTGTATGTTGTTTTCAAATCAGTACTCAGAGCACAGGCTAGCTGCAGTTAACTGTCTGAACAATACCAGCACGGACCTTTCTAATCTTAGCTCCTCTTATGGCCCATACCGTGTTGCACTCGTTGAAGTTGTTAGGCTCCTGTACATGGCATATGTTTATTCTACTTATTTACCTTTTACATCCTCCTCACGCCTTGTGATTTTCCCTTGAACTACTTCCTTATTGCGAGAGATCCATCTCCTCATCCACTTCTATCCAGCCTGTTACTATTGTCTTTGTTTGTACATTGCTTCACTCAAACGAGAGCTACCATATGTTATTTAAGGTTTGTGTCTGATTTATTTCACTTAACACTATGTTTTCGAGGCGTATCCATTTTCCTACAAATGTCTCCGATTTGTCATTCTTAATCATAGCAAAGTGGCAGTCTATTGTACATAAACAGCATATGTGTTTACCCGATCATCTGCTGATGGGTAAACAGGCTGTTTCCAGGACTTAGCTGTTATGAATTGCACTCTATAAACATTGGTATCACTGTAGGATGTTTTTTAAGCTCTATTGGGATATCTCGCAGTGGGTAGCTGGGCTGTATGGTATATTTAATCTCAGTTCGTTGAGAAATACCAATATTGATTTCCATCATAGCAGTCCTAGTTTACATTTCCATTGACCATGAAGAAGGGTTCTTTTTCACCACAATCATGCCAGTATTTGCTATTGTTTGATTTCCTAACAATTGCCGTTCATCAGGAGTAAGATGGAATCTTAGCGCTGTTTCCATTTGCATTTTTTTTAATGACTGGAAATGTTGAATGTTTTTTCATTTACTTGTACCATGCCGTTTTTATCACTATTGCTTTGTAACATGGCTTGAAGCGAGACACTGTAATGCCTCTTGCTTTGCTCTTGTTGCCTGGAATTGCCTTTGCTTTTGTGGGTCTCTTCTGACTCCATGAATTTTAGTATTATTTTCTCCAGATCTGTAAAGTATGCTGTTGGTATTTTAACTAGAACCGCAATGAATGTGTGCAACAGTTTTGGGTGTATGGCCATTTGATAATATTGATTTGAACTGTCCAGGAGTGAAGGACATCTTTCCATTTTCTGGTGTCCTCTGTAAATCTCCTTCTGGGTACTGTAGTCTTCCTGGTAGGGGTCTTTCATTTCTTTGGTTGGGCTAATTCCTAAGTATTTCATTTTTCTCAAAGCAGTTATAAATGGTATTATTTTCATAACTTCTCATCCTTTTAATTATAGGTGTAAACAGAGGCTAATGATTATTCATGTGTTGCTCTTGTATTCTGCTACTTTTTTAAAGTTGATTATTAATTCTATGAGTATTTTTTGTGAGTCTCCTGTGACAGGTATCATGTCATCTGCAAATAATGATAATTTAAGTTCTTCCTTTTCTGTATATATCCCTTTTATTTCTTTCTCTTTACTAATTGTTCTGGCTAATGTTTCAAGTACTATGTTAAATAGCAGAGGTGATAGTGGGTATCCTTATCATTTCCTGATTTTAGGGAGAATTCTTTAATTTTTCCCCATTTAGTATGATGCTGCTTATTTGTGTGTCTCAGACAGCTTTTATCATATTCAGGTATGGTCTTTCTCTATCAGTTTTCTTCATGGTCTTTTTCTTATCCTGAAGGGTGTAGAATTTTGTTGAAAGCCTCTTCTGCATCTATTGAAGTGATCATTTAAAAATTAACCTTTCTTCTAACTTATGTGATGTATTACATTTGTTGACTTACACATACTGAAACATCCTTGCATGTCAGAGGACACCTACTTGATTGTGCTGTACAATCTTTTTGATAATGTCCTGCATTTTATTTGCTAGTATCTTGTTGAAGATTTTTGGGTCTCTGTTCATTAAGGAGATTGGCCTGTGGTTTTCTGTCTTAGTTGTGTCTTTCTGAGTTGTTTCTTTTCTTAGTTGTCTGGTTGGGGATCAAGGTGATATTGGTGTCCTAGTTATTTTCCTCATTGCTGAGTGTGCAGAGGCTTCTGTTCACAGTTGGCTGCTCCAAGGCAGGCTGTGGTGGCAGAGGGCGCTGCTGAGGGAAATCAGCTCATGGCAAGCGGAAGACGGAGAAGAGTGAGTCAGCAAGTAGTACAGGTGCGAAGCGGTGGCATCCGCAGCAGTCTGCTCTCCTTTTATCCCCTCCAGGCCGTCTGCCCTTTGAACGGTGCCGCACACATCCAGGGTGCGCCTTCCCATTATCCATACTCAGCACTACGCTGAACCAGTCAGAGGGTTAAGTTAGTCATCACACTCCGAGCTCCAGCACTGTGCACTGTAGATCCAGTCACCTCTGAAAAGCCCACCTCTGCTGACTGCATGAGGCTTTGGGGCGACAGATGTTTTTAACCCAGTCTGCCAATCTGTGCCTTTTACTTGGACAGCTGAGGCGTTAACACTGAGAAATAGCACTGAAATATGCTGCTTGTTTACATCATTGCCTACTTTACCTGTTGGTATATCCTTTGTTTTCTTTTTCTGATTTGTTTTTTGCTGCTTAGGCACTGAGCTCACTAGATTCCTCTGTTTTTAGCTGTGTCTGATTTGTTTTGCTTTCGAGAATAGAATACTTTTGTTTTCTGAATAGCTAGTTTAGCACTCATGCATCTTTTTCATGGAAATACCTTGTTTCTCCATCTGTTTTAAAGGATAGCATTGCTGAATAAGTAAATCTGGTTTGGAAGCTATTTGCTGCTTACTCCAAGTTCTTCTGACCTTTAGGGCTTGTCTTGAGAAATCTGTTGTGATTCTAATTGGTTTATCTTTGTATTTTTTTTTTCTCTGACTGCTTTTAAAATTCCATTTTCTTTCTGGATATCTGGTAATTTAATAAAGCTATGCCTCAGTGAAATTCTTCTTTAATCATATTTGCTTCATGCTTTATTGCTTAATGTATTTCAAATTCTTTTATATTTACATTTATATTTGGGAAATTTTTTTCTATGATTGTTTAGCACATACTTAGTACTTACTTAGTACATACATCTGTGCTAGCTTCTAGTTTTCTTCAGCTCCACTTAGGCTTAGATTGGTTTTCTCATTGTTTCCAAGTTGCTGCTGGATTGTCTTCTCTTTTTCTTATTTTCCCTTTGGCACCTTGAGCTCTTTATTGGAAATCATATTTTGTCCTCAGTATCAACCATTGTGTCTTTGCATTGATAATTTCTGCAGTGTGTGAATTCCATTCAGCTTTTATTTCAGGCATTTCTGTCTGACATCATTTCCAAGCTTCCATATTCTCACTGAATCTATCCCTTAAATTTTGAAAAAATGTGACAAGCTTTATGAATTTGCATGTCATCCTTAAGCAGGAGCCATGTAAATCCTTTCTGTATGTTTCTGATTTTAGTCTATGTGCTGCTGAAGTGAGCACTTGGTCTTTTCTGTTGGCCTGCTTTTGGCCGATAGAAGCCCCCCTTCAGGTTTGGTCTTTGGTCCTGCGGAGGTATCCCTCTTTTGTCTCAGTGCTTGTTTGCATTCTATCATAAGAAGATGTCCTAGACGCTTTTGTTGCCTTCCACTCCCAGAGCAGGAGTTAGCCTTTTTTCTGACATGCCTGTCGGGACCTGCCTGCTGCTAAACCATGGCCTCTGGCTGCTTCGGGACCTGGAGAGGAGCCCTGCAAACACGCTTCCACTGGATAGCTGCACAAGGGAGCTCGGCCCCAGAGGGCACTGGAGACACACCGCAGAAGCCCTCTGCAGAAGCCTGCAGGGCCTCTTCCCTCTCCTTACTCCTAAGTCAAGGTGGACTGCACTGTACCCATGTCCAGTGGCTTTCACGTTTCCTGTTCACTCTCTAGCTTGTCCCCTGCTCAACAGTCCTGCCCCAGGGTTTCCTGCATGTCAGCCTGAGTGCTAAGGAAGCCCACCAGCTGTGGCCAGCTCTGACTCAGAGTAACACAGCAAACTTTTCTGCCATTCCCTAGGCTACAGCTGCACTTTCCAGTGAAGCATGAACCTGAGTTTTGAGAAGAGGGCACCTCTTAGCAAACGGTTCCTTATTTGAATACTTCAAGTCCTATGGCATCATCAGAGTTGTCTTTTATTGTCTCTCGTTAACCCCATTTCTAGCTGATAATGCTTTACACTGAAATTTCCCTGTTCAGTTATTGGTGTGTTTTCTGTCTGCTTAGTGAACTCAGCTGGATGGAGAAGTGTTTCCGGGATAGTGTTTGAATCATACCACAGTTCAAAGATGAGAATTCACGTTTAACGTGGTCACATCCTTGAAGTTCAACACCGTGCCAAGCTGCTGCCAGTGGGAAATAGGGTGCCTGGATTCTACGGCATGTGGGGACCACATAATTAACCTGTGGTTGACTGTGAAGAGATTGCACCTGAGGCAGTGTGTTGGGAGCTTGGGGGTCACTGCACTTGACAGATGGTGTCCACAGGGTCAGTGGTGGGGACCATCTCTCCTACTCAGAAGAGCCTTCCTGACATCCAGATTGTGACACAACTCACCCATGTGTTGACTTAATATTTTGATGGTTTCCCTTTGAATTTGGATCTGCGGTCTATTTAGGTTCCTGGGGTGTATGGTGTAAGATACAGATGAAGTTTTGTCTTTGTCCAGATGGATATCCCCTCATTTATTAAAAAGTGCCCAGTGCTCTTAGAGATCACTTTTATTGTGTAGTGACTTCTCATGTGCTTGGAACTATTTCTGGGATCACTGTCTTCTTCTGCCGGACTGTCTGTTCATATGGCTGTACTGCAGTGGTTTTATTGGAGAGTTTTTATTTCTGGTGGCTTTGATATTCATTAGGGCTAGTCTTGCCTTATTGCTGGCTTTTTAAAATATCTCTTCATACACTTGAATGCTTACTTTTCTATATGAGTTTTAGAATTAGCTTGCATAGCTCCAAGGAATGTTTACTTTCTTACTGGAATAATATTACATAATATTACTTAGGGAAATGCTGGCATCTTTATAGTGTTAAATAGTACCTTACAATTTGTTTTTACAAATTCTACTTTTCTATTTGTTCAAATCTTCTTTCTTGGCTCACAGGCGTGTTTTACAGTTTTCTTAGTATAGTTTTTGCACATGTCTTATCAAGTAGTTACTTTTTTTCAATATTAAGAGCACATATCTCCAAATAGTTACAATTTTTAGTGTTTTAGGTAAATTTTACATACCAGTACCTTACCAAACTTAGCATTTGTGATTATCACTATTAATTCTGTTTGAGAAATATAATGCTATATAATTCACATGTACTTTAATTATTCCCAAGTTTTATTCATCTAAAAGTTCCTTTTGTCTTATTATTGTTAGTTTTTATCCCTAGATGGTACCAAAACAGTGGAGATAGAGGACATTCTTCTTCATATTTGAGCTTAATCGGAATACTTCCAATGTTTGTCCACTCAGTATGAGGCTGATTTGGGAGCCAAAGTATAAAGTATTTCACCCAGTTAAGGAACTATCTCCATTTGTTTCATTTTATAAAATTAAGAAGAATGTTGAAATTTGTCACAGGCTGTTATGTTTGATGATTTCCACGTGAGGTCCCTGATTGGCTGAGCTTTGACTTATGCCTTTTCTTTCCAGGAAGACATGAAAATGATACAGAGTATGAAAGCGCTCATGGTGTGAACTTTGATCACCTGCATGACTGGTTAGTGCCACTCTTTCTCCTGAAGCTGGCAGTGCTGAAGCCACAGCAGTGTCCTAGACGCAGAAGGGAATGACTGACTCTGCTGTACACTGTTGCTAAGCTGCGATGTTTGGTATCAAATGTGCGTTGACCTAACAAGGTTTTCAGCTGAGGATGGATTTATCCAAATGCAACCCCACTGTAAGTCAAGGAGCATATATGTTGCATTTTCTAAGAAAATGACCCAACATTTCTAGATTTTTCATTTAATTTGGATAGCAATGTGCAAAGTAGTCTTTTTTTATTTTTTATTTTTATTTTAAGGAGATTAAGACAAAGGAGGACATAACAAAGCAGATCAGAACAGAACAATTTAAGCAACATAGTATTTCACCAGAGGACAACTCGGTATAACAGTAGCTACCATAATGTCTCTTTCTTTGAAATAGTTGAGCATACCTTAATATGCAATAGTTTCATAACAAAATAGTATAAAACCATTCAAGAGAATGAAAGTATTACAGGGCATTCAGAATCAAATAACAGAAAATAAACAATGGCTACTATATTATCTCATTGTCCATAAAAATTTGTTTATACTATCACACATAATAAAATCCAATAAGATACAACATGATAGAACCAACGGAAACAGAAGAACAAAAGCTTGGTAGGACTTCAAAACAAGATGATATTAAATCAGCATTGGCTATTATAATGCTTGTTTTCTTCATAATATCTGTTCAAACCATCACAGACAATAAAATCAAACAACCTAGAATAAAACCATTCCAACTAATGAATGAAAACATTATAAGGCTTCCAAGCAATATAATGGGGAATCGTGATTACTGCACACTTTTATGTATTCTTACCATTTCTTACACTAGGGAGACTATTAGTTTTTTTATACATGTGAGTTTGATTTATTTTGCTTATGAGTATGGTCTCAGGCTGTGTCCATTTATTTATAAATACCTCAATGTGATCATTCTTTATAGCTGAGTAGTACTCCATTGTATAGAAATACCACAACTTTTTTATCCATTCCTCAGTTGATGGACACTTAGGTTGTTTCCAAGATCTGGCTATTACAAATTGTGCTGCTATAAACATGGGTGCACATATATCACTATAGTATGATGTTTTCAGTTCTTCTAGGAATATTCCTAGAAGTGGAATAGTATTTAATAACCTTTAATGTGCCCCAAGTTTCATTGGCAGTTTCCTTGCCTTTATTTTATGATTTATGAAAGAAATCCTTCTACCATTTTTCTTTTCTTTTGGTACCAGGTTGGGCTAGAATCACAACCATGCGCTTGCCAGGTAGGCACTTACACCACTGAGCTAGATCCTCATGCCCCCTTTTTCTTCATTAGATTGGTTAGTGCTTTATCTATTTTGTTGTGATGTTATTTCCTTCCACTTTTTTTCTTTGTAGCACTTTTCTAATTTTTAAGATGGGAAATTCAATTTATTTACTTTTGTTCTTCTTTTTTTTATTGGTACCAGGGATCAAACTCATGACCGCACACTTGCAAAGCAAGTGCTTATGCCGCTGAGCTAAATCCGCAGCCCCCTTACTTTCATTCTTTTACTTATTTTGTTGTTGCAGAAATTTAAGGTTATAAGTTTTCCTTGAATTACTGCAATAACTAATGCTATGTAACTGACAGGAGAGTAAGCAATGAGAAATTTTAAGTCTGTTTGACAAGGGCAGATTGAGCTGGTTATAATGATGCTTCATCATGATGGAAGAATAGAAGGATAAGCTATGGAGTTTACCAGTAATTGTGAAATTCGTATTGTTCCATAGCTTCCTAGATTTAGTAAGTAGCTGCTGAGACTATGGGCTATAGGGGTTTCTATGTGCTTTTGGGAGTTATGGTGGAGGCCATATACTGGTAGCTATGATGCATGGCAGCCGTATTAAATTATTTGCTCGAGTTAAAGAAAATGTGAATTGTTGCAACTGAAACAAGAGATAATGGCAAATTCTAAAATTTCTAAAAGGAATATCTACAAAAAGCAGAAGAGCAAGATACAGGATTGAAGACTGTTCAACTTAAATCTCCAGAGCATCTAGGTTTACATGAGTATTTTATCACCTGAGACAGTTAAATTTTTTCTGCTATACAAGGACAGCTTGTTTCTTATCTGAGAGTGATGGGAACAGGACCTACCCCAGTCTTCATCAAGGGCGGGAAACCAACGTTTACTGAACAAGGTAAATGGGCAGTGATGAGAAACAATAAAATGAATTTGTGATCACATCTAGGTTTTCAGCTATGTTAAAATAGCTATGTTAAAATTAGATAAAAGCACTCCCTCTGGTGGATCCTGAGTGGCTAGAAGCGTTCGAGCCGAATACCAACCCCCACTTCTCCCTTGTTTCATCCATGGAGGATTTCCACTCAGGTGGAAACTGTACACTGGATTCTATAGATACTCCCTTCTCCCTTCTAAGTCCTCCCTGTTGATTGCAGTGGGAGCACTGTGCGCCTTACAACACAACCATGGGCTCTAGGTTGGTTCTCCAGGTTGGGTTAAAATACCTGACGCCTGTAACTTAAGAACAGAGGTTTATCTTGGTTCAGAGGCTCACAAGTTTCAGTTCATGATTGACAGGTTCAAATGCAGAAGCACCATGCAGAGGGGTCTGGCAGAGGGAAGCTGTTCATACCATGATGGGCAGGAAGTGGAGACAGAAGAGGGGTATACCTTTCCAAGTCATACTTCCAAAGACGCCTGTTATGGTTTATGTCAGTGGCCCCTCAAGTCTTATGCAATCATGGATGGGGCTGAATCTAGTGTTTGTGATTGGTTTGTTGTCTAGCACTGTGATTGATGGTATGAGTGCTACACCCGCCCAGGGCTGGAGCCAGCATACACAGTAAGGGCGAGAATAAGGGATATCCCTTTTTCGCTTGCTGGTTGGAGTCTCATTGTTCATAGGGTCTGTGAAAAGCTGCCCCCCAGCCATGCCACCCTGCCTTGCAGCCAGCTGAGTATGGACTGAAACCTCCAAGAACTGTAAGAAATAAACCTTTCCTTCCCTAATTTTAGGTGGCAGGTATTTTTTCTCAGCAAGGAGACAAAAGTAACCAAGACAGCATCCCCAGCCAGGCCTCACCTCCTAACAGCACAGTCGGATCTGAGTGGATCTCCAGATTACCTCGCTAATGGGCACAGTGCCTATGATCCAGTCATCTGGCAAAGGTCTCACCTCTAAGCATAGGAGACCTTTGGGTGACACCCCACATTTAAACCACGGCAAATGAGAACCCAAAAGAGAATCACAATTTGCATCTCAAAACTCATTACATTCCAGATTTGAGATTTATTCATACCAACAAAATAATCAGAACAAAATATACACTAATTTAAAAACGAAAAGATTATAGTGATATAAAATGTTATAATCTCTTGCAATTGTGTGAAAGTGTTTTTGTTTGCCTCTACATACATTTCCAATCATAAAAGAACAGCCAACATTAAAATGCAGTGAGGGCTTGCATTTCTTCCATTGAAAGAACATAGACAAAATGCTAAAGCTTGCAGGCTACAAGGGTATTACCACGAAGCAACAAACTGAACTAACGATTGAAAACATTAATTTCCAAAGCCACACACATATACATTCACCTCCTAAATAAACATTTCATGTTCTTTCTCAATGCTCTATAATGAATTTTTTTTCTTTTTACTAAGAGCAAATTAAGAAATTACTTTCCTCTCTTTTAATTGGCCTCGGAAGACGCACTATCTAACTCATGAGATATTCGGATTTTCAGGTGTTCGTCTTCCTCCTTACTCTTGGGGTCTTCGACGCTGTGGAGCTCCGGGCTGTGCAGCTCCGGGCTGTGGAGCTCCTGGCTGTGATGCTCCTGGCTGCGGAGCTCCTGGCTGCGGAGCTCCTGGCTGTGATGCTCCTGGCTGCGGAGCTCCTGGCTGTGGTGCTCCTGGCTGCGGAGCGCCGGGCTGGCTCTGGCGCCTTCCCGACTGTCCACCGCATCGGAGTGCTCACTGCTGTGGTCTCGGGCCTTCCGTGTGTGCTCTCTGGGATGCTCCTGGCTGTGGGTCTCCACACTCAGGTCGTCCAGCTGACTGGACTCGTGACTGTCCTTGCCATGGCTGTCCCAGTCAGAGGGCACATTCAGGTGCTGGGCAAGGAGCACAGCCTGGTGTGCTTCGTGGGACTCCTGGCTTTTCACATGTGAGGTGAGGTCCTCGTCTGTGACATCGGAGAACTGAAAAACAGGAGATGTATTACATGAACAGCCAGCGACAGGAACGTTACACTTCTTTTTTAACATCTGTTTTAAAGGTCAGATGTTACTGAAGATCGTCTAAATCTGGCTAAGAAAAAATAGCTTTAGCATGTACGGTACTTTTCATTGAAGTGGTCTAGCGTAGTATGTATATTGCTTTTATATGTAATGCAAACTAGGAGACAGGTCTTGTTATGTCTGATTTACATAAAGAGAAAATAAATTAAAATAAGACTAGGCAGAACCCAGACCCTTTACTTCTAGGTTCAGACTAGTCTGTGACTCTGCAAATACTTTAGGTATTTAGCTTCAAATGTGAGCATCATATTTTGCAAATAACTGCTATTTTATCAAAAAAATTTTTTTCTGTAAAATTGTAACTATAATCAATGCTTTAGAGTCAGGGCTTGAAAACCACAATTCTGTCTGAGAGATAAAATTAGGAAGAAATAGGGTGGACTTGAACACCACCAAGCAGAACAAGCTTTTGTAGTTAGTGCTCATAAAGCAGATTGCTGATAAACATTTAGCTTGTTGCTGAATGAGGGATACGCATGAGACTGGTCCCCAGAACCAAGCTCTGGTCATCACCCCTGGGTGTGTCTGCCGAGAGATTTACCTGACTGTCAGAAACGTGGAGCTTCTTTGACCTTGACCTCAGTCCGTAAGCTAGACTATCGCCTCGCCCGTCAAATGTTTCTATAGTGGGGACAATGGGACTGAAAATGGGGGTTTCCGGGCCATTCGTGGGGGCCTCGGTGACCACTTCATCAGATTCATCGGAATGGTCAGACTCGTTGGAATGGTGAGCATCATCCTCGTCATTGGGGTCATCGGTGTCCAGGTCTCCATCATCTTCATCATCCAGGTCGTCCATGTGGTCGTGGCTCTCATTCGAGGTGCTTGGGAGGGTCTGCAATCAGGCTGGCCACAGATTAGTGTCTGGGTCTTATTTTACCTTTTGGATGGCACTAGGCTTTTAGTCTCTGCCTTGTTTACTCTCAGAATCTTTGTGTTCACAGTATAATCCAAGGTTTGGGGAACTGATGTAAGCACTTTCTAATCTCCCTTCCACACAGGGCTGAAGGAAATAACACTGAAGGATTCTTGGTTTCCAATCAAAATCATTTTCATAGATGTTTTTAAAGTCAAATTCATAGTATAAACATTTGTACAACAGCATTTTTTTCTTTGTGTAAACACATATTTCAGCTTACTAAATTTTACTATATAAGATACAAATACATATTTGTGAGGTTGACTTTTCTATTTGAAATGAAAATTCTAAGATACCAGGACATCCATATTTTATGTGTACCAAAACCTGTAACAATTTCCCTATGTTATTATGATAAGCAAAAGGAGACCGCTACGCATGTCTATCCACACTGCAGCTCAAATCTTTCCTTTGAAGTGACCAGTTAAGTTCTATTCAGCTTCAAGCCAGCAAATATAATGGGCCATTTATCTAATTTTTCTAACTATGGGTACATAATCAAATTAAATTGTAAAGAAAATAAATTTATTTCCTTAGCCAACAAATATGCTAATGGTCCTAAGAATAATACTTATTAAATTATTTTGTCTGGAACAAAACTACTCTCATGTCAAAATTTTGGCCTTTGTATGATTAATGATATGCTTATAAGGTATTAGATGCTTTAAAAATATCTTACATGAATTGCACGAGCTTAATGTTTTGAATCAGTAGACATTTACTACAACACTAAACTTCTCCCAAAAGGTCTTGTATTTCTGATATTTAGTAAGTACATGTTTTATTTCTACGCAAGTTTTAGACTGACAATGTGTTGGAAAACTCGCTAATGAGGTTTCATCAGAAGAGAGCTCAAATGATGATTTTCTCCAGCTCTCCCATGTTTAGGATTTGAATTAAAGTAAGAATGTACCTCTTGTTTCAAGTCGTTGGTTTCTTCAGAGGACATGGCATTCTGAAAAAGGAAGGATTCCATCAGTGTGCACCATACATGCTCAGTTTTGGTTCAAAAGTAGGTCATTTAAATTCAAAGCAGGTCTTATTTTTAACGTCATTGGTGGAGAGCTTAACGAGGGAAAAGCCCACAAGACAGATCTACTGGTGTCGTAAACACATTTACCAAGAAGTGGGAAGATTCATGCAACTAACTGGCTTGGCCAGCTTGGTGTCTATCTGTTATGATGGATGTTTCGTTGTAAGAAGTCTGAAAATACCTGTGGTGCTAGGAGATTCTGCTTCTGGGATGGGTCAGATTTTAACCATGAAGATGCAGCTTCTGGGAGTTTGTTGTCGTGCTATGGAAAAAAAAGTCACATATTCTTCACTTTTAAGAAAAGAAATTGATAATTTAAGAGTAATATGAGGAAAATGTAGATAAGAAAACTGAACAGAATGAAACATTTTCAGGAATTCCAGAAGGCCACAGCTCATCTTCAGGTGTGTGTTCTCCTAGACTTTTCCAGATTTCCTACTGCTCTAAATCTCTGGGATTCTAGAAGGGAGAACTTTGAGCTCTTCATATAGCTCCTGAATGGTCTTGCTGTCATGGCCTCATGTGCCTTTTAAGAAACCCAAAGTATAATAAAAAGCAAAATAAAAGATGGATAATGGGAGGTGGTGAGGCAGATCTTTCTCATCAGGGAGGGAGAGCAAGAGATGGAGGGATTGGGAAAGGAGGGGAGGAAAGAGGATGAAAAAGGAGTTAAGATGGGCTTTCTTTACGTACCAACTCCACACATGAAAATGTTTTGCACTACGAACATGCCTGACAAAAAGACATGAAAAATGCACCTCGGCCATACTTTATTCCATTTTAAAGCCCTCATTCTTGCTTCTACTGTGGCCTCTGTCTTCCCTGAGCACGTTGCTTTTTCAGCTTGTTATTGTGATTCCACACCTGTGTTCTAAGTCAAGCAGAAAACATATGCACGTCCACATCCACCCTAGAGACACACAGGCCACACACTGGCTCACAGGATGCCTCTCCGGCTCTGTCACTGGGAAAGATCTCTGCTGCAACCCCAGCAGCCCTGGTCTGGCCTGGACTCTGTGCCTCTGGAATGGGGCTCTGTGAGCCTTTTTGTCTAAGCTCTAGGGACAAGGACTGTTTGTTGTGGGGCTGGCCCGGTTTCATGTATTGTGGAGGGGCAGGTACATCTATGGTGCTGCTTGAATAATTGTAATAAAGAATTCGGTTTGGTCTTATGCTTGGCTAGGAAAATGTGATCTCAAGTCATCTGACAAGCACAATAGATGCAAACAGCATAGATTTCTTTTCACAATGGGCTTGTTAGCAAATATCTTACGCGATATTGTGAGCATTGTGGCCATACAAGCAATTCTGATGGGCAGCTGAGGTGTATTTGAAACTCGGCTTTTCTCTAAATACATTAGAGGATGAAATTTTTGTGATAAATACAGAATAGCATGTTGGTTCATGGACAGAAAAAGTCATACAAGTCATACAACTCATTTTATGTGACAATACTTTGGGGCACTACTTTATTATATTAAAAGGCCTCAATGAGGCTTGGTCATGCACGCCTTTAATCCCAGAATCTGAGAGGTTGAGGCAGGAGGATTGCAAGTTTGAGCCTGACCTAGGCAACTTAGAGACTTAGCAAGCCCCTGTCTCAAAATTAAGAACCCAAAAGGTCTGGGAACATAGCTCACTGTGAATGGCCTGGATTCAATACTCACTCGCACAGACACACACACAAACACACACACACACACACACACACACACACACACACACACACTTTAGCTTCAAGAGACTATATTTGTCAAAAACTATACTGTATCTGGTACTTTCATAGATCTATAACAGGCAGTCAATAAATACTTGGAAATTAACAAGCCTGATTGTGACAGGTAATTAAAATTACAATAGATTTTTATAGCAACTCTTGCAATAAATGCAGAAATAATTTTAACTGGTGAACCAAAAGACACTTACCAGCTTTTCTTCAGAGCTGCCAGAATCAGCCTGCTTAACCTTTAAAAAAGAAAAGAGGAAAAGAATGTGATGTGAGTGTGTTTCAGGCACACAAGTCATTTATTTTCAAGAATTTTTTTATGATTCAGTTGTACTCACTGGGAAAGAGGAGGCGATGCCTAAGAGGCAAAAGCAAATCACAGTAACCCTCATGATGGTGAATTTTCCTGGAAAATATTTGTAAGGGACACTTGTCACCCTCAGAGGTGAAAACATGCCTTTCATACGTGCAGCATTCTGAAAGAATCACGAGCAACACATGCTCTGTGGAATCACTTCTACTTCTTAGAGAAAACTGTTCTTTTTACCATTTTGGTGTTCCAAGTTAATATTTGTATTGCTACCCCTCTCTCATCTTTGTTAGAAAAAGAGAAAAAATTTTAATGGGTCTATGCTTGCTGACTCTAAAATTTAGAGGACCCACTATTATCTAATATCACCAGCTGTCCTAAAACAAGTCAACAGTAACTTTAATAATCAAAATAAACTTGTGTGAGGGTTCTTATTTTTCAGGAAAGAAAAACACATAGAGAAAATTAAATCATGGAAGAAATTTTCCCTCTTCCTTTCTCCAAAATGCATTTCAGTCATGATTTTTGCCTAAAATTATGATGATAGTTCTTAGGCAAAATACAGTTATGTTGGAAGCTGGTTATTTAAGTGAGGTACTTTAGAAATTTGAAATGAAAAAGGGACAATGTCCTTTTGTGGTAGTGAGTCATAAGCAGTGATAGTGAGCAGTGTCACACAGGTTAGCGCTTTGAATCCAGAAGTAAGGTACTGTATTGAGAAAGGGCTTTCCCCCTTGATCATGAGATAAACGATGTCATTCAAAAAATAACATTGTCATTGGCTTATTTTAGCACAAGAGAGCCTTTCAATTGCCTTCACAACCATCCACACACTGGATATGATTCAGGAACGATCACTGCAAAGACGTTTACTTTTCTCTGACCAGAAGCAGTAGTTTTAGTGCTTCAGGACCCAGTGCAAGTATTTTTAAGTTTTGTATTTGACTGGGCCCCAAATGCCTTAGAAACCTGTGACCCGGGAGAGCTGCGCTGAACCTATTCTGCTTACTCATGATGCCACAGTTAAAGCTAACAGTTCTGCAGTGGAAGCTGCTCTCCCCGGGAGCCAGCTGGCTGTGTCAGCCACTGGGCAGCCAGCGGTGGGCTTACCTCTGCGGGTGTCCTGCAGGGAAGGCTGCGGCTGCCCAGGAGTCAGGCGCTGGAGGATGCTGTCTGCGCTCCTGCCTCCTCTCGCTGCTGCTGACAGCCCGGGCCTGCGGAATTTAAATGCTGCTCTGGACGCCTCCGCAGCCCAGGGAGGCGGGGACACAGTCATGAGGTTTCTGCCAGGCCCAGCCCACCTGCTCCCACACTTCCCACTCTGGTTTTGTGGTTGAAAAGGAAAATAACAGCCCCCAGTGTGTGTGCACACATGCATGCACACACACACAGGCACACATATACACATACTTATACTCTACAGTTAAATCATCTCATGGATAGAATCCTTAGCTAGCTTTTTCATGGATGAGGCTGGCGGTCAGCATCCTGGAAGAGCACCTAGGGCTCCTTAAGAAGCAAGAAGAAAGGAGCTTAGAGTCCTCACCAATATTTCAGTGGTGCCTGCGGATGAGGGCAAGATTATTAATGTACATCCCTAAACGCAGATAGGATGAACATTTTTCTGTTCGAGTTGAGATAAAGGTCATATCTGCAGCCACGTCCGCTTCTGTCATTGCCTCTATTGAAGACCACAAGGCTATTGTTCAGCCACACAATGAGTTCACATACCTCCCTCTCCCCTGTGCGGCTCAGCAGCTCAGTTATGCGCTTCCAAGTCTGTGGCCGCTCTCTGATAAGACACATGGCACCAGTGACCTTGAGGCTCCCGCGCTTGCCTGTCCAGATGGCGTTCCATTAACCTTTCAAAGGCAGGGATCTTCCTCATACCCTCTCAGTTGTTTAGAGGTGATGAATCTCGGCACTGTACGGGTAAACTATTCAGCTGTATAAAGCGGTAAGATGGTGGTTTGCTCCAGAAGCTGCAGAGGCAAAAAGTGCCACCTAAGATAAGGAGCCCCACGGGAGGACAAAGCTTCTAGAAGCAGACCTTGGCTTTGTCCTTAATGACCTGTAAGACCTTGGGCAAACCATGTAAACTGCCTGCATTTGTTTCTTCATCTGTAAAATGCACACATGATCATCCAGCTCACAAGACTGTGAAGAAGATTCAGTGAATTAGTATACAGAAAAAAATTATATACTTGGCACGTGTAGTGTTAGATACAAATAACCTGAAAGGCTTGGGGATTGTGTGCATCTGTTAGGGTCTGCTGAAGTTCGTAGCAGGAGCAGATGATCATGATTTGTTATGTCTTTAAATAGAATAGGTTATTAGGAGGCGGGGAGGTGTAAGATCTTTAAATTGTGCATATTAAAGCGTAATTCACACCTCTAAAGGAGTAGACTCGGTTTCTGAATTGTCTTTTTCAAGTTTCTCTCCAAGGATATGTAATTACTCATTGAGAAAAAAGTCAATGTCTACAAAAGAAACACTTTGCTAAGTGTTTAAAAGGCAGGCAAATGAGAGAAAATTGCAGAGGAAGTCTGAATATTAGAGCAGAATTCAGGGGTTACAGCCCTCCAGATCTATTTTAAATGTTTAGTATTACCTGAAGATTATTTACTTGCTTCATTTACCCTTTTCAGGTAGGAGATGGTTGTTACATTATTCATTTGCCTTATGCCTGCATGGTAAGCCTTGCATGTGAATTATGATTAGAGATAATTGATCCTACTATTACACTGGTTCCAAAGTGTCAGTCCTGTTTGCCAAATACTGCTTTTAGCATAAATGCAGAATAAATGATTTCTTACATCGGCAGCAGTATGATTAATCCATACGTTTTATGAACATTGTATGTGAGGAATTTGTCTCTTTTGAGTTGCATGCATTCCAAATGAACTGATCTAACTGTTTCGGGGGTTGTTACTAAAATCGAATCCATTTCTCTTAAGTTTAAAACACGCAGGCTGTAAAGTTCAGAAGCTGACTTCTGCCTTTAAAACCATTCCTTTTCCTCCAAACACATTCGCCCCATAAACTTGTCATGGCTTTAAGTAAGTGGAGGGAAGCCCCCCCAGAACTAGAAACAAGGTTTCCGAGGTGTCACTGGCGCTCGCCCTGCGCCCACCGGGATGGCTCAGCGTGGACGCAGAGCTTGGGAGGAGACCTGGCTGGAGCCCCTCGGTGCTGAGAACCCTGCCCCTGCCCTGAGCCCCTCTGGTCATAGCTCCGAAGCGCCACTGGGTGGCAGCGTTTCTGAAAGGGATTTCAGACTATCTACACGGAGACGTGCTCCGATTCCGGTGGGGGGGAACTTGGGTGTATGCAAGGCCAGACCTCTGACCCGCGGTGGAGCCCTCCCTCGGTTCTCGAAATTCCAGGTGAGGACGCGTTTCTCGGCGATGACCGCGGAGACCACGCTAGCAAAGCGTTCTGTTCAGCTCTGTCCACGCCCTCAGCAGTCCCAGGGGGACACCATGGTCTGCTTCTGGGCTTCCTGCACCCACGCAGAAGGTTAGGGACACCGAGGCCTCAGGCAGAGTCAAGCCTGGTCAATTCATGCTTGAAGAATGTGTCTGGGACGCTTCAGAGCTGAGTAGATGCAGCGATTTGTAAGGGACGCGGTTCTGCAAGGTGAGGACAGGACGGTGTGTCCTGCCTGAGCAGGAGGCCCCTGCTTCTCGCCTTTTGTCCTCATGCAAGCTGCTGACATGTTTTCTGCCTAAGCTTTTCCAGTTGTCAGAACCCGTGCGTTAAACAGTTTAAACCAGAGACTCTCCTGAGCTGCAATATTTCCGCTGTTTCCGTTCCTGATCAGGCTGGAATAAAAAAGTCAAAATGTCCCCATTCCTTGTAAATTTTGAACGTGAAAATACTTTAGTTGTTAAACCGGAATACAGGAAGTGATTTGTGATCTTAAAACACAGACACCCCTAAAAAGATGGGTGGAAACATAAAAATGACATTTAAAATTGTATATAACAAAATTTCAGTGTCCAAATGTGACTTAAGTTTTGGACAATTCTATTATATTGACCTCAAGTTTATTTGGACTTTTATATTACAGTTTACTTAGCAAGATGTAACTATTTCAACTTTTTTAGCTCTATAATTATTTTCCCCCAGATTCAAGGTTCAGACATGCCTCTGAGCACCTTGACAATACCACTAATCTGATTAAGCTCCCCAGAAGCTGCATGTGATACTGGTCATGGCAAGCCTCAGGAAAGGTGTTACTGATCAGAGGGAAAGAACAAAAGTGAGGCTCAGAGGGACTGTTGTCAACTTCAGGCATGAAACTGGAACATTTCAGAAATGCAAAAAAGGAAATATCACTGGACCTTTCATTCCATTACTCAACAATTTTGACAACAACATCCATCTTCTGAAAAAGTGATCTTATCATTGGCAAACACTGACTGAAATGAAAAAAAAATTTTCACTTTAGACCCAAAGAATTGTTACAAAGTAAATAACAACTATTCCTGGTTTAGGAGTTATGCGTCTGCAACTAGTTAACTGAATTGGTTGCTAAATGAGGAATTGTATATAATATATACATCACAATATTCAGAACAAAAGAATTCCAACTCCATAACTTTGCTATTATTTGCATAACACTTGCATGCAGTACTGTAATGTGCAACAGAACGTAAAACTACCCTAGAGTACAGTACCATTTACAGAATGACAACACTGTATAGACAAGGTAAGTCCAGTCAGTAAACAGGTAGGTTGTTAAACAAAAAACAGTTGTTTCAATAGATTGTTGGTTACCCACTCAGCTCTCCATGTATTACAACAATTTCTATACGTATAGTTTTGGTTTATGAATACAACATGTAGACACCGTGCTTGAGTTTATTGTGTATTGATATCTAATGCTTGCCAGTACTCAAGACTCCATTCTTTTCCTTTGTTTTCTCTTTCTTTTCCCCTCTCCTTCCGTCCTTCCCTTGCTAGGGATGGAGTCTAGGGCCTCATGTATACATGAGATAAGCATCCAGCCTCTAGCATCTTTTCTTTAAAAAAGCATTGCTACTATCTCTGAGGGTATTCCAACACACTTTAAATGATAAATTCTTTAAAGTGGACTTAAATTATTAACTTTCAAAAATGTCACCATTCTTAATCTTGAAGAGTTCATATGAAAATCAGTTAAGAAATTTGAAGCTTATGTAGCCAGTGAGGTGAAGCCAGTGAGTTTCCCGGGTAAGCAGGAAACTGTGGGTGTGGGCAGAGAAGACAGTGGCGGAGACCCTGAGTCTGCACTGGAGCTGAACAGCATCATGGGATTGGGCTCAGGTAGGAAGGCCCCCTTCCATGCTGTAACCATGGCAGCAGCATAGAACTCCACCCCTGCAGCATCCAGGGGAATAATACAATGCCTCCTGACAATGACCGGCATTTTGCAGAATGTCTTGAGGAGAAAGAAGAGACATTCTTTGAAATTAATTTGCATTATTGAAAATCTCATATGTGGGTCATTTTTGGTAGAGGAACCATGATAAAGTTGTTATAAAAAGGGGAAGATTGGACCAGGATGTGGCTCAGCAGTGTCGCATTCGCCTAGATGGGAGCCTGTGCCAACAAGAAAAGGTACAAAATAAAAAAGAAAAACAAAAGAAAGAAGTCAAAAACTAGATAACACACAAGGCAGCCAAATTAAACATTTTACTGGCCATACTTAGCTAAGGTGATTCATTTGTTTGGCAATTCTTAGTAAGGAATAATTTATATTAATGTTCCTATTCCACAGCATAACATTCATGCTTTAAAATACATAATCTGAAATTGTCTATAAATGAAATTAAATCAGTTTTTAGTCTCTGAATTTCTCAACAGAATATGACATGTGTGGTGCATTCTTCCCAAGGTATTTTTTGTGCCAACAAATACTTATTCAGTGAATGAAGAAAATGTATATAATTATCATAAATGCATATAATTATCATAAAATGTATATAATTCTTATGTGAGCTGAGTCAATCCTGATTACCTTCTGTTGTTTTCTTTTTGTTTTCCTTTGAGACAGGGTCTTGCTGTAGAGTTGGAGCTTCCTCTAACTCACTATGTAGTCCAGGCTGGCCTTGGACATGCAGCAATCCTCTTGCCTCAGCCTTCCAAGTCCTGGGATTGCAGGTGTGCACCACTGCAAAGTGTGCACCACCCAGTTTTTGTTGTTTTCATAAAGACCTAAATTGAGCTTCTCCTCCAGCTGCCATTAAAAGGAGCGTTCAGGCTGAATGGGTCACACCTGAGAAGTTTAGGCAAGATTCCTGGGCCAGAAGGGGAGCAACTGGGTGAAGCCATTTCTTACGGGACAGGAGGGCTTTGGGTGCTGGTGTCTGCCCTGACTCCAGCCTTAGTTTTCACCAGCTTCTTATCTTAGAAACCCTACAACACACATGCAGTCACCATTCTAGTTCAAGTCTCTGTGCCTTGGGTCACACTGAGTGTTCCTCATGTCTAGACTGTCCCTCTGGTCCCTCCACAACTGCCCTTGAAATGTAGACCTCCCCTCTCCGGGGTGAGTACCAAGCATCAAACCAGCCCTTCAACAGCCCTTACCAACCTAACTAAATAGAAATAACCACTCCTATCTTTTGCCTGTGGTATATACTGCACTTGGTCTAGCCAGCACCTGCAGTACTTCCCTTGTCTTAAATGTTTATCCCTTTGTACTAAAGAGTAAGCACCCTGCAGGCAGGGAATAGGGTACCCATGCTTGCACCAACAGTTTCCAGATAGGCACTCAAGAAATACCTGGGGGACAAGTGAATGGAGTACTTCTCTAACAATGTATCTGTTCCATGATACCTACATGTAAATTTGCAATTAGTACCAATTCCTAGGACCTGGAGGTACTCTTGGTTCTTGAAACAATATATACATACACTGTTTAAAAATGTTATTAAAGAATTTGAAGAGTCTGGATTTTCCTCATTTAAAAAAATTTTCTTTCTACAGGGTTCTGGTAATTCCTTTCACTTCTCTGAGTTTAAGTTTCCTTGATAGAATAAACTTGGATTATTTCTAAAGCCTGTTTTAGCCGTAAAATTCTGTAATGTTATGTTTTTTGGTTTGTTTGTTTTGGGTTTCTTTTTTTTTTTTTAGTTCATGAGGAATAAAATGTTGACATTACAACAGGAAGAGCAAATGGATGGTCAAAATAGAGATGACCTCCAGAGTACGAGAAGTTCAAATTAACCAGAAAGAGGAGATTTTGACAAACACAAACAAACCTCTAATTGACTAGCAGACAGTAAAGGTGAACAGTTAGATACTTTTTAGTGAAAAACGTGTGTGTTTTGCTATCTTTTAATCATCCATAAAAAGGTAGTGAACATTATTGTAATATTGTTAGTAAAGAATACTAATATTTTAAAAAGCAGGGCAATCGCTTCCCTCATGTAACTTTAAGGTCCATCTGTCATGTGCTGAGAATTTTTGTCCTTATCTGTTGCAATATAAGTTTTCTTGTGATCTCAAATAGGGTTCAGAGTGTGCTACACTAAGAGTGGCAGACTGAGGAGAAACCAACCAGTTTGGCTTGTTTCTTTCCTGGAAAATGACTCCTGTGGTTTCAGGGGCAGTTTCCCTGCCAAGTGGATCAAGCATGTCAGTCCTGGCCATAACCCGGAGATGTTTTTAGCCTTTTCTTTCCCGCATGCCCATCCTCTTCATTTCCAAGCACTGTGGGCACCACTGGCCTAGACAACCTATTCATTTCAGTTCGTGTCTGATGGAATTGTTTAAGAGTTATTTAGAACCCAAGTGTGTGATCAAATTCTGGGCTTGTCATCCATTCCACACACAGAATCTCCTGCTTGTTTTTACCATAGGAAATATTTCCTTGTAATTATTATCCCTTCCATGCTTACTCTTTCTGTGTGAGAATGCAAACCCAAGCCACCTGAATTAAGTTCATGGGCCCAGGTATCACAGTTCATGAGAATTTGTTCGGTGCCCGCACCAGGTGCTGAGCAGATAAACTTTGGCCATGAACCTGGGTCTTGGTATATAGCTTTTGGGGATGGGGTTTACCAACTGACAGAGAGCTCCAAGAAGGAAAGTGACTGGGTCCAACCCAGTTAACCTGAGTAAAAGTGGTAGACTGTAACTACTGACAAATAAAGCCAGGATCTCATCACTAGAAAACAGAACCTAATCAAAGACATTTTCATACTAACCATAAAAACTCTTTACTCTATTTGACTACAATCCTCAATGAGTGCACATATTAAAAACAAAACAAGACAAAACAAAACAACAACAACAAACCAGGGCAACAAAATGCTTCCCCCAAAGCAGATCCAAAGGGCACTAATGGAGAGGAAACCATATACTAAATGGCCGAGTTATACAAAAGCATCAAAGAGGAGGCAAAGAAACTTGATCTCAAAAATGGAATAAACAAACAGAGGAATTAATAAACAAACTTTTCTGACTCTTTAAAGAAGAATCAGATAAGAATTTAGAAGAGTTAACCCAAACTAATCAAAATATGAATGGAAAATTTACCAAAGAAATAGAGTAAATTTCCCAGCATAGACAATGCATCTAACCATGTACTTTGATTTAATATAATTGCCTTATGTGTTGTTCATCATACAGATAAGCGAGGCATATTGAACTCAGAATAACTGCAATAAAAGAAGAAGCTCCACATGACACATCAAGTCAAAATCACAGAAGTCCAGTACAAGGAAAGAATCTTAAAAGCTATCAAAGGAAAACATCTCTAAGTGGAAATCCCATTAGGATTATAGTAGACTTTTGAACATACATTTTAAAGGTCAGGAGCAAATTATTTCAAGCTCTAAAAGAAAACAACATTCAACTTAGACTAATATGTTCTGCAAAGCTATCTTTTCAAATTGATGGGCAAATTAGGACATTTCATTGCAAAGAATACCTTAATAAAGTTTATGACCATCAAACCAACACTCCAAAAACTTCTCAAGGGTATCCTAGACAGAGCTAATAAAGCCCAAAATACCAAAAAGTCTGATGCAATGAATACATCAAGCATGGTGAGCAGTTAAACAAAAGGCAAAAATAAAGAAATCAAGAACAAAATTATGACAGGAACCAAGTCAATAGTTCTAGTAATAACTCAAATGACCTCAATGCCCCAGTGATGAACCTACTGAAAAAGAAATTAGCAAAACAGTATTAAATTAAATACTGAGGGAGTTAACCTAACCAAGAGGATTAAACACTGAGGAATTAACGTAGTCTCTGTAACAAAAGCTATAGCACAATGTAAAAGGAGATTGAAAAAACATCAGAAAACAGAAAGATATCCCTTGTCCAGGAAAGCAGAACCAATATTGCCAAACTGTCATCCAATACTACCAAAAATGATATATAATTAATGCAATCCCAATCAAAAAACTAATAGCATTCCTCACAGAACTAGAAAAAATGACCCTAAAACAGATACAGAATCCAAATAGAATAGCAAAAGCAATCCTGGGCAACAAAAACAAAGCAAGAGACATCACAATCTCTCATTCCAAGTTATATTACAAAGCTACAGTGATAAAAACATCATGATAAAATAGACATGTGGTTCAGGGGAAAGAGTAGAAAATAGACATAAAAATAGACATGTGGTTCAGGGGAAAGAGTAGAAAATATAGAAACAACTTTAAAGGCACAGTAAGTCATCTGATCGTTGACAGAAGATCCAGAAGCATGTGCTGAAGGACAGATATCCTCTTTAACAATTGCTGCTGGGAGAAACCAGCTACCCACACGTGGAAGATTGCATCTAGATCCATATCTGTCATCACACTCCAGAGTAGAAACAAAATAGAAATAGACATTAATATCTAGATATTAAAACAGAAACACATAACCTGCTGGAAGATAAAACAGGTAAAACTCTTCGAAGACATAGGCACAGGTAGGGACTGATTGTAGAAGGCATAACATCAATAATCAACAAGTGGGATTATGTCAGATTCGAAAGTTTCTGCACAGCAAAGGGAACAACCAATTCAGTGAAGAGACAGACCACACAGTAGGAAACACTGCCGAGCTACCTACCTCTCTGACAGAGGACTAATATCTAGAATCTATAAAGAAGTCAAATAAATCAAATGACTGAAAATGAAAGACCCGTCTGAAAAGTTGGTGAAATGAATACACGGTTATAAAAAACAGAAGTACAAATGTCAAAACATACATAAAAATGCTCAGTGTCTTTGCAAATTACGACAACATTTAGATGTTGAATGGGTAAGAAGAATGGGTAAAGAAAATACAATATTTATAGATAATGGAGTACTATTCTGTCATGATGAAGGATCAATTTAAGCCGTATTTTGGAAAGTGAATGCATCTTGAGACCCTAATGTTAAGTGAAATATATCAGAGAAAGAAGCTTAAATATCATATCACTGTTCTTATATGAGAGATCAAAAATATGTCATTTAAAGTATCAATAACTTAAAGTACAAATACTATAAAAATTTAAAATATAAATAATGAAAATGTTTAAGTATAATTTTAAAAATTAAAGTCTAAATAATTTTAAAAATTCAAAATATAATTTAAAAGTTTAAAGTATAAATAATTTAAAGTATAAATAATTTAACTAGTAAACAATAGGAAATAGGGAGATCTTTTTTAAATAGGAAGAGGATGCTGAATGGAGGGATGAGAAGAAGGGAGGAGGAGATACAATAATTAAGATATATTATGTGCATGTATCTGCTTCCCACAAATATAACCAGTACATACTATAAACACGTACAATGAGAATATAATTAAAAACCATGCTGCAAAGGCAGTGAGTTTCAGTGGTGGTAATGAAAGAAACCTTCAAACAGAGTGAATCATTTTGCCTCTAACAAGTTAAAAATCCAATAAAACATAAAGCTTTCTTTCCCCCCCTCTGTCGCCCACTCAGTTAATGTCCTGAGAGGGCCAGGAGGCATCCGCTGTAGAATGTCCGTGATGTACTGACATCTTGCTCTTTTCAAACAGCTCTGCAGCTTTGCCCTGTGGCAGTGTTGGAGCCAGTGAGGTTTATCTGAGGCACGATTATTGCTAATTACAAACTGTCCTCAAATGGCCCTGAGACACCAGTTCAAATATACCTACCCATGGGTGAATATCATTTGTGTCTTCCTGAATATGTAAAATGCATAGATCTTAAATACTGGCTTACTCGATTCTCTGGACTCTGAGTGCGTTGATCATTGTGTTTTAATTGGCACTATCTTCCTAGAGAAAGGCACGTTTCATAGCCCTACGTTTTACTAAATTTGAGTTCCCTACAGTATCTACCATGATAATTATGGCAGTTGCTGCTGGCTACACACCAAAGGCTCATCCTATTGAGAATTGGTTTCTGAGGCAGCTGCCCAGCTGAGGCTCCATTGCTTAGCCACCCTCACCCGCAGATGCAGCTGTGCAGCCAGCTGTGATCATGGAACATACCGGCTTGAGTCGTCTGTGGACCAGAACTCTGATGCTGTATATTACATGAACTAGCAACACGCTTGTTCATGTACTATTCACAGCCCCTTTGCTTTTATTTCGTAATTAAGCTTCCCGTTGGGGCAGCACTTTAATTTTCTGGCTTGCTTGGCGACAGGGAAGGTATTGATGAAGTTAGGATTAAGCCATCTAGCTATATTTGGTAGCTTAAATGTCATGTTCTTTGCAGCTTTGGGGTGACTTTTGATTACTCGTAGGGAGGGCTATGCTTACAAATTAATTTTAGTCTTTATTGCCTTTCACCGGGCCAAGTAATCCATGTGTGACAAATTCTAGGAAATTTGCAGAATTTTAACACACTCTGCATTCCCAGTATAGGGATGACCATAATTAGAGGAAGCAGTTTATGGCTGGGAGCTGGAGTTTTGACCCTTTCCCGTGGATTTCCTTGATATTCCTGAACCCCAGAGGACTTTAGGTCTGTGGTCATCGCTTGGCCAGGGGTGAGCCAAGGCTCTCTCTTGTCAAGCAGCCCAGAGGCTCTGTGTGGCTCACCAGCACAGCTGGCACACCCACTTGGCTGGATTGAGGAGGCAGTGGAGTCTAGGGTCAAAAAGCATCCTCTTCTTGTTTTAGACATTTCCAACACACCTCAGATTGGGGTTTCAGCTATGTTTTTGTTTATGTGGAGTTGGTTCAAACCTAAGGAAAGTTGTGGTGTTCTAACCTCTTCCAAGATTTGAAACATACATCTTCTCTCATCAAGCTTGGTCTCTTAAAAATAGTTATGTCTCAGAGATGATGGAATTCTAGATAGAGAAAAAAGTAACAACTTTTCATTTAAATCTTGTATTCCTTGATGTTTAAATGAATAAAAAATATTTTTCTCTTTTAACAAGAAAGAAAATAAACATACTGTCACAGTGTTTTTGTAAAATTGAGCAACCGATTTTCTTCTTGTGGTCGTGTCTTCCATCCTGAGTGTCTGCCTGGTGAGTAGGAGGATTAGGAACAGGAAACAAAATCAGTTAAACTTCCGTCCTAGTGTTCCAGGAACCAGTGAATGTGTGGTTATTTTGTTTATAGATCTTTTGGTCAGAGGGTTTGAGTGCTTTCCACAAGAATGTATGAGACATAAAAGTATATAATGAACAGTTAAAAATCATTGAAAAAATAAAAAAAGTTTTGTAGAATTCATTCCAAAGCATCAATAAAATTTATGTGTAGATATTGAACAACAACATGAAACATCTAGGTCTGTATATTAGGCTTTAAGTACTTATTTTATTCATTCTGAAATAGCATAATTTAGTATGCAATGCTAAAACACCAGTTCTAAGTTGTTATAATTTAAAAATATGCATTTATATATCTTTTCATGTATTTGGGAGCATCTTTGAAAAAAGAGACTTCCATTTAAAATCGCACTTCCAAACCATGTGTTACCCTTCCTAGATTCCTTTTAAAGATCCACTATCTGAACACTGGGGACCATGGACCGTGGACTCTCGGGGGCCTAACCAACTCCAAGCCGAATCCTTGTCGGGACATGGGCATAGTTTCAGTTTATAGACCACCAGTACCTGTGTTAGTGCTCCCCAAGTGGAGCTGAGTAATTGGGATAGGTACCATCAGCCTTCGAAGCCTAAAATAGTAACTACCCAGCTCTTCACTGGAAGTGTGCTCACATTTCTTCCGGGTGACATAGTCTTCTTAGTTCAATTTATTCTTTAACCCACGTATGTGAGACAATCCTCCAGCCTGGCTCTGACCCTGTCGTTTTTGGTTGTATCCAGTCACCTCTGAGGTGTGGTTGCAGTATCCCATGTGGTGCATAGGTGCACGAGGTGAGTTCGAACCATGCCATCTGACACTTTCTTTTTTATTTTTACTCATCTTGATAATGCTTTGCATTTCAGTCTGGATAAGACACTAAATCAATGGTAGAGTGGGTGACTAAGAAATTTCTCATTTTCATTAACTCAAACATCTCCATATCATTAGGGTACTAATAACAATATCAATATCTTATATGTGTATTTATCTTTAAAAATTTTAAATGCTTCCTGATTAACTGTCAGAATAAATGCTTGTAACAGTGGTTGCTTCTGGGAACCAGATCTGCTTGGGTAGGGACACGATGGGAGGGAGACTTAAATTCCACAGGAATAACTGAAGTTTTCACACCATGTACCATGAGTGTGTGGCTTATCTATTGTTGAGTAGCAAATTAGCGTGAGCTTAGCAGCTTAAAGCAGCATGATATTGTCTGAGTGTCTGTAGGTCAGGGTGGAGGCCTGGGTCCTCTGTATCTGCACCTCACAAAGCTGCTGTTGAGGTGTCACCCAGGCCTGGGTCTACTGCGAAAGCATACATAGCGTCTTAGCATTGTGTTGTCTTCAGGATTTGGTTTCTTGAGAATTATTAATCTGATGGCTTACGTTCCAGTGAACTAGAGTCCCCCTTGCTCACAGCATGCAAGCCAGGAAGGCAGGAGGGAGTCTGATACGGAACAGAGGCAGAGTTACAGACACCCTGATCATGGAAGTGCCTTCTACTGTCTGTGCCCTGTGCTGCCCCCTGGAACAAGCAGGTAGGCATCCCAGACTCAAGAGGAGGGAATAGAAGTGGCAGACTGTTGAGGGCCATAGTTAGAACTCACCACCATGAGGTGCACATGCTATATGTTTAGTGAAATTAAGTAAGCAAAAGCACTTTCAGAAATCCAACCTCCTTAAATGAAAACACAGGTCTCAGTGTAATATGTGAGAAGTGGGTTCTGCCCTCGTGAGCGGAGCCAGTGTCCTAACCAGGGCCTGACAGGAGCACTCTGCCCCCTTGCTGCCCTTCTGCCTTCTGCCGTGCAAGGACAGAATCTGCCTCCCTTGAGGAGAGGTTGCCCATGGTGCCACTCTGGGGCAGGGCCAGCTGTCACCAGATACTGAACCTTTGGTGTGCCTTAATCTTGGACTTCATGCCTCCAGAATTGTAATAAAACAAATTTATGTTCTTTATACAATGCTCAGTTTCTAGTATCTTGTTACAGTTACACAAATGGGTCAAAACATCAGGGCTGTCAGTTGTAACAAATAAAATTTAAGACGGTCAGTTAAATTTGAATTTCAGACATATGATGAACAATGTTTTAATACAAATAGGTCCTAGGTGTACAAATGTTTTTGTACTACACTATTTGAGACATATGCATAACATATGGTTATTATTTGATTGAAACTGATTCTTAACTAGGTGTTATCTAGCTGCAGTCCTATTCCATGGGCAATGGCAAGGGTAGTGCAGGCTTTCTGCGTACGAGGATTGCATGATAAAATTAAACTTAAAAAGTACCAGCCCCTACTTCACTAATTTCCACGGTATCTCCAGATCCTCATTCTTCCTCTCCACTCCAAGCGTTAATCCGTTAAAAATCTGTTCCAATATCTGTTTGGTGTGAGGTACAATGTCAGCTGGTAGAGACAGAAAATCACACAAGGGTCTAGCCTCATGCTCAAGAAGCACAATACATTTTTGTCAGTTTTGTCATAAGAGGTTTCAAGGGTGACTAAAAGTGAGAAAGAGCCAAACTTGGTGAAAGACAGAGATTCTTAGAAATGTCTCTTAGTTCTGAACTTTAGTGCTTTTGTGAAAGGTGGTTTTTAACACATCTTCAGGTTTTAAAAAAATAACAAGATGTAATGAATGCTTAAAACAAGAGTGTTTTCTAAAATTAAGAAATTTTTAACAATGTTTAAGAGTTTGAAGATTGCATTGTTTTAAAATCCCCATCATTTTTCCTGTTAGTTTGAAATAATCTTCAAAATAACTTTGCAGAATATAAAGAAATAATGTGATTTTGTAGAATGTGATTTACCAGTATGAAATTTCCAAATTTGGCTTTATAATTACCAGGAAAGCAGAAGGACCCCAGGCGCTAGGTTCCAGTGCTGCCCCTTTCCCGGCTCTGCCTGAGCAAGGTGGCTGTGGCTTCTTGGTATTGTTGTTCCCCTGAACCTATTTGACTTCCAGGGGCTTTCTTGGTCCACAGGGTCAATACCCTGTGTTCAATTTTTCCTGTCTTATGTACTTGAAATGTTTTTTTAATTTCCCAGTTAGATTTTAATTGATAAAGGGAGCATGAGAATTTTTAAGACAATATTAGGAAACCAAGGATCCATATTCCTCTGTCCTGGACATCTTCTTCACAGACTGTCAAGCAAACAAACTGATGACTTCTCTTAGCATCAGTGCTTTCTCTGTGCCCCAGACTAGAGGCTGTGCAGCTGCTTCCAGTTTCCTAGGACTGATTGGCCAGTGGAGCAGGATCCGGAAACACCAAGCTTTTCAAAACTTGTTCCTTTGATCACAAGCAACCTGCTGGTTTTTCATGGAAGGAAGGTGCTGTACTTTCTAGATCAATCACTCATAATGAAAATGTGGAGAAAAGAGAATAAAGAAAGGTACAAGGAGAAGAATAGATTTGGACGGTATGGTAAGAACACAAGAAGCCAGTGCAGGTTCAGATAATGTAACTGTGTCCTTTGAGAGGAGCAGTAAAGAGGGCGAAAGTAATCTCATGTTCTCAGACACTGCTGGTAACACTGAAGTTTGTTAATACAGCTCCGAGATTTGCATTAAATCACAAACCATTAATAAGCACAGGAAATTGTGGTTGATCCACTGTAAATGTCAGTAATCCCAACAACTCAATGAACTCTTTGCAGTGAAGGAGAGGAAATAGTTTACAGCGAAAGCAGTGATCCTAAGAAATGGACAGACCTGGTGGCAGGGAAGAGGCAACTCCTGTGGCCTGAATGAGGCAGGTGCAACATGCCTGGCTCCAGGAAATCGCCTACAACCTCCTTAGCTGACCTGGTAGCAAAGTCAAACCCTAATTCTGGCGTCAAATGCAAATATTAAACATTCCAGGTCCAAATGCTTAATGCAGTGCTTTCTTTCACACATGAAGTTGTATGATATTACCTCTCAGGAACTATGCCTGCGGTTCTAGAATGTGTGCGAATCACGGGAAAAGGTATCTTAGATAAATTAGTAAAGCTATCTACCCATTAAATACAGGTGTCTGTGCCGCCTTCTAACTTGCTTTATCTTACAGACAAACATAAGGAAAAGTAGTGGCAACAGAGAAACTGACAAATAGGCAGGAATAGAAAACATTTTAAAATGGAATTCCTGCTGGCAGGCCCAGCCAGCAGATGCTTGATGGGGAAAAATTCAAGTGCCTGTCAGAGTGGCGGGAACAGGGGGTAACTATGCTGCGGGGAGCTGTGCTGCAAAATAAAATCACTGCCTTCAGATGAGCAACCCCTGGGAAATGTTGGGTGGTGCTGTGTTGACAGTCACCTCTGTTTCTGGAGAGGCTTTTGCTTATCAAAGTCAAATGACTTTTCTTTGCATATGGAAAATTATGAAACATTTGGGGAAATAAGCACCCATCCTAGTTGGGCAACATCACCTTTTCCATAAGAAGTGCAAACAACAGTTTTAAAAATAGTTTAGGATATTTGATAGAGAATTCCTTCTGATAGATGGTGGTCCCAATATGCATGTAAAAAATAACCCAGCCACAAAGGCTGCCAGTTACATTTTTGAGTGGACCCAAGTCTGTCATTTTCGGTGCTGGGACAGCCACTCTGCAGCAGGCTGTAAATCCTGCCCTGATGACTTTGATGAGTGGCAGGGCCCACACGGTATTTCTCATGTGACAGCTCTGGAAATGAGAGACTTAGCTGAAAACAAAAGGCCAGTCAGCATTTATTGGTAACTGTGTTCTATCGTAGGAAAACAAAAATGACCATATGCTTACTTGCTATCACCATGTCCCTCTCAGATCTGAGTTAATGTTTATTGACTCAATTAACTGGTGCTGTTATCTTGTAGGTGCTGTCATCTGGGCAGGAATATGGCAGCTGCATCCTTCTTTCAGGTAGACAAGAAGTACGGCATTATGACTGAGCCAGAAAACACCAAGTGGTAGCTCGTCTTTCTTGAGCTTCTACATAGCAAATTCATAGATCTACCTGTGACACCTGATGCCAACCACAGACTATGTTTTAGCATTAATTCCTCTGCCCAGAATATAGACACAACCCTGGTCTTAGGTTGGTTTAGTACCTCAGCCTTAGATATTCAGTGCTTAGCACAGAACATCTGTTAAAGATTATTATATAGCAATGCTAGAGTGTCATAACAAATGCTAGAACAAGAGCATGAGGTTGAGCGTACAAGCAATGAGGGAGAATGGTCATTATGTGCCTGGTCTAGGGGGAGACGGACTGGGGACCCCCAGAGCTTACACGCTGCCTCTACCCAGCTTTTGCTTGCATAAGCAGCACATTGCTACCATATTACTACCTGGAGATCATGAATACCATTCTGCAAGAACTCAGAGCAATGCAGAGCCCAGGGTAGCTAAGGCCAATCACAGCATTTTAATGAATTCATTAGTTTATGAGTGGAGGAGGGGAGAACGTGGATATAGCCACAGCAGAGAGTTTGACAATGAGGCAGCAATAGCACAGAGCTGGTAGAGGAGAGGAAACTGGGCTCATGTGAGCAGCTCTTCCCTTTCCAGAATGGCCACACGGGCTGCATGAGCTGCCATGGGTAAGCAGGGAAGACGTCTTTTCCATCGTGGTGGGAAGCCACAGCTGTGCCCCCGGCATCCTGGGAGATGTGGTACCTCTCTTAATTACCTAAGAACCTGGGATATGCTCCATTTCATAGGCCTAACAAAACAAAAAGCAAAACAAAGCAAAACACAATTCAAGCCAACAAACTCAATAATTGCAAATAAATTACTGTAGCTAGATAGTGCAATCAAAGAACGCCTAGCTAAGCAGGTGATATGAAAGCTGGCCAAGGAAGTAGCGCAAGAAATGCTCCCAAGACAGTAAGGCCAGCTCTAAGCAAAATCCTCAGAAAACAAAGGGCCTGGGTGTGTTCTGAGGAGCACAGTGCTGCTGTTAGGCTGGGGGCTAGTGAATGTTCCCCAGTGGAAGAGAGCTGCTGGTTCTTAGTGTTTGTGAAAACATTTGCATTCAAATACAGCTGTTGCAAAAAAAAAAATACAGCTGTTGTGAAAATATCTTTTTGCCTATTGCAGATCATGGAAAGCATGCTCCTGTGTGAGATACAGTAGCTATAGCGTGCTGTCTTCGGGGAGAGTAATTTGGAGCTAAAGAAGAAGGTTTTGGTTTAGGCAGTTTTTATTTTCAATACGTAAAGTTTGGTTTGCAAGAAAAGCTTGGCTTTAACTTCCTGTTTGAGTGGCAAAAGGGAAGTCCAGGAAGGTCCCTTATGACTGGGTGATAATGACAGCTTTCCACTGGTGATCTTTATTTTTCCCCAGCCCATAAACATAACCTCAGGAAGATGAAACCCTCAGCACAGCGTATGTATACATTTTGCTGAATTCACAAAAATTGCATAATTTAAATCCCAGTCTTAGAAGTTGGGAATCACACTGGAAAACCCAGTTGGCACCGATGTGGATTGCAACTGTAAAGACAGAAGTATTTGAGATTTTAAGTAGTTTGTTTGGAATAGTGATTGTTAAAGGAAAAATCAAATAATATTCAAAGATTCATTCCTTAAAGTCTGGTTGTGGGATGGGGGTATAGCTCAGTGGCATGGTGCCTGCCTGGTAAGGGTGAGGTCATGAGTTCGATTCCTGGCGTTAAAAAATCTGGTTGCTAGTTGCTATCTGCAAATCCTTGTTGTGTAGGCGGGCAAAGTAAAGCACATGAGTCCCCCTTACCCACAGGGGTGTGCTTTAAGAGCTCCAGTGGCTGTCTGAAGCCGGACAATACTGCAGTTTTCCTATACATATATGCCTATGGCAAAGTTTAACTTATGAACAGGCACTATAATGTTTTACTAGCAATAACTAATAACTAGAACAATTAATACACTAAACTAAAAGTTGTAGATATGTGCTCCCTCAACCGTCTAATTTTACTAAGCAGATTTTAGCAAGCTTTTTTCTTTCCTTAAGAGTCAAACACTGTCTCTGTTTCATTTTTAGTAAGCATGCTATAGCTTCTCTGGTATGTCTGCATTACCAGTATCACTCCTCTGGTGTCTTGAGTCCGTTGTTAATAAAGTAAGGACTTCTTGAACATGGGCTCAGCCATATGATGACAATGATTTGATTAACTAAGAAGTCTAATGCATGTACCTAGTGGGTAGTATATATGGTATAGATACCTTGGAAAAGAAATTATTCACCTCATAGGCAGGAGGGAGTTGGACAATTTGATATTCTATCATGCTATTCATAAAATTTATAAACTGTCATTTCTATAATTTTCTTCCTAGTGTTTTTGGATTGAATTTGAGTCATTGAAATTATGAAAAGTAAAACCACGTTAGACTGAGTAGCCCAGTGCAGTTGTAATTTGTATATTAGGTGATATAGTTAGTATGCTCTAGAGGTAGGGGGGCATTTAGGGTGAAGAAAGGAACTTATTCAGCTCATTTTCATTCTTTCCAGTGTCTTTCACATTAATATACCAGGATATTTATTATAGATTATGTCAAGGGTATTTATTACCATTTAGGTGGCAATCTATCAAGACACTATGGGTACTAAGCCACTAGCTTGTGCAATCACGGATCCTTCCTATGAAACTTAGAGCTCAGAATCAACACGTGGCATCTAAGCTCCTGTTCTCTGCTACATTAAGTCAGGACAGCATTGCGTGTCTGCTGCAGAAGGAAGCTGGGCCTACTCACAGGGCAGCACTGAGTTGCTTTGCCTTAAGGTGAGATTCAGCATAGAGTAGCTTCCAAATGGCAACTGTCTTCTAAATGCTGTTCCTCTTTGTGTCTGCTCAAGGTTCATTTTCCAGGCGTCCCAGGATCCCCCAGGCTCATAAAGGAGAAAACTGTGCATCTCAGGGAGCACTCACTCAGAGCTGTCCAGTCATAAGGACACTAGGACCAGCTGTGCAGATAGCCTTGCGCCTCCATACCCACACTGGCTGAAGTTCTCACCTTTACCTCCTCTGCTTCTTGCCATGTGATTCTTTGTCTAAATTATCTGCTCCACTCTGGACGATGCTTTATGCCTTCATTGACTGAAACATCAGAAAGTTTGCCAGTAGCAGACCATGAAGGAAGATTTAGAGTTATGTAGCAGAATCAAGGCACTGCTGACTGCTAGCCCGGAGTGCGAGTTAGTCATAGCCGCCTGGTCCTGCTGTGGCCCTCACAGGCTGCTGCTCGCTATTTCTCAGCAGTATTTCCCTCTGGCTTGCAGGGATGGTTGTGTCTGTTCCATGTTCTCCCATGGTGAGAAGTCTTTTGACTCTGTGCACCTTGGCATCTCTCTGAGTCCTAATCTCCTCCTCCTCTGCGTCAGATCAGAGGAGTCTACCCTCACTTAAATGAACACACTTAACCCTCATCAACTCTTTAAGAGCCTATCTTCAAATACAGACCCATTTCCAGTACAGAGTAGAGATACCAACATACGAATGTTAAGAAATACAAAAGCCCACAAAAATTACCAAGTCATTTCCCCTCTTCTGTTCAAGCTTCTTATCCCCAAATTGCAGCGCTATTTGTAAAACAGAGCAAATTTTTGTTTTCCATGAAACCCTTCTCTGTATGTTGAACACCAAAGTGCTACCTACTTTTGTATGCCAAGTTTTTAGCAAAACATAACTCAGATGAATGCTTTGAAGTTCTGGGTTCTCCTAGACATAGATCAATTCTAAGGTTGCCGCCTGTCCCCGTCAGTCTTTGTGCATGAGGGAACAAGTGCGTATCACTCCCTTGGTCCTGATGGTCCCACAGGGCCACAGAGTGGGTGGGGGTAGCTGAGATGGTGGTTTTTTTTCTCTGTTTTTCTCTTGAGTTTACTCATTGAAGTTAAATAAACATTTGTTAGTGCTACTAACTCGGGGAGAATGAAATGTTTTGTAGTTGGTTATAACTCAGTTTCAGAATTTTGACAGAAACCAAAGATTATGCAGTCCATAGCAAGTGCTGTTGCAATAAGCCAGGGAAATGTACTCGACTTTCCAAACCTCTCCTCCTCTAATCTACCTGTAGCCAGTGCCTCCTTTGGTGCTGCCCTTTAGGAGATTTCTTTTTAAATTCATTATTGCTCTCATCATTAATCCACTCAAGCCAGTTTTTTGAGAAATTGGACTCCATTATCTCTAATTTCCACCACACTCTTAAGGACAGATGTTATTAACCACATTTTACAGATGATAGGTTAGAGGGCACATTCTTAATCATCTTCTTGGGTCAGAATCTGCGTTTGACCTCCATGTGTCAGTTCTTATGTTTTTACCTCTTTCACTGCACAGAACAGTGGACATCAGATGCTTTCAGAAGGGCGTGGATTTTTATAATTCTTAGTGGGCTTTATTCTCATTTCACAATCCCAGAAAATTACCCTTAATGCTGATCAACTTTCCATTTCATCTTGGCATCCCAGTTAATGGCCAGCTCCTTGGCCAACTCCTTCTGGTTTAGGCAGAGCAAGAAGTGGCTCATGTCTGTTGGGGTCACAAACAGCGGGTTGAGGGGCACAGCAGTGGGTGGGAGGCACTGGAGGGAGGGAGAGCCGGGTCTATGCCAGCATAGAGTAGATGGAGACATTGCTCCAGGAAGCCGCAAGCTGGAAATGTTTTCCAAAAGCAGTGAAACATTTATAAACCAAGAATTAGTTCAAAAGGTGAACGAAGATCATTGGGAAAGGAATAAAGCAAGATGGGTGGGGGCTGAAGGAAATAACCACAGGCTGAAGAGTGATTCAGGAACAAAATCTCTGGTTGTGGTTATACAGCCTTTTATGCATATTGTAACATGTGTGATGAAGACCCAGTTAAATACCAACAGGACTAGGGTTTTTGTGTTTATCTCTCCACACACAGAAACTGTCCATTTTCCCTGAGGTGTGATACTGTGAGAGCACCCCGAAACTATCCCATGCATAGAGACTACAGGTGGAGACCTTGACACCAAACAGAAAGGGTGAGTGAGAAAGAGAAAGAGAGCAGAGGTATAGGTGCCTGGTTCTCACCCGCTGGCCCAGCCCCGCTGTACCAGCACCAGCCGGTGCTCGTCGGAATCTACCCCACGCCAGAGCCACAGTGCTTCCTGGCTTCCTGACCCAGCAAATACAGAAGTTAAGCCTTTCACAGCAAGTGTGTGTTTTGCAGTGCTGCCCTGAAGCACTCTGCTTTTATACTTGAATCCTCCTGAAACAGAAAGGATTTCTCTGTGAGGTGTGAAGTCGCAGAGCGAAGAACTTCTTGCTGAGAAAACCTTACCTTTGTTCACAGTAAAATGCGACCACTGGAAGCGCCTTTCCTGGTGCCTGGTGGCACTCAGTTGAAATTCCAAAAGCACGGGCCTTCCTTGAACACCACTCTCCGTATACCAAGGGGTGAGTTATCCCTCTTTAATAGTACCCTTTGGGAGATGCTAATAAGACAGAAGAGACGGAATAAGGGAGGAAAAGGAGTGGATGTGATCAAAATATATTATATGCACATAGAAGAACGCCACATTGAAACCCTGTAGAATTAATACACACTGATAAAATACATTTTAAGACTGCAGCCCTTCCAGGGGGAGAACCACCAGCAGCTCCTGAGATCCATGCCATGTTGGAACTTAGGACCCTGGGAAACCAAATAACCAGCCTGCCTCCCTGCTAAGCAATAGTGAACCTACTGATGCGCGACCCAGAGTCAAACATCCCACTTCCCCTACCCACTTCTCCTGCGCCCCTCCCCCCTTAGCAAATGGGAACCAGAAATCTGAGCGTCTCCTGGGAGGTTGACCATAGCAAATAAGGGGGATTTCCTTCTACCATCTCTTTGAAGGCAAATATTTTTATTACTGTTTTGCTACATTCTGATTAATGGTACTGCTCTATTCAATATTCTGTTCTGATAAGTTCTATAATGTGTATTTCATCTCATTTTCATATATGTGATTGAAAGAAGAACTATTATAAAGGTAACAAAATATACTGTGATACCTATTACTGTTATCCCGGTAACCTGCTGTGAAGTTGTGTACCAATTTCACTGTACGATCTTAGTTGGCTTTATTCTGTCTTGTTCTGTTGTATTTTACCACTTTCAAAATAAAATTTAAAAAAAAAAGAAAATAAAATCGTACCAGAAATGAAAATGAATAAATAAATAAAATATTCTTCAGACAGTGTTTGCTCTCAGAAGGGAAAAATTACTTGGTTTGATTCTAATTTTTGAAAACATTCAGACTGTGTGGTAAATACTACTGAACATTTCTAAATCTTCAAAAATTACTGACTTAGGGTAAGGAAGAGTTTCACACTCAGGCTGGAGCATCTGCCGGGCCACTGTACACCCTCTGCGGGGCTCTGCCCACATTTGACCCCTCTCGTTCCTGTGAGGACAAGCATTGTGTGGCTTCCTCCCACAGTTGCTGCCCTTAGGGTTCACTGGGAATTCGGCCACCAGGGTAACACTCACATCTATCAAGCACAGACACAGCTACCTGATCTCATGCAGTTCCTTGTCCTTGGTCACTCGTAAGATTCCTTTAAGACAGCCACGGTGATACTTCCATAGAGAACGAGCCTCTCCTAATGGGAACAGGGACACAGAACCTTTTACTGAATGCAGGGGTGTGCAAGTGTGGGTGCCCAAAAGGGTGGAGCGGGGTGGGGGGATGCAGGAGCCGCAAGGGTCACACAGTGGGATGGCCAGATGGCCACTCTTGTCTCCAGTGCTTGCAGAGCTTTTCCAGCCAACTACATTCATTCTCTATTGCTCACCACAGCAATGAAAGCTGTTTCTAGGATGAAATGAGGTGATTTCATCAACGCTGTGCTGGAGATTGAGAGAAGGATTTCACAAGTACTTGCTGAAAGCAGCTGTGGAATGTGGGCTCTGGATTACAGTCCTGCAGATACTGATGCCCTGGTGTGAATTACAGTTTGGGGTGTTGCAAATATTAACTAACTTCCTAGGGTGTTGATTGAAGTCAGAATAGTCTCTGTCTCCCTTTTTCTCTCTCTTTCCCTCTCTCCTACTCTCTTTCCTCTCCCTCTTTCACCTATAGTGATTGTTGTAAACTATATTCCTGATGATTTAAACAACCTCACATACATAACACAAAGGCACACTCTTTCTTTCACCTTTAAGTGGCCCCAGGGTCTGCCCGTAACATGCTCCCATCCAGCCTGCTCTCCCGCCAAGTCTCTCTACTCCCACATACTTGTATCCTCCCAGGCCCCTGACACACAGTCTGTACTTGCCACAGCCCCTTTGCATTGTTGTCCTCCTGTCTGGAGTCTCCCACCCTCTGGGTGGCTCCTACTCAGTGTCTTCAGCTGCTGTCACTTCTTCTTCCTCCTTGAGGGCACCCAGTCACCTTCCACTTTCTACCTTTTGCCATCTTCTCAGTCTTTACACTGTCTTCCGTTTATTTGGTCATATAACTTACACTTAGTGGGTGTTTCATTATACATTAATTTAGTGGTTTCTGACTTTCTCATGAGAATGTGAGGTCAACATGGACCAGAAATGTTCTCTGGTTCATTGCTCCATTGCTGAGCCCTGGGCTGCTGCCTGCAAGTGGCGGGTGCTCAGGGAGCCTCTGTGGAGTGAGTGACAGTCCTGTGTGTCCACATGGTGTCTTTCCTTTGTATTGCATGTGTGTAAGTGTCACAGCCATGTGAGTCACTGGCGCTCTTGGAGGTGATGTGTGAGGGACGCTTTGGTATGGAGTCTGTCCATGTCACAGAGGAGGCTGGTGGCCTTCTGGGGAGTCTTTCAAAGGTGGATCTTGATAACCACGCATTTTCCCCAACTCCTACCAATGCCATGGCATCGTACGTTGAGGTCGACTGTGGTGTGTGTTTGCTAAAATCTTGACTTTCCTGTCACACAGCTGCCAATGTGGATGGCACATAGCAGGCCGCCTTGCCTTGTGGGATCAGAGGTCAGGACTTCTGTCTAACAGGACAGGACACACATCACGTGATGCAGTGAAACTGAATCAGACTTCTTTAGAATTTTACTTTCTGTGGTCAGTCAGGACACTGAATCTTAGACCTGCCACTTTAACAGAATTTTAGTGCATTGTGTACTCTAGGAAGTGGTACTCAGCAAGCATCTAATGGTTATTTGAAGCTTTGTAACCTCGATTAACACTACTGTGGCTAGTCCCTCCCCTCTGTCTCTGCCAATCACTGTTTCACTGCTTCGTTCTGTGAAGTTGCTGACTGAAGATGCTTAGTGTAAGTGGAGTTCTGCAGCAGTCATTCTGCATCTGGTTTATTCCCGTCCGTGATACCTTCAAGGTTCACCCATGTCAATGCACATTGCAGAATGTCATTCTTTTTAAAGGCTGAGTAATATTTCACTGCATGGGTGTACCACCTTTTATTCATGCATCTATTGATGGACTTTTAGGTTGTTTCTGCTTCCTGGCTATTGGGAATTAGGCTGCAGTGGACTTGGGGATGTGGACATCTCCTTGAGATCTTGACTTCACTGCTTTTAGGTAGATGTCCCCAAGTACTACTGCAGGATCACATGGTAGCTCTATCTTAGCTTCTTGAGGAGCCTGCATGTTTCCCATTGGCTCCACCATTTCAGATTTTCACCAACAGATACAAGCGTCCCCATTTGACCTCATCCCGTCCAACACTTTAAAAAAAAAACCTGCCCTTCTGAGGTATGTGATGATATCTCCCTGTGGTTTTGATTTATATTTCCTTGATTATTAGTAACATTAACCATCCTTTCATACATTCATTGATCATTTGTGTGATTTCATTGGAGAAATATCTATTCACATCTTTGGTCCATTTTAATTGTATTTTACATTATTTTTAAATTATTATACATTTAATTATTATACTATGTTGCCCAAGCTAGCCTCAAAGCAATCCTAGGATGAAGATACTCTCCTGCTTCTGCCTCCTGAGTAGCTAGGAGTACAGACACACCACCATACCCAACTAGCCTCACTTAAAAAGTTGGATTATTTGACTTTTTCCTTATATGTTGTAGGAGTATCTTACACATATTTTAAAGTCAATTTCTTATCAGCTATATGGTTTAGAAATCTCTTCTCCTTCTTTTCATTCAAGATGTCTTTCTGCTCTTATTTGCTGTGCAAAAGCCCTTTGTTTAATGTACTCTTGCTCATTAAACTTTGTTACATTACCTCTTTTGCTTTAATCCTTAAAAAAGTTTTCTCTAACTAGTGTGTTTGCAGAACGTGCATTTTACCATCCTCCTCTTTCCTTTTAACCTATTTTAACTCAAAAAAGAAGTCAGTAATGTGTGGCATGGGAAGCACATTGTGTGTTTACAGGAAGACGACACTTCTTGCATCCTTGCTTCCTCGGTTTCTCTTGACTTTTCTTTGTCCGTGTCTCTTTGTTATCAAAAGACCTTCAAAAGGAGTGGTTGCTTCCCTTTGTGGGACCATCGTCAGCACTTGGCTGACAGGGAGGAGTTCTTTGCAGAGTGATGGCTGTTGAGTTCGGAGGCTCTCTAGACAGTTAGACATGGGCTGAGGAGAACAATCTGGGCCTCAGGAATCCTTGCAAAGGAGCACACCTGTCTCTTCTGAGTTGTCTGTCTTTAAAGAATTTCCTCAGAAATGGATGTGGGCTGGGAGGGAAGTTAGTGCATGTGCAAGGGGGAGAAGAGGACATGGTTCAGTTTAGGATTAAGCTGTGGAAAAGGAGGAGAGAGAGGAAAGGGAACTAGATGGCACCATCAATCTCCAAGCTTCCCATGTGCTGGGAGAGGTGACCAGGAATCAGGAGTTTAAGAACTGTGTGGTCAGTCAGGATTCAGGTGTTGCCACATTTGGTTCGAGGCCCAAGAGCTGCCATCTTGAAATTCTTCAGTGGCTTGGAACAGCATCCCGGGTCCTCATGCTGGGTGGGGGCTGAAGGTGAAGGGCTGGTCCCGTGTGACTTTCAGATTAGTAACGGCATGCAAGTATTAAAGAGAAGTCTTCACAAGTAGCTTTGTATGCCAGGCATCTATGCACAGGCAAAGTATGATTTCTGCAATGGATGTAAGGTTTAGCCATGGCATGTGATAAAGTGATACCTTGAAATAAACAAGGGTTGAAAATTTTAAACTTTGTATTTTGTGAAATTAACCACGTCATCAGTTTTGTCTACATTTTCTTTAGATAAGAAAGACATACATGATCTTTGATCCTATGGTGAAAAATGGGTTTTAAGGTTTTTAACAATGGCACAATGTCCCAGGCTACTGTTGCTACAATGCACAGCTGATGAATGTTAGTGTGTGTAATCAGGACACAGGTCACAGAATCCATGTGCATCTCTGTCATCTTACAGCTGATCAGTCAGCAGCAGCTAGACTTATTTTTAAAATTTTGTGGTGAGTAAATTCTTACTCTTTTAAAATTGTATGGCATGATTTTCCATGCTTTCAAATCCTAGACATAAATCCGGAGAAATCTCTGATGTGACTGAAAAGCTTGTATCTAAAAATTACTCTATGTATGCTGCTTCTAGGCGCTCTTCTGAGAAAGCTTTAGTTCATACATGGACTAAGCTAAGGAGGAGGGGCCCTCCTACTGCAGATACACAGACGTGTTAGAGAAGGTGCTCGGGATATATGTGGTGAACATGTCTGCTAGGATTTAGCATGTGTGAGTGCTGGATTCAATTCCCTGCACCAGTAACTAACTAACTAACTAACTAACTAAAATAATAAAATGGTTAAAAAGAGAAAGAAAAAGAAGAGGCCAAGAAACAGCTCAAATATAGGCTGGTAAGCAGGAGATGCCATGAGATATCCCTGCAGATCATTCTCTGGTGAGCTAGGAGCCAGCTCACTACAAAGATTCTCAACTTACATGTGAAAATTATCCATCTAGAACCACAAGGTTCAATAAGCAAGAGAGTTCACACTCTCAAAACCTGAGAACATAAAGCAATAAGACCCTAAAATACATGAGAATGACCAAAAGAGAAGATGAGCTACAGGCCTTCAATGAGAGGAGAGACCAGAGAAGGACGGAAGCCGCAGTGGGCGCAGTGGCCCTCTCGGGGTTCTCCCGCTTCTCCTTTTGACTCCTTTAGAAATGCGTGGCTGCACGTACTGGCAGATGACAGCTGTCACCAGAGCCCATCTGTGGAGCAGGTGAGGGGCACAGGGTGTGGCCTTACCCGAGGTCGTGCCCCCTTCCTGCAGCCCCCAAATCCAGAACCTGGCTGCTGAGCCTATGGAAGAGCAGCTCCACACAGCCAATTCAGCCTGGTGCTGAGGGCCACCACAGCTCTCCAGTAGATCCCGAACTCCCAGTAGCATTCGCTGGATCCCAGAGGACCCAATGGAATCAGCCTGGGACCCATGGCTCCTCCCAGGACACTCGGGGTCTCTGCTGCCTATTCATCACAGCTCCATATCCCCTTCCTTTCAGTCCTGTCCCTCGTGTGGATAACAAGAGTGCATCTCAAATTCTGACGCACAAACGTTGCCAGCTCTTGCTTTGACCCTCTGGTGTCCTTGTCTTTTCTCTAGTCCGTTGCTCTGGTCTTTTCTCCTTGGTCCTGTTTTCATCACTTGTTCCTGTTATTATAGTTTCTTTGATTTTATTCTCCTCCCTGAATTATCTCCGTTCATGCCAAATTCCTTCCTTTGAAAATATTTTTTTCCTTGATGGAATGGTGCATGCTTATAATCCCAACACTGGAGAGGCTATAGCAGGAAGATTGTCCCAAGTTTGGAGCCAGCCTGGGCTGTACAGTGAACTCTAAACTAGCCCAACTATACAGTAAGGGCCTGTCTCAAAAAATACTTTTAGGTTTCAGTTTTTCAAATTGGAAGCCTCATTCAGAATGTCAGGTGATTTGGGACCACAGATTCTTATTTAAGTGAGATACTAAGTAGCATTAATCATGTATCAAACAGTGTCTCACACCCTTTGCAAAATTCACACATTTAATTTTGTTATGGGCTGAGTGTGTCCCCTTCAATTTCAGATGTTTCACAAAGTGCTGGGCCAGCACTTTCTGGGCTCTGAGCAGATCTGTTTCTCCAGTATCTCCACGTGTGATTGTATTTGCACAGAGGGTCTTTTAATAAGTGATTAACTTGAAACAGAGCCACAGGGGAAGCCTTAATCCAGTGTTCCTGGAGGAAGAGAAGGAAAAGATGTAACAGCCCTCAGAGAAAGAAGACCCACAGAGAAAGCGGCCTTGTGGCTTCTTGACCTTGAACCTCATTCTCCAGCGTGATGAGACACAGCTTTCTGTTGTTTAAACTGCGCGGCCTCTGATGTTTTGCAGAGGCAGTCCTAGCAGGCCAGCGCAAATCCCGCAGCAATGACTGCACAGTCCCATTGCGCAGGTAAGAACAGGGGCACAGGAGGGTTTTTGGTCTCATGGCCAAATAGAGGCTTTGAAAGTGAAGCTTGGGTGTCCACCCCAATAGCAGCACCTAAGCCCAAGCTCTGGGTCAGCACTGTCCTGACTCTCTGAGCAGATGCACTCTGTCTCTGGAGCAGACGTGCTTTCAGGGGATGTTGCGGTACCTGGCAGCTGCTGTGAGGCCTTTTTTAAACTAGGGCATTCCCTAGGGCCGTCTCCAGCTCTGCTCATTGGAGCCTACCCGTTTCTCCAGAGAGGAGACCTCAGTTTCCTACTGGTGGAAACACTGCTGGTGCCTCGTGTTTGAAGTTAAGGGCATGGAAAGCGAGAAGCCTGCAAAGTCTTAAGTTCCCACTGGAGAAGTCACTGAGTCTTAGACAAGAGTGGTGGTGCAGGCCTATAATCCCAGCCCTTGAGGCTGAGACAGGAGGATTGCTGAGATCACTAGCCCAGCCGGGGCTACACAGTGAGTTCAAGGCCAGCCTGTGCTGCAAAGTGAGACCCTGTGTCAATAGCAACAACGAAGAGGAACTCGCTGTTTCTCACTTTTGCTCATTCAAGTGTTTGCAAATCAACAAATGGAGCCTTTCTGATGAGGGTCTCCAGGGAACATCCTGGACAGTGGAGCAGGTAAGGGGCAGTGGTCTTACACACAAAGTGAACAGAGGACTCAGGTTTCCTTGCACAAACCTTCAGCAGATCCCGGGCACCGACCTCGCAGCTCAGTCCTGCGTCCTGGGCTCTTCTGACCCATGGAGCGTCCTGTTCTCTCCACTGCTCGGGCTGTCTCTCCCTCTGCTCAGGCATCTCAGCTGCCACTGCTCTCTCCGCTTCCCATTTTCCAAAAGCATGCTGAGCTAGCTCCTTGGTGCAGTGGCATTTCCTTTCCTGGCATTGCCTCCTAAATTGACAAGATTTGCCCTTACTCTGTGGCTGTGTGTGTGAGTTTGGGGAAAGAAATAAGCCTTTAATTTGACACGTTTTCCTAGGCTTTCTCACATCGCCTGCTCTGCAGTGGCTCAAGTGCTGGTGCTTGGTTTCACTAGGCTTTTATTTGCCTTCAAGTGGATTAAGTTGCTTATGCCAGAGAAGGAGGCACTCAGACAGAGGTGCATACCATTGAACTTTGGAAAAATAATTCCCTTTTGTTTTTTTTCCCCCCTAGTAAAATCAATCTACAAACTACTCACTAGATTACCAAGCAAGCAGCCCACAAACATGCAGTGTTCAAGCCATAGACTGGGAGGAAGGGACTCACCACTCCCATCCAACTATACCCAGCCCCCAGGACAGACACCTGCGGAGTTTGATTACCATTTCTTATTTATTAAAAGCACTAACTACTGAGTGAGAGTATTCTAGCAAGCAGGGGAGGAACAGAGAGACAGGGACAGGGCAGGAAACAGGCACAGGGAGGGGAAGTTAGTGTTTTTACTGTAGTTCCTGTGGACCTGTACTGTCCCTTCGAGAAGGAAGGGCTCCTAGGGATTGTCAGTCACACCTTAAGCATAGCATTCTTGTGCCAAAACCCAGAGGCTGGAAACTTGGGTGTGTCGTTGTAGTTGCTTTAGTTTTGCTTTTTAAAAATCTCAGACTTCATCCCTCACTCAGAGGACATAAAAATCTGTGTGGTTTCATTTAAGTCACAAAATATTCACAAACACAGGGTTATTATGAGTCTTATATTTAAATCAACACTGGCCCTCATGGGAAGAAGACAGAAATCAGCTATTCCCGATTCACGCTGTCCCCCTGGTAATGTTTACTACTCGCCACCACTGCTGAGTCTCACCCCCTTGCAAAGGAGTTGCTCAAAAACCTGCAGCACGGTGCACTTGCTACCAGAGTACTGCAGAGAAGACTGGAAGGAAGAGGGGCAGGAAGTACCCGTGCGGAGTACCTTTTATACTCAAGCATCAAAGTGAACTGTGAAAGTCTCTTTTCTGGGTCAAAAAGCTAAGGGTAACCCATCTCCCTGGTACCGAATCTAACAGGTTTTACTAATTTAAGGTTCATGTAAACAACATTTAATCGGGCCAACCACAGAAGAGCCTTAACGGGTCAGGTTTTACCTCTGATCACTCAGATCCTTATTACAGTAGTGTTGTACTTCCCCAAAAAGGCCCCTGAGATGAAAAATGGGGCAAAACCCCTGAGATGGAAGATGGGGCAGAACGACGTCATTTTTAGGAAGAAGCACTTTTATTTCAGCTGGCCCAGCGACACAGTGCAGATGGAATTTGCAAAGCTGTGCAACTGAGTTAGAGTTTTGACTGATTTTTATAGTTCATTTATGATTAGCTCATTAAGTACATAGTGATGAGAAACAGAAATAAGGTGGGCCTTTGTTCCCTTTTGCTTGAGGTCAGAGGCATTTCACAGTGGGTGGTAGCCAACTCATAGCCCTTGGTCTCCCAATTCCAGGAACATTTGTGTCATAAATGGAACAATGGTTGACACAGCATCTTTGTCTCTTACAAGGGGAACAAAAGTTGACATAGCACACAGGTTACTAAGGTGGGGGGGATGACGCATTACAGAACAGCATAACGGCACGGTCAGTTAATTTATAACTATGTGGTTGGTGCTTGGTTACTAGGGTAATGAGCTCAGTACAGAATGACAATATTGCTAGTAACTATCCTTTTAAGTAACTATTTTTGTTAATTATCTTTTAATCACTTATTTTTAATTTTCCAGCATCTTAGTATAACAGTAGAAGGTCAAAAGCTCTTCTAGCGACACTTTCTGTGGTGCTGCTTCTTGTTATGCTTTTTCCATTTGCAGAGTTAGGGCCCCTAAAGTTATTCAAATATTGGTTAAAGGGAACAAAATCTTTTTGAATACTGATTGAATGGATGCTGAGAGAAATGACTGTTCCTAAACCTGACGTGCACTGGACCTCTGATTTACTAAGGAACTCTCCCTGAGCTGCACGGGAGCCGGCCTCCAGCTCTTCTGGAAAACATCCAGGTTTCCAGGTTTCTCAAACATTTGTGACCTACAGAAATCATCAAAGTATAATGCTCTAAAAGGTTTATTTGTAGTTTTTGAAAATTCTGCATCTATGACCGGTCACTGCCAGCAGAGGTGTGAGCTCACACCGATGGCCTCACCTGTGCTGGTGGTGGTGGTGGTGAACCCAGAACTCCTCCACTGTCAGATCGCAGACGGAGGTGTGGAAACAAATGACAGTGAGTCACAGAATCGCAGGAGCTCTGTTTAAAGGGGATTTCTGGCTTCTCCTTTTTTCCTTTCTGGTCTCTGGCAATGAGACATTCGTATCAGCATGCTTTATTTCTGCTACCCAAAGTGACAGAAAAAATAACACAAAAATAAAAGCCAAGACAATAGGAATACAGAAAGTTAAATATATGGGTAGATGAAACTCCTAAATTTCTATTCATGTTATTGGTTTTACTTATTTTTTCTTCAGGAATCAAACTGAGGGCCTCACTTGCCCTCTATGTATGCTGTTTAACTAAGTCTTTTAATTCTTTTATTTTTTAGTTAAGTTTAGGGGTGATTTTAGGCATACATAATGGTCATAGTCATCACAGGGAATTTGTACCTGTACGTGGACCTCTTGATCCTTCTTTTCCTCCCAATCACCTCTGCTCCCTTCAACCTCTCTTCCCCTCCCTTTTTACAAAGCTTTGCTTCCATTTTATACTTTTTAAAATCGCTTTTTCCTTTTGCCTTCCTTCCTCTCCTCCCTAGTTCCTCTTTCCTTTTGAACAATTTTTTCCATTTCATAATATCTATTGTACATTTTGATTCTTACTTTTTCAGCTTCTCACACCAGGGAGAATGTGATTTTTATACATGTGAGCCCAGTGTATTTCACTTAAGAGGATGGTCTCAAGTTGTATCTATTTACCTAGAAATGTCTCAGGTTTATCCCTCTTTGTGACTGGGTAGTACTCCATTGTAGAAAAAAACCCCTGCTTCTTCTTTATCCATTCCTTGATTGATGGGTATTTGGGTTGTTTCCATGATTTAGCTATTACAAACTGTGCTGCTATAAATACAGATGTACGTACATTGCTGTGATATGACATTTTTAACTCTTCACGGAAGATACCCAGAAAGCAAATAGACAAGTCAAATGGGACTTCTAATTCTAGGGTAGTTTTTCTTTTTTTCTTTTTGGAACCTCCACACTGATTTCCCCAGTGCTTGCACCAGTCTACACTCCCACCACCAGTGGAGAAGGGTTCCTTTTCCCCACAGCCTCGCCCACGTTTGTTATAGGTTGATTTCTTGATGGTACCCTTCTTGCTAGGGTGAGAAAGAATCTCAGCTCTGTTTTAATTTGCATCTGTCTAATAACTAACGAGAGAAGGCAGAACCTTTGAAGACATAGGTGTAGGCAAAGATTTCGTGAACAAAACCCCAATCACACAGGAAATAATGAAAAGAATCAATAACTGGGCTGGGGGTATGGTTTAGTGGCCCAGCAACTGTCCAGCAAGAGTGAAGTAGTGAGTTTGATTGCTGCTATCAAAAAATCACTAACTGGAATCTCATCCTATTAAAAGGCTTTTGCGCAGCAAAAGAAATCACCAACAGAGTGAAAAGACAGCCCACAGAGTGGGAAAAATTTTTAGCCAGTTGTCCTTCAGAGGATTTATATCTAGTACATACAAAGAAGTGGAAAAAATTAGATCACCAAATTAAAAAACTCAGCACAAAATGGGCATCTGAGATGAATATGCACTTCCAGATGAGGAATACAAACAGCAGTAAATATATGGAAAATGGCTTCTCCTTATTTGAGCCTTCTCTAGGCATCCCATTGTGAATCAAGTAATGATTCAGACTACAGCCTGAAATCAGAAGCTGTTTCGTTAGATTTTTAAAAAAATCTTTAAGTTGTAGGCCAGTGATTTCTGAATATTTTGCAGGAATTCAACAACTTTGACTCCTTCTTTTTTTCTTCCTTCCTTCTTCCCTCCCTCCCTTCCTTCCTTCCTTCCTTCCTTCCTTCCTTCCTTCCTTCCTTCCTTCCTTGCTTGCTTCTTCTTTTCTTTCTTTGTTTTTTTGAGAGGGGAGACCCTGGGGACAAAACCCACAGCCTTGACCATGTGAATCATACTCTACCATGGAGCACATCTTCCGCCAAAAAAAAAAAGGTCCCACAGAATTACCTTTGAGGATTCTGCATTTTAAATACGCTTGTGCTGAATATGTAGGGGTCTGGAATCACTTAGTTTAGTCTCTTAGAACAGATTATGGACAGCCAGGTAGAGCCCAAGTATAAGCTCAATCAGGTACCATGTGTTTTGCTAACTAGAGAGAAACCACTGAATTTGTTGAAACGATGTGATGTCTGGGTGTTTTTAAAAGATCCAAAAAACCATAGCTTCCAACTTTAGGCTGAAGAAAATTCTCCTGATGGTTTTTAGCCATTATGCAACTGACTAAAAGAGAATGGGAACAGCAAGCAGAATGCTCTTGCGGGCCTGTAATCACGCAGGAAGCCACAGGCTTTGTGCACATGACTCTCCCTGTCTCGGGGCATTGAGAAACCCACATTTAATTAAGAACTCAGGGAGTGAACAGTGCTATTTTATAGCATGGGTGATTTTACCAATGTTCATTGTGAAAAGACTACATGAAAAATTTTACTTTTAGTTCTTGTTGAAACAAGATTTCACTGACTTACAACCAGAAGGAAGGCAGGAGCTTGGCAGGAATGGCTCCTTTCAATGTTTCCTTGTGAAGTCTTTAAAAGGCAAGGTGCTGACATAGCTGGTGAGACTCTTAGGAAGAGACTTTGGAGGGAGCAGAGTGAGAGCAGGATTGACGGACCTAATGGGAAAACACAGGGAAGGTCCTTTGCTATAATGCCATCTCCATCTCCGAAGATTATACTGCATTACCTTTCGCAGGCTGGCACTCACTGTCGGAGTACGATGAACACCTGCCTTCTGACTCCTTCCGTGCCAAGACTACAGAGTGACATGTATGGAAACAGACCCCATCCCTGTCTGTGGGTTCTACATTCAACCCATCTCAGATTGCAAAATGTGGGGAAAGCGTATCTCTGTTCAATATGTACAGAACTTTTGGTTGTTATTTCCTAACCAACATAGTAGAATGACTATTTACACTGCATTGGGCATTAGCAACCTAGAGATTAAAGTATACAGGAGAAAGTGTTTAGATTATATGCTAATCTTGTATCATTATGTGCAAGTAATTGGTCTTTTTATTTGTTTGTCTCTTTGAGACAGAGTCTTGCTATATAGTTCAGGCTGGCCTTGAGCTCACTTTGTAGCCCAGGCTGGTCTCAAACTTGCAACGATCCTCCTGCCTCAGCCTCCCTAGTGCTGGGATTACAGGTGTGTGCTACCACACACGGCTTGTAGGGGTCTTATAACTAACCCCTCAAGGATGTGGAAAGATGGATATATGCCAGGAAAAAAGAAATCCATATTCAGGGGTGTCATTCAGTAAATGGAGTTTGTCTTAGCAGAGATGGTCTGGATAATGCCATATCCAAATCCAGTAATTTTTAATGGACCTTTTTTTTCCTTTCCCTTGGAATTGGGCAATAACAAGCCTCTGTTTCTGGTGATTTTCTCTCTGCTAAGCTGCTGATTGTTTAAGTGCACATGCGTCTCATGAGAAGGCTCACTCTGCTGGCTCTTTTGAGCTGAGCATGGCCACTGAGACCTTCTCTGCACGTAGTGAGGCTGTGGGACCTACCCTGAACACCCTTGTAGACTGAAGGGATCTGACTTCCTGCTGCAAAGCATCCAGACCTTCCTTTGACCTCAAAAACCTCAAATTCTCTGCCAACCGTTAACAGAACTATCTGCTTTATTCATATTCTAGTCCTGAAACCTACAAGCTATTAACACTTCTCTGGGCAACAGAGGCTGGCATTCAAAAAGGAGAGGGCAGATGCTATTTCCATTTGAGTAAAGGACCATTTGCATTCTTTTACTAATGAGTCCGTTTAGCAAAGGGAGAAAACTCATTATGATATCAAAATTTTTGACCATGTAGCAATGACTAGATTACCATGGGCGTAAAAAGACAGTGAGGCCAGCTGCAGTTTAAGAGCTGGGTGCAGTATCTTCTCTTCATGGGAGTAGCAAACACACATAGCTCCTGCACACTATATTGCTATGGATCCAGCAAATTCCTTTTGATAGCTCTAGAGGCTAATTTAAAAGGCAATTTGTTTTTAAGTAGCAGAAATAGTAGGCTGCTTTGCCCACCTGCCTAAGGGCTATGTTCCCTCGATTTGTTTCTGTTACGATGGGGTTTGGAGAGGAGGATCACCTCTGTGTCTTACCAGACATTATGCTGGTATATTTATTACTTTTGTGAAATAACATGAACTGGACCTAGTGAGTGGAAATTATCAAACGTGTCTTTGTAAGACACAGATGTGATGGAGAGTGAGCCAATTCAATTTCGCAGGGAAGTTTTTAGGAAACTAATTATCGCTCATATTTTGGAATATTGCATCTATGGTAAGACATAAATTTCCTTCCATGGCTTACTGCAAAGATGGAGAAACAATATTCTATAAACATTTTTGGATTTGGGAGGCATTTTATGCCATACTCAAGGATTCTGTTCCTTCCATTTCCGGGAAAACCTTAAGGCCATCAATTTTGAATGGAGTTGAGATCAAGAAAAGCAACAAAAGTCTCTTCAGCAAGTTTTCATTATATTTATGAGCTATTTGACCCACCGTCATTAAATCTTTATTTCATACATGGATACTGTAGATACTTTATTTCATACATGGATATTTCTGGCAAACTCACAAAGCAGAACTGTAGACATTTGCAGTAAGACTTGGTCTCCTCTGACAGCTACTAGAGGCTGGGAAAGCACCTTTTACCTTTTTCCGGGATTTGTGAAAAACCAAAAAACCTTTGGATGTAGGAAAATACATACCATAAGCATAGACATGCAAATACCATTTCAATGTGGAATGCAAATGATATTATGAGACAGGGCCAAGAAAAGTCAGAAGACACAATAAATTGCACGAGCAAGTAGCTCATAGAAGTTGTTCTTACTGCTTTCCTGCTTTTTTCTTGGACTCTACCTACAGATCCACCGGAGGAATTCTCCATGACCAGCTGGAAGAGAAAAAAAAACAACAGGCCCAGTTTATGGATGGATGGCAAGTGAGCACCCAGAGAGGACAGAATGGTCCTGTCCTACAGTCCACTAGGGATGACAGTGAGAGATAGGAGAGAAAAGGCTCTCGACAGGGCGAATCTGGGCAGTTGTATTAGCCAGCCGTCCATGACAGAAATCAGTTAAAGGATGAGAGATTTATTTTAGCTCATAGTTCCAGAGGCTTCAGTCATGGTCACTTGGGTCCATTGCTTCTGGGTTTGTGGTGAGACAGAATCATGATGGGGACATGCAGTAGAGCAGAGCCACTCACTTTGTGACATCCAGGAGGCAGAGAGTGAGGGCTGGAGATCAAGGGGCTGGGGACAGACCAGAAGATAGAGAAGCAACTCCAAATACACGCAATCACTTTATCTTTGACACAGGAGCCAAACACCTTCACTGGAAGAAAGATAACCTCTTTAATAAATGGTTCTGGAAAAACTGGCTTTTCCCTGCTGAAGATTAAAACTAGACCCATGTCTTTCACCATGCACTAAATTAAATTGAATTGGATCAAAGATCTAAATATTAAAACGGAAACACTAAGTCTGCTGGAAGATGAATAGGCAGAACTCTTGGAGAAATTGGTGTAGGCAAAGAACTTATGAACACAACCCAGACTAGAAGATAAATATCACAGAGAATCAACAGCTAAGATCTCATCTTATTAAAAAGCTTTTGTACCGTATAAGAAGAAACCAGCAACACAGTGAAGGCACAACCCACAGTGTGGGAAAAAATTTTTGTCACCTGTTTCTTCAGACAAAGTCCTAATATCTAGAATATATAAAGAACTAAAAAAAAAAAAAATCAGACTTCCCCCAAATTTAAAGACCCAATCCAAAAATAGGCATCTGAAATGAACAAATACTTCTCAGGTGAAGAAATAAAAGCCACAAATCAATATATGCCAAAAATGTTCGGTATCACTGGTCATTCAAGAGATGCAAATATTAAAAATGCTGAGATTCTATCTCACTCCTGAAAGAATAACTATTTTCAAGAAGTCAACCAATCACAAATTCTGGCGGGGCTATTGGGAAGAAGGAACCCTTCTCTACTGTTTATGAGAGTATAGACTGGTACAGCTCCTGTGGAAGTCAGTGTGGCGTTTCCTCAGAAAACTAAAACTAGAGGTTCCACTTGAAACAGTTGTGCCCCTTCTTGATATCACCCCAGAAGAATTAAAATGATGACATTGCTGCTATCTTTCCACACCCTTGTTGTGGACAGCACAGTTTGTCATAGTTAAGTCTTGGAAACAGCCCAAATGCCCATCAACTGATGAATGGATAAAGATGTGTTTTTATGGAATGCAATGGAGTTCTACTATACCATCAAGAAGGATGAGCTTGAGATATTTCTAGTTAAATGGATGGACTTTGAGACTGTACTCTTAAGGGAAATAAATTGGATATGCCTTTTCATGTATTGCATGGTTTGTTTGGTATGAGAAACTGACAGTGTAAATAAGGACCAAAATGTATAATAGATATTGGGAAACGGAAGGAAAACATTCGAATGAGAAGAAGAACAAGGGAGCATGGAAGGGGAATAGAAAGAAGGGATGGAAAATAGAATAGAAGGAAAAAATGGAAACAAAGCTTTTGTAAATAAGGAGGGGAAGAGGGGTTAAATGGAGGGGAAGGGAATGGGAAAAAAAGAAGCAGCAAGACAGATCATGTACAGGCACAAACTTCCACTGATGGATGTTATCATTATGTGCATCATAAATGTACCAATAAAAAAATAGCCAGCAAATATATGAAAATATACCTGACATCACTAATCATCAGGGAAATGCAATTTAAAACCATCATGAGCTATCATCTCTCCAGAAAGACAGCGATTGTTGGCAAAGACATGCAGAAAGTGGAATTCTTGTGTACCACTGAATAATATAGGGGTTATTCAAAAAATTAAAAATAGAACCTCCATATGGCTGACCAAGCCCCTTTAGGCATGTATTCCTGGTGCATATATATAGTTGGGGATTTACAGCGTGCAATAATTTACAAAATGACCAGAGAAAGAGCTTCAGAATGCCTCTCTGCAGTGAATGGCACCTTCATTGCCTTACGGACCTCTTACCAGTGTGCAATTCCGCACGCTTCCCATAAGGTCTCCCCACCAGCTCCCTGAATCTGGGGCTGCGGCATCAGCTTTGATGCTGGCTGCAGCACCAATGAGAGGCTGGCTAGGGCAGCAGGACTGCTGCTTCCCATTTTCAGAGCCTAGGAATCCGGGTCCTTCGCTGTCGGTGACTAAGCAGTCCTTGTCTCATCATGGTGCCCAGTAAGGGCTCCTTGAAGGGCACATCTAGTTCTACCATGCCTGGAAAGGCTTGAGGAAAAGAACTGGGCTGTTGGTAGTCACTGCACAGGTGTAAGCACCAGGGGACAGCTGTGTTTAATGTGCACACCTCGTAGAGTCCTGGCTGATATCACAGCAGAAGCAGGTGGCACAAAGTAGAGCTCTGTCCAACCTCCCCACTGTGGGTCCTGGCAATGCTTGTTCTAAAAGCTACCATCATAAGTGTAAAGTACAACAGTGCTGACTAGTAGCCCTTCTCATCCTGCAAAACAGACTGTATCCACTGGACAGGACTGGCCCTGCCACCTGGGCTGTTCCTGTGCTCGGCTTCTCTAGTATGTCACATGGGTAGAGTGAGGTGGTGTCTGTCTCAGGGCACCTAGCCAAGCTCACTTTCTGTCATGTTCTCCAGGCTTGTTCATGGTAGTTGACAAGATTTTCTTCTTTTTTCAAGGTTGTCTAATATTCCATGGCACAATACACTATGTTCTCTCTCCTCATTCATCCCTTGAAGGATGTTAAGGTTGTCACCACAGGTCGGTTTTTGTGAACAGAGCAAAGATGAATCGGAGGATGCAAGTGTCCCTTTGAGGTTTTGGAATCTGGCTGAGTTCATATCCATTTTAACAGCTTTTGTGGGGGATCATAAAGGTTTTCTAGGTTTCCTAGGACCATGTTATCTGTAAACAAAGATAATTTAAATTCTTCCATCCCAGTTAGGTAGATGCATCCTTCCATATTTTTCCCCCTTCTCTTCTTTCTCTTCCTTCTTCTCCATCTTTTCTCTCCTCCTCCTCCTCCTCCTCCTCCTCCCTCCCCCCCTCCCAGTTACTCTGGTAGGGCCTCTGGCAGTGGTAAGGGTGGGCATGAGTACTAGCCTCATTCCTGGTCAAGCAGGAAAAGCTTTCTGTGGGCATTTCATATATGGCCTTTATTTGCAGAATCAAAACAGTGATAACACAGCAGGAAATCTACAATACTTGCTATATTGTATATTGTTGTCCTCTAAATAGTTGTAGGCTTTAGCTGCAACCTTAATCAAGCAACACAGTTTGTCTGAATCAGCTGTTCACAGTGGAGTGGGGGCGTTTTCTCCTCTCCCCAGCCCGCGCGCCTGTGGCTGGGGCTTAGCTTCCATCCTGGCCCTCCCTGATCCGTGCTCTGGCTTTATTAGGTTGAGAGAGTTTCTTTGTATTCCTACTACTTTAGTTTATCATGAAACAGTTTTGAATTTTGCCAGGTATTTTTCTGCATCCATTGAAATCATCATGCAGTTTTTATTCCTCAGTCTGTTAGTGTGGTGAATCACACTGGTTGGGTTTCATATGTTTATGTATATGACTTCTCGGGATATGTCCCTCTTAATCATGGTGTCTGATCCTTTTAATGTGTATTTTAATTTAGTTTGCTGATATTTTGCTGAGGATTTTTGTATCACTAATCATCATGAAGATTGGTCTATGGTTTTCTTTCTTATATATCTTTGTCTGGTTTTGCTGTCAGGATAAAGATTGGCTGTCCACTTCAGTTTTTTGGAAGAGTTTGAGCAGGATTGGTGTTAATCTTTTTAGTATCTGGTGGAATTGTCTAATAAAGCCATCAAGCCCTAAATATTTTTTATGGTTGGGAGGCTTTTGAATATTGAGCAAATCTTCTTCCTGGCTATAGATCTGTTTAGATTTATTACTTCTTCTTGATTTAGTGTTGGTAGAATCTGTATTTCTAGTGTTTTGTTTTTTTTTTTTTTAACTGTTTCTAGTGTTGGGGCTCAAACAATGATATCCCAAAGGCTGGTGATTTGCTATGCTGAGAAGCTTTCACGGCTGTCCGAGATTAATTAAGTTCCTTCTGATGTTCTTTGTTTATCCCTCACTAGTGTAGAGAGACTTTTCTACAGTTTCCCCTTCTATCTGACCATATCTGCCAAAACAAGAACATGATTGCACTCAGTTTCCTGAAATGCTATTAATAAAAGGAGGTTAGCCTCATACACCAGAACAGAAGACTGAAAGTCACACATTACACATCCAGCCAGAGGCACTTTGCCCCAAGCCATGTGACTTGATCCTCTGCCTTAACAATAATCTACTGTCCTTCTAAAGTTGCCTGTAACCCACTCCCCGCTCTGTTCTAAAGATTGGATTTAGGCTTTTACTATCTACCCTTTCTTTGGATCTTCCTTTTCTATATGGCTCTAGTTTTTTGGTTGTTGTTGTTAGCAGAAATATTTGTATATTTTTTTTATTCTTGATCTATCTATATTTAACTTTGCTTTATAAATTAAAATTAAAAACCTTCCAAAGGAAAGTGTGAACTTCCTTACACGAAGTCCAGTTTGTTGGTGATTAATTATTTGACTGTTCCTGTGCACCACAAGTAATGTTTCTTTCTTCTTTCTGGTGTTTGCCATTTGAGTCTCCTCATCCTTTTTGTTGTTGTTCATCTGTGCTGCAGCATGGGTGTGAAATGTTCTTTGGACTTTGTATCCAGCCCCTGGTGACACCGGGAAGCATGAACTGGCCAGAGCTCTTTAGGTTTCTGGACACCTGCTTGTGAAAGGGGCTGTGGGACCTGCGCTCCCCTCTTTTCTGCTTTTTGGTTTCAGGCATGAAGTTAGCAGAGTGCTTTACCTCATGCTCTCTGCTGTGACTGCTGACTGGTCACAGCTGGAAAACAATGGGACCAATTGATTATGGACTAGAACTCCCGAACTGGGAGTCACAATAAACTTTCTCCTTTGTAAGTTAGCTATTTTAGATGTCTGTTATAGTACCAGCAAGCTAACTCATGCAGCCCAGCTGTTTGCCAATTTTGCTGATATTTTCAAAAAACAATCAATTTTTACCATCTTTTACTTTTAGACCCAAAGGATAGTTAGATGAGGATTTATTGTTTGATGATTCATTTGTTGTGCATTTTTACTTCACCTTCACTCTACATGTTTTAGAGGGACCACAAAAAAGAAATACAGAAAACAGTCCCTGGCTATCCCATCACATGCATTTTTTTTCTTTTCTCTTTGCCATGAAGTATCCACTTCATGTACCACCCCAGATGTTCCTCCTACCTCTCTTCTTTCCTCTCTTCAGCATCTTACAAATACAAATTGGTTCAACTTCATTGAACACAACAATTCCATCTCTCTCCAGCACCAGTTACCAAACTCATCAACTCAAGTCATCCAGGAGCCTGAGTCCTCCAGGTACAGCATGCTTCTAAGGCTGCTTCAGTCATGTGGCTTCTTTTGTTCTCAAGAGATGCTTGCATTCAATAACAGTAGCGTATAAACAAATATACTTCTAAAAACCTTGGACACCTTATAAACAACTTGTCTACAGAAAATTTCTATCACTTAAGAAGTGCCTATATTTTAATTGTGTAGGGGTAGAGCACCAAGTAGAAAAGAGGAACACAGGAGCTGTGGGATCCATGAACTCTGTCTCAGGGCAGTAGGCTGGTTTCTGTTTGGCTACTCCATCTGCACAGCAGTGTGGAGCCTTTTAGTGTGGTCACGAGTTGGATAGTGATGTTTCTATTAACGAGCAACCACACACAGTATGAGCAGTGGTCCTGTGAGAGTGTAAGGAAGGTGAAAATTTCCTGTCATAGTGACGCTGTATCACATTGTATTACTTACGCAGTACACCTACTGCTCTGACGGTTGTGTATAGACATTCAGTTATGGATGGTATGTAACACCAAATGGTAATAAACTGTGTTACGGGTTCATGTGTCTGCCGTGTTGTACATTATTAAAGCATATGCTCCTTACTTATTGAAAACAGTTTATTGTTGCACTGGTGGCAGTGCCATACATCACATGGGTACTGTGTCTCTTGATGGCATCATTTGCTCCTGTGTTTTGCTCATGCTTGTCCCATGGACCACATAGACAGGGTGCGATGTAGCCACACGCCACATAGGCTTTTCTCAGTCTGTCATATTCACACAGTGATGAAACTGCCTAAGGATGCATTTCTCAGAGTGCATCCTTGTCCTTCAGCAGTACATTACTGTAATTTATGAGGCTACTTTCTTTGTCATCAGATGTTATTACATTTATGAGTCTGAGAAGTTATCTCTGGAAGGCAATTGCAATAAAATATAAGTGCAAAATAAAATAGAGCACTTCATTAACCTCTTTATATCTCATTGCTTTGAAGAGGAAGGCTCCGTTTCCCCCAGAATATCCTTCATGAGTGATTGAATGGGCATCCATCTCCTCATTACCATGGGAAATTGAGAACAGGTGCCACAAGTACTTGAAAAATGCTATAAAAAACGTTTGCCTTTCGTGGCAGGAAAGTAAATGGTAGAAATGCTGTAAGATGGTGCAAAAAGGCAACTCTGGCTTTCTTCTAGTAAGTATGTTTAATAGAGGTAAGCAGCTCTGTTCAATCTGAAGAGTTTCTAGTTTAATTCTCATGGCCATCTACTTAATGAAACTCCCCATTCTACAGCACATCTGAGGGGTGGGCCGTGTATTTACATTTCAAAAGGCATCTGGAGCAATTTTTTTTCCTTTGCAGAATTTTGATGAGCCAGGAGAATTAAATGGACTGGAAAGATTGATTCTTCTGATGACTTGTGAGCAATCTCAGCAGCTTCCTAAGTGGCTGTTACCCAGAATAAATTTCTACCTTGAAATAGCTTAGTGAGTTTTGAAATTTAGACTTATATAAATTATTGGATTTTTTTTTTTTTTACCATCTTCCAGTTGTGCTGGATTTTACTAATTCGTATGCTCGTGACATTAATTCTTAGCTCTGTGCACTTCATGAGTTAAACTGCCTCATCCCCGTTCATCTTGGAGAGCGACTTTATTTTGCGATAGGGTCTTTTCACAAGAAATGAAGTTAAGTGAGGCCGTTAGGGCAGGCCCCAGTCCAGTGTGACTGATGTCTGTCAAAGAAGAGAGCCGGATGTGGTGGTGCATGTCTGTAATCCCAGAACTTGGCAGGCTGAGGCAGGAGGATCGATGGGAGTTCAAGGTCAGCATGGGCTGCAAAGTGAGTTCAAGGCCAGCCTGAATTGCATAGTGAGATCCTGTCTCAAAAAGGAAAAAAAAAAGAAGAGAAATTATTTGGATTCAGACAAGATAGAGGAAAGATGATGTGAAGAGACAGAGAGGACGCCATCCACAAGCCAAGGACAGAGGCCTGGGACAACCTGTTCCCTGCAGCCCTCAGAAGAAAACAACCCTGCAATGCCTTGACTTCGGGGTCTACCTTCCATCAGTGTCAGAGTTGGCCGCCCTTGTTCAAGCCACCCAGCGTGTGGTGCCTCCCTGTGGCAGCCTGAGAGAGCTAACAGCGTGGGAGTGTGGGCACACTGCAGAAAGTGTGGAGGAGAGATCAGAATGGTTTCCAGAGGGGAACAGGGTAAGATGGAATCTGAGCTGCATATAAGCAGCTCCAGAGTCATGTCTGTGCCTCCACATGGCCATGAAGTGCCCAGCCTCGTGTCTTGCTTTTCTGAACCTCCTTCTGTGAGGCAGCAGTGTTTTTTTCCACAGCTATACAGTGGCAAAAGTAAAAGCTACTGAGTGCATCGTTCAGGGCTCCCTCCCCAGAGAGGCACTGGCCCTCTAGAGCTGTATGTGGCTCTCAATGAGTGGCCAGGTCTGCCTCTCCTGGTCCAGGACTCCAGGATGCCCTTCATTCTTTTCTTTCCTTCTCCCTCTATCCCACACCCTCAGCTTTTTCTTCTTCCCTTCCCTTTCCCTCCCCTCCCCTTCCCTTCCCTTCCCTTCCCTTCCCTTCCCTTCCCTTCCCTTCCCTTCCCTTCCCTTCCCTTCCCTTCCCTTCCCTTCCCTTCCTTCCTTTGTATTTTCTTTCTTTTCCCAAAGTAATTTTTTTTTGGTCTTTTTCCTTTTTATCGGTACCGGGGATCGAACTCATGACCGCCTGCTTGCAAGGCAGGTGCTTATGCCGCTGAGCTAAACCCTTAGCCCCCAAAATAATTTTTAAAATGAAGTATAACACAGATATTTGCATGCACAGATAATTGAACAGTCCATGTTGCTTCCATGCCTTTTGTTACATCTTGAGGACCCCGCCTCTTGAGATGCCCCAGTTTTCTGCCTAGAACTGTCCAAGGTATGGTCCAACATAGATTATTATTTTTAAGTGCACTTGCAGCAAGTTGAACACGTTTTGAGCCATCTACCTTTAACTCATGTTTCCTAGGAAAGCTTACACTGAGGACCTGGTCTCGCAGGAATAAAGGATTTCCAGTAACAGTTTGGTGTCATAAACACCCAAATCTAATATGCTCAGCCTGTGACACAGGACATGACTCCGTCAGCTGGAGGATGGTGAGCCAGTGACTTCCTGCAGGACAGAGGACAGCGTTATCTGTTCTGGTGCATGAGGACATTGTTAATTCTGCTGAGGGAGAAAAATTGCTAGTCAAATGTGGGGCCTGACAGTAAATGAAACTGATGGATTTTCTTTCCTTGGTTGTAACTAATGGGGTCAGGTCGGAGAATCAAGGGTGATTTGTGGCACCTTTTTGCATTGCGTGGGTGTCCACCAGGCTGGCGAGGCAATTTTGTCCACAGACAGCAGATCTTTGAGCAGCCCCACATTACAGAAGCTGCTAGAACCTGTGCAAGTGAGGACCACATGGCCAGTGGTCAGGGACCGCAGGGGAACAGCTGGAGTGGGGTCTAGCTGCTGGTATCCTGGCATGCTGCAGGCTTCCAGAGGTAGCGCTCTGGAACCTAAAGCATATTAACAAACTGGACCAGCTGGGAATCATGAGTCATACAGCCCTTCTGTCTCACCTGTCCCAGTATATCAGAACCTACAGTGCTGGCCACAAAGGAACAATTCCAAGTCCTTCCTGGGGCATTTCGCTGCATTCAGCTGACTGAGAGAAGAGAATGCTCATCAGTCACCCTTTAAATTTTCAATGTGCAATTAGGAGATTGGGTTCTAGACTCAGACTGCCCAGGTTCGGGTTCTACCTATTCAACTTCATCCAGTAACTGATGACTAAATTATTTAACATCTCATGCCACATTCTTTCATTTATAAAAGAGGTAAAAATATACAGCACAGTGTTGCAAGGATTAGGAATATGTACTAGCTTAGAATCGCCTAATAATAACACCCAAGAAAAGGTTACTATTATTACTACCACTATAGTTATTTTATTACAATGGTTGCAGTTCATATAAATTCCAGCACCTGGTCCAACCCTACAAATTTATTTGCTTTTCTTGGTGAAACTAAGAAATTAAGTTGGATATCAAAATATTTGTGGGAAAGAAATATTGCTTTTCTCCCCTTCTATTCATTTATCCTCCTGGAAACCACCTAACATTTTTCTCTCAGGGACCACGTCCTCTTTTTCCTTAGAACAAGTACTTCAGATACTCCCAGGAGAGCCAGCATCACCTCCAGCTCCAGGGCTGGGCATGAGTTCAGGCATGGAACCAAAGCAGCACATTCCCTTGACCATGTCACTGTTCACAGCAGGCGTGGGGCATCATATGTAATGGGAGACGCATGAGTTACCAGGTCTCATGGAAGAATCATGGGTGTTTTCTTTGTGGGACCTGAACCTGGGACAAAGGCATGAAAATCTGGAGTTGCTGACAGCCATCAGCAACCTACCGTGCTTGAGAAAAAAAGGCTGTGGCATAAATGTGTTATTCTTTTGGCCACTTAGCACCTTTGAACGACTTTCTTATTTTGAAGAAGTTTCCAATTTATGAGACTACTCTTGTTTGTAACAGTTTGACTTTTACCTTCCTAATCTTTCTTGCCCTGGGGTGCATGTGTTCTGGGATCTTACTTTGTCTGACTTTTAATCACAGTCAGTGAAATGAAGCACTTTATTCCAGGAAAGTAACCACAGCTTTATACTGTTTCTGGGGGTTCTAGCAGGATCACCCAGTGCCTGGGACTGGGGGTGTTGGGTAGGTTTGCCTGGAAATGGTCTTTCCCATGGAATGATTCTTACTGTGATTTGCAGTTGAGTTTCTGGCTACAAGGCCCCAGTGTTGGTTCTTAAGCTTCTGCACAGAAGGTAGATGCTAGCTAAAATGTTTTAATCTATTCTCTGACTTAAACTAACCGTAGTTAGTTTCTGCGTTTTGCAGTTGTAAACGCTGAGTAACACAAAATTAAAACCAGAGAAGAACAAATTCAGGAGGTGGAAAGAAACTAGGTACTAATCATATGGATTCCTGCATTCAACCACAACTGAAGCCATGAACCCCATTAATCATTTTTAGTTATATGAACCAATGAGGTTTCATTTCTATTATTTCCATTTGGGTTGGATTTTTAAAAAACTTGTATTTGAGTAATTTCAATGGTTACAACACCACACTCTTTTCCATTTTAATGTTCCACATTTGTCTTTTTATTTTAACATTAAAAATAAATGATGTATGAGAAAAACATATAAATCTCATGGAAACTATTTCTATGATCCAAGTATCCATCAGCAGTTAGTTATCTGTTTACTGTTTAACATCAACTGAAGCCAGAAAAGAATTTGATGTTATTAATTCCATTCTTTTCTCTGTGAATTCCTCAGTTTTCCTTGCAAATCCACATATTTAATTGTGAGATGTGAAATAAAATACCTTTCTATCTGATTTTTAAGGTCCCATTCAGTTATAAACAAAGCTAGAGACTGATTTTCACATTTAAGCATAAAACTCAGAAAAAAAGAATAAAACTCAGACCACTGCATTGTGAAGACAGAAAGCACACATTGCCTAGGTTGAGGCTCGCCTCCCAGTGGACGCATTTCCCTAGTCTAGATTGTAATTGGCTGAGATATCTGCCATCGGGCTCCTTTCCTGTCATCGTTTCTGAAGAAAGCATTTTACAGGACTGCTCCCACAAAAGGTTGTTGCTTCTAAAAGTTAGTGGAACACAATGATAGTCTATTTTTTCAGAGTTTCCACCATAGCATGGGATTTGGATTTTCATCAAACCAGTGATCAACCAAGATGAAACCAAGAGGAAAATGTCAACGTATGTGAAGGGACTTACTTATCTGACTTAAAAAAATAGAGTCTGTTGACATCACACAAACATAACATTGGACTGACTTGTGCTCTTTGGGCTTAAAAAGGTAGATTCTTGTAATTACAAAAAGAAGCATGAATATTGTTACAATGAGTGAAAATTATAAGAACTTTTTTTTTCTTTTTTATCGGTACCGGGAAACAAACTCGCTACTGCTTACTTGCAAGGAAGGCGCTTATGCCGCTGAGCTAAATCCCCAGCCCCAATTATAGGAACTTTTAAAGAGAAAAAGTATTCATAACATTATGTTGGAGTGTGCCTTTAATTACTTTAGCTAGACATAAATTTAATGTTTTTTCACTTTTGAGAGAACTATATCCATGTAGTTTTCTAAAATCCTTTTTAAAATTAAATTTTCTTGTTTACAATTTGATGTTATGCAGTTCACAACTTGATATCATGGGATACACAGAGAGATAGTATAATAGTTACTACAGTGAAGTAGGTTAAAATTTGTTTATCTTGGACAAGGGACTGTAGTCTTGACTTCTGCAGTTAATGGTTAGGAAATTGAGTAAAACCCAGGGTTCTCGAACTACTGCTTGTTAACTAGTGTTCCTTTTAGGCAAAAATTCTACCCACCTGTAATAAAAAGAATAAATCAGTCCATTTCTCAGGAAATAAAAAGGCATTCAAATATGGTTTTTAACTTGTTATTTTATTTTTAATCAACACACAGTAATTGTGTATATTTATGGGGTGAACACAGAATGTGGGGGCCTCAGGTCAGGGCAGTGATGTACCTATCACCTCACATGTTTGTCTTTCCTTTGCGCTGGAAACATTCAGAATCCTCTTTGCTAGCAATTTTGAAATATAAAATTATTGTAACAGAACCAACCCCAACCCCAGTCAGTAGACTTCAGTTTCTTAGTTGCGCAGGTAACAGTTCCGTTCCAGTTCCAGTTGTTCCTCTCTTAGAAACAGCTAGTCACTGTGACACACAGCTGATCACTATGATTCACACTGCATAAACCAATCACCAATTGACAAGACATTCTGCTTCTGTACTTCCTGCTTGCTTATCCCATAGACCACCAGAAAGCAGGGCCTGATATTCTGGGGAGGCTCCCAATCAGTGCCCATTGATGTGAACAAATCTGCCTCCAAATCCTGGGTGTTGTTTGGTGTTTCTGCCTGCTGTTGCAATTTGACTGTGCTGTAGAACTTTGGAAGCTATTCTCCTTCCCCATTGCACCTCTGAATGCCAATGAGTGCGTTCTGGTAGCTTTTTACATCTTATTTTTTTTTAATAAACTTGGCAAAGTACAAAGTTGGCAAGTTTAAGTTAGTCACCAAAATTTAGGGAATTTTACTGATTCATATAATTAAGATATCACCTGGGAGGCAGTGGCTTGATCACAGTGCCTTGGATTCTGGGTCCTAAATTCCTACTTGAGACTCAGACAAGTAAAATAGTTCCTTAGAGAACCAGAAAGACAAAAGTACAAGAAGACACAGACATATGAAGACCAAAAAGAAAAGAAATTATTTGTGCTTTTTCAAAGTGGTGTTGCATTATTAAGGCTTCCTGGTTTTCTACAAATACAAAAGACACAATGTGACTGCAGATTCATGAAATACAACTTCCTGGTCTGCTAGTGCACCTTCAATGTCAATTTCTGGCAGAAGTTAACATTTAACAGGACCTTCACTGGGTCTTCTAATCTTTTCACGGTTAGATAAAAGACTTCATTTACTTAAACAAGCTTCATTAATCTCATTATTAACTTTTAATATGATGGATCAGGACAACCACGGAACCAGTCTCTATGAAAGGAAAGAAGGAACATTTCCTTTCCTTTTCAGGATATGGATATCCGAGGTGCACTAAAGCTTCCTGAAATCAAGATTGCCCTCTATAACTGTTTTAAAATTCGGCCTTGTAACTCATGAAGCCATAAAAACAACGGATAGCACTTTGATAGATGACTCTGATGAATTTGGAGGTGAAATGGCAACTGTGATGACTCACCTGCAAAATAATGTTGATGTGAGCTTGAAAAGCAGGGCACCCAGGCTTTGGGGGGCTGCAGCTGGTAGATCAGTCACCCCTCACACAACCCCTATAAGTTATCCTCATTAGAAAGATTTCAGATTAACTCGCTCGGATGTACGTAAATGTCTTCAGAAGAGTCATTAAATGCTTCTTACCATACAAAACAAAAAGATTTATAAACCTTAGGTGGAGTTTAATGTATTTTTTCCAAATTAAAATATATCTCCTTTTATCTATGATGCTATAATTTTAGGATCTCCCAAACATTGCCTTCTAAATGCATTTTTGCTGAATTCTTCCTCTGGCCAATGTGGGCCACTTCTGTGTGAAGGACATAGATCATCACTATGGATGTAGATACACGCAGCTATTCCTTGTTTAATGCCCTATCTGCTTAATGACTCTTTGGACTTCTGGCCAAGGTGTGCATTAGTTTCCACTGCAGTCCAAACTTACGAACGCAGCTCAGACTGAGTGACACATACCACACCGTGGACTCAAGACCCGTCTTTTTTTTTTTTTTTTGTACAGTTCTGTGCATCTTGTATATAGAGCTTTAATGTCTTTTTTCTTCAGCATGTCTTATTTATGTAGTACTGTAATTTTTGCTGATTGTACTATACAGTGCAGCACTGTGGTTTTCTGTTCTATTACACATCATGTAAGAGTTAGGCAAATAAAAGCAAAGTCATCAAGCTGGAGTTGCCTCTGACCACTTCTTTGTTCTGAATATTGCCCTGTACTTACTGGGTACAATTTGTGTAGCCACCAACTCACTTAACGACCTACTTGCAGGAATGAAATTTGGTCCTTAAACCAGAAATGTCTGTATTGGTGAAATAGTCGGTCTTCGTGTAAACCTACATTTTCTCATTCATTAAGATGATCTCATCTTGTACAGCTTTTGTTTTTGCGTATGTGCAACCTAGGTTTTGATTTTCTAGTTTCTTTCTCTCTTTACCATATGGATATAGAAGATGCATCCTTCCTTCCTTCCTTCCTTCCTTCCTTCCTTCCTTCCTTCCTTTCCTGGCACTCCTTGGCTCTGCCTAGGGATTCATTCAAATGGCTCTTCACAAGCATCACCAGCACCCCTGGCTGCAGTGTTCTCACTGCGCAGCAGAAGAAGTGGCTTTACTCAGAACTGGGCCTGAGAGCCAGAGACTGGCTGAGTGATGTCTGTGTTGAATCTGCCTTGTGATGCTCTCCTGAGTTACCGTTCCATTAACTGACCAAGTCACAGAGCACCTTTGCCCAAGGGTACTTTCTCAGAGTAAACAAAGTTGGCTGGAGAGTACCAGGGAGAAGTAACCCCAGAAGGAGTCACAGGTCTGTGTTCCAGCTAGCATGCCACCAAGAATGGCTTAATTTTATCAAAGTTCAAGGGAATAAATATTAGATGCCTGCTCATACCCAGCTCAGCATCAGTCTCAACCTGCTCTGTTTATGGCAGGGAGTGCTCAAGAAGCCAGCAAGAAGCCGTGGAGCTATCAGCTATAAATAGCAGAGCCTCTGTCAGAGACAGTGAAGGACTGTGGCTATTTGGGTTCCTGCAAAGGCAGTGTCTAGTTCAACTCACATTTGCAAATACAGATGAGGAAAAAAAGAATAAAGAAAAGAAAAGGAAAGAGCCCCCAAGAGGACAGAGCATACCGTGCTGGTGTTTAGTGTTCTGCTTTCATTCTGGTTGCGGGATGGGAAATTTCTACTTTGCCTAGGTTGTCTGCCATCTCAGGGCCATGCCAAAAACATCGCTGATGTCCATGCTCTTATGAAGCATCTGCCACATTCCAGAAACTGAGGCAGGAGCTCTGGAAATGCAAAAGGATCACGTTCCCGCCCAGCGGAGGAGAAAAACAAGAGAACTGAGAATTTTCAACTACGATTGCAAGTGGTGAATGCTATAGAGGGCAATTTGGAAAGGAGGTTGAAGAGTCAGGGCAATGGATTTATCCTATTTTCCCAGAAACTTTCTAGTTTAAGGCTGAAAGTCCTGTGTCCTGGGAACCCCCTCAGACCCAGGCAACGCAGACAGCTGCTTACCTTAGTGAGAATCCCTGTGGGGTGGTAAGGGGAGGGGTAGAGAGAACAATATGGAAAAGAGTTTTTGAGAGGTGAGAAGTTGAGGTTGGATGAGAAAGGGCTGAGGCAGGCAGAAAGTGGTAGATGTGGTAGAATGAATAGTTGCTACCAAAGATATCTGTGTCCCAGTCATCAGAACCCATAAAATTAGCTTATATGCAAAGAGAATTTGCAGATGTGATTTAATTAAAGCTCACAAGACAGAGTCCTGAATTTCCTGGACAGGCTTTCAGTGTAAACGTCAATTTCCTTATAAAAGGGACACAGTGGGAGATTTGATGACAGAGAGAAGATACAGGAAGCGAGAGGTCAGAGTAATGCACCAGGAAGGGCTACAGCCTATAAGCAACTTCAAAGGCAAGGCGGGGGCTCCTCTTCCAAGAAGAAACAGTCCTCCCGACACCTTGATTTAGGCCAGTGAAGCTGATTTCTTATTTCTGGACCCCAGATTGTAAAACCATAAGTTAGTGTTGTCTGACCCAGTACATTTGAGAAAATCTGCTACAGTAGCAATAGGAAACAAACACGATGGGAACCCAGAGAAGCCACTCTGGGCAGGGATGGGCGAGACAGTGGCTGTAAGGGAACAAGGCGTGGTGGGAGAGGGTGCCCCAGGGGCAGGCAGGGCTGGGGCATGAATGGTCTCCTAACTCAAGTTAGAGGATTTTTCTTCCATCTCAGAGACAACCAGGATATACCTAGTGATTTAACACAGGGATGTGCTGCGATCGCTTCTGTGTTTTAGAAAAATCTTCTGGGTTTCGGGATGGAAACCAGGTTATGAGAGGAAGGAGGCACAGAAGGGTGTCCATGTAGAACAACTGAGGATTTCAGGCAAGAAAAAAATGAGTCATGACTGTGGAGGGGGATGGGATGGAGGGACATTTCCAGAGACTGTTTGAGGTAGACTCCACAGGGCTCGGTGAGCACTCTGTGACACGGCAGAGCACTGTGGGATTTTCACTTAGGTGCTGTTCAGGATGGGGCTGTCCCAGTGGGGATGGGAACACGAGAACAGCATGTCCAGGCTATGGGTGCAAATGATGGCTTAGCCTTTGAGGAGCCAGTAGTACATACAAGTAAAACTGTACGAGTTATAATCAAGAATTTAAAAAGTCCCAAAGCAGAAGTCTCCGGTGGGGCTTTGGGAGCTGGGAGGAGCACACAGGGGCTAAGTAGGTCCCTGGTGATGCTGGTTTGCCCTCATGCACCGTCTTTCTTTGTCGGGGACTCCAGTCCATTTTCTGAGCGTCCATATCCAGCGCATCACTGGGCTGAGGTTCAGCTCATCAGTCTGTATGACATCCCCGGTTGTGAGGGAGCCACACCACTGGTTTCTCCATCTTGTCCTTCGTGGCTCTCCAGTCTGTGCTCCTGGTTCCTCCCTCAAGATTCTCTGCAGTTCAGTTCTCCCACGGCTGTGAGGGGTCAGGACTTGCTGTTCCCCTGAAGGCATCTCCCGTACTGGTTCTGCTGAGACAAAGGCCCTCAAGAAGCTCTCTGCCCTCCCCCTTCTGCCTGGAAGCAGGTGACAGCATTTCCCATGAGAAAGGGACCCTCCTCACACAAGGAAGGAAAGATCATTCTTGTTACAAAGCTGAGACAGGGTCGAAACGCACCTGCTCAAACAAGCCTCCCAGAGTAGCCCTCACCTCTCAGGAGTTTCCTTGTGTGTTTCTTACTCACTTTCCCACAGTTTACTGCCTTGAGAAGTCTAGGCTCTTTTCTTTCCTGTCGTCACGTTCCCACACATTTATTTTTCTGTCATTAAAAAGGACTAAAACTGCGCATTGCAAACCTGTGCCAAACTGTCACACTGTACTCCAGGAATTTGTGCAATTATTGTGTCAGTTAAAGATCCATAACTTCAGGTCTTCATCCTTCCTGGGAGGTCTCTCAGGTGCACTGATAATTGTTTCGTAAAGTTTATCTGCCTTTCTCCTGTTAGTTTGCTTTGTCATTTTAATTCTCAGCCACCAAACCTAAGAGGATAGAGATGTTCTGCTTCTACCACTTCCCCTGATGACAGCTCCAATCAGGCTTCGATCTACTCTTCAGCCAGGTCTCCCTTACCCTCATCAAAACATTGGTAGATGCTGATTATTGAAATGAAGTATTATCTAACAGCAAATAAGAAAGAAGAGAACAGTGCTCATATTTAAAAGTATGTATCCGATCTTTTAAAAATTAAAATCTTAAGCAATAAAATCTAACTATTTTAATGTTAAATCACATTTATAAAGTTATTTCAGAACCTGCATTACTGGGAAAGGGATGAGGCTGTGGTTAGCAGCTAACTCTAAATGCTAGATGTAAATTAATTTCACTTCTCATGGGATAACTTTAAAGACACTGAGCTGGGGATCTAGCAGGCAAGCATGAGGTCATCAGTTAGATCCCTGATACCAAAAAATAAAAGAACAAAAAGAAACAAAACAAAAACCAAAATAGTTCAAAGACACAGTAAAGAACAACTTCTGTACACATGGCCGTGTATTGCAGTGTGTTTCTGAAGGTGATTCAATTGGATGCTCCTGTTCCCTCTTTATCTCTGTTGTCATTTTCTCAGCTCATCATGTATAGGTGGAGGCTCTGAGGCAGATGTACTTGCATAAATTTAAATTTAAATACCGCCCTAGTTTGACATTGGTTCTGGAACTAGCCATTCTTGAAACCATTCACTTGGCTTGCCATCTTTTCTTTATCATCATGATTATGGAAAAATTAAATGCTTTCAAATGAGTGCATCTCTGTCCAATTCAAAATTTTAATGCCACCCACAGTCCCTGGGACTATCTCAAGCCACAAAAGATTAGATTTTAGTTTAAAAATCTTAGTTATAGTATCCTACCACAAAATATCATTTCAGTACTTAAAAATAGCGCACAATACACAGATATTTCAATGACCAGGATAACACTTTCAACTGTTAGAAGTACAGTGACTTCTGTTTCTAGTCTTACTTTTCATTTCACCCACTGGGATCCATCTATCCTCCTTCATTTCTGTATGTTCTGTGTTATTTTAGAAGAAAGGCAGGACCGTATGTCAAGTTCCACACTGTGTGCTCACACTACCTAGCACAGTGTCTGCACATGACTGCACTTAATAAATATTTGTTAAACTCAACTGTTTACTATTACTCTTCCTCCCAGTTGACCTCCCAATTCCCAGGGTTTTATTTGGCCTTTCTCATTGTATCTAGGTACTGAAGTCACTCGGAGAGAAAGAAAGGAAGTAGGTACACTTGGTCAAGATAAGAACAGAATCTCGTTCTATCACAGGCCAAGTCTCCTTGATGAATTTTCCATTGTCAGATTGGTTTCAAAGTGATGGAAGTTTCCACTTATTAAAAAAGGGGGCTCAAAGTTTCTTTTAAATTTCACTGGGACTTTTCCTCATGAACAATGGAGGAAAACACTGTTATAGAAAGACAATTCCTAATCTCATTTAATCTGTGGACCAACCTTAAAATTTTCTGTAAAAAAGGGAATTTACAGATTAGAGTAGTTAAAAAATACTTATATTGTTCCCCAGATTTTCATTAAAATGTGTCTTCTTTCTGCTTGGGGCTACCATAGGTTGAACAGTTGGTTGACATTTTAATTTCTAGTCATGCAGACTGTGACCTTGTTTGGAAATAGAGCCCTTACACAGAGGTAATCAATTTAAAATGTGGACATTGAGCCGGGCCTTCCTGCTACGAATGTCCTAATAAGAAGGGTAAACTCGCACACACAGAGACCAGTTCTGGAGAAGAAGGTGGCCTCATTAAACTGTGATGAGGAGGTGCCTCTTCAAGCCGAAGGTCACTGAACAGTGTCGGGGGTCCCCAAATCAGGAAGAGGCAAGGAAAGAAAACCCTTCCTCTGCCAGTTTCAGAGGAAATATGGCCCTGCTGACACCCTGACTTTGGATTTCTGCTCTCCAGAAATTTCTGTTGCCGTTCAACGGTGGTTCTTTCCTAGGGCGCCTCTAGCAAACAAATACAGAGTTATACAGCGTATATTGGCACCACATCCTGCCAAATACTCATTGAAGTACTATAGAATAAAAATTACATGTTAAGTATTCCGAATTTAAAGCAAGTTAGTGAAATTTAAATGCTTCTGCTTAGGACAAAGAAAGGATCAGTTTGGCTGTTACATGAGTGAAGATTCAAAAACTGCAAATTTTTGCTAAACAAAACTAGCAGTTGTGCTAATAGTACCTGTCTTGTTTATATCTACACAAACCTTCTTAGATGTGATTGGCCATCATTAAATGCCATCTCAGGTAAGAAACAGAATATGTTTCATGAACAGTCCCGAGATTGATAATTTTACTAATCACTTAAAATGGCTTATGATCATTTATGTGAGAAATAAATTTCCCCATGATGTGACTTAATTATATGCTCCGGTCTTCCAATCAATTTAATTTTCTTTCCTTGCAATATTGAAGCTGCCAAGAAACCAAGGTCCATTTCCACTTGTTCACGGCCAGATGTCAGTGTCTGTAGGTGCACTCAGCGGTCAGAGAAAGGAGAAAATGCAGGGAGGAGGATTTGAGAGACAGCGAGAAAAGAATTAATTTAGTTCTATTCTTTATTCAAGTCCTTGACATTTTACCACAACACACAGGCAGCAGTTCAATCTAATTATTATTGAAAATAACAATGAGTTATGTCTAAAATTTCTCTTGTACTTTTTTGAAATTCAAGTTTTAAAAATTTTTCTCAGAATGGGACTGAGAGCCTGTGATGCGATCATTCCAGTAGGGTACTAGCTAGTCACAATATTTTTTTTTTTGAACATTGTGTCCTCAACTCTATTCTCCCTTTTGTTCAACTGTCTTGTTGATGTCACCGCCAGGGAGACATTATGAGAAAATAATTGACAGCAAATCCTCCTGGGTCAGCAGGCTCTCAGCTGTGTTAAAGCAACATGGTATATCTATACCATGTATTGAAATCGGGGAGTCAGGGTGTCTTTTTCACCCTGCCAGCAATGTGCTTTGATGCTGAAAAAGAGCTCTTAAGTAGCTTTATTTCTCTCTTTGGAAGAAAAACTTCTTAGTAGATAGCTTGCACTGATTGCCTGGTAATCATCTTTAAATATTATAGACATCTAATAATTTCTGTGAAGGGCTGTATTATTTACATTTCTATGTTTCTTGTTAGTAAAAAAAAATAAAGCAGATATCAACATCCTTCACTAAAGATGATGACTTTAAGATAAAAAAATTCTCGCACTTTTTTTGCTCCATTTATACGAAATGTCTGGAGAAGGCAGAACCATATCGACAGGAATTGGGGGAGGAGAGAAAGAGGACTGACTACTCATGGTCAGGCATTTCCTTTCAGGGTGATGAAATGGCTCTGAAAATAGACAGTGCTATAGTTGTGTAGCTCTCTGAGTATACAAAAAACTGCTGAATTGCATGCTTTTAGAGAATTTTATGTTATATATGAATTATAGCTTGATGAACTGAGTTTTATAATAAGGTAATTCTTTCTTCCCAAAGGATAGTCTTTTAAAATTAGTGCTTTTCTTTCTTAGGATTAGTCCCCAAGAGAAACAGAATTAGTTTAACAGTTCTTAAAATGAAACTGAATCCCATTTCCCCTGATTCATTCAAAGCTATTTCTCATCCACTGACTCTATTCTTTGGTGACAAATCATACTCTGCAGATTAATTCGATGCTGAAAATGGCTTGATGTCATCAATGCTGGGTATAACTAGTGAGGGGCAACTATAATGTTTCATGTTCTTGTGTGCTTATAGAATAGCTCCAAATGTGGCTTCCAAAAATGTATTTCAAAAATAGTAGTGGCAGGGCCAGCATTTTGCATTAAATTTGATATTATTCATGATGACCTTTTGGAAAAAACGTACTGATTTTCCTTATGCATTTTGCTGTATTTGTGAAAAAAGTCCTTCTTACTGTATGCCTTAGCTCTTGTTCATGACAAATGATGTGACAGCTCAGGAACCCCATTAGAAATGTGCTCCTTGCATGGTTCCAGGTTGCCCTCCCCCTCCAGGCCTGCTGGGCACTGCCTATAAATTCCCTGCCTTTCCCCTATGAGCAGAAGAGGTGGTGTGGGTAAACATGGTGTTTGAGTGTAGAAACACAGGCATACATGTGTGCTTCTGCACTGAAGTAGAGGTGAGCTTACCCAGAAGAGGACATGTCCTGTCACTGACCACGGAGCCTCCACCCTATGTCGGGCTTCCCTGGACTTGAGGCACTAAGGCATCTGGGAGCTTGTCTGCTTGTTCCTGCTAGTGCTCAGCTGTCTGCTGTCATAGATCGGGGAGCAGATGGAAGACCCATTCGCATGCCGGGCCAGTAGCAATGCTGCTGCCATTGCTGGTCTGTGAGAAGCCAGGATGGATGGGGACTTCCTGTCCTCCAGACCCGGAGCATCGCAGCATCCATTTCATTTCTGTTATTGAAGCCACTGCATGTGGTCCGGTCTCTGAGTGGCTCTGTGTTCAGGGAGCACAGCTCTAATCCGAACGGGCTTCAGTGGAGATTCCACACGTTGCACACATGTTTGGAAAGGCAAAATATTCCAATTAATTCCAATTAATGGCCCTTCTGGACTATTTCTTGGATCTCTGTTCTTTCACACTGAGTTCATTCTTACTTGCCAACTGCAATTCCCTCCTCTTATAAGATCTTAGCTTTTCTCTTGCCTCTTGGGCTCTGCAGTATCCTGTCTTCTAGTTCTGCATCCCAAGAGACTAGAAAAGAATTTGGCAGGGATAGACTGATTCCACAGGAAGTGGACAGACATCAGTCAGACAACTGGAAGTTCGTGGATATTTCTTTGGGGGAAGAGATAATCTGTGAATGTTTCTTTATCACTAACTGAGATTGTGACTGTGTTTAGTTTATAATTCTAATGTCTTTCCCACAGGTACAGGTGTCTGTGCTGCTTTCCCTCTGGCTCAATATGTTCTTTCCTTTCCTTCTACAGAATTCTAGCTACACCATTCTTCTGTGGTTGTGTAATTGACGGACTGATTAATTGATAGCTCTGTAGTCTTCTTATGTCTGACCCCTGTTTTACTGCACTGTCTTCTTGCCCTATCAAGCAGTTTTCCTCCGTAGAGTCAAACCATGGAGCCTGTGCCCTGTTCTGTGTTTCCTAAATGCAGAGAGAAGGAACAGAACCAGAAGATAAGACAAGGGCAGGGGGAAACAAGGGCAAAAAGGGCAGATGCGTCAATTTAGGGGAGAGTTTGCATGAAAGATGGGAGAATGAGTGAGCAAGCAAGAGAGACAGAGAGGCAGAGAACAAGAGAGAGGACAAAGGATTTGACCCCAGTGAAGGAGATACCTTAGATACCTTAGGATAGTGCTGTCAATTCTGAGAGCAATTCAAAGAGGAAGGTTCCAAAAATGACCATCGATGGAATGCCATCAAGTAAGCTCATAGCTTTTCAAGGGTTCTGTTTTGAAGATGTCAAAACCACCTAGAGTTAGACATGTTGCTGTGTTTAGGGAAAGAATTATTTCTATGATTTTACACCATATCCCCTACAGCTTTGCTACTTTTCTCCAAATCTGAAATAAAATTTGATGGGGTTATTGCTAATTATGCAGAATTTTTTTTAAAGAAAAAGCATTCTGTGTCTGAAAGATTGCACACAGGTTTAAGGCAGAAATACATTTCAGAAATGTGCCACTTTGGTATGTGAGTATGGAGGAAACTCATGTTCTTTACTACTTTGCCTTCACATGCAGGCCATTGAGTCTTAGTTTTTTGCTCTATTAAAAAAATATATACAGGGGTCATCCAATAGGAGTCCAGAGGCTCAAAAGGCAGCCAAAGAACTACAGAGGTAAAATTTCTCATGAAGCCTATCTCTTCTGTCCTGCCTCACATTGTTTCTTAGACAAACTCATTTTTTATTCTTGGCTTTCAAGTCTGAAGCAAATTTACTTAAACGTCATTTTACCACAGAATGCCTTCATATGTTAAAATGCAAATCTTCTCAAATCTAAACTCTCATAAAACTCTCTTTGATTGATTTAGGACCATTAATGTTCATGTTTTCTGAACTCCTGTGGCAGATTTTGTTTCCTGCCTTGTTTAAAATTTGCATGGATTGTATAATGCATTGGTGACAATAGCAATTGTTTAAGTATGGTTTGAATGAGCACTCGAAAGGCACATGCTCTGGAAGCCTGCTTCCAAAAGAAGTGAGGCTGTAATGATATGGCACCACCTTCAGAATTAGTGTAGCTCTCAAAGGACTAGGTTAGTTTCTGAGAAAGCAGGTTGTTATAAAAGTTAGCCAGAAACTACTGGGAAGATGGTGGAGTGGTGAACATCAGAGATTTGGTGTCAGATGTTCGAACATAGCAATATGAGGAAGAGTAGGAGGGACACAGTAAGGATCTGAAGAGAGAACTGAAAGGAGAGTGAAGAGAGGGACCTCAACACAAAAGAAGGAGGTGGCAACCAGCACTTTTTCCCTCAACTCATGGCATGGGAGGGCAGCTTGAACCTCCAGATGCAGTGACTAATGGTGACCCCAGTGGATCATGAGCTATTTGGGTTGGCACATCCCCCAGGTGCCTGGTTGCCATCTTAGAGAGGGACCAACTGAACTTGGAACTCAGAGCAGCTGTGAGTTGGCTCTATCTAGTGACTCTCAGTTCTAGGGGGAGAAAGAACTAAGTTCAAACTGGCAGGAGGTCAAACTTGAAATAGGAAAGGACCACTGAAATCAATTGAACAGCTGCTAAATGATGCAGGGAAAAATAACATAAGACAAATTGGAGTAAATGAAAATGAAGGAAATGTAACAAACAATAACAACAACAAAAACTTTATTCACAAAGATATGGCAGAAAATTGCTCATGTATGGAAAAAGAATTTGATGTACCAATAAGTAAGGCATATAGAAATCCAATTAGCTGTGATTTAAAAATAAGTATGCCAAGGCATACAATAATCAACATACTAGAATTTCAACATAAGAACATAATATTAAAAGCAGTTAGAGAAAAGAAACAAATCACCTATAAAAGAAAGCCCATCAGAATTACACCAGACTTCTCAAAACAAACCCTCAAGTCAAGGAGAGCTTGTAGTGAAGTATTTCAAGATCTAAAGAAAACAATCTCCAATCCAGATTGATGTGCCCTGCAAAACTGTCTTTCAGAATTGATGGAGAAATAAGATAATTCCATGACAAAGGACACCCAAAGAAATTTGTGACCATCAAACTGGCACTCCAGAATATTTTGAAGGACATTCTAGAAAGAAATGATGATGACCACAATTCCATGAATCCCAACAGAATGAATCTACAAAACAAAGCAAACAGTTAACAAAGGGGAAAGAAAGGGAACCAACAACAGAAAATAACATGTCAGAGATAAACCAATACACATCAGTTATATCCACCAATGTAAAATTTCTCAATTCATCAATGAAAAGAAACACTACCAGAGTGGGTGAAGAAACAAGATCCAACAATATGTCACATATCAGAAACACATTTAATTCAAAAAAATTCACACATTAAATGTCAAAGGATGGAAAATAATACTCTATGTGACAGAATCCATAAAAAAAGCAGGGATAGCCATTCTATTTATAGACAAAGTTGATTTCAACCCTAGAATGATTAACAGAGACAAAGAAGATGTTATGGTTTGCGTCTGCATGTCCCCCCAAAGCCTCATACAATCATAGGGGCAGACTTCCAGAATTTGTGATTGATTCATGGCCCAATGGTGTGAGTGCTACACCTAACCTAGTGTGGGCCACTTACACATAATATAAGGGACAGAAAGAGTCTTCTCTCTGCACTCTCCTCCCTTTTTGCTCTTGCTGCTCTTGCTGCCTTCTGCTACCATGAACTGCTGCTCTCTACCACGAGCCACCTTGTTTTGGACCCAGAAGCTTATGGAATGAAACCTCCATAAACTGTGAGCTAAATAAACTTTTCCTTCCTTAATTCTGGGTGTTGAGTATTTTGTTTCAGCAACAAGAGAAAAGTAACCAATACAGAAGGTCACTACATCCTTATAAAGGGAACAATCTAAGAGAAAGAACTAACAATCACATATATGTACGCAACAAATACCAGCACATCTAACTATAGAGAATAATTATTATTGGACATGGAAAGATCAAATAAGCACTAATAAAATTCTATTGGGGACTCAATACCCACTGTTATGAATAGACAGATGAACTAGACAAAAAAATATCAACAAAGAAATATCAGAACTGAACCAAATTTTTGAACAAATTTGCTTGGTAGATATCTATAAAGTGTTTAACCTCCCAATATCAAAACACATTCTTTTCAGCTGTATACAGAATGTTCTCCAAAATAGATCACATACTAGCTCACAGAACATGCTTAAGTAAATGGAAAGGAACTGAAATTATCCTACATATATTATGAGACTATATTGCAACAAAATTAGAAATCAATAGCAGAAGAAAACACAAAAACTTCATAAACACATAAAAATAACACCTTCCTGAACAGACAATAGATCACAGATAAAATTAAGAAATCAGTTTCTACTGTGAAATGATAATGTCAAAACAATATATTGGAATTTGGGGACACAGGGAAAGTAGTCCTATGAGGCAAATTTATAGCTGTGAGTTCTCATATCAGAAAAATAAACAGGGCTCAAAGAAGCAACCTAATGTTGACCTTAAACTTCTAGAAAAAGAGAAAAAGCCAAGCCCAATGTTTGCATTAGGCAGATTTAATACAATCCTGACCAAAACGCCATTAGCATGCCTCACAGATCAAGAGAATATATTCCTAAAATTCATTTGAAAACAGAAGAGACCTAGAATAGCAAACACATTCCTGAGCAACAGAGGAAAAGCAGGCAGCATGGCAATCCCTGATTTAAAGCTACTTTATTCTACAAAGCTACTTTATACTGCAAAGCTATTGTGATAAAATTTGCATGGTACTGGCAAAAACAAAAACAAAAACAAAAACATCCAGACCTGAGGATCAGTGGTACAGATTAGAAGATGCAGACATACCTACAAAGACACTCAGCCACCTTATCGTTGAAAAGGGGGCCAAAAAATGTACACTGGAAAAAAGATAGCCTGTTTAATAAGTGATGCTTAAAAAACTGGCTTTCCACATGTTAAAGTAAAGCTAGATTCGGGTCTATCATCATGCGCTAAACTAAAGTCAAAATGGATCAAATATCTAAATGTTAAGACAGAAACATCTGTTATAAATCTACTAGAAGACAAGGTAGGTAGAAATCTTGAAGACAGAGGGGTAGGCAAAGCGTTCATGAACAAAATGCAAACTGCATGGGGAGCACTTCAAAGAATCAACTGGGATCTTGTCTTATTAAAAAAGTTTTTGCACATCAAAAGGAATCACCAACAGAGTGAAAGGAAAACTCACAGAATGAGAAAAAATTTTAGCTAAATGCCTCTCAGACAAAGGACTTATATCAAGAACAGATAAAGAACTGAAAAATATCAAGCCCTCCAAATTCTAAGACCCAATCCAAAAATGAGCATCTGTGATAAACATGCACTCCTCAGTTGAGGAAATACAAATGGCAAATAAACAAAGAGATGTTCAGCATCGCTGGTCAATTGAGAGATGCAAAGTTTTAAAAAAATGGAGATTCCATTTCACGCCAGAAAGAATGGCTGTCAAGAAATCAGCCAATAAGAAATGTTGGCCAGGCTGTGGGGAAAAAAGAACCCTTCTCCACTGCTGGTGGGAAGTGTAGATTTGTACAACCACTGTGGAAATCAGTGTGGAGATTCCTCAAAAAACAAAGATTGTAGTTCCCATTCAATACAGTTATTCCCCTTCTGGATATTTTCCCATAAAAATTGAAAATGTCGTGCTACAGTGATGTATGTGCATCCATATTTAAAGCAGCACAATTCGTAATAACTAAATCTTGGAAACAACCCAAACGCCCATGAATCACGGAATGATTAAAATATATGTAGTATTTTTATACAACAGAATATTACTCAGATATAAATAAGGATAAACTTAAGGCTTTTAAAGGTAAATGGATGCAACTAGACATCATCCTCATAAGTGACATAAATTAAACTAGTACATGTAAATATGATATTTTCTCCCTAGTGTAAATTTAAAAACTGAATAAATAAGATTCAAAATATACAATAGATATTGTGAAACTTCAAGTAAAGAAAATGCTCAAAAGGAAAGAAAAAATGGGATGGGGAAAGGAAAAAAGAAAGAAGAGAAAAAGTTTTATATATATATATATATATATATACATATAGGTGTGTATGTAAATATATACAAGATAGATAACTAGATAACTATACTGCTAATCTCTGTCAGTTCATCAAAAAGAACAGTTTGTGTTTTCATTGTCTGTTTGATCATTTTTTTCATGTCTAAGTTTTGTAATCTGAACAACTACTTTCAAGATAATAATATGCAACATATTAACTAGTGTTTTCTACTTTTTAAAAAATCCTTTATTATTTATGTTCTTTTTGTTTTGTTTTTTAAAATAAAAAAATTGTATGAGGGATACATTATCAGAAGCAATTAATGCAACTGAGGTTCGGAAAACAATGTAAAGAATGAAGAGTTGATTTTCTGAAAGAGTAAATGAACTTGACAAACCCTTTACCAACCTTATCAAAAGAAGGGAAGGAAAGACTCCAATTCATGTGAATAGAATTCAAAAGAATGAAATAATATTCTGGATCCTGCAGAAATTCAGATCAGCAGTACCTATTTTGCGAACATTTATTCTAATAAGATGGAAAACAGAAGAAATGCAGATTCCTAAATACATATGAATTACAAAAGCTGATTCTAGAAAGTATAAAAATTCTAAGCAAACCAATATCAGTTAATGGAATTGAAGATGTGATTAAAAACCTACCAACAAAGAAAGCCCAGGTCCTGATGAATTTGCTGCTGAATTTATAAGAAATATAGACACTTAATGCTGTCTCTTCTCAAACCTTTTAATAAAATTGAAAGGGAAGCAATACACTTGCAAATTCATCAATGGAAGCAAACATTACTCTGATAACCAAACTAGAGAGGGATCCAGCCAAGAGAGAGAATACAAGCCAGTATTCCTAATGAACATTGATGTAAAAAATCCTCAATAAAGTACGAGCAAAGAATGCAGCAAATCCTCAAGAAGGTTGTACACCATGACCACACTGGATTCATCCCAGGGATGCAGGGATGTTTCAACATATGCAAATAAATAAATGTAATACACCATATTAACAGGTCCAATATAACAGATGATTATATAATCATCTCAATAGATGCAGAAAAATCATTTGACTCTTCAACACCCATTCATGATATAAAAAATCTTACAGAAAATTGGAATAAATGGTCTTTATCTCAATTTGATAAAAGCCATCTATGGAAAAACATTGGCCAATATAATATTAAGTGGACAAAAATCTAAAATCACCTTAAAAGCAGGAAAAAGACAAAAATGTCCAGTATCACACACTTATATTCAATATAGTTCTGGAAACATTAGCCAGAGTGACAAGAGAAACAAATAAAAGAATAAAGATAAGGAAGGAAGAAGAGAAATTATCGTTATTTGTAGGTGATGTGATTCTACACATAGAATCTCAAAAATCCCACAAAAAGACTTTTAGGTTTAATAGCCGCATTCAGTTGGGTAGCTGAATACAAAGTCACTTCTCAAAAATCAATAGCATTCCTGTACATATATAACAAACTCACTGAAAAACAAATTAGGGAAACAGCACCTTTCACAAGAGCACCCAAAAAACAAAATGAAAAAACCACAAATACCTGGGAATCAATATAAAGAAGAAAATAAAAACCTTTTGAAAAACAAGATCAAAGAGGATTTCAGAAAATGGAAAGATAACCTTTGTCCTTGAGTAGGAAGAACCAATATAGTGAAAATTGCCATTCTTCCAAAACTGTTACAGACATTTAATGCAACCCCAATCAAAACATCAACAGTATACCTCACAATCCTAAAGTTTGGAAGCAGAAGAAACCTAGAATAGCCAAAGCAGTTCTGGGCAATAAGGAAAGGCAGGAGTCATCACATTCCCTAACTTTAAATCACTCTATAAAGCTACTGTGATAAAATCAGCATTGTAAATGCAAAAACAAAACAACAACAACAACAGCATATATAATTAGGACAAAATTCTAATTTGGCTTGCCAAAAAAAAGAAAGAAAGAAACAACACTCCGCCCCCCCCCCCTCCCAAACAACACAGCAACAACAAAAACAGTCAAAACAGTCTGAGGATCAATGGAAGAGATGAGAAGATGCAGAAACAACTCCAAACACACTCAGCCATCTTATCTTTGACAAAGGGGCCAAACACTTCCCCTGGAGAAAGATGAGCTTTTTAGTAAATGGTGCTGGAAAAACTGGTGTTCCACTGCTGAAGATTAAAACTAGACCCATACCTTTCACCATGTACTAAACTAAAAGTGAAATGGATTAAAATTTTACTTTTCTTTTTTTTTTAATTTTAAGGAGAAAAAAGAAAAAAAAAGCAGAAAAAGGGTACAAGTTATACAGAATTTCAGAAAAAGTAAACAGGAAATCACTAGTTAATTACATATTGTCATCTTAGAAATAGTTGTTGAAGTTACAAAATTAAAGCATATAGAGGGGACTTTCAAACAGTGAGACTGCAAACAGTTTTGTTCAATGATCCAACAAAACTCAGTAATATGGTTATCTATCTTATATGCTTACATATATATGCAGTTATATCTTTTATAGAACTTTCTTTTCCTTTCTTTTGTACAATGACAATTACACATTTTAGGTTTTATTACTCCCATAGTTCTTACTACTTTTTTTTTTTTTTTTGAAGAAAGTAAAACCAAATGTGACATACCAGGACAGAGTCAGTCAAATCAAAAGGATGGACATAATACATAATGTAAAAACAAAATACAAAGTGATCGACAATGGTTACCATAATGCCTCTTGTTATCTTAAAAAGAATTGCCTATATCATCAGTTATAATAAAATTGTAAAAAACAGTAAAGAATAAGACCAATAAAACCAAAACATTGGAGACATTACAGGACTGCAAAAGAAGATAATAGTCAACCAGAATGGGTGTCACAATGAATCTTATTGTCTTCATAGTTATTGCCTATACTTTCAAACTTGGTACTATCAAGCATAAAAGAATAGAGGAAAATCAGTCAAAACAAGATGGTCAGAGCAATACAGAGTTTCAAATCAAGTTAATAGGAAATCAAAGTGGGTTACTATAATATATCCTGCTATTTTTATTTATTTTTCCCTTAATTAAAAGGATAAAAATGAAAAAGTAGATAATAAAAAGGAGATTGAGATAAAAAAAAGAGGGCATAACAACAAAACAGTGCAGGTCAAAACATAGCCATTTAAGCAAAACAGTGTTTCACCACAAGATAATCTCGACATGATAGTAGTTACCATAGTGTCTCTTCCCTTAAAATCTTTGGGTATAACTTCGTATACTGTAGCATCAAACATATCAAGACAATGTAAAACCGTTCAAGAGAATGACAGTATTACAGGGTGTTTAGAATCAACTAACAGAAAATGAACAATGGTTTCTGTATAATCTCCTTGTCTATAAAAGCTTTTCTTTATATTATCACATATAATAAAATCCATTAAGATACAACATGCTAAAACCGATGGAGACAGAAGAACAAAAGCTTGATGGGACTTCAAAACAAGAGGATATTAAATCAGCACTACCTATTATGATGTCTTGTTTTCTCCAAAATGGCTGTTCCAACCACCCAACCTTCTCTGCCTCATTTCTGTTGAGCTCTTTTTCTGTAATTAGTTGTCAGTTTGTCCTCTTCATTTTGCTTTCTGCTCCATTCATTGTGGCTGCTCTGCCACTGTTTCTTGAACCTTGGTATTTTTTCATTTTTAGAATATCCTGCAGTAATCTCTGTAGAGTTGAACTGGTGGTTGCAAATTCCCCTAGTTCCTCTTTATCCTGGAAGCACTTTGCTTTTCCATCAATTTCTAGGGACAGTTGTGCAGGATATATCAATCTTGGCTGGAGGTTGTTATCTTTCAAAGCTTGAATTATTTCCCCCCATGCTCTTCGTGATTTGATGGTTTGTGCTGAGAAGTCTGCTGTAATTCTGACGGGTGTTCCCTTGTAAGTGATCTGTTTCTTGTCTCTGACGGCTTTTAATATTCTGTTCTTATATTGGATTTCTGGAATTTTGATTATTATATGCCTGGGTGTAGTTCTGTTTGGGTTGTAGGTGGCTGGGGTCCTGTATGCCTCATACATCTGAGTATCTTTACCTTTTGCTAAATTAGGGAAATTCTCCTGGATTATTTATGTGAATAGCTTGTGTAGTTCATTTGTTTGAGGCCCTACTTCTTCTTTATGTTCTTAATTCTTAAGTTATAGATCCTCTTATCATCTTCTAGTCTTTGTATTATTGCTGTTTGTTTTCTTGTTATTTTTAAGAAGTTTTTCATTTCATGCTCCCACCTTACAAATCTGTCCTCCAGTTCAGATAATCTATCCTTAGTTTCTTTCAAGCTGTTATGCCAGTTTTCAATAGAGTTTTTAGTTTCCTGGTAATCTCTTTGAACGTGCTTCACATATTCTATGTTTTCTCTATTTTCTTCATCAAACAATTCTCCCCTTTTTTTCTGTTCTTCCATTCCACCATCTGTTTTTTCTTGGGCAGTGCTTAGCATTTCTCTAACTATTCTACTTATTTCTTGCTTTATTTCATTAAATACTTCATTTTTGAACTCGTCTATGAGGCTATGGAGATACTGCTTTATGTCTATAGGTGCCATGTCTGATATTGCATATTTTCTGTCTTCATTCTCTTTTGCATTTACCTTTCCTGGATCAGTGTTCTCAGGATTGGGGACTGAGGACCCTTTCTGGTTGCTCCGTTTTCCCATACTTTTTGTTCCTTCCATACAAGCATCTGTAGGAGGCCATTTTTTTTTCCTTTGTCTGTTACAGTTTGTTTGAATCCACCAGCTAGGTGTTCCTGCCCACTGCAGTGTACTAGGGAGACACAGACCTGGGCAGCCTCTGCTTGGCCCGCCCCTCCAGGTCAACCTACTGAATGCTTCACTGCTAGGGTGCACTGCCAGGTGCAGGGACCTGGTTTGGGCTAGCCTACTGGGTCTTAGTCCATGGTGTCACCAGGCCAAGTGCTCCCCACCACTCCTGTTTGAGAGGGGAATATGCGACTAAAGTCACTGCAGGGCAAGTCTGCTCGTTCCCAGAATGTCCTCTGTTGGAGCCTCCTAGTCTATGAAAGGGTCCTCATTTCTCTCACTCACTCAGGTCGATGCAGGGCTCCCTGCCAGTCCTGCTCTCAACACCGCTTTTTTCGCCAATTCCAGCTCTCAGAGCTTTCGTGCGTCTCTCTCCTTGCTGTGTGGATTGGGACACAGTAGTGGCAGCAGAAAATTCAAATCACGGCTTCCAATAGTGCGGGATCCAGCTTCCACACTGAGATTTTATCTGTTTCTGTTATAGCATCAGGATTGCATTTCCAGTTGGTTTCTCTCAGCTTAGTTCATCCTGGGTCGGCAGGGTACATCTCCCCTCATGTAGGACTCCTCATATGGCACCACTCCTGGATGCTAAACTGGTAATCTCAGAGAGCCTCCGTGGCTGCTGTTATTTGTCTGCCATGTTCTCCCGGAAGTGGATTAAAATTTTAAATATTAAAGCAGAAACACTAAAGCTATTGGAAAATAGAATAATTATAACTCTTGAAGAAGTAGGTTCAGCCAAAGACTTTATGAACAAAACCCCAACTGCATGGCAAATTTCATAAAGACTCTACAACTGTGATCTTATCTTATTAAAAAGTTTATTCACAGCAAAAGAAACCATCAACAGAGTGAAGAGACAACTCATAGTGTGGGAAAAAATTTTTCCACTGTTAGTCAGACGAAGACTAACATCTAGAATACAGAAAAAACTAAAAAAAAATTGGATCCTCTCAATTAAAAACCCCTATCTAAAAATAGGTATCTAAAATAAATAAATACTTTTTAGATGAAGAAACAGGAACAGCAAATAAATACATGAAAATATGTTCAGCATCATTGATCATTTGAGAGATACAAATTAAAACAACACCAAGATTCCATCTCACTCCAGAAAGAAAGGCTATTATCAAGAAATCAACCAATAGCAAATACTGGGGCAGTGGGAAGAAAGGAGCCTTTTTCCATTGTTTGGTGGAGTGTAGACTGGTATAACCACTGTGTATATCAGTGTAAAAGTTTCTCAAAAAATTAAGCTAGAAGTTTCTCTTGACACAGCTGTGCCCTTTCTTGGTTTCTTCCCCAAAGAATTAAAAGCATCACACTACAGCAATATATGTATACTCATGTTTATAGAGGTGTAGGTTGTAGTAGCTAAATCTTAGACATAGCCCAAATGCCCATCAGTTGATAAATGGATAAAGATGTGGTTTTGTAATATATATGGAATACTACTCTGCCATAAAGAAGGATAAGCTTGAGACATTTCTAGGTAAATGGGTGGTTTTGAGATCACACTATTCAGTGAAATAAATCAGACACATGTGTAAATACTGTACTGTTTCTCTGCTGTGAGAAACTGAAAGTGTAAATAAGGACCAAAATGTATAGCAGATAATTGGAAGTAGGAGAAAATGTTCAAGTGGGAAGAGGAACAAGGGAGGGGATTGGGGAAAGGGAAGTAAGGCAAAAGGTCCAAAAAGAAAATAGGAAGAAAAGAGGAAAAGAGGTTGAAGGAAGGGGAAAGGAATGAGGGAAAAAAAGAAGCAAGATACTTTGTATACATGTACAAATTCCCTATGATAAGTGTTAGCATTATGTATACCTAAATGTACCAATAAAATAAAAAAATAATAATTTTAATACAAAAAAGTGAACCAGGTTCCTCCCAGTGTCTTCCTCCCCGTCTCCTCCATAAACACCTCTGTGTGTTGCTTACAGCATCTGCAGAGGATGCTAATGTGTGAGGAGCCAGGGGACCTTCTTGATCAGGTGCCTGAGAAGTTCTATCTTTAAGATTCTGTTGTCTTCTGTTTTAACCTCTGTATTCATGCTGTGTTACTTTTTTCATAGCAACTAGAATTGAAAGCCAAATAAAACTCTTCTGTATATCAAGGCCCTGGGATCATCTATTCAACATCTAGGCTAGAGAAATCTAAGCATTTTGTGGAATTCACGTAATATATACCTAGTTCAGAAATTACAGCCTACAGTTATTTTTAGAAAGATTTTCCTATATCAGATACATGCTGAGAAATTGCCCCATTAAGTTACTTACTAACCCATTTTCCAACAAAAAAATAATTGCAGAGTGCGGAGTCTATCTCGAAAGCTTTTTGAACCTTGGCCAAGATCTTTTGGTAAAGTTCAGTTGCTTCATGAGGAAATTAAAAATAAAGGCTCCAGATTCAGCCAGGTGGTCTCCTGGGTGACACACACATGCGAGGTACATGTGGGTGACATGGCCCACGAGCAGAGCTGAAAGTGATGACAGAAAGAAGATTGTGGATTTCTAAATTGACTCAGCTTTTCTTATACTGAGTGAGAACTCCTGCCTAGATTTTAAACACACCATATTTCCTCCTTTTCTTAAGCTATTAAGGTACTACATTTACTTAGACAGATGATCACATCGTGTAGTTACCAGCATAATGAATATGGTGTTAAGTATGAGCCAAGAGCTAGATCAGAATGACCATGGCAGAGCCAGGGGCAGCGATGTAACCCTACAGTTCATGTAAATTAGGTTTTGAAAATATGTTGTCAGTCATTGCGTTAAACATATCTGTGCAATCAGAAGTCAAAAAGGCTTGCTTCCTGCTCTTCTTCAAGCCCAGAGTCCAGGGCTGGACGGGGGAGTGTCCGTGGCACGGGTGGTGAACTTCATGAACCAAAATGAGAGCCGTGTCTGGGACACAGGCCCTGACTCCATGACCTCAGTCCAAACTTCCCCGGCACATCTTCCGGTCTGGTGTGTAAGCCACCAGCCTCAAATTAAAAGCAGATGCCCACAGTTTACCAAGGATATTTTTAGCTCTGAGTTGCTGCTTCCTGGTCTTCTCTGAGGCTAAATATCTCAAAGAACCCGTGAACATTTTACAATAATGAACACCCCATTCAAACGGGTTTCAACTTCTCTATTTTAAATCCATCAACACAGTATCATCCCTCATAATGGAAAAAAAATGTCCTTGCTAAAAGAATGTGACATGTTTTCCACATATGTACGCCTAATTACATACTCAAATATTTGCTACATAAATTCAAAACAAGAAGGCTTATTTTAGGTTTAGGTACTAAATTCACGTATTTCAGTTGGGTCTGTTTTTCAGAACAAGGCTTGGAAGGAGAAGCATAGCACCATTTGTAAAAGTAGAATTCAGAAAGCTTGATGGTGTCCACTGAAAGAAATAAACATGTCATTTAGGGTTGTGTATCGATCCTATCCATATTGACTACGTGCAATTTGCAGACAGCAGACATCATAAGAATGTTTTTTAAAAGAAGTACAGCTGTTGCCTTTTGATTTCATTTAACTTGATATTGCTAGAAAGAAAGTGGATCATCACATAAAACTGAAGGTAACAATAGAAAATACTGAAACAGGTGTTACCAGTGTGTCTGCCGAAAACAGGAAATCAGGAGGTAGACTTTAACTTAGCACAAGACTGTTCTGTTTTTTCTGAGTGAAATTGTTTTGTAAGATTGAACACAGGTCAGTCTGATCCAGGCATAGGTTCTGGAGCAATGGGCAAAGAAAATTGCTCAATTTCCTTAGAAGGGAGATTAATATTCAACTCTATAAGGCCCTGGGCTGGGGGTAGGAAATTCGGGAGGCAGGAGGTCTGCAGAGAGAGGATGTCCCCGGAAAAGTGCGTCTAATTCTTTGTTTCATGAAGTAATCTGGAATTTCTTTTCTACAAATAATATTTGTCCTCTACTTTTTTTAGATTGTTTTTGTGACACTGTGTTCCTTAAATAGAGTTCTTCTACCTCCTGCTTTTCCTCCTGAAATTCTTCTCCCACCATGAAGTGTTTCCTACCAGATGCAGGCAAGGCTGCAGTCAGGCTTTCTGTCCCACAAGTGATCACTTCTCTCACCACATGCCCTCACCACTTTTCCTGAGTGAGTGTAACTCCGGGGTTAGTGGGCGTGATTTTTCCTGTTGAGCTGGCGTTCCCCTTTCTGCGTGTATTTGTGTTTCTGATGAGACAGCCATGAGCTCTTTACAGTACTGAGCAGAGAACCCGTAAAATGGATGCTACATGTGATCATTGACTTTATAGGCGAACAATGCCTTAGATGCTTAAGAAGAAAGTTTTATTTAAATTTTTACAGGGCTTAATGACAAAGTCTCTAGATCTAAACTAAGACACAGGTATTGCCTTTTAATAAAGGAAATGTTTCAGGTATTTTGTTTTCACCAATTCAAATAATTAAGAATTTCTGAGTGTGTTAATGAAAATCATTTAGTAAAAGTGAAAAGTTTGGTAAAGTATGGGGCACGGGAGATAACAGAACCAGGAAGCATTCAAAGGCACAGATATGACAAGACCACACAGCTCTCTACAAATTACCTCAGGGCCTCAATGATCAGTATAACCTCAGCCCTCCACCCTAGTGTGGTCTTCCTGATTATTTTCAGTGGAAAATTAGACTTCCATGGAAATCGAAGTACATAGAACTCCTTACCCTCTCCTTCATGCTCTATTCATGCATTCATTGGAGAGAAAAAGAAAGTTCCCCAGAGAGGTGCACAAAAAGGCTAGTCCCTGGAGTAGTTGCCCTCTGTATATCACTGGATTCTAAAACTGAATAAGTTCTTATATGAACTTATGCTTCACTGGGATTCATCTGTTGAAGGGTCTACAAGGTGTGATCAATGTATGTGGCTTAGCTTTAAAGCCATATAGTAAAAGATACTTTGCCATTCATTCCCCTCCTGAGGTGGGAGATTAGGGCATGGCAGGCTGGTTGGAAAATAGCAGTAAACGCTCAGTTACAAAGATCCTGAATAGAGGCTGAACATCAGGATGAGACCTGTCCATCATGCCAGGATGCTGTGGGCAGGATAAACATCAGGATGAGACCTGTCCATCATGCTGGGATGCTGTGGGCAGGATGAACATCAGGATGAGACCTGTCCATCATGCCAGGATGCTGTGGGCAGGATAAACATCAGGATGAGACCTGTCCATCATGCCGGGATGCTGTGGGCAGGATAAACATCAGGATGAGACCTGTCCATCATGCTGGGATGCTGTGGGCAGGATGAACATCAGGATGAGACCTGTCTATCATGCCAGGATGCTGTGGGCAGGATGAACATCAGGATGAGACCTGTCCATCATGCCGGGATGCTGTGGGCAGGATAAACATCAGGATGAGACCTGTCCATCATGCCGGGATGCTGTGGGCAGGATGAACATCAGGATGAGACCTGTCCATCGTGCCGGGATGCTGTGGGCAGGATGAACATCAGGATGAGACCTGTCCATCATGCTGGGATGCTGTGGGCAGGATGAACATCAGGATGAGACCTGTCCATCATGCCGGGATGCTGTGGGCAGGATGAACATCAGGGTGCGACCTGTCCATCATGCTGGGATGCTGTGGGCAGGATGAACATCAGGATGAGACCTGTCCATCATGCTGGGGTGCTGTGGGCAGGATGAACATCAGGATGAGACCTGTCCATCATGCTGGGGTGCTGTGGGCAGGATGAACATCAGGATGAGACCTGTCCATCATGTCGGGATGCTGTGGGCAGGATGAACATCAGGATGAGACCTGTCCATCATGCCGGGATGCTGTGGGCAGGATGAACATCAGGATGAGACCTGTCTATCATGCCGGGATGCTGTGGGCAGGATGAACATCAGGATGAGACCTGTCCATCATGCCGGGGTGCTGTGGGCAGGATGAACATCAGGATGAGACCTGTCCATCATGCCGGGATGCTGTGGGCAGGATGAACATCAGGATGAGACCTGTCCATCATGCCGGGATGTTGTGGGCAGGATGAACATCAGGAAGAGACCTGTCCATCATGCCGGGGTGCTGTGGGCAGGATGAACATCAGGGTGAGACCTGTCCATCATGCCGGGATGCTGTGGGCAGGATGAACATCAGGGTGAGACCTGTCCATCATGCCGGGATGCTGTGGGCAGGATGAACATCAGGATGAGACCTGTCCATCATGCCGGGTTGCTGTGGGCAGGATGAACATCAGGATGAGACCTGTCCATCATGCTGCGATGCTGTGGGCAGGATGAACATCAGGATGAGACCTGTCCATCATGCTGGGATGCTGTGGGCAGGATGAACATCAGGATGAGACCTGTCCATCATGCTGGGATGCCGTGGGCGGGCCAGCTTCCAATGAACAAACAGATCTGAGTGGTCATAGAAGACAGAGGCCCTGGTTTCACTGCCACTGCAGTCCTCCTGTTCTGCTGTGCTGTTTCTGCCATAGTCCTTCCTGCTTGTAGAACATACTTTTTCTTGCTCCTCTCTTTCCTTCACTCTCCTTTTCTCCCCTTTACTTCACAAGTCACATTTCCCTGTCTCAGCCAAATCTTTGGCTGGGACACAAAGAACCTGACGCTGCTGTTTGGCAGCACCCCCACTGAGTACCTGTGTCCCCACATTCCTGCTGCTTTCCAAAGCGGCTCTGGAGGTTCACTATTGTGTTTTTATAAGGTGTGAACAATGTCACGGTGAATGCCACTGTCCAGTGCTATCCAAAGGAAAGGCAGGCTCGTAAAAATGTAACTGTACAGCTTCACCTACCTTATTTATCATCAGGTCTGGCACGGGGCAACCTTTGACTCTTCCCTAAGTCAAAGTAACCATGAAAGATAAAGGTTTGAACTGATTCAGGACAACACAGCTCAACTAAAGAAACAGAAAAGGTCTTCCAGAACTGCTCCAGAAAGAGGCAAGAATGATGGGATGGGTACATTCAAAGGCAAGAGGAGTATTCTGACAGAGTTGTGAGCAATGTGGTTTTCACTGTAAAAAATTTTAAAAATTTAAACATTTACCATACTTTTTTATTACGCCTCATAGTAAGAAATCCTTACCAACCAAAATATTAAAATATTAAAATTTATGTTGGAATCACAATATGCCCTGGATTCATGTTTATGGTTTTCTGTCTTGTTTTGGCTTCTTCAGAGTTATTTGGTCATAAGTCACTTACTTATCTTGAGGTCATTTTAGTTTATTTGTCTGTGAAATGGGAATCAAATTACTACTGCATTTTCTGCAGACACTGACTCCTAATCCATCACCTGGACAACTGCTTCTTGTTTTCAGAAATTACAGATGACCCTGGAGGGACTTAAATCCAGTGTCAGGAATCCCTAATTTCATGAGATGGTCCGGCTCCACAGATAGATCTGAGGAGGGGACCCCAAGACACACAGATGGGGTCAGGGTGAGTAACCGGTCATTGCCTTTTGCCCGTGGCCCAGTGGAAAGTCCCATAAGTCAATGAGAAACACCCTCAGGGATGCCCATTTCCAAACCTGACCCCGCAGAGAGCCCCACAGCTCAGCGTGCATTTTTGTTCCTAACATTGGCCCTTGTGGGTCTACTCTTCTGTTTCCACAGAATTGTTGCTCTTTTTTTTTTTTTTTTTTTTTTTTTTGTCTTTTTCCTTTTTATCGGTACCAGGGATCAAACTCACGACTGCCTGCTTGCAAGGCAGGCACTTATGCCGCTGAGCTAAATCCCCAGCCCCAGAATTGTTGCTCTTATTTGGAGGGATTCTTGCCTTTAGTTTTTTCCCTATATATCAACAATAATACTGATAATAGAAGTTGCTGATATATGTACAGTAATGATAATAATAAACTTATGTACCACTGCTATCGGATACAATGCTTTGTATAATCTTCCTTGAAGAAAGTACTGATTGGGAACCTACAGTGAAGATTGGCTTGCAATGTGCCTAAGACCTATTTCTAGTAAGTGAGGAGCCAGGGTTTGCATACAGGCAACCTGCTCCCAACCTCTCACTCCAAGCCTCTCTAATGGGCAACTTGTTTATTAATAATGAAAAATGCTATTCTTCATGTGGTTCTTTTGTGCCTGTTGCTATTTTAAAAAGTTTATGTGCCATGTTTTATTCATTTTTGGTAACAACTCTGTAAGAAAGGTTAGTGTTTCAGTTTTTCCCATGAAGAAACCAAGACTTGGAAGAGTCAAATACTTCACATAGATATGAAGTAGCAGAGTCAGTGTCTCTCAAACTCCTAAGTAACTTGTGCACAAAATTGGCTCAAGTTTGTGCTGTTTGCGTTCTCCAAACTGAATGGAAAATTCCAACCAAGTCATTTATGTCGTTTTTTGTAACCTTTCTTTCAAGTCCTATCAGGAAGAGATCTTTAAAGTAAAGAGAGACAAACATCTTTAATTCAAATATTTATGCTTAATTTATAGCTGGTAAGAAAATACTTTCTGGTGGGATGGATTGATATGACATAAACAAATGTTTGGGCTGGGTGTGGAGAGCCGTGGGCTGTGTCTGACTAGAGACTGCGGGAGGGTAATAAATCTTGAATTGGGCAGGCAAGAACCGGGGGAAGTAAGGTATGAGCAAACCGTGGGGGCACTCGTGGCCTGATTGGGAGTTGCAGGAAACTTTCTAGACAGTGAGGATTCACAGAGAGCTCTGCAAAGACCTGGGTCTCTGCTGACTTAGGGTGATGCCCACAATAGTAGTGGAGAGCATAAGTTGGAGGATTCAGTAAAAGATCATATGCTTCGCATAGAGCCCCCCACTATATATATATATATATATATATATATATATATATATATAACCACTTCAGGTTTATTATTAATCACAGTACCAAATTTCATGATAAAATTTAGAAGAAAAATTATGTAAAAAAATAATGATGAACAAAACACCAGTGTATGTAGACAATTATCTGAATGAATCTCACAGACAAAGCCGGGTGAAGGAAGAGAGGCACAGAACAGCACATGCGGGGTCCCTACCAAGAACAGGGAAGATAAACTGGTGGTAGAAGCCAGAATGGGTGACTTTATGGGAACAGATGGTATTGCTGACTTTAGAGGAGCGTGACTTTCCCATTGCATCATTAGACTTTGGCGGGATACCATGGCTTGTACACATGCACAGTTACATATGTGCCTACACATCTGTGTAGAAGTTATTGCATAGAGTCCATTGCACAGGTGCAGGTTTAACAAGAATATTTAAGAAGAGATTACTACAGGGTTCAGTTGGCTTTATTAGGAATTGTGAAAACTATCCAATAGGCAATTCCCCCTTTATTTTTCTCTTATTTGAAAAACAAAAAACAATCCAGTCTTATTTCTTCTTCTCCTACTTCCAGTTTTTTCCCTACTGGCTGGGTAGCCTGTCTGTGAGTCACTGGCTCTGTGGCACCGTGTTGGGATCCAGTGAGAGGCGGAGAAAGGAGAGAAGGCTTTGGAGGTGTCAGGGGAGGGCAGGAAATGAATCAGCCTCTCTGGTAAGGGAGAGCAGGCTGCCTTGCTCAGGGTGGCTCCCTTCCTCTCAGTGTGATTTCAACACAGCTTCCTTGTTTTTCTCTCTTCCACCAACACCATTTCCCACAAAATAACGAGGGGTGGTTTTCCAACTCTAAGCTGCTCTAACGTGTATGGAGAGCAGCAAAGGCTTTGCAGTAATTAGTGAGTATGAATGCAGTCACAGGAATGCATGTGAATGTGTAAATGGAAAACAAGCTGGTTTTCTTGTAGGATTTCCTAAGGGGGAAATCTCGGCTGGCAGATCAGTACCAGAGGCTCTGATAATTGTGATGGGGTCACACCCTGATAAAACTATTGATAAGCTGAAAATATTCTGAGTCAAAATGCACTGAATCCCTCTAGGCTACCGAGCACCTAGCTTAGCAGCACTGCGCACTGCAGAGCCATGGTTTTTTGCCTGGCCGTGTAGATCCCAAGCAGTCTCTACCGTGGGCATGATCCAGTCTACACATCAAGCCATGGCTAGGTTGTACCCTCTCAGTCAGAGGACATGTGTCCATGCCTTGGTCATCAAGGGGACGCAGGAAAGACACATACTCATTTGCCAAGAGAAACTCTACACAGAAGTCCTAGGAGAGCAGCGGCAGATGGATAGGACTTAATGGAGACGGAATGGCTCCCAGGAATGGCTGGGAGAGGAGGGAAGGCTGCTATATCAGAAGCTACTGTTCATATGTGTGACACTGCACAAGATGCTTCACACATCTTTATTTGTGAACTGATGTTAGCAAAGAAGCCATATCCCAGTAGGATTGAGTTTATCTATATAAAGTATTTAGAATAGACCCTGTAGTACTCATAGTGTGAAAGTGCTTATACCATCACTAATTTTTATTGTTATTTGTTTTAAGGGTCTCTTTGTATTGTCCAGATTGGCCTTGAACTCCTGCGCCTAACTGATTTTCCTGCCTCATTCTCCCAAGCAGCTGGGGTTACAGATATGTGCCACTGCATCCAGCCGGAAAGTTTCAAAACAATTTTATTTTAGAAATTATGCACACTATAGAAAACTGTTAAAAGATCTAATAAGGCAGTTTGGTCATTTCTAGAGGTAAGGTTGACATATGAAATCAGGAGTTCTTTTTCTAGTGGTAATAAATTTGAAAACATACTAGAAAAAAGATACGATGCAAAATACCATCAAAACCTGAGAAATAAAGGTAACAAAGGATGCACGTTGTTCATGGAGGACATTGCAAAAGTACAGAAAGTGCCTGATGGGTGGCTTTCGACTAGGTCGGAGGAGAAGGCATTGCAGATGGGGGGGAGGCATGAGGGGTGAAGACAGCTGCCGTGTGTCTCTGGGGAGGCATTTAGCACAGGCTGGGATACACCAACAGGGAGTGAGAGTAGGGCAGAACATTTATCCTGAGTAAGGTCATGGTTGGCCCTGAATGTCAGGCTACAGATTTTGTAATTAATTTAAGTAGCCAGGGACCACTGAAGAATTGTGAGCTGAGAACAGGGCTACACCAGCCAGCAAAACCAGGAGAAAAGAATGTGACCAAGAGCCTGAGGTTCCCCTGGCACTGGGGTCAGGTGAAAATGAATGGAAGGAGAAAGGAACCCTGTGCCAACAACTCCAGTCATTCTGTCTCCTTACCCATGAGTCCCTTCCTCTGAGTTAGCTACCTGTGGCTTTTTGAAAGTGCTCAGGCTCAGACTAAACAGGGTTGATTGGCACTTAGCATCCAAGTATTACAATAAGAAATAAATGCCACATTTGGAGTTCTCATTTTGAAAATACAGCAGTGCGATGGACACACAGTTCTGCTTAAAAACTTCTTGAAAAAAAAATAGGCGCTTTTGGAGGTAGCAATATGACGGAGTTCGTTAATAATTTTTAACTTAGTGGGGCAGAATGTAAAAGGTGGAGATAATGCAAAGACAGGATGGGAAAGAATCTGAAAATGTATAATACATAAGAGGTTATCTGATTTAATCCCTATGAAGATGTTGCAGAGTGGTTGATGTTATTCTCATTTCACAGAATATAAACTCAGCATCTAATTCTTCTTCACTGTTTGTTAACTGTACCATCCACAGTAAGTTACTTACCTTCTTTAAACGTCAGTTAGTAAACTGATTAACTAATAAATTGATTAAAATGGAGACAATGCAGGTACCCAAGACCCAGGGTTATTGCCTGGATCGCATATGGTAACACATATTAGATCCTTGGCCCAGTGCCTGGCTGGGCGTGCAAATGCATGCTAATTTAGCGTGAGCCAGGCACCGGACTGAGGTATTTAATAAATTCATCATTGTATTGATTTTCTCACAAACTTTATGGTAAGTGCTTAACAGCTATGGTTACTCTTCCAAGTTATAATAAGCTTTGTTACTACTTTAAGGTAGTTCAGAAAGATTATTTCATGTGCAAGATCAAGAAACTAATGCCTGGATCATGCATCTCTGTTCTTGCAAGTTCCTGGTCCTCTGTCCTGAGTCTCCTCACCTTCCGTGCCCTGAGACCTGCAGCTCCATGTTCCTCTCTGCCTTCCATGCCCTCTACTCCAGCCTCATCTTAACTTTCAATGCATGAGGTGCATGGGAGGGAGAGGAAACAGCTGATGAAAGAACGCGCATTAGAACAGTTTTACAACTGTAGCTGTGTCGTGCTCAGAGGACACGAAGAAGCTAAAGGACAGGAGAAGACAGGTTCATCCTTCTCGTCTACTTTACTAAATCCTGGTAGGGAAGGAGAACCCAGAAAGCACCTAGAAAGACAGATGAGGGTGATATAAAATATTTGACGAAGCGTCAGACAGAGAGATGGGATTGAGAAGGGCAAGGGGGGAATTTCTGAGGCAGGTGAGGGATAAAGATAAGGAACAGATGGAATGAGGAGGAGTAGACAGGCAGGAAGCCCGGGCGACAGGGCAGAATGCTGGGTGAGGGCCATGTGTGAGGTGGGAGGCTGGTCGGAAGGCATGATCTGGCCTCCTGCTGCTGGTTTCTAACTGCATTCTTACCAGAAGAGAAAAAGCAGGTGAGTCCCTGTCACCCAAGCGTGTTCTCTATGCTAATCTTTATCTCTTCCCAGTTACCCTGCTCACTTGTCCAAATAATCCCCACCTCAAACTTGCATGCTTAGAGCTTTTCTCTTCTGACTCATGAGGCCGTGAAGCATCATAATGCAGTTGACTTCTGCGGAGCTGTTTGTGGGGCTGTCCGGTTGCACTGTGAATAACAGTTCTTTTCTTGTTTGTTTCTCACCAGCCGGTGGGGCTTGCCATTCAGTAGCCAGGCAGAAACCTGAAATTAACACTAGTAATGTCTTAAGTTTGAACGAGGAAAGGAGAGGAAGGAAGTTTAAATTGTTAGATTTTTCCCCCCTTGTGGTAAGCTTTTTGGAAAAGAATTTAGGACAGGTAGAATTTTTGCATCAGTTTAAAAAAAGGAGGATGTGGAAGATAATGGCTCTGTTTCCAATTTATGATTCAGTCCTAGATAGAAGACAAATCTTAAAACTCAGGATTTGCCGGTGTGCATCCTATAAGATGTGTCTGAAATGAAATGCTAGCTTGTGGGAATAATTGCTTTTTTTATTATAAAAAAGCTTTCATTCTATTTTTGTGCGATTGAGTGACCTAAATTTTGTGTGTGTCAGTGGAAGATAGATACGTTCCTTTCTTCTCGGAGGCATTTAGAAACACGAGTATGAAAAATAAGACGTAGATGTCTAAACAGGTACATTTGACCCAAGTAAGATTCGCAGCCGCTTCATTTTCACTTTGTCACAATGTCTTTGAGGAAAAGCCAAGGGTTTTTTTTTTTTTTTTTTTAAAGAGAACAATCATTATTTTTGCATTGGTAGAGCCAAGAAGAAAAACACACCTGACCGTTCACTTTCGGGCGGACTGTTCTTTTTTTTTTTTTAATTTTATTTAAGGAGAAAAAGAAAAAAAACAGAAAAAGGATACAAGTTATACAGAATTTCAAAAAAAAAATAAACAGTAGCAAATCACTAGTTAATGGATTACATATTGTCATCTTAGAAACAGTTGTTCAAGTTATAAAATTAAAGCATATAAAGTGGACATTCAAACAGTGAGAGTGCAAACGTTCTTTTCAATGATCCAACAAAAATTCAGTAATATGGTAATCTATCTTATACGCTTAAACATACATGTAGTTATATCCTTTAGAGCACTTTCTTTTCCTCTCTTTTTTACAATGACAATTACACATTTTGGTTTTTATTACTCCCAAAGTTCTTATTACTTATTTTTTGAAGAGAATAAAACCAAATGTGACAAAACAAAACAGAGTCAGTCAAATCAAAAGGATGGACATAGTATATAATATAAAGAAAGAATCCAAGGTGATCAACAAACGTTACCATAATGCCTCTTGCTATCTTAAAAAGAATTGCCTAAATCCTCAGTTATAATAAAATTGAACAGTAAAGAACAAAACCAATAAAACCAAAACATTGGAGACATTACAGGACTTCAAAAGAAGATAATAGTCAAACCAGAATGGGCATCATAATGAATCTTATTGTATTCACAGTTGTTGCCTGTACTCTCAAACTTGATACTATCAAGCAAAACAGAATAGAGTAAAATCAGTCAAAACAAGATGGTGACAGCAATACAGGATTTCAAATCAAGTTAATAGGAAATCAAAGTTGGTTACTATAATATATCCTGCTATTTTTATTTATTTTTCCCTTAATTAAAAATATAGAAATTAAAAAATTAATAAAAAAGGAGAATGATATAAAAGAGGACATAACAACAAAATGGCACAGGTCAAAACATAACCATTTAAGCAAAATAGTGTTTCACCACAGGATATCCCGACATAAAAGTAGTTACCATAGTGTCTCTTTCCTTGAAATCTTTTGAGTATAACTTCATATACTGTAGCATCAAACATATCAAGACAATGTAAAACCATTCAAGAGAATGACAGTATTACAGGGTATTTAGAACCAACTAACAGAAAATGAACAATGGTTTCTGTATTATCTCCTTGTCTATAAAAGTTTTTGTTTATATTATCACATATAATAAAATCCAATAGATACAACCTATTAAGACCAATGGAGACAGAAGAACAAAAGCTTGATGGGACTTCAAAACAAGATGAAATTAAATCAGCACTAGCTATTACGATGTCTTGTTTTCTCCAAAACAGCTGTTCCTACCATCCAACCTTCTCTGCCTCATTTCTGTTGAGCTGTTTTTCTGTCATTAGTTGTCAGTTTGTCTTCTTCATTTTGCTTTCTGCTCCATTCATTACGGCCTCTCTGCCACTGTTTCTGGAATCTTGGTATTTTTCTCTTTTAGAATGCCCTGCAGTAATCTCTGTAGAGTTGAATTGGTGGTTGCAAATTCCCCTAGTTCCTCTTTATCCTGGAAGCACCTTGTTTCTCCATTAATTTCTAGGGACAATTGTGCAGGATATATCAGTCTTGGCTGGAGGTTATTGTCTTTCGAAGCTTGAATTATTTCCCCCCATGTTCTTCGTGATTTGATAGTTTGTGCTGAGAAGTCTGCTGTAATTCTGATGGGTGTTCCCTTGTAAGTGATCTGTTTCTTTTCTCTGATGGCTTTTAATATTCTGTTCTTATATTGGATTTCTGGAATTTTGATTATTATATGCCTGGGTGTAGTTCTGTTTTGGTTGTATGTGGTCGGGGTCCTGTATGACTCATAAATCTGAGTATCTTTACCTTTTCCCATATTAGGGAAGTTCTCCTTGATTATTTCTGTGAATAGCCTTTGTAGTTCATTTGTTTGTATCCCTGCTTCTTCCTTTACATTCTTAACTCTTAAGTTATAGATCCTCTTATCATCTTCTAGCCTTTGTATTGTTACTGTTTGTGTCATTATTTTTAAGAAGTTTTCCTTTTCATGCTCCCACATTACAAATCTGTTCTCCAGTTCAGATAATCTATCCTTAGTTTCTTTCAAGCTGTTATGCCAGCTTTTGATAGAGTTTTTAGTTTCCTGGTAATCTCTTTGAACCTGCTTAATGTATTCTACATTTTTTCTATTTTCTCCACCAAACAATTCTCCCCTTTTTTTCTGTTCTTCCATTCCACCATCTGTTTTTTCTTAGGAGGTGCTTAGCATTTCTTTAACTATTCTACTTATATCTTGCTTTGCTTGGTTAAATACTTCACTTTTGAACTTGTCTATGAGGTCACAGAGATATCGCTTTATGTCTATTGGTGCCGTGCCTGATATTGCATGTTTTCTGTCCTCATTCTCCTTTGCATTTACCTTTCCTGGATCAGTGATCTCAGGATTGGGGCTGAGGATCCTTTCTTATTGCTCCCTCTTTCCATACTTTTTGGTCCTTCCAGACAAGCAGATATAGGAGGCCCAGTTTCTTTCTTTGTCCGTTACAGTTTGTTTGAATCACACTGGTTAGGTATTCCTGCCCACTGAAGTGTACTAGGGAGACATGGACCTGGGAAGCCTATGCTGGGCCCGCCCCTCCAGGTCAGTCAACCTTCTGAAGGCTTCACTGCATTAGGGTGCACTGCCAGGTGCAGGGACCTGGTTTGAGCTAGCCTACTGGGTCTTAGTGCACGGTATCACCCAGGTCAAGTGCTCCCCACCAATCCTGCTTAGGAGGGGAATATGTGACTGAAGTCACTGCAGCGTCCTGTTCCGGCTAGTCTGCCTGGTCCCAGAATATCCTCTGTTGGAGCCTCCTAGTCTATGGAAGGGTCCCCGTTTCTCTCACTGCAGGTCAATGCAGGGCTCTCCTCCAGCTCTGCTCTCAACTCGGTTCGCTGATTCCTGCTCTCAGAGCTTTTGCGTCTCTATTCCTGCTGTGCCAAGTCAGATGGGTGGACTGTTTAGTATCTGCTAAGAAATCTTCCTATGACTAAAAATATACATTTAGAGAAAATCTGGGCCCATGCTTAACAGTTCTTTTAAAGAAAATATGTTTTCCTGTAATTGTTTTTGGTGATACGTACATTCATGTTAATGAACTCCTTCTTATTGTTCTGCTAGTTGTTTAGATTTCTTGTTTCTCTTTTTAAAAATCTCATCACTTGACATACAAAAGTTGATTAACTCCCAACAACCACACAAAGCCTGGCATGATTATCCTCATCGCGCTGTTCATGGAAATGAGCTTCAGAGGATGACTGAAGACTGGAACATGGATTTGAATCCAGGGCTCTCTAACTCCACGCTACAGGTTCTCATTATTGTCTTCAATCTGGGTTTCCCCAAAATAGTTACGAGTAAATAGTTGAATCATTACTGACCGTTTGTTCATTGTAAAAATGATAGGAACATTTTAAGATAGAAAAAAATGATGTAAATCTCTTCAAGGTGCCTTCAAGAATCTTCTGTTCCACAGGCAAATATGGTCGAGGACCCCATTAGCATGACTACAGCAATCTAGTAATTTTGTCAAACTCACTTTTTCTTAGTAGTTCTATTGACTGTTGTTGGTCTCCTTGGTCACTTTCCATACCTCAGCAGTTACCATTGTTCTCCCGTCCTCTTTTAGATTTTCCCCAATTAATGGACACAAGACCCTTTTTTATTCTCCCAAAGCATAACTACCGTTCAGTAACTACCATTTTCAAAAGGTTCATGAATTACAGAAGGAAAGTATAATGCACTAAAGAAAGAAAATCATGAACCTCTACACCTGAGGGTAATAGATTGACATCCAAGGTATTTGTAACGTCTACTAGCTGCATGCCTCCACAGAGGGCCATGTACTCTTCCAAGTGGGCACATTTCTATTCCCGGAACCAGACTGCCCACTCCCATGGGAATGTGACCATCCATGCCCACCCATTTATGCCACTTATCTTCACCATAATCACTGCTGAGCTGCAGTGCTCACACCAAAGACTGACTCCACAGAGATTCTGCGGGCCGGCTGGCTCCTCACTGCAGCAGAAGGTGTGGTATACATTCTTGCACCACCAAAAGAGCCATGAAGTTTTGAGCCAAACCCAATATTTTTCCAAAGAGAAAGACTCCCACCCACATAGCGGAAAAGAAAACTAAAGATACATTTTTCACAGTTCTCCTGCTTTAAAAGTACACAAATACTGAGTTTCTGTTTCCAAGAATGTCAATCCCCAAACATGACTGAAAGTCTGGTTTTCTTCACTATTCCTTTTGGCAAAGTTTATACCTTAGCCATAGCGGATTAAGAAATATGTAAGTTTTTTTTGTTTGCTTTTTGCTTTGAATAAATGAGATTATTTCTTAGTATTTTTTCAAATTATAGTGTGGACTAAAGTAAGTGGGAGGTGTGAAACATTTTCCCTCAGTGGGTGCTTTACAGATTTTTGAACTCTGCCACATATAGAATTACTGAAATGCTTCTAAGTATTGCCGTTAACCTGGTCTTTGGGATTTCTCAAGAACTAGTTCATTTAGTTGGTTAGAACACTGCAGTCTCAAAACTAGTGTCTGAGTAACTTGGGAATGCCCAGGCTTAGCTCCATGGACCAACCACAGATCCTCCTTTTAAACTTTTTAAATTGATGGCATTATAGTTGGCCTTCCTGGATTAAAACCAGTTGCTTTTTATATGACCTTGAACCAGTTAGTTTATCTCTACTTCAATATTCTGGTTTTCTCATTGACTACAATTGTAATGCCTTCCTCACAGAACTGCTGCCAGGAATTAAAAGGACAATTAGCATATGTCCCTTGCCCCACGGCTGGTGCGCAGCTCTCTCTCAATCTGAGTTAACTGTGACTGCCGGTATGGACAGTCCTCGTGTCCCCTGACCATGCCACTGTTGCTCACCCTTTTAGAAACAGGGAATTGCTAGGTGATTGAATACGATATCCGCAGGCGAGTGAGTTTGGAAAGGGATCTTGCTTCAGCTACTTGAGAGCTGTTTGGCTTTAGGTAAATTATCCAGCTTCCCAGTGCCTCAGTTTAATCCTCTGCAAAATGCCTGAGAACGGCACCAGCCTTGCAGAATGTTTCCAGGATAACAAGGCAATCCATGCAAAGAACCGCGCACAATACCTGGTGTAGAATAAGCGGTCCAACACTAGCAGCTTCTCGTTCATTCACTCAGTTTACTCTCTTACATTACTGCTGCTGTCCCCTGACTTTTACTTCCCTGAACAGTGCCAAGGTCCTCAAAGCATCCTCTCCCCCAGGTGTAGGTAGCGTCTAAACAATGCAGGGCTGCAGGACACTGACAGGTCAAGAAGTCAAAGGTTTCTAGCTATGATTCTCTGAAAAATATTTTGCTTTAACCAAAAGTGTCAAGTTTAAACCACAGGGACATTCTCAAGGAGGGTGCAGGGGAGCGCTCCTGAATGTCCACACAGAACGCTGTTCTCACCTGAAGGATGGGTTTCCTGGCCCTCCTGGGTCTAGGCAGCTCTGAGTCACAGCCACCTCACCTCCTCTCCCAGGCCCAAGGCCACTTCCTGAGGCCAGGGAAATTCTCCTTCCACAGCTCCTCAGCATGCAGGGAGCCTCTTGTCCTATAGCTGCACCGGAAGGAATGCGGCGTCCTAAAAACAACTGTGGCGCAGTTCTCTGGGGATTTGGCTCTTGGCCTCGATGCCTCCCTTGACTCACAGCTGACCCTGGGCGAGTCAGTACTTTTTGCTGCTTCTGTTCCCTCAGGATGGAGAGAATAATGTTCACCTTTCCAGCGAAGATGAAACAGGTGCAGAAACCACTTGAAGGTCTCTACCTATTCACAGTATTGTTATTTCCCTATTTAACAGGCTTTAGTGATTCTGGTTAGAAAAAACAAGGGTTTACACTACAAACCCTGAGATCTAGCTCTATTGCTGGCTCCTGCTTACTTTGTGGCTACAGGTGTAAATCCTTTACCTTCCCCAGTCCAGGATTTTTCACTGATAAAATTAATGTGCTAGTGATTACCTCGGAAGGTGTGGTATCCAGTGAAATGAGACTTCTGCAAAAGCCTGCCTCACCTACCCTGGTTGGGGATGGAAGTCCACGTTCAGAATCCTCACAGACTCTCTAATGACACCACAGGAAAAGGTGGTTAGGGGACTTTTACCAGCTGGTGGGGTTGAGTCTCTAGGGTCTCTGCGTGGCTTTCTCTGAGACAAGCTGAACTGTGTCTCCTTACAGTCTGGGACTTGACCATGGTAAAGCTCTGATTAACAGATACAACTTCCATGAACAATCCAATGCATTGTTCTCTTTGAAGGTAATTGCTGGCAGTGATATACTACATTGGAGTAGCCAAGCGAGGGAAATAATGGGTTTTCTTCCTTTTGAAACACGTTGGAGGGACACAGAGCACAGAGTGGAAGAGGAAAGGAGGACCTGGGGAAGGATGTGGTAAGGCGGTGCGACCCAAGCAAACTCCAGAGGAAGGAGATGACAAATACCACATTGTGACTGTCCACAAGAACACCCCTGTGTCTGGGCCAAAGATTATATGTTTGTACGGGAGCCATGTACGAGCTCCTTTTTGAGTTCAAAACATTTAGAAAGCTAAAGAGGACTGTCAGCTCCTTCCAACCAAATTACAGCTTTTACTCTGCCCAAGAAGCTGCTTGTAAGTATGTTTTCCATACCATGTGGCTCCTGTTCTTGCTGTCACCTCAAATTGTTGGTAGAGGCTGGGAAGCCAGGCTCCTGTCATTTAGCGAACCTGTGGCTGTTGCTTGGGAACGTTCAAGCCTCCTAAAATTAGCCTCTTCCTGTGGATCCTCACTGTTAGTCAGGAGTCTTCTGCGATGCCCTTAAGCAGTCTTTTTCTGTTTTTAACTGCTTGATTTTGGAGAATTTCAAATATACAGGAATATAGAGTATGGGGCAATGATCTCTCCTGCCCACTTGATCGGATTTGGTTAACAAATAACCTTTGCCAAGGATTGTTTCCTTCATGTTTATGATTCCTGCTTCTCCCACCCAGGTTACTGTAAGTCTCAGGAATTGTGTCATTTTGTAACAGGGATCCTTTAAAACCTGGGGGCTTTAAAGAAACACCTGGTCTGTGTCCTAACTGACCGCATTTGGTATTTCTAACCTATTTCTTTCAGCTGTCTTCTTCCTGCTTTAACTCATGCTGGCAAGAGAAGCAGTCAAGCCCTGGCATTCGCAGAAAGATCTCGAAATCAGTCTTGTACAGCTTGCACTGACAGCCTGGCCTGTAGGACCCCGCAGCCTGAGCACATATGCTAGGCACACGCACACTTTTGGTTTCTGCTTTCACCCTTTCTCTGGGTGACCCTGCAGCTGCTATCAGATTAGGGAAGACAACGTTCTGCATCAGGTGCCTTCCTGCTTAGACCATAGCAAAAAAACTTTCTTATTTGCTTGATCATTCTTTTCAGATGGCTGGAGCTAACATCTCCAGATTCAGATTTCTGGCCTAGGACTCCGGCAACAATTTCATGTGTATAGATCTTACTGTGCATTTCTAAATGATAAGAAACCATAAATACTGTCATGCTTGAGACAATTAATGAAACAATTTAGCTTCATTAATTGTCCAGCTGGTATTAAATTTCCTCAGCTGTCTTACATTCTACTCGAATAGTCTATTTATTTGAATCAGGACCTAATTACTGTCCATGCACCTCTGCAAATCTCTTTTAATCTGTAAGGTTTTTTTCTTTCCCTACCTATAGTTTGTTGAAAAAAAAGATCAGATTTTCCTCATGTCATCTAATTATAATGGCTAATAGTTTTCTGTTTGAATTGGCAGCTAGCTCCAGTGGTTCATCTATAACAAGGAAACACTATTTCAAAGGTGACTTTGTGTACTTTCATCAAAAGGCACTCAATGTCTGCCTAGCCTCCTTCCCTTTGTGACTTGAAGGTGTTTATGACAATCATCTAGATTTATTAATTCATAAGGCTTGCAAAATGGTGATATTATATTGTTTTCATTGACTTTTAATTGCACTTTGGGAACTGAATGACTTACATTCTTTTCCTCCCTGTCTAAGAAGAGCCAAGCGCCTCTTCATATTTCCTTAGTCTCTCAAGAATCCTGAAGTTTTCACAGCTCTTCAAATACAACTTTGAATTAATATTTCTGGATTTTTGCCAGTCAGCTTTTTGAAGCTTCCACACAAGCTTAGAATTAATGGGATGCGTTCATGTAATCTAAGAAGCAAAAGAATGTATTTCTTGTTAATAATGAAGTACAATAATATTTTAAACTCAGGAAAGTTTATGAATTAAGTCAACTAGTAAGCACCCTTAGAAGTCCAGCTTGACTTGCCTATAAGTATCATGGTCACAGCCACCATCCCCACTCCAGGAGACCCTGGCTGTCACCCCCGACCCTGATGTTCCTGGGTCGGTAGTTTTGGAGTACCCTACGCCTAGGTTACTTCTGACTGTGGCAGCCCACCTGGAAACTCCTTCCTGCTTGGGCTGTGGAGTGCCCTATGCTGTGCCTCTCACACTTTCTGCCCTCCTCTTTGTTGGTCTCTTGCCACGCCCACCCCCAGAGGCCTGAACTCACACAGTCAGCTTCCAGAGACACCAGGACAACTAAGTGAGGCCTCGTGAGAGAAAACTGTCACCCAATCTTATTCATACAAGGGGCCACTGGGCCACTTTCATGAACTAAATGTCCATACATCCCCCCTCAGAGGGCACAGTGTCAGCTTGGCTTTTATGGCCAGGTAAAAAATTTTATTTCTATGAATTGTGTTCAATTCTACAGTGTAATAAAGATACATATTTTTATGTTGAAGTAAAAAGTAGAATGAAACAATAGTCATGAATGGTTTTGACGAGGTGGGTTTTATGTGAGTTCTCTATATCTGTAGGGATGTTTAATTTACACAAAGTATCCTATAGCTGCAGCTATTAAATTATGAGGGATAGTCTCACTGTACTGCTGAACACAATTAACCAAGGACAATAGGTAGCAATTAGGAACTTAATCTCTTTGGATCAATGATGCTTGTAATTGAAAGGGAGCTCAATTCCTGGGTCAGCGCACGATACCATGGAAGACATATGAGGACCAATTCCTTGTTGTAGGGTGTGCTCAGAACCAACTGGGCGAGGTGCAGAGGCCTGAGCTAGGCTTGAATACACTGAGGTGGATGTGAAATGAGGCTGGCTTTCCGGGGTAGATCGCACTGATGACAAGAGTGCCGGGCCAAGGTTTGCTGACTACCTTCATTGGGCAAATGCACATAAGGTTAGAAAGACGCGCCTGGACGTTGAAAGTCTGCTGTGAGGGTGTAGACTACATTGTACAGGCAATAAGAAATGACTGAAAACACACACGACTGACCAGTGAAGGACAGACTCACTGAACTGTGTGGAGTCAAGAGTAAGCTCCAGTGACCGGTGTAGAAGCTACAGATGTGAAACTGAACTCTCGCTGCACCCCAAAATGTCCCCCTTTGAACTTCAACCTGAGCTTTCCACAGCCACCTGCAGAGGGAAGACAGTGAGGAGGGAGCCCTGGCCTTTGGCTGTCACACTCACTGGCTGTTTTAATGAACTCAGTTCTGTCACTCAGCACCCACTCACTTTCCACTGGAGAAAGAAGAGATATCAGCTGATCATTTTACTCATCAGAGTGATGGTGTTAGGTTTCCACCTTCCTAATTAAATTCTCCAGTCTGCTGTGAAAATAGCAGGAAGCCAGCTATATTTAGCAGAGGAAAGAGCAACAAGTCTATGCAGCATGCAGAGAAGGGGAAAATAGAAGTACCATCAGGTCTTGTGACAAGTGTAATCAACAGCATTGCTTACAATTTTCCATATTTTGTAACTGGAAAAAGCAGTCTTTTTTTGAAGGCCAAAGTAACATTTACAGATTCCTTCACTCTTATGTCTAGATAAATTTATTCAATGAGCAGACTATTTTAGGTTTCAAATGAATATTATTTCAAAACCTAAATCATTGAAAAATATAATCGTGCTCTTATTTGCAGCTCTCTTTCTGATTGAAATCATGGCAGAACTAGAAAGGGTCATAATAAGTATTTTTAGTCATTTCCTAGAGGACTTCAGCTCTTACAGTACTGTATTAAAGTCTGTGCATTTCTGAGGGTCCCCTCACCTGCATCTTCAATCAAGTTATGTTTTCAGTTTTAGCCCACATCACTTTATGGAATTTGGAATACAGCATCTCCTCTTACAAGGCCACTCTTTAAATCAGGTGGACAGCATTCATCCCCACATATTAACTGGTGAGTATTTGAAACCACTGTCAACCTCCGTGGTTTTAGAAAGAAGGCAAGTTCATTGCCTTCATCCTCGCCTAGATACAGACTTGTAGCTAGTGGAGGTTCAGGTACCAGCAGAATAGCTTTAATGGGCTGAGTCCTACTCTTACGGGATAGTGGGTGCTGTGGGCTTTTTCCCAGGTTCCTGGCATCTCAAATGAACAGTTGGGTAAGGCCCACAGAAGACAGCAAGCATATACACACTTACTGAAGGCAGCAAAGGATTGTGCTCTACCTGGTGAGAGAGGGCCAGAGGAAAAGTCTCACGGCGGCTCTGAGAATAAAGCAAAAGGGGTGTTCACTATCAAATATGCATGGACTGACCTTAACCTCATGCAAATGAGGAATTAGGACATTTATTCCCCCAAAATCTCACTTGGCCGGATGTAAACAAAGTGTGAGAAACAGTGTCTTTTGGTTGGCTGTGCCCACACGTAAATGAAGGATTAAGAATACTATTTTCTGATTGGTCCTTCAAACAGCACCAGATTCAAATGTAGGATTGAGACTGTTGCTTTCTGGTTGGTTCAGTGCTCAGTGCACAGGAGTCATAAACCTGGGGTCATTTTAGGTCCTGTTTTGCTCATGTTTTCTCTTTTTGGGAAACATCTCACTCAACCTATTAGCCTTGGGCGATTAGGACCTTTGGCATATTCTGCCCAGTTGTCTGTCGAGTTCCACAGCCCAAATCTCCTATCTCACTACAGTTTTGACGTGCTGCCCTGCTTTGGCTTCATAGTGAACCGATGATCATTCCATCTCCTAAATTTTCAGGTTTGGGGCGCATAGTTCCCTTTCTGTCAGTGAGGCAGCACTGTTTTGAGGTCTTTCTAGGGACCCCTTTGTGCCAGGGGCCTGTGTTCTAACACGCCTGTTTACTTCTTGCAGTGTGAACTCACAGGAGACTCACACAGGTGCGCTCTCTTACACCGTCTAGGGTTGCTCTTCTTCCTTTATTTGTGGTTTTGCCCTGAGTTTCCAAAAATGAATAGCTAAACTTTAAACAAAGAACTGAAAGACTCCATATTTAGTTCAAGGCCAGCTAATTATTAGTGGATGAGTTTGTCTAGGTATTAATATTTTTAAAGATGCTTCAGAATAATTTTATATATACACACATCCTATATTTAACTGCCAACCGTCCTCCCTAGCACTGGATTTGTTATTTTTTTTAAATCATTTCCTCTTTGGTGGGCTGATGTGGTGTCAACTGCAGGAAGCTCCCTGAAAGCTTGCTCAAAGGCTAAATTGAAAAATCAATAAAGTAATGCTGATGAGTTCCATGCTCCTTAGTATTCTTGTCAAGGCTCCAGATAACTCTAGGGGGTAATCATTCATAGGAAATCTTCTTCCCAATAATATAAAACTCAGGTCATTCTTTAAGACTCTTCTCTTTTAAAAACCTTGGCAGAAAGAGTTGGAATATGTCTCAAATCTTATAATAGATTTAAATTATGTTTGTGTACTAACCAGTAATGCCAGTGTTCATTTTAATATGCAAACCTTGGACTTCCTTTGTAACATCTTTTAGTGTTCGCATAGTTATAATTGGGTGTTTTGAACTGTCCACCAGGGAAAGTTTGTGTCATAATCTAACGTGTGTAACTCAAATCCTAAATACACAACCACTATATTTAAAAAGGGAGGGAATTCTGCGGGTCCTAAATAGATGCCAGTGTGGCATCCTCAGACTATAAAGTATATAATTCTTTGCCAATTTGTAAAGAACAGAAGTCACCAGGATTTTCAAACATGCCATTGCCTTGTTATGCCCTATGCCCAGCCAAGGGTTGAGTCCATAGTGAAAGCAGAGTACTCAGTAAACTGGAACTAACACTCCCAGCAGGGGTGACCCTGACTTACTTGTGCTGGTCCACTCAGGAGGCTGGAAAGCGGAGGTGTTGAGCCCCAAACTTCAGTTTTAAAAGCTCCCTCTGCTCATGTTCGCACTCAGAAATCTCCACTACTCTTGCACAATTAGCTCTGCATTGATGATACAGCTAAATTCCACATCACCACTCCTGTTTTCTCAGGATAGTATTTATTTCTTGCTTTATTGGTTAGTTCATCTATACTTGACTTCTTCTTCTGGGAGAGGTTGAATTCCTGAGCATTTTAATTCACATATCCCATCATTTCTGAGTAAATGCCCATCAACGGGTAAATGATTTTACTTTATTTGGAATTATACTAAAATGTAATCACAAAATGCAGCAAAATTTAAATTTTTAAAATTTACTACAGTAAAGGACACATTGCCATTAAACCTTCTTAAAATACTCCAATAGCTTTGAGCACACAGCACTGGTACCACTTTCTGAAGCAGCTCTGCAGTGTCTTTGGTTGAGCTGTCATGGCTGCTCTGACAGCCTAAATCGATTCAGAGCGTCTCTATTGTGCGGCCGTTTTGACTTTGAGGAAGAGCCAGGAGCTGCATGTAACCAGGTCTGCTAAATGAGGTGGGTGGGGACACCCTGCAAAGTATTCAGCAACTGTCTTTCTGTTGAAAGACATTCATGAAAGAAGACCTCCAGAGCTGCTTCGGAAAGGGGCAGGAATGGGGGAATAAGCCTGTTTGAGGTGTGAGTGTCTACTGAGGGGGATTGATGCAAATGCATTTTTATGTATCTTAAAAACTTTTCAACATTCATTGCATATTCTAAGCATGCCCATGCAGGCAACATATTTCTGGAATTTGTGTTGGGGTGGCTACTGTGATGCCTGATTTGACTCAAAATGTTTACAACAGTATCTGTGAAATACAAATATTGATATGGATTCTCATCCACCTAATTCACCGGTCCTGGTACCTGGCAACTTCTGGCTTTTCTCCAAAGTCGGAAGGACTATGAAACAGAAATGCTTTGAATCTATTCAGGACATCAAAGCAGCCATGACAGTGCAACCAAAGAAACACAAAGAAAGGACTTTCAGAAAGTGGCAAGAATGATGGGGTTTGTGTGTTCTCAACGAGGGGAGGAGGTTGAGTTAACTAATGGCATGGTTTTTATTGTAATTTTTTAAATGAACATTCACTCTATTTCATGATCACACTTTATACAGAGGATATTGATGTCACCATCAGTTTTCTTCTTATTATTTGTTTAAAATGCTTTATTAAAAACATTTTTGGAATAATACAGTGTTATTATTTTCCTGTAGGGGATAATATCATTGTACCTCTAAGTGTAGTCATGCACGGTCTCATGATCACAGCAAACTGTTACTGGTTTCCTATATCAGCTTGGAACACCACTTCATGATGGATGAGCACAAAGCAAGTCACGGGTACTTGTTTACATAAGACATTTTCACTCTAAGTGGCACTTTGGAAAACACTATAATTTTATGATATAGGGTTCTTATACTCATGTTAAGTTCCTGTTTGGGAAAACTTCCGTATCACTGTAATGAAAACTAGATCTTCTAAGATAAATTTCAATCACTGTTGGAAGTATTAATTCAAAGTCACATATAACACACACCTGTTACCCCAACATTTGGGAGGCTGAGGCAGGAGGTACCTATTACATGTGCCACGAGTTCAAGCACATGTAATAGGTACCAGGCCAACCTGAACTGTACACTGAGATCTTGTCTCAAACCCTTCCAAACAAAACGAAACAAAACAAAACAAAAACAACAAAGTCATACATAAGTTTTCCCTCTTGTGAATTCTCCAACTTATGTAATATTATACTTTTTTATACTTTTTTATATATATTATACATCATATTTGGCAAAATGATAGCTACATGTAAACTTAGTAAGGCTTGAAATTCCTCTAAACTCAGGTCTGGGCCAGCTGTCATATATTGAAAAGAAGAAGTTTGTACTCAAAAGTTTTCTTGACAATTACACAGCAAAGAAGGCTTACAGGGATATAACAATTATTGAATAGAATAGAATACAAAATTATGTAATATATAAAGTACTTAGTAAAATTCGAGTCTTATATTTTATGTTCTTCAACTTTCTCCAAGGGTGTCTTAATTAATTTTCCCATTGCTGAGACAAAATGCCTGACACCTGGAACTAAAAGAGGAAAGGTTTATTTAGCTCACACTTTGTGGAGGTTTTAGTCTATAATCAGCTGACTCCAAGGCAGGGTGGCATGGCAGAGGGGCAACAATTTACGGTAGACAGAGGTAGCAAAGCAACAAGGAAACACAATAAAAATTAGAAGAAAAAGAGAAGGGACATGCCTCTATCTGTCCCTTATAGCAGGCTATCCACCCTAGGGCAGATGTAGGACTCACATCCTCAGTCCCAGCTTTGGATCACAGATCAATCACAAACTACCTTCAGCCAACTCTGAAAAAGCCCTGGGGCCACAGGAGGCTTTGGGATGACATCTAGACACAAACCATAACAAAGGGACTCAAAAAGTGAATAATAAGAGCCAAAAATTATTAACATTTATCATGTTGTATGTTGGAATTATTTATATATTTCCCTATAACAATCTTTGCAGGTCAGTGCAATATGAGGGCTTCTGTCGGAAAGAAGAGAAAACCCATGTCTAGAGGCTAAATCACTTGTTCAATACCCACATCTCTTTGAGCTCAAAAGCTGGGTCTGGCATCATGCCTGACCATGATTGTCAATCTCTATCCTTTGCTCTACAGACTTCAGATCGCACCCTGCCACTGAGTCATGAGAACACCTTCGTAGGCCAAAGGTACAACTTTCAGAAGTGAAATGAAGTAAAAGTTGGCAGACTGCATTCCCATAACACAGTTTCACAAAACCCTGGCTCATGAGCGTGTTTAGGAGGAGTGTGTCACACTGTGAAATGTGCCCGACAGTGGAGACCCCTTTGAAAGGTCCAGCTCATTGTATTCCCTCTCTCAGGAACCTTAACCAGGCTCATGGAGGAATTTGATTTTCTAGTGAACAGATGGAGACTTAGGGACCTGAGATGAGGCAGGGCTATTTATTAACATAAAGAATACACAGAACTGGGTGTTCAGCTTAGCTTTCTTGGATGGCAGTAACATGAAAGGTATAATTCGAGGTGCTGTGGTAAATTTGAAGATATTAAAGATGCTCTTAGCCCCTCCCCAAAGCTTTCTGTCTAGAAGAATAAGTAGTGTTACTGGGGAGACCTGTGGGCAAGAGAGGCAACTGGGACACAGTGGGTGTCCTCTAAAAGACCTTGCATTTCAGCTCACCTCCCTGCCACTCCCTGGTGCCCGAGTGAGCTTGCATCGGCTTTGCAGGGTGAGTGTTTCCTAGACAGGAAGAAACCCAGATGAGCTGGCTTCATTTGACACCCAGGGCTAAGGTATCAAAGACTCAGGTGTTTCCTGGGTGCAGGAGGTGGCTTTCCAGTGAAGTGATGAGGGCAGCAGTTACCAGGGTGAAGGAAGAAGAGGAAAGCTAAGGAGGAGACCAGACTGCACAGCTGTGCTTAGGGTTTACAGCAGAGACGGCGATGTACTCAAGGGGAAAACACCGCTCCAACTGCTCTTCATTGCTTCTCTGTCTGTCTATCCTGCCTGTGTTGATGATCAGGCTTCTTCCCTGGGCCAGTTTCATCTCCCCCAACCCTAGTGGTGAAGACTGGTTCTTACGGAGGAAAAAATGTACCCTTGCTTTGTATAAGCCCCAGCTATGCATACTGTACATCAGAACATGGATGTTTAATGCCTTTGGAAGGTTACACCTAACAGGACTCCTTTGGGCCGGCAGTAATAAAAAGAAAGCTGAGAAATGCTGATGTAGACCAGGTTAATGAGAAGGGCAAGACCTGGGAGAATACAGGTAGTAGAATGTTTAGACTTGGTATACATGGGAACAATTAAGAGAGTCAGGAAGGAAGGAGCTGGCAGGTCTGTTTCTCCGAAGAGGTTGTAGGGACAGCATCAAGACCTGTGCGAACTTTGGAGAGAGGGACACGCAATGCAGGAGTCATGGGGTAAAGAAGCTGGAAATAAATTGCTGTGGACTGACTGTGAAGAGAATTCTTGCTGGCATAGGTCAAAAGTGTTGGGTGAGGGTTAGGATTCCACTTTGTTATTCTTGACTTCTGAAGGTTAGTGGCAGCATCGAATCCATGCTTTTAGGTGAACAATCTGCATTTTGTCCATGTCACGTAAAATGTCATACGAATATAGCTATCATAGGGTTCTTTAATACACCTCCAGTAATATAACTCCCCAAAGCCATGCTATTAAGAAACCATTGCAAGTGACTCTTTGAAAGCAGCACTTAAAGTGTCTGAGTCTCATAAACCCTGGAATTTACCTGGGTCACGGAGTCTGTTTAATTCTTCCGGTCTGGTCTAAGGGAATTAGTTTTGGTTCTTCAGTGTGCCTCAAGATGCATTAAAATCACACTGTGTGGCTTTGAACACTCATCGACACGAATCCCAACCATCCAGGAGAGCCAAAATACCTAGGGTCAGAATGTCTGTAAAGGACCCAGGTGTGCTAAGTATTCCCTTGGCTTTAGGAAGGAACTGTGCCTCCTAATGGTGTAGCATAGAGAAGTGATTCTTCAGTGATCATAACAGGCTGATGCCATTCTTAGGAAATTAGGAGATATCGCGTTGCTTCATTCAGTAGCTTAGAATAATAGGACCCTTCTTCAAATTAACAATAATGCAGTCTATTTTGCACTCGGAAATCTATACAAAAATCACACTTTGTGTTGTGAATAGTCTTTTGGTTACCAAAGAAGCTTAGAGCACTGTAATAAAGTAGGAGGTTTTTTGTTAAATGAAATGCAATACAAATTCCAAATTTGACATCTCAAAAATAATGCTAGAATGCTTAGGCCAGAAAAGCATCAAAGTTTTACACTAAACTTAGAGCACAGATATTTCAGTTCACTTAAGAAGGAATGGTTTGCCAATGATAAATATCTGATTCAATCCAATCAATTGTAGAAGTTAGAAAAGCAAAGCCTTGCTGGACATTTTTAATGCAGTGTGGTGGAATACTTCTCTAATGCCCAAAAGGCGAAATCTGAGTGCTACGAAAGGGTTGAGGGATAGCAGAGAGAAAAAGAAGAAAAATAATGCTCAAGGGCAGGCAGACACTTCCCAGAGGTAGTCTGGAAACACTCCAAATTTTGTAGTTAAAAATAAACCATGCTTTCTGTAAGTTTCTTTTTCCCCGTTGTGAGTTGTCCGATGTGATCATGACCTTGTCAGCAAATTCTATTTATGCTGTGACTGGAAAGCCTCTATCTCATGCCCACTTTGGGGAAAATTTATTCCTCGTGTTCTCATTTCTTCCCTCTTCTCCTTTATCTGAGACACTTCACGGAAAGTTCAACTTGGTTGTGTCAGCGTGTCTCCATGGGGTCACTCTAAGACTTCACGGAATTATGTCAGTTCATCTCAGGTGCTGCCTCCCCCCCCACCCCACACACACACAAGAAATACTGTTCTGCATTTAAACCAAGGCTGTAAAGTCAGATACAGCTGGGCATAACTTTAACTCAGATGGCTTCAGGATGACGAGGACAGTAGCAGGAGAATTTCATGGAATACAGAAGAATATCTGTTGTTCTAAATGGCTTTTATTTTGATTGCACCTCTCCTAATGCTACTAAGTAGCTAATATCAATTCATTAGAATAAAGCTCATTTTATTTTATTTTGGATACCTGTCAAGAATTTCAGAAACACATTGTTAAATGCTTTAAGGAAAGCCAGGATGTGCTGTAAGCAGACATTAGTGGATTAACTGGACATTAATGGTTTAGAAATAAGTACATTTCTCTTTGCTTTCCCAGCACTGACATATACCAGATTTGAGCACCAGTAACGATCTTGTACTCCAGGGAGTTCAATAAGTGTCTCAAATTTGAAAGTTATATGTAAAATCAGCTGCCATTGTTTTGAAAGAGAGAACATTTACATATGGTCTACACAGATTTATGTCAGAGTTTGATAAATAGTTAAGCTTTATTCAGCGTAAAATTAGTCTCACTATAGCAATATGCAAAAGAACCAAGGAGTTCCCTGCCATGGAAGAATTACTGAAAAGACAGGGAGGCACTCAGAGGAAACTGCTTCTGGCAATACAGGGAACTTGGGTGTAGGGCTAGTGCCCACCTTCAGATCATCCACGTGTGTTTTAATAGAAAACCCAGAACACCGAAAATACAAATGAACCACGAGTTGTCTACTACCCAATGCTTCTGAGCACAGCTCTTGAATTGGATGAGGCAACCACAGGAAGCCAAGGAAATTAGACAGGACAGAGTGGGCGGGGCTGCTGCTGGCTTTACTCACTGAATGTCCCCGAGGTTTTGTGTAACCGGCCCTTAGGGTGTTTGTTAAGACCCACCTCCAGGAGACATGCCACTGTTTTGTTGAAATCTGAGGTCAGAGAAGCTGCCATTTCCTGGACTTTCTGGTCTGCGTCCAGGCCAGACTGAAGAGATTCTCTCTGGGTACTTGTGTGCCTTTGACCTTGCAATAGTGACACTGCTTTGGTTGTCTTGAGGAACACATTTTTCTTGGCATTCTGAGTCTTATTTTTTAATCTAAAAGGAAAACATAGTAAAAATAAAAGGAGTTTTTGTGGAAGGAAGGAAAGAAGGAAGGAGAAATAAAGGCAAAATCTGTAATTTTTCTGAACATTAGCAGAAGTTGTTGAGTCTGAATAACAGCAAACTCTTCTGGACCAGTGGCTTAAGGAGCCTGTGACCTGCATTGTCACATAAACCCTAGGCCAGGCAGAGCCCACACTGGGTTTACTGCTCCTCTCTTGCCAGCTGGAAGTGCTTCATAATCAGCTTTGAACCTTGGGGCTATAAGTAGTCTGATAGGACACTGGAGCACGGCCGGAGCATATAAGATCTGTGGAAGACTGGAACCATCTGCTTTACTGGAAGACAGGAACCATCTGCTTTACTGTTAACGCTGTATCCCCTGCATTTAGAATGAAATGCTCTGTCTTTTTATTTGTATTGTGTTTCACCTCTATGTAGCTCATCTTGTCTCTCTGAAGATCTCTGCAGTTTTTTAATTTTATTAAGAATAACATACCTACACTAGTGGGGTTTTCCCAGGAAAGCTGGAAACCAGGAAAGCTGGGGTGTGACCCAGTCTGAACTCGATACCCCAAGCACTAGGAGAACGTGTATCCAGGCCAGCGGAAGACAGCTTCAGCAGACACCCCTGCTTCCGCAGAGAGAGCACATTCGCTCTTCCTTACCTTTCTGTTCTATGTTGGCTCTCAGTAGACTGTACGGTGCCTACCCACAGGAAAGCTGATTTTCTTTAGTTGATTAATTAAAATGTTAATCTCTTCCAAAAACACTCATAGACCCATTCAGAAATACTGCTTACCCCGTTACCTGATCCTTCCTCAGCCCTTCCAAATTGACTCAGGAAACTAACCTTTGCAGCTCCCTTTGAGAGTTTACACCTGGGAAGCTGTTGTGTTGGTTTATGCAAGCTGGAGAATTTGCATTGTAAGCGTTCAGGGGGCTGCTCTGCAGGAGCCCATTGATGAATTATGAAGTGATGTGTACTAGTATCCGCATTAGTAATTATAAAATCACAGTTAGCCAAGAGAATGAGGAAATCTAGTCAAATGGGGAACCATGGGGTTCCCATGGGCTTTGAAAGTATTGATGACCTTCACATGGTGACTATTTCAATGCAGTTTATAAATATGTAAGTATTATTAATGAAAAAAATCAGTCTTGTTATTATACAGTTGTAATTGCAAAAAGACCTGTGGAACTGAGGTAAAACTTGAACCTTGCTAATTTAAAAAAAATTATTTTTTTAAAGGTAATAAAACCAAACCAAACAAAATAGAGTAAATTGAATCAAGACAAAGCAGTGAAATTGGTACAGAACTTCAAAGTAGGATAATAGGAAAACAACAATACCTACCATAGTATATCTTATCATCATAATAGTTGTCCATTCCATCAGATAAAGCAAAATGAAACCAAAACAAAACAGGATAAAACCAATCAAAACAGAATAGTGAGTAAAGCAAAATAATTAATCAGAACAAAACAAAACAGTAAGAACAATACTGGACTTCAAAAGCAAGATAGAAGGAAATTCCCTATATTTGCTGTATTGCATAGTTATCTTGCCTATAGATGTTCTGACCACTGGCCCCAGGACTGCAGAGTCAAACAAACAATATAAACATTCAATTGGTTTTTGTACCTCAGTTGCTATCAACTCAGCCTGTCCTCCTACTAGCCAGTGGCTTATGGGGGAATGGGTGCAGGGTTGGTAATTCTTAGCCCGTGCATTGGGAGGCTCACAGGAGGTGCTGTCTGACTTTTCCCTTCCTGGTCTCCCACATGATCTGCCTAGACTCTTGCTAATTAATCTTTTACATCATGAAAACCATTACATTTCTTTCTTTCTTTCTTTTTGGTTCCAGGGATCAAACTCACGACCTCCCGCTTGCCAGGCAGGTGCTTATGCTGCTGAGCTAAATCCCTGGCCCAGAATTCTTGTAGACCTAGTTAGCAGTCAGTGATACAGCTTGAGTGTGTGAAATCTCTGTTATCTAACATTTCCCCTGTTACCTAACATTTTCACCTTTCTTCTAACCTATTTGGCTGCTCATGCTTGGTATTTTTTGCTGGTTCTTCCTGGTTCCGTAGCCTCTAAACCTTAGTCTGACCAAGAGTTCTAATCCACCCTTAGGCGGTGTCTCTCTTTTCAGTCACTGCACTCATGTATTTGCCATTAAATAATACATTGTTTACTTTACTTTCTTTAACTCACTACTCCATAAATGTGAACTCCTAAGGCAAGAACTTTGTTCACAGCAATATCCTTAATTATTATTACCTTGTTGGCTCTGAACATGTATTTGTTGAATAAATGAATTATAGTCATATTGCTTTTTTTTGAGCTCTTTTAAACCTGAATTATAAAGTGCTTAGAAATTAATTCCTACAGGACCAATGTTTAGGAGAAGGCTCGGTTTCTATGGCAAGAAGAGCCACCCAATAAGAGAATAGCCACAGACTGGTCTCACTTGTGTGATGTTCACTGACACTCTTTCAAGGGCAATGGAAAAGTCTGCACAGTTACCCCTCCCCTAACCGCACCTTGGCTAGTGGCTGCTGCACGTGTAGTTGTGTGGCTCAGGGCTTTGCTTCATGATTTGCTTTTGCCAGTGGGTTATTTGCAGTCACAAGGCATTCAGGGAATCAAAAAGTACTTATCTGGAGCACTGTCAGGAGAATGAAGTGGGGCTGGCCTGCTGGAGGAGGAAAGGCTGTTAGGAGAACAGTGATGCCCGCCAATCCCCAGGCAGTAAGTGTGGCTGCCAGATCAACCAGCCCTCAGCCAAGAGCAAGCAGACCACAGATGCATGAGCGAGCACATGGAGGTCAACAAGCCCCGCCCCCCAGTCCGGAAGAACCACCCAGCCTAACCAAGGTCTCAGGATCAAAGTAAAATACTCTGAGCCTCCAAGGTTTAGGGTGGTTTGATATTTACCTAATATATTCCCAATACTCAAATTACATTGGTTTTTGTTTTTTCCAATTTTCCTTTAGCTCCTATCATTTAATTTACTTATTGCAAGTTCCCAGCAGTCTCTGCGCAAGTACACTTGCTACCCTGACTCCAATCCAAATAAGAATTAGTAATAAGTAAGAATTAAATCCTACTCTGAGGATTTGATGTGGATCCTAGTCTTCCCCACTTAAATCAGGTGATTTGATCTTTCCTGTTAGCAATGTATTATCATTAAATAGAGAAGACTGGCTTCATGTATTCCAAGCATATAATCTACAAAATGTGGACTAATCCCTTACCTGCTGTTACTGTTGTAAGAGGGATGTTTGGTGCTGCATCATTGTGACTCATCTCAGTTGATTATGCAATCCCAATTATAGGTGCTGATGGTAAATATTGGTAACATCCAATAATTAGAAGTCATTAAGTACTACAGAGCCTCTTCCCCCCAACTTTGATCCCATGATGGCGTGTAAAAGTGAAAGCGGGCCATACACAATACACATATTCAAGCATTTATCAGCAAATGCTAAAAATAGACAAATATTCTTTTAGGCACAAGGAAGCCTCCTCTTCCTGTCCTCATATTCTCCCCCCAAGCACTGGGCATGAAAGAGTCACTATTAGGCAATGCAATAACATTTTGATGACAGGTTCTGCTAACTTTATAATTAGGTTGGGAAACAGAATCCTCCCTTAATTGGCCTATCAGATGACATTAGAAGAATTAGCCTATTTGGTGCTCTAGGTTCTCTGTAGACTCTGAGAAACCCACATGATCTTTGCTGCTTACTGCAGGTTTCTTTAGGTTTATCTTCTCTGATGCTCACTCAGTTCTTTGATCAGTGGGCTGTTTGTTCACTTTTAAAAAGTGTTCATTTTAAATCAATACATAATAATTGCACATACTTGTGGGGTAGAGTGTGACATTTCAGTACCTTTACACACTATGCAACCATCAATCAGATCAGGTTAACTAGTCTATCTGCCACTTCAAATATTTGTCATTTCATTGACAATCTTTAAAATCCTCTCTACTTGCTCTTTGGAAAGATTTAATTCATTGGTATCAACCACTGTTGTCCTACTGTGCTACAGGATATTAGAACTCATTTTTCCTGTTTGGACCCCTGAATCCATTAACCGTCTTCTCTCCCTGCTGCCCCATGCTTTTCCTAGACTCTGAAAATCATCCCAGTTGTTGCTTCTGTTAACATTTTTGTTTCTACATGAAAGTGAGGTCCTGTAGTGCTTGTCCTCCTGTGATGATATTTCATTTATTATAATGTCTTCAGTTCCATCCAGGTTGCTGCAAGTGACAGAGTTTTATTCTTATTTTTTCTTTTTTGTAACTGTAAACATTCTATTATAAATTTGTCACATTTTCTTTTCTGTTTATCTGTCACTGGAAACCTCAGTTGGCATCGTGGTCATGGTGGACAGACTGGCTGTGGTTCCTTTAGATGTATACACAGGAGTATTCTGTTATCAAACCAAATGGAATACTGTCTTGGTTACTTTTCTCTCACTGCTGGGAAAAAATACCTGACACCCAAAATTAAGGAAGGAAAGGTTTATTTAGCTCACAGTTTGTGGAAGTTTCAGTCCATACTCAGCTGGCTCCAAGGCAGGGTGGCACGTGGTACAGGGACAACACTTCAAAGCAGCAGCCAGCAGAAGTAACCAGAGCAAAAAGAGGGAAGAACAAGCCTTTGATGCCCCCTTATATTGTAAGCAAGCTATCCCCACCCCAGGGGGGTGTAGCACTCACACTACCTTTGTGCCCTACTCTTATACAGGCTGAGGATATTTACAAAATAAGGATCCTAGCTCCCTCCTGAGTCGCTTAGTTAAATTTCTAAATTTCTCAAATTGACACAATTTATCAATTGTAACAGAAGACATTTTGTATGGCGGAGCTGGAAGGCAACTGTTTATTATGTTAGCAGGCTAGGGGGAAGCAGATCCACATCATCAGCCCTGCCTGAGAGTAAAACAGAAACTTACATACGTTTCATGAGCAGAAAGTACAAAAGCTGGTAGCAGGTTATCATATGACTGGCTACAGGAGTCAAGTCATGTGCTGTCAGGCAGGTTTGTTTGGGCAGGTCAGTTAGAGGATTGTTTGTCATAAAATGGGAGAAAGCAGGGAGGGAGCTGAGCTTAGGGGTGGTTGAAACCAAGCGAGTCCTTGTCTAATTTATCGCAGTTGGACGTCCTTGAAAATAAAGTATGTTTATATGATAGATAGCACAGGCAGTCCAGATGGATATGGTGAGCCGAGTCAGGTTGGACCACCTCTAAGTTGTAGCTGGTATGGTCAGTCAAGGCTGAGTCTAATGGTCTAACTATGTGGTGGGCTGGGTAGGCACATCTGGTCTTACCAGAGCATCAGAGTGTTGATTTGTAACTTTTCTGTCACATACTCCAAAGTGTACTCCCAAAGGAGCAGTAGGATAAAGAGATCACATGACAGCTCTATTCCTAGTTTTCTTGAGGAAACTGAACCATACTGATTTACATTCCTGCCAGCAGTGTATGAGAGTTGCCTTGCTCTGTATCCTTGTGGGCATTTGTTACTGATTGTCTTTTTGATAATGGCCCGGATCTGCAGGTTTTCAACCATTATGTCCATATTTTTTCAGCCATTCCCCCTTTCCTCCCCTTCTGAACCCCAATCACATGACTGTTAGAATTCCTGTTATAACCCCTGATTCCAAGGCTTTGTTTGGTCTTCAGGATCTTTATCTCTGTTCAGATTGAATGTTTTCATTGTACTGTCTTCCAGTTCACCAATTCTTGCCTTTGTTCCCTCTGTTCTCCTCATCCACTGAGTTTTCAAAATTTTTTGTTATTGTGTCTTTAGTTTTAACATTTCTACTTGGTTCTTCTATCTTCTCTTTCTTGGTTTAGACTACTTTTCACTTGTGTGAAGTGTGCCCATGAATTTTTCATGGAAGTATTTTTATGACTGCCTTACATTGATTTGTTAGATACTTCTAACATTTTCATCATCTAAGCACTGCCATTTATTGAGTGCCCCTTTTTCTTTCACTTAGAGCTCTTTCTGTTTCTCTAGGATGAGAAATTTTCAACTGAGTCCTGGATATTGTTGTCGTGTGCTTTGGATTGGGATCTGACTTCCCTTCTGGTTCAGCTGGCTTCCTCTGAACCGATCTAACAGTGGATGTAGGAGCCCAGGCTTCTCACTTGGTCATCCTTGACATCCAAGTGTGTGTGGCTCCTGAGATGAGTCCTCCAGACTGCAGGCAGGATCCAACTTGTGGCTCCTAACATGATCTCTGCTGCTGCTGCAATGGCTTCACGAAGGTGGAAGCCCAGGCTCCCACTCAGCCTGGATTTGCATGCACGAGGCCACAGCTTTTTCTGCAGTGTTTGACTGCAGTGGAGTGGTTGCTGTCTAAAAGTTTCCAGTCTTGTGGTGGAGTGATCCTTTCTTTCTTTGGCTGCACTGCTCAGGCTTTTACTTTTTTTTTTTTTTTTTCTTTCAGACATTTTCTGGTATTTCTAGGTTACCAGATTCTTCTGTTCCAAATCTGGGATATATAAGTCAAAAGCAAACCTGAAGGAATGTACTACTTGTGATTGTCTGAGTCAAAAGTCCCAGGCCAATCTGCTTACTTATTTCCATCTTTCAGAGTTTTATTTGGCTCATTTTATGAGTACCCAGGAATTTCAGTTGTGATTAGTGGAAGGGATAGGGAAAGGCACCTTCATTCCCACACCTCTGCAGGAGTGAAAATCTTTCACTATTTCTAAACTTGTATTACCATAAATTCATACTACATAGTCACTATTCTGATTTCATCTTTTCATAGTATTCCTGGCTAAAAATTTAGAGAATACATAGAGTTCAGCATGTCGCCATTAGCAAGGCGACTGACAGCATCCTCTTGTGGGCAAATTTATAATATTAGTAATTAGCTGAACAGCTGCACACAGGAAATATTGATTTATAGATCAGCATCAGGCTACCGGGTGTCAACTACAGAGTGCTGCAAGGCACTGCCCTACGCTTACCCCTGGTCTGCTCACTACTCCTACAAATAGCTGAGATGAACACCCAGAAGTTATATGCCCCTCAAAAACTGGGAGTAATAGTCTATATATGGGATCATGATAATGGGGTTCCAAAATCATTCGGCAAAATAGCATTAAGAAACACACTATTTGCATTTGAGTTCTGAAAACTGATGATTTATCATATAAAGGAGCACAGCTGAGCTAATATTGGTTCTTAGGAAGCAAACAAACGTACACACAACAGGAGAAGCAGGTGTTAAATTGAGTTAACTTTGGTCTGAAGCTTTCTCTATGCATAGTGACTGTAACCTACATTGAAGTGTCCACAGACACTGTAGTCTAACGTAGGTGTCAGCCTGCTCTTTTCTTTCTTATGCATGCTAGTTATGCAGAATAGGGGGCTTCTTTTGGTTTACTTGTACATTCATGTAACATAGCTTTGTCATTCCTTATAACCTGCTCTCACAGGCAGCCTCACCTCAACCCATCACAGCAGTCGGTTGACCACGGGCTGCCAGCTGCTCACACCAGTGTCATATAAGGCAAATGCCAACCGTTCACCGGTGCTGCTTTCTGAACCTCACCTGCACTTTCTTCAAATAAGGTCAACTAAGAGCTGCCAAACTAGATTTGTTTTAATTTTCTCTTGCAGCAGAAGTTAAAATTTATATAATTTGTGATTTTTTGAGAAGTAAGGGAAACATTAATTCAGCTTGAATTTAGAGCCAAATACTAGAACAAGCATTTTGTAGATGTCAGGGCACATCTAGACTATCAAGTTTTATTGAAAGGAGTGAGTCCCAAGAATAGAGGAAGTAGCATCACACCTGTGCTCAGGTGTTAGAATGGCATGGAGAATACTGTGCTCCACTAAGTGAGGTGCCCAGTGTGGCAAAGGCTCACAGGGAAGGTCAGGAACATCATTTAATTGGGTGAGAAGTGTAGAAAACATTAAAAGTGTCATATGGAAAAAGAGTGAATCATTCTGCCTACACCAGAAGTGTAATGCTGTGGGTTTTCTTTTGGTCAAAGTACATAAATGCAAGATCATTGGCTAAAACACAATGTTTTTACTTTAGATGACCTGCTAGGTTCCTTTCAAAAAACCCATCCCCTTTAGTGAGCGAATTAGAAAGAGAAGCCAGTGTTCACGTCAGAGGGTAAAACCTAGTATAGCTGCTCTTGGGCTTCGATGAGATCCAGATATCAGTAAGGAAAAAAAGGGATGCTAAGTGAAGGTCATTTCTAGCTGCTATCTTGGAAACAGAGTATCTGGGGATTTGTAAGAGGGTGTGTAAACCAAACCTAGACTAAAAGCTTGTGGGTAGGGGGCTACTCGCATTCCAGTGTGAGCTCTTTCGAGTTTAAAAGTAGTGTGATCCAGGAGTTATAGAAGACAGGCATTTGCTCATTCGTATGTTTTAAAATATGCTCCTATGGGGAGATATCACTTCCGGATTGTAAATTTGGAAAATTTTCCAAGAGTAAAAACGTCTCTTTCAGCTTAATTTTATTTCAAAAATGTTGAAAAAGTGCGTGAGACTGCCCTCTAGCGACTGGTTCCTGGTTTGCAGCGTTTGAGGTCTCCCCTGCTTGGTTTTCTTCCCAGACCTGGCTGTGCACTGAATCACTGGATGTTTTCCTGAACCCCAGATTCTGGGGGCCCGGCAGACCCTCAGAGCCGTGGGGGGGCGGTGCCAGGAGAAAGGCTTCCATCCGCAGGTGACCCCACCAGATGAGCCTGCCACTTGTGAGAGGCGAGCCGTCACAGAGGCAAATCTGTGCCAGTGGCAATGCAGACGATTCCTGAGCTCTCACGCGAATGCATCTTTCATGACTTGAAAATGTTATAGACTGAAAATGCGTTTAACACACGCACACGGCAGACCAGCATGGCTTGGCCAGCCTACCTAACCACCCTCATCTTACAGCTGCACAAACTCAGGAATACAAAACATATAACAAAATGCCAAGCATAGCATGCAGTTTTTATCTGTATCCAGAGCACGCTAAGCACCCAGCATGCTGTGGTTCTCCTTTATCACCACTTGTGATTGTAAGCCAGCCCCTGGGACCTGGGGCTCCAGCTACTGCCAAGCATCCTGAGAAAGCCAGGAAAGAAATCACAATTTGAAGAATAACTTGTACTGAACAAACATTACTTTGCACTACTTCAGTTGTAAAACCGAAACAGTAATTACTCTGAGAACACAGTTTTAGGTACGTATGACCTGGCGAAGCACTTTTTATCTGGTTTGATAGGCGTGGCACCGTTAGGAATTTACCCTACTGTGGTGTACAACCAAGAGGTGTGTGGTAGCAGTGGTTTTATTAGCTGACTTTAATGCCCATAAGTTGTGATTTGGTTAAAAATGTCAAAGAAGTGCAACTCTATGCTGTCATTTAAAAAGATAAGTAGTTATCATGTATGATTTTTGTAAGTCAAACACCAATTAAGGTGAAAAATATTGGTATTAAAACGGCAATAAGATACAATTTAAAAGTGCAAGAATTTATGAAAGAGAATGGAAAATATTAAATATTCTTCAATAGAGATTAAAGAAATTGTGGTAGATTCAAGGAACAAAATTTAAAATAATTTTTAAATACTTAATAGGGTGACAAAATGACACACAAGATCATGGAACAGATTGCTAAAAAGAATGTGAAGCATGAGACTGGTTTTCTTATACATTAAGCATCAGAAGAAGAACCAGAAAGGAAAATGTGATGAAGTTACTGTTTTTCCTTTCTATTTTTTGGTGCTTTTGTAGACTAGACCCTTCTTTCATGGTCAGAAAAAACTACAGATGGGATTTGAAGAAGAAACACAAGAAAATTGCTCACAGGCAATGGATGAACAAGCAAGAGAAAGCTGAAATAAAGGAGCCCCCAGGGTTGCCCAGTTCTCCCCCAAAAGACCACCACTATGGCAGAGGGCAGAGGGGGAGTCCTTTCTGCTGGGAGCAGAGCTGGGAACCCTGCATCAACCTGCGGTGAGTGAGTGGAATAAAATCTCTGCCATAGAAAAGGGGGAGCTCTAATAGATGACATTCTGGGACTGGGCAGATAGGCTAGAACAAGGAGCAGCGGTGGGGTGCACTCGATCTGGTTAACTCCGCAGACTAAGACCCAGTAGGCTAGCCCAAATCAAGTCCCTACGCCTGGCAGTGCACCCTAATGCAGCGAAGCCTTCAGCAGGCTGACTAACTTGGAGGGGCAGGCTCAGTATAGGCTGCCCAGGTCGGTGTCTCCCTGGTACACTGCAGTGGGTGGGTACACCTAGCCAGCGCAATTCAAACAAACTGTAACCAACAAAGAAAGAAACTGGGCCGCCTATATATGCCTGCATGGAAGGAACAAAAAACATGAGAAGAGGAGGCAACAAGAAAGGGTCCTCGGTCCCCAATCCTGAAAACATTGATCCAGGAAAGGTAAATGCAAAGGAGAATGAGGACAGAAAACATGCGATATCAGACATGGCACCAACAGACATAAAATGATATCTTCAGGACCTCATAAACGAGTTCAAAAGTGAAGTGTTTAACCAAGTAAAGCAAGATATAAATAGAATAGTTAAAGAAATGCTAAGCACCTCCCAAGGAAAAAACAGATGGAAGAATGGAAGAACAAAAAAGGGGAGAATTGTTTGATGGAGAAAATAGAGAAAACATAGAATACATGAAGCATTTTCAAAGAGATTACCGGGAAATTAAAAACTCCATTGAAAGGTAGCAAAACTGCTTGAAATAAACTAAGGATAGGCCATGCGAACTGGAGGACAGGTTTGCAATGTGGGAACATGAAAGGAAAAATTTCTTAAAAATAACAAAGAAACAAGCAGCAACAATATAAAGGCTACAAGATGACAAGAGGGTCTATAACTTAAGAATAAAGAATGTGAATGAAGAAGCAGGGGTGCAAACAAAGGAACTGAAAAGGCTATTCACAGAAATAATTAAGGAAAACTTCCCAAACATAGGAAAAGGAAAAGACGCTCAGACGTATGAGGCATACAGAACTCCAGCTACCTACAACCAAAACAGAACTACATCCAGGCATATAATAATCAAGATTCCAGAAATCCAATATAAGAACAGAATATTAAAAGCTGTCAGAGACAAGAAACAGATCACTTACAAGGGAAAGCCCATCAGAATTACAGCAGACTTTTGGCAAAAACCATCAAATAGCAAAGAGCATGGGGTGAAATAATCCAAGTCTTGAAAGAAAATAACCTCCAGCCAAGGTTGATCTATCCTGCACAATTGTTCCTAGAAATTAATGGAGAAACAAGATGCTTCCAAGATAAAGAGGAACTAGAGGAATTCGCAACCACCAATCCAACTCTACAGAGAATACTATAGGACATTGTAAAGAGAGAGAAAAACACCAAGATTTCAGGAAGAGTGGCAGAGAGGCCCCAATGAGTGGAACAAAAAGCAAAATGAAGAAGACAAACCGACAACTAATGATGGAAAAAGAGCACAACAGAAATGAGGCAGAGAAGTTTGGATATAATTTCTAATATAGATGGCCTAGATACACTAACTTAAGGGAAAAAAGAGAGAATCATAGACAGAGTGGATCAAAAGGTAGGGTCCACCGAGCGGCTCTTTATAGGAAATATAATTAACCTGAAGAAGGGTATATGGACCAAAATCAAATATGAGAAAACAGAACTCGATGTGATAGGGAACCAGAGAGTAATAGGGGCAAATAGACCAGTACTTACGGATAGGTTGAAGAGACAGGCTTTAATAAGTGAAGAAATACAACTAGAGATCAAGTCCAGGAGTGAGAAAGTTCGGAAACACTTAGGTAAATAGCAGCTTGCCCCCCTAATATAAAACTGAGTGTGTTGGGGAGACCCCAAAATACAAGTACACCCTGGGGGAGTGAAAGGGGAGGAATAGTCTTTAAAAAAAGACAGCAGAAGATATTGCTAATAGTGTATCAGGAATTAAAACCCCTATTACTCGCACCACTCTGCTTGTTTGGAACTTGTTCCATCCCAGTTGTATACAAGCACTGGATCTGAGGGCACAGACAGCTGTCCCGAGGATATCAGGACATAGCACAGTGGACATCTTTAATTTCCTATTAATTCAATCAGTATCCCTGTATGACTTATACTGTTGTATCTTAACTGATCTTAGTTCAATCTGATTTGTTTGACTGCTGCTTATTGTTGACAAATTTTACTCAAAACTGATCGGTTGATGGTATCAAGTCGGAGAGTATAGACAACTATAATGAAAATAACAATAATTCACTACGATACCCATTCTGATTTGACTATTACCTGTTTTGCTAGCTTTACACTATCTACAAAGTTGTATTTCTATTAATTCTGTAATGAATTGATATAGTCAATTATACTTTATCTGATAATATAGAATTCTGTTGATGATAACGAGATAGCACAGTAACCATGATAGAACGCCTTGTACAGCAGTTTTACATGTCTTTTTAGTTTTATGTGTCTATAGGAATATGTTTTGTTCTGTCCTATTCTGTTCTGTTTCTCCCTCTAATATAGAAAGGATAGGAATATACGTTAAGACTCATGCTTGCGTGAAACCTATAAACAGTTCATGAGAACTGATCTTACAATACAGGAGGAAATGAACAAACACTTTGAAGGGAAAAAAGGGGCACTACAGTACCCAGTGCTGATTCTGGAGTGTCATGATGTGAAATCCAGAAACTCTATTAAGCTTTGTTCAGAATGATTTTGATCTGCTGTTTTGTTTGGTCTCAACATAAATGAAGTTATGGATAAATGTGTACATGTCTAAGTATATAGGATTGATAGCCATATTTCTTAGTTTTTGTTGGATAGTTGAACAGAACTGTTTGCAATCTCCCTGGTTGAATTACCATTTATATGCTCCACTTTTGTATCCTGAACAGTTATTCGTGGGGGGACAACATGTAAACATCAACTAGTGATTTATTACTGTTTATTTTTTTTCTTTGAAAGTATGTACTATTTCTGCCCATTTTCTGTTTTATTTTGTCTTTCTTTAAATAAAATTTAAAAAAATCATGTGAAAACTCTGCTATGAATGAAAACCCTGGACCCCTCAGGGCCTCACAGCCTAAATGTTACTCAAACCAGGTGCCAAACCATGTTGCTAGGATCAGTGCCAGAATCACCTCTCCTAAAAGTTCGGCCTGGCTTGCATTCTTCCTATAATGCTCCTTGGCTACCTTCCAGAGGCTGTCTGCCTATTACGGTAACATTTTAAAGTCAAAATTATTTGAATTCTCTTCCTCCATTAGCAGCCTAACACTCAATTTACTTACAGTTTCCATACAGCAGCGACCACATATCTACACCACGCAGACGTGAAGCATTAAACTGACCACAATGAGCAGGGTTGTCCATTTAATGACCACTACCGACCCGCAGCTCTCTGGGCCTCCCTACCTGGTGTCCGAGCCATCTGTGCCCTCCTGGGTTTTCCTACAGATATTGGGAGCTCCCTCTCGGTTTTTATTTTTTGTTCTTTCTTTCTGGACTTCCTCAGGTTTAGTTTTTAGTTTGTTTTTTTGTTTTTAACTCTTTATCCCCCCCCCTTCTCTTTCTGCTCCAATTCCCCTTTTACCACCTTTAACACGTCTATTTCTTCTTTTCCTCTGGACCACCTAATACTAGATATATTTTAAAGTTTATTTTAAAAAGGGTAAAACAAACATAACAAAACAGAACAAAGCAGATCAGAAGAAAACAATGCAAGTGACACAGATTTCAAAGCAAGACAACAGGAGACCTACAGTGGCTGCCATAATGTCTCTTGTTTCCTTCTACATGGTTTTCCATATCTTCACACACAATGCATTCGTACAAAACAAAATAATATTAAACTGATCAGAAGAGAGTGATGAAGGCGTTTTAGGTCTTCAAAACCTGACAACAGGGAAGTCAACTGCCATTATGGCTGCCATAATGTCTCTTGTTCTCTTCAAATTGGCTGTCCATACCTTCATGCATGTTGAAATTAAACAACACAAAACAGACTAAAACCACTCTGAACAAAGAATAGAAGCATTACTGGACTTCACAGCATGATGCTACAGAATTAGCAGTAGATACCATAATGTCTTTTTTTCTTCAAAGTCGCTGTTCATTTCATTATGCATAAAATAATCGATTCTCATAAACTGTTTAGGAGAAGTTCTATACATGTATGAGTCTCTACATGTGTATCTATCCTAATACTATATTTTAATATTATAGTTATAGTGCCTTAACACATGAGGAGTGCCTTAACACAAGAGTTAACCTCTTAGCTAGAAGAGCTTACTTTGCTGTAAGTTTTCCTTTCTCTCTCTTTCCTTCCTTTTTGGTACCAAGAATCAAATGCTACAAGTTTTAAAAGGCAAGCTCCTGTGAAAGCATCTTCTTATCCCTGAAACTCGAGCTGTCTTGCTGAAGCCTGAGTGCAGACAGTTCTGCAGAACAGCAGCAGCCACGTGTGACTTCTTGTGGTCAGGCTTCTTCCTTGCTGCACTGCTGACCCCCACTTCCCCTCTCACCGCTGCCTCCTCACCAGTGGCTGGTCTTCTTTGAGCTCTAGAACAGAAGCGCTGGGATTTAAGGTTACCAGCTGTAGCGGTCTGGGCTGCTGACACATATTGTCTGCAGCCCCTCCAAATATGTAATACTTGAAGAAAAATGAGTGTTCTGATTCCCAGCCTCCAGCCTGCTTTATCTCCCCATTTGCATCATATTTACATATTATTGACATCATGGAACTCAGTGCATCCCGCCCTGCCTCTGTCTTTTGTATACCTTTCTCCTTGACTGAATTGTAGCCTTGTGAGGGACAGGCACATCCCTTCTTTTGATACCCGTGGAGTTTTGTAAAATGTCATCATTGACCCAGCAGGGAGCCCGATGCCAGCCTGGCAGCAGAGCTTCTCCCTTTGGGCACAAGGTGGCAGACCAGGTCCACTTCTTCCAAACCTTATATGCGGCCAGGACAGGCTGAAGTATTCTGCTCTATTTTGGAAGCCTATGCTTCTTATTTCTTTTAATTGAAGATAATGCAGCTTGATGGCTAAAACTGGGTTTGGATAAAAGCCAGCCCTGTGCCTGCCAGCAGGGCATCCCCTTTGTGTCTCTGACAAAGCTTGCCCACCTCTGCTTCCAAGAGCAATGCCTCTGGCTATTGGGGGGCATTCTGGTTCCCTTAAGGAGAAGAAGAAAATATGCACCTGCCACTGCTTTAAAGAAGTACCCGTGAGCACTCAGGCACGGATGGAGAGAGGAGGCACAATCTGGCTGGGAAACGGGATGCAGCCTCCTCCTCAGACAGCAGCCGGGGACTAGCTCTGGACATACCCATGAGAAGGACCAGAGAAGCATCACTTTCCCACTCTTTCCTGCTTTTGTTTTACCACCCCAAGCATTTTGCACAGGGTAAGGCAATCTACAACATCGCCTGCAATGTATCTAGCAGGAGGATTTTAAGTCTGATATAGGTTTCTATATTAGTTGTCTTGATGCTTTTCACTTTTTGCAAAAATAATCTTTTTTTTTTTTAAAGAAGCAAAATAGGAGCAACTTATTAAGGAGTTCTAGTGGTGATGTATGTGATCTTTTCATGGATACTGACTTCTGGTATGCACAGAAGATGGAGAACAAAAGCAGGGGGAAAAGACGTATTGCTTCCCGGATGTACTTAGCATTTTATTCATCTATGTATACAGTCTATATCGTATGTAATCCATATGTTCTCTCTATACATCCACATATGCAACATGGATTACATGTACTGTGGATATCTATGTAACATACGGCAGTACAGTGAGTGATTACAGCCTACACTGGATCCAGGCTGCCTAGGTGCAAATCCCAGATTACCAGTCAGATCAGTATGGTGCTGTGGGTCTTGGTTTCTTATCTATAAAATGTAGGTGTACCCAAATAACAGGGCAGCCATACAGACAAAAGGATTTAACAGAACGTAACACGTGACAGTCCTCAAACCAAGCTGGCCATGATTGGGGTGTGTGTGTGTACTCGCCCCTCTGTGTGGTGCTGGTGGCAGTGCTGGGGTAGAATGGACCGACTGCATGGTTTCTCTTGCCCCTTTGGCTCAGCAGAGAGCGTCCTCTGTCTACCGGTGCAGGAGGTCCGATCTCTGGAAAGCAGCACAGAGTTTCCGACGTTCGCTTCTGTTACAGCATTGTTGCACTCTGCTGTCCAGGGCTGCACAGAACAGGCAGTCATGGCTTCTGCTGTTCAGGAGCTTACTCTTAAAGAACAAGAGAATATGTTCTTCCTCTGTCTTCTGCTTCTCCTTTTCTTCTTCTCTCGACTCTTCTCATTTGGAAGAATGTCAGGGATGGAGACTTACAAGAGCAATTGGATTCCACTACCAATAACAACAAAACTGATGGTGCCTTAACACATGAGGAATATTTGTCTCACAGAGCAAGGACACTGCAAGCAGAAAACATCTCTATGACTGTTTTGTTCTTTCCTCATGACTACAAAATACCTGCTACACTTCCGGATACCACATTCTGTTAGGATCAGAAGAAGGACATGAGATGGGAAGAGGTGAAGCTGTGTAAGTTCCTCTTATGGGGGGAGCAAAACCTTTCAGAATTTCTTCCCCTTCCTTGTCAGAAGACTTATGTGGAACTTCCAGAACTGTGACACAAGGCCATAATCAGCTAGCAAAGCATCCAGCTAAAGGAAGATAAAGCATCACTAAAGGAAGGAAGAAAAATAGGGTGGGAATCATTGGGAATGATCAATACTATCAGTCAAACTGAGTTTTTGTCTGGCTTTTGTGTGTGTGTTTCTCCTCAGGTTCTTCCCTTGTCTTTCCTCCTCCTCAGTCTCCTGGTAGGAAAGAGCCAGAAATTACTAACCTGGTGACATGAGGCTCATTCCAGGAACACAAGTGGCCTTGTAGGAGCTCATGTCTGTGCAATGAAGCAAAGTATGTAGGTGAACATGAAATAGACCTCTCTGTCAGAGCACAGGGACCCCCGAAGTGAGCTCGGTGCGCTGGGGACCTCACACTCACTGCCTTTGTCGGATCCGAACCCCTTTCATTGAAATCCTGCCTCAGACAACAGAATTCCTCATAGATCATCCACTAAGGTTGTCATGGATTGTTTATTTCCATGTCTGCAGAGCAAAAAACACAGCAGAGGCATTGGGACACTCACAAATGTTACAGATAACACTCACCCAAAGGCTGCCTGCTACACACTCCTTAGTGGGTATATTTTGAAGAAGCATTATGAGCTTGGCTAGAGTTCACACTATGATCATTAAACTAGCAACCCCCCCACACACACACACAGCAGGAGACCAAGCTTACAGGCCTGCTAAGCCCCTGTCCCTCTTCTGCTGCCCACTTCTGCTGCCCTGGGAGGTGACCAGAGGCCCAGGACACTAGCGACCACTGCTCTCACTTGAGCTGCTGCTGTCAGATGAGTCATTGCTGTCCCAGCTCCTAGGGGAGCTAAACCCCCTGTGAGAATGGGGTCTCCTGTGACCCCAGGACCCTCTCCTTTGTGCCCCAGCCTTACCTCCTACAGTGTCATTCTGTCCACGGGAGGCCTGCAGGTTCCTCCTGCTGTGTGTTACCCCATTCCCCTCACTGTGGGGGCCATGGTGGGAACTGATTTCATTCTTAATCTCATTATCAAGACCTCGAGGGGGAATAATCCCCCTCTGGCTCTCACCCCTACTAAAAAATTGGTGTTTTTCACTTAAGGCCGCTTGGTTTCTACCAGAAGGTTCTGTCGCTTTTCTAGCACTGCCTTTGCCGTGCTTTGGAATTTCATTGTGAGCGACACTTTTGGAGGCCACCCCGCCGCCCCCTTTGGTTTGCCCCTGGAAGGGCACGCTTGGATAGTGAAGCTCCACTTTCCCTCGGTGAGCATTCTGGCTCCCCATGTCCACTCTGTTTCCCTGTGTCCCTGGGAGGTCCCTGAAGTTGGTACTGCCCATGAGGTCACTGCTGCCCTCCCCAAGGCTCGGTACAGCTGCCCCTGCCTCCTTCTCAGTCCCCACCCTGGCCACAAGGACATTGTCCCTACCTCCGTCTGTCTCCGGGGTCTCATTAGGACCCAGGCCCCTCCTGTCAGTGTCTGAGGTCTCAGCTTCTCCGGGAACTAAGAGCCCTGTTTGTCCCTTGTCAGGGATGTCCTGAAAAGGTTGGCCGTCCCCACTAAAAGGAGAGACATCATTGTCTCCTCTCCCTTGGGCACCTGTGTAACCACTGCCTTCAAAGTCTCTGGGGATTCTTGGCGCATTGGAGAGCTGTGTTTGGCAGTGAGCACTGCACTGGGTGTGCCCAGCACCTGTGCTCCTCCCTGGGTTGCTCCGGCCTCCTGCGCCTGGCTGATGCCTCTTTTTACCTTGGGAGCGGGCTTTGGCATAGTTGACATCTGCTGGAACGTTTCTGGGAACATTTCTAGGATTCTTCTCACTGTCTTGCCCCTCCCACCATTCCAACACCGTCACCGGCCTTGTTACAGCTGGAGCCTTGTTTCTGAGGAGAGCTGTGCCATATTCTTGGACATGCAGGCTCCTCATACCGCTGTCTCCATCCTTGGTCCTGCTGGGGCCGGTGGACTCAGGATATGTGGGCACCATTGGGTGCTCGCCAGCCTGATCTTTGTGAATGACTCTGTCAGCTTCCTTCAGGGTTTGTCTGTCTGGAGAAAGATGCAGGGATTTACTACTTCGGTTATTTCCACTGGCTTCAAAAAGGGACAACATTTTCTCACCTTCCGCCACAATATTTTCACGAGATGACAGCTCCTGCTTTCTTCTCTTGTCGAAATGAGCAGGAGCAATATCATCCTCGCTTTTTTCTTCCTGCTAAAGTACAATTTTCAATATAAAGGGATTATTTCATGTTACTCTTTCAAAATCTGCTAAATCTTAATAGTTAAATAGTTAATAGGCAATAGTTAAAAAACTAGCATCATATAGTCAATTAAAAGAAGGTATTAATTGAGGAGAGGTACACAGGTAGAGATCTTTCTGGAATGACCACAGCAGATTTCACAGAGAAAGAAGCCGGAGCAAAGCCAGAAAGGCACGCAGCGTGGGAAAGGTGGTGAGAATCTTCCCAGAGGGAGGAGCAGAGCCCAGTGTTTGGAAGCACAATCACTGAAAGGGGATCCAAAGAAACCCATAAGGCTGGACTGGAGAGTTCTTAAAGAAGAGAGCAAGAAATTAATGTGGAAATACAGATTAGAGGCAGATTTTGAAGGAGAATCAGAATTTAAGGAGAACGTGATTAACGAATGTGACCCTGCTATGAGCAGGGAGTCACTACCAGTGGAATGGATTTCGTGTTCTTAAATTCTTCTCTCTCCCCTCCTGCCCCTCTGTGGCCCCTGAGTATCAGAGGTACAGGTACTCATCTGCCTAGAGGAAGAAGCTCTTCCTTTCCTTTATTTCTCTCCTTTTGCTTTGACAGAAAATCTGCAAATAGAAGAACTAGGTAATACTGAGCTTCTGATTTTCAAACAGAATGTTTTGCACGAAGATTTGCCCTTGTAGTCATTATCTGGAAAAGGATTGGTGAATTTTCTTTTCTTTCTCCTGAGCTGTATAATGACGAATCTGATTGGTCGTTCTCAGTTTAGCCCTGAGCAGAGTTATCTGGAAAGGATTATCTGCTGGAACAAAGGTTGCTGAGCCTGATGGCCTTGGTTTCTGACTCAGGGGTCTTGGGGCAGGGTCTAGAAAAGGCCTCCAGACAAGTTCTCAGATGTCGTGGCCATACTGGCCTGGGGTCCATTTGGAAAACATTTCTCATTTCTGTTCTAGATCAGAGATTTTAGTAGCAGCAGCTTAAGGAAGAAGATTCCTGGGAGAAAAATGAATTGGAAGAGAGAAAGTGGTGGTCCGTAAAGTATTCACAAATGCACGCACGCACACATGCACACGCACATGGGCACGTGTGCCCAGATACACACTGAGACGCTATTCCTCATCATCAGAGGACTGTGAGCCTCCTCTCTTCTGTGGTGGAAGTTGGGGTCAGTGTGTAGTGTCTGGTAGGCAGCGGGTGGTGTCAGCCACCCCTTGGTGCCTCCTTAGAAAAAGTGGGGGACTGATGACCTCAGCGTGCTTCTGTAAAAGAGGCTGAAAGGACTAGTTAAACTACTTAGATAACCCTGAGTTATCTAAGTAACTGGCTTATGGCTCCCTAATCCCATCCATTAATCCTTCCTCTAAACTCTCAGACAGCAGGGCAACTGGGCACAGAATAAAGACCATACTTTCTTTCCAGCACTGAAGTATAGAATGAGTGAGCCTTCACAGGACCACCACAGCAACCTATGAATGTGCAGTAACAAAAAATCTGTGAGGTACTTACCAAGGAGTCGAGCTATTTAGGAAATCGACTGGGTGCTACCTGTTCTGAGCAGTGTCCCATGGCCTGCTGAGACATGGAAGGATGGCCCAACTCCTGTTGGGTCCCTGTGTCCAGACCACCCCCTGGCTGTGGCCATGGGACCCATAGCAGTCCCAGACTCTGAAGTGACCTTGTCAGTCCCAGGCATAGCGTCTGTACCTTCCATAGCTCTGTTTTTACCATTCCATCTTAATTTATCTTGTCTTCCCTGACCACACTTCAATCTGCTCATCTGAGCATTTTCCAGGATCTGTTGGATAAGTGAGAGCTCCCCAGTGGAGAAAAAGAAAGCAGCGAGCTAGAAGTGCATGTTTTGGGGGTGAGCACAGAGGAAAGGTAGTAGCCAAGATGGGAAAACCAGGCTTGGGAAGCCAGGGTTGTAGGGAGCAGATTCAGCATTGTAGGAAATAGTGGACAAGGGTTACCAAATGGTTTTCTTTTTCGTTTTGGTACCAGGGAATTGAACTCATGACCTCACATTGGCCAGGCAGGTGCTTACACCGCTGAGTTAAATCTCCAGCCCCCAAGTGGTTTTCTCAATCTCTGTCAGTCCAGCGCTCACTGGAAGAAGTTGTAGCGTGGAAAGAGAACAGGTGTTAGAGTCAACCGGCCAACTCTGCCATCAGGCGGGCGTGGGAGCCATTGTTTTAATTCTCTGAATTTGGGCTTTTTTACGTTTCAAGGACTGTTGGAAAAATTAAATGATTTTATTACATGATGTAATGCGTGTCAAATATCTAGCATGTCTCCATTAAAACAAATTCCCTGGAAGTGATCGCAAACATCATTTCTCACTGAACCATGCTGAGCTCTTTATGGAAAGGCAGCTTGCTTTCTTACATGAGCTGACCCTGACTGTGTGTTACCACACTTATGAAGTACAACTTATTGCAAGATAAAAGTGAAGATGACTGAACCATAGAAGTTATGGCCCAGCCAGTAATTTTTATATTGCCAGATGTATTCTCAAGAGTTTAAGATTCAGCTATGAGAAGGCAAGAAATAAGCTTTATTGTGAGTCACTTCTGCATAAAAAGTGTTTTAAATATTTAACTTAGTTTAGGTCATTGAGGCTTTGAAAGTTTTCCTTGGACCTTTATAATTCTGTTGCAATCAAGTTCATTAATTCATTGCTAATGTAACCTTTTGAATAAAACAGTTGTTGAGAATTCCAGTAAATTATAATCGTCTCTTCTTGAATTTTTTTCTTTCTAGTCAGAAGTAGGAAGTTTTATTTTTGATGCTTCTACTAGTTTTAAAAGTGTAGCATGTCTACCGATGAATTTGTTAGACTGAATGGAATCCTTCATAAAGGAAACATGAAACAATGTTTGGACTGTGCTATGTTTTAGTTAATCATTTTAACTATGCATTGGGGGAGATATTTAAACATTGGGAAACTTTTCTGCCTTTCCTCCTGTGAGTGATCTGAACAGCATTACCAGCTGCCGAGGTCTCTGGCTCAGCTGATCGTTTGCTTTCCTGTGTTCTCCTCCTTTTCTATTTCCAGACTTTGGTTCACAGTGTTCTTTCCTTTGAGAAATAGCCTCTCCCACTCATGTCTGTTTCCTTAAATCCCAATCACTCTCCCAATCCAAGCTCAATTACTCCCATTATGTAGCCTTCCCGGAACTCCAGACAGGAAACACTTTCCTTCCAACCCAACCCCCTTAAAGTGTGATTTTTTTTTTAATTTCACCATTCAGATGGTATTTTCTGAATTCTGCCTTGGGTCTGATGATTTTGGAAAGTACTTCTTTTTTCTTCTCCAGGATCCTGGGTAGAACAATTACGTTTCTCAGTTGTTTATGTTCACACAGGACCTTACACAATTGGGAGAGTTTGGTGTGTGTGCATCACAACCACGAGTTCTAGCTAATTTTAACAGACACTGAGATACTGCTTCAGTAATGCCATGTAAAGGATACTGAACAGAAGAAAATTGTCTCTAAGGAAACTGCTACTTCCAGAGGAAATGAAGCCAGATTTGGAAAAATAAACAGTCCTTTTGCTGATAGCTTTTTAAGCTGTTTCCAGCGCTTTGGGCAATGACTCTGCAGGAAGGGACTGAGTGAAAGGATCATTGTCATACAGCCACAAGGGCCTCATTCTCTCTCCTTGAGCATGGATAGAGTCACTCATGGAATGAATTTAAGAGACACTAAAGGGTTTTATGCTTTGGTACAAAGTCATGGCTCCTATTGATCTTACCCTGGTGAAATCCCGAGAGTTACAGCATATGGAGAAGTTTCAACGTTATACAGTCTTAGTAACAGGGCGTCTGGTGGCATGTGGGGCCCACTAGACCCTGCTGCAGCTGCAGACTCAGAAGCAGAGTGGGACCAGGCCAGGGTATGGGTCCAGACGATTCTAGATCACACAGCTGTATGCTGCAGAGCTTTGAGGAGCCTGGGATGTGGGGGATGGAGAAAGGCCCAATTACAGCAGCTAAACTGCACCTCTCTGTCTCTTAACAACCTCTGCAGGCTTAGTCCAGGGTGGGAGTCATGGTAAGGCAACCAGCTGCCTTCTGTCAGTTTGACCTGTTTTCCCAGGAGAAAGCAAACACACTTAAAACACAGAATGCCCACGTTTTTCATGATGGTCCCTGCACATATCTACAAAAGCACAACATAATATTACGGTGGGTTTCTACGATTCTTGCAAAGAAGTTTTCTAACATTCTTTTTGATAATACAGAACAAAGTATTTTTAACTTGAGGTGTCGAATCGGTTGCCGTTTGCTTCCGACCAGTGGTAGTACCTCCTTTACCCACAGGGGGTCGCACGTCAGCCAGCCCCTGAGGACGGCAAATCGCTGCGCCCTCTACTGATCTCTTAAGGTTTCCTTACTTGCCTATCAGCTGCTTTTATCTGTCAGGGTATAATTTTCCTGCACATTTCAATGGAAAAGGAGCCTGGGGAGATATGTTTTCAGGTGAAAGGGCGAGGAGTCCAGGATAAAGGCAGGTTTTATGATACTAGTGTCTGATGTTCAAATTATAAAACTTACGGCATGAGCATCCAGGTTTTTAAGTTTGTGATTTTGGCCTGTAATTTTCAGCTGAGATAAAAAAAAACCCAGAAGATTGTGCGTTCTTAGGATTTTCTGAGGCCGCCAGGAGGCCCGCAGGAGGCGGAAGCAAGCTGGCCTTTGGTGCACCTGCAGTGTTGCTTTATTTTCTGGACACTCGGGGGAACTAATTTCAGGGAACCTAATCGACCTGTTCACCAACGTCTATTTTTCCTTTATCTATCGCTTTTCTGTTCTGTGCACTTGTGGAAAAGCACTGTTAGGAATTATCCCCTGCAGCTTGCAAGCCACTGTTTCATTTGAAGGAAGAAGCCAGGCTGCAGAGAAAAGATCTCTGTCCACAAAGCCTTCCTTCATTTCTGTCACACACGTGTGAATTACAATACTTGATTAACTAGAAAATTCCCAAATTACTTTGTATAATTTTTGTTTTTCCAATCTAAGTACCCAAGGGTACCTGTTTTTATTTTTTCTTTTCCTCCTCAGACAGGGTTTCACTATGCAATGAAAGATGGCCTTGAACCCACTTTATAGCCAAGGCTGGCCTTGAGTTCTCAGGAAGCCTCCTGCCACATCCTCTCGAGTGCTAGGATTACAGGCATGTGCCACCATGCCCGGCTCCAAGAGTAGTTTTAAAGTTAAAAATTTCTCATATGGAGTTTTTCTCTGCAGAGTCAAAACAGATGGAGAAGAACCATCCTGTGTCCTCCCTGTCTTCTCTCCTGGCCTTGCCTAGTTTTCAGTCTGTGGTTGAAACGTCTGCAGGGAAACAAGGACACAGCTTCACCAAATAGAACATTCTTTCACTCATCCCTTCAAACAACAAGGGTTTCATTTATTTTTCTCTCCCTGGGAAGTATTATTTCATGTGAAAAATCATTCTGACCCAAAGCAGGCAGACCCGCTTGTCCCCTTAGCATTTATTTTAGGGTTGCAGGAGGACACCCCAGCTTTCCTCCCCCAGACACACAATGCCACATCCACTGCAGAGCAGATTCCAGCACTGAGAGCCAGCAGCGTGTGGTTGGCTGGGAACGGGCAGTGTGGGGCCGGGGTTAAGATGGGCTCCCATTGGTGTCTGCTGGAAAAATGTCCCACTTACACACTAGCGTTGTTTAGCATAAGGGAGCTAAACTCTGCTCGAGAGGGGGTTGACAGCATGAGCTCCGTAACCACTACCCAGAATTAAGATGTGGTGGCGCTGATTGATCATCAGGACTCAAACCTTTGCCCCTCGAGTCCAGGGTGGTGTCACACCCAGGAATGGGCCTTGCTCAACCAGTTGCCGGGTAGGATGGCTCAGCAGGAAGGGAGAAGGAAGCCGAACGCAGATGAGGAACAAAAATGTTCTGAATTTCTTAGGGGTGAGGGGCCACTACTGGAACGGGGAAAGGCCAGCAGCTAAGGAGGCCAGACCAGTGCAGCTGCCCTAGGCCTTCAGACTGAAGACACCGGGGAGCCATGCAGAGCAGCACCTAAGGACCCTGCAGCCATGTTTCGGTAAAGAAACAAGTGGGCCAATTCTTTGGTTCCCCCTATTTCAACTTGTCTATTTACTTTCCAAGCTCTTAGCTTTTCTCTGATGCAGCAGGGCACGCAATGAGAGACGTGTGTTTGTGTTTCTGGGGCAGTGCTAAAGGGAAAGCAGGCACCATGGTAGGTCAGTCAAAGGAGAAAGAGAGAGAGAGAGAGAGAGAGAGAGAGAGAGAGAGAGAGGCAGAGACAGAGAGAGACAGAGAGAGATAGAGACAGAGAGAGACACAGAGACAGAGAGACAGACAGAGAGAGACAGAGAGACAGAGAGAGACAGAGAAAAGGGGGCGTGCTGTGGATGGAAAGATACAGAAAGTAACTGGGGCCACCTCTGCTGGTTGGCTCTTTCACTAGAGGGTCTTCTTTCTGTGTACCCCCTAACATCATGGCTTGCTGGTTAATGAAGTCATTTTAAGAATATAAGCTCAAAAGCTTGGTGGGAATTTCCACTGACTGGCCTCCGACATATATCTGCTCAATATTGCATTTCATTCTAGAAACAAACAATAGTTCTTCAATAACACCTTGTATTTATATAGCACTTCACAGTTTAGAAGCTACTTTTGTGCGGAAATCTCCTTTGAATTACATGACAACCCCTGAGGTGAGCAGTGCACATGCAGTGGCAGTAGTAGAGGTCGGAGGGATATTTAACCCTAAGTCCTCTGTCGCAAATCCTGTGGTTAACATAACACCTTCACTACACCAAAGCAGTGAGCACTTCTGAAATTAAGACTGCAGGGGAAGAAAGCAAAAACAAGATGGACAGATACTAAACAAGAGAATGAAATGAAAGCATAGATATCTTTTTATACAACGCACGCAATTATATTAAAAATATAATCTTCCAAAAATGTATACACAATTTAGGAAAAGAAAAATAGTGGATTCTTTCAACAGAGGTTGTTATTGTCGCAGGGGTGACCCCAGAGGATGTCATGTATCAGAGAAAACTTGCTAAACAGCCCACCCTTAGAGAATACGCTGAACATGCACATGCAGCAATCTCAGTGACCAAGGTGACCCGAGCAGCAGTTCATCACACTAACAAATGTCTGGAAGCTCATGGCCACTACGTCCAGCACCTCGTGCAATGGTAGAGGCCAAAGGTAGCTTCTGTTAATCTCATGGTGTCTCCGTAAGTTTAGTATTAAAACATTTACACAAGCTTCCCTTTTCCTTTTGGCAGTCTGTATTACCTGACCATACAGACTTCCTCAGTACAGTTCACAACACATTGTGACCTACAGCCATTGTGATTGTATATTGTTAAGTGTTAGTTGAATCACATGATCAACTGTTACTTGCTTTCATTTAAAAAATTTTGGGGGCAATTTGGCTTACTTTAAGACGTATATATGTGACTCAAGATAGGCTAATATTATATACCTGTCTTTTATTAGATAAATTAGGTAACTGTTAAGAGTGGGATCCGTCTCTTTTGGAGAAAATGTCACAGTCCATGCAGTGCTGAGTTTGGTCTCCATGCCCTTGCCGAGACCCCTTCATTTGGAATCTGCACCTCTCCTTCTCCCCAGCCTTCACTCAGCATTTGCCCAGGCTTGGAGGTGGCATTGTAATGGAGATGCCATTGCCTAGCACTGGTAGGAAAGTGGCATGGTCTTCTGACCTGTGGTCACTGGGTTGATGTGGTCATAACATTTTGCTGGACAGTGGTCAGAAGTACCATCCCTGTTCCTTGGAGTGTGCTGCTCAAAAGAAGCCCACTCTCAGATGGCTGGACTGGTCTGGATCTGGAGGACCCATGCTGGCCCTGGCGAGGTCACAAGAATTGGACCTATGGACATCTGTGTTTAAGCATCTGGTTCCAGGAACTGAGCCGAGGTGTGCTGAGTGGGGCCTGCTCTCCAAACACCATCTGCCCTTGCCAGATGGTGTGAGTCACCCTTGCCAGTCCGGTTGCCTGACTGGCCTCCCACTCATCAGGACCTATATTTAAGCGTGGCGGGCAGCAGAATGATTCTGCATTTCTGTGGTTCTGCAGCCGAAAGGTTACTCTGGGGAGCTGGGATGCTGCTTAGACATTGTCTAATTAGCACCATGTCTATATTATGCCTGTAGCACACAGAGTTGTTCCAAGGTAATTTGGTCGCATCCTGAAGACTCCACTGGGTAACTCACAAAAGGAACTGTGAGCTTTGTATGGGTTAAATGAATGGGTACCTCTGCCCTGCATTAGCCTCACCAATGGAGAGAACCTGGCTAGCAGATTCCTGCAGCGCTCAGGTGTTGCAAGAATTAGCAAAACATTCTTGTCCCTTTGCATTGCCATTTAGTTACCAAATATAGTTGGTTAGCCTTAAAATAGCCATGTCAAATTCTTCAAGTTTTCAGTGAAGCATTGCAAGGCTCTTTTGAACCTTGAACTTGAACTCATTATAACTTGAGTTTTTAAATACTGCTCATTAGTTTCAGCTATTGGTGTTCTCAAAAGCATGGATTTTTGGTGTTCTTTAAGAATATCTTGTAATCCAGTGCAAACTCATCCAGGGTCTCCTTGGTAACAGGCATTTACTGATGGATGCTATTTGTCTCCTACTTGTCTTGAAGCAGGTGCTGCTAATTTAACAGACAGAGCTGAGAGGAAAGACAGAGAGAGCAAGAGAGTAGACGAAGCATAAATGAGGTTGTAAATGCTTACTGTAGCTGTCCAGGTCACACTGAAAAGGAGCAGCAGTCTCACACAGACAGCTTGCATCTCTGAGAATCTCTATGAAAAAACAATGATATTTTACCCTAAGATTTGTCAATTATCAATTGCAGCCATAAGCAAGGAAGTGTAAATAAACATCCTTCTTCCCCAGCAGTTCATTTCCTTTTATTATATATTTATATTACATATTAATTATCCATTAAACATACTTTTACATATTTTCTATAGTTATATTTACAAAACTAGCATATATACACACACATATTGCATAACTTATGCAAGCCCAAAAGTGAATATTTTAATCTAAGAACATCCCTATGCTTACTCCCAATGGGAAAATTATTGAATATCATTAAAACAATAGTTGATGCACCTTGAGACCATATGAGAAACTCCAAATATGAATAAATTAATTAAATAAATAAAAGACAGATAGTAAGAAACAGAAATAGATCTTTTGCAAAAGGGAATAGGGTCAATAAATGGAGGAAGAGGAAGGAGACAAGGGGAGGGGAAGTGGAAATAAAAGGAACCAAGATATGTTACATGTATGTATCAACTTCCAATGCTAAATGCCATCATTATGTACGGTAAACATGTAGCAATGAGAATAAAATGCTAAAAAGATATGAATTTTATAGTTGCATTTATTTGCTAGGTCTGTTTTTTTTGTTTTACCTTTAGAAAAAGATCATTATTTGTATTATTTGTGTAATTTGAAGTGACAATAAGGTCACATAGCAGCCTGAGACAGAATCTTCAAGTGTCAAAGTAGAACACCCCACTGTATGGGGTGGAATCTTACCTGATCACACCTGGTGCCCTCTGTGCTCTTACATTCATTACCAATGTACCTGAATCAGTCACCACCCATGAGATGGAGAATAAAACCATTTATTTAAAACATATTAACAGCTAGGGCTGATTAAATACTCAGAGAAGCTCCATACTGTTCTAAGAATTTTGCATGTATTCAATTATCTGACCCTCATGGTGCCCCTAGGAGTGAGGTGAATTTCTAGATCTGTATTCTGAATAGCTGGATAACTTATCTCAGAATTTTTAGACGTTCAGGGGCAGAACTGGGTCAGTACCCAGCTATACAGCCAAAAACCTTAATCAAGAATCTACAGTATCTTAAATACCTTAAATAAGTGTCTGTCCCTTTTACAGAAAGATCTACATGTGTCTAACTAAAATGTAAATTGTATTTTATATTGGGTGCAGTAAAAGATGTTTAAAACAATGTTTAGTGATGGGTAGAAAACATTTTTATAGTTTGATAAATATATTGATAGGATCTAGTAAGTTTGTTTTGGTCAAGTAACCACTAGATTGTAAAACAGCCTTAGCATAGTTCGGACTAGTGATCTCTTGGTTGTGGTGAGCATTAAATATTTCACTAGTATAGACACATAGTACTACACAAATACATAGCAACCAATATTAGAATAATAAAGACCATTCTTTTTGGTTACTTGGGAGAAAACACTTTTAAATGAAAAATAAATATTCTTGCAATGTTTAAACATTTCAAAATAAAAACTTTTAATTGGAGAAGTAAATTAAGCTGCTAAATATATTCTAAAGTCTTAAGATATTTTCTTCCAAGTAAATACAGTTTTAAGATCTAATTCAAACTTCGCCTTCCAAGCAATATATAGATCAGGAAAGTGTCAACTACTTATCAAATATCTTACAACTGGTCAGCAGGATATCAGTGCAGACCAAGTTTGTGGGTCTTGGTGAGGCTGACAATCAAATCAAAAGGAAAGTTTCGACATCCACTTTAGTTGGTGATATCTGGAGCCTGGCAACACATTTCTTACGTTACAAAAGAAAGCACTAAACATTAGACTGTGATGCTCAGTAGAGAATATCTTCAATTTGCTTCTATTTTCAAAAGCAGTCACCCCGTCAGGGTGGTAAGCGTCTTGAAAATGTAAACCACTGACATATAAAGCTACTTACTATCAAGAACATCATGAGAGCAAAATTACCTGGGATCTTTGTCCTGCCGAAAACGTGGCTTCTCCTGCAGGACAAGCAGTCTCTGGGCCTTTTGCTGAAATTTAAAGTCTGTTCGAGCTCCCAATGTCCAATCAGCACTGGCTCACTTCACACTAGCAAGCAATTTGTTATGTGTGCCCACAGATAACCACAGGGGGCAAAGTAATTTTAATCTAAAAATGTTTTCGTGGTGGAAAGGTGCTATCAAATGTTCCAGAAAGTGGGATAAACAGAAAATATAAATAGTTCAGCTTGGACATCATGTGGACAGATAATGAGAACTGATTTGAAAACTATTAATTAGGATCGACTAAAGATCCGACATGTTTATAAGTGGAAAATATTTATAAACAATTATGTGTATAGATAGGAAATATTTTTATGTTACATATAAAGTCTATAGTTTCAATTTCCATCTCAGTGGAATTCAGAAGCATTTAGCAAAAATGAAATTCAGAAGCATTTAGTAAAATTCTCCCTACCACGGGAACAGGCACTGGAAGAGGAACTGTAAATGAATATTGGGCTTCTGCGTGGGGCTCTCAATCCAGGGGCAAATGCAGAAAATAGGGTGAATAGATAGGATATGTTATATTAGATAATAACATAGCTAAAGTCTAAGAAAAAGACATTGGTTGGGGAGTGATGGCAAACATTGGGAATGAGGAGCCTGGGCTGAAATTTGAGGGGAGGAGTCCCAGGATGGTCTCCTTGGGAAGGGAGTTTCTGCCCTGGTTTGAATCCATGTGTTCCTTCAAAATCCATGTGCTGGAACTGAAACCCAGTGTGACATTATTCAGAATCCGGTGTTTAGTAAGCAACTACATCATAAAGGCAAAGGCCTGAAGGATTGGCAGCATTGTGAAAAGGCCGGAGGGCACCCTTGCTGTGCTGCTGTCTCCATATCTTTGGAGAATTAGGGAGCACAGTGCTATTTTGCAAGCAGACATAACAAGTCCCTACCAGATACTGCACCTGTCAGCAACTTGATGTTAGACTTTCAGCCTCCGGAATATCCACAAGTAAATTTTTGCTCCTTATATGTTACCTGGCCTGTGGTACTCTGTTTAGAACCATCCACAGACTGAGCAAACTTGTTTGCTCTCTACAGGAAAAGTGTTTCTGACAAGGAATAAGCGATAGCCTGCTGGCTTATTCCAGGACAAGAGACCAGGTCATCAGCCAGCAGGACTGAGCAAAGGTGACAGCAACAAATGAAGGGAGAAGGGCATCAGGTGCCAGACAACAGGGCACCTGGAGGTCATCACAAGGGTTCTGGCTTAACCCTGAGTGAGAACCACCCCTGGAAGGCTCAGCACAGGCATGCTTGCAGGCGTATTTGAAGTAGGAAAAAAGGAGAGAGATCGCTCCAAGGTTCTGAGCACTGCAGAAGGCGTGATGAAAAGTGGTCGTGTCCTGATATATTTTGGAATGAAAACCAGTAGGACTGCTGGGCTGTGGCAAGTGCGATTTGAGGGAAAATAGGGACTCAGGATGATATCCGTGTTTCTGTCCTGCAGCTGAAGACTTGAAGGTGCATTTTATTGAAATGGGGAAATACAGAAGACAGCTTTAAAGGGAACATTGTGTTTGAACCTGGACCTGAATTTTATAAAACATCGGTTAAGTTAGGCACTGAGTTTCTTAATGAAATAAACACCTTGCCCATTCGGGATTACCTTTTATGGCAGTTGCCTGTTCATCTGTTTTGTCCAAACTGGATGCAAAATTCATGATTGTAGTAGGGAGGTTCCCATCAGTCTAAAACCAATTATAACAGGCTAGTGGGGTTACTTACATTGGAATTACATGTAAAAAGTCAATAAAAGATTATGTAAGGACTACCTTTTATGATAGGAACACTTACACTTAAACACAATTTTCACATGCTATTATACACAACACATAATCAAATTAAAATGCAAATCCCCATTTTCCCAAACTCAAATTAGATAAATAGATAGATAGATAGATAGATAGATAGATAGATAGACAGATAAAGCAAACATAACCCATAGGCAGTTTTGGCTGAGAGGAGCATACCTTTTCTGGCTCAGACCAAGTCTCTCTTTTTTGTCCTATCCATATTCTAGGTATTTTTAACATTTACCAGGACATTTTTAATACTCACCAGTCTAGAATTCAAGCTCTTGTTCATTCAGAGCCACCCAGTCATGCATTCTTGAATATTTGAACATTATCATGTGCAGTGGAGACTATCAGCTTTGGAGTCAAAAAGATCTGAGTTCAAACACTGACTGTACCATGTTTACTGAGGTACACTGCCTAAACTACTAAACTGAACCTTTCTGTCCCTCATTTCTGAAAATGAGAGCACAGTAGTAATAAGCTAAACTTTCAGTGAGTGTACCATGGTCCAACCACTGTTCCAACTGTGTTGCACTAATTTATCCCAACCCTGTTAACAGCTCTGTAATGCTCTGTTGTTGTCACTCTGACTTCAGCAATGACACATAAGGCACCTAAGGGACTTGCTCAAGGTGGTATACTTAGTAAGTTACAATTGCCAGTAGACAGTTTGACTGCAAAAGAAGTTTAAAACCACTACATTATACCGCTCCCATATGGTGAATATACACAGTGAATTAAATTAAATTAAATTAAATTGTACAAAGTATTTAGTCTGGTTCCTAACTTGACAATCACACAGTGTTATAACCCAAGCCCCCCTAATTAAATTAAATTAAATTGTACAAAGTATTTAGTCTGGTTCCTAACTTGACAATCACACAGTGTTATAACCCAAGCCCCCCTAATTAAATTAAATTAAATTGTACAAAGTATTTAGTCTGGTTCCTAACTTGACAATCACACAGTGTTATAACCCAAGCCCCCCTAACTATCACCGCCTGCTGCTTCCCCTCCCCTTCCCCCTTCCCATATAACTAGGTTAAGTTTTAACTTCCCAAAAGGCCATAAAACAAAGGCCTGAGGTAACAGCTCCTGACAACCCCCTTCTCTACTCGGTGGCCCGTCACAAGTTGTGTTAATTGCATTAGATTGTACTCTTCTTCACAAAAATAGCTTCGTTATATTTGTATCATAGCAATGCCTGTAACTTGGCCTTACTGTATATGTGTTTTCCTTTTCCCTCTGGGTAAAGGATTGATAATCAGTGCTCTCCTGTGTAAAGAATTGTAAAATCTTACCTAATTGATATGTTAACCATTGTTGCCCTCTACAAATAACAGATGTGGTGCTAAAGTAAGGTAACTAAGGTTCTTAATTGCTGTTAGACTTCTCTATTCTTTGCTAAGAAAAACAAGATTTCTTCTTATCTAAACTTGCTTGTATGCAGGGAGACTTGCTTGTTAGCACAACCCTAACCTGATCTTGCTCTTCCCAAGACGTGTAATCCCCGGTTCTGTTTTGTAGTGCACCACACCCCCATCCCCCTCCTTACATTGTGTGACCAGCAGCTGTTTGTGGATTTACAAGATAAAAACCCTGACTTTTAGCTGTCAGGTAGCAGTCTCCAAATTGGCTCCCGGAGACTCGTCACCAGGCCTGGCCTAATAAAGCCTTTGCTCCCCAAATTTTAATTTCTTGCTTCCTTGGATTTTATACCGGGGTCCGAGTTATCACAACAGCAAGTGCTACCCTTTCACCCATTCTGCCTTTCATTAGTGATGATCCTGCCCAGATGTGCCCTCTGGATCTCTTCTCTGTCCTTTGTGGATTTTCTCCTCTTGTCTACTTTTATGACTTCCTTAGTATGAGGACAAAAGTAATGAAACATTGAAATAAGAATGGAAGTTTAAGAGAACACAGCGGTCTGCTTCTCCAGATACCACAACTGTTCCTGCCAGAACTTCAGCAAACTGCTAAGGATTTGTGTGACCTGGAAGACTAGAAGGAAATGGAAGCCAAGAAAAGAGAGGTTAACAAATAAGAGTGTTTGTCAACTGTGAGCCTGAATGGAAATATAAAGCTATACGAATAATAGACAAATGAAAACCACAAAAGACGTTCTTTTAAAATTTTGGGTATTCTAGTAGACCAGTAGACAATTCAGCAGTTTTGGTAACAGTAACAAGGCATTATGGTGTTTCAAGCTTTTACCTAAGATTCACTGCACATCTTGAATGATCCGGGCACAGGCAGCTGTCTTTTCTATAATAGCCTCAGAAAATGCTTTTTCACTGTTTTCATGTTACAGTTTCAGATCTTTCTAAATGTGGTTTTGTTTTTTTCCTAAAGAATTTTCATGTGTGAGATTTCCTCTTCATTTAAGTGATGGGAAAATATCTAACTCTGAAAGCATGAGTTCTGGGAAGAGAAAAATACATAAAATTTTTGTAGAAAAAAAATCGAGATACTAGTTGTACCAGGGTGTGAACTAGCAGGGGCTAAATATGTACGCTTTCAAAGCTACAAAAACTAGGAAATTCAAGTCGAGTCTTAAATTTAGAAGCTACAATTGACAAAGGCAAAGAAAAGTGAGGGCCTGTCCTAGCCAGAAGGTTGCAGAGCAGACATTCTGGGAGGGAAGGGAAAAGCCGTCCCTGGCTTCGGTTCTGTGGAGAGATTTCACTTCCACCCTCTTGAAACCTGCCCCATGTTGAGATTACGCTTCAGAAACCTGAAAAATTCTCTAAAATGTCTTTGTGTAATAAAAAGTGTTTCCATAACATTTCTTAGGAATTAATCACCAAAGATAAATACTGAAGCTGTGTAAAAAGTTACCTATCTGCACACTACCTTTGTTTAACAAGAAAAAAAACAAAACCAACCAAGCAAATGCCTGGGGAGAAAAACCCAAACAAACCAGGAAGTAACTGCCAAGGGCTGGAGGCAGCCTGCGAACTTTCTTCTGGCTGCTGCTTTGTGGCTGGAGAAGACACCTGAGCGCTGCCGCCTGCAGCCTGGCTCTCCCGGGCCAAGACGACACATGGGATTATCCCCCAGAGACTTTACATGTCAGAGGTTTATGGAACTCTGTGTCTTGTGGTCATTCTTTTCATTTCTTATCTTCACTTCTGTATGAACAATCATTTAAAATATTTATGGAGATGTTAAGAGAATAAAACATCTTTTGAGATAAGAAACTAAACTATTAGTTCTAACTACACTACCAGTTCTAGCTACGGGCCCCTCACTCAGCAGGTTTTATTTTGTCTTCTCATCCATTTCACAATCTCTTCGGACTTGTTCTCGGGACCCACGTGCTTTGAGCCACTTGCTTGTTTTCCAATCTCTCTCTCTCTGTCAATAGATTAGATAGATAGATAGATAGATATTGACATGGTCTAGTTGAAGTTACTATTTTCTGACTTTTATGCACAAACAGCAAAGAATACTTCCTTTCTTCAATTTAGTGAGGAATCTTCATGGTGATTTTGACAGGAAAAGGGGACCTCTCTCAAGTCCCTTCTTCTTGAGCATATAGACACTTAGATTGTCAAGGCTTCAGATGTTTCATAGAGGTATTTGTTTCCCATACTTCTCCAAAACATAATTCTTAATGGATGAGCTGTCCTTGTGTTTAGCAAAATGAAATTTTTTGCTTTAAATATGTTCATTGCTGAATATCAATGTTTATCTTATGCTAGGCAAAGGTCATTTTTTCTAGAGCATTCCTTACAACCACTTTTCTCATTTACACCCAAATTATTTTTGGTTTTGGTTATTATTTCTTCTCTTAAGGCTAGGGAATTTCAACAGAAGTACATAAGAGTTTCGGCCAGATGCAGAACCTGGAGGTCACAGAATAGCATGCGGGTTGCTGTGTTCACTTCTCTAGGCTGTTTGTCCTCCACTCAGCTGTTACTAGCAAAGAGAAGACAAGGCAGTATAATTTGCTTTTTTTCTTACATTAGAAAAAGACTAATATTTTATGATGTAACTTGGAGGATGTAGTTACAATGTGATTATAATGATGCCAGCTCTTTCCTTAGGGCATGATAACATGGCTTGAAGTGGCTATAAAACTTTGCTGTGTGACCTTGAGGGGAAAATAGCTGTCATTCTCAAAGTAGTGTTTCTCAGGACCAAGAATCTTCTCCACAGGAGATATAACGACATTTGCCAGTGAGCTACCCACTGTACTGAATGCATATTAATAATTTTTCTTACCAAATTAGAGCATATTTACTCTTTTCAGTGTTTTCTTCATGCTTATCTGCAGTGTGCTCTTTTCTTTTTGCTTTTATTTCACAACACTGCCTGTCATGAACTCAGACTTTGTTCTTGTTAGTTTCCATTCTAGTCAGTTCCCTACTGCTGTTTAACACAATACCTCAGCATTTAGTAGCCGGAAACACCAAATCATCCTTTCTACCTGAAGCTGGATGCATTGATTTGGCTCAGCTATGTGGTCCTCACACCAGACTTCTCCCCTGCTGTACACTAGCAAAAAGAGCTTGCTTCTTATGTTTGTGTTATGCCAAAGTACCTGTAACACTGCCTACTGTTCTGTATGCATTTTTTTCCTTTGGGTGACCTAATTGGTATGTTAATCAATGCTCCCCTCCGTAAAGAATTATAAATCCCTGGGAACCTAACCTAATTGATATGTTAACCATTGTTGCCCTCTACAAATAACACATGTGGTGCTAAAATAAGCTGACAAAAGATTGTTAATTACAGCTAGACTTCTGTCCTTTGCTAAGGGAAACATTTCCTTAGCAGATTTCCTGATCCACGCCCATAACCCCTTACTTTGTAAACTGTGATATGTACATAAAGGCTGCAAGCTTTGAGGAAGACATACCGCTTTTGCAAACTCCAACTGCACTGTGTTGCTGGGCCCAGGATAAAATAAATCAGCACTGCTTTTTAAAATACGTTTTTGCTCCATTTTTTGAACTCGTGTTTGGGGTCTCGTTTGTGGATTACAAGATCCCCCAGTACAGTCGAAGGGGAGTGGGCACAGCAGACCTCTGAAAGCCATTCAGGGTGGCATCTCATGCTTCTACACCTGACCTCTTTCTGCCACAGAATGCACCAAGTCTCTCACATGATGCACCCAGAGAGTGCCAAACTCTTTAGCTGTATTTGTGTTCCAGGCACATTCCACTGTTACTATGTTCTCTCTCCTACTTAGTGAGCCTCAGTTCTCAAGAGCAGAAAACATAGATTACAAGAAGGCAGTTTCATGGGCAACGACTGACATGGAGTCTCTGTGTATTGGTCAAGGCAGTCAGGATTAAAGAAGTGTAGGAATAGTTTTCACACGCAGATGGACAAGTAGTGGTGTCACATCTCAGATGAAGCTGTGGAGTGGAAGGTATTGCTACTGCAGTGACAAGCAGAAACATCAAAATCTGGATTTGCATGCAGAGGTTTTTTTTACACTGATTGGGATCATTCCAAAAATTTCTGGCTTTGAAGTCCCAGGGAGGGAGGTTCAAATTGGGTTTGCAAAAGGGGAGCAACAGAGTTAGAGTTTTTGGCTGTCTTTGATTGGTTTATTTTTTTATTTATTTAAAGAAAAAAATACAGAAAAACAAGACAAACAGAAAAAAAGGGTGGAAGTAATACAAAATTTCTTTCTTTTTTTTTTTTTTACACATTTTGGATTTTATTACTCCTTAGTGCTTATTACTTTTTTTGGGGGGGGGGGAAGAATACAGTCAAATATGGCAAAACAAAGCTGTCAGTCAATACCAAGGATAGACATAGCACATGGTGTAGAACAGAGTACAAGTTTATCAACAATGGTTATCAACGTTTTCCCTTGTTTCCTTAAAAAGAATTGTCTATCTCATTAGATATTATAAAGTTGGACAAAACAGTAGAGAACAAGACCAATAAAACTTAGGCATTGTAAACATTACAGGACTTCCAAAGAAGACAATAGTCAAACCAGAATGGGTATCTTAGTGAATCTTATTGTCTTCAAAGTAGTTGCTTATGTCTTCAAACTTGATACTATCATATAGAATGGAACAGAGTCTAATCAGTCAAAACAAGATCATGGGAGTACTACAGGACTTCAAAACAAGTTAATAGGAAATCAAAAAGAGTTACTATTTATATATCCTAATTTTTTGAATTTTTTCTTTAATTAAGACAAACATAGGAAATGACTAAATAATTTTTTTTAAAACAATAAGGGGGAGATTGAGATAAAACAGGACATAACAATATAACAATAGAGGTCACAGCATGACTATTTCAACAACCTGGTACTTCACCACCATATAACCTGACTTAATAGTAGTTACCATAGTGTCTTTTTCCTTGAAATATTTGGATAAAACTTCATATACTCTAGCTTCAAATATTTTCATATCAAGAAGCCCAGAATAAAGCCTTTCTAATTAATGAGTGAAAACTTTATAAGGCTTCAAGGCCACCTAATGGGGAATCATGATTACCACATATTTTTATATATTTGAATCATTACTTACATTAGGGAAACTATTCGGTATTCACACATGTGAGATTGATTTATTTCACTTATGAGTATGGTCTCAAGCTGCGCCCATTTATTGATAAATATCTCAATGTGATCCTTCTTTATAGCTGAATAATACTCCATTGTATAGAAATACCACAACTTTTTTATCCATTCCTCAGTTGATGGACACTTGGGTTGTTTCCAAGATCTGGCGATTACAAATTGTGCTGCTATAAACATAGGTGCACATATATCACTGTGGTATGATCCTTTCAGTTCTTCTGGGAATATGCCTAGAAGTGGAATAGCTGGAATAAATGGGATTTCCAGTCCCAACTTTTTGAGAAATCTCCAGACAGATCTCCACAAAGGCTGTACCAGTCTACACTCCCACCAGCAGTGCAGGAGAGTTCCTTTTTCCCCACAGCCTCTCCAGCATTTGTTGTCGGTTTTCTTGATCCTGGCCATTCTTTCAGGAGTGAGATGGTATCTCAGTGTGGTTTTAATTTGCATTTCTCTAATGACCAATGATGATGAGCATTTTTTCATGTATTTATTTGCCATTTGCATTTCTTCATCTGAGAATTGCGTATTCATCTCAGATGCCCATTTTTGGATTGGATCTTTGAATTTTGGAGGTCTGAGTTTTTTTAATTCTTTATATGTTTTAGACAAGAGTCCCTTGTCTGAGAGAGAGTTCACTAAAATCTTTTCCCAGTTTGTGGGTTTTCTTTTCACTATGCTGGAGATTTCTTTTGACATGCAGAAACTTTTTAATAAGAAGTGGTCCCAGTTATTGATTCTGGGAAGTATTTCCCGTGCGGTTTGAGTCCTGTTCATGAATTCTCTACCTACTCCTATGTCTCCAAGGTTTCTACCCAATTTGTCTTCCAATAGATTTAGTGTTTCTGTTTTAATATTCAGATCTTTGGCCCATTTAGATTTTAATTTAGTACATGGTGATAGACATGGGTCTAGCTTTAGTTTTCGGCAAATGGAGAGCCAGTTTTTCCAGCACCATTTAAGTAATACAAAATTTCAAAGAAAAATATTAACATTAAGAAATTACTAGTTCGTAAGTTACATGTTGTCTTCTTATGTTCAAGTTACAAAATCATAGCATAAAAAGTGGACACTCAAACATTGACAGTGCAAACCATTCTGTTCAATTATCTGATGGAAACAGTAATATGGTCTTCTATCCTACACACTTGAGGATCCTTAGAGTTACATCCTTTAGAGCACTTTCCTTTCCTCTCATTTTTACTATATCTGTTATGTATTTTGGATCTTATTACCCTTTCAAATTTTATAATTTTTTATGCTCTATATAGAGACAATGTGATATTTAAAAATGTGAGATTTATTTCACTTATGAGGATAGTGTCAAGTTGCTTCCATTTACCTATAAAAGCCTCAAGATTTTCCTTTTAACAGCTGAGTAATATTCCATTGTATAAAAGCACCACATATTTTTCATCCACTCTGCAGTTGATGGATATTTTGGTTGTTTCCAAGATTTAGCTATTACAAATTGGGGTGCTATAAAGATGGATGCACATATATCACTGTGGCATTATCTTTCAATTTTTTTGGAGAATTCCCAGGAGAGAAATACTGGGTTGCACGAAGTCTCTAATCCTAGTTTATTGAGGAATCTCCATATTGATTTCCATAATCTGCTTCATTGGCCCTCAGGTCTATTTGTTTGCCAGTACCATGCTGATTTTATCACTGTGGCTTTGTAGTATAATTTCAAGTCAGAAATTAAGATGCCTCTCATTTTGCCTTTGTTTCCCAGAATTGCCTTTGCTATTCTAGGTTTCTTCTGTTTCCAAATAAATTTTAGGAGTGTTTTCTCTAGATCTGTAAGGTATGTTAATGGTATTTTGATTGGGATTGCATTAAATCTGTATCAGTTTTGAGAGTATGGCCCGTTTCATAATGTTGTCTCCTCCTAACCAAGAGCAAGGAGTATCCTTCCATTTTCTAATGTCCTCTTCAATCTCATTTTTTAGAGTAGTATAATTTCAGCATATAGGTCTTTTACATTCTTGGTTAGGTTGATTCTTAGGTATTTCATTTTTTAGACACTATTGTGAAAGGCAATATTTCCATAATTTCTCTCTTGGTGAGTTTTCCATTTGTGTACAGGAATGATACTAATTTTTGAGTGTTGACTTTATATCTGGCTATGCTGCTGAATTTGATTATTACCTCTAATAGTCTTTCTATGGAGTTTTTTGGTTTTCTATATAGAGTGTTATGCCATCTGCAAATAGTGATAATTTGACTTCTTTCTTATCTTTATTCCTTTTATTTCTCTCTCTTGTCTGATTGCTGTGGCTAGTATTTCCAGATATATTGAATAGGAGTGGTGATAGTGAACATCCTTGTCTTGTTCTTGATTTTAAAGTGAAAGCTTTCAGTTTTTGTCCATTTAGTATAAAGTTGGCTATCATAGATGGCCTTTATCAAATTGAGATAGACAACAGTTTCTGAAGGGCTTTTATCATGAATGTGTGTTGGGCTTTATTAAAAGCTTTTTCTGCGTCTATTGAGATCACCATGTGCTTTTGCTTTTGGCTCTGTTGATGTGGTGTATTACATTTATTGATTTGCATATGTCAAACCATCCCTGCATTCCTGGAATAAAACCCACTTGGTTGTGGTGTATAATCTTTTTGATGATTTGCTGCATTCTATTTGCCATTATTTTATTGAGAATCTTTGCATCGATGTTCATTAGTGAGATTGGCCTATACTTCTCCTTTTTGGTTGGATCTTTCTCTAGTTTTGGTATCAGAGCAATACTTGCCTCCAGGAATGAGTTAGAGAAGATTGCTTTTCTTTAAATTTATTGAAGAGTTTAAAGAATATTGAAGTCAACTCTTCTCTAAATTTCTTGTAGAATTCAGCCATGAATCTATCAGGCTCAGAGATTTTCTTTGTTATTAAGTTTTTAATCACTTTTTCAATTTCAATAGCTGATACTTGGTCATTCAAAATTGCTATATCTTCTTGATTGAGCTTTGGTAGTTCATATGTTTCTAGAAATATGTCCATTTCCTCTGTGTTTTCCACCCTATGTGAGTAGAGATTTTCAAAGTAGGTATTCATGATCTTTTGAATTTCCATGGGATTTGTAGTGATTTCTCTCTTTTCAGTTTTTATTGCATGAATTTGAGTTTTTTCTTTCTTTTTCTTGATAAGGTTGGCTAGAGGTTTATCAATTTTGTTTATTATCTCAAAAAAATCTCTTTAATTAATTCATTGTATTATTTTTTAGTTTCTATTGCATTAATTTCTGCTCTAATCTTTACAATTTCCTCTCTTCTACGAGCTTTGGGTTTGACTTGCTCTTCTTTTTCTAGAAGCTTGAGATGTAGCGGCAGGTTGTTTGTGCTCTTTCTGTCTTCTTGATGTGACTATTTATTGCTATATATTTCTCTTAGAACTGCTTTCATTGCATCCCCCAGGTTACAATATGTTGTATCTGCATTTTCATTGAATTGTAGGTATTGCTTTATTTCTTTAATTTCTTCTGTACAATGGTTGTTCAGAAGGTTGCTATTTAATTTCCATGTATTTATGTAGGCTTTGCAATTTCTTTTGCCATTAATTTCCAACTTCAGTATAATATGATCAGATAATATGCATAGGATAATTTCAATCCCTTTGCATTTACTTAAGAATGTTTTATGGGTTAATATGTGGTCTATTTTGGAGAATGTGCCACGTGCAGCTGAGAATAATGTATATTCTGATGTGGTTGGATGGAATACTCTGTAAATGTCCACTAAGTCCATTCACTCACAGGTATGATTCAGTTCTATTATTATTTTTTTTTTTTTGCTGATTTTTTGTGTAGTTGATCTATCTTTATGTGACGGTGGGGTATTAAGATCTCCTACTACAATTGTGTTCTTGTGTATTTGATTTTTCATGTCCATTGGTATTTGTCTTATATAGTTGATGCTCCTGCATTTGGTGCATATATATTTGTAATTCTTAGTTCTTCTTCTTGAAGTTTTCCACTAACAAGTATGTAGTAACCTTCTTTATCTCTTTTAATCATTTTAGGTTTGAAGTTCACATTGTCTGCAAACAGAATAGCTACCCCTGCTTTTTTCTGGGTTCTTGTTGCATGGAATATTGTTTTGCATCTTTTGAATTTTAATCTTGGATATCTCTTTGAATTTGTTTCATAGATTCTGCTTGTTTTCTATATTGTTCATTAAAGTGATTAATTCAATTTCCCGTGCTCCTGTGGTTTTTTTTTTTAATCTATTTCTTCTCTGCATATGATGAGTAACTCCTTTACTGAGGTTGTTATTTCTGCCTTTATGTAGGAAACTATTTCTAATTTTATTTCCTTTATAGCCACATGGATTTATTTCTTTACTCCATTTGCTATCTTTTTTTTTTTTTTTTTTTTTTTTTTTTTTTACCAGTACCAGGGATCGAACTCATGACCATGCGCTTGCAAGGCAGGCGCTTATGTCACTGAGCTAAATCCCCCTTCCATTTGCTATCTTTTTGGAGATTTCTGGTGTATGACTTTTAAAATCCTCTGTTTCAATGCCAGCTATACTTGTTCCTGATGGACTAGATGTTTGAGATTGCGTTTTGCCTTTTTGTTTTGTCATTTTCACCTTTTGGGTAAATATTTGGTCTTTCAATCCCAACTGTCTCAGCTGTCCATAATGTGAATCTTAGGTCCCTACTGTGTGGTTGATGTTTGTCCAATTGCTGGATACCACAATGAGGCAGAGAGCCAGTCATTTGAATTCCTCCTGCAGGGCCTGTTGGGTGAGTCCTATATTCTTCCCGGGCTAACTAGCCTAGAAGTATTGATGTAGGTCAACTCTTAGTTCCTGCTGTTGCTATGTCTTCAAGTTGTTGCAGGTCACCAGATTTCTCTGTCCAGAGTGTCTGTGTCAGCTAAGGCTCTGCTGTGTCACTGGGGGTCTCACAAAGCTCTTTTGATTTTCTCCAAGTTGGGGGAGACCTTATTGGTGCACTCCTCAACCTGTCTGATGTTCTCTGTATGGAGGAGGGGATCACCCACTCTCTTGCCAGGTTCGCCAAGGTCTTACAGTTGGAGGAAGTTTCACTTCCGCTCCTACCTACCCACTGCAGACCTCTATTTTTAGGGCAAACTCACCACACTTAGTGGAGCCTGCTGAGGTTTTCTATTTGGGTGAGGGGTTCCTGAGTCTCCCATAGAGCCAGCACAGTAATGCACTGTAGTCTAAGATTCTGGGAGAAGGGGTTGGAGCCAAAAAATCAATCACAGTAGGAGGTCCAGGAGGTTGGGGGGGGGTTCCCCAAGAGGCGGGACTGTGGAGGCATTCCAGGGTCTTGCAGGAATTCCAGGCTGAGGGTTGGACCTATGGCAGCATTTGGGGCATCACAGGCATTCTAGGCTGAGGGGCGGGCCCATGGCAGCAATCCAGGTCATCTTTGATTGGTTTTCACAGTATGCATCATAGTGGTCAGCTGTGCATCACAGTGACCAGCCATTTCTACAAGACAGTAGTAGCAAGAACTGAAACAGGAACTATTACTGAGCAACTAACAAACTGGTTGGGGAGCATTTACCCTCTCTTTTAGTTTTCCTGGCAAATCTACTGGGCACGTTATATGTCATCTTCTGAGATGAACTGGGCAAGCCAATTAATGATATAAGACCCAACTAGAAGCAGCAATATTGGGGCTCTCAGTGAGCCTAGGATGAGCCCCAGATAAGGTTCCGCAAGATTGAAAGATTTTCCACCAGGAGTTTACGATTTGTTTTCCTTATTGTAGGGTTTCTGCCTAAGTTGACGCTGAGTGAGGGAATTAATCTTGTCTAGGAGAGTGTCCAATGTGTCTTGGATGTTTGTCACATCTGTGTCATTTGTAAGGGTCTCATGGTTTATTTTCTATTCAATCATCCATAGGGCTAAGAAAAAAATACAATACAATATCAAATATCTATGTAAGGTGAAATGAAATCAAGGACTGAGGTCAGCAGTCTGAAAAGGCACCAAAATCAAGGGGAACAACGTATTGAGGTATGGAGCAGTCCTGTGAATGGTGGCCTCAGGCTTCAGCCATGTGTGGACTGGTCAGTATTTACAATGTCCAGAGCAGGGCTTTGAGTGTATCAACTTTTTAGCGTGAGCTTTGGAGGAGCTGTGTGGTCCTGGTAAATTTTCCAGAACTCTGGAATGATAGATCTAAAGCTGGATTTCTGAAATGTATAGAGGTAGTTAATGTATACCTGAGTTATATGTATATGTAGGTGTGTTATGGGTATAGCTGGTCCTTTAAACTGGTTACAAGCCCTTCCTGTAGGGTTATGTTTTATTCTTTTACCTCTTTCAGAACTTTGTGACCTGTGTGTTATATTTAATTTTTATTTAATCTTTAATAGTTCTGCCAGTTTTTGAGTTACCACTCCTACAAATGCCAGCCTGTTATCACTGTGCCAATAATCAGAGGTAGGCTATAACAAAGGATAGTTTTCACAGCAGGGCCCTACAAACTACTTCTTCCTTCTCAGCTTGGGTAGGGAATGCCTCAGGCTAGCCTGAGTAGGTGCATATAAGCACTAGCAGATGTTTGTAATCTCTTATAAGACTTTACTTTAGTGAAGTTTATTTGTATGCCTGGTGAATATTGAAGCTAGTAACACAGATGATGAAGCCTCATCTGGATACAGGGATATGGGTACCAGTGTTGCTTCTTGAACTTACAGAACATATTGTCGGGGGAGGTCTGGCTCTGATTGCAATGGATGTTCTGGGAGTACCAGGTAAAGATTTTCTCACTGATGTTTTTCTGATGTTTCAGTCAAGTCTCTGGAGGGGGCTTAAGTCTCTGGACTGGATTGTTTTGCAGATTTCCAAACAGCAGCAGGAAGCAGTATGTTGTGTACACCATCATTGCAGGAGAGCTTTGGCCAAAATAGCTTTGTCTAAGGTGACCACAACATATTTATCCTGTCAGACTCCATTCCTAACAGAGCTACTTCCATTTATAAACAGAATGTACTCAACATCTGTCAGGGGGCTCATTTTTAAGTCTGGTTGGCTCAAGAATTGTTCATCAGTCAGGGCCAGGCAGTCATGGTCTGCTAAGCTCAACTTGGTGGGCAGATAGGTGGCAGTACTGAGTGGTCCATAGTTATTCAGGAGGTCCAGTGCACCATGTGGCATCTGGACAGTTAGGGCTCAGTCTAAGATAAGCTTGTCAGTCTTTTGATTAGAGGACAATGGTTGCTAGGGCTCAGAAGAATAGTGAGGAGGCAACCCTTAGTGACTATATCCAAGTATTTGTACAGGTGGATCACTGGGCACACTCAGAGTTGACACTGTGAGTAAGCATTTTGTACCTTGTAGTCAATTTATGCCAGATATTGCAGCAGAACTTTTGAGTCTGTTCCGAAGGCATCTTGAGTATCATTAGCCAGAAGTACAGTAATGTTTTGTGTTGGGAAACTAGAAAGGTCAGCTATAAGGGCTTTTCAAAGAGAGTGAACCAGTTTTTGAACCTCTGAGAGATTGAGGTTAGGTCATTTGACATTTGAGTCCAGACCTGAGGTCTTTATGAAAAGGGCCTGGCTGACAGGAGCAAACTGGAAGCAGAAGCAGGCATTCTTTAGGTCCAGGCAGGTGTGTCAGCAGGCTGCAGGTGCAAGCACAAAACTGAAGCGACCTATGTGACGAGCAATCATAGTGGTATTGGCAGCCCAGAGATCTTGAACTGGCGTTATAGGCAGGAGAGGTGCATTTCAACAGTTTGACAGTCTATAAACATTTTGCAGTTTTGAAGCCTCTGGATGTGTGGCTGAATTCGTAGTCAAGTCTCTTGTGGCATGAGGTACTGCTTGCTCAGGGGACTGTGAAGGAGCTGGAAGGGACAGAAAAACAGGCTGTCTCAGAGAAAAAGGTCAAATCTGTTAGAGCCTCCCTGAAATAGAGTGTGCTCTTAACCCTTTGTGGCAATTGAGTCCAAGTGAGTTGTATTTTGTCTCAGGATTTTTCAAGTTGAAGCGGGCTAATGGGAGCAACTTGCAAGCAGAAGGCTGAACTGCTTCAAGTGGCTGAGGCATGGCTGGATGTCTGTGTGCTTCCTGTGACACAGGATACTGTCAGTGGATATTACAGCTAAAATCAAGATCAACCCTCTTCTCAGCTGGTTGTGTGGTGAGACATACCTGATAATCTCTATTACAGGATTTCAGAAGACAGAATAGTTAAAAGGCAATCTTTAGATATCATTTATCACATATAATGTATCTTGCTGTGTTTAAGTGTCAGAATCGTTTTGTAAAACAGCTGCGAAAAGAGACAACCCACAGATTTGGGGGTGGAGTGGGGTGAAGAAAATTTGCTGAGTTTTGTTTTTGAGATATTTAGGATTGATCCCACAGCTGACACATTGAGCTGTATCCCTACTCCTGTTTTAATGTTTTCAAACAGTGTTTCCCCCTAAGTTGATAAGTTTCCCTGACTGAGTTCAAAATTGCAACCTTCCTGCCTCAGCCTTCCAAAGTACAGGTAAGCCTCTACCTCCAGCTGTTACTGAGTTTTTAAGAAGAGTCTGAAACCAAGAAAATATTCAAGTTGAAATAAAGAAAAATGTAATGAACTCACTTATAGTTTGTTTATATCCCAAATGGTTAACCAATGAACTTAAAAAATAATCAATCCTTCATAGTTTATGACTATTAAAGTCATCTAAAAGTGAGATCAGCAAGCTATACTATAAGCTGTGGGCCTAATATAACTTTGCAACAGTTTTGACAAATAAAGTTTTATTGGAGCACAGCATGTCCATCCCTTTATATTCCAACCATGGTTGCTTTCAGCATGGTGACAGAGTTGAATAATTGCAAGAGAAGCTTTATAACTCACAGCTTGCTAAGTCAAAAATACTCATCATCTGATCCTTTACTGAAAGAAGGTTTACTGACTTTGACTTACACAGAAATTTGTTGACTCCTACGTAAAATACTGAAGGTTGAACTTGTATTTTAAAAACAGGTAAAATATATTCTGTATACATTATTGTCATGGATCCTGGGAGTCGTAAGATTAGAGAGAAAAGCTTCCTGAGGGAGAATATGATATAATTGAATGTAATTTACATAGAAACTGTTATTCTTTGTCCAACAAACGAGGTTCATGAATTTCTAACCCATTGAGTATTTTACAGATTGAAACAGTGGTGGCAAAGCCATGGCATATGTGCTGCAGCAAGCTGTGTTACCACTGACAGCTCTTACAAGTTTGCCATCAGTGACCTAAGGGAAAAACCAATGGCACTGCACTTGACTTGAATAAACAGAAGGTGTAGGTGATTGCTTCATGACTTACTTTTAATTAAAGTTGACTCCATTTCTTTTGAAAGAGTAAGACTTACATTACTTTCGATTTTCCTTTTTAAAACAGCAGGTTTAAATCAAAGCAACACAGGCGTTCTTCTCACTCCAGAAAGAATGACAGTCATCAAGAACTAAAAGAAAAATGTTTTTGTTAAGGTTGTCTGTGGAAAAGTACTTTCCAGATTGTTGGTAGGATTGTAAATTAGCACAACCACTATAGAAATCAGTATGGAGATTCCTTTAACCCATTTCTACTGAAGTTTGTAACTTGAATTTTATTTTCATTGTTAGCTTCATTTCAAAGATGGAACCATAGGCATTCAAGAGTTAAAAAAGCAAAGCTAGAAACTCCACTTGACTCAACTGTACCTATTGTGAGTATCTTCCCTGAAGAGTTAAAGACATAATATTGTAGCAATGCACGCATATTCATGTTTGTAACAGTGCAACTCGGAATAGTTGAACCTTCAAAGAGGCCCATTTGGCTATGGACAGCTGTATGGATGAAGAAAATGTGGTATTTATACAAAATGGAGTACTAATCAAGTCAGCCATAAAGGATAGATGTCATTTATAGGAAATTGAAGGCACCTGGGACCATCCTAAGTGGAAAAAGCCAGGTTCAATTTAATATGATTTCTTTTAAATGAGAAACCCAAAATATAAAAAGAAGTAAAAATGATTAGCATATCTATATGTATTAACTCCCCAAGATGAATGTAATTATTATGTATTAAAGCATATGCTAATAACAATTACATATGGGAAAATTTTTTAAAAAACAATTTTACACTTTTCTTTCTTATACTTCCACTATATATTATTATTATTCAGAGAAATTTGCTGTGTCTAAATAAGAATTTTTAATACAAATAATCCAAATGGAAAATCATTAATTTCTTTACTGCTGAAATAGTCTCCTATGAGTTGCAACCATTTTGAACACTAAAGTTTTGGTTTTTCAGATATGAGTTTCTGTTATGAATATAAAGGATGGCAGTTTCCTACATAGTCAACCATGAAAGAAACAGTACAGAATTTGTGGCACAATAATAAACTGAAACAGCGGGGGTGTAGTCAGTACTCCCTACAAATTAAATATCTGTCACACAGGATGGCAGTGGGGAGGGTGATGACTGAGGCACTGTGCTGAAGAAAGTATGAGGGCCTTGAAATGCGGGGACAGGGTACACACTGACCGTGAAAAGAAGAGCAGAGCAATCTTGAAGTAGTTACTGAGGGGCCACCTTATTAGCCTCGGACCACTCAGCTCCATTTAGTGTACCACTGCCCGGTGAGGGCCTGCCTGCCTGTCGTGTGTCACTGTGTGGAGGTTCCATTCTTTCATGCTTTGAGATTTTTCTTAGCCCACCAAAAGGCCCCTTGTGTGTCCGTTAGTGTTCAGGACATTCAAAGCTTCTCAAATTTGGCAGTCCAGAAGAGAGGTGTGGGAGAACAGATGTGATGCATTTTCTGGAGATGAAGACGAGTATTGCATAATTTCAGATGGCCACACTGGCATGGGTTGCAGTCTGTGTCTTGGTCATGTGCTCTGCAATTCCCTAGGAGGAAGAAGGGCCAAGCATCCTGGTGAAGACATCCTGAGCCCACTTCTTGCCCACTCCTCTGTTGTATGGGAGATGACCACAAGGTCCTTCTTCTTCCGTTCCTCCAGGTTCTTCTGGGCACTGGCTTGCTCCCTGGCTTTCTGGAGGTTTACCTGCAGACTTTCAGGCAAGTCCATCTGCTGGCTCCTCAAGAGTAGAGGACCTACCATCTATGCCATGTGCCCCCTCTGTATCAGTGTCACCCTGTGGGACTAGGGATAAAGCTAGTCATGACAGTGTGCTGCTCTTGCTTGTTCTCTATGCAGGTAGAGACCTATCTGACTCCATCTGAGTTTGCTGCCTCCCACCTGGAGGAATCTATGGAAGCTGCATAGCGCCTCACAGCTCTGTTACCAGTCTACGCACAGGGACTGCTTGACTGCAGTACATATGGGAAGGAATGTCCAGGAAGTTTCCATGGGAATAGAAAGAGAGAATTATGAAACTCACTCTGATATATAAGTTACCTGTAACTAACTAGTTTTTGTCAGAAGGCAAAGTGTCAGGTGTCTGATCTTCCTACTAGCTTAAAAATGTAAAAGAAATACATAAATAAACACTCTGTGCTGAGGATTGACAAGAGGAGTGGAGGTCCTACAGCCAATGGGGGAGACACATTTCAACCGGGAGAATGGGTTTGGGAAGATGAGACTCTGGAAAAGAAACTAACTTGATTTTTCAAAAGTCAAAACACATAATTTCTACCATATTGGAGCAGGACAGTTCTGCATGCTGGTCACTGTCAGGCATCATCTGGATTAACTCATTAGGCACAGGGTTAGGGCTGAACCAGATATTTATGACTGCTGCAGTAAGTGATCTGTGCCACACAGATGAGGCATCTCCGTCGTGATCATGGCACCAGCTGCCTCGTTTCTGTGTGTGAGGGATGCCTGCAGCATGGTGGGACTAAGGGGTCTCTCTCTCCTTTTACTTAGAAGCCATAAGATGTAGCCATGAGCAGGCCAGGCAGTCATTCTAGGATTAAAAACAAGTATCCCAAAAGCACAGGCCATAAAAGCAAAAAAAAAAAAAAAAAAAAAAAAAAAAAAACAGAAATGGGACTATATCAGACTAGGAGCTTTCTCACCAGGGTAGGAAATAACCAACATAATGAAAAAGAACTTGCAGAATGGAGGAAGGCATTTTTGAACTACTCATCTGACAAATAATTGCAATGTAGAATTTGTAAGGGGCTCAGAAAACTCAACCACAAAATAAATAATCTAATCAGCACTAAACAAATGATCTGACTAGGTATTTCTTGAAAGAAGAAATACAAAAGACCAACAAATATATGAAAAAATACTCATTATCATTTGTCACCAGAGAAAAGCAAACCAAAACCCCAGTGAGATGCCATGCCAACTCAGAATGACTGTTATCAAAGAGATAAAAAAAATGCTGCAAATAGAGAAAAAGAAATACACACTGTTGGTAGGAATGTACATGAATACAATCATTATGAAAAACAGGAGCTTCCTTAAAAAACTAAAATCAGATCTGCCACGTGATCAAATTTCTGACATCTGAATATACAGCAAAGAAAATGACCAGTGTGTTTAAAAGATCTCCCCACTGTGATGTCTGCCACAGCTTCACTCACAATAGCTAAGAGGTAGAATCAGCCTAGGCATCCAGCAGGGATAAATGGCGGAAGATAATGTGGCTTGCATTCACCAGGACGAATTAGTTAGCCATATAAGGAATGAGATCCTGTCCTTCCAAGCAAAAGTGATAGAACTGGGTTCACTGTGGTTAAATGGGCAGTTCAAAGACTGTAAACACTGCATGTTCTTCCTGATATGTGGAACGCTAAACAAAGTGGATCTGAATGTTGAAAAAGGATTCCTGGAGATCAGGAAGTGGGGAGAGGAGATAATGGTTACCAAGACACAATTAGTAGGAACAAGGGCTGGTGTCCCTCAGATGCGTAGCTATGATTCATAATAGAAGTATTTTATGAAGAACTAGGAAAGAGTAGCTTGAAGGAAGGCTTGGGACCTAAAGAAATGATAAAAACATGCTAATTCCCTCATTTGATCAGAATGTGCTGTGCCATGTGATGAAATATCACAGGGTACCCCACAATATGTACAGTTACTGCATGTAAATTGAAACTCAAAATAAACACAAACAGCTCACAAGCACCATTCAGGGCTTCCATTTCATCTCCAGAACAATGAATGAAATAGCACAAAGAAATATTTTATTCCTCTTCTTGATATAATTTGATTTTGGAAGTTTCTTAAAAGCATTAAAAAGACATATCTCGGATCTTAAAATATTCTGCCAAAAGCTTTGAAATAATTTAAAGGCCTGACTCTGAAACACCTGTTTTTCTTTTTCTGGTGGGGAGGACTGCTGGGGTAGGAGGGTGCTCCTGCAAATGGATAAATAGGACCAGGATAATTAGAAAGGTGAGTTTACAACCATGTTGAGATGAAATGGCTTCTTCATCTGCGGGGAATATGAGGAACAATCTTGAATTTCAGCTCTGAAAATGGGTAACTATGAATTAGTACCAAAGGTCAAGCTCTCTCAAAAACAGATATTGACACAAGGGTTTGGAAGCATCTGACTGATTTGGAAAGTGACCTTAGGATGCCTGGCTGAGCAGGAGAAGGGTGCAGGGAGGCAGGAAAGGAGGCAGGCTACCAACCAGCCACTCTGGGCAGCGGAGGATCTCTAAAGCTCCAAGAGAGACTAGGAAATACAGTCATCCCCGGAGGAACAGAGGCTGGGACATTCATCCATCAACTCCCATTTCTTATTAGTTAAGGGTTACTCCTGGCTGTTATGTGCCAGAATGTCCACATGGCCCCATAAACAAAGGCTGAGTATGTGCTGAAAGCCAGCTGTGTCCTGAGGCTGAGGGACGCAGGAAACTATGGAAACGTCTGACCTCTGGGTGGTTACAGGAGACTGTAGGTGAGGCAGGGATAGACTCTGCTACAAGAAGAAACGCTGTTCTAGAGTAGAATATGTGATTAAACCTGTTGAAAGGAGCACTATGCATGTGACAGGGGTCATTTTAGAGACTTAGTAGTATCTAATACTTTACCCCAATCATATTCAGCTACAATACAATAATTAATGAAATATTTTAGTCAAGAATTTATATGAGCAAGATATGTCCAAGCAAGAAAAAGAGGTAAAACGGGTGGTGCGTGCCATCAAGGAGATCCAGTGTAGACACTGAGCAGAGGTGCTAGCAAAGGAGGAGATCAAGACCTCAGAGTCAACTGCACTCAGCATGCAGAGGTGTAGGTGTGTAGCGTCAACAGACAGGATGCTTTATAGATTTGAAGTCATCGAATAGTAACTCGGCCTGAAAGTGATTAGACTGAACATGTCAAGGACCCAGTTATGCCATCTAGGTGCCACGCTGAGAGCTGGGCTAACAAGTCTAACCTCACCCTAAATGGAAAGCCCTTGTCGAGGGTGAGACCAAGTTTAGAGTGGGGCTGGAATAAAAAGGTCACGGTGAAAAGGCCTCAGTTGCAGAGGGTTGATGCAAGCATCAGGGGCAGGGAAAGTGGGTGCCCCAAGTGCCCTTGCACCATGCACAGACATCAGAGGGTTCTGTCCACTGTCAACACCCTGATGATGAGCCTGGGAGCTAAAGAGCACACCTGGTGGAGACAGGGAAGTTGTGGAGTTCGCCACTTAGAGAGGCAGGACAGAAGACAGTGTCCAGCGTCAGTGGGTGGACTCAGTCCCCACGTTTGCATTCTTGTCCCATCTTGACAATAATGTGAAGAACTGATTCTTTGGTTTACTGGCACTCGGTTCTTAAAAGAGATTCCTTCAGTCACCATGTGACTGAATTCTATAAAATGTTTTTTATTTGTTTTTTAAATTTTATGTTAAAGAGAATAAAACACAAAAATCAAGAAGTAAGCAAACAAACAAAAACAACAAAAGAAAGACAAACAAAAAAACTATAAAGATACGGAATTTCAACCCAGATGATAGGAATTTAACAATGGTTGTCATATCATATATTGTCTTCAGAATAGTTGCTCATCTTACCAGATACAGACTTGCAAAATTGAACAAACATTATACTTTCCCTTTGAGCAGTTCTTTCTTTTACTATATCTATCATGACTTTTGGATCTTATTTACTCTTTCAGTTTATTACACTAGCAAGATAATCTTGTGTTTACACATGCAAGTCTGATTTATTTCACTTATGAGTATGGTTTCTAGTTGCATCCATTTACCTTTATGACCGAGTAGTACTCCATTGTGAAAAAATACCACATCTTTTTTTACCTTTCCTCGGCTGATGGACATTTGCGTTGTTTCCAAGACATGGTTATTACAAATTGTGCAGTTATAAACATGGGTATATATATATATATATATATATATATATATATATCCCTGTGATATGATGTTTTCAGTTCTTCTGGGAAAATACCCAGAAGGGGAATAGCTGGGTCAAATGGAACTTCTAATCATGGTTTCTTGAGGGGATTTCCACAGTGATTTCCACAGTGGTTGTACCAATCTACATTTACACCAACAATGAGAAGCATTCCTTTTCCCCACAGCCCCACCAGTATTTTTTATTGTTTGCTTTCTGGATGATAGCCATTCTTTCTGGAGTGAGATAAAATCCAAGGATTGTTTTAATTTGCATCTCTCCAATGACCAGTGAAGTTGCACATTTTTCTCGTGTTTTTATTTGACGTTTGTATTTCTTCACCTGAGAAACTTGTGTTCCTCTCATATGCCCATTTTTGGGTTGGGTCTTTGTATTTGGGGGCCTGATGTTTTTCAGTTATTTATATGTTCTAGATAGAAGTCTTGTCTGAGGAAAAATTAGCAACAATCTTTTCCCAGTCCATGGGTTGTCTTTTCACACTGTTGGTGATTTCTTTCATGTGAAAAAGCTTTGCAATAAGATGAGATCCAGTAGTTGTTTCTTTGAAGTACTTCCCATGCAGTTTGGTTTCTGTTCATGAACTCTGCCTTCCCTTTGTCTTTAGGATTTCTATCTACCTTGTCTTCCAGTATATTTAGTGTTTCTGTCTTAATATTTAGATCTTTGATCCATTTTGACTTTAGTTTAGTTCATGGTGATAGGCATGGGTCTAGTTTCAGTCTTCAGCATGTAGAAAGCCAGTTTTTCCAGCATCACTTATTAAGAGGCTGTGGTTCTTCCAATGAACATGTTTGGCCCCTTTGTCAGAGACAAGGTGGCTGAGCATGCTTGTAGTTGTGTCTATATCTTCTATTCTCTTCCATAGAGCTTTAAGACTAATTTTTTGCCAGTATGATGCTGATTTTATTATAGCAGCTTTGCAGTATAATTTCAGGTCTGTAATTGTGATATCTCTGCTTTTGTTGCCCAGGCTTCTCTTTGCTATTCTAGGCCTCTTCTGTTTCAAGATTAATTTTTGAAATATTATCTCTAGATCTGTCAGGTATACTAATGGTATTTTTAACAGGATTGCATGAAATCTGTATAACAGTTTTGGGAGTATGGCCATTTTCACAATGTTGATTTTTCCCATCCATAATCAAGGGATGCCTTTCCATTTTCTGAATTCCTCTTCAATTATTTTTTAGAATAGTGTAATTTTCACTGTGTAAATCTTTTACTTTCTTCTTTAGATTGATTCCTAAGTACCTCTTTTTTTATGTTATTGTGAAGAGTGTGGTTTCCCTAATTTCTCTCTCAGTGACTTTGTTGTTTGTGTACAGGAATGCTATTGACTTTTTGATTTTCTATTTTTTTTTTCTGGTAACAGGGATCGAACTCACAACCTTGCGCTTGGCAGGCAGGCACTTATGCTGCTGAACTAAATCCTCTGCCCTGGTATTGACTTTTGAGTGTTGACTTTGTACCCAGCTAAGCTGCTGAATTTGCTTGTTAAGTCTAGAAGTCTATTGGTGGAGTTTTTGGGGCCTTCTATGTAGAGTATCACACCATCTGTGAATAATAATAACTACTTCAGTTCCTATTCTTATTTCTTTTACTTCTCTTTCTTGTCTAATTTCTCTGGCTGTTTCCAGAACTATAATGAATAGTAGTGGTGATAACGGACAATCTTGCCTTCTTCCTGAGTTTAGAGTGAAAGCTTTCAGTTTTTGATCTTTTAGTATGGTGGTAGCTGTTGGTGTTGTCATAGTGGCTTTTATCAGATTGAGGTAAAGACCATTTCTTGTGATGTTCTCTGGGGTTTTTACCATGAACAAGTGTTGAATTTTATCAAGAGCTTTTTCTGCATCTATTGAGATGATCATGTGACTTTTGTCTTTCAGTCTGTTGACATGATATATACATTTTTTGATTTGTGTATATTGAACCATCCCTGCATTCCTGGTATGAGTCCCACTTGGTCATAGTGTATAGTCTTCTTGATGATTTGATGCATTTTTCTTTGCTAGTATTTTATTGAGGACTTTGACATCTATATTCATTAGAGAGACTGGCCTTCAGTTTTTTGTTTTTTTTTTGAGTCTTTGTCTGGTTTTTGTATCAGGCCTCCATGAATGAGTTAGGGAGAATTGCTTCCCTTTCCATTTCATTAAAGAGTTAGTGTTAAATCATCTCTAAATTTCTTGTAGAATTCAGCTGAGAATTTATCAGGACCTGGACTTTCTTTCATTGGTAAGTTTTTAATTACATTTTCAATTTCATTAACTGATATTGGGTTTTCCAGGGTTTTTATTTCTTCCTGATTCAGCTTTGATTATTCATATTTCCAGGGATCTGTCCATTTCTTCTGTGTTTTCCATCCACAAAAGTATAGATTTTCATAGTATTGATGATCCTCTGAATTTCCACAGGATCTGTAGTGATTTCACCTTTTTAATTTTGTAATGTATGAATTTGAGTTTTTTCTTTCTTCTTTTTGATAAGGTTGCCTAGGAGTTTGTCAGTTTTATTTATTCTTTCAGAAAACCAACTTTTAAATTCATTAATTCTTTGTATAGTTTTCTTAGTCTCAATTGCATTAATTTCTGCTCTGATCTTTATAATTTCCTCCCTTCTTTGGGGATGACTGGCTCTTCTTGTTTCGGAATCTTCAGGTGTAGCGTTAGGCTGCTCATTTGTGTTCATCGTTTTCCTGATGTGAGAAATCACCTCTACAAATTTCCCTCCAAGGACTGCTTTCATTGCATCTCACAGGTTTGTGTAAGTTGTACTTTCATTTTCATTTGATTGTAGATATTGTTTAATTTCTTCTTTAATTTCATCTGTGACCCACTGGTTATTCAGGAGGGTGTTATTTAATTTTGATGTGTTTATGGAGTTTTTGCAGTTTCTTTTGCATTACTTTCTAGTTTCATGGCACCAAGATCAAATAATATGCATGGGGTAATTTTGATTCTTTTGCATTTACTTAAGTATGTTCTATGGGCTAATATATAGTCTATTTTAGAAAATATCCCATGTGAAGAATGAGTATTCTGATGATTTGGGGTATAACACTCAGTACACATTTACTAAGTCCATTTGTTCACAGGTTTGATTCAATTCTGTTGCGTTTTTGCTGATTTTTTGTTATGTTGTCCTGTTTCTTTGTGACAATGGAGTATTGAGGTTCCTGTAATAGCTGTATTTTTGTATACATTTTTTCATGTCTATTAATATTTGCCTTACATAATTGGGTGCTCCTGTATGTTTTGCTGTATATTTATGATTGCTATTTCTTCTTCTTGAATTTTTTTCCTAACAAGTATATAATGATCTTCTAGCTCCTTTAATCATTCCTGGTTTAGTGTTCACATTGTCTGCAATCAGGGTAACTTCCCCTGCTTCTTTCTGGGTTCCTGTTGCATGCAGTATAGTTTTCCATCCTTTGACTTTTAGTCTATGAATTTCTGTTTGCGTTAAATGCATTTCTTGTATACAGAACATTGTTGGTTCTGGCTTCTTGATTCATTCTGCTGGTCTCTTTATTTTGATTGGTGAATTGAGGCCATTTATGGTAATAACTGGTACGTATTGGTTTGGCTTTGTCATGTTATTGTCCTGCTCTTGGTTTCCTGCTTTCCCCCTCTGTTTAATTACTTGCCCTGCTTGGTGGTTTCTTTCTGTTGTTGGTCTTGGAGTTGTGGTCATTTTTGTCTCTGTCTAGAATATTTTTCAGTACTCTTTGAGTTAGTGTTGGATTGGTGGTTATGAATTCTTTCAGTTATTCTTTGTCACGGAAGTATCTTATTTCTCCATTAATGTTGAAAGGTAGTTTTGCAGAGTACATCAATCTGGGTTGGAAGTTGTTTTCTTTCAGGACTTGAAATACTTCACTCCAGCTCTTCCTGCCTTGATAGCTTGTGTTGAGAATTTGACCATGATTCTGATGGGCCTTCTCTTATATGTGATCTATTTGTTTTCTCTAACAACTTTTAATATTCTGTTCTTGTGCTGAATTTCTGAGTTCTTGATTATTATGTGTCTGCATGTAGATTTATTTTGGTTATTGCTAATTGGGGTTCTATATGCCTCATTTATCTGTATGTCAGATTATTTTACATGCTTGGGAAAATTTCTGCTATTACTTCTACAAATAGTTTTTTAAAAATTTCATTTGTGTTGGAACCTGCCTTTTCATTGACACCCATTATTTTTATACTATTTTTTTTTTTGCATCATCTTGTAGCTGTTGAGTTGTTGTTACCTGATATTTTGGTATTTTCAAGAGCCTTTCGTTTCATGTGTCACTAGCCATGACCCTATTATCAAGGTCTAGAAGTGTATCTTCAGTTTCATTTAAGTAGCTTTGCCAGCTTTTTATGGAATTTTTGATTGCCTGAATATCTGCTGGAATCTATTTTATGTATTCTATTTGTTTCCTGTATTGATCATTCATGGTTTCCATCCTCTTCCTATCATCCTGTCTTTTCTTATCTATCTCTGTCCTAGATGTGCTGAGCATTTCATTTATAAATGTTGGCATTTCTTTTTAACATGACAGATTATTTCTGATCTCATTTCCTCTATAGCCTCACGAATTTGTTTCTTTACTTGTCATCATTTCAGAAATTTCAGGTGTGTGTCTCTCATTTTTTCTATGTTGGTGACTCCTGGAATTGTTCTGGGTGGGCTGGAGGTCTGAGATTGCGGTTTGCTTCTTTTTGTCATTTTCTGGGTTCCCGCGATGGTAAAGAGGTGATGGGAGTGGTTGCCACCTCAGGTGCATTCACCTGGGTTCCAAAGTCTATAAAGTGTTATCTTAATTGCAAAGAGGAGCAGAGCAAAACACCATGAGTTCATCATATATGTTCTTGTCTGAAAGTTCTTTCTCTGATTCCCAGGTGCACTCATTTGTCTTAACAAGGTGAGTTTTCTGTGTAAAGAGAGACCCTCTGAGAAGTGTGGACAGTAGGTAGGTCTCCTGCTTCCCTTACCAGCAGGATCAGGCAAACCATACCTCTCTGGAACTAACTCAGTTTCCTTACTATAACATGGAACAGACTTTTAGTGCTATGCAAGGTAACATATGCGAGTTGCTTAAAATAGCTCTGAAGTGCAGTAATTATAAAAAGAAACATTGAAAAAAAAAGGGGCGGGGGTGCTGTGGATTTAGCTCAGCGGCATAAGCACCTGCCTTGCAAGCAGGCTGTCATGAGTTCAATGCCTGGTACCACTAAAAAAAAGAAAAAGAAAAGAAAAAAGCATTGGCTATTGTATCAGTAAGGGCAACAGTTCTCAAACTTTAAGGACAGTGGAGTTACTCACCTCCAAAGCTTTCGAGCAGGCCTTTGGGAGGGCTTGAGAACTTGTATTTCTTATCAGTTTTCTGGTGCTGCTGATCTGGGGACAACGTAAAGGACAATGAATTAGAATGCAAGTTGGTCATAAACAACAAAGGCCCCACAGAAATTCATTTTTGAAGTAGGGGGTCCAGGGCTTATGTGGTCCTCCTGGGAGTCAGGCTGTTCTTTGTCTTATCCCCTGATCCCCCTGCCAGGTGGCTGTCCTTGTGCACACACACACCATCAGAGTGGATCCTAGCCACTGGAGGGAGAAACTAGGAGAGGGTGAGGAGAATAGTTTGATGCTTTAGAGAGACTATGAAGAATTCATATACATCACATGTTCACATGGATGGAACTTAAATAAATCAAGTGACCAAGGGAAATAGGAGCCCATGCCAGATAAAGGACCCAGGGTCCCATTGTGTGTGTGCACTTCCATGAAGCAGAGAGAGACATTCATGGCATCTAGGAGCTCTGTGGCAGTGGCAGACTGGCACCTATGATTGAATTATGGCAAAGGTACTTTTGTGAGTAGCAGAATCCAAATATCAAACATCCAACTTCATCCCCCCCAAAAAATGATTCTGTCCTGCTTCAATTTATCCTTCCTGTGTTCAAAGGTGTCATTTGATTCAGAGAAAAGACTGGGGTTCCTTTGGCAAAGTAAAAATATTCTTCTTTCTTTTCTAATAATTTGAATTCTTATCAGGTTTCTCCCAGATGGATCATAAAGGGTACCAGCAAGCAATTGAGGACATAGAGCTTTGACAGAGATGGGCACAGTTAGGAAGGGGCCAGAGGCTTGCTAGCCAGGGTATCAGAAGGAGGGTAGACTCTAACATATATTCGTAGGTAGGAAAAATATATTCCAACAAGTACAGTGCTAGCATGCGGAATGTGCTGCCACCGAGAGGAAAGCCATGGGAGCCGTCACTGGGGCCTGTGGGAGAGCTCTTCCTTTCCTTTCTTTGTGTCAAACGTCACATGGCCTCCCTACAGCACTGGTGACTCACCTGTCTCACTAACTGACTGCCCACTTGTGCGGTGTCTGGCGAAGGTGTGAAATTTCCCTTCGTGATTGTCAGCTTCTCTAAGAGAATGCTTTACCAGTGCCCTTCAAAAAACCTACTAGGTTTTGGAGACTCCTAGAATCCTTGGAGGGGTGGTAGGGAAGTGTCTGCACTTGGGGACTGAAATGAGCTTGCTCAAATCCCTCATCAAGAAAGGAACTAGAACGGTAAAGATTGGCAGCTTTCACCATGTAAAAATGAATAAATTCTGAATATTAGTAGTGCAAATACACTTGTAAGGATCCTTGCAAAATCTGTTCCTTGATGACCTTGTGACATTTTAAAGTAGCTTGTGATATTAAGCTTAATAGCAAATATTATCCTTATAATCTAATCATTAATCACATTGATCCCAAGATCTTAATCTCATCATAAGCTTTCCCTCTAAAAAAGATTCACTGGGGTAAAAATGAGGTGTGTGTGCTATTATTTTCCAAATGTTGTTTATACCTAGTTAACGCCATTACAACCCACCTAAGTTGTAAGATGAAAGGAAAAGGAGAGAAGAAAGCGATGTCCCCCTGATTTGTCAGACGCTGAGCTGCACCTTGCCAGACTACTTTCATCTGGAAGATAAGAGAACAAATTATTCTCAACGACACTGTGATTCAAGCACTTCTAGCTCCAGAGACTATGTGCTTTGCACAAGACTGGCCTGTCAGTATAGAAAGATGTACCAAAACCATGCGAAAATCCTGGGTTTGGAAACATTCCTTAGGATTCACAACATGGCGTGTGGTTTGATCAAAGAAAATTATGACTGTAGATGAGTGGGCATTGTTGTGATGATGAGGACAGTCTGAATACACAGTGCATTTCCCAATTATTGTATCCATTTTAAACCTCTAGAGAATGAAGACATCAATGGTGTCATGGCAAGATGGAGGATTCTCTTTTACATTAAAGGCTGTGGTGTTTGGGGGTGAAGCTTCATATGTCGGCAATCTCCTCTTCAATGATTTGGCAAAGAAGTGCAAACACATGCACACACACAAGCACACAGAGAGAGGGTGTAGAAGTGGCACAACACTGACCATTGGTGCGTGTAGGTGACAGGATAATAAGGGTGCCAACTCACGCATCTTCTGACTTTCCAAAGGCTGGGTATTGTTTGAAAATAAAAAGTTCATGCATGTGACACCCAATGACCCTTGCCTATCAAACTGGAATCACTCTAGAAAGAGCTCTTGGCCATGTTGGAATTTAGGACACTGTGAAGACAAGCAACCTCTGTGAAGACAAGGCTCTCTGGTAGGCAGCCGTGGTTTGGGCAAGCGGCGGCCACCCCAGGGGGAGAACAACCCAGCATCTCCCAAGATCTGTGCCATGCTGAAATTTAGGGTGCTGGAAAACCAAGCAACCAGCTTGCCTCCCTGGTAAGCAGCCGTGAGCCTACCAGCACTCAGAGCTGAAAATCAAGCATCCCATCCACCCCCACCCTGTTAGCAAATTGGAGCCAGAGGTTTGAGCATGTCTTGGGAGGTTGACCATACACAAGCAAATAGGGTATAGCAAGTAGGAAGGATTTCCTTCTACCATTTCTTTGAAGGCAAATACTGTTATCACTGTTTTGCTTTGTTCTATTTGCTCTATTCAATGTTCTGTTTTGATAAGTTCTATAATGTTCTGTATTTGGTTTGATTTTGTATACCTGATTGAAAGAACAACTATTGTGAAGATAATGAGATATACTATGGTACCTATTACTGTTACCCGGGTATTCTGCTGTAAAGTTCTATAACAATTTTACTGCACTGTGTCAATTAGCTATATTCTGTGTTGTTCTGTTATATTTCACTAGCTTCAAAATTAAATGAAAAAAGAAAAGAGCTCCTCATTTTCATATACTCAGTATTTGAAAACAGTCTGGCTTTGTAGTAGGTGTTCATAATAGCTGATATACTGTGTCACCTTGATAAGTCTAGAAGTTTAACTCAGCAGCTCTGCATCTTGGGGTGTGGAGTGTGAGTCCTTATGACTCTGGGATGTTCACTGTATCAACTTGAGAGGTTTAGGAGTGACTCAGCAGAGACCTGGGATCCTTACTTTGTAAACATCCTCAGCCTGTGCAAGAGGAGGGCACTGAGACAGTGTGGGTGTGAAAGACCCCCCACCCTGGGTGGCGAGCCTGCATACGGTAAAAGGGAGATGAGGAAGGGCTGATCCTCAGTTTTTGAAGGAGCTCCAGGCTTCGCCTTCAGCTTGGACATCATCTCCTGGATTCTGAGGAAGATGATCGGCTTCTCCCTAAGACTCTTCAGCCTTCTGTCCCAGACCTATCAGCCCCCTGATATGGACACTGCAGTGATCTCCAGACCTCGGATTGAATCCTTAGGTCTCCAGTGTGCAGACACCCTCTGCACTCCTCCTCATCTGACTCTGCAGCTGACCAGCACGAGCCAATCTTGTCATTTCTCACACATTTGCAGATCTTGTGCTGTATCTGTTTCTCTAGGAAAACCTGACTGATACAATATTCATCTAGTTTTCATGAATAAAGTAAAAGAGAAATAACATTTTCTCTTATTTCTTTCAACTATCTATTTTTCTTCAATTTGAAATTTGCTTTCATGTTTATGGTAAAAGCAGAAAAAATGCAAGTTGCCATTAAGATTTTGCATATCAGTGTGTTTATATGTGTGTGTGTGTGTGTGTGTATGTGCATGCATGTGTGTGTAACTGCCTCTACCTCCTATCAAATTGGAAGGGATAAGTTTGTCAGGAAAAACATAGGGCATTTAGCTAAACCTAAATGTGAGATAAATAGTGAATCATTTATTTAGCAAAGTTATGTCCCAAATATTTCACAGAGGTCAAATCTTAACGTGCATACTTGTTCTAAAATTTTTAAACTATTATCCAAAATTCAAGTTTAACAAGGAATCCTGTGTTTATATTTGTTAAATATGACAACTCTAAGAAGAGCTCTTCGTTTCCTTAATGTATAGGGCTGGCCCTATCCACCAGGGTAATTTACCCAAAAGAAAATGTTTGGAGTTCTTCTGTGTTACATGCCACAATGGAAATACTCTCACTTGTCTTCTTAATTATAACACATTAGAAGGATTGCTTTTTATTTGTGATAAGACCTGATAAGATAGGCTATACACACAGATCCACATAAAAATCCATGAGGACTATAATGTAGCCTTATATACAGTGTTGGTAGGTAGTATGGTTAGCAATTACACATTTATTGCATACGGAATCATAACATCAATGGCTCTCTTCTCAGAAGCATTCGTGTGTGAAGAGCACGTTTGGGGAGTTAGCAATAGAGTGAATGAATTACAAATGCTAATTATAGAGCTACAAACTCAAAAAGTTCCAAGTAATTCCATCTTCTAGTTTGGTGTGCTGCTTGATCAACGCTCCTGACCTGCAACAACCTTCTGAAAAGAGCAAGGAGAAAGCAGTAAGAGCCCATTAGTGGCAGAAGCAGTTACAGAGACTTAGGAGCTGCACCGCTATCTACGCCGTTACGTGCACACCGCATGCACTGCACCTTCCTGAGTTGAACTTGGAAACTGGGAGCCAGATGCGAGCTGGCAAGGTGACTCCGCACCAGGCTGGCCTTCACTGATGGTAGTAGTAGTCCTGACCTTCATAGCCCTCGTAGCCACGCCCTTTGTAGTAGCTGTACTCATCTTCATAGGCTCTGTAATTGTCCCCACGAGGACCCCCGTTCTCGGCGGCATCATAGACGTCATACCCAGGATCATACTCGTTGCCCCCTGTTTGCTCGTACTCGCCCCCATACTCAGCCGTGGTGGTCTTCCCATAGGGTGGGAGGGTGTTCCCGGGTGGGAGGGTGTTCCCATAGGCCTCGGGTGTCTGGTTTGTGGGTTCAAAGCCAGCATCTGGAGAGGGCGTTGTGTGTGAGCTGCCAGTGGTCTGCCCCACAGTCAGGGTAGCGCCTGCTGTGGTGCCTTCCGCTTCACCCTCTTCTCCGTTGTCTGCGCCGCTGCTGCCGGTGCTGGTCTCTAGCTCCGTGCTGTTGGTGCTCGTGCCATTCACAACTTGTTCATTTCCATCCACTTCTGCTTCGTTTTCCTCATTTTCATTCTCTTCCTCCTCTTCCTCCTCCTCCTCACTTTCCTCATTTTTAGGAGCCTTGCTTCCTGTATCCCCAGCCTGGAAGGAAAGGTTTGAAGGAATTCGAATTTAAGTGTGAAACAGTTGCAGGCACCCAGCAGGGTACCCTGTGCTGACAGCCTTGCTCTGGGGGTCACTGAATGGTGGCCGCCCTAACTTACCCAATGGCTGGCGAGCACTCTGGGGCCTCGGCATGAGCACCTCGGTCCTGTGCTTTGATGCAGGGGTGCCTGATAAACTTCGTCCCATACAGCTATGAGCTATACCTTTGCTACTCTCTCTCTGCCCTGCCATCCCATCCCCTAAGATGCAATGGTCCCCCTAGAATCTGTTGCCCGTTTTTCATTGCCTGTCCTTGGCCTTCTGTTAAAAATGCAAAAAAGTCAGTGCAATGACAGAGGAAGAAAGCTTCTGGGAGGTCTTTCCTTATTTGTATACAGGGCAATGATGCCTGCTCTTGCTTTTTCAATGAGATAATGAAGACAGTATCAAATACCACGTGTATCATGTTGGGATGATCTCGGACTTTCCTAAAGAAAAGAGAACTGACTTCAGCTTTGGGGGCTATTGTTACCTTCTTTGGGAGCCGGATGGCCGCTAACCCTATGTACTCTGTTCCAGCAGTGATTTCCTCTCCATAGCCAGGGGTTGCGGTAGAAAGTGTGGTATTCTCAGCCTCAGATTCTTCTCCTTCATTTCCATTAGAATCCTCATTATTTTCTTCTTCATTTGAAGTCTCCTGGTGAAAATATCCATAGCAAGCAAATTTAATGTAGCTAGAAGATAGCCCTGGATTTATTGAGGCTCTAAATCACTCTTTGGAGAATCTCTGTACCCCTTAGCAGCCTGTTGTCTGTTTGCCATTTGCACTACTCAATTCTAAGAACTTAAAGTTATTTAATCCTATTTGCCACATGAAAATGTGTCTTAGGTTTTTATGCTTTCTGTTGTACCAATTCATCATGATACATTTAGTGGTGACCTTTTTCCTGCTACTGGCATGGCATTCTTGTAAGGTCTTTCTTTAATTTGCATTTCAGACACCTGATACAAAGTCACTTTTCTTGTAGGAAATAGAAAATAGATAGTCTAAAACACGTTCTTAGTAGTGTATTACATTATTGTGTGCAGGCTTTTTTAAAAAATTTATACTCTTCAATGAATATTTATGTTTGTGAAGACTGTGTTAATTTCTCCACGTTCTAATGAAGTTATTTAATTGAGCTAACCTCCAAATGTATCTCATAGCCAATATTAAAAGTTAAGAGTTTGTATATACAGACCTTCCGAGCTTTAAGAGAATATTGGGAACTAGATTCACTTTAAATGATTGTAGGAGATTGTAATGTTAAGACAACTTTAAGATTTCAAGCAAACAAGGAAACAAAACCCAGATTTAACTTGTCTTATTAATACAGAATGACCCAAGAATATTTTTATTTCACTAAAGTTGTAAATTCTTCAGTTTCAGAGTCTTGCTACCACCAGAGCAGCCCCTTAACTGTGTCTAAGCTAATTCTGTCTGTTCCCCACAGATACCATTTATCTGTTTAGGTTTTCATTTTTGGATTTTATTTCTACGGACTAAACCTTTGATGGTACAAGGAGATGTTATCGGCATGCCTACAGTGTTAAGCTCATATTAGCTGGGTCTCATACCCTCATTTCCCAAGCGAGATGGTTTGAGGTCTAGAGGGAGAAATGATTCATGCGTGGTCAGTTAGGTGACAGAGAGAAGCAAATGCTGAGAGAATGCGGGACAACAGGAAGCCTCACACACTGACAGTGGGAATTTACATTTTTCTGTTTGGGAAGCTGTTTGATGGTATCTACTAAGGTGAACACATACACATCCTTTGGCTCAGAAATCTCACTTTTTGGTAACTTGCCTCCATAAGGGAATACAGATGTTCATCAGGAGTTCTGCAATATTCATGGGAACACTTTTTCTAATAGCCTGACCTTGGAAACTACCCAAATGATCATCATGATACATTTAGTGGGTGACCTTTTTCCTGCTACTGGCATGGCATTCTTGTAAGGTCTTTCTTTAAGCTATTAGTGTGAGTAGGATATGAGAAATGGTACTTTAAAAAAAGTCCAAACTAATAATTTGTCACTTTTCCTGTTCCCACAGCATTTCTGTTTTCAAGGTGGCTGACCCTTCTATGTAATTGCTTTTTACTGTCCTTGTCTGTTCATGTTCCACCCAAGAATTCTTGTTCCACCCAAGAATACCTGAATTTAGAAGTTTCCAAGCAAGTGCACAGTTATAATTGACTATCCAGGAAAATGTATGCTGATTAGTATGTTTCCTTAGACAAGAGTGTTAGTTATAAATAAGATAGCACAATTTCCCAGATGTGCAGATTAATTTTAGCCATGGACTGCACTAATGTGCAGAACTATTTAGGAAGATGTGTATCAATTCTGAGTATTTTAATTACCATTAAATGTAAATTTTGTTATTAGACAAAATATCCATAAAATTCTCATTTAAAAGAACAACCTAATTCTGGTCCTTATGACAGGCAGTGGAATCACAGTACCTCTCTAGAGGATGTAAGTTGTTTATTTCAGACTACTTATTTAAGAAACTGAATTTCTAAAGTGTAGTCCTTAAGACAAGTCTTGTGTTGAGTTTAGGGTTATTGTTTAGGGGTTACCTGCCATCATATTCACTTGAGTGTTTTCATCTTTCACCTAAATATAAATACTTCCTGTTGCTTTTCACCAGATTTCAATACGGTTACACTTGAAACAGAGAGATTTTTGTTTTTGTGTACCACTTATAGGTAACTTTAAACCCAAACTGCATAGTGTTTTAAACAGGCTATTTTAGTGGATTCCAGTTTAAATAGCACCCCGCTTGTTCAAAATAGTAGACTGTGGGCAGTGGGTGACGTGGCCCGGGTTACAGTAAACTACTTTTCTATTTGTTTTTAGGCTGCCTGACTTATTTTGTGAAAAGACTGAACATTTCTTACCTCTTCTTCCTCCTCTTCTTCTGAATTATCACCATTTCCATTTTCTTCGGAAGAGTCACTGCTGCTCTAAATAAATTATATTTATGACATGTATTTTACATGTATATGAAATATACAGTCAACATCAACTGAAATCTGCTATTTGAAATAAGGTAAAATAAAAATACCCAAACTGATTAATACCATCAGTTTGAATGTTTTATTTACTGAGGACAGTCTCTTGCTAACCCAAGGAATGTGTTTGGTGCATATGAGATGGAGAGTACCCCACTTTCAACCCCACAACACTGACAATATGCTGAGACACATTGTATGTAAAAACTAGAGTAAAAATCATGGGATTTTTCAAATATGAAAGAATGAAGGAGTCCTCAGAGAAGCTCAAATTGTGATTTTTTTCCACAACCAGTCCAAGATAGATCTCAGACTAAAGCATAGATTTCATTGGTTCAGTTCCTTTATAAAACATAAATGAAATGATGATTCAGCTCACTATCAAGTATGAATTGTTTCATTTAAATAATGATCATTATTCATAAGGATCTCTGTGTAAATGTAAATCATAATGTTATAAAAAATAAAGTTGCATATGTAATAGCTTTCCACCTAATAAAACTCTAAAAAAAATAAGACTCCTTTATATGTATGAGTAAGTATATAATAGAAAAATTCAGGAGATCCACAGTATTAAATGAAAAAAAGGTAAACCAAGGAATCTGTAGGTAAAAATGTAATTTTAAGTTAATGAGTTTTGCATTTGTTTCAGCAGAGATCCAACTCAGGGACTCATGAACACCAGGCCAGAGCTATCTGTCACTGAGCCACACTCCTGACCCAAGCTTTACTACTTTTTAAAAAGGAAATGTAAATGTAAATATCCATTGTTAGCCTTCAAGACGGTAGAGGAGATTCTTTATCTTTCTACCAAAGGCAACCCAAGTTGAATTTGCAATTTTCCAGTCTTTTCTGGAGCCACCACTAAGGGTACCAGGCTCAGCTTTAGATTCTTTCATTTTCTGCCCAGCACAGCTTAGCTTTGGCTTGGGATGGCTCTGCCACGGTCCCTTGTGGGGAAAATACGGCCGTAGAAGACTTAGGTTAGGCTCTGGGTAGGAGTCAGACAGGAGAACCATGCATGTCCTCCTCCTCCTAGGGCCACCCCTGCCAGTGTCATCCTCCCGGGAAAGGGAGCCAAGAATAACTTTAGGGGGAAAGAGAATAATCAGGTCCCCCTTCCAGGCCAAGGTCTGCACAGCCCAGGGCAGGCAGAAGCAGATGGTTGTATTTGAGCTGCTTCCACTTGTTAGTTGAGTTAAACAGAGAGCAGTACATGTACACAGCCAAAGCTGTTTTTCTCAGCGAGAGTGTCTGGCCCTTCCCCATCCCTCCTCCCCTCTGGCTCTCTCTCAGCTGAACCACACCACCCTTCAGTCTGGGAGAATGGCTTCAAGGCTGTGTACAATGACTTGAAACACTGGCTTTTCCTCTTTTTGTCCCTTCCTTTCATCTAGACCCTAGCACCTAAATGATCCTCTGATTCCTCCTAGAAGACGGGTAAGCTCTCAGAGACTACAGCCCATATGACATGTTTCAGGAAGGTTGGTATTTCAGAAATGATTGTATATTAACACAGATGTGCCTGAGTAATACATGAATTTCAAAGCCAAAACCACTTAATGCATTTGAGGATGACAATTTTGGGCACTAAGGATCCAATGTAATATATTTAAGGGCCATCAAACTTGTTAAGTAGGTCATAAATACTAGGTTGACAGTTGGATCAGGAGATATGCTTTTTATTTTTAAGCAAATATCTTACAAATTACACATTAGTTGGGACAGATGTACTACTTATAATCTGTAAAAATTTTGTATGTTAAGGTTTATGACTTTTGGATCTGTCAATAATGAAAATTGAACTTCTCCCAACATCATTTTACCATGAACATTTTAGTTGGACCACACATACATATCCATAAAATATCTAGGTGAGAATCTAGATGTGTGTATCTAAGTAACAGATACTTCAGAAAAGTTAAGGAGCTGGTCAGAAACTTGAGTTTACCATTATTGTTTTTTTTTTTTTTTTAAGTTTAAAAAAGGGAACACAGTTCCAAATGAGCAGTTTATTTCTGGGCCTGAGGTGAACCAAGAAATGGAAGACAGTTCTCAAAACCCACAACTCTTGTATCATTTATGCTCATATTTCTGTGGCCACACAAGCTCCCCATAATTATGATGGTGCTAGAAATACTTTAAAATGGTCTTTTTCCTACCATTGTGTGAGTTAGCGAGCTCGGTCTGACACATGGCAAGATGCAGTGCCAAGCTATTGTGTTGGTGCAGCAAGTTGAGCATCTCAGCTGCTTTTAAGGTCCCAGCAATCCTGGGTCCAAGGGTGCAAGACTGAGCGCTGCTTGGAATCTAATACAGGAGTGGCCTCTGGTTTGTTGTATACCACACCCTCCAGTTTTCAAAGGTCCCCTTCAGAGGTAACCTAGCAAAAATGGAAACTCTTATTTTTAGTGCCACTATTTTCCTTTTCGCTTACAAATTTTAGGAATGTTCTGGTTTTCTCAGAGGCTGGTTAGTACACTCCATGAATTTCTCTCTTTCTCTGTAGTTTTTGAGTCATGTGTACATTACAGCTCTGCTGCAGTGTGTGACATACGGTTCTCGTCACTGCACAGGCTAAAATGGCATCAAGCTGGTTTTTTTAAGGTCACTGCTGTTTGTAAAGTCGGTTTTTCCTTGTACCTATTAGAGAACCGAATTGTCAGATGAACGAGCTGTGTGAGACTAGCGATAGAACTGTCACGTGACAATGAACTTCGCACAGGCTTGATGGTGAATGGCTGGGAAACAATTTGTTTCATCAGTTAACTAGAACACCTGAACTCATGTGCCAAGCTGCTTGATTTGGTTATATCATCCTGAGTTGGGCCTAAATCACTTATGTGTATGTATCTCTGCTCGATAAAACACTTAGAAATTTACTTATGTGCAAAAACATCTTCCTGCAAGTGAGCAGTCTTTCTGGGTGAGTTCATTGGGAATTGAATTTTAGTACTTTGATGTTAAATTTGATCCCTTTAAGTTGTGACAGGTGAAAAGGAAAATTAATTTTATACTCACCGGGAATGCAAATCGCTTTAGAGGAGGGTAAAAATAGCCATGCTTATAAAGATAATATCGTGGCCTGTACTTAAAGACCTGCACAAACAAAATAAATGTTATATTCATTTTTGAGGCTCAATAAATCCAAAGCAAGTCTAGGCCAAGGAAGAATGGTACAGTTAGTTACCCCATTTTCTTCAGAATCTTCTAACTTGACTCTTCTATGCAAATTTTTCATCTGTTTGAAAGACAATTTAATTATTACACATACTCTTTTTGACACAAACATGCTACCTTGGAAAAGGTTGTCTCAGAACTCACTGAGAATGCACCAGCCATCGCCAAGATGCTGAGCAGAATTATTGCAGTCTTCATCTTGGTGATGATTTCTGAAATTAATGAGGCAGGAAGGTTAATAAAGAGTAAAACTGAGTGCCTGGTTTTTTGCTCCTATCTACAGACAAAGTATTTCATTTGTTGTCACTTCTGCCTAATTAACATTTGGGCTGATTAGAACCAAGTTTCTTGGCGGGGGATGTAGTCCAGTGGTAGAGCACTTGCCAAGCACCATTGATGCCCTGGATTCACTTTCCAGCACAAAATCAAAACAAGCAACACACACGCACAACCATTTTATATGTTTGTTTTCAAATTATAGTTCTCATTTGAGCTGTAGAGGGCTGACTTTATCCATCTGTGTTCTGCTGAGTTTTGTGTTTGCTTTTAGCCCATGTGGCTGTGATTTGTCACTGCAAAGCCATTTCCTCACTGTCAGGAGCTTAGGAGCCTCACCGCTCCCACACTGGGTGCGGAGCCTCTTAGCGCTACTGACATGGCAGATCACCTCCTTGGAGTGAGCTGGGAGTGGCTAGGTGTGCTGTTCGCTCATGGTTAAAAACTAGGCAAAACCTGAGTACGCAGGGTTGAATGACTGCTCTTGTGTAATGACCCACAAGCAGCTACACTCTCGGTGCACAGGTTCTGCAGTAAAAGTCCACTTGTGAAATAGCGGGTAGGATCATTTTTCCGTGAATATCTTGGAATACCTCTTCTGTGTGTAATGTGCATGTGTGTGTGTGTGTGTGCGTGTGTGTGTGCCCATATGTGTGCGGGGGCAAGGCATGACACACAGAGTACCGTTCTCGTGTCTTTTAACTCCCAATAGCCATGCCTCAGGATGCTTCCATGAGAAAAGTTCCTCAGAGTCTCCTCTTGGGAAGGCAGAGGTGACTTCCCTCAAATCAAACTGGTCTCCACCTCTATTTAGGTATTTTATCTGCTAGTGAGAGACTCTAATAGGGTGGATCAGAGATTCCCCTGGGGTGCAGGCCAGGAGTGGAGGCTGCAATCCTATGGCCTGGCTGATGCAACTCCTGGAGTGGGAATAATTTCTAACTTCCCCAAGCTTGGCAGCCACAGAAAGAACATTGCTCCCTCACAGGATCCTCATGAGGAAGAGGGCAGAGTGAAAACCGACCCTATTTCAATTTTATTAAAAATAAGTCAAGCTTAAATTAATTCTGTTAATTAAAAATTCTCTCATCTAGAGGTTAACAACCTTAGCAGAAAGCCTACTCACATCTGCTTACCTGCATTTACATACTTCCAACTGACAGAGCTGTCTCGAACCTAGTGGCAGTTATGGCAACATTTTGATGGCGATGGGCAGTGATGATGGCAATTTCCTCATAAACACACTTCCAGGAAAAAACATCTAAAGTGTGCAAAGCCCATGCCGCACATTGTACACTGCAGGTAGATTTGGGAGATGGTCCTCATCACTCGAGATCTGTGACATCCACATATAGGGTATCTGATCCTGACAGACACACAGGGCAAAGCAGGGCGCCTGGCTCCCACATCACACTCCATCCATGCGGCAGAGCGGGTCCTCTGCTGCTGGTACCTGCTCACTTCCCCACGGCCCTTGGCCCTCTCCGCTTCCTGTTAGAGAAGCTCACAGGTGTGGGGGGGGCTTTGAGCCATGCTTTGATTTTTGCAGTCTATAGTAGAGCCCAACATCAAACACAAAGATCACTGCTGTTTGGCACCATGAAGATGCCTGGGAGATTTACAATATTTTACAAAACTAAAACCTTAAACACAGAGAACACTGGAAAGAGCTAATGATTGTGTAAATTTCTCATGAAAGTCAGAAAATAACCAGATGGAAACATGGCAGTGTTAATATTTTTAGAAGAGCCAAATAGAGAAATTGCCTGCCCCATAAATCTTGTTTTATTTACTTAGTGATTCATCAAAAAGCAAGCACCTCTGTAGTGACCACTGCTAACTCAGACATTCTTGAAGGACTGTTTTGAGAATCTGATTACAAGTTTTTGTTGGGAAGCATATGATAAGCTGCCAAAATAACTTATTTCTTCAACACTAGATATTTTTCATAATGCTTCTCGAGCCCCAGCGTATTAATACTATGAAACTTTATGTACAATATCTTACATATATCTGAAGTACAGACTGCATATAGTTTATAGAGAAATGCACATGGAACCAGGCAAATTTATAAATACAAAATAATATTTCAGTCAGTTTATCTTGAGTGCATCATAGTGAGAAAACAGCGTTCTGTCATGAGCAGAAATAGAACACAAGAAGCATCATTTTTGAGTTTGTGTTCATAATATCAAGAGCTTATTTGCATACTTAGGTTAATAAACTAAGCCTTTTGAAAAGAATCTAAAATCGGAGGGACTAGTTTATTAAGGGCAAGCAAATGAGAAGTCACACAGCTATTCTACACATCGCAGTGAGATTCACATTTAAATACAAACTCAAAGCCAAGACAGAGATGTGCGTGAGCTTGCCTGCCCTAAGGTCTGAAGCTGCAGATTGCACCTTACCCTGTGGCAGTCCCGGAGCGAGCAGAGAGCAGACGGGCCAGCAGTGAGGGACACAGATTGAATGCTTCCTCCGCCCCCTCACTCCTTCACTTGTCCCTGCCGCTATTAAACCTTTCTTTGCCTTTCAGCGGCCAATCACTGTCACGGCCAAGGTGATGTCAGAGTGTGGGTTCTCACCAGCATCCCCCCAGCTTCAACACTTTTTCAAGACACAGGCTCAGTTGAGTAAACATGAAACGCAGTACCACTGCCAAGAGGGTTGTGTTGTGGAATTTAATTGAAGGTTTAGATGAAGATGAATAGTTTGAATTCCAAATATATATAGTAATATACTGGATTTGAATTAAAATAAATAGCAAAAGATTTAACCATTTAAAAATTTCATAGTTACAGAAGTTTTCATGATGTTGAAAGAAAGGAAAACTTGCTATCATCAGATACAACCCAGCATCAGTGAAAGAAGCAAAACAAGATGCTAAATAACAAAGGAAGGGAGTTCAACAAGAAGTGTTTAAATATCAATTATTTTGTTTTTATTGCTGAAATATGCTTCAGTGACTCAAGTTAACATTGATGTGGTTAAATTAGTCAGACTTTAAGAGATATATATTTACTGAAATGCGAGCCTGTTAAAGGTCTTTCGAAAGTCTTTTGAGGATTCAGCTACAGACAAGTAGATTTAGGTTTTCTAAAATAATTTTTTTACATCTTGCAATTATGTGGCGTCTTTCTGATATGCAAATGAGGTCACTTCATCTATTTTGGGGGTTTCTGTATAGCTCTTGCTATTTATTTGCATGTATATTTTTTTCTGTGAGTGTAGAAAAATTATTAAAGCTGGCAGTAGTAAACCATTGCTACTGAAACTATTCATAAAAAACAAACCCTAATAAAAGGATTTGTGGATGAAAGTATTAATTTTTTAATTTGCAAAGGAAAAGCTAGCTGGCGTGTAGTTTACATATTTTTCTGGTCCTGTGACTTTATTCTTCCTCTGATTGTAAGGTCTACTTCATAATGATTAGAGAAATGAAACTTAATAAATAATTGTTGTGTGCCAATCACCTGTGAGAGTTTTTGGATGACTTTTCCAAAAAAAAGTGTGTTTCATCAAAGTTGTTTAGAAAAATGGAAATATAAAATATCTGTTGGATGGCTCTTTTAATTTATCCCTGTAAATTTAGTTCAAGATACTTATCCTTGAATTACAGAGTAGATGGCGTTATAGGATAGCATAAGAAGAAACAAGAACACATTTTAAAGAAGACTTGGTTCTCGTCTTTAAGACCTCCATAGCTTTGCAGGGAAAAAAACCATATAGCAATAGGGTACAACAACCAAGATATCGACAATATTCAGAAGTGCTGTAAAATACAGAGGGTCAACTGAGACAAAACGCAACAGGGCAGGATCTTGACAGAGAGTGGAGAGCGTCTGAGTTACAAGAGGAAAGAGGGTGCTAAGAAGGAAGAAGCAGCAGACTTAAGAAAGGACTCAAAGGATGCGAAAATGTATGAAACCACTTACACTGGCATCTTATATTGCGGCGCGTATGCTAGTTCTCCACTTACACTGTTTCACTCATTGCACACACACGCACAAACACAGAAAAACAAAACAAATCTGAGATTATTCCATTATACAGGCGAGATAAGAGACATGGTAATGGTTTGTGTGCCCTTGCGTCCTGGGTTGCACAGCTAATAAATGGACTAATCAAAGAAATCAAAGTCAAGTCTAATTCTAACACACACTCACCTCCTGTCTTCTCTAGCACATTGAGAAAACTTTAAGAATTCAGTAAACTGGAATACAAACTGCAGAGGCAGTGACAAATGAGAGGACACGGAGACCCATGGGTCCCACAAAGGACCAGGATCCTGTCATTGAAATCGAGAAAACAGAAAGCTTAAAGCAGAAAAATAACACTCAGACTTGCAACTTAGGGAAATTATTTACTGATGATGCAGAAGCTGAGTGGAAATAGCAAGATCATTGTGGAGGAAGAGACTTGAAAAACCTATCCTAGTGCGTGAAGGTAGCCATGACAAATTCTGAATTCTGGTAATCGTAGTGGACTTGCAGAGGAGGAAACATGAGCAAGATACTATCAGAACCCAAAAGTAATAATGGATTTCCAGCACAGGTCATTTTGTGAGTTACACAGTGGTTCATAGCCTACCCACTGGGTTACAGTCATTTGGCAAGCATTTGTTGACAATGACGTAATGATATAATGAAAGAGGTAGAGGCTGAGGATCAAAAGATGGAGTTTTATTCTTGACTTTCCCACTAACTTAATTTTCTTAACTACTTTGAGGTTTTGCTTTAACTAATCTTTTAATCCCTGAGGATGTTTACACCAAAATAAAATTCTAAGAAGACCTGTGCTGTGTGTCTCCCTCTACCCAGAGATCCTGCTGGCCAATAATTGAACACGAATAATCAGATCTCTTTTTCTACCAGGTTAAAGGAAAGACAGGTACAGAAGAATAATATAGTGACCCGTCAGGATGTAACCAGCAAAATCCAGAATGCAGGAAACTTTATTACATTCATTACCTGGCTTCTTCAATAAAAAGAAAGAGAAATTATGCATTTAAATAAACTTCAGAGACAAATATAAAGAAAATGGCAAGCAACTGAAGAAATGTAGTACTTACAGTTCATTTTTTAAGGTGTGATGATATTTTTGTTATTTTAAAAAATTAATTGTTTTCATTTGGACAGGAAATAGTTTCTGTGGTAGGCATAATAATAAAACTGTTTAATCATAAATTGATAGTAGTTGCGCTCCTGATATTTGTTGAATTGATCAGGATGCATAGTACTTTGCTCTACCGTCATGTACTTTCACACAATCTATAAACAGATTTTTAAGGAAGTGATTAAATAAGGAGATCGCTACAGCGTTTTCAATTTCTAATATTCTGTGACTCTACATTTCTAATACCTTATTAGATACTTTCCAGTAATCTTCTAGATACTAAATTGATTTGACTTATTCCATTATTTTCCTTGGCATATTCTGTCTAAATAGTGCTAGAGAAAATTAAAATCTGAGACCTAACTTTCTTTTGTAACTGGGATTTCCCAACAAGACTGTTATACTGTTCATCATCTCTGTATCCTCCTTCATTTCCATTCTTATGAATCGATTTTTTTTGATGGTGTAGGAACTTAACGTTTGTGTCATTGGTCTACAATGGCAAGCTCCCCTATGAGATGCTTCATTTATGGGAAAACACCTCGCTCACCACGGGGCACCTTATTTTTAAGCTTAGCATGTCATTAGCACTGCCTCTGTTTCTTAGCACGCCAACCTTCTCCCTTCTCTCTTCTCACTTTTGTGTTTGGTCAGCTCTTAACCGCTGCTTTCCAGGATATCATAGTGCCAATCTAATCCCAAACACTTGGCTTATTTCCTATCCCCATTCATTCTATGACAGAATTTGGAATTCAATATCAGTGTGCAGTCTTGGTGGTATTTGTGCCTATTCTTATTTATTTTCTTTTACTATGGTAAGAACACTTAGTGTGAGATCTACCTTCTTAAGTCTCACAAAACATTGTTAATTGTATGTGCACTGATACACAGCCGGTCTCTAGCACGTACTCATTTTGTATGGCTGAAACTTCATCTCTGTTTATTGGGAACCCTCTATTTCTCACTCCTCCTGGCTCCTCATGACCACCATTCCACTCTAATTCCCAAGTTTAACTATTTCTCAAATTTTCTGTTAGTGGAACCACACAATATTCATTCTTCTGTAACTGCCTTTAGAATTATGCCTTTAGCATAATGTCCCTCCAGTTTGAGGAATTCCCTTGTTTTAAAGGCAGAATGCTATTCCATTGTATGTATATATCACATTTTTTATCCATTCATCAGTAAGTAGACATTTAATTTCCACATGTGGCTCCTCTGAATGGAGCTGCAATGAGCCCGAGTCCTATCCTCTCCTCAAGACACTAGTTTCCATTCCTCTGGACAAATAGACAGACACAGGATTGCTGGGTCTATGAATCCTAAGTAGGACTGTAGCTCTATTTTTAATTTTTCCAGAAAGTTCATACTATTTTCCCAATGAAGGAAAGGGCTCCGATTTCTGCATGTCCTCACCAACACTTGTTCGCTTTCGTTTGTTTCCTGGCAGATGTGAGGTGCTATCTTGTCATCTTAGTTTGCATTTTCCTGATAATTTTCATATATTTGTTAGTTATTTGTATGTCCTTTGGACAAATACCTACTTGTGCCTTTCTTTAACCCATTTCTTAATTGAACTAATAGTTTCGTTTGTTTGTTTGTTTGCTTGGGATTTTTTTGGTTTTGTTTCTTTTTCTGTTGATTTGTAGGAGTTCCTTCAAGATTTTGGAAAATAATTCCTTATATGGTTTGCAGCTATTTTCTCCCACTCTAGAAGGTGTCTTCTTGCTAGCTTTTGATTTGGACCAAATGCTCTAGATCAAAGAATCTCTAGTTCCTCTCTCCCTTTCAAATCTCATCTATTCCTTCTTGCCTGCTAGCATAGGTTTAAAGATGCTTTGCATAAGATTTAGGAGTATCCAAGGCTCAAAAGGTTAATATATACTTTAAAATATTTTTCATGTACAGTTTTACAACTCTTATTAAAAGCTTAATGTTGGGGCTGGGTATTTAGCTCAGTGGCATAAGCGCCTGTCTTGCAAGCAGGCAGTCGTGAGTTCGATCCCCGGTACCCATAAAAAGGAAAAAGACAAAAAAAAAAAAAGAAGAAGAAGAAGAAGAAGAAGAAGAAGAAGAAGACCAGAAAAGCTTAAATGTTCTAAAATAAATGATAGATATTTCCCTTTCATCATGAAAATGCTATCACCTCAACAGTGCCAGTATTATTGTTAAAATGTCTCTCATAACTTCCATATCCAGCTCATTCTCTCTAAAACCAAGACGTAGGTGAGTATTGAGACCCGCCTGACCTGTGCGGTACCACTCACTGTTCCTTCGCCATCTCCCTCCGTAAGCGTCAATGCACCGACATTTGACTCTTTTCCAGGCAATCTGACGGCTTACGCCCCTTCAGCTCTCTTCAGCTCTTTCCAGCGTGTGTTCTACCCTCCACTCAGACTCCCTTACCCAACCTTTACCTGGCTTTTCTATCAATAAGTTTCTGGATCTAGGACTTCATATGGCCAACCAGTGGCCACTGTTCATTCAGCCCTTGGGAGCCTGAGTGGAGGGGAATAGAAATGAACACATTTACAGTGCATTCAAAGCTTTGGCCCCTTTTTCCTGCAAGGCCTCCTTATTCACGCGAAGGGCACATAATGCTTTCCTTAGCCCGAACCAGTTTCCCAGCAGAACGCTCATGTATTCCATTCACCTGAAATAACAAACGCCAAACTTGAACCTGACAGGAAGTCTTACAGAAGACCATTGTGTTTTCTTACTATTCTACTGCATCCTTGTGGTGGTGACTATGTGTGTTCATGTCATCTGCTTTTTATTGTAACATTCTGAAGACAAAGACTGTCTTTATTTAAACTCCTTTATGTGGAGTCAGGGAAACCACATCTATAACTATTTGCATGAGACTGGAAGTTCTCATAGAATTTGACTTCAGTCAACATTAGTGAGATGTGTCAATTGGTTTTTGCTCTTTGTACGAAGTTTATATAAAGTTTGCAAATGACAGAGTCAAGGGCAGAGTGTTTGCAAGCTGTTTTCCTTGATTTGGTTCCTGTGTCCAAGGGAAAACCCCTAAATGTATTTCTTTCCTTCTAACTCTTCATTATTTGCAATGAAATACAAGTGAATGACTAGTTGGATCTATTTATGGCTCCTCTAGGTACATTTCTCTTTATACCTTATCAGCAAGTTCTCTCTGTTGGCTTTCACTGGCGTTTAATTTTCATGGGCCTTCCATAAAAGAAAGAAACAAAAGCCCTCTCTGATCCATGTACAGTCCTACCTGGATTCCCAGATTCGTCCTCTTCACAGCCAAATTTTTTGAGAGCTGCCAACATCCAATGTCTCAATGTCTTCACATCTTCTCCCATCTGCAGAATGGGCTTCTCCTCCCCAGACCTTAGAAGCGGGATTCACACAGGTTAGCAGTGAGTTATTTTTTGATTAACCAATGAGTTCTGGGATGTAAACTGGAGTGGACCCTTTTTGGATATTTTTTCACATGGTTTCCAGTATTTCTTACTCTTTCCAAGCTTCTGCCTTTCTCCCACACCACGGTGCTGTCCATGCAGTCTTTCCTTCCTCATCTTCCTCCATCCTCCTCTGTGGCTCTTCTTCACCAGTGCTTTAGACATCTGCATTTGTAATTATCTGTGCCCGTCCATGTCTTCTCTCCATGCTTCAGACTCTCTGATGATCCCTTTCATTCTCATGGCGTCCACTGCACATCTGATTTTATACACAGATCTCCCCATTCTTACCGGGTCATGTACTGAACTTACAATGAAAATCCTCGCTTCAAAGCCTCAACATTATCTTACTGTACAAACTGCCTTTCCGCCTGTGGTCTTTGCCCTGTTGTTCAAGTTAGAAATCTAGATGTTGTCCTTGTCATCACCTCCCTAGACTTCATACACTACATATCCTTATACAGGGCTGTCAGTTCTACACCCCACAAGTCCTGCTTCTGTCCACCCCATGAGCCCTGGTGTCTATTCAGGGGTACTGTCACCTCGAGAGTCTTCTGCTTAAAACTGCCCATGACTCTAGAACGCCCAAGATAAAACCTGAATCTCTCAAGAGTGGCATGGAAAGCCTGTCATCATCTACTCCTGTCCAGCCTGCCAGCCTCATGCTTCTCCTTCACACCCAGCTCAGGCATTCAGGGCATTTCATTCCCAGAGCCCCATGTCTTTCACCTGGTCTTCACATGCACTACTCTGTGTCTAAGTTGTCCCTAAGTGCCATCCTATAGGAAGCCTGCCCTGATTCCCACCAGGGCTGGGCTGGGCTGGGTATCTCTTTTATATATTTCCATGGCACAAGAGTACCAAATCTCCTCTTCTAGGACTGGTTGCTCATTTCTCATGGTTGCCAGACAGATTATGAAGTGGGAAGAAGGTCTTACTTACTATTCCATCTCCAGCCACCCTGCACAGAACCCGACACTAGGCCTATCCCAACTAATGTGAGTGAACGGACCATCTGTCATGGTACTTTGCAGTATTTTTAAAATTACCTTTCTGCTAAGTTTCCCTAGTTCTGGAAGGTTAAATCTGAAATCAAAATAGCTCTTAACTGGAAAGCTGGTGGGTGATCTCTTTCTGATTTGCAGATGACTGGTTTTTGTTGTATTTTCACTTCTGAACATGCTATGAGATCAAACCTTACATATTTTTGAAATATTTTATACTGAACAATTTAATAGTTTAAGCTAACCCTTTAGAATATTTTGTCGTTAAAATCATTAATCTTAAGTATTAAAAATTGAAAAATGTATATTCTTTAAATTTTCTTCATTCCAGTTAATCAAGGAACTTTTTTTTATACAGACTCTTCCTTTGCGGCTCAGGTTGGCCTTGAACTCACTATGCAACTCACTGTGTCCTCAAACTCTCAACAGTCCTCCTGCCTCAGCCTCCGGAGTGTTGGGATTACAGGCACTCACCACCACACCCAGAAACCAGGGAACTTCTGTGGTAATTTTCTTACTGAAAAAAATTGGATACTTCCATTTATTCAGGGACATGGACTAGTAGCAAACAGAAATTTATTCATATGCCTAAACATGCCAGCTTCTAGCAATATTAAGGATTCCTTTTCCATTCTATACCAGCCACAGTTAAGGAAAACAAGCAAATCAAAATACTTTTTACATAAGATAGACTGAAGGATAATTTTTCTATACTCTTTATGTTACAATTGTCTTTGAATTTCTGCATTTCCAGTGAGAAATTCAAAAAGAAAATTTTATAGAATTATTTATTTATTGGTTGTTTTGTGACTAGCCTGAATATTTCATAAATATCCATTTTGTTTTATCAAAATGACCACTATTTTATCATATCAGTACATTCTTTGGAGAAGAACTGAAAAATCTGTTCTCAGAAATCACCATTTTAGGTATTCCACATTTGATAAATATAGTCTTTTAGTTACTGACTGGGCTATATTTTTGGTGTTATTTGATTTCCCACTGCCTCGGACCTTCTGCAACTCTCCAGAATAATAACAGTTTGTGATTCCACAACAAACAAGTGGCTGCCAGCCTTTACTTACGGTCTTGTAATTTTACCCTCTATGGCTCACTCTATTGCATCAACCGTAGAGGTTACAGCAGCCATCGGGGGTTTGAAGCCAGCTGCTCACTTACTGGACAATATTGGGAAGTTGATCGTGTTTTCACTTGAGTGTATCAGGGTAGATTCTTAGGGATATCACTAATCTACTGCATTCCAAATAATCTTTTCCCTTTTTAGAAAAATAATATTTTCACACGTGTCTCATTTTCTTGCAGGTCATTTTTCCCCCTTCTGTAGCTTTCATTCAGATCATCTGCTCACTCCACAAATTTCTAGTTTTAGGAACTTTTTTCTTGCATTTTCTAGTTATTTCTCTGCTAATTTTTATTTGGATAGCTGAGTTTTGCCATCATGGGGCTGCACAGATAGAAAGAACTTGTTAAATATTTGGCCCCTCACTGGACGTCTGATTCTTTTTTCACAGTTTCTGCCCAAGTTGCCAAGGATGAAGTACTTCTTCCTCCCACCCCAGAGTTTAAGTAGGAGGAAAAGCATCACCCTCCTCTTATTCCCATGCATCACTTTAAACATTAAGATATCAGCTATTTAGATGAAAATTTCCAAACACCGGAAAAATACATTTTTGGAGAGATTGTTAAAGTGAACATCATTCTCTGCCCTTCTACATATTCCATCCACTGCATGCTCAGAGGCAGAGGTTGAACAGACATTCTCTTCTCAATTTTTAAAATTAAGAAAATGTTAAATTATGTATAATAGTGTTAGATGGAATAAAGTGATGAGGAGTTAAATGATAGGCCAGACATAAAAATGTCAGAAATAAATCAGTTTAAGGGAGAAATTTTTAATTTTATTTTAAAAAGGGTAAAACTAAATATAACAAAACAGAACAAAGCAGATCAGAAGAAAACAATGCAAGTGACACAGATTTTAAAGCAAGACAAGAGGAGATCTACAGTGACTACCATAATGCCTCTTGTTTTCCTCTAAATAATTGGTCCGTATCTTCACACACAATGAACTCATACAAAACAAAATAGTATTAAACTGATCAGAACAGAGTAATGAAAGCATTACAGGCCTTCAAAACCAAACAATACGGACAACAATGGCTGCCTTAATGTCTCTTGTTCTCTTCAAAACAGCTGTTCATACCTTCATTTATGTCTGGGAAGAGTTGACTATTGTCACTATGAATACCACTGCCATCAAAAATATCAAGATACCTGTCTTCACCTGATAACTGGCAAAGTCTCCTTGTAAGAAGGGGAATGCACACTTCATTTTTAGATACCAATATGGTAAAATCCAGAAATAGCAAGCACTTTACAGATACATAAATTTAATTTCAAAATTTCAATAACCAAAACAGACCAATTCCATATTCCACAGTAAAGGGAAAACAGTAGATAAAATTATACAGTGGTAAGTGAAGAACTCACAAAAGGTCAAGATTTTAACCTAATTCTACAAAGTTAGAAAGCATATGGAAAGTCTTAGTTTTCTTGAAATCTGATGAGGTGGCATCAGCAGATCATGTCTTCGCTTGGTCTTGGTAACTTTACCTCCTAGGGTGGGGGTCAAGAGATTTGCCTACAATTTCAGGCTGATTCAAAACCAGAGCCAAGTCCTCCTTGTAATTATGCTTTCCTGTAATAGCTCAAAAGCTGAGCTCCATACTCAAGTTCATACATTATTTAAGGTAAAGGCAGATGCTTGCTTCTATGGGTGCTCTTGTGACAGAGAAGCCGCAACCCAGGAGAGGCCAGAATTGGTCTTTGTGGTAGGAGGGGTGCATGCCACCATGGGAGGGGAGATTCCTATGGCTTTGGGTGCTTTAAAGTGGGGAGTAGATATTATTTATGACTAGAGGGAACCTCACAAAAGAGTAGGTTAGTTGTGGATAATCAAACTAAAGGACTGCAGAGAAGGCCACAAAGCTTAGCAAATGGGACACTTCAAGGGGCAGCAGCAGGGTCCAGCACAGGGGCTGCGGGGAAATGCACAGGAGCACAACACTGTGGGCAGGTGGGCCAGGTGGGCCCAGGGCGGGGGCAGGCAAAGATGGCCTGGCAGAGAAATCAGGCGCCTTGCTGTAGGGAGAGCTCAGAACCTGTCAAAGCTCACCTGTGACACTACCGAGGACAAATTGCTTCACTCATTTCCTAAAATCAATTTCATATTTCAAGGCAGACAAAGTCAGTTTACACATTCTAGTCACTTATTCCAAGCATGTAGAAAGATTCCAATTTTCTGACACTTATTTTTGCTGAGAAATAATATTCTGTTGCTGTCTATTATTCTACCTTCCATTTTATTTACAAAGTTCTTGCTATAACATTATTTACTTTAGAATAAATTACAAAATGCATTTTAAACACTTATGAGGCAATCTCTGTCAATGAATAAATCCACTCTTTTTACAAACCATATCACAAATAATAAGTTTTAATAATTACCTTGGTCATGATGTGCATTTATTCCATGGAGCTACTCAGCTGGTGAAGAAGTCAGCCAGAAGTCGAGTAGGTAACTCATTGCTCATCATAAGATATTATTCAGTCTTTGCATAATAGTGAAGGAATTTGAAACTGATCCAGTTTTAACAACCAGGTTTCTGAGCAATATAGCTTTTAGTAACATGTTTAAGAGAAATGTCATTTCACTGGGTAAAGGGTGACAATATTCTTTGATTCATGCACAGAATGAGTTACATTCTCCAATACTCTGTATATCTTTAAATGTCTGTTTTCTTTCCTTGTTTTAAAGATAGCTCTAATTATCCTGACCTGTATAAAAACTCTGAGTGAAAAAAGGGATTGGATAACAATTTCCAGACCTGCAATTTCCAAAGAGTTATGCTTTCTTTGGTTACTTCTTTTGTATTGATGAAGTTAACACATGAAATTTCTCTCAGATGCAAGAAGGAATTAGTATATGTTGCATTTAAAGTCTATAAATTCTTTAACTACATGAAATTACCACACTTCCATGTTGGTCTGAGGCAAGAGTGTTTAACCTGAGCAGTATCAGTAATATTCACTCCTTTGGCCATTTCAGTATTCACGGGGCACCTAGGTATGAAGCCAAATGTGAAAAGTAAATTTAAATAGCATGTGTGGTTTTATTGATCATTTTCAGTGTTTTTCTTATTGACAGACCACAGCTTGTTTAGATTGTACTGACCATGGAAAACTGAAAGAAAAAGGAAGATGAGATAAGAGGTTTGCTGGAGAATTACATTTTTGGTTGTTTCACTTGGAAACATCTTGTACATACAAAGGCTTGTTCAAGAACATTTATCCCTTCACTAAGGGACATTTTCAGGCAGGCTGGAGACTTATTTCTGTACCTAATGGCTACAAAGGCACTCATGAAGTAGGAAACTTGTGGCCTCTTTATTTCATTCTTTTTCATAAAGTCAAAGCTGATATTTCTATGTAGCAATAGTAAAACAAGCCAGATCTTCTCTTAGTAAATCTGAAACACTGCAGGCAATAGAAACTCCAAAGTCTCCTTCCCATCTATCCATCCATCCATCCATCCATCCATCCATCCATCCATCCATCCATCTATCCGTCCATCCATCCATCCATCCATCTTTCCATCCATTTATCCATTCATCCATCCATCCATCCATCCATCCATCCATCCATCCATCCATCTATCCATCTTTCCATCCATTTATCCATCCACCCATCCATCCAACCTTTTCAACACCTGCTATGGACCAGGCAGAGTGCCAAGTGAGAGCTAGAGGTGCAAGACAACGATTAAAACCAGAACTTTGTGTGTAATTCCTTTGTGAAAAGACTCATTAGTGGCATGTTAATATCTGTCTTCTAAGATGTCAAAACCATCAAGCAAACTCCTTTCCCAATGAGTGGGGAAAGCTTCCCCTGTTTCCAGACCTGCCCGTCACAGCACTTCCACTGAGCTCTGCCTTCCATCAGAAAAGGTGCAGCATTCAATTCTCAAAGGCCCTGAACCCTATTGTACACGAGAGGGATCTACAGGGAGGCTCCTTACACGAATCTAACCCCCAAATCACCTTGTCCCTTTCACAAGACGTCCTCTGGTGCCTCAAAGCAATGAAACCTTAACTGAGTGAGTGGCTGCCTTAGGCAAGGGCCAGTGCACTGCGCAGGATGCCGACTCCTGTGAGCATTTCCACAGACTGCTTCGGATTTACACAGGAGTAGACATCACAGGCTGAGGTCACCCTGCAGAGAGGCGTGCTTGAAGCCAATCACACGCAGCTTCAGTCCTGATTCAGAGACCTTCAGCAAATTACCTCTTCTGAGCTTCAGAGCCTCAGTTTTACTTTCCATATAATAAGAGTTCCCTTCTTGATAAGTATAAAAATTAAATGGGATCCACTAGGTAGGTTTGCCAAACTTAATTTGCATAAAATGTAGTCAGAATGATATATGTATTTATGTGTGTGTGTTAGATAAATTAACTTGAATCTGTAGTTTTGGCCCTAGTACATGCTCTATGACTGACTTAAACGCTTTAAAAACTGTTTTATGTTTTAAGAAAATGATTCTGTGGTTGAGTCTACCTAAGGCAAGTGATGTAGTAAACGAAGCATTCTTTAATAGATGCACCTCTGATGTTAGTTGCTCAATAAATAGAATCTCAATCTAGATTTTTCTGAACTGGGAGCTGCTCTGTGCCATCTGGTAGCCAGGCACATGGTGTTCTGATGTCTTCAGCATAGGGCTTCCATGCTACAGTGTGAACACAGATCCAAACTGCAGATGAAGGAAGGAGAGAATGAAGACTTCTGTGTCTTTTTCTCAAAAATCATTTTCTGTGTCCCGTATAGATCCCACTAACCCCTGGCCTCCAAATTGCTCCCTCATCAATGTAAAACCTCAGGATTGACTGAAAAAGTGTCATAAATTTGAACATACAAAGTGATACCTTTTACTCTGCTTAAAGCTCAGATTAAGGGATGCTCCTCAGGCTGAAGCTGTGCTTCATGGCAGCCAAAGTAGATGAAGAATTATGAGCAAAAAGAAAATCTACAGCAGAAATCGAGAAAAGCAGTAAGTCACTTTCCCTGTGAAATTAAAAATTTTGAACTATGAAATAATTATAAATAAGTTCAACAAATGTTAGGCTTAGCTGCCTTCAAAAGCCAGGCCCCCCATTACAGTATGAGGTTTGGGGGAGACATCCAGACACAAACCATAAGAGGAGCTGACTACATTTTAATGTATATGTGTGATGAGCTGAAGAAAAATGCTTCAGAAAATTCACTTCTCGGCTAGGGACATTCCTGAATCATCCCAAAGCAGACATGACAAAGCAGCTCCACCTTTAGTGGATCATTGTCAGGAAAGCTCTTCCATGTTTACAGTGCCAAAACCCACAAAGTCGGGCTTGTAGTATGTGTTTAGGAAACATAGATATTAATTTCAAAGGTTCCATGTAAACGGTCATTTGGGAGTTTTATTTTTATCTCACTGGCCCCATTATGATTCTGTCCTCTTGCATACTAAATGATCTTTAGGGAATTTCTTTCATCCAGTGTCAGCATTTTGGTTAGCTCTTAGACTCGAAGACTTTTAAGACCATGGTCATCTCTATCTCTCTCACATTTTGTGAATGTGTTGTTCAAACAAATCTAAGGCTCTTTATAAGGTATATTGGTTAGGTTTCTCTAGAGGAACAGTGTGGATAATGTGTGTGTGTGTGTGTGTGTGTGTGTGTGTGTGTTTACAAGATCAGAGACTGGAGCATCCACGAGGGAGTCGTCTGAACACTGGAAGACTGGAGGATCCAGCCTCTGCTCAGCCCAAAAAGCTGGAAGCCACAGAGTAAAAAGGATCAAGGATTCAGCACCAGTCCAATCTCAAAGGCTGCTGGTGAGTCTGCCTAGAAAAGCTCAAACACTGGAATGTGATATCCACAGGAAATACTCAGATCAGGCAGAAAGGAGCCTCTAAACAACATGGCAGACTTCCTAAAAGTCACATTAGGAAAAACTTGACCCAACCTGAGGGGACCACAGAAGCAAGCCACTTTGAATACACAGAACCTCCTGGCCAAAAAGGCAGCATTGATCTTTCATAGTGCATCATGTCATGCACTATTGACTTGGTATTCAGCAACGATGACAAACAAGACATACATTACCTGTTATATCTGACAGCTTTCCAATTCCTGGGACAAAACACCTGAAACACAAACTTGGGAATGGATAAAAAAAGTTGTGGTATTTTTATACAATGAAGTACCACTCAGCTATAAAGAATGATCACATTGAGATATTTATAAATAAATGGATACAACTTGAGACCATACTCATAAGCGAAATAAATCGAACTCACATGTATAAATACCGAATAGTCTCCCTCGTGTAAGGAATGGTAAGAGCACATAAGATTTTATGGTAATCATGATTATTCTCCATTACATGCTTCCATGATCCACCCAGACACCCCCAGATCCACCCAGACATCTCCTAGGCATTTCTCAACAAATCAAAAGGAGGATCAAAATTAACTGTCACAACTATATTTAAGTGGTTCCACTAGAGTCAGCTAAAACTATGTGCCATATAGCTCTGCCTTAAAAGCCCAGCTGAGAACATTAGCATTTAAGAGGACAGAGTTGAGAGGTAATTATTCATTTGTTGACAGTCTGTGGTCTATTAATATTTCAAGCCATAACAGCAGAAATCCATCATCTCCACATAATTTTTAGGCCACTAAAACTTGATATGCCCTAACTTTAATATTTGGAAAGAAACTATTGATTTTCTTTTAACAAACATCTGGTGATTTTAGATGGAAAAATTTAATGAAGTGTGAGGAAGAAATTTAGAATTATTCTTAAACTTTCCATCCTGATAACAAATGCTAAGATTTGGGTCCATATCTCTTCATCGTCTAGTCATAGCTATATTTGCCATCCCTCTGGACCCTCCTGAGCCCTGTTTCTCTCCAACTCTAGCCTCACCCCCATAACGAAAAGATACATGGTCACATCTTTGATACTTCTTTACATTATTAAAATTACTTTTCAGCCTAATCTTTTGCTGCTGTGTAATATTCATCAATATCTCCATAGTAGCATTTCTTTATTCATATTTCTGGACAAGTTTTATGAATTTTTTTGTATATAGTGACTTGAAGCCTTTCACATCCACAACTACTTTAGTGATCAATTCTCAATAAAGAATCCTAGAAATACAATTACTGCACCAGAAGTCATAACATTTTCAAGTTCACAAGTCTAATTATCAATGCCTTTTCAAAATATCTGAACTAATGTAAAATAGCTTGTGGCCATGAGTGTCACTGAACCCTCAGCAGTAATAAACAGTGTCAGAGTTGATTCTCTGATATAAGGTCCCTCGCTTGAAGGTTCTCCGCTTTGTTGAATAATAGTATAATAAATAATATGGAATACAAGCCTCAAAATACAGTATCAAAAATCAGACATAAATATATAAATATACGGAGAATAGTTTCTCATCAAATATGTTACTAGCTATTTTAGGGGATTATTTATAGGAGGAAATTTATGTGAACCTTGTAAAACAATAAAACAGTACAGGTAAGCATAGAAACAAGATGAGTGTTTCATTTTTAATTTTCCACAGAGACTTCAAACGATTGTTCAAGTAAAATGAGAAATGTCAATGCCTTGCACTTATAACGAAGCCTTAGTCTGAACCTCCACATGACCTCTTGGTTCCGCTACAAAACCTCCACAGTTAGATGAAAAAATTCACAAAAGAAAAGTTCTTAGTGCAGCACAGTGGCCTGGTGACACTTGTCTCAGGTGATGGGCTAAGCATGTTTGTCTTGCTTATTTCTCCCCAAAGTTTCACTGAAACATAAGCAGTGTGTTAAAAATAAGAGTGAATAGCAACAGTGCTATAGAGGGATGCTGTCAATGGACTGTAAGTTTTAGAAAACTAAACTGAAAAGAGAGCACACACGTAGGTGTGCGCGCGCGCGCGCACACACACGTGCGCAGAAAAATCAAATTTAGTAACACTCCTTCTGGAGGAAATCCCAAAGAAGCTCTTAGTTCAAAATCCACATATGTAAAGAAAAAGGCCATGGGGTGGATTAATGAGAATAGATTAAAGGGCTGCTTTGTGATCACTGGGCCACTCCTCTCTGTCCCAGCTGGAGACTGACACAGGGGATGCACACAGGGGATTCTTTAGGGTGACACTGTGAGTGAGCAAGGTGACCCAGCTTGTAGCAGAGGCCTCAGTCAGCCCTTGGGGAGCTCTATAGAGTGGCTGTCCCTGACACAAGGCCAGCAGTCCTGTACTCCATGCTTGTTGACCCGCCCTTGGGTGCCTCTGAGTACATCATGCAGGTGAAGCAGTCTCCTTCAGGGATGCCAACAGAGGGACTTGGCTGCCAGCACACTCCTAGCAGCCAAGTGAATGAGCATGTCAGTGCTTCAGGGGGGACCTGTGTGCTCCCCTCTCAGTCCTACACCCCGGGAGGATGCGTGTGCTTCTAGAGAAGGGTGCCAGTGCGTGCACTGAAGAAAGAGCCCGGCAGAATTTCACGTTACTTCACGCTTTCATACCAAACACTGACGGGCTTAACAGAAACAAGAATGAAGGGAAGCTTGATGCCTAACTCCAGCTTATAGCTTCTGCACTTAGGCAGTTTGACCACTTCATCTGATTCATCTGTGAAGGAGCAGTAGCATGCAGAGCTGCAAAGGTTTTCCTAAGCGATATCTAATAGTTAAATTTATCAGTGATAGCAAGAAATAAAATCAAGAGAAAAACTTGAGGATGGAAAGATTTGCATATGATCAGATATTGCACTTACCTAACATGGTCTTAAACTGTCTTATTCACATAGGCAAGAAAATAGAAAGGTTTTTATTAGAGGACAAGAATCTATTAAAAAGAAGCAAGTATAAACCCAAGCATTAAAAATACAATGACCAAAATTAGTATCTCAGTAGATTCATTTAACAGCAGAATAGACACAGCAGAGGAATTGAAAGGCTGTACTCTTGTGCCCGGCTCCTCCCTTATTTCTCTGCTTTCTGGCAGCCATGGTTGAGCAGCGTCCCTCTGCCTTGCACTTCCACCATGATGCTTCTGCCTCGGAGCCAGTTAACCATGGACTGAACCCATAGAAACCGAGCCAAAATAAACCTCTCCTTTAAATTTTGCATAACAGATATTTTGTCCCAGCAATGAGAAAGTATTTAACACAATACTCAGAGCCACAGATCTAAGAAATCTATAGGAAGTCAAATCAATGCTTCAAAGAGACATCAGCATTCCCATATTTCCACCACTATTCACACTGCCAAATGAAATCACCCTAGGAAGCCATCGATTGAACAGGTGAAGAAAATGTACATATAAACACAACAGAATACTATTCAACCATTAAAAACCAGTGAAGCCTTACTACTCGTGACAACATAGATGGAACTGGAGGACATTATGTTAAGTAAAATAAGCTAGGTGGTGAAGAACAAGTACAATATTTGCTCATTCATATGTAGAATTTTAAAAAAAACCTGATCTCATAGAAGTTGAAAGTAGAATTGTGGTTACTAGAGACTTAGGAGGGTAAAGGGGAAGGAGAGATGGGGAGAGGTCGGTCACTGGGTGCTAGGCTACAATTGGACAGAAGAACCGAGTTCTGGAGCGCTACCATGCAATGGGATAACCTTGCTGATAATTATGTACTATACTATCCCAAAGTTTTCACCACAATGAAACAATAAATGTTTGAGAAATCAGGTAGGCTTAACTTGATTTAAACACAACCACACAATGTATGCATGTATCAAGTCACTATATGATGCTCTACAAATATGTACTTTTTTATATAGCATTTAAACAAAGAAAAGAGACCTAGAGCCTCTTTTCTAGACTCTAGAGTAAATAAAAACAAAATTGTAACAGTGCACATCACAGTAAAGTCATGAAAACTAAAGGCAAAGATATAAAGATCATGAAATCAGCCAAAGGATAAAAGAGGAACAAAATAGGATTTCCAAACATAAATTACAGAAATAATAAATCTGTAAAGAGATGAAAAGAAATGTTAAGTACTATGTGGAGTAAAATTATTCCTCAAAGATTAAGATGAAACAAAGACATTATAGGCACAAAAAATGAGAGAATTTGTCATCATTAAACTTACATTTGAAAAAAGGGAATTCTCCAGCAAAGACAGTTAACAAAGATAGAAACATGGTATCAACTTAATTTTCTCTCATTGCTGACAAAAACTACCCAACACCCAAAATTAAAGGAGAAAAGCTTTATTTAGCTCACAGTTTGTGGAGATTTCAGTCCATAATCAGCTGGCTCCAAAGCAGGGTGGCATGGCAGAGGGGCAACAGTTCATGGTGGCAGAAGACAGCAAAAGCAACGAGAGAGGAAGCATGAAAATGAGACTCTTTTTAAACCTTTTTATTTAATCCAAACTTCTGGGGTTAGGGTGAATCCAATCAGGAGACCAATTCAGCCATTACCCACCCTTAATCCCAGCACCCTTAATCCCAGCATTGAACTTTGAGTCAATTACAAACTCTAGATTGAGTCAGTTCTGAAAAACCTCTACGACCATATGAAGTTTTAGGGAGACATCTAGACACATGGAAATGCAGGAAGTAATGAAATTCAATGGGAAGGATAAAATATGAAGATAAATAAAATTAATATTGACTATAAATAACAACAGTAATATTTTGTGACATTCAAAATATATAAAATAAAGCATGTGAGACATTAATATAAGGATGAACAAGGAATAAATGAGTGTAAAGTGCTACAAGATCATAATAGTGTCTGGAAAAGAGTAAAAGTACCAAATTTTAACAAATCAAGGAGATATATTTTAATTGTGTGGCCACTTCAAAAATAATAAATATTGGGCTGAAATGTAGTTCAGTAGTCAAGTGTTTAACTATAATGTGCAAGGTGCTAGGTTTGTTCCCTTGAGCAGAAAGCAAATATTAAATATGTGTGAGTAATAAACGCTTTGGTTGAAAGAGACAGAATTATAAAAACTACTGCACTGACCTAGGAGAGGACAATGAAAGAAATAGGAAGATCAATAAGAGGAACAAGTCAAAAATAGCCAAAAAAGATAGGGATAAACTCAAGACCTTAGTAGCTGCATGATTTTTGATGTACTGAGATGTTTTGAAGGGCAAAGATTTTGAAACAGAAAAGAAGTTATCTCTTAGCCTTCAAATCAATGCTAATTGTTTTTACTGTAAAATAAAAATGATACATCTTTCCAATAGATCTTGGTAAAATGTTCAGATTAGTGGTCTTTATCGTCACAATTGATTGCAATGGTGCATTTGTTAATCAGATTAAATCAGATTTCATGTATATGTTTGAAAAATATATATATGTTTGAAAATATATATGATTTCACATACATGTTTGAAAATATTTTGTATGAGTGAATCCCGTCAAGTACTAATATTGCACAAGTTCATGAACTCATGATTTTAGTCGAGAACATTGATCACTTATGTTTTGCCTTGTGGCATGACATTCTATTGTAGATTTACCACCTCCTGTGGCAGGCTAAAGGAAAACTCCTCAATTATTTTAAGTCAACCAAATTTTGCTTGTTAAATGAATTTTGAACAAAAAACTTTCTTTATACTTATATTAAAATTCTAAAAAACACTTCTGGAGCTGGAGCTTGATCTAAATGCTTGATGTAAACGTTTGATGTAAATTTGTGTCAGAATGGAGACCTTGTTTCTTATTTTACCATCTGACAGCACAGAAAAAGCACAAATCATTCTAAGCTTAACCATGAAAAATTGCTTGGTCATACTACAAGCTCCTATTTTCCTTTATTTAGGTGGCCAATTCTTACTTAAAGCATCTAACTGGAATTGTGTTTTAAATGTAATAAAATGCAGTACTATTCTCAATCTAAAATAACTTGTGTATTAAATTATTTATATCTGCAATACAATTTACTGAGTGGAGCTATAAAACCTTTCCCTACATAATGTCTATATAACGTCATATTTAAGGTTCACAGGTCTGTAGCTCGTTAGAGTTGATTACCTTTTCCTTTGTTTTCCTAATCTCACTGCTTTTCTTTCTAGCCTCCACTGACTTTCAGTAGGGAAATTTTATTAAGGATTTTTGCAATCAAAATGAACCAGAGAACGTTAGTCTTGTGATACAAATTTTGTATCACTAGTTTCCATTACAGCATGACCTTGAAACGATGCTGAAAGTTTTGAAATTGTTAGCATTACTATTCACGCCTTTTGTGAGAATTAGAATTCATTTTACTGTTCCTAAACCTCAGTTTCTACATTTGTAAGACAGAGTGGATGCCTATGTCAAGGTCCTCACAAGAAATGAAAACAGACAGACAGAGGGAGAGACAGGATCCGCATTGACTGTTGTGAACCTTCAATAAGTTTTATTTCTCAGATTTTAAATCATTCAAATGCATCAGTAAACACTGCTTTTATAATTTTGCACGCTTATATTCCTTTTATTTTGGAACATCTCCAAGAATTTACTATTTATCTATCAGTTTACTTTTATTTGCTCTAGGAAAACACAAAGTGACTTGTTCCTCTTATTGTCTCTTCCTATTTCTCTCTGGTGAAAACTGAAAGCATCTTTCAGATATATGTGGGTGTGTTTATATATTTATTTCTGTATATATACATATATAATATATATATATATAAAACATGCCACGCATATATTTAAACCATTTTTCCTCTACTGTTTTATTATATCTATAAATATGCTGCCTTTTCACTAATTAAACATTCTAGTGAGAAAATTAGGGGGAAGATAAAAAAACTATCAAACAAAGTTCCTCAAGGCGTATCATTCACAGCCCATAGAGACAGAACAAGTCTGTTTGTGGAACAGGGCTGCTGGTAACCGGCCATTAGCAAACCAGTGCCTTTCAACCCTGAAGGCTCATTTTGTGGGGAGCGGGGTGCAAGAACCACTGCAATCGGACTTTCCCAAGGGACCCAGCAGGAACACCCTAAGGAGCAATATTTTCTTTGGTGACATCTTGTCAACTCGCAAACCACAAAGTTTTTATGCTTAAAATGTGGCTGAGAAGTTAAGCAGAAACCTGTAAATGAGAAGCTCAGGGTCTTAAAACCATATATTTAGCCAAATGAAGGTGTGGCCTTATGAGTTTCTCTTCAAATGCCAAAACTTTGAGGAGCAGAAGTTGGACCACTGTCAAGCATTTCTTGCAAGCATGTCAAGGCTTCGCTCCTTTTATTTTCTGCCCCCAAATATTATTTTCCTAGCTTGGTGAAGTAGAAGTCACCTTTTATATTCACCACCTCTGAATGTGAATCCGTGGCACTGACTTGAAGACTCCAGGGATTCGCATGCATTTCCACGCTGGAGTTAAAGAGCAACCACAGGTCCAGAAATAAGCAGCTAATGTGATGCCGTTCGGATTGTAGGTAGTAAGTTACTGGTAAAACAATGTTTGACTCTACAAATATATCTCCCCGCTTTTAAAATGCAAATATAATTAGACATTTCTACTGGGCTTTATTTTAGTACCCTCTGAATGTCAGCGCAAGGTCAGGAGGAGATTGAACTGGGACTAGGGAATGCTGGAGAGCAAACACCCTTCCTGCCTCCTGCCTGTGGGCTCGGGCCTGATCTTCTTTAAAGAAGAGACGCACCAGTATTTACCTTGTTAGGCTCCTCAGCTGCTCATTGCCCATTCTTTCTGAGTGCCCAGAGACTGCAGAGCTTCTATTTTCTAGTAAAAAGTGAGTCATTTGTTTATTTATAGAGCATCAACTAGGAATACAATATCAGAGTTCAAGGCTCCAGGAACATAAAGGGAAATGAAGGATGCAACCTGGAACTTGCAATCTAGTAAAGAAACACATATGTAAATACGTATTCAAAAAGTTACATCACAAGGCAAATGCTTGAGTTAGTTGAGAAGGGAGTGGCCGGCGAGAGCCATTTTGTACAGGAAGGGTAGCCCAGGGCATGGCCAGTTAGTGGATATGGAAACCAAACCATCGGGAATGGTAGATCATATTTAGTGAGGAATTATTGATTTTAAGGAACAACAACAACAAAAAAAACCCTTTTACACTGTGTAAAATGGAAAGGAAAGCAAAAGAAGAAACCAGAGAGATACCATGAAGCTAGGGTGTCAGGCAGCCTCTCCTTCTTTCCATGTATCATCTTTGTTCTTGCCTGTCCTGTTCTCTGTCTACAAAGCCCTTTCTCCCACGAGCTGCTTGCTTTGCTTCTTCTTTTCTTTAATTCCATCTGGGATGCACTTTCCCTTCGGTCAGGGTCATAACTTAGTCCCAACACTGGAAATGTGCCCCAGAGAGATGTGTGAGTTACAGTGGCCTCAATCTGGGAGTTCTGTTACTTTCTCCAGAATCAACTCAGAAACCCAGATACGAAACTAGAGAAGCCAGATAGTAAAATATTGGATGCTGGATTAGCCAGATGTGGAGTAAATGTGATGAAACCACAACTGCAACATGGCTGTGAAAAGTATGGAAAGAAAGGATTTAAACTAATGAATATGAGTTTAAAACTGTATCAGGAAACCCAAAGACACAATAGTAGTAAAACAAAGAAACAAACAAACAAAAACCAGGAATCTCATTGGAGATATCAGGTCAATAAATGGTATTTTGATTTTCCATTTGCCTAGATTTCTCCTTGGTTAGTTTTCACAAGCTACCTTTTCTTGCTGAAAATGTTGTAGGAATGAGCTGTAGGAAACCTATATGTACCAAGGAATTTTCCAGGAAAATCATCTGGGTTGGAAACAATGGTGTAGGAAGAGGACACCAGGAATTATCATTATGACAAATGTAGCACTTGTGTGGGATTAGAAGAATTTATTCTATATTCATTAGGAGGTAAGAGGAAACATTATCCAGGAGGTGAGTTGGTTTAACAATAGTCAGCCAGTAGCATTGAACTTGAATCTAGTGGGTAGAGGAGTTTGTAGATAAATACATCCTCTCTGACCTGAAATAAAATGCTCTAAAAGCCAATAGAGATGAAGATGCCAATTCTGAGCATAAATTTCTAGAGCTTCTGTGGGGAACTTAATGTTACAGGAAAATGGTCATTTTGAGCAAGTATGGGTAGCCATGGATATGAGCACATTCTTTATCTCATGATTACATACCCCTCTGAGGTCTGTGCTTGCTCTTGTGGGTCTTTCAGGACTGCTGGTGACTAGGAGTGTCAGTGGAATGTTCCTGAACTGGAAGAAACAGGTGCTTGAGCTGAACAGGGGTACAGCCCTGAGTGCACAGGCAACAGGTGGGGAGGCTAGATCCAAGGTGACGAAGTATGGATAATGTAGTGCCTCTGAAACCAGTGATGAAGTGAAAGAAAACAAGGTCAGAACCCTAATGCAAAGACGTTGCTACCAGGAACATCCAAGTGGTCTCCAACTCATACGATTTGCCTGGGAAATGTGTTGGTGAGAGAGCTCAGCCATGATCTCTGATGGCAAATTCCATCAATGTGAACTGGTTAACCCAGAACTCTGGATACCTTGTTACCTACTAGGTCAGACCTTCATTCAGGAAGCCAGACACTAACTGAGCTGGCCTGGAAGCAGCACTGCTTTGGGATTTTAGTGTATTGCTGTTGTAGGAATACTCATCCTTGGGACACAGCGTCTCCCAAGAGTCACAGTTAAGACATAATCTCATTTTTTTCAGATGGTGAAGTTTTGAGTCAGATGAATGAAACAGTGGGAAATATTAGCTCAGATCCACAAATGGTTCCAGATTAAGCCAGAGGGCGATAGCTCTGCCTTTACTGATGCATTAGACATGTCAAAGGTGATGGTTAATTAAATAATACAGCACCAATGTAAGCACTATGTCAGGTCCAAATGATCTTTTGGGCTTAGGGCAATTACACTGAGCCATAGCTTTTCAGAACAAAGATTAGTAAGAAACTTATATTCCAGAAGGAATGTGGCACACAATGTCTTATAATAGGGAAGATCTACCCCCAAAACTACAGAGCACTTCAGAAATGATTATTTGTACTTTGATCAGTGGTGATAAGCTAATATCTTGGAAGATTCAAAAACTTAGATTTCAATTGTAAGTAGGAAGAAAATTAAAATTAATGGTTTTGTAATGTTATGGGTTGAATATGATTTATCTCCCTCCAAAACTATGTTGGAATTTATTCCTCAGTGTGAGGTTAGAGGGTGGAACCCTCAACTATGGTGTTTAGAGTGGGGCCTTCGGGAGGTGAGGAAGATTAAATAAAGTCTTCAGACTTGAGTTCCCACGGTTGAATAATGATGGCTTGATAGGAAGAGGGAGAAAGCTCAGGAGACATGCACACCTATGCTTCCTGCTCCTGCCATGTCCTGGGACTCTGCTGGACCCTCTTGGCCAAGGAAGGAACTGTCAGATATACTTCCTCAACCTTGGACCAGAACTGCAAGCCAGAATAAACCTACTTTCTTTGTAACTTCCCCAGGCTGTGGTACCCAGGTACCTATGTGTGCTTGGCCAAGGCTTCCCAAGTCCTGTGACTCGGGAGCCAAGTTCAGAACTTCGCATCTCCGAGTACGTTTTCCCGTAATTCTTCCTGCCTTCTTAAGTTGAGATAAAAATCTGCTTTATGTATGTCAGTCTTTAAAACTTCTACAACCAAGTGACTTTTAGTTCATTCACAGTGTTTATGCAACCATCCCCTCTCTGCAGTTCCAAAACAATCTCGCCACTCCAAGGGAAACTCCACAATCATTAAACGCTTCATAGCTTGCACATCCATCCTTACTCTTCCCTCCTTGAAGTGCTGCCTTCTCTCACCCATCCACAGAAATTCAAACTAGGGTACAGTGGAGCTGAAAAGAGCAGAAAACCAAAGGAAGCAGCAACAAGGCTGGGCCTGGGCTTAGCAGCCAGAATCGTTTCCAGGCAGGACTGAGTGTCATCCTATGTCTGCAGTGTCGTTCTCTTGGAAGACGTGCGTATGAGCAGTAGGGTCTGGGCTCATCTTCTTTAGCTTAATTTTTATGTATTGTGTCAGAATAACTTCACATTAACGCACAATGCAAATTTAATTTGAACAGCTTGATTTTTGGTTCTCCTTTTCTCTGTGCCTCCCACTCATATCTCACTCCCCTCAAACCCACATAAATTATCTTCTTCATTCTCCCACTTCTCTCTGAAGGATCACAGAATCATATGTAGACATTTATCTGCTGTAGGATGCATATTTTTATCATCTTTTGCCAAAATTATTTTAAAATGTGTTTCTATGTAATCACACAGCTTATATACAGAGCCTGCCCAAAAAAAAAAAAAAAAAAAAAGCAAGCACACCTCAGCGGTTTGCTATACTAATAAATCTCTGGAAGCTAATGGCTACTACTTTGAGAACTTCTTGTAATTATAGAGATCAAAGGTAGTGTCTATTGACCTTATAATGTCTCAATAAAATTGGTATTAAAATATTTATACAAGTTTTTCATTTTCTAATGTAGACTTTTTTGGTAGACTCTTTTACTCAACAATAAATATCTCTTGAATTTCACTTCAAGTCAACTGTTTATCTCTGGCTTATTCTTTTAATAAATGTCACACAGTGTGAATGTGGAATAATTTATACCAGAATTCTCCAATGGTTAGTCTTTCCCTCTTTGGTTCTTTCTTTATTCTCTCTCCACTACTAAGAATTCATAACATTCTTATTCTTTATTTAATTCTTTAACTTCAGTTTTTAAATTTTATATTGAGTGAGAAAGTATCCAATTTTATCTAAAAATGTGGCTATGTGTCTTAGAATCATTTATTAAAATCATTCTTTTCTTCAGAATTAAACTACCACATTTGGCACACATTAGACTTTTAATATACACTAAAATTACATTTGAAATACTTGATCTATTTCATCAAAATGATTATTATAGTTTTATAGTATATCCTGAAATCATGTAAGATTAATGCTTCTTCACTTTGTGCTTTTTAAATACTTTATTGATCATTCTTGTGTAATTATTCTTCTGAGGAATTTATGCTTAATTGACCTCTCTCCCTACACACAATCTATAAAACCACCTATAATTTAATTTAAATTGCATAATATCATATATAAGAATATTACCAGCAAAAAAGATGTACATTACATCATAATAATGAGGCCAGTTTACCAAGAAAACAAAATCTAAATTTTTATGCTCCTAGTAGTATAATTTCAAAATGCATAAAGTAAAATCTAACAGAACCGAGAGAAGAAAAAGAAAATTCACCAAAATAGATGAAACCTTTACTATTTTGATAGTTTAATCACTAGGACAAGGGGTAGAAATATGTGTGTTCCAAGTTGGAAATGTGTAAATAGTAAATACTCTTGCACAGACACTCATCTGGGGGACCAGATGCTGCTTTCTTGTCCTTGCAAACATCCCATTTCTCCATAAGAAATATAGCCCAACTCTACTTGAAGTGTTTAAAAAAATGATTCACAACACTGATTGTTTGTAATACTATGCTAACGGGCATCTCATAGGTAACTAGCTGTAATGGAACAAAAATCTGAGTAATGCCTTTGAGGCTCCTCTTTCCTATTTTTTTTTTTCATATTCTTTCTCTTACCTTTGGCAAAAACATTTAGTGCTGAGTCAAAGATGTTGGCTCTCCCAGGAGAATATCTTGGCTTCCTTCCTTACATACTGTAAATAGCGTGGGCATCGGTCAGGGTCAGAGACCCACCCCATCCTGAGCTGGACAGCAGCACTGTGTGCAGGGGCCACCCAGTGATGGGAAGGGACCTTCTTCTATGGCAATTGCATTCTTGGCTTTTCTTCTGAGAAAACTCAAATGAAGGACACAATTAGTGTCAACAAGGATGGGGTGTGTTTATTTTTTTCATGGTGCGGACACCCAAATTCTAAGACCCGCTCTGAGGTCTGTGCAAGAGGCCACCCAGTGGTTTCATTGTGTGTGTGTGTGTTTTGTAGGCTTTTTATTTTTTACAAGAACGAGTGCTAAAAATGTGAGAGTCATGACATGCTTGATATATAACCTGTCACAAGGGAATAAAAGGCAGTTGTGATTCACCAGCTGTGCTTGATGTATTCCAATCCGTGATGCTGGAAAGATTACCAGAGTGAGCTGCTGTGAATGGATTCAGATATAACCTTGAGATTTGCAGAATCCAACCAGATATTTTAATATTATTGAGTTGTATACTTCTACAAGCCAAGAAAAAGAGGGCCAAAACTGAAAGGTCTTTGCCGAGTGAGTGGAAAAATAATTATATATTTTAAGAGCCAAAGAAACTTTACTTAAACGTCAGTTAAATGTGTAGTCACCATATGGCAGTTATAGATTTTAGTCTTATTTAAAAATTTGAGCTAAAATAAAATGATTTGAGGAAGTACATACTATAGCAACTACAAAACAGTTCACCGTAGCCCATCAGTGTCACACAAGACTGGCGGCAACCTGACTGATGTTGACAGTTAAACAAAATTTCAGCATGCTGGAGAGGAAGCATAAGAAGATTTTCATAGGAAAAAACTCTCAAAATTATTTGGAATTGTTTATTCAGTAAATTTAAATGTAAATGTAAATTTTGAACTTGGTAAATTTCAATATTAAACTATACGTATAATTAAAGCTCCATTTCTCATGTTTTGACTTTAGAAGTAGCCTACTGGGCATCTGAAGGACAGTACTTACACAAGTGAAGAGAATGAACTAGGGCTGGAAGTAAGAGAATCATAGGTTTGAGTCCAGCCTGGTAACTTAACAACTTAGCAAGAACCTGATTGAAAATAAAAAATAAAAACAGGACTGGTGATGTAACTCAGTTTGAAGCTCTTTGGTTCAATCCCAAGGACCTTAAAAAAGAAAAGAACTAGCCTATTGACTTCCAGCAGTATTTTTTATTATTTGCTGTGTGTGTGTGTATTCATGTGAGTGTTTATGTGTGTGCATATGTGTGTGTGTGTGTGTGTGTGTGTGTGTGTGTGTGTGTGTACATCAGCCAGGAGCCCCCTGCCACTGAGCTAGATTCTCAGCTTTTTAACATTCTTCTTCCTTTTTGTTCAATTTTAGAAATGATACAGAATTTCAAAAAAAGTAGGAAATTAACACTAGTTAATATATTGCATATTGTTATCTTTAGAAGTAGTTGTTCAGGTTACAAGATCTAGGCATAAAAATGATCAAACAATGACACCACAAGCTGTTCTTTTTGATTAACTAACAGATTAGTAGTATAGTTATCTATCTCAAATACATATGCATACGTTTATATATGTATACCTACATACATTTAACCTTTTCCTTTCTTCCTTTTTTCCTTTCCCCTACCCCAATTGTTCTTTCCTTTTGAGCATTTTCTTTTCTTTTCTTTTCACTATTACAATATCTGTTGTACATTTTGAATCTTATTACTCTTTCAGTTTTTTTATTATTTTTTATTTATACAATATGGTATTTATAAGTGTAATTTTGATTTATTTCACTTATGAGTATGGTCTTGTTGCCTCCATTTACCTATAAAGACCTAAAGATCATCTTTTTATAGCTGAGTAATATTCCATTGTATAAAAATATCACATCTTTTCTGTCTATTCTGTGGTTGATGGACATTTGGATTGTTTCCAAGATTTAGCTATTACAAATTGTGTTATTTGTCATTGTGCTATAAAATGGGTGCACACACATGGCTGTGGGATGACACCTTCAATTTTTCTGGGAAAATACCCAGAAGGGAAATAGCTAGATTGAATGAGACTTCCAATCCTAGGTTTTTTGAGGAACCTCCATATTGATTTCCATGGTGGTTGCACCATTCTACACTCCCAAAAACAGTGGAGAAGGCTTCCTTTTTCCCATAGCCTCTCCAACATTTGTTATTGACTGATTTCTTGTTGACAACCATTCTTTCTGGAGTGAAATAGAATCTCAATATTGTTTTGATTTGCATTTCCCAAATGACCAGTGATGTTGAACATTTCCTTATGTATTTATTTGCCTTTTGTATTTCTTTGTCTGAGAAATGTGTGTTCATCTCAGATGTCCATTTTTGGGTTGGGTCTTTGAATTTGGAGGCCTGATATTTTTCAGTTCTTTATACGTTCTAGATAGAAGTCCTTTGTCTGAGGGACAGCTGGCCAAAATTCTTTCCCACTCTGCTGGTTGTCTTTTAACTTGTTGGTGGTTTCTTTTGAAGTGCAAAAATTTTTTAATAAGATGAGATCCCACTTATTGATTATTTGAAGTACTTCCCATGCAGTTTCCATTTTGTTCATGAACTCTTTGCCTACCACCATCTTCAAGATTTATACTTACCTTGTCTTCCAGTGGTTTTAGTGTTTCTATTTTAGTATTTAGATCTCTGATCCATTTTGAATTTAGTTTAGTGCATGATGATAGACATGGATCTAGTTTAAGTCTTTGGCAAGTAGAAAGATAATTTTTCCATTTATTAAAAAGGCTATCTTTCTTCCAGCGAACATATTTAGCCCTTTGGTCAAAGATAAGGTGGCTAAGTGTCTTTGTAGTTGTGTCTGCATCCTCTAATCTGCCTCATTGATCCTAAGGGCCAATCTTTTGCCAATACAATGCTGATTTTACCACTGTAGCTTTGTAGTATAATTTCAAGTCAGGGATTGTGATGCCTTCTCCCTTGCCTTTGTTACTCAGAATTGCCTTAAATCTATGTAACAGTTTTGGGAATATGGCCATTTTCACAATGTTGGTTCTTCCTAACTAAGAGCAGGGGACATCTTTCCATTTGTTGACATCCTCTTCATTTTTTTTTTTTTTTGTTTGGTACAAGGATTGAACTCATGACTGTGCACTTGCAAGGCAGGCGCTTATGCTGCTGAGCTAAATACCCAGCTCTCAATCTCATTTTTTAAAAAGTGGTATAATTTTCAACATATAGGTCTTTTACATCCCTTGTTAGGTTGATGCTGTGGTGAAAGGTGTTATTTCCATAATTTCTCTCTCAGGGAGTTTGATGTTTGTATACCAGAATGGTATTGATTTTTGCGTGTTGAATTTGTATCCATCTATACTACTGAATTTGCTTATTGATTCTAGTAATTTCTTGATGGAGTTTTTGGGGGGTCTTCTTTGTAGAATATCATGTCATCTGAAAATAGTGATAATTTAACTTCTTTCCTATCCTATTCCTTTTATTTCTCTCTCTTGTCTAATTGCTCTGGTTAGTTTTCAGAACTATATTGAATAGGAATGGTGATAGTGTCTTCTTCCTGATTTTAGAGTGAAAGCTTTCAGTTTTTGTCTGTTTAGTATAATGTTAGCTGTTGGTTTGTCACAGATGGCTTTTATCATATTAATATTGACACTATCTATTCCAAGTTTCTGGAGGGTTTTAAACACATGAAGTGTTGGACTTTATCAAAAATTTTTTGTGCATCTATTGAGATGATCATTGAGATGTCTTTGGCTCTGTTGATGTGGTGTATCAGGTTTATTGATTTGTGTATGTTAAACCATCCTGCATTCTTGGGATAAATCTCACTTGGTCATAATGTATAATCTTCTTGATGATTTGCTGCATTCTATTTGCCTGTACTTTATTGAGAATTTTTGAATCTATGTTAATTAGGGAGATTGGCCTGCAGTTGTGGGGTTTTTGTTGTCTTTGTTGTTGCTGTTTTGGGTTTTTTTTGGGGGGGGGGTTGGATATTTCTCCAATTTTGGTATCAGGGTAATATTTTCCCCCCAGGAATGAATTAGGAAAAATAGTTTCCCTTTAAATTACATTAAAGATTTTTGAGGTGTATTAGAATTAAATCTTCACTAGATTTCTTGTAGAATTCAGCAATGAATCCATCAAGACCTAGGCTTTTCTTTGTTGGTAGGATTTTAACTACATTTTCAATTTCAATATTAACTGATATTGAGATATACAGAATTTTAAAATCTTGATTCAGCTTTGGTAATTCATATGCTTCTAGGAATCTGACCATTTCTTCTCTGTTTTCCATCCTATGTGAGCAAAAATTTTTGAAGCAGGTATTGATGATTTGAACTTCCACAGGATCTGTAGTGATTTTTACCCTTTTTACTGCTCATTAAATGAATTTGAGTTTTTTCTTTCCCTTTTTTTTGCATAAGTTTGGCTAGAGGTTTATGAGTTTTATTTATTCTTTCAAAGGACCTACTATTCAATTTATTAATTCGTTGCATTATTTTCTTGGTTTTGATTGAAATAATTTCTGGTCTGGTCTTTATAATTTCCTCCCTTGCATGGACTTTGGGCTTGACTTGCTCTTTTTTTCTAGAAACTTCAGGTGTAGTGTTAGGATGTTTATCTGCCCTCACTCTGTTTTCCTGATGTGAGAATTCACTTACATGAATTTCCCTCTTAGGACTGCTTTCATTATGTCCCACAGGTTTCAGTATGGTGCATTTGCTTTTTTGTTTGTTTGTACATATTGTTTTACTTCTTCTTTAGCTTCATCTGGGATCCATTGGTTGTTCAGGAGGTGTTACTTAATTTCCATATATTTACTCAGTTTTTATAGTTTCTTTTGCCATTAATTTCCAATTTTAATTCACTATGGCCAGATAATATGCATGGGATACTTTCAATTTCTTTGCATTTACTTAAGCATGTTCTATGGGCTAGTATGTGGTCTATTTTAGAGAAAGTCCTGTGATCAGCCTTAGAAAAATGTGTATTCTGATGTTGTTTGGTGAAACACTCTAAAACCCTACTAAATTCACTTGTTCACAGGTTTGATTCAGTTCTGTTATTTGTTTGATGATATTTTGTGTAGCTAATCTATCTCCTTGTGACAATGGGAAATTATGGTGCCCCATTACAATTGTTTAATTACTTATTTGATTTTTCATGTCCATTAATATTTATTTACCATAATTGGATGTATCAGGATTTAGTATATATATATTTATTAGAGTTATCTATTCCTCTTGAATATTTCCCCTAACAAGTATGTAATGTCCTTCTTCATTGCTTTTGATCATTCTTGGTTTGTAGTTCACATTGTCTGCAAGCAGAATAGCTACCACTACTTTTATCTGGGTACCTGTTGCACGAAGTATTGTTTTCCATCCTTTGACTTTCTATGAATTTCTTTTTGAGTTAAAGGTATTTCTGTGTTCCAACATAATGTTGGATCTTGTTTCTTAATCCATTCTGCCAATGTTTCTTTTGATTGGTGAATTGAGGTCATTTACAACAATGGTTATAACTGATATATGTTGGCTTATCTTTGTCATGTTATTTTCCTGATCATGGTTCCCTATTTTCCCCTTCTGTTTAATTGCTTTCCCTGCCCAGTAGTTTTTTCTGATTTTTTTCTTAGAATTATGATCATCTTTATCTCTATTCAAAATGTCTTTCAATACCCTTTGTAGGTTTGGTTTGCTGGTCATGAATTTCTTCAGTTGGTCTTTTTGAAAGATAATTGTGTAGGGTACATCAGTCTGGGATGAAAATTGCTTTCTTTCAAGACTTGAAATATTTCATTCTAAGCTCTTCTTGGTTTATGTTGAAAAGTCAACTGTGTTTCTGATGGACTTTCTTTTATAGGTGATGCTTCTTTTCCCTAAAAGTTTTTAATGTTCTGTTTTTGGGCTGAATTTTTTGAATCTTGATTATTGTATTTCTGGGTTCAGATTTATTTTGGTCATGTTTATTTGGAGTTTTTAGGTCTCAGTTATCTATATGTCAGATTCTATTCTTATGCTTGGGAAATTTTCTGCCATTACTTTTGCAAATAACCTATGGCATTTGTGTTCTACTTTTTCACTGATATCTATTAGTCTTCTATTGTTTTTCTTTGCATTGTCTTGCAGCCGTTAAATTGTCATTTCCTGATTGCTTGTTATTTTTAAGAGATCCTTTCTTTCTTGATCACTAGCTGCGATCCTGTATTAAAGATCTGAATGTCTATCTTCAGTTTCATTCTGTTTTACCCGCTTTCAATGGTATTTTCAATTTCCTTACTACTCTTTTGAATCTGTTTCATGCATTCTATTTTTTTCCTATATTGTTCATTCAAGGTTTCCATCATATCCTATGCTCCTCTATTTTTTATTTCTTCTCTAGATACATTAAGCATCTCCTTTATAATGATTGTCATTTCTTTTTTTATTTGAGAGATAATTTCTGATCATATTTCTTCTATAAACTCATGTAACTGTTTTTTTATTTCACTTTCTATCATTTCAGCAATTTTACGTCTGTGTCTTCCAATTTATTCCATGTAGATGTCTTTTGGACTTGTTCTACATGTCCGGAGGTATGAGATTGCATTTTGCTTCTTTTTCTGGTCATTCTATTTCCAAATTTTTCTGGTCATTCTATTTCCAAATTTGTTTTTCGTTGTCTGTGATGATCCTTAAGAGTTTTGGTAATAGGGAGCTTTATCACTAGTATCAAGGTTTCTCTAGGAAAAGTCTGTTCTTCAGGCATGTCTTCTACGTGTAGCAGGTTCTTAGTTTGTGTCTATCCCACGATCCTACCTTCCCAATGAATTAAGAGTGAGATGTTGGTATCTATTTGGCTCAATTCCTTGTCTTTTGGTGTCTGGCTGTGGTGAGGTTATTACCCCAGGGCTTCCCAGTATTCTTAGAGAAGGGAGAACAACTGACTACAACAGATATGACATCCTAGCTAAGGTAGAAATAACAATAGCATCAAGAACAATTTAGAAACTGCCATGTTGTGGTAACTATTGATTTTGTACTTTAGACCATAGGAGCAAAGTCTATGGTTATATAATAGAACTAATCATAAATTAGTAGTTTGTACACAAAGTGTTTCCCCTTGGTAGAGTGGGTTTACCCTGTGGCGGGAAATTTAGGAAGGGTAATATATAAAAAAAAGATAACTGGAAATGAAATAGAAGCAAGGCTGGAGGACAAAGGATGATTACACAAAGTTTGGGAAACTAGAGAAGAGGGTAGAAAAGAAAGAATGAGGGAGTATTCACGGGATTATTTGAACTCTCTGGGTTTGGGGAATGGGATTAGTTTTCCATAATTAGTGTTTTCTCCAACAATTTAGAAAAGAGAAAAAACAGAAAAGTAGAAAGAAAAAATATAAGAAGGAAAAGAAAGTATGATGGAAACAAAATTAAACCAGATAAAATAAAAATAGATTAATTAAAAAGAAAAACGATACAAAAACCAAATAAATAGGTGGTGGCCCCACCTACCGGCTTCTATTCCATGAGTCTTTGTCCCTAAACGTAACACTTATTTGCCTTACTTACTGATAGTTGGCTCATATTTCAGACTTCTCCCCTCTGCTAAGTTCACATGTCCTTTGTGTGTGCCTTATTCAGTGTCCTACTGCATGGCTGACCTTCCTCTGGTCACCTAGTCCCACGATACAGAGGAGCCTGTCATGTGAATTCCTCTGGGGGACTGGTTGCCAAGTCCTGGATTCTTTCTGAACTGGTCCTGGATTTCAGTCATCTGGATTCTTTCAGTGTATTTTATGTTTGCTATTTATTCTGATTCATGGCCTCTAAACTTCTCAGACTTATGATTTGGTATATTTCGTTATATTTATCAGTCTTAGAAAGTTCTTGTCTGTTAGCTCTTCAACTGTTTCTTCTGCCTCATCTTCCCTTCTCCTGAGATTTTAATCACATGCATGTTATACTTCCTGATATTCTGCTATAACTCTTGAATGCCTTGTTTAATTACTTTTATTTTTAGTTTTTGTGTCTCAGTTTGGGGAAATTTAGTTAAACTGTCTAAATTCATTACCTCTTTCCTTAATTGTGTGAAGCCTACTAGTGAATCTGTCAAAGGTATTCTTTACCTTTGTTTCTTCTTCTATTTGATTTTTAAATTTAAAGTGTTATTTTTTATTTCAAATACTATGCATGTTCAATTTCAAATACTTAATTCTATTGCAAATCATTTTCCCATTTCACCCCACTCTACCTTCAGTTGTATTATTTAATCAGAACATACAATATTTATATTCCATGACTCTTCCTAACCTTCAAATTTATTTTAATTTTGGTTCATTTAGTAATGATTTATTAATTTAGTTTGCTCATATTTTGCTTTTTTGTTCTCAGTCACTTTGGATTAGTTATAGTTTGTCCCCAGGAGATCCTAAGGAACTTCTTGAATGTTTTATGCATTTGTAAAATAGTTTATCTCTTTTATTTATCCATAAGTTACAATTTGCTATGCATGACTCTATGTTTCTTTGAGATGTTTATATTTATTACTGCTTTATTTTGACATGCATTTTTGTTGTCAAGAGATCTGAGATAGACCTGACATTTTTTCTGTATGTTAGTTCAATATTTTAACCTGGATATCCAAAATATTCCTTTTTTATTTTTTCAATCCAGTACATTTAATATGCTTCAATAATGAACATTTTTATCAATTTTTTTCCTACTCATAAAATACCTTTTTAATGTTCTAACCATTTCCTGTAACATAAAAAATACTTCCTTAAATACATTGTTTTCAATACTTTCTTCTTTGATAGCCATGATTATGTTACTTTTGAGGCTCTTATTGCCTTCTTTGTATGTCTAGCATATCTTTCCAATCCTTTTAAACTTTTTATTTTGGGATAAATTTACCTAATTTTCTTATTTTTATCTTTTGTGTTGTAGAATCAATTGCTATGGTTTCCTATCAATTTTTTTCCTTCAGAGTTTTTGTGTGTATGGATTCTGTACTGGTCCTTCCAATTACTAATTATTTAAATATTTCTAGCTAGCTTTCTGTACCTGTTATTCAAAAGAAATCTATAGGAAAGCAGAGACCTCATTTCTTATGATCTAGAGACTTACAGGGGAGTTTATATAGCCTTCACTATTTCTTAAACAGAGGAAATAAGTCATATTTGCCACCAAACTCTCCCCCACAATTTATGTGTTGTTTTCTTTCTAATGCTACAGACAAACACCGCTTCCTGGAAATATGGCTGTCTGTATAACATTTCCCTCGGTCATACTGACTGTTTCTAGGATTAAGTAGAGTAGATTGCGCCCCCAGCTTCTAGCTGTGGCCCTTCCCCGCCCCGTGTCCTTGCAAACTATAGATACAGTTTTTCTCCACAAAGATATTGATAACAATTTTTCAAAATATAAAATGTCACTTTTCTTCTAAAACCTACTGGATCTCATTGAAAACTAGTTTTCTTGCTGTGTTATTTACTGTTAATATCCTTTGTAATATGATTTTCCACTTACCTTATTGTTCCTAGATGAATTGTTTGGCAGAAAAGGGGGAATATGGATTTATATCAATATACACAAATAGGGTTATAATTTCTTGAAGCACTCTATCCATACCACAGGCCAATAAAATATGCATAAAACAGAGTTAATAGTCTATTCATGTGCCAATTACTCTGTTATATTAGAGATAAAACCTTGAACTAGATAGACAATGTCTTAGGAACTTGCATTCCAGTTATAGAGAATCTGAATGAAATAGCCCAAAGTTACAGTAAATGCACTGAAGGGAATAATATGCCAACCACATGTTTCAATCTGCAGCTGTTGCTGTCTTGGCTTTGACCTAGAAGCATAGCCACCAGGGGCCTTTCTGACTTCAGGCAGCGTTCGTATTTATTCGGTAAATTTGGGAATGTATGTTCTCTGCCTTTCCAGGGCTGGTTTTGTGGCTGGTCAGAGATCCAAGAGAAGGTTTCAGAACCCACAGTTTCTTTTCCATGGAAGACCACAAAGTTAATGTTATCTTTTTCTTCATAGTTTCTTATTCCTAACTTTAAAACAATTAAGACATTGTATTTCTTACTGGGTAAAAAATATAGTTCATTTAATTTAAAGAAAAGGTTTGAGAATCTTAGTCTTGAAATCAAGAGTTAGACCTATCTCTGATCTTAATGAATATTAAATACCTTCTCATTCCCATGTTTGGGCACTGGATTTTTAACTGGAGTTTAATTGTTCTAAAGGAATGACAGCTTTTCTGATACAAAGTACAGATGACTACACTGCCCCACAAATTAGGCCAGTAATCTAAATATTTCAAAAAATACTTATATATTAGGAGGAATTTTAGAAAAATCAAAGATATTTAAAGAAAACAATGTGTACATACTAAAGAATGAAAAGCTGTAAATTCCAAATTAATGAAGAATCAGAGTATTTTATATTGCTCAATTAACTCTTAGGAGTGCATAAATTTATATGCTGTAGTACTGATTTCTTTCATACATTTAAATAAGTATAAATTTGTTACTTAGAGGCTTGTACTAGTTCTAAAAAAGAATTGTAGAACACTAGAATATGTTTTCATATGCCTTCTGTTAAAATATGACTTTGCAAAGAAAATACAGATCACAGCAGTAAATTTCTTGTGAATATTTTTGCCCTCTTTTGGTAAAAGAAATCCATTTTCACTTTACTAGTTGTAATAGTGTTATGGTTGATACACTGTCTCAACTTGAGCAGTTTAAAGCTTAATTAAGAGACTCAGCAGGGAACTGGAGTTCTTACTTTGTAAATATCATCCTGTGCAAGAGGAGGGCAAGGAGGTTTATGAGTGCTACACTGACTGACCCTGTAGCATATAAAGGAGGAAAAGAGGCTTGCTCTGCCCTCTTTTGCTTTGGCTGTTGCCTTGAAGTGTTGCCCCAGTTCCATACCACCCTGCCTTGGAGCCAGCTGACTGTGGACTGAAACCTCCATAAACTCTGAGCTAAATAAAGAAAGGTTTTTCCTTCCTTAATTTTAGGTGTTGGGTATTTTTGTCTCAGCAATGAGAGGAAAAAAAACTGAGACAGATAGTTAACTTGTCATGTTAACTTGAGTAAGAAACACTCAACTAAAGTGAGCCATATAGTACTGGGTATGGTTGGAGGAATTTACCGCTGAAGAGTCCCATCCTGGGTAAGGAGTCACACCTACCAATAAGCTCTAATTAAGAACAGTTAAGAAAGATTTTCCCTTCAAAATGTTCTCTATATACTCCTGTTTGAAGAGTTAGGCACTTTGGAAAATTTTTCCTTGGAGATGTAGAAGATGAAGATGAAGATGAAGAAGAAGAAGAAGAAGGAGAAGGAGAAGGAGAAGGAGAAGGAGAAGGAGAAGGAGAAGGAGAAGGAGAAGGAGACGGAGGAGAAGGAGAAGGAGAAGGAGAAGGAGAAGAGGAGGAGGAGGAGGAGGAGGAGGAGGAGGAGGAGGAGGAGGAGGAGGAGGAAAAGGAGTATTCTTTGCTCCAATTTTAAAAAGCTAAGTCCCTAGGGGAAGCAAAACAGCTCAGTATAGACAAGCACAGAGAGCACGTCCACAAGCTACCCAGACGGAAAGGCTGCAGTTAGTTCAGACCTAGTGAATCTGTGAGGGAGTTAGAGAGCTAAGCTTTGTTTCCACACATTTCATGGATTAAAATCCCTGAGAGATGACAGAGCCCTCAAAGAGGTTTGGGACAGATTGAACAAGAAACCCTAATTCCCATTCCTGGTGCAAACCCATAGTGAGGTGGGAAGAGTCCAGAAGTTGGAGCACAGGGCATATAGTACCCAGTCTCCTGGTAGAGTCTGAAGGAGGTGGAAAAAAGGTAAAAGTGGCACCTGTGCCCAGGTCCATAGTGATGGAGACCCCTATGAAGTGGCTCCGAGCAGGATTTAAAATTAACCAGTTGGCTGTCTATGTTTAATTGTGAGTCTGTCCCAAGCCTAAGCCCCTTGTCTGGAGATGGACAATGGATTCATAGTAAGTGAACCTCTGTGAATCACTGGTCCTGGCTGAGGCCAGAGATACCTCAAAGGGCAGGATAAGGCCACAGCGAGGATGCCTGGCTACAGCTCCAATTAACTAGAGACTATAGCTGCGGGCTGCACACTTCTGCAATAAATGTCAACTTAGAGATAAGACAATTCTCTTGGCTAGGATAATCTACTACTTGGGAAGTCTTTGAACTGGCTCCTAAGGTCCTGCTCAGTTCCCATGTTTCCCTCAGTATCCCCTTCCTTTGTTTGAAAACCAAATAAATACAGGCTGCCCAGAGTATTTCATAGTCTCAGCCCCCAGACAATCTCAAATGCTTCTAGAGAGCTTTGATTCTCCTGAAACCCTACCATCATACCACTTGTTTCTTTTATTTAAGCCTTCACCATTCACTTGTTTTGGAAGTTGCATGCGCGATTGGGCTGTGATACCATAGAACCTAGAAAATATTAGACTCGTGCTCAGACAATGACAGAAGCTACAGAATAATTCTTTCACTTGGTGATAAAAAAGGAGGAAACATTGAGTTACTAAGGCAGAAGGACAAGACAAGGGTCATCTCATTGCAGCCTTCATGAACTGAGAGAAGACACTGAAGATTTTATGCCCACCCAAAAAACCCAGTGCCACTCAAACCCCTCATTTAGATTCAGCTCTGGGTAAATGTCTAGGCATCTGACTGACTGTGGTTCAGTTTGGGCATGTCTCTGATTGGGGGCTCAGAATAGAATTTGGTGAAAAGAAAGTATGGCACATTAAGCTGGTTGGTCCATCTCCTTCCCAAGGCCAAGCTCTACATTCCAGGACAGGGACAGAGGACCACAAAATACCCGCTCTCTTACATCTTTCCCTCAAGCAAAGGATGCTGAGTCCTCACTTTACATGAATCATTCCTGCACCATGGGCCCATATACCCAACTGGATCAGTGGACATTTTCACTTGAATGTCTCATAGGCACCTTATACTCCTTTGTCAAAACTTAGCTCCCTTCTGTGTACTGTCTCAGTGAATGACACCCTCCCATCCATCATCAAGCCAATAGGCTGGTCCTGGTCTTTCATTGTCCCTTCTCTGTCACCTCATTACTTCTCTCCATTTCTATTACGGCTGCCCAGCACTCCTGGTTGGATGGAAAAATGACTACAGAAATAAAATATTCAGTATGCCTTGAAGGAAATCTTGAAATGACAGATGAGACGTCCTTGGGTAAAGGAAGAAAAACCCAAAATGATTTTGTCCCAGCAGGGCAGGAATGCATTTTTCCTTATATGAAAAATGAGTGTCAGGAGCTGGGTTCCTATTGAAGATTCCAGGTGCCCTTATCATCTTCTTCCTGAGTTTTCCTGGCCTCAATCATTGTTTTCTGGGGCTGTTGTAGCAAACCATCATAACCTAGGCAGTTTCAACACACTCGTAGTATTATGGTTCCTATATATTGCAAGCCCAAGATCAGTGTATTGGCAGCGTTGGTTCTTTCTGAGGAGCAGAACAGAGAGCATCAACCTCTGCCTCCCTTCTCTACCTCAGTGGATTTATTCCACAAATGTATTCTTAGAAATAAGTATTCCAATATTTACAACAATTGGACTCCTACATTCTAGACTCTATAAACTAGCAACCAAGTGGTACAGAATCAAGGTTTAGATACAGTAAATTTGAAGGCTATAACAGAGCTTGACTTCATGATATAGGGATGATTTTTGGAATAATAAAATAATGACTTCTATGATTCAGATTTGGAGAATTAGAAGTATGGCAATGCTACCGATTAAGACAAAAATCACAGAATGAGGAGGAGGTCTGGGAGAAGAAGATGGCAAGTGGTCTTTTATGTGTTCCTGGGACATCTGGGCAGAAAAGTCTAGCTGGGGTTTAATGTAGAAATTTGAAGTCTGGAAAACAAACCATCTGCATAAAGGTGATCACTGAAACCATGAAACTAGATGAGATATGCCGAAATTAAACATGAAAAATGTAAGTAACGAAAACTCCTAGGCAACTCCAATATAAGGGTGCAAACAAAGATGGCTAGCCTTCACAAATCTTTATGGTCATTACAATTGGCAATCTGCCCACCACTTACATTAGATTCACCTGGCGAGCTTGTTAATAACAAACAGTGTCCAGCCGCCTTTTCACAGTGTTTGGATTCAGGAGGTCTTTTAGAAAAACTTCATATTTTTGAAGATACTGCCAGCTTTGAAAACTTCATAACACTTCCACTGCTTACAACTCAGAGTTGCACATTTGACATGTTTTTTTTTTTTTTTGCAGAAGGAAGTAAGTCTCAGCATAGTCCTTGAACTTGGACGTGTGGAGCAGAGGAAGGAAAACATCTTCCATTTTCCTAGAGGTCACCTTGTACCTAAGGGAAACATGTAATTGCCAAGCTAAGCAACACCTGCAAAGAAAAGAGGTAGTTATCATAAAAAATAAGCACCTGTAAACTATATTTATTTCATTGAAAAAATAATGGCTTGAGGATAAATCTAAGCTATAATAAAATTAATTATTGCTCTGTAAACCACTCTAAAAGAGGGTTTCCAGTGAAAGGAATTTGTTGTTACCATTCAGCTATGCACATGGCTGTCAATGAGCTGATCGCTGTGGCTGCCCTGCCCCTTGACCTGCACCATGTGATACCTGGATGGTTCCAATACTTTGCCATTCATGGGCCAGGCATTTAGTTCAGTGGCATAAGCGCCTGTGTGGCAAGTGCGGGGTTATGAGTTTGATCATCAGTACGAAACAAACAAACAAACAAACAAATACTTTGTCACACAGAGTTCCACAGAATGCTGGTTTTCCTCAAGCTGTTGCTAGGTGACCCCTAAATAAAGATTTGTCATTTTTTAAAAAAAAATGTTAATTACTCTATCTGCTTTTGGAATTTCACAATCAATATTTGCATATTAAAAGCCCCTAAAGTCCAACAATGGAGAACAGTTGACTTTGTTTATTCTATTGTTTTTCAAAAAAAATTTTGTCACTCTTAGCTTTTTATATGAAATATAATCTTAGAAATGCTGTCCCAGAGAATTCCTTGGCAAATTTTTAAATTCCAATGAAATCCATGGGGCTGGGGACTTAGCTCAGCAGCACAAACCCTTGCAAGCACGTGGTCTTTTTTTTTTTTTTTTTTTTTAAGAAAGACTAAACAAAACTGAAAACGGGTAGAAATAGTACATATGTTCAAAGAAAAAATAAACAGTAAGAAATCACTAGTCGATGTTTACGTACTGTCCTCTTACAAATGTTGCTCAAGATACAAAAATTGAACATACAAAGTGGAAATTCAAACAGCAAGACTACAAACAGGTTCTGTTCAACTATCCAACAAAAACTTAGTAATATGGTTGCCAGTCCTATACACTTAAACATACATGCAGTTATCCATATCTTCATTTATGTTGAGATAAAACAAACTAAAGCAGGCTAAAAATCTTCTGAACAAAGAATAATAGTATTGCTGGATTTCACATCATGACACTTCCAGGATCAGCACTGGGTACTGTAGTGCCTTTGTTTTTTTTTTTTTAAAGAAAGACTAAACAAAACAGAAAATGGGTAGAAATAATACATACTTTCAAAGAAAAAAATAAACAGTAAGAAATAACTAGTTGATAATTACAGATTGTCCTCTTACAACTTGTTATTCAAGATACTAAACTGGAGCATATAAAGTGGGGATTCAAACAGTGAGACTACAACCAGTTTTGTTCAACTATCTGACAAAAACTTAGAAATATGGTTATCAATCCTATGCACTTAAACATACATTCAGTTATCCATATCTTCAGTTATGTTGAGATTGAATAAACACAAGCAGGCTAATATCACTCTGAACAAAGAATAACACTATTGCTGGGTTTCACATTATGACACTCCAGGATCAGCACTGGGTATTTTAGTGTCTCTTTTTCTTCAGAGTATCTGTTGATTTCATCATGTGTCATAAGATCAGTTCTCATAAACTGTTTATAGATTCTACACAAGGCATGAGTCTTAGCATGTATTTTTATCCTTTCTATATTAGGCGGAGAAACAAAACAAAACATATTCCTATAAACACATGAAATGAAAAAGACATATAAGACCATTGTACAAGGAGTTCTACCATAGTTCCTGTGTTGTCTCTTGTTATTGTCAACAGAATTAGCTATATCATCAGAAATAGTGTAACTGAATATATCAGTACATAACAGTATTAATAAAAACACAACTTTGTATATAGTATAAAACTTCAAAAACAGGCAATAATCAAACAGAATGTGTATCGTAGAGTCCTGTCATCTTCAGTGTAGTTGCCTATACTCTCAGACTTGATACTATCAATCACATCAGTTTTGAATAAAATCTTTTCTGCCTCATTTCTGTTATGCTCTTTTTTTGCCATCAGTTGTCTGCTTATCTTCTTTATTTTGTTTTCTGCTCCATTCATTGAGGCCTCTCTGCCACGGTTCCTGGAATTCTAGTACTTTTCTCTCTCTCTAGAATGCCCTGCAGTATTTTCTGTAGAGTTGGATTGCTGGTTGCGAATTTCCCAAGTTCCTCTTTGTCTTGGAAGTATCTTGTCTCTCCATTAATTTCTAGAGACAGTTTAGCAGGATATATCAATCTGGGATGGAAGTATTTTCCTTCAGGGCATGGAATATTTCACTCCAGGATCTTCTTGACTTGATGGTTTGTGTCAAGAAGTCTACCGTTATTCTGATGGGTCTTCCTTTATAGGTTATCTGTTTCTTGTCTCTAACAGCTTTTAATATTCTGTTCTTATATTGAACTTCTGGATCTTGATTATTATATGTCTGGGTGTAGCTCTGTTTGAGTTCTGTATGCCTCACGCATCTGCATATCATTTCCTTTTCCTATGTTTGGGAAGTTTTCCTTAATTATTTCTGTGAATAACCTTTGTAGTTCCTTTGTTTATACCCTTGCTTCTTCATTCACATTCTTTATTCTCAAATTATAGATCCTCTTGTCGTCTTCTAGCCTTTGTATTGTACTGCTTGTTTCCTTGTTATTTTTAAAAAGATTTTCCTTTCATAATCCCACATCGCAAAACTGTCCTCCAGTTTGGATAATCTATCCTTAGTTTCTTTCAAGCAGATTTGCCATCTTTCTATTGGTTTTTAATTTCCTGGTAATCTCTTTTAATCTGCTTCATGTATTCTATATTTTCTTTATATTCTTCATCAAATGGTTCTCTCCCTTGTTTGAGTTCCTCCATTCTTCTGTTGTGTCTTCTTGAAAGGTAATTAGCATCTCTTTTATTAATCTTCTTGTATCTTGCTTTACTTGGCTAAATATTTCACTTTTGAACTCATCTATGAGGTCCTGAAGATATCTCTCTATGTCCACTGGTGCCATGTCTGATATTGCATGTTTGCTGTTCTCATTCTCCTTTGTATTTACCTGTCCTGGATCAATGTTCTCAGGGTTAGGACGCGGGGACTTTTTGTTGTTGCTTCCTCTTCCCATCTTTTTTGTTTCTTCCAGGAGGCCCCAGTTTCTTTCTTTGTTGGTTACAATTCTTCTGAAGTACACTGGCTAGGTGACCCTTCCCACTGCAGTGTGCTAGTGAGTTGCAAACAGGGGCAGCATATGCTGGCCCTTCCTTTCCAGATCAATCAAGCTGCTGAGGCCTGCACTGTGTTACTATGTGTCACCTCCCCTCTGGGTAAGTCAACCTGCTGAGGCTTCACTGCATTAGTGTGCTGCCACCATAGGGAATTGATTTTGGACAACCTACTGGATCTCAGCCAGGTCACGTGACCCAGGCCTAGCTCACACCACCAATCCCATTTGGGAAGGGAACAATGGACTAACGTCACTGCTTCCCCTTATACTTGCCAATCCTGCCTGGTCCCAGAATGTCATCCACTGGAGCTCCCCTTTGTGTGGAATGGCTCCACTCCCGTCACTCACCACAGGTCAATGCAGCTCAGCTCAGCTCTCCGTTTGGCTGGCCAACCCCAGGCTTCAGTGTGACTGCACCTCCAGTGAGTTGAAGCTGCGGGACCTCGGACGGTTTAGCAAGTCGCCCACTGCAGCAGGAGCACTGAACCTTTAGCTGTTCCAATACTAGCACCGGGACTGTATGTTTGGTTGGTTCTTCTCACCTTAGTTTCTTTTTGGGATGAAAGAATTCATCTCCCTCTGATAGGGGCTCCACACACTGTATTATGTTGAATTCTAAGTTGACTATCTCAGGGAGCCTCTGTAGCCAGCTGTTATCTATCCACCATCTTTGTTCGAATCCAAAGTGGGTGGTCTTGAGTTCGATCCCTGTATGTTGGTTTGCAATTTTGGAATTTTCTAGGGTAGTGTCAGGGGTTACTGATTAAATAAAAATCAGTCTCCAGTGAAATCTAGAAAAAAGAAAATTGGGGGCTGGGGATTTAGCTCAGCGGCATAAGCACCTGCCTTGCAAGCAGGCAGTCATAAGTTCGATCCCTGGTACCGATAAAAAAAATGAAAAAGACAAAAAAAAATAAAAAGAAAATTGATCATCATGTATCACAGGCAGAGTCTTTTGATCATCTGGAATAACAGAATATGATTGTTAGTCTTAATAACACATTAACAGGGGCTGGGGATTTAGCTCAGTGGCATAAGCATCTGCCTTGCAAGCGCATGGTCATGAATTCAATCCCCAGTACTGAAAAAAACAATAACGCATTAACAATATAAATCAGAATTCAAATCAAATATTTTAGAAATTTAATAAAGCTTTGTAACTTCATATATTTTTGGAAATACTCACCCTCCTAAATTATGAAGCTAACTAAAAATATTGTTACTTTTCATTGAAGTAATTCTTAGAGTCTTTTATTAATAAATGCTGGTAGCACACAGTGTCTTATAGGAAACTTGACAGCATTCAATGTCCATTGCTGGTTTCTAGATTTGTCCCTTCCATACCCAATGCTGCCCTCATTACTACAGCAGAGCCCACAGCATTCTCAAATGTGTAAAGAATTTTCAAAATTTCCACACCCTTATTGCCATGAGTGGTGGGGTCCCAGATGAGTTCCTAGGTTCCTGTGCAAAATGAACATAGAATTAGGTGATAAGGAAATAGCAGCAAGTGAACATAGAACTTGCAAAGGAAAATGCCACAAGCACTGAATGCCTGGTTTATGGATTTAAAATGTGGCGCAGGGTCTAGGGAACCTCCCACTGGGTCTTCTAGAGCATGGCTGATGTGTGTGGACAGGATGCCAGAGTCAGGTCAGCAGTGTCTATCGGTGTCTATGGTGCATGACTGTTCCTATAATTCACTCTGCCATAATTAGATGTATGAGATGCAATCCATGTGCATGAGCCTTCAATGACCTCTAGGTGAAGGGAAGCTCTTGGAGGTCAGGCCAGAGAATCTGGCACCCTGTATGTTGGTTTGGGACTTTGGAATTTTCTTTTTTTTTTTTTTTATTTAAGAGGAAAAAGAGAAAAACACAAAACAAACCAAAGCGGCGTAAGGGTACACGCAATACAGAACTACAAAACAAAACAAAACAAAACAAAACAAAACAAAACAAAAAACCATAACAGTAAGAAATTACCTGCTAGTAGATTACACACTATTTTCTTGAAAATAGTTCCTCAAATCACAGTATCAAAGAACACAAGGTGGACATTCAAACAGGGAGACTGCAAACAGCTGTGTTCAATGTTCCAAAAACATTGATAAAGTCAGCTATTTAACACCCCCAAACACACTTGCTGTTATATCCGTTAGAGCTCTTTTTCTTTTTTTTTTTCCCTCTCTTTTTTACAACAAAATTTACACATCTTGGATTTTATTACTCCTTAGTGCTTATTACTTTCTTTGGGGGGGGGGAAGAATACAGTCAAATATGGCAAAACAAAGCTGTCAGTCAATACCAAGGATAGACATAGCACATGGTGTAGAACAGAGTACAAGTTTATCAACAATGGTTATCAACGTTGTCCCTTGTTTCCTTAAAAAGAATTGTCTATCTTATTAGATATTATAAAGTTGGACAAAACAGTAGAGAACAAGACCAATAAAACTTAGGCATTGTAAACATTACAGGACTTCCAAAGAAGACAATAGTCAAACCAGAATGGGTATCTTAGTGAATCTTATTGTCTTCAAAGTAGTTGCCTATGTCTTCAAACTTGATACTATCATATAGAATGGAACAGAGTCTAATCAGTCAAAACAAGATCGTGGGAGTACTACAGGACTTCAAAACAAGTTAATAGGAAATCGAAAAGAGTTACTATTTATATATCCTAATTTTTTTGAATTTTTTCTTTAATTAAGACAAACATAAGAAATGACTAAATAATTTTTTTTGAAACAATAAGGGGGAGATTGAGATAAAACAGGACATAACAATATAACAATAGAGGTCACAGCATGACTGTTTCAATAACCTAGTACTTCACCACCTTATAACCTGACTTAATAGTAGTTACCATAGTGTCTTTTTCCTTGAAATATTTGGGTAAAACTTCATATACTCTAGCTTCAAATATTTTCATATCAAGAAGCCCAGAATAAAGCCTTTCTAATTAATGAGTGAAAACTTTATAAGGCTTCAAGGCCACCTAATGGGGAATCATGATTACCACATATTTTTATATATTTGAATCATTACTTACATTAGGGAAACTATTCGGTATTCACACATGCGAGATTGATTTATTTCACTTATGAGTATGGTCTCAAGCTGTGCCCATTTATTGATAAATATCTCAATGTGATCCTTCTTTATAGCTGAATAATACTCCATTGTATGGAAATACCACAACTTTTTTATCCATTCCTCAGTTGATGGGCACTTGGGTTGTTTCCAAGATCTGGCGATTACAAATTGTGCTGCTATAAACATAGGTGCACATATATCACTGTGGTATGATGCTTTCAGTTCTTCTGGGAATATGCCTAGAAGTGGAATAGCTGGAATAAATGGGATTTCCAGTCCCAACTTTTTGAGAAATCTCCAGACAGATCTCCACAAAGGCTGTACCAGTCTACACTCCCACCAGCAGTGCAGGAGAGTTCCTTTTTCCCCACAGCCTCTCCAGCATTTGTTGTCGGTTTTCTTGATCCTGGCCATTCTTTCAGGAGTGAGATGGTATCTCAGTGTGGTTTTAATTTGCATTTCTCTAATGACCAATGATGATGAGCATTTTTTCATGTATTTATTTGCCATTTGCATTTCTTCATCTGAGAATTGCATATTCATCTCAGATGCCCATTTTTGGATTGGATCTTTGAATTTCGGAGGTCTGAGTTTCTTTAATTCTTTGTATGTTTTAGACAAGAGGCCCTTGTCTGAGAGAGAGTTCACTAAAATCTTTTCCCAGTTTGTGGGTTTTCTTTTCACTATGCTGGAGATTTCTTTTGACATGCAGAAACTTTTTAATAAGAAGTGGTCCCAGTTATTGATTCTGGGAAGTATTTCCCGTGCGGTTTGAGTCCTGTTCATGAATTCTTTACCTACTCCTATGTCTCCAAGGTTTCTACCTATTTTGTCTTCCAATAGATTTAGTGTTTCTGTTTTAATATTCAGATCTTTGACCCATTTACATTTTAATTTAGTACATGGTGATAGACATGGGTCTAGCTTTAGTTTTCGGCAAATGGAGAGCCAGTTTTTCCAGCACCATTTATTAAAGAGACTGTCGTTCTTCCAGTGAACCTGCTTGGCTCCTTTATCAAAAATAAGGTGGTTGAGTGTGTTCGTAGTTGTGGTTGTATCTTCTAATCTATTCCACTGATCTTCAGCTCTGTTTTGATTCCAATACCATGTTGATTTTACTACTGTTGCTTTGTAGTATAACTTCAAGTCAGGGATTGTGATGCCTCCTGCTTTGTCTTTGCTGCTTAGAATTGCCTTTGCGATTCTAGGTCTCTTCTGGTTCCAGATGAAATTTAGGAGTGATTTCTCTAGATCTATAAGGTATGTTGATGGTATTTCTATTGGGATTGCATTGAATCTGTATAACAGTTTTGGGAGAATGGCCATTTTCACAATGTTTGTTCTTCCTATCCATGAGCAAGGGATGTCTTTCCATTTTCTGAGATCATCTTCAATTTCCTTTTTCAGTGTATTATAATTTTCACTGTATAAGTCTTTCACTTCTTTCGTAAGAGTAATTCCTAAATATTTCAATTTTTTGCTTGCTAATGTGAATAGTCCAGTTTCTCTTATTTCCCTCTCTGTGATTTTGTTGTTCGTGTATAGGAATGCTATTGATTTCTGAGTATTGATTTTGTATCCAGCCACATTACTGAATTTATTTATTGTATCTAAGAGTATTTCAATGGAGTTTAGGGGGTCTTCTATGTAGAGTATCATGTCATCTGCAAACAATGATAATTTAACTTCTTCTTTTCCTATCTTTACCCCTTTTATTTCTCTTTCTTGCCTAATTGCTCTGGCTAGTACTTCCAGTACTATATTAAATAGGAGTGGTGATAAAGGACATCCTTGTCTTGTACCCGATTTTAAAGTAAAGGCTTTCAATTTTTGGCCATTTAGTATGATGCTGGCTGTTGGTTTGTCATAAATGGCCTTTATTATATTGAGGTAAAGACCATTTATTCCAATTTTCTGTAAAGTTCTTATCATGAATAAGTGTTGGACCTTATCGAAGGCTTTTTCTGCATCTATAGAGATGATCATGTGATTCTTATTTTTGGCTTTATTGATATGGTGGATTACATTTATTGATTTGCGTATGTTGAACCATCCTTGCATTCCTGGGATGAATCCCACCTGGTCATGGTGTATAATCTTCTTGATGATTTGCTGGATCCTATTTGCCAATATTTTATTGAGGATTTTTGCATCTGTGTTCATTAGGGAGATCGGTCTATAGTTCTCTTTTATAGTTGGGTCTTTCTCAGGTTTTGGTACTAGAGTAATATTTGCTTCCAGGAATGACTTAGGAAGGATTGCTTCCCTTTCAATTTCATTGAATAGTTTGAGGAGTGTCGGCATTAGGTCTTCTTTATATTTCTTGTAGAATTCTGCAGTGAATCCATCTGGGCCTGGGCTCTTCTTGGTGGGCAAGGACCCAATTACATTCTCAATTTCATTAGCAGAGATTGGGTTATTCAACAGTTTTATATCCTCTTGATCTAGCTTTGGTACTTCATATGCTTCTAAGAATCTGTCTATTTCTTCTGTGTTATCAAACTTTTGAGAGTAGAGGTTTTCGAAGTAGGTGTTGATGATCCTCTGTATTTCTATTGGGTCTGTAGTGATTTCTCCTTTTTCATTTCTTATTGCATGAATTTGAGCTTTTTCTTTCCTTTTTTTAATAAGGTTGGCTAGGGGCTTATTGATTTTATTTATTCTTTCAAAGAACCAACTCTTTGATTCGTTGATTCTTTGGATTGTTTTCTTAGTCTCTATTGCATTGATTTCTGCTCTGATTTTTATAATTTCCTCTCTTCTTTTGGCTTTGGGCTTGACTTGCTCTTCTTTTTCTAGCTGTTTGAGGTGTAGCATCAAGTTATTTATTTGTATTCGTTCTGTTTTCCTGATGTGGGAACTCAGTGCAATAAATTTTCCTCTCAGAACGGCTTTCATTGCATCCCACAGATTCTGGTAAGTTGTATCTGCATTTTCATTTTCTTTTAGGTATTGTTTAATTTCTTCTTTAATTTCTTCTGTGACTCACTGATTACTCAAGAGTGTGTTATTTAGTTTCCATGTGTTTGCGGAATTTTTGCAGTATCCTTTGTCGTTAATTTCTAATTTCAGAGCGCTATGATCCGATAATATGCAAGGGATGATTTCAACTCTTTTGCATTTGCTTAAATATGTTCTGTGAGCTAATATATGGTCTATTTTAGAAAATGATCCATGTACTGCTGAGAAGAATGTGTATTCTGATGTTGTTGGGTGGAACATTCTGTATATGTCTATCAAACCCTTTTGTTCACAGGTGTGATTCAGTTCTGTTATTTCTTTGCTCATTTTCTGTCTGGTTGATCTGTCCCTTGGTGTCAGTGGTGTATTAAGGTCTCCTGTTACAATTGTGTTACTGATAATTTGAGTTTTCATTTCTGTTAATAATTGTTTTATATAACTGGGTGCTCTGGAGTTTGGTGCGTATATATTTAAGATAGTTATCTCTTCCTCTTGGAGTTTTCCCCTTACGAGTATGTAGTGACCTTCTTTGTCCTTTATGGTCATTGTTGGTTTAAAGTTCACGTTGTCTGCAAACAGAATGGCTACTCCTGCCTTTTTTTGGATTCCTGCTGCATGAAGAATTGTTTTCCATCCTTTGACTTTCAGTCTGTGAGTATCTTTCTGGGTTAGATGGGTTTCCTGTAAACAGCATATGGTTGGATTTTGTTTCTTGATCCATTCTGCTAGTCTGTTTCTTTTGATTGGTGCATTGAGACCATTTACATTAATGGTTATTACTGTTAAATGCTGGTTAATTGTAGGAATGTTATCTCTCTGCTGTTGCATCTTTATCTTTCGGTTCTGTTTAATTATTTGCTTTGCTTAGTGGTTTTTTCCTTAGTGTATCTAAACTGTCTTTCAATATTTTTTGCAGGGTTGGTTTGGTGTTCATGAAGTTCTTCAGCTGTTCTTTGTCATGGAAGTATCGTATTGCACCATCTATTTTGAATGATAATTTTGCAGGATATATCAGTCTTGGTTGGAAATCATTTTGCTTTAGGATCTGGAATACTTCACTCCATGCTCTTCTTGACTTTATCATTTGTGCTGAGAAGTCTGCTGTGATTCTGATAGGTTTTCCTTTATAAGTGATTTGTCTTTTCTCTCTGACAGCTTTTAATAATCTATTCTTGTGTTGGATTTCTGGGATGGTGACTATTATATGTCTGGGTGTAGTTTTATTTTGGTTATGACTGTTTGGAGTTCTATATGCTTCACTGATCCTGATGTCAGTTTCTGATCTCATGCTTGGGAAATTTTCAGCTATTACTTCTCTAAATATCCTCCTGACATCCTTCATGTTGTCTCCCTCTCTTTCATTAATCTCTATCATTCTTATGTTATTCTTCTTTGCATCGTCTTGCAGTTGTTGAATTGTTGTTTCCTGGTTCCTTGTTATTTTCAAAAGATCTTTCCTTTCCTGTTCACTAGCTGCAATCCTGTCTTCAAGGTCTGAAATTCTATCTTCACTTTCATTAAGGCGGTTTTTACAACTTTCAGTGGAGTTTTTTATTTCCTGTATATCTCTGTGCATCTGCATTATGTATTCTGTTTGTTTCTTATATTGCTCGTCTAGGGATTCTATCTTTTTGTTTAGTTCCTCCAATTTTTTATCTGTGTTTTCTTTAGATATATTTAGAATCTCTTTCATTTCTTTTATCATTTCTTCTTTTATCTGGGAGATTATTTCGAGTTTGAATTTCTTTAAAGCTTCCTGGAGTTGCTTGTCAATTTCAGTGGCTATTGTGTCCGATATATGAGGTGGATGGGATATATTTTCTTCTATATACATCACTCCTAGGGTTTCTTGAGATGGGCTGGAGGTTTGAGGTTGTAATTTGGTCTTTCATTTTGTCATTTTCCTATATTTCTGTGTTTCAAGTGTTATTTGAAAGCTTCCTCAGGATCTGTTGAAAATCCCCTTCTATGTTTGGAGCTACTGGGACTCTGGCGCCGCGCTACTCCAAGCCATTAGGCCTACAGAACCAGTGGCCCTCCTCTGCCTGCTCAGAACTCCGCAGTTCCAGACAAGCTGGGCCTCAAGGACACTGTGCGCCCAACTGCCCCTTGGAAGCTCCACAGTTCTTCAATCGCAGCCGGGTTAGGGTACTCACCACAGGCTGCAGTGCTTCAGGAACCTGTGGACCCTCCCTGGTTGCAGAGATATCCACAGTCCTCCAGACACGCAGAGAGGCCAGTGAGGGCACCCCAGATCTGCCCAGCTCCTCCTCTGCAGACCTATGGCCAGGCACGGCAGCCAAACAGGCTGGGCTAGGCTGGTAGTGTGGGCCAGCCCACCTATCGGAAGCTCAGCAGGTCTCCAAATGAAGCCGGGAATGGGGAGGCTGATGTGGAAGCCTCAAACCCACCTCTCCCCTTCACTGCACCTGGAAGCCTGAGGGAACTCCAGCAGTCTGGGCGCAGAAATCCAGAGTCCTCCAGACACGCAGAGAGGCCAGTGAGGGCACCCCAGATCTGCCCAGCTCCTCCTCTGCAGTGACTTTGGTATTTTCTAGGGCAGTGTCAGGGGTCTTTTTCTTATCTCTCCCTCTGGGTGGTGAGCCTTCAGACAAAGTGACAGAGATTGAGAGGTTGACACTGGCACTCAGATGAGTAGAGGGGAGAAGTCCTCAGCAAGAGTGGCCCCAGAGCCCCAGCTGTGCCATCTATATAACCCCTGCTCACACTGTCACTTGGCCTCCAGTGTCCTCATCATGCGCCTCTCAAGATCCACCCAGCACTTGCTTCCCTGGGGTCCCCATTGCACCATCAGTGGTGCTCACCCCATGACATTAACTCTGCATAAATCCTGCTCCCCAACTGTGCTGAGTTCCCAGAGGACAAAAGCTTGCACAGTGCATCCCAGTACGGCTTTCATGAATTTTGTATTGAAACTAAATGGAGAGCATTTGATAAACCATTGCTTTTCCTAATTAAATTGGCATCCTTCAGTGCTCTGAATTAATATTTCATAGAAGGCACAAAACCAAAGTCTAACCTCCAGACTATCCTTCATCTAAAGCCTGAGGTCATTTGTAGATCTAAGAAGGTGCAAGAATGAGTCAAAAGCTGACAATAAGATGTTGAAGAGGCACAACTGGTGCCACCTTTATACTGGGTAGGGATGTGAGGGGTGAGGAAGTCTTGGCCCGGCCACAAAACCTTTTATTCCTCTATGCAGAAAGGAAATTTGACAGTAATATTTTAAAAACAGCAAGAGAGTAACCATGTGAGGCACTATTCTCTGGGCTCTCCATGTACTTATTACTATAACCCTTGTAACTGCCCTGCTGTGACGCTTCTTCCCACCCTCAGGAAATCAGACGGCACAGAGAGAGTAGCCTGTCCAAAGCTGCATTCTTGAGGAGCCAGAGAGCCAGCACTCTCCTTCTAGTTTCAGTTTGACTGCAACACTGAATCAGCAAATGCCACAGTGTGAGAGGTTTTTAAACGAGGCTACCCGAGTTGGTGGCCCAGGTCTGGTAGTTTTACGATCTTTCCTTCTGTCTGTATTCTCATCATTAAACAAACCCTGGAGCATTGTCGTTAAAGTGGGCTCTTAGCTGAGACAACCTGGCAGCCTCAGGTTCTATCTGCTAGAAGTCCCTCATCCCATGGCCTTTACAGTTCATTCCTGAAAATTGAGATATTTGCTGTGAGAGGACCTTAGCAAGGCCTCACTGAACGGGGCATGTGCTGTTGGTTCAAGAAATCCCAGTATGTCCCGAATAAGCCTTGCAGCTTTGTAATTCAGTTCCCTTAAAAAAAAGTCCTAACTCCTACTTTACCTTGGTATGGGACACATAACTAATGACAGAAAATTTGAATCCATCCATAATCTAAGTTTCTATTTAAGCCTCTTCTTTGCAGACCGGGGTTCTATGCAATGTGCTTTGAGCTTTGGGGAATCAGCCTCAGGACTGTGAGAGAGATGGGCTTGGGCTGTGGTGCATTGGGCTGGTTTGACTGGAAGTCTGTGGCCTGCACAGGATTTCCTCAGGCTCACACACTGCTCAGCGGAAGCACAATATTTTCACTGTGGATTTGCAGCAGAAGGTTTTGGAGAGAGGATCCGTTCTTCCTGCTTCTTCCAGCTTCCTCCAAGCCTCTCCATACCAAATGCCAAACTCTCCTTACTTTCTTTAATACCGCACGCACAGACTTTGTATGGCCGCAGTGAATTTGACAGTTACAATACAGAAAGGCTCTGATCATCTCATACTTTATAGCATCCAATTTCTCATTAAGATTTCTATAGAAAACGGTCTTTCTCCATGGGCTTATGCATTTATCCTGACCTCCCTTTGCTTTCCAGCATGCACTGGAGGAGAGCTAGTTTTGCTGGAGCTCTTACTGAAGGCAATATTTCCTACAATCCAACACACACACATACGGTGCCAAGTTGTCACAAAGCTTCACTGCCCCAGCCACATGAGGCACAAGGCCTGCATTGTGACAGAGGACAGAGGAGATGGTTTGGCTGTCTGCTCCATGGTCTGCAGTGTCACAGAGTGGTGACACAATTCTCAATTCTCATCTAAATTCCACAAATTCTACAAGTTAGGGTCTATCTTTATCCTACTTCTTTATATCAATTTCTAAATACTACTGTTTTTGTTAGCAGGCAGATGAATCAAACCTAGCTAGCTTAAGCAGGAAACAGACTTTATAAGAAATATATTAAGATAGTTGACAGAATTCAAAGATACAAATGAGTTTCTGAAATCAAGAATTCAAAACTCTTAAAATTCTTCCATCTTGCTTCTTTGTCTAGCTCATTTTTCATCTTTTTCTGGTCAGCTTCATTCACCCTTTAGTGTACCTTGCAGTTTTCTGTTTCCCAATCTACAGGATAGAAGAAGGAAGAGAAGGGAATGAGGTAGGGGACAGGGAGGAGAAAAGGAAGGAAGGGGGAAGAGAGGGAAGAAGGGAAGGAGGAAAAGGGAAGGAGAGAGAGAGATAAGTACTCAGTGACAGTTTTGAACTTTATGAGCTATAGGTCTAGCCACTTCCTTTTCACCTTTGTAGTTGAGATGAAAAGACAGACACAGATTGTGTCACATGGTTCAATAAACTAATTTGCTATGGCCGAGGGTCCTCATGTATAACGAGACAGCACTGATGTGCATGGACATGTAAGGGATGATTCTTAGAAAACAGATGCAGAGTAGATATATATATATATATATATATATATATATATATATATATGCATGCATTCAGTTGTAGTGATGCTAGTATTGCAAGAAAGGGCAAGAAACTTCTATAGATCAGGTCTGTCCAGAGGTAGCATGGCTTTAGAATCATGATAGCAGGCAGACATGGGGATTCACAAATACAGATTTGATGGATTGCAAAGATAAATCAATAGAAGTTTATCAGATCAGATGAAGAAATTAATTTTAAAGACATCTAACCAGATATACTCAAAATGTTGGCAGGAACAAAAATAATTTAAATACCTGTTTAGAGTTTCAACCTCTTGGTGAACTGAGCCTATGAATATGTGTTCCCACATTGGTGAGCACATAGAGCATGTACCTCACTGTTCTTTTTATTATTTAATCTTATTGGCAAACTATTGATATATATAATAATTACATTCACCATAGGGGATTTATACCTGTACATGATACATCTTGCTGCTTCCTTTTTCCCCCTCTCCCAGAGCGATCTTCATACCTCTGTGCAGAGGATCATACTAGACATTGATGCATTAGTGTTTCTCTGAGGAAATCTGGGAATTCCTAGATACTGTGGTCTGTAGAAAAATTCTCCTTACATCTAATGACCTTCCTATAGAAGGACAGTCACCATTTGCTAACAAAAATATTGACAATAATTATTCCTCCCGTAATTCAGGAATCTATCAGAGTCCCTCACAACCTCCAACTTCCCTCCTCCAAACTTACTTCGAAAATAGACACGAAATAGCTCACATTTCATAGCAAACACTTAAACAACGGATTCACTGTCACTATGCAAGGTGAAAAGGCTGCTTAATCACACGGGAGCTCAGTAGGGCCTTCCTGGTACCCTGCCCAGTGTGGCTCCATGGTCCTTCCCTGGCAGTGCCCAGTGCTCTGGTCCACACCCACCCTCCATCCAGGACAGACCCTTTAAAAAGCAAAACTGAATGCATCCATTTCCTGTCGTGCTCTCTTGACTCTCTTTATCCTGGTTCTGTCTGATTTGAAATAATCTCAGCCTTGTGGAAAAGTTACCTGAATGCTATAAGAAAACCCCTTCCTTTTGCCATTCCAGAGTGAGTTGTCACTGTGTCCCAGCGCCACTAACAGCCTCAGTGTGTGAGTTCCCTAACAAGAACACTAAGCCATGTGCCATAACAATGTCATTAGGGAGTTCACATGGATACGTCATGGATACAGCTCTCTAGACACCACTGAAGTCTTGCCATTGTCCCAGTAATGTCCTTCAGAGAAAAAAGAAGTGGTCCAGATCACAGGTCACAGAGGGTTGTCACATTTCCTTAGACAACATCCACCTAGAACTGTCCTCCAATGTTTCTTTGACCTTCATGACTAGAACCTAATAAGGAATATCCATGACACAAAGCTTCTACAGAGCTTGGAATTTCTAAAGTAATGCAGCAGAGAGGAGCATTTTGTTGTGTTCATTAAGCATCTTTTAGCCATACCTGAGTTTATGTTAATGACATGATGCTTCGAGTATGGGCTACACCCACGTCATTAGAGGGTGGGAAACTTCCGACCTCATCCCCCAACCTCCAGGGACAGAATAGGAGCTGGAAACTGAACTCAGTGACTAGTGGCCAATGATGTAATTTGCCATGCTTGTCTCATGAGAAAATGGCCACAAAACCCTGAACAATGAGGTTTGGGGCTTTGAATAGCCACCAGCCAGAAGGGCAGCACACCTCAGACTCCACAAGGACAGAAGCCCCCACACTCAGGATCCTTTGGGACCACACCCTGTGTATCTGGCCGTTTGTTCGTAGCCTTTGAAATATTCTTTATAATAGATCAGTAATAGTAAATAAGCTGTTTCCTGCTTCTTTGAAATGTTCCAGCAAAAATATTAAATGGAAGGAAGAGATTATAGTGAAGTCAAGAACAATTCGTGGGTAACCTAGGACCCCTGTACTTATGACTGGCATCTGACACAGGGAATAGGCATTCTTGTGGGACTAAGCCTTTTACCTGTAAAGTTTACACTCAGTTCAAGCAACAAGGAGCTGAGTTAAATTGAAGAATACCCAGTTGGTATCCACTGATTATGGAATTCTGGGAAATTCCCATATATTTAGTATCAGAAGTCTGTGAGAATAAGAAAAACAGACTTTCTCTTTTAATGACCTTATGCCTTTAATCCTGCAGAGGTTGTGCTTGAAATGTTACCCCTTAGCAATGAGTAAAAAGAGTTTGTTTGCATCCCACAGGTCAGCCAGACCTCCACAGGGTTAAGGGTTATAGGTCAGGTTATTTCAAGTTTGCCAGATGTTCCCTCAGGATTCTAGTCGTATAACACTTCTTCTGCAGCAAGCATGTAGATGTGATTCTGTGTTCTTGTGGCATTTTGGAGTGGAGCATGGCTTTGTTTCACAACTATGTTTACCTCGACCACTTAACTAAGGTGATGAGAAAAACTTCTGTACTGTCAAGTTACTCTGCTCCCTTTTATAATTAACAAGTATATACAGTAGTAAGGAGAATGTAAGTTGAAATAGGATCAATATCTCAAAAAATATCAACTCATTCACTCATTTGTATCCATTTGCTTTGGGGGGCTATCGTTAGGTAAATAAGTTCTGCGCATTCTGTGCAGCAACTAGCTGCTTCTTAAGCAATAATACTTTTGATAGCTATACAACCCAAAGTCATGGAATGTCTGCTGGGGCTTCTTTGGGGATCTGGACCAATCTGGGAGTCCTGAGACGCTCACATTGCCACGGGCAGTTGTCAGTCAGCGATGGCTGAGGGTATGTAGCTACTAAACCTCCGCTCCTGAGGACGGACCACTGGAGCTATTCTACACAGCTTCCCAGAGGTCCTCAGAACCCTAGTTACCAGCATCAGCACCTTTCTGGGTACCATTCCCCTTCTGATCTGCTCCCTTCCTTTTCCTGGCTAAATATTTCACCCCCTCCCTCTGCTCCCTGAGGTCATTTCTTGGTAAACTGCTTGCGCCCAAGTGCTGTTCTCAAGGTCTGCCTCAGGGAGCAGACATAGGTAGTCCCACATCAAGCAAGCCTTAATGATATTTTTCTGTGGCTACATGGAATTCATGATCTGACAATTTGATTATTATTCAGCCCTTCCTTCAAGTCTTTGCTTTTCTCTGCTTAATTAATAAGTGCCTCTTAACAACACCAATCTCCTACCAAAGTGCAGAACCAAAACCAGTGGTCAAGATGAGCCAGTTATACTAAAATAGTCCTCACCTTAAGAGCAGTAAAAAATCAGGCCACTCTTGTGTTGTAAAATGCCGTGAAAGAGGGATGCTCCTGCCACCTCGATCGAGGCACTCATGAAAGTCAGAGTGTGCAGAGCTGCTTTTTCATCCTTTTATGGTTCTATGGGATGCTGTAGTCGATGCCTGAGTCTGACTGAGTACAGCTGAAGCATCTGTTTCCCATCCTCCACTGGCCAGTCCTACCAGGAATTGCCATTTTTACCTCATACAAGTAAATGCATACAGTGCATGACATTTTTTGAAGAGAAGGCTGAAAATAATAATAATGTACTTTGGACTTGCTATTCTTAAACCCCTCCTTAAAACCACGCAGTACAAACAACCTCTAGACCTCTAGACCGACCTTGTCTGGGAAAAACAGATTTAGAAAGAAAGGAGACACTATAGACAGTGCCACATACGAGGAAAAAACACAGCGTCTCCACCTCACACATTGTGGGATTTGCAGGATGTTGACTCACTTTGCAACTATAGTCCTTCTAGAGTTGGGGGTGGGGGGCTAAGTAGTATTTCATGCACTGAGTACAGGGCAAATCAATCTCCCTGACCTTACACTGCTCCAGGACCAGGTGATGCCAATGTTAATATCTGGACTGGACACCGTGTAATTATTTTTCCAAAAGAGCAGGCCAAACAATCTCTCAAGTATAAAAAACTCTGTACACAGAGTCCTGTCTTGTACAAGGAGCAAGGTTAGAAGCAAGAAATGTTGATGAAGTTTTGAAAATGAACACAGTTCCACCCTAAATAAAACAATATATCTGCCAATAGCTCAGCATGTTAAATCTTGATGGTACTCAGAGTACATCCACATAGTGTCAGCCTCTTCCGACAGGACATTTGAATGTTCACAAAAGCCTCCCTACCTGTAAATAAATGTTCCAAACAGCTCTATCATTACTGTTACTCCTTTCAAAATTCTCTGGGCAGAAGTTCATTTCACCTAAAGCACATTTTACCTCTGACTAGTAGTAGGGAGTTTGATTTAAGAAGGGACATTTCTACTTCCGGATAAACCATGAACTTGCCAGCTCCTTCTAAAATTTGGTAAAAATTTCCCCCAGAATGCAACCTCTTGGTCAGAGATCAGTGGCTAGGTCCACTTTGTTAACTCAGCCTGGACATGATGTACTGAGGATAATGGACCAGAAAAAACTAAATCCACAGTTACAAGACCCCTTCCACTCAGCCTACAGTGTCTTCCACAAAGACAGTGATGTATAGGAACTAATAACTGAATCTTGTCTGTCTTCCAGTTCCTGGCTGTTGGCCTTGGAGAGAACAGATGAAGTTCTGGTGAGGGAATCCTCCAAGGGGACAGAGGTGGCATTTTCCTCTGTTTGTCTTTGTGGCCTCCAGAGTCGCCTGGATGCTTCTGCTGCCATTCCTGCCAGGCATCCAGCCTGTGAGCTGCTGGTTTTCCTGCTCTTCCTGGCCCTGTTCAGATCTGAGCTCCATTGGAAAGATGTCTCTAACCAATAACTGTTTATTGACATTAAAAGCAACCATAGAGAGTGATTAAATCACACTTTTAAAAGAAAAGAAAAAAAAGGCTTTGTAAACAAAAGCTTTTCAGATACTTCTTAATATCTGGGAAAAGATTTCAGTAAACATGATGAAGTAGACCTTGTGGCTATGGGAAAGGAATCTGAGGGAGCAGAGGACTAGAGGAAGAGAGAATAAAAATGATCAATATGTAATATGTATATCAACCAATCCCCCACGATGAAGGTAATTATTAGGTCCTGCAAATATATGCTACTAATAAAAATAAAATACGTAAAACCCTTAATAGGGCTGGGGATATACCTTAGCAGCCCAGCGCTTGCCTGGCAAGCACAAGGTCCTGAGTTTGATTCAAAATGAAAAAAAATCTAGCAAAGTGTAAAGAATATTAAAGTCAGATTTTACTGTTTTATGTAGAGCTTCTCTTATAATAGTTTTGAAGACAAAATTAGCACCTGTACAATTTAGATCAGTAGACTAACTGGGGGATAGAGGTCTATTTCCCTTAATGGATATGGGCTTATATTATTCTATACTTTACAAATTTAAAAATTCTAATGCCAATAAACATGAAAGTTGACAAATAATGAAATTTATATCAGAGGTATCACACTTGGTTTGCTTCTTTGCTATCAAAGTGTCTGTGGCTGGCTATGGGATGCTCTTTGGTGGCTACATTTGTGTTGAGTTTTGATGGAATATTAAAGAAATATGGAAGCACGACTTTGAACTTCAGCAGAATTTTTGATAATTAGTGTGAGGAATGCAAAACACAAAGGAGATCATATCATTGCAAAGATTTCCAACCACCTCCATTCATACAATGACAGTCATTGATGGCACTTCTGGTACCCATGACTACTATTCTCTTTGATGTACCCCAAAGTTCAGTCAAACCACAACCACTTGGTAAACCTCAGTAGCCCTTTCCACTTGCTTTGTGCCTGGCAGGATGCTCTTCCAGTACCTCCTCCCAAAATTTGAGAGCCAGTTAAAGGGGATCATTATCTCTTCTCATCCTCTTTTTAAGTAGAAAAAATTTTTCCCTTATCTGAGTTCTCTTAGCTCTATATTCCACGGTGGTTTTCTTATTCAGCACAGTACCTTAAATATTTGCATATTATTCTTATTTGCCCTTCTAAAATTAAGATTTTTCTAATTATTTATTAATCTATGTATCTCCATATTCATTGCTTAACATCACACCTGATTTTTATCATGTTTAACAATCATATGTGCTTAACATTTTTAATATGTACTTATACATGTAGTAGTGAAAAAAACGGGAGTATTTGAAATATTTAGGAACTAATTGAGAATAATAATTGTAGTAATATTTGTGTTGCACTGAATGCAGAGTAATAGAGTGAAAGTAATTTGAAAGAGAGCATGAAATAAATTGAATGTTGGCCAGGAAAATTCAAGTATTTATCTGGATGGTTTAAACTTTAAGAATGATGATGTAAATGGAAATCTTGTATGGCTGATAGATTAGAAGAAGAAAAGAAGGAAATTCAAAGATCAGCATCTAAGGCGAAGGTTTCTGAAATCATCAAATGTAAAGCTAATCAGAAACACACAGCCTGCAAGGTGAGACCCAATTAGCTGAAAACCCAGAAACTAAACAGCATGCTCAGGATATGTAGGTGGTCTATAAAAAAAAATGTGCAGAAGCAACAGATGTGTTCTGTTGAGTTTAAAAGGCTGCTTTGATTTCAATTTCATTGTTGTTTTTGTGTTCAGAGGGAGCCTTTAATCTTGTCCCACAATTCCCACCCACTTGAGTTGTTGCCTCAGTTCAGAAAGAAAATATGCAGAAAGTTCTTTGGACACAAAAAGAACACAGTAAACAGCACTCACTATCATCATTTGTCACAGCTGCCATTTAATCCCTGTTCAACATCCATCCCTCAGTCACTAGTGGCCTGGTGGAAAGGTGTTGAACTCCTTCCTGATCATTATAGAACTCTTTCTTGAAACAACATAGATATCCTGGTTGAAGTGGTAGTAATGATAACAGAACTTATGGCAGCTAATATTGATTGACAGTTTACTATTTGGTGCAAAGTAAAAACCAATGCATTTAATATTAACAGAATTTCATATTATAAACAAAACAATTAGATCTAATCTTCGAGTGTTTCAGCCAGAGTTGTCTTAAAACAAATTGTGTAATGGCTTCATTCACTGGCAGTACAGTGGAATCCAGACTGGGAGCCAGAGGCAGAGATAGGCAGGCACTCAGCTGTAGAAATTTCCTTGTCAGTGGAATCCAACACACAGTGGTCTTAAGGTGCAGTGATCTCAGATCTGACTCAAACAGCCCACTAGACCAGGGTCTCCAATCCAGCAGACAGGCCCAACATTATGGTTTCTATCTAAACCTTTGAGGTTCTTCTAGGTGATCAAAGGTAGGGCTCTTGGACGGTGATTGAATCACAGGGACAATACAGTAGACTCGATATTGGGATCTGGGTTCTGGTCAGAAAAGGCAAATCACTGAGGGTGTGACCTAAAAGTCTCTTTTATGTCTGTTGCTTGCCACCATGAAATAAGCAGTTTTTCTTTCACTGTGCCTCTTTGTCACATCACCCTGCCTTAGAACAAGTAGACTATGGACTAAAAATCAGTGCCAAAATAAACCTCTTCTCCTTTCCATGATGGGTGTTGAATATGGTGTCCCAGCAATGAGAAAGTTAATCAAGACAGATTTTGTTATCAGAAGTGGGGTTATTGCTATGATGCTACCAGACCCTGTGGTTCAGAAGCCTTTACATATTGTTCATGGGAAGAGTTTGGGTAGGGTATACACAAGTTGTCTAGAGAGGCTCTAGAATGTTGTAAGACAACCTTGATAGCAGATTCTGGTCAGAGCTTAGAAGGCCAGATCACTTATAAAAAGGGACAGTAAAGACCAAGCTCAGAAGGTTTAAATTGGGAACAAAGGTTCAATTAACAGCTGGACTCCAGGCTCTGTGTGCTGTGCTCTGAAAAAAAAAGTCTACATTTTGTTCATTTCCTGAGACTTTAAGGGAGGCTGAGATTACCAGAGGCAGACTAATTAATCTGGTGGGAGAAATTTCAAGGCACTCCAATGTTCAGGCTATAGTATGAATGGATAGTGCTTTTAGTGGTATTTATACTGAGAAACAGAAGCAAAAATCTATTTTAAAAGCCTTTAGTTTTTGCAGAAATAAAGGATCTATAAAGTTAGAGCAGAGAAGAACTTAGTTACTAAAAAAATTAAAATTAAAAAGAGATCAAGTACACTGCATCCAGACAGTAGGAAAGATGCCTTGCTGGTACCACAGGAATCAGCAAGATCCTTACCCTCATAGGCTCAAAGGTTTAAAGCTGTAAAGTTCTGATTTAAGAAGAGAGGCTTGGGGTGCTCTGCCTTTTGAGGACCAAGAAGGAAATGTTGCCCCGTGTTCAGTAATAAAAACACTTAGGAGATCCTTCAGCCATGATTCAAAGGGGCCCAGCTACAGTTCAAGCTGGCAGCAGACCCTGGAATCATCTACCTGATGCTGGCATTAAAAGCATAAAGAGTTAGGGGTCAAGGATGCTGCCATCCAGATTTTGAAAAAGGCCTGGAAGTCCAGACAGTGTGTGTCGATGTCCGCTCCCGGCCGGCAGGAAGGACACACGACAAAGTCTGGTAGTGGACAACCTTTTCTTTTTATTTTCCTTCTCCGTACAGCCTGCCCTGGGTTCTCCCAGCTGAAGCCTCCTCTGGTCCGCTCCCCGCGGCTCCTTTTGTGCTTCAGTCTGCCCCAAAGCCTCTACCGGTCCGCTCTCCGCGGCTCCTTTTGGGCTTTTACTTCTGGGCTTCTACCTGGCTTCTTCTTCCGCCCAGGGGTGGCACCGGTATATATACGGGTACAGTGTCCAATCATGTTAAAGTAAGCAAGGCAAGCTGATTGGCTAACATCATCAGTTGCCAGGCAGACTATATTGTTGAGCGGGTTGTTTACGCGGTAAGCAGGAAACTAACATATTCGATGGGAGGGGTAATCTACCTCAGGCTTTGCTCTTTACCACAGGCCGCACGTCCGCCGCGCAAGGCGAGCTATCACAGACGCGGCTCCCAACATCTCCCCCTATTTTATTTTTTATGAATGTGCGCATCGTAGCCCTTCCTGGACTGGGTGCAGAGGCTTATGCCCTATGTGTAGGCCCACCGTAGGTCCTTGGCTTAGACCCTGGTTGGCCATGCCATGGTCTGCCAAGGCCCTGAGGCCCTCGTCCTTTTTCTAGGGCCAGGCACAAACTGGACGGAACCTGGATGCACACAAGCTTGCACTCATTTCCTCTCCGTAAAGAAATCCCCTCGGAGAGAAATTTAGACCTGGGCAGCATCTAACAGTCCAGCGGCTTACGTGCAGGATGGGGTAGGGCCTGGCTTAGGTCGAGTCGTGCTGGGGAGGCACGCTCTTACCCGTCATTGACTCACCTACCCTGCTGTGTATTGTCACCTTATGGAGGAGAATGAGGGATGCCCGCCATATCTAGACTCGGTCGTGGGCCAATTGAGCAAGCCATGCATATGCCTGAGGATCTTCTTGTCCATTTCGGGCTACCGCTATTTCTATTCATCTTATTGGTTGGTCTGTGATGGATCTCCAGTAGGGCAGGTCTGATCTTCAGTCGAGGGCTTTGTTGCCCGTGTCAGTCTCTCCGGTATCCACAGTGGTTCTTGTCCCGGTTCCTGTGGGAAAACACAAACCGCGCCTCGGTTCCAGCTGACCACTGGATCCGGGCCCATCCATTGTCCTGTCAGGACATCTTTCCACTTCACCCACCCTTTATGGTTGGGGGAAGGGTTGCAGTGCTCCACAGCTGGGGAGCGATTATCATTATTTAAATTTAAAAAATTGTGTGTGAATAGTGCCATGGATAATCGTGCCTTTGGGGCCAGGCCTTGGCCTACTCCCCCTTTTTGTTTTTTATTTTTTATTTTTTATTTTTATCTTTTTCGTTTTTTTTTTTTTTTTTTTTTTTTTTTTTTTTTTTTTTTTAGTGGTACCAGGGATCGAACTGGCGATTGCCTGCTTACAAGGCAGGCGCTTATGCCGCTAAGCTAAATCCCCAGCTCCCATTTCCTCGACCGGCGTTTTTCTCAGCCTGCTCTGCAGAGAACTCTGCGTACCAGGCTCGCCAATCCAGGTAACTGCCCGAGGGCAGACACGCCTTTGCCAGCTGAATCCAGTCCGCGGGGGTGAGGGGCCCAGAAGACAGGTTCTCCAGCATGGCAATGGTGTAAGGCGCAGTCGGCCCAAAGGTTGTAACTGCATTTTTAAGTTCTCTAATCTGCTTTATCTCAAAAGGCTCCCATACATTGCGTCCCTGGCCCATAGCTACTTGTACAGGAAATATCCCGTAGGGGCCACTATCTATCCCAGGTGGATGTACCTCATGAGACAAGCGTCCCCCCTGCCAAAGCCGCCTGTAAAAATACCGACCCGCCGGCGGCGGAGCATAAGACAGCGGCCGTGATTGGGCGGAAAATGGGGGCCCGTGCATCACTTCCTGTTCTGGCGAAAGGGGAGAGAGCTCCCAGGCGGCCGCCTCGTGGCGAGGAATCGCCTCCGGAAACGGCCCCCAAGGTGGGGCGGAAGGCTTCGCCTCCCTCTCGCGCCGGGGAGCGCTCAGGAGCTCTCTACTCCTCCGCAGACCAGGTTGAGCAGAGCGCAATTCGCGGGGCAACGCTGGAAAAGAACCCTGCGACTCCTTATTGAGCGACTTAGGCTCCTGACAGCTGGTCTCTTTGGCCTCCTTGCCATTCAACTTTCCCTCGTCCTCGGAGTCAGACGACTCCGAGGCTAGAGCCCCGTCCTCCTCCTTAGCATCCTTGTTCCCCTTGACGGACCCCTCTCGGGAGCTCCCTGACTGGGCCTGCTCAAATACCCTGCGTACTTTTGTAAGCTCTTGAGAGCTTTCTCCACAACCACCCTCGCTCTTAGTGTTGCTACCTAACATGTTTCCCATCTTTTAATATGTTACTCACCGCGTGAGGCCCAAGGAATCCGCCACTTACGCGTGAGCCTGAGGGGAGTCTAAAAGCCCTGTAGGTGCGCGCCACCCAGAGCCCAGGCTTATCCCCAACTCACCTGTCTCGCAGCTCTGTACTGGAGCGTTGTCCACTTCCACGTCTCGGGGGTGATCAGTCCCCGGGCGGGCCTCCAAATGTCGATGTCCGCTCCCGGCCGGCAGGAAGGACACACGACAAAGTCTGGTAGTGGACAACCTTTTCTTTTTATTTTCCTTCTCCGTACAGCCTGCCCTGGGTTCTCCCAGCTGAAGCCTCCTCTGGTCCGCTCCCCGCGGCTCCTTTTGTGCTTCAGTCTGCCCCAAAGCCTCTACCGGTCCGCTCTCCGCGGCTCCTTTTGGGCTTTTACTTCTGGGCTTCTACCTGGCTTCTTCTTCCGCCCAGGGGTGGCACCGGTATATATACGGGTACAGTGTCCAATCATGTTAAAGTAAGCAAGGCAAGCTGATTGGCTAACATCATCAGTTGCCAGGCAGACTATATTGTTGAGCGGGTTGTTTACGCGGTAAGCAGGAAACTAACATATTCGATGGGAGGGGTAATCTACCTCAGGCTTTGCTCTTTACCACAGGCCGCACGTCCGCCGCGCAAGGCGAGCTATCACAGACGCGGCTCCCAACAAGTGTGTCCAGGAAAGAATCATGTGAGAAGCAGTGAGAGTGAACTAAAATTGAAACAGAAATCTCAGGAAGTTGGAGAAGTCAGGAATGAGGGCCATCTGAGGAAAGCTGCAGGCAGTCAGTGAAGCCACCCCAAGAGAAAAGCCATATGTACAGGCTGTAACTGACAATCCCATAGGTGTGGGACCTCTCAAGCCATTTTCAGCTCACAGCTTTGGCTTAATGCTTGATAGAGAGCCATAGGATGTAATGTTTGCTCTGCTGCATTGGTTCTCTCTTTGGTTCCATTCCTTTTGATCCTACCTCTCCATTTTGGGAATGGAAGGTCTGCCTTTGCCATTGCATTCTGGCAGTGATTGACTTTCCCTTTTAATTCTGTAGAGGCTCACAGCTAAGAACTTGTCTTGAGCCTCAGGAGATTTTGAGCTTGGCCTTTGCGGCAATGCTGGAAATGTTAAGACGTTGGTTACCCTTACACATGAACTAACTGCATTTTAAACAAAGACATGCACGTGGGGAGTTTTGGGAGGCCTTGGAGCTGAATACCATGGTTTATAGCTAGATGTCACTCATGAGTCTTATGCACAGAAGCAGGGCTTTCAGAGGTGATTGAATCATGGAGTGGATAATATATCTGACTTACCATTAGGATACTGGTGAGCTAGGTGGGTCACTGGGAGCATGGCCGAAAGTGGTCTACCTCCCTCCCTGACTCCTTCCTTCTTTCTCTTTTTTGGGCCATCATGATATAAGCAGTTTTTTTTCCCAGTGCCCACTGCCATGCCATTCTGTCTTGGGACTGGAAGGCCTTGGGCTGAACCATGAGCCAAAATAAACCACTCCTCTTTTAATTTGTTGATGTCAGGTATTGATTCCCAGAAATAAGTGACTAAGACACCAGGGTGCCAGGGAATGAGCAGTCACTACTCAGAGTCAAGCAGGTATGGCATGCAACTCTTAGTGAGACTCAGCAACAGGAGAATATAGGAGACCAAATAAAGTCTTCCTGGGAAAGGAGTTTACCAAGAGCTAAGCAGATTATATGGATTCCATTTCATGAATAAGGGAATAAATGAAAAAAGTCTCTTGTACCATTTCTGAGCAAGCAAATGGTCCTGTGAAGCCTTATATTTGAGATCAAATCAAGGCTTAGCAGTGAAGAATACTGTGATCAATCAACTTCTGTCTGTTATTAGCTCTAGGGAAAGAATTGATAGCATATTGGTCGTAATCTTGAATTTAATAGAATCATGACAAACTTGGAAGAAAAAGAAGAGAGACTGTTATAAAAAGAAACTATTATGAAACGTCTCTGCACAACTTTTAAACAACACAAGAAAGGAGAGAAGGTAATTTGTGGTAGTAGCTTAATTGTATTATCTTGATCAGCCTAGTAGGCATGGAGAGGATTGGGAGCCTCATAGAGCATTCTTCTGAGTGTGTCTGGGTAAATAATGAGGCATGAACTTGGTTCCTACATATGGCCTCTGGCTGTCTTTGTGTTGTTTTTTGCTGCCGTGAACTAAGCATCTTGGCTCCATTATGCCAACTACCATGGACTAATCCAGTTGCACCATGAGCCTACTTTCTTGGTACCAGGGATCAAACTCATGCCTTTATGCTTGCCAGGCAGGCTCTTATGCCACTGAATTAAACCCCTGTGCCCCCCATGAACCTAATTAAGCCTCTCATTCTCCAAATTGTGGAAGTTGGATATCATTTCCTAGAAACAGGGAAGTTAATACATAGTTCCACTGAGAATGAATAGAAGACATATGTCTATGTACATCTGTGCCTCCTTCCCCAGACTGTATTCTCTTAAGCATTCAGATACCCCAACTAACCAGGTCTCCCCAAAGTAAAGGCATGAAGTTAGTAGACTTCAATTTTCAATGTGTTGTCTATGAAAATCCATGAGATGCTCAGAAAAATCTGATACTTAGGGGAAATTGTATTGAAAAACAAATATTGAATTAGGTGAGAAGATATATATATATATATATATATATATATATATATGCTATATTTATTATTTACATAATAAAATTAAATGTTACTTTTGTTCTGAAATATATCAAGAGAATAATTGTTCAATAAAGAACCTATGTCAAACTTTTTGCATGATTTTTTAAAAGGATAAAGAAAAAAATTTGTATTTTTCTTAACATTCTCTTCTGAGAAATACATTTAAAATTCTACATATTTCATATTTGCTTATATAAGAATGAACACAATGATAGCAAAAAGAAGAAAACATCTCAAAACCCTTTCAATATGTATCATAGCAAATCGTGTTTTTTTAAGAGAAGAACTGGGAGGTGGATATTTGAACATTTTTCCCCTTAAAACCACATTTTGGTGGTATTACTCAAATTAAATCTTTAGGTCATATTGAAAGAGGAGACAGAAAATTACTATATTAAAACCAAACAGAGAAATGAATCTGGACCTTTTTATTATATTTTTTCTCTCTCTGTAACTTCCTGACCTGTTCTGTTTGTAAAAAGATACAAATATAACTCTCTACAAGAAGCAGTAGCCAGCACTCTTCACAATTCTGGTTCTTAATGCGGACTTCATTTTAAGGAACCCAGAGTAAGAAACAAAGTGAAGAAATGCCTATTTCAAACCCTTCTTCCCTTTCTGTGGAAACTTCTCAACCTGTGTTCCGTTCCGGGCAGGACAAAGGGAGCCATAGATGAAAAAGAAGAGTCAAGACACACAAGATGAAACTGCGCAGAAAGAGAGTGGTGTTTGCTTTCCGATGTGGAACCTGGTGGGGTGAAGATGACGAGGCATAGAAGAGAGACTGCTAGTGAGGAGGAAGGAAAAAAGAAGGGTGGAGAGGAAGGGGAGGGAAGGGAAAGCACATGCAAAAGGAGTAAGATGTGCTATGCATATGCACCAACTCTCCACAAGGATTGTAACACACGTGTATTAAGACACCAGCCAAACATAAAAACACAAAAGATAAAGAAACAGTAATTAGAATGATTTCAGGTATTTCCTGAGTCTTTTGGTTTCAAGATCTTCAATTCTGAACTGCAGATTATTTAACAGAACCCAGTCTTCACACAAAGCAAGAAACACAATACATTACCGAATTTACAAATTAACGGTAACAAATAAAATACAGTATTTCTCCCCTCATCCTTCACACAGGCAGACACACGTACATGCAGAGGTATTCTGCTTGCTGTTTGTTTTTCATTTGAAAGGCATTTTTGTGGGCCTCCAGAAAAATGTGTCTACCAGAACCTGTAAATGTGACCTCACTTGGAAAAAGAATCATTGCCGATGTAATTATAGCTCTTGAGATGAGGTCACCCTAAACTTCCTGGGAAGGATCTTAACTTAATGATAAGTGTCCTTTAAGAGACAGTCAAGAAGACAGAGAGAAGAGGAGGCAGAGCAGAAAGGGAGGTCCTGTGCCCACTCAGGCAGAGAGGACCGGGGGTGGCCACTGACCTAAGGAGCACCAGGTACCCTGGAGAGCTGACAGGGGTGAGCCATGTCTACTTTGGTCTTAGAAGAAGTGCTCTAATTTGGGGGTTTCTGACCTCTGGATCTGTGAGCAAGTAATTCTCAGCTGCTACCAGTCTGCAGCAGTGGGAAACTGACGCCATATTTTTGAGGACCATCCATGTGCCACATATGTTCCTATGCAAAAATATATCTGTGGACAGCGCATCACTGTGACTTTTTTATAGAATTTTTAAAAAGAGAATAAAACCAAGCAAAATAAAGCAGAATAAAGCCAATTAAAACAAAACAGTGAAAGTGATACAGAACTTCAAAATAAGACAATAGGAAATCAACAATACTTACCATAATGCTTCCTGTGTCTTCAAAATACCTGCAGATACCTCAGACACAGTAAAAATCAAACAGAACAGAACCAATAAAAACAGAACAATGAATACAATACAGGACTTCAAAACGAGATAAGAGTAAATCCACAATTGCTACCATAATATCTCTTGTTATCTTTGAAATAGCTGCCCATGCCATTGGATACAATAAAATCAAGCGAGACACAACAGACTAAACCCCAAACAAACAACACAGTGAAAACAGTACAGGACTTCAAAACAAGACAACAGAGAATTAACAATGGCCACTACCCTTAGAAGGCGATCCCCTTAGATGCTACACTATGAACAGATGATCAGACCACTGGCTTTAGACCAGCAATCACAGAACACTAAACACTACAAGCATTAAATTGTGTTACACCTCACTGGCCATCATTACAACCTGTGTTTCTTCAGGTCAGCCGGTCACTTATGGTGGCAGGGTGGGGGTGGGGGAATGGCTTTTCTTGCTTCCCAGCCTGCATGCCAGAAGAGGCTAACATTTGGCTCTACCCCCAGCAGTCCATGCCTGGAACTGATTTGCAGGGAGGGCTTGCTTCCTGGTGAATTGTTGTTCTCTTCCCCTGCAGTCCACGAATGGCACTGACTCACAGGAAAAGGCTTCTGTCTTGGTCTGCCCACAGTGGCCTGCACATGGCGCCAGCTCACAGGTAGGGCTTGGCTTCTTCCAGGTTGTTTCTTTTTTGTACTTCTTCTGTTTCTTTGCTTTTAAAAAATCTCTTTGCAGACTACTATTATGTGTAAACTGCGTCCATTGCCCCATCTTAAATACATGTCTGTTGCTCCTGAATATTTTTTCTTTCTGCATTATGCTAGGTAGTACATGCCTGCAATCTTACCACTCCACTCTGAGGCAGCAGGATCACAAGTTTGAGCCCAGCCTGGACAACCTAGTAAATTAGCAAAATCCTATCTCAGAATGAAAAATTAAAACACAAATGATTGTGGAAGTACTGTAGTGCAAAGGTGCTGGGTTCAATCTCTACTTCTGTAGGAACATCAAACAAAAAGTGGAGAAAAATTTCTCTTTTTGAATCTTACTTCTCTTTAAAAATTATTTGTAATATTTATTCTCCTGTGCTTTATTTCCACAATCATTTTTTCCTTTTGTTTCATCAATTTTTCCTGACCTTTTATACTTTATTTCTGAATATGCTTTTAATTTATTCCTTAATTATATCTTTTCAGCACACTTTTGTTATCTATCAGGTTATTATTCTGCTTCCACCGGATCCTTTAGGGTTTTTTTTTTTTCTTTTTTGGTTTGGTCTTGCTTTATATGAAATGGCGTTTTCTATAGTGTTGGAAGTGCATGGTTTAGGACAGCTTCCTATGTCGTACCCTTTCTTTCTTCCACTGTTTTCATGCTATATTAAAAGTACAGCAGCTCTCTTCTGAAGATCTCCTGGGTGCGTGCTCTTCTGTCACCCTTACTTGTACCTACCCTATTGTCATCCTCCTCCCAGAGCTGGGCCTCTCTGTGCACCATCCTGGAAGGCAGGCCTGTGCAGGGTTAGCTTTGTGACTGCACAGAAGCCCGTCTACTCCAGGTCCCACAGACATCAGCATGTGCCACTGATACAGACCAGCAGCGCCTATTGGCCACGTTGTGGTTCTCTTGTCTTCAGACCCATCAGCTATCCATTCCTTCACTCTGCTTCTCCCCCACAGATATTGGCAGTCTTGTAGCAGTAGGTGGTTTGTCTCCACCCACCTTGTCTGGGGTTTATGCATGTAATGGACATGCTGGGTGAATTAACTAATCTCCAAACACGACCTCGGCATTTCTCCTGCTCTCTATAATGCACACTGAGAGGTGAAGACTATTTCCTCTTCTAAATCTGGGGGACCCACTAACTGGCCAATAGAATATGGAGAGGGTGACATTCTGGGGAGTCCTTGGACCCAGTCACCATTTTGTAAGAAGGCTGAGTATTAAGCCGAGGCCCTGTGAAGAAATGAAATGCCCAGAGTACCAGACCCTGCTGAGCTTCTGACAGCCCTGGGAGGGAATCATTGGGCATGTCCCCCCAGTGTGGCCCAGGTGACTTCAGATTCTCCTGTGAGAGACTTACACAAGCTCACTATTTCATGACACAAGGTGCCCATGTGGCTTTTCATATAACCGCATGCTTATACTAAGACACAAGGTAAGTAAAACACCTAGTTATAAATGCTGTCTGTAGTTTTAAAGTTTGTTATCTAAATGCTCCTGTTTTTGTGTGGGAATTTGCAGAGGTCTCAAACAATGTCCTGTAATGCTCTCCACCCAAATCTTCCCAGAATTCACTCCAACATAAGATTATGGGGTTCATCTAAGACAGACATCAGTCAAGGTCTAAAGACCATCAGGCAGTGTAATTCAGAACCAGCACAAAGAAGAGGATATTTACAGCTTCCCCATATGAGCTGTGGCCTTCTAATGACCCCTGTCTGAAAACGGACTCCGGGCCTCTCGTTTTCTGCCTCCTTCCCCCCCACCCCATGTGAGTCCAATATTCACACTGAGTAAGCCAATAACCTGCATATTTGACATTCATTTCCCGGATAAATTTGGCACCCTCATTTTCTAGATCTAGGTTGTTAGGAGTATGAACTGAAATTCTGAACAAACAAAACATTTTTAAAAATGAGAGTGATATAGGACTTTAAAACAAGATAATAGGAAATCAGCACTGGTTAACATAATACCTCTTGCTATCTTCAAAATAGCTGCAGATACCATCAGACATATAAAAATTTAACCAAACAGGACACAATAGAACCAATAAAAACAGAACAGTGAAGAAAACAGAACAATAAAGGACTCCAAAACAAGAGTAAATCCAAAATGGCTACCATAATATAGCTTGTCATCTTTGAAATAGCTGCCCATGCCATTGGGTATAATAAAATCAAACAAACCAAACAGAATAAAATCCAACCCAACAAAACAATGAAAATAATATAGGACTTCAAAACAAGACAATAGGGATTTAACAATGGCCACCACCTTCAAAAGGAGATTTCCCCATAGATGCTACATTGTGTATTGTTATTCTTTCATGATCAGATGGCCAGCCTCAGAACTGCAAAGTCAGTGAAACACTAAACACTACAAGTGTTAGGTTGTATTCTACCTCAATAGCTGTCCTCACATTCTGTATTTCTCTGGATCAGCTGGTGGCTTACAGAGGTGGGGGAGGGGAGTAGCTCTTCCTGTCTCCCAGCCTGTGAGCTGGAAGCTGCTGGCATCTGGCTCTCCCTGCAGCAGCTGGTGCATGGCATCGATTCCTAGGGAGCACTTGCTTCTTGTTGTCTTCCCCCTCAGTGCACGAATGGTGTGGACTCATGGGAAAAGGCTTGCCTCTCCTCCTTGACTTTTTTTTTTTTTTTGTCTTTTTCGGTTTTTTTTATCGGTACCAGGGATCGAACTCATGACTGCTTGATTGCAAGGCAGGCGCTTATGCCACTGAGCTAAATGCCCAGCCCCTCCTCCTTGACTTTTAAAGTTACAGTCTTCAGCCTGAAACAGGCAGTCAGCCATGAGCGCTCCCAGTGAAGTTAGATGAGGACAGTGGCAGTCCACGATAGTGTCTCTATCGCTGCTTTCTGCAGTGCACAAGCACCCCGAGGCTTAGTTTATTGAGTGCTCCAAGTCACCCAGTGGTGCAGGGGGGCTTCCCAGATGCAATGTCACTTCAAGCAGTCTTGAAGGGTAGCCAAAAGTGTTTGCAATGAAAGATTATAAACTGGGCCATCCAGGGCATTGCAATAGAAGGAATCAAGGATATAAAAGGCCCAGAAATGTATCAAAATAAAACAGAGACATTTCCATCTTGGTGCTGATGAGGCTGTAAATGCACCTTTCAAAGTTGAATTGCAGAGGACATGTTCTTCCCACAGTGAGTTCTGACAAGGGAGCCGGGAGGAAGATGTTCACTGGGGTGCAGAGGTGTCGAGGCGGTGGTGCAAATGCTCCAGAGCCCTAATCCATGGCCCATCATGGTCCCAGTTGCTCTTGGGAAGCAAATTTACTGCTGCATGATTTTTTTAATTATTAGTTTATGTTTTCCTATGATTTCCCCTTTCTCTTTGCCTATTCAAAACAGTGAAATGTTGGCTTCTGTCTTACCTTGAGGAAGGTTTTGGCTCAGCCTTCAAGCCTTTTGTCTTCCAAGTCCTAAATCCACTGAAAGGACAAGGAGATGGGAGGTGCAGAAGAGAAGTAGGAAAAAGAGAACTTTTAAATTTTTCCTGGCTGCTGTCACCTTTACTGCTTTGTTCAAAATTTAGCTCCTATAAGGTGCAAAGAAAACAGGCACTGAGCTATTTGGTTCAGGGATGTTTTTAAGTTTAAAGTGTTGTGATACTATAAAAGCAGATGCACGTCAATGTCCACTTGTTAAAGCCCTAGGACCTACAGCCTGGAAAGTGAACCCTAACTCGAGCTATGGACCTACAGCCTGAAAAGTGAACCCTAACTCGAGCTATGGACTTTGGGTGATCATGAGATATCAATGTTGGTTCAATGACCATGACAAATGTGCCCCTCTATTGCTGCAAATTTGAGAGGAGGAGAGGTTGTATGTTGGGGGAAAGGGTTCTATAGAAACTCTGTGTAGTTTTCACTGTTTTTCTGTGAATCAAGCACTATTCTAAAAAATAAGGTGTTCACTTAAAAACACATACCTGTGTTTTTGTTTTATTATTTGACTAATAATAAAGTACAATGATTTCCTTCCTTCTTAGTCCAGGAAATCAATGTACTTCCTCCTTAAAAAAAAAAATCAAATGCAGCTTCCCCATCCTTGGGTGCAAGGAAGAATAATAAAGCTATTTGGGAACAATTATATCCATGAGGCTGTGCAAAAGCAGTCTGTGCACATGGCTGAGTTTTCCAATATGGAAAGTACGTAAGTAAAGTATGAAAAAACAGATGAAAGTGATTTGTTTGGAAAAGAATAATCAAGCTAGAATGTTTTTTAAAGAGTTTGACCCTAGTGTTGCTAATCTGGTTCAATTTTTTTTCCTCTATCATTCATCAGATATGAGTTCTTGGCAAGGTTTTGTTATTCTTTAAATTTCGTTTTCCTCGTCCCTAAAACACAGCTAATAAGAACCGTACTTCACTGATTTATTGCAAGATTAAATCAGAAAATGTATGCAAAGCATTCAGCATCCAGCCTGGCACAAGAAACTGCTCAACAAAAATACACTCTTTGGATTGGAAGACATTGTTCAGTCATCAAGCCTTACAGTGCTTTGGAGGATAGCCAGTCATCTACTCAGGAGGCAGTAAAAGAAGTTTTGAAAATGAAGACTTCTGGCCCTGGCCATAATGAAAGGGCTAGTGAATTATTTTTCCACTATTACCAACCATGAAATGAGACAAAACATATAAAGTACTTCTTTTCAGGCGTTGGTCCACACACAGTTCGGCGCGATGATCCCTGAGAGATACCACACGTAGGTAAGTGCCATATTTACTCCAGGTTATTACCTGAAAGTAATTGTGGCCAAGGAGCCCTGTGGGACAGGAGCAGTCCTGCCAGATTCAGGAAATAGAGATAGACATTTGGCATTCCTGCAGGAACTGGATTTTATATTTCAGGTTACAAGAATAAGGGAACATAGCAGAAAGGGAACCCCAGAAGTCTGTACAGGCATCCTCTGGAGTCTTTGACTCAGAACCCGTGCATGCCTATGTAGAGCTCAGAGAAGCCTCTTCAAGAGCAACTGTCTTAGAAACATGGCATCAATGAAATTATTAGAGAACACACAGTTCTAGGAGATGGAGAGTACCAGCAACCTGGAGGAGAGACCCCAGAAAAGTCATTCCCGAGGAGTAGAAATACTCCTGTCTGGCACGAGAACTACTCAGTAAAAATACACTTTTGCAATTGGAGGACATTGCTCAGTTACCAGGCTTTACAGTGTTTTGGAGGATAACCAGTCCTTTACTGAGCAAACAATGAAATGAGTTTTTAAAATGAAGCTCTGCCCATAATGGAGGGAATAATTATTAGAATTATTTTTCCACTATTACCATCTATGAAACTAGACAAAATATATAAAGGTAGAAGGGTTATTACGGGCCTGCTGTAAAAAAGCTGGGAAGCAAACCTTAGCAGAATGAAGCTGAGCTAGTAATAAATGAATTCTCTGGGGCTGGGGATTTAGCTCAGCGGCATAAGCACCTGCCTTGGAAGCAGGGAGTCGTGAGTTCGATCCCTGGTACCTATAAAAATGAAACAGCCAAATAAATAAATAAATAAATAAAACAAATTAATTCTCTGCCAGAGTAAAGTGAAATATCTCAGGTGTTAATCTTCTTGATTTTCTTTTACTTGGAAATGAAAGATGTCAACTGCCTATGTATATCATCCTTGCTCATCTGATTTTAGCCGTCAATCAGGACATCAAATGGTGAGAGAGGAGAGAATTTGGGGTACTTATCTTCCTCCCTTTCCTGCCTTTGTTTGGGCTGCTATCTATCAAGCAGCCTGTCTTCCAGAGCTCAGCCTCTTGCTAAGCTTGGTAACACTTTCCCCTCCCCTTGACTCTTCAAGTTCTGGTCATTACAGAAATCTAGTGTCTCACCATCACCTGTTTTTTTCTTAACTATGCATATATATATATATCTGTCTCAGTAAAAAGTCCCTTTATTAAATTCTGTTCAGTTATATAGGAGGAAAGTTTTACTTAGCGAACAGTTTGTGGAGGTTTCAGTCTGTGAACAACTGGCTCCAAAGCAGAGTGGCTTAGCAGAGAGGGATTGCTGAGAAGAACAGTTCATGGGTCCTGTAAAAAAAAAAAACAAGAAGAAAAGGGACTCACTAGCAATTCCCTGCCTCTGTTATACTGTACCTAGGCTACCAGGGTTAGGGCTGTGCCCATTAGATCAGTGGAATGATTTAGTAAATACACACCGTCAATCCCAGCATCAGATTCAGCCACCTCTGAAAAATCCCCACTGATGACTAAATGAGGTTTTGGGGGGAAACCTAGGCACAAACCATAACAGAATGAGTGCACATAGCAAGATTTGGGAAATCAAATGTTTGGGCATTTATTGTTATTACTTTGTGAAAACAAATCGGTTATGGTGAGAGCATTATTTATTACTGCCTTGGAGAGTTTTTAAAAAACAGATGAAGTTAAAGCCTTACACTTTCAAATCAAGGTTTAAAGAAAGAATCAAAGTGCCTCTGTGGTGTTTCAAAGGAAAATCCTTATGTGAGCTAAGCTACACTGTCAATGTGATTGGAGTGACAGGTTTCCAGGTTATTAGTAAATCACACTTCTGAGTGTGTCTGAGTGGATCATGGAGGCACGATCTTGGGTGCTATACCCGGTCCTTGGCTCCTTTCTCTCTGATGCTGTTCCCCTGTTCTGCTTCCTGGCTGCCATGAGTTGAGCAGCTTTCCTCCAAGCCCTTTCTCCATGATGTTCCAGTCTTCGAGCCAGCCAACCATAAAGTGAAGTCCTGAAACTACAAGCCAAATAAACTCTCCTCCTTTAAATGGCAGGTGTGGTGGACTGATGGCTGTTGGGCAACTTCTAACAGCCAGCTGAACTGAATCAGTGTGGTGCTGGGTGCAGATGGCCCACCTGAGGATTGCTGCCAACAGTATAAAAAGGACACTGAATAGGAAGAAGTAATGTTGTTGGCTCTCCTGTTGCTGCTGTTTCTCCTGGAGCAGCTTGTTGAGCTTCTTTCCTGATATGAACTTGGCTGTTCTCATCATTAGAGGAGCTTGGGACCTTGTTATCACTGAGAATGGCTGAGGCTCCCTTTGGGGGAGCTCTGCTCCTTGCTTCCTGGCTCCAGATAGGAAGATAGTATGATGTTCAGTCTTCCTGGAAAAGCTTGTCATGCTGGCTTCCTGATATAAACCTGGCTGTTCTCATTGTCAGAGGAGCTTGGGACGTCATTGTCACTGAGGATGGCTGTGGTACTTTTTAGGGGAGCTTTGTCCCTACTTTGAGCATCACTTCCTGGCTCCAGTGCAGAGCTCTCAGCTACTTGCACAGATCCTTCATCTTGCTGGCACAGACTTTCTAGCCCAGAACTGCTGCCAGCTTCCTCTTACAGCTCCCAGCTGGGTCAGACCTGTGGAAATTCTTGGACTGCAGCGACCCCATAAGTCTGTCTCAGGTCAGTTCTGCTGAGACTATCCACTACTCCACTGTAAAGCAGCGGCTGGCTTGCTGGGATAGAGTGGCACAACTCGGGACCCTGTCTCCACAGACTGTCCACTAGTGAGCCCAGAGAGAATCCTGGACGTGGACTACTTGTTTTTCTTTTTCATTGTTTATTTGCTTTGTTTTATTTTATTTAGGTTTTTCCTCTTTCTCCTTCATTTTTTAAATGAATGTGAGAGTAATTCCTAACCTCTTTGTGGGTGTGATTCTGTTCTGTTCTTTCTTTTTCTGTCTTCCATCCTTCTTTTCCTTCAGTCTTCTGCATGCTTCCCCAGGTTGCTGTGATCCCGCTTTGTCCTCCAACCTTACTTCTAATCTCTTTCTCTTCTTCCACTTCTCTATTTTCTCTTTAATCCATTTTCAGTTTTAACCATGAGGAGTTAAAATGCATTACAGACATATATTGCATACAACTATCTGGTTTGTTTTACATTTTGTTATACAATCACAAATCTAGTTAATATGGTTAAAAGCTACAAATTAAGGGTTAGCTCAGTTTGTTGTTTGGTAGGCTATGTTTGATGCTATTTTTACCACTATAGCCAACATTGACATAATTTATTCTAAACAGCTGTTGGCCCTGATAATTCATGACTGATCTTAACTAAAGGGTCACAGAAAATACTGTGGCACAGTGCCAAAAAAAACCCGGGATGAGGCCAAATAAGCAACAGCTTCTCAAGTCCAACAAACTGAAGAGGTTAGATCCTCCAACAGACTCAAGACCCCAAAACCAGCTACACCTGGAATGTACCTCAGAGAAGTACCAATAAAGCAACCCACCATGGGCAACTTACAAACATCACCCCAGGAATTCAACTCAAATTTGCAAAACATATGAAACCCCTGCCCACTGTAGGTATCATGCTATTTATTGGTTGGTGAAGCCCAGCAGGGGATCTTTATCCAGAAATCTGAATAACAGAAGCATCCAAACTAGAATTTTTGTTGTGATTTTCAAAAATCATAAAAAAGAACAAGTTGCTACAGTGCTTCTCATGGTGGTGGTGAATTTCTCTGAGAGGCAAAGGGCTGTGCGGTGCTATGGGCCACACTGTCCTCATAAGAGAGCAGTGGAATCACACCAAAATGCTCATGGTGTCCTGGCATCTGGCCAGTATAACCTGACTTGTGAGAGCTTGTGGGCATCATGGCTGTTCTTTACACGTTTTATTAGGTGATCATTCCTTTGGTGATAAACTATCATTGGGAATGATCATTAATTGAGAAGAGATTGAGTCCTTGATATACCAAATAAACAATTTTCTACTTTATGAGTTTTGCAATTATTGGCTCCTGAAAGAACCATTACTCAAAAAAAAATCAATACTCACCTTAAGCTAGACAGAGAATTTTTTCCTCTAAAAAGAATCATGAACATTCAAAGAGATAACCGTGCATTTTAAAAATTTGGGTTAGCTCTGTCTTCCTACTTATCTTAGCTACTTTTCGCATAGTTGAGACAAAATGCCCAACACCCAAAGTTAAGGGAGGAAAGGTTTAATTAACTCACAGTTTGCAGAGGTTTTAGTCCATAGCTATCTGGCTCCAATGTAGAGTGGCATGGCAGAAGAGATGATAGGCAAAAGGTAGCAAAACAGGAAAGGGGTGATCTCAGACCTGTCTATCCAGGCAGGCTGTACTCACACCATTAATCCCAGTGCCCTTGATCCTAGCATTGCACCATGAATCAATCCCGGCATCACATGCTCTAGATCCAGCCACCTCCAAAAATACCCCACTTCCGACTGCATGAGGCTTGTGAGGTCACCTAGATACAAAGCTCTAATATTCTACCCCAGCATGAACCTTGAGCTAGCTAGAAGTTATTTTTTTCTCTAAAAAGAATCATGAACATCTAACTAGATAATTGCACTTTTATTTAATTTGGTTAGCTCTGTCTTGCTACTATAAAAGGATTTGAGCAGCTTATAAAAACATACAAATGGGGAGAAACTAAATAGATGAGTAAATCTGAGCAAAGGAGAAATAAGGGCAGGAAAACAAAATAAAGTCCAGGGAACAGTTTAGGACATAAAAATTCCAAGTCATAAATTATTGTGTATCCATTAAATTCAGGCCACAGGTATGTGTTTAAAGCTCTTTGCAAGTGAAGAAAGATACAAACATTGTTGTGTATAGAATCATACAGGTATGACTTTAAAATAAATCTGTTTCTTGGGAGACACAGAATTTCATATAATGAAAACTGAGAAAAACTTCTCTACCAATCAACATCAGGGGAGCTATGAGAGATTTTGTCCTGAACATTCCCTACCTTCAGTATGATGGCGACTTCTATCATCTAGCTGTTTCCTACAATATCCCTAAATACTTTCAGTATAATTATTCTTTGAATGCTAAATGATATAGCCAGAATTCAAAGGATATATGTAGTCTTATTTATAGGAATGGTAAAATTGGAACACCTAAAAAAAGTGCAGGCAACATATATCCACTGTTAAGAAGTCTCTGTTCTGGGCTGGGGATTTAGCTCAGCAGCATAAGCACCTGCCTTGCAAGCATGCGGTTGTGAGTTCAATCCCCAGTACCAATAAAAAAAATTCTCTATTCTTATAATATAGTAATTTAGTGAGTACAGTTTTTTTGTTACTAAAAACATACCATTTATTTTGATCATTGTTTAAATGCCTCAGAACAAGCTGGATGGCTTCCATGAAAGCTAAGAATCTCAACCAAGACTCAGGCTGAACAACTATTACTAAGGACACTGATGGCTTACAAGGAAGATCCAGGTTTCAACAAAAGAATTCTTTTTATATTTTCAGTATATGTTTGCAGCATAATGTGTAATTTATTGTAGGAAGTTGGTAGACAAACTTAATGTATCTTAATTATTTTTATTTCCTTTCTGTCCTCCATTCCCCTCCCTCAGTGCCTTGATCCTCTTTCCATTTGCAAAAGTTCTGCCTCCCTTTCTATTGTATACCCTTTATTTTGCTTTTTAAATTATCTATACTTTGAGTTTGTCTTACAAAAAAAGGTATGTGACATTTAAATTTGTGTCTGATGTATTTAGCTTAGTTTTATGGCGTTGATTTGTATCCACTTTCCAACAAATGATTCAGATTTATCTTCCTTCATGTCTAAGTAATAGTCCATGTTGTAGATAGATCACATTTTATTTACCCATTCATCTATATATATACCTGCTCCCATGATTCAGCTCTTATGAATTGTGCTATAAACATGGGCATGTGTACATGTACCACTGTGGTATAATCTCTAAGTTTTTTGGTATAATAACCAGAAGGGGAATAGCTGAGTGGAGTGGAATCTGTAGTCAGAATTTTGAGGAAAAGTCAGTGTTTTCCATAGTGGTTCCACCAGTTTAAACTCCCAACAGTAACTTAAAACATAGCCTTTGCAGCCTTTGTTATTGCTTGATTTCTTCATGATAAAAATTCTTGCTGGAGTGAAATGGACTCTCTGTGTTGGTTTGGTTTGCATTTCTCTAATGGCCAGAGATGTAGAGCATTTCTTCATATATTGGCCATTTTTATTCTGAAAAGTATTCATTTCTGTTGCTTATTTTGTATTCCATCTTTTATGGTTTTTTTTTAGTTCTTTGTATTTTTTAGTTATTAGCCCTCTGTCTGAAAAGTAGCAAGCAAACGTTTTCCACTGTTTGGTTGTCTTTTCACTCTGTATGTTGTTTCCTTTGCTCTTCAGAAGCTTAATTTGATATGATCTTATTGTTGATTCTTTGTGCTATTTCATTTGATATCCAGGTGTTGGTAAAATATCTGTAGTTTCCTTTGCCATTGATTTCTAGTTTCAGTGCACCATGATCTGATAATACCTATGGGATAATTTTGATTATTTTGTGCTTATTTAAACAAATTCTATGGGTTAGCCTGTGGTCTATTTGGGAGAAAGTTCTTTTTACTGCTGAGAATAATGAATATTCTGTTATGGTAGGGTAGAACACTCTAGATATCTACTAAGTTCATTTGTTTAAAGTTGTGTTCCTCTCTGATATTTCTTCATTAATGTTTGAGTTGATCTGTTTATCCAGGAAGTGGGATATCCCCACTATGATCATGATGGGGTTTATTTGGTTTTCTGTGTCTAGTAGTGCTAGGTTTATAAAGTGGGGTGCACCAGTGCTCACCATATATACATATATTTACAATTGCTATCGCTTCCTGTTGAATTATTTCCTTAACTAATGTTTTATAGAAAAAGATGATTAAGATGAATTTTAAAAGATGGGTGTGTTTGCTGAGTGGGGAAGCAAAGGGAAATGCTGCAGTACAGCCAACACCTATGAAAAAGCGGAAGGAGGGACGGGGTTTCAAGCACAGAGCACGACCTGGGGACACACAGTTGTAGAATGTGTGACAATTAGAGCAACAATAGATAAAATAAGTATTCATCGGTAAGAATATCTAAGGACAAATATGAAAAAGAAAGGAACCAGAAGGAAGGAGCTTCACTGGCCAGGTGAGCAATTCTGAGATGCAAAATAGGGGGACATCAGCTGTGGACCTGGCTTGTCGGGAGGCCTCCCTGGTAGCAGCGTGGGGATGGTGCGCGAAACGTGCCGGTATCCCATGGCTTGACCGTCGCCACGGTGACAGCCTGGTGTGTGCTAAGAATGTACAGCTAACGTGGCTATGCAGTCAATTAGATGTGATAGAGCATAACAAAAATTGAGAAAAATCTCCACATTTCCAGCTTTAGCAACTAGGAATGATGGCAAGAGTAGAAGTCTTGAAGACCGGGTGGGCAGAGTTCATGAGCCAAGACCAAACTGCATGGGAAGTACTTCAGAGATTTTGCACATCAAAAGAAATCACCAACAGAATAAAAGAAAATCCACAGAGTGAGAAAAAAAATCTTAGCCAAACTAGGTGTGGTGGTGCATGCCTGCTTGGGAGGGTGAGGCAGGAGATTCACTGCAAGTTTGAGACCAGCGTGGGCTCCAAAGTGAGCATGAGACCAGCCCAAACTGCATAGTAAGATCCTGTCTCAAAAAAAAAATCTTAGCCAACTGTCCCTCAGACAAAGGACTTCTACCTAGAGCATACAAAGAACTGAAAACTAAATCAGGCTCCCCAAATTAAAAAACCCAGTACAAAAATCAGCATCTGAGATGAACACACGGTTCTCAGATGAAGAAACACAAATGACAAATAAATACATGAAGAAATGTTCAGTGTCACTGGTCGTTCAAGAAATGCAAATTAAACAAAACTGAAATTCCCCCTCACCGAGAAATCAACAAATAGCAAATGCTGGCAGGGCTGTAGCGGGGAAAGGAACCCTTCTCCACTGTTGGTGGGAGTGTAGACTGGTACAACCACTGTGGAAATCAGTGTGAAGATTCCTAGAAAAACTAGGATTAGAGGTCCCATTCAACCCAGTTATTCCCCTTTGAGTATTTTCCCAGAAGAATTAAAAACATCATCCCACAGCATTAAAAGCACACCCATGTTTATATCAGCACATTTCTGTTGGTGATTTGTAATATCTAAATCTTGGACACAATCTAAATGCCCTTCAACTGAGGAATGGATAAAAAATGCAGTATTTTTATACAATAGAGTACTATTCAGACATTAAAAGATAAACTCCAGGCTTTATTGGTAAATTGATGCAACTAAAGACCATACTCATAAATAAAATAAATCACACTCACATGTGTAAACATCATATTGACTCCTTAGTGTAAGAAACTGAAAAAGTGAATAAAATCCAAAATATACAGTAGACACTGTGAAAGGGAAAGAAACTGCTCAGAAGGAAAAGTCAACTGTGATGGAGGAAAGGAGAAAAGGAAGGAAAAAGAATATACATATATATATAATTAGATAATATATATTAAATATATATGCTTACAGTCAGATGTATATATACATAAATATGCAATCATATATAATATTTAAGTTACATATATGCAGTCATATGGGCTTTTGAGGTTTAAATACCTGTAGGAGATCCAAGAAAAGGTGTCGTATGGGACAATAGAGAGCAAGCCTGAAGAGACATAAAGAGCAGGTGTGGCACAGTTGTGTGAATCAGACTGTGTCAGTCCCTCTTAGTAGCTACAGTGACTGGATTAAGAGAAGTCCAGGGAGACGGCTGGATTTTGGGAGCACCGTGATCTGCAGGGGATGGAACCCAGTTGGAGGGTGTGACTCACCCGGTGCAGGACACTATAAGGTGTATCTCTTGCTGATGATCTCCTGCGCTGTTTTCTGCTCACCATGAACTGAGCAGATTTTCTGTGCCACATCCCTCTGCCATGAGGTTTCTGCCTTGGACCCAGCTGACCGTGGACTGCAGCCTCTACACTGGGAGCCAAATAAACCTCTCTCTGCCTTTATGCTGCAGATGTTAGTTGTTTTGTTCCAGTGACAGGAAAGATGAATAATTCAGGGAATGTATAAAAGCAGTGATGGCATAGTAACGTAACTGAATTGAGAGAAATAAATACCTCTAAAAGAAAATAGAGAAGACTGGGCAAGCAGAAACAGAATCTGCCACCAGGAAAGAGGAGAAGAGGAGGTATTATGGAAATAAAGATCTGTAGCATTAAATGCTCAGCAGTAAAATTAAAAATTAAGTGAATCAATTGGCCTTGGAAATAAAGTCTGGTTGTCCAAATATATTTAATGAACACCTTGTCTAACTGAGGCACTCCAAGAAGGCACGGATACAACACTGAAGAAAACAGACAAAAACACTTTTCATCATGATGTTTACATTCTGGAAAATAAAAACAAACATTAATAACTGACAGTAAATTTGATATAAATTAACAGGCAAAGAAGTGCTTTTGAAAAAACAGGGTGAGCAAGAAGGAATAGCAGAAGAACAGTGTGGAAGAGGAGTCCAAGTCAGTCTTCTGGACAAGGTGACCTTCAAGCAGACACGTGACAGCCACGGGGGTCAAACGTGAGGCTGAGGTGGCAGGTAGCTTGGGATGTCTCCAAATGTGTGGTGGGCTCTAGAAAGACCCAGGAGTCAGTACGGCCAGAGGAAAGGGCGCTCAGTGAAAGAGATGAGGTCAAAGTTCTGGTCATCTAAGGTATCACGATCTGTGGGAAGGACTTGGCATACAGCGTGTGAGAAGTGGCCAGCCCTGCAGACCTGTGAGAAGGCTGTCATAATGTGACTCTCACGTCCAAGGTTGACCCTGCCTGTTGTGAGGAGCGTAGACTGTGGGTGTAAGGAAAAGAATGCCAGGGCTGGCGTAGGAGACAGAATGGAAGACAGGATAGTTGTCACAATTCTCTAGGTGAGAGGTGCCAGGGATCCGACCAGGGAATGAGGGCCTTGGGGTATTTTCCCAGGACAATGGCTTTTCCCATGGCTCAGAAGACAGGAGAAAGGGAGGGGCCCAGGGGACTGAAAGTAAGGGAGATGCCATGAGCCAAGGTGAGAAGATGGTAGGAAGAGCAAATGTGAGAAGGGTGGAAGTGAAGAGTCCAGGAAATACTGTCTAACAACCTGCTAACTACCGTGGAGGATGTACAGTGCTTAGAGGAAACTCTGGGCCACCAAAATTACTGTTCAGCTGTCCGTTATTTGGTGACTTACTTAATGTCTTTCGGGTTTATGACTGAGGCACTCTGTGTGGACTTAGAGCTCGTTTTTTTTTTTTTTTTTTTTTTTTTGTACAGTACTGTATGCCTTGTTTATAGTGCCTCAATGTCTCTTTTTTGGAACAGATTATCTTGTTTGTATAATACCGTAAGTTTTGCTGGTTGTACTATATATTACAGTACTGTAATTTTATGTTCTGCTATCCACCTAGTACTGCATGTAAGAATTACGGAAACCAAAACAAAGTCACCAACTGGGAGTTTTCTTTGCCCATTTCTTTGTTCTGAATATTGTTATGTATGTACAATACACAGCTCCTCGTTTAGCATCCACTATTTTTAACAGCCTAATCACAGGAACATAATTTGATTGTTAAACAAGGACTGTCTGAACAAGATGTGGACACGTGCATGGAATGAAAAGCCTTGGGACTGAGCTGTGAGGCCCTTTAACACCAGGAGACGGAGAGGAACCCGAGGAACCGGCAGTCCCAGCGAGCGTGGTGAAGAGGTGCGGCCTTTCTGCTGGAACAGAGGGTTTAAGTTATTTTGGGTCAGTGCCTTTGCTCTTCTAAACCACAAGTTTCCAAAACCTTGAGCCAATGTACCAAGCTATTAATCTGAGAATATAACAAACTGAATTTAAATTTTTAGGATGTATTTTCTAGTGGACATCACCGAGCCTCTCTCGTGGACTTTCCATCTTCTCCCGCGTGGCTACTGCTCCCTTTCCTTGATTTGATCTGTGATTCTTAGAGGGTTTTGACGCTTTCTTTCACCTCTTATCTCATCTTATCTATGCCCTATAAAACATTTCTTTTATACATCTCCTGCCTGTGTCCTCTCCTTGTCCCCCCTCTGTATCACGGTGGCACCATACACCCCAGTGTGTACCAGAGACATCCTTAGGCCTGTGTGGCCCCAGCCCACCCTGGGCAGTCCCTGCTGCTATGCAGAGGCCACGTCTACTTTCAATCATTGGTTCTATTCCACTGATCACAGATAATTGGTCCCAGCTGGGCTAATCACACTCTTTCCCTAGGACTCATGAAAAGAATCAGTGGTGGAGAATGTTCGGTCAGGGCTGTGGGCAGCCACACTCTTTCCTACGTTTACCCCAGGAGAGAGGAAGGGGGAAATAAACAGGCGAGGTCTGGCAGTGATCCCCTGCCTAGTTGTTATTGCCCTCTAGCCTTCTTGCATTCCAATCCATTGGTTACCTTACGGTGAACTACTTTTTTTTAATTTTCTCAATAATTTCCAGAGTCCTAACTAAGCTCTTGTGGGAATCTCCTAATTCTTATCCTTGCTTCCTGTCTTCTCCTAGTCCTGCCCATCCTGACTGCTACCACAGGGGAAGCAAAACTTCATGGTGATTCTCTTAGAGCTTTTCATTCAGGCCAGAGAACCAAGTTGACCTGACAGAGATCATCTGGGGGAAAAGCGTACACTGGAAGGTCTCACTCAGTGCCTGTACTGTGCCGCCTGCGGAAACCTTCTGCTCCCCATGGTCCTCCACCAGGCAAGGCCACTGTCCTGGGCGCTGGCCCCGCAGCTCACTGGAGTGACGTGCGGTGCAGACTCTGCACCCTCTTGCTTCAGGGTGTAGACCTCCTGGCGAATGCCTTCACCATTACAGTGGGACCAAAGGGAAGAGCAGTGATCACTGAACAGAGCTGGGGAGTCCCACAGTGACTAAAGGTGGTGCGGCCATCGCAAAGCCAATTGATTTAAAGGGCAAATACAAAAATACTGGGACTAAACTTGTTCAAGATGTTGCCAAAAACACAGACAAAAAGGCGGGGGATGGCACCATCACTGCAACAGTCCTGGCGTGCTCCATTGCTAGCGGAGGCTTTGAGATCAGAAAAGGTGCAAACCCCATGGAAATGGGAGAGGGTGGTGCTGGCTGTTGATGCTCTGATGGCTGAACTTAAGAAACAGTGCACACCTGTGATAGCCCCTGAAGAGACTGCTCAGGTTGCTACCATGTCTCCAAACAGAGACAAAGAAATTGACAACATCCTATCTGACGCCATGAAGGAGGTTGGCCAGAAGGAGGTCATCACAGTAAGGGATGAAAAAACCCTGAACTGGAAATTATTGAAGGCATAATTGAGGATATAGTTCTCCATATTTTATTAATACAGAAGTGTGAATTCCAAGATGCCTATGGTCTACTGAGTGAGAAGATCTCTAGCATCCAGGCCACTGCACCCACCCTTGAAATCAGAGTGCTCATGGGAAGCCCTTGGTCGTAATTGCCAAGGATGTTGCTCACAGTTTAAACCTCACCCTGGTTTAAACAGGCTGAGGTTGTCTTCAGGTTGTTGCAGTCAAAGCTCCAGGTTTGGTGACAGCAGGAAGAAGCAGCTGAGAGACGTGGCTGTGGAAACTGAAGGAAAGGCTGGCGAAGCTTCCAGATACAGTGGCTGGGGGCTGGGGATTTAGCTCAGCGGGCATAAGCGCCTGCCTTGCAAGCAGGCAGTCGTGAGTTCCATCCCCGGTACCGATAAAAAGGAAAAAGACAAAATAAATAAATAAATAAAATTTAGGCAGATACAGTGGCTGTGCTGAAGTTGGTGGGACAAGTGATGTCCAGGTGAATGAAAAGCAAGGCAGGGTCGCAGATGCCCTCAGTGCGACCAGGGCAGCTGTGGAAGAAGGCATGGTGCTGGGGGAGGGGGATGCCCTGCTTTGGGGCATTCCCACCCTGAATGCCTTAACTTCTGCTAACAAAGATCAAAAAATTGGTAGAGAAATTTTTTTAAAAACCCCCTGATCATCCCTGCAATGACCACTGTGAAGGATGTGGGTGTGGAAGGGTTTTTGACAGCTGAGAAAATCCCACAGAGCTGGTCCACAGTTGTCTAGGATGCTGTCCTCAGAGACTTTGTAAATATGGTAGAAAACAGTCACTGATCCAATGAAGGTCATGAGAGCCGCTCTGCTGGATGCTGCAGGGGAGGCTTCTCTGTTACCAATGGCAGAAGTTGTGGTCACAGAAATCCCTAAGGAGGAGGAGGACCCTGCCATGGGTGCCATGGGTGGGATGGGTGGCAGGCTGGGCAGTGGCATGTCCCAGCCTAGAATAGCACTTGGCCCTGGCTCATGAACTGTGACAGGGAGCACACACAGGGTCCTCCCCAGCAACTGCAGGGAGCTCAGGTGAAGGAAACGTAGGTAAGCTGGCTGAGGTAAGGAAGCACATGCTCACCATTGCTGATTTCAGTTCCAACACATAGAATGGTTTGCTGCTGCACTGTACTCACCAACGGATAATTTATTTTGTGTTTTTTGAATCCAAAAACATTTGTACATTCCTGAAACTGGGTGCCAGAGCCACAGACCAGCGGAGTGCCTTCAACTTAAATCCCAGACGCATTTCTACCACTATTCTGTTAGGATTCTAGCGCTTGCTGCCACAGAGAAGTTCAGAAGCAGCCCTTCCGTGCTGAGGAAAAACAGTAGTATACAAAATAGGGAAGATCCAGTATGTGACGATCTCTGTGTAACAAAATCTGTTTAAAGTTAAAAAGAAAAGGCAGCATACACATGTGTTTAGTACAGGTTTGATGTAGCCTAGAGCATTTATAAAGAAACAAAGACCCAAAGTCAGTTAGAGTTGGACATTTATACAGTGAATGGAACAAAAAGTCATAAACTGTGGAACAATCACAAGACAAGTGGCTTGGAGAAGAGCAATTATGTGGGTGAAGAAGTGACTGGAAAGATAAGAGCCTAGGGAAGAACTATTTGCACAGATTCCCTTCGACCTTGACTTCCTGTCCTTGAGGATGATGATGATGATCTCTTGGTGCTGGGCAGGGAATTCCACCTTCGGCCTCCATGGTACGGAAGGAAGATTCCAGCGGTTTTCTCGCATCTGCTGTCTTTCAATTGCTTCCCTCCCACCAGTACTCAATAGGCCCCCGAGTGGCATATTTTGGGGTGTGATGTTACATCCTTCAGGACTAAAATGCAAGTAGAGTTCAGTAGATAAGCATTTTTAATTTTCAGATTAAGGAATTAAGACTTTCCCAATAATCAAAGCAAACCAAAGGTTGTTGAGGAATAAATAGCGTAGTAAGTAGTTAACACTTTTAGTTATCAGTGGTGGACAGCGGACTGCATCCGTGTAACACGACAACGGGCCACATGTCCTTTGGCCAGAGACTGACCATTCCTGCTGGGCTCTGAATCTTCAACCAGCGTCTGAAACCACAGCAAACACCGGGCAACACTGCCACCTTCTGGGTATTTGAGAACTGGGTGATTTCAACTACTGCTCAATCTCAGCATTAGAAGCTGTAATGAAGAGACACAACAGAAAGATCTAAACAAAACTATAAAGGGGTATAAACAAATTTCAACTGACTTAATGATAGTTTTATCCTTTGACTCATAAGGCTGTTATTAAGTTGTAAGTTACACTTGAACTCTGGCAAGGCTACAATTTAGGAATTGTTGTTCTTTTTAAATCCTATTTTTATTCTTTGTGTGCCGTCAAATCACCAGGACTGAATCAAAAATTATAAATGAAATGTGCTTTGCTGTAGGAGAGGACCAGAAGATCCCGCAATTCTACGTTCGAACTGTGTACACATGTAGCTAATTTAAAGGAATCTTAAATTGATTTAATTAAATTAACTTAAATCTTAATTTAAAGGAAAAGGCATTTATTTCACTCTTGCTCTGGGGAAAGGGTCCCCTTTTCCTTGGTTAGCCTAGAACAGATAATCTAAGGCTGACAAGCAGTAAAATGATGTTTGCATGAAGCTGTTATTATTTTATCAGGAAGAGAGAAAAAACAGGAAAGGTATATGAGAAAAGCAAGTAATTCTCATAACTCAAAAACTAAAACACTGACTGTAAAATACTCCAACTGCAACTATGGAAAAATGCAGCCTTGGAGCGGGGCCAGGGGTCTAATCGTGAATCTGCTGACAGAGTCTTTGTTGTCTGTCACGTCAGGGTGAATTCCAGGCAGTGCAAGCATCTGTGCTTCCTCTGTGGTACCCCGAAGTCTCTTTCTGTGCGAGGTCAGGAGGCACAGTCTGCTCCCAGAAAGGGAATCCTATTCCTCATCAAACACTTGCACAGTTTTTACAGGAGATTGGAAATGGTTCTTCACTTTGCCCTGCAGGACAATCACCAGCCCAGATGGAACCTGGTTCTCATGGGCTGGAGGGTACCTCTCCTTCCGGTACCTCGTCTCTGTCTTCTTCTCCTCCTCATCTCTGCTTTCATCCTCTCCAGCATTTTACTCCTTTCTCACCCCTGTGGGTTTTGGTTCATTCCCTGGGTCAATCTGGAGCAGAGGGGAACAGAGACAAGAATTCACGTTCCTCCAATGTGGCCCTAAAGAGAAAAAGTCCAGCTTCCCAAGCTTGTCCCTCTCTACAGCTCTTGTTCTGTGTTCTAATACAGATAAAAGCAATAACTTGTGTCCCTGTAAGTAAAATTTTACAGCCGCCTGTTCCCTTAACATCCTGATATGCCCAAGCAAGGCCACCAAGATCCAAAACCCTCACAGCTTGACAAATGACCTTTGTTCTCCTTCTGCTCACCCACAAGTCCTGGCCAAAGAGCAACCCCCTGGACCAAATATGTAAATGCTGGGGCCTGACCTTTGTCCATCACTGAGCCATTTTGGACACGATAAGGCTGAGCTGAGCTTGTGCACACCTAAACCCTTGACATAAAATCCTCCTGCTTCCCTGCTGGTCTCTCTGAGCTCTTGAATTCTGCAACAACACAGGGAGAAACAAAGAACAGTGGTCCTCTGAGGCCTGTCGTCAGAGTAGAACCCTGAAAAGACCAACAAGATCTTCCTTGCTGGCAGTCACCATCTTCAAGCACACCAATGAGTTCTTTTCCTGCCTATGTAAATGGGCTCCCAAGGAGCAGAGGCAGGATGGCACCCCAGGAGTGGCAGGATTGGAGCCCAGGAGAGGAAGAAGCTGAGACCTGGAGTTCTTTTGGGGTGGGTGCAAATGTGGACCCAACAACAACATCAAGGAAGACAATGACTCTGCCTCCACTCTCTCCTCAGGCTGGCTTCTTCCCCTCGGGAGCATCCAGCGGGCCTCTAGACCTGTAATTTTTTTTTTTTATTTTAAAGAGATTAAGACAAAAGAGGACATAACAAAGCAGATCAGATCAGAACAATGCAAACCACACAGCATTTCACCACAAGACAACCCATAATTAACAGTAACTACCATAGTGTCTCTTTCTTTGAAATAGTTGAGCATAGCTTCATATACAATAGTATCAAGCAAAACAAAACAGTATAAAACCATTCAAGAAAATGAAAGCATTATAGGGCTTTCAGAACCAAATTTGTATAGGGAGGTTTTATTTCAAAAGGATGGAAGCTTTCCCCATCCTATCTCACAGGGCCTCTGAGCAAACACCACATTTGTATTCAGTTGCTGAAAATAATAGTCATGGTCTGCACCAAAAAGGGAAAGCCAAGCCTTCTGATCAGGAACCCTGCAGTCCAGAGAGACTTTGCAGCTGTAATTTCTTCTGTGTGTTCCGCTGTGGTGCGTGGACAGAGGGAAACAAACCATCCGTGAGTTTAAGTCAGATTTATTTTAATGGCGAGGCAGTTGCTGATAGGGCGCCTAGGAGAGTTAAAGTGAGGTACAGGTACAGAAAAGCACAACACTCTCATATTTGTTGTCTAACGATGATTGTGTCTTAAGTTGTGCCTTAAGTCACATGTGGGAGATGAGAGCTATGTGCACCAGATTCCAAAACATTGGTCCTATTAACTCTTTGGCAGAGAAAGTGAGAAAGTCTGTGTAACAGAGATAAAAACTCAGCCCATCACACAACGTAGGAATACAGTTTGGTTTTTTTCCCCCTTCAAAATTAGACCCACAGCAGGAACTAAGCATATCCCAAATGTTCTAGAATGAACTATCACCTCATAGCAGAAGTTTTCCATGCTGGTAGCCCTACAGAATTCTAAGCTCACAGGACTTAATAAACTACCAAAGTCAAAGTTCAATCTCAGACCAATTAAATCAGAGTTTCAAAGTGGTAACTGGGTACTGCATGCCTGTAATACTAGCACTCAAGAGGCTGAGGCAGGAGGATCACAATGAGTTCAAGGTCAGTTTGAATTTATACAGTGACACTTTGAGTCAAGACAAAACAAAACAAAATGAAACAAAACAAAGTGGAAACCAGGGAAATAACATTTTAAACATTTCCTTGGGTAATGTGTAGCCTGTGCTGAAAATGAGACACACTTTGGGGCAATAGAAGCAGATTTTTCATTCTCATTTTCTTTTCATCTACATTAATTCATAGCAGCAAAATTTGCTAGCTATACTTGAACAATTGTCTCAATTTGAATTTTGAATAAATAATTTTAATCCTTGATGGAATAATATACAATTGATCCTAGAAGTTTCATGAAATGATGTAATTTTTGTATATTCCTATAGAATAATTTACATGCTGGGAAAATCTCTTTATTAACCATATTAGCAAATGCTAAGTATTTCACTGATTTTAACTGGATCCTTTTGTGCAATTAATTTTCTAGGCCGTATTGGTAATTCATGGTCTAATTTCACGTAGGCAATACTAAAGGCTACTGAGTATGCCTGAAGGTATTATAGGACTACAATCAAAGAATGTTATGGTTGGTGCATTGTGTCAACCTGAGCAATTTAGAAGTTTAACAGAGAGACTCCTTAGGGAGTCAGGGTTCTTACTTTGTAAATATCCTCACCTGCGTAGGAGGGGAGGCAAATCTTGTGAGGGCTACACCCAACCTGAAAGGGTGCAGGGGGTGGCTTGTGTACAATATGAGAGAGAAAAAGAGGCTTGTTCCCCCCTTTTGTTCTGGCTGTTGCCTTGAACTCTTGCATCTCTGCTGTGCTACCCTGCCTCGGAACCAGCTGATTATGAATTGAAACCTCCACAAACTGTAAGCTAAATAAACCTTTCCTTGCTTTGCTTCAGGCGTCAGGTATTTCATATAAGCAACAAGAGAAAAGTAACCAAGACAAAGAGCCTACTTTCTTCTATTATGAAATAAGGAAAATTTATTCATTAGTTGAACTGAGAAATCCAAAATACTATACAATTAAAAATTATATTCACACACTGTCTGAGGATCTGTATATGTGGATTTATTGGTGAGCACATAGATAGAGCTACTTAGAAGGGTATCCCTAGTCCCATGTATTAAATAAGACTGACACTGGATTTTCTCTCATGAAACAATGGAGAAGGGGGTGCCTTTTGGTACAAGGAGATTCTCTTCATGGTTGTCAATTCCATGCAAAGGGAGGAGAGGAAGGGCAAGTTCATGTCTATTCACTGTCATCAGAGAAACAGAGCCCTGTGCACCCACCCAGCTGTACAGAAGATGGGAAATGCAATCTGCATCTGGAAGCCAGGTGTCCAGCTGAAACCAAATGCTTCCCCACCCTCTGTGAGAGCCCACACTGTCCCTTGGGTGCTGATGTTGGGCCTCCATCTACACTGATATGGGTCACACCTACCCATAGAAGTAGAATTGGTCAGCCTCTTGGGATTAACTCTGCTCCTCTTTCTGACATGAAAATGTCTCTTCTCTTTCTCAGTGGAACTTTTCCAGTCTTTTTGCTCACACAGCACTTGAACCTTGTTCTTATATATGATCTACACATCCTTATGTGTTTGGGTGGGACATACAATGTGCCTTGTGATAAAGAAGCCAAAAATGCAAGATACACTCTCTATGTTTCCTTGCAACTAGAGCCTAGATACTTAGTATAAGCTCTGCTTTAAATTCAGAATTGAGAGCTGGCTGTACAATGAAGCTGGGTTCTTGGAGAGCCCTGGCAGCAGTGAGAGGTGATCAGTTTCCTAGGGGAGCTGGCTTTACCTGTGTGATTGACAGCATCTGGAGTTATTGCCAGAGGGTCATTAGTTCCAGCCATGTATTGAGTGCTGAATAAGAGTGCCATTAAATTCCAGGCTGAAGTTGCTGCACATTAAGCCATGTTTTTTTAAAGGCTTCAGCACAAACTCATTTTTTAGGAAACCAGTTCACTACAGTTTCGCTAACATCATCGTGGAATTTTTTAAACCTTCAGCAGCAATCTTGGCGCTCTGATATATGTCTTTCTGGGGAAATTTTGGCAGAAGTAAGAAAAATTTATTCCTCCACTGAATATGATTAACTCAGAATAATGCCATTAGGAACACAAGTTGTCAGAGATGCTTTGAGGGTTTTTAGGCATGGAGAGTAAGGAGACAATACAGCATTTGCCTGACTTACATTTTGAGACGGGAAGGGCCTACTTGTCAATGCTGCTCCTGTGCTTAAAATTTTCAGGGGCTCAGCACTGAAGCGAAGTGGAATCCAGTCTCAGCCACTTCTATAAGTTTGAACAAGCATGATTAACTTATTTTTTTCTGTATATTTCCTCTCTTTATTTTTTTACAAATATATTTAAAAGTCATGAAGAGTTTGTAATATCGATCTTAAAGATATTTGTGCTGTGTATAATATATAACGTGTGAGAAGCTAGCATTCAGCAAAACAAACACCATCCCTCTCACTCCAGCATTGAGAGCCTTCACATGGGGTCCCAACCCACATTTTTGGTCTCTCTTCTTACCATTCTTCTCCTCTTTCCTCTCTTCCAATGGTTCCATATTTTTAAAATCAGAAATTAACATGACATAAACAACCCTATAGTTCCTTCCATGTTCCTGCAGCCTAGAATGTGTTGGCCCCACGCCCCGCTCTGATCTATCTCACTTTCCCCACACCTCTCCACACCCTCACAGGCTGCTGACTTCCCTCCAGGGAGAAATGCAGCACCGGTCATATCACTGCCCTGGCCATCTAGCACAGGGGCTACCTTTTGTCTCTCTTACAGGTGACATATAGGTCAGATTTCATTCATTCTCATGTTTGCCCATTGCCTGGCTCGTAAGATGTGCTCTATGAATATTTGGATTAATCACTGAGTAAGCAACATGAGTTAAGAAACCACCATTTGTATTTATTTGGGACCAACAAAGAAGTAGCCACTGCTCTGGGAATAGTAAAGACTGTCACCTAAAACTGACAATGCCATGAAGATCTACACAAATATGGAAACTCATCTGGAGGAAATGGAATGACCGCCTGGCAGGGAGAGTCTACAGAAACCAATCTGACACTACCCGGCTTTGAAAGAATGTAAAGAAGGGTGGGTTCCCTCTAGCAAGTTTAGAAAAATAAAGGCCCCTGAATGCAATCAAGGCGCTGTCAGATCATTTCAGAGCACTTTCGGGGGAGGGTGCTGGGCTCCGCCGTGTCTGCACCCTCTCTAAGGTTTCTTGGGGAGCTTCATAGCTGTGTCATTTTGTTTCAGCCTGGTGGTATTTAGCACCAAGTTGGTTTCCTCTGTTCCATTATGCTTCCCACATAGCCTTTCACTCTTGTTCTTTCCTGTTATGATTAAAAATTCGTTACCAATTACAACATCTTCCCAAATGGAACTGTAAAGACTCCGATGAGGAACTACAGCAAGAAATTTCTGAATATTTAAAGCTGAAGACCAAGTTCAGCCGGCTTGCCTTTAAGTCACATTTCTAGACCACTTTTGTTTGCAAGGTGCACCAGTGTCCATACCTGGTGCATTAAAAGGGTTGACAGAATTTAAAAGAAAATCCAACCTCCTACCTCTGACTTACAGAACTTCTGTCATGAGCATTGCTGAGATATTCTTATTGTTCTCTTTCAAAAGTTGTGAGTTAACGTGCATAAGGAGTTATAAGACTTAGAAACAATGGCTGACAGCACACATGAGCTCATGAGTCTGGAGTCATTAGATTTTGGTTGTAATGATCAGAGACTCATCCAGGTGACCTCAGCATGGGCGGGTGTGTTGTGAAGACACTATGGCACTTAAGAGGAAGAAACATCACAGGTATCTTGAAGGCCTGGTTGGCAATAGGAAGGTAAAGGTCCAAGCATTGGGCAGGAAGATTATCACTTTGCCCCTCAGGTTCTGGAAGGCAGATAATCCAGTCTGTGCTTCACACAATGGGGTGGAGCCCTCTCTCCTTTTATGCCTTTCTGTACATTCTTTCCTTTTCTTGTTCTAACCTGTTGGCCTCTCTTTCCCTAAATGTCTACATTTCCAGGAAGGCACAGTCAGATTGGACTTCCAGCCATCATGGCTCACATTCAGACAGAGCCTTGGCAACCTGCCTCCCTGGTCCCTGCTGACCCGGCCACGCCGACAGCCCTGGGTCTGGGTTGGTCCCAGCCACTCTCCTGTTGTGAGATGGGACATCTGTGTCATTAGGATGTAGTCGCCTGTGCCTCAAGAGATCCAAACAAGGACAGTTTGCCTCACAAACGAGATGTGAGCTGGTAGAAACCTACAGGTTAGTGGAACCAGGTAAATAACGTGAAGAACCATGGAATCCAAATGTAGGTACATGGATGGGCTTGGTCAGAACCTCCTGAGAGCCTTCTGAAAATACAGACTTCTGCGTCTCACACCAGATTTGCTAAATTAAAATCCCAGAGGGAAAGGCTACACACACACACACACACACACACACACACACACTCATACACACTGTTTAAAAATCTCAGGTAAACAGAGCTCTAACCTCATGAGGAAGCAGACAGGCAGGTGAGGAATGCAAAGCGTCAGATTAACTCAGTAAAAATGTAGGGGAACTCCAATGTGCCCTCGTAAAAAAGGAAAAGCACATTGGTATAAAAAAATGATGAAGTGAAATAGACTTCTTCATGGAATTAAAAATGTGAGGAATATGTTTTCCTGTAGCTTCTAGGATACACACAAGTGAACCCAAGATTGGCAAACACCAACGTCAAATTCAAATATCACAAATTGTTGGCATACTTCATTTTTTCTCACTTATAACAGGTATATTTAGTGAAATATCACAACTAACACACAAAATAAATTTTTCAAAATGCTGAGTTACAAATAACATTTCCACAAAATGATTTATGGATCCTTTTCCTTTTGATGGGCAAAAGCTAATGAACTATTTGATAATGTTTTAAAGAAAGAGTTACCTATCATGAGTGTAGCCTAATAATACCACCAAAACAAATAAGCACACATTTCTTCTGGATATTATTCTTTATTACAAAACAAATATTTTATGTTGAGGTAACATTTCAAATGGTATTTAATAAAATTCATTGGTTCTTATATACAGAACTTTGCAACAAGTGAAGAGAGACCAGAGAACATTTTCCTGGCATTGCACATAAACCAATTTTAGAAAACATGGTGCTAATATTTCTGTAAGTAAAGGAGAATTTCTTTCTCTGCTGTCTCCTCCCCAGTCCTCTTACCATCACCAATGAGGCTGCTGTCATGGGAGCTCCACAAAAAAGTAACACTAAGTAAGATACATTAATTGGAAAAAAAGTGTTTTGTTTATCCAAAACACCTCATTGTGCCAATTCAAGTGCCATTAAAGTAAGTATTTCATCATGTGAGAGAGCCTACTGTTTATCTCCAGAGTAGATAGAATTTTCCTGCCTTCAAAGGAGAAATGCTCCTCCATCCTCCAGTTCCAGCCGTTTCTCCACCGTGTCCCACTAACTCTGGGGAAAGTTGGTCACCTCTTTCTGTCCTCCCACATGCTTCATTCCTGTCTTCCCCTTGGCCTTCACCACATGGATTGTAATGATTCCTGCTGTCCTCTATGCCGCTCTTTAACTCTGTGTCACTCTAGAACCTCCTCAGCAGCAAGAAGTGAGTTTAAAGCTTTGCTGTGTCCCTAGCACCTTGTACCATGCCTGGTGTACCCCAGAACTCCAGCAACCATCTGTCGGGTTCATGAGCTCAGAGCTCTTTCAGCAGCAGAGCAGTGAGGCACCTCTCTCCCTGCTTCCAAACTCATAGAATATACCCTGGTATACGCCCCCCCCCCACATTATTTGAACTTCTACAGAACGGTGCCGCTCTCGGAACCCTGCGGTATCCAGCAATTCCTTTCAGAAAGTAATAACTGGTCTTTCAGATCAAAATGTCAATAAATTACAGTTATGTTAATTTCCCTGTCCTCAAGCCCAGGACCCCTTTCTGTGAGAGCATGTCTTAGGGCAGCAGACGCTAGTAGCCATCCTGGCAGTCATTGTCATCTTGGTCCCCAATGGGCTTGTTGTGGTACAAGTCCACCGTCAGTTTCCTGCTCTCAGCCTCCATGTTTTTGGGCAGCCAGTCCTCCTCGCTGCTGGAGGTGCTCTCCGTGGAGTTGCTGTCCTCTTTTGACCAGCTGGCATCCTGAGAATTGCTGTCGGTGTCTTCCCTGGATGAGCTCTCCTGGCTCTGACTCTCTGTGGATGTGCTCCAGGACTGCAGGTCCTCCTGGCTAGAGCTATGGTCATCCTCAGAGGACTCCTGACTTTCCTCTGAGAGCCTGAGGCTCTCGTTGGACTCACTGTCAGCTTGCTGCTCTCTGGATTCGCTCTCGGAGCTGGAAAAGGTATTCAAGCTGTCCTCCTCACTGGAATCACTGTCTGGCTGGCTGGTGGCATCTGGGTTGTCACCCCTGGACTCAGCGGCCATCACCTCCTCCTGGGACTCACTGCTACTCTCCTGGGATGGGGTGTCCACCTCCTGGCTGGACTCACTGCTGGTGTCCTGCTCATCCTCATCCTCATGGGACTGACTCTCACTGGTGTCCTCTTGAGAGTCACTCTTGCTGTCTTCCTGGCCTGGGCTGTCCTCTTGGGAGTCAGTGCTGTCTGTGAGGTCACTCCTGAGGTCTTCAACCGTGTTGCTATCCTCCAGATCATCTCTGTCGTCTTCCTCAGAAATGCGAGATTTCCTGAAAAACTTCCTACTGGGAGACCCCACTGACTGTTTGTCACCTGAGTCCTGAGTGCCCTCCTGCTTAAGGACCCCTTGTGATTCCTTGGATTTGACACTGGTACTGTCCATTCTGGAGCTGCCTCCCTCCCTCCTGGTGCTGTCTGGATCATCATTCTGCATTCCGTTGTCATGAAACTCCAAGCCAGTCCCATGGCTGCTGTCCCCCTCACTGTCACCTCCCTCCCAGTGCTCTTCACTCTTACTGTCTACCCCATCTTCACCATCAAGTTCCCTGCTATCGCTGGCCAGATGTTCAGTGCTGTCCTCTCGGGAGGCACTGTCTTCTCTGGACTGTGTGGTATCAGCAGAATCCTCCCCACTGTCCAGTCTGGAGATGCCACCTTCTCGATCCTTTCTGGGCCCCAGACTATTGTCCTCATCACCAAAGGTGTCATCTCCACTGTCGTCCTCATCATCTTCCTTATCATCTCCTTCTCTCCCTGCGCTCCTAGCCAGACCACCAGCTGGTCTAGACACGTAGTGGTCATCATCAGAGGTCAAGTCTTCCGCAGTCTCCGGGCTGTCACTGAGGTCTTCATTTGCCTGGAGTTTGGGATACACAGACAGGGTCAGTGCCCCTGGGGCTGATATTCTGGGAGTCATCTAGGGCTTTCCCAGGCTCTTTCTGCTTACTCTTCCTGATTCCCACCTCTAACCCAGTCAGTGGTTCTGCTCAGTAACATCTCTGCCAGAGTTCTGCAGGAAGGGGGAGCAGTGAGGGGCCCACCAGCCACTCCCTCCTGATCACACTGAGGAACTGCTACCTCCCCTGAAGACTTGGGGAAGAGCAAGGCCACCCTACAGTGTCTTCACAGCAGAGCGACCCCCCATTCCGTGTTTGGAAATGTCTACACTGACAAATCTTTAGTAAACAGGGGTAAATGAGCTTCATCTTCCAGCTCAGGCTCTGCATAGAATGCAACGTGGACCAAGAAAACTTCAAAGAGAAACCACATCCTGAAATCCTTGGCGCCCCCACAGGGTACAGATTGGTCAAAGGGGTAGCACCATGTAGGGGAGGGTCTCAGGGGTAGAGCATGGCTCAGCATGCAGGAGGCCCTAGTTTTAATTTATAGCCCATGTTAAAAAAAACCTAAGAAAATAATGACATACAGTATAGTCTTCTTACAAAAAATGTTCTAATATTTTTTTTGTAACAGCATAAGCTAGCTAGGTCTGCCATCCTCACACCAGATCCACCAAAGGAGCTATTTTAAAGAGATACTGAGGGTTTCCATCCTGCTCCTCTCCTCTCCAATGGTATTCTCAACCTGGAGGTGCACCCCAGGGCCAGCAGGCACCTCACATTGGCAGAATAGTCCTTCTGAGGGCTGGGGATGTAGCTTAGTGATAGAGCACTTGCCTGTTATATGCCCCAGCATTGCAAGAAAACAATAGAAAAGTATAGTTTTCTTGTCTGCACTGAACTGATCTAGTTCTAAAATTATCATTTGAGGTAGCTCCTGAGTGAGCTGTGACTTTTCTTAGTCCATGCCATGTGTATGTGTGTGTGTGTGTGTGTGTGTGTGTGTGTGTGTGTGTGTGTGTGTGTAAGTGCATGCATGTGTACTAGGAGGACCATCAGAGGCTACAGTGACAAAAATAGTAATTTTTATTATTACCATGATAATTTTCTCATCCAATTATAAAAATAGAATGGACAGCATGTCCACATCTCAACTCTGCTCCCTCATTTCCCCTTTTTATTTTATGGGACAGTTTAGGCAACATAACCAGTGGTTAGAAAATATTATATTTAGAAATGGTGCCAGGTAATTTAATCCACCATCATTTCCTTCAATTCCTAAATAGCCAGAAAGTTAAGAAGGCTTAATTACCTGTTCCTCTGAGCTAACTTTACTTTCTTGTGATGACTCATTCCCCTGAAAGATTAAAAAAAAATGTTTATTTCCCTTTTAGTAATTCCTCAGCAGGAAAGCAAAGAATATGATATACATCAACAGCTGGAGTCTGCATGCGCTACTTTCAAAGTGGGAAAAGGTGCTGAAAAGGGTATCAAAGTCAGTTCAGGACAAAGATAAACACATAATTACCACAGATGGTGTTGGCGATGAAACCAGATGACCCTGTAAAAAAGGAAGAAAAACATGACATTTTCATAGATTATGTCACTGTAAATACAAAGAAAGACCTCAGTGCCTTTTAAATGTTTGTTTCATATTTTACATTTATCTGAGCTATAATATAGTCTTACAGTAAAATGACTAAACATTGAAGATATGAGGAAAAGCCTGAAAAGATCTCAGAATATGAAAGCTCTAAAAGATATCATCTCTCTGATATGACACAAAAATACCTGTGTACTTTCACTGAAAGTGGTTATTCTTACAACCTAGAGGAAATACAACAGACTGACACCATCAGAGCTCAGAGTCCAGATTAAAGTCTCAGGAAACTCGGTTTTGGCTTCAGTCTGTAAAGCCAGCTCAATGGAAGTTGATGTTCCGGGAAACCCGTGGGGCCCAGAGAAGCCAGAAGTGTCCCTTTGTCCATGTGAAGGTTGCAATTCACGCCACCTGTCAGTTTCTTACTCATAAATTAAGAAAAACAGATGCCATTATGTGCCACAGGCAAGACTGCCAGAAGAACCAATTAAATTCTATAACATATTTGAGCACCATTCGATGTGATGAGAACAAAGTAGACCATCTATTTCTAGGATATCTGCTTTATAAAATTCAACAGACAAAGCAGGATTAAGAGAGCCGTGAAACCTTTCCTGAATCACCGAACAGCATCAATAGTAAACACAAACACTAACTCCGAATTTTAACTACATAGTTACAGCTCTGATTTATTCACTTCCCTTACTCTCCCAAGAACTGTGCCCTTTCCCTGCAACCCACTACGTCCTCTCCCCTCGCCCTGGAGTGGAGCAAGGTCCTGGATGTGACCCAGGCACAGAGCGGAGCAGGGGAGCTGCCACCAACCTTCCTTCCACAAGCTGCTCAGCAGCAAGGGCTCCGGGGTCAGAAAAGGGATCTGTCATCACCTGTCATCACCTGTCTCCACCCTCATGCGGCAGGTGGCACAATGGCAGGCTGTGCTCCAGCAGCTATTCTGGCAAGAATATTCTGGAACAGGGCAAGACATTGCTTTGTTTCTTTTTTTTTTTTTTTTTTTTTTTTTTTTGTCTTTTTCTTTTTTATTGTTACCAGGGATCGAACTCATGACCACACACTTGCAAGACAGGTGCTTATGCCGCTGAGCTAAATCCCCAGCCCCAACATTGGTTTGTTTCTCATTCCAGGGTCAGACTAGGGAGACAGTGTGTCTGTGCGTCTCTGCTTAGACGGGATCATCTGTAGTAGCTGCTTTTAAATTACCCAGCCTAAGAGTCCTTCTGCTGAAAACTCATGACACATCCCGCAATGTCTCTTCTAGCCCGAGGAGGGCAGGACCCTACCCCAGACCTCTGACATTAACTAGTCACCATGAAAGGCTCGGGGTCGAGCTGTATCACATGTGCAGGAAAGCAAAATAGTGAACAAAATGCTTCAAGTTTGGCTCGAGATTTAAACTCTCACTTCAGATGCCAACCATGAGAATCCACAGACTTCTTAAGATGGAGCCTCCTACCTGAGAGCAAACGGTCAACTCAGTAAGAATGGACACTTGGCAGTCACAAGGATGAAATTCAAAGTCTGGCTCTAACACTTACTGACCATGTAACACAGACAGACTAGGGTCTGCTCTGTGCCTCAGTTTTTCATCTGCAAAATGGGAATAAAATATACCATCTAATCCATTAGGTTGTTGTGCAGATGAGAAATTTAATACATATAAAGCACTCAGGCTGTGTTATGTGAGTTCCTGAGTGCTAATAGCTATTGTGTTATCGAGGGGTCAACACTAAACAAACATTACGCCCTTCCCCAAACTCCAACATCCTCTCATATGACTTCCTTTTCTCACCTGCCAGGATCTCACTTCCTCCCTATGGGACATCACCTGTTGAAACAGAATTCAAGTCCAAATCTCTCATGGCCAGTCTCGATTCATTGACCTCCACTTTTGCACTACTATAAACATCCACTACTAGAAAAGAGCTAAAAGAAAGCATGCTTCCATGCCAAATTATACTACCATGTCGAAATTGCAGTATTTTCTTACACGAAATGAGAAACTGTAGGGTAGGCTGTAAATATGCTCCTACAGCCTATCAGGGTCCCATTTCTAAAGGACTCAGCCATGCTGCACTCATCAAATATGAAAAGGTCATATTTCCACTCACCGTCCATTCCTCAGAGCTCTCAGATGCCGTGTCCTGATACCTGGCCACCTGGAAAATTTAGCACACATGGTCAGTGCACGGGAAGGCAGCAGTTACTCCTGTGTTACACTCTTAGCAGCGGTCGTGAGTAACATGGGGCCTCGCTAAAACCCAGACTGTTAGGAGGCTGAGGCAGGACCAAGGCTTTCTGACTCTAACTGGCTCCTGATCATTGTTGACTCTGTGGCCCGGGGTGACACTCGGAGAACCCCTCCTCGTGAAGAGAAAAGTGAGAGTCGCAACTATACAAATGGCAACGGAACAGAACAAGAGTAGTTTGGGCATTTTGAAGAAAACAAGCTTCTTGAGAAAGGACCACAGTCAAGCCTCCGGTTACAAATGCTTGGGTTTACAAGCAATTTTGTTTGCAAACAAAAGCATTTGGCAAGATTGTGCTTCCTTTTGCAGACTGCACTGGGCGACAAACATGACCACAGCTGTCTCCCCCAGGCAAACCTAGACATCATCATCTTCTCCCAAATCATGAAACAAGTTAAGGTCCCGAGGTACACTGTATTTTCACAAGGCTGGAATATGCACACCCGCTTAGGTTCCCAGTCAACAAAAACTGTGTAGTTTAAACCACAGGAGGTTTCTACTGTGTGTGGGACCCTGACCTGCTACTTACTGGGAGGGCACAGGCCAGACCCCAGAGAAGCGCGAGCAGGATGACAGTCTTCATCACTGAGTGTGATGCCTCTACCTGCAGTGAAGACCACAGATGTGTTACCTCAGGTTGGAGAGATCAAAGGTTTGACTTTTAAGCTTCTTCCTGTTAAAAATTATTAAAACACCCAATTGATGAATGAATGGATAGAGAAAATGTCCCTTATCTGTGCAGCAGATTATTATTCAGCCGTAAAAAAGAACTAGGCATTGGCAGGGGTTACAAACTAGAGAAGCTTTGAAAACATTATGGTACGTGAAAGAAGCCAAGCACAAAGACTATATTCATATGAGCCCAGTCATATGCCATGTCTGAAACGTGCAAATGCACAGAGCTGCAGGGTAAGCTGGTGACCACGCAGGGCTTAGAAAGATGAGGGCTGAGTGGTGGTGAGGAGGTACAGGGTTTCTTTTAAAGGGAATGCAAATGTCCTAAACACAGTGGTGGAGGACATTGTACTTTTTCGTGATTTTACTAAATGCTATTATATTCCAAAGATGAGAAGTATGTGGAATTTAACTTGTATCTCAATAAAGCCACTTTCAAAATAAATGAAAGTAGCTTTCATTTCATTTCAAAGGTCACTGCTATGACATAAACTGGAGACTTCCACTGAGGTCCTCTATGAACACTCCCTCAGTAACACACCAAATACAGTGAGTGGGGGGAAAGGGAAGGGGCAGGGGAACTTCTGGCCATTCACTTTTATGATAGCCCCAAGCTTGGTGTGGAAGTGAAGCCTAACCAGTCTACTCCCCCCTACATGTTACACTTATTAACACCGTTACACTTATATAACACCATCGTTGATGGGCATGGGTATCTGTACACATACATACACACACAAACCGCCTTTGAATCACACTCATAACTGCAAAATAGTATCAATACAAAATTAATTGGTTTCGCACGTTTTTCTTCATGTTATGGCTGTAGAAAGCTCTCACCACGTACTGTAACACATGTAGTCATAAATTATACACGACTTTGCTAAATTCTCCTAAGTGTCATTCACACCCCTGAAGGATCAAGGGAAAATTAGAGATTTGGGATACACTTGTGAATCATGCGGAAAGAAACACTCCAAATCAAACTTCAGTTTGTTTGTTTTTCTGGAAGGTTTTTCTTCATTTCACACTTCAAGAACTGGTGGTTTCAACACAATTTGTTCTGTATCTAAATGTAGACCTAGTGACGCTAATTTGAAAGTTATCAAAGTGACTTAAAAGACAACCATCTGCCCTACATCCTGGAGTCTTTATTAGTGATCTAGTGTAATTGTCCAATGGATTTCCATATATTTTACAAAATATTCTTCAAATGCATTTCAAGCTTTACATTTGCTGACTTCTTTAAATATTAAATGTATGCTCCTAATGATGAAATTTAAGCCAAAGTTTCTCTGTCCTGGCTGTACATTAGTATTAGCTTCACCTGGAAAAAAAAATTTTAAAATACCAATGCACAAATTTCACCCCAGAATAATAAATTAATTTACTGAGAATAGGAATATGTGTGATTTTAAAATGCTTCATGTTATTTTAATGTTTGATCTAAGAAGTAGGAAAATGTTGCTGAATGTGGTGAATAATATCTGGAACACTGGGCCCAGAAAGTCATCTAATCTAATCTCAGTTTTCTCATTTATTCAAGAAAATAATAAAAAAAAACTGAAGACAAAGGAACTAAAAAGTTTTCTCACATCTACCTTCCTGCAGCTTAAATGGCCAAACATAACCTCTTACCCCATAAACACTGTTTTTTCCCAGTGCAGCTCCATTTCCTTCTATCACTTTCTGTATTCCAAATGAACATGCTGCATATCGACCTTTATGCTTTAATATTATTTTAATTTTTTTAATCCTTTGCCTATTATCAACTAAGAAGAACATACAAGGGGCTGAGGATTTAGCTCAGCGGCATAAGCGCCTGCCTTGTAAGTGTGTGATTGTGAGTTCGATCCCTGGTACCAATAAAAAAGAAAAAGACAAAAAAAAAAAAAAAAAAAGAAGAAGAAGAAGAAGAGCATACAAAAATGCTGAGCTTCAAATTCAAAGGATATTACTTCTTTTATTCTCATTAAACATACTTTAAGTTCTTGGAAGCATTCTTAAAGGAGGTAAAATTTTCCCAAATATGATGTACCCAAAGTAACTCCTTGGGGATAGGTTCAGCGCCTACAGCCCAAGTGAGAGTTAGGCAGCTCACCGTCATAACTGTTCAAGTGAAATTTCAGTGGAATGATGGTCTCGTGGTGCTTTGACGACTAGCAAAGATTCAGATCAAAGACAGCTGAATTGTCTTGTACTTTCTTTAGCTCTTCTGTTATCTAACAAATTAAAACCAAGGGCATGCCACTGTAAATTACTCTACTCCAATGGCTGTTGTGATTTTTTGCTAGGGAACTGCATGCTTCCAATTTTCAAGTCTCTCAGACATGGAATATTGTGACCCATGGGAGATGCACCAGCTTGCTCAGGCTCCTCACAATGCCATTTAACACCCTAACCTAAACCAATAATTTCCCCAGGTAGAAGTTTGGTAAACAAAAATGAGACATATCCTACAGGCTGAAGAGGGCTGATATTACTTCCAAAAGAATATAATCTCCTCTTAAGCATTAGATAAAACCATATTTTTAAACCCTATGTTAGGTTTCCAATCAGTATTTTTATAAAAATAAAGACACTCTTGTGAAGTGTATTTCCCAGTGAGAGCACCAGACTTTTCTAAACTGTTTAGCTACTGTGTTAAAGAGAATAGAAGCAGAGATGCACTGGTCTTATTCTGAATAATAAATTAACGAATAAGCTACAAGCTTGAAAAATGAGGTGTCCACAATCCCAGCTCTTCTTTGTTGACTGATCAGTGTCATCTACATGCTGTCGCTCTCTGAGAGGAGGAGGGGACAGAAATCAACAACCCTAACTTCAGTTGCACCTGCTGGAAACGTGGTGCATTGGAAATGTTCACCTTTTCTCAGTTGCTTTCCCAGAGTAGAAAAGATTCAAATGGATCTGAAGCAAGGAATTGTGGTTCGAGTCTTAGGTATAGACCAAACTTCTTCAGGTGCCCAAGTGAGGAAATGTTTTCTGGAATTCCTCAAAGATAAGATTTACCTGTAAAGTATTGAGATTTTCTCTTGTGTAAACTGAAATAGACGAGATAAACCAAGGGAAGAAAATCAAAGTTTGAAAAATCCTAGGCTCTCTCTTTTACCTTTGGAAAATATCTTGGTATTTTAATTTTCTTGTTTTTGTTTCAATATTATTATCCTCACATATACTAGTGAATAATATATTCATTTACTAGCAGCTAACAAATATTTTCAGAGAACAGTGAATATGCCAGCTCCTGGTCTAAGTGCTATTCGAGCTGAACAGAAAGTAATAGTAATAATAATGATCAATGGCCAATAAAAATGATAATAAGCCAGCATCCCAAAAGCAGATTTGTCAGCAACTCGATTAACCAAAATCTGCTAGAATTTGTTTCATTATTATTCTTTGAAAATAAAGTGGGATTTGACCAAGATGTGAAGGTTATCAGCAATTCAAAGACCCTAAGTAATGAGATTCTGTTTTTTTTCTATTGTTACTGTCTTGAGGTTGATCACAATCAATCCAATATTACATGCCTCAGCCACAGTGAAATGACTCCCAGATGTCCCAAATACAGACAGGGAAGAGCTCAAAGCATCTGAAGCACATTGATCCACCTCAATATTTGGTGGTCAATGAGTAGACTGCTGCCCTATAGAAAACTCTTCATCCACGACCTTTAATCAGCAATGTTAAAGTAGAATGATGATCTGTGTGATCCTGGATTACACAGAAAGCTTGGTCAATCAGAAGTTACAGCTTCCATAGAGGAAAGACACTTAAAGAATTGCTACCGCACATGGGATCTGGTGGATGCCACAGGAATGCTGGCTGACCATAACGCTTATGCTGTCGTGCTGATATGGATGAGGAAGTGGAAGAAACAGCAAGTAAAAATACAAATTGTAAGTTATACACACACTACTACACCTTCTACACTAGCAAACTGCTAAGAGATCACACTGAGCATTTGTTGAATTCCAACTATTAAAGGCATCATGCTATGGTGAGCTCCCAACTCACCAATAAGAACACACTGTAGGGGGCTGGGGATTTAGCTCAGCGGCATAAGCGCCTGTCTTGCAAGCTCACAGTCATGAGTTCGATCCTTGGTACTGATTTAAAAAAAAAAAAGAAGAAGAACACACTGTAACCATCACACCCTGGTTCATTTCCGTGATCTTAGTGGCTTCTCTCAATTATTGTTCAGTTCATAATGAATGCTACTCAGTGCTCTCCAAATGAATCATATTAAGTACTTTTCAGTTTAACAGGTTGTATTTTGAAAATCCTACCAATTTGATTAGAGCCACTTCATCTTCATAGTTAGAAACATTAAATGTAGACATTTATTTGCTTTGCTAATTAAAGCTAAACTTCAGATTGCCCTTCTATCAGCCCCTGGTTCAGTAAATTCCCTTTCTGCAAAGATCTAATTTAAGCATTACCAAGAAAAGCAACTGACTAGCGATTTAACGTGTCACTTGGCATGTCAATTTAATATCATTTTTCACTGTGGCATCAACAACAGGAACAGAAGTATGAATCAGTGTACCCCTCTTTTCTGTATATTGTAGTATGCACATTTAATATTTTCAAATAGCATAGTAAAAGTCATTGAAAATTATATGATAAAATTGTCTTACCTTCTCAAATTCCCAGAGACTTGTTTCTAAAAAGATCAGGTTCAGGTTCTCACAGAAGAGTCTCAGCCAAGACACCCTTGTGTTGCTGGTCTGAGCACTTCCCTGATGGTGCAGGAATTTAAACCCTGCCATAGCTCTTCAGAGCCAATCAGCCTTCGCCAGGGGCTGACTGACATCACAGGTGTCCCTGGGACCCCGTACACCCACACTTCCTCCAGCTGGCAGGGCCAGGTTTTCCCTAAAAAGCTCTTGTGGTTCCCAAATGACTAGACTAGTTTCCATTAAATTGAAGATCTTCCAAAAAGCTTTATTTTGATTGCTAAATATATGTCATTCACATCACATCCATGGATGATGAACATTATAAAAAATGACAATGTCTTCCGCCCACAAGCAGATCCCAGAAGGATGGGAAAAGGGCAGTCGGGGATGGATGGAGAGGTTCCTGTCAGTGTACACTGCCAGGTAGTACATGAGTGAAGCTTCTAAAACACTAGCTTTTCTTAAACTGTTAGTGTTCAGAATATGAATTTGTGTCTTGTCTTCCTTCTCTTAGCAAACTCTATTATTATGCTCCTTTTCTCAGACTTGCTTTCCCTACACATGCAAAGACCTCAAATTCTTACTAATTTAAAAAAGCACATACTTAATGCTATGGTTACTGAAAATGTTGAAGTTCTTTACTTAACTAATTTTTGTTTTTATCAAAAAATATATATCAATATATCACATATTTATATAATTGCTCTGTTCTGGTTCTGAATTATACTCCCTGGTGGTCTCAAGACCTTGACTGATGTCTGTCTTAGATGAACCTTATAATCTTATATTGGAGAGAATTCTGGGAAGATTTAGGTGGAGGGCATTACAGGACATACATATGTTTTTATCAAAAAATGTATATCAATATATATTTATATCATATATTTACCTATTTCCACCCCCAGATACTGATCACATTTTTGTGACTCTTTGAAATAAGAGTTGGATTAAGTGAAGTCAGTTTTCAGAGCCTGGCTGCCATCCTCAGGATCGTAATTACATGGATAAGACAATGTTTACCAGCAGCCCTCAGGAAGTGGACTGAGGCTGTTATAGGCATCTGGCAGGGGCACTGGCACCTCCCCAGGAGGATGCTGAAGTCACAGTAAGATTACCACCAAACAAACATTTAAAGAATATAAGCCACAGCCTTTTAATTTCCTCAAGAGTAGGAAGATTTGCTTTGTTTGCTGCAATCTTCCCACTACCCTAGTAGCTAGGACAGTTACTGGGTCATAATAAGCACTCAGTAACTACTTTTTGAATGACTGGATGGATTGGTCTGAAAATGAACCGAGTTTTTAGCTTATGTGTGGTACACATATGACTTCCACTCACCTGTCCAAAATGTGTCTGTTCAGAATTTCAGTTCTTACTCCTAACAACCTACATCTAGAAAATGATGGTGTCAAATTTTCCAGGAAATGAATGTCAAATACACGGGTAATTAGCTTAGTCAGTGTGAACAGTGGACTCACATTGGGGAAGGAGGCAGAAAACGAGAGGCCCGGAGTCCGTTTTCAGACAGGGGTCATTAGAAGGCCACAGCTCATATGGGGAAGCTGTAAATGTCCTCTGCTCTGTGCTGGTTCTGAATTACACCGCCTGATGGTCTCTAGACCTTGACTGATGTCTGTCTTAGATGAACCCCATAATCTTATGTTGGAGTGAATTCTGGGAAGATTTGGGTGGAGAGCATTACAGTACATTGTTTGAGACCTCTGCAAATTCCCACACAAAAACAGGAGCATTTAGACAACAAACTTTAAAACTACGGACAGCATTTATAACTAGGTGTTTTACTTACCTTGTGTCTTAGTACATGCATGCAGTTATATGAAAAACCACGTGGGTACCTTGTATCATGAAACAGTGAGCTTGTGTAAGTTTCTCACAGGAGAATCTGAAGTCACCTGGGCCACACTGGCGGGGACACGCCCAATGGTTCCCTCGCAGGGCTGTCAGAAGCTCAGCAGGGTCTGGTACTCTGGGCACTTCATTTCTTTACAGGGCCTCGGCTTAATACTCAGCCTTCTTACAAAATGGTGACTGGGTCCAAGGACTCCCCAGATTGTCACCCTCTCCATATTCTATCGGCCAGTTAGTCAGTGGGTCCCCCAGATTTAGAAGAGGAAATCGTCTTCACCTCTCAGTGTGAGAGTTGGTGTGCATTATAGAGAGCAGGAGAAATGCCGAGGTCATGTTTGGAGATTAGTTAAATTCACCCAGCGTGTCCATTACATGCATAAACCCCAGACAACTGCTACAAGACCGCCAATATCTGTGGGGGAGAAGCAGAGTGAAGGAATGGATAGCTGATGGGTCCGAAGACAAGAGAACCCCAACGTGGCCAGTGGGCGCTGCTGGTCTGTATCAGTGGCACATGCTGATGTCTGAGGGACCTGGAGTAGACGGGCTTCTGTGCAGTCACAAAGCTAACCCTGCACAGGCCTGCCTTCCAGGACAGGTGCACAGAGAGGACCAGCTCTGGGAGTAGGATGACAATAGGGTAGGCACAAGTAAGGGTGACAGAAGAGCAAGCACCCAGGAGATCTTCAGAAGAGAGCTGTTGTACTTTTAATACAGCATGAAAACAGTGGAAGGAAAAGATATGAGACACCAGGAAGCTGTGCTGAACTGTGAGCTCCCAACACTACAGGAAACCCAGTTTCATATAAAGCAGAACAAAAGCAAACAAAGCAAAATAAAACACTGAAGAGTCTCATGGAAGCAGAATAATAGTCTGATAGACAACAAAAGATATAATTAAAGGATAAATTAAAAGCATACTCAGAAATGAAGTATAAAAAATCAGGAAAAATGATGAAATAAAAGGAAAAGTGATTGTGGAAAATAAAGCACAGGAGGGAATAATTATTACAAATAATTTTTTAAGAAAAGTAGAAGTCAAAAGGAATTTTTTTCACTTTTTGTTTGATGTTCCTATAGAAGCAGAGATTGAACCCAGCACCTTTGCACTATGGTACTTACACAATCATTTGTGTTTTAATTTTTCATTCTGAAACAGGGTCTTGCTAAGTTACTAAGTTGTCCAGGCTGGGCTCAAACTTGTGATCCTGCTGCCTCAGAGTGGTAGGATTACAGGCATGTACTACTACGTAGCACAATGCAGAAAGAAAAAGTATTCAGGAGAAACGGAAATATATTCAAAATAGGTCAACAACACCCAGTTTACACATGATAGTAGTCTGGAAGGAGACAATAAAGGTAAAGGAACAGCAGAAACACTAACAACAACCATCCCAGAAACAGCCAAGCCCTCCCTGTAAGCTGGCACCACCTGTGGGCCACTGCGAGAAGACCCAGACAGCAGCCTTTCCCTGTGAGTCAGAGCCAACCCTTCCCCCCACCCCTCCTGTAAGCAACTGGCTGATCTGGAGAAACACAGGCTGAGATGATAGCTACTGAGGTAAAACACAACTTAATGCTTGTAGTGTTTAGTGTTTCACTGACTTTGCCGGCCCAAAGCCAGTGGTCTGATAATCTATTCAGAGGATAACAGTATGCAGTGTAGCTTTTAGGGGCGATCTCCTTCTGAAGGTGGTGGCCATTGTTGATTCCCTATTGTCTTATTTTAAAGTCCTGTATCATTTTCATTGTTTTGTTGGGTTGGGCTTTACTCTGTTTTGTCTTGTTTGTTTTTATTATATCCGATGGCAAGGGCAGCTATTTCAAAGAAAACAAGATGGACTTCTAGAAGAACATGGCAGATAGATAGCAGCAGGAGGCTCTCTGAGATACCCCGCTTAGAATCCAGAAGTGGTGTGATACGAGGAGTCCTAAGCAAGGGGAGATACACCCTGCCAACCCAGGAATGAATTAAGCTAAGAGAAACCAACTGGAAATCCAATCCTGGTGCTATAACAGGAACAGATAAAATCTCAGCATGGAAGCTAAAACCCGTGCCACTGTTTGAATTTGCTGCTACTGCTGCTGCCTCCAAATCTGCAGGGCAGGGAGAGAGACACATGAAAGCTCTGAGAGCAGGAATCTGTGAAATGAGTGGAGAGCGGGACTAGCAGGGAGCTCTACATTGACTTGCGGTGAGTGAGCAGAACAGGGACCCTTTCATAGAGTAGGAGGCTCCAGCAAAGGACATACTGGGACCAGGCAGATATGCCAGAACAAGGCACTGCAGTGACATTAGTCGCATATTCCCCTCTCAAGCAGGATTGGTGGGGAGTGCCTGGCCTGCGTAACCCAGTAGGCTTGCCTAAACGAGGTCCCAGCACCTGGAGGTGCACCCTAGCGGTGAAGCCTTCGGTAGGTTGACCTAGAGGGGTGGGCCCAGCAGAGGCTGCCCAGGTCTGTGTCTCCCTAGTACACTGCAGTGGGTGGGAACACCTAGCCGGTGCAATTCAAACAAACTGTAACCGAAAAAGAGAAAAAAAAAAATGGGCCTCCTACATTCACTTGTATGGAAGGAACAAAATGACAGAAAAAGAGCTCAACAGAAATGAGGAGGCAGAGAATATTGGATGGCAGGAACAGCTATTTTGGAGAAAACAAGACATCATAATAGCTAGTGCTGATTTAGTATCATCTTGCTTTGAAGTCCCATCAAGCTTTTATTCTTCTGTCTCCATCGGTCTTAACAGGTTGTATCTTATTGGATTTTATTATATGTGATAATATAAACAAAAACTTTTATAGACAAGGAGATTATACAGAAACCATTGTTCATTTTCTGATAGTTGGCTCTAAATACCCTGTAATACTGTCATTCTCTTGAATGATTTTACATTATCTTGATATGTTTGGTGCTATAGTATACGAAGTTATACTCAAAGGATTTCAAGGAAAGAGACACTATGGTAACTACTTTTATGTCAGGATATCTTGTGGTGAAACATTATTTTGCTTAAATGGTTATGCTTTGACCTGTGCTGTTTTGTTGTTATGCCCTCTTTTATCTCAGTCTCCTTTTTTTTCTAATTATTTACCTTTTATTTTTTTCTTTTTAATTAAGGGAAAAATTAAAAAATGGAAGGATACATTATAGTAACCCACTTTGACTTCCTATTAACTTGATTTGAAACCCTGTATAGCCCTCACCATCTTGCTTTGACTAATTTTCCTCTATTCTACTTTGCTTGATAGTACCAAGTTCGAAAGTATAGGCAACAACTGTAAAGACAGTAAGATTCATTATGATGCCCATTCTGGTTGACTATTATCTTCTTTTAAAGTCCTGTAATGTCGGACTTCCGGGAGAACATGGAGGACAGATAACAGCAACTACCGGAGGCTCTCTGAAAGACTCGGCTCAGAAGCCAGGAATGGTGTGGACTAAGGAGACATAAGCAGGTGGAGATATGCTCTGCTGACTCAGGAACGAACTGGGCTGAGAGAAACCAACTTGGAATGCAGTCCTGGTGCTAAAACAGGAACAGAAAAGCCTCGGTGTGGAGGCTGGACCCCGCGCCATCATAAGCCACGATTTGGGTTCCCTGCCGCGTGGCGGCTGGCTGCCTCTACAGTGGCTCGCTGCCTCTACAGTGGCTCGGCAAGGAGAGAGACGCGCAGAAGCTCTGAGAACGGCAATCTGCGAACGGCAGGGAGGCGTGCACTGACTTGTGGTGAGGTGAGTGAGAGAAACTGACACTCTACCACAGTTTGACTCCAGCAGAGGACTTTCTGGGCCCGAGCAGTCCTGCGGGAGCAGAGCGCGGTGGCGACTCCAGCCACACATCGCCCTCTCGGGCGGGATTGGTGAAAAGTGCCTGGCCTGCATGACGCTGCCGGCGGACCTGGTAGGCTGTCCCAACCCAGATCCCAGAGCCTGATGGTGGCCGGGAGGGGAGATGCGTAGGCTGCCTGGTCCGTAACTCCCTGGTGCGCAGCAGTGAGCGGGAACACCTAACTGGCACAATTCGATCAGGCTGTGGCTGACTGGGAGAGAAGCTGGGCCTCTTATATAAGCTTGCATATATAAGGAACAGAGAAGAAGAGGCAGCATGGGAAGAGGCAGCAACAAGAAAGGCTCCTCAGCCCCCAATTCTGAGAAACAGGCAATAGCAGACACCGCACCAATACACATAAGGCACCATATAGAGAGCCTCATAGACCAATTCAGGAATGAAGTTATCAACGACCTGAAGCTAGAAGTATGCAGAATAGTTAGAGAAATGCTAAGTACCACCCAAGAAAAAACAGGTGGTGGAATGGAAGAACAGAAAAAAAGGGGAGAATTGTTTGATGGAGAAAACAGAGAAAGCATAGAATACGTGAAGCAGGTTCAAAGGGACTACCAAGATACTAAGAAGTCTATCGAAGACTGGCATAACAGCTTGAAAGAAACTAAGGACAGACTATCTGAACTGGAGGGCAGACTTGTAATATGGGAGAATGAAATGAAAAACTTCTTAAAAATAACAAAGAAACAAACAGCAATAATACAAAGACAAGAAGATGATAAGAGGATCCATAACTTAAGGATTAAGAACATAAAAGAAGAAGTAGGGACACAAACAAGTGAACTACAAAAGCTACTCACAGAAATAATCCAGGAGAATTTTCCTAATTTAGCAAAAGGTAAAGATACTCAGATGTATGAGGCATACAGGACCCCAGCTACCTACAACCCAAACAGAGCTACACCCAGGCATATAATAATAAAAATTCCAGAAATTCAATACAAGAACAGAATATTAAAAGCTGTCAGAGACAAGAAACAGACCACTTACAAGGGAACACCCATCAGAATTACAGCAGATTTCTCTGCACAAACCATCAAATCACGAAGAGCATGGGGGGAAATAATTCAAGCTTTGAAAGATAATAATCTCCAGCCAAGATTGAGATATCCTGCACAACTGTCCCTGGAAATTGATGGAAAAACAAGGTGCTTCCAGGATAAAGAGGAACTGGGGGAATTTGCAACCACCAGTTCAACTCTACAGAGAGTATTGCAGGATATTCTAAAAAAAGAAAAATACAAAGAATCCAGAAATAATGGCAGAGAGGCCACAACGAATGGAGCAGAGAACAAAATGAAGAAGACAAACTGACAGCTACTGACAGAAAAAGAGCTCAACAGAAATGAGGCAGAGAAGATTGGATGATAGGAACAGCTATTTTGGAGAAAATGACATCTTAATAGGTAATACTGATTTAGTATCATCTTGTTTTGAAGTCTCATCTAGCTTTTGTCCTTCTGTCTCCAGTGGTCCAAATAGGTTGTATCTTACTGGATTTTATTATGTACGATAGTATAAGCAAAAACCTTTTAAAGACAAGGAGATTATACAGAAACCATTGTTCATTTTCTGTTAGTCGATTCTAAATACTCTGTAATGCTGTCATTCTCTTGAATGGTTTTACATTGTTTTGATATACTTAATGCTACAGTATACGAAGTTGTACTCAAGGATTTCAAAGAAAGAGACAATATGGTAACTACTTTTAGGTTAGGATTATCTGGTGGTGAAACACTATTCTGCTTAAATGGTTATGTTTTGATCTGTGCTGTTTCGTTGTTATGCCCTCTTTTATCTCAATCTCCACTCCATTATTTACTTTTTTATCTTTATCCTTTTAATTAAAGGAAAAAAGATAGCAGGATATATTATAGTAACCCACTTTGACTTTTCATTATCTTGATTTAAAGCCCTGTATTACTCTCACCATCTGGTTTTTAACTGATGTTCCCCTATTCTGTTTTGCTGGATAGTATCAGGTTCGAAAGTTTAGGCATCAGCTGTGAAGATAATGAGATTCATTATGACGCCCATTCTTGTTGACTTTTATCTACTTTTGAAGACCTACAATGTCTCCAATGTTTTGGTTTTGTCGGTTTTATTCTTTACTGTTTTGTTCAATTGTATTATAACTAATGATATAGGCAATTCTATTAGAGATAGCAGGAGGCATTATGGTAACCATTGTTGATCAGCTTGTATTATGTTTTTACATTATTATGTCCACCCTTTTGACTTGACCGATTCTGTTCTGTCACATTTGGTTTTACTCTCTTCCAAAAAAGTAATAAGAACCGTGGGAGCAGTGAAACCCAAAATGTGTAATAGTCATGGTACAAAAGAGAGGAAAAGAAAGTGCTCCAAACTATATAACTGCATGTATATTTAAGTGTATAAGATAGAAAATGATATCACAGAGTTTTATTGGATCATTGAACAGAACTGTTTGCAGTATCATTGATGGAATGTCCACTTTACAAGCTTTAATTTTATGACTTGAACAATTATTTCTAAGATGACAATATGTAATCCATTAACTAGTGATTTCCTACTGTTCATTTTTTTTCTGTAAATCTGTATAACTTGTACCCTTTCCCTGCTTTTTTTTTATTCTTTTCTCCTTAAATAAAAAAAAATATGTAATATAACAAAAAATAAATAAATAAATAAAGTCCTGTAATGTCTCCAATGTTTTGGTCTTATTCTTTACTGTTTTGTTCAATTTTAGTATAACTGATGATATAGGCAATTCTCTTTAAGATAGCAAGAGGCAGTATGGTAACCATTGTTGATCACCTAGTATTTTGTTTTTACATTATCTATTTATGTACATCCTTTTGATTTGACTGACTCTGTCCTGTTATGTCACATTTGGTTGTACTCTCTTCAAGAAAAAAGTAATAAGAACTGTGTGAGTAATAAAACCCAAAGTGTATGATTGTCATTGTACAAAAGAAAGTGAAAGAAAGTGCTCTAAAGAATATAACTGCATATATATTTAAGTGTATAAGATAGATAACCATATTACTGAGTTTTGCTGTATCACTGAACAAAACTGTTTGCAGTCTCACTGTTTGAAAGTCCCCTCTATATGCTTTAATTTTGTAATTTGAACAACTATTCCTAAGACAACAATATGCAATCTATTAACTAGTGATTTCCTATTTTTTATTTTTTCTGAAATTCTGTATAACTTGTACCCTTTTTCTATTTTTTTTCTTTTTCTCCTTAAATAAAAAAAAGACATAAGAAAACAAGATGTATTATGGTAGGCATTTTGGATTTACTCTTATCTTGAAGTGCTTTATTGCATTCATTGCTTTGCTTTTTCGTTGTTGTTCTATTCTGTTCTGTTTTGTTTGATTTTTACTATGTCTGATGGTATGGGAAGCTGTTTTGAAAACAAGAGGCACTGTGGTAACTTTTGTTGATTTCCTATTATCTTGTTTTGAAGTCCTGTGTCACTTGTACTGTTTGCTTTGATTGGTTTTATTCTGTTTTATTTTGATTGTTTTGTTGTCTTTAAAATAAAAATTATTTTTAAAAACCCCAAAGTTCTCTGGATTTTTTTTAATTAAAAAATTCTTGTTTTTGTTTTGTTTTTGTCTTTTTGAGACAGGCTCTCACTATGCAGTTCAGGCTGGCCTTGAACTTACAGGGATCCTCCTGCTTCAGCCTTCCAAGTGCTGGAAATATAGGTATGAGTCACCATGTCTGGCTAAAATTCATATTTAAAGAGCTTAGCATATCTCTGAAAGTATGTACTCAGAATAACCAACCCTAAGACATACTAGTGAAATTTCTGGATTTTAAAGATAAACAAAAAAGTCAGTTGGTCATCTATATAAAAACACCAAATGATTCTCAATTAAATAAAATTGTATATTTTGTTGACATCAGTGTTTTATTCCAGAGAAAATGATATTATATAAGACATTCAAGATAAGGAAATGTGACCCAAGAATTTCATAGTAATATAACTGACTTTAAGTATAAAAAACTCCTACAAACTCTTAACAACCTGATAGAAATCAAGGATGTTTTCTCTAACCTCTGTTATGGAGTCTAGAGTGAATTTAACATAACTAAAATAACTAGAAACACTGTCACAAAATAGGTAGTAAGCATTAACATAACTCTAGAAAACATTAAACAATCCTAAAGAGAAAGGGTACCCAAGGCTACATAGCCCAAATCTAGCTTAAAATTCTGAAAGACGGGAAAATGAAAAGCAGATATGCAAGAAAATTTCAGTTGTTCTTTATAATTATACTGGTGGTGGTAATACTATTGATTTTCTGAGAATTTGCTGAGTGTGTGATGTGGGCTAAAGGAAGTGAGTAATATTAGATTATTCAGTTCCTTTTGGCCCATGTTATCCAGGCAGCACGCATCAATGCTGCTTAGCTCGTGGACAGCCAACCTGGCCGACAGGTGCTGTGTGAAAGAGCATAGTGTCAGCTGCGGTACATTAAAGGGTCATGCTTAACTGATGCACCTTCAGGACTCACCTGCTGAGCTGCAGGAAATACAGCAATGCCTACAAATGTTTCGCTCTGTAAATGTTTCGCTCAGTTCTTGAACAAAAGCATTTGGCAAAATTTTGCTTCAGTTCACAAACTCTCCATGGAGGAAGAGACAGGACCATGGACCATCTTCCCCACACAAACACAAATGAAGCCATTTTCCACAAAATTGTAAAACAAACTAAATTCTTAAATTGAGGTATCACTGTACAAGCACCGTACTGAAATAAAACAATTTTGAATTGCACCATGGATATGACTAATAAAGTTTAGACTATAGGAAACTATGATTTAATTAGTCTAGGTTCTTCAACAGATAAATTATTTGGAAAAGAAAAAAGGAAAAGAAGTATAGCTTAAGAGATTTTGATATTTGAAATGCATAGTTATCTTTTTAAATGCGAAAGACTAAATTATTGTGTGAGGGTTGCACATTTGAGTGCTGGCACTCTGAAGTCAAGGAAGTGGTTTCCGTAGAGTTCAGGGCAGTTGTTCCCTTTTTGGGAGATGAGAGTGCTTAGTTAGGGTGGAGTGGTGAAACACTCCCCAGGGACTGTATCTGAAGTGATTTTGTAAGAGATCTTTTGAGTACATTGTTTAAAAGTTGTCATATATAGTATATTTTTAATCTATGAGTTTATGCTCTTATAACAGTGCCAAAAACCAAATAATACAAAAACACCAACTTTCTCAATATTGGTAGACACTAAAAGTAAACTCATTATTTTAAAACTTCACACAAGGGAAAATAAGTAAATATTCAGTCTTCCTTTCCTTTGTGAGCTTTACTAACTGATAATAGATGACACGGAAGAGAAAAAATGATAAAATTATCACTTTGCAAACCTAAATCAAACTGTGAACTCAGCAAATCCTGACTGGGAAACTCTAAGGGATGAACAGCTCAGTTCTTTGAGAATTAAATTGCAAGTGAGGAAGAAGGATATAGCAACTACTTATTACATGTGAATATTTTCGTAACCATAATTCCAAGGAATAAACCACAGACCGAAAACTGTATGTCATGAGACAAATAGGAATGTTAGCCCTGACCTGATACATGATGGTTTTAAGAAATTATTATTTTTAGCATTAGAGTGATATTGTGGAATTTGATTACTTAATTTTAGATACTGAAATGCTATGATATCTTGAATTTGCTTTGAAATATAAGAAAGAGCAAGTAGATAAGGAAATGGATTAAAATCATAAAAGCTGGTCATAAACAATGTGATCATTGCTGAAGCTCAGAATCAATGATAATATTTTACTTTATTTTCTCTAATTATGTATTTTTTATTATTCATAATAAAAAGTTAAGCATAACAAATTTCAGACAAATTTAGTGAGATTTCAGCATCATAGGATTATTAAATGCTATAATGTCCAGAGGATTATTTATTTCATAATAGCACTATAAAATCTGTATTCGGTCTAACCAAGGCATATTTGTATGTAACTTGTAATATCATGATAATAAGGGGTGAGGCAGGGGAGACCCATCATGTCTCACTGTGGGGCCCCAGCAAGGGAAGAAGGTAACAGTACGTGCACCTGAGGGATGCAAGTGCAGAGAGGGAGGGTAGCAGAGGAAGCAGACGCGGGGGGACGAATGGAAGACAAATTCCTTCCTCTTCTCCACTCCTCCCCTCTTCTCTTTTCTTCCTACTGACTTACCTGCTTCCCTTTTCCCTTCTTTTCTTCCTCCTCCCTTCTCGCTATATCCCAGCCTATCCGTTATTAGCAGTACAGTACAGTTTCTAGGGGCCGCTAATAAAATGGTAAAGCTGTTAAAAGAAGTTTTAATGTATGCAACTGATGCATGGTGGGGTAGGTTGATGTTGATACAACTGGCCGGGATTTTTCTCCCTGCAGCACAGTGACTAGGCCTGTTCATGATAAACAGTATGTCAGAGATAGACACTCAAAAGCGAACAAAGCTAACATCACATCACTGGGAACCAGACCCTAACCCAAGAGATCTCCATGCTAGCAGTGAAGACTTTCCACTATAATTAATTCTCAATCCTCAGCACACAGAAGCAATAGAAACAGGATAAAACAAGGCAGCAAAATGCCTCCTAAAGCCCATAACCCTCCCACAACTGAGCCGAGGGGCATCTATGGAGAGGGAATAAAAAATCACATGACTGGATTATGTAAAGCAATAAAAGAAAAAATAAAAAACATCAATCAAGTGGTCCATGAGCTCAGACATGATATAACTAAACAGATAATGACTTAATAAGATGACCAGTGAGCTTACAGGGAAACCAAATAAAAAGTTAGCTGAGTTAGCCAAAAGGATTCAAAACATTTCTATGTTTGCTTTTGAGTTTCTATCTCTGACATACTCAGTTTATCATGAACAGGCCTACTCACTGTGCTGCAGGGAGAAAAATGCCTGCCAGTTGTATCAACATCAACCTACCCCACCATGTGCTAGTTTAGCAAAGAACTAGTCCATGAAAAGGTCCCAAAGAGAAATCCAGAAGGAAAATCCTATTAAAAGCATGAGCAGCAAAAGCAGCCAATTGAGTATGGGTGATCCAGGTGCCCATGTACTCATAGATGCCTTAAAAGTAAGAAATTATGGCAAAAATGTCCAACAATTGCTAGGTGATATAAAAAAGACTAACCTAAGATTAATTGAATTTAGAGAAAAATTCGAAGATGGCATAAATGGTACAAAAAAATCTGTTAACAGAAATCATAGCATAAGACTTCCAAAGTATGGGGAAGGATTCAACATAAAGGTGAGTGAGCCAGATAGATCCCCAAATACACATGGTCATAAAAGTATTTCTCATGACACATCATCGAAATCACAGAAGCCCAGAAGAAGCTGTTAAAGAAGAGTGACAGCTCACCTACAAAGATAAACCTATTAAAATTACCTCAGATTATACAACATAAACCTTAAAAGCCAGAAAAGTTTGGCCAGGAGTTCTGCAAATCCTAAAAGAAAACAGCTTACAGCCCAGATTAATATGGCCTGAAAAATTATCTTTCAAAGTAAATGGAAAAATTAGAACATTCTACAGCAAAGAACACCTTAAAAGCTTATAACTACCAAACAAGAGCTACAAAAAGTACTCAAGGACATCCTAGATGAAATAATAAAGACTCCAAATCATAAAGGTTTACTGGAATGAATCAAATAAACAGCTAAGCAAGAGGAAAAAATAAAGGAATCAGCAAAAGAATAAATATGAGAGGAATAAGTCAACAAATAGCTTTCAGTAATAGTTCTCAACCTAAATGATCTCGCCTCCCCATTCAAGAGACACAGACTGACAGGATGGATCAATAAACAACTCAATGGTATGATGCATAAAATAAATACATAATACTTAAAGAGGGCTATAGATTAAAAATCAAAGAATAGAAAAAAGGTGATTGAAAGCAATAAGAGGAGCTGTCCTACTATCAGATGATCAGAATTTCAGGCTAAAACTGATGAGACAAAAAAAGATCCTGACATATTAGCAAAGGGAGAAATTTAGCAGAAAAATAACAATTGTAAGTATACAATTACAAATAGATAAACTAGATTTTAAAAAGCTAACAAAGAAATAAGATCTGACCCTCACCTGAGAGATAATGGACTTAATAAGGTATATGTAGTGTTCAACCCAACAACAGAAATGAGTCTTCTAAGTAGCACACAAAACTTTATGCAAGACAAATAACATACTGGGGCATAAAACTTCCTTCTTTTTATTTTATTTATTTTGGAACCAGAGATCGAACTCACTAGCACACACTTGCCAGGCAGGTGCTTATGTCTCTGAGCTAAATCCCCAGCTAAAGCTTCTTCATTACATACAAAGAGTCTAAACAATCCCATATATACCATCATACCATAGTGCAATAAAAATAGGAAGCAATGGATGAGGAGCCAGAGAAATTATATAAACACATAGAGATTGAACAATATAAACCTGCATAATCACTGGGTCATGGAAGAAATCGAAGAAGAAATGAAACAGTTCTAAGCTAAATACTAGCACCTATGGGACACACAGATGCTGCTCTAAGAAGGAAGTTTATAGATGTAAATTCCAACAACAGAAAAATAGAGCCATCCCAAATAAATAATCTTGTGCATAAATTAATGAAGTTGTTAGTAAATTTTAAAAAATGCAAAGAATGAATCGAAGGGCTGGGCTTCAAAAGCGTAAGAAATAAATAAAAAACTGATCCAAACTTAGCTAAAAAAAGAGAAAGGAAGGAAGGAAGAAAAGAAGGAAGAAATGAAAAAGCCCATAACTACTCTGGAAATTTGTACTCCAACAATTGGAGAATCTGAAAGAAATATATTTCTGCATGCATATGAATTACTTAAGCAGGATGAAAAGATTTTAAAACTCTGAATAATTCAATAAGCAATGAAGTCAAAGCAGAAATTTTTTTTTAAAACCCTACCAACTACAAAAGCCTGAATCTCATTGCTAATTCTACAAGAACTTTATGGAATATCTAACATCAACATTTTTCAACATATCAATGAAATTTAAAGGGAAGGTATACTGCCAACCACATCCCATAAGCTGGTATTACCCTGACACCAAAAACCAGGAAAAGCCCTAACAAAAGAAGAAGAAAAAGAAGATGAAGAGGAAGAGGAAGAGGAACAGGAACAGGAACAGGAACAGGAACAAGAACAAGAAGAACAAGAATGAAAACGGGAACGGGAATGGGAAAGAGAACGAGAACAGGAACAAGAACGAAAGAAGGAAAATTATAGGGCAACCTCTGTAATGAATATAGTTGCAAAAATTCTCAATAAGAAATTAGCAAACAATGCAACAAATCATCAAAAAGGTCATACATCATGATTGAGTAGACCACATCCCTAGGGTGCAAGGATGCTTCAGCACACACAAATCAATTAACAGAATTCATCACATAAGCAGAAACAAGGACAAAAATCATGTGATCATCTCTATAGATGCAGAAAAAAACTCTGACAAAATCCATCACCAGTATCCCCGCACCATCCCCCGAGTCCAACTAGTTTGGGACCCTCGCTTGGCCCCAGGCAGGGAATTACGCAGCTTCCTGTTGCACTGGACCAGCTCGGCAGGTCTTGAACCAGCCTGCACAGGTCTTGCTACTCCCTGTGGGGCTTGTCAGACTGGAATTCTGGGCTTGCCAGCGCCATCAGTTCCAGAGGCTAGGCGGCCTGGGGTGAGTGTCCCCACACCATCACCTGACTCTAGCTAGTTTGGGATCCTCACTCAGGCCCAGACATGGAACTTCACAGATTTCTGTTACACTGGACCAGCTCGAGGTGGTCCTGGGCAGGCCTACCCCACCCCCAGTGACCCTCTCTCAATCTGGGGAACTGGGCAGCCAGAGTCCCAGCAACTGAGGGCATAGAAGAGGATTTCCAACAGGTCCTGGAGAAGTCTTGGAATAACACTTGAAACACAGAAATATAGGAAAATGACAAAACGAAAGACCAAATTACAATCTCAGACCTCCAGCCCATCCCAAGAAACCTTAGGAGCTATGTACATAGAAGAAAATATATACCGTACACCTGAAATATCAGCCATAATAGCAACTGAAATAAAAAAGCAACTCTGGGAAGCTTTAAAGGAATTCAAACCAGAAATAATCTCCCAGGTAAAAGAAGAAAGATAAAAGTAATAAAAGAGATGCTGAACATATCTAAAGAAGACATGGTTAAAAAACTGGAGGAACTAAACAAAAGGTAGAATCCCTGAATGAACAATATAAGAAACAAACAGAATACATAAAGCAGATGCAAAGACATATACAGGAAATCAAAAATTCCATTGAAAGTTGTAAAAACCACCTCAATGAAAGTGAAGATAGAATTTCAGACCTTGAAGACAAGACTGCAGCTAATTAACAGGAAAGGAAAGATCTTTTAAAAAATAACAAGAAATCAGGAAATAACAATTCAACAGCTGCAAGATGATGCAAAGAAAAACAACATAAGATTGATAGGGATAAATGAAAAAGAAGTGGACAACATCAAGGATGTCAAGAGGATATTTAGAGAAGTGATAGCTGAAAATTTCCCAAACATCAGGATTAGTGAAGCATATAGAACTCCAAATAGCCATAACCAAAATAAATCTACACCCAGACATATAATAATGACCATCCCAGAAATAAAAAAAAAAGAATAGAATATTAAAAGCTGTCAGAGAGAAAAGACAGATCACCTATAAAGGAAAATCTATCAGAATCACAGCAGACTTCTTAGCACAAACAATAAAGTCAAGAAGAGCATGGCGTGCAGTATTTCAGATCCTAAAGGAAAATGATTTCCAACCTAGACTGATGTACCCTGAAAAACTGTCCTTCAAAATGGATGGAGAAATAAGATACTTCCATGACAAAGAACAGCTAAAGAAATTCATGATGATCAAGCCAACCCTGCAAAGAATACTGAGAGACACTTTAGATACACTAAGGAAAAAAAAACTAAACAAAGCAGACAATTAAACAGAACAGAAAGATAAAGATGCAACAGCAGAAAGATAACATGTCAACAATAAACCAACATATAACCATTATAACCATGAATGTAAACCATCTAAATGCACCAATTAAAAGAAACAGACTGGCAGAATGGATCAAAAACAACATCCAACCATATGCTATCTGCAAGAAACCCATGTAACCCAAAAGGATACTCACAGACTGAAAGTCAAAGGATGGAAAACAATGTTTCATGCAACAGGATCTCAAAAAAAGTGGAGGTAGTAGCTATTCTGTTTGCAGACAACGTAAACTTCAAACCAATAATGATCAGAAGAGATAAAGAAGGTCATTACATACTGGTTAGGGGAAAACTTCAAGAGGAAGAGATAACAATCTTAAATACATAAGCACCAAATTCCAGAGCACCCAGTTATATAAAACAAGTATTAACAGAAATGAAAAACCAAATTAGCAGTAACACAATTATAACAGGAGACCTTAACACACCATTGACACCAAGGGACAGATCAACCAGACAGAAAATCAGCAAAGAAATAACAGAACTGAATCACACCTGTGAACAAATGGACTTGATAGACATATACAGAGTGTTCCATCCAACAACATCAGAGTACACATTCTTCTCAGCAGTACATGGATCATTCTCTAAAATAGACCATACATTAGCTCACAGAACATATGTAAATAAATGCAGAAGAGTTGAAATTATCCCTGGCATGTTATCAGATCATATTGCCATGAAATTAGAAATTAATGATAAAAGACAGTGCAAAAATCTGACAAACACATGGAAACTGAATAACACACTCTTGAGTAATCAGTGAGTCACAGGGAAAATTAAAGAAGAAATTAAACAATACCTACAAGCAAACGAAAATACAAATACAACTTACCGGAATCCGTGGGATGCAATGAAAGCTGTCCTCAGAGGAAAATTTATTGCACTGAGTTCCCATACCAGCAAAACAAAATGAATACAAATAAATAACCTGATGTTATACCTCAAACATCTAGAAAATGAAGAGCAAGTCAAGCCCAAAGCCAAAACAAGAGAGGAAATTATGAAAATCAGAGCAGAAATTAATGCAATGCAGACTAACAAAACAATTGAAAGAATCAATGAATCAAAGAGTTGGTTCTTTGAAAGAATAAATAAAATTGATAAGCCCCTAGCCAACCTTATTTTTTAAAAAGGGAAGAAAAAGCTGAAATTCATGCAATAAGGAATGAAAAAGGTGAAATCACTACAGACTGTAGAAATACAGAAGATTATCAACACCTATTACAAAATGTCTGCTCTCATAGGTTTGATAACAGAAGAAATAGACAGATTCTAGAAACATATGACGTATCAGAGCTAGGTCAAGAACATGTAAAACTGCTGAATAACCCAATTTCTATTAATGAAATTGAAAATGTAATTAAGTCCTTACCTACAAAGAGCCCAGGACCAGATGGATTCACTGCAGAATTCTATGAGAAGTACAAAGAAGACTTAATAGCAACATTCTTCAAACTCTTCAATGAGATTGAAAGGGAAGTAATCCTTCCTAAGTCATTCCTGGAAACAAATATTACTCTAGTAATATTACTCTAGTGCCCAAACCTGAGAAAGACCCAACTAAAAAAGAGAAGTACGGACCAATCTCCCTAATGAACACAGATGCAAAAATCCTCAATAAAATATTGGCAAATAGGATGCAGCAAATCATCAAAAAGATTATAAACCATGACCAAGTGGGATTCATCCCAAGCATGCAGGGATGGTTCAACATACGTAAATCAATAAATATAATCCACCATATCAATAAAGCCAAAAGTAAGAATCACATGATCATTTCTATAGATGCAGAAAAAAGTTTTTGATAAGGTCCAACATTGACTTATGATAAGATCCTTACAGAAAATTGGAATAGATGGTCTTTGCCTCTATATAATAAAGGCCATCTATGACAAGCCAACAGCCAGTATCATAATAAATGGCCAAAAACTGAAGGCCTTTACTTTAAAATCAGGCACAAGACAAGTATGTCCCTTATCACTGTTCCTATTTAATATAGTACTGAAAATATTAGCCAGAGCAATAGACAAGAAAATAAAGATAGGAAAAGGAGAAGTTAAATCATCATTCTTTGCAGATGACATAATAATCTACATAGAAGACCCCCAAAACGCCATTGAAAGACTGTTAGATATAATAAATTCAGCAAGTAGCTGGATACAAAATCAATACCATTCCTATACACTAAAAACAAAATCACTGACAGAGAAATAAGAGAAGCCACACCCTGAAGCAACAAAAAAATGAAATATTTAGGAATTACTCTCACAAAAGAAGTGAAAGACCTATACAGGGAACATTATAATGCACTGAAAAAAAGAAATTGAAGAGGATCTCAGAAAGTGGAAAGACATCCCTTGCTCATGGATAGGAAGAATAAATATTGGGAAAATGGCCATTCTCCCAAAACTGTTATACAGATTCAATGCAAGCCCAATTACAAACAGTATCAACATACCTCATAGATCTAGAGAAATCACTCCGAAAATTCATCTGGAACCGGAAGAGACCTAGAATAGCAAAGACAGTTCTAAGCAGCAAAGGCAAGGCAGGAGGCATCACAATCCCTGACTTGAAGTTATACTACAAAGCAACAGTAGTAAAATCAACATGGTAGTGCAATCAAAACAGAGCTGAAGATCAATGGAATAGATTAGAAGATACAACCACAACTACAAACACACTCAGCCACCTTATCTTTGATAAAAAGGGGACAAACAGGTTCACTGGAAAAACGACAGTCTCTTTAATAAATGATGTTGGAAATACTGGCTCTTCATATGCTGAAAACTAAAACTAGACCCATGCCTCTCACCATGTACTAAATTTAAATCTAAATGGATCAAAGATCTGAATATTAAAACAGAAACACTAAATCTATTGGAAGGCAAATTGGGTAAAAACCTTGAAGACATAGGGATAGGTAAAGAATTCATAAACAGGACTCAAACCACATGGGAAATACTTCCCAGAATCAATACCTGGGATCATGTCTTATTAAAAAGTTTCGGAATGTCAAAAGAAATTTCCAGCATAGAGAAAAGAAAACCCACAAACTGGGAAATAATCTTAGAGAACTATCCCTCAGACAAAGGACTTCTGTCTAAAACATATAAAGAATTTTAAAAAATCAGGCCCACAAAATTCAAAGACCCAATCCAAAAATGGGCATCTGAGATGAATATACAATTCTCAGATGAAGAAATACAAATGGCAAATAAATATATGAAAAAATGTTCATCATCATTAGTCATTAGAGAAATGCAATTTAAAACCACACTGAGATTTCATCTCACTCCTGAAAGAATGGCCAAGATCAAGAAAACCACCAACAACAAATGCTGGGGAAAAGGAACTCTCCTGCACTAATTGTGGGAATGTAGACTGATGCAATCATTGTGGAGATCAGTCTGGATATTTTTCAAAAAGTTGGGATTGGAAGTCCCATTTGTTCCGGCTATTCCACTTCTAGGCATATTCCCAGAAGAACTGAAAGCACCATACCACAGTGATATATGTGCACCCATGTTTATAGCAGCACAATTTGTAATAGCCAGATCTTGGAAACAACCTAAGTGTCCATCAACTGAGGAATGGATAAAAAAAGTTGTGGTATTTTTATACAATGGAGTACTACTCAGCTATAAAGAATGATCACATTGAGATGTTTATCAATAAATGGGCACAGCTTGAGACCATATTCATAAGTGAAATAAATCAAACTCACATGTATGAATACCGAATAGTTTCCCTAGTGTAAGAAATGATAAGAATACATAAAATATGCGGTAGTCATGATTCCCCCTTATATTGCTTTGAAGCCTTATAATGTTTTCATTCATTAATTGGAATTGTTTTATTCTGGGTTTTTTTATTTTATTATCTGTGATGGTATGAACAGCTATTTTGAAGAAAATATGACATCATAATAGCTAGTGATGATTTAATATCATCTTGTTTTGAAGTCCCATCAAGTTTTTGTTCTTCTGTCTCCATCGGTCTTATCATGTTGTATCTTATTGGATTTTATTATATATGATAGTACCAACAAAATTTTTATAGACAAGGAGATAATATAGAAACCATTGTTCGATTTCTGTTATTTGGTTCTAAATATCCTGTAATAATTTCATTCTCTTGAATGATTTTACACTGTCTTGATATGTTTGATGCTATAGTATACAAAGTTATACTCAAATATTTCAAGAAAAGAGACACTATAGTAACTACTGTTATGTCGGGTTATCTTATGGTGAAACACTATGTTGTTTAAATGGTTATGTTCTGACCTGTGCTGTTGTGTGGTTATGTCCTGTATTATCTCAATCTCCTTTATTTATTTATTTATTTTACTTTTTTAATTAAGGGAAAAATAAATTTAAAAAATGTCAGGATATATTATAGTAACCCTTTTGATGTCCTATCAACTTGATTTGAAGCCCTGTATTGCTCTCACCATCTTGTTTTGACTGATTTTGCTCTATTCTTTTTTGTTTGATAATACTTGTTTGTTTTGTTTGAAACTACTTTGAAGACAATAAGATTCTCCACGATGCCCATTCTGGTTTGACTATTATCTTCTTTTGAAGTCCTGTAATGTCTCCAATGTTTCGGTTTTATTAGTTTTGTTCTGTACTGTTTTGTTCAATTTTATTATAAATGATGATATAGGCAATTCTTTTTAAGATAGCAAGAGGCATTATGGTAACCATTGTTGGTCACCTTGTATTTTTTTTTTTTTACATCATGTACCATGTCCATCCTTTTGATTTGACTGACTCTGTTTTGTTTTGTCACATTTGGTTTTATTCTCTTCACAAAAGAATAAAAAGAACTGTGGGAGTAATAAAATCCAAAATGTGTAATTGTTATTGTAAAAAAAAAAAAAAAGAGGAAAAGAAAGTGCTCTAAAGGATATAACTGCATGTATATTTAAGTGTGTAAAATAGATAACCATATTACTAAGTTTTGTTGGATTATTGAACAGAAATGTTTGCAGTCTCATTGTTTGAATGTTCACTTTGTATGCTTTAATTTTGTAACTTGAACAACTATTTCTAAGATGACAATATTTAATTTATCAACTAGTGATTTCTTACTGTTTATTTTTTTTGAAATTCTGTATTACTTGTACCCTTTTTCTGTTTTTTTCTCTTTAAATAAAATTTTAAAAATCCATCACCCTATCATAGTTAAAAAACAAAACCCTGAGCTATGTAAGTACGGAAGAATCTTACCTCAATCTGATAAAAGCCTACTGTCAGCGGTATATTAAATGGGAGAACACTGTGCTTTTTTTCTAAAATCAAGAAGAAGAAAAAGTTCTCCACTTTTGCATTTCCAGGCTGCAGTTGAAAAAAAAGTTCTCCACTTTCATTACTTTTATTCAACAAAGTACTAAAAATTTAAGCCAAGAGAAAGAAATTAAAGAGATATGTGCACAAAAGGAAGAGGTCAAACCACCCTTATTTGCAGACAGCCTGCTCCCATACATAAAGCCTCCAAAAATTCCACCTAAAGTCTCCTAAAACTAGCAAACAAGGTCAGCAAATATCAGGATATAAAATCAACACTAAAAAATGGGTAGCAATCTTGTTAACCAAGTAGAAAAAACTAAGGGAAAAATAACTATTCACAACTTCAAAAGATCAGATAACTGGGCTGGGGATTTAGCTCAGCAAATATAAGTGCCTTTTCCTGGCAAGAGCGAAGTCGTGAGTTTGATCCCTGGTACCAAAAGAAAAAAGAAAAATTAAAAAACTAAATATTAACTAAGAAGGTAAAAGACCTCTACAAATGAAAACTTTAGGCAGGACACAAACCTCTCCCCATGAGTCAGCGCCATTTTTGGACTGCAGAGGGAGAGAACCAGCCTCACAAGGAGATCCCCGCCCTGAAACTATAGCATTTTTATTGTTTTGTCGGGTTGGGTTTTTATTTTCTGTTTTGTTTATGTTAACTCTGGTGGCATGAGCCACTATTTAAAAGATATCAAGGCATGTTATGGAAGCCATTATGCATTTTTACTGGCTTGTTTTGATGTCCTTTATTGTATTCATTATTTTGTTTTTAGTATTTCTATTCTATTCAATTCTGTTTGTTTTTTACTATATCCAAAGTTATCTGCAGCTATTTGGAAGACAACAAAGGCACTGTGGTAACTACTGTTGATTTCATAAGATTTGAAAGTCCTGTGTCACCTATTCTGGTTCATTTTGATTGCTTTTATTCTGTTTCACTTTCCTTCAATTTATCCTCTAAAAAAATGGGAAACTATATTACTTTGAAAAGGAACTAGAAAGGATACAAGAAAATGAAAAGAATCTACTGTTCCTAGATAGGCAGAAGAAATATTTTCAAAATAGTTATGCTCTCCCAATCAAAATATCAACAGCGTTCTTCAAAGAACTAAATCCTAAGATTTATATGGAACCAGAAGAGACTCAGAATAGCACAAGCAATGCTGAGCAACGAAAGCAAATCAGGAAACATTACATTCCCAGATGTCAAGCTATATTATAAACCTACAATGATAAAAAAAAAGGCTTAATATTGGTGGAAAAACACACACGAATAAGTGGAATGGAATAAAGAATGTCCCAAACACATTCAGATATCTGGCTTTTCACAAAAGAGCCAAAAACATATGCTGGAGAAAAGATAACATCTTCAAGAAAATAGTTCTGAGAAAACTGATTATTTATAGGGAGATGAGTAAACCTAGACACTCACCATGCACTAAAATACAAAGTTAAAGACCTCATAATTAAATTGAAGTATTTAAACGACTGTAAGATAAAGTAAGTAAAACTCCTGAAGACATAGCATGAGAAAGAGATTTTCAACTGCACGAGAAATGACACAAAGAATGCACCAATGGGACCATATTAAATACCTAATATCTAGACAATATAAAAAAACTCTAAAAATAGACTCTCAAAAACAAAAGAACCAATTAAAAACAAATAACTGATATAAATAGACATTTCTCAGAAGAAATACAGATGACCAATAAATACATAAAAAAAAATGTTCAATACCTCTGGCTAGTAGATAAATCCAAATTAAAACATAAGAGATTTTGTCCAGAAAGAATGATTATCATCAAGAAATCAAAAAACAAATGTTGGTAAGCCTGCAGGGGGATGAATATCTTGACTTTGTTGGTGGGAATGTAAAATAGTATGACTGTTATGGAAGTCGGCATAGATATTCTTCAAAAACCCAAATTAGGAATTGCATTTTACCCAGTAATACCTCTTCTAGGGATCTTCCCAAAAGAGTTAAGGATGCATGCACACCTATGCTTATGGTAGCAAAACTCATAATAGCTAAATCTTGCAAGCAGCCTATATACCCATTGGTTGGTGAATAAATAAAGAAAATACGGTATAGATGCACTGGACTACTATTCACCCATACAAAATATTTGAGTCAGTTTTAGAAAACTGGATGTATTTGGGAGCCATGATTCTTAGAGAAATATTTCAGACACAGAAACTTAAATACTGCTTACTTTCTCTTATTTGAGAAATCCAAAATATAAATAATTGAAAGTGAAATAAAAGATAGATATAGGAAGCAAGGAGATAGACAGTTTACACATTGGTATACAGAAGGAGGGAAATGGGGAAGTGGGGAAAGGAATGGGAAGTGACAAGTGTTACTGTGCAGTGTGGACTTGCACCAGCTCTCCAAGAAGGGGTTCCCCTCGGACTGCAGACATGTACCAATAACAGAGAAGATACAAAGGTAGGGTCGGTGTCACCGAAGCGTATGAAATGCAGGTGGAATCACTCATTTTCATTGTATACGAAATACATTCATTAAAACACATGCTCAACACACAGGAAGGAGCATCTGCAAGACACATTTGATAATATACATAAATTTAATTAAGCATTAGCTACACTAAGTCCCTCTTATGTGAACTAATAGCTTTGAATTCAAGTATATGAAATAAGATCCATTACACTTTCTACTGTCCCTATTTCACTTTCAAAAACATGTAATTTAGATAACTGTTTAGTTTTTGAAAAAAGCAAAAGGATTAAAATTTTCAAGTCTTCTACTCATTCACACATCTGTTGAACAAATAATTTTGCTTCAGATCAAGAGCTCAGGAACTGGAAGAAGGCAGCCTCCCTACTTTAGGGTTCCATTCTGCCAACACAGAAGTTCGTGCAAAGGACTAGGATATATAACCTCAAATCTTTAAAAATTAATGCCTACAGACAGTGTAATTCTATAATCTACACACATTTGATAAGCTCCGTGGCACGGTATTATTTACATGAATTTAAAACATACACCCTGGCAGCACAATAGACTCTTCTCACCTACACTTGTATCTAAAGACACTTAACAAAATGTCAGGATTTAGCTGTCTGTGCGACGTGGAGAACACAACGAGTATGCAAAGTGAAGGTAAAGGAGGAGAACAGCATGGCATAAAGTGAGAGTAGCTAATAATACCAGCTACATTCAGCAACATGGGGGCAGATATGGCGGGACGTGTAGAGGAAGGAGCAAAGAAAACACCCACCAGGAGCATCCCGTGGCACGATCACTCACGTCCCCTAAGGACAGCTGCAACGTGGGCACCTCTGGGGGAGGGGATGCAGTCCCCTCAGGGTCTCCCAGAGACACACAGCTCTTGCTCTATAGAATAAAGAGCACATGTAGTTGGGGAAGAGCCAGATTTTCTGCTTGGCTGCTAAGGCTGCTGAGCTTAAGAACTTGCTCAAAGATTTATAGAAAAGGAATTTGCCAACCAGCAGATCCAGCTCGAATGAAGTTAAGTAATGTGTTATTATTGGTGCTTTGCATGGATTTTTGCACTTAACTCTTCCTTACCCTGTGAATGGGTATTGTCATTATCCAAAACTAAAATAAGGGAACTGAAATCCTGAAAGTTCTTGCAACTCGCCTAATGCCACACAGCCAGCAAGTGATAGAACAGGCACACCCAAAATTATATTTTTAAGACTTTAAGTTTCCAAAGTTCCAAGACATGCATGCAAGCTCTTTACACATATACGTAGCTCTTTGCCACCATTCCTACTGGGTTTGGGGTGAACAGAGAGAAAAGCCTCTTCCTGTGCCCCACCTCATGTGAGTGGGCAATGGGTAATGAAAGGATACTGCAGGTTTCCCAGAGGAACTTCTTTCCCTCTCCTCTCTGCTTTCTGCTCCTGATTGCCATCTGCCCCCCACCATAGAACCTGGAAATGGGTGATCACAAACCCTTTCTCACAGACTGGGTCTGCCTTGCACAGCAGAGTCACCCCACTCACAGCGTTATGGTAGCAGGGAAATGCTGCGCTGCCCCGAGTGTAACGTTCTCAGCCTTTATAGCCTCATTGCATAGTCAGGCTTTTGTTTGTTTTGCATTTTCACCACTGGATAACTACCTGCTACATACAGTCTAGATCAGCAGACAGGTAACAAGATCCTGTCAGGTGCTGTGGTAGACACGTAGATGTAAGGGAAAAAAGAAAAAAAAAAATATATATATATATATATAAAGAATAGCCTGGGCATGATAGGAGCTAGAATTCTAGAACAGTGTGTCCAATAGAACTTTCTGGAACCATGTCTGAGTATTTAGTTTTAATTAATTGAAGTTTAAGTAGCCCACATGACTCAGGGTTACCATACAGGACAGCATACATTTAGGGGAAGAATTGGTGATTTTCAATTGTCTGGGATGCAAGTAGCGACACGAGCATGCACAGGTCACCCTAGAAACTCCTTTATCTCAGCACGGATATGGAAAAAGCAGGAAGAAAGAAGCCTTCTGAAACAAATGAGAGCTGGGCAGAATGCGAAGTGTACACAGATGGTTAACTCAGCAGCATCATTCCTGCATGTCCACTAGTGAGAAAGACATGTCTCTGTACACTAGGAGACATATAAATGTCCACAGCCATATTGCTCATAAAAGTGAAAAAGCGGGAATAACAAAACGTGTCTATCCACACTAAAGTGGGTAAACAGATTGCCATTTCTTTTATGTAGTATAAAGTATACATAAGTGAAAATGAAAAAAATACAAAAATGGTGATATTGTATATCTCAAAACTAAATATTCGGCAGCCAGGGATTTAGCTCAGCAGCTCAAGTGCTTGCCTGGTAAGTGTGAGGTCATGAGTTCAATCCCCAGTACCAAAAAACTAAAGAAAAAATTTAAAACCCTAAATGTTCAGTTAAACAATTCAAACACAGAAGACTCGTATGAATGGTATCATTCATATAGGGTTCAAATTCTTATGAAAAACTGAAACATAGTTTTGGAATAGAATATTTGAGTGGTATAAATAAAAGGAAAATCAGGGAAGCGATTTATACATTAGGGCTGACTATTGTCTTTGGGGCAGGGTCACAGAGTGGCTTCAGGAGACTTACTGTAGGTGGTACCTAAATAAGCATTTATCTTAAAGCTTTGTTAAAGTGGTGCCTTTGTTTTATTCCTTTTGGTGTATATGTTATATCTCAGGGTAAAAGACTTCAACATGAATATTCTGATTTTTTAAAAAATTAACTGAGAAACTAGTAGACATTCATTAATTGTATATTTCAAGGTAGCTAATATATGTAATTCTAGGATTCTGGGAGGCTAAAACAGGAGACTTACAAGTCTGAGCCAGCCTGCACACCTTGCCAACTTAGTAAGAGACTGTCTCAAAACTTTAAAAGAAGAAAATAATTAAAGAGGTGGAGAAGAAGCTCAATGTGAAAGTCCTGGGTTCGATTCCCAGTACCACGAAGAAAGGGGGGGGGTGAAAGAAGGGGAAAAGGAAGGAAGGGGAAAAGTAGCAATTAGAAAATAGTTTGAATGTTCATGACCTAAGACCGTATAAGTTTGAAGTGTTGATTGTACCAGTTACCCTTATGTGAGCATTGCATACTATATACATGAATTGAAATATCACGTTTTACCACATATTTTAAGTTATTATGTTACTAAGAATTTTAGAAGTATTTTAGACCCATCTGGTAACTCATACCTAGAATCTCAGCCACTCAGGAGGCTAAGGCAAGAGAATTGCACCTGGGGCTAGCTTTGTAGCTTAGCAAGATCCTGTCTCATGAGAAGAAAAAGATTTTTAAGGCCAGGATGTAACTTGGTAGCTGAAAGCCCCTGGATTCAGTCTTCTATATGGAAAAAAAAAATGTTTTCCCATCACTTCTGGAAGTCTCATAGGCCTGGTACAGAAGAGGAGCAGAGCAGCCAAACCACCAAAATCCAGCTAGCTCTGCACCTTGTTTCTCCTTAGCACGGGACAGCAGAGGTGACTGAGGAAAAGACTGACACCCCACAGGAGAATTTCACTCCAGGTCTGAAGTGTCATCCCTCAGAGAGAGTAAGAGTTATGCAGGGATCTCCTGAAATCTACTACGAAACACAGAATCAGGCCAGAAAGATCACAGGGCCTGCATTTTGTGATGGGAAGCCATGATTGTTGGGTGTAATCTTCACAGATTCAAGGAAACTTCAAATCTCAGCACACAAAATAGACACGCACAAAAAAATAGAAACTTGAGAAGACAACAAAATGTCTCCAAAAACCTCTTAACTCACTTAAAGTTAATGCAGGAGGCATTAAGAAAAAGGAAATCATAAATCATTCGGCAGAAATGTATAAAAAAAAAACACCGAGATAACAGAACAGTTGAGTAAGTTATTTGATGAATTAAAAGAAGATAACTAAACAGAAAATGACCCTGATGAGAGAAGTGATCCATGAGTCTAGGGAAGACACTAATAAAAATCTAGTGGAGCTAAAGAAAGAGATATAAAACACGAATACCTCTCATAGAGAATAAAAGAATAGGATTAAAATGCCTTAAACAGAAATCCAGGAGATTAAAAATATGGCTAAAAACTTGGGCAGAAATAACCAGTGTAAGGACAAATCTAGAAGACAAGACTTCGGTTAATGACCAAATAATGCAAGATGCCTTAAAAACAACAGGGCATGAAAAATGGACCCAAAACCTGCTAGATGACTCAAAGAAGATGAAGAGTAACTGGTATTAATGAAAATTTAGAAGACAGATCTAAAGGCATTTTTAAAACCTGTTTTCAGAACTAATAGCAGAAAACTTTTGGACATGGAAAAATAATTTAACATATGGATAAGTGAGGAATATAGAACCTAAATACCCTTGACCAGAAAAAACAGCCTGTGTCTCAAAATAATTCAAATACCGGAAATCTAGCACAGGAACAAAATCTTAAAGGCTGTTACAGAAATGCAAGGAATCATCTACAAAGGAGATCGCATCTGAATTACAGCAAACTTCTGAACACAAATTTTAAATGCAAGGGGAGCCTGGAGTGAAGTGTCTAAAACCTAAAAGAAGACAACTTCCAACCCAGACTGCTATATACTGCAATATTATCTTTCACAATTGATGGAGAAATAAAATATTGCCGTGATAAGCAGCACCTAAAGAAATTCATGACCACTAAACCAACACTCCAAAAAATTCTCAAGGATATCCTAGGAAGAGATTATAAAGCTAAAAATGCCAGAATGTCCAAGAGAACGAATGCACCAGATAATGCTAGCAATTAATTATAAGGAAAAAAAGTAAAATAACAACAGAAAAATAATATGACAGAAAAAGTTCAATGTCTATCAATTATGACTATCAGTATAAATGGACTTACTTCACCAATTGAAAGATATAGATTCGTTGACCAGATTAAGAAACAAAATCTAACAGTACGCAGCACACAGGAAACCTGTTTAACCCAAAAAAGAAATTGATAAGTTAAAAACTAAAGGATGAAAAAATTGTAAAGATCCTATGCAATGGGAACCTCAAAATGAAGAGAAACAGCTGTCTTTTTTTCAACAAAGTGGACTTTAAACCAAAGCTTATCAGAAGATACAAAGTCATTACAGTTAATGGAACTATTCACCTGGAAGAGATGACAATTACAAACATATGCACCAAACTGTGGCACACCCAACTTCATAAAATATACACTAAAGAGCATGAGAGATCACATAAATATGAATACAATTATAGTGGGGGACCTCAATACTTCACTATAACAAATAGATCAATTAAACAAAACATCAACAAAGAAATATCAGAATTGAACCAAACCTTAAGACAAAGGAGCTTAATAGCATACAGAGTATTCCACCCAACAATAAGAGAATACACTTTGTGTTCAGTAAGGTACAGTTCATTTCTCCAAAATAGGCCACATGCTAGCTAATAAAACTTACATAAGTAATTGCAAACAAATCAAAATTTTACAATGCATATTCTCAGACCACAGTCCAATGAAACTAGATATAGCAACAGAAATTATGCAAATGTAAGAAAATTAAACAAAATATTTGAATAATCAATGGGTCCTGGAAGCAATAAGATAGTTCTTAGAATTAAATGATAATGCCAATACAAAACTTACCAGAATTTATGTGATACAATAGAAACAGTCCTGTAAGGGAAGTTTATAGCTGTGAATATCCAAATCAGAAAGATAAAAAAAATTTAAAAACGTAACGATGCATGTCAATATCCTAGAAAAAACAAAAGAATTGTGCAAGGAAAGAAATTGTAAAGATCCAAACAGAAATCAATGAAAGAGATACTAAAAGGAAAAAAATATAAAGATTCAATGAATTGAAGAACTGGTTCATTGAAAGAATAAACAAAATAAAATAACCATTATTAGCCTTATGTAAAAGGGATCAAAAAGGCACAAATCAATGCAATTAGAAATGAAAAGGATAAAATCAGAAAACACCACCAAAATCTAAAAACTATTAGCAACTATGTCACAAACCTGAAGTGCCAATGGTGGCGAACCTCCTACATGTGCCACTGTGGGCTGTTCATATCACAGACAGCTCCAAAAGGTTCACCATCCCTGCTATACTGCAGAAAATTGGAGAAATCAGAAAAAATTGCAGTGATTTCTAGATTTTAGATTCCTAGAATTACCAAAACTGAACTAAGAATACTAGAAGTTTTTTTGAAACTCCAATAACTGGCAATGAAATTAAAGCAGTAATACAAAGTCTACCAATGAAGAAAAGCCAAGACCTGAGAGTTCACAGGTGAATGCTGTAAGAATTTCAGGGAATATCCACACCAACACTCCTCAAATTTCATACTGAAATTGAGAAAAAGCATATTCTAAGTTTTTTGGCTTCTTTATACATTCTAGGTGTTAGTCTTTTGTCTGAAGAACAGGTGAAAAGAATTTTCTCATCCTGTAGGTGTCTGGTCACTCTAAGCAATTCTTTTGCTGTACAGAAGCTCTACACTTTAATGTAACACCGTTTGTGGATTCTTGCTGTTATTCCTGGTGTGTTTGTGGTTCTGTTTAAAAAATTCTTTCTACACCTACAGTTTCAGATGTTTTACTTAAGTATTTTCCAGTATGTTCAACGTTTCTGATTTAATGTCAAGATCTTTGACCTAATTTTTTTAGCTTAGTACATGATAAGAGAGGTGGACCCAATTTCCGTCTTCCGCAAACAAATATCTAGTTTTCCCAGCACCATTTGTTGAATAAGCAATCTTTCCACAAACATGTGATTTTGGCCTGCTTGTCAAAGATTGAATAGCTAAATGTGTCTGGTGATGCTTCTGTATCCTCTATTCTGTTCCATCAATCCATGTGTCTGCTTTTCCTCCAGTACCATGCCATTTTTATCACTGTTGCTTTGTGGGATTGTCCTGTCCTTTTTTTTTTAGGTCTTTATCTGGTCTCGGAATAGGGGATGATGTTAGCTTCCACAAATGAATCTGTAAGCACCGCATCCCTTTCAATTTCCTTGAAGACTGATGAGTATGGTACTACCACATCCTTGAAGGTTTTATAGAATTCAGCAGTGAATCCATTGGGTTCTGGGCTTTTATTTTGTGGATTATTTATTACTGTGTCACTTTCATTGCTTGTTATTGAGCTGATGGGCATATTTGTGTCTTCTTGTGATTTTATGAATCTAGAAATCTGTCCATATATTCAAAATTTGGCAATTTGTTGGAATACAATATTTCACAGTATCTTCTTGACTTTGATAGTCTCTATTGTGACTGTGCCTTTTTTATTTCTAATTGCATCAATGAAAGTCTTTTAGCACTTTCTCTTGGTAAGTCTGGATAAGGGCCTATCTTGTTTTATTCTTTTGAAGAATCAGCTCTTTGATTCAATGATTTTGGGGTTTTTTGGTTTGGTTTGGCTTGGTTTGGTTTTTAAACTCAATCACTGATTTCTGCTCTCATTTTTATAATTTCCCTCCTTAATTTTAGTTTTGGCCTGGGTTGCTGTGTTTTTCAAGTATCATAAGGGTTCTCATATGGTATTGATTTGAGTCCCCTCTTTTCCTGATGGAGCAATGACTGTGATTAGTGTTCCTCTTAGGACTGTTCCCATAGTACCCCAGAGTTTTGGGTGAGTTGTAAAGGTTTGTCATTTACTGCCAGGAAATTTTTAATTTCTTCTTTGGCTTCTTCTGCAGCCATTGGTTGCTTAGGTGAGTGTTTTTAATTTTTGTGATTTCTTCTGTTATTGATTTCTATTTTCAATGCACTGTTGGTTATCTTGTGGAGTGCTGTCTGATAGTACACATGGGGTAATTTTGATCCTGTTATATTTTACTTAAGCAGGTTTTGTAGACTACTATGCAATCTATTTTGAGAAAAGTTCCATGTGCTGCAGAAATGAATATTTTGTCATAGGGGGTGAAATACTCTATAGATAGCCATTAAGTCCATATTGCAAGGGTGTGCTTTAGCCCCAACATTTCTTTGTTCATTTTTTTGTATAATTGATCTGTTTACACAAAAGTTGCATGTTAAGACCCCCCCCCTTTATGATTTTAGTAGTATTTATTTGATCTTTTACATTTAGCAGTATTTATTTTATGAAGATAGGTGCTCTGGTACTTGGTGCATAAATATTTATCAATGTTGTGTCTTCTTTTTGCTCCTATGCAAGAATTGGCCTCATTACCTCATTAGCTTGGCAAAAAGACATGCTGACAGTTATTCCTCTTGAAATGTTTATTATGAGGCCTGGATTTCAGAAAAATAACCCTCGTATTTAAATTTTTAATTTCACCTCTCATTTTCTATCAGTTTCATAGTAACCTAATTTTAACAGACAGTAGGTAGGTTAGTGTCAGCCTGCTGGAGGGGCCCAAGGGAGGTTTTTGCAGGTGAGGTCCAAAAATTGAAGAACACACATATACAAGACGTCAGCAACAACATCAAGCAGCCCGGAGCAGAGCAGAGCGCCAGAACAGGAGAGCCTCCTGTGTCTTTGTTGTGTAATTTCTATACATGTTGTTATCTCACGTTTACATTCTTACATGGTGCCGTAACCTGCACTAAGTCATGTTTATATGACAATAGCCTACTGTGTGTCTGCACCAGACAAGGAGGGTCACACTCTCAGGTGTTCTGAGCTTTCAGTGGTTCCCCAGTTAGTCATGTTAGTCTTTTTTTTTTATTTATTTAAGAGGAAAAAAAACAGAAAAAGGGTACAAGTTATACAGATTTTCAGAAAAAATAGTAGGAAATCACTAGTTAATTACATATTGTCATCTTAGAAATAGTTATTCAAGTTACAAAATTAAAGCATATAGAGGGGACTTTCAAACAGTGAGACTGCAAACAGTTTTGTTCAATGATCCAATAAAACTCAGTAATATGGTTATCTATCTTATACACTTAAATATATATGCAGTTATATCTTTTAGAGAACTTTCTTTTCCTTTCTTTTGTACAATGACATTTACACATTTTGGGTTTTATTACTCCCAAAGTTCTTATTACTTTTTTTTTTTTGAAGAAAGTAAAACCATATGTGACATACCAGGACAGAGTCAGTCAAATCAAAAGGATGGACATAATACATAATGTAAAAACAAAATACAAGGTGATCAACCATACTGCCTCTTGCTATCTTAAGAAGAATTGCATAAATCATCAGTTATAATAAAATTGAACAAAACAGTAAAGAATAAGACCAATAAAACCAAAACATTGGAGACATTAGAGGACTTCAAAATGAATCTTACTGTCTTCATAGTTGTTGCCTACACTTTCAAACTTGGTACTATCAAGCATAACAGAATAGAGGAAAATCAGTCAAAACAAGATGGTGAGAGCAATACAAAGTTTCAAATCAAATTAATAGGAAATCAAAGTGGGTTACTATAATATATCCTGCTACTTTTTATTTATTTTTCCCTTAATTAAAAGGATAAAAATGACAAAGTAGATAATAAAAAGGAGATTGAGATTTTTAAAAAAAGAGGGCATAACAACAAAACAGCAAAGGTCAAAACAAAGCCATTTAAGCAAAACAGTGTTTCACCACAAGAGTCATGTTAGTCTTAATGGGAGACAAACTCTGAAATTTCTAGTACATAGAATATGAATTTGTTCCTATCTCAGTTTCTCATTTATGTAACCCTGATATTAGTAGAGTTTGCATTATTTGAACATAATTAAATGCTTGACTTCCAGTTAAAATCATCTTGCTGCTAATCAGTCTAGGGTTCTCTTGCTTAATTCGGATGGAACTTGTAAATTGGCAGCATATGGCTCTGCTAGAGGTCTTGATGACATTAGATGACACTGGGTAGTGCTGAATGCTGACAGTTGACACAGCCTGGTGGTTATTGCCATTGCCAGCCACTGCCATCTGGAGCCAGTGTGTGATGGACACCATAGGTCAACTCTACCAGGTGCTGGTCTGTTGCTGTTGGCTACCACCTTCCAGTGCCAGCTTGTGCTAGGCACTTTTGGAGCCTACACTACCTGAGAAATAATTCATGACGAGGTTTACAGGACCCATGAGGTAAATCTTAATTTGCCAGAGCCTGTGCTCAAAGCACAGAGGGTTAGTAGACAGGAGGGACCCCTCCTAGACTGACCAGGGAAGTGGCTGAGAAATGGAGCTTATATAGCATCTATAGACCTGTGTCAGTGAGGAGCAGGCTGAAACTAGGAAACCTTCTGGGAAGCCAGCTCTGGAGGCTGTAGATGCAAATAAGAAGCCTAGATCCCACCCCTCCTGTCTTAGCCATACCAGGATGCACCATTCCTTTTTCACAAAGGCATCAGTAGTGTAGGCAGTGCAGTGTCAGGAGCAGGGTGCCATGCTGACTGCCTGGCTGTGCTTGTGTCGGAGTAGAGAGTGGCACCTTGACATCCAAGAAGAACACCACTAGACAGCCAGGGAAGATACTGAAGCAAGTTGTACCAGTCCCATGTGGGGAGAATGGGGGAGCAAAGGCAATTGAGGAGGAGGGGTAAACCACACCTCCATGCAGCTGGGGTGGGGGATGGGAGAGTCAAGTACTTCTCATCTGTCCCAACCTAAGAGCCAGTTTGCTTCATGAACAGCCTATAGTGAAGAATCTCTCGTAATTTTTATTTCAAATTTATCATGGGTCAGTACTTTTATAAAGTGCAATGACATGAGCTACTAGAAAAATGATCATACTTGAATTTCACAGTAATGTCAGATTGCTACAAGAGTTATATTGCTTACTCTCTATTTGTACATTTCTGGACTTTTGAGCTCTAATGCCTTACAGAATGACACTAGTCCACTGATCACATTTTAGTTAGCATGAACACAGGTTCAAGTTGAGTTATCCTTTTACCAGCAGTGTTATAATGTATATCTCCAAAATACTTCAGAGCAAGTGATTTGGTGATTTGTTTTAGATTTTGGAATATTTGCATTATACATAATGACATATCTTGGGATGAGATTCCATGTCATGATGTTTTATTTATACTTTGTAGCCTGACCATAATTTTATACAATATTTTTTAATAATTTCATGCATAAAGAGTTTTATGGTATGGAATTTCCCCTTGTGATGTTAAGTCAAAATCTTTCAGACTTTGGATCATTTTTATTTGGAATGTTTATGTCAAGGATGTCCAACCTGTGCTGTAAGTGTTTATAGGCTGTTAAGATCATTTCAAAGCTTTAAAAGTTGCAGCTGGCTTTAGGCCAGAACCACCATCTGCCAGTAATTTGCCAAAATGACAAACATAAAGGGAAAGAGGAGGGGACCCCCGAAAATGTTCTCTAGGCCTTTTAGAAAACATGGGGTTGTTCCTTTGGCCACACACATGCGAATCTACAAAAAGGGTGATACTGTAGACATCAAGGGAATGGGTACTGTGCAAAAAAGAAATGCCACACGAATGTTACCATGGTAATACAGGAAGAGTCTATCGTGTTGGCATTGTTGCAAACAAACAAGTTAAGGGCAAGCCACTTGCCACAACGATTAACGTGTGTATTGAGCTCATTGAACACTCAATGAGTTACAATAGCTTCCGGAAATGTGTCAAGGAAAATGATCAGAAAAAGAAGTCAAAAAGAAAGGTACCTGGTTTCAACTGAAACACCAGCCTGCCCTGCTCAGAGAAGGGTACTTTGTGAGGACCAAAGAGGAGGAGCCTGAGTTACTGGAGCCCATTCCAGTAAGTTCATGGCATAAGCTGGGGAGGGAGCCCTGCCATTCAGCACCTAATTGGCAGCTAAGTGTTCTAGGTCTTACTTAAAAATAAAAAACTATCCTGTGTTGTAAGGATGGTTTTCTTAATTGAACAGGTGTGTGGTGCCTTTACCTCAGAAACAAGTATTTGGTGCAGATTTTCATTCTATCTAGTTAACTGTGTCAGATCTTTACTCCTCAGTGATTTTGTGGCTGAAAGATACTGCTGAGGTATTGTGTAGGTGTACACACAAAAGGCCAAATATTTATGAAATATTTATATGGGCTTTAACATCCTGTCAATCACCATGGGAAAAAGAGGTATCAAAATAAAATGGAAGTGTCACTTCAGTTAAACAAATGGAAGTCCATTTCAGTTCAATGAATTGTTTAAAGCAATCAATCAATAAATAATAAATACAAAATTTGAAAATAGCAATAGTATTGCTAAAGCTCTCACAAGAGACATTTTGGATTAGGACATTCCTTCATCAAATACTCCTCTGAGGCTATATAAAACATGCAGACAATATGTATCTAACTTTTCTCTCTACATATATCCAAAGATGATTGACTCTAGTTTACCTATCCAGTTGGTCTGGGGTTAGTTTACTATCAATTACCATTTTATTTCAAGTCTTTCTCAAGCATAGAATATTGTGGATTTGTTTTCTCATTATTCTGTGGATCTTTTTTCTTATTTTGCTTGTCTGGGTCTAGTCAAAATGGAAAAGTGGACTGGGACAAGATTCTTTGTTTGAACAAAATGGCTACTTTTTTTTTACAGTCCCTCCCCCATCAAATGAAACTCAGTCTCACATCTGGCAGATAATACCAGGTGAAGACTTGAGCTTTATTGAAAATAAAACCTAAAGCCTGTTACAGTCATGAGACTCTTAACTGCCCTTCAGAGGAGCCTAAAAGATACAGAAAAATTGGTCAGCATTATTAATTGAACTTGAAAAACCCAGCGTCAGTGAGATCCTGGATAAAACACCTACGAGCTGAGCACACATTTCAGTGGAGGACTTGAATTCATTTTAGATGTGGGAATTGCTAAGCCCCAGAACTTGACCAATCTTGATGAGCAATCTCGGAGTTAGAATGGGATGACAGAAAGGAGATGGAACATGACCCTTCCTGTCTACACAAAGCAAGTGAGAAATGAGAGTGGAGAAATTATGCCCTGTTGCAAAGTTTTAACAGAGAAATCTGCGTGCAAATCGCAGACAAAGTGGTAATGTGGGTTTAGAGTGCAGACAGTAATCAGCTAAACAGAAACAGAAGTAATGGGAGTGATGGAAGGTCCCACGGGTGGTGATCTGGGGAGGGGTGCTAGGCAAAGGACAGAGAGACAGCCGAGAGCTCCCCCAGATCTGGGAAAAATATGAGCAAGCGTGGTAGCCCTAGTTTTAGCAGGAGCACACTTCATGAGAGTTGCCTAGGAAGGAAAACCCTGCCCAGTATTCATCAGACTGAAAAAAAGACCCAAGCCCGCTGCCCCAAGGATGCTCCAGCTGCGAAGGGTCTAACAACCCACTTCTTTAAATGGTTCCTGCTTTATTAAACAATGACACTTCATTCTCTAAAATCAAAGAGTATAGGCGATGTTACTGTTGGAGACTATGTCAGCGAGAATCAAGCCTTCAACCCCCTTTTTTGAGAAAATAAGCCACTTTGACACAGAGAATTGTCCTTGATGGGTAGCCCACATACAGTGATTCAGGTGAGTGTACATACAAGTGGTCACCTTGACCTTAGCTTTATGTTTTCCACATCACTGGGAGTCTGGGTCCCCTTCCTAGTCTACTTCTGACACTGACCCCTTTGCTACAGCTTTGGGCTTCTCAAACACTGCTTCACTTAACCATAACCTAAATTCTGTCCTTTATTCCCATCCTATACTAACTCTGCATTGCTTGATGAGATGCCCGTGGTGGCTCTTGTCTGCTGTCTCCTTCACTAGCTGGAAAGCAGGCTGGTGTCAGATAGTACTACTCCTGATGTTCTCAGGCTGGTGGTAACGGGAATATCCTAGTATGTTTACTAGAATAGGATGAGGAAGCAGGGCAACGGTCTGCCTAAAAGATCAGAAGATTGTTGCTTGGAGACAAAACAGGAGTCTGCTTATTGGCATCATAACACTAAGATGCCAGAAGTCTTATCCCCTGGTGTCACCCTGAGCAGTGTCTGTCACAGTCTGTGTATGTTTCACCTTCAGTTCAGATTTCTCTCAAGACCTGTGTACAGACAGCAAAGAAAATATTGGGTGGTTTCATCTAAGGAAAGTGCTAGGGAAGTGGGAACTAGGAACCACTTGATTGAAGAGAAAAGCCTAGAGAGGAAAAAATAGGGGGAAAAAGGAGAAAAGGAAGAAGGCAGAGAATACACAGCATAATCCAAAATACTGGGTTCATAAAAAAGGCAAATATCTGATGACAACACTGTCTTCCAGTTTGGTATTTCATGCTGGCACTGAGGTTGTACAAACTAATGGAAAACATACTGAATCTGAGGTGTCCAGGTATTTAGACTTTACATCATTTTACCAAGCTACATAGTTGCTGCAGGGAAACTGACTCTTCTTTTCTCCTTTTTTAGCATCTGAACCCTAGATCCCAATTCAGAGGGTAAAGTTGGGAACATTGCATGGTTGGCTTGTTTCATTCTCTAGAGGATTTGCTTCCAGGCTGCAGTGAAGGGATCACTGTGAGACACAATAATATTTTCATCAGTTCTTTTGCTCCTTTTAGGGAGAGGAAAGTTGTTCCTGGTTATTTTGGTCTACAGCTTCCCAAATCTTCCATTACAAACTAGAAAGCAATTTTAACTTCTGGGAAATTTCATTCCAGTTAATAATTTAAAATGTATTTGTGTACTGAGGTATGATTCCTAAAGGTTATCTTTTGATGTAAAAAATGGATTTAAAACTAACAGCAGCATCAACAAGAACTCTTACTATCTTTCCTGATTTGTGGTCTGATCAGGTGCAAAAGGAAGTCCCAGATCATGTGAAAAAGACAAGACAAAAATCTGAGAGCCAGTTTTAAGATCTTGCATCTTTATGAGTATATGGGTAATCTATGCAACCAGAAAGAAACCTTGAATTCCAAAAAAAAACCACCAGCACAATCATGAGGGCCCCTCTGGTACCAAAGTTTGCATTGGTTACTTTTCTCTCATTGTTGAAACAAAATACCTGACACCCAAAATGAAGCAAGAAAAAGTTTATTTATCTTACAATTTTGGAGACTTCAGTCCATACTCAGCTGGCTCAAAGGTAGGGTGGCATGGCTGAGGGGCAACCCTTCATGGAGACATCAAACAGCGAGAGCAAAAAGCACAAAAGAGGGAAACACACCTCCTTTCTGCCCTTACATTGTATGTCAGCTCTACCCCGGATGGGTGCAGCAACTCACACCACCAATCTCAGCACTAGACAATGAACCAATCACAAACACTAAATTCAACCTTATCTATGATTGCATGAGGCTGGGGTTGGGGACCAAACACAAACCATAACAGGGAGGCATCATCTTACAATATATTTTCATGTAAATAAATGGCAGGCTCTCCGCCATTCTTCTACACCTATACTGGAAATACTAAAAAAGGGGAACAAAAGGAAAGGAGTCATGTAAAGAACAAACAAATGAAAACATGGATATACATTTACTCATGATCATAGGAAAGAAAGGCAACAGAAGACCCACAAGTTCTCCCAGCTCTCTTAATGCAGATCAAATGGAGAAAAAAGCAAATATCCATCTCTCTCACTGTGTACTAACTAGAATTGCTATAGGTCAAAGATGTAAACATTAAAGCAAACACCAAATCTAGTGAAAAAAAATAAGTAAAATACTTGAAGTCATAGATGTAGGAAAGCATTTTCCACACAGAACCACATTTGCATAAGAATTAACAGAAAGAATCAACAAATGAGATTACATCAAGTTGAAAAGCTTCTGCACAGCAAAGGAATCTACATACAGTGAAGAGACAATTTGCAGTTTGCAAAATTGCAATTGCAGAAAAATTTTCCCAGCTGTTTTTCAGATTGAGAACTAATAATCTAGAATATATAAAGAATGTAAAAAGAATTACACCACCTAAGTAAAAGACCTAATCAAGAAATGTGGAAGTGAACAGAAGAACTACAAATGGCCAGCAAATATATGAAAAAATCTTTAGCATATCTGCCCATCAGAGAAGTGTAGATTCACACAATACCAAGATTCCATCTTACACCAGAAACAATGGCAATCATCAAGAATTTAAAACCTAACAAATGCTAGTGTACCACAGTGAAAAAATAACTCTCCTACATTATTGTTGGGAATGTAAACTAGTACAACTATTATCAAAACTGATATGGAGAATCTTCAAGTGTCTCCAATTAGAAATTCTGTGTGATTCAACTATTCCATTTCTAAATGTCTTCCTCAAGGAACTAAAGATATCATACTACAGTGATACATGCATACTAGTCTTTATAGTAGCAAAATTCACAATAATTAAATCCTGGAAGCAACTAGTATACCTATCAATAGACAATTGGATAAACAGTGTGTGGTAACTATATACAATACAATATTACTCAGCTATAAAGAAGGGCAAATTTAAAACATTTGTAGAAAAATAGATGCATCTGGAAAGTGTAACATTGAGTGAAATAAATCAAACTCACAAATTTAAATACCATACAGTATCTCTCATTTGAGCAAGTGAAGTACAAAGAACACAATAAATAATAAATAGAAAGAGAAGAGGGAAAGGTTCTCATGATCCTTTCTGGAGACAGAGGGAGAGAGAAGGGAAAAGGACAATAAGTAGAATGAAGATGTGTACATGTAAATGAACCTATACATGTACAAGAACTTAATAACCTCAATGAATATTAACATTATATGTCATAAATTTGAGCTAAGATTAATAACATCAACAATAATGAAAATTGGGAAATATAATTTCAAGAAGGGAGCTAGTTGGGAGGGAAAAGGATTTTAAAAAGAACCAAACTCTATTATGTAATGTACCCACCCCCCCAAGATAACTATAAACTACATGTTCTGAAAATATGTACCAGTAAAAAAAAACTCAAACAAACAAGTTGCCATAACTCACTAGATTAACATGAGATACTAAATGATTGGCAACTTGCAGTTCAAAAGAGTCTGTCCTCATAAGCAAGACTGGGAGACAGCTTATTAATCTTTATTTCAGAAAATAATTTAAAATGCATTTTTTCATAAACCAGACTCTTGTGTTTAGAGGACTTCTTGAGACATTCTTTTGAAGTGTGTCTGCTCCATTTTTGACCCAAAACTCCAGAAGTCATGCAAATGAGGTTATATGAAACAATGGGGGCCGTATTCTTTCTTCATGATTTCTTATATCAGTCTTAGATCCTAAACATCTGTCCCCTTAGGAATAATTCTTAAGGAAAAGGCTTTATAAGAACTGGCTAAAAATGTGTCTGATTTAGGCTATTATCACAGGCAACATCTACTGATTCTCATTGAGACAGGAAATAGCTTTGAAAAGTGCAACATCTACTGATTCTCATTGAGACAGGAAATAGCTTTGAAAAGTGTTACGGTTTATATCTAGATGTGCCCCTGGAGCTTCATGTGGTCATGGGGCAGGGAGCTGTTTGGATGTGGCTGAATCTAGAGTTTGTGATTGGTTCCTCTCTAGTGCTGAACTGAAGGTGTGAGTGGGACCTGCATCCTAGGGTGGGTAGCCTGCATACAACATAAGGGAGGGAAAGGCCTGTCTTTCCTTTCTTTGCTCTTGCTGCTCTTGTTTCCTTCCACCATCATGAATGGCAGCCCTTCTGCCACATTATCCTACCTTGGACTGGAATCCCTAAAAACTGTCAGCTAAATAAACCTTTTCTTTCTTAATTTTGGGATCAAGTACTTTGTCTCATCAATGTCAAAAGTAACCAAGACAGAATTTGATACCAGGAGTGGGGTCATTGTTGTAACTATACTTGACCATGTGGTTCTGGAGCCTTTGCAAATGACCTTTGGGAAGAGGTTCAAAGATGCCAACTGAAAAAGTAGAGCTGAAATTCCCTAGGCTGTTCTTTACGGGAGATTCTGTTTAGAGCTCACAAGACCAGAAGATGATAGAAATCCTGCCAGTGAAGACCAGGCTTAAGAGCTTTATGCTGGGAAGAAGAACTGCACTGATTATTAGACTCCAGAAAATGTGTGTTTTGCTTTGGAAGAAAGTTTGTCTGCATTTTTCTTACATTCAGAGACTTTTCCTGAGGCTGAGATTAAGTGTCATGGACTAATTAATGTGGCAGAAGAAGCTTCAAGACAATCTAACATTGAAGCAATGGCATACCTATTGATGGAGTATTTTAGCCGTATTTATGTTGAGAATCAACAGCAAAGAACCTATCAAAATGATTTAAAATACTGTGAGTTTGGTTTAAATGAAAGCTCCAATGATGCTGTAGACTGCAAAGACAGAGCTGAAGAAATCTTGATTTCTGAGAAGAAATGAAAATGCAAAATATGGCCTGAGGGCATCACAAGAAGCAGCAAGTCTCCAACCTTTGCAGCTGCAAAACTACAAAAGTAAAAGACTTTATTTTGAGAGAAAAGCCACAGAGTACCATATTACAGAATGGCAGTGGTCTCACCATGTTCCAGAATAACAGTAGCCACACATGTTCCAGAATGGTGGAAGCCTAGAAAATCTGTTCCTCACAATTGGATTTAGAGTGTTCAGCAATCTAGACACTCAACTCCTACAGCCAGGAGAGAGAAAACCCTGGCTACTATTCCAGCTGTCAGGAGACTTTGGCATCATTCATGTGGCACTGGTTTTGGGTACATAAAAAATGCAAGTGTTGTAGGATTAATAAGGCTTCTACCCCGGTTTTAGAAGGTCTAGGAGGCCAGACAGTGTGCCTCTGAGATGGCAGTGTGTGGTGCTGTGAGAGTAATGCCAAAGGTGCAGTGAAGATTTCACAAGTTTGGAGAATCCAGGAATATAGATCATCTGAGAAAAACTACAAGGAGGGAGCAGAGCCAGCCCAAGAGAGAAACCATGGGAGCTACAACAAATGTGCTATAGGGGCAGAGCTACCCAAACACTTTGGAGCTCACAACTTGCCACAGATTGCCTGATATGCTACACATAAACTCCAGGACTTAATGTTTGCCCTGCTGGATTTTGGATTTGCTTTTGTCCCATTCCTTTGTATCCCCGTTTGTAACTTCCAAAATGGAAATATTTATACTGTGCCACTAAATGTTGGAAATGTTTAACTTTCTTTTTATTTGTACACAGCTCACAGCTAAGAGGTGGCCTTATGTCTCAGAGGAGACTTGGGATTTAGACTTTTTAAGTGATTCTGAAACTTTAGGACTTTGACAACTCTTAGAGATGGGCTAAATGTCTTTTGCATAAAGGGATGTACACAAATCTTTGGTTTCCAGGGACAGAATGTTATTGTCTGTATCTAGATGTCCCCCCAGTGCCTTATGTAGTTATGTGGAGGGCAGCAAAGCCTAGAGTTTCTGATTGGTTCATTGTCCAGTGCTGGGATTGGAGGTGTGAGTGTAACATCTGCCCTAGGGCAGGTAATTTTCATAAAGGGTGGAAAAGGCTTGCCTTTCTCTTCTTTGCTCTTGCTGATGTTGTTGTCTTCCATCACTATGAATGATTGCCCCTCTGGCAAACCACGTTCCCTTGGAACCAGCCAGTTATGGATTAAAACCTCTACAAACTGTCAGCTAAATAAACTTTCCCTTCCTTAATTTTGCACATCAGGTATTTTGTCTTAGCAATAGAAAAGTAACCAAGATAGAAAGTGATATGACAGTAAGGGCAAGTTAAACACCTTATAATACTTTATAAAATAAAGTCAAACACAGGTGGGGGGAAAGGAGTGCTGCTGATCTATGAGCCAATACTCAAGATATACTGTTGCACCAAAAAGAGTGAAGTGACCACTTTGTGTGCTGTAGACTTCTGGGCATTTTTTAGAGGAAAACAAAGAGAACACTTCTGAAAAGTTCCATAAGTTATTAGTAAACTTAATTGCCTCTGGGGGAAAAAAAATAGAGGACTGGTAGCCTAGAATGCTTGAGAGGTAGTATTTTTTTTTTACCTTGACAGAGTATTTGAGATTTTTGTGTATAAGTATAGATAGATAGATAGATAGATAGATAGATAGATAGATATAGATATAGATATATAGATATATAGATATAGACATGTTTTATATATATATATATATATATCACTTTTTCAATTAAAATAGCTAATTTTAAAAACAATGTGATTTTGTGATGGAGATGACAAATATTTGTAGACTCCTTAGGATGAAGAGTTTTCCATGTTAGCAATGGTATTAATAAATGCTTATTATATCATTGAAATTTATGCTCTTTCACGTACACATCTTGTCCAGTTTACAAAGAATTTGACATACATTGGTAACTTGGTACTCATGACAACATTTGAAATAGGTGTGACATACTAGAAGTGGTGCTTTACAAATTGAAACAAAATATTCTAAAGTGTAATCAACTTGAAAACTTGAAGCATATTTTAAGGTAAGAGATTTGGAGTAATTATATGGGTTATAGCAAGATTTGACATTTTACTGTATGAGGAGTTACAAAGAAGTTTTTAATAGCAGCATTTTTAAAGGCTGTAACAAAATTCTTTGTAATTTTGATTTCTTAAGAAGCTTTTGCATACAGGAGGAAGAAGGAGAAAAAAAGCCTTCTAAAAAATTTTAGTAGAATTTGCTTAATATTGAATTATAAGATATTAACATTGAAAACTAATGTTGAAGAAGTTGCATTTATAACTTTCCAATGTAAATCTTAGCTTTGAAATTAGGACAAATCTAAAATAATTACCTACATGTGAAAAGAGGGAAATTACACTAAATCTTGAAAAATACCCTAACAGTTTATTGGTTAGTATCCTCCAGTCTCCTGGAGCAATCCATACTTACACACCATATCCTTCTGTAATTAATCATAACACCCCTTTCACTCTCAAAAGTCCTGAGAGTGTGTGATATATATCCACCCACAAAAAATTATTCTTTTCTCATGAGTCTTCAAGATTCTAATTGTTCAGCATTTGAACTTCATCTCAAGACTAAGAATTACCCTATGCATGCAAAAGCTAAATGATCTATGCTGGGATCTTAACTGCATACATGACTCTTAAATAAGAAAGAGAGGTTTTCCAGGTATTACCCACTAGCAACTTTGGCTTTCTTGAAGAGATTGCTAGAGAAAAGAGAGTCTCAGGTTCTGGTCTGGGGAGTCTGGCATGTTGAGATTTAAAAGGAAAATGCAAACCGAGGTGGCCTTAGGAAGACTGTTTTTAGACACCTGATAGCCCAGCACTGAATGTGTGATTTACCTTGACCCCACCTCCTGGAGCCATCTATTCCCATGCCAGTTTACTTAGTAGGTGGAGAGGCTGCTGGATGCACTGTTCTGTTGTAGGTGCTGCATCAGGTTTGTTTATAGTTGTAGGGATTTCTTACTCAATTTCCAGTGGTGTAAAGAAATGCAGTATTGTACACAGATCTTGTCTAAACCAACCTGTGTTCTTTTCTGACTACAATCTTTAGAACTCAGGTAATGTACAATTCATAAGCCCTCTTGGGATCATGCCTCACATAGATTAAATAATTACTATGAGTTTTTCTCATGTTACAAAGATATTTCTCCCCCAGAACAAGGGACTGAGTCGGTAGCCAAGCTGGCATCATGTGACAGGACCTTTCCTGCACAGTGAGCAGACCCCCCCGCCCCCCGCCCGAGACCTGACTCCCAGGGTGCAGGGTGATGCTGGCTGTCTATAGGATGAGTTTGCTTACTGAGTTGCTTAGTCGAAATGGTCGTGTAGTAAGTGATACTGATGGTTTCTGTGTAAAGTACTAAGGACTGTGTTCATTACTCTTGTATGTTTATGTTCACCATTTTAACAAAATATTTTCAGGACATGAACATCTCTTAATGAGTGCATCAAAATTCCTGCCTTCTAGGTTCCCTCTGGGGGACTTGGGGCCTGGTCCCCAGCCAGCCCTGCAGTGTCACAGGGTCCATGGCCATCTGATGATGTTTGCATGGCTTCCAGGAGTTCTCTCCTTCCTTTGTCCTATCGGAGTCAGCATCCTGCCTCTTACCACATTTTCTTTGTTCTAATCATCACTAGTTGAGTGGTTACTGTCACTGCCCTCACTGTCGCTGTCACTGTCACTTCCATTGTCGTTATCACCAGACTTGCTCTGAGTGTCATTTTCATCACTGCTGTCAGAGGTATTATTGTCTCTACTGTCCCTGCCGTCACTGCCGTCATTGCTGCCACTGCTATTGCTGCAGTCACTGCTGTCACGGTCACTGCTGTCACTACTGTCACTGCTGTCACCATCACTGCTGTCTGATTTGCTGTCACTCTCACTGCTGTCACTACTGTCACTGCTGTCACTGTCACTGCTGTCACTGCTGTCACTGTCACTGCTGTCACCATCACTGCTGTCTGATTTGCTGTCACTCTCACTGCTGTCACTACTGTCACTGCTGTCACTGCTGTCACTGTCACTGCTATCACTGCTGTCACTGTCACTGCTGTCACCATCTCTGCTGTCACCATCACTGCTCTCTGATTTGTTGTCACTGTCACTGCTGTCACCATCACTGCTCTCTGATTTGCTGTCACTGTCACTGCTGTCACCATCACTGCTCTCTGATTTTCTGTCACTGTCACTGCTGTCACCATCACCACTCTCTGATTTGCTGTCACTGTCACTGCTGTCACCATCACTGCTGTCTGATTTGCTGTCGCTGTCACTGCTGTCACTGCTGTCACCATCACCGCTGTCTGATTTGCTGTCACTGCTGTCACTGTCTCTGTCACTGCTGTCACTGCTGTCACCATCACTGCTGTCTGATTTGCTGTCACTCTCACTGCTGTTTGATTTGCTGTCATCATCACTGCTGTCACCATCACTGCTGTCTGATTTGCTGTCACTGCTGCCACCGTCACTGCTGTCACCATCACTGCTGTCTGACTGGCTGTCACTATCACTGCTGTCACTGTCACTGCTGTCACTGCTGTCACCATCATTACTGTCTGATTTGCTGTCACCGTCACTGCTGTCACTGCTGTCACTGTCACTGCTGTCTGATTTGCTGTCACTGTCACTGCTGTCACTGCTGTCACTGTCACTGCTGTCACTGCTGTCTGATTTGCTGTCACTGTCACTGCTGTCACCATCACTGCTGTCTGATTTGCTGTCACTGCCGTCACCATCACTGCTGTCACTGCTGTCTGATTTGCTGTCACTGTCACTGCTGTCACTGCTGTCACCATCACTGCTGTCTGATTTGCTGTCACTCTCACTGCTGTCACTGCTGTCACTGTCACTGCTGTCACTGCTGTCTGATTTGCTGTCACTGTCACTGCTGTCACTGCTGTCACCATCACTGCTGTCTGATTTGCTGTCACTGCCGTCACCGTCACTGCTGTCACTGCTGTCTGATTTGCTGTCACTGTCACTGCTGTCACTGCTGTCACCATCACTGCTGTCTGACTTGCTGTCACCATCGCTGCTGTCACTGTCACTGCTGTCACTGCTGTCACCATCACTGCTGTCACCGTCACTGCTGTCACCATCACTGCTCTCTGATTTGCTGTCACTGTCACTGCTGTCATTGACACTGCTCTCACCATCATTGCTGTCTGATTTGCTGTCACTGCTGTCACTGTCACCGCTGTCACTGCTGTCACTATTATCTGAATTGCTATCATTGTCATCACTGTCACTGCTGTCAGCTTTGCTGTCACCATTTTCATCACTGTCACTGCCTCCTGCCTCAGCACTGCCCTCCCTCTCGCTGTCACCATCACCATCACCATCGTTAGCATCCGGTGTGCTGTCAGTGTCACCATCATCTTCCCCATCTGAGTCACTGTTGTCACCACTATCGTTGGATTCATTAGAGTTGTATGTGACATCTCCTCGGCTGCTGTTGCCATTATCACCTTCTGAGTCAGTGCCATCACTCCCATGAGACTCGTCACTGCTGTGGGGATCATCCGCCTGCATGGACCCTTCGTCAAGATCACAGCTGTCACAGCCATCACTGTCACTGCCACTGCCTGCCTTGCCAGGCCCGGGTGTGTCCCCGGGCTCTGGCTTTGGGCCAGGTCCTGCTGGGCCCCCCTCTCCATGAGTCTTGATGTTTCCTCTGCTTGTCCCATGGGGTCCTTTACGCTCTGTGCCTTCACCGACTTTCACAACTTCCTTGGTGGCATTACTCCTGCTGCCAAGGCTAAGAACTTCTACTTCTGTTCTCTGTGGGACATTCGAGAAAACAGAGATCATTTAGTGAATATTTGAAAAACTGCATGGTCCAAGGAGAATCATCTGGGACAAGTGACCACAGGAGTAGGGGTCCAGCATCTAGTGCTTCTCAGCAACTGCTTTACTCAGCCCGCTTTACTCAGGATTTGAACAGATTCCGGGGCTTAGATCTGTTCTCGTCCCATGCACATTTTCCCCATCAGGAACATGTCAGCTTCACATGGAAAATCGGTATTAAGCGTGGATTTTTCTAGGATTGTGGTCAAATGTTCAGATATGTCTGAATTTTAGAAATTATTCTATGTAAACATCTAATGAGGGTCGCGCTTTTTCACTAAATATTGAAACAATACATAGATCATACCTGGAGGGTAATCATCATTACTTTTGTGCCCTGAGCAGAGTGGAAGGAAAAATATAAACAGCTACTGGTGGAAATCAGAGTCAAAACCAACCTTTTCCTGGGTCTTCCCAACAGTGCTTGGACCGAACTCTTTGGGGATCCCATTTCCCACATCTTTGCTCTTCCTTTCGCTGGGTTTCTGGGCGTCCTCTCCTCTTGGACTGCCATTGCCTTGGGGAGCTCCACCCGAATCCCCCTGGCTGTCAGAGGTACCGTCTCCACCCGTGTCTGTGTGGGGCAGCCCTCCTCCTTCAGTGTTCTCGTTTTCAGGACTCACTGAACTCTGACGTAGGCTGCTGTCCTCTTCTCTGCCATGAGCCCGGCCCTCCTGGCCACTTTTGGTATCACACCCCCCTCTTCCGTTCCGTGTTTCTCCACCCTCACCGTCACCAGAGCCCCCTTGATCTTGATCTGCTCCATCTCCGCTAGGACTCCCTTCAGAGTCTTCCAGGCCAGCATTTTCTCCATTGCCTGGTGCTGCCTCAGCCTCCTGATTCCCATTTCTTTCGCCTCCTCTCTGAGCTGGTGTTCCCTTTGTGTTCCCCGTTTCAGCTTCACCGGCTGTGTTATAATCACTTCCAATTCCTTGAGGTCCATTTTCTTGGACAACAGCGGCGTCTTCATCATGGCTTGCTTTGCCAGCACCTCCCATTCTTGTGTCCTGATCAGTATGTCCATTAATATTACTCTCATTTACTGCAGCAGCATTATCAATGATGTCTCCCTGTCCTCTGATGCCATCTGCTGTGTTATCTTCTCCGCATATCCCCTCATGATCACGGGTTTCCTGTCTTCTTGCAACCTCACTTTCCTCCTCAGCACCCTGCTGTTTATTTGCTAAGATGGGGTGTGTAGAAGGGAGACCACTCTCTCTTCGGTGAGTCCACTCGCAACCTGTCCCTTCCCCTGCATAACTGTCCTGGGTGGACCGCTGTCCTACTAATTCACTTTCACGCAGAAGAACACCGATCTCTTCGGTCGTGGCACTGACATTTAGCTCACTCTAGAGAAGAGAAACAGTTCAAAAGTAAGCCATGGCGGTTGTCTTGCAGCAAAGCAAACTGAAAAAGTGAGTGAAAATTTTAGAAAACTTATGGAAAGCAAAAAACACCTTGGGGATAGAAATAAAAGGAAACACATTTTATATCCCATACCTGTAGTGGCACTTTTGATTTTTCTAGAAGATGTACATTCTCAGATTTTTCCAAAGTGTGTCTCTCCGATGGTCCGAATTGAGGAACCTGCCAAAGTGTAAACACTGGAGACTGTACAGACTCTTATTTTGGGTACATAATTATTCCACAAGTACATACATACATACACACACACAGAGACACACACAGAGTTTCCCTTCAGTGAAGAAGAAATTTGGAACACAAAGGTCAAGTCCTAATCTAACCAAGTAAAAAAGAGAACAGTTCATTACAGGACTAGAATTTTAAACTGGATACTTTTCATTATTCTACCACCAAATTTATTGAAATTTTAGCTGCACCACTTTATCTCAGCCATATGAGGATTGCCTTTTATAAGACAAAGAGATAGACCCTTGGTATTTCTGTACCACAAGCTGAGCACAAGACCCAGCCCAAGTATGATCCCCGCTACAACAGTAAGAAAATAGGGACTGCGACCCCAGCCCCACTGATGCAGAATCCTGTAGAACACAGTCCTGCTCTGCAAGAACACTTGAAATACTTAGGAAAGTTCTCAACTGCAGAAATGCCAGCATGATGCTAAGATAGTGTGTGGAAATGTTGAAAAATGGGGGCTGGCTAATAAAATTCTAAATGGGTTGATTTGATTTGTTTAATGTTTCTTTATCCACTTTTATTCAGATAGTCCAAATTTTCCAGTGAGCATACAAATACTTACTCTCTGACTGAAACATTAGTTTTTTCATTTATTAAAAACCCTAATCTCCATATTGCTGTTTCTTTCAATTTTTCTAAACAGCACAGGCTTTTTGATATTAGAATAAAATTCATAGGACACAAAATAAAGATGGATCAAGACTTCATAACTTCTTGACATTCAATGTAAATTAAACTGAGTGAGGTTTTTAAATACTCATCTGATTAGTCATGAGTTTTAGCTGGAGGAATGAGACATGGATTGCATATTTGTTTTTGTTGAGATCTCAAAGGTATCTAGAAAGCTCTTTCATGCAATTCTAAACTTTTAAACTCAGTCTATCTGCAGACTTGAAGAAATATTTTTGTTAGGTTAAAATAGGTAGCAAAGTAAGAAAGTTTTCCAAAGAGAACATACTTACTGGAATGGCCCATGCTGCTGCCCAAATGCAAAAATATATAATTATCTTCATTTTCCTTAGAGATAATAATCAATGGCCCTTTTTAAGAAAAGAAATATACAAAATAAATTACTCTCACGTAAAAGGTGGTAACTACAGTAATATATATTTTTGGTCTGTAACATTTGCACCATTTTAGGGCAAGGAGTTTGCACCAAACACAAGATTTCTGATGTTCCCAAAGTCCACCTTGTGTGGTGGCTATAGTGACATGGGAGGGCATCATCAGGGTCAGTACTGAAGTGGCTTCTTGGCCCTTCACTGCCTGTGCTAACCAACGGCCATGGAGGTTCAGCCCAGAGCTGTCTGTGACTTTGTCCTTCTGCTGTTCTTGATGGCAATGACAAGTCTCTCTTCTAAAGAGCTTTAACCAGGCATTAACTAAATCTACCCAAATTGTGCTTTAAAGGTGCAGCTCTTGTGATCTCTGACCCAGTCTGTAGGATGTGACTGCATCAGACTGTAAGAGAAGAAATGCTGATCTGGGAGCCTTAGGCTTGTGGAAAGAAAATGGGGTTCAGGCCCAGAGATCTAAGTTCTATCTCACTACTGGTGGTGTTAGCTTGAGAAATTTAAGTAGCTTCATTAAAACTTCATTGCCTCCACTTAGGACAGTAATAGCACTATGCCTCAGAGTACCCCAAGATTTAGCAGAAAAATTATCTCCAAGACTCTCTGACTCCACAGCAAAGGGCATTTGGTGTCTCCTTTTTATACTCAGAGATTCCTGCGCACCCAGCCAGCAACATGCTGAGCTGTTTTACAAAGGTCAGTTTATTTATCTGTTCCTCCACCCTCCAGTGAGCTCCCCAGTGTCTTGGTGATAATTGTCTTCAGGTGCAAGGTCAGCAAAAGACACCACAGGGCATTTCATGAATGTGTACTTTTCACTATAAACATTCCCAGTGCTGTTCAGCACTTTGCAATCTCCTAACAAATGATGTTAATTATTATGTAGGGTATCTAAAGACACAGCTTCTCATCTCTATTAGAATTTTGATTCAGAAGGCATCTAGGACTGTGATGGTGAACCTTTTAGAGACCACACTCCCAAACTCCAACCCCAAACCCCCTTATTTATCAAAAAGTAGCAACACTGCATTTAAACCCAGCACTGAGGTTTTAGCTTAGAAAAAACAATTCATCCATTAATATCTTTTGTCTTAAAACAAAAACAACACATTTGCCATAGGTTCACCACTGCTGATTTAGGACGTATTTTTCATGCATTGGAATAGACATTGCATAATCTGTGTGAATCAAACATTTTAAGTTTCTATTTACTGAAGACTGAATTTCTTGATATCATGATACTGTTATTATAGAAAGAAAAATTTTTTGTCCTGTTTCATGAATTTCCACTGGATTTAAAAGTTATATTTCTGCATAGACTCTGAATATAATGGCAATGAAGCCTCAGTGAATACCAACTACCATAGGAATCCTTGGTATTTCCTCAGAGGAGAAAGGACATGGTTCTAGAGCTACTGAGGAAAACAACTTCTTTGCTCTTGTAGCTGCTCAGCAAAGGGCTAAGAATAGTTAGAGCTCTTCCAAAAATGCTGCAGAATAAAATGAGGGTGAGCTGACTCTGGGGCAAGTGTCACACAGAGCTTGAGGACAGAGCGATGGCTGTCTGATGGTGCAGAAATCAAAGTCCCAGCCTGATTATTACATAGGGCTGATCCACACTGTGATTTGAAGGAGCCAGTGTGTCTTGGGAAGGCCCCTGTAATGAGGGCTGCAGAGTGTTCCCCCCTTCCACCCTGCAATCCATCAGTCTGTGCTCTCAGCACCCTTCCAGCTCCACTTCAGGGGCAATCACGGGGGTGCCTGTCACCCTTCGCCCAAGCAGGTGAAGGCTGGAAAGACCAACATGGAAATGGCCAGATGCCATGAGCCTGAAGTGAAAGCTTCAGAACTGAGAAGCTGCCCCGGAGGATTCCATCTATTATCGTACGTGAACTGGCATGAGTAATTAGCAAGCTACTCTGTGCAAGTAACTAGGACAGTGGTGAAAGCAAAGACTCACAGCAGCTTACCTAAAAGCCTGAGGTGGATTTTTAAAATGAGTTACCCAAGTTGTTATCAGAACTAATCAAAGTGATCAGGCAATCAAATTTCCACCTTCAGCTTTGCCAGTTTTGGGGTACCTTGTCCTTTTTCCCCAACTCTACCACAATACTTAAAACAGAAAATGTATGTGATGTCAGAATCACTAGGTATCTTAAGTTTTAAACTGGCTTTCAGAACTCTAGCATCAAATCTCAAAACAATTAATTTCACAGCCAAAATCTGAATTTGCAGATGCTAAGCTATCAAATGTTAGGATTCAGTCAGTCATCAGAGGCCTAATAAATACAGGCCAGATACTGAGTCCTTCTCTCACAAAGCCTATAACTAGGTGGAAAAGCCAGGCTTTTAACTATATGTAGCATAATGTGTTAAGTAAGATTCCCAGATCCACATTTGGTTTCAGTAAGAGTCAAAGGTTTAATGTTACTATTTTATCTAGTTTAAGAGGAATCGATTTTTTTCTTTCTTTTCTCATTAAACCCTGTCATAGCTTTGCAGCACCAAAGCTGCAAAGTGACTCTGATTAGATCTAAAGTCCTTCGTTTCTGCATAAACATAACAGTGGTGGAGTTTTAGTCAACTGTGTATAAAATATCCTGACCCCTAAGCTCTGATATTTGTTGTATCTTATGTATTTACCCTTCCTAATAGCAAATGATACCTAACAACACACTGGCAGTGGAAAAGTCCGCTTCCCAGTCAGATAGGTCTGGCCTTGCCCTGCACAGAGTTTTCTGCTGTCTCTGTTAGCTCTTTTTATGCCCTGTCCATAGGACATGTGAGCAAGGAAGAAAAATGCAATCACGAAGTTGGTATTCACTTTCTGAAATCAAGTTGCCTTCTCTGGCATGCAAAGTTCTCTCTAGTGGAGTCTGTGGGCCGCGTGAAGGGACGCACCTTCTTACCTTAGGAGCCTTCAGAGGGGCTTTCAAAATCCAGCTTTTCTTATCTTTCTCTTTGACGACTGAGAGGGTCACACTGTCCTGGACTTTTGCATGACAATTTTCTACCTGACGAAATTTAAGCTCGGTTTGATAATTTTCTTAGCCAATCACTGTTTCGGATCCCTGATATGGGGTTGCAAGGTGTCCCTGTGTCTGTGGAGCTCGTAATAACGCCCCACTTCCTCGCCTGTTGCTATGTATTTGTTCACTGAACCATTTGGTTCCTAAGGGCCCAGAGTTACTTTCACTAATTAAACAGCTTCTGGAAGGCAGCTTTCCATGTTAAATACAGAGAATCAATGTGATATATCTGAAAGAGCCACTTAAGCTCTGTCACCCTGACATTTTTCGTCTTGCTATGGTTGGCAATCTAAGAAAACTCTAGGTTTCTTTAGTAAATATGACTGCCTATTTAGGACTCCTATCATTCCTGAAGTAGGCATTAAAGTTTCTGTGCTATAATTCAAGAAATCGTCCACATACAACACTCTTGATGTAGCCCAAGGGATCTTTAACAGTCTATAAAAGTAACACCCAGGGAACCATTTTGATCTAAGGTAAGCAGTGGTGCAAAGCTTACAACTCTATCCATTTAGTATTCAAACTAAAATGCCAAAACAGATACTTGAAAGGTTGGAATTTATTTAAGGCATCTGGAAGTGCAGAAATTCATAGACATAAGAGATTTCGTTTTCAATCATCTTAGTTGTGAGTGCTAAATAGAAAGCCAAAACCTTTTTGCTCAAAACCTTAATACTTGAAATGATCCTTCTCTGGAGCTCCAGGCTTCCTTGTGAGGCATGGAAGCCCTAAACCACGTTTCCAATGCATGACTTCAAAGCCTTAACAATCCATGTCTCTCTGTGCATGCATTCAGAACTTTCAGGAATATGCCTGTATTTCATGTTACAGTACCAAAGCTATGAAACACCTAAAAGCACAAGCACTGTGCTTATCCAACATTGGTTTATCCAGAATGTTACATGCACGCATGTAGGGAGAGCAGTAAAGTAAGGGAACAGAAAGGAGATTTGCCTTGAAGTTGTATTCTCCCAGAATACAACTTGGTTTTTATTTATAGGGTACATTTTATTTATAGGGTACATTTATTTGGGCTTCTTAAAGGGCTTCACCAATTTTTAAGGAGACTCACATCACTCCTAGAAGCAACACTTTCAGTTCACACAGAGAAACAGGGGGAGGCTGATGAGCTGAAACCGCCTTTTCATCCTTCCCTTGTATTGCATGACTGGTAGCCAGAGACTTCAGTACCTATGTGCAAATAGCTGGCAGACAGAAAGTCAGGCAAATCTACACACAAGATTTAAATAGAAGTATCAACCAACTTAATCTACTTGACATTCACAGAACACATCATCCAACAAAAGCAAAATGTATGTTCAAGTGTACATGCCTGTAATTCCAGCATTCAGGAGGCTGAGGCAGGAGGATCGCTCCTCCTGATCACATAGTGAGAGCAAGGCCAGCCTAAATTACATAGCAAGACTCTGTCTCGAAAACTAAAAAGCAAAACAAAACAAAAAAACATAGCTTATCAAAGTTTGTGTGATGTCACTAAAGTACTACTTAGCACTAAAAACTACATATTAAAAGAAAAAATGCTTCAAAACAATGCCCTCATCTTGTATTTTAGGAAACTGCAAAAAGAAGAAAAAATTAAAAGAAAGTAGGGGAAAGGAAATCAAGGTCAGAACTCAATTAAATAGAAAACTCAAAAACAGTACAGAAAATCCATGAAGTTAGAAGCTGATTATTTGTAAATATCCATAAAATTAAGAAGATTCTGTCCAGAGTAATGAAGAAAATAGAACAAAAGACACAAAGGAGCAATATCAGGAAAGCAATCACAGACAACCTAGCCAGTTCTACAGACTTCTATATAAGGGTCTCTAAGCTGGCCAACACATCTTGTGAACAACTCTGTACTAATAAACTAACAACTCAGATGAAATAGATACATGTCTCAAAACACCAAAGCACACTCAAGAAAAATAAATTTCCTCACATCTACTGAAGAAATTAAATTCATAATTTAAATCCCTCTATAAACCACACTTGAGTCCAACAGTTTCACTGTAAATCTGTGACATTTTAGAAATATGATATGTACCAGTCCCATACAAACAAGCTACAGAAAATTCAAAGAGAGAAAATGCTTTTACAACTTGTAATATCAGAGCAATATTGCTCTGATCCCTGACCAAAGGCAGTGCAAGAAACACTCACTACTGCTGATCTATATACATCATAAGACAAAACTTCTAAACAAAATATCGGTAAGCCAAACCTAATGACCTGAAAAACAATTCATGATGAGCAAGTGAGAATTATTCGGAGTGTGGAAAATGAATTTAACATCTAAAAATGAAAAATTTTAATTATCATATTAATGTAGTAAAACAGGTCTCAAAAATATTTCAAGAAATGAAGTATTATTGGTGATTTAAAAATAATTGAATAAACATAAACGCTCTTCTAAGAATAGAGGAGAACTTCTTCAACCTAATACAAGATATATCTGACTTCCCATTTACTGCTGAAATAGTGGATGCCTCCCGGTAAGACCGGGAGAAAGACAAAGATATCTGATGTCACTTCTGCTCAATGTTATTCTCAATCTCCTAAGGCAAAAACAGGAATAAAAGGCATTAGTATTGGAAAGACAGAAGAAAAACTGTATTTTCAGACAATATGATCATCTATGCAGAAAAACCAATGAAATCTACAAAAGGGTCACTAGAATTAGGAAATGAATTTAACAATGTTGCTGGATACAATATTAAATAGTCAAAGACAATTTTATACAAAAAGCAATGGATAACCAAAAATTAAAATTCAAAGTCATACATTCATAGTGATAAAATACAAGATGTGAACACCAAAAATCTCAAATGTTGATGAAATTAAAGACAACCTAAATAAGTGGAGATATTTCCCATGATAATAGATTAAATCTTGTATGTAGATTTGTTATTAAGATGCCAAGCCTTCCATGACTTATCTGCAGACTTACTACGATGGCAGTTAGAATCCATGGAGACAGTTAGAAATAGATTCCAAAATTTATATAGAATCACAAAGGGACTAGAATAGTGAAAAAATGAAAAAGAAGGTTTATTTGGTTAGATTAGATTTGCCCAGTTAATCCATTATTCTAAAGTCTACAGAGTCATAAACTTAATTACATCTTCCAAATCCTTCTTGTCTCATAATGGAACATAACCATGGAAATGATAGCTCACCACACTTAACGCCCCTCACACTCCAAGGTGGAAGAATTATAGGGAGAAGGGTCATTTGGGGACTGTTTAAAATTCTGCCTCCCACACATACAAAGTTACAGTAACCGAGAACAGGCCGGTGGTTATGTGGGGTCCAAGAGGAAATAGTAGGAAGAAAGAATTATTTATAAGGAACCATAAGAAAACTTACAAGGATATTTACTTTTCATCATCTTCATTGTGGTGACGGCTTATTGGGTGAACACCTTATTGAATTTGACAAAGTGTATGCCTCAAATGTTGGTAGTTTTGTGTTCAACTATACTTCAATAAAGCTCTTTGGAGGAAAACAAGAATTAACTTATTTTCTGCCAGAACTATCTCACATCCTAGAAATTAAAAAGTCAAAACTAAAGCTCAAATAAGGGATTTCCAGAGGAAGACACAAACCTCAAGGTATTGTTCTAACCATGCAAGTAACTAAAATTGAAAATCTGGATCCAGAAAGCTTCATCCATTTAGTAACAAAAATCATTACCTAAAAACCTCTTATTAGAATTGGGATTCTGCTTTGTAAGAAAATATTTGGAAAAGAACTCAACCTGGTGGCTATTTTATTACCATGACTTTGAGCCACTGCTTTCTTGTTCTCTTCAATTTGCATAAATAGTAGCTGAGCCAAATGTGAAAATCAAGGCAAGAATAGCTACAGCAGCACAGCTACAGAAAGAATAATTCAACTTAGTTTAAGTTGGCACAATAGTGATTTACAAACCAGCAGGAGACATTTGAGTAAGGAGTTCACCACCCAGCTAGGTTTACAGTCTCCCTGCTGGACACATTTAAGTGGTGGAAACTTGAAAGACAAAAACCATCCATTCAATTCCCCAATATTAGGTTAATGCCAGTGTGATTTATAAAGCAGACCCAATGTGAATTAGGGAAAAGCCCATTTTAATATGTGGGCTTTGAGTAAAGCAGGCTGCCCTCCATTCTGGCCAGTTGAAGGCCTGAGGAAGACAAAGGACTGTCCTCCAACAGAGGGAAGGATTCTCCAACACAGCTGCAGATTCACACCCCCAGTTCTGTCCTGGCTACCCAGCCTGCCTCACCAGCAGGTATTAGACTTGCCAGGTTCAGCAATGATAAGTCCAGGACTGCAGCAGCAGCAGTGAAGGTAGTGCATGAAACACCACCAAGCCTCCTGCCCTGCTCCCAGCAACAAAAGAGAGATTGCTATGGTTTGTGTCTGGTGGTCCCCCCAAAGCCTCATGTGGTCAGGGAGGGTGGGCTTCTCAGAGGTGGCTGAATCTAGAGTTGTGACTGGTTCATTGCCTAGTGCTGGGATTGGCTGTGTGAGTGTGACACCTGCCATAGGGCAAGTAGCCTGCATGCACCATACTGGAGGGAAGAGACTGATTTCCCCTCTTTGCTCTTGTTGTCTTCCACCACCAGAACAGTCTCCCCTCAGTTACATCACCTGCATTGGAGCCAGCTGATTATGGACTGAAACCTCCACAGACTGTGAACTAAATAAACCTTTCCTTCATTAACTTTGGCTGTCAGATATTTTGTCTTATCAGTGAGAACTAAGACAGAGAGGGACACAGGATATAAGCAGCCTTAAACCACAGGCTGAGAAACGAGTGGGAAGTCCCCCCACCCTGATCTCAGTGGCACGAGAGGAGAGAGATGCAGGATTTAAGGAGAGTGATACAGCAGAGTGGAACAGAGGAGGCTTACAAGAGCTGAGAGGAGCCAGCTGTTCATGGGACTTGGAGCAGCAGCCTTAGGCTGTCACTGTCTGAGGGTGCCACAGCAACGGAAAAGCAATGTGACGACACACAAGGTAAGGAAATGTGGGCAGGCCACTGAGGGACATACAGAAACTTGCTGACTGCAGACTGTGGCCCCGTCTCCCACAGTCCAGAGGACAAGACCAGCCCCGCACCCAGACTTGAGGGGCTAACCATCACACTTGGGCTGTGACTCAGGCACTATCATAAAACTGAGTCCACCAGAGGAAATTTTATTGTTTTGTTATGATTGTTTGTTTGTTCTGTCTTCCCTTTTTTGTCTTTGCTTGTTTGCTAATCTGTTTAGGTTTTTACTTTTATTGCTTGTTTTGCTTTGTTTCTTTTGCCTTTCCTTAACTTTCTTTCTTGATTTTCTGATATTTTCATGTGAGCAAACATCGTCTCTAGTTTTTCTGGTTTGTTTCAATATTCTTTTTCTTTCCTCTTCATTCTTTCTCTCTTGTCCTCTTCTTCAGTTTTCCAGAGCTTGAGTGATCATGTTGTTTTGTCCTTCAGCCTTGTTTCTACTATTTTCTCTTCAATTATCTCTCTGTTTTTCCTTTATGGCCCTTAAATTCTGCACACACATGGAATAAAACCACTCTACTAAAGAAAACTTCACAGTATACAAGCTCCTGGTTTATACTGCATTTCATTATATTACTGTAGATCTTGCTCCTATGATTAAAGGTACCAAATTAACAGTTACCACAGTTTGTCAGCTTCTAGGCTGTGATTTATGCTATTGTTATTACTAAGTTCATTATTTTAATTTTGGTGTTATACTTGTCACAATTGGTTGTCCTGCTTTGTATAACATTGCTGTGATTGTTTAGGGTCATAATCATCACCATAGTCCAATACCAAATGACTTAGTGTTGAGCCAAATACATAGAAAAGTCTCATAAATTGGAAAGGTAGGATCTTGGGACAAACACAATGACCAAGAGCCAGTCACACCTAGAACATATCTCTGAGGAAGATATTTCCTAGGGAAGCCTTGATACCAATGAAAAAGCTACCTATCATAAACAATTTATAAGCATCAACACAGAAAAAAATGAAAATTTTTAAAAATAGAAAAGACAAGACATAGAAGCAAAATGCAGCCCCAGACCTCCAGCCTACCCAGTACAAGTTTGGAAGATGAGATAGAGGAAGTCAGAAGCCACCCACCTGAATTTTCTGAAACAGTAGCAGCAAAAGTTAAAAAAAAAAAAAAAAAAAAAAAGGTGAATGATGTTATAGAGAAAATCAGATCAAAAATAATCTCTGAGGCAAATGAGAGAGATGAGGGGATAAATGGGACTTGCTCGGTGAATCTAGGGTAGATACAGATTTATAAAAATTGAAGAGCTCAGGAAAATGATGAAAACAGAGACTTCCGGGAGAACATGGCGGACAGATAACAGCAACTACCAGAGGCTCTCTGAAAAACTAGGCTCAGAAGCCAGGTATGGTGCGGACTAAAGAGACATAAGCAGGTGGAGTTATGCTCTGCTGACTCAGGAACGAACTCGGCTGAGAGAAACCAATTTGGAATGCAGTACTGGTGCTAAAACAGGAACAGAAAAGTCTCGCTGCTGAGGCTGGACCCTGTGCCATTGGAAGCCGCGATTTGGGTTTCCCGCTGCGTGGTGGCTGGCTGCCTCTACATCGGCTCGGCAAGAAGAGAGACGCGCGGAAGCTCTGAGAACAGGAGTTTGCGAATGGAGTCGAAAACAGGACGGGCAGGGAGGCATGTTCTGACTTGTGGCGAGGTGAGTGAGAGAAACTGACACTCCACCACAGTTTGACTCCAGCGGACTTTCTGGGCCCGAGCAGTCCTGCGGGAACAGGGCGCGGTGGCAACTCCAGCCACACATTCCCCTCTCGGGCGGGATTGGTGAAAAGTGCCTGGCCTGCGTGACACTGCTGGCGGATCCCATAGGCTGGCCCAACCCAGATCCCAGAGCCTGACGGAGGCCAGGAGGGGCGGGCCCCCGCGTAGGCTGCCTGGTGCGCAGCGGTGAGTGGGAACACCTAACCGGCGCAATTCGATCAGGCTGTGGCTGACAGGGAGAGAAGCTGGGCCTCTCATATAAGCTTGCATATATAAGGAACAGAGAATATGGGAAGAGGCAGCAACAAGAAAGGCTCCTCGGCCCCCAATTCTGAGAAACAGGCAATAGCGGACACCGCACCAATACACATAAAGCACCATATAGAGAGCCTCATAGACCAATTCAGGAATGAAGTTATCAACGACCTGAAGCTAGAAGTATGCAAAATAGTTAGAGAAATGCTAAGCCCCACCCAAGAAAAAACAGATGGTGGAATGGAAGAACAGAAAAAGAGGGGAGAATTGCTTGATGGAGAAAACAGGGAAAGCATAGAATACATGAAGCAGGTTCAAAGGGACTACCAAGAAACTAAGAAGTCTATCAAAGACTGGCATAACAGCTTGAAAGAAACTAAGGACAGACTATCTGAACTGGAGGGCAGAATTGTAATATGGGAGCATGAAATGAAAAACTTCTTAAAAATAACAAACAAACAGCAATAATACAAAGACAAGAAGATGATAAGAGGATCCATAACTTAAGGATTAAGAACATAAAAGAAGAAGTAGGGACACAAACAAATGAACTACAAAAGCTACTCACAGAAATAATCCAGGAGAATTTTCCTAATTTAGCAAAAGGTAAAGATACTCAGATGTATGAGGCATACAGGACCCCAGCTACCTACAACCCAAACAGAACAACACCCAGGCATATAATAATAAAAATTCCAGAAATTCAATACAAGAACAGAATATTAAAAGCTGTCAGAGACAAGAAACAGACCACTTACAAGGGAACACCCATCAGAATTACAGCAGATTTCTCTGCACAAACCATCAAATCACGAAGAGCGTGGGGGGAAATAATTCAAGCTTTGAAAGATAATAATCTCCAGCCAAGATTGAGATATCCTGCACAACTGTCCCTGGAAATTGATGGAAAAACAAGGTGCTTCCAGGATAAAGAGGAACTGGGGGAATTTGCAACCACCAATTCAACTCTACAGAGAGTATTGCAGGATATTCTAAAAAAAAAAAAATACAAAGAATACAGAAATAGTGGAGGCCACAACTAATGGAGCAGAGAACAAAGTGAAGAAGACAAACTGACAGCTACTGACAGAATAAGAGCTCAACAGAAATGAGGCAGAGAAGATTGGATGATAGGAACAGCTATTTTGGAGAAAATGACATCTTAATACTGATTTAGTATCATCTTGTTTTGAAGTCTCATCTAGCTTTTGTCCTTCTGTCTCCAGTGGTCCAAATAGGTTGTATCTTACTGGATTTTATTATGTACGATAGTATAAGCAAAAACCTTTTAAAGACAAGGAGATTATACAGAAACCATTATTCATTTTCTGTTAGTCGATTCTAAATACTCTGTAATGCTGTCATTCTCTTAAATGGTTTTACATTGTTTTGATATACTTAATGCTACAGTATACGAAGTTGTACTCAAGGATTTCAAGGAAAGAGACAATATGGTAACTACTTTTAGGTCAGGATTATCTGGTGGTGAAACACTATTCTGCTTAAATGGTTATGTTTTGATCTGTGCTGTTTCGTTGTTATGCCCTCTTTTATCTCAATCTCCACTCCATTATTTACTTTTTTAATACTTTTTTTAAATTTTTATCCTTTTAATTAAAGGAAAAAAATAGCAGGATATATTATAGTAACCCACTTTGACTTTCCATTAACTCGATTTAAAGCCCTGTATTACTCTCACCATCTGGTTTTTAACTGATATTCCCCTATTCTGCTTTGCTGGATAGTATCAGGTTCGAAAATTTAGGCATCAGCTGTGAAGATAATGAGATTCATTATAACGCCCATTCTCGTTGACTTTTATCTACTTTTGAAGACCTACAATGTCTCCAATGGTTTGGCTTTGTCGGTTTTGTTCTTTACTGTTTTGTTCAATTGTATTATAACTAATGGTATAGGCAATTCTATTAGAGATAGTGGGAGGCATTATGGTAACCATTGTTGATCACCTTGTATTATGTTTTCACATTATCTATTATGTCCACCCTTTTGACTTGACCGATTCTGTTCTGTTATGTCACATTTGGGTTTACTCTCTTCCAAAAAAGTAATAAGAACCGTGAGAGCAATGAAACCCAAAATGTGTAATAGTCATTGTACAAAAGAGAGGAAAAGAAAGTGCTCTAAACTATATAACTGCATGTATATTTAAGTGTATAAGATAGAATATGATATCACAGAATTTTATTGGATCATTGAACAGAACTGTTTGCAGTATCATTGATGGAATGTCCACTTTACAAGCTTTAATTTTGTGACTTGAACAGTTATTTCTAAGATGACAGTATGTAATCAATTAACTAGTGATTTCCTACTGTTCATTTTTTTTCTGCAAATATGTATAACTTGTACCCTTTCTCTGCTTTTTTTTTTCTTTTCTCCTTAAATAAAATTTTTAAAAAATTAAAAAAAAAAAAAAAAGAAAGAAAATGATGAAAACTATGAATGTCCAACATGGGAAGGAAATTGAACTCATGAAATAGATTTAAATAGATATCCATGAGATTTAAAATTCTACTGAGAATGTATTCAGCCAAATGAACCAACGTAAGGACAGATATCAAATCTAGAAGAAGGAAATTAGTGATCACAAAAGGAAAGTATTTTTTGGTACTGGGGATCGAACTCATGACCTCATACTTGCTAGGCAGGCACTTATGCCACTGAGCTGAATCCCCAGCTAGAAAGTTTTTTTTAAATAGTGAATGACCATGAAAAATCAATACAACAGCTGCAAGGGAATACAAAGAAGAGCAACATAAGACTGATTGGAATCAATAAAAAAGGAGGCAGCCTAAATGGCATAAAAAACCTGTTCACAGACTTAATGGTGGAGACCTTCCCAAGCAAGGAAAAGAATTTGACATACAAATAAATGAGGCATGTAGAACTTTAACCATGACCAAAATAAATCTGCACCAAGGCATATAATAGTGAAGATTTTCAGAAATTCAGCATAAGAACAACATATTAAAAGCTATTAGAGAAAAAAAACAAATCACCTGTAAAGGAAAGCCCAGAATCACAGCAGACTTCTCAACACAAATCCTCAAGTCAAGGAGAACTTGGAATGAAATATTTCAAATCCTGAATAAAAAAGAACCTTCAGGCTGGAGGTTTAGCTCAGCAGCATAAGCGCCTGCCTTGCAAGCAGGCAGTCATGAGTTCAATCCCCGATACCGATAAAAAGGAAAAAGACAAAAAAAAAAAAAAAAAGAACCAACCTTCAACTCAGATTGATACACCCTGCAAAACTATCTTTCTAAATCAATGGGCAAATAAGATATTTTCATGAAAAAGAACAATTGAAGAAATTCATGACCATCAAACCATCTGAAGAGTATTTTTGAAAGAGATAACAAAGATTGAAGTTCCAAGAAAACCAAAGAATTCACCAGATAAGGCAAGCAATTAAACAGAAGAGAAAGACAGGGAGTTAACAACATAAAAATAATAATACAACAAGAATAAGCCAAAACATATCAGTTAGAACTGTCAGTATAAATGGTCTCAATTCACCAGTCAAAAGAAATAGACTGGTAGAATGAATGAAGAAACAAGATCCAACCATATTGCATAAGAGACACACATTTGATCCAAAAAGAAATTCATAGACTGAAAGTCAAAGAATAAAAAACAGTACTTCATGCAATGGGAACCCAGAAAAAAGCACAAAAGATATTCAATTTGCAGTCAAAGGGAAGTTTAAGCCAACACTGATCAAAAGAGAAAAAGAAGGTCGCTATATACTTGTTAAGGGAAAATTCCAAGAGAAATAGGTAACAATCATAAATATATATGCATCAAACACTGTCATACCCAACTATGGACAACAAATATTAATGGGCATCAAAAGTCAAATAAGCACTAGTATGATTGTAATGGGGTGTCATGGTTTATGTTTGTGTCCCCCAGGCCTCATGAGTTTGCATTGTTCATTTGTGATGGTTCATTGTATAGTGCTTGGATTGATGGTGTCAGTGCTCCACCCATTAGGGGTGGAGCCAGGATGTGATGTAATGGCAGGAAGAAGGTGTGTCTTTCTCTCTTTGCTGGTTCAAGCTTGCTGTGGGCGGCCGCCATGAACTGCAGCCCAGCCATGCCTGCCTGTCTTGGAGCCAACTGAGTGTGGACTGAAACCTCCAAAAACTGTAAGAAATAAACCTTTCCTTTCCCAACTTGGGCATCAGGTATTTTGTCTCAGCGACGAGCATAAAGTAACTAAGACAGAAATTTGGTACCGAGGAGTGGGGTCATTTGCTGTGACTATACCTGGCCATGTTTTTCAAGAGGCTTTGGAAATGGCTGGTGGGCGGAGTTTGGAAAGGTTGGGACATGTCGCCTGGATGCATAGAGTTGGAGCAGCTTAGGCTGTTCTGTAGAGGAGATTCTGGTGAGAGATCAGGAGACCAGAAGGCTGATGATAGAAAACCTCTTGGTAAAGACCAGGCTTGGGAGGTTTCTGCTGGAAAGGACTGCATTGGTTGTTGGACTCCACATGATGTGTGTTATGGCTTGGCAGAAAGTTTGTCTGCATTTTGCTCCTGCCCAGAGACTTTGCCTGAGACTGACACAAAGGGCAATGGACTGATTAATCTTGAAAAAGAAATTAAAAAGCAATCGAACATTGAGGCTGTGGCATGGCTATTGTTGGGGGCTGTTAGCCAGCTTTATGTTTCAAATCAGGAGCAAAGAACCCAGCAGAATAATTTCCTATACTGTGAGTTTGGCCCAAAGGAAGATTCCAGGAAGGATGTGGATTGTAAAGACAGAGTTGAGATTTTGATTCCTGAGGAGAAACAGAGAGATAAGAAAGACAGCCCTGGGGCATCCCAGGAAGCAGGTCCCCGCCCTGTGCAGCCTCACAGCAAAGATAAAGAGTGCCATGCTCCAGAATGGCGACAGAGGCCACGTGAGGTTCCAGAATGGCGACAACACAGAGAAGCTTTTCATCACAATCAGGTAAACAGAGCCCTGAGATCCAGGCAACTGACCCCTACAGCCAAAAGAAAAGCCTGGCCATTGCTTCAGCTAGCAGCAAACCTTGGCGGCATCCACAAGGTGCTGATTTTAGGTGCAAGGAAAATGCACGAATTCTGAGGGTAAGATGGCTTCCACCTCGATTGCAAAGGGCCTAGGAAGCCAAGCAGTGTGCCCCTGAGAGGGCAATTTGTAAAGATGTAAGGGTGAAGCCGAAGGTGCAGTGGAGACCCCAGAAGTTTGGAAAAGCCAGGAATGTGGATGATCCAAGGGAAGCTGCAAAAAGCGAGCAGAGAAGATTTAAGAGAAAAGCTGCGGGAGTTAAAATCACCTGAAGTGCCCTGGGGGTGGAATCACCCAAGTCTTTTGGAACTTGCAACCAGATTGCTTCAGATGCTGAGTGTAGAACTCTAGGACTTAATGTTTGCCCTGCTGGATGTTAGAATTGCTTTGTTTCGAATGCTTTCTATTCTCCTGTTTGTAACTTTTGGAATGGTGATGTTTATCTTGTGCCTTTGCATTTCAGAAATGTTTAACCTTATTTCTTTTGTACAGGGGTTTACAGTTAAGAGTTTGCCATAGATCTTGGAGGAGACTTGGGACTTGTACTTTTCAGCAATGTTGAAGCTGTTAGGACTTTGGCAAATCTTGGAGGTGGACTAAATGTCTTTTGTATAAAGGATGTACATGAGTCCTGGGGGCCAGGGGTGGAATGTCATGGTTTATGTTTGTGTCCCCCAGGCCTCATGAGTTTGCATTGTTCATTTGTGATGGTTCATTGTATAGTGCTTGGATTGATGGTGTCAGTGCTCCACCCATTAGGGGTGGAACCAGGATGTGATGTAATGGCAGGAAGAAGGTGTGTCTTTCTCTCTTTGCTGGTTCAAGCTTGCTGTGGGCGGCCGCCATGAACTGCAGCCCAGCCATGCCTGCCTGTCTTGGAGCCAACTGAGTGTGGACTGAAACCTCCAAAAACTGTAAGAAATAAACCTTTCCTTTCCCAACTTGGGCATCAGGTATTTTGTCTCAGCGACGAGCATAAAGTAACTAAGACGTGGGGGACCTCAATACTATACAGACAATTCAACTGGATAAAAAAAGCCAACAAAGAAATATCAGAACTGAACCAGATCTGTGAACAAATGGGCTTAGCAGATGTCTGTAGAGTGTTCCACCCACAACATCAGAATACACATTCTTCTCAGTTGCACATGAGACATTTTCCAAAATAGACCACCCACTAGCTCATAGAGCATGCTTAAATAAATACAAATTAATTGAAATTATCTGACCATAGTGCAACATAAATTACATAAACACATGGAAATTAACATCTTTCTTTACAACCAATGGGTCACAGATGAAATTAAACAAGAAATTAGAAAGTTTCTACAATTAAATGATAATACAAATACAACATACCAGAACTTACAGGATATAGTGAAAGCTGTCCTATGAGGGAAATTTATAGAAGTGAATGCTCACATTAGAAAAACAGAGTGATCTAGAATGAACAACCTAATGTTGAACCTTAAACTTCTAGAAAAAGAAAGACAAGCCCAAAGCTTGTACAAGGGAGGAAATTATAGAGATCTGAGTAGAAATTAATGCAACTGAGACTAGGAAAACAATACAAAGAACCAATGAATTGAATGATTCTTTAAAAGATTAAATAAAATTAAATAAAAATAAAAAGATTAAACAAACCCCTAGACAACCTTATTAAATTAAGGAAAGAAAAGACTCAAATCCATGCAATTAGGAATGAAAAGGATGAAATCACAATGGGTCCTGCAGATATCCAGAAGATCATCAAAACCTTCTTTGAAAACTTTTATTATAAGATGGAAAACAGAATAAATGGATGGAGTCTTAGATACATATGAATTAGCAAGCTGAATTAAAAAGATGACAAATTTCTAAATAACCCATTGTCAATCAGCAAAAGAGGTAACTGAAAACTTACCAACAGAGAAAAATCCAGGTCTTGATGCATTCACCTCTGAATTCTACAAGAAATGTGTGTGTGTGTGTGTGTGTGTGTGTGTCTGTGTCTGTGTGTGTGTGCACATTGAAGCATGGGGTGGAAAAAATAAACAAATAGTAAATAGTGCCTTAAATATTTGTTGTTTCTTTTTTCTATGTCATAGATAAGTTACTAATCCCTGATAAATACTTCAGTTTAAAGCTCTCATTCTTGTGCTTCTGGTGGGCATCGCCTCCTAACACATGTGTGTGCCTCCAGTCTCTGTCCCTCCCACCCTACCCAGATGATAAGGTGATCTTTCTAAATATGGATCTAATCATGTTACAACTTGGGTTCAGTAGTACCCCTCAGTCCAGCCTCAGCTCAGGCACTCCCCTCTGAGGACCCAGGATGCTCATCATCTACCACCAGGAGAGAACAGAGACACCAACCAAGATGTGGCCGGTCACTGGGCACAAGCAACCTACACACAGTCCCCTAGACAACCTTATTAAAATAAGGAAAGAAAAGACTCAAATCCATGCAATTAGGAATGAAAAGGATGAAATCACAATGTGTCCTGCAGATATCCAGAAGTTCATCAATACCTTCTTTGAGAACTTGAGCTGAAAAAAGTGTTCAGCATTTTTATGATAATCACAAAAGCTGGCAGTGCTGTACCGTAGCAATTTGTGCTTAAATCTTTTCAGTGGTAACACTAGTTGGGAATTATTTCTCCCCACATAAGGATCTGGACAATCAATCCCTTTTGTTCTCTCTACATGTTTGGCTGAGGAAAGACCCAAAGAGAGGATTAAAATATTTATTTTTTTCACATTTAAGGAGAAAAAATTGGTTTTGGGGGTTTTTTGGTTTTGGCTAATGTCCCAACTCAAACAAGTTGTTGTCAGTCAACAGTCGAGGGTTCTCTTACTGAGTTCAGAGAGAAATCATCGATCAGCAACGTGCCACTCTGTTTGCCCCTAGTTAATGGTAGGTGACTCTGGTTGACACTGCCAATTCCTGCTTTCTAGGGATACTGTCAGTAGATTCTACCAATTGCTGGTATCTGGAGCTCTCCAGGGCTAACAAGCCCTGGAGTTCACTCCTTTTTCTTTTAGAGTGACTATTCTGTCCTTTACATGATCTTCTAAGCCCACACTACCCAAGAAATGTATCATAAGCACGTTTACAGGTCCAGCAGGACAAGCTTTTATTTGAAGAGGACCTAGATGGCACCAGAGGAAAGCCTCCTCCACTAACTGGAGCCAGAGGAAAGAACTGCGTATACACTAGCTGCAAGCCTCTGATTGGTCCAAGTGCAAATTGGGTTCAAATTCAGGCCTGCTGATTTGTTCAAATGCAGGCCTATGATTGGTGCAAATGGTTCTGGAGTATCTAGGACAGACAGAGCAGTTTAGCCCTGGATGAAGGAAAGTTTGGGGAGAACTTTTTGATTGACAGCTGTCCTATCTCAGTGATAAAACACAGGACTAGCCCTGGGGAATCTTCAGGAAGCTTGATTGTGTTTATCGCAGCATATTGGGGTTGGGGAAATTGGGGGATAATGAGTCTGGACCCCTCTGTGATGTTGGCCACATGACAGGAAGTTACTTTGCCATTTCTTCAGCATTTGGTGCTGCGGAGCAGGGTAGGAGCACTGCAGCTCACAGATGGCCACACCTTCCACCAGAGGGGCCACGACAGCAACCACTAAGTAACCTGGAGAACATGAAGGCAAGTTGTCCCATGCTCAGGCAAGAGACACAGTGAAAGGAAAGAAGGAAAGCAAAGGGAAAGGGTGCGACATCCCATCGCCAAAGCATAGTCTACCCTGACCATGGTAAGAGTGAAAGGAGGAGAGTCAGGGGCTTCCGGTCTGTCTCAAAGGAACCACTACCATCAGTCATTGATACAGAATCAGTGCACAAGCTCTGAGAATCAGTGCACCAATGACAGCCTCAGCTGAGTAGCTGTTTCTGAAGAAAGTTAGCAAATGTGAAGCTTCTAAAAGTCAATCACGATAGCCTAAGACAATGACCAATCAGAAAGTGACTCAGTCCAGTGACCAGTACACACATCTGAAAGCCCACCAATGCCATCAGCCTTCCAAACCTACCAACTCCTGAACCCCAGGATTCCCAAAACATTAATAACAATTCAGTTTATGAACTTAATTTGTTTCATGATTGGGGGAAGATGGCTGTTTGTGTGGGGAAGACATCTGTGGTCATGTTTGCCACCCACATGGAGCATGAAAAAGAAATCAACTGTTTGCAGAGAGGTGTTCATGAACCAGGACATTAGTGTGTCTTACAAGTCTACTGCATAGGCAAAAGGGAGGTTCACCTTTATACAAGAGATACCAAGTTTACAAGTTTGTGACTGTCAACAGTTCAGCACTTCTTCGTAATTAGCTATGAGCTCAACTCATGGGGGACTCTTGGGATCAGGATTTATAAGAAAAGAATTAATACAGGACACATAATTTATAGGATTATTTTATATTCACCCCAAGAATCAAATGCAAAAGAGTGCGAGAAATTTGTCCACACACTCAGACCCAAAGAATTCAGCTGAGGGCTGAATCCCACAGCAATGTCATCGTGAGTCCAGCTGAAAACCTACAGTCATAGCAATGTCTTGTGCAAATCTGTAGCCAGGATCTGCACTGGCCCAAAGGTCAGTGCAGAAGCCAGAAAGTTTGTGCCAGCGGGATGAAGGATCTGTGCCAGCAGGCTGAATGAGGGATGGGCGCTGGAACCAGCAAGCGATGCTCAAAGTAAAGACCAGCGCTCCCTCAAAAAGAACCACAGCCATCCTCAGAGACAGCAAGATCCTGAGCTCTTCTGATGATGGAAACAGCCAAGTTCTTCTCAGGAAAACCAGCTCAACAAGCTTCTCCAGGAGAATCAGCAGGCTGGGGATGTGGCTCAGGGGTAGAGCATTCACTTTGCATGCACGAGGCCCTGGAAAAAAGAAAGGGAAAGGGAAAAATATATCTGTAAAATAGTTAAGATAGTTATACTGTTAATTGCTAGTAGTTCATTGAAAAGTATAGTTTGTGCCTGTACTGTTTGATCCGTTTTTCATGCCTATATCTTGTAATATGAACAACCACTTTGAAGATAACAATACGCAATGTACTAACCATTGTTACTCTCTTACAATCCTGTTTTGAAATTTAGTACCATTATTTTTATTGGGGTTTTTTGTCTTGAAAGAAAAAAAAAGAATCAACACCATCATCTCCTCCAGTTCTCTCTTTTTTTAAATTTTATTTAAAGAAAGACAAAACAAAACAGAAAACGAGCAGAAATAGTACATACTTTTAAAGAAAAGAAATAAACAGTAATAAATCACTAGTTGATGTATACATATTGTCCTCCCATAAATAATTGCTTAATATACAAAAGTGGAACATATAAATGGGAATTCAATCAGGGAGACTGTAAACAGTTCTGTTCAACTATCCAACAAAAACTAAGTAATATGGCTATAAATCCTATACACTTAGACATGTATGCATTTATCTGTGTCTTCATTTGTGTGAGACCTAACAAAACTTAATAGATTAAAATCCTTCTGAACAAAGATTAATAATATTGCTGGATTTCACATCATGACACTCTGGAATCAGCACTCAGTACTGCAGTGCCCCTTTTTTTCCTTCAAAGTATTTGTTCATTTCATCATGTGTCATCAGATCACTTCCCATAAACTGTTTATGTTTTATGCAAGCATGAATCTTAACATGTTATTTCTATCCTTTCTATATTAGAGAGAGAACCAGAACAAAGCAGGACAGAACAAACATACTCCTATACACACATAAAACTAAAAAGACATATAAAACTCCTGTATAAGGAGTTCTTCTATGGTCACTGTGCTGTCTCTTGTTATCATCAATGGAACTGGCTATATCATCAGATAAAGTATAATTGAATATATCAGTACATAACAGAATTAATAGAAATACAACTTTGTAGATAGTGTAGAGCTACAAAAACAGGTAGTAACCAAATCAGAATCGATATTGTAGTGAATCATTGTCATTTTCAGTATAGTTGTCTATACTCTTCAACTTGATTCCAGCAACCTAACAGTTTTGAATAAAATCTGTCAATAATAAGCAGCAATCAATCAAGTCAGATTTAACTAAGATCACTCATGATACAACAGTATAAGTCATACAGGGATCCTGATTGAGTTAATAGGAAATTAAAGATGACCACTGTGCTATGTCCTGATATCTTTGGGACAGCTGTCTGCACCCTCAGATCCAGTGCTTGTGTACAAACTGGGACAGAACAAGTTCCATCCAAGCAGAGTGGTACGAGTAATAAGGGTTTTAGTTTCTGATATTATGCTATTGGCAACAACCCTCAGGGGGGCCTTCCACACCCCACACTATGCTGACTCATTACAGCTGGGGGCTACAAGCTGACCATTAGTTAATCCATCACAGGGACACAGCTATCCACACATGAGATTATCACAGTCAACCCTCTCAATTCTAGCAGGGGGTGCTCTTTACTTTGTTGTGTATATTTGCCTCCTAAAGTACCTAAACATAGGTGTAAATTTTGTGAGCGGCATGATGGCATCTTCCCTCTGTGAGGGGTTAGGGTCCTTTGGCTTCTTTTAAAGGAGTTCTGATCTCGTTAAGGTCAGAGTGCTTATGACCTGATCTCCTCCTGTTCCTTGAGGCTGGTGCCCTGGGCATGAGGTGTAAGGAGGCTCAGGGATTCTCAGGTCATAGCAAAGGTCCACATGGATAAGTCACTCTTTTTAGCTCAAATGACAATTTGAATGTGGTACTACCGGAAATATTTCCTGATTCCAAATACAACCAAATTGTCGAGTGATGAAATGTTCCTTAGCAAGAATTTAAAAATAAGAATTCTTTTTACTGTCACAGAGCTTTGGAGGATGTGCAGCCCTTAGCTTTTCATGACTTAGCTAAAATGTAAGTAACTATGGTCCATTTTCTCATGCAAAGTTTTTCTTAAGAAAAAGCTGTGTAGAGGGCTATGTGAATAAATCTCTTCCGGGTAGGAGTGGAGAAATAAAAGCCAATTGTCCAGAGCCTTTTGTTGAGTTAGAATTGTGGGGGAAATAGACTTCTGATGACGATTATAAGGGTATAAATGTTGGCAGATATTTGCGTGAAATTGCAGACAATTTTCATTCAAAGTTAAGGCAAAGCATGAAAAATGCTGTCCAGGCAACAGCTAATGCTCTTTCTGTTGACACTGAAGTCACTGCTATTAAGTTGTTCTCCAGCTGAGAATTTGCACTTTTCCAGGTGAGCCATTAAAATATTTTTGTGATTTTGTTGACATTCAAGAGTCTTGCATTTTTTTGCATTCAGAAACTCATTAGCTTTTATGAACAAAGGTACTTGAGAGAATCCTCAGTTTGCTGGAAGCACAGAAGCCACATCTTAACCCTTAAGAATAGTCTCCCAAAACTGTTGTTGATTTTTTTAAATAATCCACAGAGTGAAAGCTACTTATTTTTTGATCATGATTATCAATATCTCTAATAGAATTATACAAACTGAAAGGTCAAAGTTTTATTGAAATACTTCAGTCATAAGATAAAGTGTTGAGAGCAAATAATTGCAGAACAAATACCAGTTTGTCAAGTCTTATCAAGTTAACAGCATTACCCACGAGAGAAAAGCTCAGCTCAAAATGATAATTATTGTAGCACATGTCACGACCACATTGTGAAACACTTTCATCCCTCATCGATCTCATTCTCTCAAATTGATGTATTAAACACGCTCCTAGAATGGGAACAAAAAGAACCATCTAGTGTTGTGAAGAGAAAAAAGGGAATAACACTGGCAACAATGCTCTTGCTGGGGAACATATTTTTAAAAGTCATTTATGAAGAGGCATAGTTCTGAAGAACAGTAGAGTAAGTTCGGCCATGAAACATGGTGTTATGTGCTTCAACAAGCCAAATCTGAAAAGCCATCTTTGGAGCTGTTTGCTTATGCCAGTACATTTTCTGCATACTGGCTTATAATGCAAATGTTGAGTGTTGTCATGCATTGATGCCTGCTTGATAAACAAGAGGAGAGACAGAGGACTGAGTTGTACCACTATATAAATCACATTAGGATGCAGATGAAACACACTGTCACAGCAAGGCATGTTAGAGGTGAATTCCACAAAGCAGGTAACTAGGGAGGCCAAACCATCAAGGATGTAAAAAGACATGGTTGTGCAATTTAGTATTTTATATTTATCTCAGACAAACAACTATTACTAAAGTATAAGTCATGACCTGTGAAATATTGTCTTTTATCTCAATGTACAAGCAATTAGAAATCACTTTCGCTTAACTGGGCATTCTGATTTGTGGTAAAACCAGTGGCCTAAGATTGAATTTTATCAGCAAACATGGGGCTACTTTCTGGAAGATTATTGTGTGAGTTTTCTCTGCAGGAAAGACACTCACATATCTGAACCAAGGCAGCGGTCACCACTCTGGTATAGGCACCAGGTGGCCTCATGGGGCTGTAGGGATTCCCGATCTCACACTGCAACACCTGCCCGATCAAGCATCTTTATGGAACATGGTCACTTTGATAAGAATTAACTTTGTATGTGCATTAGAAATAATATTCAAGTTTAAAGACTGCCTTCTTAAGAAATTTGCAGTAGATTTGTAGGTTTTTATTATTTTTCATCTTTTTAGCTTACACTACCATTTGGGAGTGTAAGAATCTTGGAATCCATGGATGCCATTTCTCTTTCTGACATTTGAGGGGTTCATAATCTATAAGTGAAGAGGAAAGGGAAGTATCGGTTTTAAGATTCTGTTTGAGGCAACAGGCACAGAATGCTCTCATGATTTAAAAAAGTGTAGTTACTCTTTGAGACTGACTTTTTGTACTTTTCAGCAAGTCGTTTATTGGGTCAGGATGCGTCTATGAGAGCTGTTAGTTTGAAGGGGCAATGGCAGGATTATTCAGGCTTAGTCTTGCTACACATGGGCTCAACAAGGGATTCAGTTACAGTTAGCTTGTTCTTGTAGGTACCGCACAGGAAGAGTTTCTATCACGAGGATTTATTAGTTGTTAATCACATAACATCCACTTATCAAGACAAGAGTAACTCTGTAGCCAAAATAAACAAGCCTGGCATGTCAGTGGCTTATTACAATACAGGTTTGTTTTTGCTTGTGTCACAACCCAATGCAAGCCAGTTCACTGTTCCCTGGGCCATAACTCAGTGACCCAGGCTGTCTTGTTTCACTCCCTTGTAGCTTCACGGTCACCCTGACATCAGCTGTCTGCAAGGTCAGGAGAGAAGATGTCACCCCCAAAACATGGTGCTGGATGTTTTAAGGATCCAATGCACAAGTACAAGTAGTTCACATACAAATTCGGTCACATCACAGGGTCTGAACGAGCTCCAAAGCAGCTGGGGAAAGCAGAGCAGCACCCAGGTACAGGATAACACTGAGAATCTCTGCCACAGGAAGGAAGGAAGGCTGGTGGCCCTCATGCCTAGCACCACCTCCAGCCAGCAGGCTGGGCTCTCTGATGTAGATTTGGCTGAGGGTGCTCAGAGCTCTGCAGCACTGCGCATCTCCTCACTCAGAGTTATTAGAAATGTGATCGCTGTTGACTTTAGAATAAGTATATTCGAGGGGCTGGGGATTTAGCTCAGTGGCATAAGCACCTGCCTTGCAAGCAGGCGGTCATGAGTTCGATCCCTGGTACTGATAAAAATGAAAAAGACAAAAAAAAAAAAAGAATAAGTATATTTGAGGTCATTTTTACATCCATCCTAAATATGGTGGTTAATAGGGAGGAAGGGAACAGCCCCAAATTGTGGGTTATTTCTCCATATCATATAATACCTGGAATTAGTACTTTTAGAAGGGAGCTACTAAATAATTTTATTTGAATCACCTAATTCAAGTGTTAAATCTAAGTGTATTTAAAATGTAGATTTCAGAGAACAGTCACTTCCCTTTTAAATCAGAATTTACCTTGGTGGAACATAGGAACCTACATTTTCTACATTTTAAGCTGCTCCCTAGATGTTCTTTTTTTTTTTTTTTTTTTTTTGAAGAAAATAAAACACTAATAAAATGGAACAAAACAAAACAGTAAGAACAATATTGGATTTCAAAAACAAGACAGAAGGAGATCCCCCCATAATTGCTAGATTGTATATTGTTATCCTCTTAACAGATGCTGAGACTACCAGCTTTTGGCCTGCAAAGTCAATCAAACATGACAAGCATTGTTCTTGTACTTCCATTGCTATCATCTCAGTCTGTGTTCCTCCGAATCAGCCATTGCTGTGGGGGAGGTGTCCTCTTCTGGTTTTCTAGTCTGTGCCCACGGGAAGAACAAGTTGACTTCTCATTTCTTTTCCATCCTGCATGGCTTCCTGTATAATCTTATGTGCACTAATTTTGAGAACCACATCCCAGCAAGAAGAACTGAAAAGCCTTCCACTTGGAAGCTGAGTCTGTCTGTGATGACAACATGGGCTCACGTCTGAGACCCAGTTTCCGTCATCTTTCAGAAATGAGAAAAGTCACGCATAGAAATTTCTAGAATTGGGGAGATCCTAACACGGCGGCTTGCTAGGGGATCGGGCGGAGTCTCTCCAGAGAAATCATATTAGATGCTAGAATATGACAACATGGAGAGGCCCAGACAAATGGATAATGATTGTTATTAACCAAGACAGCGCAGCTGGATGATTTAAAGTCGTGCTGAGACTGCAAAGGCTAATAACAAGAGGCTGCAAATCCCACGCCTTTAATGCAGCAAACTGACCTGTAGACCCAACAGGAAAAGCTGTGTTGGCTTTTGGTGACTGCTGGAAATTGAGACCTGGGACCCCAAGAAGCAGCCAGGACTGTCCCACTGCACCAGAGGAGATTGTGAAAGGCTCTGGAGCTCCAAAGCCTAACGCTGTGCAGTTTTCTGACCATTTCACGCTGTGCCAGGAGCGCAGTGAGGGCAAGCAGCATGGTGAGCAGTAGACTCAAGAGGAGGACCTGCACTGAGCCCTGGTGAGTACTGGGGACTGGGTCCCTCGGCTGCTGGGATTGGCCAGAGAACATGTTGGAACTGGGCAGAGCCCACCACCACGGGGACATCAATAACAGAGAGTCTGGTGCAAGACATCTTAGAGTTGGGCAGAACCTGCGGCTCGGTGACATCACTGAGAGAGGTCTGGTGGAGGACATCTTGAAATTGGGCAGAGCCTGATGCTGTGTTGGCTTCAGCATCATACAGAGAACTAGTGGAAGACATCTTGGAATTGGGCAGACCCACTGTCCTGGTGCTTCTGTCACAGAGAGGTCTGGAAGAGAACAGCTGGGATTTGGGCAGAACCCTGTGCCTCAGTGACATTAGTCAGCTGCTTCTGGCACAGAAAGAACTGGCAGGATCTGCTGAGGCTGAACCAAGCCTCTGCTTGGGGCCCAATAAGCAGATACAAAATAGTCACAATTCTGTGACATCCAGAAAGTACAGCCTAATTTATGGATTGACTGGCACAGAGGCTGGAGGCTAGCCTGTACCACCCCTGCATCCCAGCCTACCCCAGATAACAGCAAATTGGCATAGACAGCAAAAACTCAAGTCAGCACGCTTCTGAAAGGCCCTAAGCAATACGGAGAGGGCCAAAGACCCCCAGAACACTCCAGTCTGAAAGAATCCAGAAACATGACAAGAGATAAAAATAAAAAAAAATCTCCAGCTGCCCAACATGAGAAAATAAGCCCAGGAGAAGTAAACACTGAAGAGAACAAGCACAATAACCATCCAATACTGGACACAGCATCAGCCGAAATTAAAAAATATCTCCATGACCTCATAGATGAATTTAAAGCTGTATTCCTGATCCAAGTAAGGCAAGATATAAAGAGATTAATTAAAGAAATGACAAGCCCTGCCCAAGAGAACACAGATGGAAGAACTGAGGAAATCAGAAAAGAAAGAGAAACTTCTGAAGAAGAATTTAAACATAACTTAGAATACATGAAACAGATCCAAAGAGATTACCAGGAAACTAAAAACTCCATTGAATACTGGCAAAATATCCTGACAAAAACTAAAGACAGCCTTCTGAAACTTGAAGAAAGATTTATGGCATATGATCTTGAAAGAAAAAGCCTCTTAAAAATAACAAGGAACCAGAAAGAAACAATTTAAAGGCTAGAAGATGACAAAAAGATACATAACTTAAGAATAAAGAATGTGAGTGAGGAAGCAGGAGCAACCAAAAGTGAAATACAAAGAATATTCACAGATATATTAGAGCAAAATTTCCCATGTATAGCAAAAAGAAATGATATCCAGATAAAAGAGGCATACAGAACACCAGCTACCTACAACCAAAACAGATCTACGCCTAGACATATAATAATCAAGATTCCAGAAATCCACCAAAAGAACAGAATATTAAAAGCAGCCAGAGAAAAGAAGCAGATTACCTACATTGGGAAAATTATCAAAATAACAACAGACTTATCAACACAAACTCTTAAGTCAAGAAGGGAATGGGGAGAAATATTCCAAGTCCTGAAAAAAAATAATATGCAACCAAGGCTCATATACCCATCAAAACTCTCTCTCAAAATTAATGGAGAAATAAGATGCTTCCAAGACAAGGAGGAACTGTGGGAGTTTGTGGCCACCAATCCAACCCTACAGAGAGTGCTGAAGGACATTCCAGAGAAAGAGAGGAAGGGATACCAGGATTCCAGCAACAGTGGCAGAGAGGCCTCAATGAACAGGGCAGACAGTGGAATGCAGGAATAAGGGGGACAAATTATAGCAGAAAAGTGGAGTAGCAGACATGAGGCAGAGACGGTAAGCTATAGTCTTTAGTATAGACAGCTCTGAAACACTATAAAAAAAGGCAGGGGTCATTATTAATAGTGTATCAGGATTTAAAAGACACAGTAGTCTTATCGCCATATTTAGTTTGAATTTAATTTGTTCTGGTCTGTCCACTCATGTCAGATTTGAGGGCACAGACATCTGACCCAAAAATAGCAGGTTATACCATGGTAACTACCCTTACTTTCCTATTAACTTAAACTGAAATCCTGTATTACTTACATTGTCTTACTATGACTGATCTTAATTGAATCTGAATCATAAGACCATGGGTTGGCCTTGGCTGATTTTATTTGAATTTGGTATGCTTGTTAGTATCAACCCTAAAAGTAGAGGTGACAAGATGTAAATGATATCCATATTGGTATTAAATATTAACAGCTCTCAAATCCTACAATGCTTTCAAAGTTGTGTTTTTATAAAAATAGGTAATACTAGGCTTAACTATATTAAGCTGGTGTTGTGGACAAATCTATTGAAAATAAGAGAAAACATAGTAACTACAGAAGATCACCTATATTGTGGTCTTATATGTCTTATCCATTGCATGTTTTTCTAGGAATTTGTTTTGCTGTCTTGTTACGACTTGGTTTTCCCTATAATACAGAGAGGATGGATATATATGTAGCAATTCACACATGAGTTGTTTTTTTTTTTTAATTATTTACGGGAACAGATTATATAATGCAAGATGTAATGAACAGATACTCTGAAGAAGAGACGCTAAGAAACCCAATGCTAATTTTATAGCATTATGATATAAATTCTAGCAATACTATTGTTCGCTGATTAGAATGACATTGGTCTGGTCTCTTGAGTTCAATTTCAGCATATGTAGAGATGGGGACGGCTACCATGAAGAGAAGGAGAGATGCAATGGTAGTTATTATTGTCTTCCCCAATGTTGGATCTTGAAGACCTAAAAAGCCTTCATCATCCTGTAATGATTTGATTAGCTCTATAATAATATTAGTTCTATAATATGCAATAAGTATATAAAGTGGGTGAAGATGGGGACAACTATTTGTAAGACACTAGAGACAGTTAGATAGACAGTGAAGATCTCCAGTGGACTTGCTTTGAAATCTGTATTTCTTTAAATTGTTTTTTTTAACTGTTTTGTTCTTTTTTGATATGTTTAATCTTACCCTCTTTGAGATGTAAAACAAATGTGCAGGACTGATAACCATATTATTGAGTTTTTGTTCGATCATTGAGCAGAACTGTTTGTAGTGTCACTTTTTGAATGTCATTCTAAATACTTTAATTTTGTAACCTGAACAGCTATTTCTAAGATGACAATATGTAACTTATCAACCAGCGATTTCTTACCATTTGTTTTTCTGTAATTTTGTATTATTTCTACCCTTTTTTATCTCCATGTATTTTTTGTTTCCTTTTCTTTAAGTAAAAAAAAAGAAATTTCTAGAATTTAAGCTGGTCATAATGTTGCCTGAAACTGATGATGAAGGCTAGTAAAGAAGGCAGCACTTGATTTGCGCACTTCAATGCTCCAAAACTATTCTGTTGGTGCCTATGTGGAGGCATGCATGTATGTGTATTCCTCATCTCCACTACCTCATGTGTCACCGATTTTAGAATTCAACCTTCCTCTGGCTATCTAAGAACCCACCAAACAAAAGCTGCCTGCCAACCTTCCTGATATGAAATACCATGATGTGTACTATGGTCACTACAAGGATTCAATAAGTCAGTGCACATAATTAACCCAGTTCCTGACATTTAGAAGGCTAAATCAGTGCCAAAGATTATCAGAAGCTGCCATGACCAATGGCAGACCTGTGGCATTTCTGGGCCCCAAAACTAATCCCATGGTGGTCCAGGAAACAAGCACCCCAATATGTCTTTACCCATGGAAGATTATTCATGAGTGATGGAGGTGCTCTCAATGGGTCCATCATTGCTCCACCAGGAAATGAGTTCAGATGCCAGGGTACTGAGTCCTCCCATGGAGGACTGCCAGAGTAAATGATATACAGACTTCACCACTACTACCACCCAACACACCCACACAGAAGAGGTTTTAAACCCAGTGTAAATCAGTGGTAAGTTGCCTTCATTTGCCTGTTATAGACATGGCCTTGGACTCTCCTCAAACAACAAACTGCTCATCAGTTCAGAAAATGACAGGGTTCCATCTTGTAGGGTCTATATTCTTTCTCATGGGGATGTGGTCAGGAAGTGGGGAAGACAAAGGGATTGAAACCCTTCAGTCCACAGGAAGAATCATACGACAAGGTTTTACATATGTTACTATAAATTTAAATAACCAAAGTTAACCAAGACAGCATCTCCTTAATTTTGACATGGAAGATCTGAACAAAGTAAGAAGAAAAATCCATTGGGTGGCACAGAGGAGGAAGTTTCCTCCAAAACATTAGTGGAAGAGATCATAGGAAAGGGAACACACTCTCTGGGTCACAATTCTAAAGAATAAAACAGAGTATCATACACAATAATGATATTCTTAAGGCATTTGTTTAAGTGTATAAGTGCATTGGGGTTACAATGTAAACTCTTTGAGATACAGATTCACACACATTTGAACATTCTGTGTACCCCATATCCAATTTCCTCCAACAGTAACATCTTGCAAAACTGTAATACCACATCTCATCAAGGACATTGACTTTGCTACAACCGTTTAAGCTTCCTTGGTTTAGGGTGCAAACTGTGATAGATTAGCAATGGCTGACTGCAAGCTACAGTGTTCCTGGAATGCTGCTTTAAAGGAAACAGATGTTTCAGGCAATTAGCAATGTCTGCATCTGGTCCCTGATTAGGAGCAGGGTGAATGTTTGCTGCAGATGTGGAGACTCTGAGGTAAGTGAACAAAATGCTCTGGGGCTAAATTAAACATCTACAGCTGTTACTTAGCAATCTACAGTTTATCTTTCTCCCTATCCATGGGTTCTGCAACCAATCACAGATTAAAGTATGTGAAAATGTTTTAATTTGTAATCATAAATGTCATTATTCCCTAAGAAATACAGTACAACTATTTGCCGAGCATTTACACTGTGTTAGGTGTTATAAGTAACCGAAAGACATTTAAGGTATACAGGAGGGCATGTGTAGGTTATATGAGAATATCATACCATTTTATATAAAAGACTTGAATAGCCACAAACTTTTCTATCCAGAGAGTAACCTGAAAGAAATCCCACAAAGGATATCAAGCGATTGATTACATGTGTTATAAATTTTTTAACATGCCAAGATCCAAAGAAATAACATAAAGTTTGTGAAACTGTAAAATCAGTTCCATTGCATATGTAAATAACTCACTGCCTGAAGACAGAACAATCCTTAACATAGCAAGTTGCAGAACTGTTTTAAATATCTTTGGATAACTGAGCTATTTCACACTGAGCACCTAAATTACTGTTTTATGCTAAAGGACAGGGGCAACTTCACGTGCCATCAGCTATTGGCAATTTTTTCTACCAACTCTTTGTGAAATCATAAAATTCTTCAATTTACTAGAGAAATGAATGAAAGAATTTGGATAAATAATTGATTTAAATGAATTTTTCCTCATAAGTCTTCTGCAAAATAGGTTTAATTATAAGGTAGTGATTATATGAGATGTTATTTTCAGGGAATGTAAATTTCATATTGGATCCCCTCACAACAAATAACTGGGTTGCTTTCGAATGCTTGAGATGTATTGTTGAAGAAGGCAATTCGGTCTAGTGGAAATGGCCCTGGGTTTTGGCCACTTTTGTTTTTGGGTTTTGTAATTTTCTGTCTGAAAAGAACTGGACATATAAAGCACTGAGTATTGTGCTTGGAACATAGGAAGTCTCATATTAATGTTTGGAGGAGGAGGAGGATGATGGTTGACTCTGGTTATGTTGGAAAGCTATTAACTTCCTGGAACCTCAGTCCTCTTATTTGCAGAAGGCGAATAACAATGCCTTTTTGCTTTCTTCACAGGAGGACTGTAAGAATCAAACATGATTGTGTAAAACCACTTTGTAAACAAAAAGTAAGCATATTGACCACTACTGATTGTTGTTGCTTCTGCTATGATTGCTATTGTTTCTCTTTTATTATAAAATAGGTAATTCCACAGATAGATCCTATTCGGCTGGATGGAATCAGACCACAGGAGCAGTTTCCAGCTCACTGGCTGCATGGGCTTCCTGCACTTCCATCTCCTGTTGCTGCCCCTGGGCACCACAGCCCTCCTCTGTCCTCCGTCCTCTGTGCTCTGTCGTCTGCTCTCTCATAGGGCAATGCCAGCAGGAGGTTGATAGAGAGTGGACAGAGGTACCCCATTCATGGACAGGGCAAACTACAGCAGATACAGCGTACTAGATCAAAGGATATACCCCCACGGTGAGTTAGTTCTACCTAAAATTAAATCAGTATCTCAGGGATATGTGTGGTTAAACTAAACTAATTTTTGGACTCTCCTATCCATGAGTTTTCCCCACGACATGAGACAAGGGTCACCTCCTGCAAGGAAAGCTGGTGACATTTGGGAAGACTGGGTCTTCACTGCCAAAGCTCTCGGTCATGAGATAACTTTGCCTCCCAAACTGTATCCAGTTTGCCGGGAGCATAATTATGTCTGTATTTTGTCTGCACTGATGACAGCTGTATTTGAGCATGCAGAAAGCTAGAGCATAGTAATCTTCAAAGTTTGAAGATGTGTGATAATTAGTGTCACTAATGTGCCCAAGCTGCAAATCAGAAAAGGACAGATTCACTATTTAGAAATGCTGATACTGTTTGCAGCAGGACTGCCTTTCAGAGTCTTCTAACAATCATATTGGAAGATAAACCTACTAAAAGGGCTTCACTAGAATGGTGTAAAGCCACATTTCTGAAAGAATAAAGATCTGCACTGACATTGGAAAATCTATAAAGGAGAGTTGCACACAAGCACACAAAAGGTAACAGAAAAGAATCCTTATGAAGAATCATTTTAAAGCTTGAAATTGAATTACGTGGCCAGGGATGTAGCTCAGCGGCACAGCGCATTCCCGAGAAGCATAAGATTGTGAGTTCCACTCCTGGTACTAAAAAACAATAAATTGAATTATGTGTTTTAATGACAAGAAATAGCCTCATAAAAATGTAGTAAAGCAAAATTCTCTATCCTCTAATAGACTAGGAGCAGCTACCCAACAGGTCACCTCATCTAGATACTCAGGAGCATTTGCACAAAATGCAAGCTGTTCTTCCTTCATGGGCTCCTCTCAGATCCTGAGCCACCGCTGCTTCCCCTTGTAAGGTAAACCACAGATGCAATATTGTTCAGGCTCTGGGTTAGGGATCTGTCCCGTTAGGAAGTTGGATACTGAGGTCTCCAACAAGTTTTTGTCCAGCTTTGTGCAAATCCTTAGCTTCTCTTCCAAGGAAACTGGCTTTCCACTATCTCTGCTGACACAGACAAGGAAACTTTCCAGGTCCTGGAATTCCTTGGGAATTTTTTATTCTATTTTGTTCCCTCTTACTCGATAACTGAATGAAGCATCTCTCACCAGTTACACACAGTTGCTAATCTGTCAATGTCTGGATGGAAGTCTTGGTCTGGGAGTGACTGAGTGGCACCTGCTGATGGTCTAAGAAACAACACTGAGAAAGTCCCAGAGGATGTCAAATGTCCAGCCCTCTGGATTGTTCTATCCTTGGTTAACCTGGAAAAAGTAACCTTTCCTCAACTAAGACTAATAGCTAGATCATAGTGAGAACTTAATGTGTACTAAACACTAAGAGCTTTGCACAGATTAGTTAATTCTCACAGCAAATCCATGAGATAATTATTATTTTTATGCCTTCACACATGAGGAACCTGGAACAGGGAATCTGAGTGTCTTGCAGGGCCTGATCTTGCACTAACAAGTGGAATTAAGATCCAGACACAAACCAAAAAGATGAGAAAACTTACAGATGCCTCCCTGGCTTGGTCCAGATAAATCTATAAAATGTACGTCTGTTAGTTCTGTTCTTTGGCGCCATATTTGTCTACTCCTGCTTCTCCTTTGCTTTCATCAACTGCTTCATAAAGCTTAATCATACGCCCTTTTAGGTCTTCTTAATTAAGGCAGTTCATAAACAAATAAGGTGCCAATTGGAACCCTTTTCCTAAGTATCGTTACCAATGTCTAACCATAAGTGTAATCAATAGTACAAAATACAACCATTTGTTTATTTTATGCAAGACTTTAACTGAAAAGATAGCAAAGTGGAAACTGAATGTAATTTGGCCAAATCAGTAATACGTAAAAGTACAGCTGATGATGTCACAGGAAGCTGAAAGGCAGCTTCTTGTCCTTTCCCTTTCCAGGGCTGGGAAGTCAGCGAGGTGGCTGAAGGTGCAGAACAGCAGGGCTTCGGACACCGGGGAGAAGCTCAGGTCTGCAGGTTTGTGGGCTGAGAACAAGGCCAGCAGGGCAGGGAGACTTAGGCAGCAGCGCCAGGAGTTGATTGTGGTGGTTGGGATATTGTTTTCACTGAGCAAAGGAGTAAATACTGGGGGTGATGGGGGTGCCCTTCTTACAGAGAGAAGGGGCATTAAAACATGAGAGCAGGGAAAGCTAGGAAGAACACTGGGATACAGGACTGGAATGAGAGGTAAACTGTGAACTCGTGGTTTTGTACCAAGATAAATCGACAGACAGACAGACAGACAGATACAGACAGAGAACCAGAAGCAAATGTGTATGTGTGTTTCTGTGTGTCCATGTATCTCCTAGCTCAGTCTATGAAGAAAACCTAGAAGCAGTGAGGCTCCAGCTGCAGTGGGTACCCCAAGCATCCAGCCATGGTCTCTAAGCCCCGTCCTGATTCAAGAAACCAGAGGCCCTTGGCAACATGGCTCCTTCTAGGAGTATGGGAAGTAAAATTCAAAGTGAGCCTAGAATAACTTTTCTATCAACAAAAATGCAGGGCTACAAAGAATCAGATGAGAGGCTGCCACTGGCTAAACTAGAAATAGGGCACCAAAATAAACTCTAGTACTAAGCAATTATGACTCACAATAAAACAGGAATCCACAGGTCCTTGTAATACAAATAAATTAACAAGTAAATAAATCAAGTAAAAGAGAAAGTTTTTTCTTACAACACACTAACTAAATAATGGGAAAAATAGAAACAAGAGAAAAGCATTCTGCCAGTTGTTAAGAGGAGGTTAATCATGATAGACACTCTCCTATCTGGAGCAGAGGCAGGAAAATCACAATTTCAAGTCCAGCTTGGACAACCTGGTGAGTACATGTTTCAAAACAAAAAACACAAAGAACCAAGGATGTAGCTCAGTGGTAGACTGTTTGTCCATCAAGTGTAAGATCAGTTCATTCTCAGTACTACTACACACACTCATACACACACACACATGCATGTACGCAGTAGAAGCTGCCCATGGATATGAAAGTGAGTGGACAGAGGTTGGCTGACATACAAAGTTACAGGCACAGCATCAGGATAACTGTCTCCCACACTTCTCCAAAGTCCTAACCCATAACAAAGGGAAAATGGTCACTTTGAGCTAGAGGGATCTGGCACAGGGCACAGGGCAGTTTCAGCAGGTGTCAAAGACCAACACAGCAGTGGTGGTGGCTCAGGACAGTGGCTCCTGACACAGCACAGTGCAGGGGACAGGGCATCAGTCCAGAGCAGGTGGACCGGGGTGGCAATTGCCCTTCAGAAGTGAAGGGACAGGGCAGGGGACAGAAGTGAGAGGACAGTGCAGGACAAGGCACCAGTCCACAGCAGGTGGACCGGGGTGGCAATTGCCCTTCAGAAGTGAGACTCTCTCTCCAGACTGTGAGTCACGTAACAGGCAGATGCAGGGCGGGTGCACTTCAGATGAAAGGTGTCTTTACATATAAGACTTCTGTCTCCTTGGACAGAAGCCTAGAGAAGATAGAATGAGACGCTTGGGGACCCTTGGCCAGATCTGAATAGAGTCGCTGGAGCTGTAGCACAGCTGACAGGTTTCTTCGGTGAGCTCATCTCATTTTTGGAAATGGAGCATCTTTCCTGCAACTTCCTCTCTGTGGGTCAACTTTCCATGGCTGATATGAGGCAACTTACAGAAGGGAAGGATTGTTCCAGCTCATGTCTTCAGAGGTTTCCATCTATTGCGAATTGGCTTCATTGCTTCTAGGCCTGATGAGGCAAAGCATCATGGGGCAGAGCGCAGAGAGGAGAAAATCTGCTCAACACAGAGGGAGCAGACAGTAGCCAAGGGAGGACAGAGACAGTGTCCCAGCAGCCCCTCTGCAAACCCTCAGCAACCTAGCTTCCTTCCATCAGGCCCTGCTTGCTGAAGAGTCTACCATCTCCCTGCCAGTTGGGACCCAGCCTTTAGTTCACAAGATTTCAAATCCCACTCCTTACACCATACAGCGGTCCGGAAACAGACTGGGGACAAAGGAGTGGGGGTGGACAAGAAGATGCTTCTCACACCTTAAAATGTAAGGGCTCAGGTGAAAAGGACACAGAACTTCTCTTATCTACCTGGTCAATGTTCAGGAAAATAGAAATTGTTTCAACAGAACTATTTTAAAAATTTTAAAACAAATATCTTCATGGTATTGATGGACTTGAAACAGTTTGATGGGAAGAAAATGCTCAGGCACTTAAGTTTCAGCTCAACGAAATGTGAACAACTGCTCTGCCCCTGGGGGACTTGGGAGGACCCAGAGTCGGGGAGCACTGGTGTAAAGAGTGCTTTCCTTGTTTACCTCTGCACATGAGTCTCCAGCTTTGATTCCCATGATGTGTCTAAGTACAGGAAACAGCTTTCTCTCATCTAACGCTACTTTTATAGCAAGCTGTTTATGAGATGCCATCATAAAATATATAAACCAGTGGCACAGAATGCAAAAGCAGGCCTTCTTAGAACAAATCATTCCAGAATTTAGACATAACAAGGAAACCACTGGCCAGAACATGCAGTGTGACCTCTCTTCTTCTTCTTTGGGGGACAGCATTGCTTAGACACCCTGGCCTCATTAGATGTTCTGGGGTATTTTCTGCTTTGTTTGCTCACAATATATGACCTAACAATTCATTCAAGTTTTAGCAATTCATTCTTTTCGTTCCTCAGAAATTAAGCAAATTGCTCATCTGTTCTGAATGAGTTAAAACTCCATTGTGAGTGAGTTAAATCTCCATTCGAGCAAGTTGGCTCTTTAAATGAAAGACTGAAAGCCTGGCGAGTAAGATACTTACTCTGAACTTCACATTGGTTATGAAGGAGAGAAGAAACCTGTGCTCTATATCAGAAGAGGAATCGCACTCCCATTACCACAAGCAGGAGCTTGAGGCCAGGAGACCACGCCCCCTTGTTACACTAAGCTCATCTCCTCAGCCACCTCTCGGCCCTCTTAGCCACCCCACCTTGCCCTTCACCTCAATCCTGCTTTCACAACTCAGTGCTCCTTGTCCAAGTGCAAGAAACCCAACTCTAACTGTGTCTTTGGGTCGTTTCTGCATGAGGCACCCACACCATGAAACATTACATAAAATAAATGTTGACACTTTTCTCCTGATACTCAAGGTCTTATGTCAAGTTCATTCTCAAGCCCATCTGGCCCCTACAAAGAACGGGGTGGAGTTCGGCCCCGCTACGGTGGAGAGCAACTTGCAAAGCTCTTTGAGGGAGCTTGTTCTTCACCATGAGCACAGCAAATTTCTTCCTCTGCTTGCCTGAAAAGATGCTTACACACTGCGCCCACTCCTACCCTTCCAGTTAGGCAGAGGACACAACCCAGTGATACTGGGGCCTTGAGCCTTGGGCCTTGGACAGAGAGGTTTACAACAAACTGGAGACTTCCAGGAATTGGAATGCATACAGGAAGTGAGTTCTTATGAATTTCTGAAATGGTCCCTGTTCAGTATTAACAGAAAGGACCTTTTATTTTTAGACGTTTTCTTTTTCACTTAATTTTAGGATAAAAATGACAGTTGAATTAAGATGTGTTGTATACCCATACTAACTTCCAGCAATGAATGTAATCATTATGCACAGCAAATATAGACTCATAAAAAAAGGTTTAAAGGATGAGAGTGGCATTAAAGAAGATGTAACAGCTCTGTATCATAACATATTTGATTTTTGAAATAGGGAAGGATCAACCACAGCAGCTATGTGGTAACTCACACACACACATACACACACACACACACACACACACACACACACACACACACATACACACACGGTCTACAGGGTCAGCCCCTCCCCCACCCTTGGAGATCCCCCTGTGCCTACCCAGCCCACTGCCTGGTATGAATTATAATTAGAGGAGAAAAACTGGTAAAACTGATGCCTCTGACTGTGAGATTTGCAAGGTGCTAGAGACCCATGGGACCTCAGAGCATCTGCAGAAGCAGTGAAAAGAGAAGGGTGCTGTAATGTGAATAAGGCTTGTCTTCCCCAAAGCTCACACTGAAACTTGATTGTCATTTTACAACATTAGGAGGGACCTCGTGGAGACGGGTACCCCTCAAATCCACGTACAAAGATCGTGACACCAAGTGGAGGTACAGTGGGGGACACATCTAGGGGGTGAGGAGGCCTGAAGAGTGGAGATGAGATTACTGCCCTCATAACAGGGACCCCAGAGAGCTTCTCAGCCTCTCTGGCCTGTGAGATGCAAAGAAAAGTCCTCCTTCTGCAGCCCAGGAAGCAGCCCACACCCAGCACCCAGCCCTGAGGCTGCCTGCAGGGCAGACCTCCGGCCTCCAGGACTGTGAGCACCATAAGATTCACTTGGGTGCTGTCTCCAGGCAACTCGCAAGCAGACTGATGAGCTGGGAGGGCTGAACCAGAACGAGGAGGAGAAGCAGAAGGCAGCAAGCCTGACACTTTCCTCGCTGTTTCTACCAATATCTCAAACAAAGATGTGTTGGCACCACATTGACGAGAACGGCTATGGCTGATTAAAGATGAATACTCCTCTAAGAAAGGACAGTAGGCCACTCTGCGGGGTGCATTTGGGTCCCCACGGCCCTCATCATTTTCATTTCATTTTGTTTCATGTTACTGAAACCTTCATCATGGACTGACACGAATTTGAACAGAAGCTTTGGGAAACCCTGTACTAGGTGGAAACCTGAAAGGGTCACTTCTCCCACACTTGGGGAACCGTGGGGACAGACTGCGTGGACACTTATGAAAACGTGTTCCGCTTAAAATTATAAAGCTAGAGGTACAGAACCTTACGATGACTTACACAGTCTGGGACGGGACCCAGCAATCTATTCAACAGTCTCATTTTTTTCATGAAATCTGCAAAAGGAAGCTGTTTCGACTGCAGTCAGTTGGGATTGCTTCCCACCCTGATTTTCCCGTGGGTCCCCTAATGCTGGAGTTATCACAAGTACTGTAGAAATCAGGTGACCGTGAAAGGTGAAGTGGGACTCAGACTCAGTCTGAGTCGAGTGAAAGCTGTTTCCATGGTTCCCATCCATTTCCATGATCGCTGTCTCCAAGGAAAACCCTTACTGTCCACGCCTACACACCGGTCACTACACAGTTCAGGGACGGAGGCAGCTCCAGGAATGAGCACCTCTTCTGACAATCCGCACACAGGGACCACCTGGGTGGGGGCAGTCATGAGCATGGAGGTGGGAAGTGTATGGGGACAGACGTTGGCCTGTGAAAGAGGCCCAGTGTCAGATACCCAATACCAACTCTGCCAACCGTGTCCTCAGTGAGGCCCCATGCACAGTCCCAAAAGCAGTAGACATTTTTTATCTTTGCGCAAAAATTGCATATGTAAAATTCAACTGCAATTTGTCATAAAGTTTAGGAATTTTTTTAAATCAATGAGAAATTACAATTTTTTATTTATTTTTGTACAGAGCATACCTTCTTTATCATTTACATGTATTCATTACACAATGAAGAGATTAAAGTAAAAAATAGGTGAATATTACACAAAAACAACTAAGTGTGAGAAAAAGTGGAAAATAATCTAATTAATCTAATGTTGATAAGGGAACTGTAAAAATCTTGCTCAGACGATACCAAGAATAGTAATTCATTAAAAGAAAGTGACAGATTGCAAATGGCAGTAACTAGCATGCATTGAAATATTTGAAATTCTGTTTAAGTAGGGAAAGTGAATCAGTGGAAGATGTTTTTAATTTTTTCTATATTAGTTTCTACAAAAATACAGCAATAAAGCAGTTTGATGAAAACAGACAACTTGGAGACCTGAAAGCAGCCACTACATGGAGAAAGTTTTAACGGACTGTAGTTCTTTTCTTCAGCTCATAAAAGAGGCATATTTGCAAATTTGACGATAGACTGAACTATATTCCTCCAAAATTCCTATGTCGACATCCTAAGTCTCAGTGCTTGGCTGTCAGAACTACATCTGGAGAGAGGATTAAATTAAAATTGCTTTTAAAGGGGCAAGTCAGTTAAAGTTGCTTTCTTAAATGAGAAACCCAAAGCAAAAATAGATAAAGACAAAGGAAGTAGTGAGACAGATCATTCTCAAAGGAAGAGGATCCGGAAATGGAGGGGTGACAAAGGAATTGGGGTGTGTTCTGTCCACAGAACAGCTCCACACAAGGAGTGCAAAACACATACTATGCACATGAGCTAATAAACTAAACTTTTAAACAATGGGCTCACTGGAGTGACTGTCACCCAGTAACATAACTCTAACCTAACCCTTAGAGCAAGAACAGAACAGAACACGACATCGTGGATAGAAAGAGAACCACATGACAAGGGCCATCTGTGAGTCCAGGAGAGAAATCTTGACAAATCAGGCCTCCTGCTTCCTTGGTCTTAGAATTCCAGGCTCCACAACTGTGAGAAAACAAATCGCTGTTGTGGGTTTTCCTTTGGCAGTCTTGGCAAACAAGTAGGATCCAAAACATTTACCTGACCTTTCACCAACACTCCATGAGGCTGGAGGAACTTTCTCATCACTAGTAAAACCTGACTTCAACCATCCATGTTAAACCAAAGACCAGAGAGTTGCTCTATTTTAAATATTATTTTTACTTTTTTATATTTGTGGTATTTGTCAGTTTTTAAGCTAGTAATGTATTGTGACTAACTTTCTCATTACACAAAAACATTTGTTTTCTCATCTAATTTTGTATTGTTTTTCTCTTGAAGGACAAAACTGAAAAAACTTCAGACCTATGAAAGCTAGATGCACCACTTCCTTTACATGCAGATGACAGGTGGATTTGGTCACTTCTCAGTGACAGGTGAATTTGCTATTCTTGTCATTTCCCTGGTCCAACCATCACCTCTGCTCTGTCAGGGAGAAGTTTCAGAGATGTCCTTGTCATTCCATGGATATTCTAATGCAACGGGTCCTATGTAAGGTGTAGGTATCTGCATGACTGCAGAAACAAGTAATTTGATATTTGCAACCAAACATTTCTGACTGTGTGCTGCAGTAGGAAGTAATAACCACAGAGAGCACTGTGTGAGAGAAAACTACGTGACCAGAGTAGATACAAGTAACTTGATGTTTGATCCAGTCCAAAAGCCACCACCCTGTGACATCAGAGGTCCTACATGGGGGACATGTGGCCGTCACTCCTGAGCTGTGAAGTCACCCAGTGAGTCCAGTATTTTAGCATAAGAGAGTCAGTTAGAGCATCACAGGTTGATGCTGTGGTTATAAGATTCCAAGTATCAATGTCCAGGACACCAGGCATCTGAAACCACTTTAAGTCAATAAAAAAAGAGTGGTGTTCCATTGTGAGCAGCCTACCTTGCTTCTATCTTCAAGGATGATTTTGTAATGAAACTAGAAGAAAAAACTTCCAAAATGAGAAATCACTAACTCACTGTTTTTCATCTGAGAAAAAGATGAAGTTGGGGGTTGTGTGTGTGTGTGTGTGTGTGTGTGTGTGTGTGTGTGTGTTTTAAATCCTGGAAATCCTGAAATAGTTACAAAAAGAAGAAAGGCAATTTAAGGCTTAAAAATAAATATATATTGTCTCACCATGAAATGTGGAGTTTGGAGACATCTGCGTGTAACCAAACTTTTCTGCCTATGTGTTGTAGAAGGAAGTAATAACCACAGATAAAAGAACACTCTATGAAAGAAAACTACATGACCTGAGTGGGGAAAACAGAACAACTACTTGCTACTCAAAATAAACCCTTAGGTAGAGTGTAATGTGCTTCTACTTGGATATCTTTGTTTCCTGGAGCGCCCAAAAATAAAAAACATATTTTATGTGGCATTTGGATTTAGGCACTAACCCTGGGTTATTTTCACTGAGAACTTACTGCAGCTTAATTTGGAAAGCAATGAATCATCTTTTCTTCCAACAGTCATGAGCTGATGGTCGTGAACTTGGAAGACCTTCAGCAGTCAAGGTAGCAAGGTTTTCAAAACATTTTAAGGAGAAAGGTAAAATGATAGGCCCCTAAGGCATCCTGCTCTGTCCTGTGAGCCAGCTAAGGTCGTCCTGTTTGATTTGGCCTTTACTAGAGGCAGCACTAGAAATGGATAAAAGCCATACACGGCTCAGGGGTCAAACAGCCCAGATGAAAACCCGGCCCTGTGCATTTTAGCTGTTGTCTCCACGTTTGCACGTGAAGGTATAAATTCATAGAAACATCATACAAATTGCAAACTTCCTAAGTTACAAATGTGTCTCAGAGTCCTGCCTACATGGCACATGTGCACAGCGCTCCGGGAACCTGCAGGTGGGCCTGCTCACCCTGCACAAACCTTGTTTCACAAGGTTTATTTTGAATAGCAAGTAGTTGGCCTGGTGAAAATCCCAAAAAACTGACTGAATACTTAGATCCACAAATGTGCCAGCGACAGGGCCCTCAGGGTCACTGGCTGGCCCGGAGCTGCTCACTCCCCAAGGTTAGGCAGAGAGCTGCACCCTGCTTCGCTCTCCCAGGAAAGGGCAAAATTCAAAGCTGGCCATAGAGTTTGCAGTGAATGGGTAGTGCACGGTCACCTCTGACACATCGGGGGTGGCTGAAGCACTAGTGGAAATCACGCCCCCCCCCAGCTCCCCTTCTCTCCTTTCTTGAGTCTGCCTTTGGCTGCTACATTTAGCATCATCCGGAAACCCCACGCAGACCGAGACAGAGACCTAGTGGGTTTTGTTTGCCCCTAGAGCCCGAGTTTGCTACCCCATTCATAGGAACTCAGTGAGCAAACGTGGAATGATCCAGTGATTAAAGAAAAAGGCTTCCTAAATTTACTATTTATCTTTTCTGTGTAGCAGTTTTACTGTGTTCCACAGAGCTCGGTACAGCGCACAACTTCCAAAGAACCCTGGAATGCACCTAATGTCCAAGCTCCGGGCAGAGGCATCTCCCCCAGGGAACCCCCCAGCCCTTCTCGGTCAGCGGTCAGCGAGGCTGAGGTTTTCTTCGCATTTCTTCCCCTTTCTCTTTGAGACACCATCCTGTCTCTCTCAGCCCTGGATCCAGACCTTTTCTTTCTCCCAATGCTGATTCAACTAGAAATTTCAACTGCCTAGTATAATTTAAAAAACAAAGCAAACAAACAAACAAAACCCTGCCCAATATGTGTTTCCTCCTGAATGCCTAAAATCTGATAAATCATGATGCTTGGTCCACGGCACAGCCTTGTCCTCCATTTGGGTATTCAGGAGCTGCCTTATTTGTTCTTTAAATAATAAATGCCTGGTACACCCAGCATGGAAACGTGACTGTGCGTGCTAACCCTGCCTGCAGCTCTGCCCGCTATCTGACACCCTGGCTGTCTCTGAGGGAAGCGACCACCCATCAACTTGTCGGATTCTTCCCTTTGTTTTTTAGAACTTCAATTTGATCACATGATCAGTATTTTGTAAATGAGTTTCAGGTAGCTTGGGCTGTTTGTTATGTTCTTTAAAGGAATATCATAGTATACACAATCTTTGAGGCATCAATTTTTCCTCAAATTATATTCCTAGCATCTATTTGTATTCATTTAAGTTCTTTGCAGGTAGCTATTTTATTTTATTTTTATGAATGTATCGTAATTTCTCTGTCCTCCTATTCCTGGCTATTCAAACAGGAGTGCCACAGTGGGAGTTCTTGTATATGTCTCCTGACGAACAAGTGCATTAATTTTTTTTTTGAATACATTGAATGCTTAAGAATAAAACTGCTCACCATAGAGTGTATCAGTCTGTAGTTTAAGAGATGACACCACATGGAACCAATTTATATTCCCCACCCTGCAATATACAAATTAGTTTATTGATCTATGCCTTTTCCAGGATGTAGTGGTATTAGGACTTGTCAAAGTGACTGCACTTAAAATAGTACCTCCTTGTGGTCTTGATAATTGCCTATTAATTCCACTAATCTCTAATGAAATGGAGGGGCTGAAGATATAGTTCAGTGGTAGAGCACTTGCCTAGCATGCATTCAAATCTTTAGCACAGCAAAAAAAAAAAAAAAAAAAAAAAAGATAAACTAATGAAATTGAGTATCTCCTCAGATATTTACTGACTGTAAGTTTACCTCTTCTGTAAAATACCAGTTCATGGCTTTTGTCTATTTCTCAATTCATTTGTAAACCATTTAGTACTCTAAGGGCATCCTTTATATAGGCTTGCTATCAAGTCTTTGCCAAGGAGCTGGGAATATTCTTCCTGTTGATTCTTTCATTTTCTTAAGGCTATCTTTCAGTGGATAGAATGTTATTTGCAGGTATATTTATTACGTGAGTGTCACCTGCTATCATAGGAGTTCAGAGCATCCTTGGAAGATGAAGACAAGTGAAACCCCTCCCCGGGTAGTTTCAGACCATGGACCTGATCGGCTCCTTTGTGTGAAAACGGCAGTGAGCCAGTTAAAATGAACACAGACTAGGGGACAGTGGCAAATGCTTGACTAGCTGGTCGGAGACTACACTGGTTTTCTAGAGCTGCCATGCAGATGGTCACAAATTGTGCATCCTCAGCTTAGAAGCCAGAAATCTAAAGTGACAGTAGCAGCAGCGCTGGTTTATCTGGAAGCTCAAAGAAGAAAGCATCCCATCCCTCCCTCCCAGCTTCTGGTGGCTGTCGGCCAACCTGGGCATCTCTACCTTGTGAATTCCTCACTCCAGGCTCTTCCTCTAGCTTGACATCATCATCTTCTCTCTGTGTCTTCTCCTCTTGCTACACTCTGGGCCCATCCCAAATCCAGGAGAATTCTATCCAGTCACATCTACAAGGTGCTATTGCCAAATAGGTCACTGCTTGGCAGACATGAATTAGGATCTGAAAGACACAGTTCAAGCCACTACTGCAGTCTAGAAACAAAAAAGCCTGGAATATCAGGAAAGAGGAAATCTTAGAAATATGCACGTTCTTGGACACTAGAGGGTACACATGTAGAAGGAAGCACTTTATAACACAGATTAGCCCCCACCAAAAAGCAGGGACAGGACAGGAGAAAAACTGTGTAGACAAAATGACTTGACCTTTGACCTAAGCCAGGCTCTGCAACCAGCGACTCACTGCCGGCCCCTGAGGCCAAGCGGCTAAAGCAGCCACCAGGCTGGGAGAGAGGCTGTGTGGGTGTCCCATGTAGGCTCCCATCCACCATGGCTAATTTAGCTGCGCCCCTGCTGAAGGCATAATGGGCAAGCCAGGGAGATCACCGCTCAGTGCTCTGTGCCTCATTCAGCATCAATTTATAACCAGTGCTTCAAGCAGAGATGAGCTCTAAGTAACTGCTACTGATGCCTGTAATAATCCACAGTCACCCCGCAGCCTTCCCTTGTCCTCCATTTGGGTATTCAGGAGCTGCGGACTCCTTACAGCATCTGCAAACCCGCTCCCCTGGCGGGGAGATGGGCCCACTGCCCAGACGGTGCGGACACCGGAGAAGATCCCATCGGCCTTGCCTCCCACAAACAACCTCCTTCCTCTATTCCTGCTCTAATTTCGCAGCACACACCAAAATTTAACACGTCGGAGAAGAGTTAGATTTCTGCAAGGGTAAGTGTAGTTTTGGAGATTGAGTTTTATTTTTAAACCCCGTTTCTGGCTGCCAGGAAGCAAGGCTACTGTTCTCTCAAGTAAACGTTGAAAGCAGAGAAGCCCTTTGAGCTCTTTCCAGGAGGCTTGGCAGTGAGAGGACAGGACAGTGCAGAAAGGGCTGCAGAAATGTCCCCAGAGGGTAGTCGAGAGCAAGTGTTCAGAACTCTTGTTGGAAAGTTTATTCAGGTTCTTTTGGGAATCACCACACATGCACGGAACTTTCTTGTGAGACACATGAATGAATTTCTAAACTGGTGATGGGAATGGTGAAGAAGGGCATGTCTACCTTCCTGTGGCCCACAGGTCAGCTGCACTGGGGCAGGATGTCCTTATAAGGCCCTCCTTTCCTGTTGTCCCACTAGGGCAGTTGGTGCATTCCATTTCCTGGAAGCTGACCACAGCGCTGATCTGTAATTACCCAGACGTCCCGACCAGTACCATAGCAGCAATCAGGCTTCAGTCACCGGAAAGAGGGCAAGTGGGCTCAGGGTGGACATGCTGACCTAAAGACTGAGAGGGCTATATTGAACTTGTACTGATGCTAAGGAACCGCTTTGTCCACTGCCCCCAACTGCTCTGCAGTCCAAGAGAGCAGAATGGGGATGAAACTTCATGGAAATCAATAAAGATTTCTTGAATATTTAGAGATGCAGTTTACAATGAGTCCTGCAATAGACTGAGCTGGATAGTTTTGTGGTGGTCTTATCTTGCCCATCAGGGTCTCAGATTAAAAAGCACTGCTTGACCAGATAACTGCTGCTTTTGAGTGCTCTTTTACAAAGAGCCTACTAAGAACTTCATTTCCCTGAAATGGAACAGTTGATTGGCTCTGGTCAGATCAGCAGCTGTCTTTTCATAATGAACAAACTGAGTATAACACCATGTCTGGACCATGTGACTATACTCACATTTCTTGAAAGCTATTACCCTCTGTCAAAGTAAATAATATATTAAATCACCTTCTAATACACAGCCACTTTCCTTTAAAAACTAAATTGTTCATTTGACTTTTTGTTGTCTCAACCAATTTCTACAATTGTTTTGGATATGATTTTCAAACTTTACCCCAAGAGTTTTTTCTTCTAACAAACATTTCTGGAAGGATAAACAGATAAGAGCAGGACTGTTCTAGTAGGCAATTTAGGATTCTCCCTCTCCCCTGAGTTACAGTCCCATCAATCAGACAGAGTTGGTGATTTCATATAATCATTATTACAAGGAATTCCAAAAATAGTAGAAGAAAGTCATAGGAACACCTTCCACAACTTCCTCTAAATGAACATCCTACCTGACCATGGAGCCATGCAGAAACCAGGAAGATGTGGCTTGGTGAGAGAACACATGTTTAGCATGCACCAAGTTCTGGGTTCGATTCCTAGCACCAGCAAAACCACAAAGAAGACTGAAGTGGACTGTGAATTTCACTCCAGTCTGACTCACTGCCATGCAGTCCCAGAGCTCAGTGAAACATTACCATGTGTATATTTAGATTCCATCACCACAAGGCAACTCCACTGCAAAAGCCCTTCAGAGCTATGGCCTCTCTCTGTGTCCCCTGACCTAACTCAAGCTTTTGCATTTACAGAACATGATAAAAGTGGAATCACATGGAGCGTAAGCTGATGATTAGCTGGCTTAGTCCTCTAAGCACAGTACTCTTGCAATCCGTCCAAGCTGGTGAGTAGAGCAATAACTCATTTTCTCCTTTGTGTTTTAGAATAATAGTATACCATGTAAACTTACACAGTTCCTTTACTTTTGGAAAGAACTGAGCTTTTTGGCAAAAATAAGCTGCCAAGAACTTTTATATAGGTTTTTTTTATATAAGCCTAAGCTTTCTTTTCTCTACAATAAATATCCAAGTGTACAATTGCTATACTGAATGGGAAGTACATGTTTAATTTTTTTATAAGAAACTACCCAATTGCTTTCTGGGGTATGGTCCCATTCTACATTTCTGCCAAAACTGTAGGAGCAATCTGAGTTTCTCTGGATTCTCATCAGTGTTCAGTACTATCAATATTTTTATGCTGATGATGCATGCAGAAGAGTAATCATTTATTTTTAAGATCTCCCTTCCTTTCTTGTGTGACCAATTTAAATAATTTAAAATAATGCTTCCTAACATAAAATTAGCACAAAGTATGTGTGATCGCATGAACTCAGGGAGAGTATTTCAGCCTGAATCTGAGTGAATTGTGTACCACAAAGCCGAAGAGCTGACCTTTGTCGAGACTCAGAGACTTTAGTCACTGGAGTAGAGATAAAGGGTACACAGGCACTGAGCCGTGCCCAGCAAACTCCCCAGAGACTCCTCTGCAAGCTGGTGTGCCCCAGTGACAGAGGTGACCCACAGCAAGAGGACCCATTTCCTTTGGCTTGGGGGGAGCGGTCACCACACAGCCCAAACCTCAGAGTAAATATTTACAAGAGGGAAGTACAGGGTGTGGGATGTTCTTTCAGGAACATTTGTGACTCCATGCTGGTCAAATGAAAGGCTGCCTTCATTCTGGATATTCCTTGATGAATCACAATCATGGCCCATAAAACAAAATCACCCCTGGGCCATGATCATACTGCAGAACAAGACTCACATTAGATGCCTTTCCATGAAGGAGTCGCTTGTCTTCTTTGGTATTTGGCAGCGTGACCCTTCTTCCCGCGGCTTCCACCACTGCGCTAGCTCCCAAATGTACCTGCTCCCCTTGCTCCCACTCTAGCGCCAACTTGCGGAGGAGGCTTTGAACCTACATTACCACCTACATTACCACAGCATGTTATCGCTTACTCCAGACTTCAGAATCCATAATGCTTTGACTTCTGCAGGGCTCTCCCCATGGACTGAATATATTAAAATCCTAAGTTAGGTTATGTGAATAACCACTCCCATTCATAAGAAATAGCATTCAATCACAAATCCTAAATACCTCTAGTGACTGATAACATTGCAAATAAGACTAACTTACTTCAGACCACAAGAGCTGGACCCTCATCATGGTGTAACGTATAAGAAAAACACTTGGAAAATGTGGTCTCCGGAATGTAACTGATCTCCCTCTCTAAAAATGTCTTCATTACACTTGGGTCATTTGAAATTGTCTCCCATTATAATTGTGGTGGAAGAGAGTTCAGTTTGTTCAGTTCATCTGACTTCTCTTTTTATAGGTAGAGCCAGCAGTGGTGGACCCTCTCTGAGAGCCTTCTCTGTTGGCGTACGAGCCCTGTCACCCTACCAGCTGAGTCTCAGATAATTGTTGTTTTTGCTAAACTAAAACTGTAGTATTTAGGTCTAACTGTAGGGTTGACACCTTTCAATATACGTGAGTGTTAAGTTACAGGTTGAGCACTCAGCCTCTAAAAGGTTTGCCATCACCAAATTAGACTAAGGAGTCTCAAAATTAAGTGGCTAATACAGGTAGAGAGGGTATCCATGGAAAAGTCCAGAGACAGATGATCCCAGATGGCAGGACATCTCTGCCGTCCTCCCTCCAAAGCTTTCCTCTCTGGGTCCAAACACTGGCTCCTGTGTTCTCTGTCACATCTCCATCTCAGGTAGGAAGGGAAGGGGAGGAAAAGCTTGTGTTCCTTTCTCATTTCTTTGAAAAGCATGACACAGAAGTGGCACATAGCCTTGTGTTGTGGTCCACCAGCCAATAACCTGGCCAAAAGAGCACAACTTGCTTCAGGTAAATGTGGAACACAGCCCTCAGCTAGACAGTGAAGTGCCAGCTATGACTTTGGAGTTTTAATATGGAAGGAAAAAGGGAAAAGTCTCGCGATGACAGTGCACAGGCTCTCCCATGACGAGCAGGCATGCCTCATTCATAGCCATCCTCATCGCTGCCATTATTTTCAGTATGTTACCACGTCCAAGTCCAAGGGAAATAAACTGGAAAGTGGGGGTGTTTCCACTCTCCAATGCTGTCCAACTTGCACCCCAAGGAACCCCAAGGCCCTCTGTAGAGACCAAAGCAAAGTGGGATTCTCCTCTTCCTCCAGCACTCCAATGCCCTCACCAATTTATAACAAGGCATTTAGGTAAAAAGATGAAAAAATCCGTTTTTGAAAGCCCATATCCAGAGGTCTCTTTTGAAAATAAATTTATGGTTATTAAGCTGCTTTCAGCCTTCTCACACTGCCCAGTAAATGCAAGCGCAGCAGAAACAGCTGCAGTCATTGTCATTGTAGATACTGTTACCACCTCTTCACTAGCACGACGACTGTAAGAACGGAACTAACAAGTGTTGGAATACACTGCAGCTTGGGTGCACTGCTGACATGAATGGTGAAAAGATGAAGCCACTGGGTGGCAGTTCCTCAGAAAATTAAAAACAGAATTACCATGCGATCCAGCAATTTCACTTCTGAGTAGACGCCCAAAGTAGTTGAAAGTAGCTCCTTACAGAGATGTAAGGAGACAGAGACCCCCGAATCCATAGCACTGTTACTCCCCATAGCTTATCAAGTGGGCAAACAAAACGTCAAATATATGTCTGATAGAATAGTTTTCAACCTTAAGAAGGAAGGAAATTCTGATGCATTCTGTCACATGGACTTTCTACTAAGCAAGACAGCGGATCACCAAGGGACAGACAGAGTCTACTCAGATGAAGTACCTAGAGTAATAAAGATCACCAAGACAGAAGTGGAAGGCGGTTTCCAGGGACCAAGGAGTGTGTGAGATGTGACTGTCTATTGTGCACAGGGTCTCAATTTCACAAGATAAAGAGTTCCAGGGGTGGGTGGTAGTGGTGGTTACACAGCAGGAATGTACTGGATGCCACTAAACTAGGCATTTTTAAATGATTGAAGGTGGCAGTCTGACCACAGGATACGCATGCTCCATAGGGCCCTCGTGGAGGCCTGTGATGGGGATGTCCCCTGAGTTCTAGCTCCCATCATGTTCACAACACCCTCCAGGGACATTTGCAGGTGGGAGAGTGGGACTTTCCTTATGTCACACAGCTAGCGAGTGAAGAAACAAAGGTTAAGCCCAGGCAGTCTGACCCCATCCCACAGGGATGCAGAGCTCCTCCAGCACGGACCAGTGGGACCCACCTTCAGCTTCTCCTGACGCTTCTGTTCTTCCTCTAACCCAGCCCAGGTGCAGTGTCTCCAGGGGTCTGTAAAACTACGTTTGTTTTGTCTGATGAGTCATCTGTGTCTTGTGTCTGGTAAAAATGAAGTTGTTTTGTCTCACTGTGGCCCTGACGGGTATTTAAGGTCACAGCCAGAGATATCTTGAGGGCATCACCCATGTCTGACGGTAAAAATAAAACCAAATGGCACAGTGCAGGTACAGCAGAAAGGTCGGGGTTCTGGCGGAGGCAGGTAGAAGTCATGTGAGCAACAGGAAATGTCCTAGCCGTGCTATTTCAACACCTCCCCCTCTTCCGCCTGTCTCTGTTAGACACACACATGCCCCTCAAATCCACTGGAAATTGCCACGTCTGCACACCTACATCCAGGCATTTCCTACACTCTGATACTTGGCCTGGCAAAGCCTAGGGAAAACTGTAAGGAGCTACCTATGTTACCCTCCCCTCTACTGTGACTCCTTCTTCCTTTCCAGGTCTGTGATATCTTCCAGCTCTCCTGTCATAGATTCTTCGTCAAAGGCCCGCTTTACTCCTTTGTCACCCCTCTGCTAGCCAAACTACTACTTGTTCACTCAACAGTCACATACAGCCTGGTTGTGACCAGCCAGGCCCTAGTTTGGGCTCTGGAGGTACATTCGTAAACCAAACAAACGACATCTCTGTTGCCAAGGAGAAGTCAGGCAAAGCAGGAAAAAAATATCACACACAGTAAGTGAGCAGATGAATCAGTTTGTTAGGTCATTAATGCTATTTAAAAAGTAGGGAAAGGGAGTTGAGGAAAGGAGACAGATCAAAAGCGCCAAGGGAAGAAAGCAAAAATGCAGTTTGTAATATTGAATCATGTGGTCCAAAGAGGGCTCATCAAGGACAAACTGGAGCCAAGACTTGGGCTTGATAGAGGAGCCAAGGGGATGGATAAACCGGGGAAGAACGTCTGGTCTGGGGAGAAGCCAGATAAAGCCCTGGGCCACAGGGCCTTGGGAGTCAATGCGAAGGCTTTGGATGTTACTCTAAGTGCAATTGAGCATAGATGAAAGGTAAGTTCGATTATGCCTCGAATTTAATGACCATAGACAGTATATTTCTCCTCTTTTAAGAAACTATAAAAATCTAAGAAATGTCTTAATGGGGAGGACCAGTGTCCTATCTCACTGAATCCTCTGCAGCTAAAGACTTCCCAGCTTGTTTCGGAAGGGTGGCCTTTCCTAAGATCTCCCACAAGCCTGATGCCCTAGCCTAGTCCCTAACCTCCTCGCAGCCATTAGTGGCCCTCGTAGAGGTGCGCTCAACCCCAACTCATTGTCTTCTTTTAGTGAGTGCACTGTATGTTAATAGTATGAGCCTCCCACCCTCCGAGGGGGCCCACTGGACCCTCCATTTGTGGGAAGTCACTGCCACCATGCAGCGTTATGTCTCCAGGGACCCAATACCTCTATGACCTGAAACACAAACAAGCACAGTTTACTCCAGCAAACCTTTGGATATTTAGGTGTCTAAGGCATTGGCAATCTAGGTTAAAGTCACAAAACTATTTTTTCAGACCTCAATTCATAGTTAAGTGATTTCATGTGTGTGAATTACGATTTAGCCATTAATTAAGAGGGACTAGATGAAATAAAATTATTAAATATTCAAATGAAAATATTTACATAAAGACAGAACATTTTATTCACCGATTTTACCTGTAAAGGACATTCTATGTGTTTATAAAATTTGCTGAGAAGTTTTCAGGCAAAGTGTGAGACTGCAAGAGAGTGCTTGAAGCTCAAAGAGCGCTGATGGCATGACGCATCTGGGGAATTAGTGGGAAAGAAATGGGAAAATGGAACAGAAACACCCTCAAGAAAAGGAAGAAGCCAAGAAAGCCGGGGACAAGCACAGAGAGAGCAGGAATATTCTGCAATAAGATGATCCCTGAGGAGAGCCAGGGATCAGCTCTGAATTCCAGAGTGACCTCTATAGACCCTCAAGGGAAGAGCCAGCATGGAGCATCTAGGCTTCCTTAAGTTCTTTAAACTTCGAATAACATCAGTCTCGAGGAAATGAGCAGTGCAGGTGGAGAGGCACAGTTCTCTCTGATAAATACTAACAGAACCCTTCCTTACGTCTGATTATGCCCAAGTGGCTCCTGGGCACTGTCCCCACCCACTGAAGGAGACCCACCAGGGCCTATGAGAGCCTCTGTGGTGCACATGCTGACGTTACCAAGCAGCAAGCAAGCATCGTAGGAAGGAAGACAGTGTGTGGGGCAGCATCCTCAACCCCAGCACAGCTGCCTTCCTGAAACCCGAGGTCTTTAGTGGAGTTGGGGTGAGGGGGTTCATCCTGGGCACCCCGCAATAGCACCCCTGGCTTCTACCCAGTAAAATCCTAACAACACCTTTAGCCACAGCTAAAGTGTCCCCAGACTCTGTCCAATGCCAGATACCCTCAGGGAGACCAGCAGTCCAGGGAAGCCCCGCTGTGTGACCATAACTCTTAGCTCCTGCTCGACCTCCAAACCGACCCAAAACCGCACCTGTGCTGACACACCTGTGCTCTTGAAAACCAAAACTAAGTGGCAATCAGAAACTGAATAGAAATAAAAATAAGCTTCAGAATACCCATTAGACCCTCTCCGTGCATAACGTTTTTCCATGTTTCACACTGATCTGAGACCATTTTATGGAAATCGGGGTCTGTCAATGTGATGGGGAAGCAGGACCCATATAAACCACTCCTCGCTGGCTGCAGGGAACTGTAAAGCTGAACCTTTTATTTCCTTGATCAAAAGGTGAGCTGGTCCTTCCTCTCTTCTTTTAGGGGAAATAAAGACCTAGGTTAAAAGCCCTCGATAATTAAGTCTTGTCTGGCTGCAGTGTAAAAATAGGCATTCTCTGTCTGAACAGGAAAACAGCACTTCCCTGACAACAGCCAATGTTTTAGAGCTACAGAAGATGTTTACTTTTGTAAACAAGCCTTTTCTTCTCGCGTTTATTTGGGGACTGTGTAGGTGTCTGGGAAAGGTAAGCAGGTATATAAAGCTCAGAGCACTTTTTCAGAGATGGCGCTGTCACAGCGTCCCACTCTTTGGGGAGAATACAGCTGATGTCTTATGCAGCTTCCCTGTTTGGAAAGTGCTGGCTACCCTGACATAGTGACGAAGGTCATACCTTCTAGACTTGTGGCACTCTAGATTTATTCATTTATCAACTGTGCAGTCCACAAAGAGCTACTGAAGATCTGTGCACTGTTGACTCTAGAAATCCATTGACCGACAAATGAAAAACTCTCTGCCCATGCGGGAACATTTTACAAATAAAATATATTAGAAAAATAGATCTAGACTATAGGTGTCTATACAGTAAAGATTATCAGTTAAATGAGAAGAGTTGAACAGGGCAGCATTGGTAAATTTCAGGAAAGGGTCAGGTAGGAAATATTTTAGATTTTGTGGCCCATCTCATCTCCCAACTCTGCCACTGTGGACTCTGATAAGCCATGTTAAGACATTAAAAAAAAAAAAAAAAACTACATCTGTGTCCCAATAAAACTTAGTTTCCAAGAACAGGTACTGAGAAGCCAGCTTGCTAACCTCTGAGATGAGGAGAGAAGGATCAGAAGTTCAAGGGAATTTCCAGTCTTAAATAGCGTTGTCAAGGTGCACCTCAATCAAAAACAATATTCAATCAAAAACCAGAAGAAGGTAGAACTTATGGTTCTGCACAGAAAGAACACTCCAGGCAGAGCAAGCAGCCAGCAGGAGGCCTGTGTCAGGGACGTGTCCGGTGAGTTTGGGGGCTCAGGAAGGAGCTCCATTCGGCTGAGGCGGAATGTGTAAGTCATCCTATCTGTTACCATCTCAGCTAGGTTCTCCAACTGGCTTTCCTCTTGCATTTTTTCCTCTTTTCTGTTAAATTAAATATGTTGCTATGATGAACAGTGACTCAGAAATAGAGTTTGTCCTGACCCTGGGAAAGGGAAGAGGTGGTGATACAGGCTTGTTTTATCTGCATTCCAGCCTTTGTTCTGCTCTGTACAGGAACAGAAGTGACGGAGAGCAGGGCCGCGTAACTACAGTGTCCTGCAGGCTCTGGCCAGCACAGCCTCCGACACACAGCTCAGAAAACAAACCTGTGAGAGGAAGGGGCGTAAAGAGAATTTAGCTGGTCATGGACACACACCATTCCTCGCCGTGAACATGATCATTGTGTTCTGCAAACAAGTACTAATAAAAATTTTTTTAAATAAATAAAATTGACTCTGAAAAGCAACTGTAATGGCTATACTCCCAAAACTGTTATACCCCAATCAAATCCCAATAGCATATCTCACAGAATTAGAGAAAACAATCCAAAAATTCATCAGGAACCAGAAGAGAGCTACAATAGCAAAGGCAATCCTGGGCAACAAAGACAAGACAGGGGGTATCACAGTTCCTGACTTGAAATTATATTATAAAGCTACTGTAATTACTGGCAAAAAAAAAAAAAAAGCTACTGTGATTACTGGCCAAAAAAAGACCCAAAGATCAATGGAACAGACTAGAAGATGGAAAAACAACTGCAAATACACTAAGCTACCTTATCTTTGACAAAGGTGCCAAACACACTCACTGGAAAAAAGACAGCCCCTTTGATAAATGATGCCGGAAAAACTGGCTCTACACATGCCAAAGATTAAAACTGGACCCATGAACTAAGCTAAAATCAGAATGGACCAAATCTTAATACTAAAACAGAAACAATAAAAATGATGGAAGACAAAGTAAGTAAAACTTTTGAACACATTGGTGTAGGCAAAGACTTTATGAACAAAACCCAGATTGCACAGGAACTACTGCAAAGAATTAACAAGAAACCATCAACGGAGTGAAAAGACAACCCACAACGTGGGAGAAAGTGTTTGCAAGCTGTTCCCCAGACAAAGAATTACTACTGAAAGCATATAAAAAACTCAAAAAAGTCACTCCTCACAGATTTAAAGACCCAATCCAAAAATGGGCATCAGAGATGAACACACACTTCTCAGATGAAGAAATACAAACAACAAGTAAATACATGAAAAAATATTCAACATCACTGGTCATTTGAGAGATAAAAATTAAAAAAACAGTGAGATTCCACCTCACCCCAGAAAGAATGGCTATTAACCAGAAATCAACCAACAACAAATGCTGGAGGGGCTGTAGGGAAAAAGGAACCCTTCTCCATTGTTGGTGGGAGTGCAGACTGGTGCAACCACTATGGAAATCAGTGTGGAGAGTCCTCAAAAAACTAGGATTGGAGGTCCCATTGAAGCCAGCTATTTCCCTTCTAGATACATTCCCAAAAGAATTAAAGACATCATACCACAGTGATATAAATGCACCCATGTCTATAGCAGCACAGTTTATAAAAGCCAGATCTTGGAAACAACCTAAATGCCCATCCACAATGAAGTACTACTCAGCCACAAAGAATGATAAACTGGATAGTTTTATGGGTAAGTGGATGCACCTTGAGAACATACTCATTAATGAAATAAATAAGACACACATGTGTAGACATCCTATTGATTCATTAGTGTGAGAAGCTAAAAGAAAAAGCATATGTGTATGTATACAAAGAATAGTTAAGATAGTTACACTACTTATTTCTCTGGTTTGCTGAAGAGAAAGGTTTGCACTGGTGTTGTTTAGACAATTAAAGGCAGACATCTCGCACTCTGGGTGAATGATTTGGGAATGACAGTGTACTATGCTGTTACCCCTGATTCACGTGCTTTGAAATGTTGTTGTAGTTTTTCTTCTTTTTCTTTCTTTTTATGTTTAAATAAAATGAAATTTAAAAAAAAAGAGCAACTACAAACACTGCTTCCTTACTCACATGGCCTGTTTATTCATGGATGCTCTTGAAGGAACTACTAAATGAAACGCTTCCCCGGACCAAAAGACAGAAGGCAGGACTGTTATTCCTACGCAAACCTGTCCTCCACGAAGAGCTCTGTCCCATGTGACGGGGAAGAAATGTATCACGAGGCTTCTCCCAGCATCACAGGAAGGCTCAGCCAGGAGCAGACATCATAAGCAGTGACAGGTGGCCATGTGTGTGAGCAGGCCTTGGTGGCCGAGCAGCATACAGACCTGGTTCCATCCCATTCCAGATGGAGTCTGCTCATAGTGCAACTGAAAATAACAAACTTTTTGTTTACTCCCCACCTTGCTCCACAAATTTGCTTCTCATGAAGGGATGATGGGGTAAAACAGACCCACAAGTGGATAGACACACAGGGCCCGCAGCCTCGATGCCCCTCCGGCCTGCCCCATCCCTTCCCCTGCCGCCTGTTCACCTGCAATTCCTCTTCCAGTTATCAGAGTGCATGGCGGTCCCCTCCCTCCCCACAGCGGTCCGCCCCTCTGGGGTCACAAATGTCACTTACCCTTTAGGTAGCACAGTCACAGACAACCCCCTCTACACTCTCAGAGCGAGTCCCTGTCCTTCAGGTCTCTTGCAGTTACATTTGTCACCCACACATTCATCTGAGAGATGAATAAGCATCTGTCCTCTCCACTGACCGGAAGCTCTGGGACAGAAATCCCTCTGTGTTCCTCGTCCTGGCTCCAGCACCCAGCAGTGCCCACCAGAGACAAACAGGCTATGCAAACTGGCAGAATAAGGGAGCCCCATCAGCGAACAGAAAGAGTCTGCATTTTAAGTAAAATTCCTCCCGTGGGTCCTCAGAAAGGGAGCATTTTATGAAATTATAGACAGCATCCTCGTGTAGATACAATAGTGCACATTAAAGAGCTATTTTTAAGGCGTTCCTTCAACACAGCCAAGTCACAGCTGAATATAAATCATTCCAAAAGGGGCAAAGCCAGAGAACCCAGGAATGTGGGTTTCTCAGGGTTCCGGTGTTATGCAGAAGTAAAGTAACAACAACAACAACAATAATAATAATGACAGTGTGACTGAAGAACAAAGACTGAACATGTTTCAGACTTCACCATAAGGACTCATTCCAGCCCGGAGAGTGTCTGTCAGTTATATTCTCTGTGGATGCAGAAAGAGCAAACTGGCTTTCATTTTCTGACAACCGGCTGGAGAAAGTCTGCAGGATGTGCTGACCCCTCCTGGCAGGGCTTCCTCCACCCAAGAGGGAGTCTGACTCATCCAGTCGCTCCTCGCTAAGATCACCGCGGCTCACACTCCCCTCTTGTGGCCACTTTTAAGCACACTGTCTGGACACAAAAGGCAAAGGAAGAAGCAGGCACCTTCTTGCAGGTGCAGTTATCTAGGGATCGCGCTTTCTTCAGTCCTCCTGGAATTTCAGCTTTTAACAAACTGGTAAATGTGTAATAGCATGTTAAAACAAAAGTCTATGGACTTGCATTACAATTTCACTGGTCAATGCTTTGAAAATGTTTTGAATGCTTCACATCTGAGCCAAAGCAAATGCAGGAGAAGCCTGGTGGTTCTCAGCTCGCTGTGCGTCCTTCTCTTTATTTGCCTTCCCACCGTCTGTCTGGTCCTCTTTGAGTGCCATAGTGACAATAGTCCTGGAGCTTTTGGAATGCATGGGAAGAATGATCTGGGGATGCAGCCATCAGCAGAGGTAAAAATACTTATTTATGAAGTACTTGCCACAGTGGGTAATCGAGATGATAGGTCACTGTGAGAAGGGATGTCCTAGCAGGGAAGAGGGGGCCCTTACACAGTGAAGGTTCACCATGAAAAGTAAAAAGTGCCAAAGGCAAAGAGTAAGTTAAGATGCTCTTCCCCTGTGACCCAGGACAAAAACTGGAGGTGAAAAGCAAAGGGAGGTGACTGGATTGCTCCCTCTCAGCTAGGGTGAATATGATGGATGAGGCACTAACTCAGACCTGTGTCCCCAGATCTTCCTCCCAATCATAAGCCGGTAGAGTCCGGAGAAAGACTCACTTCCTACCAGATGCAGGGGGCGGACACTGCTTGGGAAGGAGGGAGGCATCTAAGTGGGCCCTGGAAAAGCTGGAGGATTTAAGCATGAAGGGTTCAGGCAGAAGAAACACTGGCCAGTGTTCAAATGTTTCACTTCACACTAAGTAAAAGCACAGAGGCAGAAAACTGCAAAGCAAAGAAAAGTGAAACACACTTTCAGATAAGCAAAGGACCAACTTTACATGAAGCAGCAGGTGGCTTCAATGCTCAGCTGCGGGGAGCACAGTGACCTGGTAGGCAGGGGGAGTTACGCAAGCATTTAACGAGGAGACAGCATGATGGAAGGGGCGAAACAGTGCAGGGGGGAGCAGAGTTTGGGGTGAAGGAGTATCTGAACAGTGGCCAAAGGCGGGTATGCAAAGGCCCAACCCAGCACCTAACCTGCTGTATTTGGCCCAAACGTGATAGATGAATATTTAATAATCACATAAAGATTTAGATTCCATCTTCTCTTCAGCACAGTGGCAAGTGAAAGTGGCAAACAGATTTCCCAGGGACAATAAAACTACCTAAGTTGAGTAGCCACGCCACCTGTGGGGCCACACCCTTTCCAGTCCCCAGGTCCCATGCTCTCACCGGACTCCAAGGCCAAGCACCAGCCACCAGCAATCACAGCCCACTCCTGCAACCTCCTCAGTCCCCCAGGGCAGTGGCCTGGGGAGTGTGGGTCCCCAGCAAGGAAAGCAGCCAGCAGCAGTGACTGGGCTGTCATAGGAGTATAATTGTGGAACTAAAGAAGGGAATACACGTGAGAAGTTTGTCCCGCTTTTTTGCCAAATCTCAGCAAACTTTAGCTCACAAGATGGGAGGAAATTGTGAGCATGAGTGATTCAACTGTGTTTCCTGAGAAAAACAACTGTAATGTTTGAAAAAGTTACTCTCCGTGTCCCTTCATAATTGTTCATGGAGTGATGGATAACCCTAGAAGCAGAATTCCCCAGGAAAGCATGGGTGACTCAGTTTCTCCAGCTGTACACGAGTGTTCCCAGTTGGTCATACCACAGCAAACTGTGGACACAAAGCATGAGGCAGGCTTCAGCCAGCAAGTGACGCTTACCAGTCAAGGGGGAAACCTTGGTTTAGTAGAAGGGGCAGCTGGAATTCTACTGTTTTATATATAAAGTACAGATAGAGATGTGGTGCTTGCACAAGTATACAGTTTATCTGTGGGTCTTTTGTTTTATGGGGGGAAACATGGTCAAAAGATCCCTTAGGGGATGATGATGACATTTTTGAAAAATTGGGAATTAGTAGGGACTGCTGTGTGTGTGACTCACTCACCTTGTCTCTTTTCGAGTTTGTCAATCAATTAATGCCATTGGAGCTCCACAGAGCCCTAACCTGGCTCTCCCGACACTGATGGAGACCGAGCCAGGCTACATAAAATCTGTATTGCTCCTTCACCAAAGGAAAATCAACAACAACAACAAAAATCAACCGAAAGAGGAAAACTCTTGTTTGAAGAAGAAATTTCTCAAGTAGAATCATTGCATTACACCAGCAGCCCTTCTTGGACTAAAATGTCTCACTCCAGCCAGGAAATATCAGTGTTGGAGGAGGGTAGCTTTCCACAAATGAGAGCAAAGTGGCCTCACCCAAGAGAAAGCCCAAGCATAAACTTCCATCTTGGTGAATAAGATGCATCCCGCTAGTCAAATGCACTGAGGCATAAATGAAGGCCAGCTATTTCTCCCTCGGGCAGGAGACCGAGACACCAAGAGCTCTGCCAAGCCATGCCTTTCCCCAGGTGAGGTCAGAACAAAGGAGTAGCTGCATAGCTCACACTGCTGGTGCACAGCCAAGCCCGATTCCCATGCAGAGAGGGCTCTGTCCAAGAAAAGACCAGGGCTCACGACTCCGAAGACTTGTGTGCAAAGCTTGACCAAAAGGATCCATGGCATGCCTCTGCCTGAAAATCACCATTCTTCACAGAGGGAGGAAGCAATCCTCATGAAAAGAGGAAGTGTTCTACATCCTTCCAGAAGGCTCTACTGAGCAGACACCAGCCTTGACTGTCCTGCTGCCTGGTGGCCATCATTGTCATTTCCTGAGTCCAGGTGCAATCATCAGAGCTGGGACTTGAACTCAGTTCTCCTAGCTCAGCAGTTCCCACTATGCTTCCTGTGAGGGACAGTGATTTTGAGCATACACTGCACCCTTAGAGAATGACTTAGCTAGTGAGGTAGAATTTATTCCAAGCAGAGTTCCATAGCATTAGTGATTAGCAAGGTCCTGTCAAGCCTTTCTGATGTCCTTTGATGGTCAGCTACGCAGGCAGTCAGGAAGGACTGAAGAAACAAAAAAGTTGTAAGCAATGAACTTTGCCCCAAACATCCTGAAGTCTGTATCTGCATGTAACTCTTTGGGTTGGGACTCAGAAGCACTGGCCTTGTAGCTCAGCAGTCTGCGGATGACCAGATGCCACGAGAATGGATACTGCTGGATTCTTTTAACAGTATTAAAACTTCTCAGAGGATGAAAAACAGAGGATGACAACAAAACCCCAGTATTTCTTGCTATTGTGATGAAGGACTCCAGGAAGACAGAAAGGAAACAGAACACCTAAGACAAAGGCCCTCACCCAGAGATGCAAAATATTGTCATGGATGTGCCACACAACAGCTGTGGGTATCGATCTAGCTAGAGCAAGAGTAATTCCACGAGGGAAAAATCAGTGCTAAGAAGTCCTGTTTCTTTCTCCACACAAATACAACATTGTCTCTTTGATTTTCAACTTTATATTTGTAAAATTCAAAGTTACACTAAATCGTTGTTTTCTGGACAACCCCAGAGATTTCTTATGTGTGCATGGAGTCCCATTTATCCCATGATGTCACCCGTTCCATAGTCTCTCCCTGGGCCCTGTGGGGATATCCCCTGCCTGGGAAGATCCGCGAGGCCAGCTGTGCTCTGAGGCCCACAGTTTGGCCACATCCCACCAAGCATTGCGTCTCCAGCCTAAGCTCCCCTGTTTTCCGGACACCACCATCTCTCATGGGCACCAGGACCACTGCTCAATGCTGCCGAGTCTGCCCCTACTGAGCTCTGACTGCCAGTCATCACCTCTACTGCTAGCGCCCAGAGTGCCCCCATCACCATCACGGTCCATGTCAAAGCATGGCTGAGAACCCAGACTGGCTCTGTGTCCATGGGAATCCTCCATATGCAATCTGCGCTGCTTTTTGTTCCACTGAGTCACACTAGTACAAAAACAGGGCTGAGGAAGCGCCAGTGTTTCAAGAGATTCAGTGAAAACTGCTTGTTCTTTTTAAACCCTTCTCCCCCTGTCAGTGAGTCGATGGATAGTTGGACTGGGGTCAAATCTAAGAGAAATAAACGATTCTACCATCCAGCGATGATTACTGTTCTAATCTTGTCTGCCTTGCTTCCTGCTCACTTAGAATCTTTCCCAGGAGGTCGTTGGCTCCTCTTCATGGAGCCATCCCACTCATCCTTCAGATCAGGCCAGCTCTCTGCTGTACAGCATGAAACTAGACTCAGGCCAAAGCTGTGGGACAGATTCAGAACCCAACTGCAGATAAAACTTACATCTGGGGTTTGCTGGTGAATAAACTGCCACCATTCCCAGGTTTTCTTTTACAAAACTGGACTTCAGAATTATTTCATTATCTATCTGCAGGGAAGCTATAGGAAAGAGCAAAGTTAAACTTAGTACTATAGGGCTCTGGAAGGTCATAGTCTTCTGCTTTATGTAATCTTTCTATAGTCTTTTTCTGAAATTTTTTACATTATGGAACATTACAAATTCTTCTACAAATCATAAGTTCATTACCCCCTTGGGTCAACCAAAATTTTAGTGTTAAATCTGCATCCTATGATACGAGGTGTGTGTTAAATTATGTCCCTCACACAGTTATGTTGGAGTCTCAGCCCCTAGCAAATGGGGTCGAGTTTGGAAACAGTCTTTGCAATCTACTCAGAAGGTCATATTAGATTAGGGTGGGCCCTACATCCAATGGTGTCCTTAAGAAATGAGGGTGAGGGCTGGGGATTTAGCTCAGCGGCATAAGTGCCTGTCTTGCAAGCAGGCAATAGTGAGGTCGATCCCTGGTACTAAAAATGAAAAAGACAAAAAAAAAAAAAAAAAAAAAAAAAAGAAATGAGAGTGATGTGTTACGTGAAGGAGAAAATGCCCCATGAAGACAGAGATTGGCGTGATTCTGCTGCAAGCTGAAGAGTGTCAAAGACTGTTGGGAGCCATCAGCAGTTAGGAAGAGCTCCAGGAGAGGATAGGCCCTTTCCTACACCTTATCTTTTGACTTTTAGCCTCCAAAATTTGGAAAAACAAATTTCTTGGAGTTTTTTTAAGGCATCTTTTTTGCGGATACTGTTCTGGCAGTCCTTGGAAACCAATACAGATTTTGGCTCTGAGAGTGGCACGTATTACTATGATAAATTCTATAAAAATGTTAGAGTGGCTTGAGACTGGGGTGGTGATAATAACTGGAAAAAAGTTTAAGCGCTTAATAGAAGAAAACAAAAGTTGCCATGCAGGGATTGCTGGTAGAAATATGATCATTAAGGGAGATTCTGGTAAGGTCTCAGAAAGAAGATAAGAACTGCAGCTGTCATCTTAAGGAATGTGTGTGTTACCATGATCAGATGTTGATAGAATATAAATATTAAAAGTGTTCCTGGCGAAGACCAGAAGAAAGAGATAACATGTTCTTTAACCCCACAGGGGAAGTAAACCTTGTTAAACAATGTCAGGGACTTGGCTGAATTACAACCTGCCATTAAATGAGAGCAGAACTTGTAAGTGATAAACCTTGGAATTTGGCTGAGGTCTCTTTTTCTTGTATTTCTTTCTTTTCCCTCTTCTTTTTTTGTTTAATTTGAGGATACTTCCAAAACAAAGTGTGGAAGGTGTGGCCTGATTTTCCTTTGTTGTTTATAGTAAGATATGACAGGAAAGACAGAAGGGAGCCAGCAACTATTGAGCAAAAAGGAGTGGTGGACACAGTGTTTTGAAAATTCCCAGAGAGAAGCTATGAACTTTGAGAAACCCAGTGTAGGAAGAAGATCAGCCAGCGACAGGACAGCCTCTGCTGTGGAGATGAGCTTTGTGAGTGGGTGAGAGATCCAGACACTCTTCTTCAAAGAAGCAGACACACTCCTCAGGGTGCTGTCATCCAGACAGTGCTGTGCGGGGTCCTCTTGTCAGGGGGCGTGGCCCCATAGGGTGCATCTGAGAGCAGCAGAAATGTTGGCAGCCTGAGCTGGAAGGGACAGAAATGAGATAAAACGGCTTTCAGACTTCCAGAATTCTTTCGGCTGCAACCATGTGGTACCCTTTGAGAGAAGGGAGGAACGATCGCTATCGTGGGCTGCAGATGTGTTGCTCCAAAATCCATCTGCTGAGTGTCTCAGAACGTGTCTGCATTTGGAGTCAGGGCCTTTGAAAGCAGGACTCAAGCTAACATGAAGTCCTACCAGTGTGACCTAATTCAGTGTGGCTGATGACCGGAGAGGAAGAGGAGATTAGGACAGAGTCACTGAGAACACAGACCAGTGAAGACTCAAGGAAAGAAGCTTCCAAGAAAACCAGCTTCCCGCGCCTTGATCTCAGAGCTCTAGGATTAAAGAAATAAATACATTTCTGCTACTTTAGCCCCCCAGTCTGTGGTGTTTTGCTGCAGCAGCTCTAGCAAAGTAATCCAACTCCAAAGGCCATTCAAAAGCTAGGGCAGGCTCTGAGAGCCAAGCCTCTGCAGACCAGAGATCAGGAAGATCCCAGCTCTGAGACGCAAACACTGATTACCAGGCTGAGATGCAATAGAATTTGTTGTACTGCATTTGAATTTGCCTGGAACAAGTGACCCTTTATTCCTGCCATTTTTTTTTTCCTTTTAGAAACCTACACCATTGTATTTTAGGAACAGGTTTGTTATTTTCTACTTTTACAGATGAAAAATTTTTCCCAGGATAAATCCTCCACATACGTAATTTAAATGATTTATATGATGTTATCTGAGACTCTTTGAGTCAATAATACTTAGATGAGATTTGGGGCTTAGAAGTAAAGCTGAATTAAAACATTTGGAACTAGTTAAGAATAGCGAGATAACAAGAATGTATTGTGGGGGCCAGAGATTTAGCTCAGTGGCACAAGAGCTTGTGTGGCAAGCTCAAGGTCTTGAGTTTGATTCCTGGCACACACACACACACACAAAAATATACCGTGCATCTGGGGAAGAAATGAATTTGGGCTCTTCCTGGCCTGGGACCAGGCCGAGGTTCCCTGCCAGAACCAGTGAGTGGAGCAGTGGTGCGGAATCCCACTCCAGCCTGGGGGAGCCCTCTTCCTTGCCTGGGGGCCAGGTCACGGTTCCCTGCCGGGTCCAGTGAGTGGAGCCGCCGCAGGGAACCCCATCCCAGGCTGGCAGAACTCTCTCCCACACTTGGAACAACACTTGAAGCTCAAAAATATAGGAAAATAACAAAATGAAAGACCAAAACGCAATCTCAAACATCCAGCCCATCCCAAGAAAGCCTAGGAGCCATGTGCATGGAAGAAAACACATGCCACATAACTGAAATACCTGAAATAATAGTAACTGAAATAAAGAAGCAATTCTGGGAAGCCTTAAAGGAATTGAAACTAGAAATAATCTCTCAGGTAAAAGAAAAAATGATAAAAGAAATGAAGGAGATGCTGAACATAGCTAAAGAAGACACAATTTAAAAATTGGGGAAACTAAACAAAAAGAAAGAATCCCTGGATGAACAATATAAGAAAAAAACAGAATACATAAAGCAGATGCAAAGAGATACACAGGAAATCAAAAACTCCACTGAAAGTTGTAAAAACTGCCTCAATGAATGTGAAGATAGAATCTCAGACCTCAAAGACAAGATTGCAGCCAGTGAACAGGAAATGAAAGATATTTTAAAAATAACAAGAAAATCAGGAAATAACAATTCAACACCTGCAAGATGACACAAACAGGAACAATATAAGCTTGATGGGGATAAATGAAAAAAAGGGGACAACATAAAGGATGTCAAGAGGATATTTAGAGAAGTAATAGATGAAAATTTCCCAAACATGAGATTGGAAACTGATATCAAGATCAATGAAACATATAGAACTCCAAATAGCCATAACCAAAATAAATCTACACCCAGACATATAATAATGATCATCCCAGAAATCAAACAAAAGAATAGAATATTAAAAGCTGTCAGAGAGAAAAGACAGATCACCTATAAAGGAAAACCTATCAGAATCACAGCAGACTTCTCAGAATAAACAATAAAGTCAAGAAGAGGATGGAGTGAAGTATTCCAGATCCTAAAGTAAAATGATTTCCAACCTAGGCTGATGTACCCTGCAAAACTGTCCTTCAAAATCGATGGAGAAATAAGATACTTGCATGACAAAGATCAGCTGAAAAACTTGATGATCACCAAGCCAACCTTGCAAAGAATACTGAAAGACAGCCTAGATACATCTAGGGAAAAACCACTAAACAAAGCAGACAATTAAACAGAGCAGAAAGATAAAGATGCAACAGCAGAAAGATAACATGTCAACAATAAACCAATATATAACAGTTCTAGCCATTAATGTAAATAGTCTCAATACACCAACTAAAAGAAACAGACTGCCAGAATGGATCAAGAAACAAAATCCAACCAAATGGTGTCTACAAGAAACCCATCTAACCCAAAAGGATACTCACAAATTGAAAGTCAAAGGATGGAAAACAATACTTCATGCAACAGGAACCCCCCCCCCAAAAAGTGGGGGTAGCTATTCTGTTTGCAGACAAAGTGAACTTCAAGCCAATAATGATCAGAAGGGATAAAGAAGGTCACTACATACTGGTTAGGGGAAAACTCCAAGAGGAAGAGATAACTATCTTAAATATACATGCACCAAACTCCAGAGCACCCAGTTATATAAAACAAGTACCAACAGAAATGAAAAACCAAATTAGCAATAACACAATTCTAACAGGAGATCTTAACACACCATTGACACCAATGGACAGATCAACCAGACAGAAAATCAGCAAAGAAATAAAAGAACTGAATTGCACCGTGAACAAATGGACTTAATAGACATATACAGAGTATTCCACCCAACAACACAACAGAATACACATTCTTCTCAGCAGTACAGGGACATTCTATAAAATAGACCATATATTAACTCACAGAACGTATTTAAATAAATGCAAAAAAGTTGAAAATATCCCTTACATGCTATCGGACCATAGCGCTGTGAAATTAGAAATTAATAATAAAAGATACTGCAAAATTCCCACAAACACATGGAAACTGAATAACACACTTGAGTAATCAGTGGGCACAGAGGAAATTAAAGAAAAAATTAAACAATACCTACAAGAAAATGAAAATACAGATACAACTTACTGGAATCTGTGGGATGCAATGAAAGCCGTCCTCAGAGGAAAAATTTTTGCACTGAGTTCCCACATCAGGAAATCAGAATGAATACAAGTAAATAACCTGATGCTACACCTCAAACAGCTAGAAAAAGAAGAGCAAGTCAAGCCCAAAGCCAAAACAAGAGAGGAAATTATAAATATCAGAGCAGAAATCAATACAACAGAGACTAAGAAAACAATCCAAAGAATCAATGAATCAAAAAGTTGGTTCTTTGAAAGAATAAATAAAATCGATAAGCCCCTAGCCAACCTTATTTCAAAAAAGGGAAGAAAAAGCTCAAATTCATGCAATAAGAAATGAAAAAGGTGAAATCACTACAGACTCTATAGAAATACAGAAGATCATCAACACCTATTTCGAAAAACTCTACTCTCAAAGGTTTGATAACACAGAAGAAATAGACAGATTCTTAGAAACATATGAAGTACTAAAGCTAGATCAAGAAGATGTAAAACTGCTGAATAATCCAATCTCTATCAATGAAATTGAAAATGTAATTAAGTCCTTACCTACAAAGAAGAGCCCAGGCCCAGATGGATTCACTGTAGAATTCTACAAGAAATACAAAGAAGACCTAATGCTGACACTCCTCAAACTATTCAATGAAATTGAAAGGCAAGTAATCCTTCCTAAGTCATTCCTGGAAGCAAATATTACTCTAGTACCAAAACCTGAGAAAGACCCAACTAAAAAAGAGAACTATAGACCAATCTCCCTAACGAACACAGATGCAAAAATCCTTAATAAAATATTGGCAAATAGGATGCAGCAAATCATCAAGAAGATTACACACCATGACCAAGTGGGATTCATCCCAAGAATGCAAGGATGGTTCAACATATGCAAATCAATAAATGTAATCCACCATATCAATAAAGCCAAAAATAAGAATCACATGATCATTTCTATAGATGCAGAAAAAGCCTTTGATAAGGTCCAATATTCATTCATGATAAGAACTTTACAAAAAATTGGAATAGATGGTCTTTACCTCAATATAATAAAGGCCATCTACGACAAACCAACAGCCAGTATCATACTAAATGGCCAAAAATTGAAAGCCTTTACTTTAAAATCAGGTACAAGACAAGGATGTCCTCTTTTTTTTTTTTAACCACACTAGAGCAACTTAGAACAAGGATGTCCTTTATCACCACTCCTATTTAATATAGTACTGCAAGTACTAGCCAGAGCAATTAGACAAGAGAGAGAAATAAAAGGGGTAAAGATAGGAAAAGAAGAAGTTAAATTATCATTGTTTGCAGATGACATAATACTCTACATAGAAGACCCCGTAAATTCCATTGAAAGACTCTTAGATATAATAAATAAATTCAGTAATGTAGCTGGATGCAAAATCAATACTCAGAAATCAATAGCATTCCTATACACTAACAACAAAATCACAGATAGAGAAATAAGAGAAGCCACACTCTTCACACTAGCAAGCAAAAAAATAAAATATTTAGGAATTACTCTTACAAAAGAACTGAAAGACCTCTACTGGGAAAATTATAATACACTAAAAAAAGAAATTGAAGATGATCTCAGAAAATGGAAAGACATCCCATGTTCATGGATAGGAAGAACAAACATTGTGAAAATGGCCATTCTCCCAAAACTGTTATACAGATTCAATGCAATCCCAATAAAAATACCATCAACATACCTTATAGATTAGAGAAATCACTCCTAAAATTCATCTGGATACAGAAGAGACCTAGAATAGCAAAGGCAATTCTAAGCAGCAAAGGCAAAGCAGGAGGCATCACAATCCCTGACTTGAAGTTATACTACAAAGCAACAGTAGTAAAATCAACATGGTACTAGAATCAAAACAGAGCCGAAGATCAATGGAATAGATTAGAAGATACAACCACACTCAACCACCTTATCTTTGATAAAGGAGCCAAGCATTTTCATTGGAAGAATGACACTCTCTTTAATAAATGGTGTTGGAAAAACTGCCTCTCCATTTGCCAAAAACTAAAACTAGACCTATGCCTATCACCAGGTACTAAATTAAAATCTAAATGGATCAAAGATCTGAATATTAAAACAGAAACACTAAATCTATTGGAAGAAAAATTAGGTAGAAACCTTGAAGACATAAGGGTAGGTAGAGAATTCATGAACAGGACTCAAACTGCACGGGAAATACTTCCCAGAATCAATAACTGTTACCATCTCTTATTAAAAAGTTTCTGCATGTCAAAAAAAAACTCCAGCATAGTGAAAAGAAAACCCACAAACTGGGAAAAGATCTTAGTGAACTCCCCCTCAGACAAGGGACCTTTGTCTAAAACATATAAAGAATTAAAAAACTTAGACCCCCAAAATTCAAAGATCCAATCCAAAAATGGGCATCTGAGATGAATACACACTTCTCAAATGAAGAAATACAAATGGCAAATAAATACATGAAAAATGTTCATCATCATTGGTCATTAGGGAAATGCAAATTAAAACCACACTGAGATTCCATCTCACTCCTGAAAGAATGGCCAGGATCAAGAAAACCAACAACAACAAATGCTGGAGAGGCTGTGGGGAAAAAGGAACTCTCCTACACTGTTGGTGGGAGTGTAGACTGGTACAACCTTTGTGGAGGCCAGTCTGGAGATTTCTCAAAAAGCTGGGATTGGAAGTCCCATTTGTTCCAGCTATTCCACTTCTAGGCATATTCCCAGAAGAACTGAAAGCATTATACCACAGTGATATATGCGCACCTATGTTTATAGCAGCACAATTTGTAATTGCCAGATCTTGGAAATAACCCAAGTGTCCATCAACTGAGGAATGGATAAAAAAGTTGTGGTATTTCTATACAATGGAGTACTACTCAGGTATAAAGAAGGATCACATTGAGATATTTATCAATAAATGGGCACAGCTTGAAACCATACTCATAAGTGAAATAAATCAAACTCACATGTGTGAATACCAAATAGTTTCCCTAGTGTAGGAAAAGATTCAAATATATAAAAGTATGTGGTAATCATGATTCCCCATTATGTGGCCTTGAAGCCTTATATAGTTTTCACTTATTAATTGGAATGGCTTTATACTGGGCTGCTTGATATTATTGCCTGCGATGAAATGAACAGCTATTTTGAAGAAAACAAGACATCATAATAGCTAGTGCTGATTTAATAGCATCTTGTTTTGAAGCCCCACCAAACTATGGCTCTTCTGTCTCCATTGGTTTTATCATGTTGTATTTTGCTGGATTTTATTATAAACAAAAATTGTTATAGGCAAAGAGATATAGAAACTATTGTTCATTTTCTGTTAGCTGGTTCTAACTACCCTACAATGCTTTCATCCACTTGAATGGTTTTACACTGTCTTGATATGTTTGATGCTCTAGCATACAAAGTTATATTCAAATATTTCAAGGAAAAAGACACTATGGTAACTACTATTAAGTCGGGTTATTTGGTGGTGAAGCATTAGGTTGCTGAAACTGTCATGCTTTGACCTGTATTGTTATGTTGTTATGTCCTCTTTTATCTCAATCGCTCCCTTATTCATTAAGAAAATTATTTAATTATTTTCTATTACTTTTTTAACTAAGGGGAAAAAATAAAAAAAATTAGCAGGATATATTATAGTAAGCTTTTTGATTTCCTATTAACTTGATTTGAAGTCCTGTAATGCTCCCACTATCTTGTTTTGACTGATTAGACTCTGTTCCATCCTGTATGATAGTATCAAGTTTGAGTGTATAGGCAACTACTTTGAAGGCAATAAGATTCACTATGGATCTCATTCTGGTTTGACTACTATCCTCTTTTGAAGTTCTGTAATGTTTACAATGTTTAGGTTTTATTGGTCTTGTTCTCTACTGTTTTGTTCAACTTTATAATACCTAATGAGATAGACAATTCTTAAGGAAGCAAGAGGCATTATGGAAACCACTGTTGATAACCTTGTACTCTGTTTTTACATCATGTACTATGTCTATCCTTGGTTTTGACTGACAGCTTTGTTTTGTCATATTTGATTTTATTCTCTTCCAAAAAAAAGTAATAAGAACTATGGGAGTAATAAAACCCAAAATGTGTAAATTTTGTTGTAATAAAGAGAGGGAAAAAAAAGTGCTCTAAATGATACAACAGCAAGTGTTGTTTAGGTGTGTTAAATAGATGACCATATTAATGTTTTTGGTTGGATCATTGAACACAACTGTTTGCAGTCTCACTATTTGAATGTCCGCTTTGTATGCTTTGATCCTGTGACCTGAACCACTATATCTAAGATGATAATGTGTAATCTATTAACTGGTGATTTCTTACTGGTTTTTTTTTTTTTTTTTGTAGTTCTATATTACTTGTACCCTTACACTGTTTTGTTTTGTTCTGTTTTTTTCTCTTTTTCCTTTTAAATAAAATTAAAAAAAAAAAAAAGAAATGAATTTGGGTGGCCAGACAATGGAATGTCTTTAAATTCTGACTTCCAAAAAGATATGCTCAAGTTTCAACCTGTCATCTTGTGAAGGTGAGTTATTTGAAAACGGGTCTTTCAAGATATAATTTTTTTGAGGTTATGATACATTACAGTGGGCTCAAAATCTAATGGCAAGTGTTGTTACAAGACTAGGAAAGCACACAGAGAGATCAAAGGGAGAAGGCCATGGGAAGACAGAAGCAGACATGGGTGCAATCCAGCTACTAGCCAGGAAGCACTAAGGATTTCGGGGAGCCACCAGAAGCCAGGAAGATACAAGCAGTCTTTCTGAAAGCATGCTGGCACCTTGATTTCAGATTTTGAACCTTTTGAGCCTCAAGGAAATACATTTTTGTGGTTTTAAATACCTCAATTTGTGGGAATTTGTTTTGGCAGCCGTAGGAAACTGAAATTACCTCTTAAAACTCTATAGATTGATAGGGTTGTTATTGCTCTAAGCTAGTATGACCCTACATTTACCTTTAAGCTTTTAGTTGATGAATAACTTTATACATTTTTATTGTGTACAAGAGGATGTACTGAAGCATAGTGATACATTTCTCAGTGATGTGGACACAGTCTCGGAAATGTGTCGTGTGAGCTCATCACTGCACAGAGAAGAAGGACTCAAACAAACCACAATGGGCACAGTACACTAAGCAACATGACCTCTGGGACCACTATTGTACATGTGGTCCATCATGGACCTGAATGTCACTGTGCAGGCGTGACTGCATGTGCATATTAGGGAAGGGCAGGACCTAGCTACTTACAGCTTTACTGCCGATCGCTATCATTTTTGTAGTGAGAACACATATAGCTACTGTGTATATATGTCTTATAAGACTACAGTACACTCTTATCAGCAATAACAACCTTGGTGTACACAGACACCTTGACATTCTTTCCTCTTATCTAAGTGTAACCACACTTAGATAGTGTGACCACACTCCTTTGACAAAGAGCTCTCCTTCTCAACTACTTCAGCTTTGTGTCATAACCACTATACTTTCTACTCTTAAGAGATCAACTTTTTTAAAGTATATGTGTGAGCAAGACCTTGTGGAATTTTTCTTCTTTTTTTTATTAGTTTGAAGGTAGTAAAATACAACAGAATAAGACAGAACAAAGCTAATTGAGACAGTGTAGTGAAATTGGTACAGAACATCACAGCAGGTTACCAGGATAACAGTAATAGGTATCACAGTGTATCTCGTTATCTTCACAATAGTTGTCCTTTCAATCACGTACAGCAAAATAAAATGAAGTACAGAACATTATAGAATTTATCAAAACAGAATATTGAATAGAACACTACCATCAATCAGAATAATGCAAAACAGTAGTAAAAATATTTGCCTTCAAAGAAATGGTAGAAGGAAACCCCCCTTACTTGCTATTTTGCATAGGGTCAACCTCCCAAGAGATGCTCAGATCTCTAGTTCCCATTTGCTAATGAGGGGCAGGAGAAGTAGGATGTTTGACTCTCAGTCCGTGCCCTGGTAGGCTCACTATTGCTTAGCAGGGAGGCAGGCTGGTTGCTTGGTTTCCCATTCCCCTAAGTTCCAACATGGTGCAGATCTCAGGAGACAGTGGTGGTTCTCCCGTTGGGGTGGCCGCAGCCTGCCACACCACAGCCACTTACCAGGGAGGTGAACTGGTTGCTTGGTTTCCCAGCATCCCAAGTTCCAACATGGCGTGCAACTCAGGAGTCGCTGGTGGTTCTTCTCCTGGGGCGGCTGCAGCCAATCTTGTGGAATTTGTTCTTCTATTGGGTTTATTATAATCACTTAACAATGTCCTCCAGCTTCATTCATGTTGTAGCAAATGGCACAATTTCTTTCCTTTTTTTCAGCTGTAAAGAATTTGTGTGTGCACGCATGCGTGTGTGTGTATGTGTGCATGTGTGTGTGTGTGCACATGTATGTGTGTGCTACATTTCCTCCATCTATTCACCCATGGATGGATGTGAAGATTATCTTGGTTGTGTCAATTTGATTGGCCTGGGAGTCTCCTAGGTTTTGGTGAAGGCACAACCTCTGGATGAGTCTGGTGGGTCGTGGAGGCGTGGCCTCAGGTACTGTGTACAGGCCCTGGCCCATGTCTCTGCTGATTCCCTGCTCCACTTCACAGCTGTCATGAACTAAGCAGCTTGGCTCTTCTGCCGTGATGTTTCTGCCTTGGAGCAAGCTGACCACAGGCTAAATCTCAACTGAAACCATGAGCCAGATAAAACCTCTCTCCATCTTACTGTGGATCTCAGTTATTGTTGCCCAGCACCAGGAGAGCTGACTAACACAATGAATATTTAGGCTGATTCCATATTTTAACTATTGTGGGTAGCGCTACAGTAAACATGGATGTGCAGGTGACTTTCCAACATGCTGGATCACATGGTAATTCTTTGGAGGAACTTCCTGTTTTCTAGAACATGTGTATTAATTCACATTCCTATCAGCAATGTGTTTCTCTTTCCCACATCCTCATGTGCTACATTTTGTCTTTTTTTTTTTTTTTTTTTTTTTTTTTTGTCTTTTTCGTTTTTATCGGTACCAGGGATCGAACTCATGACTGCCTGCTTGCAAGGCAGGCGCTTATGCCGCTGAGCTAAGTCCCCAGCCCCCTTACATTTTGGCTTATTGGTAAGATCCATCCTGCCTGGGGTGAGAGATCACTGTGGTTTTCATCTGCATTTCTTTAATGGTCAGTGAAGCCAAGCACTCTGGTCACTGGCAGGCTTCCTTGAAATCTTTTGACCATTTTTTTAAAACCAAGTCATTTTGTCTTCCTGTCAAGTTGTTAGAGCTCCTTACATGTTTTATATGTTAACTTCTTACATTTCTATTGTCACATTTCCCTCCAATGTTTACTTGTATTTTTTATAGAGCACATTTCTTTTCTTATGGTCCTCTACCTTTTCCCCTTTATTTCTTCTCTCCCTTCTTTTGTAAAATTTTGCTTCTACTTGTTCTGTCTCCTTTTAGTCCTTTTCCTAATACTTTTTCAAAAGGGTCTTCCACACTCCCATTCCTGGTTAACACCTGTCTTCTGCTTCTCTCACCTGTGGGTCCTGAGCTGTGCAGAAAGGTCACACCTCCGGCTCCCCAGCAGCCAGTGCACCTGTGAAGCTCTCTCACTGATGAAATGCGGGTGGAGGTGACGTAGATCTCACCCACACAGATCTAAGAACCAAACATGATCTTCCATATCTTTTTCTTCTATCAAAGGAACTGCTCTGTCAGCCTGGATCCTGGAGTGAAAGTGTGTAACAAGATTGCAGTGAAGACGAACAATGAGTAAAACAAAAGAGCAACAGTAATGAAAACCTTTATTGTGGTAAGTCTCTGGTATTTTGGGGCTCACTGTTATTGCAGCATAACCTACCCTGATACTTCCTACACTTCCTAGCCATCAACAGAAAAGCTCTCTAGAATTCTCTCCACCTAACGTACAAAGGTTAACCTGTTTAATCTAACATATAAAATGCACCTAGTCCTAACCTGTCTTTACTGTTTTATTTTTATTTCTTTTGCTTCAAAGAATATTATTAGGGGAAGAGGCTAATTTCATTAGTCACATTCTATTTAACAAAACACTGTGCATATTTTGATCCTCTCTTGCTTATTTAATGCCTCCTGCATGACAAGCTTCAGCCCAAGACCTAATAGAAAGTGTGGACTGGGCTGGCACAGAATGGCTACGGCAAAGTCCCACAAAAGCCCATAATCAGAAATTGACCTAGGGGTTGATAACCAAGACTGGACAGAGAAACCAAAGATGACTCGGTTCCAGGATACAGTGCTGGCGGTCAGGGAAGACTATACAGGCAGAGGTGAGTACCTAATCTAGAATTAGACCCTGAGTATCAGCTTCCGAAGCAAGAATTAAACATCAGGGGTTTAAAGACACAATGAGATAATATGCACTGAATTCCCCCAAGAAAATTCATACACTGAAGCTTTAATCCCCAGTGTGACTCTTTGGAGACAGAGGCTTTAAAGAGAAAAATTAAAATTAAATGAGATCATAATGTTGAAGTCTAATTCAACAAAGACACAAGAGTCATGCACGGGAGAAAGACCATGCAAGGACACAGTGAGGAGGAGCAAGAGGGACCTCAGAGAAGCCTAACCTTGGAGTTCCACATCCAGAGCTCTAGTTTGAACTACACAGTGTGCGGTAGTTTGTTGTGGGAGTCCTAGCAAACCGCTATATTGGGTAAGTAAAAAAGAGGGTCCCACAGGCCAGGTACCCCCACCGCAATATTGCTACAGATAGTCTGCTTTACCTACAAATCTCTGCACCCAAACTTCCTACCTGGGGCCCTTGAGGACTCTGAGGGAGTCCTGCCACCTTCTGACAACCTGAGCATGTTTTGTCTCTGAGACTCCTGTCACGCAGGGACTTGTGCTGGCTGTAAGAAGTTCAGTGTCTGAGGACTGGTGGCAGTCATCCATCTGCATGCACACGGAAGTCAGCACAGAACCCCAAGGGTACTCACCTGACCATGCTCAAGTCCCTACATTAACAAAGCACAGTAACCTGCACACACATACACCGCCATGCCTAGCTTATTTATAATACATGATACAGTGTAAATGCCAGGTAAATAGCTGCCATTCTGAATTGTCTAAGAAACAATGTTAAGAACCATTGTAGTTTTTTCAAATATTTTTGATCCACAGTCAACAGGCTCCAGGGATCCAGAATCCATAGACATAGAGGGCTGATAAAATAATGTGTCCTCTGGTCCTCCCCTAATTTAGGGGTTCTTAATTCATAGAAGCCCTGAAGGAGGGCAGGAGTCAGGGATTGGTTCACTGATGGGCTTCAGGTGTTTACTCAAACTTCATCAAATTCTCAAAGAAAACTCGACACTAAAAGGTTAAAATGAATGTCACAGCCTAGAAGCTCCAAGCAGTGTGGACATGTCAGATATGTCGGTAAGTTCATAGACAGGAACAGAGTAAATTCTTCATCAAAACTCAACCATTACACTTTAATGGCTGTGTACACTTTCTAAATCTGATCTACATCTGGGAGGCAGCTATTGTTATAGGTTTATTGTTTGCAGATTCTTGACCTATGAATTATTTTAGAAATCACAGGTGCAGAAACAATAAAACTTTGGGTATCTGCCAAAGAGTATTCCCAAAATAAAGCCACATGAAAAGACACTGAGTTCAAAACCCCTTCAGTTCTTACTATGCACTTCTCTCTTACCAAGTTATAAGTAATAAGTGAGTCTGTATAACAATTTTGAAGATTAAGAAAACAACCTGTAAAGCCAAAAGTAAAAATTCTCATTTTGCTTTGTGCAAATGAACTCGCTACATACATATGCATATTTATGATTCAAATCTAATTTGCTTAAATCAAATTATTTTTATGTTAAATAGATATCTATAAGAAATGTTATTTTGATCATTTCATAGAAATATGTGAATTTTAGTATTAGAAAAATATATTTTAAATGTTTAGTTTGCCAAACGTTTTTTCTATAATTCTCTAGCTAAAAATCTACATTTTCGTTGAATTGATGTTATTACCAGAATTCAACCTCATAAAACCACCTCAAACAATGGGAAATGGTAGTTCAAATCAGAAGTTAGTATTTTGGGTCCCTTCTGGCCAACTTCAACAAAAAATGTTTGTGCTACCCCCGCTCCAATGTCCTCACCTCCCCCAACCTCTGAGAGCAGCCTGTCCATGTCTTCCCCACTTCTGAGACCAGGAAAGGCAGGACAAACAGGCCCAGCCCTCATCCTTCCTCCAAGGAGACTACTCACGGTGGACCTTGGCTGAGGAAAAATAGCCCATTGTCACAGGCACAGGCACATCACGTCCTTTCATCCTGTCCCTGAAATCAGGACAGCGTGGAGTAAGCAATCCTGACCCTCAACACTGAAACTGTTTCCAGCTGCACTGTGACTCGTTTTTTGGTTCCTAGGCAAATTGCCCAGTTTCCTCGCTCCGGAATTCCCCCAACTGCAAAATAGAGAAAATTCTTGTTACCTTTCTTTTGTAGTTTTCTGAAAATAAATAACGCAAATGTTTCTAAGGTCCTTTGAGGGATTTGGTAGAGGGCATATTTACCTAAAAGGATAGCCTGGGTTTTGATTACTTCTTGCTTTATCGTGTGTTGTTTTTACGAGTTTGTTTTGCTTTTGCAAAAAGACTTCAGCACACATTTGGAAAATCTGAGCTAAGCTAAATGACTGCTATGGATTCACCGTTACTGGGGTGTTTCCAGCAGGCAGAGCACTTAGGCAGCTGGAGGACAGAGAGGACACATACCCTGTACTTTCAAGGAGCTCAACAGCTTGCTGGGAAGGAAGTGTTGCAGTTGAGTGAGATACAAGTGAGACCATCCACCAAGGCATCTGGCTTGGAATCCTACCATACAAGGTATAGCTGGAGACTCCAGAAAAGCTGCTCACCCTTACCAAGCTTTGATATCCTTTTATACAAACCACTGTAGCTAAAAACATTCATCGCGTGCCTACTAGGTAGCTGAGGATATTCTGTGCAGTTTCCTGTATTAAATTACTTAATACTCACAAGAACTGCCTGCAATACACATTGCTACTGTTTCCATGCTTGAAGCCCCATCTTATAGGTCAGGACGTGGAAGCTTAGGTTATAAAACTTGCCTCGGGTCATACAGTTTGGAAGTTGGAAAGCCACTGTACAAATCCGGCCTGCTTGGCCTGAAATACTGCAGACCTAAACAGGGTGCTACACTGATCCTTAGCTGGGAGCACAGGGAGCATTAACTGATACCATGCATAGGAAGCCTCCAGCACAGTGTCTGACACACGATAAACGCACAGCAAACACAGAAGAGGTGGCATGAACAGCCAGGATGCTATGTCAGAAACAAGCCATCTGCTTCACAGGGGGACTTGCCAAGGACCTAATGTCAAGCTGCATTACGGCAGGAAGCTGTGTGGAGGGGAACAGGGTAAGAACTGCAGCATCCCTGAATCAGCAGACAGGGCATCTACACAAACCTACATCGCCAAAGCGCACTCCTAGACAGTGTTCACACAGCTGAAGTACCCTGCCGTAAAATCCTGGCTGGGTCTGTGGGAACAGTTTCCCATTGAGAAACATCCAAACACATCTGCGGCAACGACTTGCTCTTCTTTAACCTCCACTCCTGCAGGAAGAAACAACGACATGAAGTTTCTTTTCAACGTCTTAAAATAAAAATCCCCCCAAAGGGATCCTGCTTATAAAATCTCTCAGAACGGTTTGAAAAAGAAAACTGCATAAGAAGCCAACTGTTTATATTCTGGCCAAGTTATGAGGCTGGGAGAAGGAGCCGGGAGGGAGGGCTGTTAACTCCCTGCACGCCGGCAGCGGCTTAGACCTGCCTTCCCTCTAGGTCTCTCTGCACGCAGAGCTCACAGTGCCCTGGAGGGAGAGGCCCCCTGCTGCAGAAAGCCAGGAATCCGCAGCAGCAAAATCGATAGCAGTCTGAAACGCGGTTGGTGCCAAGCTCCAGAGTCTCTGTCACTTCAGACCCTGACTAGTTGACAGGGCAGCAGAATTTCAACTCCAGTGGGCTTGACTGCCCTGGGCAAAGAAGCAGACCCAGCGAGGGAAGGGATTTAAAGAGTTTCTCTTGGGCATTTGTCAGACTTTTTATTTCCTGGCTGTGTGCACAGAGGACATCCAACTTCTATTTTCTGCTGAGGCTCTGGGTCCAGCTACCTACCTGAAGGTAAAAGTTGGAATAGATTTGCTATATTATGTCACTGCATTTATTAAGCTGATTTGCAACATCTGGTAAAACTGTTTAATATTTTTGCCTAAAAATATTATAAAAGGAATAATATGTGGTTTACAGAAAAGCTACTTAGTAGAAAATTTTACTATTCATATTCATGTTTCTGTTTTTCTCCTCCAAGGTTAAATAGCAAATGTGAGTAGATGACAGTTTCAGGAACAACTAAGAGCAGAAATTTAGAACTGTTATTATCCCAGTAGTATTTATATCTTGGGGAAGCCTGAAATGGGTTTTACAAAACAATGTGCTAAATACTTGAATAAACCATAAAGTTAGTTTTCTAAACCTTGTAATCAAATAATTTGTATGTCTTCCGTGTTTAAATTATCAGAGATTCTTCTTTATCACTGTAAATCCTCTTTGTACCTAACAGCAGCGTACAAATAGGACAGCCTGTTTTTCTAAGGGGTAGGAAAATCCTTTAAATACTAAATTACTTCCTATTTCTAAGGTAGTTTATCTCTCCCCTCATTCTCTTTCATAGCCTTATAAATAATTGGGTTTTCCTCCTTACTATCACTTGTTAAGACAACCACCAGAGACATAAAATGTCCCCAATTCCTAATGATGTCTTACATAGAAAAGCAAACGGGGAGGGGGGGGGGCTGAAGAGCTAAGAGGATTTTGCCACTCTCATTCCTGAGGGTACTGTCCCTTCTCCCTCTCTCCTCCTGTGTGGCCATAAAGCCATCTCATCCCTCCAGGGGTTAAACCCTGCTTTCCACTGCACACTGATGCAACTGAAATTTCAAACCATCAGGCAAAGCAGGAGGAGCAGCCCACTGACCCTGCCTTCATCTGCAAAGGAGTGAATGGTGTCACCTTGGCCTGGCCTCCGCACTCTCCTCTGGCCCAGGGCCTCAGCACACCAACCGGAGATGTTCATTCAGTACGGATCAGAAAAATCTTTTTAAAATATCCATTTTCCTTGTTCTCATGTATACCAGCTTTTTTCATTCACAGCTCACTCAGTTATATCGTGATGGTTATAAATATGGTTTAATGCTGATTACATTTTTTAGGAAGATCACTCTTTTGGGACAGATGTAAGTTTATGTGTCTGATCATGCAACAAAATCTAGCAAAGCAGGTCTGTTTCATCTGCTTATCATCCAATCAAGTAACATTGCCTTCCGCGATTTAGAAAAGAACATGTGTGTCACTCATGAAGCATGCCTTGTTCTTTCAGAGACTTTCTGTACAGGCAATTAGAACTTTTGAGGATTCTTGTGCTTGCCCCTTTGGATTTAACTCTCAGTAACTTCTTATGTTTCACATCTCAACTAAGGCAAAATAATAAGATGACAGAAATGAAACTGCATAGTGATGTATCCATGCAACTCCATTCCCTCGTCACTATTTTTTTTTTTTAAACTCAGTTGACTTTGTTAAGGAAGCTTGGAGTGTGCATTACTCTCACATAAATTACTCTTAATACCTCCCCCAGCCTGGCTCTTATGGGTCTGCTGAGGTGTCTTCCGTCTGCCAAGAGCTAGCCTAGCTTTGTCAAAGGCACTGAAAGTTGGACAGCACTCCGGAAGACACAGTATGTGGTCTTGACTTGTTGCACCAAAGGGATGGAGCCGGTCCATAAAGTAAGAGATGGGCTCTGGTTTGTGACTAGAGAGACCTGGTTTATAGCTGAACTCTACCGTGAAAGAGCTCTAAGATTCTGGCCAGATGACTTACCCTGTCTGCGCTTCAGTCCCCTCATTTGTAGAACAGAAATCATACAATGAGTAACTCCTCCAGGCGTTTGATGTGAGAATCAAGGAAAAGCAGCAGGTGTACCCAGGACCTAGTAAGCGAGCAATCAATCAGAGCTAACATGAAGGTACTAACCTAGCTCTCTGACCTTACTGAAATGCACACATTGTGCTCTGTAACAAATGTCAATGCCCAGCAGAGTGGACAGCACAGGTGCTTCAGAGGCCAGCACCATAGCTGGAGCCTGAGCCGGCCTCCATGAGCCTGGGTGGTCACTTCACACCTCCAGGTCTCAGTTTACTCACCTATCCAGCAGAATGGGCAACGTGATACCTGCAGATGAGGTTGCTGTAAGAATCAAGTGAGCTGTATTCTAAGTATTAAGCACCTAGTAAAATACTTGACACACAGAAAATTTTATTGGTTGTTCATAAACCTCATCTATCAGTGAGGTATCTGTTATGTAGTTGGCATGATGTCTCTGGGAGTAATGTGGGGAATCAGGAAACAAATGTTCTTTGAGTCGTTGTCTTTCTAATCCAAAGAAATGCAAAGATTTTGAAGAAACCCAGAGACACTAGGGTAGCCACTGTTGATTTTCTGTGTTTTGTTTTGAAATCTTGTGTTACTGGCATTGTTTTGCTCTGATCTGCTTTGTTCTGTCTTGTTTTGTTCTTTTTAAAAGAAATACAAAGATAAAACTCATCCCCCTGGGTTCCCCTGGAGCCCTCCCCAGGAAATATTTGTTACGGGATCCCCTTATTGCTCCTTCAATTAGCAGCACCCTAACAGCCAAGTCAAATGAAACCAGGGAGCTTTCTGCCAGTCTGCAGGAGGCCGCAGGAGACAGGCTGCTCTGCAGTGGCGCCTGTTTTATTAGCCCACTTGGACAGGGGAGAAGACCCCCAACATTTTCCTTTTCAGATCTTTTCTGAAGGCAAGAATAGGGGTTTTGACTTCCTCCAAGGGATATTTTCTCCTCTCTCGCTGAAATTCAAAGGAAAGGAGTTGTTTGTGTTTTTTGCTTTTGTCGAGCTCTCCCCTCTGTTCTTGCATTGAGATGTCAGCTGCTTTTCCTGCGTGCGGAGGGGAGCAGCCAGTCGTCATAGTGATGAAAAGGCACGGAGAGACTGGGCGTCATGACCAGCTCTGTGAAACAGCTCTCAGTCGGCTTTAAAATCCTTCTTTAGAAATGAAGTCTCCAGTCCTGGCTTGACTCCTTTCTCTTATGCAACCGACTTATGTACACTGGTTGCAGTAGCTAAACGTTTCTTTTAGGGATGTGGTGAATAGGAATCAAAAAAATGAGCAAGAAAACGACTAAAACAGTGGCCAATCTCCTTGGAAAAATAACTGGGAAAGCAGAGAGGACAAACAGACATGATCTCACTCAGTAACACACGAGTTACAGCACGCGATCAGCCGGTTTCCCAATTTTTCCCTGCCCCACCCCCACCCCCAGCCCCATGGTGTGCTCCCCCTGCACTCTTGTCCCCAGGTCTCTAACCTGACCTATGCTGGGCCTCTGTTTTCTCATCTGTAAAGCAGAAGTGACAATCGTCATAAAATTACCATGGGAGTTGAGTGAGGTGCTGCAGGCTGGCTGCTAAACTCAAGAGTCTCAGCTTCCCCCCACTCCCTTGTGAATTGGAAGTAACAGCCAATTCCTGGGGTCACCTAGGATCAAGGGAATGTTGGGTGTGACTGCTCAGGAAATAGAGCTTGTCACAGTTCTCTTGATGAGGTCTCACACCCCTTAGAATGGCTTTTTTGAACTTTGAGAGTAAATTTTAACAGTGATCCTAGAAATAGTTAGCATAAATGTGAAACATTTGTTTTGCAAAGAGGAAAAAAAAGAAAAACATTTCATACATTTCTGAATGTATGTAATCATCTAGGGCTAAAGATATTAAAACGTCTTATCTCTCCGGAAAATGCTTTCTGTTAAAGTTTCTGCTTCAGTTTCTCCAGAGTTTCTAGGTCAAGCAATTATGTAAAAAAGTAGTATTTTTATCTGGTGTCTCAACGAACAACAAATGTGTTCCACATCCTGGCAAATGCACAGCTGTAACAGGAAGTCAGGCTGGAGCGCTGTTGCGTTCTTATAGCACTCATGGCCCTTAGGGAGATAGTCATTAATCAAATCATCACAGAGTAACAACCGTGCGGGTGACCTTGGATACAGAGACATCTTCATTGTTTTGGTGCCAGCCTAAGTGTACAAATGGATAATGTATTGAGACATATGCTTAGGTTACTTCATCTATCAGCACACATACATATCGAAAGTCTCATAATTTATTTTCAATATTTTACACTCATGAAAATATTTCATTCCCACATTTCATGAAACAAGTTCTTAAAACCCTTCCCAGGCACCTTTAGCATCAGTGTCTGGGAATGCCAGGTCCACTCTGTAATTATCTAAATCCTGGGAATGTCACCAACCCTTTTCTGAGTTGTCACTAACACACCTTTAAAAAATGTGCTGATGCCACCTTGGCAAGGCTCCCCACATTTTAATACTTACGATATCGCTTTCTGCAGTGCTCTTCACAGGGCTTATGTAAAGCATGTGAATCTCCAAGGGTGGCTTGTCTAAGATGGTGTCATTTCAACCCTTTGATAATGAAGGCATACTTGGGAACAGTGACTGAATCTGCTTTAAATATCTTTACCTCTTTTATCATCCAGCCTGTCAAGGTGACCTTGGGAAGCACAAAAACAAGCAATGCTTGAGATCTTGCAGATTGTTTTCCCGAATGGTAGATTTTTGTTCAAAATGAAGCAATTGAGACAATGCTCTTTAATGTGTTACCACATATTAAGCTCTAGGGTGGGTGTACAGCAAGCCCCAAATAACATGATTGGGGGGGAGAACATTCTGTTATAACTCATGCTGTTACAACTACATGCTAGGATAAGTTTTATGAGGTCCAAGCACCTATGCTCTTAGAGAGCATAGAAGAAACCCAACCTCCAATCTCGCTTGGTCATTGGTCAGTGTTGGCTTTCTCTGATCTGAAGGCTGGCTGGAGTTTGACTCTTTGGGAGGAGAACACTGAGAGGAGTGAGTGATGGAAAGTGATGGAAGAAATCTTCGAGTATGCCCATCTTGGGTACAGAGGCAGAGTGGAAAGGATCACGCTTTATTTGACCAACCAACAGAGCGGTCATCTGAGAGCAAGAAAAGGGCAGCAGGAGATGTAAATCCCAAGCAGCTCCGCTTAAAACCTCCTTCCGGCCACTAAGTACACGCAGTCTGCTCGGTTCAAACTGAATGCATATCTTCAGCACCTCTGCGGAATTCTGCTTAGACTCCAAGCCACGGCAGGCAACAAATGTGTCTCTCCACAGCAAAGACACACGTGGCACTAGACTTGGTAGGAAGAAAGCTGGACCAGTGGATGCCAGGGGTCCAGACAAGCCTGTATTGGTGAATCTGAGTCTGTCATTTACACTCCCAGCACAGGGACACCTAGTGACTCAGCAGAGAACTCAAAACAGAAGAGCCCTGTTCCCCTTCAGATGACTTTAATGCCAAGCCATAGAGCTCTCCCGAGAGACTCGTTAATACTTTAAGAGCCCTAACGCGTTCCTGATAACTCCGGATCAGGTAACAGCACACATTCCGGTAGCCAAGAAGGGGTCTGCATTCTGACAAAGCGTTTGGCTGTCACATACAGGCCGGAGGAAGAGAATGCTCTGTTTGAGTCTGATTACGCAGTACCTATAATAATCATTTTGCTTACTACCATTCCCAGAAAGGAAATTTTTCATAGTTACAATAACTACTAAAAATAATCATCTACTGGCTTCCTCCTATATACACAAATTCCACAGAAGCTACCTGGCCTTATTTGGAAGCGTGGATGCCGTACTCCACAAAATAAAATGCCAGTACGAAGGAGAAAAGGGACCCAGCAGGGAGAACAGTCAAGGCAAATGTCTCTGTTTTCTGGGGTACATGCATGTCCTTCTCCAGTTGTTTGATTTTATGCCAAAGGGAACACACAGACCAAGTAGTCAGCATCTGCCTGGAAAACCAAAAGCACTGAACAGGCTCCTTGGGTGGGAAGTGAAGGGGCACTGGAGGGTCCTGGGCTGCCCAAGTAGGAGGCCACAGCTCAGGGTCCAGCTACCCAGGGAAGCAAAACTAGCGGTGCTAAACCTTACAAGGAGCCATTGCTGCAGCCGTTAAAAAGGAGGATTCATTTCAGAAGGTTGGAGATGCTAAGGAGAAAGGAAAGAAAGGGGTGAAAAAGAAGAGGAGAAGGAAAATCAACCAGTTATGCTAAGTGGGTTTACATGGCAAGGCAGGGCACAGACCTTCACAGTTTATCTTTTTAAATTATGCTCTAAATTAATAAATTAGTGTTTAAAACATGATAACTGAAATCAAATACAAAAATCTACTGTCACCTAACATTCATTTAAATTTCTAGAAAAAAAACTATAGAAATTGAAACAAAGCAATTACAAAAAGGAACACCAAATGAACCAGAGTCCCCAAAATCTGTTCTCGTTTTCATGTGTAAGGCCTCTACCCCATCTAGATGGAGAATGGTGTTTAGGGTGTTTAAGGTGTGCCAAGCTTAGACACCCTCTCCTTCTCTGGGAAGTGGAAACGTTAGGACAAAGACATAGGGATGTCAGTGTCTTGCTGGGAGAAATGTCCTATGCTCCCTGCCAAGTGAAACTCCCAGGGATAGGCAGCTACTGCACACGCAGCTCCCCAGCCTCAACCTGGAGGATTACACTTTCGGTCTATCAGCGATGGGGAATGGCTGTCACATGTGGGGTCTGTCCCACTGAGCCTTTCAGGCCATGTCTGCAGGCTTGGCTGGGCTGCATTTCCAGCGAGAGGACATTTGGGCCTCTTTTCCAGAGACAGAGAGTGTGGAGCTGTGGAGAAATCTAATTACTACTTCTTTTCATGCTGAAATCCAATTACAATCTCTCCATGGTGAAAGCCAATCCTCTTAATACAAAAAAGAAGCCAAACAAAGGGGCTTCCAGCAGGGGCTCTGCCTTCTCTCTTAGGCATCTGTGCAGAGAGGTTGCAGTGGCTTTGGCTTACCTTGCTTAGCAACAATGGTCACCACTGAGGTCTACTCCCAAACCAATGGGTAGTTTATATCCAGTGCCAGGAATTCGGGGGATTTTCTAAGAATCTTTTAGTTAGGCAAAACTAATGTAAGCCAACATCTCCTCCCTCCATACACAATTTTTCATGCAACAAGATGACTTTTCTTTTTGAACTTGAAAGGCCATGTTCAATAAGAAAAAGAACTGGCAGTGAGTTATTTAACAATATTCCCATCATCTGTTTCTGACACACTTCGTGCTCTGCGTAACACGTCCAGCCAGCATTTCATTCGAGGCTAGTGGGAGTAGCAGCATTGCTGGGAGAGGGGTCATCACAAATGCTTAAACCTAACTGAGACAAACAGAGGCAGTTCTCGAAACAGGGATTTGCAGAGAGCCGTGTTTATGAGGACCAGCCACAGGTCTATAACTGATGGAATAATAACACTATTAACCAAATCTTATCCTTACCAAATCCTATCCAAATCTTTACCACTATACTGCACTGGCTATATATAAATCCAGATTTGCTGCTTATGAAGACAAAAACAGGCAAATTTTAGGAAGGAACATTCATCCTTCTACTAGACCTTCACTGCAAGTACATGGAGTGTGGCTTTTTTCTTTTCCTTAATAGGACTTTATTTTAGGTCCATATGAGTGCTATGCCCAAGACTTAAATTTGCCATTAAAATGAATTGAATTCAACATTAAAATGACCCCTCAATAGCTCTGAAAGGAATGAATTTTTACTAACTAGAGTCAACCTGAGTTACATAATCACTTAGATAATATGATGGTGATTTGGTGTGAAGGTAGTTGGAGATCTAACAAAATCAAAATTTACTGAATTGTAAGTCAGTAGAAACCTGTAGCTGGTTCTAAGACTGTTTGTCAGATGTTCCTGCTCTATTCCACGAAAATCACTTCTAAGCTCCAGTCAGGGAATCCCCTCAGTCTTTTGCTGAGGACCAAACAGCTTGAGATAACCCTAAATTGCTGTGGTGTTTTGTTGGAATTAGAAGAAGCAAAACTCAAATGCTAAACCCCAAATGCCTTCTTTTTCTCTTCTTTCTGGTTCCTAGCTCCAGCATGTAACAGTAGGTCAATTCTTTCTGGAAGAGCTTCTCAATAACTTCATAAAACATGAGGAGAAGAGCAAAATACTAGATTGCTTTCACCGAGGAAAACTTTTGGTTTAAACCTTGGTGCTTCCCAGAGATCCTATAATCAGCAGCTTCCTGGAAAGACGTGCAGGGAGAAGAGAGAAGTACCAGATCTGCTCCCTGATAAAACGGCTGATTGGTGTCTTCAAAATAGTGTTTGGTTTCAAAAGCAAGTGCTTTCTTCTAACTTGAAAGGTGCCCTTGAGAGGAAGATGTGTAGTAGTTACTAAGCCTGAAATCTGAGTACTGTTAACCTATTTTCCCACGGATGACACCAGCATGCTGGCTCTTGGTTGTTTAATTTTTCACCAGTCTTGTGTACTCGGATAGTGTCTACAGCCAGGGCCAAGATTGCAGTGATGGCACAAGTGGTCAACTGACCACACGGCTTCCAGCATCTTCATAACAGGGCTGCCAGCTCAGGAGTCCACAGCCTGGCTTTGAAGGCGATATGTAGGACAGAATATCAGGCAACCACGATGGTCCTTGTTCAAACACATTGCCCTGTTCCGTTGAACAATATGATTACCCAAAATACAATTTTGTTTCCATTCAGCCAATTGAACTACTCCGGACTCAATACATTTTTGTGTGTTCTAGGACAAAACCACCTCAAAGCAGCTTTCTTAGAACAGTGTCTAAAATGTTTCCTCTGCTGAGCTAATGAGTTGGGTTTTCATCTATGTGAAAAAATGGGGGTGCTGGAATGAACAGCAAAAGAAAGGACTAACTTATTTCACAAGATCTCAGATTAATCCTGATGTCACAGTACCTTAGAGAGGGCATGGAAAGAGAGAAAAGGCAGTATTACAAAGCAGAAAATACCAATTTCCAACACAAAATATTTCCAGGCCTAGTTGCCCACATTTCTGTCAAAAGTTTTTCCATTCCACAGCATCTTCAAATGTTGTGATTATAGTGGCAGAATCATCTTTGCTGGGTGTTGATCACATTTGAGCAGCTTGTAGCTTCTAATTCTCTGCGAAGATTAGGACTGCTATACTCACTTAGAAAAGATAAGGGCCTGAGAACCTGGCTTAGTGATAGAGCACAAGCTTAGCACACTGGAAATCCGAGGTTCAATCACCTGCACCAAAGAAGGAAGGAAGGAAGGAAGGAAGGAAGGAAGGAAGGAAGGAAGGAAGGAAGGAAGAGGCGAGAGAGAGAGAGACAGAGACAGAGAGAGAGAGAGAAAAGGAAAAGAAAAGAAGAGAGAGAGAGAGAAGGCTGTATATATACTAACGTTTTTAAAAGCACGCCAGCTGAGGCAGCTCTAGGCTCAAACCAGGGCACCCCTGCTGGCAGGAAGCAGCTTCCTTGGGAGGACATCTTTAGACACACAAGTCGAGGAATCCTAAAGTTTGAAGCAAAGACTGCAGTGTCAAGACCCCAGGAAGGAAATGATGGGTCAAGGCAGGAAACTCAAACTTGGGAGCTGCAGGAAAGTGCAGTTAAGACTGTATTTACCAAGGTACAGGCAGGCAGTGCATAAGCCGCACCGGACTGTGGGAACACACAAGTGAGAGGTAAACTGTAAGTGAGAGGAAAAGGAATTTTCTTTTTTGAACCCAGACGAGACACTGGTGAATTCACCAGGAGAGCCCTTGACCCGCAGGAAAGGAACACGGGCTCAGAAAAAATACACACCCCAGCTTTATTCTTTTCCTTCCCTCCAACCCTTCCTGCCAGGGCTCCCTATTAACTGAAAACACCAGAAAACACAGGGCAGGAGAACCCATTTGTACAGGCCCAGATAGAACCAGGAGGAGGAGAAGAGAGTGGGTCAGCAGAAGCACACGGAACACACCCTGATATCCAGAGGGAACCTCTTCCCAGGGTGGGAGGAGAAGAAACAGCTTCAGACCAGCTGTAGACCAGCTGCAATTTTTCCTTGCTTGAGAGAATCTTCCTAGAGTGTTCCTTCCAAAGACACAAACAAGCCACAGCTTTCTCCCCTGTTTTCAAAGAACTCTGACTCCACCCATGAAATCCATTAGGATTAACTGTATCTACATCTTTCAGAGAAACCAGATCGTAAGTAATGCGACACCACCAGGCAAGCAGTGGTTTCCCCTATTAAATGCGTTGGCCCTGATGGAGGTACATGAGAAGCTTTGACCATGGGCTGAATCCTGCAGGGACTTCTGCTTGCAGTGAGCACTTTCATTCAAGGTTCACACAGAACTAAATACTCCTCAAAGCACATCATTGTTCCCCTGAGGGTCCCAGTACCATGAGAATGAGGCTACTTGGAACTGTGCTTGGGTATTATTTGCTGCTTTTCTTAATCCTGGAAGAGAACTCCCCCAATGAATAATTTTTGATCCATTCAGAGAGCTGAAAGCACTTGAAGTTCCTCTCTACTAGCAGAATTTAACAACTCGCTCACTCTATTAACAAAAGACAATTTCCGCTGAATCCAAGGGAGTTTTATTTTATATTAGTAGAGTTTAACTACTGAGGGAAATTCAAGTACAAGCGGTCAGAGAAGAAAGCCAAGAACAAGGCATTCAGAGAAAAGAAATTCCAGGGAAGTAGAGAAAAATAAATTAAGGGGTAGGGATACAACTAAAGGCAGGAAAAGAACAGAATTAAACTATCTGCCCATTTTCAAGGGCTGGGCTGCCAAAGGCCCATTTTCATCCTACTTACAATGAACTAAAGCATTCAATTATTATTAATTTCTGCAAAACCACAAATGCCACAGGCTTTCTAGTGAAGCATATTAGAATTGGATATAGAATCCGTGGTAAGCAGTATGTGGAGCCTTCTTTTCTAAAAAATAAAAGAATCAGACACATCACTGCAGGGGAGTGAATGTGAATGTAAGGAAACCCTGCATTCACAGAGAAAGAAAAGAAGGAGGACAGGTAACATAGATGACTTAAGCAAAAAAAACCAAAATGGCCAAAATAATTTCCCCTGTTACACTGGGGCAGGGAGAGCTCTGGTGTGGATCTAGACCTTGCAGAGCTCGGAGTGGTGTGGAAGCATGAGAAGCCCTGGATGGAATGCTGACGAGGTGTGGAGAGGTGGTCAGCACCACTTACCCACGAGCAGCCCGGAGGGATCCTGTCAGTCTAATCATGGTAACCCCCAGCTACACAGTACGGCAGAGGAGAAATGCTCTAATGTCTTCCAAGCAAAAGAAACAGATGGAGAGTGTTCCTGAAAGCCGTCCCTTTTGGGTGTCCTTCGATTTCCATGACCGAAATGGGTGCAGTGGCCAAGTGCAATGCTCAGGAGGTCCCACGGGTGACACGGCTGTGAAGTGAAGGTGTGGTCCCAGGGCAGTAGGGGTGGTAGGTGAGTGCTTGCCACAATACCTGGCATATACTGTCAGCTGTCATTAAAGCCAATTATGAAAATGTACTTTTCAATGAAATATTACATTGGTGAATTCAAATGATTCCACTTATGTTACACTTGAGTGTAGCATAATGCACTAAACATATGAATGTAATGTCACATTCTACATTAAATCATTAATACTTACTTCAATTATTTATTGCAATGAACAAAGTTAGGGACCTAATCATTTTATAAAGTCTGGAGATCTTGTGGCTCAGGAGTCTGGGCAGGTCACCCAGAGGACAGCCAGTCTGCAGTGCCCCAGATGTCTCCACTCGCATGTCCTGTTCACTAAAAGGACAGAGGAAAGCCAGTGGATCATCAGGGACTGTTAAACGGTGTTGCCTGTGGCATGACAACATTGTTCAAGTGGCTAAGATTCCCAAAATGAGAGTTCTGAGATATTCAGAGGAAAACTCCAGGGCTTCTTATGAGCTGGCCTAGAAGATCTCAGAACATAAATCATCTTGTTGAGTAAGTCACCAAGGATAGCCCAGATTTAAGGGAGGAAAGTGAGATCCCACCTCTCAATGAGACAGATAGCAAAGAACGTACTGCGATCTTTACCACAGTATTTATCTACGTTACATTAGAAATGTAAGAAATTGCCTCAGGAAGCCCCCACGTTGGTTAGAAGAGAGCTGGTATTTATGTTTGTTTCTCAGTGGAAGACCTATTTCTGTCACACCCAATATTTCATCTAGGTACTTGTTTTAGTGACAGATTGGCTAGGAACTTGAAATGCTACATACTGAGTTTCCCCAAAAAGTCTTTACCTATAAAATGCAGTCTAGCCATCCACTGGAATTCTGGGAGTCTGCTGATGACACACATTGTATCTAGCAGAAGAAAAAGGGTTTCTTTGAAGTTCCCCACCAACCCTCATCTCAGCCTTTCTAGATTTCTGAAAATAAGCAGTGGTATAAAAAAGACATCAAAAGCTGGGCACAGTGGCACACTCCTTAAATCCCAGCACTTGGGAGGCTGAGGTAGGAGAATCATTTGCAAGTTTGAGACCTGTCTGGGCTACAAAGCGAGCCCAAGACCAGCCTGAACTGGGTAGTGAGACCCTGTCTCAAAAAGGCAAAAAAAAAAAAAAAAAAAAAGAAGAAGAAGAAGAAGAAGGACATCATTTTAGTACACTTAAGAAATAGAATACTTATGAATTATTAGTTATTCGGATTAAGACATTTTCTACTACCATGTATAAAGAAATGATAATCACTTGTCTATAGTTGGTGAAATTACCAAATGGTTAATGATCACATTTCAGTCTCAAAATAATTCTAGGACCAGTGATTTAGCTCAGTGGCACAGCACCTACCTAGCAAGTGTGAGGTCACGAGTTTCTCAGTACCAAAACAAAAAAATAAAAAATACAAACCTCTGAGAATAAACAGAAAAGATGCAACTGGTTTTCCTGTGTCGATAGATGAAAAACATCTGTGATTTAACCAGTCTTTCGTGTGAAAAGTAATTTAGGTCTGGATCTTAGATCTTCCAATTCTGTATTAAATATCCTTTCAACTATACATCTGGCTCTGAATAAGCTCATACATTTGGAGGAGTAACATTTATCTAATTTCACATCAGTGTTGCACATTTAAGTTTTCAAGAATAATTATGCAAATTCAAAATCTGTTGCATTTAACCCAGTTTTTCTTGTCTATTAGCAAAATTTATATTATTTTCTTAGACTCTAAATTGTTTATTTAGGAATCATAACAACTTCTTTGGAAAATAAGAGAATTAAGGTTTATCAAGCAACTCCTGTATGTCAGGCACCCCTTCTAAACTTTATGAAACCACATTAGATATAGTGGGGCTCTCCAGAAAACTGAGAAAGAGAGAGATTTGTTGCACGGACTTAGCTCCTGTGGTTAGAGGCTGAGAATTCCAAGGTAAAGACCAGTGAGACAGTCTCAATCTGAAGGCTCAGAACCAGGAGAACTGATGGTCTGAGTTCTAGTCCAAGTCCAGAGGCCTAGGCAGTAGAAGGGTGATGGCATAAGCCCCAGCCTGACCGATGTCCACCCAAGCAGACAGACAAACAGAACCCTCCTTTCCTCTGGTTTCAGGACCATTCTGGCCCTTAACAGGGTGTATGATGCCTATTCGCACTGGGTAGGGAAATCTGCTTCATTCTGTCCAAATGCAAATGGATTCAAATGCAAATCTCTTCCAAAAACACCTCACAGGGGCATCCAGAAACAGGGATTAAGCAAATATCTGGGCATCCAGTGGCCCAGTCAGCCTGAAGCATACAACTGTCAGAGATGTTAACCCTGTTCTCAGGCAGGACAGCTGAGGTCAGAGGGCTGCAGAACTTGCCAAAGACCATGCAAATGGCTAGTGTTGGTCCAGAGTTCAGACACTTGTCTTTCTAACAGAAAAATACCCTGTTCCTTCCTTTAAACTAGTAGTTCTCAGTGTTGCTCCCTGGGGAACACTTGGCAATGTCTGGAGACATTTTCAGTAGTCATAACTAGGACTGGGTTACTGACACGCAGTGGGTAGAGGCGGGGACAGTGCACAGGACAGCCCCCCTCAACACAGAGTAACCCAGCCCCAGTGTTAATGGTGCTGTGCTATACCATACCACCCTGTACTTCTATAGTATCAGACACAATATAATAGTACAATGTTGACCTAAATATAAGCAACTGTAGTTCTATAAATTAACAGATACTTGTGGAATGAATTACTCAATAAATGGTAAATTTTGGAATATAGAGGGAAAAGTTTTTAAATGATCATCAATAATAGCATATGTATCTTAAGATTAACTTTAAATTCTATATATAAAAATTTTATTTTGACACAATCATGGAATATATTTTAGAGGGTCTGGTAATTTAAGCAGCACTTAGAGGTTCATGAATTGTGTTTGGTTTTAGAATCCTAAAATGTTAGAGCCAGATAATCACCTAGGTGGCCCTTTTCATGGTCCCTCACCTGAGAAAACCATTTCTAAGAAAGAGTAAGTGGTCTGCCCGAGGGCTCTTGCCACTTGGTGGTGCTGCCGACAGTTTAATGCTTACTTTCTTGTAAAAGCCAAAGAAGCAAAAAGCAACTTTCACAGAGGAAAGATTAGGTAATAGTTGTCATGAGTCTGTTTTTCAGACCTGTTATTCTATAAAGGCAATAATAATCTAAAACATACTATTCGCTAAGATTGCATCAATCTCTTTTAACATCCACCCGTCACTGAAACCATCTTCTTGGTCCACAGGTCTGGACGCCATGAAGACCGTACCCTTTTTGCTGTGTCTCTTGGGAACTGCAGTGGCAATCCCGGTAACATTCTCTGACATTCAGTTTAGAAACCCTCCACCTAAAAGAATATTTCCTTAAGTACTGGCTTGAAATCTCTTGTTTGTTTAAATTATTGTCTTTATTGCCCAACACTGAATGCATGACTTAAAAAATCAAGATAAGGCACATTAAAAAAATATTTTTCAGAACTATCTGGTTCTATAAGATACAATGAATATGCAGCTAAAAGTACTATCAGTTTATGAACTAAAGAATATGGCCAAATACCAAAAGAATAGGAAGACAATTTCTCCTGTGGATTTTTCCACATTGCTGTGAGACATAGAAAAAATTAACTTGGAATGCAAAGCTAACTTGCCAGCATTTTCTTCAAGGTCAAACATATACTGACTGAGAAATTCGGAATCTGTAAGAAAAATGAGAATCAAAAGGTTAGGAACCAAAAATGCTGTGGTTACCACAAATTGCTCATCTTTTAGAGGCTGTTGGAGCAAGCAGACAGGACTAGTGCATTCTCCACTGTGGGGCCAGGCGGACTGGTCCCACTGCTCACCCACAGTGAGGCAGCCACACACACACCATCTCCTTGGAGAGCAGGTCAGCAGCCTGAAGCAGGGCAGAGAGTGGAACCAGGGTTTGGATGGTCATTTTAGGTGTCCCACAAAAGATTCATACCATCTTCAGCTAAACCCAAGGATTTATACACTTTTTTTTATCAAATGGAAGAAATAAACTCTTCTAAAAAGACAAAGCCCTTTCTCTGTTGCCCCTCACCTCCCTTTCTGTCTAGGGCTAAAATTCTCCTCTTGCTTTTTGAATAACTGATGGCTGCTTCAGATCGACACCTGTGTCAGCAGAACCAAGTCCGCACCGCCCTTTACAAGTAACTTTTAGAAAATGGAATATATGCCACGAATCTAGCTCAGTGGCCTAAGTGCTTGCCTGGCAAGTGCAAGGTTGTGAGTTTGGGTCCCTGGTATCCAAAAAAGAAATAAAAAAAATGGAATTTATGACACAGCTGAGAATCATGCTTAAGGAGCATGGGGCCAGTTCAGCTGAAATTACACATTGTCCTCAGAAATTACAAAGTTGGAAAAAATTATCACAGAAAAGAGTTCCCACCCATCAAACCATTGTTTTCTCCTGAAAGCTGTTTTGCCTTTGGAATGTTTTGGCTTTTTAAATAAGGATCAAAAGCGTCTTTGAACCAAATGTCTGTTGGATGCTATGTGTGCCTATAGACACATTCCAGATGTTTCTGTTCTAGTGCGATGTGGTAGAAATACCCAGTCAAATGCGAAATACTGGATCTCCTCAGAGGATTGACCTATTAAAAACCTTGCTATCATTTTTCTCAGCTGCTTGGATTCTGCCTGGTTGCAAAGTTCAAATCGGTTGTGCGGCATATGAAATAAATATAATCAGGGGATGCCAAAAAGGGAGAATTTTAACCAAAAGAATGGGAGCAGCTTCCTGCTGGGGGAGGAAATGACAGAGGGGAAGAAGCGGGGAGCAGAGGGAGCGTGGCCCCCCACCAAGAAGCCTAATATTTCCCCACTCACCACTGTCTATGGCAGTGCACCAAAATAGACCCCACTCTTTCTTCTTTTCCCTTTCTTCATGGTTTTTGTTGAAACTTTGTCAGACTATAATCTCCTTAGTTGAAAAGGGATAAGAAGCAAAAGAAGAAACTATCTCTAAGGTAGATCTGTACCCCATGGCTTGCCTTTATAGTACACAGACAGCCTTATAGGCTTGCTAATGGAGTAAAATTGACTCTGTTTCCCAAGTGTGTGCTTCCTGCTTGCATCTGGTATTGCCTGATATTCACAGCATCTCCATAAGAAAAATCTATGGCGAATACCTGCTCAGGTAATGGGCAGTTCATATTATAACTCCCACATGATACTGCTATTAAGAATAATAATTTTAAATTGAGTAACTTTTCAAAATTTAAAGTATATTTTATGTACCTAAATTTAACTTGGTGTTTCAACTCAGTTCAACTTAAGAGATGATAGCGTAGAAATTAACTTGTCAAACCACGCATAAAAAGTAAATAGCAGCATCAAGAGCTGAAGGAACACCTCACCCTGAAGTCTAGCTGTTCCGCTTCCCCATCATCCATCACAGCCTCGCTGGAAGCAGGCACAGGTCTTGGCACCCCCCCCCCCGGGAACCCCCCATGGTCCCTTTACCCACCAGGCCGGCTGTCTTGCTTCATTTGATGTTTGAATTAGTTCTAGATTAAAATGCTTTTTGTGAAAACATTTCCTGGTGGATATTAAGGCCAACAAAATAAATATTTAATAAAATACTTCTATAACCTTTATGAAGACATAAGTATTAAGGAAATTTCCAATCCTATACCTTATGGTTAATTTTATTTGACTTTAAATTTACAATAAGTAACACTTTTCAAGATTATATAGTACTAATGCTTTGTAAAAGTTTAAAGAACAAAAAATAATTCCAAAACACAAAGGCAGTCATTATTGAGCTCTTCTTTTGTTGTTGTTCGATTTTCACCCAATCTTTCCCTACACTGTATAACTTTTCCTTAAGAACAATTAGAATTTTTTTCACTTTTTATATTCTGGGGGCTGGGGATACGGCTCAGTGGCACAGTGCCTGCCTGGTAAGTGTGAGGGCTTAAGTTTGATTCCTGGTATCAAAAAAAGAAAAGAAAAGAGAGAGAGAGAGAGAGAGAGAGAGAGAGAGAGAGAGGAAAAGGGAGAGGAAAGGAGAGGAGGGCGGGGTGGGGCACGGCGGGCAGAGGAAAAAATTATATTCTGAGCATTCACATGCACCCTTGGAACTTTGGGAGAGTGTTTCACCTGATGATATGAATGAAGCAATGAGCTACTACTAATAATAAAAGAAAAACCACCAACTTTCAAATTGGCATGTAGATATGAATAACACAAATAAGTTTTTAATCTTTTCAGACAAATGCAAGATTTCTACCTGATCATTCTAAATCAACTGCTGAGCCACTGGTAATGCCGGACAACAAGGAAATTCCTATCGTAAGTGCTGATGCTGCAGACAATGAGAAGGAAACCACAGGATCCAAAGAAAACCACCCCAATCACAAGGTAAAAGTAGCATCATCATATTAATATACTAGTTTTAGTTCTCATAAGGAATTAATTATTGAAGTCCCAATATTGTAATCCTAATAGCAATCTTTTGTAACATTGTAATCCAATTATTATATATTGTAAACCATATATTGTAATCCTTTTTCCAGGTCACTCATAATCCAGAAAGTTATTTTGCAATCCCATAGAAACATTATTGGAATTCTAGCTAGTTAATTTCAATCTACCACCTCCAGTGCAACCCACAAGTGTAAAGATGCTAAAACATATGCAAAGTTATGCAGTTATGCAGTTATGCAGTTATGCAGCTGAGGGGTCATAAGTCCCATCTAAGTGAGGACATGAAGGATCCAAGTGAGGACATGAAGACAAAGGCCCTGACCCAAGGCCTCTCCCAGAACTTATTATCTCATGAAGAAGGGAGTGGTTCAAGGATGAGTGACAGGGAGGATGGCAGGAACTACAGGAATAACTTGAGCTGGCTAACAAGGTGAGGAGAAAAGCATCTCTGCAATATGCAGGGAGAATGAATGATATGCAGAAGGACAAGCCTGCATGATTCAATTGGGGCAGCATCTTTACAGTTTTAGGAGGCCGTTGCTTCAGTTTCTGATATGTAAATTTTTGTGGCCTGGGGAGTCACAGCCTCTTATTTTGAGGCCTCTGCCCAGTTGACACTCCTGGAGTTGACTGGCTCTGCCATCCCACTGTGCTCAGTCCCTTACAGAGAGCACTGTGGGAGGACACAGGAAACTGTCAGGTTGGCCTCCAGGATTACACACCAGCACCTCACTAGCCTTATTTGCACCGCTTAGAGCCAACCGAAGGGAGAATGGCATAGCATAGCCTGCTCTGTACATATCAGCACGTGGAAATAAGATGCAGGGTAACTAGTGTTGCAGCAATTGTTCTGCATTTAAAAAGAGGTGCCAGGTTGACTTCTACACTTAGTATCAAAGCAAGGTCAAAATGATTACCATATTCAAGCCTCCACTTAAATTATTTAAACATCATATCCCATCAACTGCCCATCATCATTAGAAGTCATAAGGTTAGGGCTGGGATTTAGCTCAGCAGCACAAGTGCCTGCCTGGCAAGTGCGAGGTCATGAGATTGATCCTCCATACCAAAAAAAAGAAGTCATGGGGGTTAACGAGTTTTACTCCTCAGGCTAAGGCACAAGACACTTATTTATTCTGCAGATTTGGATTTTAGTCAAATCCATATCTATAGAATATGAGGACATCATAGATACATTTGTACAATAACGTGTGGAGAAAAGGAAGATTAAATATTAAATGTTACCTTAGGAAATGTGATTGCATTATCATTTGTTTAACAAGTAGGCCTTTCTTTTCCCTTTAAGGCTGAGCAATCTTCAACATTAAGGTCAGAAGAGGGAACCCATGAGCTGTCTGCAGAACAGGACAAGACTCAGAGTCATGAGCTGGGCTTAAAAGAACAGGACGGCGATGATGAACTAAGTGTGAATTTAGAGTATTCAACAACTGAAGGTAACTTAGAACCACAAGAAGATACAGGTGAGCCTCAAAAGAAGAAACTCCAGGAGGATACTGATTTCTCTGCCTCCAATGTTAGTTCCCTCGTGGATTCTAACCAACAAGAAAATATCACAAAGGGAGAAGGATACCAAGAACAGCCAGGGAATGATTCACACCTTCAGTTGGACAAGAACAGTACACAAAGCCAAGACCTAAGAGAAGAAGAAAGCCAAGAGCAGGATGCAAACATTCCTAACGGAAAAGAGGAAGAAGAAACAGAGCCAGGGAAAGCTGACACACCCACAGACAACCCAGACAAGGAGAAAGAATTTCCTGAGGACAATTCTAACAGCAAGCAAGAAGACAATGAGCAACCCGATGATATCTTGGAAGAGGCCAATCAACCAACTCAAGTAAGCAAGATGCAGGAGGATGAGCTGGAGCAAGGTAGCCAGGAAAAAGAAGAAGACAATTCCAATGTAGGACTGGAAGAAGACAGTGCCTCAAACATCAGTGAACACACTCCAGATACTGAAAGGCAGAGCCAAGAGGGAAAAATGGGCCTTAAGGCTATTGGTGACCATAAGGACATAGATAAAAAGACTGTTTCTGAGGCTCTTCTCCTGGATCCTACTGATGTTAATCACATGACACCCAGAAATCACGGGGCTGACACTGATAATGATGACTCAAAGCACAGTGCAGGTGATGACTACTTTGTCCCAAGCCAGGACTTTACAGAGGCTGAAAAAGCCCAATCCATTTCCTATCACCTCAAATATGAAGAGGAGAGAGATAGGGCACATAAGAATGAGAATGTAGATGCCAGTGAGCCTGCAGACCACCAAGAGGTAAGACAGTTTACAGTGATGTTTGTCCAATTACACTGGTTATCAACAAACAGCCAGGCCCTTTCTCTGTGCTTCCACAGTCCCCTGTGGCATGTCTACAGTGAATTACTGAAATACAAGAGAGGCTGAATAATGCTTGTCTGAAATGATTGGAGCCAGAAGGGTTTGAAATTTCATATTTTTTTCATAATTCCGAATATGAAGGAGATATCTTGGAGGAGGAATTTGATCTAAATATAAAATTCATTTATATTTCACACATACTCAATTCACAAAGCCTAAAGACAATTTTATTCAATATTTGTATTGTACCTGCCTTTTGACTAGAACTCATCACACAAGATCAGGTATGGAATTTTCCACTCTGGGTGTTTTGTCAGTGCTCAAAAAGTTTTGAACTTTGGAGCATTTCAAGTTTCAAATGAGCAGACCAAGCAGATTTGCATGGTCTTCTTGGCCCAGCAATGGCAGCAGAGGCAGGTAAAAGTCCCTGGAGGTAGCACGGATAAATTCTAACAGACCCCCCAAAACAGCTGCAGCTGCAGTGTGTTGAAAGCAGATGCCATGTTACCTTCCAGCCAAGTCCTCAGTGTCCAACAGGATGCCTCGGCACAGTGTGTGGTGTCTGATGAGTTGGCTGTGAATACTGCAGCACTGCTTTATTGAGCAAATACACACCAAAATGAAAATCTGGAAATCGCACGGGAAGCAAGGGACATACATTATTGGCTGTTTAATCGTTCGGAGCTTTTGAGCACAGCTCCTGCAGCCACCTGCAGGAGACCGGGCCCAGTTGTGGGGAGCCAGGTCAGCAGCAGCCCTGACTGCCGGGAACGGTGCTGCTGTTCCTCCCTGGGAAACTCTGCTCCGAAAGCATTAGCGGCAGCTTTGTAGAGAGCCCTGATGTAGCCCTGTCTCAGTTACAGAAAGACACTGTAGTAAGTTCTGCATTGCTAGTGCTTTCGGACTCCAAACGGGAAATTCTAAAGCATGGTGAGGGCCCCAGGACACAGCTCTGCCCGCAGCAGCTGGTGAAGGCAGATGAGGTCCTGCCCTCCACAGGTCACTTTACCTGTCTGCAGCTGCTGCTGGCTCTGCTCTCAAACCTGACATAGCCTGGGCATCAGAAGCATGCACAGTGGGGATATAAATTATAATTTATAGTATGGAAACTAATTAACAGCTCATCTTCTGCTCTCAATATTTTAAAGGACAAGAACGCACAGAGCTCCTCGAATGAAGAAGAGGCTTCCAGTGAAGGCCACATGCGGGCACACGGCACTGGTGAGTATGTGGGCAGCCAGCCCTCTGTGACCATGTCCAGGGGAGGCAGAACTAGCCACCTGGAATCTCCCCTTTGGCAAATTCCAGTTTTGCCCTTACCTTCCCTCTCCCCAGTCCTCCGAAAGGACATGTTCCCATGATTGTTATTTCCTGTGCTTGTTTGATAAATGCTGGGTTAATGTGTTGACGAACTGAAAGTCCCATTGAGATATCACTGCAAAGCTAATTGGCTCCAGAGAATTAATTCAACTTTATTCGCTGCCATCTCGTACTACGGAGTTTAGATCCCTTACTTAATGAAGAGCCTACTTCCTACCGCATTCACAAATATGTTTGATTTTGATATAATAAAATTCTCCTGGCTTATTTCACTTTGGAGCAATCTGCCCAACACACTCCATGCTATGCAATGCAGGCAGGCCAACAAAAGCTGTTTGTTCCTACATCTGCAGTCCACACTGCCACGAGACGAAATATAGGCTATCATGTTAAATTCTGGTGGCAGACGATTCCATCTGGAAATTAATACATCAATTAAAGTAGTTTCCCATGTTTTCCCACTGGCAAATTTACTAATTTCAAGGGTTTCAAATTCTCCGCTTTCTTAATGAAAATGAACCTAATCGTATCCACGCATTCAGTTCCTCTTTGTCTGTGTTCCCTTTTCCACATTTCTCTGTCAGATTCCTGTGTGAACTTCCAGTGTAAAAGAGGGCACGTCTGCAAGGCTGAGCCGCAGGGAACGCCCCACTGCGTCTGCCAAGACCCAGAGACATGTCCTCCGGCAAAGCCCCTTGACCAAGTGAGTGCTCCCCAAGATGCCCACGGCTGCAAGAATATTTGAAGTGACACAGAATAAAAAGAAATGTCAGCCAAATCAAAGTGTGCCAGCTGTTCCATAAAGAGGCACTGATGAGTTCATACTCATTTTAAAACTCATTTATCCCCAGAACATCTGCAAAGTTCACCCCACCGCACTGACCCAGGGCTAAACTGTCACCATCAGTGGTGTGATTTAGTGGAGGTTAGTAGTTTTTGAACCGTGTTGGAGAACTGTAATTTTTTGGTGTCATTTTTTAAATTAGTACACGTTTGCTGCACAGGTTTCCAATCATTGTGTAGAGCTGGTACATGTACACAATATGTCTGTTTTTGCATCATAATTGATTTTTCTGGTTTTGTTTTTTATTTATTTTTATTTTCTATTGATACATGTTTGCAGGGCATAATGATTACATTTACTGTGGGGAGTTTGTCCATGTATATAACATGCAGTAATTGTTTTTTTGCTCCCCTTTCCCCTCTATCTCTCTGAGTAGAGAGAAAGGTGTACCTCCCTGCTCCTTAGTATCCATGTGTTACCCTGGTTTTTATTTGTAATCTGGATACCTATGTGGTCTCTAAGCTTGTGTGGAGAAGTGCAGTTTTCATCTTGTCACTGATCCAACCCCATTGCTGGCACAGCTCTGTGTGTGAGATGCCCCTGAGGGCTCGGGAACAGCGTTTTCCAGTGAGCATCAGCTCCATCTGCTTTGGCTCTCGCTTGTCTTTCCCAGGCTTGTGGCACCGACAACCAGACCTATGCGAGCTCCTGTCATCTCTTCGCTACTAAGTGCAGACTGGAGGGGACCAAAAAGGGACACCAACTGCAACTGGATTATTTTGGGGCCTGCAAATGTAAGACATCCTCATGACCACAGCCACCATTTCCGGGAGGGCTGGGGTGAATCTCTACATGGCTGAACTCAGTGTATGCAAATAAGAAAAAGCTCGTGCAGTTGTGAGCACAGGGTAAACACTCAAGTCAAATGAGGAGACTTATAAAGTAAATTCCAGGCCTTAACCACAGGGACTCTCATTTAACTGGACTGGGCTAGAACCCTGATATTATTTTTTATTTGTTTATCAAGTAACCTAGACAATTCTAATGTGAAGCCAGGACTCAGAGCCACCAAGATAATGTTATCCATTTCACAATAGAAATGAGTTGGCCGAATTTTCGAAATTATTTGCCCTTTTCCCAATTTTAGTCTGCTGAGAATTTTGTGTCAATATATTCTCCCAGAAGTTTTCTAAAGTAGTCACCCTTCCCCAGGATACTCTCCACTGTGTCTGACTCCTCTCAGTAACAGAAAACCCCCTGGCCACAACCTGGCTCTGTTCTCTAGGGAGCTCCTCCTAGTCATCACAGTCTGGAAAGTTTATATTTTTTCATCCCATGGAAAAGTTATTGAAACTCCAGCAAGTTAATTCCAAGCTGCTAATTCCAGTGCAACTCATGGAGAGAATAAAGACACTAAGGCATATCTATAATCATTGGGAACCAAGGGAGTCCTAAGTCAACCAAGATAGTGGTTCGCCGGAACAAAGGCCTTGACCCAGGACCCTACCTGGATTTTATTAACTTATGAAGGACGTGGCTTGAGGATGAGTGCCTGTGAGAAAGGGAGCTGACTATGAGCTGGGTCAGATGGTGGCCTGAGATCACCTCTGCAGTAGCAGAGGGAGGGATATGCAGAAAGGGTAATCTGCATAACACAACTGAGGCGGCATCTAAAGTTTTGGGGTGGTGTTTCAGCTCTGATGTGGAAATCCTTCTGCCCTGGGAAGTCATAACCTTTTATTTCAAGGCTCATCCCAGTTGACAGAATGGAGTGGTGGCTCCTCATCCCACCCAGCTCAACCATGTATTTTGGAAGTCACCGGGCAGGGAAACAGTGACAACCATCACCTAGCTTTAAAGATTACACATCAGCACCTCAGCCAGCCCTATGTATATTGCTTAGAGCCAACTGAAGGGAAAAGGAAATGGCTCAGCCAGCTCTGTGCACGTCAGCACATGGAGACAGGGCCAGGTTTAGCCAAAGTGGAGTTAATTGCTCTTTATTCAAGGAGAGTCTTCCGGGTGGTCCTCTCCACACTGTTTGCCTTCCAGGCTCCCAAAAGCATTAAGCTCATCATGCTAGTGATGGTAGGTGTGGTGCTGTGCTCTGCTCTGTCCAGTGAGTGGGCAGGTTCATCCCTGTGTGTCCTTCACAGACGCACTTAGGAGATGGCATGTGGTTTTCCATGCCCCTCTCTGCCACACCCACCTCAATGCCTTATCTCCAGATGGCAGCTGCAAAAGATGAGGCCAGAAGAAGCTATGAAGTGCACAGCCTTCCTGCCAGCTGCTCTGGGCTTGTAGCAGGGTGTTTAAGCTTTCGTTAGTAATATCTGCCACTGTAGTGTATGTCAGCTACCTCTTCCTCTAATAAGTAGCTCTCAGACCCTGCTCTTCTAAATTTCATCTCTCTGTTCCCAAGCACTGGTTCTCAGGCCTGGCTACACATAAAACAAATGTTTAAGCAATTTTTCAAACATCCCAATGTCCAGCCTCAACCCTAGGCAAAGCAAATCAGAGTTTCTTCAAGTGGAATCTGTTATCTGATGTCTCTAAACACCCTGGCAATTCTGTAGTGCCACTGTGGCAAGAAGCGCTATTGTGATAATGAGGCAGGGGGAAGCAATACCAGTATCCAGAAGTTGCTGGGCTTCCAGTTATGAGCACTTGCCACAGGGCAGAAGCAAGGCCCACAAATGAGGTGTGTTTTCTGCTCCTGACAGCTATTCCTGTGTGTACTGACTTCGAAGTGGCTCAGTTTCCTCTGCGGATGAGAGACTGGCTCAAGAATATCCTTATGCAGCTTTATGAACCTAACCCGAAGCACGCTGGGTATCTAAATGAGAAGCAGAGGACTAAGGTGAGTTTGCCATAGCCCAGGTGCCTGAGGAAATGGTGTGATGTGGTCACCAACCTCAGCATGGTGCAGAGGCCTCCTTGGCCTCTGCACAGGATTAATACCTTTGAAGTGGTCACCCTTCATGTCACAGGGCTTGGGACACTAACTGTCCCCATCCTACCCAAACTGCAGTGGCCTGAATGAGGGCCCCTTAAATTATACCAGAGAAAGCTGTGGTTGAGCCCACCTAATATGAATTCAGAATCTGTGTGGTCAGGCCCTGTGTCAGCCAGCTTCCTGTTCCTGTGACAAATACCTGAGATGGTGAATCTTAAAAAGAGACAAGGTTGGCTTACAGTTGTGATGATTCTTCCTCCACCATTCAGGCCTGCACTGAAGCAGCAGTCACAGCTGGCTGCTGTCCAGGAGGAGCTGCGCGCCCCACTGAGAGGTGGGAATGAAGGAAGCAAGGGAGGGCTGCGTCCCAGGACTCTTCACAGGCTCACCCCACAAGCCTGGAAGGTTTCCAGCTGGGCTTGCACACTTCCCACCCCATCCCAGGAGTGAGCCCTAGGCACAGGGGCTTTGATGTACTCAGATCCAAACATGCTCTAAGTCTGAGATATTTTGCCCACACAGACAAGATTTAGAAGTCGTATAAAAGGGAAACCTGTTATTCATAACATCCACAGTATATTAGGATTAAGAAATGCAGGATAAGGCTTCCATTAGGAGTACAGGAAGCTCCCTGCTGGTCAGGAGGATGGGCAGGAGGCAGGAGATGGGCAGATGAGACAGGGTGGAGGCTCTGTGTGATTGCTTCCAGTTGCTCAGTAAATAGGTAATGACCCAAAGTAAGGATTTCATGTGCATTGTGTATCTGACCCCCCTCTTTAATACATTATCACAGACTTTTTATTTTTTTGGAGACAGGTCTTGCTATTCAGTTCAGGCTGGCCTTGAGCTCAATTAGTAGCCCAGACTGGTCTCGAACTTGCAAATCATTCTCCTGCCTCAGCCTCCCAAGATTACAGGGGCGCATACCTTAAGACAGTCTCAAGAGCACTAAGTTCACAATGGATCTATTTCAGTGGGGCAGCCAAGCGGCAGCAGACCAGGCTACACAGAAATTAGCAGACACTGGCTGGAATACATAGAGGACTAAGAATGGCATACACCACTTGGAGAAGGAATAGGGTTCCTCCAAACTAATCAAGAATGTTCATCTCTTCTCACAATAACCTTCTCAAATTCTTAAAAAGGCAATGAGCTTACTTGGTTAAAAGAGAAGATCAAAAAGTCTTGAATTCTTTTGAAAGCAATGAATTTCTTACACCAGCTTTACTCTGTAAAGAAAGGCTGTGGTGTGGATTAGGAGATATTTAGCTGGGTTTTACAGGATGCTCTGGACAGGTTTCCTCTGTCATGTTTCTGTTATCCTTCAGGTAGCTTATATAGTGGCAATTCCTTTACTCTGGTCTAATGCTCTGACGGTCTTTCACCTTTCTTTAATCCCAGGTCAAGAAGATCTACCTGGATGAGAAGAGACTTCTAGCTGGGGACCATCCCATTGAACTGCTCTTAAGGGATTTTAAGAAAAACTACCATATGTACGTGTATCCTGTACACTGGCAGTTCAGCGAGCTTGACCGGCACCCTATGGACAGGTGAAACTCTTGACCTCTCATTTCCAGGCCAGTCTTTGATATAATGGTGTCTATGCAAAGGAGAATGGAAATAAAATTAGGAAGATTTCCAGTTCCATTTTAGAGCAATGAAATGCCAAATAATCATGGTTAGGAATCCAACACAAAATTTTCAATAATAACAGAATATGGCTATACCATAGCTCCCAGATTCACACATTAAGGTCCAGCCTTCCCATAGAGACTCTTTCAACTTTCTCATTCTTCATCCTAAATTTCTAAGATACTCCGATGGCCAACCATGGGGGAGGCACCTACATCATGAACAGTCAAGTGTTACCAGGATTACAAGCAGGATTGCTCAGTATGCAGCTATGGATTTAGGGTGGAGAGGGGACAGGTTTTTTTTGTTTGTTTGTTTGTTTGTTTGTTTGGGGTTTTTTTGGGGTTTTTTTGTTTTTTTTTTTTTTTGTCTTTTTCCTTTTTACCGGTACCGGGGATTGAACTCACGACTGCCTGCTTGCAAGGCAGGCGCTTATGCAGCTGAGCTAAATCTCCAGCCCCGAGGGGACAGTTTCCAATGGAGACAGAAACCTGAAGAACTGTTATCCCAAAACCTGTCACTCTTACCCACAAGCTATTTAATTTACAGTTTTCACTCTGTACATTATATATCTAGCATACTCTGTAACTTTGGGAGGGTCCATTCGGACCTGTTCTTGGTGAGCCCAAGATGCAAGTCTTCCTACTCAAGCCACTCTGGTAATAAACAGGCTGGCATCTGCTTCACTGCAGGGTCTTGACACATTCTGAACTGGCTCCTCTGCGAGCTTCTCTGGTGCCCATGGAGCACTGCATCACCCGTTTCTTCGAGGAGTGTGACCCCAACAAGGACAAGCACATCACCTTGAAGGAGTGGGGCCACTGCTTCGGCATTAAAGAAGGTAAACTCATCACTGGCCAAAGGGCAGCAGTGTTTTCTTACTTGTTGTAGTCAGGGGTTGTACACAGAGAACAATTAGGATCAAGACATGGAGTTTATAATATTATTTTTTTATAATGGCCACTAGGAGTTAACATAGGAAAATGCAGGAAATCTATCCACAACACCAAAGACATAGATTATTTAGTCAAGAGCCTAAATCCCACAGCAATGTCCCACATGAGTCCAGATAAAAACCCAGAACTCAGGACAATGCCTCCCAGGAATCCAACTGGAGGTGCCCCTAAGACACCGAGGTGCAGCATCCCAGGCAGGGCTGCGTTGTGCAAAGGCTGCCACTGCAAGGTCACCTGCTTTCAGAGGACAGCAAGGAGAAACGTGCACGGAGACTCGGCAGCCTGCCAAAAAAGCAGGAGTCATCCACAGAGCCTGCCAGGTCTCAGAGGGCTTTGTCCTCTTTCTCCTTCTACCCCTCTTCAACCTGAGCACTAGTCAAACTTTAAAAATCACACGGGAAAAGTCAAACAAGTCTGCTTCTGACAATGAGAGACGTCAGAGGGGCCTTGGAAGTCATTGTGACCTGCTAAAGACAGGCTCTTACGTCACAAGGTACACCCAGATACTAATTCTTAACTCAGAATAGACCCATGGCTGTGTCATCAGTAACTGGGATGGGCTGTGGTTCTCTATTTTCTTACAGGGGAGGAATTCAAATTCAGACATTCATTATGCTGGGCTACGTCTTGATTGACTTCCTTTTCTTTGAGTTGAATTTTATGAAAGTACGTTTTCAATAGTCAAGTCTGTCTAAAAGCAAGCTTTCAAACTGTTTAGAGTATAAATAACAGTAACCATCAAAATGCTAAAGCAGAGGTTTTATGTCTAACTTTAGCCAACCAGAAAAGTAAAGGTTAACCAAAGGTCAGAATTTCCCAAAAAGAGGAGACTTGTATGAATTTCACTTTAAAAACAGTCTTTGTAGCAATGGATATGTCTTGAAGTCAGAGAAAGAACTGAGGAGATAAGGACCTATTTACTGATAAATAGGTCAGTGTAAATGGTTCACCCATTTCCGTTTCCTCTAAAATATTCTGTAAGATGGAAATGGCTGCAACAAACAGTATCTATTTTTGTAAGCACTTGGTTTTCTGTATGAGCTGCCAATACTGCATAAAAAAATTTCTCCAAATTTAGCATCTTGAAATCTCCCTCACAGTCTCAAGGGTCAGGAATCTGGGAGTGGCTCAGTGGAAGTCTCTCTCAGTGGGAGAGAGAGAGAGAGAGAGAGAGAGAGAGAGAGAGAGAGAGAGAGAGAGAAAGGCTGAAGCCCACACTACTAATTGTGCCATATTGCGTTGGTCACACTGGAGGTGGAGGGAGATCATTGAAAATCATCCTGGAAGCTGGATCTTGTTATACTTGATGTGAAATTAATAAGCTATTAAGCTACAGACACATATAAATAATGTTAATTTCTTTTCTAGAAGAGCATCTGTTCTAGAAGCAGAGTACTCACAAAAAAATTCAAGTATATCCCTAAATATTGTTAACTCCCCTATTAAAAAGACAAAGGGTACCAAAGACAGCTGCCCCATACCCTACCCCATCCCACCACGGTCAAACAGGGGAGCCTAACTGGAATATTTCTGCCTGTGTGCTCTCATAGGATGTTATTTTTTGTATATAAGTATATATTTGGTTTTTTGATGGTTTTGTTTGTTTTTTGAGGGATTTTATTTCTTTTGGTTCTGTTTTGTTTTGTATTTTTTGAGGCAGGGTTTCATTATACAGTTCAGGCTGGCCTTGAGCTCTCGGCAATCCTCTTGCCTCAGCCTTCTGAGTGCTGGGATTATAAGTGTGTGCTCCGCTATGTATGTTTCTTTGAGACCGGGTCTCACTATGTAAACCCCCATGGTGATCCTCTTGCCTCAACCTCCTGCATGCAGGGGATTACAAGTGTGTGCCACCATGCCTGTCAAGACGTATAATTTTAAAGACCTAAAATAAGGCAAACTTGGATAAAATCCGCTGGTTTCCTTAAATAGGAAACCAGTTGCCCCTGGCCTGTCCCTTCCAAAGCGGCTGGCAGCTCTTCAGCCTGGGAGCCGGCGAAGCTGTGTTGGGTGCTGTCGGGAAAGGGCAGGAAGGGCTTGGAGGCTGCTGCCTGGCGGTGCTGCGGATGATCTTGTTTGTGCTGTGTGATTTGGCTGATACTAGGTTAGTCTGAAGAAAGGAAATGATCACAATATTAACCAATGACACAGATTTCAAATATTCAGTCAGAATAAGTAAACAAGGGTTAGGGCTAGGGAAAAGAAAAAATTAAAACTCAGGTTCCCTGCCTCGAGGCTGAGAAATCCATGAAGAAAATAGCCAGTACGCTCCCGAGTGCTAACTGTCCAGGACCTAAATAAACCAGAAGTGTTCCGATGTTTCAGCTGTGTCATTAGCTGTGTGCAACAGGCCTGTCACATTCCTCAGTGAGTCTCGTCTTCTTTACCTGTAATAGTGGGGCTCAATAGGATGGTTGGGGGCTCACTTACCTAGCTCCCATGACACACTGTGCACTGACAATCTATTCATGATAATCTTTAAGAACTTTCTCTCTGAGACTGCTAGGGTGAACAAGTCAGACCATGCAGGTCCTGCAAAGCCATTCAGAGACACCATCCGAAGCGTGCTGAGGAATTATCACGCAAGGAAGTGCGTTTTTGCTCCAGACCTCTAGCAGTACTGATGTGAGGCCAGAGAATAGCTAGAGGACACTGTGATAAATGCAGGCAAGAGTTGAGGAGAACTTGGACAGTGAAGTGACCAGAAGAGACAGAGCTGCAACATATCCAAGCTATGTAAAGACAAGCAGCTGAAAGTACACAGTGTGTAGAAATAAGAAGGCAAGTTCCCATGGGGGAGGTGAGATGGGGACGTTGGAGAGAAGTAGTACAGTGTGGTCTGCATGTCAAGATAGAGTTCTGAAGCTGAAATATACATCTTGGGATTGTGAACACATGGAGAGTAAAAATCAAAAAGGAATGAATGATTCTCCCAAAGAGAAGTTACATGGAAAAGGGGCCTACATCGAGAACTGAACATCTACATCTAGAGCTGAACATCTACAGCAAAGAGCTGAACATCTACATGGAGAACCAAACTCCCAGGAAGAGCAGCAACTAGACATCAGATACAAGAGGAAGAAAGCGTTTACTAAGAGGACGGAGAGTGTCTCCAGAAATGAAGGAAGACAACCAGTGGGGCCCTGTGTCAAAGGAGGTATTTCGAAGGGGAGGAAGAGACTGACAGTGCCCAATGCTGCTGAGATGCCAAGGAGGATGAGAGAACGAGACTGCGCTTTGGAAGGGGAAATAAGATACCTGTGGCTTTGCTAAGAGCAGTTCCGGTAGAGAGGTCCAGATGGAAAACAGATTCTAGAGGCTGGGAAATAATGGGAGCTGAGAAAGAAGGAAGAGTGGATGCTTGAAGGCAGGAAAGGGCAAGAGTTGCAGGAAGCATGTTTTGGAAATAAGACTCTGAGCAGTTCATTCATTCCTTCATCCACTCATCACTGGACACCCACTTGACTACTGGTTCACACAGGCACTGTTTTAGAGGTCGGACTTACAGACCTCTTAAATACCAAGAGGAAGGGTCCAGTCAGAAAGGAAACGCTGAGCTTGTAAGGGAGGGATAATTAGAGAATCTAAGTTCCAAAGAGATCTTAAACACCAGTAGGTAATTTAGCTTAGACCGATAGGAAGGACAGCTCTGAAACAGCCAAAAAATAGTGTTCAGATACAACCTTTAAGTAACAGGGCACCTCTCTCTTGAGGACCCAATTCTGTTTTCCTTGAGTATTTTCTTCAAGTTTTGCCTAATAAACCCTTTATGTCTCTGAAAAAATTTAGAAGTAATGAAGCGAGTAGGCCCATTTTAATAATGAAGCCAGTACTCAAAAGAAATAAATCAAAGTCTATAATCCTCCCACTGTTCTGGCTAGATAATTGGGCAAGAAAATTGCCTGTTACCTAGACAGAGTAGCTATTCAGTACGCCTCAAATTAATCTGCTGTAAACATTTGTTCAATAGTTATTGACAGCCAGGGATTTAGCTCAGCGGCATAAGCACCTGCCTGGCAAGCGTGAGGTCATGAGTTCGACCCCTGGTACCAATAAATAAGTAAAATAGTTATGGAGAAAATACATCCACATACATCTGAGTGAGCCATGCTGTAAGGAAGTGGCCTAACATCCACTCTAGAGGATGCGGTCATCTTCCACAGGATGGCAGCAAGTTCTACAAGTCACACAACTGGAAGCCTGATTGAACTAGTGATATACTTTGCCTGGTTCTATTGAGTTCAGCTGCCCTTATAGGAACACACTTGGCTGGCCCGTCCCATAACCTCTTTCCTGCCAGTGCGTCCTGCAAGGATGTCTATGTGTTCGTCTACCACTGGTACACGCCTAGAGCTGCTGCTTCCAGAGGCCAGGGACAAGGTCCAAGAAATATATACGTTTTAGAGATCATGGGTAACACTGATGCCTCCCCAGGGTTGACAGTCACCACAGTACCAACATATTAGAAGGTTTCTCTGATCACCCAGTTCTAACATTATTTGTTCATGCTATTTCCTTGATTTTCTAAAAGTATGTTTTGTTTTGTTTTTTACAGAAGACATAGATGAAAATCTCCTGTTCTGAAATAAGATTGAAAGGACTCAAACTTTCAAGCATCTTCCTCTGTTCTAACCACTTATGAAATATATATGACCATGATACTGGTAGCTTTATATATAGCAAAATGTTTGCATGTGTGAGAAGAAAATGAAAGTAGTTGCTTGGTAACAATGCATAGGTACTAAATAGTTAATATTAACTTTAAATCAATATATACAATAGACTGTACACTGTTTATGAACAGCAATTTAACTTATAGTAATTTCACTCTCTGTGTCAATTTGTAGGATAATTATTAATTATGAAACCTGAAAAAAATACTAGATTCATGTCATCATGCACACTTTGAGAAAATTTAACATTGTTCTTTTGTGGTTAGTGTGTATTACATTTGTTATCTTAATATCCTAATAAAGAGTCCATAAAACTTCAAATGTCTATTCAGGTTTCTTTCCAGTCGTTTATTTAAACAGTCCTTGGTGAACAATCAAAATAGAGCTCACTGTTTCTATCAAATTACAGTGTACTTCCTACACCTTGCTACCTGGGGGAAAAGAGAGGGTAGCTGAAGAAAAATACAAGTCAGCTTGCAATAGCTGCTCATGAATCTTGTTTGCCATTATACAAGGTTAAACAGGAAAAAGTGAATTCAAGTGCCTTTTAGTCAAATTCAGTTTAAAATGCAGGTGATTACTCATGGCTTCATCTAACGATTTCTAGCTTTTGAGCAGTTCTGTGTGCTCAGTGCAGAGAACGAAGCTTTATAAAAATTCCACACATTTCCCTCTTTCAGAATGAAAGCACTGGAAAGGTGAAACAGGCAGCGGAAAGCCTTAGGTGTCACAGTGGCCAAGGTGGTAAGATAAGCGTGGCTGCTAACTGGTGGTCAAAAATGCATTGCAGAAAATCTGTATTTAGGGATGGGGATTTAGCTCAGTGGCATGACAGCCTGCCTGGTAATCACAAGGTTGTAAGTTCTATCGGATCCTCAATACAAAAAAAAAAAAAATCTGTGTTTGTTTTGGGGAAAGTGAATAAAGCAGTGAGTCAATGTTTAACAATAAACTCTGTGTTGATTTTAACTCTCCTTTGGTAACTATTATGGTGAAAGCTGGGTCACAAAAATACAAATAGCACCAGATAGTTTTCTAAGCTCTAAAGCAAAGTGATAAAAAAAATTTTTAATTTAAAAAAATTCATCCATTTCATTTCACTTATAACATTTAAAAGAAATAGTGCTTTGGGGAGAACATGGCGGACAGATAGCAGCAGCTACAGAGGCTCTCTGAGAGACCCAGCTTAGAATCCAGGAATGGTACGGAGTGAGGAATCCTAAGCAAGAGGAGATATACCCTGCTGACCCAAGAACGAACTGGGCTGAGAGAAACCAACTGGGAATGCAATCCTGGTGCTATAACAGGAACAGATAAAGCCTCAGCGTGGAAGCTGGAGCCTGCGCCATTGGAAGCCGCGATTTGGGTTTCCTGCCGCTGTGGCTGCGTCTGAATCAGCTCGGCAGGGAGAGAGACGCAGGAAAGCTCTGAGAACGGGAATCGGTGAATGGAATTGAGAGTGGGACAGGCAGGGAGCTATGCATCAACCTGTGGTGAGTAAGAGAAAATGGGACTCTTCCACTGTCTAGGAAGCTCCAACAGAGGACATTCTGGGATAGGGCAGACTTGCCGGAACAGGGCGCTGTAGTGACTTCAGTCACATATCCCCCTCTCAAGTGGGATTGGTGGGCAGTGCCTAGCCTGCGTGATGCCACTGGCTGAGACCCAGTAGGCTAGCACAACCCAGGTCCCAGTGCCTGGAGGTGACCTGGAGGGGTGGGCCCCACATAGGCTGCCAGCTCCACAACTCCCTGGTGCGCTGCAGTAGGCGGGAACACCTAGCCAGCGCAATTCAATCAGACTGTGGCCAACAGGGAAGGAAGCTGGGCCTCCTATATATGCTTGCATTTATAAGGAACAAAGAATATGGGAAGAGGGAGCAACAAGAAAGGTGCCTCGGCCCCCATTCCTGAGAAACAGGCAATAGCAGACACGGCACCAAGAGACATAAAGCGCTATCTCCAGAGCCTCATAGACGAGCTCAGGAATGAAGTTATTAATGACCTGAAGCGAGACATAAGCAGAATAGTTAGAGAAATGCTAAGCACCACCCAAGAAAAAACAGATGGTGGAATGGAAGAACAGAAAAAGAGGGGAGAATTGATTGATGGAGAAAATAGAGAAAGCATAGAATACTTGAAGCAGGTTCAAAGAGATTACCAGGAAACTAAAAATTCTATAGAAAGCTGGCATAACAGCTTGAAAGAAACTAAGGATAGATTATCTGAACTGGAGGCCAGATTTGTAATATGGGAGCATGAAATGAAAAACTTCTTAAAAATAACAAAGAAACAAACAGCAATAATACAAAGACTAGAAGATGATAAGAGGATCTATAACTTAAGAATTAAGAACATAAAAGAAGAGGTAGGGACACAAACAAATGAACTACAAAAGCTACTCACAGAAATAATCCAGGAGAATTTTCCTAATTTAGCAAAAGGTACAGATACTCAGATGTATGAAGCATTCAGGACCCCAGCCACCTACAACCCAAACAGAGCTACACCCAGGCATATATTAAGCAAAATACCAGAAATCCAATATAAGAACAGAATATTAAAAGCTGTCAGAAACAAGAAACAGATCACTTACAAGGGAACACCGATCAGAATTACAGCAGACTTCTCGGCACAAACCATCAAATCATGCAGAACGTGGGGGGAAATAATTCAAGCTTTGAAAGATAATAACCTCCAGCCAAGATTGATATATCCCGCACAACTATCCCTGGAAATTGATGGAAAAACAAGGTGCTTCCAGGATAAAAAGGAACTAAGGGAATATGCAACCACCAATTCAACTCTACAGAGAATACTGCAGGATATTCTAAAAAAGAAAAATACGAAGAATCCAGAAATAGTGGCAGAGAGGCCACAATGAATGGAGCAGAAAACAAAATGAAGACAAACTGACAACTAATGACAGAAAAAGAGCTCAACAGAAATGAGGCAGAGAAGATTAGAAAACAACGTCATAATAGGTAATGCTGATTTAGTATAATCTTGTTTTGAAGTCTCATCAAGCTTTTGTTCTTCTGTCTCCATTGGTCCTAACATGTTGTATCTTATTGGATTTTATTATATGTGATAGTATAAACAAAAACTTTTATAGACAAGGTGATTATACAGAAACCATTGTTCATTTTCTGTTAGTTGATTCTAAATACCCTGTAATACTGTCATTCTCTTGAATGGTTTTACATTGTTTTGATATATTTGATGCTACAATTTATGAAGTTATACTCAAGGATTTCAAGGAAAGAGACAATATGGTAACTACTTTTATGTCGGGATTATCTTGTGGTAAAACACTATTTTGCTTAAATGGTTATGTTTTGATCTGCACTGTTTTGTTGTTATGCCCTCTTTTATCTCAATCTCCATTTTATTATTTACTTTTTTATTTTTATCCTTTTAATTAAGGGAAAAATACATAAAAAATAGTAGGATATATTATAGTAACCCACTTTGATTTACTATTAACTTGATTTGAAGCCCTGTATTGCTCTCACCATCTTGTTTTGACTGATGTTCCTCTATTCTGTTTTGCTTAATAGTACCAGGTTCGAAAGTTTAGGCAACAGCTGTGAAGATAGTGGGATTCATTTTGACGCCCATTCTGGTTGAATACTATCTACTTTCAAAGACCTGTAATGTCTCCAATGTTTTGGTTTTGTTGGTTTCGTTCTTTACTGTTTTGTTCAATTTTATTATAACTGATGATATAGGCAATTCTATTAGAGATAGCAGGAGACATTATGGTAACCATTGTTGATCACCTTGTATTATGTTTTTACATTATCTATTATGTCCACCTTTTTGATTTGACCAACTCTGTTCTGTTATGTCACATTTGGTTTTACTCTCTTCCAAAAAAAGTAATAAGAACTATGGGAGCAATAAAACCCAAAATGTGTAATAAGCATTGTACAAAAGAGAGGAAAAGAAAGTGCTCTATACAATATAACTGCATGTATACTGAAGTGTATAAGATAGACAATGATATTACTGAGTTTTGTTGGATCATTGAACAGAACTGTTTGGTCTCACTGTTTGAATATCCACTATATATAAGCTTTAATTTTGTAACTTGAACAAATATTTCTAAGATGACAATATGTAATCCATTAACTAGTGATTTCCTACTATTTATTTTTTATGAAATTCTGTATAAATTGTACCCTTTTTCTGCTTTTTTTCTTTTTCTCCTTAAATAAAATTTTAAAAAATAATAAAAAATAAAAATTTTAAAAATTTTAAAAAAAGAAATAGTGCTTTATAAAACATATTTTCCTATCTGAATGGAAGGTTTCAATCCAATTATCATTATTTTATCTTTGTTAAATCATTAAGTTGGTGTGGCAGGCTGCAGCCACCTCTGGGGAAGAACCAACAGTGTCTCCTGAGATCTGAGCCATGTTAGAACTTAGGACCCTAGAAAACCAAGCAACCAGCTCCCCTTCCTGGTAAGCAGCTGTGATGTGGCAGGCTGTGGCTGCCCCTGAGGAAGAACCACCAGCATCTCCTGAGATCTGTACCATGTTGGAACTTAGGACCCTGGGAGACCAAGCAAGCAGCTCCCCTCCCTGGTAAGCAGCTGTGGTGTGGCAGGCTGCAGCTGCCCCTGGGGAAGAACCACCAGTGTCTCCTGAGATCCACACCATGTTGGAACTTAGAACACTGGGAAACCAAGCAAACAGTTTGCCTCCCTGGTAAGCAGCTGTGGTGTGGCAGGCTGTGGCCCCTCCAGGGGGAGAACCACCAGTATCTCCTGAGATCCACACCATGTTGGATCTTAGGGCACTGGGAAACCAAGCAACCAGTCTGCCTCCCTGCTAAGCAATAGTGAACCTACTGGGGCACAGCCTGAGAGTCAAACATTCCACTTTCTCTACCCCACTTCTCCTGCCTCCCGTTAGCAAATGGGAACCCGAAATCTGGGCATCTCTTGGGAAGTTGACCATAGCAAATAAGAGGGATTTCCCTCTACCATCTGTTTGAAGGCCAATATTTTTATTAGTGTTTTGTTTTATTCTGATTGATGGTATTGCTCTATTCAATGGTCTGTTTTGATAAGTTCTATAATGTTCTGTATTTCATTTTATTTTAACATATGTAATTGAAAGAACAACTATTGTGAAGATAACGAGATATATTGTGATACCTATTACTGTTATCCTGGTAACCTGCTGTGAAGTTCTGTACCAACTTCACTACACTGTCTCAGTTGGCTTTATTCTGTCTTGTTCTGTTGTATTTTACTACCTTCAAAATAAAAATTTTTTAAAAAAGTAAATCATTAAGTCTTCTGTTAACCACAACCACATGAAATCAATAATTAAGTTCAATTAGCTTAATCAAATTAATCTGTAATGTTTTCCAGCTACATAACTTTAGAAATATTCAAAATTTCATAATATGTAGCTGAAAAGAATTTAACTAGAACCCAAGTTTTAGAAATTAAGTTTTTTAGAAACTAATTTTTATAATTAGAAATCACAATTGAAGCTATTAATTAACCTTAAATTATCTTTTACCCTCATTCGACTTTAAAATGTTCTAGAATCAGGAAAAGTGACTTTAATGCTAAGATACCATGTACTTACAAAATTTGTATTTAAAATTAATTTTCATTTTGAAAGGAAAATATTAATAACAGAAAATTTCAAACTTCAAATTTCTCTATCGGTTTTAATCCTAGATGACATATTGTGGGAATATTTCAATATTCTTGGTGGTTATGATTTTTAATTATTAGCTGGTTGGAATAAAGAACTACTCTCAAGCTGGGCGTGGTGGCTCACTCCTGTAATCCCAGCACTCAGGAGGCTGAGGCAGAAAGATAGTTCTGAGTTCATGACCATCCTGGGCTACAAAGTGAGCTCAACAAGGCCAGCCTGAACTGCACAGCGAGACCCCATCTCAAGAAAAAAAAAAAAAAAAAAACCACTACTCTCACTCTAACCAAAGAGATGGAGTTATTACCTGGAATAACCAGGACTTAAGTCTATCTCTGTGTAATTTAAATACTTCAGAAGTTGTAATTCTCAGTATGAAACCAAAGCTAGGCTCAAGCGTAGATGGAGCTCAGCTTTGAGGTGTGTGACTCACCCGACCCATGACCACGAGGGCATTAGTAACATGGCATACACAGGAGAAGGACACAGAGACCCTCAGAGGGTGCTCTGCTTCCTGAAGGTGCTGCCCCAAGGGCCATTAGAAGCAAAGGTAATCAACCATATACAAGATATACAATGTGGTCTGATCCTAGAGCACCAGGCAGGTAAAAGAATGTGAGACATTCCTGTGCTAGATAATATAATGATTTCTACCAGGTACACTTAGGAAATGAAGAAAGAAGTTTAAGAGTTTAAATCACAAAGGAAGAAAAATACAATATGTAGGAAAAACATGAACAAGAAGAGGGAGGGGTAAAGTTGCCTAAATTCAAGTCAAGTAAAATAACAAATCAGAACTGAATTTTAAATATATGTAAGATAGCTTGAGAAGCAGTTAGCTATAAACTGATGTTCTTCAGATGCTGGAAACATCCTAACAAGATCGTGAGAACATTGGTTTTCTCCCAAAATCAAATTCCAGAGTACAGTGATTTAGGTTGACACTTTCAATGTGAGTTAATCTGAATTAAATATAAGCTGTTTAAATGTAAAAAAATTTATTTTCAGAACCAGCCAGCCAGTAAGGGCCACATCAACTTGCTCTGGTGAATTTACCCATTCTGCTTATCCTCTACCAGTAACCCATTATGCCTACCATGATCTCCTTCCTCCTTCCTGAGAAACTGTAACTGCCAACAATAACATTCATACCGTATGTAGTTTTGAGATGGCACAAGCTCCAGGTGAATTCTGTGTGCGTGTGTTACAGAAAAATTTCCTTCTCATATCAGCCAGTGATGAACAATTCCAATAAACACTGAGCAACATTAAACGTTTGTTCATACAGATGACAAACTTAACGTCAGGGGAGGGAGAGACACAGGCTGAACTGAGGTTATAAGGAAGAGGCAGAGGGAGAAGCAGTGTAATGAATACAGGAGTACAGATTGTATCTGGAATGTTTTCAAGTGCTCTTCTAGACTTCCCAAGTCGGACTCTGGAGGCCGGATTCATTCAGCCTGACCACTGCCTGAACATCTGTACCTCAGCCAATCTAATTACAATGGAAATTAAGATGCAGCAGAAAGCTGGGAATGACCTCCTACCCTTCAATGACAGGCTTTCCCTTCAGAATGAAATGTCTCATGGTGGCGGGCCTTCTGAGAACTACCTGTGCCCTGCCCATGCCCTGCTCATCCCTCTGAGTACTCCTTCCTTGGTGGCAGGCTCAGTTTCACATTTGGAGTCTTCAAAATTCTAGCCTAGAAAGCATTTCCTGTATCTTTTCATTTTCTGCAAAGAGCAAAGTGGACTCCAAGAAAGTCATGGGATTAGGAATTCACTCTTCCTGGGTTCAAGGCTTCACCCAATGCAAATCCCAGCTCTGCAAGCTATCTGCGCAGCTTTGGGCAAGGAGGTAACCCAACACTTCCCTGTCCACACCCCAGAGTGGTGTGGACGTGATACAAAGGCATCTCAAGCACTTCAGTCTTAACTTACACACAGGCCGCTCTCAGCAAATTTAGCACATTCGAGTATTCTGCAATAACCCTGATTCAAATTAAGCAACTGAGCTGAGCTCCATTTGTAACAACCTTGCCCCTAAACCAGCTCTGGTTTCCGTAAAAGCCTCTGTAGAGGGGCCTGGGATTTAGCTCAGTGGCTAGCACAAGGTTGTGAGTTTGAACCCCGGTACCAAAAATAAAAAAGCCTCTGTAGAAATGCTCTGACCCTACTAATCTAAAAATACCTATGAACTTCAAGATTTACTTTTACAAAAAGGCATATTTAAGACTACCTACATTGGCTATTAGTGAATGTAAAAGAATAAATTATCCCTACATTATATTTGAGTCCAGTACATAGACAAAGATTACATATAGTTAAGTCTTTAAAAGTCTAAATTTGAAAAACTAGATTTGTGTAACAGGTTATATTCATATATTGTACCCCTAGATCAAACCTAATTTATTTGGAACACAATCCTTTTCTCCAAAGTTTTGTTCAGTTTTGTTTCAAATGCTGAGGGTCCAGTCCAGGGCCTCATACATGCTCAGAGAGTGCTCCACCCTGACGCTCCTAGCCCTGACAAATTGGTTCTAATCAGGGGTAGGTGCATTGTTTCTTCTGAAATTCAGAGGCTTTAAAGTAAAATGTTAACATTCTTGTTTATCAGTAGGAATGTTCATTTATTCCCACTTACGGGGGGGGGGGGTGCTCGTGTGTGTGTGTGTGTGTGTGTGTGTGTGTGTGTGTGTGTGTGTCTATATAGTCAAAATTTATTCCCAGCTAAGCATGGTAGTGTACCTGTAATCTCAGTAGCTGGGAGGCTGAGGATTGCTATGAGTTTGTGGCCAGCCTGGGATACATACTGAGTTCCATGCCATCCTGAATTGCACAATGAAACTCTGTCTCAAAAAAAAAAAAAAAAAAGGCAGACTGCGGTGAGGGGGAGCCCTCACCAAAGAAGCAAGCACTCCCCTACAAACCAGCATCATACATAGGCCACCACCAGTGTGGGGACACAACCTCAGCCACTTCTAGCACATAGGCTGACAAGCAAGAGTTACCATCCACCCCACCACCACCACCACCACCACCACTACCACCACCACGTGACCAGCTGATCTAGAGAAACCAGCTGTGATGACAGCTATGGAGGTGAGATGTAACTGGATGCCTGCGGTGCCTTGGTGGGTCCCTGAGCTTGCAGGTGCAGGTCCAGTGGTCTGTTGGGCCAGAGGATGGCAGTACGTAGTGTGGCATCTAGAGGAGACCTCCTTCTGAGGGCTGCAGCCATTGTTGATCCCCTATGGTCTTGTTTTGAAGTCCTATATTGTTTCCATTGTTTTGTTGGGCTGGGTTTAATTCTGTTTTGCTTGATTTTGTTATATTTGATGGCATGAGCAACTATTTCAAAGATAGCAAGATTTATTATGGTAGCAACTTTGGATTTACTACTGTCTTGTTATAAAGTCCTGTATTTTATTTTTATGTTTCCATTTCTATTCTGTTGTTTTTTACTGTGTCCAAAGGCATCTGCAGCTATTTTGAAGACAACAGAAGGCATGTCAACTATTGTTGATTTCATAATGTTTTGAAGTCTTGTATCTCTTACAGGACTTGAAGTCCTGGTTTGCTTTGATTAGTTTTATTGTTTTATTTTCCTTGGTTTTATTCTCTTTAAAATTTTTTTAAAATCCCAAATGACTCAGTACTACAGAACAGAATTATATTATCTGTTAGGGAAAAATTACTACCAATAGGTACTGAAGAGGACAATAAAAATCACTTTATTTACCATTGCTGGCCCATCAATTTGCATTTTAAACTTGCATTTAAAATGATGCAAGTTCACGTAGCAAAGAAAATCACCACTATTTGCAACAGAAACTCTTCCTACCACCAGGCGGCAGAATAGCATTAAAAGCAGGCAACGAAGTTTGGAACTACCGCAGAGAAACTGGTGGGTTTGCCAGAGCTATCAATACAGATACACAGTATGACTCCTAACATAACTAAACCTCTTGAAAAGAGGGACTGTCTTCCTGGGGGGCAGTGTCCTCTCTATTGCTCTCTTTAGTCCTAGACATTTTGCACAAATGGATGAACACATGGACAGGACAGAAGGAAAAAAAGCCGTAAGGAAATGTGTGTGGACTGTTTCACTGCCACTTTACTTTTTCCCTTTTTGTAGATATAAATTCCTCTCCCTTTTCCTTATGATCCAAATGAGGTAATTACACTTAAAGCTTCTTTTAAGCAAATATTTAAATAGAAAATAAAAATTTGAAGAGATTTAAATTTTAAATGAATTTGATACCAAGAACAATTAGCATGACTAAATTTGGGGAGCCTCAGTCAATAATTGCATTTTGTTGGATTTAAACAACTCAGTGTATACATTTCACCCTTGAAAACTGAACTACCAACCTGAAACATTCAGTGATTGCATGGAGTAAACTCCAAGGCCAGTGCGATGAGCATTTAATTTGAAGTTAAATGGTCAGGAGATTAAGGTTCAGGTTTACTCTTTAGTATTTTGGAGTAATCAGGTGACTCAGAGACTTCTAGTAGAAAAATTAGTTGATTTAAAAGTTCATTTCATGTCTAGAATGTTATGCTTACATTTGTCATTCGTGGGGAAAAGAAGTACATTCTCACTGAATCGTAGTCTGCTGAAGCTTTTCAACTGGTTTAAGGTTACAGTCATAATCTTCAAACATGTTTAAATTTTACTTTTCATAAGACTTCACTGAATTAATGATTCTTGTGATGAAACTGATTCCATCAAAAATCAAGTGAAAGTTTTCTATAACCCAAAATTTAAAATAATCTTATTAAAATTACAGGAAATCACATTACTCTTTTTTTTATAAAAATGTTATCTAAAAGCATAGTGCATTTTTCAACCCAGCAAGCACAGACTGAACAATCTTCTCAAGAAATCCTGCTGCTTAGGGTCCATAAAAGAAAATATGGACTATAGTTTCCAACATAAATTTTAAAAGGGTTGCCAAGAGGGATACTAAAAGAATTAGTGAATATGAACCTCAGAGGTGCTATTTTAGACATGCTAAGAATTCTAAAAATCATGCTTTCATTTGCTTTAATTTAAAATTGCAATAAAAAATAGTTAAATTCTGAATTGTAACTCCTTGATTATTTTGTGTTTATTTTACTCTAGGCCCTGACACCTAATGATCTTATAAAGGTAAATACTGTCTGCCCTGTTAATGTATAAATCTATAGCAATACTACATTCACTACCCGTTATGGTAACAACTCATTGATAGAACTGTGGGGGACTGGTGGCGGCTGAAAAGATAAGAAGTATGAAATATAAATGACCTTTATTTTGAGAATGCAGGGAGACACACCCCCGATCCCCCTAGGGGCGCAGCATCTCCACCCCGGGGTCGGCGATCCCCCTGTGGAACACATGGAGTGAGGCACATAAGTAGCCTCGGCTTGGGGTGGACCCTAAGGGGCATTAGGATGCACAGGTAGCCCATTGGTCTTTGTTTGGCACCAGAGGTAGATTCCTAAGGGAGGGGGAGATAGGAGCTCCTTGGCTTTACAGGCTACAGTGTCCAGCCTGGGCCAAAACCCTTTCATAGCCCGACTTATGATTATTATTATGAAAAGAGGCGACGATTTCTCTCTTTAACTGCTTCCTGCTGGCTGAGGGCGCTGTACTGGGATCTAGGGGAGTTGATGGGATGACGGTTGATGCCCAGGTAGACGCTGGTGCCAGGTGTTTTAGCCAGGACAACTTCACTGGTGAATGCACGCATGTTAGACTGGAAAAACAAAGAGACAAGATGTTATGAGGAGACACGGCACTGTCATATTTAAGGATCCAGGTGAGGTAGAAGGAAAGGTGCCTTCGATTTAGACATGCCATTATATCAGGACCATGTTGAGGTAGAAACATTTGCACGGTAAGGTAGAATTCTGAAAATTAAATGTGGGGTTAGGAGTAAAGTTATGAGAGATGCTTACTCCCCCATCTGAAAGGGTAAAAGTTAAAAGGGTAGGTGTGTGAAACTTGTCTCCGGTCCAGGAGTTGAACTGGAAAAAATAGGGGGAGCAGGGAAGGCGGTGGCTGTACCAGTATAGGGAAGGTAAGGGCTTAGGCTTTCAAGGATGTCACGCTTAACCAGACAGCTGAGGGTAGAAAGAACCACGACAGTCATCACATAGAACATTATGAAGATGGTCTTACGCATGATGTGGGAGTCTTTGGGAAAGACTGTCAAGTGTCCTACTGTAAAAATGATCATTAATAGAACGTAAGAAATTAGGAACCAAAGTGGATAACAAAACATGACTTAGCCTGTTAACTGTGGCTGTGAGGCCTTCGTGAAATAGAGACAGGTAGGCAACAGAAGATGAGAGACCACTCAGAATGATCAGATTTAGGGCTGAGAGGGCACCTCTTAGCCTGAGTGATGTGAAACCAGGATGGGAGTCCAGCAACTTTGACCACTGTAGGGGTAGTCAAGTAGACCAGATGGGGGCCACTCCACCTTGGTTGTAGTCCTGTGGATTTAGAACATTTGACATAAATTAGATCTCCTGGGGATATGGGAGGACCTGGTTTGGCCTCCCCAGAGGGTTGTGGAAGGCAGAGATCAGCATGTTGTCGCAACAGGTGTCGGAGGAAGAAGACTGGGACATAGTCAGCCAGGGGAGGGAGATTTTGGGGAGGAGGGAGATTATGGAGTAAGAATGGCCTGCCGTACATAAGTTCAAAAGGACTTAAGAAAGTAGGAGCCCAGGGAAGTGCCCTGAGCTTGGCTAAGGCTAAGGACAAAAGTTGAGGCCAAGGTTGGTGTAGTTCTAAAGTGAGTTTTGTAAGGTGTGTCTTTATGAGACCATTTGCCTTTTCTACTTTTCCTGAGGATTGTGGATGGTATGGGATGTGTAGGTGCCAGATGATGTGTAAGCTCTAGGATACCTGTTGAGTGATCTGAAAAATAAAGGCAGGACCATTATCTGACTGAATACTCTGAGGTAGACCAAACCTTGGAATAATTTCTTGTAATATGACTTTGTTAACTGTATCAGCAGTTTCCCTGGTTGTGGGAAAGGCTTCTATTCATCCTGAAAAAGTACAAACAAAGGTGAGAAGATATTTGAGAGTTTTGTGGCGGGTGTAAAATCTATCTGCCAGTCCTGACTAGGAGTGTGTCCTCGAAACTGATGGGTAGGCAAGGAAGGGGGTGCCATGCATCCCTGAGGAGAGGTCCTGGCACAGAGATCACAGGTGTGAGTAATCTTAAGAATGAGAGCTTTTAGAGAAGGATGTGCGACTATTGGGGCTAAGAGTTTGTATAGGGCCTGTGATCCTATATGAAAACAGTTGTGTAAGTCAGTGATGATGTCTGAGGCCTGTTGATGTGGGAGAACAAGTTTAGATCCCTGAAAAATCCATCCCTGAGTGTTTTGTGTGTAACCTGGTTTATGAAGTAGCTGTAACTTCTCTGGTGAATAATTAGGCTGAGGTAGACTGTTTGGGACTAACGAGAGAAGATAAGAAGGGCAGGGCCCTTGTGCAGCTAACTTAGCTTGTGAATCTGCAAAGGCATTGCCTTGAACAATAGGATCTGTAGAGTTTTGGTGTCCTCTACAATGAATAACTGCTGCCTACTTTGGAAGTTGGGCTGCCTCTAGAAGTTTAAGGCTAAGGGGAGCATTTATGATGGGGGTTCCCTGAGTGGTAATAAAACCCCGTTCTTGCCAGATAGATGCATGAGAGTGTAAAATACTAAATGTATACTTTGAGTCAGTATATATGTTTATAATCTTGTCTTTTGCTAGTGTAAGAGCCCTTGTAAGGGCAATAAGTTCTGCCCTTTGTGACGAGGTGCCAGTGGCAGTGAATTTGCCTCTATAACTTTTGACTGTTAACTATTGCGTATCCTGCCTTCTTTTGGTTGTCTGTGTTTGTTGAACTGCCATCTATGAACCATGTGTCAAAGGCCAAAGAGAGAGGGGGAGTCATCTGTAAAAATTCAATACAGTCATGGTGAGGATGGTCCTCTGAGGTGGAAAGTAAGGTGGCTATATTAAGAGGACCACTAGTTGCAATAGAGATGCAGGGGTCTTGAGAGAGAGCTAAGTGTACCTATTGAAGGTGAGAAGGGGTCATTAGGGCAGGGAGCACCTTATGTGAGATAAGGTCACATAGGTGGTGAGGTGAGTGTACTGTAATAGATTGCCCTAATGTAAACTTTTTAGCTTCCTGTGTCAGGAGGGCTGCAGCTGCAAGAGCTCAGAGACAAGGAGCCCATCCTTTTACTGTGTGATCTAACTGTTTTGACAAGTAAGCTACTGCTTGAAAAGAAGGTCCCTTTTTGTGTCCTAGTACACCTATAGCGTTGTGGCCCTGACAAGTAGTGTATAGGATGAAAGGTTGGGTGGGATCAAAAAGGGTAAGAGCTGGAGCTTTTAGGACAGCCTTTTTCAATTTTTGAAAAGAGGCATAGGGGGCTGGGGATTTAGCTCAGCAGCATAAGTACCTGCCTTGCAAGCAGGCGGTCGTGAGTTCGATCCCCCGTACGGATAAAAAGAAAAAAAAAGAAGAGAGGCATGTATGGGCCTAGTAGGGTCCAGGGGTTCTGATAAGGGACCCTTAGCGGCCTTGTAGAGGAGTTGAGCTAGGGCTGCAAAGTTAGGAATCCAGAGACGAAAGAAATTAGCTAAACCTAGGAAAGCTATAAGCTATAAGCTGCTGTTTAGTTGTGGGCACCTGGAGATCACGAAGAATTGCCTTACGATCTGAGGTGATGGAGCGAGTAGTGAGGGTGAGAGCAAGACCTAGGTATTTGACTTTTGGGGAGGCTATCTGGGCTTTAGCAGGAGAGACCCTGTATCCACGACTAGCAAGGAAATTAAGAAGACTGGCTGAGTGGCGTATGGCTAACATATGGAATGGAGAATATAATAGAAGGTCATCTATGTATTGAAGAAGAACACTAGGTTTGAGATCAAGTTCTGTGAGGTCAGTAGCGAGAGCTTGACTAAAGAAGTGGGGACTATCTCTGAACCCCTGGGGGAGTACTGTCCAAGTAAGTTGTTGAGACCTGAGTGTGTCTGGGTCAGTCCATGTAAACACAAAGAGGTTTTGGCAATCAGGGCGTAGAGGGATAGTGAAGAAGGCATCTTTAAGATCTATAACTGTAAAGTGAGTGGTGGAGGGAGGGATATGAGAGAGCATGGTATAAGGATTTGGCACCACTGGGTGAGTCGGGGTAATAGCACTGTTAATTACCCTAAGGTCCTGTACCAGGCGATAGGACCCATCAGGCTTGAGTACCGGGAGAATGGGAGTACTGTGGGATGAATGGGTAGGTTTAAGAAAACCGTTGTCCTGGGGCTGGGGATTTAGCTCAGCGGCATAAGCACCTGCCTTTCAAGCAGGCAGTCATGAGTTTGATTCCCAGTACCGATAAAAAGGAAAAAGACAAAAAGAAAAAAAAAAAAAGAAAAGAAAACTGTTGTCTGAAAGTCACTTAATTATGCGTTTAAGTCCTCTTAAATGTTGGGGAGCTATGGGGTATTGGGGAATGCAGGGAAAAATTGAGAGATCCCCGAGATGGATTAAAACAGGCATGGCATGTGTAGCCAGAGTGGGATTGGATGTGTCCCAAACCACGGGATCAACCAGTGGAGGAGGAAGCGGGGGGAATGGCTTTGCAATGCATTGTAAGGCTGTTTGGAGGATTAGGGCTGTGGGGAGACAGAAAGTGAAGGACAAATTTAGCTTTTGAAGAAGGTCACTACCTAAAAGGGGTTTGGGACATGTTGGGATTACTAGGAAGCTATGGGTAAAGAAAAGAGTCTGTAATCTACATGGGACAGGCCCATTTGCAAAGGTTGATTTGGCTGGCTGTCAACGTCCACAACAGAAATCAAGGACTTACTACAAGGTACTGAAAATTCAGAAAGTACACTATAAGTCGCCCCCATATCCACAAGCAAAGATATTATCTTACCTGAGACCTCCAGTGAGACTCGGGGCTCCGACAAGGTTACCGGAGTGGGGGCTGTGAGCCTTGAGCCCCGTCAATCTCCCACAGCAAGTCCGAGCAGGTCAGTCAGCATCGAATCTGGCATTGAAGTCTCCTGTGAGGGTGAGGGGATTAGAGGATGGCTTACCCGCTCGCTGGAAGCTAGGCCAGTCACTCTTCCAATGCCCTTTAAGGTTGCAATATGGGCAGGGCCCTAGAGGAATGCCAGGAAAATCTTTTGCCCAGTGTCCTTGTTTGCTGCGTTTGAAGCATGGTCCGGGCGGGACTCGGGCAGCCACACTTTGTCATGAATTTCTTGTCTTGGGAGCTCCAAGTGCCACTGCTAAAAGGTCAGACTGATATTTAGCAAACTTTAATTTTTGAGCTTGCTTCTCCTCTTTTTGAATCTTATCTCTATTGTTGAAGATATGGAAGGCTAATTTAAGTAGATCCCCTTGCGGAGTTTGAGGGCCATGTTCAACCTTTTGTAATTTTGCACGAATATCAGGAGCAGACTGCGAAATAAAATAAGAGTTAACAACAATCATCCCTTCATGAGAGTCTGGGTTCACATTAGTATACTTAATACTTCAGGTATACTTCAGGTTTCCTGAAGCCGATTTAGGAACACAGCCAGGTTAACATTAGCCTCCTGGACCTGTTCTAAAAGCTTGTCCATTCTGATAGTTCCAGTTAGGATCTTGGTCTGGTACAACTACAGGCCCAGGGTCGTTATCAGTGGTGTTTGCCTTATGCCTACGGTCAGCTTCTTCTCGAGCTGCTTGCCACAGCTGATTTCATTTTTGTGAGCTGAAGGTGGTATTTAAAATCACATAAACATCCTTAAAATGTCAATCATAACAATTAGTAATAAATTCAAATTGCCTGATATAATTTTGTGGGTCAACAGAGAAGCTACCTAATTTATGGGTAATCTGGGATAGATCAGAAAGAGAGAAAGGCACATGTATATTGACCAGCCCCTCGGGGCCAATTTGTTTTTCTCGAAGTGGTAGCAGAGCCTGAGGAGAAGAATGTGGAGCAGAGGGCCACTGGGCAGCTATCCGACCGGTAGACGCGTGCGAACAATTATCTGCAGAGTGGCTACAGAGTGGCTGCTGCTCACCCTGGGATGAGTAAACACAGGCAGATGGCATCTCACCGTGTGCCTTGCGAGAGAATTGCTGTTGGCAACCGTCATGTGGACTGCAACAGGGTGGCTATTGCTGTTCACAAGAGGAGCCACAAGGGGGCACCCACTGACTGTGAGACCTGAAAGAACACGGCGGCGCCCATTGACCGTGAGACCCGTCTGAACATGGCAGCGCCCTATCACGTGGTGGAGGGTCGCAGCATGGCAATTGTTCCCAGTGCAAGCTGGAACAATCATGCTGCTTATCAGAAGGGCACAACGAACGAGATCGAGTGTGGTGGGCAGGCAGTGAAAATGCTGCAAAGGGCAGAGTAGAGGTACTGGGAGAGGTATGTATCACAGAAGGTGGAGAGGGAGACGATCACACAGTGAGAGATAACTTTGGCGCAGAGGGACCAGAGTTGCCGAGAGGATCAGGGACAGGGGGAGGGGAGGGCAGTCCAGCAGGAGGTAACAGCGAGGAACCAGTTTGGGGGTAGGCAGGCGGCGGCCAGGAAAAGATCAGAGGAACATCGTCGAGCATATCCTGGGTGCATGACGAAACAGGTTGGATCGCGGCAGAGCTGGCTAAGAGAATTTGCATGGGGTTACAGGACTTAATGAGAGAAGGGCGTGTTCTCAGAACAAGGAACGCCTCTATGTACGGAAGTTCTATGACCCTGTCACTGGCCTGGCAAAAATCATATAGCGTTTTGAGAATGAAGGGATCAAATGTTCCTTCTTTGGGCCAACAATTGCCGATAAGTGGATAGGTTGGCCAGACCTCCTGGCAGTAAAAAGTTAATAGTTTAGTCTTTATGGTACTTTTAATCTTAACAGTACATAAATTGGAAATTAAACATTGTAGAGGCGTTTTTGGGGAGTTAGAAAATATTTCCCATGATTGATTCAGGCAAGAAATAAGCCATGGTCCAGAGAACAAGCCGTCACTGGTTCTGCGGCACCACATGGCAGCTAAGGTTCCAAAAACTCGTATATTCTAGTTGCCACTGAGAGATTTACGAGTGGAGTCCACGTGGGGCAGTAACAGTTTTGCCTGTGAAAGCGTGAGGCTTTAAGGAAAGTGAGGCATTTTTCAGTGTGGGTGGTCCAAAAATCTCTGCTTTGAGCTATCAGAACTCAAAGAACGTGAGAGATTTTAGAATGTGGACACAGGTTTGCGCAGAAAAACCCTGCCCAGGGCTGTCCTAAAGACGTGAAAGTGCCACAGACCCACACAAATGGGGAGAATAGTCAACTGGGGTGGAGCCCAGCTCCAAGAGTTCCTCAGAGAGTGCTCACCTGAAATCAATCTGGCCGGTGGTGAGTGCAGGCAGCTGGTGTGACAAGTCAAACGGGTCTCAGGATAGGAAAAAGCACGGAATTAATCCAGGATGTTATCCGGTTCGTGAATCCGCTGGGGGACTCAACTGGGAACTCAAAATGGGTGTGTCCCAGGAGTCAGTCGCCTGCCGGTCGAGTCACAGCACCAAATGATAGGATTACTTCCAAAAGATACAAAGTATAAAACAAAAGAGGCCTTTATTCTGAGAACACAGAGAGAGATAACCAACATCCCCCGGCCGCTGGAGTCCAGTGCTCTCTCTGGCGGACATGTGACGTGGTTGGTATATAAGTAGCCTAAGCTTAGGGTAGTGCCCTACGGCCATTAGAGATGCACAGATATTTCATTGGCACACGTTTGGCGCCAGGGGCAGATTCCTAAGGGTGGGGAGAGATACAGTCACAGGTGAATCTCTAGGGGTGGGGGAGATAGGAGCTCCCTGGTTCTGGCTGAGGCTTTTTCAGCTACAGTGTACGGCCTGGGTCAAAACCCTTTCACTCATACTGAAAGTCACTTCCTTTATGAGTACAACTCATCTGGACACAAAATAAAGCACAGCTGTTTAATTCAAAGCTAAAAACAATCTCAATGCACAAGAACAGTTCTATATTCATTTATTCAATTCCTCCAAACTGTAAAGCAAAACAATGTCTTCTATTGATCAGAGAGAGTGGGGTCAGAAGACTCAGGATTGCAGAACAAGTGGCTTTAGGAAAGACAAAACAGATTTGGCTATTTTTTTTTTACTAATGAATTAGCATAAATATGTAACACATTATACATTATCAAATCTAAATTCTAACATGTTTTTAACATCACGCAATTCAACTTTATAATGAGGTGATTTACTGATACAAGAAATTACTCCAAATCTTAGTTATGAAAATGTAAGAGAAATACTTGGAACAGTTATAAAAGATAACACTAAAAAATTCCATCCCTTTTGTCTGAACGCTTTTCACATGGACATTTCTGAAATCAGGATGAATCTCATGATGGACAATACAGACAATCTAGGATCTTTTTCTTTTAAAATTCTATTAATGAAATAGAACATTTTATTTTATTACTAACAGCATCTCCGAATGCTAAGGGACATGAGGGAAGAAAATTAGGCCTTAATCATTTGGGAAGAAAATTAGGCCTTAATCCTAACATACAATTTTTCAGAATTCTTTGATGACTTTTGTTATCTGGAGCACCATTTAGACGTACCAGGAAACTGGCAGTCAAACAGACAGCCTCTGAGCCCAACTAAATAAAAGACCCAAGTCTTGGCGTCAAATGCCCGGTGCTCTTCCCCAACCCACTCTGTGAACAGCACTACAGTCATTTCCAAAAGGCACATCAGAAAACTCTGGCACGCCTCTGACCAAGGCTGTCTGAAGGACTGCCCCAAATGATTGCCATGGGTAATTACACACTAAAAATTAACTCGTCTTTCCATCCAAGCATGGCTGAGGCACACTTGCGCATGCTCCTAATCTTATCCTAGACCCTAATTATGACCCTAACCTCACCTGTGCAATTACATGAGCTGCGTGACCCTGGTGAACTCAGAGATTCCTTCCGGTGGAAATGTTTGCCAAGACATTTACCTCATTCAAATTACCAGGGCTTTTAAAAGCCCTGTTGGCCACAACTTATTCTGGAAAAAGAGCCTGACAGAACAACTTACTGAACTGTTTGTCACATCCGTGTGATAAGGGTTTTTCCCTCTTGACACTCCTAGCTAAGGCAGAGCGCAGGAGAGGACACACTAGAAGAACCAGCACTACCAGGGAGCACTGCTGTCACTTGAGAACTGCCAAGGTCAGACAATGTTTAGCATAAACATTCTTCCATACATTCCAGGGCCCACAGTTCTCCAAGTGAAAGCACTCACCACTAGGTAGTGTAGGTCAGGTTCTTTTTTGCGCAGGCTGCTGAGCTCTGAACAGAAGAACCAGGTGGAAACTACACAGCAGTATTTTTCCAGTAAATCAGCTTGCACAAGCAAACCCTTGAGACGAAGTATGCATTCAGAGCTGCAGTGAGATTCTGATTCAAGTGCCACTCAATGGGGAACTGGTATCACTGTTGAAACACAGCCCTTCCGTGAAGTGCACCCTGGTGTTTATTCAAATCCGTTGTCTAATGTCCTAACATTGTTAGCACTGTCACGAAACAAGAAAGCATTTCTGTGGACTAAAAGAACTTATAGCTAAATGCTGCATCTCTGTTTTCAAATCTTAACATCATGTAAACAAAACACTATACAACAGAATGGAAGTAATTTTTCAAAAAAAATTTTCACATACAAACTATTTCAGTTTATGCACTAAATTAAAGATGAGTTTTGAACCAACTGAGGGTAAGTCTCTGTTCATTTGTATGCTATTATAAACTACAAATTTACTGGGGGTTTAGCTCAGCGGTGTAAGTGGCTGCCTGACAAGCACAAGATCATGAGTTTGATCCCTAGGACAAAAAACAGAAAAAAACTACAAATTTACTGGATGAACTGAAAACAGTATCTCTATTTTTTTTTTCCCCCCCAGGGCTTCATTGGAATAAGACGTTATTTTTATGATTTTATTGACAAAGTGACATCAATGTCAGGAAAGGTAAGAACAGCCCCTCTAAACTATAAAGGCTTACGGTACATCAACTCAATTGATCTATCCAATTAGATCTCATGAGTTATAAACTCAGTTTCCTCTAACACCTTAAAATTTACATTTCTGCATACCTTAAAAGATACTCTTTTCAGAATTCCATAGTTATCTCACAGAATTTATGTTTACAGAAGCATAAGCACTATTAGTTTAAGAAATTTCAAACACTAAAGTCTACCTAGGCTTACCTCCATTTCATGGACAATTCATAATAAACAACGAAAAAAGCCCACTGTAAAGTTACCAACCCAGTAACGGCAGACCTCAAAGCAACTTCCTGAGTCTCTGACTCTCACTCGTTTTCTTTCATTTAAAACATATGATAACAAAATGCAGAGGCTACAAAGGCACAGGTTTTAAAAAACAAAATATAATTAAAATGACATAAGATATGTGTTTATTTTACTCCACCATGAGAGAAACTGATGAATCAAAGCATTTTCAACCCCAACTGTGAGAAACTGTATTTCACCCACCAGCTTCCTTCCAACAAGCCTCACTGCCCTATAGCACTGGTGCCTCTACCACTCAGATTCTTGCATCAGGCCATCAGAGGCCATGTGGGAAAAATGAAGCTTCATGCTTCAGAAAAGGCATTTGAAGCTTCAATTTATCAGAATTTAAGTGTAACAGAATTACATTATTTTCCACCCCTAACCAATCACTCATATTAACACATCAGCAGTACAATAACCATAAAACAGGATAGATGGGTAGGGATGAGGAAGTAAATACAGTGAAAACGTCTTCTTACAGTAATTGTAATCTGTACTGTCTATTTTAATGGAAATAATTCTGTCACTCTGATGCCATAAGTTATGCAGCTAGTAAAATGTGCAAATCTTTTAAACGCCACTACATATTGCTTTTAAGGCAATCATGCCTTTAAGCACATATCATTTTGTGCTTGAAATGCTTTAGGAGGCTCAGGAAAGACAAACACAGATTGTGACCATTTATTCTAAGATTAACACAGGATCATGCAAACAGTTTCAGCAGTGCCATTCAATCAGGCTTGGCCTTACAGCTCAGGTCAGTTTCTCTGAATGCTGTTCATGGAACATAAGCTCCCCAGCTGCACCCTGAAAGGAGCAGACCACAAAAGATCCATAACCTCACAGGGGAACAGACACCAGACCTAGGAAGACAGAGATTCAAACCCAAGCTGGGTTCCTTACTGGATATAACCCTACTTAGCATTTCAAAATACCTGTTTTTTTTTCATCAGTGAGAGTAACTACCACCTCAGTTCACAGGACTTCTGTGAAAATTCTGATACACAAATATTCACCAAATGTTATCTATTATGATTAATTATTTTACTACCTGTCTCTAAAGGAAAAGGAAAAATATTCTTTATACCTAAGACATAGGAACAGCAAAGAGGAAGAGAGCATTACCTGGTGATATAGGAATAGCTGTAACTCCAGGAATGTGTTAAGCTAATGTTTTCATTTGGTTTTTCCTGTACAGATGGTGCTGAGCATTTACAGTTCTCAGAAGATTATATGCTTCTAGCTTATCTACAAATGCATGTTTTATTTTCCAGACTCTATAAAAGTTCCAGTGAAAACTCTAAAACACAATGAAGAATTTGTGATTTACATACTGGTCATTTGCTTTAGTTGTACTTTAAATAAAACTTTAACATAATCCAGAGTCTTTATTACTTTCAGTTTAAATATATCAAAACTAATAAACACAAACAAATGCCATCTTTCATAAAGTAGCTCACAGTTTCCTAAGAGCTTCTGTAAGTGGTGCCAAATCAGAGTCTTGTTCCACACCAGAATGAGAAGTTTCCTCCTGCCCAAGACTGTAAGTCACAGCTCCTTCACGCTGGGGCTGGGTCTGCAGCCTCCCCTCCAAGGAAGGTCATCTCTTATCAAGTGCAAGTCCCTCCTGACGCGGGCTAGGGACCAGGAATGGTGCAGTCTAATAATTATTACCTCTTCAAAAAATTCAAAGCATCCTAAAATCACACATGGAAATGTTTCTCAGCAATCTGCAAGGTGGCCTAAGGGGGAAAGGCCTCCTGTCAGTTCAGTTCAGGGTTACTAACAACGAAGTTCTAACAAAAAGTCAATACAAATAAAAAATAAAACAATAAAAACAAAACCTTTGTTTTGCCTTTACCTAGTTCTGTTCTCAAGCTACACGGGTAAACCTAAGCCCTTTCTCAAACACCTGAAGGAAACTACCACGCTGCCCTCTCCAGCCTCCTCCCTTTGGAGGTTCCATCTGTATTCCATCTAAACGAGGAAAGCAGCAGGACCGTTCCCACACAGGGCGACAGGAGTCGGTATCACGGGACTTCCCAATGGCTCTTTGGCCTGGAAGTAATACACGGGTCTACAGGGACAATGCAGTGTTACTTTTCTTTTCTCTTCATTACTTCCAAGGGACAGACGTTGTATACTAACCTTTTGATTTCCTGATTTAGAATGTTAACTACCCATCTCTGAAAAACTTACTTCAAGATTAGCACTCCCTAACAAGGACACTGGCCAGCATAATCTCAGCACACAAAAGGCTGAGCCAGGAGGATTGCTGTGAGTTCGAGATCAGCCTGGGCTACAAAATAAGTTCAAGGTCAGCCTGAATTATATAATGAGACCTTGTCTCAGAAAGACAAAACAACAAACAAACAAACAACAAAACACTGTCACAGGATCATCCTCAGACCCTGCCCGACATCGATTCCATTCTGCATCCATTTTTAATCAATTTGTGGCACAGCAGTTGTAACAGATTAAAATTTTGGACCGGGGATATAGTCAGAGGCGTAAGCACCTGCCTGGCAAGCGCAGGGTCCTGAGATCAATCCCCAAACTCCAGTACAAAAAAAAAATTCCACAGGTGCTAACTCCCTGGACAGATTAAGTTCAGGATTTCTGAAAATGAGAATATGAACTCTTATTCACTGGCCTTGACCTTACTGGCTAAAAGAATAACTGTATTTATGAACCTGATGACTCCAAAGTCAAGAATACATGAAGTTTTTACTTTTTTCAGATTACTAGGACAAAAAGAACAGAAGTTATGTCCAACCAGGAATTTATTTTTATTCGAGTTACAATTTGTCAAACAGTACTGGCCATGCCATGCTTAAATAGAACACATACAAAATATTACTATATCAAATCCTTTTGACCAGAAACATGAAAATTTTTATCACATTTACTCATTTTATTTTAACCCCAAACCTTCTAAATGTAGACATTCTGAACCTTGCACATGAATAAAGTGACTTCCGGTCCTTGCCTGCGCGGTCCCCACACCAGCTCCAGGACTCCCCCTCCCGCTCAGGACCTACACCTTGATGGCTTCTGGGCCCTGGCACCAGCCTAGGGGCCATGGCAGTCGGTGGCCGAGTCCTCGCACCAGTGCGCGTCCCGCTTCTCTGCCACCAGGTAGATGAACTGTGCATGGCTGGCATACAGCTTCAGCTTGTCGCTGATGTCCACCCACTTCACCTTCCCAGCATCGTCCCCAGCTTCCAGGGCAAGGTTGTCCATGATCTCACCTGGCCGTTAGGAAACCGATGAGAAAAGAAGACACTTTCTTTTTTTGCACAATTCTACATACTCAAGAAATACCAAACCAGAAACCAAATACTTATGATTCTACTTATACATACACATAAAATATTAAAATATTTCTAGTTATCATTACTAACAAGTAAAATGAGTGCTGTCACAGGAATGTAGGGGCACATTTCTACAGGACAATTTGGCACTGTTTGTCAGGTGTCTTAGGAAAGAAATGCATACTTGTGGGTAGTGAAATAATAACTTTCAAAATATCTTCCCCTTTACATCATCTATACTCTAAATAACTTTCCTTGTATAGTAACTACCTTTATAAAAAGAAGTAATTTACTGCTGAGCACACAGATTCCCAAATTCCAATGTCTAAATGGTAGTTCCATGCATACCCTCACTGCGCTTGCATCTACCCATCAAAGAAGAAACAGAATGGCAACGCCACCCTCCAGGGCTGGGGTGTCGCTCAGTAGGTTAGCACTTGCCCAGCATGTGCAAGGCCTCAGTTCCATCCCCAGCACTGCAGAACAAAATAAACCCAAATTTGGAGCTAAATGGAAATACCAGATTATCTAAGTAACAATTTCCTCTGAAGTCCTTTTTTTAAAATCAGAATTAATGTCTAAATATTCTTTTACTTGTCCCTTGGGTCACTTAGTAAATTCCACAAAATGAAAGAGAGGAAGTCTGACATGTAGAGTTCAGGAGTCAGCACTTCTATCTACCCACACAACAAGAAAAGAGTTGAACTAAAAATCAGTAATTCTGCTTTGCTCCATTAGAAAACAGAGGCTCAGGGCCCCTCTCGTTTCTAGCAAGGAGAAAGGAAAAGTCACCACTGTGCCCACAGCATACTGCCCTCATGAAAAACTAGTTTAACAAGGCCCAGCCAACCTGGGGGAGGGAAAACACCCAACTGCAGCCCCTACTAGCCTTCCCCTCTGCCCTAAGGATGAGAGGTAGAGAGAGAAGTTGAGAAGCAGGTATGAAGATCACACCCGGACACAGGCTCCCTAAGAGACTGAGACCCAGCATCGGGGTCTCTTATATTTCCCTCACTCCAAACTTACTACCATCACAGGGGATACAACTGAAAACGCCTGTGAGCCTTACTAAGCAACCGCTGAGGAGCCAGGTGTGGAGGTGCATGCTTGTAATTACAGCACTCCAGGAGGCTATGGCAGGATGGTCTCAAATTCTCAAGCCCAGCCTGGGAACTTGGTGAAACCCTGTGTCAAAATTTAGAATTTTTAAAACTTTCACTCAGTGTAAAAGCCCTGGATTCAATCCCCAGTACCACTCAAAAAAAAGGAAAAGTCTCTAGAGAAATCCAAACATAACAGGAGACATAAAAACAAGGACACTAGAGGATATTTAATGTCTTAGAGCACAGTAAACAACGAACACCTCTAACTTAGCCAGACAAGCATGGACCCTTGCACTAAAGGTTCGTTGGCCTTAATTCTCGTTACCAGATAAACTACATTTAGCTTTCAATATAAACTACAAACGTGTAAAAAGCCATGAACAGTCTCATGAGACCAGCCAAGTTTAATTGTCAAGCTTAGATAAGCCAAAAGCTTTGAAGCCATATTCAGTCAACATTGGGAGAAGCGGTCACTATTCTAAACCCTTGAAATAAAAAAATGTGTCAGCTTTAAGTTGTTCAGATGTGATTCTAAGTTACATCTGTGATTCCTAAGTTCTCAATACAGAATCTAGGAAGGAGAAACTTTTAACACAGTGGAAATAGTGGTTCGCAGTTTCCCCCAAGTCCAACAAACCAAAGCTCTGTGTAACAGGAGTAATCTAGGTTTAGTCCTGAGTCCAAGAGCAAATGACCTGCACAAAGTTCCAGAGCTCCTAAAGAAGCCAGGTAAAGCACACGCAGGCCTCTGGCGAGGCCCATTTCATCACAATGCAGGTAAGTACCAAACAAGCATCTTTCCACGTAGCAACACAACCTGCTTCAACAGAAACCCTCAAAGTGGGTGCACAAGAAGGCAATTTGCCTGTCCTCTTGGTGAGCACCCTGGCGTGGGCCAGGAGAAAAACCAGCAGCTACAAGAGACCCAGCCACAGTGGGACCTAGGTGGCTGCACAAGAAGGCAATTTGCCCGCCCTCTTGGTAAGTGACCCTGGCGCTGCCGGGAGGAGAACCAGTCAGCTGTTCCCGGGAGCCTACCAGTGCGAGGGCTAAGATTCAAACATCTTCCCCTACCAACCACCATTAGCAACTAGGGACAGAGGCTTGCGCATCTCTTGCGGGGATGACCAGATAAAATATAGCAAATATGGGGATTGCCTTCTATCTTCTGTTTGAAGGCAAAGGTTATTTTCACTGTTACATTTTGTTTTGATGGTTTTGCTCTATGTAATATTCTCCTCCAATCGGTTTTATAATGGTCTGTTATTGGTTTGATTTTGCTATATCTAATTGCCTAGACAACTATTATGAAGATAATGAGATATACCACAGTACCTATTACTACCATCCCATTATCCTGGTGTGACGTTCTGTACCAATGTCACTGCACTGTCTCGATTGGCTTTGTTCTGTCTTGTTCTGTTGTATTTTACCACATTCCAAATAAAGTTTTTTAAAAAACCCTCAATGACAGCAGATTTCCTTCCCTTAGTAAGATCTGACTTCCTTCAATAAATTTTAAGACCCATAAAGCAGAAAAAGGAATTAATTTTAAATTTTTTGATGACTTGCATCTTTTTTATACTCTTCTGCACTTTGTGTTTATTACAAAAATATTCCAAAGAGAATGGTACATATAAATCGCATTTCTTTTATCATTCCACTCTTTTCCACCCAAATGCTCAGCTGCTTTATATAAATGGAATCACGCTACACAAATAGCATGGGAACTTTAAAGTATATCACTCAAGTCCACAAATTCAAGCTTAATTTCATAAGCTAGAATCAGGTTAAACAAATTTGAGCCCTGGTAGGAATATGTTTGAGGCTTCGCTCCATGGATTCCCTCCGTGCCAGCAAATCTGCCTTCACATATACACTGTATAGCCCTGAAGTCAACAATGAGTTGGCTTCAAATGCTAACAGTCAGATGTCATCACGCCCTAGTGGGCTGCTGGGCTTACACTGATCTGCCAATTCCCTCCACATAACGGACAAAAATTACCTGTCTCATCGTGGTAATTCACAGCTTCTGTCTCCATCCATGCATTGTCAGTGTTGCGAGGGTCATCGACATATCCCTTATATATCTGTTGTTAAAGGGGGTAGACAGTTAGCCAGATGGGAAGGTACACACCAGTAATCCCAGTCATCCGTGGAGTTTAGGCAGGAGGATCTCAAATTAGAGCCCAGCCTGAGAAACTTCGTAACTCAGTATGCCCTGTCTTAAAATTAAAAGGTGCCGGGGAATACAGCCCATTCAAAAGCCCTGGATCCAATCCCCAATAACAGAAAAAAAAAAAAAAAAAAAAAAAAAAAAAACGCTAGGATGAAAAAAGAATGGGTAGAACAGAAGCACATTACCTTCACTGGACTCAGAAATAAAACTATTTGACTAAGTAAATCTTTTACCCTATTTTGCTCAATTCAGTTATTCAGAATATCAAAGCGGTAAAGACAATGTAAAATTTGACATTTTAACACTGATGTTGTACACTGTTTTACTTAACACCCTAGAGGAATAACTGTCTCTGATATCAATTCAAGAAGACATTTTTGTTGCTAATGTACAGTTTTTATAATGGTAGTCAGCAAAGAAAGGGATCCTTATTATTCAAACTTAAAAAAAAAGAAATCTGCTACACAATACTTAACAGAAGTATATGCATAAAAATAGTTACAAAGTAAATTTTATTGTTTGTAACCAAAAATAAAGAAATATAAATATAGAATTGATCGTGTACCTTTAAAAGTCACTGGATTTAAACTCATCAAAGAATAATATCCTTTTTCTGAGGCATTTAAAAACACATAAAACCCTCAGCACCTCAGACTCTAATCTCAAAACATGCCAGGGGCTGCGAGTTGGCTCAGGAGTGGCGCTGTCCTGCCCTCACCCCCAGCACTATAAGCAAATGAAGAACAGTCAGACTTGGGCCACAGGATTTTTAAAAAGGTCCCATAATTTAAGCCCTTCTTACAGTGATTCTTGTGACTAGAATTTCATAAAAAGAAGGACAGATACTTCCAGTTAAACATGGGACCTATAATTAAAATTAAGGATTAAGATTTGGATCCTACAATCCACACTACTGTGAGGCTGATGCAGAGGATTATAAATTCAAGCACAGCCTGGACAACTCAACTCTGTAAGACCCTGTCTCAAGGTAAAAGTAAATAAATAAATTAAAGGCCTAGAGCTATAACTGAGTCCAAACGTTCTGTGTTCAATCACCAGTGCCACCAAAAAATTTTAAACATTAAAACACTGGACCTAGTCATCTTACACAAATATGATTCAAACTATGTAGGCAGTATCAATAAAAAATCAACAAATCCCAATTCTTCAAAGAAAATAAAGTATTGTAATGAAAGTCAACAAAATAAAAATCTATTCTTCCCAATTAATGCACACATACTTTATAAGGTACTTTTTTAATTATAGAGGATATACAGGCAAAATGGTCATATTTCAATGGTTATCCAATAGAAAAATTCAGTATCACATAATTTAAAATGTAAATGTCCTTTCAGAGAAAGTAGGATACATTAATTTAAAAAGGAAAAAAGGAAGGGCTGAGGATTTGCCTCAGTGGCATAAGTGTCTGCCTGTCAAGCGCAAGGTTGTGAGTTCAATTGCCAGTATCAAAAAAAAAAAAAAAGAAAGAAATTTTTTAAAAAAAGTTTTCTGTTCGATGGATACACAACATAAAAAATGGTCTATTATATTAGCTTGTGCCCAAAGAATAACAAAGCGGAAAAAAGAATAAGTAAAGAAGTTAACCAAAAGTCGTCTTATGAATCTGTGTTTCACATACACAGGGAGTCCACTTTATTTAGAGAAGGCTCTACTGATTCTGAGTGAACCTGATTTTTCACTAGAACAGACCCTACCAGAACCCCCACTCTCACCACTAGATGCTCTTGGCTGAAGAGTTTGTGTAACTGTTCCTCCAGTTCTCTCTTTTCTGCACTGGACTTCTGTAAGGAGTTGAGAGCTTCCTCACCAAATTCTCTTTTCAGGGTGGCACTAATCTTTTCTCCTGGATCCACCATCCCCTAAGGATCACATTTAAAAGTAAAAGAAAAGCAGTGAGCCTTGATTCGTGCAACGACTCTCCATGGTCTTGCAGGTAACTGCCCTTTATGACATCCCCCCAGCCTCATGCACGCATGGGTGGGGCTTTTCAGAGGCCACTGGATTGGGGGGGTGGTACTGGATGAATCCAATGATTGCTTTAGCACAGACTGGGTGTGGATAATGGGAAGCCCCACACTGAGTGTGGGTGGCACTACCCAAAAGGCCGGTGGCCTAAATGTTTAGGATAAAGAGAAAGTGAGGCTTGCTGCCCTTTCACTGCATGCTATCTGCCTTAGACTACTTATCTATGATGCCGCTCTGCCATGCTACCCCGCCTTGGAGCCAGCTGACTATGGACAGAAACCTCTACAAACTGTAAGCGAAAATAAGCCTCTCCTTTAAATTGTGGGTACTGGGTATTTTGTCCTCCAACAATGAAGTAACTAAAACACCATTCTTCAATATACCAGTGACTCTTGTTCCCCAGACAACAGTGAGTCTCACTCCCCCTAAACCATGTGTCTCTAGTAGAAGCTGAGTGTTAGACCACAGTGACTGGTCCAAAGTTAGCCTCTGACAAACCACGCTAATCCAGCTTTTCTCCTGGTACCTTCCAAAGGGAGCAGACCTGGAAGCAAGGAACACAGCAAGACCATTGCTCTCCACTGCTTGGGCCACCCCAGCATTTCCAGGACCCATCACTCACACCACCCCAGGAGGCCTTGGCACTTGCTAGTAACTTTGTGCACTCCCCAGCTTCAGCCTTTCACCCCGACGGCGCCTTGCTGAGTCATCTTCTAACAGTGGTGACTGCCTAACACTGCGAATTCTCAGACCTTTCCTATTTCTCTCTTTCCAGCATTTTTAACTCATTATATTCTTGTCCCACTGGAATGTGGGTACCACAGATAAGAATGTTTAGATTGCTCTGCTGGGCCAGGGATTTAGCTCAGCAATTTAAGCACTTGCTCTGTAAGCCGAGGTTCAGAGTTTGATCCCTGGTACGAATATAAATAAGTAAATAAATGCTCTGTTACATACTTAATGTTTTTAAACAAAGGGAAGATATTCAAATCACAGTGAGTAAATAACTCTCAAAACTGTGTCTATGACAAGAGTTGCCTTAGTGATCAGAATTTCAAATGACAATGAAGAGATAAAATCCTACGATGGAGGACTGGGAACTTAGCTCAGTGGTACAGCACCTGCCTGGCAAGCCTGAGGTCCTCAGTTTGATTCCCAGTACCAAAAAAACAAATCCTGTGATGGAATCATTACTGTTACTATATTCACCCTGAGGGAGTTTGATGATTTGGCACACAGCAGGGATCTTTAATTCCATTCCATTTATATCCTATAAAGAAAAATTATTACTGCAGACAGTGGTACATTTATAGAATCATCCCCACACAGACTATTTCCATTTCACAGTAAAGCAAAAAAAATAAAACCTTTTACCACACTTATACATATTTTAAAAGGTCACTGTCTCAGTGGGATAAATTCAAACTACAAGCCAATGAAAGTACACTCCTCCAATGAGACTTGGGAAATTTTTTAAACTACAATAATCAATAAATGATAAAAAGCATTTTTATTATGCCTAAAGTTGTCCAAATTCAAGCATAACCACTAAAATTATTAGCTTGAGCTCAGAGGTGGGTGGAGTCAGGCCCAGACATTAGTGAGAGCCTTTGGCTTCTGTGCTACCGCTGCCTTTAAACTCCCCATCCCCCAGCTGCAGCTGGAAAGACTCAAATGCAAAACAGGTCTAACTCCAAAACCCATGTTCTCTTCCTAAAAGCAGAATTACACTCAGATGTTAACGCCTTTCTACTATTGTTGGGGACCACAAACTCACAATGGCTAATTTTGCATATTTCCCTAAGGGATGAATGGAGGCTAGGGATTATTGGTATCATTTTGGAGACTTCTCACTATCTCTTTAGGGATGGACCATCCTTTCCTGCCCACTAAGATTAAGACACTGAATCAAACTGAGGACCTCAGGCTTGCCAGGCAGGTGCTGTACCACTGAGCTAAGTTCCCAGTCCTCCATCGTAGGATTTTATCTCTTTTTTTTTTTTTTTTTTTTTTTTTTTTTTTTTTTAATTTTTATTTAAGGAGAAAAGAAAAGAAAAAAAAACAGTGAAGGGTACAAGTTATACAGATTTACAGAAGAAAAAAAATGCGCAGTAGGAAATCACTAGTTAATAGATTACATATTGCCATCTTAGAAATAATTGTTCAAGTCACAGAATTAAAGTTTGTAGAGTAGACATTCCAGCAATGATACTGCAAACAGTTCTGTTCAATGATCCATTAGAACTCTGTGATATCATTTTCTGTCTTATACATTTAAATATACATGCAGTTATATAGTTTAGAGCATTTTCTTTTCCTCTCTTTTGTACAGTGACTATTACACATTTTGGGTTTCATTGCTCCCACTGTTCTTATTGCTTTTTTGGAAGAGAGTAAAACCAAATGTGACATGACAGAACAGAATCGGTCAAGTCAAAAGGGTGGATATAATAGATAATATAAAAACATAATACAAGGTGATCAACAATGGTTACCCTAATGCCTCCCGCTATTTCTAATAGAATTGCCTATATCGTTAGTTGTAATACTATTGAACAAAACCGTAAAGGATAAAACCGACAAAACCAAAACATTGGAGATATTGTAGGTCTTCAAAAGTAGATAGAAGTCAACGAGAATGGGCGTTATAATGAATCTCATTATCTTCTCAGCTGATGCCTAAACTTTCGAACCTGATACTATTCAGCAAAACAGAATAGAGGAACCTCAGTCAAAAACAAGATGGTGAGAGTAATACAGGGCTTCAAATCGAGAAAATAGAAAGTCAAAGTGGGTTACTATATTATATCCTGCTATATTTTTCCCTTTAATTAAATGGATAACAATAAAAAAGTATATAATGGAGTGGAGATTGAGAAAAAGAAAAAGAGGGCATAACAGCGAAACAGGGCAGATCAAAACATAACCTTTTAAGCAGAATAGTGTTTCACCACCAGATATTTCCGACTTAAAAATAGTTACCATATTGACTCCCTCCCTGAAGTCCTTGAGTACAACTTCATATACTGTAGCATTAAGTATATCAAAACAATGTAAAACCATTTAAGAGAATGACAGCATTATAGAGTATTTGGAATTGACTAACAGAAAATGAACAATGGTCTCTGTATAATCTCCTTGTCTTTAAAAGGTTTTTGCTTATACTAACGTACATAACAAAATCCAATAAGATACAACCTGGTTAGACCATTGGAGACAGAAGAACAAAAGCTAGATGAGACTTCAAAACAAGATGGTACTGAATCAGCATTACCTATTAAGATGTCATTTTCTCAAAAATAGCTGTTCCTATCATCCAATCTTCTCTGTCTCATTTCTGTTGAGCTCTTTTTCTGTCAGTAGCTGTCAGTTTGTCTTCTTCATTTTGTTCTCTGCTCCATTCGTTGTGGCCTCCCTGCCACTATTTCTGGGTTCTTTGTATTTTTCTTTTTTTAGAATATCCTGCAATACTTTCTGTAGAGTTGAATTGGTGGTTGCAAATTCCCCCAGTTCCTCTTTATCCTGGAAGCACCTCGTTTTTCCATCAATTTCCAGGGACAGTTGTGCAGGATATCTCAATCTTGGCTGGAGATTATTATCTTTCAAAGCTTGAATTATTTCCCCCCATGCTCTTCGTGATTTGATGGTTTGTGAAGAGAAATCTGCTGTAATTCTGATGGGTGTTCCTTTGTAAGTGATCTGTTTCTTGTCTCTTACAGCTTTTAATATTCTGTTCTTGTATTGAATTTCTGGGATTTTTATTATTATATGCCTGGGTGTTTCTCTGTTAGGGTTGTAGGTAGCTGGGGTCCTGTATGCCTCATACAGCTGAGTATCTTTACCTTTTGCTAAATTAGGAAAATTCTCCTGGATTATTTCTGTGAGTAGCTTTTGTAATTCATTTGTTTGTGTCCCTACTTCTTCTTCTATGTTCTTAATCCTTAAGTGGTGGCTCCTCTTATCATCTTCTTGTCTTTGTATTATTGCTGTTTGTTTCTTTGTTATTTTTAAGAAGTTTTTCATTTCATTCTCCCATATTTCAAGTCTGCCCTCCAGTTCAGATAGTCTGTCCTTAGTTTCTTTCAAGCTGTTATGCCAGTCTTGTATAGACTTATTAATTTCTTGATAGTCCCTTTGAACCTGCTTCACATACTCAATGCTTTCTCTGTTTTCTCCATCAAGCAATTCTCCCCTCTTTTTCTGTTCTTCCATTCCACCATCTGTTTTTTCCTGGGTGGTGTTTAGCATTTCTCTAACTATTCTGCATACTTCTAGCTTCAGATCATTGATAACTTCATTCCTGAATTGGTCTATGAGGCTCTCAATATGGTGCTTAATGTATACTGGTGCGGCGTCCATTATTGCCTGTTTCTCAGGATTGGGGGCCGAGGAGCTTTTTTTGTTGCTTCCCTTCCCCATATTTTTTGTTCCTTATAAAATGCAATCTTACAAAGGAGGCCCGGCTTCCCTGCCTGTCAGCCACAGCCTGATCAAATTGCGCTGGCTAGTTGTTCCCGCCCACCGCTGCGCACCAGGGAGTCGGAGGAGGCAGCCTACGCGGAAGTCAGTCGCTCCTCCGGGCCATCGTCCGGCTCTGGGATCTGGGTTAGGCTAGTCTAGCCTAGAGAGTCCGCCAGCAGCGTCACTCAGGCCAGGCACTTTTCTCCAATCCCGTCCGAGAGGGGAATGGCGCCCAGAGAGATCTCCGCTAGAGTCAAACTGTGGTGGGGGGTCAGATTCTCACTCACCTCGCCACCAGTCAGTTTTCGTGTACACCTCTGTCCGTCCTTTTTTTTTTCGACTCCGTTCTCCCGTTCCCAGAGCTCGGCGCTCCCAGAGCTCGGCGCGTCTCTCCTTGCTGAGCCGCTGTGGAGATAGCCGGCCGCCGCACGGCGGGAAATCCAAACCAGTTTCCGATGGCGCGGAGTCGAGCCTCCACACCGAGATTTTTCTGTTCCTATTTTAGCGCCAGGACTGTATTCCAAGTTGGATTCTCTCAGCCCAGTTCGTTCCTGAGTCAGCAGAGCATATCTCTACTGATTCGTGTCTCCCTAGTCCGCATTATTTCTGGCCTCTGAGCCGAACCTTTCAGAGAGCCTCTGGTAGTTGCTGTTGTCTGTCCGCCATGTTCTCTCCACGCTCCGATTTTATCTCTTCATTGTCATTTGAAATCACCTCTGCCCTCCTGAGTCATCCAATAATCCCTCCTCAACTCCCCCTCCTCCATCAGTGAGTGCTGGGGTTTTGGCTGCCTCCAGGGGGTTTCTTTCCTTGTGAACAACTGGTCATCCCAGATCCCCTCTACTGCCATTTATCTCTTGCTCTTTCTTTCTCTCTCACCATGTCTTGTGCAACAAGCAAGAAACACCCCGAGACTGTAGGCTCACAGCAGGGGGTCCCTGATATATTATGTGAAACTTTTACCAAGAATGACAGGTCACTGCCATGATGAAAAATAACTGAGGTGGGAAGATCCCCACACAGTACTTTTGTGTAGTAAGCAAGCCACTAAAACAATCTGAAACATCAACTGTAATGCTCACCCCTGGGATCGCCCACTCTCCACAGTCTTTCCTTTTTATTGCAACAAACTGTAAGATGCATTTCCCAGAAACAGGGTGGGTGATTTTATTTCCACTGCTGTCCCTTTTCCACCTGTGAAGAGAAATATAAAATCATAACTGATTTCAACAAAGGCCAATGCTCTACCTCGAGCCTGAGAGAAAATTATAAAGATACATTGCTCTTCATAACACAGTATATATAAATTTACCTCAAATCAGCAAGTTTCATCCCAAAAGAACTTTTTTTTTTATTAAAAATACTATATATTGGGGCTGGGGATTTAGCTCAGCGGCATAAGAACCTGCCTTGCAAGCAGACGGTCGTGAGTTCGATCCCCGGTACCGGTAAAAAGAAAAAAGAAAAAAAAAAGTATATAAAAAAATACTATATATTTAGTACTGTTATAAACCAAGACCACAGCCTACTTACACTGTATTTTTATAATGAAAAGTCAGGACACAAGTAGCTTTTACTAAAGTGCTATCAAAAACGTTTAAAAAGAAAAGAGAATTTAAAGAATGGTTGTTAAAAATAAAGTAAAAAACCTAAGAACTATTTTTTTTAATTACAGACAGTAAAAAAGACCTGCTGATAACCGCACTGAACAGTCCGTCCTGTGTTCTCAGAAAGCACGTTATCACGTGGTGCCATTTCAGCTGGATGCCTAAGTGCTCTTTTCAGTCCTCATGTCCATTTCACACACAGAATAAACCCTTACGGATTGTCCTTTAATTTTATATTCTGAATCAAATTACATGATTTTGTAAACCATACGTTAACTTCAGAATAGTTTCTCTGACCACCTCCTCTTCCCCAAGTATGCTAATGAATCGCTCTCCTTTTTAATCTCTATCACATCAACTTCCACCTTCAATTTTTAAAATTTTCTAATGGTCTCTTAGAGAAAGATAAAAATTTTGAATTTCTAATACTAAATCAAAAGAAAGTCTACAACCATCAATATGCATGAAACCCCAAAACTATGCTAATCTGGACATGAGTCACCAAGTTTCTTCATATGGTAAACTGACTTATCCAACCCACAGTTTCTCCCCTGCAAGAGCTCAGTCTAACATTACACCAGCCATGTAAGAGAATAACCTAAAGACAGGGTAGCAGCTTGATCAGGATAGTAACCAGAAGTCAAAGAATAATCAGTATCTTTTCTCTCTCTCTCTCTTTTTGAGATAGGGTCTCACTATGCAGTTCAGGCTGGCCTTAAGCTCACTTGGTAGCCCAGGCTGGTCTCAAACTTGCAATGATCCTCCTGCTTAAGCTCTTAAATTCTGGGACTACAGCTGTGGGCCCCTACATCTGGTTTCAGTATCTATTTTTAACATGCCAGACAGAGGAGTAACATAAAGAGGAAAGAAATGCAATGAAATAATGAGTTCAAGAAACATCATCTACGCGGGGTCTGGCATCACAAGCATCAGCAAGGGAAAAAGAGAGGCTGAGGCTTCGGAAGCAGGCAGTTATTTACGTGACAAGATTCATCCAAGTTATCTGCTTGGAGAGCTGGAAAACATTTTCAAGCAGGGCACATCCTTAACCAATCTGCTTTGCTTTTCTCTTTTCTTTCTTTCTTTTTCTCTCTTTTCTTCTCTTCCCTTCTCCTTCCAGATAAGGTGTGCTTATGCAGTTTACGTTGGCCTTGAACTCCCTGTGTAGTCCAGGCTGGTCTTGAACTCCAATGATCCTCCTGTCTCTACCTCCAAAGTGCTAGGATTATGGGCCACCAGAGCTGGTTTCCAATTTGTATTTCTGAAAGCTCATTCACTTTAACAAAAGCGAGGAGGTTGATTTGGAGGGAAGCAAGATTAAAGGCAAGACCAGCTACAAGGCTGTTACCATGATCCTGGGAAGAGATTGAGGAGGTCAGATGGAAGGCTGGCAGGACAATAATGAGACAGGAAAAGCATCTCATTAGTCTAAGGAACTTCCTGGGAGTCTGAATACTTAACACTTGCCTGGAGATTCTGAACAGGAAAGTCTATGAAACGCTGCACTACACAATGTTGTTTTAATCATGAGATACTTAAAAGAAAAGGGGGTGGAGTCTTTGCTTCCAAAGTGCCAAGGTGATTATCAGGAATATTCCTTAGTGAGACACAGGGCTAAAAAAAAAAAGTATGATGTTCAGAGGCACACATTCCCAACTCAAACCTCTAAGACTCAGGAAGGTCACCTAACCCCAGTAAGTCTCCACTCTTTTTTCTGTTTTTTCGGTGCCTAAACTCACCACCTCATGTTTGCCACGCCAGCACTTACGCCACTGAGCTAAACCCCCAGCCCTATGTCTCCATTTTCAAATCTATAAAATAAGACACATTCATGCCTGCTCTAAGGAGGGGTGATTTTGAGAAACAAATGGAAACACTAAAATACCACAGAGTGCCTGAAATATAGCAGTATTCTTAAAAGTTCACTGCGTCTTACTGACTCTTCTTTTAACATCTTTCCTTCTTGCTCTTCTATTCTTCCTGCCACTTACCTGTTAAGAGCAACTTGGCAATTTTTACATGCATCACTGAGACAACAAAGAACATCAACCTACAAGTACGGCTAGACTGTCACATGTGGGTTCTTCTGCATCCCTGGACTATCTGGAGGCCTTAAGTCCCCTTCCCTGTAGGACTGTGAGCTAACCTAATGAAGCCTACCACTGCAAAATGACTTGACAGACAACCACCATGCACACAGAGCCACTGTGTGGTCCACGGAAGACACAGATAAACCAGCTGCATGCTGCAGTAGCTTCCTAATACTGTGACCAAAGACCTGAGAGAAGCTACTCTTAGCAGGAAGTTTACTTCGTTCATGGTTTCAGAGGCTGCAGTCTATAGTTACTTGTGCCATCATTTTCGGTCACGGCAAGGTAGTATCTCCTAGGGTGACCTTGTGGCAGGAACAGCTATTTACCCTGTGGCTGTCTTCTGATTCATGATTGCCAAAGGCCCTGAATATGAGCTGACTTACAAGCCAGGCTCAGGGAAAGAATGCCTCTCCTCTATTTTGAAACTGTCTAGAGGCTCTAGTTCTAACTTCCTAACTTGGCATTTAATAATTCCTACAATAGAATTGCATAAAAATCAATTTGAAGATTCATTTATCACCCACCATACTTCTAAAAGAATCTTTTGTTTTAAGCCAGCCTGTCTTTTTACTGCTGCTCAATACTGAAATACAGTTGTCCCCTGGTGTCTACAGGAGACTAGGACCAACCCCCATCCCAAAACCTGCGGATGCCCAGGATTCTTACTAAACGTGGTACAGTATTTGTACATTTCCTATTTGAGTATTTTACATCATCTCAAGTAGTTACAAGGCCTAATCTCATATAATCTCATATTTGCTACGTAAATAGTTAATACTGTGTTGCTTAGGGGATAATGACAAGAAAAGTCTGCACATACTCAGTAGATACAATTTTTTGCTAATGTTTTTATCCAAGGTAGGCTAAATCTGTGAGTAACCTGAGAATTGCAGGACTAAATATAGTACTCAGTTCATGAACTTAGTGTGTTCTAGAGAAAATGAATGCATGCATCTTTATTATCCAATGAGAAGTTCACAAATGGGAGCAAAATCCTGCCGAAGGCTTCTGTTCACAAACTGACTTGTTTGCAGACAGAAACATTTGTGAACTGAGGTATTACTGTACAGATATTTCTGCAAACCTTTCTCTTAGAGCTCCTACTCCCTAAGATTTCACTTAGCTCAAATTTACCTCTTTTTCTGAGAGTGGTGGTGCACATCTGTAATCCTACAACTCAGGAGGCTAAGGCAGGAAGATCACTGAGAGTTTGAGGTCAGTCTGGGCTACATGAGACCCTGCCTCAAAAAAAACAAAACAATAGCAGCACGCGCTCACACACACACACACAAACTACCTCTTTTTATGAAGCCTTTCTTGGATGCTCCAGTTAACCATGGTTGTGTCCACATCCAGTCTTCTGAAGCATCCTGTATTACCTATATTACACTTAATGACATGTCAGTCATCATGACCACATATGACCAAGTTCCCGCTGAAAAATTCCTATCACCTAATGATATTACATTGCCATGCATTTCTCATATGTTTGCAGTGATGCAAGTGTAGACACACCTAACAGGGTGCCGGGCATATAAAACATAACATGTACACTTAGGTACAGAACCTAATACTTAGTAAGGAAGGACCACATTACTGAAATGTGTGGGAATTTACTGTCCTTTGGGCTGTTAGCGTGTACTCCTTGAACTTATTTAAGAACGTTATTCTGAAACAGTCTGCCACTTGTCTCATGCCTCGTGTTCACAGCCACTCCTGATTGCATCAAGAGTACACATCTCACCCCTACCTTAACCCTACCTCTGCCTGTGTAAACACATTCTGTGCCAGCTACACAGGGACAGAGCTGTCTCACCACACACTCCTCAGATGTCTCCACTGTAGGTGACACAGGACTGTACATGATCTTATTTGACTAGTTTTCCTTTTTCAAATTTTCCATCATATAAATTAAGGCACAGCTCTTTAATGACAGGGAACCAAAACCTTGGCTCTTTAAGATACTTTTAAATCTTCTAAAGTGTCTACTTGATGCTAAAAACAAAGAGATCGTCAAAAAATTTGGTGCACTATTTTTAAGATCAATGCTCCACATAAAACTACAGGTTTATGCTTCCATCAGATATCACTATAATTTTACATAGTCTCTTTAAACTACAAACTTTTGTGTCTGTGCATAGGTGTGTGTGTATACATACATGTATATATGTACACATGAACATCTGTAGTGCATATATACACATAGATGAACACAAACATGCATATATACATGTGTAAGTACAAAAACGTGTCCACACATAACTACTGTTTTGCTGGTCCCTTGGGTTTTTACCACTGAAATATTTATTTGCTGCTTACCTGGTTATAATGGGATCCGCAGCATGATTTGGGCCCCATCTCCCCAGAAGCCCCCGGCCAACCAGGCCTGTTCGTCCTGCAGGATTTCTGGTGGGGAAAAAAATACATACATACACAAATACAGAATTAACTGAATGCGTTCACCTTTTTAAACACAAAAACAGATACACGACTAGTAAAGAGAAAAGCAATGTAATCCCACAATTCCAGCAACACTATCACATCTCCAGCTCTGAAATTATTCATCTCATGCTGTTACTTAATTGTTCTTTGCACTTTCTTCAGTTTGATCCCCATTGAGGACATCATTTCCAAAGAGCTTGTACAATGTAAAAATTTGTTTCTGATTTCATCTAACCTACCAAGTTCAAACTAGACCTTCCTGGATTCTCACCACACTCTGCAGCTAACCTTCTAGCTCTACAAAAGTTTATTTCACAGTGTACGCACACTTCCCTTCACTTTCTTGTGATCTTCTTCTTCTACTCTACTCTCATAAAACTCACCCTTCTGAAGTAGCTTATGTCACATTCCAGTCCATTTTTCCTCAGTGGGTTATGCATTTTTATTTTGTTCTGTTTTGTTTTGTTTTTGTACCAGGAATTGAACTCAGGACCTTGCACTTGCCAGGCAGATGCTTGCGCTGCTGAGCTACATCCCAGGCAATAATACATGTTTTGAAGCAAAAAATGAGATAGTATTACTTAATATTTCATAGATTTTTGAGTACACCAAAATCCAATTTTATAAAAATTCCAACTTCCTTTTTTTAGTACTGGGGACTGAACCCAGATCCTGGTACAAGCAACCACTTGGCATTTAGTGGTACCCAGGGCAACCCACTTCTTAACCTAATGCCATAATTCAGTGTTAAATTATGTCAGGTAAACACATCACAATCATACCACAATAAGTTTACACCTGTCAATGTTAAATGTTTAATTACCATTCTGTATCAATAAAATGCCCTAATCTGCAGTCTTCCATGTTTAATGCTATCTTTTTTCTCTTTTCACTATGTGGAATGTGAAAAAACCACTTGCCAAGATGCCCTGTAGCCGTCTCTTTTTATGCATGCTCCCTGTACTATATTAAAACTAAATTTTACTGTAATTTTCTAACACTTTTTACTTTCTCAAATCACCAACCATGGATTATGTAGCAACTATTAAGTGGCTAAATTTTATAAATCCTTGGGAAAACACAGCACTGTGGAGTGACTATGGTATCCTGTGCAGAACCTTAATCTTTGAAAACCGAATTTTACATTGTTTTGTACTGGACTCAGAAATATTTCAGCAAGACTTACTAATTACACAGAAAAACAACTGCCATGCTAACAATAATTCTTCTCAAATTCACAGAAGGGCCAGGGTGGCTAACAACCATATCTTATTCTATGTAAATACACAACCTGAACACAAGTCATCAAAGCCAAGTGGTAAGAGCAAGAATATTAGTTTTTATAGAGAGCCATGAGAGCTGATAAACTGTGTCAGCTGAACTGGCTCAGCACAGTTCTGGGTGTGGAAGACCCACCCTAGCTAGGGAGGACTGTAATCAGAATGCTCCAAAAGGGGACTGTCTTCCTCGGAGGAGCTCCAGTCTTCACCTTCCCCTGGGACATCGTCTCCTGGCTTCCAGGCAGACTCCTGAGCCTCCAGCAGACCTTCTGGTGCAGACCCTTCAGCCTGCTAATACAGACTTGCATAACACAGTACACAGAGCTCCAGGCCTTCATCCAGATCCTCTGTATCCCCAGCGCACAGACAGCCCTTATGCACTCTTCCACAACCAACTCTGCGGGCAGCCATAGTAACCAATCTGCAAGCTCTTACACATTTGTATAGCCTGTATTGTATCAGTTTCCTAGTAAACTCCGACTGATACAGTCATTAAACCTACTGCAACAGCATGCAGAAACACCAAAATGACATCCAGGATTGGGAGGTAGATGTATTTTACATCAATGAGCACTGACTGGGGTCACTCCCAGAACAGCAAGCCCTGCGCTCTGGCAGTCAAGGAGAGTTTACATGGGATAATTAAGCAGGAAGTACAAGGGGCAGAAGCCTGTCATCTGGGGATTGGTTTATGCATCATAGTGACCAGTTGTTTTAAGAAACAGGAGCAACAAGAACAGGAACAGGAACTATTTACTGGGTGTCTTATAGTTACTTTTAACTCATTGCTGAGACAAAATACTTGATGCCCAATATTGGGAAAGGAAAGATTTATTTCTTATAGTTTTCTGGAAGTTTCAGTCCATACTCAGTTGGCTCCAAGGCAAGGTGGCACGGCGGGGCCACAGTTTATGGTGGCTATAAACAGCAAGGTAGAAACCAGCAAGAGAGACACACCTTCTTCCTGCCATTACATTGTATGCTGGCTCCACCCCTTGGTGGGTGTAGCACTGACACCATCAATCCAAGCGCTAGACAATGGACCAATCACAAATGCCTGGGGGCCACCTACATAAACCACAACACTGGGCAACCAAGAAACTAACGCATATTGGAGGGTGGGGTGGGAGGGTTTCTGTTATATAGCACTTTGCAAACTACAAACCAAGGAATAGATCCATGCATTATCCTAGACCCAGAGAGTGGACAAAATTGTTTGCAGAGAGAAATGAAGCCAACATACAGAAGAAAACAGAGGCAGAGATAAGGTCCCGATAGATCTCCCTTCCCTCCTTTCCTAAAGCTCAATGGACTTCTGCTCTGGGCTCTCTGACACCACCCAACAGCTGAAAAATAACTCAACTTCAAGTTACGGCTTGTGTTTGTCACACACTTAACTATAACAACAATGTGTCTTGGATCTGCTGCCTATCATTTCAGAGAAATACAATCTTTTCATACTTATTCAGAAAAGAACCTACACAGGCCAAAATAAAACCTCCTATTCTGTGTAACTAATAGGTACTATTAAAAAATAAAACAGTGTCACTTGGAAAAACTCAGTAACTCAGAAAGGAAAGTTACGACGTTATGACCAACGAATTTAGCAAAACTGAAAGACCAGGCCAGAGTAAAGGAGCTCTATCATTTCTGTGCCCTAAAGAAACTGAGAATACAAAATGTGACACTTTTATATGGTGACAACCATGATTATGATCTTCGTTTTATTTGGGGCCAGTTAATTTTTACATTTCTTCTTTACTTTTATAATGTCTTCTTAAGTAAAATGGAAGATTTGGGAGTTGTATAAAAAATCATTTTCAAAGTATAAAAAGAACCTTAGTATTAAATGGCTGAGCTTTACGTTTGGTGCAATGCCTGGCATATTCAATAGTATGACAAATGTCAACTACCTTTTCTATTTCTGAAAAGCCATTACTGTAAGACACTCCCCTCCCAGAACCCACCTGGGCCGTCCATTTTCGATTTCATACAGGCCATTCTGGCTCTTTCTCTCCACATGTCCATCCTTTTCATTAAACTTCGGAGAGAAGTTACTTTCACTGTAACACAAGGTCCAACACAGAGTGAGAAACCACGATCTGATACTACCAACAGCTAAACAATGTAAATTACCTTGTTATTCACAATATAGTCAAGATTCCTGAAAGAGTAGACTTCTCAAAGGTTAGTTTTAATTTATAAATCCATTTTATACCTACAAAACAGTTTCTAAGGGGACACACAAAGCCCTTTTTAACCAAGACAATTAGACTACTAACCCTCTCCTGGAAGGAGTACCAGCAGAAAAACTGAGTCTTCTCCTACATGCTACCGAAGTCTACATTGTTATCAGCAATAAAGAACTGACTGTGGGTACATTATGGCAACTACTGGTTCTCAAGTAGTTCCAAAAATAAATTTTTTCTGCACATTTTGATGTTCTGTCATAATACTGTCACAGAAACAGTGGACTGAACCTATAAACTGCATAATAAATACTACATGAATTAAAAATAGACATACTAACGTCAAAGTGTTCTAGTCCTTGACCTTGATTACAGTTACACAGCTACAGAATATACAAATATACAATTTTACTGAGCTGGACTTGCCCACTTAAGAAACACAGACTTTACTGCAATCATATAATGTTTCAACAAAAATATTTTAGAAATCGATATAACTAAACTGCTTCCCTCAGTGCTCTGACATCAGGGACACACGGTGCTGCCCTCGGGGAGTGATCCTGTAGCATGGAGCATCCCTGGCAGCTTCAGCACAGGTTTCACCTGTTTTCTTGCTTCAATTCCAGTAAATGAATATGCAAGTATTTGTGGTCTGTCTTAGGAGCAACGTCCCAGCTGAATACTCTAGGCATTTTCTCAAGATTTGTACCCAGTCCTGCCCTACTCTGTCTCCCTGTGTCACACACACACACTTTGTCCCTTTCCTATTTTCCTATTTTTTCCGCCCTAATTTCTTTTCATCTATTCTTAGTACTCTGGAAAAAAATTCTGAAAAATATTTCTGCTACTTCAAAAGCAAGTCTAGCTATGTTAGAAAATAACCACCAAAAATGTACCACTGACAATCCAAAGCACATGAAAATAACCCTAGCTGTTATTTCATAGCAAACAACTGTTCTACCAACTCAAAATAGATTCACTTATTAGAAAGGACCTCAAAGAATCCCCAAAATAATAAATAAATATGAACTCTTTCTTTTGACAAAAATCCAATCGAATGTGGAAACTGAGATAACAAAGTCAAGCATAGGTAAAAGTGATTTTCCAGGGATCCAATGATGATTTACAAACATGGGCAGTACCTTCTCTCAAGTCTTAACCAGCTTAGGCTCCATTCTCTGCTCACCTGATCTGGGGATCCGCCCACCTGGGTCCAGCCAAGACAGAGAGGGCGGTATACTCCACAGGGTTGTAGTCCTGCCACTCCACCAGCCAGCCCACTTTCTCATTGGGAACCTGGCTTCGCTGAACTTTGGAACCTGGGTAAGGTGATGTCCGAGCCTTGTTGTGAGAATTCTCTTTGGCACCATTAGAACTGGACATGATATTAGAGTTTAGATGAAACCACCGAGAAGAAAATGAGTTTCTGCAGAGGAAAAATATTTACAGAACAAACAGAAGTATATTAATTTAAAAATCTAATTCACAGGTCCTAAGAACATATTTTTCAATTTCACAAACTTTTAAAACTCAAAACATTCAAATTCGGTCAATACTAATAAATCAGTTCATCTGTGAGAGACTTTCAAACACAAAAATTTTTAAATACAGTTAAATTTCATTAACTGGCGCCTACTCATCGATTTTAATTGACAAATAAGGACACAAGTTTGTGTTACCTGTTGAGGAAGGGAAAGTCTGTTATGAGAATGAAACCACACACATGAAGGTAAAAAAATTTGTTTAAGTCTAGGTGAAAAGTAACACTTTTAAAAACCACCTACATGTGTAAAATGTATGGCAAAACAGCACCAAGGAGTAACAGTGAAAATTTATTATTGCAAAGTTTTTGTGTTGAAAATAAATTAACATGATGTGAAGACAGAATGTGAGAAATAAGCTTGGCAAGCATGGGTCATGAGTTGGATCCCCGGCACCCAAAATAAATAAATCAATAAGATCAGGCATCATTTGGAAGCACATTTTCATTACCTTTATTCCGCATAATAAGGAAGGAGTAAAATTACCTCTATTTGCAAATCTATTATTTTTATGTAAAAAACCCCAAAAACATTCCATAAAAAAACTAACAGAGTAAATGAATTCAACATACAAAAAGATATATTCAAAACAATAACAATGAACAATTCAAAAAGGAAACTAAGAAAAAAATTTTATTTACAATAGGACAAAGAATCATTTACAACAAATGCAACCAAAGAAGCACAATTCTTGTTCACTGAACTCTACATAATATTGTTGGAAGCAATTAAAATACTAAGACATGAAAAAATATTCCAGGTTCTCTGGCTGAAGACTTATTGTCAAAATGTCAACACTACAGTAATCACAAGAGTGTGACAGTGGCACACAGACACACAGAGCGCCAGGAAACAGTCACATACATTACACATATTTTCAGAGAGTGCTGTCTAAGACATTGCTGAGACAAAACACCTCACAGCTAAGTGAGGAAAGGTTTATTTATCTACAGTTGGTAGAGGTTTCAGTCCGTAACTGGCAGATTCCCAAGGCAGGATGGCGTGGCAGAAGAGCATCACAGAAGAGAAAAAGTTCACAGCAGGCAGAAGGCAGCAAAATAAGCAGCAAGCCCTGAGTGACAAGCAGCAAGAGTGCAGCTCTCTTTCTGTCCCTTTTATTTTTATTTAGGTGACCTGCCCAAGGCAGGTAGCACTCACACCCAGGGTGAGGCAGGCTTAATCCTCCCCAGAACTATTTAGTAATCTCATGCTCTTAATCCCAGCATCACACAACCTAAATCCATCCACCTCTGTAAAAGCCCTACCCATCATCACATTAGATTTTAGGAGGACATCTGGACAAAAGCCGTAACTGACGCTCAGACCATTCAAGAGGAAAAAGATCTTTCTTTTCAAAATACAATACTGAAAAAAAGTTTTTCACACGCAAAAAAAAAAAAAAAAATGAAGTTGGACCCTTTCTTTACACCACATACAAACATTAACTAAGACTGACCGGTCTAGAGATGTGGCTCAGAAGCAGAGCACTGGCCTGGTGTGTACCAGGCCCCCAGCACTGAAGGGGCAAACAAGAATCAAAGAGCTACATGTAAGACCCCAAACACTAAAGCTCTTTTAAGAACATACGCAGGAAAGCTTCATGACGTTAGGGTTGGCAATAATTTCCTAAATGTTACAACAGAAATACAATCAAAATTAGAACTTCTGTGTATCAGACAGAACCAACAGAATAAAAAAGAATCCACAAAATGGAAGGAATTTGCAAATCATGTATCTGATAAAGTATTGGTTAACATCTAGAATATATAAAGAAGCCCTACAACTCAACAAGAAAATCTAACTACAAAATAGGCAACGGACTTGCACAGACATTTCTCCAAGGAACATGTAAAACTGGTCAGTAACCACATTACAAAGAGGCTCAACATCACTAATCATTAAAAAAAAGTACATCAAAACCACAATGAAGTATCACCTCACACCAATGGAGAGGGGAACATAAGGAAGGAAAGAAGAGGTGAGTGCTGGCAAAGATGTGAATACATTTGCCATTAAAAATAATGCCGAGTGCCTTGGCAGTATTTCATAAGGTTATCACTAAACAGTAAAACAACAGGGAGTGTGTATTATATGATCCTATTTTTATACAGCAACATTGTATGTAAGAATATGTATTTTTTTATTGCTACCATAAAAAAGTACCATAAACTCAGTGGCTTAAAACAATACAAGCTTATGACCTTAGGGTTCCACATTAGAAATGGACTAAAGCCAATGTTACCATTCATATCCGGATGTGCCCCGAGGCAGCATGCAGTCATAGGCAGGACCTTTGGGAGGTAAGTGTATTATAGAGGCAGGAGGGCTACCTATGTATTTGAGGCTGACTTTGAACTCACTATTGTAGCTCAGGATGGCCTCAAACATGCAGCACTCCTCCTGCCACAGACACCACATGCTGGGCTTACAGGCTTGTGCCACCGTGCCCAGGTTTATTTGCTGCTAGGAGCTGGTGTTTGCCAGGAGTGGTGGGTCACTGTGGGGCTAGCCTAGGAGGGCATGCCCTTCCAGGCTCCTTCCTTGATTCTGCTTCCTGCTGCCACACCCCTCGGTCAGGCTGCCTTGCCTTGGAGCCAGCCTACTCTAGACTGAAAACCTCTATAAACTGAGCCTAATTAAATCTCTCTTCCATTAAGTTTTGGGTGTCACGTACTGAGAAAAGTAATTAAGAAAGCCAATGTAACTGATTTCTTTCAATGTAACTGATTTCTTTCCAGAAGCCCCTGGCAATAATCCAAGCCCTCACTTCCCAACTTCTAGCCAGTATCTCCCTCTGTGGTCCCCAGCAACATTTATCTGTGACCCTTCCTCAGGAGTCAAATCTTTGTCTGACACAGTAAGGCCCTGATTAGATCAGGTACTCCATGACAACCCAACAGAACTTCCCAACTGAGTCCCTATCTTTAATCACATATGCAATCTCTTTCCCCACCTTGTAAGGCAGAGGCTCCAGGGATCAGAATGTGGACATTTTCAGAAAGAAGCAATATTCTGCCAGCCACAGATGTCCATGCTATTTACTGCATAACCATGAAAGAAACCAGAGAACAACTTACATCGTCAAGTTCTTAATACAGGGCTAATGTGAGGAGAAAAACAGGGAGAGGGAGAAGGAAAAGACAAAGACAGATAAGGGAAATGTAAAGACTAGAAAGAAACATAAAAGGAAGAGGAAGAAAAATGAAGTTATAAAAAGGGATAAGAAAAAAACAGCAAAAATGAAGAAAAATAAGACTATCCAAACATTACCAAAGGGAGTATGAAGTGATCCAATTTACGCATTTTGGTCAAATTATGTGTGTATACTTACATAGAAAATTTTAACTAAAAAGATTAAACTTCTTAACCTGACTTTCAATGACTGCCTACTATATACACTCCTGACCCCATCTCAATGTATATAATGAAAGAAACATATTATTACACATTTGCCCAAACCCAAAAAGTGTACATCAAGAGTAAACTGTGTGGGATCTGGGGATAAAGAGATACAGGTCCATGAAACTGTAGCAAACCCACCATTCTCTGAGGAATACTGCTAAGGATGGAGGCTCCCCATGTGTAAGAGCTGGGGGGTATGGGAAATCTCTGTGTGCTCCGCTCAATTTTGCAGTGCACCTAAACTGCTCTATAAATTGAAGATATCAAAAAATGACAGTCCTCTGTTGCCCCAGTCCATCTGAGTCTTCCCCCAGTTCTAATCTTTTACTCTCTCCACTCTTCTGCCTTCAAGAAGTATAATACAGGTGGAATCATAGAGCTTTTAGATTCATGCCTGGTGGTGGTGGGATAGTATCTTGAAAAAGCTGAAACCTAGAGTCACAATATCTGACTGCTGACCAACTTACGAAAAGTAGTAACCCCATCCATTATTTTCCAGTTATGATGACTTGCTTGCTTTAGCAGCCTCAGCTCTGGAAATCCACAGAGTGAATATTCTGAAAATAAGACCTTATTCATTCTACCACCACACTCAATAAAAATGTATAAATACGAAACACATGCACAGACCTTGGTATGTGTTTTAAAAAGTAAAATTTAGAACAGAGAGCGTTGGTTTCTGCCCGAATTCTTCAATTTTGTTTTTTTTTTTTTTTTTGTACCAGGGATCAAACTCACAACCTCACACTTGCCAGGCAGGTGCTTATGCTGTTGAGCTATATCCCTGGCCCCTCTGACCAAATTCTATTACAAAATGAGCTCATAGTATGGAAGCAGGAACAAAATATTTCCACAGGAAACACTGATCTTTTTCCACCCACTTCAATCAAGTAATAAAAATATTTTTTAGGTAACTTAGGTTCTCTGTTCTTTGACTTGGGAAGAAGCACATGGAATTCCACAAATCTACTACCACTGACTTGAAAAAAACATTGACTGTTTACCAAACAAATTTAACTTTGCAAGAAAAATGGCAAAAATTCACATACTACATACAAAAGTGCTAATACTATTTATATCTGCTATTTAAAGTGGTATGCTGAAAAGCACCAGAATGAAAATACTTATACGCATGTACACAGCCCAGGCCATTTTCACTGTTACTGAATATACAAGAAATGTACTAGGCCTAATAAACAGTAATTTATAATAAATAAGTTTATAATAAATAAAATAAGTTTATAATAAATAAAACAGTAAATTAATAAGCTGATAAAGTTCATCTTACAAAGCAAAAACCAGTCCCTAAAACTTAAATATGACACAGACATGATTCTCTAAACCACAGAAAGTTTATAATAATTGTAATAGTTGTAATAGTAGCTGAATGTAAGTGTTTACAGTTACTATGCACAACACTATTCTATGCGATATAATACTGTTAACCCATTTGACCCTCACAATTCTTGAGTTTAAAGGTATCTTATTTTAAGAAATAAGAACATTAAGACCCAGAGAGATTAAATACATTTACCAAAGTCACACAAGTAACAGCAGAATCAGAATCAGAATCAGAATCCAAACCAGGCAACTGGCTCAGAATTCCAACCCTACTTATATTTATTCCAGGCTATATTAAGTCTACTTCATTTTTAGTTCAGAAATTTGGACATGTATTCACAGGAACAAAATACAAATATTCTCCACTAATTTGTCACTGTTGGATCCTGGTGGGAAATCTGGAACATGACTATATACTATTTTTTTTTCTTGAAAACAGTGAAACTTCTGACAAATCACAGGAGTTAATTACAAAACTCACTTTCAGCATTTTCCACAATTACTACAGAGTGGGGATATTCTGCATGACATCCATCTCTCTCCTAAGATGTTTAGCAATATTAGATACAAGTACTCAATACATAGTTTGGGTTGTTTTTGGTTCTGGCTTTTGTAGTTTGAGACAGGGGCTCTGTATAGCTCAGGCTGGCTTGAACTCACTATTTATAGTCCAGGCTGGCCTTGAACTTGCCATGAAGGATCCTACTGCCTCAGCCTCCGGAGTGTGGGGATTACAGGTATGTACACAACACCCCCTAGCTTGTTCTGAGCCAGTATGCAGACTGCAAGTCTGCACATACCTGTTTCACGGACCAAGACCCCATATGTATACATACCAATTCCCCACAATTAATGTATTAGGTACTGTAAACTTATCTAATAAAAGAAAGGGGGCAGGAGGGATAAAGAACTGTCACACACAACTTCACAGTATTCTGGTGGCAACAAAGATAGCATTATTCCAAAAAGCAGTACATTAAGGGGCTGGGGATTTAGCTCAGCGGCATAAGCGCCTGCCTTACAAGCAGGTAGTCGTGAGTTCGATCCCTGGTACCGAGAAAAAGGAAAAAGACCAAAAAAAAAAAAAAAAAAAAGCAGTACATTAAATCCTTTCTTCCCCAAATTCCACTCAAAGACTTAAAAAAAAAATGTATTCAAGGAAATAAAATTCACTGCAGCAGAGGAAGGACACTATTAGTGAATGTTAGATTTTAAACAATTTCAGAAAGATGGAGTGAATGAAATCCCTAAAGAGGGAGGGAGAAATGCCATCTCCACAGGGGAAGCCCAAGTACTGTGCTTGCGGTCAGTGCGCCCAAAGTTCAGAAGTGAGCAGTGAGGCAATAACCGTGGAGATTACTCAGTCGCCCAGAAACCAGAGGTTAATGTTTGCCCCCAGAAAAAAAAACCCAAAATGTAATGTTTGCCCCACAGTAAAACCCAAAAATGTAAAAGTTCAGAAGTGGGCAGTGAGGCAATCCTGAGATTACTCTCCCCCAGAAACCAGAGGTTAATGTTTGCCCCCAGAATAAAACCCAAAATCCTACTGTGAAGGGTAGTGTTTCAGAACTTGCCAACTTTGGCTTAATAACCGTAGAAATCAGCTAAGGAAGTGGAAGAAACTGTACTCCCGAGGAAAAGCCGCTCTGCCACGCCTGTGAAGTTTCAATTTATTTGCGACTTTCCAGGTTAGACGACCTGCTACAAAGAAAGAATAGTCTACCAGGCCCCCCCCCCACTTCATGTGGAGAAAACACGGCCTATTGCTCACATTAATAAAAATACGGCAAGCATCCATTACCTCTAACAGGAACTAGAAAAGAAAACGGGAAGCACCGCTCCGCACAAGTAATAAAACACCGGTCGGTGATTGTACTGTTGGTGACTTACAGAGGACGGCAAATTTCAAAATCAGGAGTCAGGACAGGTCCTGAAGCTGGGGGTTGTGGTGCGCGTCTGTCATCTCATCCAAACTTCGAGCCCAGCCAGGGAAACTCAACGGTTTAAACAGACTCTATCGCTAAGTACACAAACAGGTTGGTGACGTAACTCACTGTGAAGGCCCCGTGTTTAAACCTCAGTCACTACCCTCGCACCCCGAAAAGGTCCCTGACCCTTACAGACTTAGGGATATAAAAATTCCATGAGCTAGCAAAGTCTACGGCGTCGGCCAGACAGGAAGCTCGGTTCCCACCCCAGTCCCGGGACTTGGAACGGGAGCCGGCTGTATGTCGGCGATACCTGCGCGCCGGGATGCTGCGGCAGCCGGAGGACCCGACTGCCACCGAGGCCAGCGTCACTGACAGAGACACCGCGACGAAGGCCTTTCCCAGGGAGCGTGCGGCCATCGGCGCCCGGCAGAGCCAGGCTGCTCTCAGCTGGGCCTCGGACTCCAAGCGCAGCACCGCCGGGGCCAGGGGCACGCGTCCGCCGTGCACTAGGACCAGGCAGCCCCAACTCCCGGGACAGAGTCGCTACATCGACCAAGACACACACACACCCCGGCGCCCCCGCAAGAAACACTCGAGGGCTTTCCCAGGGGCGACCCAGTCCACACCGACACGTGACGCCCACACTGCCAACCCAACTACGGGAACCTGCATCCGGGACTCTATGACGTACCCAGTGCGTGGTGGCGTTTTACGGCACGCCACAAAACAAGTGTCGTGTAGACGTCGTAGGGCCCTGGACCCACGCGGGCTCTCAGTCCGCTCAGGCGCACGGGGCCGAGGTGGAGGGGCTTACCGGGCGGCGCCGGGGAGTACCCGGGAATACCCGGATCGGAGAAAGGAACCAGAACTGGAAGTGGCTGCTAGGAGAAGCAGAAGAGCTCGAGAGAAGTTGGCTGCACTGTTTGAGGACAGGAAGGGACAGTGTTAGCAGTCGGTTGTTAAGGAAAGCGGTGGACACTTAAACAACCCCAGCATCTTGAGGCGTTTCTCTCCCCCGCAGCCCCCTTTTTAACCCAGCTCGGTGTTTCTGCAGATTTCAAAGGTCTGGCCGACCTTTGAAACTCATGGGGATTCAAAGGAACCCATGGTCAGCGGCACAGTGCCTACCTGACAAGCTCAGGGCCCTGAGTTTGATTCCGGCTTTAAAAAATAGACTGTGGGATGGGCACACGGCCTGGACCAGAAACTTAGAAATAAAAAGTCAGCCGTCCTAGAATTTGGAATTCTAGGTTATCCAGAGAACTTTGTAATCTGGCCTTTTAAAAAAATATTAATTGTAAATGTGGCAAATTGTAAATTTTATCATTGTTTGGGCACTACACTCAAATAGAGACAAGTAAAACTGGCCATCGTAAAAGAAAGATCAAATGTAACATTCTGAGAAGTTCAGGGGTGCTTTAGAAACAGGGTCCTACTATGTGTCTCTGACTGGCGTTGAATTCCGAATCCATCTCCTGCGTCTGCTTCTCGACCATGGGAATTACAGGCATACACCATCATGCTGACCTTGAAAAAAACTGCAGAACACATGGCACGTAGTGATCCAAACTTCTGCACCAAGTTTGATCACATTCTCGCGAGACTTCTAGCAGTTTAAAACCTTATTTAATGCCTGCCCGGAAAAGCTTAAAGTTAATGAAAATTTACTGTATGTTCTAGCCAATATCAGGTCATAGGTAGTTAGGGCCTTTAACTCCCTGGATGAGTTGCCTTGGAAAGCTGGCAATGATGAACATCTCTTACATGGAGATGTAAGTCCGCCACATAACTATTTTTGAGAGAGGAACATTAAGGGAAATAATGCACTGTAGTGCCCAGTTCTTGTGGAGAGGTAGAGTCCTGCTTCACTTGTGCCACCTCCTCCTGTCATGACACGACGGGAAGTTTGTTTCTTTATATCAGGGCCAATTAGGAGGTCCGGATGGCCCAGTTACACACACACACACACACACACACACACACACACACACACACATGCTTTGAAGCCTTCTGTGCCTTCCTTTGGTACACCCCAGCCTTTAAAAAGTCTCTAGCCTTTTATTTCAGGGAACTTTGGATTCTTGATGCACTCTCTTCTTTTTGGCTATTGTAATAAAATCTTTCTTTGCTAATTTAGTACCAGCTTTATCTTTGATAGCTTTTACAGCTAGTGGAGTACTTTTATTAAAATATGCATTTTAAAAATAAATACTAAGCCGGTTATGGTGGCAGGCACATATGGTCCCACCTACTCAGGAGGCAGAGACAAAAAGGTTACTTTAGCTCAGAAGTTCTAAGCCACCCTGGCAAGAATGTTTCAAATACATGAAAAGTAAGTAAAATATCAGTACATGACATTCTCTATGCAAAGGTTGCTAACAGTGTTAGTCACTGCTTCTGCAGGAAATGTGACAGCCAGGCTCTTAGTGACATTCAGCTCATCCAAAGTCTGCTGACAGATGAATGACTAGGGAGAAAAGGAGCAAAGGACTGAATCACAACACTCTCCTGGAGGAAGAGAAGTTCCTCGGCCTGTCTTCTAACCACCTCTTCACGGAGAGGCTGGAGTAAACCTAAAAAACTGAACTAACATTGCACCATCAGAATTGAACGCAAGTCTGCTCAGGCAGGCAGCAGGTCCTCCCAGGGCCTTCGAAGAAATGGTTCTTTCCTCTGTGGCTGCTAGAGTACAGTGAGTAGGCGTGCTTGAGCTCTTGGGCAGAACTGAAACACAGCCCCAGCTCACCCATGTTGCTTACTCAGGTGTACTCAGAACCTTGGAGAAGTGAGGGCTTGCTGTTTTTATTTAGGAAACATGTCAACTTGAAGGGCCACTTACTAAAATGGGGAGCCAGGCAGAAGGTACTGAGAAATGGATGTCTTTAAGTGGGAGAGCCATGTGCATGGTTAATGGAATTAATAGGGCTGCCATGTGCATGGTTAATGGAATTAATAGGGCTGCCAGAAATATGCATGTTAAAAGAATCCCAGCTGTTTTTCTATTCATGTATTTATACCACTCATATTTATTAAGTACTGTACTCTTTACCAAGCACTGGCCTGGTTGCCAGGACTAGAGCCATGGAGAAGATGGATTAGGACCTGCTCCCAAACATTTTCCAGGTAGGAAAGGAAAATCAGTAAATAAGAAATAAGAAAAGTAAGGTGAGGGAAACAAAACTTACTGTGGAAGAGAATTATTGAAGCATAAGTAACACTTTGGGTTGCAGGGGAAAGGTGTCAGGCTCTTCTGAGGAGGTCACAGTCCAGTGGAGACCTAAAGGCAATCTTAGCAGGCACTGGAGAGAGTAGGAAAAGGGCATTGTGGGCTAGCACACTGTAAGCTGAGTGCATTCCTGAGGTAGGAAGTGCTTGTCCATATGCAGAAACAGGCCATTGTACTGAAGACAGTAAGGAATAATAGTAAATCAGAAGAATAATCATCTCCAGTTATTCAAGGCATGGTGGCTCATGCCTATCATTCTAGCTGTGCCGGAGGCTGAGACAAGAGGATCACAAGTCTGAGGCCCACTTGGGCAATTGAGTAAATAATAATCTGGGTGCAGGTGTGGTGGCAGATACCTGGAATCCCAGACCTCTGGCAGGCTGAAGCAGGAGGATCACAGCTTCAAACCCAGCCTGGGCAACTTACTGAGAGACCCTGTCTCAGATCAAACAATTGGGGATGTACCGAGTGGGAAGGTCCTGGTCAGATGGGCTGATATGCAGACACTGCTGGCTGTTTCCCCACACTTCTTTATTCTGTGTTACATGTCGGAACTGTTTTCTTTAAAATTTAACCACACTGTGTTAACTGCAGCCAAAGGGCCAAATGGCCCTAGTCTAGGAGATGAAAGCAGAGTCTATCTACCGCATGGATCTTCTGGGAAAAGGATGGGTTTCCTGGTGAAGGAAACTGGTTCATTTCACAAACACCCTGACCCTTTGCCTCATTGCCTCCTTCTCTTACCAGCACTTGATGAGGAAATTTTCACAGATGAGGAGCAGCTGCACTGTCTTGACACTAATAACGACAGTCACACAGTGCTGGTGGCAGAGCAGGGTGTAGCAGAAACCTGAGCTTTTTCTCACCCAGCACCATTCCTGGACAAGAAAACAAACTATTTGCCTAGCCCACTGTGGTTGGATTTAATTTAAATAAAAAAAATCTAACATAAGAGCCAGGCATGCAAGACCACATAGACCATGGTGCAGAATTGTCCTCGGGGCAGTGAGAAGTCCCTAGAACCCCACCAAACTTAACCCTTCAGAGCACAGCACAGCAGGTGTGGTAAAAGTTGGGACTGGACAAACCGAAGCACAACAGCAGCACCTCTGGGAATTGGAATGTGTGCTGACTTTCTATTACTCCAGTCAAATACCTGAGAAAAATCAGCTGACCAAGAGGAAAGTGTTGCTGGAGCTAATGAGTGCAGAGATCTCAGTCCATCACTGAGCGTGTGGCTGGACAGAACATTATGTCAGGGAAAGGAAGGCGTGGAGCAAAGTTGTTCAGATTATGGCCAGGATATAAAAGGAAATGGAGCAGAAGCAGGGCTGTGGTCCCATGACCCCTCATGAACAGGCCCTTGGCATCCTCACTTCCTTCCATTGGGCCCTATCACCTCCAAGCAAGTGCCTATGCTTCAACACATGGCCCCTTGGAGGACACTCCATATCCCGACTGGGCCATGGTGGGAAAGCAGGTAGTTGAATTCTCAATACCTGCTTCTACTGAACATCTCTCCCTTCTTCCCTCAATCTACAGGTTCCCACTCCTTCCCTGCAGCAAGGATTTTCTTCATACCCTCTGTGTCTTTTCAGTCAGGGAAACTACACACACACACACACACACACACACACACACACACACACACACACACACCCCAGTCCTGCTTCTTGATGTGTGCTGAATTTGTAAGGCCTTTCTCACTTGACAGAGTGCAGTTTTCAGATTAATCCTGTGCTAAAGATATGAAAATCCCACTTGACAGTCACTTCTTTGTTCTCGTATCTGCTCTTTCCTCTGAGACACAGCAACCATTATTTTAAATGGCTAGGATGTCTGAAGATATGCAAGATATTAGGAACATCTAAATATATTTCCAAAATATCCTCAGTATTTTTCATTTTGACCATGTAGTTGGAGCAAATTGTTCATTTCTCTGTGACTGTTTCTCACCTGCAAAATGAGAAGATAGAATACTCAACATCATAGAGCCATGAAAATAAAAGATGCTAACATAAAATGTCTCAACACAAATTCTAAGATTCTTGTTTTCCCCTCCAATCAGGAACCGCACAGAGTGGGATCACTGAGCAGGGCAGACAGTTGAATAGAAGGGAAAAGTAGCCAACAGCAGGAAAAAAGCATGGCAGAGGCGAACCAGTGTATGTTGGCCATAACCATTAATATAGGTGGCCTCAATTTACCAATAAAAAGAAACAGGCAGAGTGGATCAAGACACAAGATCCATCAATATTTAGTATACAAGAACATTTTTCAAAGTCAAAGGAGAGAAAATGCTGCATGCAAAGGGAACCTGAAAAAAACAGGGGTCACTTGCTCATCAACTGCAAAATGGATAAGAAAGATAATGACATTTTTACACTATACCTCATGGCATGGGCAGCTCTTTCAAAGATAGCAAGACATATGGTAGCCATTATTGATTTCTTGTTATCTTGTTTTAAAGTCCTGTATTGCTTTCACTGTTCTATTTTGATTGGTTTTATTCTGTTCTGTTTTATTTGATTTTATTAGGTCTCATGGTATGAGCAGCTATTTTGAAAGTAACAAGAGGCATTATGGTAGCCATTGTTGATTTCCTGTTATCTTGTTTTGAAGTCCTGTATCACTTTCACTGTTTTGATTGGCTTTATTCTCCTTTATTTTGTTTGGTTTTATTCTCAAAAATAAAAAATTTTGTTTTGTTTTGGTTTGGTTTGGTTTTTTTGTTTTGTTTTTTGATACCAGGGATCCAACTGATGACCTCATGCTTGCCAGGCAGGGGCTTAGGCCACTGAGCTGAATCCCCTCAAAAATAAAGAAAATTTTGAAAAAGAAATATATTGTCTCACAACTCTGGAGATGAAAGTCTGAAATTAATTTCATAATTAAGGTGTGAGCTAGCCCCAGTCCCTCTGGGGGACATGGGGGAGAATCTGTCCGTGGCTTCTTCTGGCTTCTGGAGTTCACCAGCCTCATGACTTGTGGTCACATCACTGCAGCATTCACTTCATGGTCATGCTGCCTTTCCATTTATCATTTATGTCACAGCCTCTCTCTCTCTCTCTCTCTCTCTCTCTCTCTCTCAATCTCTCTCCTTTCTTTTTTTGTACCAGGGATTGAGCTCATAACCTTGCACCTTACCAGGCAGGTGGTTATGCCACTAAGCTAAATACCAGCCTCACAGCCTCTCTTTTGTCAGGACACAGCACAATGTTATCATCTCAAAATCCTCAATTTCATCTGCGAAGACCCTTTTTCCATGTTAGGTAATATTTACAGGTTCTAGTGATTCAGACTGTCAGGCATCATCTTTTGGCATCACTGTTCAGCTTACTATGGCAGAACTCAAATTTAGGTCTGTATGACTATAAAATCTAACTCCTGACTACAGCATGTATCTGTCCACTATTAAACCCCTGAAATGTCCAAGCACCATGGCAGATACATAGATGTAATAGTGAGCAAATCAGACACTGCAGGCTGACCTAGGCTGCCTTATAAACCTGCAGGTTAGATGGGGAGGCATCACACAAATAGCAAGTTACAAACAGGACACGTTCTGATGAGAGCTCCTTGGTGCTCTGAGGATGTATGCTAGGGAAATTCAGTCAGTGTTCAGTAGGAAAATCTCCACATGTAATGCTTGAGATCCGAGGGAAGTATAAAAGTCACATGACAGAATGGAGAACAAAGGCTTAGCTGCTCTGCCACTGTGGCAGCTTACACAGTTGTGGCACATGACATGTGACTGTGGCCCAGAGTGTGGGATTTGTTTCCAATCCCTACCATTTTAAGGAAGACGGAGAACAGTCCCGTCTTGGAAAGGGCACAGTGCTGCTCCAGAGCTGTGTTAACCTTGCAGTCCTGTTTCACAGGATCTTCCTTGACCTGACATCCTACAGAGCATTACCGTGGCCCACTGTGCTCAGGACATCACACATAATGCACCCAGTAGGTGGCAAGTGGTGGAAGGTGACTTCGATATACTTACTGATTAACCTGGGACACTTCCAGTGTTGAGGAGGTCTGCAGCCATAGAAGGATTGAAGTCAGTGGTGGCAAACCTTTTGGAGATAATGACCCAAACGGCAACCAAAACCCACTTATCACAAAGTGCCAGCACTGCAATTAAACCTCAATACTGATGTTTGGTTTAGAAAAAAAATCTTACACGTCAGCATCTTTTGTCCTAAAAGAACACACTTGCCATGGGTTCACCACCACAGAGCTAGGTCAAGACTGCTGTGCTGAAGCTTGTTTGACTCTTGGCTCACAAATCCCTGCCAAGTTCACTGGTGCAAGACTTACCCGTGGTGAATACGGGAGCTCTGTGGATTCTCTGGTGGCCTCAGGGTCAGGAGCAAAACCTCTAGGGCTGTATCACAGGACCATGTCTTTCTTGGCAAAGAACTATTTACCATCTGGCAGCTCCTGGAGTGTTACTAAACCCCAGCAAGTGCCAAGTGGTCATGAAAATCAAGTGACCATTGAACAAGGAAGCTGCATTACTTGCTATGTCATTAAAATAGCATTTAATACCCTGAAGGAGGAAACTTCAAATAATCCCCAAACTTTCCAGGAGCAGTGAATCTTCCTAGGTTTGTCCCTTGTTTCTTCATATGCATCTTTATCAAAGAGACATTGTTGATGTCCACCGTTTACAAAGCCCAGCAGGATTAGATTTGAGTTCCATTTCTGTGTGGATCGATGGAAGCTAGATTAAATGCACGCAGGATGGCAGGAAGAGAGCACATTCTGTAGAACTTAGAAAAAGAGGGAAGGGAGTTTGGGTTTATCATTTGTGTAATGATACAGAGTGATTTAAGCAGCAGACGGATCTGATCTGATTTGTACTTTTAAAATACTATAGGTACCCTGCAGGAGAACTGAGAAAAGGAGTAGGGGGGATAAAGAAGCGTATGATGACTCCACTTCCCTTTATCCGAAGAATACTTGGGGGGGCTTGCAGCTGCACGGAAGCAAAGGTCATTGTTCTACGCATAGCATTCTTTGCATCTTATAAAATGTTACAGAGAAGCCTGTCATTGACTTGTGATTTGTAGGAGTTTTGTGTTTTAAAAATCTGTGATGGCCAGTTAAGGGAATTACTAGAGAGAAGTTTATGAGCTCACCAGGTTTCATTGTAGATTTTGTGTTTATTAAATGAACTTAAAGGAAGTGATTTCAGTTAACATTTGGATGGAAAAGTTTGCCACTGTACTCCACATCTGGATATGCTGTTTACATTCCTTTGTAGAACCTAGATCTTCCTAAGCTCCTTAGCAGGTAAATGTTGAACACTTCTGCTTCGTGGTCAAGATGGAATCACAGGCCATCACACAGGCAACTGACTTGTCTGTTTTCTTGTGTTTTTTTCCATGATGCTACTGCCTCATCTTGATTTATAAACAAAACCTGGAAAGCCTACAAAATGAATGTTTTGTGGTTTATCAGGAAATGATACAGAAAATATTGCTGTTATTTATGGTGAAGAAAATTTCATATAGTTTATTTCAATCTAAACAAAATGTGGGCCATGGGCAGGCCACCACCATTGCGGGGACAGCCAGACCCCAGGTCCTTCCTGTGCTCAGTCTGGCAATCAAGAAAAGCCCAAAGTCAGCCGCTGATTTGGAGCAACACAGGCTGTAAAGATAGCTATGGAGGTGAAATGTTATTTGATGCTTGTAGTGTTTGGTATTTCACTTACCTTGCAGGTCTAGGGCTGGTGGTCTGATCATCTATTCAGAAGATGGTGGTATGCAATGTGGCATCTAGGGGGAATCTCCTTCTGAGGGTGATAGCCATTGTTAATTCCCTATTGTCTTGTTTTGAAGTTCTGTATCATTTTCATTGTTTTGTTGGGTTGGGTTTTATTTTCTTGTTTTGCTTGATCTTGTTATATCCCATGGCATGGGCAGCTATTTCAAAGACAGCAAGATATACTGTGGTAGCCATTTTGGATTTACCATAGGTTGTTTTGAAGTCCTTTACTGCATTCATTGTTTTGTTTTTGTTGGCTCTATTCTGTTCTGTTCTGTTTGATTTTCACTGTGTCTGAGGGTATCTGTAGCTATTTTGAGAAAAACAAGAGGCATTATGGTAACTATTGTTGCTTTTATATTGTTTTAAAGTCCTGTGTCACTTACACTGGTTTGTTTTGATTGGTTTTATTGCTTTATTTTCCTTGGTTTTATCCTCTTTAAAATAAATTTTTTAAATAAATAAAATGTGAATTTTGTCTAAAGTTCAAAAACTATAGCATTCTACTCTCAGCAGTGGTGTTTTGTTGAGCTAGTTCTTCTCAATCACTGAAAATCAGTTAAACACTGGCAGTGAGCTGCACTTTTGTCTAAATGGGAAATGTGACTGAATGTGTTGATGACAACAGAAGACAGTGCAGTAAGTGCCCAGCAGGATTAGATTTGATAATTAGATTAGATAAATGCCGATGACAACTGCAGAAGGGTGTTGGGAGCAGGCTTCAGCGGCCACCACTGTGGGAGAAGAACTATTTTGAGCTGAAGGCATTTGAGAATCATCATCTTGCAGCCTGCGGTCTATCTGAAAGCAGAGTCTCCAGAGTAAACCAAATGAAACAGATGCTGTACCAGGCAACTGCATCGCTGGGGAGACGGATTTTCACCATTGGGGACAGGTCAGCCCTGCACCTGTCTTGGTCTCTTTTGCTGCAGTCACATGGTAGACTGGGTAACTTTTAGAGGGGACATTCACTTCCTACAGTTCAGGAGGCTGGAAGGTCCAGGTGCATGGCGTGGTCCAAGAGCATGTGAGGGGCTTCTTCCGTGTGCTGTGTGGAAGAAACCATCACGCAGGAGACAGAGGAAGCCTGTTAGTACAAGCTCTCCTATTCCAACATCACAACCTCCTCTGCTGACCTCCCAGTGCCCTTGCCTTCCAATACCATCCCTATGGCCTATGGATAAAGTTTCCTTGAATTTCAGGGGACACATTCTAAACAGACTGTCACCAAGCTGTCATCTCTCTCACCCCTTTTCCTGAAGTCCCAGGTGTACCTCCTAAGTCATTCATTTTCCCAGAATTGCCCTTCTCTCCCACGCTTCCCTTATTAGAATCATAGGTAAGTCCCAAATTCTAACTGCCTCCTGGAATCTGTGAATTTCCATACCTGCTTGAATAAAAATCTCCTTTCTCTCAATAATCTTTGTCAGTTGAATGCACAGGCCACCAAACACTGACTTAAAAGGGTGGAGTGAAAGTGTTTTCCAACTCCCGCCACTACCATGGCTGGGAAATGGTTCAAAAGAGTGTCCCAGAACCAATTCTTCGGGCTCTGGAGGACAGTCTTATATTCTGGAGCAAAAAACCGCTCCCTAGTTTGTTTATTTATTTAGATACTGCAGATTGTACCACTGAGCTAAATCCATGGCCCTGTTTTTCCCATTTTAAAAGCATCTACACCATGAAGAAAAGTGGTTGGTTGCAGAAGGCTGGAGGGGCAGGAGGTGAAGGTGCCCAGCGTCCCCTGAGAGTTTCCTGAGGGAGGAGCAGGGCCAGCAGAGGAGACAGCCTGCGATCGGGGTCAGGGTGCTGAGGGAGCTGGTGTTGGACAATGAGCATGGTCCTGACAATTGCTTCTATTTATGCCAGTGACCATCAGCTCATTTCCACCATGCAGGACCGCAGGAGAGTGGGCAGCTTTGAGAACCGAGCTGCTACCTTTCTGACAGAGCAGAGGCTTTGGCAGCTCCCCATTGGCATGTGGGCACCGCAGTCCACAGAGTGAACTCACAGGACAGGACCTGGCAGCTTTCTATAGCTCAGGGAAGGAAGTGGACCAACTTTTCTTCAACTTGGAAGGCTGCAAACAATACATATGATTTAAGAAAAAGAGCAGTGTTGGGAGAGTCAGGCTAATGGAGTTGACCCGATGGCAGGAAAGAGGAACTGAATGGAAGAGATCACTCTAATCACCAGGACTGCAAACCTAGGACAAGAACTCTGAACGCTCTTTGATTTACTCCCCCATCCTCCCTTTGGAGTAAATTAGACCATAATGAGCATAGCTGCAGCTTTGAGAGGAAAAGAAAGATAACAAGCAAAGCTGGATTGCAGGGAAGCCTCTGCCTGGCCTTCAGGTCCTTCTAGCCGCAAGCCGCTTCCTCAGAGCCGCGGAATGCGCAGAAAATTAAGCAAAACTGTATCGGGCAGCCCAAGATTCTGAAGCAGAGTGTAAGCATGGATCTGTTTCAAATCCTGCAGAAAATACTGTATGTTTTGGACACTCTGTGTAGTGAAGTCCTTAGATAAAATATTCAGATTTAAATTCTAGTATCAGGTGGCAGAAGAAATTTTCACTATGCATCATCTCATTCAATTCTGGTTTACTGACTTTATAATCTTATGGAGGAGTCTACTTTCTTCAGAGCTCAACCTTATATAATTCCTTTACAAGGTACTTCCTTCTTTATGAATTTATAGCACGTATCTTTCTAAAACTGCCTGTGGCTACATTATTCTTTAAAATGTTTAACTTTTCTGCCTGTTTACTCTTTTCTTTGATTCAATCAACATAGTCTCTTCATCTTTAAAATACAAGGCACTGAAGTAAGTTTAGTTTTCTAGATCAGTAAAAATACAGCTATGTACAGGAGTCTAAGCTGGCCTTGAACTCTCTATGTGGCCTGGACTGGCCTTAAACTCAGTGATTCCCCTGCCTCAGCCTCCCAAGTTCTGGGATTATAGCCACATACCACCATAGATGCCTGATAATTCAAAAAGAATCTGGAGAATAAAATTTCAGTTATATTCCAAAATACTACTCAAATGTTACTCACTAATCTATAATTAAGCAATTTATTGCAGTAGCAGTCCTTAATCATTTACACTACAAAATAATCATAATATAAAAGCTGAAGACTAAAGGAAAGGCTTGATACTCTGGTACCCACAGCACCAGATGTGATCATGAAACAAATTGAGCTTTCAACAGACTTACCAGAAAGTCACAGTTCTTACAAATCATTTCCCAAAGAAAAGACATACTGTATGCAGGGTCATGTTGGCTCAGGCCATAAATGAGAAAATGTCTGAGCCCAAGGAGGCTTAGAGGAGTAATTCTCAAATGAAGGTTAATACATACCGTGGGATCACAGGGCAGGGCAGAGGTAGGTTAGGTCTCCTTAGGAGGGTGGCAGGAGCTCCTCTTTATACACTTTATACACTTACACCTCCCAAGTCACAAGTGTATAACTTCTTAAAAAGCATATCAAACATTAATATGCTAATTATTATTAGTAACAATACCCCAAGGTGGTTTTTTTGTTTGTTTGTTTGTTTTTCCTTTTGGAGGTGGAATCTCACTATATAGATCAGGCTGGCCTTGAATTCACTGTAGCCCAGGCTGGCCTCAAACTCCCAGCAATCCTCCCCCCTCAGCCTCCCAAGAACTGAGATTACAGATGGGTGTGTGCCATGACACCCAGCACTCCAAGACATTTACACATGAATTATAATTAATTTTTGTTCACTGTTTTCAAACAATATTAAAGGAAGGCATATATTTGAAACCAAATATTGTAATCAAAATCTCCATAATTAGTGGAGTGTGGTGGCACGCGCCTCTAATTTCAGCTACTTGAGCGGTTGAGGTAGGAGAATTTACAGTTAAAGTCCAGCCAGGACAACTGTGCAAGACCCTGTGTCTGAAAAAAATTTTAGAGGACTGGAGTGTAGCTTGGTGAGACAGCACTTGTGACATTGAACAGATTTAAACAGCCATGCTGATGTCAAAAATACAAACTGTTAAAGAATGACTTTCTTACTGTATTATGATCCTATTATTTCAGCTGATTTTTTTTTGTTTTGGTGGCACTGGGGATCAAACTCATGACCTGGTGCTTTCCAGGCAGGTGCTTATACTGCTGAGCTAAATCTCCAGCCCTTCAGCTGATTTTAATAAAAATGATACAGTCATATAAATCTGGTTGCTTAAGCAATGAGACCTCTAATGCATCTCTAGTAGACACTTGGAGATGGGTGATGCTAAATTGGTGGCTGCGGAGGCTTTGCTTTGAGGCTCTTGACATTAGCGCTCCGAGCTATCACTCGTGATAAATGAAAGAAAAGTTTTCACCACAGATTTTAATTTTTTGTTGATGCAGTATCATATATTGATTTTTTGGCATTGTCATTTAAACATAGCCCACATAATTTGGCAAAGTTCCATCCAAGCCCATGTTTCAGGAAGGGGCTTCTTATTTCTTAGATCCCTAATAAAGATCCAGTGAAAAGACCTTTCTGTGGGGGCCTCCCGGAAAACCTGGGCCGCATCCAGCATATATTAAGTAGTATTTTGGAATATAACCTGGATGCACTAACACCAGTGCAAACCGTGGACAGTTCAGCCTCAGCTGGCCTGGATGGAAACGGGTTAGAGCACAGGGACTCGTGGCAGGGATGACCAAAGCCCTGAGGGGAAACTGAACACTCCCTTCAGTGTGCAGTGGGTGTCTAGCTGTTGTTTCCTCTGCTCTTCCAACTGCTTGCTAGGTGAGGAAAGTTTCATTTGTTTTTAATGTTTTCTTCAAATCCTAAAATCACAGAGAAGAGGGGTGCTTAAGGAGGATAGTAACATCCATTTGAACTGTGCCTTCTTATTAGACTTTTCCAATCCAATAACATCTTTGTGGGTCCCCCAAAAGAGCCCAGCAAGCTCACTGCCCAAGTGGGGACCAGGCAGAGCATACCCCAGGGGAGGAATTTGTTGTTTTCATATTGTTGCATTATATGAATGCAATGCTATCCGTCCTACTTTGATGGCCATACAAATAGTTTCTGGTTCTTGACTAAGTGTATGAGTGTATCCAGTTCTTGATTAAGTGTATGAGTGTATTTCAGAGAAAAGCCTTCGAGCATCTTTCAGTATTTGATGCTGAGTGACTGTCAAGGGACCCAGGCTTATGAAGTGGTACCATCACACACAACAGTGTCTTGTGAAGATGACAATAAAGAGAGGGAAGGATCAGAAAAAAGAAGCTTAAAATGCTATAGAAAACCAGTAGATTGTTTAATAATGACAATCACCATGCTATGGTGAAACATTCACAATCTATCCATCTCCGGAAGAATGCGGAGCTGTTCAAATACAATGTCCACTGCTGAGTGTGCTCTTAACCATGTCTTGGAGTGACTGAATGAAACAAGGCACAAAAACAGAGAGAGAGACAGACATGAAGGAACATTAGGCTAGAAAGCTAGTCCAAGGACCAAAGTGGTCGGACATTGTGTGGTGTATTGAGGACTGGCCTGGCTGCAAAAAGCTTGTTGATAACAAAAAAAGAAAAATAAAGAAAGAAAGAGAAAAAGAGAAAAAACTAATACGGACTTGGAATTGGTTTTAATGTGCACAGGCACAGAGACCTTGTTAAATACAGTCAAAGATAATTTTCCTATTCAGGTTTAGAAATTCACATGAGAGAAATACCAAGTGGAACGCCATATAGAAGAGGTATCTACTGTAATTAGGAATACGAGAGAACTCTTGCAACTTTGAAGGTGATACTTGCCCTCTAGTTAGGGGATGGAGAAAACACTGCAATGAGAGATCCTTCAAGACCAGCACCTTTACCCATGCAGACCCCAGATGCGTGAAACAAACGTAAGCAAAAGTGTTCCTCTGGATAGCGATTGTCCCAGGGCAAGATCCAGCTAAAGGACTGATTTTCTGATTCCTAGTATCAGAAAACATGGACCAGTTAAACAGTTAGATGTGCACCACAGTGACAGTGGCCCCCAGGGCTTAGATATGGACTGCAGAGCCCCGGTCCCTGAGCTTGGGTTCTGGTTCCCTTTTCCTGGTTTTGGAACCTTGAACAACTTGCTTGACCTCTCTGGCCTCAATGTTCTTATCTTTCAACAGGAAATGATACCAAGAATGGTACCTCTGGTACCTAACTCACAGCGTCAAGGGCACAAATAAATGTGTCAGGTACTCAGCATTCTCTGTTCCCCATGTCACTAACACACCAAATGGTGTGTATACATTGGTTGATGAAATTTCCTCATGGTACCACTTGTGTCTCCTGAGGAATAACTGTCATTAAGATGAATAACAGAGAAAACAAACTCATTCACCTTACTCTCCCAAGTGGGTCTTTGGAAGATTCCCAACAGCTCAAAAATTAGAGATCTGCAGCTCTGAGATTAAAGACTATTGGGCTGGGGATTTAGTTCAGTGGCATAAGTGCCTGCCTTGCAAGCAGACAGTCGTGAGTTCGATCCCTGGTATCGATAAAAAAACGAAAAAGACCAAAAAAAAAAAAAGTCTAAAGACTATTCCCTGGGGTGTTAGGTCTACTCAGAGACCCTGTGCTTATTGAGGCTGCACCACCTCCACCGAAGTGTCAGCAAAAATGAGCCCCTTGCTTTCCCTAGGAAGCTAGCTGGGATCCAAATGCATTTGGAAATGGCCATTAAGCAGAGAAGCTAGAAGTCTCAGAGATTTCCTGGGGAGAAGCAGAGAGCACTGAGAAGCTGGTAATGGCAGGAACCTGGTCAGACTCAAAGCCATTCTCCAGCTGAGCTCAGATCACTCATGACCCTCCCTTCCTTGTTTATACAGCAAAAGATGGGCAGCAGTAGTTGCCCCTTTTATGAGGGTGATGTGTTCTGAGACCCCTAGTGGGAGCCTGAAATCAAAGATAATCTAAACTCTATATACGAGGGGTTTTGTTTCATTTTATGACCTACCTATTATAAAGTTTATGTATTAGACAGTAAAAGATTAAGCAATAATAACTAATAGTAAAGTAGAACAATTATAAGTTGTAATATAAGTTACTTTAAAGTTAAAAAAAAAATCCTCCAGACTTCCTGGACAGCAGCAATGCCTCAATGTATTGGTGTGTCTCCAGCCCTCCAAATAGTTCCAGGCAAGGGCAAAGGGGTGAAATCATGTAGAGCTGTTCTTTCTACATGACTGATGCCCAGAGTTCCCTCATGGGCACCATTAGGAGATGGCCATTAGAGTTTATATGTGAAAAGTCTACAGGTTCTTGTCATAGACGTTTGAGGGCTTGAGATGAGGAAAGGAATGTTTGGGGTCTGGAATACTGCTTCCAGTGGGTCCTGGTCGGCATGGTCCTCGTGAGCACGACCTGACAGATGTTTTGAGCTATATGACTGTCGGGCAAAAAGCGGACAAAGCAGACATCGCCCACAGCCCACAGCATGCACTGTCAGCTTTGGGCCAGATTTACTAAGTGTTGGTGATGGGCCCTCTTTCATCTAATAAGCCCTTTCAGAAGTATTCCTGGTCAGTTACTGATAAGGAAGGTGTTGGCCCTTCAGCTCTAAAAAGGCCATTTAAAGATGAATTAGGGTTTGATAAAAGTCCTGATAAGAAGATAAGATGAAGCTTAAGGTAAATCCTGGATCGTAAAGCAACAGACCTTTTGAATGCACTAATGAGGCTCAGTGAAGTCAGGCCTGGGCTTCAGCATAAGCTCTTGTCTCAGTCTAGCCCTGTCTGTGTTCCAGTCTTAACAGTGCCTGCAGATGTGGATGGCACAACATACAAAGCCTCAGGACCACCCAAGAAACTTCAAAACTTCACACAGCAGTGAAGGTATTACAGGCAGTAGGGTACCCAACAGGCTTCAAAGCAGATACTGAATAGATGAGTTCTGATGAAAATCAGATAATGAAGCAAAATTGAAAGTGTCTTCAAACTCCAGTAATTCTTCTAGAAATGTGACACCTGAAACCTCCAGTACCTCAGAGCTAAGAACTCAGGGCCCTGTCTCCACAATAAGTGGTAAAAATCCTGCAATGGAGCTCAATGCAAAAAGATGAGGACTCAAGTGTGAACTCATCCCAGAAACTGGTGGAAGCCATGACAAGCACTTCGTGATGGAGGTAGAAGAATGGAAGCTCAGGGCGCAGGTCCAAATGATAAAGTGGCAAAGCTACACGTAGCTTTAGCTGTTCTAAAGGAGCTGTTTTCTGGACCCAATGCGGCAAATCATAGGAAAAAGAAGATTATTCCTCAGGCAAAAGTGTTGCGATACAGCTGTGTCTGAAGCAGGCCAGGTGATTCAAAGCAGAGAGCAGATTTCACCAGGGCTACAGCTGCTCCTGGCTACAAAGCTCCAGGCCATGGGAGGCCATACAGTGACGGCACAGCTGCCCCTCCCTGTGGTTTACCAGGGAGAGTGGTTCTGTTAACTCATTACAAAATCCCCAACGTATCCTGTTCCCCTCTCCTTCTTTTAGCAAATGACAGAAGCTTATGCCTATTGAATAACAATACAGTACAATGCAGAATGTTGGAGGAAAAGCCTTTGGATCCTGCTTTCTTTGAGCACATACTTGATCAAAATTATTTGTAAAGAGCGTCTTTCCTACTTTTTTATTTAAAAAATACAAATGTAGTTCTCTACAACTTTAAAACACCAAAAAAAGAAAGCAAGAAAGGAAATGAAACTGTACCACATTTCTGGGAAGTAATTTATACCAGCCATTATGTTCTGGTGAAATAAGCCTACCAGCTCAAAGCTTAGGTTTTAGAGATATCAGATAATGTAAAATTAACTTTGTGAAGGATGTACAGAGTCTCAAACACTGACTACAAATAAATGGCTTTATTGTAAAACAAACAGGCAAGCAAACAAAGCACAGCATTTACAAGAGTGATCTTGGTATCAGAGTCACGGATTCCCACATGATGAACCAGAACACACGGGACAGTGCACGTTTCCATACCTCATTCTCTCATCTGTACAGGGAAGACAGAGTGCAACTACATCAGGTGCAACTACAACAAATTTCACTTGAAGTTCTTAATTGGCTCTTATTTACATTCTAGAATCCGGAAAAACCTTCTCCTATAAAACAGAATGCCTGATCTGATTAGCAGAGAGAGGAGGTTGACTTTGTAGACAAAAGGGACTGAAAGAGCTGGAATACAGCTCTGCCGTTCGGGATCATTTGCTCCACAGGTGCCACTCCCCAGACTCTGTCTCTGGCTCCAAAGGCAGGGGACATAAACAAAGATCAGAACCATTGGTCACTGAAAGTTACTTTTCCCGTAGCTTTGACATCAGCCTATTGTAATATGAAACTGGAGCAACAAAACAAAAAGACAGAAGTTCCACTTCACCAAAGTTAAAAACATTTGTGTATCCAAGGACACTTTCAAGAAAGTAAAAATTCAACCTACAGAATGGAAGAAAATACTCACAAAGCCTGAGTCTGATTGTAAGGGCACAATTACACAAACAGTAACAGCATGGTTATAAAATAGCAAAGTCATAGACGTATTAGAGCAAGTTAAAAATCAAAACAGTGGCCTCTGCCTGTGCTCTGCCACTTGCAGAAGCACCCTGCTGAATTCAGGCAGCCTTGACTGGTCTGAGTCCAGCTGCTTTTCTTCTGCTAAAGCACTGGGCCAATTAAACCATGTGAGGCTTGTATTTGCCTTACCTAAAAGAGTGGATAGTTTTCCAACTTGCTTCAAGGTCTTTGTATGGGACAGAGTGGCTCAGCCCAGGATGCTTTTAACTTTGCCTGCTCTGCTTAATCCTTCTCCCTTTTGTCCCCAGGATTTTCCTGCATTATAATGAACAATTTCTTCTTAAAATGAGCTTGATGACAATATGTGACTTAATCCAGTTCATCTAACCAATCATGTAATAACCTGCCATCTACCTTGTACTTCCTGCTTGCAAACTGTATTTAATCTAAACACAAAGCTAATATATGGCCTGGTGATTCCTACTTGGTCCTGCCAGCCTGCTAGCATAATAAATAAGTTGCCTTCTAGATTCCTTGGTACAAAAAGTCTTTGGTTTGATACTGGTTTTTCTGTAACCTGATAAGGGTAGAGTATCGAGAATATATTAAGAATTCTGAAACGCAACAACTAAATAACAAGCCAATTTTTTAAACTGAGCAAAGGACTTGAATCAACACTATTCAAAGAAGATATAAATGGCCAAGAAGCCATGAAAAGATGCTCTATACCATTTGTCATTAGGGAAATGAAAAACAAAACCACAATGAGACATTATTTCATATCCGTTATGGTGAATGATTTAAAAAAAAATTACAAGTATTGGCAAATGGTGTTGAAAAAGAGGAACCTTATACCCTGCAGTTGGGAATATGAAACAGTGCAATTGTGTGTAAATAATTTGGCCATTTCTCAAAAACTTCAACTTAGAGGTAACAATTTTACTCCTAGGATGGACCCAAACAGTTGAAAACATGTGTTCACACATAAACTCTTACACATATATGCAAGTGGCATTGTCAGTAACAGCCAAAATATGGTGAAAACACAAATATTCCTCAATGCATGTGTAAACAAACATGGTATTCCTAGGGTGGTCTCCTATTTGGTGATAGAGAGAAGTAAAGTTCTGATATAAGGTATGACTTCGATGAAAACATTATGGTAAAAGAAAGAAACCAGTCACAAAGGAGTACATAATGTGTGATTGTGCTTATACAAATGTTCAGAATAAGCAAATCTACAGAGAAAGGCATCAGACCAGTGGTCATGTTAGGGCTGGGGAAGAGGCATTGGGAAAGAAATCTTAATAATATTTAATAATTTAAATAGAAGTTGGAATTTGAAAATGGAACATCTGCTGGATGTGCTGGAGCACACCCATGATTCCAGTACTCTATAGTGAGTTCAAGAGAGAGACTACATAGAGAGACCTTGTCTCAAAAAATCCGAAAGAGCCAGGGATACAGCTCAGTGGGACAGTGTCTTCCTGGCAAGTGTGAGGTCATGAGTTTGATTCCCACTGCCAAAAAAATTTAAAAAGACAAACTGGAACTTACATAGACCAAATTTTTGTTGTTGTTGCTGTTGCTGATAGGATTTTGGGTGTAAGCAACAGACGGACAAAAAGACGCCTTTATTGCAGGCACAGGAGGGCTGCAGAAGAGAAGCAAGCACCCTCTGAGAGGACAAAGGGATGAGAGGCTTTTATCAGCTTTGTGTTTGGGAGGGGTTTGGGCCCGAGGAGGAGAAGGTCACATTAGCACTGGGTTGGAGGTGCTATGTGCGAGTCACATAGAAAGTGGGCATTCTTACAGAGCTGTGACTCTTTCCTTAGGAGGTTGGAATGGTGGCTCCCGACTTCCTCAGCGTAGTAGGGAACTATTTAGAATATCAGTCCTTAGGATATGGATGTATTTACTTGGTCTTTTGTCTTGAGGTCTGGCCCACAGCAGGATGTGTCTATCTCCCCAACAGTTGCAAGGTATCTGAGCTTCTGCACTGGCTCCTTTGAGGATCTAGCCCTATCTGACTGCTTATCATATTTATAACTAACTCAGCTGCCTCTTACATTCCCTCCTCTAAAGAAGTAATCTGAACTGCCATGAAGGGGTAGTAGGCAATGATCGATCTAACTTCTTCAGGCTGAAGAGGGTCTTATGGTTGAACAGCAATCAGAGGTACTTCTGCAGAGATCCTGTCTAGAGACCCTTGATAGACACCAGGCATTTTCATCTTGGGGTAGGTGTCCAGCTTTAAGTCCAGAGGAGACAAAGCCAAAGAAACAGTTAAATATACATGGGCCAAAGAATAAAATCAGCAGCATAATCATGAGTATAATTAACAAAAATTTCACCAAAAAGAACTGGAATTAATTTCTATAAAGATAAAGTCCAGGGAATTTTAGAATCTGACATGTCATTGATTCGTTATCTAATATCTTGAATAGCTACTGAGATATTAGCAGCAGAATCAGGAAGGTATACACAGCATTCAGATTTTACAATTGTATAAGTATTCCCCTGTGCTGCTGTTAGAATATCTAATGCCATCCAATTTTGGTGGATGACCTGTCTCATTAATTTTATTTTATTTAGGAGAAAGAGCAGTTGAAGTGTCATTTAAGGCTCATTGAGCATAGTTAAGGCTTCAATATATATCACATAACTTTCTCTGGACAAGATCTGATGGATTCCAGTAAAAAGAATCAGCATATTATTGGTTTTCATCTGTATGATGCCTTGGGGTTTGGTACCTTTAGTTAACAACAGGTACAGTGCCTGGAAAGAATGCCAGAGTTGAGAAAGACACAGAGACATGTGCCAGTGCCCAGCAGTTGGCTGGTTTTTATCTCTTGTCCTGATTACTCAGGGCTTCTCTGCAGAGATGACAGGCAGAGGTGACACTCTGCCCAGAGGGAGGAGGTGAGGGCCCCGAGGAACTTTAGTCCTGCTGGGCCAGCTGATAGGATGGGCCTGAACCCTGGAGCTTTGGCCTCAGAAGACCATCTACCTCCAGTTAGGGCATGGCTGGGGCCTTTTAAGGCAGGCCATCTTAAATGGCCTGGCTTGTGGCAGTGATAGCAGGTAAAGGTGTTGTCATTGAACACTTTCTGGAACCCCGAGAATCAGACTTAAGGGCTGTGCTTTTAATGCCACAATAAAAGCAGCCACTTTTTGGTCTCTTTGTTTCTCTCTGGTTTTCTGACAGTCCTGATTATAGAATACTCAGGAAGCAGTTTTTACTGAAGAATCAAGTGAACTATTTGGAGCAAAGTCTACCTTTTATAGCTTTTTTCTAACGTCTGGAGGTGACTAAGTAATAAACATGTCTTTAAGCAAAATCTGTTCCTCTATCGAATCAGGATCTATAGACATATGTTTTATTATTGCCTCCCATAAATTATCTAAGAAGTCAAAGAGGGTTTTAGCTTTTTCTTGAGAAATAGCTAACAAGTTAAAATAACTAAAGACTTGGTTTTTGTTCTTCTTAAACCTTCAAGAATACATACTTGAAAATGTCTCCTGTTCTAATCTCTTGTATTGTTGTCAGGCCACTTGGGGTCTTGGGTAGGAACTGCTTGTGCCCCAATGGGAACTAGTGGTTCCCCTGGCTGTCTATCTTCTGGCTTTCTAAAAGTAACACTATGCTATTCATCACCAAAGGTAATAGCAGCTTGTAATGCTGCCTGTCTCTCACTAGAAGTCAACATCTGATTTAAGAGTAACATTATATCTTTCCAGCCTAGCTCATAGGCACAAGTAAGTCCTCTAAGGACCTCAGTGTAGTTGTCTGGGTCATCTGAAAATTTTCCTAGTTGTAGCTTAATTTGCTTTAAGTCACTGAGAGAAGGAGACCTATGAGTGGGAGTAGTCTCATAAGGATTATAATTATACCTGGAGCATAGGTAAGAATTATCTTTTAATACAAAGAAACTTTCAACATCATGCAATTCTAACCATTTTTTCTCCTTCTTACAGTATGATTTTAGTTGTAAAAGAACATCAAAATTAACCTTTTTTTTTTTTTTTTTTTTTTTGCAGGACCAGGAAGGAAACTCAGGATCTTTCACTGAACTATGAATGACATTAAGCTATCTAGCTATACAAAAAGGAAATTAAACAAGGCATCTCTTTTTACTCCTATTTGATAAACGTTCCCTAGACATTCCTTGAGTTGAAACTGCTCAGGGCAGGTGGATGACTTTTAGAGAGAATGGAAGATAGATTCGGTCAGCCTATCCACCCTCTGCTGGCCCCAATCCTATCTTCCCAAATAGCTCAAGAACTTTGTTTTTATAAGGAATGCTTGAAAAAGGAGGCATACCTTTGTAACAAACTACTGCTTTTTGTTTATTGTAAAAAGATGGGCTAAAGCATTTCTGTTCTGGGAAGAAGATTCCCTCGGAAATAGAGACAACAAATAAACTTGAGGACCTCTGCCCTGGGCCCTCAGGGAAATTCACCAAGGCATTTTTGTTCACTAATGACTTAGATAATCTTTTATTTTTAAATTTTATTTAAAGAAAAAAACAGAAAAAGTGTAGAAATTATACATAATTTCAAAAAAAATAAACAGTAAGAAATCACTAGTTAACAAATTACATATTGTCCTCTTAGAAATAGTTGTTCAAGTTACAAAAGTAAAGCATACAAAGTGGACATTCAAACAGCGAGACTGCAAACAGTTCTGTTCAACTATCCAACAAATACTTAGTAATATGGTTATCAATCCTATACACTTAAACACACATGCAGTTATATCTTTTAGAGCACTTTCTTTTCCTGTCTTTTTTACAATAGCATTTACACATTTAGGGTTTTATTACTTCTACATTTCTTATTACTTTTTACACTGCAGACACAATATGATATTTATAAATATGATTCTTGTTTATTCACTAATGAGGATAGGCTCAAGTTGTCTCCATTTGCCTATGAAGGCCTCAAGATGATCCATTTTTATAGCTAAGTAATATTCCACCATACAAAAATGCCACATTTTTTTCATCCACTTTGCAGTTGATGGGCATTTTGGTTGTTTCCAATATTTAGCTATTACAAATTGTGCTGCTATGATCATGAGTGCACATATTTCACTGTGATATGAGCTTTTCAGTTTTTCTGGGAAAATACCCAGGAGGTGAATAGCTGGGTTGAATGGAACTTCCAATCCCAATCTTCTGAGAATTCTCCATACTGATTTCCATAGTGGTTGCACCAGTCTACACTCCCACCAACAGTGCAGCAGTGCTCCTGCTTCTTCCCCCAAACCTCACCAACATTTGTTATTGTTGTACTCTAGGAAAAAATAGCTTCATTATATGTGTATTATAGCAAAACCTATAATGCGGCCTACTGTGTATGTGTTTTCCTTTTCCCTCTGGATGACCTAATTGATATGTTAAGCAATGCTCTCCTCTGTAAAGAATTGCAGGGGCTGGGGATTTAGCTCAGCGGCATAAGCGCCTGCCTTAAAAGCAGGCAATCGTGAGTTCGATCCCCGGTACTGATAAAAAGGAAAAAGACAAAAAAAAATTGTAAAACCTTACCTAATTGATATGTTAACCATTGTTGCTCTCTACAAATAACAGATGCGGTGCTAGACAAGCTAACAGGAGTTGTTAATTACTCTTAGGCTTCCCCATTCTCCGCTGAGGAAAACCAGGATGTTTCCCTAATTTACACTTGTTTGAAGTAACTTGCTTGTGTGCAGGGAGACTTGCTTGTTAGCATAACCCTTACCTGACCTTGTTCCCCCCTCCCCAGAAAGAAGGAGAAAATAATGACGCTGCTTGCCTGTTCTGTAATGCGCCGCACTGCCTCCCCTTTCCCCTACCTATCTATCTAGGCTAAGTTTCAATTTCCTGAAAGGCCATAAAGACTTTGGGTTTCTGGTGACCCCTTCCCAACCCGGTGGTGGTCTGTCATAAAATGTGCCTTAGCTTCAAAAAATTACAGAAAGATGTTACGGCTTAACCCCAACCAATGCTCTCCTTTTGTTCTGTATGCATCAAAAGGGTTAGATATCGGGGCTGGGGATTTAGCTCAGTGGCATAAGCACCTGCCTTGCAAGCAGGTGGTCGTGAGTTCAATCCTTGGTACCAATAAAAATGAAAAAGACAAAAAAAAAACATTAAAAAAAGGGTTAGATATCAAATCCTTGTAAAAACTTAAGTTTCAGTTTCTTGTAATTTTTGACCCCTTCGCACCTGTTAGCGATAACAAGCTGTCCTGAGATAATTAATTTTCTACTTTCTTCTCCAAATGTTGTTGCACATGTGCTATTCTAAGATAATGCTTATCTGCAGGATGGGAGTAACTTGAAAGGCACCAAAGGCTCCTGAGGTTGTCAGAATTAAGTGGTCAGCTTTAAGTTTCCAGACTTGAGTCAACAGCTTGATGGCTCTGCGGGGTTTTTGTTTTTCCTCCCCCCTCTCTCCTGCTTTTTAAATCCCCTTCTTTCAGTCTCTGGCGCACAGTCCTCAAATTGGTGAGACTCGTCACCAGGCCCGGCCTAAATAAAGCCGTTGCTCCCCAAATTTCAGTTTCTTGCTTCCTTGGATTTTATACCGGGGGGCCCGAGCTGTCACAGTTATCAGTTGATTTCTTGATGGCAGCTATTGTTTCCAGAGTGAGATGAAATCTCAGTGCTATTTTAATTTGCATTTCTTGAATGACCAGTGATGATGAACACTTCTTCATGTATTTATTTGCCATTTGTATTTCTTCATTTGAGAACTATGTGTTCATATCAGATGCCCATTTTTGGAGAAGGTCTTTGAATTTGGGGGGCTTGATGTTTTTCAATTCTTTATATATTCTGGATATAAGTCCTTTGTCTGAGGGGTTGTCAACTAAAATTCTTCCCATTCTGTGGGTTTTCTTTTCACGCTGTTAGTGATTTCTTTTGAAGTGCAGAAACTTTTCAATCATATGAGATCCCAGTTGTTGATTCTTTGAAAAGTTTCCTGTGCAGTTTGCATTTTGTTCATGAATTTGGTGATCTTTTCTAGTGGAGGGACATGGCTATGTTTTATTTAAATTTCTATATCTTTGAAGCTTAAGGTTAAACTTATAAATTTTCATGTAGCAATCACATTTTACCGGCTAGTAAAGGCACAGAAAAGGAAAAGGCTTTATTTACTCTTAATTAACCTACGCAAGGCACAAATGTAAATCCTTTCCTGCTAGTTTCTTTTCAAATGCAAAAAGCTGTTGCAAGGTGCCTTAGCCTAATTTTGGGAGAGTTGCGTATAACTGCCTGAAAAGTTTAGGGAACATCTTTAGTTTACTAGCAGAAAGATCTAGATAGAGAGGTAGGGGAGTTTTCTGTGGTTGGGGAGCCAGTGCCCATTAAGGAAACTATAGGTGTCTTGGCCATGTCCCCTCAGTGGTTCTTGAAAGGTTCTTGCCCCAGTATAAATTACTGCATAACTAAGGCGGTGGTCTAACATGGCGGAAGGCCAAAGCAGGAGTGATTACCACTTCCTGCTTCTTCTTCAGCCCTAATTGCAACTCCCCTTCCTATTTATAGGCACAGAGAATTCCAATTGGTTCTTCACATGTCATCAATATCCATCCCCTGCGACACTTCAACCAGATGTCATAGAACCCTCTGCCTCTCTGTATCTAGTCAAAGGAGACAGCCCAACCATCCTGGGTTGTGTGCTCCTTTCCATGTGATCAATAAACCTGTTCCTTTTGAACTTTTGCCTTGTCGATTGCACCAGAATACTATAACAGTTCTCAGTTTGCATAGGCCTCGCACAACCAGCTGTCAGTCTCCAGAAAGGAATCCACCTGTCTGGCTAGCACTCAAATTGACTCGGTTGGTCACTGGCTTCAAGGGGCATTCACCAAACAGATGCTGGGGAAACCTGTCTTCTGTTTTAGGAGTGACAGCTGCTGTAACCTCTGTTTGTCAAAATTCTATAAGGCACAGTTAAAAGCCTGAGCAAGATCATTACCTACTGCTCTATGAATTTACAATAAAGGTTTTAAAGTCCACAACTTGAGAGGTTGGAAAGTCTTATTCTAAATGTGTTTAGGTCCCATATGTGTGCTGCTTTGGGGGATAGCTTCTTCCACTGTCACATGGAAGCCGGTTCTCCCCACTGTGTCTCAGGTTTAATCTCCAAAGGAGATTTGCCCAGAACACTGAGTCGGGACGTGGCTCTCATGTATGTTCTCCTGGATGGGCACAGTTCTGATGTCTCATCTGACCCAGAGCCAGGCCTAAGATGAGTTCCCTGTCTTTGGCATTAGCAAATGCTCATTTTCTATGGGCTTAACTTAGAAGGAAAAGGTTTGAATAGTCTAGAGTTCTTTCTGACTTCACATGCCTCTATAAGGAAAGTACAAAGTGAGACATGAGTAGAGGTAAAGTCAAAGGAAGGAAACTGAAGGAGAACCGGCTTGAAATTTCCTGTAGAGTATAGAGGAGGATCAGAGCCAGCCTGCCCCAGTAAAACCTGTCCTCTAAGTCTTGAAGACAAGCCACCAGGCTAACACCACTTAAATGGTTTAAGGAGTCCCAGTGTTTATTGTAGACATGTATATTTTCTAAGTCTGAGCTAGATTTCATTTAAAAGAACCATTTTATAGAAGTTTACATGAAAGTCTATTGAAGATGTTCTATTATTATTATTTCTGGTGCTATGATCTAAGTACAGTCAAGCAAGGAGTACCAGTAACTTTAACAATTAATTTAAATTCAACATATACAAGAACAATAAAATGTAACATTAAAGAAATATCATGACCTTATAATTTTTCATGTTTGAACTTAGATTTACATTATTTAACAAAACTATATGAGACAAAGCAATTATAAACAATGGGGAAACACTGAACAAAATTAGAAGCATAAAAAGCATTTGTTACTTAAATGAGTTCCAGGCCAGAGGCTATGAAACAAAAGCAATCCCTTACCTCCATCCAATGATCTTGGTGGAACCTCCAAACGATATAGGGAAATGAAACTTTTGACCTACTATGTCCAGAATGAGTTCATGTTCTCTAAAATTGAAGAATGAATTTTATGGGGCTGAGGATTTAGCTCAGTGGCATAAGTGCCTGCCTTGCAAGCAGGCAGTCGTGAGTTCGATCCCTGGTACCGATAAAAACGAAAAAGACAAAAAAAAGAATGAATTTTATAAACCAGGGAGGCTAAGAGCAGAATATATTTATTGAGAGAAGGAAAGTTTCTGTTTGAGAAAAGTGTAACACAATGACCTTTTTATCATTTATTGTAGCCTGTAAAATGAGAAAATATTGTAGAAAAAGATTAGAGAATGTTACACCATGGAGCACATGAATTCTTTACTAGGCTCCAACTGGGAAAGTGGAAACATTTGGACTTTGGTCCCTAAAATCACAAACTAACAGCTGGAAATATTCCAAGAAGAACAAAGTACAGAGGCACAGAATAATCTCCTTGGAATAACCATGGAGTACTGGCTATCTCTGGATTTCTTCTTGGATAAAGTTCTACAGTCCTGGTTCCAACCTGTGCAAGGACTCTGCCTCATTGCATTTTATAGTTTATCTTGGCTTTATCTCAGATGGCTTTGCAGCCCTCTATCTGTAACTTTGCTCTATATCCTGGAGATTTATCTTGCATTCACTTGAGTGTGCCAGTCACTGCCATGGAGGAGACAGGAAGTGGCCACCCCATGAAGGCTTTCCCTTACAGGCAGAGGAGGTGGGAGTCACATCTCCAAGGCCAGCACAATCTGAGCCCCTTATCAGTACTCTGTCAGAACTGTCACAAAGGTCACGGTGTCTACAGAGCTGCATTATAGAGTAGGGACCCAAAAGAGGAGACAATCAAGCCTACTAGAGTATGGTATTACTATGACTTTTCAAGGTGTTTGGGACTGAATATCACTTAGGGCAAAGTCGCAAGGCTGGGTGTGAGGGGTCCAGCTCTAAGATTGTGATACAGGGGAATGAAACTCCCAACCTACTAGATGTCCAGTAAGAGTTCTTGTACCAGATTTTAGAGAAATCGAAGAATGAATTTTAGGAACAATGAAGTCCAAGAACAGAATATATTTATTGAGAGAAAGAAAGCTTCTGTTTGAGAGAGACAGAAGGGGTCCTGAGCCAGTTGCAAAGGACTGTCTTTTCTAGGGACTTTTATAGAGTAAAATCATGGGGTGAGATGAGTTTCAAGGTGGGGAAAACTGGGAACTCACAAGGCATATGGGCATAAGGTGGGACAGAACTATGGCTAGAAAATAAGGTTAATAGTTCAGGTAAAATTGATTAAATTGGGAACAAATGGGGAAGTAAGTCACATAGAAAACGGGTATTCTTAGAGAGCTGTGACTCTTGCTTAGGGGGTTGGAATGGTGACTCCTGACTTCCTCAGAGTGACAGGGAACTATTTAGAATATCAGTCCTTAGGATATGGATACATTTGCTTGATCTTTTGTCTGGCCCACAGCAGGAGTTGTCTGTCTCCCCCACAGTTGCAAGGTATCTAGTCTTTTGCTCTGGCTCCTCAAGAACCTAGCCCTGTCTCACTGCCCATAGTATTTCTGATAGAATTTTCAGTGCAGAAGGGAACTATCTGATAGGATTTTGGCACGGCTGAAAAGATAAGAAGTATGAAATAAAAGAGATCTTTATTTTAAGAACATGGGGAGAGACCCCCTGACACCCCGGGATCTGGCATTCTCTCTGCCAGACATGTGGTGTGGGGGCATACATGTAGCTTAGGTTCGGGGTGGTGCCTAAGGGGCATTAGTGATGCACAGGTAGCCCATTGGTATTCATTTCATGCAACAGGTAAATTGCCTAGGGGCGGGAAAGATAGACCCCCTTAGTTCCACCTCCAAGCCTTCACACCGGCTACAGTGTCCCATCTGGGGCAAAAACCTTTCATTTCTGTCTTTTGATTATTAGGAAAAAGGGCGAAGATTTTCTTTTTTTTTACTGTTTCCTGCTCAAAGTGGGGCACTGTACTGGGGTTTAGGAGAGTCGATGGGATGACAGTTGATGCCCGTATAGAAGTTGGTGCCACGAGTTTTAACCAGGACAACTTTATCACTGGTGAATGCCCATACATTAGACTGGAAAAATTAAAAGACAAGGTGTTATGAGGAGGCAGGCCACTATCATATTTAAGGACCCAGGTGAGGTAGAAGGAAAGGTGCCTTTAATTTGGATATGTCATTTTATCAGGACCATGTTGAGGTAGAATCATTGCCATGGTGAGGCAGAATTCTGAAAAATAAGTGTGGGGTTAGGAGGAGGGAAGTTATGAGAGGTGATTATTCCCCCATCTGAAAGGGTAAAAGTTAAGAGGGTAGGTAGGTAAGACTTGTCTCTGGTATGTATGATGTGGGAGCCTTTAGGAAATACTGTTGAGAGTCTTGCTGTAAAAAGAATAAGAAATTAGGAACCAAACTGGATAACAAAACATGACTGCCTGAGAGTTGTGGCTGTGACACTTGGTGAGGTGGAGATAAGTAGGAAAAAAGATGGTTAGATCTAAGGCTGGAAGGGCACCACTTAGCCTGAGTGATGTGAAACCAGGATGGCAGTCTAGCAACTTTGGCCACTGTTGAGATTGCCAAGAAGACCAGGTATGGGTCACTCTAACCTGGTTGTAGTCCTTGGGATGATTTGCTGTAACAGGACTTTAGTAAGTATATCAGCAGTCTCCCTGGTTGTGGGAAAGGCTTTTATTTATTCTGAAAAAGTATAAACAAAGGAAAGAAGATAAAATTTATCTGTCAGTCTTGACCAGGGCTGTGTATGAGAAATTGATGAATAGGAAAGGGAGGGGGTGATATGTATCCCTGAGGAGAGCTTTACTAGCAATAACAGGTATAAGCTGTTGAGGCCTCAGTGTATGGGTCAGTCTGCATAAACACAAGAGAATGAAAAGCATTTTTAAGATTTAGGACTATAAAATGAGTGGTGGAGGGAAGATTTGGCACCACTGGGTGGATTGGGAAGAAGCAGTCTGGAATCTGCATGAGATAGGCCCTGTCTTGTAAAGGCTGTATAGGTTGGCCATCAATACCCCCTATAGAGACTGAGGACTTAATATAGTGGTCTAAAAGCTCAGAAAGAATCCTATACATGGCTTCTATGTCCACAAGTATAGAGAATGTCTTACCTGAGACTTTCAGTGGGATTTGGGACTCTGAGAAGGACACCTTAAAGGGGGCTGTGGGCCCTGAGCCCTGTCAGTCTTCAGCAGCAAGTTTAAGCAGGTCTGTTAGTGATGAATCTGGCAGTGTTGGCATTTCCTGTGAGGGCTAGAAGTTAGGATGGCTTACCTACTCTCTGGTGGCTAGGACAGTCCAATAGGCCTGGGGTAAGAGCCCAGAGAAATGCCAGGATGGGGTACTCTCTTGCCCAATATCCTTCTGCTGCATTGGAGGCATAGTCCATGGAGGGGCTCAGACATCTCCACCTTGTGTTGATTTACCTGTCTCAGAACTCCAAGTGTCACTGCTATCTCTGTTTTTGAAAACACGAAAAGCCATATTAAGGTCTCCCTGTGGGGTTTGAGGGCCAAGTTTAGCCTTTTATCTTGGGATCTGGTCTACAGTAGAAGGTATCTATAGAAATTAATTAAGTATGCAGGAGTCAAATACAATCACCAGGGTATTTATAACTTTAGTAGTGGCTTCCCATAAGAAGGACAAGGTCCAGCGAATTTTAAGAACTGACAATTTCTATCTAATTCAGCCACCTATAACAGTAGAACACTTGACTAAATCACAGGAGACCCTGGATTTTATCCCAGCTCTATAACAGCAAAACTATGGTGCTAAGGGTGTTTACAACACAGAGGGTGAAAAACCAGTACCTATGTGACCTAAAATAACCAACACATCTTCATAAGAGAACAATGTTGGGTAACCTGATTCACCTGTGATGGAAGTCAACAGACAGTGAGTTTATGACAGCACTTTTAAAAATATATGTATTTCTAAGGAATCTTTATTTTTCCCAAGGGACTTGTTAAAAAAAATTACATAGCACTTACAGTATGTCAGACATTGTTTGAAACTCTTGAAAAATACCATGCAATGCTCTTGATAACCTCAAGGTAGCTCTTAATATCCTTAATTTTGCAGTAAGGAAGCCAAGACATGATCAGTGTAAGTGGTTTGCCAAATTCACACAACCAGAAGTGATAGAGCCAAACTCCAGCCTTCTCTCAGGAGTCTCACATGCTATCTCAACCTTCTGGACACTGGCTTCTTCTAGGTTGCTCCCCTCAAGGCGATTCACAAAACAGCACCATGCTGAGGAAGGCTGCTATTTAGTTGTGAGAAAGGAATAGTGTTTGTTGACTTACAGTGTTTAGAATCAACAAAGAGACTGTTACCAGGTAACTCCTTCAGAAATGGCTCACCAAGTAAACTCATTCCAGTTCTCTCAAACAAAGAATTGAATGAGACAAGACAAAAAATGGTGCCAAAAGTTTATTTAAGATGTGAAGGGTAAAGGAGTGAGGGGGAAAGTGGCTCTGTAGAGCAAACTTGGGCTGAGCAAGAGAGAAAAAGGGCAAGAATAAAGATACATCTCTGTCTAGAAGACACAGCACAGGCTACTGTGAAGAGTCATGACAGCAGTTCCTCCCACTGTTAGGGGCAGCTGTGTTAGAAATACTATGGGCAGTGAGACAGGGTGAGGTCCTCGAAGGAGCTAGTGCAGAAGACCAGATACCTTGCAACTATGGGGGAGATAGACACCTCCTGCTGTGGGCCAGGCCTCAAGACAAAAGATCAAATGCATTCATATCCTAAGGACTGATATTCTAAGTAGTTCCCTCTCACCCTTAGGAAGTGAAAAATCACCATCCCAACCCTCTGTGGGAAGAGTCAGTGCTCTGTAAGGATACCCACTATCTACGAGGCTTACTTCCCCATTTGTACTCAATTTAATCAGTTTTACACAAACAGTTAATCTTATTGGTTAACCATAGTTCTGTCCCACCTTATGGCTGTCTGCCTTGTGACTTCCTACTTTTCCCCACTTTAAACCCTTCTCACCTCATGATTTTACTCTATAAAAGTCCCTGGAAAAGACAGAGTCCTTGGCAACCCACTTGGGACTCTTTCTGTCTCTCTCTTAGACAGAAGCTTTCTTTCTCTCAATAAATATATTTTACACTTAACTTCCATTGTTCCTGAAATTACTTCTTCAATTTAGAGAACACAAACTCATACTGGACATAGTATGCTGGGAGTTCCATTCCCCTGTATCATTTGAAGGTTCCACCAAGATCATGGGACTGAGGTAAGAGTTTGCTTTTGTTTCATAGCCTCTGGACTGGGACTCATTTAAATAAGTAACAAATCTTTATGCTTCAAATTTTGCTTTGTCTTTGCCATTTGTTTATAATTACTTGTGATAATTGCTTGCTATTTGCCCATTGTTTTTAATTGCTTTGCCTCATATAGTTTTATTAAAATAATATAAATCAGGGGCTGGGGATTTAGCTCAGCAGCATAAGCACCTGCCTTGCAAGCAGGCAGTCGTGAGTTCGATCCCTGGTACCGATAAAAATGAAAAAGACAAAAATATATATATAAATCTAAATTAAAACATGGGAAAATTATAAAGTCATGATATTTCTTTAGTGATGTATTTTTATTATTTTGTTCTTGTACATATTAAATTTAAATTAGTGGCTAAAATCACTGGTACTCCTTGCTTGGCTGTATTTAGATCATAGCACCAGAAATAATAACAATAAAGCATCTTCAACAGACTTTCATGTAAACTTCTATAAAATGGTTCTCTTAAATGAAATCTAGCTCAGACTTAGAAAATATACATGTCTATAATAAACACTGGGACTCCTTCCACCATTTAAGCAGTGTTAGCCTGGTGGCTTGTCTTCAAGACTTAGAGGACAGGTTTCACTTGGGCAGGCTGGCTCTGATCCTCCTCTATACTCTACAGGAAATTTCAAGCCTGTTCTCCTTCAGTTTCCTTCCTTTGACTTTACCTCTACTCATGTCTCACTTTGTACTTTCCTTATAGAGGCATATGAAGTCAGAAAGAACTCTAGACTATTCAAATCTTTTCCTTCTAAGTTAAGCCCATAGAAAATGAGCATTTGCTAATGCCAAAGACAGGGAACTCATCTTAGGCCTGGCTCTGGGTCAGATGAGACATCAGAATTGTGCCCATCCAGGAGAACACACATGAGAGCCATGTCCCGACTCAGTGTTCTGGGCAAATCTCCTTTGGAGATTAAACCTGAGACACAGTGGGGAGAACCGGCTTCCATGTGACAGTGGAAGAAGCTATCCCCCAAAGCAGCACACATATGGGACCTAAACACATTTAGAATAAGACTTCCAGCCTCTCAAGTTGTGGACTTTAAAACCATTTTGTGTGTGTTTTTTTTTTTTTTTTTTTGTCTTTTTCAGTTTTATCGGTACCAGGGATCGAACTCATGACTGCCTGCTTGCAAGGCAGGCGCTTATGCCGCTGAGCTAAATCTCCAGCCCCTAAAACCTTTATTGTAAATTCATAGAGCAGTAGGTAATGATCTTGCTCAGGCTTTGTAACTATCCCTTATAGAACCTGACAAAAGGTGTTTACTCTGCCACCTAATTAATTGCTCTATAGCAGCTGCCATCCTCAAAAGCAGAAGACAGCTTCCCCAGCATCTGTTTGGTGACTCCCCCTTGAGGCCAGTGGCCAATGGAGTCAATGGAATGTTGACCAGACAGACAGCTGGATTCCTTTCTGGAGATTGACCGCTGATTATCTGGGCCAACAGAAACTGAGAACTGGGGACTGGGGATTTAGCTCAGTGGCATAAGGGTCTGCCTTGCAAGCAGGCAGTCGTGAGTTCAATCCCTGGTACTGACGAAAAGGAAAAAGACAAAAAAAAAAAAAAAAAGAAAAAAGAAAGAAACTGAGAACTGAGGGATCCTGGCCGGAGCAACTCTCTGGTGGGCACCCAAAAGTTCCTCAGTGGACATTTGCTCATGACCAATGAAAATTTCCATTAAGTGGAGACTAAGAACTCGTGCTAAACTTTTCAGTGGATTTTCAGATCACTTAGACTACCCATCCCTTCAGAGATTAAACTGAGGTAGCTTGCAGCAGCTGCTTACATTCCACAGCAGCTAGTAAAAAAAGATATACATATGTTAATTAAGAATAACTAAGACTTTCTTTCCAATGTGCCTAAAAGACTAATAAAATGTGGTTGCTAGATTTAACCTGTGAGCTTAAAGATATAGAAATGTTAATAAAGAATAGCCTTGTGCTGTCACTAGGAAAGGCTACCTAGATAACTAAGTGGGACACAAGTGTCTGGAGACCCCTTTGCCCAGTGCATGGGGCAAAGCTCCTTCAGTCAATTGTTCTACCTATCTCTATAGGAGAGTTACTTTACAACCTGATAAGGGCTCTGTTTGCAACTCACCTTTTTAACGTACGCTCTCTTTCAATAAACAGAGTAGTAGTTTATTACAAAGTTATGCTTTCTTCTTTAAGCACTCCTTCTGGAAACAAAGTTCACAAGCTATCTGGGAAGAGAGGATTGCGTACCAGGCTGAGGGAGGATAGACTGACCAAATCTATCTTCCATTCTCTCCACAAGACATCCACCTGGCATGGAGCAGTTTCAACCGAAAAGTTGCCTAGGGAATATTTATCAAATAGGAGCAATTATTTAATTTCATTTCCTTTTTTGCATAGCTAGATAGCTCAATATCATTCATAGCTCAGCAAAAGGTCCTGAGTTTAATGCCTGGGTACAAAAAGGTTTCATACTTATGCCTTGCTTTTACATTATAGACATGGGCAACTCCATGCCAAAGCCTCTCACTCCTTTAGAATGCATGCGTAAGCACTAGAGGATGTCCAACCTTTCCATGTTGAAAAAGAGCCAATTGGTATTTCTCTGTACAAGTGCATGGCCTACCTACCCCAGAACCAAACTGACTCTATGATACTCTTTTATAAGCAGAGACATACTGTAAAAAGCAGAAAAAGTGGTCAGAGTTGTCCTTCATTCAGACTTTCTACACATTGAGAAATATTCCTTATTTATATCATAAATGTAAATGTGAGCCACAGGAAAACTCAGCTCCCCAGGTACTTCAGGCATCTAGTGCAGTACCCAGAGCCTAAAATCGCTCCTCCTGAACCTTTGGAATCTGAGGATGAAATAGCCATGATCAAATGTCCTCCTACTTCTACTGAACCTAAGGTTTCCTCCACTTGCCCTTCCAGCCCTGAGGATAAGGCTTCTAGACCAGCTGTAATCCAGGCCTCTACAGCACTACACTCATCCTTAGCTGAGCTTAAGCAAGCTCCTCTAGAGCAATATCCTTCACAGGAAGTATGGAAGATCTAGAACTTCCAGAGTTCATGTACCTTTCTTTCTTGGTGACCTAAAACAAATAAAATTAGATCTTGAAAATTTTTCAGATGACCCTGACAATTACATTGAGGTCTTTAGAGGACTTACTCAGGTATATGAACTAGATTGGAAAGATGTAATGTTACTCTTAAATCAGACACTGACTTCTAGTGAAAGACAGCAGCATTAAAGCTGCTATTGCTTTTAGAGATGAAGATCATACTGCTAATTTTATAAGGCCAGAAGATAGACAGCCAGGGGAACCACCAGTTCCCACTGGGGCACAAGCAGTTCCCACCCAAGACCCCTATTGGTCTGACAGCAATACAGGAGATTGGAACAGGAGACATTTTCAAGTGTGTATTCTTGAAAGTCTAAGGACAAAAACCAAGCTTTCCAGTTATTTTAAATTGTTAGCTATTTCTCGGGAAAAGGGTTAAAACTCCCTGACTTCTTAGATTGTTTATCAGAATCAGTAATAAAATGTATGCCCATAGATCCTGATTCGATAGAGGGACAGATTTTGCTTAAAGACATGTTCATTACCCAGTTAGTCTCAGATATTAGAAAAAAGCTACAAAAGATGGCTTTTGCTCCAGATAGTTCACTTGATACTTTAGTAAAAGTTGCCTTCTCAGTGTTTTATAATCATGATGAGAGGGAGGTCAAAGAGACAAAACAAAGAGACCGAGAACAAGCAGCCGCCTTAGTTGCAGCATTAAGAGAAACAGACCCTAAGTCTGATTCTCAGGGTTCCAAGAAGAGCTCAACTAGGAACTTACCTGCCATCATTGTCATAAGCCAGGTCACCTTAAGAAGGACTGTACTCAGAAGCCACCTGGGCCATGTCCGGACTGCAGAGGTGACCACTGGAGGTCGGACTACCCTCTGAGGCCAAGGTCCCAGGGTTCAGGCCCACCCTATCAGTTGGCCCAGCAGGACCGAAGGACCCCAGGACACTTGCTGCTTTTTCCCTCTGGCTGGACTGTCATCTCCACAGAGGAGCCCCGGATAATCATGACTATAGAGGGGAAAGAAACTAGCCTATTGCTGGATACTGGCGCAAACCTCTGGGTCCTTCTTTTCGATCCTGGCCTTCCTTCTAGTCACCACACCTCAGTGAAAGCAGTCACTGGAGAGGAGATAATTCGCTGTTTTTCACAACCCTTAGGCTATAACTGGGATGGTTTTCTTTTTACACATTCATTTTTGATTATACCTGAAAATCCAGTTCTCCTCTTAGGAAGAGACATTTTATCATGTTTAAATACTGTGATATATATGCACCCAAGTCAGGTGTGCTGCCTTCCCCCCATGGAGACAGAAATAAACCCTGAAGTATGGGCAACTTAAGGTAGAAGAGGTGGGCCAATAAGAGCTGGCCCAGTACAGATACACCTCAGAGATTCTACTATTTTTCCACATAGAGACACTACCCTTTAAGACCCAAAGTTAAGCGAGGGTTAATACCTATAACTGATAATCTAAGGGCACAAGGCTTACTTGAGCCCTGAAATAGTCCGTGCAATAATCCAATCTTGGGAATTCAGAAACCCAATGCGGAATGGAGGTTGGTACAGGACCTTAGATTGATAAATGAGGTAGTAGTGCCCATTCACCCAGTGGTACCCAATCCATGCACTCTGCTTTCTCACATCTCGGACGATCCTCGTTGGTTTTCAGTGTTAGATTTAAAGGATGCCTTCTTTTGTATCCCTTTACATACAGTTTCTCAATTTCTTTTCACTTTTGAAAATCCACAGGACCAAGCATCTCAATTGACATGGACTGTGCTCCCCTACGGGTTCAGAGATAAATAGTTCACATCTTTTTGGACAAGTGCTTTCCCACAACTTGGCATGTTTTGAGTTTTTACAGGTCACAGTCTTGCAATATGTAGATGACATATTGTTATGTGCCCCCTCAGAAGAGCTCTGTAACCAAGGCACTTGTGCTCTGTTAAATTTTCTAGCAGACAGAGGTTATAAGGTTTCTAAATCTAAGACACAACTTTGCACTCTTAAGGTAAAATATTTAGGTCTCATCATATCCAAGGGAATCCAAAGACTAGGAAAAGAAAGAATTAAACCCATTCTTTCCTTCCCACAGCCCAAAACTCTAAACCTGCTAAGAGGATTCCTAGGGGTTACAGGCTTTTGCAGCCTTTGGATACCAGGATATGGGGAGATTGCACCATCCCTCTATCACCTTATAAAAGAGACCCAAAAGGCAGATGCTCATATTTTAATCTGGGAACCTGATTCCCAAACCACATTCCAGAAGTTTAAACAAGCACTACTGAGTGCCCCTGCCCTGAGCCTACCCACAGGACACCACTTCAATTTATATGTAGATGAGAGGCCAGGCATGGCTTTGGGAGTGCTTACAAGATTGAGGACCTGCTCAACAGCCTATAGGGTATCTGAGCCACAAATTAGACATAGTAGCAAAGGGATGGCCTGCTTGCCTCAGAGCTGTGACAACTGTGGCTCTCATTGGCAGAGACAACCAAGCTGACTTTAGGCAAAGACCGCATTGTATGTACACCTCACAATGTGGCAGAACTCCTTTCTTCCAAGGGAAATCTATGGCTGTACCAGCCATTCAAATAAAGACACATTCTTCCTTGAATCCCGCCACCTTCTTGCCAGAACAGAAGGAAGAAGTTGAGATTGATAAACACAACTGTGAACAGATAATTCCTCCGACATATGCAGCCAGAAAAGACTTATGAGACACTCTACTTACTGACTCAGATTTAACCCTCTTCTGTGATGGCAACTCCTTCACGGAAGATGAAGGGAAAAGGCAGGGTATGCGGTGTAACTTTATACCACACTGTTGAAAGCTCCTCACTTGCACCAGGAACTAGTGCTCAGCTAACAGAGCTGACCAGACCTTAGGTCTGACCAGAGCCGCCATATGGGAAAAAAAATTACCTAACAGCCAAGGGATTTCCTATGAAATATCATAAAGAAACAGATGACCTTTTATTATCTGTTTATCTACCCTACAAAGTGGCAGTAATTCACTGTAAAGGACATAAAAACCAATTGACGAAATATCTCAGAGCAATCAACTAGCTGACACAGCTACTAAACAGGCTGCTTGAGGGTCCCCTCTTCAAGCCCCCCGATCTGGGAGTGGTCCCCTGAACATATTCAACCCAAATACTCTCAGCCAGAAATTGAATGCCCTGTCTCCCATGGATGCCAGCTTCTTCCATCAGGGCGGTTATAATCAGATGATGGAAAATTGTTTCTTCCTGGTGGTAGTTAATGAAAAATAATTGTTTACAAAGATAAAATTAATGAGACAGGCTGTCCTTCAAAATCGGATGTCATTAGTTGTTCTAACAGTAGCACAAGAGCCTCTTCAGCCTGAAGAAGCCAGATCAGTCATTACCCATCACCCCCTCTTGGCAGTTCGGGTCACTTCTTGGGGGGGAGGTGGACTGTAGGCAGCTGAGTTAGTTATAAATACTACAGGCAGTCAGACATGAAGGAGCCAGTGCAGAAGCCCAGATTCCTTACAACTGTGGGGGAGACAGATACCTCCTGCTGTGAGCCAGGCCTCAAGACAAAGTATCAAGCAAGTGCATCCACATCCTAAGGACTGATATTCTAAATAGTTCCCTGTCACCCTGAAGAAGCTAGGAGCCACCATTCAAGCCCCCTAAGGGAAGAGTCACTGCTCTCTAAGAATACCCACTTTCTACGTGACTCGCTTCCCCATTTGTCCCCAATTTAATCAGTTTTACCTGAACTACTAATCTTATTGGCTAACCATAGTTCTGTCCCACCTATGCCCGTCTCCCTTGTGAGTTCCCAGTTTTCCCCACCTTGAAACCCATTTCACCCCATGATTTTACTCTATAAACATCCCTCAAAAGACAGAGTCCTTCGCCACCCACCCAGGACCCTTTCTGTCCCTCTCAGACAGAAGCTTTCTTCCTCTCAATAAATATATTTTACTCTTAATCTCCATCGTTCCTAAAATTCATTCTTCAGTTTCAGAGAACATGAACTCGTACTGGACATAATAGGTCAGGAGTTTCATTCCCCTGTACCACTACCTCTTTTATTAAAACCAAGTGCATGAGATGGCTGCAGAGTAGAAAGTAAATATTATTAGTCTTGACAGTGTAGCTGTAAACACAGAGAAAATAAAAATCAGAAGGTAGAAATGGACAGCAGAGGGCAAGCAAAAGGCGTAACCTCCTCTCACGAAATGGGAAGCCAGCATTTGTAGTCTGTCACTGCTGGAGCGAGACATAAAAAGTGTCGAATATATTACAAATGTGGTATAAATGTGATTATTATATATGTATAAATTGTACAAATTAACAACTAAACAAAAAGTATCAAAGAAGTTGTAACAAAAGCAATGTACTGATATGGGGGCAATCATAAGAGTGACAAAAACTATCTCACGGGAATTATCACAAAGAATCAACAACAGGGATCTTGTCTTAGTAAAAGGCTTTTGCACAGCAAGAGAAACCACCAACAGAATGAAGAGTCAACCCACAGGATGGGAAAAAACATTGCTAGCTGCTCCTCAGATAAAGGACTATTATCTAGAATATATGAAGAACTAAAAAAAAAAAAAAAAAACAATCAGACCTCCCAAATTTAAAGACCCAATCCAAAAAGAGTACCTTCTCTGATGAAGAAATAAAAACACTAAATAAATATATGAAAAAGTGTTCAACATTACTGTTCATTCAAGAGATGCAAATTTTAAAAGTACTAAGATTCCATCTCACTCCAGAAAGAATAGCTACTATCAACAATCAACCAATAATAAATGCTGGTGGGGCTGTGGGAGAAAAGGAACCCCTGTCTACTGTTGGAGTATAGACTGTGCAACCACTGGAAACCAGTAAATCAAACCTCAAAAACCTAAAACTAGAGGTTCCGTTTGACCCAGCTATTCTCCTTCATGGTATCTTCCCAAAAGAATTAAAAGCATCATAGCACACTGATGTTTGCACACCTGTGTTTACAGTGGCACAGTTTGTAATAGCTAAATCTTGGAAACAACCCAAGTGCCCATCAACTGATAGGTAGATAAAGAAGATGTGGGGGTTTTTATATGATGAACCTCTACTCAGCCATAAAGAAGCATAAATATGGGCCATGGATTTAGCTCAGTGGCATAAGCGCCTGCCTGGCAAGCATGAGGCCACGAGTTCAATCCCCAGTACCAAAATAAAAAAGGATAAATATGAGATATTTACAGGTAAATGGATGGCCCTTGAGACCATACTCTTAAACGAATAAATTAGATGTGTAAATACTGCATTGTTTCTCTGGTATGAGAAAATGAAAGTATAAATAAGAGCCAAAATGTATAATAGATATCGTGAAATAGTAAGAAAGCAATCAAATGAGAAGGGCAACTAGGAAGGGAGGAAGGGGAAAGGAAGGAAAGGAAAGGAAACAAAAATGAGAAAAAGAAAAAATGTAAACAAATCTTTTATAAGTATGGAGGGGAAGAGGGGTTGAAGGAAGGGTAGGGGAATGGGGAAAAACGTATCAAGACATACTATGTACAGGTACAAATTCCATATGATGAATGTGATCATTATGTATACCTAAAATGTACCAATAAAGTTGACTATTTTTTATAAGAAAGAATGATGTAATTGTATTGAGCAGATAGAGAGATGAGAAGTGAGAAATCGGCGAACTATTTTCTCAACTGTCAAAAGAGACAATCAATATGGTCAAAAATAGATAAATCAGGAACTAATGTGAGATATATATATAATATAAATATATATTATATATATATTTGTACTGGGAATTGAGCTGGGCACTTTGCACTTGCCGGGACATGGAAGTCAACTTTGAGAGAAACAGGTAAATAAGTAAAAAATGGTTAATCTGAGGCCAGGGGTGTGGCATAGTAGTAAGAACATTTGTCTAATACATTCAAGGTCCTAAATTCAACACACACACACATACACAGAGTCTAATCTAAGAATCAGGCACAGCTGAAGTCCGTGAAAGGTTGTATCTTTTGAACCATCTGCTCTGAAGAGCCGTTTTTAAACCAGATATGGTCATTGCTTTGAATTCATCCACTCACTACTGTGAGGACCACTTGGATGAGTTTCCTTGAACAAAGAGTGATTCCCCCTGCTAACCTGGCCCCGCCTCCATGTACTGATGTGCACAGAGCTGGCTGAGCCATTTCCTTTTCACTTCAGCTGGCTCTAAAGAATGTACATAGGGCCAGCGAGGTGCTGATGCGTAATCTGTGAAGGTAGGTGACAACAGTCACTGTTTCCCTACCCTGTGCCTCCCACCAAAGTGTGTTTGAGCTGGGCAGGATGCAGACCACCACTCCAGAGCTGTTACCTGGGTTTGAGCCTTGAGATAAGAGGCTATGACTTCCCTTAACAGAAGATCTTGCACATCAGAGCTGAAGCACCATTGCCAAAACATTAAATGCCACCTCAACTGTTCCATGCAGATTGGGCTTTCTGCGTTCCCTTCTCTCTGCATATAGCAGAGGTGATCTCAGGCTTCCTGCATAGCCCAGCTCACAGGGCTCCTACTCACTCATCCCCTAGCCACTGCCTTCTTCACAAATTAATAATAAAATCTTTTTGGCCCTGGGTCAGGGCCTCTGTTGTATTGAACCTTCATCTGGGCCAGACTCAGGGTCTTTTGGCTCCCCATAATTATAAATATGTGTTAGTGTCTATTTTTGCCATGAGTTGCTGTGAAAGTGGTGGACTGGAATTAACTCTCCAAAATTCCGATAATGCTTCAATGAGATTACAAAATGTAAAGTTCTTGGACCATGAAGAGGATGGGAAAGGAATCTCTGTAGACTACTTTAAAAGAAGAAGATGGGGTCGCAGAAGCTCATTTGTAACATGGTCTAGCTGTAAAATTCAGACTTCAGGGACAACTGCAAAGGCAGCTGTTCCAGGGTAACAGGGAAGCTCTTAACAGTGTGTCCTTAGGCACCTTCAGGCACTCTGCCAGGGCTCCTAGGTGTCCTTCCCAGCATGCTTTGCAGTGGGTGTGACTGCTGTCAGCTGGCCTGTGAAGTTGTTAAGTACACCTAGAATCTCATGGGAGGAGGAGTAATCTGGTGTATGTCTCAAGAAGTCAAAGAATAAATGTGAGGACAAAGCAGATTGACAGGAGGAATGTTTGTTAAGAAGAGAGCAATCAATCACTCCTTTAGTGGAGAAAGGATCTGAGATTGTGCTGCCATGGGGACTCATGGTCTAGCAGTTTTTATAACAAGCAATGAGCAGGGTTCCCAGTCAAGCTAAGGTCAACCGGTGAGATTAAAATCATCTTACTTAAACTAGAACTGGGAGCGAGGCTTGGTGTTGCTGGCATGTAATCCCAGCAATCACAAGGCTGAGGCAGGAAGATCACCTTGAATTCAAAGCCAATCTGGACAACAAAGGGAGACCCTGTCTCATCCAAAAGAGCCAATCAAACAAACAAACTACAAACGGGCTTATGAGGATTCAAGGCATGCAGCAAGTGTCTGTCTGCAGGAGCCTCTTGGCCACTGTCTCATCCAAGTGGTTCATTAACTAACAAAATGAGAAGGAAGAACAGTTTCCAGAGAGGCAGGAAAAATCATGGTGGGTGTCTGTCACCTTGCTGCCACCTCATGCATTACATCTTTGGATTTCATTGCCCACCTACTTCCTGACCAAGACCTGGTCATTTGCCTCCTGGCTCGGGCCCAGGCCTTCCCTGGCTGCCTGCTGTCTTCCGCACTCGAGCCAGCTTTGCACATGCATGCACCTCTTACTGAGGACTGCTCAAGTGTACTGGGCCTGTGTGTGCAAAGTGTACTTTCTGTGCATCTCGTTCACTCTTGTGCACCCACCTGGTGCTCACATGTGTTTTGTCTACTCTTCACAACAATTTAGCTGCTATTACATCAATTTTACCGACCCAGACCTCGGGGGAAGTGACACTGGGCTGTAGCTGTCACTCAGGATAGAGGGTTTGTCTAGCATGTGTGGGGCTCTGGCTTGGATCCCCAGAAACACACACACACACACACACACACACACACACACACACACACACACGCATGCACACACATGAGAGGGAGAAAAACCAGAAACAGGTTAAGTAACCAGAAATGACATAGCTGGGTTTAAATTTAACTTTTGTTTGCATTATGACCTCAGACAGTTTTGTTTAATTTCCTTAACCCTTTACTCTTCTGTTCATGTAAGCAAGATTTCAACTGAACCTACAGCTTATGGTTATTGTAAAAGAAACTAAAAGTATGCATATGTGAAGCATTTATTGGATAAAGCCTAGCTTGCTAAGTGCTCAAGACATTGATGAAAACCCTTGTCCTTACCCTTTGGCTGCAGCTGTTTTTAAACACTATGGCAGAGCTGGGTATGGTGGCGCATCCTGGTAATCCCAGCATTCTGGAGGCTGAGGCAGGCCGGTTGTTGCAAGATTAACTGGGCTACGAAATGAGTCAAGGCCAGCCTGAACTGCACAGTGAGAACTTGTCTCAAAAAGACAAAATAAATAAATATAAAAAGAATAAAGTAAATAAATACCATGGCAGACAGCAGCTGGCAGCAGGGTATGGCTTTAACTCCTGCACTCTGGGAGGCTGAGGCAGAAGGATCAAAAGTTTGAGCCCACCCTGGGCAATTTAGGGATTCAGTAAGATTCTCTCTCAAAATTTAAAACAGTTCTGTGAGTGTAACTGGGTTCAGTCCTCACTACCATATGCACACATGCAGGCACACACACACACACACACACACACACACACACACACACAACACAGAGGCTGGAAGAGACTGACTTTAAGATGTCCACGTAGAGCATATGTTAAGCACTTCTAATTTAAGGTACTTTTAGGAATCTCAAGGGTATAAAATCATATATTTTCCCTGTGTCAAAAGCTAATTGTCATGCATCATGTGACAGCCATCTTCACAAGATCGCTGGTCACCCTCACAGACTCCCCAATTCACGTAGAGGTGAATGGCCAGGCGAGCACTGTAACATCACGGGACTCCTGCAACTTCACGCATTAAGACACAGACGTTCAGAAAGATGAGAACCACATAGACGCCAAGGAGGACTGCTTCCCAGTGCTGGGTTCTTTCTCCTGACCAGTGAAACCTTGGTCAACCTAATGGGTTAAAACTTGCCATTTGTATTGTATTGTATTGTACTGTATTGTATTGTATTGTATTGTATTGTATTGTATTGTATTGTACTGGTAGCGGGGATTGAGACACGGTCTCACTAGGCAGTTTAGGCTGGCCTTCAACTTACCAAGTAGCCCAGCCTGGCCTCGAACTCATGATGATCTTCCTGACTCAACCTCCTGAGGAAGAGCTTTATTAGGCACAAATTCAAAAAGTATGTGTTCAAAGGCAGCATGGGCCCTCCAAAAAGAGGACCGTTTCTGGAATAGGGGCACAGATGCTTTTTTGAGGTGGAAATTCCAGGAAAACGAGTCTCTCCTCCAGAAGGTAGTGGTCTGGTTAGCACATATGGGCTCCAGTGTTGTTTTATTTTTTAAGATGGATATTTTAGATGTTCACTGTATTTTCTCAGTCTGCTCCTTTACTTTAGGATCAGGCCCCTGCTCCCTACTTTCTCAGTGAAACTGGTCTTTGGAGGGTCAGCATTGCTGGGGAACTCAGATATGGATGCAGGGGTGACTTCAGCTGAGGCCCGGAGGTTGCAGTCTTTTCAGTGCTGGATTTGTTTGTTTGTATGTTTGTTTGTTTGTTTGAGTCAGGGTCCTGTATGCAGTTCAGACAATCCTTGAACTCACTATATAATCCAGGCTGGCCTCAAGCTTACTGGGATCCCCCTGCCTCAGTCTCCCAAGTGCTGAGATCACAGGAGTGCCATGCCTGGCAGTTACAGTGTTCTTAAAAATACAGTGTTTAGTGGTGCTTTCCCTTGTCTCCTGCCCACCTACCTGTGTTTTTAACATCCTTCTTCACCCCCAGGAAGGAGGCATGGCTGCTTAAGAGGGAGCAGAGAGTGTGCCCAACCTGTGACTTTGGCTCCTGAGTGTGAAGGATGGCCTCGCACCCTCCAGGGCCTGGAGTGTCTCCCACCAGGCCTAAATCCAGGCACTCTCTACAACGCCAAGTGGAAAAAAGTAATTCAGGACCCGTTACTAGGCTCTCACCGCACCCAAGCGGGAAGGGGCAGCCGGTGGAGGCCGGAGGGTCCTTTCCAGGTTCCCGGTGTCCGGGACAAAGTCCTGCGCTGATGCGGGGCGGGAGATGCGCGCTTCCCGAGGGTGGGCAGAGGCGGGCCTGTCCCCGGCTGGACGGGACCGGCGACCCAGACCGGGACGGGTCTTCGTGCTCAGAATTCCCGGGCCGGGCCGGGCTCCCCCTTGCAAGCAAGGCGCAGCCGCCCGGCCGGCCCTGCTAGCCACATTGGGCAGACCTTGGGGCAGGAGACACTGGCTTGGTTTTTTCCAAGTGTAAAAGAATTGAAGATAGCATTTTCCTGGTTGGTCCTGCAAAGAGCGACAGATTCAGAGGTGTGTGTGTGACAATGTCGCTTTCTGATTGGTTCGGGCTGGGCCCAGGTTTTTAAGATCTCCGGCACATCCCGCCCAGCTGCTTGTCATGTAGCCCCAGCCCTGATCTCCACCTCCCTCTTCAGTTTCATCCTGTCATCAGTGTCTCCTATCGGCCTTGGACCTGCACGTGGGCAAACATTCCACCCCTAAGTTACCCCTCGGGGTGATTTATTTTTAAATCACTGGTTAGTTTCTATTGAATATTCAGTCTACAGACACACGCATATGTGCATAAGTAGAGACAGGTGAGGAAACCCAAACTCGCACAGGTAGCTTTCAGGTGTGAAGCTGTGTGCTTTCTATTTTTCTTTTTTAGGGTGATTTTATCTACCAGCACTGGGACACCTCGCCTCTGAGCCACATCTCCAGCCACTTTTATTTTCCGCTTGAGGCAGGGCCTTGCTAAATGGCCCAGGCTGAGCTTGAACGTGCAGCCCTCCTGCTTGGCCTTCTGAGCGGCTGGCGTCGCTGGTGAGTGCAATGCATGCTTCGTTGTCTCCGAATTCTAATAGATCAAGGGGCTCCCCGAAGGTATTGTCCTTCCTCGTGGGAACAGTCCCGTTTAATACAAGCTTCTGTTTCTGTTTTTTCCTTGAAACTTGATTATACCTGGCTGCTGGAAGACAGAATTTCTTGTCTTCCAGAGATAGTGCTTAATGCAAACCGAACTGTGGGGTGGGCTCGTTTCTTTGCAGGGCCCAGCACCGCTGGCTCTTCCCGGGTCTTGCGGGGACGCAGCGTTTGCATCTGTATCTCTTGAGCAGCAGCAGCAACTTTGCAAGCAGGATCGGGACTGGGACGCAGTCCGTGCGCCTTCCCAGAGGCGTGGTTCGCGGAAATCAGGGACCTCCCACTCGGGGAGGTCGGTGCGCCCCGGGCGCGCGAGCTCGGCCCCTCGGGTCCCCTCCCGCGCGTCCCCTCCGCATCCCCAGGGCGCTGCGCTGCGGCCCGGCCAATGGCAGGCGCCGAGCAGAGCCCGCCCCGCGGAAGCAGCGGTCCGGCGGTTCGTCCCTCGAGGCAGGAACCCTGCGCTGTGTGCTCCCGGGGTTGAGCCCAGAGGCCTGGGAGCCGTGCGGAGTGGTCGGGACGGGGACGGGGCCGTGGCCGCCCGGGCGCTCCGCGAGATGAGGATTCTCCTGAGATTCCTCCTGCTCCTGCCCCTGCTCCTCATCTGCTGCTTAGAGTCTCTCATCAAGCTTTTCATCCCTAAGAAGAAAAAGTCAGTCGCCGGAGAAATCGTCCTCGTCACTGGAGCCGGACATGGAATCGGGAGACTCACTGCCTACGAATTTGCCAAACGCAAAAGCAGACTGGTTCTCTGGGATATCAATAAGGTAACGGCGCCGACGGGGCTTTGCTTTCCGGTGCCTTTGGTCTGTGGACACGGCCACATTTTGCCTGCAGCCACCCCTTAGCAAAGCAGCCCGGTGAGAATTACTATCGCCGCTATGTGGGCGGGCCGGGAGTTGATTGTCGCCGAATCACCTGAGGAATGATCCTAGAGGGGACAGATTCCGGCCACTGCCCGCTCGCAGATCCCACTGGACACCGAGCCGCGCTTAGACCCAGCAATTCATCTGCAATCTCCCAAGGTCACAGACCCCGTCTCCTAACTGTATGGAAAAGTGATAGTTGTAATGAGCGTTGTGTGAGAGTGGGAGGCTTGTGCCTACCGAGCCCCTTCTGCAGTAGTTTAGAGATTGTACCCAAAAGAAAGCAGCAGAACTGTGCTGTGGTTATTGCCAAAAGTGATTTATGAAATCGTCTTTTAGACTTAGTTATTTTTTACTTTTATTTTTGGGACAGCGTCTCCCTATGTAGTTCAAGGTGGCCTTGAACTCCCTGTGGCCTAGGCTGGCCTGGATCACAAAGCTGACCTCCTGCCTCCGGGTGCTAGGGTTAAATACACACACACACACACACACACACACACACACACACACACACACACCTCCACTGGGCTTGGGAGATCATCGTCAGTAAAAACAATAAAATGGAAAGAAAAAGAACTTCAAATGTAACTTTTCAGCCAGTACAGGGGTAGATGCAGGCTTAAGGAGGTGGGGAAGACCTCAAATCTGACCTCTTTTACCTTTGGGGCTGGAGCAGAGAGGTTCAGTGGCCTGAAATGCTGCCCCTTATATGGGACTCGACTTCCAATCTCATAAACAAGAATTCGAGGTGGGTGACACTGTGAAGGGGTGGCCGATGGAGACAGTGGTCACAAGTACTTAGAGTGTCTGTTGCCTGGACCCCAGGAACAGTGCAGCAAACCAGAGCCGGGGTCCCCTCCCCCCAGTCTAGTAAAGAAAGTAGAGGTTAAATACCTACTTGTGCAATGAAACGTACAAACCAGGCCCAGCCAAGCCCAGTGGCTGAGTCGGGGCCTTGTGGTGTGGTCAGACTGGGGCCAGGCCACCTCTGAACCTGTAAAGTGGACAGAGTAAAAGTACCTACCTCAGGAAGCCTGGAGGAAGAGTTGAGATTGGACACCGTGGAATTTAGCATCCTGTCTGGCAGGTAGTAACTGGGGGACAGAGTTAGCTACACTTCCTGGCCAGCAGGACACTAGGTCAGTGATCTCTGTGCCTCGTACTAGTCTGCACATTGTCTCTGATCCGGAGTGAAAGGCGTTTGCTCACAACAGCATGAGCAGCTACTGTATGCTTGGTCCCACTGCCATGCAGAATCAAGCCTATGGCACCGAAGCAGCACAGACCTTACGTGCCAAAGATAAGGTGGCATGCTGTGTAACGTCGAGTTCAAACTGAAGCAAGATGTGGAAAAGCATGGGGAGGGTGGAGGTGGGAACATTCATTTCCAGGTGGCCAGAGAGGCTTTATGAAGAAAGAGAGTAGAAGCCGAGGTGTAGCTCAGTGCTGAGTGCTTGCCTACTGTGCATATAGCCCTGAGTTCCATTCACAGCACTGCAAAAGAATAAAAAACATAAACATTAAAGGTGGAGACAGTTAGGAGCAGAGGTCATCAGTGAGCCTGTACTCTCAAGCTACTCAGCAGGCTGAGGCAGGAGGATCCCAAGTTTGAGGCCAGCCGGGATGAAGTAGCAAGACCCTGTCTCAAAAAATAGAGAGTGGCAGGGATTTAGCTCAGCGGTATAAGTGCCTGCCTTGCAAGCACTAGGTCGTGAGTTCAATTCCTGGTCCCAAAAAAATAAAAAGTAGAAACTGGCAGGGGGTGGAGGTCAGTGTGGAGGACCTGGGTTCCATCCCCAGATTTGCTAAAAAGGATAGACACTCAGAAGATGCTATGCTCTTGGCAGAAAGGGATCAGCCCATGCAGAGCCCTGCGTGGCACAGCAAAGGAGGCCAAAGGTACAGCCACAAGCTGTCCTGTGGGGTCTCGGATCCCAGCGCTTGCCCCCGAGGCTGAAAAGCTCTGCAGCAGACCAGTCTGAATGGAGATGTGCTTGGGTGGAAATTACCCCCTCGATTTTAAAAACTATCCAGAAGGATTATAGAATATTACATTAATAATTTTGTACATATAATTTGGGTATAGTGGTTATGTGAAAAGGTCCATTGACTAGCAGAGCAAATGCAAACGCTGTGGGTTGTAAAAACCCAGCTATCAGCTGTCCGTGATTAGAAATGGCTGGCCCCCTTGGGACTGCCTGAAGTCTGCTGCCCATTTTGCAACACGTGGTTCAGGCTGGTTTGGCCCTTCTGTGCTGGTGGCTGCGTATAACAGTCTTCAGCCTTCTCTAGCTTCCTAGCATGCCCAAGTTAACCGTGAGGATACCGACTTGGCGAGCATATCCAGAGGTCTGGTGCCGCCATATCAAATGTGAAGCAAAGTGCAGACCACAAGAGTGCTTTGTGATACGCTGGACTTTGTGATATGCTGGACTCCTATTGTCTGAATCTGTGTGTGGTGTGATCAGTTTGGAAAAATGCTTTTTGATCCCACTGCACTGTTTTTGTTGTTGTTGTTGTTTGATATAGGATCTTAACAATATTGCCCAAACTAACCTTGAGCTAGAAATCGTCCTGTATCAGCCTCCCAAGTGTTGGGATCACAGGTGTGTGCCACCACACCCCCTCAGTTCTCTTTTACCCTATATGTGTAAACAATTTCTTGTTAACAAATCTGATATTTTCTCCTACTGCATTTATCAGGATAATTTCCTATTGACCACTATGATGTTTTGCCTTTTGGCTTTTGTATTTTTTTGTTGTTGTTGTTTTGTTTTGCTTTCTGGTACCGGGAATCAAACTCACAACCTTGTGCTTGCCAGGCAGTTGTTTATGCCACTAAGCTAAATCCCCAGCCCACCTTTGTATGTTTTATTACAAATATACAGGGACAGATTCCTCAGTTGATTGCATCTCAGACATAATGTTCATTGATCCAAATAAAATACCTTGTGAAGTTGGTATTTGTTTTGCGGTACTAGTTGTTGAACCCAGGGCCTTTGCACTGAGATAAATCCTTTAATAAATAATACACCTTTCTTTCCCTGAGACAGAAAAGCCACTGAATTTCTCAGGCTGGGCATGAGCTTGTATTTCTCCTGCATAGTTGGGGTTACAGGTGTGCCCAGCATATCCAGCTACAGCTTTTCTTTTGAGAGCATGTCTTCCTGCTATGTCTCTAGCTGCTGGGGTGCTATGTCCCTGTCATCAATTTTGTCTCATGCCTTTCACTGCTTGCTTCTAGCATGGCATTGAGGAAACAGCTGCCGAATGCAGGAAGCTGGGTGCCCAGGCTCATGCCTTCGTGGTAGACTGCAGTAACCGGGAAGATATCTACAGCTCTGCCAAGAAGGTGAGCCTTCATTTTTAACTGAATCTCCTTGTGTTGGAACCAGGAGGTGTTTAGAGAAAGTCAAGTTTGTTGGTGACAGAAGTAAAGCCAATGAGAATTGTGAGTTTCCCCAAGACCGCATCTAACTAACAGCAGACCTGGGGTTTGAACCTGCAATTGACATGCTGACATTAGTTTGTTCCAGAACCTTCCAGGGAACATGGGGAAAACAGACGCTCTTGAGCTCAACCCAGAGGTCTGCTTTCAAGAGCCAAGGGCAGGGTCTGCATTTAGGCCTTCAGGTAGCCCAAGCTGCTTGCTGGTACTGGCAGATGCCTTGGGGTGACACCTGAGAAGTCGCTAACAGGGTCTCTGAAGGCCTAAGAACTGGGTTAGAAAGTCAGGGTAAACCTATTTTGTATTTTTTTAATCATTCCTGTAAAGCATATTTGAGCAGTCAGACTGCAGTCTACATAATGAGGTTTACTTTGAATGAGTTTCCACTTGTATCTGTGAACTAAATGCTACCTTAATGGAAGGAGGTCGTCAGAATAATCTGGGCAATCTTTTTGTTTTGTTTTGAGACAGGATCTCAAATAGTCCTATATAGTTCAGGCCAGGGTTTGCTATGAAGTCCAGCCTGGCCTCAGAATCCCAGCCTTCCTCCTGCATCAGCCTCCCCAGTCCTGAAATTACAGGCAAACGCTACCACACATGACTTTAGGCAAATTCTTTAAAATACAGCTTCCTTGACCTCAACTTTGGATGTTCTGATTCAGTAAGTGTGAAGGGTTCTGATCCAAACAAACTTGAGGACCTGTTTGTTTAGGGAATTTTAGATTTGCATGTTTTATTTTGTTTTTTTGTTTATTTTTTTGAGACAGAGTCTCACTATGTAGTAGTTCAGGCTGGCCTTGAATTAGCTATGTACCTATATAATTTTGTTTTTAGGTATTATTAGAAGGATCTACTGGCCCAACATCCTTAGTTACCTAAATGGGAAATATTTATTTCCATACTCATCTGGGACTAAGCTGTTTGGGAAAAACAATTTTATTATTTTAACCTATCCCACATACCCTTACAGAAGTGTTTTTGCGGAAATTGTTCTAAGGCTGTCTGCTTAAGCAAAGTATAGAAAAGGATCTGTGATCAGATATTTTGAAGTAACTATTTAGACATCTGATGCCAACTCAATATACTCTAGCTTGCTTTGTTTATTAAGAAATAATGAAGCCAGACATCAGCACCCTGGGGTTACTGAAGCCAGCCTCAAGGGCTAGCAACGCAGCATCTGTTTAGGGTTCTTTGCCTAACTAAGCTCCCTCCCTGGTTTCACCCTACAGTCACGTCCTGATTAAAAGCCAGCTTCTCTGGATAGCTGTCACTTAGAGACAATGCTACCTGTGTTAGGGGCCAGACGGGAGGTGTCAAATAGCCTGTTGAAAGGTTTTATTCTCTTTGTTGTGCATTTAATATGATTTCATTACTGATCTCATTTAATTATCACAGTTCATTGAGTCGGTAAAGTTTAAACCTCAAGAGTCTGTGATCTGAGCTGAGTGTCATGGTACATGCCTGTAATCTCAGTACTCTGGAGGCTGAGGCAGGAAGATCATGAGTTTGAAGCCAGCCTGCGTGACAGAGTACACTCAAGGCCAGCTTCTCCTAGGTAGTGAGACCCCGACTCAAGCAAGGGAAGATTATTTGAAGGGTATAGTCACTGATTACATTAGGGTTGAGAGTTAGAGTGATTTTTTTTTTGGTGACTTAAATCACAGATTTATTATCTGACAGTTCATAGAGGATGAAAACACTGAAGGGGAGGTGGCCTCAGGACAGACTCTTTCTCAAGACTCTAAAGAGAGATCTTGCCCTTTGCACTGTGTAGCATTGAGGGGCCACCAGCGTCCCTTGGCTTGTGCCTTCTTTTTCCATATTCAAAGCTTATTATTTTTTAAAACTACTTTTAGTTTTATTTTAAAGATAAATATAATCAAGCCAAAGAAAACAGAACAAAGCCAATCAAAACAAACCAGTGTGAGTGACACAGGACTTCAGAACAGTAGGAAATCAGCAGTGGTCACCTGCTGTCTTCAAAATAGCTGCCCATAACTTCAGACATTGTAAAATCAAACAAAACCGAACATACTAGAACCAATAAAAACAAAACAATGAATGCAGTAAAGGACTTCAAAACATGATAAAATAGTAAATCCAAAATTGCTACCAAAATATATCTTGCTGTCTTTGAAACAGCTGCTCATGCCATTGGATATAACAAAATCAAAACAAAATAGAACAGGGGCTGGAGATTTAGCTCAGTGGCATAAGTGCCTGCCTTGCAAGTGCATGGTTGTGAGTTCGATCCACGGTACCGATTTAAAAAAAAAAAAAAAAAAAAAAAACAGAACAAAACCCAACTAAACAAAACAACGAAAATGATACAAGATTTCAAAATAAGACAGTAGGGATTAACAATGGCCATTACCCTCAGAAGGAAATCCCCCTAGATGCCACACTGCATATTGCCACCCTCTGAATAGATGCTCAGACTACTGGCTTTAGGCCTGCAAAGTCAGTAAAGCACTAAACACCACGAGCATTACGTTGTATTCCACCTCCATAGCCATCATCACAGCCTGTGTTTCTTCAGATCAGCCGGTCACTTATGGTGGCGGGGTAGGGGTGGAGTGTTGGCTCTTGTTTCCCAGCGTGCATCCAGTAGGGGCTGGCATCTGGCTCTTCCCCCAGTGGCCCAGGCATGGCACCAGTTTGCAGGGAGGGCTTGCTTCTTGGCTGACTTTTGTTCTCTACCCCGACAATCCTAGAGCAATTATTTTGAAGACAAATTGTACTGTATATAATTCTTCCCTATTGAGTGTAAGTAGGTATTACAGTTCAAAGTTACTTTTTATTGTTCTTGGCATGCAGCCATGTTCTTTTGCCAATATTTCCTTAACTGTGATCATTTTACCTATGACAGGTGCAGTGACCTTTGGAGTTTGGCCATCGGGGCTTACGTAAGCCTTCCACATGATTGATTAATTCAGAAGTTCTTCCTTCTGAATTAATATCAAGGAAAAGATGTAATTAAGAAAAGCACACCTGTCTTAGTTACTTTTCTTGTAAGAAAATACTTGAAACCCAAAGTTAAAAGAGGAAAGTTTTATTTAACTCAAAATTGGCCAAGGTTTCACTCCATAATTGGCTAGCTACAAGGCAGGGTCGAGCTGCAGAGGAGAAACAGCCCCCAGTAGGCATAAGGTAGCAGGGCAACTAGGGGTGACCACAGCACTTCTATCCCTTATATCTTATCTAGGTACTTAGGGTAAGTGGCACTCACACCCTTAATCTCTGTGCCAATGAATCAATCCCAGCATCACACACTCTAGATCCAGCCAGTTCTGAAGAAGCCCCCAATATGATCACATGAAGCTTTGGAAGTGATCTAGACATTCCACCCCTGGTCTCCCAAATACTCATGTATACCCCTTTATGCAAAAGGCATTTAGTCTATCTCCAAGAGTTGCCAAAATTCTTAGCAGTTTCAGCATTGCTGAGAAGTCCAAGTGTCAAATCTCTTCTGAGATATAAGGCAAACTGTTAGCTTCTAGCCTTTGTACAAATGAAACAAAAGTTAAACACTTCCAATATTCAATGGCATAGGACAGACATTATTTTTCCAAAAGTTACAAATACAGGAATACAAAGGAATGGGACCAAAGCAAGTCCAAAATCTAGCAGTGCAGCTCTTAAATCCTGTAGTGCAGTGTCCAGCATCCTTGGCAATCTGTGGCTAGATGTGAGCTCCACAGGGCTGGGGGAATCCACTCCTATAGCACTTCCAGTGGTTGTAGCTCCTATGTGTGAGAAACAATTTGAGTGACTCTCCTTGAATGCAGAACAATTGCTACAACTTTGATTATATTGAGACTTATTTTTTTATACTTAAATGTACAGAGCTGACTATGATTTTTTTTTTCACTTTAATTGGCTCTAAGCATTGTAAATAAGGCTAGCTGAGGTACTGGTGTGTAATCTCTAAAGCTATCAGACAGTCTCCTGTTTCCTCTCAGTGTTCTCTACAGAAGATATGGGCACTGCACGATGGTAGAGCCATAAGCTTCAGGAATGTCAACAAGGTAGGACCTCATGGTAAAGAGGCTATGAATCGCCAGGGCACAAAAGTTTACATATCAGAAACTGAAGCAACAGCCTCCTAAAACAATGCAGTTGCTACCTTAATTAAATTATGCAGATTGATCCTGCATATCCTTATCCCTGCATTTTGCAGAGATGTTTTCTTCACTATCTGGCTAGGCAGCTCAAGTTACTCACGTAGTTCCTGCTGTGCTCACTGTCATTCATCCCTGAGCCACCCCGATTCCTCACAGGATCATAAATTCTGGGAGAGGCCTAGGATCAAAGCCTTTGTCCACACATCCTCACAGGGATTAGACTTAGGCCCCTTTGGCTGCCCTTAACTTGAAATATGTCTTGGTGTCTTTATTCTCGCCATTGGTTGCATTGGACGTGGTAGATTAGAATTAACTTGCTGGGATTCCAATGACGTCTCAATGGGATTATAAATATAGCTTTTTGGATTGTGAGAAAGACTAAAAAAGAGATTACAATACTTGGATAACTGTACTCAATATTTGGGAGTACAGTACCTATGGCTTCTCTCTTGGGCCACATCTGTTCTGTCCTTGCAATTTTTTTTCAGCTGATCCACTTTCCTGACTTCTCCAAACTTATAGGGTCTCTACTGCACCTGTGTCTTTACACTCCCAGCTACACTGCCCTGTCAGGGACACATTGCCTGGCAATGGATGATGCCAAGGTCTGCTGCCAGCTAGAGCAGTAGCCAGGCTTCCCTCTCCCTTAACTGTAGAGACCAAGTGCCTGAATCACTGAGCCCTCTAAACCCAATCCAGCGAACAGATCCCCTAGGCTGCTGGCATTCTGCAACACGGCGTACTGTGGCTGCCTTCTGAAAGCAAAGTTTTCCACTACTGCAATTTTGAGATTGTGAGAAGTGGAGTCCTAGTGTTCTTGTGATACCTTCAGGCTGTCTTTTCTGTTGTCCTCTTCTGAAATACTTGACATTTTCTTGCTAGTCTTTTCTCCTCTGTTCCATCTTTGCAGGTCACAACTTTACTGTTGCTTCCTTTCTGACCAAACTCACAATGTTTTAAGTCATTCGACTGGGCTCTTTGCTCTTGAATCTTAACATAGATATGGCTAAAAGCCCCCATGCCACCACCTCAACATTCAACTGCCTTGAAATTTCTTCTGCAAGATTATTTAGTCCACTGTCCTTAATCTCAGTCTCAGGCAAAGCCTCTGGACATGAGCAAAATGCAAACAAACTTTCTGCTAAGCCGTAACATTCACTGACTGGACTCCAGCAACCAATGCAGTTCTTCTTCCCAGAAGAATCCTCTCCAGTGTGGTCTTTACCAGCTTTTTACTGAGCTCTGACCAGAATCTACCATACAGAACAGCCTGAGGTGTTCCTACTTTCCTTTTTCATCCAGCATTTCCAAAGCTTTCCAAACTCTTCCCACAAGCCATTGATAAAGACTTGGGAACCACCTGGTCAGGAATAGTCACAGCAATGACCCTGTTTCTCCAGTCCCAAATTCTTTCTTAAGTTACTTTTCTCTCATTGCTGAGACAAGATCCTCAACATCCAAAGTTAAAGGAAAAACAGCTTAGGTAGCTCAAGCTGATAGAAGTTTCAGTCCACAGTTGGCTGGCTCCAAAGCAGGTTGGCATTGCAGAGAAGAAAAAGTTCACGATGGACAGAAGGTGGCAAAAGCACAGCTGTTTCTGTCCTTTACATCTTATGCAGGTACTTAGGGCAGGTAGCACTCACACTCTTAATCCTAATGCCCTTATAATAGCATTGCTACTATCATGAATCAATTCCTGTATCACGGACTCTAGATCCAACCACCTCTGAAGAAGCCCCACCTATGTCCATATGAGGCTTTGGGGGGACATCTAGACACAAGTCATAACAACACTTGTACCATAAATACATTAGTAGGAAAACATGCCATATAATTTGCATGTTACTTGCTGTATTTATATTTTCACATTCACTACCCTCATAGGTAGCTCCAAAGATTGAGCGAATCACCTTGAGACATGTTCCTGTACACAGCTGTATATGAACATATGCAATAATGATGTATAATCATGATGACAGTAATAACAGCTTCCTTTAGCTGCATTATTTTTTAAAGCATTGTTCAGCCCCTTTATCTGCATTATTTCATCTGTCCCCACAGTAACTAACAAGCAAGCTCTATTATTATCTCTCTTTTAGAGGAGCAATTGAAGTTTAGACAGATTAACTAACTGTTCAAAGTCCCATTTGTGGCAGACCCAGGGCTCAATTTGAGGGTAACCAGAAGTACTCACCCTTTGGCCTTAAACCAGCTGCCGCCTAATGGGGAGAGATTTGGAATCAGTGAAACAGTGATCATGAAAACAGAATCACAAATAAAGAAATAGATGCACCCAGCTCAATAGTGTAGTCAGTTCTACATAATTCTCCTTAATAGCCCTGAATTTGTCAGTAATTTAATTTTTTTGCTTACCTTTTGAAGTAGTGTTTTAAAAAAATAAATTCTAAATTCTATTCAGCCAGATAAATACTTCTTGAGCTACAATCAATAGAGCAAAGTCAAAGATTAAATTGCAGGAGAAAATTTCTACCTAGAAGGCTGACAAAGATGTGTTAGATAGATGTAAGGACCTCAGATAAAAAAGGGTTTTGTTTTGTTTTGTTTTGGTTTGGTTTTTTATATGGGAAGATAAGTGAGCAAACTTCTTTTTACCACATCTGGTAGAAAAATGCAGTCATTGCATGCAAATTTACTGACACACCCCTTAATAAACATATTGTTCTTGTTTTATTTTTAAAGGTGAAAGCAGAAATTGGAGATGTGAGTATTTTAGTGAACAATGCTGGTGTGGTCTACACGTCGGACTTGTTTGCTACCCAAGATCCTCAGATTGAAAAGACTTTTGAAGTCAACGTACTTGCACATTTTTGGGTGAGTATGATTTTTGGTTTTGTTTTGTTTTTACAAAAACATTCCCTTATGAAAGCCCCAACAATTAAGTGTAAAGAACTTTCAGCATACATAAGAAAGCATTAAGTCAAGGCTAAAGTGTTCTCTAGGTTCCAGGGATAACACTGAAGAAGGGGAGAAAAGTGTAACTCTCAACATGCTAGATGTCAGACACACTGAGTTTATGCTCCTGAAGATGAAGAATGAATTCTAAGTAACAAGGAGGTTAAAAGAAGCAACTTGAATAAGAATGGGAAATAGTGATGGGGAATAGAAATAACTCCTAAGAGAAATGGTCCTGAATGGGTTCTAATGATCTCACTTCTCTAAGAAAGTTTTGCAGAGCAAAATCACAAGGCGACTACAACATGAGTCAAAACTGTAGTCAACCAATAAGATTACAATATTAGCCTCTTGGCTATTGTTGATCCAATAGTAGCAATGTCATATAGATGACATCATTAACCTTGGCCAATAATCTATAGTCTGTCTTATTTTTAGTCTTAGTTTTAGTAGCCTCAGTCTTAATCTTAACACTCTTAGTCTTAGTGGAGGGGGGGGGGGAGAGGATGGCCCACCTCTAATGAGATAATGGGAAATTTCAAAAAGGATGGGACCAATAATCTCAAATTTCCATTTATCCCCTAGGGAAGTGTATAAATCGGGCCATTATGACTTTAATCTTTTTCAGAAGCACCTCCAGCCACAGCTTTGATGTGTTCACATCTTTTTTTTCTTCTTCTTTTTTATTGTTACCAGGGATTGAACTCAGGAACACGTGCTTACAAGGCAGGTGCTTATGCCGCTGAGCTAAATTCCCAGCCCTATGTGTTCACATCTTCTACACTGACTTCCCCAAGGGCCCAGCCCTGTCTGACTGTCTATAATATTTTTACCTAACTTAGCCATCTATAATAACATTATGTATAAAGACTTCACTTTTCATGCTATGACCAGATTCCACCAATTGTCCCTCACACACACAAATAATAAATCCAGTAACTATAAACTTTCAATACTGTATATGTTTTAATTCTAAACTAGATGTTTACATCTGTGTGCTTACTTAGCAATAAAGAAAATAATAGAAACCATCTCGGGAATCGTCTGTGATCCCACAAGGGAATCCAGGTTACTTTCAGATTCTTGTAACAGTGAGGCCTTGTAATATTTCCTGGCCTAAAAAACTGCAGATTGCATTAAGTTTTATATTGATAGCCTGTGTTTCTGAGGACTCCAAATAGTTCCCAAATAGCCACTTTCATAAAAAAAAAGGGTCCTTCCATGCTCTGAGGGTGGGAGATTGGGGTAGTTAGTATAGAAAGAATATTGAAACTGGTGACAATGCAGCCTTGCTTTGTGGTTTTGTTTTGTTTTGTTAAAATTTTATTTAAAGATAAAAAAGAAAAAGGGTACAAGTTTTACAGAATTTCAGAAAAAATAAACAGTAGGAAATCACTAGTTAATTACATATTGTCATCTTAGAAATAGTTGTTGAAGTTACAAAATTAAAGCATATAGAGGGGACTTTCAAACAGTGAGACTGCAAACAGTTTTGTTCAATGATTCAACAAAACTCAGTAATATGGTTATCTATCTTGTACACTTATATCTTTTAGAGAACTTTCTTTTCCTTTCTTTTGTACAATGACAATTACACATTTTGGGTTTTATTACTCCCACAGTTCCTACTACTTTCTTTCTTTTGAAGAAAGTAAAACCAAATGTGACATACCAGGACAGTCAGTCAAATCAATATGATGGACATAATACATAATGTAAAAACAAAATACAAGGTGATCAACAATAGTTACCATAATGCCTCTTGTTATCTTAAAAAGAATTTCCTATATTATCAGTTATAATAAAATTGAACCAAACAGTAAAGAAAAAACCAATAAAACCAAAACATTGGAGACATTAGAGGACTTCAAAAGAAGATAATAGTCAACCAGAATGGGCGTCACAATGAATCTTATTGTCTTCATAGTTGTTGCCTATACTTTCAAACTTGGTACTATCAAGCATAACAGAATAGAGGAAAATCAGACAAAACAAGATGGTGAGAGCAATACAGAGTTTTAAGTCAAGTTAATAGGAAATCAAAGTGGGTTACTACAATATATCCTGTTATTTTTTATTTATTTTTCCCTTAATTAAAAGGTTAAAAATGAAAAAGTAGATAATAAAAAGGAGATTGAGATAAAAAAAAAAGGAGGGCATAACAACAAAACAGCATAAGTCAAAACAGCCATTTAAGCAAAATAGTATTTCACCACAAGATAATCTCGACTTAATAGTAGTTACCATAGTGTCTCTTCCCTTAAAATCTTTGGGCATAACTTCATATACTGTAGTATCAAACATATCAAGACAGTGTAAAACCGTTCAAGAGAATGACAGTATTACAGGGTATTTAGAATCAACTAACAGAAAATGAACAATGATTTCTTTATAATCTCCTTGTCTATAAAAGTTTTTGTTTATATTATCACATATAATAAAATCCAATAAGACACAACATGTTAAAACTGATGGAGACAGAAGAACAAAAGCTTGATTTGACTTCAAAACGAGAGGATATTAAATCAGCACTACCTATTATGATGTCTTGTTTTCCCCAAAATGGCTGTTCCTACCATCCAACCTTCTCTGCTTCATTTCTGTTCAGCTCTTTTTCTGTCATTAGTTGTCAGTTTGTCTTCTTCATTTTGCTTTCTGCTCCATTCATTGGGGCCTCTCTGCCACTGTTTCTGGAATCTTGGTACTTTTCATTTTTAGAATATCCTGCAGTATTCTCTGTAGAGTTGAGTTGGTGGTTGCAAATTCCCCTAGTTCCTCTTTATCCTGGAAGCACCTTGTTTTTCCATCAATTTCCAGGGATAGTTGTGCAGGATATATCAATCTTGGCTGGAGGTTATTATCTTTCAAAGCTTGAATTATTTCCCCCCATGCTATTCGTGATTTGATGGTTTGTGCCGAGAAGTCTGCTGTAATTCTGATGGGTGTTCCCTTGTAAGTGATCTGTTTCTTGTCTCTGATGGCTTTTAATATTCTGTTCTTATATTGGATTTCTGGAATTTTGATTATTATATGCCTGGGTGTTGCTCTGTTTGGGTTGTAGGTGGCTGGGGTCCTGTATGCCTCATATATCTGAGTATCTTTATCTTTTGCTAAATTAGGGAAATTATCCTGGATTATTTCTGTGAATAGCTTTGTAGTTCATTTGTTTGAGTCCCTACTTCTTCTTTTATGTTCTTAATTCTTAAGTTATAGATCCTCTTATCATCTTCTAGTCCTTGTATTATTGCTGTTTGTTTTCTTGTTATTTTAAAGAAGTTTTTCATTTCATGCTCCCACCTTACAAATCTGTCCTCCAGTTCTGATAATCTATCCTTGGTTTCTTTCAAGCTGTTATGCCAGCTTTCAATAGAGTTTTTAGTTTCCTGGTAATCTCTTTGAACCTGCTTTATGTATTCTATGTTTTCTCTATTTTCTCCATCAAACAATTCTCCCCTTTTTTGCTGTTCTTCCATTCCATCATCTGTTTTTTCTTGGGCAGTGCTTAGCATTTCTCTAACTATTCTACTTATTTCTTGCTTTATTTCATTAAATACTTCATTTTTGAACTCATCTATGAGGCTCCAGAGATACTGCTTTATGTCCATAGGTGCCATGTCTGATATTGCATGTTTTCTGTCTTCATTCTCTTTTGCATTTACCTTTCCTGGATCAGTGTTCTCAGGATTGGGGACTGAGGACCCTTTTTTGTTGCTCCCTTTTCCTATACTTTTTGTTCCTTCCATACAAGCATCTGTAGGAGGCCCAGTTTTTGTTTTTGTTTTTGTTTTTTCTCTTTGTCTGTTACAGTTTGTTTTGAATCCTCCAGCTAGGTGTTCCTGCCCACTGCAGTGTACTAGGGAGACACAGACCTGGGCAGCCTCTGCTGGGCCCGCCCCTCCAGGTCAACCTACTGAATGCTTCACTGCTAGGGTGCACCGCCAGGTGCAGAGACCTGATTTGGGCTAGCCTACTGGGTCTTAGTCCGTGGCGTCACCAGGCCAAGCACTCCCCACCGCTCCTGCTTGAGAGGGGAATATGAGACTAAAGTCACTGCAGGGCCCTGTTCCAGCTAGTCTGCTCATTCCCAGAATGTCCTCTTTTGGAGCCTCCTAGTCTATGAAAGGGTCCCCATTTCTCTCACTCACTGCAGGTTGATGCAGGGCTCCCTGCCAGTCCCACTCTCAACGCTGATTGGTTCGCCGATTCCAGCTCTTGGAGCTTTCATGCGTCTCTCTCCCTGCCGTGTGGATTGGGACGCAGTAGCGGCAGCAAGAAATTCAAATCACAGCTTCCAATGGTGCGGGATCCAGCTTCCGCACTGAGATTTTTATCTGTTCCTGTTATAGCATCAGGATTGCATTTCCAGTTGGTTTCTGTCAGCTTAGTTCGTTGCTGGGTCAGCAGGGTACATCTCCCCTCACGTAGGACTCCTCACATGGCACCGCTCCTGGATTCTAAACTGGTAATCTCAGAGAGCCTCTATGGCTGCTGTTATTTGTCCGCCATGTTCTCCTGGAAGTCGCTTTGTGTTATTGCTTCCACGTCAAACAAGCTGTTTTGTAGGTTTCTAATCTTAGTAGTCAGATGGGTTTGAGCACCCCCAGCACTTACCCTAGGTGCTCAGTCAGCTCAAGAACATGAACCATTGGGTGACCATGGGCAGGCTGTACTTTGCTTCACCGCTAATGTTGGATCAGCAAACACTTCTGCAGTAAATTCTCACTAAGTGTAAATTCTTTCAGTAGCTAGAGGAGTGTTCCTATGGAATGTCTGGGCGGGTGGAGAAGAGCTGTGGGCGGAGGTGGAGGATGGGGAGCAGAAGCAGTTTGAGCTGATTCTCTGCCTGGGTTTTTCTAATGTGGGTCTGCAGATGTACTGCCTCCGGTGGACGCCTATGCAATTTAGGTTTTTCCCCATTTATACCAGGAACAGTGATTTTAAAAAATCAACTGTTTCGAACTAGTCCCAGTAGATCTGTGAATTGGAGATATTATCTAATTTTTTTTCCTTTCACTGCCAACTGTTTCCAGACCACGAAGGCATTCCTCCCCGCGATGATGAGGAATAATCACGGCCATGTGGTCACCGTGGCATCCGCGGCCGGGCACACGGTGGTCCCCTTCCTGCTGGCTTACTGGTAGGTGGCGCGTGCTGGGTTTCCAGCTGGGTTGCTAGGCGCCTTCTGTCTGAGGAGCGCCCCCTTTGTCATGGAAGTGCTTTGGAGTTGCCAAAATAAGCAGAGCACAGTCTCCTGTAAAACAGCCGCATCCGGTTAATCCTCGCCAGGTCACCCCCAGGCGGTTATAAAGCAGCAGGGGGGGGGGGTCATCCAGGGATGAACCCGGCACCCGGCACAAAGCCTTTCTCATCCCTCTGAGCAGCGAGGGATTAATAAGAACGTTTTCGTAGCAGGAACAAAATTAAAACCAGTAATTTTTATTATTAATAAAGATAAGCAACATTTCATGGAAACAAAACTGAAAAAGAGCCTGTGTGTATATATTTGTATTATCTGATGTTCTAAACAGTGAGAGCAAAAAATGAAATTTTAAAACTTAATGCTTATGCATTCCTGTTTATTTATTTATTATTATTAATTATTATTATTGGTTTTTTGAGACAGGTTCTGGCTGTGTAGCCCAGGCTGGCCGCAACCTCTCAGTGGTCCTGCTGACTCAGCCTCCCAAGTGCTGGGATTACAAGTGTGGACCACCACACCTGGCTGGTTGTCCATGCCTCTGTAATACCCAAGGACTGTGCTGTAACGAGCAGGTCACGGAATGGTGTGCTGCCTGGGCTCCGCAGACCTGATGGGGAGTGCACACCTAGTAGCTCTTGGCTACTATTATGTTCCATCAAACCGTAACTTCAAAAAAACCAAAATGAAACTCGAATTATAATTATGCAAATGTGTATGTATACAAGTAATGCTGGCATTTGCTCACTATCATCGGGTTCTTTTGGAACCCAAATTAGCAAAGCAGCGTGGATATCGGTTCCCTTTTCTGCACATGTGTTTGTTTCCTGTAATCCCAGCACTCTGGGAGGCTGGGGCAGGAACCAGGATCGTAAATTCAAGCCCTGTGTCAAAATAAAAAGTGAAAAAAGGGCTCGGGGTCCAGTTGAGTTCCAAGGCCCTGGGTTCAACCTTTCATAATATTAAAAACATAGCTTTTTGATTTGACTAAAGGAAATTTGACTGAAGGAAAGAAGGAAGGAAGGAAAAGGTAGGGGTAGGGGAAGGGAGTGGGCAGGGAAAGGAAAAGGAGGAGAGAAAGCAGAGGAATGAAAGAAAAACAACCTGCTAAAGCAGCCGGAAAGCCGACCCGCGGTGCCCAGCCCTGTATTTGACTCAGACTGGGTTTGAGAGGGTGGTATGTGCACCCCAGCCATAGCATGCTGCCAGAGCTGGTGAGATTTCACTCCCTCATGGGCTTCTAGCTCAGTGGCTGGGCTGTTGGGTAATCAGGTGTCCTTGTCCCTCTGCATGTTGAACACCAGCTCGTGGATTTGTTCCATTGAGGACTTCTCAACCAGAGCCAAGAGAGACAGGGCTTTATGCACAGAGGATGTGCTGTGACTGGTGGTGGCACTTTGGGGGAGACATAAAGGTTCCCCATCAAAGCAGCGGGCCACCTACAATTGCCCCAAGTATGCTCTACCTAGTTCTAGGCAGCAGCACTTACGGTCCCCGCAATGGGCAGGCAGACCCCCTGAAAATGGGCCTGGCTTTATGAAATCCACACAAGGGCCAGGCATGGTTTTCCGCCCCCCTGTAAATCCAGCCCTCTCAAAGCTGAGGCAGAAGGATCTCTGCGATTTCGAGGCCAGCCTGGGCTACTTAGTGAGTTTATGGTCATCCTAAAGTACACAGCAACAACTTGTCTTGACCCTCCCCACCAAAAAAAAAAAAAAAAAAGAATTTAAAAAGGAAATAAAGACAAAATACACAGAGGGTCTCACTAGGACTGACAGGGCACCACTGCAGCCACACGCATGGTTTGTACCCATCCAGTTGAGGGACACAGCTGTGGTTCTGAACTCGTACAGAGCTCTTTGGAGTGCTCAGCGGCCACCAGCCTGGGCTCCTCAGTCACTGCGGTCATCTTCATCTCCTGATCACTGGGACACTAAGATTTCTGCAGGCAGACAGTTCAGCAGCTGGCTGTGAAACTCACACATCACTTTTTGAATGCAAGCACTTTTGTTGAAGTGCAGTGTATATTTATAAGCAAAGAAGTCCTTAGTGCCCATCCCAGTGAGCTGCTCCTAAGTGTGCATCTGTGTCAGCAGTGTGCAAGTCAAAACTAGAGCGTGGCCAGGCCCAGGAGCCCCTTGGATCTCTTCCCAGTCACCAGCCCCTCGTGCGTCCTCACATTAATTTTGCCTGTTTTCACTTTTATACATGTAACGCACAGTGTCTGGGGGATGCATCCCCGCTGTCTTTGATCGATGTTGTGGATCCTTTTCCTGGCTGTGCGGTTTTGCATCATGCAACTTGACTGTAATAACTTCCTTTTTGTCTGCCATTTACTGAAGTCATTTCTGGGAGAGGATTGCGATGAATATTGACCAATTGCTTACTGGTTGTGTGACCTTAGGCAAATGACAGGACTCTTCTTTGCTTCATTTCCTTCCTCCGTAAAGCAGATGAATTACCTGGTCCCTTTGTCCTCTCAGAGCCCAGCAGGGTGCTGCAGTGCCAGCTCACATCCTGGGCGCCTGGCCTGTGGGAGCTGACCATGGTGTTCAGGCCCCGGATGTGGGGTGAGCCCAGAGAGCGCTGTCCTGAGCGCACAGCCTGGACCCTAGTAGAGTCTTAGTAGTCTATTTTAGGAGAAAACACTTGGTTTCTTTGTGGACTTAACTAGCGTTCAGTAAATATATTGATTGATGCGAAAGATGCGAGACCACAGAACTGAACTCACAGGAGAGGGTGGGAAACCCTGATTCTAAGATGGGTTTTTTCCTGCTTACTGAGTATTTTTCCACTAGTATCTTTAAGAGGAAAATGAGTTGGCTAATAAGCTTGGTCAACCCAATAGCCCATTTATGGGGGTTGCCAGGATAGGAAGACCCAGCAAAACCTTAGCCTGTAATGAAATGTTTTTCAGAGGAATAATGTGGAATAAAACGTGAAAATTCAGAGTATGTACATTAAACAATTTGATGTGACTTTATAAGCAAAGGGTGGGGAAAATCTCACACACAGGTTCTCTGTGATATTCAAAATGTACGTTCAAAATAGGTATCTCTGAGGCACTTCTGTTCTTTTGCCTAACTTAAGAAAAATCAGACATTAGTGAAAGAAAAAAATTACTGATAACCTCACCACACAGAAATAACCATGATAAGCATTTGTGATAATTTTTATATATAAGCATGTGGTGAGAAAAATTGTAAATGTAGATGTAGCCATCACTGAGAAAATCCTGCATTTTTAATCTAAAATAATACATTTTGCATGCTAATAAAAGCATGTGTGCAATGTTCTTTTCAATTTCAGTGCCATCATTTATTAAGCTTATCTATCATTTTGAGGACTTGCACAAGGCTCTGGGCTTAATCCCAAGTAGCTCTCTCTCTCTCTCTCTCTCTCTCTCTCTCTCTCTCTCTCTCTCTCTCTCTTTTTAAATTAGAAGGAACAAAAGTCTTGCCAGGCATGATGGCACACACCTGAATCCCAGCACTAGGGAGGCTGAGGCAAGAGAATCATTGCAAGTTTGAGACCAGCCTGAGCTAAAGTGAACTCAAGACCAGCCTTAACTGCTTAGTGAGAACCTGTCTCAAAAAGAGACAAACAAAACAAAACAAAACAAAAACGCTGTAAACCCCCAGACCAAAAGAGAAAATTTTTTTCTGGCTCTGTAATTAATGTCTTAGACAGGGTATCTCCCTCTTTGGCAAGAGAGAGCTATCAGGAGTTCCAGGTCAACGTCCTTTAAACTTCAAGCCCATTTTGGGGTGTGGATCCTACAGATGCTTTTGAATGGTCCAGGTCTGGAGCTCAGTGGCCAGACCAGAGCAGACCAACGCAGATCGGTCACCACACTTCATTTGTAACCGTGACGTAACCAGGACAAGGGGCTGTAAGTCCTGATGACCAAGCAACAGCTGACGTTTAAATTTCTCCAACTGTTTGCCTTCAAGGAAACATTATTGGAGACCTGGCAAAGATCTCCAACTGCCTGTATGAGGGGTGCAGTGAAGGATAAAGTAAGAAACAGAGACAAATTCAGTAACGCATGATGGTGGGCTGGGAGATCAGTGCCTCAGGATGGGCAAAGACGCAGATCCTCCAAACCAGCCACTCTTTTTCGGGTGTCTACACTGCTGGGAGGGGCTAGCAGAAGATCCAGGACTGCAGAAGATTCAGGGGTCAATGACGCTGTAGCAACACACAATGCTGAGATGACTCAGGTGGGTGGGGATGATGCAATGCTAAGAAGGGTCTTGCTCCGGAGTGTTCTTTCTCATCCTCTTAGTAGTTTAGTTTAGTCTCAGTGGTTGGGAGAGGGTGACCCCTCTCAAGAGTTAATGTGGAGTCTCAAAAGGATGATGCCGCAATCCCAAGGCTCCATTTATCCCTTAGGGAAGGATGCAAACTTAGCCATTGTAAGGTCCTGATCCCCATTATGTATCCCATGGACTGTCCCTGGACTTCAGTCTTCAAACTAACTATTTCTTTGGGGTAAACATTTAGAGATGATGTCAGGCCTAAAATCATAATGCACTGTTAATGAGTCATCTGATACCTTTGTCAAGCAGCCTTCTAGAAAATACTGTCAATTAACCTGTGCTTTGAGGAATATAAAGATGTTTCATTGTTTTGATTTTTTTCACCATTTTTTAAACACTAGACTGAAGCTTTAAAAGATTGCTGGATTCAACTGTCTAAAATAAAAATCCGAGCCAGGTATGGTGCCACACATCTGTGAGGTCACATCTCTTGGGAGGCTGAGGCAGGAGGATTGTCTCATCCCAGGCCAGTCTGGGGTACATAATGAGTTCAAGGCCAGCGGAACTCCACAGTGAGACCCTGTGTCAAAATAAATAACATAAAGTTTTTATATTGAAAAACAGTATACTTATCCACATATCCTTACCCTTCCTGCTAAGCAAAAGCATTACTGTGTTGTCCTTTATGTTTATAGGAATTACTCCTTAAATCCTAAAATGCTGTAATGTGTGAATGTAAATGTCATATGCACTGATACTTTTATTTTGTGAGCTTTCTGCTAATATCTTTAGCAATGTATATTTTGGAGTGTTGTCTTATTCACTGAGAAAAGTTAGCTTATTTGTTTATTGTCTTTTGTTTTTGTGATGCTGGAGACGGACCCAGGCCTTCTCATACACGAGGCACTGGGCCTCAGCCCAGTCACAGCTGCCATGCTCTAACCCTGATCCTCGTCTTTCGTGTTGCCAAGGTTTTACTGGTTGACCAGTATGTCCCTGGCATCTTAACTTGGTTTGGAGCATGGTGTATACTGGACCCGATCTGCCGGGGGACCCAAGCTGGTAGTCACCAAGTGATCCCTGACTAAGCCAAGCAGGAGTCTAAGCAAGCAGGCCTTGGGGTGATTTTAAGTCAGCCTGTGAACTCTCTGTTCATTTTCAGCTCCAGCAAGTTTGCTGCTGTTGGATTTCACAGAGCTTTGACCGAAGAACTGGCTGCCTTAGAAAGAACTGGAGTCAAAACAACTTGTCTCTGCCCGAATTTCATCAACACTGGCTTCATTAAAAACCCAACCACCAAGTAAGTGGACACTGAAATAGAGGCAGAAGGGTTAGTGGTGGCTCTGAGCATCACTCATTCTTTGGATTTCCCTAAGTAGTTTAATCCCCCAAACACCTGATACTCAATGTCCTTAGTTTATTTTGCTTTCAGCTTCTGTAGATCGTGGGAAAACAGATGGAGAGACAAAGAAAGCAAGAAAAAGTGAGAGGGAAGGACTGTGCATATACATACGAATGATACGTTTTCCATCCTAAACAGTGGTTCTCAGACGCCAAGACACATACTTGTCACTGGGAGTGCCTGGGACCCACACTGGGTCTCCAAGCCAGAGATGATTGCCTTCTGGGTTGGCTAGGGCAGGATGGTGAGAGGGAAGGGGTCCTGTTTAGAAAGCTTCATAGGTGACTGTGATGGAGCTGACCAAGACTGCATGTGGAAAGCTCTTTCCTTGGTAATGCAAGGGTTACCCTCCCAGAGGTGCACTGGGCCAAGCTCTTTCCCTGATTAGAAAATGAAATAACGTGTGTTCACTTTGGCAGCACACATACTAAAAAAAAAAAAAAAGTAAAATCACAAAAGGTTAGCTCTGAGTATAATTTTCAATGTTTTCTCTCTTTGAGACTAGATTTAGTGTCTTTGTAATCATAATGCATATGCATACTTTTTTTTTTTTTTTTTTGTCTTTTTGAGACAGGGTTTCACCATGCAATTCAGGCTGGCCTTGAGCTCACTTTGTAGCCCAGGCTGGTTTCGGACTTGCAGTGATCCTCCTGCCTCAGCCTCCCAAGTGCTGGAGTTACAGGAGTGCACCATCACGCCCAGCAATAATGCATATTTTTAAAAATCCCAACATTACAAAAAAAATCACAAATCAGAAAGTTCCTTTTCATGCTTCCATAATCTAATGGAAACTACTCTTTAACATTTTTATAAATGTCCTTTTAGTGGTCTCTATGTGTAGAATAAATGTCTAAATTTTTAGGAACTGGATTATAGAACTAATGAGGCCCTAGAACCAGTAAATAAACTGCTTCTACACTATTTCATTTCATGGACATCTCTTCCTCTAGAAGCTTATCAGTGCTATTCTGTGTGTATTCTATTACAGGCATCTTTTCATATTGATAAAACAGACCTTTACCATAAGGTTACTGACTACAGTGTCTCCTGGTGAGATTTTTAAGATTGTTTTCAGTTTTCTGGATTTTTAACCTACCAAAGCTATCGCGAACATCCTGTGCGCATAGTATTTTCACATTTGGATAATTATCTCCTTCTGTTAGATCCCAGAAGCCCGCGTGAGAGGGTGCACAATTGTAAATATCCACGTGTCCCTTCCCCCCAGAGTGTGACCCTTTGGTGTTCTGGCCCACAGAGCCGGGACCACATCTTGCTCTGGACCTCTTTATCTGTCTGCCTTCTACTGGTCTTTTAATTACCGCAGTACAGTGCATCAGCCGTCCTCTTGCTCTGCCGGGATGTCTAGCTAATGCCTGCAAATGTGATCTGTAGCCATTTGACTTCGTTGACGGATTGCATGTGTCCTGGTCTGCTCCCTTCTCTCTGCCAAGCTGGGGGCTTGGTGAGGAGCCTGAGCTGCTCTGTTCTCCCCATACCTTTCTGTCCATCGCACGCACATTTTTACCCAATTTCCTATTACCTGTTGCCCTAATGTGTATTTTTGGGATTAAAAGTCCTAAAAGTATTTTTCCCTCATGGCCTTTAGGTTCTCGGAGGTATTTAGAAAGATCTTTTCCATGCCAACCTTGAGAAAATACACATTCACCTTCTTTTCCACTTGTTTTGCTAGGAGATAAACACTACGACACAAAGCCAGTGCTAAAAAATAAAATGAGCAGCTACTGGTAGATATTTTATGATTGCGTTTTTACATTTGAGTTTTTGGCTTCATGAGAATGTATTAAACTGAGGTTATTTCTAGGGGTACAGCTCCGAAGTAGAGAGTGCTTAGTTAGTGAGCTGTTATATGTTATTCGTTAAATAACACGTTATTTCCTCTCCCTGAAAACGTGTTCCATGATCTGTTCCTGTATTTACATGGATGCACCTATTCTATTGCATTATTGAGGTTCAGCTTCTAGATGTTAACACTTCATCCCTTTTTCTTCCAACCGAGCTGCTCTGGGTGAGAATATATTTGAAAGGAAGGAGAACTCTTCAGTGTAGACACCTGGGAGGAGAGAAAGCTCTGCTTTAAATGCTGTGTGCCTCAGCCTCAGCCACCACCCAAGTGGCCCAAGTAGAAAGCCAACATTAGGCTGAGAATTGGGGGCCCTCAAAGAATCTTAGCCAATACGGATCCCCCTAACTTGTGATGAGCCCACCCCATGATGCCCCCAACCTTGATGGGACTAGAGCCCAAGAAACCCACCGGAAGTTGGAAATACCAGAAGTGGAAATGCAGGTAGCAGGCCCAACCTGCAAAGGGGTGTGCTGCAGTCCCCTGTGCCATTGGGACGTGGCTCGGGGTGGGGCTGTGAGCATGGCCAGAGCACTAGGGAGCTCCAGGAAGCCGAAATTCAGACCTGAAGCAGGGCCACTGTTAAGTTGAGAACTCTTAAACTGTACTATCTGGACTCCTGCTGTGGCCCCAAAAGTCCATTTATAAGACACAGTTTTGTTAGAAAGCAACAGTAAGAGTGAAGCCGGATGCAGCGGGCGCCCTGTGCTCCCAGCCTGGGGAGGCTGAGGTGGGAGGTTCTGCTGAGCCCATGAGATTGATGCTAGCTGGGTAACATCGCAAGGCCCCACCTCAAAGCAGATGAAAAATAAAACAGAGGTCAGAGTGTATACTTCAGCAGGCCAGTGCTTAAATTCATCTGTCTTAATCAGTAAAAGCCTAACTGCACGCTGAAGGGAAAAGAAAATGAACAAATAAGATTTAACTTCAAGGAGTAGAAAGGATTGAGTCCACTAAAACTACGACCAAATGAAGAGAAAACTTGACAGTTTTGTCTGTTGCTTTCAGATTTAGGTGCTCAAATAACATCTGAGTCTTTTTTTTTTTAATTCAATCTTTTTCAGGGGGTGAAAAACAGCGTACTTTTTAGTTTTCATTGAATTTTTTGACCTTGCCAAGACAGGCTTGCAAGGCAAGAGCGCCCTCTCTTGGCAAAACTCCATTACTCCAATTAAACCTGCGGGGACTTGCTAAAATGTGACCGGAAACTGGGGCCACTGCAGTCCAAGGGCAGGGCTGTCATCCTGCCTGGGAAAGGGCTCCTGCTGGGCCCTGCACCCCAAGCTAAACGGGGTGCAGATGTGTCCTAAAAATGAGCTGATTCTGAAAGCAAAAGCAGTGTAGTACTTCTGGGGGAAAGAGCATGCCCCCTCACTGAACACCATCCACTCTGGGATGCTAAGTGAGACCCACCGTTTTCTTAGGCTCTCAGCCATCCCCTGAGGGAGGCTGTTGTTTAACTAGCCCAGGAACAGCAGAACGCGCACCACGCTACTCACAGTCAAATTCCTGCGGGGAGAAGATTGAGCCAGCCTCCAAGGAGCCAAGTTTGAAATAGTTTCTTTTGCCTTGGAATCCAAAGTTTCTCTTCGAGGACTCCACCAAACTTCAGGGGTTCTTATGTTTAAACATGTAACTCACTGCAAAGAGACAAGGTTCCAGGGAAGGCTGTAATAAATCATCTCATGGAGTTTATGAGAATCAGACGTAAATCTGGTGCTCTAAAGATTAAGAATTATATTTGTTAACTAAATTTAAATATCAATAGTTTAATTTAATTTTTTGGTACTGGGGATTGAACTCACAACCTCACACTTGCCAGGCAGGTACTTGTGCTGCTGAGCTAAATCCCTAGCCCTCAATACTTTATTTAAAGTATATATTGACAGCCTGTTAAATTCAAGAAGACCTTTGTGGCCCTTAGATAAATTCTCTCTAATTTCCCCATCTGGAAGGATAGATTGGTCCCCTGGCCATTGCTGGACTATTCCTGCCCTAATTTCTGAAATACCTGGAAGAAAAATCTTTGTGGTAGTGAGTTTTGTGTTGTATCATGAGAAACGTGAGCTAATCAGCTTGTGAAGAGAAAATTTTCTTTTGCCTTGTTTTTTGAGACAGGATTGTGCTATATATGCCAGGCTGATCTTGAACTCACTGTGTATCCTATGCTGGTCTCGGGCATGGATCCTCCTGCCTCAGCCTTCTGTGCGCTGGAATTGATTACAGGCTTGTGCCACCACACCTGGCATAGCTTGCAGTGCATCACATGAATTTTGTCAAAAAGACACATTATTGTGGGTGTGTAACATCCACATTTACTCTTTAGAACATTTCTATTGATGAATTATTAATTTTAATTTCATGAGTTTTATTATATTACACAATGAGCACTTAATAGGAAAAAATCCCCCAAAAAAGCATTAAATTTTTAATATTGCTTCAGTGTTTAAAACATCAATATTTTCAGTGACTGTTTTTGGAGGTACAAAGTCTAAAAAAATAACACCAGATGTAAATTCTTACATGAACTACAATGAAAATACCAATAGCACTCTACCAAAAAAATAATCTTTACTTCAGTTGTCATACCTAAGGCCATCTGCACACATGACATTGATACATTCCATATACACGCAGCACTACACTGACCGCACGTGTCTTTTGCTGTCTTGGCCTTTTTAAAGCACATACTTGACACCTCAGTGGTCTTGGGCATTTTTTCAGAGGTTTTTATACAATGTATAATAGGAACATAAAATATCAATAAACTAGTGTATTAAATTCCTAATATGTATTGCACATTTAGAATAAACATCAGCATTTTCCCATCATCTGTGTACTTGCTTATGAAACCTGGAAAATAACATCCAAAATAAATTCCTATGTGAACTATAATAAAAATTCCTATAGAACTCTACGACAAAATAATCTTTGCTTCCCCTGTCCAGCCAAGGCAGAATTCACACAAATGTGTAATGAATGCTTAGAGCAGACATCAGCATTTTCACATCAGCTGTTTACTTGCTTACAAAACCTAAACGGTAACATGAAAAATAAAATTCTATGTGAACAATAGTGTAAGCACAAACAAAAGTCTAGCACAGAAATAAGCACTGCTTCCACTGCCACACCCAAGGCCTCTTCACACAAGACACTGCACGCTCCACACACAAGCATGGCTTACACTGATAGCACCTATGTTCTGTTTTCCTGCCCTTTCTTCTGGGGCACAGCTGGCATCTTCTTGTTTCCCTGTTGCTGTGGTAGTCTTTGTGGTGCTGGTCCTGCCTGTTCACCCGTCAGCTCACCGGTGTGCTCCACAATTGCTTTTACTTAGTTCCCTGTGCAGAAAAAAAAATTGTTTTTCCTCTCTTGTAAATGATCTCTTATGAGTTCCAGTCCCGATCCTCTAAGAAAATTTCTCAGTGATATCTTGCATTTGTTATTTTCTTTGTTAACTGTAAAACTATTTATGCCGCACACTTTCAGGATTGAGTAAAATGTAACAATTGGCTGATACTTTGTGTTTCGAGTGGCATCACAGTTGTTGCCTAACTCTTTCATAACATCTACTGTAGCTTTCATTTTGTTGCAGAAAGTTTCCATCTCCAGCTTCCATTTTATGGAGGTTTCCTTATCAGTATTTCTATCCTGGTGAAATGTTGACATCAGCAGACCAGTTTGTTTTACTTTGCCTTATATAAAGCCAATGTTATATCTTTCTGAAACCCAACATTGTATTATGTAATTCTCTGGTTAGAAATTGCAAAATTTCATGGGGAATTTCTGCTTTGTTTGTGTGTATTGGTCAAGTTTTGCTCTGCTAGCAAATGTAACATCAATTGGAAACCAGTAAACCAATTGTCAAATATCATACTCCAGTTAGTTTGGCAACAGGAGCAATGAGTCTGTTCACAATATCATTTGGTTTATTACTATATGAATAAGGACCTGGTGGCAGAGTTCCAGATAAAATTCTAAATTGAAAGCATAACAAGCTGGGTGTAGTGGCACTAAGCCCAGCATTCAGGAGACTGAGGCAGGAGGATTGCTGTGAGTTTGAGGCCAGCCCGGGCTGCAAAGTGAGTTCAAGGTCAGCCTGAAATGAACAGCAAAATCCTGCCTCAAAAAGATAAGGAGGAGGAGGAGAAGGAGAAAGAAGTTTAATATCTGCTTATCTGCATATCTGCAAGGGCATAATTTTGAAGGCTGAATCTGCCATATTTTGAAGGTTTTTGGGGAATACACTGCCTGAAGCTAGAGCTGCTGGAGCTGAAAGGCTGCATAATGCTCATCAGTAGTCATGTATTCAGATGACATGTAGCTTGATGGTAACCACAGATCTCTCTAACACTGAACAAATATCAGCTAGATTATCAGTTTTTCTTCTTGTGAAGTGGTTCTGGCATCAAATCTCAGGCAGTTTTGAAGGAAGTCAACTGTCCTCAGTGTCACCATTATTCTGCAGACCTCAAGCCCACACCCACTGCTTTTCCATAAGTCTTCTATATTCCTCTGATTACTATGCAAAAGCCCTGCTAAGTACAGTAGACCTATGAATACTTTCAGTTCAGTTAATGAGGTATCATAATAAATACATTTTTCAGTATGCATATCAGTGTATACAGAACATTTTATTTGTATGTCAGCACTTGTGTATTTCACAATATCTTGCAGCATTTCACCTGTTACAGTTTCCAACACAGAATGACAATGCTGGCATTTCATTTAATAGGGTTTACCCCTGCCAAGATTCCCACTATATTTTCATACCTAGTTCTAACATTGAGTTGCATGACCATTTTGTACCATTTCAACCAGTCAAGTATGTATGCACATTGCTGGTTTCTTCATCATCTAAATCAAAGAGGTCTGCATTACTTGTGTGTGTATCAGTTGATTCTTGCTCTGTTTCACTGTCACAGAAACTTTGCCTGACATGGCCAACATCAAAGTTATTATCATCTTCATTTTCCATGCACGAGTGATCTGACCATTCACTTTTGAGCCCCTCCAAACTTCGGAAATCTTTTTCTTTTTTTCTTTTTTCCTTTCTTTTTTTTTTTTTTTTTTTTTTTTTTGTCTTTTTTGTTTTTATTGGTATTAGGGATCGAACTCACGACTGCCTGCTTGCAAGCCTGGCACTTATGCCTCTGAGCTAAATCCCCAGCCCCCTGGAAATCTTTTTCATGTGCCATTATGTTGAATTGGGCTTGTGCCTAATGCCTGCATCTGGTTTCAGCTTGGGATCTATCCTGGAGCCTGAGAAAGTGGTCGACAAGCTGATGAATGGCATCTTGACTGAACAGAAGATGATTTTCGTCCCATCTATTATCCACTTCTTAACCTTGATGGAAAGGTAAGTAAACGGTAGGCAGTTCATGTCTGTCAGAAGTATAAATGAGCATTTATCTACCGCATGTTTTTATTCATTTAAAATTAGACAATTGATAGCATGGAATTAAATGGAATTGAGGTAATAAAAAGAATGGATGCCACTGATTTTAGAACGACGGGTGTTAATCAATCAAATAAGAGTAGTATCACTGTTGGGTAGAGGAAGCAGATCATTTCCACGCGTTTTTGTTGCTTGTGTATTTCTGGAAGTCTTGTCTTAGAAATGAGTGACCTGAGTGCCTGGGAGGCAGGATCCTTTTAAAGGATTTTTCAAGTACTGGAATCAGCACAGTGAGATGAAAGGATTCCATGGCGAGGCTGTCAGTCTGCATTCACAGACAGCACTGACATTTTACTTTGGGGGAGTCACAACAAAGGAGTTGCTGAAGATCTGTTATGGTCACAGAGATCCCTGCCCCTGACTGCTTCCAGTGTCCTCCGTACACTAGCAGCATTGGTTTTCCCAGAGAACTGTTTAGAAATACAGACTCTTGGGGCAGGGATGTAGTTCAGCAGCACAGACACCTGCCTGCCAACGGTGAGGTCATGATTTCCATCCTCCGTATCAAAAGGAAAAGAAATACAGACTCTCTGGGAGAGGATGGGCCTTTCAGTAGGATCTCAGACAATCTGTGTGCCGATTAAAATGTCAGTAGGTCCGAACTTTGGTGCACAATGGAGTTTAAAAACCTGGGAGGTTTTTAAAGTGTCAGAGCCTGATCCTGTCCTCCAGGATCCTGATCCACTTGGTGTGAAGCACAATGTGGGCTTGGGAAGATGCAGCAACTTTGCTGCTACTTCAATTGTGTCACCAAGATGGGGAGCTACAGGTTTAGTATTTTGGGTGACACTTAGGAAACAGTGAGAGGTCCTTCGGTCACCAAGGGACAAAATCTCTTGTTCCTGTGCCTGGGCTAAAGCTTCCCCAAGTCAGTGGGAATCAGGATCATGGGAAACCTATTTTAAAATAGATTCTCGAATTTCACTTTCAGAGATTTTAATACAGAACGTTTCAACTGTGACTCAAATCTGTGTTATGATAGGTACCTGCCACCTAGTGACCTAAAGATTGAAAATTTCAACAGATCCAAAATATGACCTGTGTTTGAATTTCCAGCCCCTAAACTAGAAACACAGACCATGGTTGAACATGGCCCAGGCACTTGATAATTGTCTTAGTTACTTGTCTCTCATTACTGAGACAAAATACCTGACATCCACAGGTAAAGGGATGGCTTGTGTCTAGATGTCCCACAAAGCTTTGTGTGGGTGTAAGTGGGGCTTTTTCAGAGGTGGCTGAGTCTAGACTGTGTGCTGCTGGAATTGATTCATCGTGCAATGCTAGGCGCAAGGACACTATGATTAAGTGTCAGCACTACACACGCTAAGTAAGTAGCCTGAGTCAGATGTAAGGGACAAAAGAGTTGCGGTCATCCCTTGCTTGCTCTTACTGCCTGCTGTGGACTCTTTGTCCTCTGCGATGCCCCTCTGCCATGCTACCCTGCCCTGCAGCCAACTATACGGACTGAAACCTCAACAAACTGTGAGCTAAACAAACTTTTCCTCCTTTAACTTTGGGTGTCAGCTGTTTTCTCTTAGGAACAAGAAAAGTAACTGAGACAGGTGTCCAGCTTCCAAGCCCTGTTTTAGTGCTTGCTGTCTGACTTTTCTTTGTACAACGACTCAGTGCCGAGCTCCTAACATGCTTAAGTAGATGTTGGGAGAAAAAAGATGAGATCTCCTATGTGTCCACCATGAATTTATTTTTATTTTATTATTTATTTACTTACTTATCGGGTTCTGTCCTAGATCCCCGATCTCCCAAAGAGTGTAGGGTGGAGGTTAAATAAAAAGAGACAAATTGTATGATTTATAGGGCTCCAGAAGGGTCAAAACCCTTTAATTAAGCTCGAGGCTTCGAGGGTAAAGACAAAGGATTCTCTGGGTCAGTCCACTTATATTAGGACCAAGGACAAAGGGTGGAGAGACTGAGGAAAGTGCAGGCAATGAGCAGGACCTTGGGAGTCACTTCAAGGACATCTCCAAGTCATGAATCAAGTCAATTCAGTAGCACTGTCTTATCATGAAGACATGGTAGAAGTGAGACTGTAGGAGTAATCTTTTCAGCTACAGTCTCTACCTTGTTAATTGGGGTTGGAGCCAGAGTGTCCACTGCTGTGCCCTTTGAGGTCTCTCTGGCCTCACAGGCCACTGCAGGCCTCAGCCAGGACCAGTGATTCATAGAGGTTCACTTACTAGGAATCAGCTCCCATCACTAGGCAAGGGGCCGAGGCCTAGGACAGACTCACAGATAAACATAGAAAGCCAATTAGTTAATTTTAAATCCTGCTCAGAACCACTTTGCTTCGTAGTGGTCTCCAACATTTACTTACTTTTTTTTTTGAGACAAGGTCTCTCTGTGCAGTTAAGGCTGTCCTTGAACTCACTGTGTAGCCCAGGCTCAAACTCTCGGTGATCTTCTTGCTTCAGCCTCCCCTAGTACTGCGATTACAGATGTGAACCACCACGCCCAGCTTCTCCATCACAATTTGAGACATTTTCTTAACACAGGAGCTCCTGAGAACACTTATGAACAGGTGTTAATTTTTCCATTCACATGTAAGCAGGTTAAATTCAAAGGGCAATTGGTTTAAGCTCAAAACTAAGCATATTGTTTGCATTTTTACTGAGCAGTTCTACTTCCTGTCTTTCAGCAGAATATTTAAATGATATGAATTATAAAGTATAATTTTGGCTCCTGGATTCACTTTCTTTTCAATACCAAGTTTTTCTGTAGTATTCAGATCCTCTCAGATCTTTTGAAAACTAAGGGAGTATATTTATTTCAAATGTATATGTTTCTAAAGGTATTCAGGCCACTCCTGCCCTAAAGAAAATTAGGCCTCCTCCTTTTCCTTTTGGAAAGAATATGAATTTAATGGAAAGAAACGTAGTAGAAACCCAAGTTAAAGTTCTTTTTTCTAAGTTCTTGTGCAGTGTTTAATTTCACTTTCACGTTAGTATTTCTCCAAGTGTCTTCCCCAGGCCATTCATACACACAGCATGTGGCAGGGGAAAGGCTGGTGGTGCTGGTGGTGGATATTAAATGAAAAAGACAAAAAAAAAAAAAAAAAAGTGCACAGCTGCTGGGCACAGTGGTGTACACCTGTAGGCCCAGCTACTCAAGAGGATCCCAAGTTTGAGTCCAGCCTGGGCTGCATAGTAAGATCGCATCTAAACACAGTACGGATCTCGGGGATCTACTTAGACTCTATTACATTCTGTGAAATGCAGCTTAGCAATGAGCATTTTAAACCAGCAAATGGTGATGTGAACATTCTCGAGGGCTTAAGCCTTGAAATTCCTGGAATGTTGATAAGGACACCTTAGGGCAGGGGTGCACAGCCTGCTGTTTGTGTCAGCTGAAGGCTCTGGAAGGGTCCCCACCACTGCCCTAGCGGATGTGGTTCTGTACTTTACAAATATTTTTGTATAATAGCTCATTAAACTTCACAGAAGGCCCAAACTTCACAAAAGGCCCAGGGAAGAATGCCAGAGCAAGTCCCATCATAGCCACTTTTTGAAGGAGAGACCACAGCTCTGTGCTACCCAGCAGCTCGTTCAAGGTCCCCCACCCTGATGGGAGACTCAACTGCAATGTTGAGTGTGGTCCTTCAGCCATGCCCTGGACAGCCATGACCCTAGACAGCCATGACATTCCAACCTGTGAAATAAGGGACCCAAATTTGGGCCACTGTCTAAAGAGAAAGAAAATGGACTCAGCCAGAGCAGACACAGAAAGGATCATCATCTGTGGAAAAAGAAAATAAAACAATAAAATTTGGAAGATGCCCATGACCTGTCATTAGTCCCAGCTACACCAGAGGGTTAGTATTGTTGCCTGGCTGTGTGAAGATTGGTTGGCTCAGTTGGTGTGGACAAGCATGACCCAGTTTTTACAATGATGAACCAAGTGATCAGAAATTTAAGGAATATCTGTAGTCCCAGTACTCCAGAGGCTGAGGCGGGAGGGTTGCTATGGCCAGCCTGGGCTGCATAATGAGTTCAAGGTCACCCTAACTACATAGTCAGACCCTGTCTCAAAAGAAAGGTGCTAAGATTCAGTGAAGTGAATGCTACATTCATTTACTCATAATGAAAATAGCGTTGAGTGAGAATCACATGACAAAAACCCGTGTCAGGGGCATGTGAGGAATTGCTCATAACTTCTTTCTTCTGTTGGCAGTTCTGGATGTCCTGATTTCAGTCTGAAGTTTAGAGGAATTAAGTCTGAGGAACTCAGGATTCTCTCCTGCACTGTGGTTATTAGCCAAGGCGAGGGCACTGAGGAGACAGATGGTGATGAGGGGGAAATTCTGTGCTAGGCACACCGTGGCCTGCAGAACCTCCATTGAAACATGCTTTTCACATCAGCATCTCAGATGCATGCTGTGGGGTCAGGGGGGTTGCATGGAGCCTTGGCCGCTAGGCAGCCCTTGGACTTACGGTGTACTGGAGAGCCAGGCTGTGGGTTGGGCCCTGAGGAATGCAGGCCTGCGGGCTCCATGGGCAGCCGTCTTGTGGTGCAAGACATTATGAGTGGCCTGGTCTGCGAGTTGGGAGGGCCCGATCTCTTTCCCGGGTGGCTTCAGGAAGCAACCTCTGGTTAGAGGCTGCATCGACTGAATAAATGCTTTGTTAAATTGGACTCTGTGTGGATTTAAATGTCATACTTGGTGAGAAATGCAGATTATAGGCAGACATGGTGGCACTTGTTTGTACTCCCTGTCTCAAAAGTAAAGTGATAAAAAGCCCTGAGGATGTAGCTTGGTGCAAAAACCCTGGGTTCAACCCCCAGTACTGTAAAAAATAAATAAAACATGTTAAACGAAGATTCCCCCACTGGACTTACATCCCTACAGTTAAAATCTTCTGCCGATGATTACTCTTGGGTTTATTATAATCAATCCCAAGTTAGAATTAATCCAGGCCGTTTGGGGCAATGTGATTATATCTCTCTAATTTGTTTTCCACCACCCTAATCTAATCATTGCTGTTTGCTATTTACTCATTTATTATTATTATCATTTATTATTATTTACACATTTATTATAGTCTAATCATTTCTGTTTGCTCTTTACTCATTTTCTCAATACCTAGTAGTTAGTCTTTCTTTTACGACCCTGATAAGTAATCGCTTGTTTTCTAGTTTTAAAAATAGTGCTCTGAACTAGTTTGTGGTGTTTAGGAGTTCTTCGCCATCTGGGTCTGCTGAAGCGGGTGCTGGGTCTAATGGGTGTGAGGGGCTCCAGCGTGCCTGAGGCACAGGAAGTTCCATGTTATCTTTTTGTCTTTGCTCTTTTGAATCAGGGTCTCACTGAGTTGTCCCTCAGGCCTCAGACTCCCAGTGTTAGCTTCAGGCTCTTTGCCTTATTCTTAATCACCTTTTCTTTCTCCGAGGAGCTTTTTAGGTCTTTATTACCATATCTGTTCCAGTCTGAGATGGCTTCTGAAGTATGTTGATTATTTTTCTGGCCTCATTTTTATTACTTTTCAAACCGTCTGTATTTTAAAAATTTCTTCAAGACTGGACCCAACTAATGATCTTTCTCCTCTCTCTCCTCCTCCTTCTTCTCTTTCTCCTCTTCTTCTGCCTCCTCTTCCCCTTCTTCTTCTCCTTCTCCTTCTGTTCCTCTTCCTCCTCCTCCTCTTCCTCCTTGTTCTTCTTCTTGAGTGTTTTCGAGATAAGGTTTCACCATGCAGTTCAGGCTGGCCTCAAACTCACAGTGATCCTCCTGTCTCAGCCTCCCAAGTGCTGGGATTACAAGCATGCACCACCACATCCAGCTTATTTTTTTCTTCTTCTTCTTTTCTTTCTATTTATCTTTGAATAAAATGGATTTGAGTTAAAGTTCTTAATCCTGTCTCAAATGAATGCATGCTACATAATAAATGTATATTAAAAGAAGATACTTTACAAATGCACTTGATATTAATTTCCTAATTTTTACGTATCTTTCTTCTAGGATCCTTCCTGAGCGTTTCCTGGCACTTGTAAGACAAAGGATCCAAATTAAGTTTGATGCAGTTATTGGATATAAAGATAAAGCACAGTAACTATCAGGTTTTCTTGAAAATTGATTATCAAGTTTAAATTGATTCCATTAAATATTGATCAGAATTTTAATATTTTTACCTTTGTTTTTCCTAATTATTCTTCTTGGATCCCTGAGAGCACTCATTTATTACCACTTATTATTCAATGTAAAACTAAATTCCTGTAATACAAACAAATACCTTAGAAGTTGTTCTTTATGAATAAAAAGAACAATTTCACAGCAATAATTCCCCAGATTTTATGACTCATCTAAAGGTTTGCAAATTTTATACTATACATGTTTACTTGAAGATATGTTTTTTTAATGGTTCTAAAACTGTATGTAATTCGTACCTTATTTTATACTGTTTAAAATCAGAAGCTTCAAGTTATTTAAATATAACAGAGGACTGTACCGAGCATTGAGTGTTCACAGTGAGTTTCTCGATTCTCAAACTTCTCCTCCTGCACGGTGGCACTGTTTCCTGAGAAGCATCTGGTTTGCTAATGCCCAGCATTTCGGACAAGGAGACAGGAGATGGGTACATGTTGCAAGCGTAAAAGATGTTCCAGGCATCAGAAGCTGAGAACTGGAGGAATGTACTTACGATGGCAAAGATAATAAATGGACCAATCTTAAACTTAGTATTTCCACCTTTTGTGTCTTAAGTCGAACATGGCTTAACCTGCAAAGGAGAAGAAAATCAACTATGTAATCAAAGGTCTTTGGCATCTAGAAAACATAAGAGTGAGGCCAGCGACCTACATGCTGAAAAGTAAGCAGGTTTGTTGGGTTTCCCCTAAAAGAGTACCCTCCAGACTATCATCTGTGAACCAAAAAGCTCTACCAGCAAACATCAAAGCACAGTTCTGGTCCCTGTTAAACGCAGCAAATGAGGTACATTTAGGTCCAGAAACTTCACGTGGACAGATTTGTATCAGATTCTAAGCAGAAACAGATTTTTAACATTTGTGAAGTTGTAAAGGCTTCAGATTTATCTTAGTTCATTCAATAAGTCATCTCATTAATCTCATTGTGGATTATAAGAATCATGGTAATCTGTCTCAGGCAAGTTATGCTATAGATTCTGTAAGTTTTCCCAGAAAACGTTGTTCCACGTTTAATTCCTGCTTCTTTCCCTTATTCTAACAGACAGAATCAAAATATGGTTACTGCAGGCTACGTGACAAGTTTAGTTCATGTAAATCTATATCCACTTCAAGAATTCTTACTTTCGAAAACATTATGTTTGAACAGTGTGACTTTGATTCTTGTCCACTCACAGCCACGCACTGGAAGCATCTAGGCTTGAGTCCCCCCAGAAGTCAGATTAACATACTCCCAATCCTGTCACCGGAGAGTGACTCTCGAAGGTGAAACCTGGACACGATATTCACTGGTATGAAAACCTGACTTCTCGGGCTGTCATTCTGCTGGAGAGCGGTCACCCCTCCACCCCACCAGCAGACTGGGCGCCACCCGCCGGCTGGGGGTTCCTTGTGTCTCTCATGGTCCCTGCAGAGGGCCACACAGAGGGGTTGAGCTCAGTGTGCAGCCGTCACACCAGGCAGTCGGAAGCGGGGCCTGGAGCCTGGAGCTGTCTGCAGGAAAGGCGATGGCTACTGAAGAGTTCTGCCTTGGCTTCCCTGCCTTTACAAACATTTTTTTTTTTTTTTTGCTCCATTTTACCCACATCAAAAAGCTATGCCTGTGACTCAGAATCTGAAAAATTTTAAATATTGTTTGGGTGAAGCTAATCCGAATTTAAACTCCACCTCTCTACAGTTTGATGAGAAAACCCCTCTGTCATCAGCGAAATCTTCTGAGGGTCACACCTGAATCAGAGACTTAAGTTGTCTTTTTGGGAAACTGAGGAAGACTCCCATGGTCACCTCTTATGATACTCTTGGTGGCCAATGGCTCTGTCTTGTGGGGCTCCAGTTCCTGACTATGCTGGGGAGCCTGGCCTCTGGGGAGGAGATGCAATGAGACCTTACTGTTCATCCCTCAGCCCTGCAGCAGGGCTGCTGGGGCTTTCTGGTCTCCTTCCTGACCCATTGAAAGTGTACCCCGGGTGCCTTCAGAAGGAACACCTCCCACAGGACACCACTGCAATCCCAGCATGGGCCATGGGGGCTGGGGCAGAGGATGGTGAGGTCAAGACCAGCCTGGTCTACAGAGTGAGACCTTCTTGAGAAACAAAACAACGAAATCGCCTTTCCCCTTAACCCAGGCCACTAGTCTCAACTGCCAGAAATCAAATCTTTTTTTGGAAATTTGCTTTAGGAAGAGTGAAGAATCAGACCAAGAAAAGAGGGGTAGAATTGACTTGGTACATCGTTTAGCACCAACTTAGCTGGGACTAAGTGACTGAAGAAATGTCACTGTGACTCAGAACCTCCAACCCAGTTTGGGGGACAGACACATTCTGTGGGACGGACATCGGGACGCCTATTTTGCAGGTGAGATAACCATACCCCTGAGAGGTGAATCACTGCATTTAAAATTCCGCCGCTAGTGAGATACCACACTGTGGATTTGACCCCAGACTCTCTGACCTGAATATCATACAGCATAGGTGGGATTCTCAGCCGTGGATTATGGCTCTAAACACTTTATGCACCCAAGATTTCCTTGGAATTCAACTAATAGTTTCACATCACCCAATATAGAAGTCTATAGTAGAAACTGAAATCATTCAACCTAGGAATTATTTTCAAATGGGATAAAACGCTCCAGTGCATCAAAAGAGCAGCTGTGCTTTCATCATTTGATCATTTTTTTTATGCCTAAATCTTGTAATCTGAACAACTACTTCTAAGATAACAGTATACAGTATGGGGCTCAGGGGTTTAGCTCAGTGGCACAAGCACCTGCCTGGCAAGCAAGAGGTCATGAGTTTGATCCCTGGTACAAAAAAGTATATATGCAATACATTAACTACTGTTAATTTCCTACCATTTTTTTGAAATCCTGTATTACTTCTATCCTTTTGTTTTGCTTTTAAAATAAAAAAAATGCTACAATGCAGGTGGCCAGTTATCTCACCTGAAAAATGTCTAGTCCAGCCTATCTCTGTATTAGCCAGAAGTCTCCTGAAGTCAAACCAAGTGTTGATCAACACAAGGAAAGTTCCAGCCTACGCCAGACACCAAATTCCTGCCCAGTGTAGGTAGGGATTTTCACTTGATTTTAAAGCCAATCTGACCACTCCCAGTTGTTGTTTGTTGCGTTGTGTTTTTGTTTTTGTCCTTGTTTTTGGTATCAGGAGTCGAACTCAGGACCTTATACTTGCCAGGCAGGCACTGTGCCCCTGAGCTCTATCCCTGGCCCTTGTGTTTTTATTCTGTTTTGTTGTTTAGAAGGACTAGTCCAAGCCAGGGAGATTTATCTTTTACTTACATAGCTACTCCACAGTTACAGTTGCCCTAGTATCACAAAAGGAACACTTAGCATGGGCCCAGGATTCAGCTCACTGGCATAAATGCCTGCCTGGCAAGTGTGAGTTTGATCCCCGCCCAGCAGTGTATTGTGAGTTAGTGTGGCTGGACTTAAATTTCCTCATGTGTGAAAGGGTTGTTAGACCACATAATCTCCTATGTTATCTTCACTTCCAGTTACATAAATGTCTTAAAGTTGACCCAGGCAACAGTTGGGATTTGATACGTGGTCAGCAGTTCCCAAAACCAACTTGACCTCTACATTGTATTTTGCAGAGCATTTATAAATCTTCCTTGAATTTTCCACTGCATAGAGTTCAGAAATCTGTCACATTTTCATCTTTGTCTCAATGTAATGCAGACTCAACCACCTGCTATAGTCAATACACTAACAAATCCTCAAGGACCCCTCCGAGCAACATACATGCTAATTAAGGAGAATTATCCCAAGAGAAAGCCTCCAGGTGGCCTCAGCTGTGGCCTGTCTTGCCCCCTGAGGCATCTCCTCATTCGCAGTTCAGCCATGCTGGGCCGTGTCACAGCCCTGCACGTGTATTCCATTTCAGCAGCTCCAACTGGCCTCGAACTCTTGGCAATCCTCCTGCCTCAGCCTCCCAAGTGCTGGGATTACAGGTGTGTGCCACTACTCCTGGCCTCATAAAGGAAAATTACTTATTAAAATAAATATTTTGCACCTAATAGGTAAAAACAAGTTTTTCCTGTGCATTTTGTAGCCAAGAAGCTGTGAACGTTTACCTGCTGCACATCAACTGACAAGCTATATACTGATGGGTTAAGTGTGAGTGGCCGGACATGTGGATTACCTGCTTTTTAAACATACATGGCTATTAGCCACCAAGTAAAAAAGGTATCAGCACCGTATGTTTTCATTTTTCCTGAACTTGTGATGTTTGGAAGGTGCTTGAAAGAATTTCCCTGCACCTTCTGCTATGCTCAGCCTTTGCTGCCTGAGCTCTGTTTGAGTTGTTTTGAGAATGGCTTTTCCCCTAGATGGTTCTGTTTTCTTCCAAGCACTGGCACCTTTCCGCAAAACCAGCTGGAATAACTGCAGCTTAACGATATCACCTGTCTGTTTAACTCATCCTGGATCCTAAAGTCAAGCTTAGCAGAGAATAGGAGTAACTGTGGGCAGGTTTGGATGGGGGCATACTTGGACCAGCTTCCATTCGGCTCTGTCATCTTCGTAATATAGTCTTCAACAGCCCCTGAAATGAAGGGTCTGGTTATTCCCGCTGGGCAGCTGGATAGAAGCATGCCACCTCTCAGACCTGTCCTGGGCTCTTCACTCGGTTATTCATCTATTTGTGCCTCCATCATCCCATCTAACAAAGGCTGATGCAATGCCCACCTTACACACGTGCTGTAAGTGTTAACCTAGTTAGTAGACAAAACGTTTACAATGGCATCTGGCACATGGTCCACATTCAGGAAATACTGCTTCTTATTATGCTGGTTTGGGGGCTGATTAACCAATGAATGGGAGACGGTAGAGCTGCCAGGCAGAATGCAGAATGCCCCGTTGAATTTGTATTTCAGATCAATGATGGATCACTGTTTTAGTAGAAGATATGCTGCCCAATATTGTATTTTTCTTTGCTATCTGTCCAGCTCTTTAGTGAGAGCACTGGCTTTTCAGACTCAGATTATTCCAAATTCCAAGGAGCAGAAGCCACAACACCACTGTCAGGGAAATATGTCATCCCTGCTAGTACCGCATAAGTGCTTCTCTGTGCGAAGGCCCAGGTCAGCCCTGGAAGCCAGCTATGCTCCTCAGCTCCTAAACACAGTGGAAAAGTTCAGAAACTCTGGAGCATGTACCTGGTCAAGCTGGAGGTCCTTGTAAATAAAGCATTCTTTGAGCTTGCTTCGATGAGGAAAGAAAAAGACTTTCCCTGCCACATCTGTGTTCATTGCAGAGAATCACACTTCCAGCAAGCACCCAAGCCAAAGGCCTGCAGTTATACCTGCCTTCTTTTGTCTCACCTTGCCAAAATTACTATTAGATTTATTTTTTAACAAGAATTTAAACAACATTAAATTCAACAGCCATCGCCATTGGTTTGGTGACTCCATATCACAAATGTAAGATCAGTCGCCATCCCCTCATTTGGGTCTCCAGGGTGGGTCACTCTCCACAACTCCAGACATGTGTCCAGCTGCCTTCCTGAAATCTGCACTGGGGAGGACCAACAGCATTTCAAGGGGAAGAGAAAACAGACGCAGTTCAGAAAGCCTTTCTGTTTAATAAGATCCTGAACCCTATAGGTAAATTTCTCTTACTTGAGAAACTTTGACTGAGGGGAGCTTTGTACTAAAATATGATATGGAAAAAATTAACGGCAAAGTCAAGGTACTTTCATTCCCTTCAGAAGAACACAGCTAGGGGCGGGGGGTTTAATTCTGCAGCACAAGTGCCTGCTTGTGAGTTCAATCCCTGGTACCAAAAGCAAAAAAACACAGCCAACTGACAACATAATTGGAGTAAATGAATCTTGTTTATGAAAATTTTTACTTACGAAAATATCCTGGAATGAACGATCATCAAACTAAAAACTTCAAAACTTGGGGAAATCAAGGCAGATCGTGTATTTCTGGTATCACTGAACTGAACAGGTCACAGTGCTAGGAAACACACAAACAAACCAAAGACAGTTTTCCCAGTGCCTCCCAGGCTGACCATGTCCAGCATCCACACTATTTAAAAGCATCAACCCTTTCACTCTCCCAGTGTTTCTTAGTTCTTGAATGATGCAAATACCCTGAAGCTAATAATCTAGGCCTCACTTGGGGATATTAAAGCTGCTTTTCAGAAGTCTCTCAACGGTGTGAGTTTGACACAGCACTGACCTTAACTCTGCATACGCAGTCAGACTTTCAGCCTGGAACAGATCTCTGCCTTGCAGCCCAGAGCAAGGCCTCATTCAACCCCCGTATTAATATTTAACAGCTCCATGTAAATACCTCTGCAAGCCTGCACCCAAAATGAGGTAGTCAAGAATTAATTTTAAGGGCTGGGAATTGAGTTCAGTGGTGCAGCACCTCCCCAGAAAGTGTGAGGTCCTGAGTTTGATTCCCAGCCAAAGAAAACCAACCAAACAAAAACAAAACAAAACAAAACAAAACAAAAAACCCCACAAGAATTCATTTTAAATAGAGAACCCTCAAGGTTCAATCTGAAATGTCAGTCACGTGCCCTCTCTGCAGTGTGGCATTGTAGGCACCTGCTGGGTGTCTCGAGCTCAGCTCCCCTGACATGGGGTTCACTAACACCTGGTTCCAGTGTGCAGTGCTGACCCAGGCACTGCAGGGGCTATGTCCGTCCTGGCTACCAGAAGCTGTTATAGGCTCAATATGTTCCTTCAAATTCATCCACTGAGCTCCCAGCCCTCTATGAGATGACGTCAGAACCCGGGCCTCTGGGAGGTGCGTCCTCCTGAGAGCGTGGCCATGGGGCAATCCTCAGCAAAACCCTGAAGCCTTCTCTCTCCTGTGCCAGTGAGGCGCGGTGGAAAGCCAGCCATCTGGGAACCAGGAAGCCAGGCCTCATCCGACAGAAGCTGTGCCCGCACATGGGTCTTGGACTTTGCAGCCTCCACAGCAGGAAAAATGGGTTTCTTGTTTACAAGCCCCGAAGTCTGCTGTAGTTCCAACCACTGGCACAGATGAGACAGAAGCCATCACTTTTGAGCTGAGGCTTATGACTGCTGGTCTAACGCTCTTTCCAGGGTTAGAACAAAGGGAATTGTTTTGTGGAACCTACAGTCTCCCACAAACACAGAAGGTTTCAGAGAACTGAGAGCCACAGGTGAGATGGTCAGCAGTGGAAGCACAGCACGGACACTGGGTCTTTGTGAACACGTGGACCAATGGTGAGGGTTTGCTGACCTGTGTGTTAGGTGGTTTTTAGGGTGCTATCTCTACTTTATCCTCTTTCCTCCATAAAAAAGAAACACACGCATATACACACACGGTTCACAGAAAACTACCTACAGAGTCAGGCAGGTGGCATACACTCGTACTCCAGATACTTAAGAGGCTGAGGCAGGAGGGCCACTGGCTCAAGTGTAGTCTGGCAAACCTGGCAAGATGCTGCCTCAAAATAAAACGAAAAGAACTGCAGAAGCAGATCAGTTGCGGTTTCTTATGTAGCTCGCACAAGCCCCTGGGATTCAATCCTCATCCATGCAAAAAGAAAGGAAGAAGGAAGAGAAACAAAGAAAGGATGCCAATCAGCGGCTAGCTGATACAATACAGTACCTGGATAAGTGTTTTTAGAGCACTTGTGGCGAAGCAGGTACACAACTGCTTCTCAGATAAGCAGGTCCAAAGTGCGCATCCCCCTGGTGCTCCTGTGATCCAAGCTGTCGCTGGCAGTTGAGATCACAAGAGCCTGAGTGTGTGTGACCCATCAGAGCACAGCTGGCCCAGCCCCATCTCTGCTGGCCACCACACAGCTCCTCCCAGCCCCGGGCAGAGCCATCTCTTCCCCAGGACTGCGCAGGACAGAGCCTCAGGACAAGGACACAGCACCATGAACATCATCTTGGACCTCCTCTCGCTCCTGTTCATCATCACCTACGCCTACCTAGAGTCCTTGGTGAAGCTTTTCATCCCCCGGAGAAAGAAGTCTGTGGCCGGGGAGATCGTCCTCATCACCGGAGCTGGGCATGGAATCGGCAGACTGACCGCCTACGAATTTGCAAAACGGAAAAGCAGGCTGGTCCTGTGGGACATTAACAAGGTACTGCGTGTGTCTGCCCGTCCTGTCAGGTCACCAAGCACACAGGCCACTTCTGTAAATCACTCGGTTTAGCCTCTGCTTATCTTTGCATGACTTTGTTTCAAACTTTGTTAGTCTCCAGAGTCTTATTAATACGTGCATCAAGACAGTTAGAGGAAGGGCACATGCCCAAGATGGAGTGGTGGGTTTTATGTCTTAGTGTGCAGGTTTATAACCAAAGATGCAGAGCTGGGCTCTTTGCAAGCTGCTTAAATTAGAGGTCACACACTTCTTCTCAGCCTTGGTTCTGTTATCTCTGAAGCGGGCGTGATATTCTCTGGAGTCGGTAAGTGATAGGTAAGGACTAAATCCAGCCCATGGATGGCCTGGTGAGCTATGAGTGACTTTTAAATGGTTATTAAAACAAAACCCACAGAAACCCCTGTAGTTTTCCTCACCCATAATCTTGAAATATTTACTATGTGGCTGTTTGCAGAAAATGTTTGCCAACTCTTGGGAAAGAGGATGAAGTAATGACTATTTTAAATGCCTGCAGTCACACCTGGCAGGCGGTTAACTGAACATTGTGTTAAGACCTGTGTGCAGAATCCACTTTAGGAGCACAGTGGAGCTGATGTCCCTGGAGTTGAATTCAGAGCCACATTTCACTTCCAAAACCACCAGGCATGCACTGTGCCATGTGCCAGCTCAGTAAAAGGAGAATTTCTGATTCTGCAGTCGTGCGTCACGCAAACAAAGCTTTGATTATCAAGCTTTCTACGACGTCAAATCTGAAGACAGAGGGAGAGCAGTCATGCTTCCTGCTGTCTGGCAGTCAGTCGGCAAGCGCCCACCTGGGGCCAGTCAGGGAAAGACCTTCCGGCCTCTCCTTTCACCCCTCACAACCCTCTGAGGCTCATGGGAGGGGACTGGCTTTGTCCCTGTGGCCCCAATCTATGCTAAAGTCTGTTCTGTGGGGTTCCAGGTGGCTGCAACCAGGCCTGCTCCCCCAGAGTGAAACAGAGAGGCCTTGAGAGGCAGCGCTAGTCTTTGCCTTTTGCGGTAGCCCCCAAATTCCAGCGCCCCTCCAGCATCGCAGGACACTGAGCATCCTGTCCTTTTCACCACAGAGTTTACAGATTGTGAAGGAAACAACACAGTCAAAACCTTGTTGTAAAATTTGCCATATGTACAACTCCAAAAGGAGCCTCCTCTTCCAGAAATGTATTTTGAGAAGCACTGGACAATTCTATCTTAGAAAACAGATCTTGGAATCCAGGTTGAAAAAAAAAGTTGTTTTGTCTCCACATCCCTGATTCAAAGGCAAGATTATTACCTAAGTGAGAATTCATTCAGCAGCCCTGGGCTATTTCACTGCAAGCCACCAGAACAATATACTGTTGTCAGCCTTCCAGCACTCGGGAGGCTGAGGCAGGAGGATCACTGCAAGTTCAAGGCCAGTTTGGGCTACAGAGTGAGTTCAAAACTAGTGTAAACTACAGAGGCCCTGTCTCATAAAAACAACACATGGCTGTGTCCTGAGGTGGACCCATGATCTGCTTATGCTCATGTCTCTCAAATCAGGATTCCTCTTTCCCTGTCCTTGACAGAAGCCCATATCAGAATACTTGAGACAAATACCAAGGGCAGCCGGCATAGTTTAGAATTACTAGTTTAGAATCGTAAGTTGTGCTTAGTGCCATACACCTATGATTGCAGTGCTCAAGACAGTGAGGCAGGAGGACCATGAGTTCAGGGCCAGCCTAAGACAGAACTGCTGCTCAGCACTCTGCATCCTGTTACTTCGTTAGTGCTCAGTGTGTGTCCAGGAATCACTGAATCTTCTTTCCTCACTGTCCCTCAGAGAGCCACAGCTGCAGGCCAGGACAGTAACTGCCTCTGAGACCCTGCCTCCCACAGAGCCTCCAGGCCAAGATAAAATGCTGAGAAATAGAAACAGAGAGGCATTTTCTTTGCTTTTTCTCTCATGCTCAGCTGAGCATCTCCAGCAGAAAAGTCAGGTGTAATCCAATTGCAGGTGAGGCAAGCACCCCTCAAGGAAATTTTGCCACACTAAGGAGGCCATTTAGATATCTTTAGAAAAACTGCCTGGCCAGTGTTTTCTCCTCCGCCCTTCCCTAAACTCTGGTTTTCCCAATGACAGCAAGGCGTTGAGGAAACAGCAGCCGAATGCAGGAAGCTTGGGGCCACCGTGCACGCCTACGTGGTGGACTGCAGCGACCGGGAGGAGATCTACAGCTCGGTGGCCCAGGTGAGCCTTCCCCTGGCCTGGCACCTCAGAGGCCTTGTGGCTGTCCCTCGCGGGCACCGAATCCCACCCACCTGCTTTAAGGTAGACTGCAGCCTTTCAGCAAAACAGCAGCGCGACGGGAGCACTGATACGCTGCCCCTCTGCGTGGCATCTGCTGTGCTCTGCCCTCACTTGTGCCTCGCTGTGTTTAAGTGGTGCCTCAGAGCAGCTGGCAAAATATTTACCACGGGGCGAAATGGGCTGCTTTCTAGTTTTTAGTCATATTTTGCAGTCATTTTGTCACTTTAACTGGTTCTTTCATGAGGTTTATTTTGATGTTAATTTAGTCTTCTACAGAAAGTGTAATATTAATAATAATTACCACCACTTTCCAAAGAGTAAACATCAAGTACTCACAGTGAGTCACTAATACACTAGGCATTCTTTAATTCAGTGATTCTATAATCCCATTTTATAGATAAGCAAATTAATGGTTGGAAAAATTAAACAGACAAAGATCATGCAGCTCACATGTGGTGGAACTCAGTCAGCATTTTCAAATGATTTGATGAAAACTTACCAATCTAGCAACACAATTTTTGATTGCTACGTATTTGTATTATACAATGCATTCATCATGGGCAGCCAGCACATGTACATAAGACAACTCTATTCTTTTCCCCTCTTTTCACTATTGCTGTTTGTTCTACTAGCATTTTATTTATTTATAAGATTTTATCAAGTTAGTCATTATAAACATGTATTAATAGCCAGACTAACAGGCCAAAAAACACAAAAGATAAATATGATAATTATACCAGATCAACTACACTTTTAGAGTCATGGGCCATGCCGGATTAAAATAATTTTTTCTCTCTTTTTTTCCTTATTGTCTATCTTTTATTTTGCATTTTATTTATATTTTGAGTTTCTCATAAAAGATAAACTGTGCAATAGTTAAATTTGTGTATCTGATTTATTTTTACTTAACATTATGGTCTCATTTTTCTACAAATGGCTAACGATTCTCCTATCAGCAGCTATTAATTATATTTCATTGATAAGCTTTCAAAATTCATGATATACCGAGTCCTGAAATCTACAAGTTAAAAGAAAAAGTGGGGTCCCTGGGTTTCATCTCAGTACTACAAAAAATGATGGCAATTTTCCCTGTACACCCGCTGTGTGACCTGGAAGCTCTAAGCCTAAACTCTGAGAGACCTCACCTAGTAAAATTTAAAAAAATCTAATCCTTGATGACAGCAGTCCTAAAACCTGAAGTTTGTATAACACGCCCAATGAATGCATTCTCTGAATTTTCAAAGGTCAAGAAAGAAGTAGGTGACATAAGCATCTTGGTGAACAATGCTGGAGCAATATATCCAGCGGACCTTCTCAGTACCAAGGATGAGGAAATCACCAAGACGTTTGAGGTCAACATCCTCGCACACTTTTGGGTGAGTGTGAGTCGGTGAGTTCATCTTTGAAGACACATGAAGTTCATAGTCAAGTTCATCTACTTCTGAGTAGGAAACTGGCTAAGTATTTTCGTAAATCAGGGCTCGTCTAATTTGGTTGGGTAGAAAAACCACAGAGGCCCTCACAGAGGGCACAAGGTGAGCGGGGCACCACACCCCAAAGTGTAAACCACTGGTCTCTTATTGTGTCCAACACAAATCCTAGCAGGCACCCGACCCCAGGTTTGCTGAGGGGCTCATGGTTCACCTTCTTAATGCAGCAGAGGAAATTACACACTGCATGCCTATAAGCAGCCTCCTTTCCTGGGGTTTAAAACTGAAGGACAGCAGAGGTAGTACTCAGAGGTATGCAGACGATGGGCACTTTTCGGGGGTGGGGGGGAGAACTCTCAAATAGGTCCTAGACCCATGGGATACTGGACTTGGAAGTGACTCCAGAAACCTCTTGAACTTGGGTTTGGTTTCGTTGGGTTTGGTTTATGTGCAGCACTGAGGATTGAACCCAGGACCTTTGCACTGAGCTACATGCCCGGCCCTTTTTTTTAATATTTGAAACAGAGACTTGCTGAGCTGCTAAACTGCTTAAACTTGCAATCCTCCTGCCTCTGCCTTCCAGAGTACTGAGATTACTATGTCTGGTTTAATTAGTTACTTTTGTGGGAGACTGAACACAAATTTCAACTCTCCTGGTCAAATTTCTACCGCCCTGATAGAAAAAATTTATCTTCTTAGCCAGGTGTGGTGGCATACTCCTGTAATCCTAGTATTTGGGAGGCTGAGGCAGGAGGATCATTGCAAGTTCAAGACCAGCCTGAACTGCATAGTGAGACTCTCTCAAAGAGACAAAAAAAAATTATATTCGAGGCCTCAATATTAGTATAAAATCTAGAGCAGCTCTGCATTTTCTTTCTTTCACTTTTTGGTTTTTTGAGACGAGGTCTTGCTGTATAGCGCAGGCTGATCTTGAACTTGTGGCTATCCTCTTGCCTCAGTCTCCCGAGTGCAAGGATGACAGGCATGCACCACCATGTCCGGTAACCCTGGATTCTTGAAGACAGAAGGAAAAAGTAAATGTGTGTCCCTACTTTACCCAGCCCCCCGGTAATATGAGCTGGTTATCACGCTCACCAAACTACAGAGACCTCATATACCACTTATCTACAGCTGCAAAACAAATTATACCAAAGTTTTCAGCACTCTGCGAAGCCAAAGTAGGAGAATCACACATTTGAGCCCAGCCTGGAAAATTTAACAAGACCCTATCTCAAAATATAAGTGGGAAGGGCTGGGGATGCAGCTCAGGGGGAGGCCCTGCTTTCAATCCCCAGTACTGCCCCCCTCAAAGGCAGCAAAAAATAAGCAATCTCCTCTCACAGCCTGTGGGATGGGGATCTGTGGCTTGGTTTGGCAGCTCTGGCTCTACAGATTTGCATAGGGTCTTATGTAAAAATGCTGCTGTGATTTGTGAAGCATTACGTTTTTTTGGAGAAAAAGACTTGTTTCCTGGAACTTACATATACAGTATGTAATATTACAAATAGGGAGAGAGGGGTAACAGCTGAGGGCAATGTAGCCCTCATAGCTTGTCCCACTCACCTGTGTCAATTACAGGTCCATTCATTCATAGGAATGAAAAAGCTCAAAATCAAGCACAGTCACACAGTACCATAGTATTTAGCGCGCCCCTCTATTCCTGAAAACTGAGCTCCTTGATCTTATACTCAGAGCTGGGGTTACAGCTCAGTGGTAAAGTGCTTGCTTAGCACATGTGAGGCACAAGATTTGAACTCCGTCACCACAAAAATGATAACAATAATGTTCACCTGACACCCACAAAGGCACTCTCTGGTCCCTCCTGAGGGCAGCAGGAACGGTAAGATGGGGTCCTGGCACCACATTCAACAGCGCCCAATCCACGCAGTTTGCTTTTGCACTTCCGGCTTTTGAATAGAAGTGGTGTGGACTCCTGACTAGCATTTCATTCCACTGTAAAAGCCTCTCAAATGCCATTCCATCTCAAGAAAAGCCAGGTGTCTCGTCTGGAGACCTGATGCCTGTGTTGCTGTTTCTCTTTTTTTGCATTGACCTGAAGATCACGAAAGCACTTCTTCCATCCATGATGAAGAGAAATTACGGCCACATTGTCACAGTGGCTTCGGTGTGTGGCCACGGCGTGATTCCTTACCTCATCCCATACTGGTGAGCTTTTCCTGCAGGCACAGCTGTGTATTTCTGTACTTTAAAGAGGTTAGGCATCAGGTTCCAATGCTCGCGGCATGGTAATTTGGATTTGCAGAATGTATACACGAGGGTACACTGATTTTTAAATGATTTCCAAAGCAATGAAATTGATAGTAATTTTATTTCAAAAGGTTTTAGATTCCTCAAAACTTTGTAAAGCAGTGGAAGGAAAGAGTCAGGTCAAGTATATTTCTGTTCTACCCTGGAATGGCAGGGTAAAAGAAACAGGGAAAACACAGACTTAAGCAAAGCATACAGAAGTTAAAATGAAAATAGACACCATGATGTAGGTACCCCAAACCAATATAAGCCACCCACAGTGGCTTTGGATCAAAACCTTTTCCAGTGTGACTATACTATGGCTGTGTGTGTGTGTGTGTGTGTGTGTGTGTGTGTGTGTGTGTGTAGCAGAGACAGAGATACAAGGTCTTTATGGAACTCACCCAAAGACACAAAACAAAATGGCAGAGTCAAACTTCAGATGTAGACATAAATCACACAGCTGCACGCAATATACCCAAAGTTCCCTGGTGCCCAACAAAGTTAAGATCCAAGTGACAAATGGCAAGTTGAAGTGGGGATGTCACTCAGGTGTAGAGCACAAGTTTGGCATGTTCAAGCACTGGGCGCAATCCCCAGCCCCTGAAAGAAACTGGACAGAATCAAAATTCTGTTTATTCATATGTGAAAATGAATGGCCACTTAGCCTCTTGGAAAAATCCCAAGTACACAGTTCGGGGCGGGGGTCTCATTCTAAAGTCACCCCTCCCTGCCTTCTCACAGAAAGCTGATAACAGTGCCTCATGGACCCGTAGCTAAAGGTGATTGATAATTCTCTTCCAGCTCTAGCAAATTTGCTGCGGTTGGCTTCCACAGAGCTCTGACTGCAGAACTTGAAGCCTTGGGGAAAACCAGTATCAAAACCTCATGTCTTTGCCCAGTTTTTGTGAACACCGGGTTCACCAAAAACCCAAGCACCAGGTAAAGTCAAAATCCGTTCAGGATGGGAGCAGAGCTTAAGAAGTTCGTAACAACCATAGGAGAAGGTTGTAGGCAGACCAGCTGAAAAAAATGGAGAAACAAAATATATTCTTCCATATTCATGTTATTGTATTAGTTTTTAAGTTTCCCTTTGCACTTAAACGAAGTGGATAAACACCTGAGGGACTAGCAAGAGTGTTTGGCTGCCCACAAATCGGGCAACGGGTACTTCTTTGTGTCCAGGAGAACAGTCAACCCACACCCCAGTGGGTTGACCAGTAGGCATGGCCAGGGTTGTGGGTGGGAATGGGGGTCATCTACACAGGAGTGGTGTCTCCAAGGTGAATGCTACCTAGCATCCCTCTGACAGCTCATCCTCTTCCAGTACAGTCTATGGAATGGCAGGGGTGTGTGCCCTTCTTATAATCCACAGCACTGGCCACCCTGCTCATGTAAAGCACACTAACATTTTCCAAACTTGCCAGAAATAAATGTTCAGCAGTTCTTCCTGAGAGATTCTGACTCAGGAGGCTGAGGGAGCTTAGGGGCAAGGTGTGGTATTCTGTTTTGCTGCATTTTAGGAGCACACCAGGCAAGTCCAGAAGCATGTTTAGAAAACACTGGTCTCCATACTCACAGGTGAAATAAATCAGGAACACATGTGTAAACATTGTATTGTCTCATGAGAAGTGGAAACATATGTACATGTATATTTGTATGTATATAAAAATAGCTAAGATAGCTATACTACTGATTTCTCTGAGTTCGTGAAAGAGAAAGACTTGTGCTGGTGTTGTTCAAACAATTGAATGCAGATGTCTTGTGCTCTGGGTGAATGATTTGGGGATGACAACCCGACTGACATCTTTGAAATTTTTATTTATTTATTTTATTTTTCACTCTTTGAAATAAAATGGAATTGAAAAAAATAAAAATAAGATAAAATATTAAAAAGAAAGAAAGAAAGAAAGTGCTGGTCTGTAGAACATACCCTTGGGCGTGTGATGACTGTTTGATTGTTAAAAATGCAAGTGTTGCTAGGGGCAGCAAAAGATCAATCCTGAGGTCCTTAGTCAAAGTGGATAGCTGCAAGAACTTTGTCTCAGTGAGAGGATCTGAGACCACCACAGAGGAAAAATGTGTCCAGAGAGAGGAAGCAGAAGAACATAAAGGTGGAATCGAAGCCCTGAAACTCAGTCCTTAGCTTCAGACCTGGGTCTTCTGCTGTGGGTTAACAACGTGAATTCAGCTTGCCTGGCAGAATACCAGTTCTGACTGAACGGAATTTGTTCTAAATATAGCTAACTGATGTTCTTAAACTCGGCTACCTTAGAGCCTGTTGAGCGTAGGCTCAGTTAGCTACTGCAGCTGGAGTCTCCGCCTGCACTGGAGTCTTTTGTAGACCTTAGACTCAGCGCTGTTTAAGACCTCGTGTAAACCCCAACATACCACAGCAGCTGCCAGCTGTTCTCTTAAGGGGGAAAGTAGAAAAATTCTTCTTCTGAGTACTCAGGTGTGGAGTCTAAGAAGCCTTCCAAAAGTCTCTGGCACTCTTGGAGAAGGCACAGTAGATGAGAAAAGTACAGGTAATGTGACCTTGGCTGGTCGGGTTTGAGGGTAACCCAGGGGCAGACAGGCAGACAGTTTCAGGACGGTTCTCACCGAGGTTGTGGGCTTCTGAATTTTCTTCACAAGGGCAGACATGGATGTGCTAATGACAGTTTGGCCCTGAGACTGGGCTGAAGACATCAGGTAAATAGAAAGAGAAAAGAAAGAACTCAATAATTTAGAAAAATATTAGTTTGCATTATTCTCTGCTGGCTTGCCATGCAATGCCATGGAAATGATGTACATAACAATCTACAGTAAGCCGCAGAGTATCTCAGGGGATGAATTTTAAGCTTCCCGCTCACCTAACTGCTCTAACCACTTCAATCCACAGCTAGATGCCTTAACTTCGGCACATTTTAAATCCATTTACACTTTAATTTTCTGTCATCTGCACTGTTGGGCCATTCTATACTGTGCCTGTGGTTATGAGTGTTTGTCAAATTAGTCTTTAGTTAGGGAAGATTCTAATATGCAAATCTTAAATTCCCATTAAACTAAGATAAGCACGTCAGAGGCAAATCTCAAGTATTAAATGCCCTCTAAACAAGCTCTCTGGAAAGCCCCCACAGAGAGAGGGTGCACTTAGCTAGAGAATACTCTCTCCCCAGCAGGCTGTGAGATGTCACCTGTCCCCTTCTCGTCCCGTGATTCATCCTACCCACTCTCCTTTGTTCTCCGGGCCCTCTGTTGCCTACCATCTTATGCCTCTCCACTATTTTCTTTTTGGTTTTGGTAATGAATTGAACTGAGGAACTCGGGCTTGCTGGGCAGGTGCTATGCCACTGAGCTATATCCCAGGCCTCTGTCCACTATTTTGATATTTTTAATGGGTAAGCTAAGAAATATTCCTACTGGGTAGAAAAGTATAAGACTGTAATACCAGACACCAAACTAGTATGTGGAGGAAGGCGGAGCTAGCATTTGTACTGTGAATCCAGAAATGTGTTAATTCTAGATCATGGTGAGCAGGTAGGTTAATCCCCAGCACTTAAACAAAAAACTAAATGAAATTTTAAAACCAGGAGTAACTTTTTTCTTTGTCATTACAGGTTGTGGCCTGTGTTAGAGACAGACGATGTCGCAAGAAGTCTGATAGAGGGGATACTCACCAATAAGAAAATGATTTTTGTTCCATCCTATCTCAGCATTTCTCTGATACTGGAGAAGTACGTACCACACAGAATTCCTAGGATGCTAAAACACAAATGGGACTATTATCGGGGACCGCTGTGGAAGTTGCTATGGAAACCCTGCATCCCAGGAGTGCATGGTGACATGGCTTCCATATTGCTTCACTCTTCTATTAGTGCCTCACCCCTAAAGAAAGGGAAGGATTCCTTTTTCCACTCTAGCTACCATCTCTGTCCAGTCCTTGTTGAAGACTGTCCAAGCTGAATCAGTGACAGTTCAAAAAGAGAACGGTATAGTGAAGTAGTTCATACGCGCTCAACTTTTTAAAAGCCTTCTGGGATTTTGGTTGAGAATGCATTGAATCTGAAAACCAACTGGAGGAAAGCTGATCTAGCATAACCATAGTGAGTCATCCAGTCCTAGAACACACCATATCTCTCCTTATATTACCTTCTGTGAAGTCTGTAGGCAGCATATTGTGGTATTTGGTGTGGAAGTCTTACAGGTCTTCCATCAAACTTATTCCAACATATATCATGGTTTTGATACTATTGCTAATGGCATTATTGGTATATGTTTGTGATACATAATAAGCGCATTCATCATGTGGAATTGAATTATACATATTGTATCTTGATCCTTTCTACTTCCCATACTAGTTTATATCCCCACCAACATTAGAAGAGTTCCTTCTCCCCCACAAGCTCCCCAAATCTTGTTGTTTTTTCTTTTAATTCCTGATGTTCACCATTCTTTCTGGGCTAAGATGGAATTTCAATGTTGTTTTGATTTGCATTTCTCCAGTGGCCAAAGATGTTGAACACTTTCGTGTTTATTGGGTGCTTGTATCTCTGTTTTGGGAAGTGTCTATTTAATTCAGCTGCCCATTTTTTGATCTGGTCTTTTATTTGGGAGTGTCTCTGAGTCCTCTGTATAACCTAGATAACAATCCTTTATCAAAGGAGTAGCTGGCAATTTTTCCTCCATTCCATAGGTTGTCCCTTCTCTCTGGTTATTTTCTTTGCTGTACAGAAGCTTTGAAATTTGGTGTAATTCCATTTGTTAATTCTTTGTATTATTTCTTGTGCAGTTGGGGTTCTGTTCAGAAAGTCCTTGCCTAGGCTTATCACCTCAGAACTTTTACCTAATTCATCTTCCAGCAGATTTAGTGTTTCTGTTTTCACATCTAAGTTTTTGATCTGTTTTGATTTGATTTTGGTACAAGTTAGAGTCTCTCTAAGTGACCCAGGGTGTCCCCAACCTTGCCACCCTTCTGCTCCAGCCTCCTGAGTAGCTGGATTTATAGGTGTTGTGTACCACCTGGCCAGCTTCCTTAAATATTTGCAATACTTAATACTTAAGTATTTGCAATACTTAAATACTAGCAAAGCCACTGGGTTGTGATTTTCTCAGTGAGGTTTTTAATTATAAATTTAATTTCCTTGATAACCAAAGGGATATTCCTACTTATTTATTCCTTGTGATGTATCTTCAAAGGAATTTTCCTATTTCACCTAAATTGTCAAATATAGTAGCATAATGTTATCTTACTATCCTTTATATCTTGTTTTTACTTTACTACATAATTCATCTATTCTGTGAAAAGTAACTAAATATACAGAACAAAACTTTCCCCTTTTAAAACTCATGTTACAGGACCAAGGACTTAGCTCAGTGACGTAAGTTCCTGCCTGGCGAGTGTGAGGTCATGAGTTTGAACCCTGGTACCAACAACAACCAAAAAAACTGTTACAAACCCATGTTATCACTTACATGTAAATACTACACAATTGGTTATTAGTCAGGTGTTAAGCCCAACATTGCATTTTTCTAACTGTTTAAGCAAAAAACCGAAAGTTTATCTGTTACTCCCTCCTGTGCCACCCATCCCAAATGACCATGGCAGGTGTCTGTCAGCTGTCCAAGATGTCTGGAGGAAGGAAATTGTTGCATTTGGGAGAGAGCTTTTTAATTTTCTGCCTCTCAAAAATATAAATATACAGAGTTGGGCCCTGCGTAGAACAAATCGATCAGCATCAGATCATTTCAAAGCAGACGCACAGCCCTGATGTAAGACACATTGTGGTTTCTTTATGTATCACATGGGCCTGTGTAAAGTTTGCGCTTGGATTTTACAGGCATCTTAATCCAGTCGGGTCGTGCTCCAAGCACGCAAGAGGAAGCGAACTGACGGTCATAAAGATCAGGCCTGTTTGACACAGCGATACAGGGAGAGAGCATAACCAGGGGGTGCCCAGCCTAGGGTACTTCTGCTGGCTAGCTGCGCATGCTTACGGGACCTGGAAGGTGGTGAGAAGTTTAGAGAACTAAAGGGCCAGGGTGAAAGGCTGCCTGGCCACCCTGGCAGAGCCCCCTGCCAGGTGCCCTGTGCACTGCCCTGGCCTCTGCGGGGCCTCAAACTTACCACTACGCGGTGTTGCCCTGCGAATCCGGCCGTGTCTGGCGTTTGTCCTGACCTTGCCTTGTGGGTCCCCTACACCTACTGATCAGTGTTTCTCCGGTTCTCCTGCCTTCAGCCTCTGCAAACCCCTGTTCCACCCTTTGATTCTGTGAATCTATTTTGGATACCTCGTAGGGTAAAATCACCCGTCATCCTTCTGTAACCCAAGTTGCAGAATTTCCTTCTTTTATGGGCCTGAATAATATCCCACGGTCTATATATCAAATTTTTTCAGAAACAGGCCTCTCTTTCTGGTAACTCCCTCCTGGGTACTGCTTTATTTGTTCCACACATCTCATATTGTTTTCATTTACAGTCTGTTCTAAATATTTTCTAATTTCTTTTGTGTATGATGGACTATGTAGAGGCATATCTTTTTGTTTCTATATTTGGGTATTTCCTAGAGATCTTTCCATTATTAGGTTCTAATGTGAGTCATTAGATGACCTGAATATTTTAAGTTTATTGAGATACGCTTTAGGGCCCAGAGCATGGTGTGTTTTGGTAAGTGTTCCATGGGCACCTGGAAAGTATGAATATTCTACTGCTTTTGAGTGTTCTAAAAATATTAATTAGGTCAAATTAGCTGACAGAGTGGCTTAGCTATTCAATATCGTTACTATTTTTTGTCTACTTGTTCTATCAATTATTGAGAGCAACTCTTTGAAACATCCAACTACAATTATAAATTTGTCTGTTGGTCTTTGCAGTCTGTCAGTCCGTGCTTCCTATACTTAAAAGCACTGTCAATATATAAACAAATACAGGTTTATATCCCTTAGATTAATTGACTGCTTTGTCATTTTTAAATTATTTTGTTGATTCCTAGCAACATTCTTTACTTTAAAAAAAAAAAAAAGCAATAATGCCCTGATGGTAAACATGTTCTTTATACTTTGGTAGAGTCTTTCAAAATTTGTTTCTTATAACTAAAAAAATTCTTTTTCTTTTCAAATCTCTTCTGTCTCATGTTAACAAAGCCGATCAGCTTCCTCAGGTTAATTTTATCTTATGTTTTGATCCATCCTTTCACTTTTAGCTCATTTGTTCCCAGATGCTGTGTTTTCTTGTAGGCAGTATATAGTTGGATTTGCAGGGGGTTTAAATCCATTTGACAAGCTCTGCCTTTTAACTGAAGTAGTTAGACCATGTATATTTAATGTGATTATGACACGGTTGGATTTAAAGGTATGGTCTTGCTGTTTGTCACCTGTTTGTCTCAGAGTTTATATTATGCATTTTAACCTATCACAATAAAGTTTCTATGATATTATACTATTTCTTCTGTAGTCCAAGAATCTCACAATGAAAAACCTCCTGCTTTACTCTCCTAGACCCCAACTCCCAAGACTCACAAGACAGAAAGAATCCCATGAATTTCATTTTCTACAGAACTCAAACTGGCCATGTTAATGTGGAGAAATCCTACAATCACAGAAGACATTGCGTATAACCATCATCATAAACATATTTATGCTGATGAGCGTTGGGGAACAGAACCCCTGTATAAATAACAGGAGTCTCAAAAGCAGGTGTTACTGGGAAAACCAAGTGTTTTACACTTAACTCCTGTTACAGAGAGATACAGTTTTATGAGTAGAAGCAGTTACTTTGCGGGGGTTCCTTTGCGGGAGTAGTAGAAAGTCCTGCACAAGCTTTCTTCCTCCCTATGTGTCTCTCAGCCAGATCTTCCTCACCACTTTGCTCACCCACCAATCTTCCAACCCCTCACCAAGAGACACAGAACCAAATCTTGCAAAGTGATTTTCACCATGACTTTCTTGCAAGACACATTATTTCTGCCTCCTTCTGTTCACTCATATTCTTTCACCTTATCCATCCTCAAACATCAAGTTGTCCTTTTCAAGCACTCCACTGCTTTTCCAGCTCATGTTAATCCTCCTCACTGTTTCAGCCTGATATTTTTCAGTATCTGCCTAAAGCCAGCCAGTCAGCTAAATAATAGGCCTTTTGGAGACTGTAGCTATTTTTACCACTTCAGTTTATCTTTTTACATAATGCAGAATAGATATTCAGTGCGTACCTAAGAGAGGTACAGAGATGCACGGATGGATTCTTGTGCTTGTGAGCTCTTGGCGTGAAGATTAATTGACGGTTCCAGCAATAAGTTCAGAACTCCAGTTTTCAATCATTGATGACATAGATTTTATATAATTTTACTAAAATAAGACGCAAGAATAAGAAAAGTGTTATGGGGGCTGAGGATTTAGCTCAGCGGCATGAGCACCTGCCTTGCAAGCAGGCGGTCATGAGTTCAATCCTCAGTACCGATAAAAAAAAAAAAAAACCAAGCTTAAAAAATAAAAAAAGAAAAGTGTTATGGATCAGTCTTTCTTTTTGCTCTATGCATACAATATGAACTATTAATATTAAGGGAGACAGGGAGAGAAACAATACAAACAAATCTTGGGGTATTTAAAGGCTGACAACAAACAGGGATCATGTTATCAAAGGTTTTAAATTGAATTTTTTCTGCTTTTTTTCTTGATGTAGGTTTCTTCCTGAACGCGCCTTGGCAGCTATAAGTCGTATACAGAACATTCAGTTTGAAGCGGTGGTTGGCCACAAAACCAAGATGAAATGATACATTCCAGAGATACAGAAACATCCATGATTTACATCTAAGTGTAGAGTCAATGCTAATTCTTCTTCTCATACTTTCCCATGTTTTCATATTAAAACACTTTGGCATTAGCAGCAATCTCGACATGACTGTCTTCCTTTTTCCAGAAATACTACTATGAGGAATGAATCTCTACCGTTTATAAACAACAGTGTGTGGTGTTTTGTTATAACATCAGGAATAGACTAACACAGTGTCTATCAGACAGCCAAGCAGAAAAGTAATAAACATTTTTACACACATTTGAAGATTTGTGCAAATATTTTATAAAATAAATTACTAAATCTGGAAATGTTAGGTTAGCAGGTAAGATCATTAAAATTTTGGACACATACGAACAAGTTATCTCCAAAAGACATGTGTAATGATTTCTATTTTTTGGAAGATTCTGATGTTGCTCTAAATTGGTTCTTCATGGACAAACATGAAAATTTGGTCTTGCTTCCTTGATTTATAAATTAGAAATTTTTCCCTCACAATTCTTCCTCAGAGCTGAATTTTTCTGCATAGCATGGAAGTAAATAATTAAGCCATTTTGCTTACTTAACTGGGTGAGCCAAATATTTATACAGCTTTCAAGTTGTGAAATCTCACCACCTTGTTTTTTACTTTAGAGGTCCTTCAACGCATTTGGTTTTCATTTTACTCTGCTGAAACATGGCAACTAAAAAATCCAATTACAGACGTATTAGCTACACACAGTCCTCTCAGAGTAAACACAAGACTGTGTGCAGAGGAAAAAATCTTCCTGCTCTTTGTGGTTATTGTTCTTATTTGTCTGTTTAGTTTCTGGAGATTGAATCCAGCACCTTGAACATTGTAATAAGCAAGTTCTGTAGCACTAAACCTCATTCTCAACCCCAAACTTCCTGTCTTAATTCCATTTTTATTTTATTCTTTTATGAGGGAAGTTCACAGCCACGCCTGCAAACACAATAAATGTTATTTTGTTGTTGTTCAGTTTGGTTTTGGTTTTTTGTCTCTTTGAAACAGGGTTTCTCTATGCAGTTCAGGTTGGCCTGGAGCTCACTTTGTAGCCCACATTGGTCTTAAACTCGCAATGATCCTGCTGCCTCAGCCTCCCGAGTTCTGGGATTACAGGCTTGTATCACCATGCCTGGCAATAATTAGTTCTTTTGCCCAGTTCTCTCACATTTTTTCCATGTGTAAACTTATCTCTTACAAGTTCTAGATGAGTGTCTTAATGACAATCTCCATCTTATAATTCGCCCAAGGATCCTTGCTCCTGCCAAAATACCAGGCTGGGCCTCCACCACAGTATGCAGACCTTAGACAAATGGTTTTTTGCAGGGCTTCTGTCTGTATAGACATTTTGAATTCAAGTGTAGCATAAAACCCACGAGAAGATGTGCACATTGTGATTTTTTCATGATGACTTAGAAGAATGAGATTGTTTGTTTATTGTCTAATCAGTGTATGTAAAGGTTCTCTGTGGTAGCCAGGTGACAGCTCTTCGTGTCAGGTCCAGGAATAAGTTCTTTTGTTTTACTATTAGACGAATTATTTTTTGCCAGTTTCATACCTTTCAGCATAAGAAAGAGCAGTGCTGGCGTTAGTCATAACGCTATGGCTCTCTGATGTGTTCATGTGGAAGTGATGTGTATGTTCCCGTTGCTATACCTTGCTCCCATGTCTTTAATCTTTGTTACACCATAACAAAGATTTGGACCCCGAGTCACCCACTTGTGCTTGGTCACTCAGAATGTCACTGCATGTTTTGAAGATAACCACAGGTAACTACGGGAAACAGGGACACTTCTGATACCTACTCATGTTAAATTCGTCAATTTGCAGTGCTTTAACACAGCACACACCTTGCAGCTGTGCCTTGACTTGAACTCTGTAGGCCTCATCATCACATTCGTGGAATCGATGTCTTCCAGGTTCACCCACCACAAGGAAAGGATTCCAGGCAGAAGCAAGTGAGAGTCCTGTTTGTCAGGGAATGTCTTGCCCTCCTCCAGGGTGCATAATCAGCCAGAATGATCTGGTGTGTGGTACAGGGATAATCTCCAAAGCCTTCACAGCGTATTGGTGCACAAGGGACTGCTGGCCTGTGGTGCAGAGCTTGTAGGAGGATGTGTGACTGCCCTCAGCTCCGGTGGGAATGGGCACAAGCACATCTGATGCCTCCCCGTAGCTCTTGGATGTTCTGTATCGAAGGTGGCAACATCCTCAGAACACAGATAATGAGAGTAGGTGAAGCGATACACCCACGTGCATTAGCAGCACCTTAACCAGCCTAAGTCCCCAAATTAGACCTTTGTCCAACGTTTGTGAGAATCATTCAAAATCAGCATGGCACCATCGTTCGGAAAGCCCAGTTACACATTATCCTGCAAAAGAAATACCACACCAACCAGAAGAAGCAATCTGCTCACCAGGCCACCCTCCTGGAAATGGGCCCAATAGACACAAAGCCCCAGAGAGACAAACATGTGAGCCTTGCCTAAAAGAATTTTACAGCATATCAGTGCTCATTAAAAATAAAAATAGGAGCCAGGCATGATGGCACATGCCTGCAATCCTAGCATTTGGGAGGCTGAAGCAGGAAGACCATAGTGAGTACAAGGCCAGCCTGGGCTACACAGCGAGTTCAAAGGTAGTCTGAATGACATAGTGAGACCCTGCCTTAAAACACCTAAAGATAGTAATAATGATATTAGCCACGCAGGTGAGAATGAGAACCAAGGAGCTGACCCCTTGCCATGAGCCAGAGGCAACCACGAAGGACTGGGAGGAGGAGAACCAAGGAGCCAACTCTCTCTTATGAGCCAGGTGGCGTGCAGGCTGGAAGCCAAGAGCCAAGCCACCCCCTATCCCTCACTCCCGTGAGCAACCAGCTGATTCAGAGGAACACAGGCTGAGGTGATAGCTACTGAAGTAAACAAAAACAAAAACACTAATACTTGTATTGTTTGGTTGACTTTGCAGGCCTAAAGCTGGTAGTCTGAGCTTTAGTTTAGAGGATAACAATATGCAATCTAGCAACTATGAAGGCCAAAACAACTAGCCTTCTGCCTTGTTTTGGAAATCCAGTATTTTTCTTCCTGTTTTATTTAGTTCCATTTTATTATTCTGTTTTATTTCCTTTAAAATAAATAAATAATATAATAATAAGCACTAACAAAGTGCTTTGTGAATGGAGTATGTGTAATTTTGAGGACTAATTCCTCCTTTGCTGAGGAGATACAATTTGAGGTCCTAGAGAAGAGAACAAGCAAGAACCTCCTACAGGAGAAGAGCACAGGACAAGGCTGTACTTGTCAAGGACACTTGCCCAGCAAGTCTGAGCCCGGGGTTCCATACCCTCCCAGGTCAGGGGGGTGGACCATGGAGTAAAAGTGTCTGCAGAGTGTGTGCTTAGGAAGTTTGCTGTAGAACTGTGGTGTGGTACGTCCTCCAGGGTGAACAGGGATCACGTGTCAGCTTCCTACCACTGTGACCGCATGCTTGAGAAAAGCAACCTCACGGAGAAGTGATGGCCTTTGGGTCACAGTTTCAGAAGTTTCAGTTCTTGGTTCGTTGGTCCTGTTGTTTCTGGGCCTGTGGTAAAGCAGAACCTTGTGCTGGCTTGGCACCTCATGGTGCCAAGAAGGACAAGAAGGAAAGGGGAGAGAGAGAGAAAGAGGAAGAGGCAGAGGGAGAGAGGAAGAGGAAGCGGGGAGGGAGAGGCAGAGCTCCAATTCTGCCCAAGGGCACAGGTTCAATGACCTAGTTCCTCCAAGTAGCCCTACCTCTTAAAACATGGACACTACTTGTTATGGCTATGTCTAGATGTCCCCCAAAGCCTCATGCAGGCATCCAAGTGTGCAGTGCTGGGATTAAGGGCGTATGATTACTGACTTAGCCCACGACTGGTCTGCATAGTTCTGGGTGTGGATGGTGGGAAGGTCCTCCCTGGGTGTGAGCACTACCTGCCCTCGAGGGCACCATGGATGGAATAGAAGGGCAGAAAGAGGGCCATCTGCCTGCCATGCCATGGACTGTTTGTCCTCTGCCATGCCACCCCACCGTGTAGCCAGCCAACTCTACAAACTGTGAATCAAACAAACCTTTCTCCTTTAGCTTTGGGTGTTGGATATTCTGTCTCAACCACAAAATGTAACTAAGACACTGCTGTTCCTCTAACAATGGCTTTAATGAGAGAACGTGGAGAGAATGTGGTGAGAACAATTACAAAACGGCTGGTGCCCAAGATTTTCCTTTTCGTTACACACCCTACATAATGCCCATGGCTATGAATGTTATAAATGCTTCCTTGTGATGAGATTATGTCATGTAACACGGTTTACTGTAAGGAAAGAAGATTATCAGCCAGCTGCATTCCTTCATTAAGAATAGACAATAGATCTGAGTCACAGTCCATGCCTGTAATCCCCGCTACTCTGGAGGCTGAGGCAGGAGGATTACAGATTTGGCTCACTCTGGGAAACTTAGTAACTTAATAAAACTCTATCTCAAAATGAAAATAATTTTTAAAAATTATTGGAATATAGTTCAGTTCAAAGACCCTGGAGTCAATCTCAAGTACCATAAAAAATTATAATTAAAATTTTAAAAATAAAGTTAGGTATAGTGGCAGGTTAAACAAATTCAAATTCAGCCTGGGTAACTTAGCAATTTAGCAATACCTTCCCTCAAAAATTAAAAAAATATAAAGGACGAAGGAATACAGCTCAGTGCAAAGGCTCTAGGTTAAATCCCCAGCACAACAAAAATAATAAATACAGCTGGGTGTGGTGGGGCACTCTGTAATCCCAGCAGGTGAGAGGTTGAGGCAGGAGGACCGCTATGAGTGCGATGCCAGAGTGGGTGGGCTACATAACGAGTTCAAGACTAGTCCAGGCTACATAGTGAGAGAAAGAATAGATAGACAGACAGACAGACAGACAGACAGACACAGATAGAAAGGCAGCTCAGAACTTCTTGGGTTCAAATCTAGTGCTGCCAATGCGGGGAGAAAGCGCTATCTTTCCAAGCCTAACCAAATCACAGAGGATTTTTAAAAGCCTGATGGCCCAGGAGAGGGGAAGCGTTTCTTTGTGCACTGCGTATAGAGACCGTGGCCTGAGGCCTGGGAAGCTGTCCTTCCCTCATCTCTGGCACAAGCAGGAGGTCAGTCCTGCAATGGCGAGGAGGCACACTCTGCCACAGCAGGTCACAGCGCTGGCTGACACCTGGGTTTCTGCCCTGAGACCCGGGACAGAGTCCAGTCATGCGGTTCCTGCACAGATGTCGCTGAACTGTTGACTGTTGTTTGAGCCACAGAATTGGTGATGTTTTGTTTGCAAAGCTGAAAACAAGATTTTCACAGTGGCGAAATCTATTTTCCTGAGTGAGAAAATACCGTGTAATTTTCACTCTCTCTTTCCAAAATACATAAAATATTTAAGAAATAAAATCATATTTTTTGCACACAAAGTATATGAGACAGTTGTGTCTTTTTCCTGTTTTTCTGTGCAAATGTTTTCATCAGACTTTTATATTGTTTGGGGGACTATTCATCCCTCCAGGTGTATTTCTTTGTGGGAAAAATGTGATGTCTTATGACTGGTCCCAAAGAGGCTGAAATCTAAAGACAAGATTGCAGGTGGCCCGGAGTGTGTTTCTGTTTTGTTTTGCTTTACGCTTGACTGAGCTAGTTCTAAGAGATCTTCCCAAACCATCCCTTCCCTTTGCAGAGAGCACAACAGAGAAGCCAAGCTGCTGGTCCCTCCACCCCTGGGGCCTCTGCCAGCCCCTTGGGGATACTTGCACTGCTGGACTCCTTGGTCATCACTGAAGTCTCAGTGCTACTGGGCTTGAGGACCTCTCCTTTCCCTCCTTCCCTCCTCTCCTGGAACCTTGGAGGGCAGCCTTTTGCTGAGTATGAAATGCAACCTAAAATGTACTCGTGTGAAATGTTAAATTTAAGAGCTGACTGTCTTAGTAACCTCAGGGACTAAGCCAAAGGGGTTACTGTTATCAAGTTTGTGGATTCAGGCTTCTAAACATGGGTCTTGCCTACATCAACAGCTCGATCCAGTGTGAAGGAGGTAGCTGAGGTTTGGAGCCCAGAGGCCACTCAGCAAGGGGGCCTCCCTGCCTGTCCTCCCCAAAGTCCCTCACTTATCAGCGTAAAATCGTGGTTGCTGATTGACTCATCACCTCTGTTCATTGCTGTGACTGACCAAATATCTGAGAAAAACAACTTCAGGGAGGAAAGATAATTTTTTGGCTCATGGTTCATGGTCAGCTGGCTCGTTGCTTTTAGGCCCGAAATAAGGCCAAACATCACTGTAGAGGGCCATGGAGCAGGACAGCTGCTCCCCTCCTGGTGGCCTGGAAGCAAGATGAGAAGAAAAGAGCCCGTGCCTGTGGCTTCCTTCTCCTTCCAGTTTTGCTCCACCCGGCCCCCACCTTACTGGATGACGCTGCCCCCTTTCAGGGGTCTCTTGACACTGGGCTTCACTGTCCAACATGCCACTGTGTCTGGAGACGCCATCACAGACACAGCCAGACGTGTGCCTTTCTAGTTTCCCAGGCTTTTGTCAGGCCGTTCAAGTTGCCTGTCAAGGTGATCACATGGACGGCTCTCTGGTTCCTCTTCTCCGTAAGTCACGGCTGAGACCTTGGCGGGATCTGGCTTGTGTGTGCTCCTCTGCTTTGGAACCTTTTGGAGGTAAGAGCCCAGTGCGAGGTAATTACACCCCTGGGAGCTCTGCCCTCAGGAGGGCTTCCACAGTTCCTCTGCAACCTCAGAATGAGTTGTTTAAAAACAAGAGCAAGCCTGGCCCTAATCTCTCTGGCTTCCTGTCTTGCCATGTGATTGCTTATGCACATTTCTGTGATTGTGATGTTTTCAAACACGAGGCCTCCCCAGAGCTGACAGAAGTGCTCTTGAATGTCCAGGCTACGAACTAAATAAACCTCTATTATTTATTCAGCCTCCAGCGTCAGGTATTTTGTACAGCGACAGAAAACACAGCGGAATGATCAAAGTGGGCCAACTGACTTGTTTTAAGTTAAGGCATGCTGAATTTTATTATTTATTTATTTATGTGGTGTTTTTGAGACAGGGTCTCACTGTGCAGTTCAAGATGGACTTGAGCTCACTTTGTAGCCCAGGCTGGTCTTGAACTTGCAATGATCCTCCTGCCTCAGCCTCCCAAGTGCTGGGATTCCAGGCGTAAGCCACCACGCCTAGCTTGGATTTTATTAACTTCAGGAAAAGGAGCCTTATACCAAGGCTGGGCTTAATGGCATTTGTCTTAGTTACTTTTTACTCGTTGCTGAGACAAAATACCTGAAGCGCAAAGTTGGGAAAGGAAGTGTTTATTTCTTACAGTTTTTGGAGGTTTCAGTCCATACTCAGTTGGCTCCAAGACAGGGTGGCATGGCAGGGCCACAGTTCATGGCGGCTGCAAGGCGGAACCCACAAGAGAGAGAGACACACCTTCTTCCTGCCATTACATTGCATGCTAGCTCCACCCCTAGGCCAGTGTAGCACTCACATCCCAACTCAAGCGCTAGACAATGAACCAATCACAAACGCACAATGCAAATGCATGAGGCCTGGGAGCCACCACATAAAGCATGACAGCATTTCAACCCCAATATTTGAAGCAAAGCTGCAGGAGCTAAGAAAATTTTCCCTGCCTATTTTGCCTCCTTTGATATGGTGAATGAATGGTAAACTGAATGGAAGAGTTATTATTATGTAATAATTTTAAAAAATCGCCACATGCCATTATTATAATTCCATGTACTAATAAACCATATTTCACTGAGGTTATAGTTTTTTACTAAGAGAACAGAATTTAACTCTAAGGTTTGTTGCTTGAAAATGATTTCAGAAAGATAATTTTTAATTGAATGCATTTAACTCAATACTACCTAAAACGTTTTATGAAATATTACGATAATTACTTAAAACAGACAAACCAATAAAAACGTAGTTTTGGGGAAAATATAAAAGTAAGCAAGTTTGTATAGAATATATGTCATTCTATTTATTTATTTTTATTTATTTGAGATATGGTCTTGTTAGGTGTGCAGGCTGGTTTTGAACTCATGGTAATCCTGCCTCAGCCTGAGTACTAGGATTACAGGCATGTACCATCATGCCTGGATAGAAGTTATTCTTAATAAAACTTTTAACCATGCTTAAAAGCATGAAGGGGAAGAAAAGTTTGGTAATAAAACAAACAAAGTCTATAATTTAATAAATCTATTAATTTAAAAGCTGAATTAAAATAATAATAAAAGTCCTATGGTCAACAACAGGAAATTGTGTGCATGGAACACATTGTCTGAAATGGTGACTGTGAACCCACGTAGGTGACAGTACTGTACCTGCTATAGTTTGCCCCTTATGAAACTCATGTTGAAATTATGGTGCTAAGAAATGGAACATGTATGAGGTAATTTGCTCATGAGGTTTCTGCTTTCATGATTGATTGAGTGCCATTATTGGGAGAGAAGGTAAATATCAAGGAGTGGGCACCTGTTTTAGTGAGTTTTTCATTACTGAGCCACAATACTCGACACTGACAAGTTTTTAAATTTATTTTGGCTCAGTTTATAGAGGTTTCAGGCCACAATTGGCCGGCTTCAAGGCAGGGCAGCATAATAAAGGGACGTGGTCGGGAAGAAACAGTCCCATGGCAGGGCAGGCAGAAAAGAGCAAGGGCCAGCGAGCCTCCCTTCCCCTTTCATCCCATTCAGGCTGCAGGCCTATTGGGTGGGCCTCCCCTTACCCACATCTAGAACTACACTGAACGAATCCGTGCACAAGTTGTCACACACCCTTATTCATATTCATATACCCTAGAGCCAGCCACCGCTGAAAAGCCCCACCCAAGAGCACAGGAGGCTTTGGGAGGGCGGCTGGATAGGAGCCCTTACAGCTCCTGACGAGCGGATACGTTCAGTCCTTCCGCTGTGGCACACACAGCAAAGACGCTCACCGGGTTCTGGCACCATGATGTGGGATTGCCAGCCTCCAGGGCAGTGAGAAATAACGCTCTCTCCCCCTCCCTCCCTGCCTTCTTCCCTCCCTTTCTCTTTTTCTCTCTCTCTGTCTCCTTCCTTCTCTTTCTTTTTTTGCCTTTTAAAAATATTTTTATTAAAGACCAAAATATATTTTGAAATAGGAGGAAAATGTTCAAATAGGGAGGAGAACAAGAGAGAGAAAAGGGCAAAGGAAAGAAGAGAAAAGTTAAAAAAAGATAAGAAAGACATGGAAATGAAGCATTGTAAATGGGGAAGGGAGGAGGGTGTCGGGAGGGTAGGAGCATGGGGGGAAACAAGGTATATCATGTACACATACAAATTCTCTATGATGAATGTGATTGTGTGTGTGTCTAAGTTATACCAATAAAATCTAAAGTAAAAATATTCTTATTAGCGCATGTCTATAGTACATCATGTTTACATTCCTTGTAGGGAGTTGGTACGTACACATAACATGCCTTATTTTCTTTTCTCATCCCCTGTTTCTCCCCTCATTTGTCTCTCTCTTTCCTTCAATCCTTGATCTTCCCATTTGAAAAAAAATCTGCCTAGTACTTATTATCTATCTTTTACTTCGCTATTTACTTATACTTTGTGTTTCTCACATAAGAGAAAACATGAAATATTTAAACTTGCATGCCTAATTTATTTCACTTAACATTTTAATCTTAAAGTACATCCAATTCCCTACAAATGAAAGTTTAGCTATCTTTATGGCAGAGTAGTACTCCACCGTGTGGAAATGTCACATTTCCTTTATCCTTTCATCTGTTGATAAACATAGCCTGCTTCAAAGATTCAGCCCTTCTGAATTGTGCTGCTATAAACACAATTTCTTGGTTACTTTTTTCTCATTTCTGAGACAAAATACCTGATGCCCAAAATTAGGAAAGAAAAGTTTATTTATTACAGTTTTTGGAGGTTTCAGTCCACACTCAGCTGACTCCAAGGCAGGGTGATGTGGCTCAGGGGTAGCCATTCACAGTAGCCATGAACAGGACAAAAGAGAGAAACGGATGCCTCCTTCCCTTCCTTATGTTGTATGCTGGCTCCACCCCTGGGTGGGCGCAGCACTCACATGGCCAATCCCTGCGTTAGACAACAAATCAGTCACAAACGCTAGACCTAGCTGCTTCCATGACTGCATGAGGCTTTGGGGGCCACCTACACACAAACCATAACACAAGGGTATGTGTGTATCCCTGTAACGTGATGTCTTTAACTCTTTTGGGAAGATACCTAGAAGGGGAAGAGCTGGGCCAAATGGAATTCCTAGTTTTAGTTTTTGAGGAATCTCTGTAGTAGTTGTACTGGTTTCCATTCCCACCAGTGATTAAAAAGGATCGCTGCCCTAACCTCCCCGCCATCTCACCAGCATTTACTTGATTTCTCAACGATGGCCGTTCTTTCAAGAATAAGATGTATCTTTGTGTTGTTTTCACCCTGCTTTCTTTCATGACAGGTAATGTGAGCATTCCTTCATGTGTTTACTGGCCATCTGTACTTCTGTGAAGTGTCCGTTCATTTCACTTGCCCATTTCTTGATCGAGTCTTTTAATTTGGGTGAGGCCTAGTTTTCTGAGTTCTTTGTGTATCCTAGATACTAGTCCTCCGTCTAAGGGATAGCTGGCGAAGGTTGGTGCCCACTCCACAGGTTTTCCTTTCACTCCATTGGTTGTCTCTCTGCTGTGCAAAAGCTCTCTACATGAGCGTGTTGCTTGTTGATTTTCAGCACTGTTCTCCAAGCTCTTTACCAAACTGTCACTTGGATGTGCCCATCTTTTGCTTTTCTAAAGATCCCTTTTCATTCTTCACTTGACCAGGCAATGAATTTTCCAAATGTTTTCGCTCTGCTTTCCTGTTCACTGTAGGTTCTGTCTTTAAATGTCTCTCCTCTCACATCTTACTGTACACATTTCAAAATGACCACTCAGCTCCTTCAATATTTTGCTTAGAAATTTCTCTTACCAGAGAGTGTGGTTCATTATTCTTAATTTCTGTCTCTTAAAGCCCCTGGGCATGGAAACAAGTCAGCTGAGTTCTTTGCCACGCTGTAACCAGGATGGCCTTTATTCTGGTCCCCAGTACCTCGTCCCTCATTTCCATCTAAGGCTAATCAGAATGGCCTTCACCCTACGTATCCACTGACACTCTGCTCCCAACCACTGATGTGATCTCTGAGAGTTCTCTGCCTGCCCTGCAATTCTCTGCTTTTTGATCACTCGCCAAACTCACCCTGACCTCCTCTGTGGCACTGCTGGCTTTTTCTAGAACATTCCTCCAACCCTCCAGCCTCTACCCATTACCATTCCAAAGCTGCACCTACATTTTCAGGATTTGTCAAAGTAGCAGCCCCAGTTTTTGGTACCAATTTTCTGTCTTAAAACAGACAGTCAGCACATCTTAGGGAAAATTTCCTTAAATCAAAAACCATATATTATTGGTGATATCTTACTACAAAACCAGCTTTGATATTTTAAAATCAGTGGAACAATTGGAAAGATTTAAATAAGTAAGATCTTTAGGCTTGTTACAGAATAGCAGTTTTAATCATTGCACGGTAGTTTATATTAAATATTTCCATTTGAAGAAACTGACTGAAGACTATGCTTGTGCTCTTTTTGCCTCAGTTTTATAAGTCTGAATTTATTTATATATTTTGGTTTTTTTGAGGCAGGGTCTCACTTATGTAGTTCAGGTTGGCCTTGAACTCACTTTGCAGCCCAGGCTGGTCTTGAATTCACCATGATCCTCCGACTTCAGCCTCCCAAGTGCTGGGATTACAGGTATGAAATCATTTTAAAATAAAAAATTTTTAAACTAAAATATTATGATTTGAGTGCTAATTTCCATGCACTGAATCGTAGCACTCCAAGTCAGACTCAGACTGGCCCTGTGGGGCCCCAGGCCTGATGGATTAAAAGTCAGGAAGTTAGGGGCTGGGGATTTAGCTCAGCGGCATGCCTGGCAAGTGCAAGGTCGTAAGTTCGATCCCTGGTACCAAAAAAAAAAGTCAGGAAGTCACATACTCTAGGAAGGATGGAAATAGAAGAGCACGCTCTTGGTCACCTTGTGCTGGAGCAGGAGAAACAGGAAATGCTGAGAGCTCCCTGCCAGGAACACAGCCAGCTCTGTGACACACATAGGACAGCGAGGTGCCAACACCCACAGAAGCCTGCCAGCCTGCTCAGCTGTAATGTTTCATAAGAATGGACTTTTATTTGTAAAAATCCAAACTAAATACACAACCTGGAGCCATATAGAATAGGGAAGAAATGGGACTGAGTGTCATTGCAAACTTTTATTATTAGACCAAAATATACATGCTAAGTAAACTTCCTTAGCCTTCCTAATAACTGGACACAAAGAGATTTCATGAATTTCTTTCTGATGTTTATTTTGGTATGCCTACCTGAGCTTATCATTAGCTCTCCTAGAAGCTCTCATTTGAGATAGTACCTGATTCTTTATTGTACAATTAATATCATCTTTGAGCCTAACACCAAAACAGAGTGGCTGTCCATTTCACAGTGGTTGTCATCCAGGAGGGCAGTACAGGTCTCATTTTAAAAGCAAAGAGAACCAGGGATGGTGGCACACCCCTGTAATTCTAATACTTGGGAGGCTGAGGCAGGAGGGTCACCACAGGTTTGAGGTCAACCTAGACTATGTAGTGTGTTCAAAGCCAGCCTGCACTACAAAGTGAGACCTTGCTTCAAAAAGCCAAAACTTAAATAAATAGATAAAGCTCTCAGCCATCTGTGCAAGTACAAGAGAAAAGCATGGCATTAAATCTATATGGCCTGAGAGATTCTGGGAAGATGGCAGAACAGTAAGCAGCAGAGTAAACAGCCTCTTTGGGAGAAACAGTCCAGATGCCAGAATATAGCATTCTGCAGAAGAAGAAGGAAGGAAGTGGGTCCCCTCAACCCAGGGAGAAACTAAAGTGAGAACTGAAGCTCACAGAGAGAATAAAAAAAGAGAAAACCTTAGGAGAAGGCAGGAGTTGGTGGTGCTTTTAACTGGAGCCAGAACCACTGTGCAAAACACACTGTTGGAACATGGGGACGCATGGGCACAGCAAAGCTGGATGTTTGCAAATCTGAAGGCCTCTGGGGGAGACGCAGTGGCAGTGGGGAGCAGCGGATTGGAGAACTGTACTGGTTGGTGGTGAGTGTGGGGGACTCAGTCCTCCCTCAGGAGTGGGCGATTGCCTGGGTGCCATTTTGGAGTTGGGCAGGATAAGACTGGAGCCAGAGCTGTAGCCGGCTTCATTCAGCCACTCCTAAATTGGAGCAGACTGGTGGAAATTGCTTGGACTGAGGGGGCCAACAGCCCCCTCTGAGGTTTCCCTAAAGCTATCCCCAACCAACCCTGCCCACCTGGTGCATACTAACATGGTGAGGCCTCCCCCCGTCAGTCAGCTCAGGAGGGAGCCACTAGCCTGACCCACCCCTGCTTGCACACCAGTAGCCACCAGCAGGCTGGGAAAAGCAGTAAACAGTAGAAATACCTAGCCATAGTGTTTCAGAGTAATTATAACCAATACAGGAAGTTCCAGGAACCCCACTACCCACTTGTCTTGAAGAAACCAGGAACATGACAAGAGGAAGAAGCAAAAGGCAGTCTCTGGCCTCCAACCCAAGCAGTGCTAGTCCAGGAGATAGAAACACAGATGAGCTCAGGATTCACACACCTGCAGTTTCTGAAGCCACGGCAACTTACATAAAGAAAAAAACTGTGAAACTATAAAAGAACTTAAAACAGAAATACTATTACAAATAAAGGAGGATATAAGAAACATAATAAAAGAAATACTAAGCACCTCTAAAGAAGACACAGAGGGAAGAATAGAGGAGCACAAAAAAGGAGGGAAACCTTCAATGAAGAATATTTTAAAAATTTAGAATATATAAAACAGATTCAAAGAAATTACCAGGAAATTAAAACTCCATTGAAAGGTGGCAAAACTCCTTGAAAGAAACTAAAGATAGATTATCAAACCTTGAAGGCAGGTTTGCAACATGTGATTGTGAAAGGAAAGATCTCTTAAAAATAACAAGGAACCAGGAAGAAACAATACAAAGGCTAGAAGATGACCAGAGGATCCATAACTTAAGAATAAAGAATGTGAGTGAAGAAGCAGAGGTAAACACAAATGAAATACAAAGGCTATTTACATAAATAATTAAAGAAAACTTCCCAAGCAAAAGAAAAGGAAATGATATCTAGATATATGAGGTATACAGAACTCTAGCCAGCTATAACCAAAATAGATCTACACCCCAGACATATAATAATCAGAATCCCAGAAATTCAACACAAGAACAGAATATTAAAAGCTGCCAGAGAGAAGAAACAGATCACCTATAAAGGAAAATCCACCAGAATCACAAGACTTCTCAACACAAACCATCAAATCAAGAAGAGCTTGGTGTGAAGTATTCCAAGTCCTGAAAGAAAAGAACCTCCAACCCAGACTGAGGTACCCTGAAAAACTATCCCTCAAAATTAATGGAGAAACAAGATGTTTCCATGACAAAGAGGAAGTGGTGAAGTTCATGACCAACAATTCAACCCTACAAAAAATACCAAAGGACATTCTAGAGAGAGAAAAATAAAAGGCCATGGCTTCAAGAACAGTGGCAGAGGAGGCTCACTGAATGGAGCATACAGTGGAATGAAGGGGAAAAGTAGACAACCAATGGCAGAAAAATAGCACGGCAGAGATGAGGCAGAGAATGTTGGCCATAATCACTAATATAGATGGCTTTGATATACTAATAAAAAGAAACACAGGCAGAGTAGATCAGGAGATAGGGTCCATCAATATGCTCTACATAAGAAATATGATTACCCTGGAAGAGGGTTTGTAGACTGAGAGTCAATGATGAGAAAACAATCTCTAGGTGAAATGGAACCAGAAACAAAGTAGGGGTAGCTCACTCATGAGCTGCAGATTGGTTAGAAAGCCATGACACTTTTACACAATGGAAAACTACTCAGCTATAGAGAAAGAAAACCTTGAGGCTCTTGTAGACAAATGGATACATCTTGAGATCATGCTCAGAGGTAAAAAGGTTCAGAACCACTTAAGTAAATAGTGGATTGCCTCCCTAATCTAAAAACTAAAGGAGTTAGTGAGATACAAAATGTACAATACAGCTCATGAAAGTGAAAGGGGAAGAATTGTCTCAAAAGGGAAGGCAGTGGCCATTGTTAATCTATTATCATGATTTGAAACCCATATTGTTTTCATCATTCTGTTTAGTTTGGTTTTATTCTGTCCAGTTTGTCTACTTGTATTAGATTTGATGGCATGGACAGCTATTCTGATAGATCGCAGGGTATATTATGGTAATCATTTTTTATTTTTTATTAGCTTGATGTGACACCCTGTATTACTTTCACTATTTTATTTTGACTGATTTTATTCTATTCTATTTTGTTTGATAGTATCAAGTCTGAGAATATAGGCAACTACTTTGAAGACAATAAGATTCACTATGATACCCATTCTGGCTAGTCTATTATCTTCTTTTGAAGTCCTGTAAGGTCTCGAATGTTTTAGGTTTTTTGGATTTGTTCTGTACTTTTTTTTCAGTTTTCATTATGCCTGATGATATGGGCAATTCTGTTGAAGATAACAGGAGGCATTATGGTAGCCATTATTGATCTCCTTGTATTTTGTTTTTAAGTCATGTATGATGTTGATCCTTTTGCTTTGACTCTATTTTGTTTTGTCTCATTTGGTGTTATTCTCTTCAAAATTAAAAAAAAATCAATATGGCCCAAGGCAAACCACTGGCCAGGGGAAAATTTAATAAACCATTTTGCTTAAATGCTGCCAAATACTTATTGAGTATTAGGAAACCAGCAGCGTTTACATCATGCTGAGTCCTTTCCTGGTCGAGGTCCTTAGCTAATTGGTCTCTACACTCTTTACATCTTTCAGAACCTTACTAAAACAAGAGAAAGGTGAAGATTACAAATCCTGGCAGGTAAAACTCAGACCAAAACAAAGCAAGCCAGTGTGGTCTCTGCTCCTGGCTCCTGCTGTGCAGAGATTCAGCAGTTTTGGTGTGAAGGACTTGTTCAAGAGGACAGCGTGGAAGGTTATTGTTTATAGGTGCAAAGTTTCTGTTTGGTTTGACACAAAACCCTGGAGACTCATAGCTATGACATGTGAATGTACTGTGACCCTGTGAATGTACTTCATCCTGCTGAACTGAGCACTTAAACATGGCTAAAAGGATAAATTTTATGCTATCCAAAAACTTTTTTAGAAGAAGAAAAACCCTTCCACCCAGAACTAATCCAGAGAGTTTCTCAGCTGACTCTAGTGGTGCATGGCAGAAATCCCAGCACTTCTGAGGCTGAGGCAGGCACAGCAGGAGTTCAAAGCCAGCCGGGGTTAACACTGGGAGTTTGAAGCAAGCCTGGGCTACACAGTGAGAGTTGGTCTCCGACAAAAAAGAAGAAGAAGAATCCTTGTGAGGGTGATGTTTCCCAGTTATAAAGCCGCACTGTAGGAGAGGGAGCACAAAGCATTGGTGGGCATCTAGTCTTTGGTGCCACAGCAGGAAGGCTGTGGGGAAGGGCCTGAGTGGAGTCTTAGTGAATCAGTACCAGATGTCAATGTTAGCAGCCTACCCTGTGCTGCCTGAATGTGTTGTCCATGTCACTAACGTTTACTAAGCCCTTACTGTGCCTCAGCCAGGGTTGAGAACGCTCTACACATAGCATGTAACAGTATTGAACTCTCTGAGGGAGATGTTCTTATTATCCTATTTTAAGATAAAACTCAAGGCACAGAAAGATTGCAGAACTACGCCAAGACATAAGCAACTGCCCGGCACAGCCAGGATTGAACCCAAGGTCCAGTTCTAGAATTCGTGTGCCTAATTGCAGGTGAGTTTCCAAGGGGGAATTATACACTCAGTGTGAGAGACTGGAGCCCTTGTAGGAGTATGAGGATGTGGAAAAGCACCTGGGCGACAAATGAGCTTATTTTAAGGATATCGTTTCCTGGCTCATTGAACATTTCCTCTGGCTCACGGAAGCCTTTCAGCTTTAGGTAAAGAGGTCTATATACATCTGACCTCCAGTGAAGCTGGGACAGAACTCATCAGATTGACCAAACGGGCCTGATGTCAAAAGATGCGTTGCTGTCTTCTGGTCACCCACCAAGAGCAAGGTGTCTTTAACCAGAATTCTCTTTTATCACTGATAGAAAGCAACTGCACCATGGCCTGGGGGACCCAAGAATGTCAGGGAAATCGGAATGCAGCGTTCAGCAAGGCAGCCACAGACACACCCGAAACTCAGAGGAGATTTGGTAAAGCAGTCTCTGCCCTGCATGAGCAACACTGAATCATTACGTGCTTAATCATCAGACAGCAGCAGGGCACCAGAGATGCAGCGTTATTAGAAAGGATTTGTAGGGAAAGCCACTTAGAACATATCTGGGTCATAGAGCATAAGGCAAAAATACCCTCAGCAATGATGAGCACAGCCTGGCGGTGAGAGGAGCACCTATTTTGGGCACTAGAAGACTCAGATTCTGATTTGGCTCTGCTATCCACCAGTGTGTGATCTGGAGCAATTTATTTAACTGCTTGCAACTTGGTTTTCATTTGCAAAAGGAAATTGGCAGAGCTGGGTGTGACTCACGCAGAGTGCATGTTAGCATTGCTGAAGCTCACGCAGCTTCCGGTGATTTGATCAGTGAGAGAAAACAGACCTGCGTATAAACCTGAGCAGCTTCCCCCTACAGAAGTTCTGATTACCTGTGGCTTTTAAAAAGGAGATATTTTTGTGCGATAACATGGCCTATGTAAAGGAAAATGCATTCTTTAATTGCAATTGGTTTTGTTGTTGGTGATGGTGATGGTAGTTTTTGGTTTTTGTGTTTTTTTATTTTAAAGGAAGTAAAACAAAACACAACAGTGACGGCACAGTAGGAAATCCACAATCGTTATTATATTGCATGCTGTTATCCCCTAAATAGCTACTCAGTTCACTGACCCCAAGACCATAAAGTCAATCAAACAGCACAAAGGTCAGGTTGCTTCCTTCACTTCAGGTTTTATCATCTCGGCCTGTGTTGCGTCCAGTTGCTTATGGAAGAGGCTGAGGGGTGGGAGGCGAAGGCAGTTTCCTTGCTGCTTCTCCCCGGCCGACAGGGCCTCCGCTGGCACCCAGGAAGCCGCACAGGTTTTTAGCTTTTAAGACAGAATCTCACCAGTAGCCAAGCTAGCTAGAACTCATAGCAATGCTTCTGCCTTAGCCTCCTAAGGACTGGGGTTACGGGCGTGCACCACCATCCCTGGCTGGCACTAACCCTAGGAAGCTGTTCTGCAGTGACTCTGGGTGGATGACACCAGAGCTGTCCTCCCTGCCCTCTTCTGGAGCAGAGGCAAGTACAGGCAAAGGCTTCTGCGTGGCTGAGTGGGCAGCTAGCTGCTCTACTAATGTCAGTGAGCTTCTTAGTAGGGTTTAAATTTCCCCCTTTTTGGTGAGCGGCCCTCAGTCATTCTAAACCAGTATCTCAAAGGAATACTGGGCACTGAGGGTCTGGAGACTTCCTCCAGGGATTCTTTCTGGCTCTTACTGTCCTGAATAAAGAATTGAACAAAGCATCCAAGGAGTGAGGTTTTCCATTTATTAAAAACAAGAAAAGAAGCACACTCTGCACAGGCCAATTAAAAGCCAGGGAAAGCACACTCAACAGGATTTGGGTGGACCCCTGTGAAAGGAGTCACACGGTGACTACGAGCTCAGTGGTGGCTGTCACGTGTCTCTCTCCCTCTTCAGGCTGAAGTCAGGTCCTCGTGGTCCTATCAGAAATCTGATTTCTCACGAGAGGAGCAGAAGACAGCATTTTCTGGTTGGTCCCAGGAGCAGGGTTGGCCTGTTTTTCTACAAATGTCCTGAATCTCTGTGATTGACAGATCATGCCCACTGGCCCAGCTGGCTGGCTGTGCCCAAATCTCCTGCCTCGGATGTATTTGTCAAAACTTCTATTTGTTACAAGTTGATTTTTGTCTCCTGCTACCGATGTTCCTTAACTAGAGGAATAAAGTTTGACTACAGATGGTTTGTTGTTATGTTTTTCTCAGTGGTGGGTAGACTGGTTTATTTATTTATTTATTTATTCTTTCTTTCTTTTTTCTGAACTAGAGGCCTTAAGCAATTGAGCCTGGGTAAGATATGTAAACTTCTGACAACTATGCCTAAATTTTAGCACAATAGAAAATGTCCTAAAATGTTGGAGACAACTACGAAGTGGCTCTGAGCAGGATTTAAATTTTACTAACTGGCTTTCTATGTTTATCTGTGAGTCTGTCCTAGGCCTCAGCCCCTTGCCTGGTGACGGGAGCTGATTCATAGTAAGTGAACCTCTATGAATCACTGGTCCTGGCTGAGGCCTGCAGTGGCCTGTGAGGCAGGAGATACCTCAAAGGGCAAGATAAGGCCACAGCTGAGGACACTTTGGCTCCAACCCCAATTTAACAAGGTAGAGACTGCAGCTGCAGAGATTACTCCTAGTCTCACTTCTACCATGTGTTCGTGATAAGACAGTGCTGCTGAATTGACTTCATTCATGACTTGGACACATCCTTGAGGTGACTCCCAACGTCCTGCTCATTGCCTGCACTTTCCTCAGTCTCTCCGCCCTTTGTCCTTGGTCCTAATGTAAGTGGACTGATCCAGAGAATCCTTTGTCTTTACCCTCGAAGTCTCGAGCTTAATTAAAGAGTTTTGACCCTCCTGGAGCCCTAAAAATCATACAACTTGTCTCTTTTTATTTAACCTCCACCGTATACTCATTTGGGAGATCGGGGATCTAGGACAGAACCCGATACTAAAACTTCAGAGCTTTTAAATTAGCTAAGACCCAGAAGTTAAAGTGGAAAAAAGAGAAACCTTTTTCTTCAAGCTCAGGTTAACTGGGCAAGCAATCTCCTGCTAGCTATGTATTTTTCACTTTGCTACAACCAGGAATCCTATCTTCAGATATGCAAATTTAGGATTAAGTATTGCTTAGGAATGTAAAAAGGAAAATAATGCCAAAGGAGGAACATTTTAAAAGCTTGTAAATGATAAATTTAAGTCTCTGTTATATGTGTCAGCATGTTTGTATTATATGTAATGTCTATGTGTATGCTTGTGTTTGTAAATTACTTAGGTGGTACCAGATTAATCTAAAAATAATAGTGTGCAATAATTAAAAGAAAGCATAAACCCAAATACCTTTTTGTTCACATGATTTAAGGAAAGGTTTTAAGACATAACAAGGGTGTCCTCAAAACTGTTCACATGCATTTTGCTGGTGTTAGTCAATCAGAATTGTATTTTAGTTGTTTGACTTTCGGAAGGGTATTTTTAGTTTCACAAAAGTTAAAAGAAAGACTGGTGAGCATAAAGGAAATGTACACATTCCTTTAGTTAAAAGTTTAAATTGTTTAGCTTCTCAGAAAAAGGTACGGAGCAATAGTCAGTATGAAGTCTGCTTCTAGGATTAGTAGCAGGAGTCCTAGGATGCAGTATTTTACTACATTGGTTAGAAAAAGTACAGTTAGGGCCACAGATATAGCTGAGCAGCATAAGCACCTGCCTGGCAAGCGCAAGGTCCTGAGTTCAATTCCTGGTACCAAAAAAAATTAAAAGAAGTACAGTTTATAGCTCTTAAGAGCTTCCATACTAAGCCTATGAGAAGAAACAGTTTTGTCTTAGGCACTAACTTGTGTCTGAGTAAACATGGTCCAGACATGCTGTGCGTCTTCTGAATTTCCTGCTAAAGCAGGGCCCATCTTTACATAGGCAATAACGTCCTCAACTCTTGAATAAGCCGGGAAGCACTGAGGTAGGCTCAGACATCTCCCCCTCCCCCCCCTACACACATACACACACACACACACACACACACACACACACACACACACACGATAGTTCGTGGATCTTTCTAGCCTCAATGCTTTCAATGCTAGTGATTAGTAAAATTCTTCTTAAAGTCTTCCAAATGGGTTCGCAGACTGTGGAGAGAGAGAACCAGGCCTCACCAGGAAGCCATCCCTGCCTGAAACCATATCATTTTCATTGTTTTGTTGGGTTGAATTTTATTCTTTCTTGTTTTGTTTGATTATGTTAAATCTGATGGCAGGAGCAGCTACTTCAAAGATAGGAAGATATATTATGGCAGCCATTTGGGAGTTACTATTGGCTTGTTTTGAAGTCTTTTATTGTATTCATTGTTTTGTTTTTATTCTATTCTGTTCTGTTTGATTTTTACTATATCCAAAGACATCTGCAGCTATTTTGAAGACAACAAAAGGTATTATGGTAACTATAGTTGATTTCATAAGGTTTTAAAGACCTGTATCACTTACACTAGTTTATTTTGATTGGTTTTATTCTATTTTAATTTCCTTGGTTTTATTCCCTTCAAAATAAAAAAAAAGTCCTCCAAATGGATTAGTTAGGGGCATCCTTATCATTCAGGACAGTTTGCTTTTGGTGACATAAAAATTTAGTTAGAAAATAATTCATCGGGATCAGGGTAAATATTCAAGTGCAAAAGCCCCTGTTATGGTTGTGTCTAGATGTCCCTCCAAAGCCTCATGTAGTCATGGGGGGCAAGCTCTGCAGAGGTGGGCAGATCTAGATTTGTGATTGACTCATGGTCCAGAGCTGGGATTAAGGGTGTGAGTGCTACACCTGCCCTAGGGCAGGCAGCCTGCATACACTATGAGGTTGAAAGAGGCCTGTACCTACTCTCTCGTTGGTTTTGCTGTCTTGTACCTCCTCGAACTGTTGCTCTTCTGCCATGTCACCCTGCCTTGGAGCCAGCTGATTATAGACTAAAACTTCTACAAACTGTGAGCGAGATAAACCTTTCCTCCTTTAACTTTGGGTGTTCAGTATTTTGTCTCAACTATGAGAAAAATGACTAAGCCACCCCAGAAAACCTTTCAAGGATTTAAAATAGCATTCTGTTGTAGCACATATAGATTCAATTTCCAGGTATTAAACTACAAATTTTGAGATGTTTCCTCAGCAAAAATTAAATAGTTAATTAATTTAACTATTAACTAATTAATATATTGCTTTGTGTTTATCAAATGTTTTACATTATGAGGATAACGTAGAATTGATTGTTTGGGGGGTTGTGTATTTTTTAGGGGGTTTTGTTTTTTGAGACAGGGTCTCATTATGTAATCCAGGCTGACTTTGAATTCATTATTGTAGCCCAAACTGGCCTTGCACTAGTAGCAATACTTCTGTGTCAGCCTCCCTGGTGCTGGAATTATAGGCATGCACCACCACATCTGGCTACAGAGGTAATGGTTAAAAATTAAACTAAATGAATATGTAAACAAAATGTCTTATTTATAATTAAATAAAAATACTAAGACATTTCCCACATATAAACTCATGTATTCTTTACATTTTAAAACTGGTAAATGATAATGCATGCGAGCCTATTAAATGTATGTTGATGAAGGTATTATATAACATTTATACAGGATCAAAAGACATCTGATACTTTAGTAAGTTTCAGAGTAAATATGTATCTGAAAATGGAAGCTTCTCATGTAATATCATTTACCTGGGGCCAGTGGTCCAAGCGTCTCTTGGGAGGATGACAGTATACAATATAGCAAATATGGGGATTTCCTTCTGTCTTGTCTTTGAAATCCAATATTGTTCTGTTTTGCTTTGTTCTGATTAATTGTTTTTGCTTTACTCAATATTCTGTTTTGATTGGTTTATTATGCTTTATTTTTGGTTTGATTTTGGGACAATCATTGTGAAGATAACAACAAGATATACTATGGTAGCTGTTATTATTTTCCTAATATCCTGCTTTAAAGTTCTGTGTCAGTTTTGCTGCTTTGTTTTGATTGGCTTTGTTGTGCTTTGGTGTACTGGATTTTACTATCTTTAAAATAAAATAAAATAAAATAAAATAATTCTTTTCAGAAAAATTGCAGCTAAGTCCCTCAAGCTTCTTTCCCTTCCAGGAAAATCACTCCAGAAAAAAAAAAACCAGTCTTCAAGACAATAAACCTGCAAATTGGCCTCTGTGTTTTCTTGTGTAAATTGAGTTTCCTGTTGCAGACTTCATTCTCAAGATAGCAGTGATATTAGCGAGCAAGGATCTCACCTTCCAACACAAGTAACTGGTTTGCTTCCCACAGCTGTCAGATGGGCAGTGGACAGATGATAAGGACATATATCCTGGATCACCCAGCCTGAAGTCACCCCAAGCCCCATAAATATACCCCAACCCGGCTAATAAAGCTCCTGTTTCTCTTGAGGGCCCTCATTCTATTTCTTTGAGTGTTTGTGTTACCAGGTGATGGGTTTCCAGATTCTTCTGCTTGGATGTGGCATGCAAGGGTAAAAGTTTAACACTAGGGGCGAGTGGGCGCATGCTAGCAGAAAGGAAAAGGGCTGGGGTGCGGAAAACATTGGGCTCAAAGACTTGAAAACATGCGCCACACCTACAGCACCTCCCACTGGGCATGACTGACAAGGTGCTGAGTCCACTGCCCAAGTCCTCTCCCCTAAGTCGTTAGAACTGGATGCATAGATGCAGTCTACATGTATGAACTACTAATGAGCTCCGGGTTGCTGTAGCTCATGCCAGCAGGTCTAAACAAGCATGCATCCTAGCTAAGAGTTTTGGATCTTTTCAAGGGTCTTGGTTATTCTCATTTCTGCTCCTAGGTTGTGGGTCTTGGGACAGAGGTCAGGGGTCTGGCCATGGAGCATGGCCCATGTTCAGTGAGTGGAGGAGAGGGGTCCCATAGCCTCTAGCTGTACTATCTATGCGATTTATTTTAAAATTTCTGCTTTATGCCTCATGCATCCTAAACAATCTTCTGCAACAGGACTCAAGAAAGCTTCGGTTTGATTTTATGGACAGAGTGGGTTTAGGCTCCTCATCCTGGTGGACACCTCCCGGGACTCTGACCCATGACAATCTTTAAAATACGAGACAGATCATGTTCAGGGCTCTCCTTGGTTGTCTCAGGTTTAGTGAAACCACTTGTAATCTGGCCTTTTGTTAACTGTGACTTTGTCTCTTGCTGTCCTCACCCTTATTTAATCAAGTGGCACCCAGGGATTCCAGAAGCAGCCTGCAAAGGTAGGGCTCCAGAGAGTGTTGCTTTTTCCTGGCCAGAGGAATCCATCCCAAGAACAGCTGAACTATTAACTACTTCCATGTTTGAAGGGATTATTTTTAAAAGGCATTAAAGAGGATTTTTTTAACCTAAACACACATCAGTGGATCGATAGGTAAAGCAAATGTGACACTTATACAAAGAGGATGACCTCAAAATCTTCTAGAAAGAAGAAATGATGCCACATGCAAAGGATTTGGGAAACAATGGTATCAAATCTCTCAACAGCAGCAGCATCAGGAAGCCTGAAGACTAGAAAGCAATGCCTGCTGAATTCTTGGGAGACATAATTTTTCAACTAGAACTCCAAGAGAATTATCAAAGAAACAGAGATTAGAGAAAGTCATGTAACTTAGAAGATGCAACCATGCAATATAAGCACAAGAGAAAGTTTCTTGACTTCCTGCAAACCCTTTCTTAGGAAGTATCTGGAGGTTTTATTTTATCAGAATGAGAGGGTAAACTAAGATAATTCTGGTCACAAGCCTAAAAAAAGAAACAAATATAGGAGAGAAGCGGCAGGCCTAGAGAACAAGCCCGTAGTGGGCAGGAGGAGGAAGGGCTCAGGAGGGTTATTTCAGTGGTGTGCTGGCTTGTTGGCTCCTCCTGGCGACAGTCTGACTCACCAAACTGCTTGCAGGCAGCTCCACCAGAAGGCAGCAGAACCAATTGCCACCTTGACGCTCAGTTTGAAATGAAGATGCTGTGGATGACCTCTGTGAGCTGTTTCTATAATTAGTATTTAGGGGAGAATAGTCTAAAGACCTTTTTTTATTGCTCTTCTCATTTCGGGGAGACAAGCCCTTACCATGACCTTGCCTTGGGGAATTTGCACAAATGTTGCCTCCTAAGTGGTCTAAATCCTCAAAGGTTTCATTAGAATTTTTAAACAAAATCCAGGATGAGTCTCTTGACACTTAAAAAAAGTGTTTTCTGTGCTTGGGAAGTGTACTGAGGCATTATATGTGGTCATCTAAATAAAAACACTATTTGCTTAATTCATGAGCATTGAAGACTGTTTTCCCATGCTATGTTCAAATCTTTCGGGAAAGCTACCAAACTTTAAGCCCTTTTAATTATTATCGCCTTAAAATATAGTAGGAAATTCGTGTTAAATTTAAAGACTGAAACATATATTTATGACTATTCCCTACTTAAACAATATAAAGTCATGGTATAAAAAATCAAAGACTAGAGCAGAGAAGAGAATCCGTAAAACACATGAGTACTCCTCTCAGCAGAAGAGAGGGGCACAAACAGGAGTAAATTGAGCTCACTGCACCTAACACTAGAGCAAATCAAAACAAAGCAAACAAACAAATACGTTAATATCCTCAAAGAAAATGATGCTGTATAAGATAGCTTTAAAAATGTCAGGTGTGGTGGCACACACCTGTAATCCCAGCACTCAGAAGGCTGAGGCAGGAGCATTGCTGTGAGTTCCAGGCTAGCCTGGACTACAAAGTGAGTTCAAGAGCAGTCTGAAGGGTTGGGAGAGGAGCAAGATGGCAAACAGATAACAACTGACTACAGAGGCTCTCTGAGATAGTCAACTTAGAATTCAACATAATATAGAGTGGGGGGTGGGGATTTAGCTCAGCGACATAAGCACCTGCCTTGCAAGCAGGCTGTCGTGAGTTCAATCCTCAGTACTGATAAAAAGAAAAAAGAAAAAAAAAGTGTAAATATAGAGTGAGGAGCCCCAAACAGAGGGAGATGAATTCTCTCGTCCCAAGAAGATATTAAGGCGACTTGTCGACCATCCAAAGTCCTGCTGCAGCTTGCCGAGGTCCTGCCACGGCTTGATGAGGTTGTGACTTGCCACAGCGGGACCTTGGCAAGCTGTCCAAGGTCCCGCTGCTTCAACAGTGAATTCGGGGGCCAGCGAGCCAAAGGGAGAACTGAGTTGGCAGGGTGCCTACATCGATCTGTGGTAAGTGACAGGAGTGGAGCCATCCCATAAACAGGGGGGCTCCGGCGGACGACATTCCAGGACTGGGCAGGACTGGCAAGTACAAGGTGCAGCAGCGACTTCAGTCAATTGCTCCCTTCCCAAACAGGATTGGTGGAGTGAGCTAGGCCTGGGTCACGTGACCTGGTGAGACCCAATAGGTTATCCGAAATCAAGTCCCTACAGTGGGAGCACACACTAACCACACTAACCCAGTGTAATCGCAGAAGTTTGACTGACAGTGCAGGCCACAGCACCTTGACTGACCCAGAGGGGAGGCAGCGCAAAGAAATGCAGTGCATGTCACAGCAACTTGACTGATCTCCGTGGGGCTGCACACCAGCTGCCACCTGTGGCACCTCCAGGCCACTGGTGAGACTCTTGCCGTGGGCCCAGGAGTGACTGGGCACCCACCAGCTGCTCCCACCCATGACCCTGCTGCAGCTGCTGACCTGGAGGGGAGGCAGCACAAACTCCACTGCCGCCACTGCCGCTGCCGCCACCACCCAGAGGGGAGGTGATACAAAGTAAATACAGTGCAGGCCACAGTGCTTGACTGATCCGGAGGGGAGGGGCCAGCATACGCTGCCCCTGTCTGCAACTCCCTAGCACACTGCAGTGGGAAGGGTCACCTAGCCAGCGTGCTTCAGAAGAATTGTAACCAACAAAGAAAGAAACTGGGGCCTCCTGGAAGAAGCAAAAAAGATGGGAAGAGGAAGCAACGACAAAAAGTCCTCAGGTCCCAACCCTGAGAACATTGACCCAGGACAGGTAAATACTAAGGAGAATGAGAACAGCAAATAAGCAATATCAGACACAGCACCAGTGGACATAAAGAGATATATTCTGGACCTCATAGACAAGTTCAAAAGTGAATTATTTAGCCAAATAAAGCAAGATATAAGAAAATTAATTAAAGAGATACTAAGCTCCCCTCAAGCAGACACAGATGGAAGAAAGGAGGAACTCAAACACAGGAGAGAACCATTTGATGAAGAATATAAAAAATATAGAATACATAAAGCAGATTCAAAGAGATCACCAGGAAATTAAAAACTCTAAGGAAAGATGGCAAATCAGCTTGAAAGAAACTAAGGATAGATGATCCAAACTGGAGGACAACTTTGCAATGTGAGAGTATGAAAAGGAAAACTTTTTAAAAATAACAGGAAAGTTCTGGGAGAACAAGGCGGACAGATAGCAGCAGCTACGGAGGCTCTCTGAAAGACCCAGCTTAGAATTCAGGAATGGTGCTGAGTGAGGAATCATAAGCAAGTGGAGATATGCCCCACTGACCCAAGAACGAACTGGGCTGAGAGAAACCAACTGGGAATGCAATCCTGGTGCTGTCACAGGAACAGAAAAGCCTCATTGTGGAAGCTGGAGTCCGTGCCATTGGAAGCCACAATTTGGGTTTCCCACCACCGCTGCTGCGTCTGAATTGGCTCGGCAGGGAGAGACGCACGAAAGCTGAGAACGGGAATCAGTGAACAGAGTTGAAAAAAGGACGGGCAGGGAACTGTGCATCGACCTGCGGTGAATGGGAGAAACTGGGACTCTTCCACGGTCTAGAAGACTCCAACAGAGGACATTCTGGGACAGGGGAGACTTGCGGGAACAGGGCGCTGCAGTGACTTCAGTCACGTATCCCCCTCTCAAGCGGGATTTGTGAGCAGTGCCTAGCCCACATAACGCTGCTGGCTGAGACTGAGTAGGCTAGCACAACCCAGGTCCCAGGGCCTGAAAGTAGATTGACCTGGAGGGGCAGGCCCCACATAGGCTGCCTGGTCTGCAACTTCCCGGTGTGCTGCGGTGGACAGGAACACCTAGCCGCCGCAATTCAATCAGACTGTGGCCAACAGGGAAGGAAGCTGGGCCTCCTATATACACTTGCATATATAAGGAACAAAGAATATGGGAAGAGGCAGCAAAAAGAAAGGGTCCTCGGCCCCTAATCCTGAGAAAGAGGCAACAGCAGACACAGCAACAATAGACATAAAGCGCTATCTCCAGAGCCTCATAGACAAGTTCAGGAATGAAGTTATTAATGACCTGAAGCTAGACATAAGCAGAATAGTTAGAGAAATGCTAAGCACCACCCAAGAAAAAACAGATGGTGGAATGGAAGAACAGAAAAAGAGGGGAGAATTGTTTGATGGAGAAAATAGAGAAAGCATAGAATATGTGAAGCAGGTTCAAAGAGATTACCAGGAAACTAAAAACTCTATCAAAAACTGGCATAACAGCTTGAAAGAAACTAAGGACAGATTATCTGAACTGGAGGGCAGATTTGTAATATGGGAGCATGAAATGAAAAACTTCTTAAAAATAACAAAGAAACAAACAGCAATAATACAAAGACTAGAAGATGATAAGAAGATCTATAACTTAAGAATTAAGAACATAAAAGAAGAAGTAGGGACAACAAATGAACTACAAAAGCTACTCACAGAAATAATCCAGGAGAATTTTCCTAATTTAGCAAAAGGTAAAGATACTCAGTTGTATGAAGCATACAGGACCCCAGCCATCTACAACCCAGAGCTACACCCAGGCATATAATAATTAAAATTCCAGAAATCCAATACAAGAACAGAATATTAAAAGCCATTAGAGGCAAGAAACAGATCACTTACAAGGGAACACCTATCAGAATTACAGCAGATTTCTCGGCACAAACCATCAAATCACGAAGAGCGTGGGGGGAAATAATTCAAGCTTTGAAAGATAATAATGTCCAGCCAAGATTGATATATCCTGCACAGCTATCCCTGGAAATTGATGGAAAAACAAGGTGCTTCCAGGATAAAGAGGAACTAGGGGAATATGCAACCATCAATTCAACTCTACAGAGAATATTGCAGGATATTCTAAAAAAGAAAAATATGAAGAATCTAGAAATAGTGGCAGAGAGGCCACAATGAATGGAGCGGAAAACAAAATGAAGAAGACAAACTGACAACTGATGACAGAAAAAGAGCTCAACAGAAATGAGGCAGAGAAGATTGGATGATAGGAACAGCTATTTTGGAGAAAATGATGTCTTAATAGGTAATACTGATTTAGTATCATCTTGTTTTGAAGTCTCATCAAGCTTTTGTTCTTCTGTCTCCATTGGTCTAAACAGGTTGTATCTTATTGGATGTTATTATATATGATAGTATAAGCAAAAACTTTTGTAAACAAGGAGATTATACAGAAACCATTGTTCATTTTCTGTTAGTTGATTCTAAATACCCTGTAATACTGTCATTCTCTTAAATGGTTTTACATTGTTTTGATATATTTGATGCTACAGTATACAAAGTTATACTCAAAGATTTCAAGGAAAGAGACAATATGGTAACTACTTTTATGTCAGGATTATCTTGTGATGAAACACTATTTTGCTTAAATGGTTATGTTTTGATCTGTGCTGTTTTGCTGTTATGCCCTCTTTTATCTCAATCTCCATTTTATTATTTACTTTTTAATTTTTATCCTTTTAATTAAGGGAAAAATAAATAAAAAATAGGATATATTATAGTAACCCACTTTGACTTTCCATTATCTTGATTTAAAGCCCTGTATTGCTCTCATCATCTTGTTTTGACTGATGTCCCTCTATTCTGTTTTGCTTGATAGTTCCAGGTTCGAAAGTTTAGGCAACAGCTGTGAAGATAGTGGGATTCACTATGACGCCCATTCTGGTTGACTATTATCTACTTTTGAAAACCTGTAATGTCTCCAATGTTTTGGTTTTGTTGGTTTTGTTCTTTACTGTTTTGTTCAATTTTATTATAACTGATGATATAGGCAATTCTTTTTGAGATAGCGGGAGGCATTATGGCAACCATTGTTGATCACCTTGTATTATGTTTTTACATTATCTATTATGTCCACCCTTTTGATTTGACTGACTCTGTTCTGTTATGTCACATTTGGTTCTACTCTCTTCCAAAAAAGTAATAAGAACTGTCGGAGCAACAAAACCCAAAATATGTAATTGTCATTGTACAAAAGAGAGGAAAAGAAAGTGCTCTACATGATATAACTGCATGTATATTTAAGTGTATAAGATAGATAATGATATTACTGAGTTTTGTTGGATCATTGAACAGAACTGTTTGCAGTCTCACTGTTGAAATGTCCACTTTGTGAGCTTTAGTTTTGTGGCTTGAACAATTATTTCTAAGATGACAATATGTAATCCATTAACTAGTGATTTCCTACTGTTTATTTTTTTCTGTAAATCTGTATAACTTGTACCCTTTCTCTGCTTTTTTTCTTTTTCTCCTTAAATAAAATTTTTTAAAAAATAACAGGAAAACAAACAGTAACAATACAAAGGCTAGAAGATGACAAGAGGATCTATAACTCGAGAATAAAGAATGTGAATGAAGAAGTGGGGGTACAAACAAAGGAACTGAAAAGGTTATTCACAGAAATAATTAAGGAAAACTTCCCAAGCATAGGAAAAGGAAAAGATACTCAGATGTATGAGGCATACAGAACTCCAGCCACCTACAACCAAAACAGAGATATACCCAGGCATATAATAATCAAGATCCCAGAAATTCAATATAAGAACAAAATATTAAAAGCTGTTAGAGACAAGAAATAGATAACCTACAGAGGAAGGCCCATCAGAATAATGGCAGACTTCTCGACCCAAACCATCAAGTCAAGAAGAGCCTGGAGTGAAATATTCCAGGCCCTGAAAGAAAGTCACTTCCATCCCAGATTGATATATCCTGCTAAACTCTCTCTAGAAATTAATGGAGAAACAAGATGCTTCCAAGACAAAGAGGAACTTGGGAAATTCACAACCAGCAATCCAACTCTAAAGAGAATACTGCAGGGCATTCTAGAGAGAGAGAAAAGTACTAGAATTCCAGGAACAGTGGCAGAGAAGCCTCAATGAATGGAGCAGAAAACAGAATGAAGAAGATAAGCAGACAACTGATGGCAAAAAAAAAAGAGCATAACAGAAATGAGGCAGAAAAGATTTTATTCAGAACTGATGTGATTGATAGTATCAAGTCTGAGAGTATAGGCAACTACACTGAAGATGACAAGACTCACTGCGATACACATTCTGGTTTGATTATTACCTGTTTTTGAAGTTTTATACTATATAAAAAGTTGTTATTAATACTGTTATGTACTGATATATTCAATTATACCATGTCTGATGATATAGCCAATTCTATTGGAGATAACAAGAGACAACACAGGAATCATGGTAGAACTCTTTGTACAATGGTCTTATATGTTTATTTCATTTCTTGTGTTTATAGGACTATGTATGTTTTGCCATGCTTTGTTTTGTTTCTCCCTCTAATATAGAAAGGATAGAAATACATGTTAAGACTCATGCATGTGTAGCATCTATAAACAGTTTATGAGAACAGATCTTATGACACATGATGAAATGAACAGATACTTTGAAGAAAAAGAGACTCTGAAATACCCAGTGCTGATCCTGGAGTGTCATAATGTGAAACCCAGCAACAGTATTATTCTTTGTTCAGAGTGATATTAGCCTGCTTGTGTTTATTCAATCTCAACATAACTGAACATATGGAGAACTGCATGTATGTTTAAGTGTATATGATGATTACCATATTTCTAAGTTTTTGTCGGATAGTTGAACAGAACTTGTTGCAGTCTCACTGTTTGAATCCCCACTTTATATGCTCCACTTGAATAACTATTTGTAAGAAGACAATCTGTAATCATCAACTAGTGATTTCTTACTGTTTATTTTTTCTTTGAAATTATGTATTATTTCTACCCATTTTCTCTTTTGTTTAGTCTTTCTTTAAATTAAATTTTTAAAAAAGGCTCTACAGTACCCAATGCTGATCACAGAGTATCATGATGTGAAATCCAGCAATACTACTATTCTTTATTCGGAATGATTTTAACCTGCTTTAGTTTGTTTAATCTAAACAAAATGAACATATGGATAACTGCATGTATGTTTAAGTGTATAGAACTGACAACCATGTTACCAAGTTTTTGTTGGACAGTTGAACAGAACTTTTCCAGTCTCACTGTTTGAATGCCCACTTTACATATTCTGCACTTGTACCTTGAACAACTATTTGTAAAACAACAATATATAAACATCAACTAGTGATTTCTTACTGTTTATTTTTTTCTCTGAACATATGTATTATTTCTACCTATTTTCTGTTTTTCTTAGTCTTTCTTTAAATAAAATTTTTAAAAAGAGCAGTGTGAACTGCATAGCAAGTCCCTGTCTCAAAAAGACACACACATACAAAAAGACATCCTTAAAACAAGGTAAACAATGAGGTATGATAAAAAACAATACTGTCAGCATTAAAAGTTTTTAAACATTGTCATGAATCCTCCTTCTCAAAATCCTTCCCTTTACTTTGAATGCACTCATCCCACCTTCCTGCCACTTTCCAAAGCAGCTCTGGAGTCCTCTTTCTTGAGGGTCTAGTTGTACTGTTGTGGCCACTGAGATGTCTTGAATCAGTTAAAACATCTTCCTTTCATGACCATTGTGACTCTGGGGAAGATCCAGAAGTCTCCGTGACAGACCCCGTACCAGAGGTGGTGGGACAGACCATCGTGTTTTCACCAGCCTGCTTTTTTGGCCGCAGCATTCAGCGTATTTTTTTATGTTCCATATGAAGACACTCACAAAGGAAGACTTGCAGAATGCGGATATATTTGGCAAGAATGGTGGGATCAGTGTATCCAAGGGGAGAAGGGAGGGTGTGGAGGGGAATTAATAGCAATGTGTCTTCTATGACAATAAATTTTTTAAATGTAGACACTCACCATACATTTTGATCACACTATATGTGCTATTTTATTTTTTTAATGTAGAAAATATTTAATAAATTCCACTATGTTTTTTTCTAGAAAACTGTTTCAATCTCAACCATATATGAATTAGAAGGAATCAATTTGGTAGAAACAAGTCAGTAGAAAAGCTTGAGAAGGCTCCAAGCAGCTCGTTTCACCACATTGCCTTCCTGGTATGCGCTATTTTGGAAAAAGAACTGAGAGCAAAAGAAAACGAGGAAACACGGGAAGTTCAGACATGGCATTACAGACATTAGAAGTGCACTAAAAGGCTTATACAGTAAAGCCAGTAAACTTCACAGAAAGTACGACAGAAAGGTTTACAATGAAAGGAGAGAAAGATAAAACTAGAGGGATTTTAAGAAGTAAAAGAAAACAGGGAGGAAACCAGCCATGTAACATTCCTATGAAAGCACGTTTGTCTAGCTGTGAAGCAGCTGTTTGTGGGGCACTCACCGTGCGAGGCCAGGTAATGAGACAGCAGCAGTAAACAACAGAATTGTCACGGCTGAGTCTACAATGAAGGCTCTAACTTTTAGATAGAAAGAATTCATTGACTATCAGCTGTGATAAAGGAAAAGGGTTGACAGTAAAGTACATTTTAATAAATTTTCAGAATATCAGCAATGATGAAAAGCTCCTAAAAAATAAATGTCTCGATATTCACCCTGGAAGGCAGAACACAAGGTAGGGTCTCCTGCCAGTCCCGTGGGAAATTATTTTGTTAGTCGCTTGGAATTTCCAGCCAAACTATCAACAGATGTGAGGGGGACTATAGTCACTGGCAGGTGTTTTACAGTTAAACTTTTTACCTATCATACATCCTTTGTCAAAAAGCTTTGACTGGGTGCGGTGATGCCTGTAATCCCAGTGCTCAAGAGGCCAAGGCAAGAGAATCGCTGTGAGTCTGAGGCCAGCTTGATATATTTAGTGAGTTCAAGGACAGCCTGCACTACATACAGCAAGACCATGTCTTTAAAAACAAGCTTTAGCTGGGGGTTTAGCTCAGTGGCATAGCAAGCATGAGATTATGAATTTGATCCCTGGTACAAAAAAAAAAAGCTTTTCTATGCCTTTTATGACAGAGTGGGCCCCTCATCAGGTATGATATTTCACTCGATGTCCGTTAGAGCCCCACGCCGAAGTACTCTTGCTGATGTTCGTGCCTGAACCCCCACACCACAGCTCCCCATTTTTCTCCTTAAGCAAACATTCAAGACTCTCCAGCCACATTAATATCACTGACAAGATTTTCATCCAGTCTTCCAATCCCCCTGTCTCTTCCCCTTTATAGGACCTCTCATACTACTCACTACATTTTTACTCTCTGTCTTTTAAAACTTTTTTCCCCCAAGATTTCTTCAATCCAGGATACAGCTATCAGAGAGCTCCTTGTCCTGGCTGAGACCCCTGGCACCAGCTTCTGTATGGGCCTAACCCATCATCCCACCAAGTGCAACAGCCCCACCACGATGTCCCTCTCCAGCAGGAAGCAGTGAACACCACCCCTGTTCACCCAGAAATCAAAAAGATGGGAATGATAGATTCTGCTAGCCTGGGGCTCAGCTATCTCTAACATGACATCTGTCCAACTTGGTACTGCGCCCAGAGGAGCAATTTATCTTCCAAGAGTAACTCTTATGTTCTCCTTCTCATTCCAGAGATAAACATCCCAGTCCCTTTTTGCACATGACTAAGCCCTCTCCAACCCCAAGACTCTACAACCACCCAAGCCCCCACCCCAGCTCCCAGGAAGCCTTTCTGTTTCTTGCTTTGAACAGGCAGATGCTCCTTCAAATCAGCTGTTGGTGTCATTTTGCCCACCTCCAAACCCCTCCCCCAGCCAGAACTGATAAATATTTCCACTTCTTTGTTCTCATTAGTGCCCCTGCATCCCTCTTTTCTGCAGTCTCTCCTGTGCCCACATTAAAGTCTGCTCCTAATCTTTGTCTTCTCTCTCATTTTCTCTGTGCTGCCTCAGACTGAGTGTCAAAAATACTCAATCAGAGATAATCAGAAATCATTGTTTATAGTGAACTATAAACAATGCAAGGTCTAGGGAAAAAAATCCAACTTGAGGAAATTCCAGGGTGAGAACTGGGCATGAGAGCTAGAAACCAACCAATCCCAGATGAAACAGAAGATAGGGGATCGAAGGAGTAGAGTTTACAGAAAGAACATGAGCACAGAAGAGAGAGAGAAAAAAACGTATCTGATACATATGCAAAACAAGAAGAAATTTATCCAGCTATCAAGAATCATAAACAAAGCCTGAGTAAGAAAAATAACAAGAAAAGAAAAATTCAATAATTAATTTGGGAGAAACTGTTCAAGAAAGAAAATATAATCATAGTACAATAAATGGTTCACTTGTGAATATGTGTAGGGAGTGGCGCGACCACCCCACTGCTGTCTCCCCGCCTCTCCCTCCTATGGGCACATAATGCACCTGCCTACATTAACATAATCCTCTCCTACTTACGTCATGTACACGGATGTGACGATGACCCATCGAGATCACCCCACAGCCTCTTCCTGTCCCACCGGCCCGCCCCTGCCCTATAAAAGCAGCAATCACTTTATTAATAAATGAGGCTTGATCAGATTCTCTCAACTTGTCTCCATCTCTCTGTCTCCAGCCCTGTCTGTGTTAATCCCTGTTCCTTCTCCAGGAAACTGCCCCATGGATCTGGATTGACCCGCAGGCCAGGTCAAATATGCTCACTGTCTTGATTACTTTCTTGTCTCTGTTACATAATACCCATCCCCTACAAATTAAAGGAGGAGAAGTTTATTTTGGCTCCCAGTTTGTAGAGATTTCAGCTCACAGTGGCTGACTCCAAGGCAGAGTGGCATGGCAGAGGGGCCTGGCACAGGACAAAGAGCTCATGGCATGGCAGGCCAGAAGCCTTGAGACTTCCTTCTTTCCATTTTTACTCCATCCAGGCTCTGAGTCAGGCTGGGTCTTCCCTCTTCAGCAAGTCCATCATCCATACCCAGAATTATGTTACAGTTGATACACTGTGTCAACTTGAGAGGTTTAGAAGTTTAATTGAGAGACTCAGCAGGGAGCCAGGGCTGTTACTTTGTAAAAAATCCTCATCCTGTGCAAGATGAGAGCACAGAGATTTTGTGAGTGTACATCCCCCCTAGAAGGAAAAGAGCCTAGTTTCCCCATATTTTGCTCTGGCCCTTGAAGTGTTGTCCCAGTGCCATGCTACCTTGCCTTGCAGCCAGCTGATTATGGGTTGAAACCTCTAAAAACTGTAAGCTAAAAAACCTTTCCTTCCTTCATTTTGGGAGTCAGGTCTTTTGTCTCAGCAATGAGAGAAAAGTAAAGGTAAAGCAAAGGAGAAGTTAAGCTTTTGAAGGAGGTCTCTATGTAAAAGGGGTGTGGGGCATGTTGGAGTTACTAGGAAGCTATGGGTAAAGAAAATAGTCCGGAACCTGCATGGGACAGGCCCAGTCTGCAAAGGCTGTGTAGGCTGGCCATCAACACCCACGACAGAGATTGAGGACTTAATACAAGGGCCTGAAAACTCAGAAAGTATGCTATAAGTTGTCCCCGTGTCCACAAGTACAGATAGTGTTTTACCTGAGACCTCCAGCAAGATTCAGGGCTCCGAGAAGCATACCTTAATGAGGGCTGTGTGCCCCAAGCCCCGTCAATCTTCAGCATCAAGTCTTAGAAGATCAGTCAACAATGAATCCTGCGGTGATGGCATTTACTGTGAGGGCGAGAAGTTAGAGCATAGCTTACCTTCCCTCTGGCCGTTAGGACAGTCACTCTTCCAGGGCCCTTGAAGTTGCAATAGGGGGAAGGCCCAAAGGAATGCCAGTATTGGGATACTCTCTTGCCCAATGTCCTTCTTTGTTGCATTTGAAGCATAGTCCAGGAGGGGCTCTGGCAGCTCCACCTTGTTTTGGCTTTCCTGTCTTGGGAGCCCCAAGTGCCACTGCTAAGAGATCAGATTGATATTTAGCAATACTTTTCTTTTGAGCCTCTTTCTTCTCTTTTTGAGTTTTTTCTCCATTGTTGGAGACATAGAAAGCTAAATTAAGGAGGTATCCTTGTGGGGTATCAGGGCCATGTTCAGCCTTTTGTAACTTTGCATGAATATCAGGAGCAGACTAAGAAATAAAATAAGAGTTAACAACAATCATCCCTTCAGGAGAGTCTGGGTTTACATTAGTAAACTTAATTAAGGTGTCCCTAAGCTGATTCAGGAACACAGCTGGATTTTCATTAGCCTCCTGGACCTGTTCTAAAAGTTTGTTATAGTTAGTATATTTGTAAGCAATTTTATTAAGGCCCACAATTAGAGATTCAGTCATCTTATGCATCTTTTGAGAACCTTCTCCATTTTGGTAATTCCGGTTAGGATCCTGTTCAGGCACCACAGTAGGCCCAGGATCATTTTCAGCAGTGCTTGCCTTATGTCTGTGATTGGCTTCTTCTCGAGCTGCTTGCCACAGCTGAGCTCGCTCTTGTGAGCTGAGGGTGGAGTTCAGAATCACATAAATATCCTTAAAACGTAAATCATAATCCATGGGAGCAGAAATCTTTGATTGAGAAGGCTGTGGGGTTTGATCTCGGGGATAGGGAGAGGGTGGGTTAAAGAAGGGGACACATCGTCTAAGGGGTCTTGGGGGCAGGAGGGGAAAGTTTGTGGTGCAGTAGAACTAGCTAAAAATATTTGAGCAGGTGTACATGATTTAATGAGAGAAGAGCACATTCTTAGGGTAAGGAAGACCAGTACACATGGAATTTCTGCTAACTTATCACCAGTGTAACAAAAGTCACATAAATTTTTGAGAATACAGGGGTCAAACATCCCTTCTTTAGGTCACAGGCTGCCGTTTAGTTCATAGGTCAGCCAAGCCTCCTAGCAGTAAAAGGTTAATTGTTTAATTCTTATGGTTTTCTTTAGGCCAAGGGTACCAAGTTTACGAAAGAGGCACCCCAAAGGTGTGTTTTCTTGGGGTGAGGAAAAAGTATTTCCCATGATCCAATTAAATTAAAATGAGCCAAACTGGACTGTGGCAAATCCAGAAGCAGGTTGTCACCTAATCTTTTGGACATACCGTTAATCAGTTCCAGCTCTTGCCTTTTAGCCATTACCAAAAGGCATGGATGGGGTTCCGGCGGACTACAGTAACGGCCCTGCCTCGGACTGCCCGAGGAAGGTGAGAACTGCCAGGGAAGGAAAAGGAAGATCCGCGTGGGCCCCAGCCCACAATCACAGAGTAACCCTCAGTCCGGGTTTGGCTCACCTGCGGTAAATGAATTAGGCTGGTGTTGTTTGCAGACCAGCTTCGACAAGTTGAACAGGTCCCGCGTGCTGACAAATGAGGAATTAATCCAGGATTCTGTTCAGTCCGTGAATCGGCCGGGGACTAAAACTGGGAGGACTCCAGGAGTCACTCAAGTTGCTGTTCCCAGTCAGGGAACCAACTGATAGGATTTTTGGTGAAATTAGAAGACAGAAAATATAAAGCAAAGTGGCCTTTATTCTAAAAACTTGGAGCGAATCCCATGACCATGGGGGTCTGGCTTTCTCTGCCGGACACATGGTGAGGGGGCATACATATAGCTTTGGTCTGGGGTGGTACGTAAAGGGCATCGATGATGCCCAGGCAGCCAATTGGAATTCATTTCATGCCACAGGTAAATTGCCTAGGGGTGGGGAACATGACCTCAAGGTAAACGTCCCTTGGTCCTGCCTCTCACTGCTGTAGTGTCCTATCTAGGGCAAAGTCCTTTCAACTTATGCTAAACCAGTCAGTGCACCAAAGCACTATCACATCAGTGACCTAAGCATTCCCAAAAAGTCCCACTTCTAAGCTCACGAGGCTTTGGGGGACACAACCCTAACACTTACATAGGCATAATGATGTAAATTGTGTTTATGTAAGAAAAGAGAATCATAACTATACTGGAACAGTGCAAGGTGGAAAACTGAGTTGGGAGAGAAGCTGTTAGAAGCATAGAATGGCTACATTGTAGGAAATAATTTGAAATATGCAAAATCAAAACAAGCACACTGGGAATGAACAGGTTATTTAGAAACTTGGAGCAAATAAATGTTTCTTCTGGGGATAAGGATCATGGTGGAGGAATGCTACAAAGACATTGCTTTTTGTTACAACATTTTCAGTCTAAAACTTTATATTTCAGCCAGATGTGGTGGTGCATGCCTGTAATCCCAGCACTTGGGAGGCTGAGGCAGGAGGACCCCATGAGATCAAGACCTCCTTGGGGTACCTAGTGAGTTCAAGTCCAGCCTGAACTACATAGCAAGACCCTGTCTCAAGAAAAACCAAAAAACAAAATATCTCTGATGAAAATTAAGTTATGAAAGGTAATTGGTCAGAAAATGGTACATGTGTCAAGCATTATTAATAAAATGGAAACTAATTGGCTGTATCTATTTTATGAAAGAGGAGGAGGAAGATAGGATGGACCCGGGCTAATTTAGGCACTCTTGTGGCTCTCAAGGAAACACAAAGGAGTAAGTCACCAGGGAAAATATGTACAGTTCATGACCCTAGAACAAAGAAACCAGGGAGGGCCTTGAGGGCTTTACGCAGGGTCTACAGTGACTCACAGAACTGGCCTGGGCTCTGCAGTCTCCGGGGCTTTTTCTAATGTTCACAGAGGCCATGTGTATGGGGCACTCTGCTCCTTGCTGCAGAAGGATTTGTGCTCCTGTTCCCCTTCCTTCTTTCCTAAAGGGAACCGGTCCAGAGGCACAGCAGGGAAAGGAAGCCGTGCTAACCATTTATAAAATATTCAAAGAGAATCAGAGCTCAACAGAATTTTTTGGCATAGTAATTCACGCTGTGTTATTTCCAAAATTTTGAGCAAATGACTCTTTGAAGTCCCATCTGCGATGGATTTAATACCAGGCCAGGAAAATAGCTCAGGACGTCCTCAAGGATTACAAATGAAAACCTGTCTTTAAATTTTGACCACATACATAAAACAGAATGATCCTTCAAGAAAGAAATAATGGTATAAACAAAAGGACCAACCCATCCTGACTTTTCTCAAAACCTAGTACAAGAATGAAAATGAAAGATGTGTTTCCTCAAACGCATAGTCCGTTCGTGATCTGTCTTCTTTCCACACTTTGCTCTATAACACGCACGACTGGGTTTCTGCTTCTAGGAGACAGGCACTGACCTCCCCTGGACTGCGAGCTCCAGGCCTCCACATTGCCCTCAGGTCTGCAGCTGGTTCAAGTGGACAGAGTCAAGCAGGGAGACTGAGCTGAGGTAAAGTCAGGGGTCAGTGTGGTGACACAGGCCTGTGATCCCAGTGCTTGAGAGCCCTAGGCAGGAGGACCTGTGTGAGTTTGAGGACAGTCTGGGTAACAATAAATAAATAAATAAATAAATACCAGGGGACGGAGCTGGAGTTGGTGGCCTGGGGACCTCATGATGCATCCCCATCCCCAGGTGGTCCCAAGAGACAGCAGGCTGGTGACATCCCACACACCGGCCCTGGCATCCCACCTCGTGTGACCCAGACACAAGGCTGCACCATGTGTTGGCCCAGAGCCTCCACTAAGCTCACAGGCCTGGGTTTCCTTGCTGAAGCTTAGATGCATCCCGTACCTATCTAACCTGGTAAACCACAGGTGGTGTGTTTTTCTTAGCAAGATTCACTTAGCAGTTCATGCCTGTGGATTGCACTGTGGGGCTGAGTTGTTTTTCAGCCCTTGCCGTGCCCAGCATCTGGTGGTGCCATGTGCACAGACAAGACAAGGCCCTCTGCCTCAGCTTTGTGCTCAGAATGGAGAATCTGCTGCTCTTTAAGATGAGGTCTCTCGGGGGCAGGCACAGCCTGGGAGCCGCTGTTCCACACGGCACGGGGCAGCTTGCAGCAGGGCACTGCCTTCTCCATGTGTCTTTCCTCTTCTTCTCAGACGAAATCAGCATTCTAGAACCTTCCCCTTCAGCCTCTCCAGCCTCCTCTCTTCAATCTGCTTCAACAGGAATAAGCAAAAGTAAGGAGAATGGCCAAGGAGAGGGGCCGGGCATCAGCCAGCTCTGATTTATGCTGCAATTAAAAAGTCACTGATTTTTTAATTGGCCCTAGCAGAGCCCTTCATCAAATCAAAGTCCTGAAAAAACAGGAGGGGCACACAGAAAACATTGACAAGTTGGCAATGTTTGAGTCAAGGCTGAAGCCTCTGTCTCAGGAGCCTGTATCATTTATTATAGCTTGGATCGGAAGCTGTTTGGTGAAATCAGCTTACAGTGAACTAGACTACAGAACTAAAGATAAAATATCACTTCTTCCCAGGAACTGCCACAGCAGGGCCTTTTCTAATCTGATTTTCTAGTGTAACGAAGTCAGTGTATAGAGTTTGCCAGCACTCCTGGACCAGGCAGAGGACAGGCTGGGTCCACCTTTGGGGCGGAGCTGGGAAACCCCAAGCATCTGAGTCTGGATAGAAAGCCCTGCGTGGAGATGGAAGATAGACTTCCTAAAACTCCCAGGAAGCCATCAGGTGGAGAAGTCTTTCCACACGTCACTTCCCTATTCTGTCTATAAATACCAGAGGCCCAATAGCTGGCTTGAGCACTCTGAATTCCTTCTGGTTCTGCAGGCTGCCAAAACCAAGCATCGATTTTCACTCAAATAAACTCTGCTGAATTTCATTTGTGTAGTTTTCGGCCTGACCATAGAGATGCATGCGAAGAGGGTAGAGATGGGAGAGGCAGACTGGAGCTGTGGATAGGAGATAGCACTGACATGCAGAAAGGCAGGCAGGGGAAAGTACCACCACTCCACTCCAGCGTCACAGCAACTCACATGTGAGGATTTGTAAAGACTTCCACAGGGGAAGCCTGAGCACTCACAGGTCCTCTGCGGAGAGCAGTGCAGCAGGTGGTGGGGAGCACAGTTGGGAAAACAGGATCCGCTGAAGGACAGGCACTGCATGATAGCCACCTAAGCAACAAACGACAGCAAAAAGTCAAGTCCAAGGGCCTCCCCGGCCACCCTCCCTCCTCCAGAGTGAAAACTTCCTGCACAGAGGCACAGGAGGTGACCAGGCCATGTGTGATAATGTCCCAAATTCCCTAGGGTATTCCAACATACAGCCAGCTTACCTGAGGATCCCACACCTCCCCAGGTCTGATACTTGGCTCTCTGTGTGTACTCCACAGTCTGGTCCCTGCTTCCAGTCTCCACTATGTCCCTGGCTGTGGGGGATGAGGTGTCACTTTGTAGGCCCCAACCCTCTAACCTGCAATATACAATAGCCCCCGGTATGCCAGACAGAGGTAGGACAGGAATGCCTGTTCTCAGTGAGATCCCTCACCCTCTGGAAACCATACTGTGAGCTGGCTTTGTTTTGCAGAAGTCTTGAGGAAGTGGCTGGCCACCCTTTGTGACACTAACAGCAGACAAATTAACAACATTCTTGAGCTAATGAATTTCTTCCTGGGCTAGAGAAGTTAGGAGAACTGTTTGTGATTACTTACTTCACTTAGATAGTTTAGAATAAACATTGTAGTCTGTCACGTTGTAGCTTGTCACAAAGAATGCCTTTTCACTAAATTGTCTGGGCTCTGTGAACTGATCCGGTTTACTATATATGAATCTTAAAATAAAGATTGTGCGTGCAGTGCAGTGTAACGCGGTGCAGACAGCAAAGGTGCCGTGTCTCTCCTGTCTTCCTTTCCGAGCGCTGCACCCCCCGTGTCCCGATCAGGCGTGTTTGCGTGTTTGCCTTTCCCGGAGTTCACAGTACCCTAGATACTCACGACACCTGGCATCACTTGCCAAGATAAGAAGAGAAAGCACGCAGTTGTTGTTTATGGCCTTAGAAACCTAAATAGCAACATTAAATAAAAACAAACACTATGTGAAGTTTAATAACTCTTTCTGCAAGACTCCAACATGAAGCCCTAAAGATCCAAGAACTATTCCTGAAGCCAGAGCACTGGTTAAAGATGCTCAGATGGTTCAAATTGGGTCTTGTAAATGTATTCACTTGAATTCTAGTCTTTTTAAATTTCGTTTGAGGCCTTAAAACATTTTCTGGGTCATTTCCAAAGGAACCCCATCATGCCTGGCCAGATGGAGGAGAGACAGAAGCTGCCATCCTAAGAAAATTACAAAACTGCTATTCTTGAATCAGCTAAAGAGAGCAGGGCTCAGATTTTCCTGATTTGCCTGATGGTTTATGTAGCAGTCCCAAGGGGAAAACAGACCATGGACAAGGAATCTGCTGGTGACATGAAAATAAAAATTATGTTACCAGGACTGTGGGGACTGCTTGTCCATTAAGGTTGGATGTTCAGTGGGGAGAAGCAAGGACTCGTGATGCACACAACTGCCTCCTTGAAATATCTGAAAGGCATCATGCAGAAAAGGGTTTTTGATTGCTCTGCTGAGTCCTAAAGAGTAAAACTAGGCCTCATCCTAGAATTTCAGAGTAACAGATTTCAGTCATTTTAAATAAATAGCTTTCAACCATAGTCAGTGCTACACAAAGATTTGCAACTATACGACAAACTTTTGGCATAAATGAGGAAAGTAGGGGCTGGGGATTTAGCTCAGCGGCATAAGCGCCTGCCTTGCAAGCAGGCGGTCGTGAGTTCGATCCCTGGTACCGGTTTAAAAAAAACAAAAAAAATTTTAAAAAATGAGGAAAGTAGGTCTACAAACAGGTTGAAAACTTCCAGAGAGACTTCTGGAAAGATGGTGGGGTGGTGAACAGCAGAGAAAGAGACTCTCCAAGGTTTGGTGCCCAGACACTGGAATATAGAGACATGAGGAAGAGAAAAAGGAGGGCAGTGGGTCCCCTGGGCCCAGGAAGGATCTGCAGTGAGAACTGAAGCCCGTGGAGAGAGAGAACCTAGGAATCCATTAAAAATGAGGAAAAAGCCTGCCTGTGGGGGAGAAAGCCACGCACCCCGGCAAGCCAGCCCCTGCAGGACCAGAGAGGAAGCCATGTCCCCTGGTGAGCCCCACCCAAAACAAGTCCGGGAGATGTAGACCCAAAAGAAATTGGAAGTCACACACTTGAAATTTCTGAAATAATAGAAACTGAAGTAAGGAAATAACTTAGTACTTACACTGATTAATTTTACATGCCTGTATTTCACCCAGCACAAGTCCAGGAGACACAGACACAGAAAAATTAGAAACCACACATGTGAGATTTCCGAAATGATAGCAAACGAAGTAAAGAAACAACCTAGGGCTTATGCTGCCTGATTAACTCTGCGTGCCTGTACCTAGTAGTCTGAGAAATCATCTGCAGGACAACAGTGTGCAGTAGAGGAATGTTGCTGATTTCCTACTGCCTTGTTCTTCAACTCCAAGGTCATTCTCACCATGTTGTTTTGTTTCATTCTCTTTAAAATAAAATAAGGAAAGAAACTGTCTCAGACGAAGAGACACTAGTGGAAAACTTCAAAGACATGCTAAGAGAATTCACAGCATGGAAAGTGTGAAGGTAAAATAGTCCCAACTGATCCAAATTTGGAAAGAGCACGAAGCCAGCCGCAGCGTGGGGAGACACTCTACCATCCAAGGCTATCCGCTCCCGAGTCAAACCCATGACAGCCCCACCCAAAATGAAGTTTCCAGTTTTAAGAGCCTGCCAGTGTGTGAAGTCAGGCTCGCTGCCACCCTCAGAGCATGCTCTGTTCACTATTTGTCCATCTTGTCATGTGAGCAGGAGAAAGGGGGGAAAAATCTCACAGGCCAATTCTTCTATTACTTTCTCATGCTCTACATTGTCCTCCAGAAGTACTGGGGAATTCTAATTTCACTTTTACTCTAAATGTAAATTTGTTTTAAAATAATAGGAAAGGTGTTACATTTATTTCCTGGACAGATACTTTGTAATTTTTGCTGCCTGCCAACCACTATTCTAAGCATTTTATGAACACTAGCTTGAGGAATCATCATGACAATTTTTTTGGGTGCTTTTATTCATCCCATTTTATAGACAAACAAACTAAGACTCTGAGAGGTTGTACAACCTGCCTGATAGCACAGCTGGCAGAGAGTCAAGCTGGAATTTGACTCCAAGCACACCAGGTACTGAGCTCCCTCTGTTGCTGTGCCATGTGACAGATCCTCTTTCCTCAGCAGTTCACACCGTGTGACTTTCTTTTCAGATCTCTCCCACTGATTTTAAGTTAAATGCTATCCCTGCTGCTCCTCTATTAAGCCTTAGGTCTGTCCCCTAATTTATGGTTTGCAGTTTAATGGTCTGCGAATTCCCAGCTAGATGACAACGTACACAGCACAGGGCTGCGCTGTTTCTCTAACGGGACGGCCTTCAGTGAGCTGGCCGTGTCTGCCCACTTCTGGGTCACTGTGCCCCAAGCCATGAGCTGAGGTTGCATCCATGCCACGTCTTCTGTCTGCCACAGCGACATGATAAAGAGCTAAGGTTAAATGAGATGAAGTGGCTCACTCGCCCCGCACAGCCATTCGGGTGTGGATCAGGACTCCCAGCCAGGTTCACCTGACTCCGAGAGTTGTCCTCTTGTGCCCCTTCCCTGCCACTGCACACTACTTCCCAGGACAGTTACTGCCTTCAGCGATGCTCCAAGGCAGAGTTTGGGGAAGAGTAGACAGTCCGTGCCGCCTCACGGATGGAAGTCCTCCTCCGAAAGGTGAGAAGCCACACAGATTCCCAAGGCCTGCCATAATTAGAGAGTCATTTTGTGGCAACCAGAGAAAATTTAAGAATACATAATAAATTTAGGGGGTTTTGGAGACAGGCTCTTACTATGTAGTTCAGGTTGGCCTTGAACTCAGTATGTAGCCCAGGCTGGCATTAAATTCCTAGCAATTCTCTTGTCTCAGCCTCCAGAGTACATAATAAATTCAAATAAAAGTTTTAAAAACAACCAAAAATGCAAATATCTCTTCTGAGGGACAAATGATCAACATTTCTTACCTACTTCAGACCCTTTCTCGGGGGGGAAAAAACCATATTCAGACACTTTACAAATACTTCACATGAATCTTCTTCAAAATGCACTGGCTTTGCCATTTTCCAAAAGAATTACACTTTGGTGAGGTTGTGAAGGAAAAGGAGCTCTTACACATTGCTGGTTTAAAAAATGAAAATTAGCACAATCTTTATGCAAAGCAGTGTGAAGATTCCTCACAAAGTGAAAACCAGAGCTATTATGTGGTCTAGCAGTTCCACTGTGGGGTTTATTTCTGCAAGAAATGAACTTCAGTGTGTCAGACATTTGTCCCTGCACATTCATTATCGTATTGCTCACAGTTGCCAAGATGTGGAATCAACCTGTGTCCATCAACAGATTAGTGGGTAAGGAAAATGTGGTGTGTACATGCAATAGAATCCTATACAATCTTAAAAATGAAGTCCTGCCATTCACAGTGTGAATAAAGCTGGGAGATATTGAGTGAAATCAGCGAGGTACAGAAAGACAAACACAACCTGATCTTACAAAAGAAAATTCATGACAGTTCCGTCACACAACAAGGTGATGCAGTTCACGACAATATACTGGGTTCTTGAAAAGTGTAGAGGGTTGTATGTTCTCATAACAAAAGCAATGTTCTGGTAACGCTTTTGTTAATTAGCTATAGTCAACCACTCCCTGATATATATATATATATATATATATATATATATATATATATATATATATATAATCAAACCATCAGGTACAGGATAGAAGTACTCAGAGTGGGCCTGGAGACGGGGCTTCATGGCAGAGTATGTGCTTAGCATGTGCAGGGCCCTGGGTCTGATCCCCAGAACCTACACGGTGACATTATACAATGATACTTATCCACTTTGAATTTAAGTAATAAACTGAATAATAGCATTTTACAGACCCAGAATGTTTGTTTCTACCAGATTTTGCCATACAGTACTGTTTTCCTCTATTTCTTGCTATCAGTGTAAGAAGAGAGACTACTTCAGGCCAGGGATACAGCTCAGCAGCACAAGCACCTGCCTGGCAAGCGCAAGGTCATGAATTCAATTCCCGGTACCAAAAAAGAGAGAGATACTTTAAAAATATACCGCCGTTATAGTGTTCTTTTTACTGGGAACAAATAGCTGACACCCAAAGTTAAAAGAGGAAAGAGTACGTAGCTCACATACGATAGAGATTTCAGTCCAAACTCAGCTGGCGGCACAGCAGGGCGGCATCACAGAGGAGGAACAGTTCATGGTGGGCAGAAGACAGCAAAGCAACAGGGATGACCACAGCTTTCTCTCCTCCTCATGCTTTATCCAGGGTTCCTGGGGCGGGCAGCACTCACACCCGTATCCTCGGTGCCCTGGATCCTAGCAGCGCAGCCCAAATCAATCCCAGCATCACACAATCTAGATCCAGCCACCTCTGAAAATACCCCACCTCTGGCCGCCTGAGACACAAGCCATAACAGCAACATCGCCTTCCAAGGGGAGTTTCATTTGAAAAAGAGGGCAAAAAGAAACAGAATATAGTCAGTTAATCTTCCTGACTTCTAGAAGACAGCTCAAGCCTCAGGACGTGGTTACTCTACATGCAGTTGTGCCTTTTGGCAGCTTACAGTAAACGATTGAAGCTGGGAAATCACATTCATGTCTTTCTTTCCGTAAGAACGGGCTGGCTTACAGATCTATGTTTTAGCCATCACCACCACCCCCCGCAGTGGCTCCCAAGCAACCCACCTCATTTCACGGTTCAGGACCAAATGGGATTGTCCCTCAGCAGTTACAAATGGATCCACAACTTTTGAAAAGTAGAAGCTCCACTCATTTAGGAAGAGTTTGTTTGATTATCACCTTTTAACACGGACTTTTCCTATTCCTACACTTTGGGTCTGAAATGCCTCCCAAACTGGGAGGCAAGCCCCCTCCCCATGGAAAAAGCTTGGACACTGGCCTGGGTGCCCTGCAGGGGGAAGCAAGGACTCTGGAGAAGACCGTAGTGGGGCACTGAGAGCTCTCTGCCCCTGACCCCCCTAAGTGTCCCTACCATGACCTCCTGTGCTGTGACAGGCTCAGAACAAAAGACCAACAGGCCATAGACTGAAAACAGGTCCTCTGAAACAAGGACCCAAAATATACCTTTCCTCCTTTTAAGTTGATTTTTTCAGGTATTTTGTCATAGTGACGAAGCCGACTAACACATCTGTCCTATGGGACTTAGTCAAAACATGTTTAAGAATATGTAAATAAAGGGCTGTGAGTATTACTTGTGCTAGGATGCTTGTCCAGAATGTACAAGGCCTGCATTCAATGCAGCAATGAAAACAAAACAAAACAAAAAAACCTTCCAGGTGTGGGGGTGCATACTTATAATCCCAGCTACTCGAGAGGCTGAAGCAGGAGGATTACTAGTTTGAAGTCAGCCAAGGCTTAGCAAGACTTGGACTCAAAATAAAATTTAATAAGTCTAGTGATGTAGTTAAGAACTCTGTGGGTTCAACCCTAATTACCATACACCACACATACACACACACACACACACACACTCTCTCTCTCTCTCTCTCTCTCTCTCACACACACACACACACACACACACACACACACACGAGCAAAAGAGAAAGTGGGGGAGAGAGAGGATGTTTCAGTATACTACCAAATCAGCCACACAGTATCTATCAACTAGGTATCTCCCCTAAATTCCCCAGCATCCTCAGCAAGAGTTCACCCTATTTGCCACCTCCATCTGGTCACAGCTAGGGTGGGTGCCCAGCCACTAAATGTGGGCCAGCTGATGTCACTGAATCAGCTGCTGACTTCTTCAGAGGCCTCTAAAGGGGACAACCATCCCTGTCCCTGCTCCCAGCACGTCCCAGCAGCCGAGGGTCCCTGCTCAGTTTGGATGCACCCCATGCCTGGCTGGTTGGCTCCCTTCATGCTGGCAGCCCAGCCGTGGGTACCAGTGGCCCTGGTGTTACACTGCAGAGCACTGCACCCCACTGGCTCTGCTCCCACCTCATCGCCAGCAGGTGCTGGAGCTCTCCGGCTGTGCTGTAGAGCCCTGCAGGGCTCCAGCACCCTTTCTGCCAGTCCTGCACATCGCTAACGGCCCTCGGAGGTGCCAGCTCTCTCCTGGAGCAACAGCTCTGCCCCACCCAAGAAGAAAGTCACCAGTGGACAACAGGAGGAGGCACTTCCATGCTCTGTGCTACAGATGGGTAGGCAGCACAGAGGAGGGGTCCAAGACTGATCAGAGAGTGAGGGGCACCGCTGACCCAGAGAGCAGGGCTGCAAGGCCCAGTCCTGCATCTCATGGGCCTATCTGGGGGCTTTCGGAGTAGTGACAGAGGGGCAGAGTCATCTGTGACAGGTCCATGCCTGAAGCCTTCTGCAGCCAACATACCATCGCCTGGCATGGCCCTGGGGAGCGGGCACAGACAGTCCCACTGGAAGCAGCTGCTTGATTGGCAGCTGCCACAGTTCCCATGGAAACCACTGTGCTGCCACTGCTTGCTAGCTGTTTCCAGGTTGGGCAGTGGAGTCTTTCATGGCTTTGGGGGATTGGGGAGTTCAAGGATAACAGGGGTAAGGCCCCAGACCGGCTATCTCTGCCTTTCTGCCTTTCTTCCGGCACAGTCCTCTGCTGGAGCTGGCCATCGAGGTCACCTCAGGGGATGAGGGGGAACTGGCCCCTGCCAGGGAGCTCCCGTACTCTCCTTTTTGGAGGGGAAATGGGAAGGTTGGATCTCCTGCTCCCTTCTCACTTCCAGGTCTCGTCTTCTGAAAATCTTTGAATGCTCTAAAATAATCTATTTTTAAGTAATAAGCTATCTCCTTTTGGGGAGTAGATGCTGGACAGTGCAGGGCAAGACCTGCCCACATAGTTCTCCGTGAAAGCCATGGGTCAAGGGTCGTCTGGAGGCAGAGAAAGCAAAGGCTCCCTGCTAGGAAAGAAGCCCCTTTGACCACCCAGGCTGAGCTTCAGTAACCAGAATCCTGCAGTGGGGGTCAGAGGAGGCAACTGTGGGAGCACCTTTGTCCCCCAGAATCTAAGAAAAGCAGAAGCTCATTCAGAGCCAGCAGGGAACTCTTGACCTTCAGTTCTGTGCATCTCCTTCCTGTGTTCTCCTTGCTGGCCCACCACACCCACAGCAGGTGTGTTACACGCATGATCAGAAGCGGGAGAAAAGAAAGACTAGAGAATCTTTCCATGCATCACTCCAAAGTACCAGGCATGTGGCGTCCTTTACTTAGACCTCATTCCTAAATCGAACGTCTGTCTCTGCATGAAATAAGGTTAGTGGCCACCTCCGGGCTAGCGGCAAAGGCACAGTCCTTCTGCCCTGCTTGGCACAGTGGCTAATGTCCTCTGTCTCTGTGTATCACTCCCAAAAGACCCAGCACAGCTGGGAGCTACAGCTCATGCTAAACTCCAGTGTTTAATGAGTGGAAGAATCAAACAGAAACAAAAACAAAAGCACTATCACAAGCTACAAATGAAGGGATCAGCAAAACCCCTGCTGGCTTAAAAATCCCATTCACCCCTTGCCAAGACACTAATTAATATAATAAAAAACACAGAAGCCTGGCCTGAACTGCGCCAAGCAGGCTGCCCACAGCTTGCTGCCCACTCCCCAAGCAAGCGTCCACTCCGAATGCAGCCGATTGTCCCCTCGGGAGGTTAAGGGAGGGGAGGAGACTGCTTTGGCAGAGAGGCCAGCGGCTAACTGTGCTGTGCGCCTTTGAAAGCAGAATTCCCGGCCGGCCTGTTTCTGACGCCAAGCACATACAGTGTGGAATAAATTGTTCCCCCTGCAAAGCACGGCAGAGCTGTGGAAACAATGAAACGCTATGGCTCACACTCACAGAAACAGCAGGGGAGTCTGAATAACGAGCCTCACGGAGGTGAGCAGCTTGGGGACACTCCCTCCTGCCCAGTTCGGCCACCTTCTCGTACCCAGACCAGAGCTCATCACATGACTGCACTCAGTAACCACACTTGTCAACTCCACCTGCGACTTGTGCCGCCACTGTTCATTGGAGATTCAATGCCTGAACTCAGAGGCAAAACAGTTCCTTTGGTTGAATTCAATCAAAAACCATGTAGTATGCCTGTTGCAGTTCCAAATATGGTAAAAAAAAATTTATTTTTGATACCAGGAATTGAACTCAGAACCTTGTGCTTGCCAGGCAGATGTTGCACCACTGAGCCATACCCTCGGCCTAAAAAATATTTTTTAAATCTCCCCTGACCTACTTAAAATCTGGTCTGTGGGAAAAAGTGCACAGATACAAAAAGTTAACCAGAGAAGTAAGAATAGAATGAGAAATAACAGCAAACTGATTTTTGTTGTTGTCTGTTGGCATCGCTGTATGAATAAACTTTTTTATAGGTATTTAACTGTGATGAGACCTGAGTGTCCTCCCAGATTCTCACATGGTCAGAGGTGGGCTTTGGGAAATTCCCGGATCTTTGGCCACAGCACTGACCACTAGTCTCATCCACTGATGTGTTCCTGCTCCATGCGCTGTTGGGAGCTGCCAGAAAGAGACCGGTTCCTGGGAGCAAGACCTGCCCCAGCTGCTCCCCTGTCTCTGCCCCCTGGCTGCCATAGCTGGGCAGCTGCCCCCTGGCAGGCCCTCCTGCCATGCCATTTCTGCCTTGGAGCAGCCAACCATGGACTGAACCCTCTGAGCCATGAGCCGAATAAGCCGGTCCTTTAAATTGCAGGTGTCAAGTATTCTGCACCAGCAACAGGAAAGTGGCCAACGCAACAATTTTTTAAAATGTCTTTATAATTGATATAATATTTGTAATTACTTATGAGGCACAGTATTATAATCCATTGCACGTATATGATGTATTGTGGTCAAATCTATGATCTATTATCTGACTTTAATTTCTCCAGATATTATCCTTTCTGTGCATTGAGAAGCTTCAAACTCTTGTTCTGTTGTTAGTTTGAAAAGTACAGTTAGCAGTGGTAGACCATAGTTACTTGACTGCACTACAAAACATTAGAACAAAATCCCCTCTCCTTGCAATGTATTTTGGTTATTTTGGTTCCCCCTACTCTTCCTCGAGACTTCTAGTCTATTCTACTTTAATGGGGTCAACATTTTAGACTCTACAAATGAGTGAAACGTGTGATTTTATCTTTTTTGCACCTGAGTTATTTTATCTTTTAATGACTTGCAGTTCCATCCCTGTTGCTACAAATGACTGAATGACTTTTTAATAGCTGTGTAATATCCCGTCACATATACACAACACCTCTATGATGCCTCTATTATTGCTTCTTGACTAATAGGGGAAAAATCCATTTATTAGACATTTTCTATGTGCCCGATCCTGTATTATGTACACATTTCATTTAGTTCTCGCGACTTTGTTTCAGATTAACTTTTAGAGCCTACTAGTTCTCCAGAGTTGTCAAGGTAACCCATTAAGTGAAGGACAGAGTTAGAAAGCCAAATGTCTGATTTCAAAGACTATACTGTGTCTATGATCTAATGCTGCCTCCTGCTTCGAAACCCATCACGTATGTTTGTGACCCTTCTCAGGGCTGCTGAAACTGCAGGGACTTAGACACAGCCTGTCCCCCTGAACTCATGCAGAACTTTAATCTCAAAGTCATGTGCTAAGGTATGAAGAGAGAGGACACCCAACTGCCTATACACATCCAGAGGTAAGACCTTCAGCAAGTGACATTATCCATAAGAAATGTGCCAAGCATAAAGGAAGACCCCTGCTGTTCATTCTCTTCCCCGAGGATCTGTCCACTCCTTCATTACTCAACAAACACTGAGCGCTGCCTGCTGGGCGAGTCCTCACTGGACTCTTGGACCATCTCTGAGCAAACAGCAGGCTCTTTGCCCTGTGGTTTACATTCACCATGTAATTTACGTGGTGGGTAAGAAAGCGCTGTGAGCCTTGGGAGATGAAGCCAAGGCAGGCTGCAGAGGTTGGCAGTGTGAGCAGGGCATGGTACAGGCTTTAAAAGGGAACCCAGGGAGGCCCAGCCAGAAGCAGGGCTTGCTGTGTGAACCCAAACATCTGCTTACTCATTGTTAGTTTTTAAAAGCACGGCAGAACACTGATGCGATCTTTTTATGGTTTAATTTTTTTTCAAATCTACTCTATTCATAGATAAAAAGAAAAAGAAAAAGAAAAATTACAACACAGTGTTAAAGCATGTCAATCAGGGGTAACAATGGTACACACATTGGGCATTGTCAACCCCAAATCACTCCCCCAGAGCACAAGACATCTGCATTCAACTGTCTGAACTACACCAGCACAAATCTTTCTCTTCAGCAAACTCAGAGAAATCAGTAGTTCTGATACTATTTTTTTCAGTTCAAAAATAGAGCACAGTCATGATTCCACGCCTTTTTATACACATCTGTTTTGTTCTATTAGTCACTGTGCGGCCTTCCGCTGTATTTGTGTAGTATAGTTTATTTAACTAAGCTCCTCTGGAAAGTGTTCATCTGTTTCAAATTTCTCTGTTACAAATGATGCTACATTGACCATGTTTCTATGTTTCTTTGTGTATCATCAAGAGCTGCCGACCCTAGCCTCTATACCACTATATAGAACTGCTATACCAAAGGATGGGACATTAAATGTTTGGAGGATAAAGTTAAGGGAGTACCTGTCTATACCCTCATCAGCTGTGTTTAAAAGTGCATGCCTTCTCTGGGCCTTGTGACACATGTTTGTAATCCCAGCACTTGGGAGGCTGTAACAGGAAGATCACCATGAGTTCAAAGCCAGCCTGCGTTACTTAGGGAGTGTTCAAGGCCAATCTGAGTTGCATAGCAAGACCCTGTCTCAAAAAATAAAATAAAATAAAGCGTGTGCCTTTTTTTCTTACACCTTCAAGAGCACTAGGATTATCATTCTTTAAATCTTCACCAATAGTTTGGTTTTTAAATTTCTTGCAAGATATTAGCAATATCCTGATTACTGTGTCATACATTTATTGTTAATTGATTCAAAATTGCAAAAACAAATGCCATCAAAACGTATTTCATTTCATTCACAAAGCAATCTGATTGTGTATCTACCAAATACTTAATTCTATCACTAACTTCTGTACCTGTGCTCTTGTCACCAGTAGGCTGCTCAGCCTCCCTCAAAGCCAGTCAGCCGAGGCAGAATGTCTGGGAGAGAAGAGAGTTTTATTTCCGGAAGCAGCTACACTTCTTGTGGCTGGAACTCAGTTATAACTGTGATCTTTCCACAGTTATCCCCAGCACAAAGAGTTTCCAAAAGCGTGAACAGAGCAAGCCATTAATTAGCACAGCTGACTGCAGGCCTCTTCCCAGGCTGCTCCATCTCGGTGCTTCCTTTGTCTCCCAGCAGACCCTCCTTAGACACAAGATTAATAGCTAAGCAAACAGTAAGACAGACATGACTCAGGCTTTGCAGCCTGCTTGACGGCCTCTATTGCGGTCTTAGGAAAGTTTTCCAGGGGTGATTTTTTGCATAATTGTGGTTCTTCCTCATTTACCCAAACCCAAGCAGCTAAAAGCTGAAGATAAGATCAACGCCCAGAAAGCTGAGTTTGGGCCTGTAGCATGTTGAGTGTTAATTAACAGTAACAGAAATATCATCACGAAATTAAATAAGTCCTCCTGGTGCACCACTCACTTAAAACTGCTGACTTTTCAAACTCCTAGAAGCTTAATTTTCTCTTGGCCTATATAAACCATAAGCATGCTACTTTAACTTAAGACTTTCAGTTAATTCTGACAGCCCCTGCGTCGTTTTGTCAAGGACCTTGGCAGTTTTTTCAACAACCTGGGTTATGACCCAGAAAAGAAAATCAGCAGCCAGGAAATAATCCCAGGAGACTGAGGCAGGAGGGTAGCCTCCAGTTTGAGACCCTATCTGAGAAAAGAAGGAAAAAAGAAAGAAAGAAAGAAAGAAAGAAAGAAAGAAAGAAAGAAAGAAAGAAAGAAAGAAAGAAAAGAAGCAGAATTTCTTAAAAACACAAAGTACAATCAGTAGCTTAAATCTAGCAGGGTTCAGACCCAAGGAGGGAGAATTTACACAAACACCAGTGAGCAGGGAGCGTTGGGTGCTGTAGTATTTGGGAATGCTCCTAAAGCTTATTCAAAAAGAGCTACGAGATTGTTCAAAGAAGCCGCGGTCAGATTCAAGGCTACTAGGACGAGATACAGCATTTTTTGAATTTTTATTTATTTTTGGTCTTCCCTGGGTTTTCTTTCATCCCTGACACTTATGTTACATGGGGCTTCGCATTCTTACCTCCGTGGTCTGTAGTAATCACCTTTATCTGCAAGGAGAATTCCCAGGTGAAAAAAGAAATGACAAGACTTAGGCCTCACGGGCAGCATCAGCACTGGGTCTTGGCACCCTTGGCCCCCTCAACCCCTTGTCTACCCAGAACTAAAAACCCGAGCAAGGCTGGGGGAAGACACAGGCAGTCGGCCTGTCACATGGGCGCCCAAGTCACTTAGCGAGGCCCGGAGGGCCCATGGACTCCAGTCCTGGACGCCTCTCTGCCATGCCAACTGCCTCCTTCTGGGTCTCAACTCGCCAAGTTTCTTCCAGCACCCGGCCTTTCCCGTGGGTTCCCGTGGGTTCCCGTGGGTACTTTTCCCTAGGAGGTCACATGACAGTCTCGCCATAGCTCACAGGAGAGTGTTCATGGGTGTTTTAAAACAATGAATAAAGGGTGAAGGCAGTAAATCCTTCTGCTGGTCATGTACTAACTCAGCTAATGTTTTTTATTGTAATAGGAAAGGGAACATAAGACAATGACAGCCAGACTTTTCCCTTCCACTAGAAAAAGGACGGTGGTTTTACAACTGCTTACAGAGCTGTTTAGTACTCCACCTAAATGGAAACAGAATTGCTAAATCAAAAACTAAATCAATATGGAAACAAATTAACAATAAAGCTTAAATTCAAATTCAAAGAGCTTTCCCCACTGGTGCAAATTGCTTTTGCTCTCCGTCTCATTTTTTCCAGATGCAATTTTCCCCAAGTTTTCTTCTTAAAAAATCCTTTCACGGACCCAAGGGAAAGAAAAGAGAATAGATAATACAATAAACTCCCAGCTAAAGCACAATAATGTTGCCACCCATCTTCAACACTACCTGCCTTAGATTGTTTTAAGGGAAATCCCAGATACCATGTTATTTCATTTGTATTTTAATACATGGCTTTAAAATACAAGGGTTCTCTCTCTATCTCTCTCTCTCTCTTTTCTCTCTCTCTCTCATAATACAATTATTACACCTATAAATTAGAAAAAAATTGAGACAGGGTCTCTCTGTGTGGTTCCAAGCTGGCCTGGAACTCCCAGTGATGCTCAACCTCATGAAAATAATCCTTCTTGTGCTGCTGCTGCTGCTGCTTCTTTTTTCTTCCTCTTCCTCTGCTCCTCCCCCTTCCCCTCCTTCTCCTCCTCCCCCTCCTCCTTCTCCTCCTCCCCCTCCTCCTCCTCCCCCTCCTCCCCCCCTCTCCCTCCCCCCCTTCTCCTCTCCCTCCTCCTCCCCCTCCTCCTCCTCCCCCTCCTTTTCCCCTTCTCCCCTTCTCCTTCTTCTGTACCGTGCTTGCCATGCAAGTGCTGTGCTGCTGAGCTATATCCCGGCCCATGAAAACAATTCTCAGTGCAAATACCCAATCCACATCCAAGTTATTCCAGCTGCCTCATACTTCTGTATAGTTGTTTTGCTCAATTCAAAAACCAACCAGAATCCACACAGCGCACTGGTTCATAGGTCTCCTCAGTCTCTTAAACCCTGCAGTTCTCTCCAATTCTTTTCCCTCTAAACCTGTTATTGAAGAAATGTGAAGTAGGCTGGTCCGAAGGTAGTGAGTTATCTCAATTGATTGTTCACAGTCAGTACAGATTGAACTCCTTGTTCTACTCTTTCCCCCCTTCTCACTACTGCACTTGACTAGTCTTAAAAAAAAAAAAAAAAAGAAATGTGAAGTAAAGCTGGGGCGGAGGCAGCCAGGGGCTGGACTGTGGAGGGCTTTGCAAGCCCCGGAAGGTCAATGCCTTTATGTGCCATAGAAAAGCACTATGAATAAAACATTATGATCCCAAATTTTTTGAGCCTCTTTCTTACCCTGGCTACTGTGCAGATGGTGAATATAAAGGGAAGAGAGGAACAGGCAGAATCAGTGCTGTCTCCGACACATAAATCAGAGCAATGGGGGAGGGGCGCTCTTGGGGGAGGGAGACCCCGCGGCAGTGACGTCAGCACCACTGGCACTGCACAGAGCCAATCAGAAGAGTGCTACTTCGGGTCAACCCGAAACATGCTCTTTCCTTTTTTAATTTTTTTACCCCCATTTGCAGTAGTGATAATTACATTCCTGCGTGGAGCTGGTACGTTAACGTAAAGTCCTGTTTCCATCCCTTCTCCCCTCTCCCACACCTTCATCTCTTGGTCCTTTATCCATCTGAAAAAGATCCATCTCTGTGCTTCTATCGTCTGCTTTTATCTTGCTCTATTTACAATCTGGACTTCTCGTATTAAAGAACCCTTGCAGTATTTAAGCTCATGTGTCTGATTTCTTTCATTTAACATGATGATCTCAAGGTGCATTCAGTTTTCAACAAATGACTGGAGTGTCTCCTTCTTTATGACAGAGTACTAGACCAGTGCAGGTGCAAACCACATTTTCTTTATCCATCCACCTGTCGATGGGCACACAGGCCGGCTCCAAGACTCAGCTAGCAGAGTTATGCAGCTGTAAGTATAGGTGCCCACATTTGAACTGGGGCTGTTCCCAGAACCAACTGGGAGATGTTCTTTTCAGTCCTTCATTTGCCTGTAGGCGCAGTCGGTCAAAAGACCCTCATTTGGGGCTATTTGCTGACTGCGGGGTCGGGGGAGAACAAGAAGTCAACAAGAAGTTGAGACCTCCTGTGAGTTGGCGCCAGGTGTGGGCTGAGTGGGGGAGAGGCAGATGCCAGCCCCTTCTGGTGCACAGGCAGGGAGACAAGAGGAGCCAATGTCCCCTCTGCCCCATAAGCGACAGGCTGGTCCAGAGAAACACAGGCTGTAATGATGGCTAATGAGGTGAGTGCAACCTAATGCTGGCAGTGTTTAGGGTTTCACTGACTCTGCAGGCCTATCTTAGTTACTTTTTACTAATCGCTGAGACAAAATACCTGAAGCCCAATTCGGGAAGGAAAGGTTTATTTCTTACAGTTTTTGGAGGTTTCTGTCCACACTCAGTTGGCTCCAAGACAGGCAGGCATGGCTGGGCCGAAGTTCATGGCGGCTGCAAATAGCAAGCAGGAACCAGCAAAGAGCAAGACAAACCTTCTTCCTGCCATTACATCACATCCTGGCTCCACCCCTATGTGGGTGGAGCACTGACACTGTCAATCCAAGCACTAGACAATGGACCATCACAAATGCACAATGCAAACTCATGAGGCCTGGGGGACACAGACATAAACCATGACAAGGCCTAAAACCTATTCAGAGGATAACGATATGCAATGCAATATGCAATGTAACATCTATGGGAATCTCCTTCTGAAGGTGGTGGCCACTGTTAATTCCCTATTATCTTGTTTGAAATCCTGAATCATTCTCATTGTTTTGTTTGGTTGGATGCTACTCTGTTTTATCTTGTTTGATTTTGTTGTACCTGATGCCATGGGCAGCTATTTTGAGGATAACAAGATATAGTATGGTAGCCATTTTGGATTTATTCTTATCTTGTTTTGAAGTCCTATATTGCATTCATGGTTTTGTTTTTGTTGGTTCTATTCTTGTTCTGTTTTGTTTGATTTTACTACGTCTGATGGTGTCATAGATGAAAAACTGGTGGTCAACTTAACACCAGCAGAATTAAATCACCATGGTGCTGAATGTAGGTGCTCCACCTGAGGAAGGTTGCCAGCATAAAAAGAGATGTGGAGAAGGAGAAGAGAGGTGCTGAGGCATTGTGGGTTCTCCCCTGAGTTGCCGTTTCAGCTGTTAGTTCTCCTCGAGAAGCTCTGGTCCTCACATTGAACATTGCTTCCTGGCTCCAGAGAGGAAGATGGGTGCTGCTTGTTCTCTGGAAGGAACTTGTCATGCTGGCTTCCTGGCATGTACTCGACTGTTCTTATTGTAAACTCAAGTATTGTAAACTCAAATATTGAGTTCAATCATCCAAGTATTGTAATCCACTTTCTAGTTTTCCTTGCAATCCAAAAAGTTATAATTGTAATCCCATTGAGACGTTATTGGAATCCTACCAAGTTAATTCCAATCTACCACCACCAGTGCAACCCATGGCAAGAGTAAAGACACCAAGACATGTTCCAAGTTACAGGCAGCCAAGGGGTCCTAAGTCCAATCCTCCTGTGGACATGGGAACAAAGGCCTCGATCCTAGGCCTCTCCCAGCATTTAGTATTTTGTGAATAAGGGGGGTGGCTCAGGGATGAGTGACAGTGAGGATGGCGGGGATTACTGAGTAACTTGAGCTGGCTGGCCAGGTGCAAGAATGGCATCCCTATAACTTGCAGAGATAAAGACATGCAGAAGGATCAACTTACATAACCAATTAAGGTAGCAGTCTGATATGCAAACTCTTGTGCCCTGGGGAGTCATAGACTCTTATCTTGAGGCTCCTACCCAGTTGACATTCCTGGAGCTATTTGCTCTAACATCTCAAAAGCTCAATCCTGTATTGTGGAGAGCACCATGCGAAGAAACAGGACTGTCTGATGGCTAACCTCATTTGCAATGCTCAGAGCCAATTGAAGAGAGAAGGAAATACCCTAGCCAGCCTTTTACATATCAGTATAAGGAAATGAGTCTCCAAGTAATCAAAGTCACAGCAATTGTTTTGCATTCAAAGGGATCACTGGAGTTGTCTCCCATATCGGATGAGCTCTGGGTCTCTGTGTCGCTGAGGATGCTATGGTGCCTTTCAGGACAGCCCTGGTCTTTGTTTTCAGCATGACTTCTCAACTCCAGCATAGAACCCTCAACCTACCAGCACAACTCCTTCACCCCACTGGCATGGACTTTCTGGCTCCCACAGCTGACCTTTGGGCCTTCCCAGCACAGATCTGTAGAAGAGATTGGCATGAGTCCTTCTTGTGGGCTCTAGACCTCCACTTGGACTCGAGGGAGGCATTGTCATGAGCTCTGGGTCTTCATCTAGACTCATGTGGGACACTGCTGTGGGATTCAGGCCCTTAGCAGAATATTCTGGGTCTTTAGTGTTGTGGACAGATTTCCTGCACTTTCTTGTGTTAACTCTGGGTGACCATCATAAAACAATATTATAACTTCCATGTCCTGATTCTAATTGTTCTCTGCACAACCCTTGACTACAATAGATGGTATGGCCATACCACTGCCCCACTGCAGAGCAGGTTTTTTTTTTTTTTCTGCTTCAGCAAATGGATGCCCTCACTGCCTCTTCTGGGTCTTGTCTGATTCTTTATTCAGACAGCAAAAACCTGGAAAGAATCCACCAGGACCTCCATCCGGCCACATCAGCACCACCCCAAAGCCTGTAACCATGCGTGTTGACGCCACACCAAGATTCTTCTGTTCTCAGAGCAAACTGTCACTGCCCTGGAAGGAGGGCATTCTGTACAAGGCTGTGTTCAGGCCCTGCGCCAGGACGAGCTAGGTGCCTGCCCTCCAGCTCCTCTCCACACCAGACCAAGCTGGTGCTGGCCGGGTTGGGTTCCAACACCTGCTGTGGGTGCAGCCTGCAGCACAGGCTGAAGTGTGGCTCTGGGCTGGCAGCATTTGCAGAAAGGCCCTGCTCATCATGAGAGCCAGGAGCCCCAGCCTAGGCTCACTGCAGCTTCCACTTCAAACTGAAGTGAGTATTCCTAGCTCTGTTCAGTGCTGTGAGCAGAGCCCAAAGGTTTAGTAAAACCCAGCTTCAAGGGGTTTTAGAACTTTCTGGATTTGCACAAAAAGTTTCTGGGATGTAGAACTTTCTGGGTTTGCACAAAAAGTTAGTGTCAGAAAAGGACCTTTAAAACCTGAGATAAGAATGCCAGGCATGGTGGTACATAACTATAATCACAGCACTCAGAAGGCTGAGGCAGGAGGATCATCATGAACTCAAGGCTAGCCTGGGCTATAAGTGAGCTGAAAGGCTAGTCTGGACTACATAGTGAGACTCTGTCTCAAAAAGGAAAAAGAAAAAACCCAAGATAATTAATAATAAATTGTTTTATTCTCCTACTAAGAAAGATTGTGTTAGCATAGTGCCCAATGCCTATAATTCCAGCATTCAGGAAGCTGAGGCAGGAGGATTATTGCAAATTTGAGACCAGTCTGAGCTACAAAGTGAGCTCAAGTCCAGACTGAACTGAATAGCAAAACCCTGTCTCAAAAAAAGACAAAAAATAATTGTGTTTTCAAGTGCCCTCTAGAAGGTACAACAATTTGTATAATCCCAAACCCACTGCCAACATCATATGACATGGCAAACATGGGAACTGTTCCTTGCAAAATCAGAAGCAAGGCACAGGCACCCACGCTCAGCATAGTGCTCAAGGCAGTCCTCCAACTTGGCCAGAGCAAGCAGGCAGGAGAGAGAAAGGCAAGAAATACAAATGGGAGAGAAAGAAGCAAATTATCCATATTGCAAATGATGTGCTCCTATAGACAGAAGACCCAAAAACCATCAGAGAACTCTTAGAACTAATAAATTCAGTAAAGTGGCAGAATACAAAGTCACCATACACAGGTTAATAGCGTTCCTGTGCACCAACAATGAACTCACTGGAAAGAGATCAGGAACATAGTCCTATCCATGATAGCTTAAAAAAAATACCTAACAAAGAAGTGAAAGCCTCTACAATAAAAATGCTAGGACTCTGAAAAAAGAAATCAAAGAGGACATCAGAAAAGGGAACAGCCACTCATTTGTGATTTCTTAACTTCCCTACTTTTACAAATTTCAAATTTTATTCCACTGTAGTAAGAAAACACGGTTTGTAAAATTTTAATAGTTTTAAATGGATTAACACATATTTTAATAAATAGCCTAATAGCATGAGGTGTGATGGAAATATGGTGAATATTTAAATTTTTTTACAGATGTATTACAGGAAAAGACACATTGACATTAATTCCTCTCAAAATACTCGCCTTCGTCTTAAATACATTTACTTTATTGTTCTTGCCACTGTAGGAAACAGGTCTGGAAGTCTGCTTTAGAATCTTTAGTTGCACGGTTATGGCTGCCCCAATGTCCAGAACTGACTCAAAGCATGTCCCTTTCATGGTCATCTCGGCCTTAGGGAAGAGCTGGAAGCTGCACAGTTCCAAATCCAGAGAGCAAGGTAGAGGAAGACACAAAGTCATGTTCTCGCAAGCCTGCCTCTCCATCGGATGGGCGCTCAGCAGCAGCATTCACTGTCATTTTGGAAAGGGTGAGCGTAGGCAGCTGCACCATAATGAACACCTCAGAGGACAGCTTGCAAAGAGAAGGGCCATGTGGCTCCCGACTTCGGAGAAGTCAGTCCACGGACTGTGTGGGACCAGAACCAGGTGGCCAGGTCCCATAACATCAGGCCATTCACCTCTTAGTTAGAGCAAATCAAGTAACTTAGGCTGGTCCTGTGAGCAGTGGAAAACCAGTGCAGATTTTAACAGGGGGTGGAAGTCACACCTGCATTTAAGACAGCTTGAGCCTCGGTGTGGGGGACGGGAGGAGGAGAGGCTGCAGATCACACGCCTGGGTCCTATGAACAGTGAGCACGTTCGCTTCTGCAGAGCTATGAACAGAGCGTCCAGGCAGTGAAGTTCAGTGTGAGGCCCGGCCTCTCCTGCTTGGGCCTGCTCTGCTCTCAGGACCACACACACACACACACACATACATGCAGAGACACAAACACAGACATACTCCAAAGAGTGTGTGTAGGGAAGAATTTTTATTAGGCTTTTGGAGGGGGCAAATTCTCTCTCTGTCTGTCTGTCTTTTGATTTTGGGGTTTTGGGGTTTTTTTTTTTTTGTGTGTGTGTGTGTGTGTGTGTGTGTGTGTGTGTGGTCTTTTTCAGACAGGCTGTCACTGTGCAGTTCAGGCTGGCCTTTAATTCACTTTGTAGCCCAGTCTGGCCTCAAACTCACAGCGATCCTCCTGCCTCAGCCTCCTGAGTGCTGGATTACAGGTGTACGCTGCCAGCCCCACCTTCTTTTTCTTTTTTCCTCTCATTTTTGTTCTGTTTTTTGCGGTGCTGGGATTGAAGCCGGGAAAACACTTCTTCCAGCAAGCTCTCCGCCCAACCATACCCCGCTGTTATCCTAATTTAAAAGAAGCAGGAACAATTCTGTGACATATGAGAACGCCCTGGACTTCACTCAGGGCCTTCAGCGATGTTTCCACAGCCCCCCGCCGCCGATCTCCGAGTTCCTCGTCGGGGTCTGCCGAGCTCCTGTGATAGGACAGAAGCAGACAGCGTGCGGACCGCGATGTTCCACGGAGCTCCCAGCGCTGCGCAGGCTGCGCACTGAACAAATCAGGGCCCTCCCGAAAGATGTGCTCTCAGATCCAAGTAAGATCAAATCTCACTAAAACTGTATAAAGAAACCCAACACTGGTATGATCTTTCCCACTGATAATTTTATTTCCATTTTGTCCATTTCTGGTAGCTACTAGTCTCCGTGGAGTTTTCACTAAAATTAAGAAAGTACTTTCTCCTTTTCCCGCAGCCTCGTTTTAAGCATTCGGCAGTGACATGTGGCCACCGTCTACCTTATGACACAGATCAGGTCACCAGGTGTGGTGGCACACACTTGTAATCTAGCTGCATGGGAGGCTGAGGCAGGAGGATCACAAGTTTGAGGTCAGTCTGCACAACTTAGCAAGGACTTGTTTCCAAAAAAACAAAAAAATTTAAAGGGCTAAGGATGTAACTCTGTGTGAGGCTCTCGGTTCACACTCTAGTACTGGGGGGGGGGGTAATACATTTTTTAAAAAACTATTTTCTGTTTTTTTCTTGCTCTAAGAACATACTTGATGAACTATTCACAACTGTCAAGATACAGATTCAACTGAAATGTCTATCGACTGATAAATGGATAAAGAAAATATGGCACAGTGGCATACTATTCAGCCATGAGAAATAATGAAATTCTGTCATTTGGGGCAACATGGGTGGAATGTAAGATCTGCGTGTGAAATGAAATAGTCCAGGTATAGAAAGACAAGTACCTTACTCATGCATGGAATCTAGAAATTGTGACCCGTGTTGTGGCATGAACCTACAGTCTCAGCTGCTCAGGAGGCTGAGGCAGAAAAATCATTTGAGCCTAAGAGACCAGTTTGGACACCACAGCAAGAAATGACAAGGGAGTGAAGGAATGGATGGGTTTAACCTGATTTAGACAGCACACAATGTGTACCGATATAAAAACACCTGACGGTATCCAACCAGTATATGTGATGTGTATATTTTTAGGTGTCAGTTACAGAAAATGTTTGCCAGGGCTATGCACGTGAAGGAAAAGATGTAATACTTAGTGCAGAGAGCACAGATCTCAAGGAATTTTCTTCTGGAAAGAGCAGAAGGAGAACTTCACATCACACCAGTTACATCTGCATGACTATTCGATGGACCAGCCGCACATTATCAAGCCAAACACTGGTCTCACCGTGAGACACACACAGCACCCGTGTCCCCACGTCCTGTCCTCACACATCAGCAGGGAGGCCTGCAGCGAGACGGACCGGGGCAGGCTCACCATTCTGCTAATTAGGATGTGTTTGGAGGAGAGTTTGGGGAAGACAGTTCCCGCTGAGGAAAGGTAAATAATTCGCATGAAGACGGCTGCCCTGGCCAGCACCTGGGCCTCCAGGACCCAGCTCGATGTGGCTTTCCTGGAGCACTGACCTGAGCATGCAGGGCCTTCCGGCCTTGGTCCCCTCCTGCGTGTCCTGCCTCTTGCTGTGTGCTTGCACATGGGCACCGCATCTCTCCCGGCAGGTGCTGGGCTGCGGGCTGTGGCAAGGGACCAGGGGGTTCAGTACCACACTCCCCGTGGGGCCAGTACAAACTGGGACCATGGCACTGGCCTTGTGCTTACATTCCCATTATGGAGACTTCAGGGCAGTTCCTTTCATCTTTACTATAAAACCAGGCACATGCACTCAGGAGGCTGAGGCAGGATTGCCACAAGTTCAAAGCCAGCCTGGGCTGTAGAGCGAGACCCTCTCTCAAAACAGCAACAAAACAGGCCCAGCGGAGGGGAGTTAAAAGCCTTTGCACAGGTGAGTCAGGGCTCAGTGATTTGATGCTCTTCCTCCCTTTCCTGAAGCGGCCGCTAAGGTGGGAATTAAGGAAAAAAATCCACACTTGTCCCTAGTGTCAGGCAAATACTGGATTCCCTAAAGTAGAAGGAAAAACAGCAGGTCTTACATAAAACCCCGAGTGGGAGACTGTTGTTTTAAAAATTCCCTTTAACCTACTGTCAAAAACTAACTTTTGTTTTTTCAGACAGAATCTCCCTGTGCAGTTCACTCTGAACTCACCACTATGCAGCCCAGGCTGGCCTCCAACTCGTGGTGATCCCCCTGCCTCAGCCTCCCAGATGCTGGCGTCACAACCATCAAAGCTCACTTTTTAAACAGTTAATTTTGTTGGCACACTTTTGACATGCGTAAGAATCAGATTCTTCATAGGGAATTTGTACCTTATATATCTCAATTCTTTTTCCCATTCCCCTCGCTCCCCTTCAATCCTTCTTCCCCTTTCCCTTCCAAAACTGGGTTGCTATTGTTTTCCCCACTGGTTTTGTTTTTTATGTCCCTGTTCCCTCCTCCCTCATTTCTCTCCCCATTTGAACATTTTATTCCTACTCCCCAGTAGCTACCCCCCATTTTGCTCCTAATTTGTCCTTTGGGTTTCTCACACAGAAGAAATGATGCACAATTTAAACATGTGTGCCCGCTTTATTTCACGTTCCCATTGTTTTTCTTTTGGTGCCAGGGATCGAACTCAGGACTTCGTGTTTGCCAGGCAGACGCGTACACCGCTAAAGCTAAATCCCCAGCCCTACGTCACTTAAAATTATGTTCTCAGGTGCATCCATTTACCCAAAAATGCCTGAAGGTGACCCTTGTTTATGGCAGAGTGGTCCTCCACTGTATATGAGACCCACACTTTCTTTGTCCATCCATCCAGTGATGGGCATTGGGGCTGTTTCCAAGATCTGTGCTGCTAAACATGGGTGGACATATATCACTGTGGTACGGTGTCTTTAATTCTTTCGGGAAGATACCCAGAAGGGGAATAGCTGTGTTAATCTAATCCTGGTTTTCTGAGCAATCTCCACACTGATTTCCACAGTGGTTGCACCAGTCTGCACTCCCACCAACAGTGGAGAAGGGTTCGTTTTCCCACAATGCCTCCAGCATTTGTTACCAATTGATTTCTTGATGGCAGCCATTCTTTCTGGGGTGAGGTGGAATCTCAGGGTTGTAATCTGCATCTTTTTCTGCTGAGCTCCATCCAAGCCCTTTTCTATTTTATTTTTTTGTACCAGGGATCAAACTCACAACCTCGCACTTGCCAGGAAGGCACTTACGCTACTGAGCTAAATTCCCGGCCCATGTAATCTGCATCTCTTGAGTGACTAGTGATGTTGAACATTATTTCACATATTTATTTGCTGTTTCTGCTTCGTCCTCTGAGACGTGTGTGTCCATCTCAGATGCCTATTTTTGGACTGTCTTTAACTAGGGGGAATCTGGCTTCTGAGTTCTTTACATATTCTGGGAACTAGTCCTTTTCTGAGAAGCAGCTGAGGAAAGTCTTTTCTCATCCTGCGGGCTCTCTCCTCAGCCCGTGGGTGGCCTCTCTTGCTGTGCTGTGCCCTGCCTACGCTGTGGTTCCCGGGGCTGCGCTGGCCCCAGAGCTCCCCGGTGCAGTGGTCCAGCCTTCCAGGCACCTCCGATGGAGACGCGGAAGCTCCGCTTTCCCCGTGCGCCCAGGAGAGGGCGCTGCGGGCGCTTCACCGCAGGGGTCTCTCCCCACGGGGAGGGGGGCCTCAGGCGCTGATTGTAGGCAACGTGCATAATAACCCGGCGTTACTCTGAGGATGCTTTACAAAAGGCGTTAACACGAAATTGGTGTTTTTAGAAACTTTTATTTATTTATTTACTTATTTCTTTACGTTTCCTTCTTGTATGAGACAATCTCACTATATAGCCGAGGCTAGGCTAGAATTCATGGCGATTCTCCTGCCTCAGCCTCCTGAGCTAGGATTACAGGCATGTGCTATCACACTGGGTTTAGAAATGTTTATTTAAAATAATAAATCAAGGCCAGCCGGGGCTACATAATGAGTTCAAGACCAGCCTGAACTTCATAGAAAGGCCGTGTCTCGAAACAACAAGGCAAGGCTGGGGTTTAGCTCAGCAGCAAAAGCACCTGCCTGGAAAGCACAAGGTTGTGAGTTGGATCCCTGGTACCAAACCAAACCAAACAGCAGATAATAAATCAAAAGAGGTAAAAGGGGCCGGTGTGTACCTCCTCTAGTAGAGCACTTGCCTAGGATGTACAAGGCCCTCCCTGGTTCAATCCTCAACAAAAAAAAAAAAAAAAAAAGAGAGAGAGAGAGAGAAAGAGAGAAGGAAAAGAAATAAGAGGGTTGAAAAATACTGACTCTCTCATGGGCTGGCTGTCAGGTAGGTGTAAGTGGTAATGTAATAATTCTATTTATAAGAATGTATCCTGAGATTTAACTATGAACTGTGAAACTAGAAGTTTTAGAACAAAATACTTTTCTGCTCCAGGGTTATAATAATGTTTCTTTTCTGTTTTAAGGCCAGGTCTCATGTGTTGTCCAGACTGCTCTCAGTCTTCTGGGCTCAGCCAGTCCTCGAGAAGGCTGAGATCGCAGATGTGTACAGCCATCCTGGCCGTTCTAAAAGAAGATACAAAAATCTCAACCTTTAAAGATTGATCAGCCAGGCATGGTGGCCCGCACACCTAGAATCCCTCCACTCAAGAGGCTGAGGCAGGAGGATGGCCACGAGTTTGAGACCAGCCTGATGACATAGTGAGTTCAGCATCAGCCTGAACTACATAGTGAGACCCAGTCTCAAAAAACAAACAAATCATAAAATAGAGATTGATCAATCTGATTACCTTCTAATCAACAGATACCATGATAAAAACCAATCAAGAGATGTTTTAAATACAATAAGCCATAAACTGGGAGAAAGTATTTAACCCTTACATAATGAATTACACTGAACTAATATTCAGAATATTAAAAATCTACTCTGAAAAAACCAGGGTGTAGCTCAGCGAGGAGCTGGTGTCTGGGCTAAAAAGCCCTAGTTTCAGTGTTCAGCATCATAGGGTAAAAAAATCAGACAGATAAAAAAAACTCAGGGCTGGGGCTTTAGCTCAGCCATGTAAGCGATTGCCTGGCAAGGTCATCAGTTCCATCCCCGGTACCAAAAATAAAAAAAAACCTCAATGGACAAAATAGGTCCTAAACCTAAGAAGTTGTAGAAAAGGAAATCTGAACTGGTAAGCAATACATTAAAACCTTACCTGAAACTATACCGTATCTGTCAGATTGGTATAAATTAAGAAATTTGGCAAAACCAAGTGGTGCCCAGAATCTAGGCGAAATGGAATCACTGGAGGTTTTTCTTAAATGCAGAAATTGATGTAACCATATTGGAAGACAATCTGACATCACCCAGGGACATCGAGGGCGCGCAGCAGTTGTGCTCCTGGGGAAAGTGCCCTGTGTGCACAGCACATGGTCCCTGAAGCTGGGAAACCACAAATGGCCAGTGCTGCACAGGGGGCCCGTGAGCATCGAACGCCACCCTTCCCTGTGCAGTCCCATGCAGCAGCAAAACTCCTGTGTCACGGTCTCGTATGTCAACAGGACATCGAAGGCTGGAGGTGTTGGCCGGAGAAGTGTACGAGAGGCCTATGCAGGAATAAAGGACTTTGGGAGCCGCAGGTCCAAAGCTTCCGGAATGCAAAGTGAGAGACTGAAAGCAGAGAGCCACAAGTCTCAGCGGCTTCAAAGGCCTGCAGGAGTGAAGGCCTGGCCTTGTCCTGACTGTACTCTGATTCCTCCTGCAGCTTGGTCCCAAGGTCAGCTGTGTAACAGACCAGGCCGAGCTCCCTGCCCTCCTGCTGCCCGCTGCGAGTCCTCACCTAGGCACCCTTTCTCTTCCTCTTAAGCTTGCTTCCCGCCGCTAGTAGTAAAAGGCCACAGAGGCTGCGCTGGGGCTGCGGTGTGCAGCTGTCTCAGGCTGCGGGCTCTCGGGCAAGGCCACGCCCTCTGGGCTTGCTTGGAGTTTGACCTGGACGCTGACAGTGATTGAACCTTTGTGTCATCCTTTGCGCCGTGCCATGTTCACCGACTGACAAGGGACAAATCTCACAAAGGTAAGTTGCAGCAAAGCATATATAACACCATTTATTTAAATTTCAAAATCATAGCTGGTTGTGGTGGTGCATGCCTGTAATCCCAGCACCCTGGAGGCTGAGGCAGGAGCATTGGTTGCAAGTTCGAGACCAGCCTGGCTACAAAGTGAGCTCAAGGCCAGCCTGAACTGCATAGCAAGACCCTGGCTCAAAAAGACAAAAAAAAAAAAAAAAAAAAAAAAAAGCAAACTAAATGCAAATGATATTTATATTCAGGGTACTGTTTTCTCTGTGGAAGGCAGGGGTGTGTCTTAGAGGATATTAGATTTTATTTAGTCTTCTTTATTTTTCAGGAGCTGGGGACTATACATGTTAGGCCAGGGCTCTATCACTGAACTATATTCCCAGCCCTTTGTACTTATTTTTAACTCTATTTATTTGCTTGTGTATTTTTGAGAAAGATCTTGCTCTGCAGCCCAGGCTGGACTTGAACTCTTTATGTGACCCAGGCTGCACTCACGGTCTTCCTGCCTCAGCCTCCCAGAGTGCTGGAATTGTAGGCATGAGCACCGTGCCTGTCTTGATTAACCTTTATTCTTTATTATCTGTCATGTATGTATATATAAAATGGAGATCAGCCTCTATATACACATAGGCTAGTGAGTGCCGAACTTAGTTATATACAAACTGCCCTTATTTTTGAATAATAAAATTTGAATGCTTAGACCCCGGTTAGCTCTGGGGAGGGAGAAGTCACTCTGGCGGAATGTGACGGGTTTACCCTGCAGTCCTGGTTGTGGAGATAAAACACTTCAAGAAAGCCTGTGAGTTCTGGAAACGAAACCACATTGTCAAGCTTGGTTGGGTTTGGAAACAAAAAGAAAAAGATTAGAAGTTCCACTGTTTGCATTCTAGGTTTTTGTGTGTGTGTGGTTGGTTGACTTTTGTTGGTCTTAGTTTTACTTTTTGCTTTTTAGCAGTGGCAAAGTTTATTCAAGAAAGTAGAAGCGAAGAATGGGAGAGAAAACCGGCCCAGCAGTGAGAGCTCAGGTCAGTACAGAGGAAAAGCTCCTACTGTTTGGGAAATGTGAGTGGCCATCGTAGAAAGTTAGGAGGACTGCTTGGGCTTTTTTGAGACAGGGTCTTGCTATGTAGTTCAGGCTAGCCCTGAACTCACTTATGGCCCAGTTTGGCCTGAAATTTGCAGCGATCCTCCTGCCTCGGCCTCTCTAATGCTGACACTATAAGCATGCACTACCCTGCCTGGCCCACTACTCACATTTTGGAAGTCAAGAAAATTCAGGCAGCACAACAGAAGTTGAGCCAAGTAACTTCTGATTTGAAGTCAACTGTGCTGAAACTCACTGTGAATGGGAAGAAGCCAATTTCCCAAAGTAGGAAAAAAGATCAAGGAGAATGTTTAAAAATCCAACCTTCTTAATCAGCCAAGATGTGATGGTGCATGCCTCTAATCCTAGCACCCAGAAGACTGAGGCAGGAGGATTACTGCAAGTTTGAGGCCAGCCTGGGCTGCAAAGTGAGTTTAAGGTCAGCCTGGACTGCATAGTGAGACCCTGTCTCAAAAAGACAAAAAATAAAAATAAAAAATAAATCCTATCCTTCTTAAAGAAATAAAACTTTGGCAAGGATAAAAATAGAGTCAGAATCAACAGGGATGGAGGAAGCAACCTCATACAGTGCTGTTAGTAGAATCTGTTCGGATTCTTAGGATGCTGGGAAACCAAGCAAGCAGCTTCCCTCCTGGTGAGCAGCCCCTGCAGGGGGAGAACCACCAGTGTCTCCTGAGACCCGTGCCATGTTGGAACTTAGGACCCTGGGAAACCAACCAACCAGCCTGCCTCCCTGCTAAGCAATAGCGAACCTACTGGTGCACAGCCTAGAGTCAAACATCCCAGTTCCCCTACCCACTTCTCCTGTCCCGTCCCCCCCCCCCCCGCCTACCCACCTCCCACTCCCCCCCCCACCCCCCGTTAGCAAATGGGAACCAGAAATCTGAGCATCTCCTGGGAGACTGACCATAACAAATAAGGGGGATTTCCTTCTACCATCTCTTTGAAGGCAAATATTTTTATTACTGTTTTGCTCTATTCTGATTAATGGTACTGCTCTATTCAATATTCTGTTTTGATAAGTTCTATAATGTTCTGTATTTCATTTTATTTTGATATATGTGATTGAAAGAACTATTGTAAAGATATATATTATAACGAAATATACTATGATACCTATTACTGTTAAAAGAAAAAAAGAATCTATGCAGATTTCTAGTTCAAGGTATCAGGAACCTCGCGGTGAGGAGGGTGCAGGTCAGTGCAGGGTGCTGGGCGGCCTCAGGAGGCCTGGTATCACCCTTGGTATCACTGACGCCTGTGTGTCTGTGCCTTCCAAGGCAGCTCTTTAACTTTTTAGGAAATATCTTAATGATTCAGCGACAAGTTATACAGTCTAGTGAACATTTTTGAAAACTTAAAAATTTGAAAAATCACCTATTTGAAATTGAGAACTTGGCAAAAGGCATACTCATAAACACACACAGAGAGGTACTCTGTGGCCATTTAAAATGCTGTTAAATATAAAAACGGCACTTTTGACTTGGCAAGTTACTCAGCATAAGTGCTTAAATGAGGAAACAGCATCTTTTAAAAATCAGTAGGTGCTTACACAGCATCTGTAAGCCCTGAGTTTGGTCCCCAGAACCGTATATACATTTAAATATTTTCCTTGGTTTTAATACATATGGGAAAAATCAGTATATGCAAAGAAAATGATCTACAAGGATACCCAACAGAATAGTAGTAGCTGCTAAGCTGTGGACTGTCTTCATTCTGGTTTGGGTGTATGTGTGTCATAGCAAACTGCCCAAACTGGCCTTGAATTCTTGTGCTCAAGCAATATTCCTGCTACTGCTCCTGAGTAGCTGGGCCTACGGGTATGCTATCATTCCTGGCTTGATGGTTGTTTTGGAACAACATCATTATTTTTCTATTGTTTCTCTCCACCCCCACCCCACCCCCAGGGTTTCCCAGGGTAGCCCAAGCCAGCCTCAGACTCACAATCCTCCTGCTCCAGCCTCCTGAGTGCAGGATCAGAGGGGAGGGCCACCGTGCCCAGACAGTTTTTCAATCACAAATGTGTTGCTTCTGTGTAACCAAAGGAAACATCATTAACATTTACTCTCAGTTAGGGATTGAACTTCAGGGCCATCGCAGCTCCGCTCTTCCATGAAGTGATCTTTGGAGAAGGAGGAGGGGCCACCGCAACACCCCACCCCACCCCCGCCCCATCACACTCAGGTCAGGACTTAGACAGTCTGTTTTTGGTTTTTTGAGACAAGGTCTCACTGTGTAGTCCTGACTGGCCTTGAACTCGTGACGATCCTCCTGCCTCAGCCTCCCAAGTGCTCGATTATGGGGTGCCCCACCACACTCGGGCAGACTCGATGGTGTGACAGGCAGATGTGAGGGGCTGCAGATGGGCCACTAGGCCCTTGAGACCCTCCTCAACTCTCTCCACTGAGGGTTGAGGAAAGCTGGTCTCTACGCAGGGCAGTAACTGCTTTCTGTGTCCCGGCTTCTGGGGGATGTACTTGGGGGTGCGAGTGTCACTTGGGAGGTCAAGGGGAAGAGGGAAAAGAATGGGGCATTCCTCTCCACCTGCTTCCTGCACCAGGTCCCCATGAGACGGCTGCCCTCCCCCTGAGGCTGCAGTCGAGGGCACCCACACACTGCTTCTTCTCTTCTGGTCCTGGCAACTGCTCTCTTCCCAGCCCAGGGGTTCTGAGCGGCGCATTGCGGCCTTCCCTGGATTCTGTCCACACTTTTAGTAAACTGCATGTATCCCCTGTGTGTGCCCTGAGGGCCCCACTGGACCCCACGAGAGGAGTGTGAAATACTTGTCTAGCAGAAAGGGATCACAGTGAGAAGTAGAGGCCAGCACAGTGGACAACTCCTTTGTGTGTGTGCCCTGTGATATAAAATTCTTGTTTCAGTTCTTCGTTTCTGAAGCTTCACATAAGCCAGGAATTTTGGGTAGTAGTTCCTGTAGGATTATTCTGTTTTTGGACAACTTCTTTTAATCTTTTTTTTTTCCTAAAGAAAAATGGCATTCCACATTGACAGACAGGACCCTTGGGTGAAGATTGAAGAGTCCTGAGTAGTACGGCCTGGGCACATGGCTTGCCCGCACACATGAGGTGCTGGGTTTGATCCCCAGCAACCACACACACACGCACTTGCACGCACACTTGCCTGATGTATAAATGGCTACTGGGATGAGTGTGTGGCAAAGGTCATCTTCCTTCTGAGCTGTCCCCAGCCTCATCCAGTCTCTGCTCCACACTTAAACCCCAGGGCATAAGCCCAGGCCCCTGTGACCCGCGGAATAGTACTTTTCTGCTGAAAAGTTGTACATTGGCATTATAGTAGCTGGCTATGCAGCTCCGTACCTTTCCCCCAGAGATGCAGGAAGCAAACTATGTGTTTATCTGCGTGGTACGATGAATAGCAAGGAGCATGCATGTGTGCAAAAGTGGCAAGACAGCCACCCGTATGCTCTGTGGAATAGCTTTTTCATCTGCATATGCAAGCATCACAGGGGGTCCAATAGACCCACACCCCTGCAGGATTTATTTTCATCTCTTATTTTATTCTATTTTGGGAGGGAAAAGGACTAGTGGGACTTGAACTTAGGACCTGGCATCTGCCAGGCAGGGATTTGTGCTGCTGAACTTCCCAGCCTTCAGAATTTATTTTTTGTTGTTGTTGTTTTTTAAATTTTCCTACTAGAAGTAAAGCCCAGTTTAGTGTAATGGCACATGAAGAACCAGATTTGCAAGCTTTGGAGGAGGTCAAAAGTGAATCAGCAAATTACTCATGCATGGATGAGGGAGATGATCCATGATGGTAAAATACATGTTTTCACAACAAAAGAGTGGTGTGAGAAGAGGATGATGATTAGGATGATGATGGCTTTGATACTGTCCATGTGAGCCAAAGTTCCGTGACGATGAAATGGAGCAAGAATTGACTGATACCGACACAGGGAATGCAGACCTCCTTGATTCAGATGGCAAAGAAAACAGCAATGGGAGTTGCTTGACGAGCTGAGATGCTGCAAAATGACCATGCAACCAAACGGAGCAATCCTGTGTTAGAATGAGGCCTACAATATAGTGGGGGTCCTTGGCAAGGGTGAGAGGTATTGGACAGAATCCCAGCACTGCTGTTCCATGTTGGAAATTGCAAAAGATGAAATGGTGCAAGGTGCTGTGAATACACAGTGGCTGAAATGCAAGTGAAACTTTCTGGTGCACCAATGGCCATGTTAAATCACGTATTCATTATGCCTCACTAGTTGAACTGAAATCATTCATAGATCTGATATTGTTAGCAAAAATTCCTCATGGTGATCAGGAATGTAAAAGACTTATGCTCTGGTGTGGTGGTGCACGCCTATAATCCCAGCACTCCAGAAGCTGAGGCAGGAGGATTGCCGCAAGTTTCAGGCCAGCGTGGGCTACATAGTGAGTTCAGGGGCAGCCTGAACTATCCTATCTCAAAAAACAAGACAAGGGGCTGGGGATTTAGCTCAGTGGCATAAGCGCCTGCCTTGCAAGCAGGCAGTCGTGAGTTCGATCCCTGGTACCGTAAAAAATGAAAAAAAGACAAAAAAATAAAATGACATGGAAAAGCGATGGATCAAAATATGGCATAAAAATTTACACCCTTGTAGATGTGAAGATTTATTATGCTTTCAATTTAGACATTTATTGTAGAACTCAGCCATCAGGTCCTTGTTCATACAGTAATAAACCAAATGATGTTATGAAAGACTTGTTGCTCTATCTCCCAAACTGATCAGAATGTGACATTGGACAGTTAGTTTACTGGTTTCCAGCTGATGTTACAGTTGCGAACAGAGCACAACATGACCAGCACAGGAACTGAACCCAGGACCAAAGCAGAAATTCCAAATGAAATGCTACAATTTCAAAACAGAAAATTGCATACTATGACCTTTCAGTTTCAGAAAGATTTAGCACTGGCCTGGCATATGACAAAGAAAAACAAGCTGGTCCTGCTGATGTCAACATTCCCCCATGATGGACATATTGACAGGGTAGTCTAGACAAAGAGCAAGCCTGAGTGGAAACATTCAACCACTAAACCAAGTGTAGAGGAGACGTCGTAGAGGAACTATGCCCAGCTGTGGTGTCCCTCGAATCACAAAGCATTGGCCAGGGCTGTGTTTTACTCGATCCTAAACATGTGTGGTATAAATAGTTTGATAGTTTACGAAGAAAATAACAAGTGTGGAATATGGGGAATCCTTCTTAGAGGATCGGGACTGGAGCTCATAAGAGATCATTTACACAGGAGGGAAAACAAAACATTTCTGTTTCTGCCCAGGGACCTATGCAAACAATGGTGGAACATCCTAGTGAGCTGACGGGTGAACAGGCAGGACCAGCACCACAGAGACTACCACAGCAACAGGGAAACAAGAAGATGTCAGCTGTGCCCTGCAGTAGCAAGGGACAGGAAAACAGAACATAGGTGCTATCAGTGTAAGCCACGCTTGTGTGGAGTGTGCAGTGTCATGTGTGAAGATGGCCTCAGGTGTGAGCATTGAAGATTATATTTTTGTAGGGTGCTATTTGTATTTTCATTGTAGCTTATGGAGGAACTTGCCTCTGATGTTCTTTTTTATTTTTTTTTTATCTTTTTCCTTTTTTTTATCGGTACCGGGGATCAAACTCACGACTGCCTGCTTGCAAGGCAGGCGCTTATGCTGCTGAGCTAAATCCCCATGATGTTCTTTTTTAGACTTTGAAAAATTCGATGCTTTTTATAAATACCCAATAAATATTAAAAGCTCAATACTTTATTTTTGTGATTTTTTTCTGTTAAATATCGTCTTATTAAAGTCTTATTAAAGACTCCTATAATTATAATTAATAATTGATCAATAGAAATATTCTAAAGAATAAATGTGGGTCTATCACACTCCTGATATGCACCATGCTGACAAAGTTAGTCCTGTGCTCTGAGGAGAACCAAGCACGAAGAGAGACTTGGTGTCTCAGCACACAGATGCACATCCAGTGACCCTTGGGCTTTGATCATTAAAGCTTTCCTGATGATAGAAGGGACAAGCGAACCTTCCAAACAGGCTGGACACCAGACCGCTTTATTCTAATGGTCCAGTTTCACCTCCGAGGAAACAGCTAAAAGGTTTTCATTGGGTCTGTTTTCTTGAAAAACAAACCTGATGACAACAGTGTTGGCCTACAAAGTCCCACAGGAGTCCTGGCAAGGGGATCAGAGAATTCAAGCTGCTTTCTGTGGCATCCATGCAAGGATCGCGTGTGCCTGACTGCTAGAACTTGGCTTCAAGGCAGCTAGTGACAGTTCAGGGGTAAGAATCACATCATCTAGAGAGGCCGCAGCAGGAGAACCTCAAACCTTACCGCAGCTGAGAATTTCCAGTGCAGACAGCCCGGAATCCGGTGAAGTAAACTCACCTGTCCGCTCACCGGGTTCCCATTTCTCTCTTAGCCAGCACAGTTTGCAACACTTGATCTCCTCGTGGCTCTACTGCGTGCCTTGTTTCCCCACTGAGCTGTAAGTGGGAAATCCTCAACAGAGAATTAAAAAGGAAAGGGAGCTCAAAGCCTTCAGGCCACTTGGAAATCCAGAAGCTCTGAGATTTAGGTTGTCAGATGTAAATGTTACCCTATCCCACCCAACCTCCAGGCCGCTGAGGCCTTCAGTAAGACTGGGAGGAAGCCACCACTCAGGTGCAGCATCCAGAGTCCGAGGACCCAAAGCAGAACCCACAAGTCAAGGGGACGGTCCCCAAGCTGGCATCCTCAGATGCCAGCAGCAAGCTGAGGGGTCCTCCAGCCACCAGCCCCTCTGGCCAGCTGGCTGCAAGAGGGCCCCACAGCCTCTCCCGTTCAATGATTTGCAGAATGACTGACGGAACTTGGACAGGGCTGGCTGTCCTGCAGTGCTTCAGAGCAGGGACATTCACTTGAGACTTGGGAATTCTGTTATATCCGTTATTTACACCAACACCACAGGTGCACTTGCACTGAAAGTTTGCTGATTTGGACTAACGTTCAGCAGAACAGAAGTGTAGCAGTCTTGTGATGTCCCGTTTCCCTGTGAGGGCTGCACAAAGGGTGACCACAAACTGTTCCTACAGCAAGAGACATGAGCCCCCGCAAAGCCCTCCTCCTCACTTGGAATACACTTACTTCGTCATTCGAGCTGCTTTCTGCCATAGTTCCAATCTCCTCATTTGTGACTAACTTTGGTGGCCCGATGTAGCTACTGTGATGTCCTGAGAACCCACTCAAAATGTTTGTCTTTCACGGTCATTTTGGCTTTGGGAATTGGCCAGGCGTTGGATGCTGCCAGACTTGGTGACTGAGGGGTGACGACACCTTGTGGTGTTTTCAGAGCCTGTCTTTCTGTTGTGTGGCACCAGACAGCAGCTTTCACTGCTCTTATCACACCTCATAAAGATACTCACGGAAGACAACATCCAGAGCTGCTTCCGAAAGTGGCCGGAACAGTGTGTCTGGGGCACTGTGGCAATGTGTCTCTCACTATAATAACTTTTATAATTTAAACATTCATCTTATATTTGGATCACCTCCTATATTTATGACGTTATATTGTAAAAAGAGCCAAGCCTGGCATGGTGGCTCACACTTATAATCCCAGCACCTGGGAGGCTGAGGCAGGAGGATTGTTTCAAGTTCAAGACTAGCCTGGGCTATGAAGTGAGCTCAAGGCCAGCCTGAACTGCATAGCAGGACCCTGTCTCAGAAAGACACACACACACCTTGAGGAGGCTACAAACGTTTCACAGAAGAGAGGGAAGCAAGGCCAGGCACTTTGGTCAGATTGATAGTGTGGGTGGGGCATCAAAGAGCTGTGGAAAGACAGCATCAGATGGACACCTGGCAGGGGGCAAGAGGAACGGCTTGGGAAGGTTGGGGGCACCAGGTGCAGCCCAGGGGATGTGCCAAGCCAGTGCGTGTTGTACTTCCCCAAAAAAGCCCCTGAGATGAAAAATGGAGCAAAACCCCTGAGATGGAAAAGATGGGGCAGAACGACGTCATTTTTAGGAAGAAGCACTTTTATTTCAGCTGGCCCAGCGACACAGTGCAGAGGGAATTTGCAAAGCTGTGCAACTGAGTTAGAGTTTTGACTGATTTTTATAGTTCATTTATCATTAGCTCATTGATCATCAAATACATAATGATGAGAAACAGAAATAAGGTGGCCCTTTGTTCCCCTTTGCTTGAGGTAAGAGGCACTTCACAGTGGGTAGTTAGCCAATTCATAGCCCTTGGTCTGCCAATTCCAGGAACATTTGTCTCATAAAGGGAACAGTGGTTGACACAGCATCATTTGTCTCTTACAAGGGGAACAAAAGTTGACATAGCACACAGGTTACTAAGGTGGGGAGGGATGACCCATTACAGAACAGCATAATGGCACGGTCAGTTAATTTATAACTATGTGGTTGGTGCTTGGTTACTAGGGTAATGAGCTCAGTACAGAATGACAATATTGCTAATAACTATCTTTTTAAGTAACTATTTTTGTTAATTATCTTTTAATCAATTATTTTAATTTTTTAGCATCTTAGTATAAAGTGCGGGTGCCCATCATGCTCTGAGCATCCCCTTTTATAGCCAGAGAGCCCTGCAGCTCTGTTAGGACCAAGCCTTTCTGCAAGCAGCACCTCCAGAGCAAATGAATATAAAACCAAATTCCTGGCAAATATTTCCCAATTTCCTTGCAGGCAGCATCCAGCATTCTAGAGGTTATTGAGCCTTTTCCCCACAATTAGAGAAAAACATGTAAAATATGAAATGCAAATGTCAACGCTGATGGAGATGAAAACATTGTAATTTATCCCAATTAAAATACAGCCCTACAGGAGGGCAACAAATAGTATCAGAGCCTTTCTGGATTTAGTTTATGGAATCTGGCAGAAAGGAGGCGTCTCTAAGATCCTTTCTCTACCATGGCCTCACTTTGTGTGTCCTAAATGAAGTAGGGCAGAATATTAATTTTAGGAAGACGATGCTTTGTCAGGGTTAGAAGATGTGCGCTCCTCTTTTTCAGTTGAGGTACAACCTGCTTTGTAAGATGTGTATTTTAAAAGTAATTAGGGGAGAACATTGTTACATACACATTGCTTTCAGGGCAGGGTTTTCCCCCTCTCTATGGCCATTTGGTGAGATAATTTTCAGACTTTTTTTGCTTGGCTTCCACAGCAGCAGAAAGCTCCAGGTTGGGGGTACCTTGGCCTGCAGCCCTGGCTGGCCCCTCCTGTCTGTCTTACTCACTCCCTGGTCTCTCTGCTAGTTGTCATCCGCACAGGGCGAACCTGCTCAGCTTTGGTCATTGCATACTTCCTAATTTCTAGCTCAGTGTCAGGCATGGAGTAGAAGCTCAACGAATATTCTTGAGAAAATAAATCGGAATATTGAAATATTCTATATACATATTTAATTTGTTAGTAACTACAAGTAGTTGGTTTTATGCCTGTTAGCAGAGGAAAAAAAGTATTTCTGTTCTACAACCATTTTTAAAGGAGACAATCACATTTAATTAAAAAGTTTAAACTGTAAAGAATTTTCTGTTAAAATGTGGTCTTATTGAATGTATAGTATTATGCTTCGAAGTTCCTGCAGGGCATACTTCTTCGAAAGCGATCTTGTTCTATTTTTCTAAGGGTTTTTGCATTAAATTTGCAGAATACTTGTGCACTGAAGAGGATGGAAATACAGTTTTTCCAGATGGAAAGAGGTTCAAGAGTCTGAGTGAGCACGGAGGAATGGAAGGAAAGGGAGCCAAAAGAAGAATGGAGGTGTGTTCTGTATGCTGACGGTACATGTAATCACTATGCAATGCAAACATGGACTAATAAAAATACATAAGAAAATTTAAAACTTAAATTAAAAAATGATTTCTACATAAAAAGAGTAGCAAATTTTGGGGGAAACAAAATTTCAAATTCAAACTGCCTTTTTGGTTTTTTTTAAGGTAAGATGCCTGTATATGCATAAGATATAAATACGTATTTATAAAAAGATATCATTGTTGTACTCCTAAATGCCCTAGTGTTAACAGAATATTACTCCCAACCTGTTTGTTGTGGTCTCACAGCATTGAAGAAGGCATTGCAAACCAAAGGAGGAGGTTAGGAGACTTTTATTTGAAATGAGAACAGCTCCTGTGTTTCCAAGAGGGGTCCAGCGTGGGTGGTCCCGTGGTCCCTTTGTCCAGAGGAGAGCTCAGAACTGTTCAGTTGTTTGTTGGCCACAGTGGGCTCTGTGAATTCAAAGCGACCAACTGGAACCCAGGATCTGTAACCTAGTTCGGCAACATGTAGGCTTTAAAGAAAACTGGGACTTTAGAGGGAATAAAACTGGTTATTTCTCATTTTAAGTGCCCCAGAACTCAGAAGCTTAGGAGGGAGTGGGCTGTCCCATGCTGCCCGAGGAAGCACGTTCTTTGTCCTGTTCACTGACCACACTTAGTTTTTACCAGTGTAAAAGGGTGTCAGCCCACCCTGCCTCACGCCCTTGCTCTAGCTAACTGCCTCACTTGTGAGTTAACTAAATAACCTATTATCTACACTTAGGTTAAGTTTCTCATGAAATAGATTTCTAGGATTGTGAAAAGTTCGGGTTGGTTCGAGCAAAACAGTTTTGGGGGAATATTTTTAAAAAGTTGTTTCTTGGGCCGGGGATTTAGCTCAGCAGCATAAGCGCCTGCCTGGCAAGCACGAGGTCATGAGTTTGATCCCTGGTACCAAAAAACATTGTTTCCATGCTCTTGATCTTTCTCCTCCCATACTCCACTTTACAGGCTTTACTGGATAATTGATTTATTTCAATCTCACTTTTTCGTAATTTTTTTCTTTTTGAGCTGCAGGGTCTCACTCTGCAATGAGGCTGGCCTCAAACTCGTAGTGATCCTTCTGCCTCAGCCCCTCAGGGTGCTGGGATTACCGGTGTGCGTCGCCACGCCTGGTTTTCCTAAACAACCGTTTTGTGGGCCCCAGCCCCCGTCCAGGCACCCGCCTCCCGCGGTTTAGAAGCCGCACATCATGTGAGGGAAGAGCAACAGCCCGCTTTCTTCTTCATACACATCGCGCGGGTCACCCTTGTGGACGAAGCGGCACCAACCCAGGGGGTCTGCCCCCTGCCCCCTGCCCCCAGCCCCCTGCCCCCTGCCCCCTGCCCCCTGCCCCCTGCCCTCGGCCCTCGCCCCGCTAAACTCTCCCGCGCCCACCTCCCCGGAGCCCGCAGGCGGACTGCAGGGACCACACTTCCCAGGGTGCCGCGCGCGCCCCAGCCCCGGCCCCGCCCCCAGCGCGGCTCCTGCGCGCTGAGCAGCGCGCAGCCCGGGGGACGCAGTACGCCGTCGGGGGCGTGGCCTGGCGGGGGCGTGGCCTGGCGGCGTGCGCTGCCGGAGCGACGCCGCCGGGCTATGCGCCGGGCTCGGCCGCCGTCTCTGCAGGCAGAGGACGCGCGCAAGCCGAGGCCCAGGTAACCACGCTCTCGCGCCACCCTCTCGCCCGGCTCCCTATGTGGGCGCCGAGCCTGCGCTCAGCCCCGCGGCGGCACGGTGAGGACTACGCCCGAGTCCTGCAGCGTCGGGCGCCCGCGCGGTGGGCCTCCGTCTCGGGTGACAAACGCGGTCCTCGCTGCTCCCCGCACTGCCCCGGTCCCTCCGCGCGTCCTCGTTCGCCGTCTTCCTCCCGTCGGGGGGCATCGCTTCCTTTGTGCGCTGCGACGCCCGGGAGCGGCGCGGACCTGCGCGGGGACCGCCACCTGCGCTCCGGGGCGCGCCTGTCTTCCGCGGGGGCGTCCCCCGAGATCCGCAGGGTGGGCACCGCGACGGAGCTCGGACCTGCGGGGCTGCGGCCGGCGCTGCGGCTCCGACTTCCTCCCGCACCTCTTGGCCAGTCAAACTCCGGACCCGCTTAGAACCTAGCCGCGCCGCACGCTGCCTGCAGGGTACCCGGTGGCACCAGCGTAGTAACGGAAACGACCTCAGGTAGGGGCTCAGCTGTGTGCATTTAGCTTCTGCATCGCTGGTCTTTTTCCCCTTGGTGCTGGGAACGGACCCAGGGCCTTGTGCCGGCTCAACCCGCGCTCTGCCCCACAGCTGCGTCTCAGCCCTTTGAAATCCATTGTGAGACTGTATCTGGCTTAATGATTTAGGCTGGCCACGAATTTGCAGTTCTCCTGCCTCAGCTTCCGAATTGCTGGTCTTACAGATATGTGCCCCTCTGCCAAGATCCAAGAGTAACTCCTTGTTACTGGGGATGGGGATTTAGCTCAGCGGCATAAGCGCCTGCCTTCAAGCAGGCAGTCGTGAGTTCGATCCCTGGTACCGATAAAAACCAAAACAAAACAAAACAAAAAAAAAGTAACTCCTTGTAAATAACAACATTTTCTCTTTAAGAAGAGGATGAGGAACAGAGGATCTAGAGATCCAGGAGTGGGGTGCATGCTTAAAGCCCATCTGGCCTGGAGTTTAATCCTGCACACCACCGAGGGGGAAAAAAACAAGAAAAAAAGTTGGGTAGGTGAATTTTGACCCCGCCCCCGTATTTTAAAAATAGATTTTATTTTTAGAGCAGGACCGAATGGAGCAGAGGTATAGTTTCCCGTATTTTCAGCCCTTCTAGAAACTGTCAAAACCCCTCCCCAGAGCTGTTCATTTGTTACACTTTATGAACCTTTGACACCTTTAGTACCCTAAGTTGGTGGTTTACTCCAAGTTTCATCCTAGCCATTGTACAATCTTTGGGTTTAATAAATGACCCTTTGTTTCAGCAAGAACTTTTGAGAGTTGCAGGGAACTAAAATGGATGTTGTCATTAAAAAAAATAAAGAAGCTTAGAGGCCTGTGGGTGTAGCCCCGGAGCAGAGGAAGCCTGAAGCCCTGGGCTTGAACCCCAGCATCACAAGGTTGACAGTAAATATTTTGAATATCTTAAAGAATTAATTTTTAAATAGGTTTCCTGTTTTAAAAGTGAGTGTTTATGTTCTCAGCTTCTTATTCTCGAATTCTCAGCAAAGAACAGTTTGTTTTTCTTCATTATGAGAAGATAGGTGGGATGTGGTCTCGAACGCCTGTAATCCTAGCACTTGGGAGGCAGAGGCAGGAGGGTTGCTGTGAATTAGAGGCCAGTTTGGGCTGCAAAATGAATTCAAGCCCAGTCTGGACTAGATAGTGAAACCCTGTCTCAAACAGAAAAAAAAAGGAAAGATAAAAGAAAAGTTTTGTAGAATAACATTTTTTTCAGTGCTAAAACTTCCTGGCATAACCATATGTTTTCTGAATTATTGTGTGTTAACCAGTGAAACAAGAGGAAATCAAGTATTTTAAGTACTGTACACTAACTTTTGTATACTGGTATGAAGCTGTGTCTAATAAAACATGACTCATTACATCCTTTCTGTTCCGAAGGGCTTTTGTGGAGGGAGCAGGGTGAAATACTGCGCTCAGCTCAGTCCTGGGTTAGTACCAGCTTCCTCACTTGGCTGCTTGACCACAGCCAGATGTTATCTGAACTGGTTTCCTTAGCTATGACAGGGGGATAAAAATAACTTCTGTTTTCCCAGAATTGTAAGGATTAATCATTCCTGTGTGTATATGAATTTCGTATGCCATATTCACCGTAATATATATTCTTACCAGTGGTTAGCCACTATTTTAAGAATGCTGTGGGTATGGTCTCTTATCTGGTGACTGATGCTTATGTAAATACTGCTTACCATTTTTTAAGGATTGGTTGTACAAGAGTACAGTTATCAATGATCTGATTGGCTCTTAAGTCAGAGGTAGAATTATGGAACAGGATTAGAGACACCTGTGCATTGTTAGGTCCACCTGTGGCCTTTTTTTCTGCCTCCTCGCCATTTATTTATAAAGAGGAATTGTGTTGGACCAAACAGAAAAGTATCTAATGTAGTTAATATAGCAAAGTACAAAATTTACTTCATTGAGATGTTTTTATTATAGCATTTAAAAGGGGTGAGGGAGAAAAAAATAGATGGTTTTGGACACAGGCGGTAGGAATATTTTTACTGCTTCTACAGATTTCTACGGATTTTTTAACCTGTGGCAGCAGCTATGCTTAAACGTGGTCTTCTAAGGTCTGTGAGCCCTGGTACACTGGTAAAATGCTTGTACTAGTTACTTTCTTGTTGCTGGGACAAATTACTCAACATCTACAGTTAAAAGCCGAAAGGTTTATTAGCTCAGTTTTGTTTGTAAACCCCTCATCCACACCAAGAACCATGCTAAACCAGTCTGTGTTAATCCCCTGTCACACCCGTTATATATTCTTTCTGCAAAAGCTCCACTTGTGATTGCATCTGGCTTCGGAGGAACATCTTGATATAAACCATAACAGTACTAAAAGCTTTTTTTTTTTTTTTTTTTGAGACAGGGTCTTGCTGTGTAGCCTAGGGTAGCCTAGGACTCATGGTGATCCTTCTGCCTCAGCCACCACACTGGGCTAATTTGGATTATTCTGAAATGTGGTCTATTTTTTCCCCTCATCAAAGCATTTGGTGAGATGATATGTCTGTATAATAATTGTTGTATATCAAAGAGTGTTACGTTATACCATATTAAATCCTAACTGAAAGGGCAAGAGAGGAAAGCATGCCTTTTCCCCTCCCTTATATAGTGTGCTGGCTCCACCCCTGGGCGGGTGCAACACTCACACTTCCAGTCCCAGTGCTAGACAAAGAAACAATCAGAAACACTAGATTCAACTGCCTCCGTGACTGCATGAGGCTTAGGGGGCCACCTAGACACAAACCATAACAATGGACTGTATTATAATTTATAACATCATATTTGCATTTTTGGAGGTTCAGAATTAGGATGAACACTAAGTTTGAATTCATTCTCCTTTAGCGTTCGGAAGTCTGACTTCCCTGTGTGCCGTGTACAGCCCGTGGTGGTTGGGCTGTGGAGCAGCTTTCTAGCCTCAGTTACCAGTAGCATTGACAGGCTCAGGTGTGAGGTGTGCAAATGATTCTGTGCAAACCCATGAAGGATCTCAGTGGGAGGAATACTGTCTTTTCCCTGAGATCTTTTTCTTCTCTTTGTTGTTCATTATTTTTTGTTTGAAATCTAAATGCTTTTTAAAGTTCTAAATCAATATTTGGGAATTTATAGACTGTATTAGCACTACTCTGGCTCTTCAGACTTGTTCTTTGTAAAAATGGTCAAAGGATTTAGCTAGACCTCAAAGATGGATTAGAGATGAATGCTTGCATTTTCATAGGGAAGGTTACCATTACACTGCATCCTCAGTCACAGTGCAGAGGTTTGTTTAACTTCAGTAACGAATGAGGTCAGTTAGTTCTGGATGGGAAACAGTAATCATTTCAGCAAAAAAAACACAAAACCTTACGGTGAGATCAGTGATTTTTTATGGATTTTCTCCTTTATTTTTTTGGAGGGGATGGTATCCTCCTCTTGAACCTAAAACATTCTACATTTGGTGAAAGACAAGAGTTCTGGGGAAGTCCCCCTGAGGTGCCTACACACAGAGTTGGGGCTGACGCATTTTCCTTTGGCCTAGTTGTAGGACTTGAGCTTCCTCAGTCAGCTGTGCGTGTGTTGGATGATGTACATTGACATTTAGAGGCTGGGAGACTTTGAGACTGTTTCTTGCCTTTCCCCAGCCTGGGTATCTACAGTTGTTAAAAAAAAAAAAAAAAAGGAATACAGTGATAATTGTTGTCAAACTCAGTTCATTCCAAATTCATGCTCAAACACCAAAAGTTTTGAGAACTGAATATATTTTTCCCATTAGAAATAATGGAAAACCAAATAATTGATACTTTTAAGTTCATTTTTCCAGGACTTTAACACATTTTGCAACAATTTCTTTCTTCAATTTTTCCTCTTACCTTTACTGCTGCAATCACTACCTTTCTTTGGAGCCATGGTTGTGACATTTGCTGAAAAAGCACAGGGGCAAATGGCTTAAGGCACTGGCACAAGCACTATATGATGTGCCATCACCCCTTTTGTCTCCGAGGTGACACACGTGTGACTCACTCTTTGCCTGCACAGGTGTTTTCCAAGTCTGATTTTCAGTTGACTGTTGAGCAAGTTACCAGCACCGAGATTTTTTCTAAACTTCGCTGTCGAGTATTGGAGAGTTGGAGCGTGGGGCCCCTGGACCCCCAAGGTATCACTGTACTTTTTTCAGATTGTCCTGAAGATTGAAATGGACCCATGACAAGTGTATAAGTCACGATAGCAACTAGATAAGTGGATAGATAGATGCATAGATGGCTTATATGCCAATTTACCAACTCATCTGAGAGTTATAAGAAGCCTATGAAGTTGGTAGTCATTTTCATTTTTACAGATACAGAAATCAAAGTGAAACTAAATGAGAGTTTATATACTTTAATCAAAGTCATACAGCCCATAAACAGATAGTAGTTCTGTTAATACTGGCAGGGTTATAATAGTTAAAAGAAAAAGAAACCTTTTGCTGAAAATTATTCTTGATAATTGCATGTGTTCCTGACCAAGAACTCAGAATTACATAATTTATAAAAGCAGTAACATCCACTTAACTAAACGCTTACTGTGCACTAAATGCAAGGCAAATACTCTACTTGTATTGCTTCATTTAATCTTCAAAACAACCTTAAAAGTAAACTGAGTCTCGGTAATTTTAGGTGACTTATTTGTGCCTGTGTAGCTAATAGAAAGTCACAAACTGACTGTGAAATCTTTGCTATTTAAGAAAATAGACAAATAAGGTAACACCTGGCCTCAGTGGCACACTGCCTGTAATCTCAGCTGCTTGGGAGGCTGAAGCAGAAGGATTGCACATTCCAGGTCAGCCTCATGATTTAGCAAGACTCTGTCTCAAAACAGAAAGAGGGCCAGAGGTGTAGTTCTGTGGTGGTGAACCCCTGGGTTCAGTCCCTAGTACTGCTCAACAAAAACAAACACAGTAACAATTTCATACTTTAAACAGGAATGAAAGTATTCTTAGAGTTAAGAACTAGAAAGAAATAGCAACTTAAACCCAGGTTAGTCAATCCAAACTAGAGGCCAACCCAGCTTTTTAGCTGTTTTGTAAAGTTTGGAGCGTAGCCTTGCCGGTTCATTTATGCGTCATCTGTGACTGCTGTCGTGCATAGGGTAGCTAAGACTGTACACCCTGCAAAGCCTGAAATACTTACTTTCTGGCCTTTCACTAGAAAAGACTGCGGACTCCTAACCTGGAGCAGTCCTGTCCTAATGAGGAGCTGAGACTCAGGGTAGAGGGTAGGCTTGGGTGGTAGTCCAGTTCATTTCTTCTGTAGCACGCTACCTCTTTCTAAGTCTTGTAAAGTGAGGAAATGCATTGTATGATAATTACAGAGATTTTAAAGTGCTGTGAAATGTGTATGACATTTACAAGTATTTAACCTGCTTAAAGCAGGCTTGCTAACTACAATAATAAACTTTCTATTTAAAATTTAAAGAGCTTCATATTGTATATGATCTATGCCTTAACGTTCTGTAGCCCTTTCTGAATTTCCTAATAGAGGCTTTAGGAATCATGTTACTTAAGCCCACAACAGCATTTGTGCTGTCTGGTAGCTGGAAAGCTCTCATGTATACAACATTTTAAAAGCAGGAATCTGGGGCTAGGGCTTTAGCTCAGTGGCACAAGCACCTGCCTAGCAAGCAGAAGGTTGTGAGTTCGATCCCCAATACCAAAAAAAAAAAGCTGCTATCAGGGCCAGAGATTTAGCTCAGAGGCATAAGCACCTGCCAGGCAACCGTGAGGTCGTGAGTTTGATCCACAGTACCAAAAAATAAATAAATAAAATCATCTATAAAAGCAGCATACCCCCTGTGTCTGGTTTTCACTACCTACCTTATGTTACCTGTGAGCCTTTAAAGCCCTGGAGCCATGTGATCAAATCTAAATCAGAATGGCAGGGAGTGGTGAGAGGCTATGGTGAGGGAAGAGGCTGCTGCAGAGTGGTGGCCAAGACTGCAGGAGCAAAGCTGGCCGCGAGGGAGATACGGATGTGGGGTCTGTGAGATGCAGCTATAGTGGGGCGGAGTAGAAGGGAGTTAGGAGACAAGGGGCCTTTCTGTCAGGTGGGCGTGTCAGGGCCCTGTGGCCGCTCCTAGACGTGTGTGCCTCAGCTGTGGCAGGTTCAGTCACAGACCTGTCCCAGACGACTGCCCAGCAGCCCTCCCTAGGTCCATGAGGCACTCTTCCCATGACAACCCTCCCACCCAAATAAGTGCCTGGGTACAGTGTAGGTCAGGCGGGCACTGTCCCTCCATGTGCTGCAGTGCTGGAGCATGCATTCTGGGTAGAGAGTTCCTGCCAGTTCGTGATTCCTGTCTTCAGTAGTATGTGCAGAGCTGGTTACACAAGGACCACTAGTGTGTGAGGGGCCGGCACTGGTAACACTGAAGACAGCAGGCAGGCAGAGCGCGATGGGGGGAGCGGCAGGCAAGAGCCTAGAGCAGTGCCTCTGGTGGTGGAGAGTTCTCCAGTTTTCCGGCCTGGTAGCAGCTCGCCCTGAGTGACAAGGAGGCTGCGACATTGAGGAGCTACACGTTGCCAGTTTGTGACTCCTATGTGGACTGAGCAAGGATCCACAGTGCACTTGGAACGTCCTGGAAGCACATGCAGGGACCTTTCCTGCAGAGGGCCTGAAGAAGAAAGCAGAGGTCAGTGACAGTTGCCAATAGTCTCCAGAATAAGCCGTGTGTGATTTTCATCTTGTACGTGGCTGAGACTTCACAGAATGCAAGGTCAGAGTCTGCATGCGCTAACATCTTCAGAGGTTTATTGACCACCCAAGTGAGTTCAGATTCTCATAGTATCCTAACATAGCATCTCTAACATTACCTTGATCTCATTGCTGTTTCCTGCTGTGTCCAGCTACGTGATTCAGGATTCTTAATGGCACACTTTTAATCTTTTGCAGCACTAAAGAATGAAGTCAGGGCCTTCACGCTAATCCACATCCCCAGCTCTTTTTCAGTTTTTGAGACAGGTCTTGAATTTGAGCGTCTCCTGCCTCAACTGCCCAGAGTGCTGGGATGATGGGCTTCTGTCTCTATGCCTAGCTTAGACTTACTTAGGATACTTTTTTAAAAAATAGAATTACTTTAGTGTGTTCATTTATTCCAAAGTAAAAGATGAGCTGGATTGGGTAAGGCACTCCTAGAATTTCTTCACGTTAGAGCCTGACCCTTTGGAGACAGACTTTATCAGGGTCATTTATTTTCCACATAGCATGCCATTGGTCTGCCTGCAGGGCCATGATGAGCCACTGCCAAGTGTACGCTGTTCTGAGTGACTTTCCTCTAATCATCCGCCCCATCTTCTGCTGTGGAAGTCAGTGTTCTCCCGAGGTGTATGTTTTGCGTGTGTCTGCATGTGTATTGCAGGATGTGCCTTGTCTATTCTGGCATCCGCCTTCCTTGAGTTCCACAGAGCAGCGTGCCTTGAGCTTTCTCTGGTGAGAGACCACTTAGGCAATAATACTTTTCACAAGAGATACCAAACATTAAATTTTTAAAGTCATGTAATACAGACCAGCTCTTTACTGTTACATTTCACAGATAACAAAGTCAGTCTTTCAAGTATTACTTTGCTAGAGGGGTGTGTGTGTGTGTGTGTGTGTGTGTGTGTGTGTGTATGCGCGCGCGCAGTTGTGGCTGGCCTTGAACTCACTTTGTAGCCCAAGCTGGCCTTGAACTCACGTCCTCTCACCTCGGTTTCCCATCGAGAGGTGGCGAACCCTTTCAGAGCTTTCAGTGATGCCCACAGCTCTCTGTGGCATGCTTGCCTTGGGTCTGCCACCACTGACTGCTGGTGTTGTTGAGTAGTTCCCTTAGAGATAACTCGGCAATCAAACTTAGTCCAGATCCTTCTGCCTTGAATGAGGAACTGGTCAAGATAAGCCAAGAACTGTGCCAAAAGTTTACTTGAGAGCCAGGCATGGTGGCTCACGTCTGTAGTCCCAGTACTCGGGAGGCTGAGGTGGGAGGATCATTGCGAATTCGAGACCAACCTGGGCTACAAAGTGAGCTCAAGGCCAACCTGAACTGCATACTGAGACCCTGTCTCAAAAAGACAAAAATAAATAAATAAAGTTTACTTGAAAAATGAGGGGTGAAGGGATGAGGGGAAAACTGGCCCTGTGTAATTGACAGATCCTGCTTGCTTTTTTAGGGCTGTAAGCACATGCCGCTGCACTTCTGGTACCTTTTATTACTTCTAACTTAGCAGCGTTATGGTTAGAGACCATTCTTTGCATTGCGTGATGTCTTCTAATTTGTAAAGTGTCATGTATGAACTTAGGATGTAGTTTATCTGCTCCATGCTCTCCACACTAGAAAAACATGTGTATTCTGCTGTTGCTGAGCAGAGTGTTCTGCGAACACCCCAGTTAATAGTGCTCTGTTCTTTTATATCATCGCTGATTCTCTGTCAACTACTTTTATTACCTGAGAAGGAATGTTGAAGTCTTCATTGTAATTGTGGAATGGTCTGTGTTTTCCTTGAGCATCATCTTATTTTCTTTTGTGTCTTTTTGCACCTTTGATATTGTGTGTAGAACTACATCTTTTTGATAAATTGACCCTTTTGTTATATGCAGTCACTTTTGTTTTCTTCTTGTGTTGGTGATCAGACCCAGGGCCTCAGGCACACAAGGCACTTGCTCCATCACTGAGCTGTATTCCCAGCTCTGCAGTGTCTTTTTGTTTTAATTGCGGTAAAAATCACAGAAATTTTGCCCTCTTAACTTTTTTAGGATGCTGAGGACCACGCTCAGGGCCTTGCTTGTACCAACCCTAACCCCAACCCAAATGAAATCCTCAAGTGCAGCCCTTTGCATTCACCATCATCTCTTAGAAACCTCCTCCTGGGTTGTTACATGTCCCTGTAACTGGTTCCTTTTTATTGCTGAGTAGTAGTCGGAGTCTGTCTTTCACTGAGCGTGTTTAGTCCATTTATAGTTAACGTGATTATTGGTAGAGCTGGGTTTAAATCAGCCATCTTGTTCAGGAGGCAGCACACTGTGACTAAAGGACTAACTTATGCTCACCAAATGTTTTATTTCTAAAAATACAATTTTATTGAGACACAGCTGTGCATATTCATTTATTCTTGTTTATGGCAACTTTTATGCTACAATGACTATGCTGAATAGCTATATATGGGCCACAAAGCTAAGAGAGTTTACTCTTTGCTGCTTTACAGGAAAAAAAAATTTGATCCCTTGCTGTGCTGGGGTTTTTTTGTTTGTTTGTTTGTGTGTTGTATTTGTTTATTCTTTGTTGATTTTGAAGCAGAAACGTGAACTTAAGGAATTGCTATGGTAGCTGATGCCTGTTACGTTATTTGTAAATGCTTTCCCTCATCAAAATTTTAGACCCGACTGCAGATGAATCTGTCAGCCTTCTGTCACTAGAGCAGAGAATTTGAGATGATCAGCTTATGAGGGTAGATAGTTACTTTGGCTCGTGGCTCAGAGGTTTCGGCCTAGGACGACGACTTGGCTGCAGTGCCTGTGGGCCTGCAGAGCAGAGGGACAGAGGAAGGAGGGAGAGCGAGTCCCCTGTCCCCTCCAGGGCGCCTGCCCTGATCTGCAGCCTCCCAGGATCCCCTCTGGAAGATCCCTGCAGCCCCCAGAAGTGTGGTGGGATGACCAGCCCGCCTTGGGGGCCTTGGGCAGCCTGGGCAGGCTATGCCAGAGCCTGCGGTCTGTTTCTACTGTGTGCAGCAGCCCACCACACGTTTGTCACCTCACGGTTCCCAAGTTGGAAGCTGGCCTGGCTCCTTCGGGCCCCTTGCTTGGGCTATCCAGCCATGGGAAGGTGAGCCATTGTGTGTTCACAGGGCGGCTGAGCTGCCCATGCCGTGTGTCTGCCACGGAAACCTCAAGAAGCTATTAATAACGACATGCATAACCTAGCGGCCACTTCAAAAGCTGGAGAAGCTGAGATTAGCAAAAGAAAAGCAAAGGGACTAAAGTTTCAATCTCTAAAACTGCACAGTTTCCTACTTGGGAAGCGTCAGTATTTGCAACATGGTTCAGAGTTTCCTGAGCACTTACAAACGCTCTGCAGTATTTCACGTAATTCTCAGGCTGGTCCTGTAAGAGGACAGGTATTCTTGTTCCTAGAGGAAGAAAATGAGAGCTAGTAAAGCCTTCTAGAAAGGTCAGACAGCAACAGTGGCAGAATAGCTGCTTTGCCTTAAAATCTTTCGGTCCTCTCACCAAAGTAGAATTGCAGCATAGGATTCAGATGGTGTGGATATTTATCAAATTTGCCTTGATAATAACAAAAGTTTGGCTTTACATGTAAATACTAATAAGTTTTATGTAAGCATGCAAATGAAATGAGGTCTCCGTATTACAGTGCCACAGCCCCTATACCTGGTTGTCGAATGTCACTGATTATTTAGTGATGCAGAGGAAAAACACAAAGGTTCTTTTGATTGAATTAGGCTCATGCTAGATTATAAAGTCAGAGCACGGTTCCACTGTTTGCCATGTGACCCTGGCTAAACAACAGCCGCCTAAATCTCAGTTCTCTGTGCAGTGAAGTGGGGACACCACCTAGAGGAGTATTCTAAGAGAGGCACCAACCTTAAAGTTTTAGTTCGTGGCCTGTCTTTGTGCAGACAGTGCATTCCATACCTCACAGTCATGCGCTTCTTGGGTCAGAGTCCTCTTTAAGTTGCCTAGCTGGCCTCAAACTCCAGGAGTCCTGTGCCTCGGTCCCTGGAGCGCAGGGGCTGCAGATGTGTGTCAGCAGTCGTGGTGGCCTGGTCATGTGCTTCTGAATTGTTCTCAGGTTGGATTTTAAAGAAATCCTTTTCTGATATGAAGTAGTGAGTTGTGTGACATAAACAGCATACAAATTAATTGTTTTCCAATACTGTTGACGTGGTTGTTTTAATTAATAACACTGGTAAAGTCTAGTTACTAACGGTGATTTTTTTCTTCTGGTTGTCTTTATGTGTGCTTTGTGCTTTTCAGTCTCAGGGAACTGGACAGTAGCGGCTCTGGGTTCTGGAGACTGAAGATTAGCTGCTGCCTCCTCGTGTCTCCTCCCTTTTTAACAAAGACTAATGGGGTGTTGGAGAAGGAAGCTGAATTAAAGAAGTTCTACAGATGGCTTCAGAACCAGTGACTGGGAAGCCAGCTCGGAACCACTTCCCGAAGGGGAAGCGGCAGCAGCTGCAGCCCACGAAGACCAGGTCTGCAGCAAGCGACTGTGACAGAGAAGACTCCTTTGTCTTTGAGGCCAACGAAGCCTGGAAGGATTTCCACAGCTCCCTCCTGCGATTTTACGAGAATGGAGAACTCTGCGATGTCACGCTCAAGGTGGGCCCCCTCTGCTTGGTGGCTAAACTCGGCTCTGCGGCACCCGCCAGCACCTTGGTGCTGCCCCTCGAGGTTGGGGTGATCTGAATCTCAGTCCCGTTTTATGGACAGGGAAGGTATGGAAGGGGGTAAATGGAGAACAGTTAACAGGAGATAATGTGCTAATTTGATACTGACTTCATTAATTTTAGTTCATTTGGTTTCTGAGTATTCTAGAACCCTAAGGCAACAGCTTGTTATCAATTAATATTTATCATACAATTATCATTATAATATTTATCATACAATCTTCCAACTTGTGAATTGAAATAATCTTGGGGGTTGTTTTGATTAAAAGTGAAATTTTTTGGTTACAGCTATTGTACTGTTTTATTGAACATCACTTCAACATTTACTTCATTGTTATTGTCTGTTAAGTGAAATTTTAAAAAATCTGTATTTGATAATGAAATGCAGGCATTCTTCCTTAATGACCTGCACCTAGGCTGATAAACCAGTTGGTCTGTAGGTGAGAAATTGTGTGTAGTACGTGTACTGCAATATTCTGAGCAAAGGAACGGCCAAAGCCATCAAAGAAACCTGATGAGTTTGCTTTTATTGCCTGCCCCTCACATGCGGAACTGTAATGTATAATAGCATAGAACTGCAGTACTGTATTGTGTAGTGCAGTCAGCAAAACTCGCAGTACTGCATAAGCAAGCATGAGGTACAAAAAAAACCTTGAGGCTCTCCAAGCAAGATCTACAGAACCGTGTGAACTGGCGGCTTAAGTCCGAGTGGTGGGTTGTAGGTCTGAGGGGTGCATCTGGGTCCTGAGTGGAACAGTCTTTAAGCCTGTGGGTCGGTAAACAAGGGATAACCTGGAGCGCAAAATCTCAGTGAGCCTGCTCTGTGTCTCTGGGGTCACAAGGCTTTACTGGAGTCTTGGTGACGCTGGGAAAGTACCAAAGCAGTGTGGGCAGCCTGTGTTCTGAGAGTTTCCCGCACATTAATGTGCTCTGCGTGCTACTAATTTTTGTGTTGGGATTCTTGTGCATCTGTGCATTACTCTCCACATGCAATTTGCCACTTTGGGATCTTCGATTTTGCAGTCTGCTTCTGATGACACACAGTGTCATCAGACTTTGAACAAAACTGTAAACTAAAAACGCAGGTTTTGAGTTTCAGGACCAGAATATTCAGGAATGTAGCATTCTGCTGTGGATAACTGATCTGTAGTCCCCCTCCTGAAATTTATGGCATTCTTAAGTATTTATAGGCCCCCAAAGTATTGAGAGGGAAACCATATGTAATTCTACTTCCGTGTGAAGTTTAGCCAGGTATGTATTTCAGTGACATTTCAGCTCTTCAGTCCAGGTAGTACTTTATGATGTTTAAACGGTATTTTTCTGATTTTTCAGTCTTAGTGTGGAATTCAGTAAACCATACTGATTTGGCAAAAACAAAAGAAATATAAAATAGATAATCTGAACTTAAATTATTAGGTGATTATATGGAAAATATGTGATTATATGGAAAACACTTAGAATATTGTTAATTTTATAAATTTTAAAGTTGGATTTCAGAATAGTCTTAAAAAGTGTATAAACTCTAAGTGAAAGATAGGGATGTAGCTATTTTAGGGGAAGTTTGACAATGTCAACAGTCAGTTGAAATGAAAAACTTGAGGATCCAGCGGCATAAGTGCCTGTCTTGCAAGCAGGCAGTCGTGAGTTTGATCCCCAGTACCGATAAAAAGGAAAAAGACAAAAAAAAAAGAAAAGAAAAGAAAAACTTGATCTGGTGGAGACTGACTTACATATTTGAAGGAGTAACAGAAGCCATTTAGGAACGAGAAACACTCCACTAAGGACTGATTGCTTTCATTTCTTAAACTGTAAAACTAGGGTGGTGGTTAATTTTTCATGAAGTATGAATGAATTGTTCAATGTGAAGCCCTTAAAACTGCTTGGCACTTATTATACGATATCAGCTATTAAAATTATTATATAGTCTGGTAATTACTCTAGGAGTAGCAGATAATTCTGCTGTGCTGTATTCTGTTCCTGTTTAGTAAGAAAGAATTGCATTTCAGCCTTTTAGCAAGTCTGTTATCGGCTTTGTTTCTGAGTTCTAATTTAATATTTCCTCCACTTTCAGAATTCAGTCATTACAGAAAAACTAAACCAAATAGGAATGGGAATACTTTGTAATGTTTTGTTTAGTACTTTTTAGATTCATACTACATGGGAAATTATCTCTTAATTTAAACTCATCTTCTTTTATTAGTATGTTTCTTTTGGTTATTATTGCTATTAGAACATTTTAGAAACACAGTTATCACAAAATTTGCTATATTTTTCATATCCAGTGCCCTTAGTTTTGGAAATAGCAAGCTCCTCTAGGAAATATTCAGTAAGGTAAGGTATTATCTAGTAGCTGGTGAGCACGTATGAATGTGCATACTGCATTTGCTTTGGGAATTTGAAAGTTAGAGGTAGGCCCATTAACACAATTTGGTGATTAGTCATTTTTGAGGTATTTTTACAGGAGCATAGAAAAAGGTCTATTTATATCTGAAAGGTGATTGGGAAGACTGTCCCAGAAGATAATATATTACTTTTAGGTCATTTCAGAGAGAGGCAAAACTTGTTAGATATTATGCTCATTAGTCAAAAAATTTTCTATTTTTTATTTCAAAGAGAATAAAAAACAACTACAGAATTTCAAAACAAGATGGTAGGAAATTAACAATGGTTATTATATTACATATTGTTGTCTGCAAAATAGCTGCTCAGATTACCAGATATAGGCATGCAAAGTTGATTAAATAATCTGAGCACTAACTGTTCCTTTCAGTGAGTTGTACAATTAGCTATCTTATGTGTAGGTATATATGTATTTTTCCCTTTCTTCTTTTCCCATTTTCCCCATTCCAGTTATTCTTTCCTTTTGAACAATTTCTTTCCTTGTCACAGTATCTATTGTACATTTTGGATCTTAGTTACTCTTTCAGTTTCTTACATTAGGGAGACAATACGATGTTTACACATGAAAGTCTGATTTATTTCACTTATGAGTATGGTCTCTAGTTGCATCCATTTACCTATGCAAATCTCGAGTTTATCCTTTATAGGTGAGTAAGTACTGCATCGTATAAAAATACCACACCTTTTTACCCATTCCTTGGTTGATAGCATTTGGGTTGTTTCCAAGATTTAGCTATTACAAACTGAGCTGCTGTGAACATATATTGCTATGGTATGATATACACATGTATTGCTATGATGTGATGTTTTCAATTCTTCTGGAAAAGTACCCAGACAGAAAATAATGGGGTCAAATGGGACCTCCAATCCTAGTTTTTTGAGCAATCTCCACACTGATTTCCATAGTGGTTTGTACCCGGCTGTACTCCCAACATTGGAGAAGGGCTTCTTTTTTCCCCACACCCCGCCAGCATTTGGTATCAGTTGATTCCTTGATGATAGCAGTTCTTTCTGGGGTGAGATGAGATCTCAGTGTTGTGTTAATGGGTTTTGAGTCTTGGGCTAAAGCCATTGTCCTGCCTTGGCCCCCTGAGGGGCTAGAGGTACTAAGTGTGCTGTCAGTGGGAGAGTGAAAATATTTTAAAGTTATATATCCAACAGCAGCTCCAAAATTATATAGAGAAAAGCTTCTGTTTTAAGCTTTTTATTATTTGCTTAGTGGAGCTTGAACAGGTGTTTGTTAAGCACACACTGTACCATTGAGCTGTACTCCAGCCTGGGGGGGAAATTTGAGACAGTGTTTTAGGAGAAACGGTAGGGGGACTTGTCCTGAAGGGGTTTTGCATGGCACTCATTGCTTGGCTTGCACATTCTAGGCCAGTGAAAGAGCGTTCTCAGGGGGCTTTCCTCACGTGCTCGGTGCTTTGAGGAAGTGACATTCTCCTTATCAAATCACAGTTAAATTTACTTGAAGAACAGGGACACCACACCTGTGCCGGCTCTTGACATGCCCACGGGTCTCATTTATGCTGTTTGGCCCCTTGTTTTGAGGTTTGTTTCTGTGATTTTTCAAAAGCAGGTATTTATAGGACCTACTACATCTTTAAAATGCTTTCATTGGCATAACTATTTGCTGCAAAAATTTCCAAATAAGAGTAAGTGCTCCGAAGGATCACAGGAACACAAAATATGTGACCTGCATTAAGAGAGGGTACTGCCCTGGGAGGTTGAAGTGACCAGATTATCCAGTGGTGATGGCGGCCCCTGGGGGGCAGAGACAGCCCTGGTCACGCTGCTGCTGTAAAGCACCGTCAAGAAGCCTGGGATGCTCGGACCCAGGCACCGGCGAGCTCTGGTGCCTGATGAGGACTGCTGTGACTCTGAGGTGGCACCTCGCTTGCTGTGTCCTCAGATGGAAAGGACACTTATTACAGGGCAGCAGGCTGGCAGGTGGGGAGGGTCTTGGCCCTGGCACCCAGCCCCAGGAAGTGACATTATCCATTCCTGAGGCCAGAGCGCTCAGGAAAACATCACTTCCCCAGGGGCACCCTGCATGTGTCACCACCACGGGGTTAAGTTTTAACATGAATTCAGAGGAGCTTTGAGACCTTGGCACAGGCATAACAAAATAAAATTGATCATGGAGAAAGTGATCCTGTATTTAGCAAGCCTTACGTGTTAAGAATTCTTTACTATTCTATGTTGAATGATAATCGCCTTTACTTTTTGCCTGTTAAGTTAGTCTCTTGGTCTTTTTCATGTTGCTTAGAAGGTTATATATACATTCAATATATATTCATTCCTAGGTCCTTGTCTATTTGACCATGCCAGTGCTCTGTAAGCAGTTCTTTTCTGTGGCTTAGGATTTTAAGCGATGATGTGTAAGGTTAGTGAAGATCGTCCCTGTTCAGGTGGTCATTTAGTACGAATTGAGACGATATGATGAGTCCAGAACGGTCCCTCTGTCTCGCCCTCCTTCTGGTTTAGGCCTGGGCAGTAACACACTTTTTTGACCAAAACAATTAATGTTAATGGATTATTTTCTTTTTTTTTTTTTTTTGTCTTTTTCCTTTTTATCAGTACTGGGGATCGAACTCACAACTGCCTGCTTCCAAGGCAGGCGCTTATGCCGCTGAGCTAAACCTCCAGCCCCCTTAGTGGATTATTTTCAAAAATGGCTAATTGAGTTAAAAGACAAATTTATAGGGGATTAAATTGAACAGTTGGAATACAGTTTAAAAGGTTTACGAAAGGAAATTTGGGTAAAAGTTTGTTTTTTGTTTATGTCTTGTCAGACTGTGGTATTTCTGAGCTTTATTTCAATATAGTTCTTAGACTCTTTGCATCCCTGTTAAGTGGGATAGCTGGAACATTTTAACCTATATTACTTTAGTTTTTATTTGTCCAGTGATTTAAAATTTTTTACTGTGTTCACACGTGATTTTAACAGTCTTCGTCAGGCTGTAGAATTATTACTTAGATGAAGTAACCAGTCTAAAAACAACCAGTGCCTAAAAACTAGCTCACTTGCTGGGGCTTAGCTCAGTGCATGAGTGTCTGCCTTGCGACTATGCAGTTGTGAGTTCAGTCCCTGGTACTAAAAACAAAAAATAGGCACAGAGTGACCCCACTTTTGAAAAGTACTAGATAAGAAGTAAAATGAGATCAATTAGGATTGTCCCCTTGTCAGCATGTTGGTTACTTAAAACATGGGTCTATTGCTTTTGAAATTCTGATGGCGTATTCCCAATCATTGTTAGTAGGTGTATAAGTCGGTTCAGTGTTTTGGCAGGCAGAGTGGCTTTGTATGTGTCCAGCAGTAGAAAACTTATTTTTTGGCTCATTAATTTTGCTTCTCAGCTCTTACCTCTAGGAGATACTCTGAAATGCCAAAGATACTCCCCCCTAAGGTACTTTTTATACTTAAAGCATGGAAAATCGAAAAACAACCTAATGGCTAACACAGCTGGTCAGTGGGATCCGTGCTTAGAATATCCCATCGTCAGTAAGAGGGGCAATATGGAAGGTCGTGGAAGGTGGAAGAAAGATCACACACTCAGGAGCACCTCAGTTACTTTTCAGATTCCACAGAGAAAGTGTGGAAGCAAGCGCACCAACAGCCCAGCCGTTGCTGAGTGTGCTGGTGTGTTTTCCTCTCTCTGTGCTTTCTGGATTTAATGTGTGGAGCCTGTGTGTAGGTCCGGTAAACACCTTGAGGAGGGAAGTTGCCTTATAGGGGGTGAATAGACACGTCCATTCTGTAAGAACTGACAGATTTTCTGGTTAACTTGCATTCTCTTTATGTCATCTGTAGTCCATTTCACCTGATTATTCAGCCAATCACTTACTATTTGCAAACAGAGCTCCACCAGTTGGTTATGAGATTTCTCTGCTTGTCCTGTTCCCTGCTTCTCCCCACAGCTCCTCTGGTAAAAGCGAAGCACATGCCTGACCTAAAAACCTCAGTGGTGTTGTATTTTGATCCATGGTGGCCAAGATATGACACAGTACTCAAGGTTTTGGTTCATAGTTGGTATTTTGAGCTTTTTTTTTTTTTCTTTAAAGTAGAATCATTCTATTAAAGTTGGTATTCTCCATGTTGTACTACTTAAGTTTAAGACATGATTTTCTTTAGTATCTTATTCTTGTTCACTGATCTAATAAAAAATCAGAAAATTCATTAATAGCAAGAACACATATAATATAGTACTTACGATTTAGATCACATAGTAATACATAATACTTTGTCTATTTTTCACTCAGTTTTAAACGCCAAAGTTGTGTATATTTTATCTTTAGACTTTTGATTCTTTTCTGATGAACTGTTCTTGGTAATTGATAATTATTTTTATATGCCAACGAAAACATATATAAATAAACTTTTAAAGAATGTGATGAGATTATGTAACATGTAGGAAGAATTGGTGTGTTAAAAAGTCAGTTGTTTGGATGTTCATATTTCATGCGCACAGTTCAGATATTCTAGAAGATGGGTATTTATTCTAAAAGAATACATGGGAAGCTGTGTGTGTATCTGAAAAATAGCCACATTTCAGTTTATTTGAATCAGGAAATTAGAGTTGTAGTTGGACAAAGTACTGTGCAAGTCCACGTGAAAATAAGTTGCCATCGACTTGTATACTTTAGATGTGAAGTCGGTGTTAAAAGAGTGGTTCTCTGGAGACTGCAAGAGCCCTGTTGTATACTGCTAGTGTGTAACAGAGTTTCAGCAAGTTATGTAACTAAATAGGTTTATGTCATATGAGAGTAACTGATATTTTCCTTGAAAATGAATTCCATTGGTGGCATGTTTGGGTAATTTTAAAAGAACATTTTATTGATTTAAAATTGCTAAGTATCACGCTTCAGATCCCATTTTGGGGATGATATGAATTTGAAACCACGTGAAGCATTATGTTGTGGTCTGTTACAGCTTGGTCTCAATAAAGTCTGATTCCTGTCTGGTGAATTGTTTAAAAATTAAATTGAAAGAGGTGATCCTCTTATACTTGCTGAAATAAGTGATGAGAGACATTTACAAGCAAAACCTTTTGTATGTTCAAATACTTCTCAAGCCTCTTTAGATTTTATTCTAAAGTTGTCACGTCATAGTCTTGTTACATAAAACCCTAACTAGACAGTTGTTAAAGTAGTGCTGTACTTACCTCTTTCTCATGATTTATGACAGTGTGCTAAGAAGACTGGATAGCAATTGTGCTAAAAAGGAAAGGCTGGGGACATAGCTGGGGCCACATGCCTGACATTCAGGGGACCTTGGCTTCAGTCCTTAGCCCCAAGAAGAAGGGACAGGGGGCATAAAAGTAATAGAAATATGACCGGCGCAGCTCCAATGAAACAGGAGACAGGAGACGCTTTTGTGGGCGACAGTTAACTGCTAGTTTATTTACGCGGGCTCTGGTTTATATATTTGGCCGTGACCAATCACAGGCTGCCACAAGGAAGCAGGGCGGGAATGGTATGTAGGCTCTGGCTATTATATCCAGCTGTGGCCAATCAGGAGTTGCCACAGAGTACAGAGTGAGCGCGGGGTGCGCACGGGTTGGCTAATTTAAAGAGGAACGTAGCGCATTGCGGAAGCTGGCGTGGTCCTTAGTCCCGGCTGGGGTATGGTATGTTGAGCGCCTGCGCCCAACAGAAATACATGAAATAATACGTAATACTAACATTCCCATTTCAAATAGTGACGTGATACCTAAGGAAGTGATCATAAATAAGACTGATTTGATTATGTAAAAATCAATAGGAAGAGAATATTTACAAGTATAAAGAGGAAATGAGCTTGACATATACATGACAAATGCCTAATACTCTTAATGTATACATCTTTACAAATAACCAAGAAATAATACATAGTACATAAAAGAAATATACCCACTCAGAATATACTAATGATTTAATCTTAAAGCTATGCAGTAAAATGATATTTTTATTAATCAAATTGGCAACTGTTTCTTAACACCTTGTGCTTGTGTATGGCACAAATGCAGAAAGTAGTTCAGAAATGGCCAGCTTGGACCTCATGGCCATGTTGACCCTATTCTTTATGGCAGAATTTTTATTTATGAGAGTTTGTCTGTGGAAAGTAAAGACTGGAATAAGATTCAGTCACCAGAAGTTCACTGCTGTGTTGTTTGCAGTGGCAACTGTTAGACACAATCTAATGATTCCACAGTTATGGTGTGAGGGCTCGGTGTTTTATTTTTACAGCTTTTATGTGAAATATATCATCTCAAAAACTTTAAACAGACTGAAAAGCCTCAGCTGGGCTCTTGGTAAATACAGCTGAATATTATTTACCTTGTTTCCATTTTCTGATGGGAAATTGTGAATCGTAGTATGTAGCACCTGCTCACAGAGTGCTGGGCCAAGTGAGTGAGTATATGGAAAACACTTTAAAATGCCTGGCGTCGGGGCTGGGGATTTAGCTCAGCGGCATAAGCGCCTGCCTTGCAAGCAGGCCGTCGTGAGTTCGATTCCCGGTACCGATAAAAAGTAAAAGGCCAAAAAAAAAAAAAATGTCTGGCGTGTAACAAATACCAAGTGATGGGGCCATTGTTTGCATTAATTCACAACAGGCTCCTGAGAAGTGAGGTAGAGTGGAATAACATAGTTCATTGTGGAAACATTAGAGATACAGGCAGGTGGCTAATTGGAAGAAGAAAGTCACCAGAGTTGAAGAAACTGGCCCAGATTAAAAGTAAGTGACCAGAGGATTGCATTATTACTTTTTTAAAGGATTGCACTATTAAAACAATGCTCTGGACTATTTGTCTGCAGTGTAAGCTCTCTGCTGATCTGAAGCCACTCTTGTGTTACTGAAATACAGTTCTCGGCTTGTTTTGCACAGGTTGGGTCAAAGCTCATCTCCTGTCACAAGCTGGCTCTGGCTTGTGTCATTCCCTACTTCAGGGCCATGTTCCTCTCTGAAATGGCAGAAGCCAAGCAAACGCTGATCGAGATTAGAGACTTCGATGGTGATGCCATAGAGGACCTGGTGAGGTTTGTGTACTCTTCACGGCTCACCCTGACAGTGGACAATGTCCAGCCTCTCTTGTACGCGGCCTGCATCCTGCAGGTTGAACTGGTGGCCCGGGCTTGCTGTGAGTACATGAAGCTGCATTTCCACCCCTCCAACTGCCTGGCAGTGCGGGCCTTCGCCGAAAGCCACAACCGGATGGACCTCATGGACATGGCGGACCAGTATGCCTGTGAGCACTTCACCGAGGTCGTGGAGTGCGAGGACTTCGTGAGTGTGTCGCCCCAGCACCTGCACAAGCTGCTGTCCTCCAGTGACCTGCACATTGAGAATGAAAAGCAGGTCTACAGCGCGGCCATCAAGTGGCTGCTCGCCAACCCACAGCACCACCCCAAGTGGCTGGACGAAACACTGGCACAGGTAGGCTGTGGGAGGCAGGCGGGGCAGTGGCTTGCTCTGGCCCTGTGGGAAGTACGGGTTATTGATGGGGAGGGGAAGCGGTGTGTGATGAAGGACTCCACACAGCTCATGCCCGTTCACCTCCTGTGCCATTGACTGGATTTGTCACAGCCAAGTGAGCTGTAACCTGGAGATCTAAAGCAGTCCCTTGAGAGTGTAGGAATGGATATTATTTTTATGCTAACGAAAATGGTTCTGAGAGAATAATCCAAAGTGATGTAATTTATAACATTTATAATGAAGTTTATAAATTTAATGAATTATCTTGTGCATGAAAATATAGTTATAATGGGTATAGACTTATTCTGGAAAGATCCATAAGACATCAGGCTTCACTTTCTGAGATACTGTTATTCCCTGTCAGTGGGCTTTGTTTAGCCTCAGAAATGTATTTTTTATTATTTTTAATTATTAGTGATTTGAACAGGGAGCTAACAGAGAAGCCTTTCAAGTCTGTGTCTCTCTTTCCCTTTAGTTTCTTTTCCTCTACTTCCCTTCTCTGCTCTGTCCCTCCCCATTCCCTTCCCTCCCTTGATTTATTCTGAGAAAACGATGCTACTTAGAAAAGACGATTATTATTTACTTGTTTTTTAAAAAAATTAAATGCTTTGTTAAAACTTAGAACTTGATAATTACGCGTTTTTAATGTCTCGGTAGCAATATAAAATTTTGAAAATTCAAAAAACAAACTTGCTTATAGTTACTGTCTCACATTAAATATTTCTAGATGGAGAGGTAACTATTCAGAGTGTGAGTACAGTTAAACTGAGGTCTCCAAAGCGTACAGAGCAACGTTTTTGTTTGATTTTGCAGTGAGTGTTGGGTGTGGAGTGCAGTGCACCCGTCTCCACCTCTCCTGGAGGACTTTTTATAAGAACTGCTGCGGTGATAATGAGGAGCAGACTAATCTGTTACTGTTATGGTTTATACTGCTCCTGTTCCTAATCTTAGGTTCGCCTGCCATTGTTGCCAGTTGATTTTCTTATGGGTGTAGTGGCAAAAGAACAGATTGTCAAGCAAAATCTGAAATGCAGAGATTTATTGGATGAAGCAAGGAATTACCACCTTCACCTCAGTAACCGAGCCGTCCCTGACTTCGAGTACTCCATCCGGACTACCCCGAGGAAGCACACGGCTGGTAACCAACGCCTCATTTCAGTCAGTTCTCCTGGGGGATCCTTGATGTATTTCAAGGTTGTCTGTGTAATACCTGTAATTCAAAACAAATTTCTGAAATTTTCAAGGCCTTAGTTTGATAAAAACAATTATACTACATCATCTTTAAAATCCTTTCTAAATGTAAATTGTTCCTGAAACAGATAGTGCACAGTTACACTACCCTTTGCTCTTTGTCTTCCTCCATGGAGGAGAAATCACAGGCAGAAAGAAGAAGCTAGGAAAGCGATTCTTGGAGATGAGACCTAACGCTGTTGCTGCCTGCCTAACCTGAGGGGATTCTGGAAGTGGAGTTACCAACGTGGCCTCCTTGTTTTGGGCTTGTATATAAAAGCAGAGTTGTTTGAAACAAGTGACTCAATTTAGGGACTAAAAAATTATTTAGCTAGAAAGCCAAGTCCAAAAGAAAGGAAACCGGTTCCTTGGGATTTCTGTTTCTCCAAGTCCAGCTGGGAGGTTAGGGAGCCGCCCTCAGCTGATTTAGTATGCTGCCTTCTTGGGAGGAAAGATCTTATCTCCTCTCTTTAACTCAGATCCTTCTTGTTTTTACTTTCATTCTTCTAAGCTCAACTAGTTCTTTGTTTTGAATTAGCTCTTAACTCAGCGTGTGGCTGTTTTCTTTGTATTTAACTGATTATCCTAGCCCTTCCTTGTTACACTCTGACCTAAAATACTGGATTAGTTGAAAAAGATTGGGTAGGTACTGTCATTCATTTGCTCAGTGGCTCAGCAAACACTAAACATCTGGCTGAGGCACTGAAAATGCAGACACAAACAGAATGTGACCAACCTTGCCATCTTGTCTAAGAAAACAGGCATTTGAATAAAGCGTTGCAGGTGCCTTGCTACACTGTCATCAGGGCATTGTATCCAGCAAGGGGTGCACAGAGTAAAGAGTGGTTGTTTTTACTTTGGAAAGGTCAGAAAAGATTTTACAAAGTTAACCTCAGTGTTGATTTTGAATCAGGCCCAGCTATGTCTCTTAGGTCCTACAGGTGATTCTGAAAGCTTCAGATGAAAAGTTGGATTTTTTCCTTTAAATTGTGGTAGAAACATGTAGCATAAAAGTTACATTGTAATGATTGTCATGTACAATTCAGTGACATTCTCCAGAATTTTTAGTGAAGGTAATGGCAAGTTGTTGAGAGTCTTTAATTATGTTACTCAGCGGACAGCAGTGACTTCCGAGTGGGAGTGGGAGGGTGTGCGGTGCTTTGCTTGGGTGACGGGTGGCCCAGGACTGAGAAGATGCAGTGGGAGAGAGCAGCGTAGCACCTCCAGGGACCTGGCATCTTGGAGGCTGAGCAGAGAGCAGAGAGGGACCTTGAGGGAGGTGCCTGCCAGGTCAAGTAGCTTGCAAATGGAAATATGGATAGGAATGGGGATGGGGATTTAGCTTAGCGGCATAAGCACCTGCCTGGCAAGCTCAGGATGGTGAGTTAGATCCAAAAACAAAAAAACACAAAACAAAGGGATGACCTTTACCTGTGGTTTTAGCTTAATGAATCCTGTGCAGAATGGGCCAAGAATGGGACAGAGAAACCAGAAGAACTATCTGTAGCCCCAAGAAGAGTTTGATACTGTAGACATCAAGAAAGTAAAGATTTTCTAAAACTACAGGGTGATCAGCGTTACGTCTGGGTTCAGTGAGGACAGGATCCTCCTGTAGTCCCAGCCCTCGGAGGCTGAATCAAGAGTATCCATGCGAGTGTTGAGGCCCTGCTGTTCTCCATGAAACCCTATCTCAGAAAACTAAACCAAACCAAATTGAAAACAAAAAACCCAAAAAGGTCAGTCTCAAAATAAACAGGGCTGGCAGTATAGCTCAGTGCGAAAGCCCTGAGTTCCATTAGTTGAAGGTTTTGTTAGGACCTGAGCAAGAGCAGTTCTACAGAGCGGGTGAGTGTATAAATCTTCTGTGGTGGGATGTAAGAAAGCTGATAGACCTCGTAAGGGCAGCTGGGTTAGATTTTAGTAACACCATGTCAAATGTCCTGTAACTTTTTTTTTCTTAAACCATTACTCAAAATTCAGCCTTCTTATCTGGTTGTGTGACACACACCTGTAATCTCAGCACTCAAGAGGCTGAGGCAGAAGGATCACTGTGAATTCAAGGCCAGCCTGGGCTACACTGTGAGACCCTGTCTCAAAAAGATTTTTAAAAAAAAACCAGACTTCCTCAATCCTTTGCACATGAATTTAAAAAAGTGAAACTTGATTTTTTTTTTTAATTTTATTTAAGAGGAAAAAGAGAAAAACACAAAACAAAACAAAGCAGTGTAAGGGTACACGTAATACAGAACTACAAAAAAAAAAAAACATAACAGTAAGAAATCACCTGTTAATAGATTACATATTATCATCTTGAAAATAGTTGCTCAAATCACAGTATCAAAGAATACAAAGTGGACATTCAAACAGAGAGACTGCAAACAGCTGTGTTCAGTGATCCAAAAACATTAATATAGTCAGCTATTTAACACCCCTAAATACACTTGCTGTTATATCTGTTAGAGCTCTTTTTTTTTTCCCCTCTCTTTTTTACAACAAAATTTACACATTTTGGATTTTATTGCTCCTTAGTTCTTATTACTTTTTGGGGGGGGAGAGAATACAGTCAAATATGGCAAAACAAAGCTGTCAGTCAAAACCAAGGATAGAGATAGCACATGGTGTAGAACAGAGTACAAGGTTATCAACAATGGTTATCAACGTTGTCTCTTGTTTCCTTAAAAAGAATTGTCTATCTCATTAGATAAAGTTGGACAAAACAGTAGAGAACAAGACCAATAAAACTTAGGCATTGCAAACATTACAGGACTTCCAAAGGAGACAATAGTCAAACCAGAATGGGCATCTTAGTGAATCTTATTGCCTTCAAAGTAGTTGCCTATACCCTCAAACTTGATACTATCATACAGAATGGAACAGAGTCTAATCAGTCAAAACAAGATCGTGGGAGTATTACAGGACTTCAAAACAAGTTAATAGGAAATCAAAAAGAGTTACTATTATATATCCTAATTTTTTTAATTTTTCCCCTTAATTAAAACAAACATAAGAAATAACTAAATAATTTTTTTAAAAAATAAGGGGGAGATTGAGATAAAACAGGACATAACAATATAACAATAGAGGTCAAAGCATGACTGTTTCAGCAACCTAGTACTTCACCACCAAATAACCCGACTTAATAGTAGTTACCATAGTGTCTGTCTTTTTCCTTGAAATATTTGGATAAAACTTCATATACTGTAGCTTCAAATATTTCCATAAAAAATATGGAATGCTTCACGAATTTGCGTGTCATCCTTGCGCAGGGGCCATGCTAATCTTCTCTATATCGTTCCAATTTTAGTATATGTGCTGCCGAAGCGAGCACTAAAGCTTGATTCTGATTTGGATCTTGTGGCTCTCTCTAGGCGTGCTGTTCTGTGTAGGGGGTCGAGGTGGCTCCGGGGACCCCTTCCGCAGTATCGAGTGCTACTCCGTCAACAAGAACAGCTGGTTTTTTGGACCAGAAATGAACAGCAGGCGGCGACATGTGGGTGTAATCTCTGTGGAAGGTGGGTCACATCATGTGGTTACGGCGCCCTTTTTACATATTTGCACTCTGAGACTTATTTCCTGAGAAATTCAGGAAACTGTAAAGTGCTTCCGAGTCTGTAGAATCCTCGGGTGGCGACGAGTGAACGCTTGCACTGCTTCTCGAGTGACTGGCAGAGCAGCACAGTTTGTGCCTGGCACAGAGTGGCAGTCTTGGAGGGCCTTTCCGGCGTGCTAGTCTCGTGCTTTCTGGGCGAGCGATGTGGGCACAGCTGCGGTGCAGCTAAGGTGCTGTCGGTTTGCAGGTAAGGTGTACGCAGTGGGAGGACATGACGGCAGTGAGCACCTGGGCAGCATGGAGATGTTTGATCCCCTCACCAACAAGTGGATGATGAAGGCCTCGATGAACACGAAAAGGTAGGCTGCGCGGGCAGCTTCTGAGCTGACCCCGGGCGGGGCGCTAGAAATCTAAAGGCCTCCCTTGGAAACTGTGCTAGCGTTAGGAACGTTACCTTCTCCAGCACTTGGTAAAGTGTCCGAGTGCAGGTTTGCTACAACTTTTTATGTTTTTTAGGAATGGAATCACATAGTGGTCACTGCAGCTTCCACTTCCACTTCAGCGTTGCTTTTTTTGTTTTTCACTTCTTGTTTGGGATAATTCTAAAAGGACGGTTTAAAAAGGGTCACTGAAATAGTTGCATTCCTTGGTCCCCGTGGTTTTCAGGTGAGGGTGATTTTGCCCTCTAATGTGGGTAGGGTCTAGACAGTCTTTGACTGTCACAGCTTGAGGGTGGACAAGTTGCGGCTGGCATCTGGCAGCAGGGACAGAGGTCAGGGTGCTGCAGAGGACGCTGCAAAGCCTTTGCTGGCCTCAAGAGCCCACGTGGGGCAGAGGGCAGACCGCACGAGGCCTCTACCTGGCCAGCTTCCTGTGTGTGGACCTCTCCTGCAGCCCCTGCATGATGGCTAACCTTAGCGCTGGTGCAGTAACATTGCTGAGGACTCCACAGACAGTCCCTGGCTCTGCCGCCTCCGACACGTCCCTCTGCTCTGCTTGCTCTCTTGTCTAATCACATTAGCTGGGAACAGTGTGAACTCATTGAAGAAGCAGTAGGTGTTCACTTGTTTCCAGTCTTAGTGCAATGTTCTTACAGTTTCTCTGTTAAATATGACACTAACTTTCGGACGAAGGCACATATGTTTTATCATGTTATGAAAATGTCTCACTAGTTCTGTTTTTTGAATGACCTTGGCATCAACATTAATATCTCAAATTATATATAGTAAATTGAAATGTGTGTTGATAACTAGATCAATCAAAAGGGGAGAAGATTTTTAGTTACGTGAGTTGGTACTCTAACCTGTCCACAATTTTTATTAATGATAGGATGTCAGATTTAAAGGTGGAAGTAATAACATGAACCAAATCGGGATTCAGAAGCAGACTGAAGGAGGCATAGCTCAGAAGCAGAGGACTTGGCTAGGATTCCATCAAACAGCAGTGAAAAACTAGGCCAAACACACAACAGGCAGACCCTAAGAAGGGTTAGTCAAAGTTAGAGAAGTATGTTAAAACCTACTTTTAGATTTCTTCAGAAATCGATTATACAGCATGGTGTGGTGAGAAGCCAGGTTTGCCGTGTTTCCCGTGGAGAAGAGCAGCTGAGCTGCTAACAGGGAGGGGCTGTGGCCATAGTCGTCTTTCTGCCCATCTTTCCACGTCTGCTGCCGTGGTCCCCGGTAGGACGGGTTAGCATGAGATCTGGGTGTGGGAACCAAAGATTGGACTCTACATTTTAGATGATTTGTTTTGAGCAGATATTTTACCATGCATTTAATCTGCTAGAACAGTCATACATGTTTTTAAGTGCAAATAAGTTGTACGAGGGATGCACAAACACTGAATAGTGCAAACCTGAGAGTGGTGAGTGCAGTGCATGGAAGACCAGGTTAGCAGAAGAGCTGAAAGCCACATCTTACACAGATCGCTGCGGGCTTTGGACCCAAACAAGAGGACTTGAAGGAGTAACTGGCACTTTAAGGGGTGTGTGTTGTGTTAGTCAGCAGGAGTAAATGTTTATTTCAAGACCACTAATAAATAGCATTGAAATATATTGTAATTCCACCTACTGCCTAGAATTGTGTGTTAGAAACATCACATACGCATTTTCTCCTAGATGGGAGAAAATTACCTATTACTTTAGGTAATAATAGATAAATTATCTCTTACTTTCCCTTTTCAAATCTAAAATTCAGCAGAGACAGCAAAGATTCAAAAGGCTGAGAACAATAATTGAAGTACCAGAGTAGACAGACAGCCCCAGCTCTGCTAAAATAAAACCAAAACTGACAAACCCTAAGCCCCAGCATGGCAGCTTGTAAGATTTGCAAACTTAAGCACCATTCTGCAGAAGTTAAAAGTGATTTGTCATTCAAATGAGCAGTTTTTAGGACTGGGTTGTAGCTCAGTGGTGGGATGCCTTTAGTTTGATCCCCAGTAATTATCCCCACACAGAAAGCAGTTTTAACAGCTGCCTCAGGGTACGTTGCCTACTGATTTTTTTCTTTCTTTCTTTCTTTCTTTCTTTCTTTCTTTCTTTCTCTCTCTCTCTCTCTCTCTCTCTCTCTCTCTCTCTCTCTCTCTCTCTCTGTTTCTTTCTTTCTTTCTTTCTTTTGTACCTTTGATTGAACCCACAACCTTGCACTTGCCAGACAGATACTTATGCTGCTGAGCTAAATCCCCAGCAAAGGAAATAACAATTCTTTGTTTTATTTTGTTTTGTTTTTGGTACTGGGGATCGAACTCATGTTTTCCAAGCAGGCACTTATACTGCTGAACTAAACCCCTGGCCCTGCCTGCTGATTTTCTGTTCTTGATTAACAGAGTGGTTTTTTGTTTTGCTTTGTTTCTTTACTGGATTTTGTTTTTATATTAAAGTGTGAAAGATCAGATAGAAATTAAAAAGAGCGCTTTGCTAGAAAGACTGCTTGCTGGCTTCTTGTTTTCTCCTCATGTGAAAGACGCTTGGGGGGAAAGTTAGCCCTAAAAATACCATTGCCTCTCAGTATCTACAAATGACATTATAATACTTTAATAGGGCTTGCTTTATACAAAAGACTTTCACTTTTAATAGATTAAAGGAAGGAGGGAGGAAGTCTCAAAGTACATTTTTAATCTTTATACTCTTACCTTTTTATTATTCAGTGACTGAATGCAACTTCCCTAGCAAAATAGTGGTTGAATTTTTTTCATCTTTTAAATACAATTTGTATATAATAGTATAAAAATAATACAGCTACAATTATTTGGCCACATTGTTTGCTTATAATTTGTTTTCCTCCAAATTGTCTTTTTTTGAAGTTTATTAGTACAGTGTAGATGCACACGGTGATAACATCCATCCTGGGGGACGGGACCTGTCTGTGATAGCTCTGACTTCTCTTTTTCCCATTCCCCTCCCCTCCCGTCAACCCCTCTGCTCCTCCTAATTTACAAAGCTGTGTTTACATTTACCTTTTTCTCATTTTTTTTCCTTCCTTCCCCCCTTTCCTTTACGTTTTGAATGGTTTTATATCACCATTTCTTTTACAAATGTTAGTTTTTATACTTTTAGTGTCTCATACCAGACAGTGAAATATTTACATATGTGTGTCTTTTTTTTTTTTTTTTTTTTTTTTTTGTCTTTTTCCTTTTTATCAGTACCGGGGATTGAATTCACGACTGCCTGCTTGCAAGGCAGGCGCTTATGCTGCTGAGCTAAACCCCCAGGCCCTATGTGTGTCTTATTTATGTAAGAGCATGGCCTCAAGGTGTATCATTTACCTATAAATGTCTCATGTTTATCCTTCTTTATGGCTGAATAGTAGTCCATTGTAAAAAAATTACTTTTTTAAACACAGCTTTTTTTATTTATTCATTGGTTGATGTGCATTTGAGTTGTTCCCAAGATCTGGCTGTTATGAACTGTGCTGCTACAAACATGGGTGCACATATATCACTGTGATATGATGCTTTTAGCTGGCTCAGATGAGACCTCCAATGTTATTTTTTTGAGGAATGTCCACACTGATTGCCACAGTGGTTGCGCCAATCTATACTCCCACCAATGAGGAGGGCTCCTTTTGCCACACAGCCCTGTCAACATTTGGTATTGGTTGGCTTAATTCCTTATTTGTTTATTTACTAGAAGGGTCTCACTGTGTAGTCCAGGCTATGTTCTAATTAGAAGGGGATCGGTATCTGTGTTCAGAGATCCTCTGCATACTGGATGTGCTGGGCCCCTGCCCGGAGGTCCTGAGGATGGAGCTGCTTCCAGGTGGTTCACTTGGAATCCAGCCCCTCGTGGTGCAGGGCTACAGGGAGGGCACCGCCAGGTCTTTTGTGCACTTGGCCCGCCCTCTGCAGACAGGCACGAGCGTGCTGAAGCCACTTATGTTTTGTGCTCCCAACTGCAAGCTGATGGGCGCTCTCTGCTTGCAAAGGGCTTGTAGAGGACCAGATTAGGCCTCAAGTGATCTCCCCTTTGTCAACTCATTAACCTCGAAATTTGCAGCTTATTATTTTAGATTTCTTCATGCTACTTTGTTGGATTTTTACTTCATTGTTTGATCTCAACTGAAAGTAGCCAGTGAAGGCTGCGCACTGTGCAACTTTAAGGAATTCTGTTCACTTGGAGTTCCACAGTGTGGCATCCCTCGAGTCTGTGTTCAGACACCTCGGTGAATCTAAGAATAATTCGAATGCTTCACCTTCTGCAGGTTAACACAATGGATGGCTTTTCTTCGGTGCTTGCTCCTGGAAATGCACCCCAATGCTAACATGTGTCTCACTGCCTTTGCAGGCGAGGGATCGCCTTGGCCTCCTTAGGAGGCCCTATATATGCCATTGGAGGGCTCGACGACAACACCTGCTTCAGTGACGTGGAGAGATATGACATTGGGTCCGACCAGTGGAGCGCGGTCGCCCCGATGAACACACCCCGCGGGGGCGTTGGCTCCGTCGCCCTGGTGGTGAGTGCCAGGCGACCTGCCGTGTCCACTGTTGGGCGTGGTCCACTGCACCCTGGGTGTTGTGTTACTCCGGAGACGCAGCCACTGCACTAAGCAGGCAGATCACTGGCCCCGTGTATGAAGCAACTCAAACCCTAACACTCCGTGTTTGTTTTCTCCGGTTAGAGCCATGTTTATGCAGTCGGGGGCAATGATGGAGTGGCCTCTCTGTCTAGTGTGGAGAGGTACGATCCCCATCTCGACAAGTGGATAGAAGTCAAAGAAATGGGTCAGCGGCGAGCAGGCAATGGGGTCAGTGAGCTCCACGGCTGCCTGTATGTTGTCGGTGAGTGGACGGGGATTAGTTTGCTGTGTCAGGATCCGGGCTGGCAAGTGTTATGAAACAGCATACCTCCAAAAATTACGTTAGTGTGTTACACTTAACCTGTAGTGACCTTTAGTGGGTTCAGTCCTGAGATAGGCTTGTGAAACCTTCTTTCTTCTGTTTTCTTTTGTCAGTACTACAGAGTAAACCCAGGCTTCACTGACCTGTACTTGTAGCCTTTTTAAAAACTTTAAGATGGGCTCTTGCTAAGGTTCCCAGGCTGGCTTAAAATATTCAGTCCTCTTCATCAGCCTCCTGTGAGCGGCTGGGATCACAGGTGTGCACTGTGCCCAACTGGTACTTTGCATTCTCAAAGTTTACATTCAGAATTGCTGCCCCTGTGTTTTTCTAAGAATAGCAAATACATCTAAAATGGAATTGCATTTAAATGAAATGTATTTAAGGAAAACTAAACGTGCTTTGCTAAAATAGCTCTTTAAAGGTCTAAAACTTGCTCATTTCAAAGAAAATTACGTTGAAGAGTGTTGGCTTTATTATTGCTGAGACAGAGTATCTGACACCTGCAATTTAGAGGAAAAAAGGTTTAGTTTGCTTCCTGGTTTGAGGGGATTCAGTACCTGGTCAGTGGCTACGAGGGAATTTGGTGAAAGGACCTGGTGGAGCAAAGCAGTGAGGAAGCAGACAATGGGAGCTGTGCACAGAGGAAAGGACCAGACACCAGACACAGAACCCAAGGGACACTTCATGTTATGGTTCGTATCTAGATGTCTCCCAAAGCCTCATATGGTCATGGGCTCTTAGAGTTTGTGATTGATTCATGATCCAATCCTGGGATTATGGGTGAGAGCTCGACTGCCCTGGTAGCTTGCATATAATACAAGGGAGGAAAAGAGACTCGCTGCCTTTCCACCCCTTTTGCTATGGTTGCTTTTGCTGTTTTTCATCACCATGAACTGTTGCCTTCTGCCATGAACCACCCTGTATTGGACCCAGCAGATTATAGACTGAAACTTCCACAAACTGTAAGCTAAATAAGCCTTTCCTTTCTTTCTTAGCTTTGGGCATTGGGTATTTTGTCTCAGCAGCAATAGAAAAGTAACTGACAGAATTTTGTATCAGGAATAGAGTCATTGCCGTGACTGTACCTGACCATGTGGTTCAAGAACCTTTGGGAATGGCTCGTGGAAAGAGTTTGGAAAGGGTCAGAGATGTTGCCTGAAAGAGCAGAGCTGGAATGCTGTTCTGTAGGCTGTTCTGTATGGGAGATTCTGGTCAGAGCTCAGGAGACCGACCACAAGGCTGATAGAAACCCTGCCAGTAAAGACCAGATTCAGGTTTCTGCTGAGAAGAAGGACTGCATTGGTTGCTGGGTTCCAGATGATGTGTGTTATAGCAGAAAGTTTGTCGGCATTTTGCTATTGTCCAAAGACACTGCCTGAGGCTGAGATTAAGAGCAGTGGACTGATTAAACTGGCAGAAGAAATTTCAAGACAGTCTAATGTTGAGATGGTGGCATGGCTATGGTTGGGGAGTTTTAGCCAGATTAATGTTATGAATTGAGAGCACAGAGCGCAGTAGGATGATTTAAAATGTTGTGAATTTCACCACAAGGGAAGCTCCCGCAAAGATGTGGACTGCAAAAATAAGGAAACTTGATTGCCAAGAACAAACAGGAGAGTGGAAAAGAAAACCTGTGGGCATCACAGGAAGCAGCAGAACTCCACCCTTTGCAACCTCAGAATTGCAAAAGTAAAAGACTTTGCCTGAGAAGAAAGTCCCAGAGCACCAGGTTCCAGAATGATGGTGGCAGTGGCTACACCATGTTCCAGAATGGCAGCAGCTGCCGCACTGGGCTCCAGATGGGTGGCAGCCTGGTGAATTTGTTCCTTGAATTTAGATTCAGGGTGCTCAGGCACTTGACTCCTACAGCCAAGAGAGAAGGATGCCTGGCTTCTGCTCCAGCCGGCAGCAGGCCTTGACATCATTCATGTGCACGTAGTGCATGCGGAATGTGAGAGCTCTGAGGTTAAAAAAGCTTCCACCCAGATTTCAAAAGAAGGCCTGGGCGCCAGGCGGTGTGCCCCTGAGAGGGCAGTGTGTGAAACTGCGAAGGAGAAGCCAGAGGTGCAGTGGAGACCCCAGAAGTTTAGAGAAGCCGGAATTGTGGATCCTCTGATAAAAACTGCCAGGCGGGAGCAAAGCAAGCCCAAGAGAGAAGCCGTGGACATGCAGCCAGGGGCAGAGCCCCTCTTCAGAGCTCACATCTGCCACAGCTTTCATTGAACACTACACGTGAAACTACAGGGCTTAATATTTACCCTATGGGTTTGGACTTGCTTTAGTCCCATTGCTTTGTACCCGGTTTGTACCTTTTGGAGGCAGGAGGATCACATTCTCAGGGCCAGTCCAGGCTACGTAGCAAGTTGAAGCCTGGCCTCAACTGTGTATTTAGCAAGACCCTGTCTTGGAAACCACGGCTAAAGAGAAAGCGTGGCTGAGATGATGCTGATGCTGCGGTGTACACTTGTCACAGCTCACCAGGGTCCCAGTAGAAACTGGTAAACTTTCTTTCAGTTCAGTTGATTAGATACAGTTAGGCCCATCAGACACTTCCACATCTTTGTTTTACTGCCCTGTGTTTAAAGAAGCTGGTCATCCCACCAGCACTGTGCTTTCTCTCAAGGGCAAACTGTTCACAGAGACAGCCGTCCTTCACCTGGTGTCTGGGAAGCCCAGGGAAGGGGGCCTGAGGGAACGGCGGCACAGGTCCGGACCTGGGAGCGGATTAGCCCCCTTGTTAGGAGGCAAGAGAGGAGAGTGCAGGGGAGCAATGGGATCTGGGCCGAACATTGCAGGATTTCAGCTGGGGTCCACCATCTCTGGTTACACTGCAAGGGCAATGTCAGAGGGAGACCTGGAGACCGACCTTCCTAAGCCTCTTACCGTGTAAAAACAACGCGTGAAGGAAAACATCAGTCTTACTTGTTCCTGGGAGCTGAGGGCAAATCCTGTGAATGGCTGCTTTTATCTTTTCCTCTAGAGCATCTGCTTAGATACAGAGATTTACTGTCAGATCTTTAATCCTAGTATCAGGTAAACTAGCAATTAAGTGATGGTAAGTTAGGTTGTGGAAAAGTTCTCAGAGCAGGTGGTGGGAGCTGTGGACGGTTTCTGGGTGAACCTTTGCTTTCTAATTTTCTCTGAGCCACTCTGCAATGGTTTTAAAGGGGGGTTTCTGTGCAGCGTCACTGTATCTGGACTTTCCTTCTGCAGGAGGTTTTGATGATAACTCTCCCCTGAGCTCCGTCGAGCGGTACGACCCTCGAAGCAACAAGTGGGATTATGTGGCCTCGCTCACCACGCCCAGGGGCGGGGTGGGCATTGCCACGGTGATGGGCAAGATCTTCGCAGTTGGAGGTCACAATGGCAACACCTACTTGAACACAGTGGAAGCCTTCGATCCGGTGCTCAACAGGTGATTTGCATGTGGTATCTGCACTTATCAGTGGTGGGTTCCTGTGATAGAAGACTCCAGAGAGGGCGCGGGTGTGTTTGTGTTCAGACGCCTCACTGGGGACCTGAATCCTCATCTCTCCTCGAGACGCTTCACTCCTCAGTTGGGCACACCTGGGAATAAAATAGAGCACTTACAGCCCCTCTGCTCTACAGTGGGGTCACTGGCATCACCGTCTGCACTGCGGGATGTTACCCTATAAAGGTCGCGTGAACACCAGTGCGACAGCACCCTGGCCAGTGTGGTCGCTGAGGTGGTCACCAAGGAGCACGAGGTAGCAATGCCCCCAGTGTGGGTATACTGGCCAGATGGGCAGGACACAGGGGACATGTGAGATTTCATCACCCTACCCAGAGCAGCATACAAGTTAAAGCTTCCAAATCGTTTGTTTCTGGGATTTTCCATTTCATATTTTGGCGTTAGAGCCGACTACAGGTAACTGAGACATGGGGAGCAGAACCCCAGATGGCAGGGATACTGCTTTGCAGTCCTCGTGCTGATAGAGACCCCGGAAGTTGGTGTGTCTCCCTCTGGAAGCCTATGCAGTCCCACTGAGGGCCTCCAGCTGTGGTTGGTACTCATAGGGAGGACATGATGCTTGGCTGTGCATAGACGCTCTCTGTCCTCTGTCTTCCAGGTGGGAGCTCGTGGGCTCTGTGTCTCACTGCAGAGCTGGCGCCGGTGTGGCCGTGTGTGCCTGTCTGACAAGCCAGATTCGGGATGTGGGCCATGGGTCCAGCACCGTGGTGGACTGCATGTGACCGAGCACCCAGCAGCACGGCCTCCGCAGTGGTCTCAGGTGGCCAGGATCTCGATAAGACCCACTCTGAATTTTAATGACAGCCAGAGACTTACTCAAAGGCTACCGTAGGACTATGACCGGGTACAGCTTTCTGAACAGCTGAAGAACTTTCAGTTATGCTGTTAGATCTGGTGTGGGGAGAAAGAGAGCTTAACTGGAAACCATACTGCTCTGGAAAAACGTTTCTGTAGCGCCCAAACCTTGAAGTCTGTTTATTGGGATGAATCCAAATGAAATGTGTTGAGTTTTCCTTTTCCTCTGCCTGAAAATAGTAGCCTCGGGTAGCAGATTTTTCCGGAGCAGAAATAGAACTTGGTGTGTGCGTCTGACACCGAGACTTGCTCCTCCTGGAAGTCAGTTCTACTGGTGCTGCTTAGGTTACGTCTTGCTTGTATGCTCAGTGCTGATTTTCACTTCCTTGGGTATTTGCAGAAGCAGAAAACCTGTTTTTGCTGGAGCGCCAGTTGGCTGCATCCTTGGAAGCTGGTGCAGGCCTTGATTTCAGTTTGAGTTGCTAGGGCACCAAAAAGCTTGGCAGCACTAATAGCCTGAACCGATCTACAGTTTTGATTTTGGGGTTTTTTTCCTATCTCATGCAAAAAGTAACCCTGAGGATACTAGAGAAACTTAACTGCCAGCCTCCAGCGCCAAGTGGGAGGCCCCGGGGGGCACAGTTACCTGCTGCCTGCCAAGGGAGGGCCGACCCTGTCCTCACCCTTTTTTTTGACTTGTTTTTTGTGAATCTAGGACTTTTTGTTACTTTTGTCTTACACCGATCTAGATTTATTTATTAGAAAATGAGTGCATTTTTACCAAAACTCCTTGTTGACTAGTATACTGATTCGTTCCAGTCCATTGTTAATGAAAGGTGTTGGTACAAACACCTTTGTATATTGGAAGATGGAAACCGCTCTCTCTTTGTTTAATACTCTTCAGTGTATTTATTGCAGTGTAATTGAAAATATTTGTATAAATTAATTTGAACTCCAAGGTATTGATAAACCAACTGATGTTACAGCCTTTCATTGTTTTAACTAGCATTATAAGATGACCTATTCATTACTTGTGTATTCTTTTATAAATGCTGTTGAGAACATTAAAGTATCTTATTTTATATTTGCAATGCAGTTTGGCCTCCCTCTTCCAGGCCACATTCACATAGTGGGTCTGATCGGTGCAGTGCTGGCCATTAGCCCCACCTGGCCAGTCCTGACAGTCCTTGGCAGATTCCACAGGGACCAGACTTGTCAGTGCAGGAGGACAAAGCACCGTATCCCAAAGCCGGCCGTCAGGCGTGCCCCCTGGAAAGAGAGGAAAATTCAAGAGGGCTCAAACACACATGCACATCGTGAAGCACATGCGAACCGAGCTGCTTTTTTCTCTTGGCCTGTGGGCAGATCCTGAGTCCGTACTGTCTGTGCCAGGGCTCACTAGGATAAATAGCCGGGTTTGAGGTCCTCCCAGAGCACTAGCCAAAGTGTCCACTGGCTGCAGGTGGAGGGGAGCTGCATGTCCTGGCTTCCGCCATCGATTCCCATGCCTGCTGTGTCCCTGTTACAGTGGGTATCGAACCGTGCTTACCGGAGTGTCTTATCTTCATCTTCAGGGGTCAGGACCTTATTGTTTGCTGTGATCACTTAAAATGTTTTCCTCGTCCCCTGCTTGTGTGTACAGATGGGTGATTATGTTTCTCTCTCTGGCTTATGATACAGGAGTCAGCTGACATCTGCACCTCTGTGCTCGCCACCCACAAAGTGTGACATAGATAAATAAAATGAACCCAAGGGAAGGCGTAGCTGTTTGGACTGTAACAGCCGGGTTTCTCGTGCAGTCTGGGTTGGACGGGAGGACCTCCTCAGGGACAGAAAGTGAGGATCGGGCTGGTGCTCCGGAGCGGAGGCTGTGAGATGCCGGGGCAGTGAGTCCTGACAGCACCTACCAGAAACGCATGGAAGGGAGGGCTGAAGCACTGAGATTAGAAACTCGGAAGAAAGGGAGATGTGTAAATTTGTATCTTCCGTCTCGTTTTTTTTCTTTTTTGAGCTGGGTCCTGGTCTGTCACCAGGTAGTCCCCAAACTCCTGGACTCAGGTGATCCTCTTGCCTCACCCTCTGGGCCAGTGCACCTGGCCTTGTGTCTTCTGTTCTTCAAGAAATATTTCCAGATTCTTCGTGTGATTCTCTTGTTTAGTCCTAAAAGCTCCCGCTTTATTGTATTGCACTGTCACTTTAAAGTGATTTCACTGTATTCCTATGTAACTCCTTGGTTATATTTAAAACATTTGAATAAACTTTGTGCTCCTTTTAAGGACCATCAGTTCCCAAGTGAACTTTGTATTATGCTGTCCGAGGCCTAGATAAGAGATTGTTGACATTGTATAAAGTACTTTTTAAAATGGTAAACTGGAGAATTTTCTTCTTCGGTGTTTTTTGTAAGACAAAATACATTGGAATCTAAATCATGTTTTATCCGTTAAGAGTGTTTCTGTGGTTTCTCAAACCAGACTTTTAGAAAGTTATTACTGGGCTCCCCTTGGCTATGTCTTTGTTCCCTCTATGTGAGATCAGAAGTGACAATGAAATTCTGTATAGTACTTTCTTAAAGCGATATATAAAGTAGTGTCATAATACTCCAGCACATCAAAATAATGAATAATCATATATACTACCAAATACTAACTTCCAGTAAGTGGGATCCATGTACTACATGTATAATGAGGTATCTCAGGGTACACTTGCGGATCTAACAGGGACTGTGTAAGGTCACATCACTTGATTGCTGTCCTGGAAGCCTATCAAAACGATGTAATCATTGTGTGTCCTTCAGATACAAATGTGATCTAGCAGTTTGCATGTAACGTTTTTTCCCTCGTATAAAGAGTGTTTATGCTGGCTGTGGAGGTGCACACCTGTGATCCAGCACTGGGAGGCTGAGGCAGGAGGGTGGCTGTGAGCCTGAGACCAATTTGTGTTACAGAGTGAATTCAGCAAGACCCTATCTCAAAAAACCAAAAAAAGAAAGATATTTATGTTTAGCTAAAAATAAAGTGTTTAGTTACTGTTACAGAAATTACAGGTTAAAGGCAACTGATCCAAGTAGTTTGCCTACCCCTAAGCAGTAGTGTCTTCGTTAATGTTGAATTTGCACTGTCTGGAGATGGTGTCCGTGGTCACACTGGGTGAGTGCTGTCCTTCCGAGGCTGTGGCTTTCTCCTAACACAGCGTCGTTGTTGCCGAAAGCCCCCTGACGCTTGTCTCCACTAAGTCACCAGTAAGACTCAGGCTTACCGCAGTCACACGTTACCTTCGACCGGAGTCTCTCCATTGTGGATCTGTGTGCTCTTCATCAGACGAGGCTGAAAGTGTTTGTAGCCTGGGAATGAAATCCACCCTCAAAGAATGGAAGTTTTCCTCCATGGCAAAATGTTTTCAAAAGTAAACAACAAAACGAGATGTAAAAATCATCCCGAGCAGGCCAATGTGTGAAGCCTCTCTGGGGGCCCCTTGTCTGCATGTGGAGCTTTGGGGTCTTGCTGTTCTCCTGCAGCTGCTGTGTTACCGAGCCACCCCAGGACTGCAGAGCACAGAACTGGGAAACGCGTCTGCTGTCCGGCAGAGTAGCATTTCCGGCTCTGTGTGGCAAGACAATGGCCTTGGCTCACGTCAGTGCTCGTGCCACTCCAGGTACAGCTTCTTACAGCTCCTCGGGTTCTCTGGAGTCTCATGGGCTTGGACCTGCTTTTCTTACCAAATTGTATCTTGAGTCCCCTGGGGAGTGGACCAGTTCTAGTTTTTTGTGGGGAGGGGTCCTGGGGATGGGGCGGATTGTAACTCCACGCTCTGCCACCGTTGGTGTCAGCTTCCCCTTTGCTGGAGCAGAGTACCACAGGAGGAGTGATCAGGGGAGTCATTCCACAGTCTGCCGGCCCTCAGGCAGAAGGAGCGTGGGGAAGAGCCTGATGGAGGGATGCAGGTCAGCCCAGGACTGCCAGGAAGCAGCAGGGAGGAGCTAGGGACGGCGTGCAGTGGTGGGCAGCTATGGCAGACGGCAGCAGGCTGTGTATTAGCCACGAAAGCTCAGAAAGGCTGTCCATCCTGGACTGGAACACGGCGGTGTCCGTGTCGCACCCTAGTCCCACCACTAGACAGGAGACTTGGAGGGCATTGCAGGTCTAACAACACCTCCACACCCAAGAATTTCTGAATTTCAGTACTAAGTAGTGGGGAGTATTAACTCATTATTTAAATACCAATAGCTTTATAAAGGTTCTGATCTTTGATTCTGCATTTTACAGTTACAGGTTCAGAGATGATTGCCTTGTTCAAGATCCACGGCTCTGAGGCTGGCCTACATTACATAGCAAGACCCTGTCTCAAAACAGCAGCTAAAACAAGATCCACAGCTCAGTGCTACAGTTTATAATGGGTGGTTTTTCACTCTGAGTTTTCAGTGATGAAATGAATTTCATATACAGTTTCTTTTGTGCCTATGCAACAGTTTTCTTCAAAATATACCTAGAAACAAAGTTTGGTTTTTTTTTCTTTTTAAGATATGTGTTTGATCAGCTTCATGAGTTTTTATTTTGAGACAGTCTCGCTGTGTACTTCAGACTGGCCTTGAATTATGTAGCCCAGCTACAAAATTATGTAGCCCAGCTCAAATTTGTGGCGAGCCCCCCTGCCTCAGCCTCTTGAGTGCTAGGATTACAGACATGTGTCGCCACACCCAGCTTATGAATTTTAGAGATAAAATGAAGCTGTTTTCCAGAATGGTTGCACCAGTTCACAACGTGACTTCTCCCTTGGTATTGTGAGACCTGATTTTTGCCAATATAGTAGACATTAGATGATATGGTGATTTTATTTTATATTTTTCCTGACCATTGAATACATGTTGTTTCATCGTTCCTGCCACCTCTGTGAAACACGTTTTGGGGGCAGTCGTTGGACGTGAGCCCGAGGCCTGGAGCACGTGAGCCAGGTGACCGCTGCTCAGCTGTGTGCCCCACGCTGCAGACGCTCTGGCCAGTTTTCCCCTAATTCACCGAGGACTTGTCGACAGCTTTCTGGGTGCTGATTGCTTTGCTGTTCCCACGCACCCCTTCTGTTTCTGGCCTGCCCTTTCACCTTGGGTTTTCTGTAAATGACTTAATATTTCAAAATAACTTTTTGTGTCCTAAGAAATTTTGTTCTCTTTGTTAACATGTTCATAGCAGGACCACGATTTGTTCCTGGGTACTGGGCAGTGGCACCCTTACCGTGGCAGCTGTGCTGAGAGCGGTGTGGGCCGCCCGCTGGGCCAGTTGTGGGTACAGCACTGTGGCGGGAGCCTGCGGACCCACCTGCTCAGCCTCCTTCCTTTAGGGCCTCTCTTCCCTCTGTTCTGACCCGTAGTATCACTGTGTCTAAGTATGGCATTCTGTGTATTTGTTCTAGTATACATTACAATTCTGCTTCTAATTTATCTTCTGAAAATTTCAGCCATGGAAACTTTTATTTACTAATCGTATTTTCAGCCAGGTACAGTCTGCTGCTAACCATCTATTTCAGTTATCGTATTTGTCACTTATATAAAAGTCCTGTTTTATTCTCTTAGGTGTGGTTGGCCATTTCTGGTGAATTTTTATTGGTTTCTGCCTTTTTCTTTAGACATTTCATACATAGTTATCTTTATATCCTATAGTTGATAATTCCAGTGTCTCAAGTCTTTGGGGGTCTGAGTCTGTCTCTGCTAAACGTAGTACGTGTCACTCTCGTGTGTTTGGAGATTTCTGTGCACAGCTGTGCGCCTGCCCGAGCGTGAGCCCACCCAGCAGGTTCTGAGTGGGGACCCCATCAGAGGAGCTGTGCTCTCACTGCTGTGCTGGGAGCGGACGGCTGGCCGCTCACTTGGGGCTGCCCCAGTGCTCTAGTTCAGAGTTTGGCTTCCCAAGCTCTTGCTGTGTTGGTCATGGCTGTGCCTTTAGGGTGCCTTGATTTTCCTGTTAGCCTCCACTTCTGTTGGGGCGCCCGCTCAAACACGGGCACTTACAGATGGCCCTGTTTTTCTGGTACCCCCAAAAGCACTTAAAAGTATGTTGTTTATAGGTTAGGAACCGAGATTGTGGATCTCTTCAAGCTGTCTCATCACCACAGAAGTCAAAGGCACTTCTGCTTTAACTAATGATTACGTGTGTGCCACTGAATCCCTCTGTGAAGTTAGGTGGATGGGCTTTTTGGTACATTTATTATCACATCTAAGATTGCTGGTGTGAATTTAAACTGGCAAGTTATAAAAGGGTAACTCAACAAATGGGATTACTTGGGATAGATAGATATGCCTGTCACTTTGTGTCTTTGTCCTGAATATCTCGGATAGCTGAAATTTATTTTTCATCTGAAAGCTGAAATAGTTAAAAGTCCCTAAAGGCTAGTAGGTGACACCAGTCCCATAGTACACTGATGTTTTAAATCTGTCATACACATGGCTCTTACATATTGACGCAGATTCAGAAAATAACTACATAGAGCCTAAAACTTTACAGCTTTGCTTTTTAAAACGAATATCTCTACTTAAGGTCACAAATGGAATGGCTGTTTGCCAAAAGTAGGAAGATTCTTACCTGACCGTAAGATTCCCCTGGTTGGTTTGCAAACAGGGACCTTTCCTCCCCTCTGGAAAGCGGAGCTCAGGCTGCCTGACGCAGCAGCCATTTGCTCCCTACACTCACCACGCTGCTTCCCAGTCTGTAGCCACATGCAGTCAGTGTGGTTTTGAGGTTGGCTTTACTGAATTGTAATTTATATAAAGCTCACCCCTATAAACATATGTGGGTGGTACAGGAGTCACCAGCGTTCACATAATCCAGATTCGGAGCACTTTCCCTCCCCCACTTGTGTGGCGAGCTCCTGCTCTGAGCACTGACCTCCCTCCCGGGTGACCAGGCTGTAAATGTGCCCTTTCAGGAGTTCATACCATGTTGTATTTATCTTTTCATCAACACTGGTCGTTTAGATTGGTGCTGTTTGTAGCCACTGTGTGTAACGCTGCAGTATTTGGGAACGTTTCTTAATGTGAACATATTTTCAGTTACTTTGGTTCATGCGAGTGGAGTTGCTGGCTTCTGGTGACTTGGTTCTACCTTATGCAGAGTGGTTATACTGCTTTATCTGTCCACCAGTAAAACGCTCGCCAGTTTCTCTTCATTCCCTCCAACATCTGGCACTGTCTTTGTAGAACTCACGTCGTCCTGCTGGTGTGTGAACAGTGGTGTCGCTGCGGTTAATCCGTGTGTGCAGGACTTCCAAGCTGCAGCATCTTTTCATTGAAGGGGAGACGGTTGCCCTCTCGTGGACAGTTCTGTACAGTACACTTGTGGAAGGGGTGCTGATGAGAAGCCCGAAGCTCCACGCTGGCTTGTCCAGATTCACTTTCATTTGGCGGGTGCTCGCCTCGTTAGCACACAGAGCTCCTCGTGAGCCATTTTCAGACAGTTATTTCATGGCACTGTCGCTCACCCTCCGCAGCTGGCCGGCTGGTTGTGGCTTTCACTTACTCCCAGGAGGTAGAGGGACCTTCCACCCCGCCTACCTGTGTGCTGAGGTCTGGGGCCACACGGTGGAGTGGCCCTGGGCTGTGAGGAGGTCCGGGAGGAGATGGTCCTGTGGACTCGGACTCCAACTCGGACTTACTAGAGCCGGAGGGAGGGGCGGCCTTTACCAGGGAGTGAATGTAGTCACTGGGCCGTGTCAGGCAGCTGCTTGGTGTTTTCGGTGGGCTTTGGAGATGCATCTGTGGAGAGCTGTGGAAGGTCAGCAGAGGGGTCTCAGCTGTCCCCAGGCTCCTGGGCGCTGTCTGGAAGGCCATGCTGCCTGTTAAACGACAGGGGAAGGGGACCTGGAGGTTTGAGGCTGTCAGTGCAGGACCCTACAAGCCTCTGCCTCAATGGAATGGCAGGTGACATCACCTGTTTTAAAAAATAGTGGGGAGAAAGGATAGATATGAAGTTTGTAAGCTCTTACTGCACAGTTTTCCAAGTTCTAAATCCCTAACAGCGTTTTACTGTCCTGGAGCATCTCTGAAGTCGTCCACAGATGTGTTGTGAGGTCCAGCCACGTGTGCACAGGAGGGCAGTGCCTGATCGTGGTCTGCCGTGGTTACCGCTGCAGTCCAGTGGAGGTGGGAGGGTGACCCCGAGGTACCTGACTCCACTCACTCTGACAGTGGGTGAAGGGACCACAGAGACAGAGCTGGGCGGAGGGCATTCCTGCAGCCGCGGGTGAGGTGCTGGCTGGAAGGCAGAAAAATGCCAGTGGCCTTGGGTTAAAGTGTTAAGTTGCTTGCTAGAATCTTTGAACTGTTTCTGCCTTGAAACAGAGTAGCTTAGGTAAGTAGCCGACTCAGAAATCACTCAATAGTGCCTGGTGCCGCCCTTGTACGGGGGATGGAGGTTGGGGTGCTGCCCCCCTGAACTCTGCCCCCAGCCTTTTTTTAGTTGAGGGAATACTGCTTAACTTCCCAGCAAAATGGCCCTAAGGGATGTATGATTGTCCTCTAGTTCCAAGGGTAAAGTCATTTACATGTGTCTTGCATCATCATGACAAATGTAGGAAATACCAGCAGTTACTCTGAATGGCAGTAGGAAGCTCTGTGCTCTCTTTGGATTTTACTGTGCGGTATCTACTGGGGAAACAGTTGTGAACACCTCCATGCATGGACTCTGGATGTATTTCAGTCTCCACGCACTTCTGTTCCCGCCTTTAGCTAAACCGCAGAAGGCTCGGGTGCTCGCTGACCTGGGGTTCAGGCTGTTGGCTTGGTGTGGGACACCGTGTGGTGCAGCGACTAGACATTCACTGCCTCCAGCTGCAGGCCTCAGGGTATCCCTCCGTTCCCCTGCCTTACACCCAAAAGCACGCAAGAGCTTCTGTGCTGCCTGCTGTCCTTACCATCTCCTGATGACTCAGGGTCACGGTGGGGGTGGGGGGTTGTGAGGGTCTGCAGCTTCCTCGAGGATTTTGGGTCACTGGGTCCTCAGGGATTCCAAACTCCAGCTTCTCAAACCCCAGCTTCCAATCCGCCTTTACGAACCGGTCCTACCGATGTCTGGTATGGTCCACAGAACACCGACTGCAGCTGACCTTAAAGCAGCTGATAATGCTCCGGCTTCCAGAAATGGAGAATGCTAAGTGCTGATCATTAGCAACATGGAGCCTCCCTGAGATCTGGAGTTAGACCCTGGAGAGTAGCACCCTGGCAAAGAACAGCAGGAGCAGATCCCGGGCATTAAGACGGAACTGGCAGCAAACAGGAAAGGAGGGAGTTGAGTGGGGGTGCTCGCTGTTTCCTGTCAGGTGCCATTTGGGGCAGGGGTTGATTAAAGTGTTTAAATCGGGGACTCAGAACTCGGTGTGGGAGTCCCCTGTGTCACCCTCCCATGTAACCGTGTGCAGGTTAGAGGTCCCCAGAGCAGCGTGAACCCGGGCCCAGCAGGGCGGGCCTCGGCCACCTGTGCCGGGGAGCCGGGCTGGTCTGAGCTGTGCTCAGAAGTAACCGGGTCTGAAAGTGCTGCCCCTGGGGGGACCTGAAGCCTTGCCCAGCTGCCTTGTCCAGCGTGGCCCTCCCTGCCTGCTGTCCTTCGCCACAGTGAGGCAGGATCGAGGGCAGCATGGGGGATGCCGTCACCTTGGGGAGCAGGTGAGGGGGACCCTCACACGCCCCCAGGCCACGAGGCTGGATGGAGAAACCCAGACTGCAGGACTCCAGAACTGGCTCCCAGGAGCCTACTGGTGTGACACAGCAGGCTCTTCTCAGCTTTTGGATTCGTTCTGTTTTTCCTATTTTCCTTTAAATGTTTTCCTTTCCACTGTACATGCTATCTTTTATTTCATACTGGTTTTCCTTGTTACCTTCACCTAATTTTATAATTATCCTTTTACTCTGTAAGAGGGTATTTTTCTCACTTTGCTCTCTCCCTTTATCCCCCACCGAGCACTCCTGCGCGGTTTTCTTTCTGCCTTCTCCCGTCCCAACCCCCGTAGGCCAGTAGTGTAACCATGTAGTGTAATCTTGTTAGTTAAGTATATTACTGCTGTTGGATTCTTTTCTTTCATTAGTGGAGGTCTAATTGTTGCACTTAGGAGATACTTACTGGTTTGTCTTAGGGTTCACACTATAGTGGTGGGTTTATTTTCTACCCTAAGGTACAGTATTGTTTCTTACAGGTGTGTCAGTACCCAGTTTGTCTTTGACAATGTTACTGTTGCCAGTTATTGCTAGGATCACCTAGTGGCTGCTGTTAACCAACCAAGGCAAGGCCGCAGACTGCCTCCCTGCTCCCCCAGAGCTGATCAGTGAACCCTGACAGGAAGGAAACCACAGCCAGGCAGCTGTTACTTGTAAGGCTGATAGGTTTCAAGACAGACCGAAGACAGACCATGGACATGCTTGGCGCGCTCAAGAAAGTATTAGATGAGATAAATAAAATATTAGATAATGGAAGTAACAAAACAGGGAACTTAGAGAAGATACTAACAAATGCAGTGATACAAACATGAATGACCAGGTTAGCAAAGAAACTGAGTCCAGGAAAAGGTTCCAAACAGAAACCCAGGATACCAAAGGTTACAGTGAAGGAATGCACTAGTGAGTGGTGTGAGAGCCAGAGAGCGGAGTTAGAAGACAGGGACACTTTCAGAGCCTGAACACTCAGAGATACCATGAGAACCAGAGCAGGAAAAACGGATTCGGCAGCTGCTGGTGATACGTGACCACGAGTAACTGGGATTCGGGGAAAATCAGGTGGACAAACAGGTGTAGAAAACCTGTTTACAGAAATAGTAGCAGAAAACTTCCCAAACATTGGGAAAGGATTAGACATACAGAAATGTAAGGCACATAAACCCAATAGCCGTGATCAGAAGAGAATCTCACCGTTCCACATCCAGTCAGAATCCCAGAAGTCCGACACAGGGACAAACCGTAAGGGCCATTAGAGGCGGTGAATCGGTGAGAAAGGTACAGCCCTGAAATTACAGTCTTCTCAACACAAGCCGTGGAAGTCAGGAGACCTTAGGGTGAAGCGTTCCAAAATAACTCCCAGCCCAGATGTATATATCCTGCAAAGCTGTCTCTCAAATCTGATGGAGAAATAAGGTATTTCTATGGTAAAGAATACTTAAGAGATTTATGACCACCAAACCAGTGCTACAAAAATTTTTGAGGCTATCCTAGAAAAAGACAAGCCAACAAGTACCAAAAAATCTAATAGAATAAATAAGCTGGGCTGGGTGAGCAAGTGAGCTGAATGTGAATGGTTTCCATTCCCCAGTCGAAAGACAGATGGGCAGAATGGATCAAGGAAAAACTCCAACATTATGCAACATACAAGGAACATTTAATCCTCAAAAAAATACACAGATTAAAATTTAAAAATTGGAAGATAATATTCCACTTAAAAGGAACCCAGAAAAAAAGTATTTCAAAGGATTCAAGGAATTTCCTAATTTTAAAATGGATTTCAAGCCAAAACAGGTCAGAAGAGGCAAAGAACATTTGAGTTAAGGGAAAAGTCAAGAGGTGAGTTACAAACATACCAGACACCAGAGTGCCCAGCTTAATAAGACGCTAGTGGACATAAGGGATCAGCGCAGTTACAATGGGGAGCCTCTGTCAGGGTAAATCAGTTGGACAAAACCTGAGTCAAACCTTTGAACAGATAGACAATAGATAGCCACCCAATGACAGAATACAGGTTCTTCTTGGAAACATGCAGGACTTTTTCTGAGCAGACCTTCTGGTGTCTAATAAAGCATGCTCAAATACGAAAGCAGTGTGATCCCATAGTATTGTCAGATTACAGGACAATGAAACTAGAGGTCAGTGGTAAAAGAAACCACAGGAATTGTGCAAACACATGGAAATTAAACTGTCCTCTTGAATAATCAATGGGTCATGAAAAAAATTAGTTCCTAAAATTAAATGGTAGCACCAGTACAACACAGCAGAACCTGCGGAACACAGTGAGACGGTCCCGAGAGGAAAGTCTGTAGATGTGAACGGCTGCATCGGAGAAACAGCCCAGCTAACCAAGCGATGGATCTCAAGGACCTGGAAGACAGGACCAGTCCAAGCTAGCACAACCACAGAAATTACAAAGGTCAGAGCAGAGATCAGTGAAATCGAGAGGAAAAAATTAACAAAGAATCAATGAATTGAGGAACTGGTTCTTTGAGAGAGTAAGCAAACTAGACACACCACTATCCAATCTGACACAAAAAAAATCCATGCAGTGAGAAATGAAACAGAATCATAATTCTGCTGAAACACTTTGGGAACGTATACCCTACTAAATGGAAAATTCAGAAGGCATGGGTAGATTCCTAGATACAGTGGTACCTCAGTTCATAAACTTGATATTTTCCACAAGACTTATCTCAGCTGAATTGTACACATATACGGTACATATGAGCTACCAAAACTGGACCAAAAAGACAAAATCCCCGAGTAATTGATATCAGACAACAAGAATGAAGAAATAATAAGAAACCAGCAACAACAACAAACTACTACCAATGAAGAAAACCACGGGCCCTGATGGATTCAATGCTAAATTCTACAAGACCTTTGGGGAAGATCTAACACAAGTACTTCTCAAATTCTTTAATGAAAGGAGGGAGAACTTCCAAAGTCATCCCTGAAACTTAGCATTATCTTGATTCCAAAACCTGAAAAGGAGCCAACTAAGAGGAAAGTACAGTCCAGTCTGTTTAATAAATGTGGACACAGATATCCTGAACAAGACACTGGCAAACATCGTGCAGCAAACCATCGCAAAGACCACATCAAACCACGCAGGGCTCATCCCAGGGAGGCGGGAACGGTTTGCCTCACACAGATCAGTAAGTAAGCAATAACAAAAATCACATGATCATCTTAACTGACACTGAAAAAGCCTTTGACAAAGTCCAACATTTACAAATAAAACCTCTGAAAACAGATACAGAAGGACCTTATCTAATTGTGATGGAAACCAATTATGACAAACCAACGGTCAACATCATATTAAATGGGGGAAAATGGAGAACTTTCCCTCTAAAATCAGGAATACAAACTGGATGTGGTGTCACACGCCTGTAAACCCAGCACTCAGGAGCCTGAGGCAGGAAGATCATCTTGAGTTCAAGACCAGCCTGGGCTACCTAGTGAAACCCTATCTCAAAAAAAAAAAAAAAAAAAGGAAAATTACAAGGATGTCTGCTCTCACCAATACTGTTCAATAGAATTCTAGAAACACTAGCCACAGCAATCAGGCAGGAGAAAAGGGATACGTATAGAAAGGAAAAAGTTAAATTATCATTTACAGATGACATGGTCCTCTACACTGAAGACCCAAAACTCCATAGTACTTAGAATCAATAGCCAATTAGAATAATGACCAAAAGGTACTTAGAATTAATAACTAAATTCAGTACTTTAGCAAGATACAAGGGCAACACAAAAATCAGTTGCATTCCTGCACACCAGTAATAAACTCACCAAAAAGAAATTAGGGAAACAATACCATTCACAATGGCATCAAGAAAAATACCTAGGGATTAACTAGCCAAGGATGTGAAAGCCCTCTGCAGTGAAAGCTGAATTACTCCGTAAAGACGATCAAAGAGGGAACCACAGGACGGCTTCCTGTGGTCCGGGATAGGCAGACCAAAACAATCAAAACGCCTGTACTTCCCAAGCCGACACACAGACGTAACTCAGTCCCAGCCAGAGTAGAATAGCAGCGTTCACTGAGCTGGAGAAACAATCCTGTAATTTATATGGAATCAATGAGACCTAGAATAGCGAGAACAGTCCTGGGTGGCAAGAGCTAGGTGGAGGAGGAACCATAGTTCTGGGCTTAGAGTTGTACTACGAAGCTAGTGCTAAAAACATCAAGGTATTAGCACAAAAAGCAAAGTTTAAAAAACCAGAATAGACGAGGATCAGTGGGGAAGAAAGAGATGCAGGAATGACCCAAGCACGTTTAGCTACCTGACCTTTGAAACTTATGCCGAGGAAAGAGAGCCACTTTTCCTAGCACCCTTTGTTAAAGATGCTCTCTCTGTACTTAAGATTAAATCTAGACCACCTCTCACCATGTACTAAATTAAAATGGCTCAAAGATGTTTAAAGTGTAAGTTTATTGCTATGTGGTAGGTATATATAACCATCACATTCATAACGAATGTAATGACTCCCCTGTCCCCACTTCAACCCCTCTTGCCCTCCTTATTTACTCAAGTTTTGTCTCCATATTTCCCTTCTCCCTTTTTTTGTTTTTTTGATGCTGGGTCTCAGGCCGGTTTCAAACTCATTATGTAGCCCAGGCTGACCTTGAATTCATGGTGATCCTCCTGCCTCAGCCTTCAAAGTGCTTGGATTACAGGCATGCACTACTACACACAGCCTCAGAGGTTTAGATATTACTCTGCAGAGAAGGTAAAACTCTTGAAGACACAGACATAAGCAAGGATTTTCTGAACACAACCCTGATTATACGAGACATAACGCCAAAAGTCAATCAAAGGATCATAAATTAACAAGTGCTGCACACGAAGGAAACCAAGAGTGAAGAGGCGGCCTATGGAGTGGGAAACATTTTGCCAGCTTCGCCCTCCTCAGAGAACCAACACCGACAGAGCACATGAAGGAAAAAAATTAGAGCCCCCCCAAAAGTCCCAATCCGAAAACGGGCAACCTAGTAGACGCTTCTCGGCAAAAGAAATGTAAACGGCCAATAAACAATGCTCTGGCTGCGGAGAAATGAAATTAACCCAGATCCCATCTTAAGAAAGAACGGCTGTCACTGAGAAGTTACAAATGCTGCGAGGCTGCAGAGGAGGAGGACGCTCACTGTCGGTGGGAATCAGTACGGAGATTCTAAACACACTGATACTGAAACTCCATTCCTTCATTTCCATTGTCTTCCTCCTGTTTATAGCAGCACAAGTCACAATAGCTGAGCCTTGGAAGCCGCCTGTCTGTCCCTCAACAGACGGGAGGGTAAAGAAACGCAACAGTGATGTGTGTGCACCCATGTTTATAACAGCAGAATATTTTGTAACAACCAGATCTAGGAAAGAACAACCAAAATGCCCATTGATTGAGGAATGGATAAAAAAAGTTGTGACCTTTTTATATAATAGAGTACTTCTCAGCCATAAAGAAGGATAAACTGGACACTTTGATAGGTAAATGGGTGAACTTGAGGCTATACTCATTAGTGAAATAACCAAGAGGTGTAAACATTAGTGTGAGACGCTGAAAGAAACATGTATATTCGTATAAAAATAGTTAAGGTAGTTATAGTGCTGATTTTTCTGAGTTCACTGAAGACAAAGATTCATGCTGGAATTGTCCAGACAACTGAATACAGATGTCTTGTGCTCTGGGTGAATGATTCGGGCATGACAATGTGCACTGTATGCACCATTGTTATCCTGATTGCCATGTTTTGAAATTTCTTGCTTTTTCTCCTTAAAATGGATTTGGAAATTTTAAAAAAGACACAGTGGCGTTTATACACAGTGGTGCACTGCTGTGCCGGGAGGAGGAGCTGTGTGTGTCTGGGGAAAATGGTTGCACTGTGAGACTGGTGTTCGCTGAAATAAACCAGACGCACGGCTGAAGGAGCTTGCGGTGTCTCCTATATGAAGAAACGGAAGAGCCGTGGAGAAGGGACAGGAAGTGGTGAGATCAGCCCTTTGCAGCTGGGAACGGGACCAAGAGACAGAAGCATGGAGGGGGAGCGGGGAGGGGGCCAAACAACAGCAAAAAATCCAGATGCATTGCACGTGCGTCCCCCTCCCCGAGGAATGTGACAGTCACCTCTGCAAAGGTGCCAGTCGGGTTGTGCAGTGTCTGTGATACAATGTCCAGGGCCTAATCGTATCAAACACTGAATAAAGAAATGGCTTGTCTTGGGCTGAAATTTCATCCTCTTATGAAACACGGAAATGGGCAGAAGATTTTAAAAACAGAAGCTGGAGAAAGCATAATCCTGACCCCTTTGCTGTGGACACCCGTGTACTGCAGGTCAGGGAGTTGACAGTGGACACAGAGGCCCCGGGAGGAGGGCTGTCCTGCAGAATCGGCCTCCGATCGCCACAGCACGGGAGCGAGCCAGTGTTAGCAGCCCGGCAGGAAGCCGAGGCAGCAGCTGCTCTGCTGGCAGTTAACCAGCCGTGCCTGGCTAACCGAGACGTGCGCCACCCAGCGCTGTGCTGACTGTGATCTGACTCCGACTCGGTGACAGGCGTGTGTGACTTTGGGGTGCGGGCAGCAGGACAAACGTGTGGAGAACCATGCAGCAGCCGACAGCCAGCCAACCCGGTCCAAGCTTCATGATGTACACAGTGCAAGGAAAACAGCGCATCTCGTAGAAAAAGAGCCGAGACCAGGAAGGGGCAACCACAGAGCCAGGACGGAGCTCGGCAGGCAGTGCTGGCCGAGCACGGCTTTGGGTACACGCCAGAGTCCTCTACAGCACTATCTAGGGAAGCTCTGCAAGGCCACTCCAGCAGATCAGCCGCAAAGGGTCTCAAGAAGAGCTCAGGGGCAGCCCACAGCCCCAGGTCACAGCTGCCGCTCCTTCTGGGCCTGCAGTTCAAAGATGGGAAGCAGGAAGACAAAACTGTTTGTTCCCTGTACACATGAAATAAGGCGGAGATGGCAGGATGGGGCCCAGATCAGAACAGGGCGGGTTGGAGCACTTACCCAGAGTGGGAAGGAGGTTTTGAAAGCTAAAGTGGAACCGTGTGTGTGGGAAGCGTTTCAAGGACGCCTTGCAGACTGCTAGAGGGGCGAAGGCTCCATTATCTAAGCCCCAGTGTCTCACTTAAGTCTGACTTTGGGCTGAGCGTGGTCTACTTGGAAACCAACTGCTGAGAGAGTCCTGTTGTTAAGACGGGACAGGCCAGACAGCTCAATCACCTAATCACAGCCACAGGGAGCGCAGATGGACCCGGTTACACTTTGGTAAAGAGCATGGGGCTCCGGAGCTGCTGGGGATGGGTTGAGGATTCTAAGGACCTCCTTGATGATTCTTTTCAAAAGTAGCCTAGATGTGACAATACGCTTTCCCAGCAGCCCTGCCAAGGACTCCAGGCCCCAGAGTGCCTAAGTTCTTGCTAATGAAAGGCGGAGGAGGACACAGGAGATGCCACCTACCACACAGCCTGCTGCCAGCATTCAGTGGCAGAGTCTGCCTGACCCAAAGCTGGGAAGTCCTTCACCTCGCCAAGACTGACAGCAGAAACCCAGGGGCGTTGTGGAAATCTGCTTACTTAGCAAACTCAAATACCGTGATAAAAGCTGAAATGCAGAAGTTGATTTGGAGAGAAATACATAAGCTAATAAAAGAGGCACATCCCGAATATATAAACCCAGAAGACAAGGTCGCCTCTGCCCTTAAGACTGCCTGTGCCTTTTCACTGTTCAGCACACGTGCTCCTGCATTCACAGAGCTCTTCCTGGGGGAGACTCAGCCTGCAGATCCAGGCAGAAGCGCCCTCCCGTCTCAGAGATGGGCTCTGAGTGTGGGCATCCGACAACATGAGGGGAAGATGGAGATCACCACTTTCCAGGCCCAGTATCCCAAAACGCGAGGCAGTGGGAAAATGGGTTGTCTGTAAAGCATGGAAGTTTTCCCATGGCAGCATGACCGTAAAAGCCTGTAAAATACCACTCAGGTCTCACCTCTCAGTGAAGGAAATGATCCAGGCGAGGGTCCTCAACTACCTGCTAGAAAGTCAGCGCCAAGTTGCAGGTAAAGCCTGCATCGCAAAGGGAGCTGGTGGTGACAGCTGTGGACCCACTGGGTCCTCTGACCATGCTGACAGGTAGGGCTGCTGACAGGGAAGGGCTTGTCACCATCTGCACAGACCAGGGCAGTGCTGCCACCATTCCCAGGAGGAGAGATGACACTGGGAACAGTGCATTACGAGGACGAGTTCGGAAGGCAATGACTGGGTCTTGCTCAGGAAAGACACCAGGACTGGACGTCCTGTGCGGGAACCTGGCTGAACCCATGCTCAGAAAGCGGCTGCAGTGGTCTGTGGGAAAATGCAGGACGTTGGACGTCACCAAGGACCGGCCCCTGAGGAATATTCTCAGATGCTAAAATGCTGTCTGGCTACTATTGTGTCTGGAGAGATACGTGCTGATACTTTTAGGGGAGATATATACACCTTTCATATTTTAATGGAAGTATGTACAGCTGTGGAATCTAGGTGGTAGGTATATACAGACTGATTAAAAGTGTATTTAAATTTTAAAATTTACTAAAGACACACTGCCATTAACTTCATTAATTTCCTTCAAACTGATTTTTTTTGGTCTTCTTGTGACAGTTTCACTATGTAGTTCATCCTCCTGCCTCAGCCTCCTGAGTGCTTACCCTAGTGCTTGCCACTTTGCTTTTGTTTTGGTACTGGGGATCTAACTCACGACCTCACGATTACCAGACAGGCGCTTACGCTGTGGAGCTAAGTCCCAGCCCCTGTTCTTGCCGCTATTTGAAGCATGTTCTTTGAAGTCTCTTTTCATGTCTTTATGGCCATGATAAAAACACAGCAAAGGTAAAAGAAGTGCAAACTCCCCACAATGACTGTGATTACTGTGTATCCAAACAAAACCAATAAAAATAATGAAACCAAGTAAAACCAAACTAAGAAAAACCAGAATACGAGTGAGGAACCTGCTGTCCGAGGCACCGCCCGGCAGAAGGACAGGCGTGTGAGGGCAGCAGAGCCTCCCACGGCCCTCACTCCTTGGCCGTGCGCCTTCTGGCTCTCCCTCCGAGCAGAATGGCCCTGAGAGGACACAAAGGCAGCCCAGTGGAGCAAGTGGGGACACTCAGGACAGGAAGGTGGCAGGAACCACGGGTGTCAGAAGCCAGGGTGTTATGAAGGGGCTGCACAGCAATGTCCTTGAGTGTAATAAAATTAAATACCACATGTTTTAGTCACAACTTGTACGTGATCACTGTGCTACTGGTGCATATTTTCTATATGTTTGAAATTTTCCAAAAAAGCATGTGGAGCTGGATGTGGTGGTGTATGCCTGTGGTCCCAGCCCTCAGGAAGCTGAGGCAGGGGGATCACCGAGAGTTTGAGACTAGTGTGGACTACATATCAAGTCGCTGTCTCAGAAAATAGGAACAGAAAAGTAGGACTTGTATCTTTTCAACCTATAAACACTTCTAGAAATGTATTCCCAGGAAATAGTTTGAAATTTGCTCAAATCTTTTCAGGAATTGTTATGGAAACTTCCTTTCTGTCTCCACACCCCCAGATTAGAAAGAATCTCAGCATGCAGCAAGGTGGTCGGTTAGGTCACCTGGGACAGCCATAGCTGGACATCACCCACTGACCTCCGAGTTCTCAAAGACAGGCACAGTGCGCACCTCTGAAGCCCTGTCCCTCCAGATTCATGCAGTGGGGGCACGCTCCTTACACATCCACACACTGCATGCCTAGTGCTAACCTACGGTAGACTCCTATAGGCTTCTCAAGTGCAAACTCATGTTTATTCCTGAGGACATGGACATGGACATGGATAAGACCAGGTGGGAAGGAATTGATTTTTTTTTTTTTTTTTTTTTTTGGACATAAGGTCTTGCTGTGTCATTCAGACTGGCCTTGACTGCACTGTAGCCTCGGCTGACCAGGAACTCATGGCGATCCTCCTGCATCAGCCTCCCCTTGTGCTGCGATTACACCATGCCCATCAGGAAGTGAGCTATTCAGGAAAGTGGCCACCAGCTCCTGGTTGTGTGATGTCAGGGTAGATATACGGGTTCTAAATGAGGGGACAAACTCAGAGGTTATGCCACTGGTCCAGAGATATTCAGGAGCCAAGATTCAAATGCAGGACGTTGAATTTCAGGGCCGAGGCCCCGCCTGATCTCACGAACTCCGGAGCCATTCTGCCGGTAGAGGTGGCGGGTGAAACTTCCCGCAGTCGCAGCTACCCGCAGACACCAACATGTGCCCCAGCGGATCGGCCTCGGGGAACCCCGCGGAGGGGCACGTCCCCAGCACGTTCCCCGCCCCACTTCAATGCACAAGTGCTTTGCTCCACCTGAAGCCCTCGCTGACCGTGGACAACAATTTGCACAGCGGCCCAAGAATTAATTTATGCAGGCAAATAAATAAAAGCACAGCTTTGACCCCGGTGTTTTTTCTGAATTTTTATTAATTTTATTGTAACAGCTCGATTCTCTCGTGAAAAGAATTTGAAGATGAACAAATCAATTACATTTTTTAAAAAACCAGCATTTAATCCTCATTATAGAGAACAAAATATCTGTGGCACATTCTCTTTGGAAAGATCTTTTGCAAAATTTTCTTCCAAAAAACAAAATTATGATCCTCTCACAAACCACGCACGACTCTTTCCAAGGATGACACCAGGCAGCTCTGTGTGGCTCAAGAGCCGCAGGTCGCGCTGCCGCAGGTGTGAGTGGCAGGTGTGCCTGTAACCGGCGCCCCCGCCCGCCCGCTCGCGCAGGCACACTGTGACTGTGACCATGACCATGACCATGACGGCGGCGCGCACCGACCCACTGCTGCTGAAGAGCTCGTCCTTTTAAAGACGCCCAGTGATTTTCACTTATCAGCTAGACGATCCACTCCTCTTAAAATCGTCTCAATAATAGCAGGATTTTATTTTCCTCTACAGTATAAGAAAGCAAAAAATATATAATACACAATGATAATAAATAAGAAAGGCAACCCTGCGCAGGTATTATCGAAACGTGATCACATTCAGGAGGGGGAGATTCAGGCCGCAGGGCAGCCTCCTAACAGTGCACCGCCCGGCCTGAGCAAAGGGAGCTCGGCGCTGCGGAGTCGCCCAGCGAGCTGTCCTTCCCTGCTCGGTGCGCCCTGAGTGGACGGGGTGGCCACATGCTACCGGACGCAGTACCTGGTGTCCCACGGAACGGGACAGGACGCACTGCGTTCCCCGAGACCGCAAGGAACGGACAGCCACCCAAGGGTAAGTGGTAAACGGTGCTTGTCAATGCTTCGGGAAGACAACCTAGGGGAATGCCAGGGCTCGCCTGAAGGAGCGCCTCCAGCGCCCGGCTGCCCTCCCCGCAGTGGGGAGACACAAAGCCCAGGCACAGGAACACATCTTACTTCTGTCATTTCCAAACACGAAAGCCCAGACCCACGGGGACGAGCCACCGCCTGGGCCCCAGTGGCGTCCACCGCGGCAATGTTCCACTCAGCGAGGGGCCTCCCCCTGCGCACCCAGACACTCCTGGGAAATTCTCACAAGGTTGAAATACTGGTTATCAAGAAGTGATAAAGTTTTTGAAACATTTTGTTGTACTGGGGATTATAAATCATTCGAAAAAGAAATTGGGCAGGAGGCATGGAAATTCTTGGAAATACATTTATAAAAGCCCAACTCATTCACCTCAAGGGGTGCAATCATTCTTCAAACCCTGCAGAGCAGAAGGGTGAAAGATGTAAGCCTCTTATAACATCCCCGACGCTGTGGCTGAACAGAGGGTGACATTGTTTTAAAACCAGGTTTGGTCAACGAAGCACAACATGCGCTCTGGTGTAACTGGCTTCTTCAGTACAGCAGAGCTAACAGCGTGGAGGACAGCCCAGGAGTTCCCAAGCCTACCAACATTAATGCATAAGGACCAGTGAAGGCAAGGTTTCGCCCGGAAAGGGGTCACATTTTCTTAGCTTCTGAACACCCTGAGATCTGGAAGCAAAGGATGCAGAGCAGGAGAGGTAAATGTCCAGTTTGTTGGGGGTAATAGCTACACGTTTTGGCCAAAACAGATCTATAAAACAACAGTTTAAAAAATCAGGTGCTCTTCCCGTTCAGGACTGTGACCAATCATAACACGGGACAGATCAGACAGTCAGACAATTCGGATGTCCTGCCAACTGCCCGCTGCCCTCCCCTCTGCAGCCGAGGACCAAGGGGCCTGTGTCTTCACAACCTTCCTGGGGTACGATCTGGTGGACTTTCATAGCATTTTTCATTATTTAGCAGGGTCCTTAAGTTCACTGATTCAGGGTCATTCAACACTTTTTAAAGTGAAAGCTTTTCCATCTTCTACTGTGAATGCGTATGCACACCCCCCATAGCACTGGCAGCATTCACGCTGTGTTTACTCCATGGGATGCTTTTCTTTGTCTTGATGTGAAGTGGGGATTGTTGCTGTCAGGATAACATCACATATTCCAAGACTTAATTTCATAATGCAGTTGCCTCAAACTCCTTCCTTCCGTGTAAATTCTGGTACTGGGGATCGGAACCTTGCAGTGGGAAAGTGCAAATGGTTTAGAGAACTCTGCGTGGACATCCCTGCACCGTAAGCGGACACTGCAGAGCACGGGGGAGCCCCCACCTCCCCCTTTCAGGTGCAGTGAGTGCTGTCATCAGAATCAAAAACCTGGTGACTGAAGCAGCACACAATGATTTATCCAAACCTGCTGAGTTTGTCAAGGGACAAATAAAATTTAATAGAGATTAGCAAAAAATCCTACAAAGAATCAGGCCATGGAAGAAGTTCTTTGAGAACTGCTGAGAAACACCTGGGTCCAGCACAAAGGCGCCTCACCAGGAGGGCAAATGCTCTGCATGAGTGACAGGCAGCTGCATCTGCAGCAGGGAGGGGACAGCCAAGGGGCAGGGACAGAGCGGCAGCAGACTGCACAGGCCGGAGCTGGGCGCCGTGTCCCCGCCACACAAGACACACAGCACCAAGCACTCAACCTGCGGAGCAGTTACTGTTGAGTAACAAAAGCTCTCTCAACTAGGAGCTTAGAAAGACCACGAGTTTGCATCAGAGGAACCGCGAAGAAGCTGCTTTGTCAAGATTGCACATCAAGGTTCTCTGCTCAGACAGCTACTGCTGTAACCTGGCGAGGGGACAGGACAGGTGGAAGCGAGGCTCACAGACAGCATCACAGGACAGCTCCGTGTGAAACCAACACGCCCCTCCCGCCGTCCACCTGGCTCTGTACACAGGCAGCACACGACAGAGACCTCCGAAGTCACCAGAGGGCACGGGAGCCCTTGTTTACAAAGGTGCTTCTCTTTTCTCCATGAGTAACAAATACCGACCCATGAAACATGCGTGGAAGGAAATGCGCAGCAGCGCAGAATGGGTGGAGGGGGAGGAATTAATCAGAGCTAACACCCCTCAAGTGTAATTCATGTGCAAATTGTATTTTCTAAAAGGGGCAAAAAAGAGTTGGCTTTAAAAAACACTGCACTCAGAAGAGTATTTCCAATATGAGCCTCCATGACGGAGGACCTGGGTGACAGGCCTGTGGGAATCCTGATGTGCCCCTTCCTCCCGGTCATTCTGAAGGAACCGGTCCAGCCTGCTCAGCATGGCGAGAACTTGGGAAGGCCACTGTTCCTCCTCAGCCTCGCCAGAACACGATGGAGTGAAGGCATGTGGTGACGATTCTTAAAAAGTCTCATCAGTCCCCCAAATCTCCACCTCGTCTTGAGGAGTTAACTTCCTCTAGTCAATCAAAGCTCAGAAAGTTTAGTTTTGCTATAAATATAAAATAATTTGTAGCAGAAAAATAGAGCCTCTCTAAGAAGTAGATTTCATTTTCCTTTGTTCACTGACGAAACTCAAGAGTGGGTCACACACAAGGCACACCACAACTGCAGGCCACTCACCAGCCCCTCAGATCCCAGGGGCGCTTGAATGAAACTCAGAAAGCACATCAGCCACCTGGCCAGGCATAAACGCTGATTCCCTGCTTCCCCGAGACAGGAAATGCATAAGGTGGTCCAGGGCAATTGCCTGCCACCAAGTCCTCTTCCCGGAAGTGGGGTGGGGATGGTGGTGATGCTAAGTCCCCTGAGGACCAGGGGCTCTACACACTGCCTTCCAGCACAGTCAGAGGCCTCTGCACCAGGATGAGAGTGCAGTCCTTTAGGGAACGGGCTTTGCTTTGATTTTATAAATTAGGATAATACTTGCTATTATCAGAGCCACTGCTTCCTGACAAAAGGCTACAGTACAGTCTTTCACGATGGCCATCAGAATCCATTAAACAGATCCTCCCCAAAACTTAGAAAAGAAATCAATCACAAAACCCTTCACCAAACATTATTTTTACAACATTTCCTTCTGGGGGTGGGCCAGGGTGACTGCGGAGATGATGTGCATTTGCTTTCAGAGTTGCACCCCATTGGTTCAGAACAGAACAAAACAAAAGCCCAGGGACAGGATCCCAGACTAGCTGCACGGCTGGGGGAAGCGATGCCGCACTTCTACCCACAGCTGGGAAAAGCTGGGGTCTGGGCTGACCCCAGCCCCACTTCTGCACAGCCACAGTGCTCAGCGGTGGCCATGCAGCTCTCCAGAGTGTAAGTGGACACGCTTCAGGTCATCTCCCAAAGCAACTTTTAAGACAAATGTTCAGACTGGTTCTGAGCTTCCAATGTGCAAAGACAGTTCCCAAGGCGTTGGGTCCAGCTGGGAGTCTGTTAAGGTGTCTTGGTTACTTGTTTTAGCCGCTGAAAACCCTGCCGTGCGTACTGCACCAGGTCTGCCAGGCTGCTGTTGAGGGCCAAGGTGCACGTCTTTGTGCTGAGCTGAGCAAAGAATTCTGCAAAACAAACCAAGTAAATGTGCATGAACACAAATGTTGGAATGGAAGCAGAAAACGTCAAGTTTCTAGAAGCTACCCCCCAACATCCTGCATTTCATTTATCAAAGCCAAAAATCAAACAACCCCCCTCCACATGCAAACACACACGCATGCACAATAGGGTGACCACACACTAATTCGACTTCCCTTCAGTAGGCTAGACAGGCAGGGACCAGGTTTGCTTCATAGTAGAATCCAAAAACTCTGCCTAGCACAGTGCCTGGCACTTTTACACACATCCATCACAGACGGATGGATGGACAACAACCATGAGAAAACCCAGTCGTGTTACAGGTACCACTAGTTTGCTGAGAGAGACAGAAAGCACTAGGTGGCTGGGGGACATGTGGAAGGTACAGCCAGCTGGCGGCCGTGCTCCTGCAGCTCAGGCAGCCATCTATGTCAGTGTCTGCTCAGTGGGGACCAGCAGTGAGCTCAGCAGTCTCTGACGGCACGCTCTGCTGTTCTTCACCTTGGGTTCTCAGGGGCATTCCTCTCGACAACAGTGCTTACCAGGCCACCCTTGGCATCTGAGCTAACTGACTCTAAGCACACAGTGAGGATACACGCACTCAGCCCTGGGTCATGTCACCCCCTATCGCGGACGCCGGAACCTAGGGACAGCCAGTGAACCTCCCCACTTGCTCTGCTGTAGCACTTTGTAGCACTTCTGCGCAGGCTGAGAGGATGATGAGGGCCTATGAAGGCCGAGCTGCCAACACCACTTCTACCTTGGCTTCTCAAAGATCCACCCACGGGGACCCGGCCCCACGCCCAGGCTCACGGAAGAGCTGCAGCTGGGTTCCAGGCAGAATGGAGATGAGGAATCCAAGGAATCCCCAGCTCTGCCGTCCCTGTTCTGTGAGGAACTGCACACAAGACCCAAGCAATGCTACCCCCCCCACACCCCGGGCATCATCGCCAGGGCCACACCTTTGCTCTTCCTTGCGAGGGCTTCCGCCTGCTCCCAGAGATCAAAGGCAGTGAGGACGTGGGATGTGATGGTGATGTAGGAAGAGGTCATGTTCTGGATGGTGACGGGGGTGCTGACCATGGCAGGCGTCCCACTGCTCCCCAGACTGCCAGTGCTCGGCGGGGCCCCGGCAGAGCCGGCTGGAGAAGGCACTGGGGAAAGCGGGGATGGTGCGCCCGTGCTCCTGCAGGGTGAGAAGGGGATCAGCCTGTTGGCTCGGCAGCTACTGTGTCCATCCCAAGCAGCAGTCAACTGCTACGGTCACTCCTACATGGTCAGGGACACCAGGTGGGCTCAGCCATGTCCTAGACACACTTTCCCTTCCTGCACTGCCTTCTCATCTCCAAGGCATGCTGGGAAGACTGCTTTCACTAACAGGACCCCTACCCCCTCTGCCCCTGCACTCGTGTGGACACCATGGCACAGCACAGCTTCCTTTCTGTCACCACTTCAGTCTCTTTCTGTGCATTTGCCTCCCTTTTCCTGGGTCCCACCACCAAGAGGGCAGAGGCAGATCTTGACGACCTGTGCACTTTAGCCCAAGATGGGGAGGCACTGGGGTCTGGGGCTGGGAGCAGGGCAACCCCAGGAGGGATGGGACCGGGAAACCGGGCATGAGCTTCCCTCCTCCTTGGCTGAGGACCTGCTCATCTCAGAGTGGACTCCATGAGAAGGGTGGGATGCAATCAGAGTAAACCCTATTGGACTAAGAAGGAGGGGGCAGCAGCAGCAGTCTGGCAGGACCAAGTTTCCCTCTCCACCTGTTTCCTGCCGCGCTCTAGCTGCTCCAGTGGGCAGCAGCTGAAGGAACTGTGCCTGGTGATGGGACCCGGTGTATCTCAGAGCTTAGGTCAGAGTAGTCAGCACACGGGTGGTGACATTTTCAGAAGGAAAAAGTGACCTCCCTGTCAGGACTTTCCTTGCTGAAGAGGACTCAGGTACACTTGTGTTGAATGTTGGAAATTCCTACCAGCACTGGAAATTCCCACAAAGTCTGACCAAAATTCCAAACAACTGCTAGGCAGAGACAGCACAGAGGAGCACTCTGCCCCTTCACACAAGCCACTGTGTGGGCACCCTGCTCTCCTGCCTCCTGCACCAAGGTGGGCACTTCTGTCTGCACAGCAGGGGACACAGCTGCAGGGTGTGACCATGCTGTTCCCACTGCCCAGTGTAGGTCCTGGGAATGGCGAAGGCTCTGCAAAGTCCCCAGTTACTGAATGCCAAGAAGACGTGGGTGGGACATGCTGGCTCAGCCTCCAGGCACTCTGTTCTCAGGGAGCCCAGGGCCCCAAGGTTGCACTTCCCCCAGCATCTCCCGGGGATTCCAGGAGAGGCCTGCAATCCTTGCTTTCACTCCCATGGTGTGGGCTCCTCACCATCAGCACTGTCCACGAATGTCAGCATGTGTCTTGCCTCAGAGGTCATGCTTATATAGCTGTGTGACAGTGCTGTGTTTTTGTTCTGGGCTTTCCCCCAATGACCAGGTGGACCCTAGGGCCTCATGCATGCCAGGCACGTGTTCTACCAGCGAGCCACACCTCCAGTCAATGAAGCCAGAGGTGGTCAGCCCAGACTGCACGCAGCATAAAAATTAACCTCTCCAGGTCTACACAGGGAGCCTCAGATGGGTTGGGGAGCAGTGGGTTCAGATGCCCACTGGGAGGCTGAATGTGGGACCACTGTACTGTTGTGTTATCCACTCAATCTGAACCCTGGCTTATAACTACTTCTCAGAAAAGCAGGAAAGTGCTAGTTATTTACTTTTAAGAGCAAAGCAGCACACAGATGCACACGAGTTTTGAAAAGCCAAAGTCCTCCCCCTACTACATACACAAACAGTTGCAGAGCAAGACACAAAGAAAACACCAGCTTCGCTCTGTGAAGGACGTCACTCGGCCACGTGTACCTGGCAATGCACGGAGAAGGAGCCTGCGCCACTCTGGAAGAGGTCCTGAAGTGTTCATTCAGGGTGCGGGAATACTTCACTGCTATGTCCTTCTTACAGCGAAACATTGCCATGTTCAGGAGGGACTGGCACCGCATGCTGTGGACACACAGGGGCCACGTGAGCCCTGTCCTGCTGCCTGGAGACCGGCCTGTGCCTGGAGGCCCACCTCAGACGCTTCCACACCACGCAGACTGTGAGCAAAAGTAAATACTGGCCCCAACCCCAATACACAGGAATATAATTTAAATAGCAAGACTGAAGCACTCGGAAGCCACTGGCAAGCCGCCAGCATGAGATGCCATTTTCGTAATGAACAGTGGGACCCTCCACTTGCCAAGGCATCTACGTGGCTTTCACTATAATTCTCAGATTAAACGAAATTCCAAAGAATTTTAAAATATCAAAAGAACAAAAACAAACTCAGGCAGTTCAGACTACCTAAAGGGTACACACCATAGAACAGCGAATATTTTCTCTTGTGTGGTGCCATCAGGAGATTTCAGTGACATCGTGAACCTGCGGAGACAGGAGCCAACAGCAGGTTAAGGGGGGAAGGGGGAGCGGACCAGATGCCCTGGCCACAGGCAGCCCTACCGTGGCCCTGGATGTATAGATACAAGAGTGACACAGAGGAAAGCCAGGATCTGGGGTGCCCCAGGTCTGTGCACGCAGGTGTGGCTGCATCCCCCAAAGAGCCCCCCATCCCAGTCAGGGAAACGGGAGCCACTGCAAGGGTGAATCAGGGGCCCAGACTGCTCAGTGCACGTGGCACAGTGACAGCCTGGTTACTTTAGGCCAGCGCTAAAGCTAGAACGTAATTTCAGCTTAGGGCAAAAACCGTGCTTGGGCCCATTGCTTTTTTGAGCTACTGGACGTGGAGCCCTCGGCCGCTGGCATGCCAGGCATGCGCCTTGCCGCTGAGCTGCATCAGCCGGACCTCTTAACGCTCCCTATATAGAGCTGTCCCTACGCCACTCATCAAGCAGATGAAGCAACAGGAAGGGAGGCGCAGTGGGCCGGAATAGGGCACCGGACTCGGAACTTACTTGACAAGATCCACCGCTTCCGAGTACACAGAGTACACCGACCTGGTTGCCGGACCCTCCAACTCCATCGCGATCCCACACTCGATAAGGGACAGCACAGCGTCCAAGTACTTAAAGGCCTTGCCCACCTTGTCGGTCTGTAGGGAACGGTCACTGTGAGGCCAGCGCAGCCTGCTCCTCACAGCTTCTCACCCACATCCTTGGGGGGGGGGGCTCCACCCCCTTGTCTGTGCTCAACCACACTCAGGAAGGAAGACGCGCAGAACAAGTGAAAGCGACAGCCACCACCTTCTGGAAGAGGGAGCAGAAACCCCTCAGGAGCAGCAGCCCTGGACGGAGCTGCTTGCCCCTTCGGAGGCCCATATACGGTCCCTTGTGTTGTAACTTCCCCAAGAACCAGACTGCGGCACATGTAGGCCAGCACGGACACAGGCTCCTCTGCAGGCGCTGAGGTTTATCTTGCGAGCAGAGAGCACTCATTTTAGTTTCTCATCTAACAGTCATCTTCTTATGCTCCTTGAAGCCCAACCGATTAATCCCCTATGGTGCCTTGGTTTAGTGTACAAGGCTGTGTGACCTCAGGCAACCGGGACAAAACTTCACTGTGCCTTAGCGACACTGTGCAATCAGATACTACGGTGGCCACCTCAGTACTCACGCTGGCACTAATCCTCTTTTCACAGTGTGGCACACAGCCAATCCGACCAATCAGATTACGGGAGGGACATCCTTCCTCTGCAGCTGGCCCGAACACCACAGGTTAGCACTGCAGGCTGCAGCTACTGCCAGGGCGCTCACAGGGACCCACTCCGAGGCTGAGTGGTACCCAGGTGCACGCCGTCCTTGTGCTGTCCCAGAAAGGGAGCAAGCCAGGCTGGCACATGCACACACCTGTGTGTACATACAGTCCAGAACCTCAACACCACTACTCCAGGGTTTCACATCTTAGACATAACATGACTTTAAAAAGGATTTCTCGGGGCTGGGGATTTAGCTCAGCGGCATAAGCGCCTGCCTTGCAAGCAGGCAGTCGTGAGTTTGATCCCCAGTACCAATAAAAAGGAAAAAGACAAAAAAAAATAAATAAATAAAAATAAAAAGGATTTCTCCTAGATAATAGAGGCTCAGAATATTAGTGACAAAAAGAATAAATTCAAATATGCAACCCTTGATTCTTTAGCAGTGTAGGACATGATTGGTTTGCTTTGCTGATGGGACTCTAGTACTCAAAATCTGTTGATTCAAAACCATTTCTTTCATGGGAGCAAAAAACCACAGTGTAATAGAGCCATTAGCTAACATCCCCTTTCTTAATTATTTTGCAGGGATGGCAGTGCTTGGAAGCATTACCCCTGTGGGGACTGGTTTAAATGGTAGCACCCCAATCCCTACACTAGGCAGTGACACACTTGTCTACTCAGTCACAATGTCAAACACATGCCTGAGTCATTATGCAACTGTCCAAACCGGCAGGCCCTGCAAGCAAAGTAGGTATGTACTATTTATTACACTGGGCTCCAACAGATATAACCAGACCTGTCCTGGCACGCTGGGAGGTACACAGAAAGAAGACGTGGAGAGAGAAGATGTGCCTTCCTACAGAGTAAAACAAAAAAAACCACCTCTCTGGAGCACTTATCTTAATTATGTGAATAGCGGGGAACCTAGCTCTGAACCATCCCACGCCACGGCAGCTGCACATCCCTGACTGGCAGTGCTAACTGTTCACTCTTCCCTAACACTCAGGAGTCACCCAGCTGCTGTGATGCTGTTAGCAAGTGGGAAGGTGGACCACCACTTGGCACAGCTATGGCCCAACTCAGGCGACCCTGGCATGGGGCAGAGGTAGGGACCTCCTGAGCTCCCCAGGAACATCTATCTGGTATGGGAAGGAATCAAGGGATAGTTTGCCTAAAGAATGGGGAGCTTCTCAGGGGCTGTAGCATATCTCTTGGAGGGGCAGAGGACAGATGTGGAACACTGTGTGTCAGGCCAAAGTCCCTGTGACCACAAAGGCTGTGACCTGGGTCCCTGGCAGCCCTGCCCTCCCCTGGGGCAGCACACACCTCTCCAGGAAAGGGCTCGCATCTGTGGGTATTTAGGTCTGGGGAGATGCTCACCCACGGTGAAAGAGACACATTATCACGGCACACTGCAGCAGTGACACACAAGTCTGTTTAATTACATGTCAATTAATAACAAGCCTCCACCTTTCAGTAAGTCCACAGGCCAGCAACTCAGGGAGGCCACGCCTGCAGCGACGTTTGCAACAGTATCATCAGCACCTATGTCTGAAATGTCCTCTAGCAGGCTCAGCCAATTCTCCCTTCAGGACTCTAGGTACTGGGGTGCAAACAGACTTCTCTCTTTATCAGACCTTCCTGTGGGGTCACAAACTGACCTTCATTAGCAGGGCTTTTGCATATCCAAAGAGCTGATTCAGTGAGACAAGAAGCATCACCTACTACCTCACCACAAGTACATCAACTTCCACTAGAAGTTGTACAGAGTCTCTGTAGGAATCTGTTCATGATCAGACTGCATCACTGGAACTGAAGGACAGAATCCAACTAAAACACCTTTGGCCCTGATTATCCTGCTCACTCGCAGCCAGCGGCAGGGCAAGCAGCCCCGGCCCTGGCTCCTCCTCCTTCTCCCTCCAGCCCAAGACTCTCAGGACACATGTCTGCTGATGCAGAATACTGCAGATCAAGAGTGACTATTTCTTTTTTTAATCGGAAAACATTCCATTAATGGAATAAAAAGCCAAAACTGACCATTGACTCTGCTTTGCTCTTCAACTTTTTGGCCTCCTTCATGTGAAAATCAGCTTGCTGTCTGAAAAAGAGAAAAGTGGAAAAGTGGGTCCTAGGAAGCGGAAGTGAGTACTTGTTAGGGATGAGACAAGTGGAGGAGGCCAGGAGGCCGAGAAAGTACAGGCAGAAGAAAGAAGGAAATGAGAAAGGGGCGAGGAGGCGAGGGGAGGGAGGAAGAACATGCAGCAAACATCTGACCCTTACTTGTCAAACTTCACTTGAGGCTTCCCTGGTTTAGAGTTACCATTTGGCAAAGAAGGCACCGGAAAAGGATTTGTACTATCTCCAGATCCCTGTTTAAAAAAAAAAAATCACACACAGATTATGCTTCAACCCTCAGGGTCAGTGCCCCTCTTCTGTACGAGGAATTGAACGCGGGCCCTTGACCTTGCCAGGCAGGTGCTGCACCACTGAGCTACATCCCCAGCTAAGATCACTGTTTTAAAAGCAGTCTCTCTCAAGAAACCCCAAACAGTGCCCAAACAGCAGCTACACCCTGCTAGGTCGTGGACCTCCCACCATGGGCGCAGCTGTACCTGCAGCTTCTGGCTTCCTGGGGACGCAGAACACTCAAGACAGCGGGCAAGCGCAGTATTTCCACTGGTCCCCACACACCTACACTAACAGCAAGAGGGGCTATCTGGTCCACTGGAGAAAGTGGTGTAATTTCCCATTACAGCAAATGAAGTATTTGCGTTCAAACATCCAGAGCATGCACTGGAGTAATAGTTTTCTTTCTGCAAGACATCTCACTGAGAGTATTATTCCGATTTTTCTACCAGAATCCGTATTTAGGGCAGTGGGCTGACCCTAAGTGTTGGGTATTGTATTGTAGTGTCTTGGATTCTCCCTCCAGGAAGCACAACTTCAAACACAGCATTGTTATCGCCAGTTAACTCAGACCAAGGGCTCTAAGGGCCACTTACTCTGTGTTCCGAGGAGCTCCCAGAGCCCCTGCGCTGGCCTTTCCTGTGCTTGGGAGCAGAGGGCTCTTTGTGGCTGCTCTTGGTAGCACTGGCACTGTGGGGAGGGTCCTGGCAGAGGTCTGCTTCCCGCTGTGACCGCTTATGTGCAAACTTGGCTGGCTTCTGGGAGGACGAGGAGGAGGATGTAGAGGAGGAGGACACAGGTGCAGGGGCAAGCATTTCTTTTTTCGAGGGCTCTGAGGAGGGCTTGTGGGTCCTGGAGTGAAACATTAGACAAAGTTCAAGTGAGGCAGAACACAATCAAACCACTCAGTTTTACAGGACAAAATGCAGGCTGGCGGGGAGAGCGCGATGCCGCCATGGTGCGCGCTCTCCTGCTACGGAGCGGCCAGATTCCAGGGCTGCTGGAGGCCTGCGCGGCCTCGAGCCCCATCAGCAGCAGCAGTGTGCTGAAGGTGCTGACACTCTCGGGCTGGCCCTCTCCCCCACCTCCACCACTCCTGACTGGGCTCTGACTCATCCATAGCTCCCACGAGAGGACAGCTTAGGCTGAGCTGCATGTGAAGGCACCTCTTGAATAAATCAGAAGCTTTTCCCTGCTGTGGCCCTCTGCTAACACTGGCAGCGCTGCAAAGCCTCAGCCTCTCCTACTCTGAGGGGCAGCGTGGGTGCCAGCTCCTGGCTGGGCTTGCACTTCCCATTCTGCACAGAAGGGACAATGCCGGTGCCTTTCTTAAATAACTGCCAATGTCTGAAAAGCCTGATAAAATCTAAACTGGCCACCAAATGAACGGTCAGTCCCCGGGAGTGCTTAAGGGGTGACAGGAACACAGGACAAACTTAACACACTGGCCTGAGGCATCAGGAGTGTGCTCAGGACCTGTCAGCTCTGCCGCATCAACTCTGTCCTGTCAGGAATCAAGACGACTCGGAATCCCCTTAGGCCATACTCACTTTGTTCTAGAAGATTCTTTGTGAGAGGATGAAGACAAAGAGGGCTGTGATTTGACTTCTTTCTGTAGTCTGATTTTCTTATTTTCATAGTCTTTCTCCGCTTCCCCCTGTCATCGTGTTACAAGGCACAACATTACAAACACTTGTACACAGGAAACGGAGTCCGCAGAAAAGGCCGAGGGGGTGACCTGACTTCTGTGACATCCACACATACAGCAGCCTCGTGAGCTCTCAGAGGACAATCTGAAGTCCATGCTGCCGGGACTGAGACAAATTTTAGTGAAAAAAGATGAATCCTCATAACCCCAGAAAGGGACAAGGTCTAAGGCAACAGTTCCCAGCAAGAGGAAGTGAACGGGAAGCCGCCAGTGTCTTTCTGAATACTAAGCATCAGTACCCCGCAGGTGCAGGGCTCCCGCCCAGCAGTCACTACAGCATTCACTGTGCCCACTTCTAACAACCCCGCCATGTGCACCCACTAACTTTACTGCACGCAGAGTCCAGACTGGCACACTTAGAGCTCATCTCCCTCCTAATGAAAACAAGGGTGTTATTCAAAAGAAAGGGACCTGTGCTCTCACATTCTCAAAGTACGATATTAGTGGGAGTCAGGAGAAGAGGGGAATCTAAGATTTAAGTAACTCAGTTACACAACTAAAGTGTTATACAAATACCCACTTCACAAACTTAATTCTCCCCATGACTGTGGCTGCCACCAGAATCGTGGAACAAATTCCATGACCAGAACTGTGGAAAGAATTAAGTTTGTGAACCCAACTCCACTGAGTTCTCATCACTGAGAGAACAAAGAGGTCTTCGTGACAAAAACCACTTCCACATTGCACGCGTCACTGAGGTTTGACCCCAGTAATCTGCCCAGGCCTGCTGGGGACAGCTTGTACGGCCCAGCTCAGGAAGGAGCCCCTTCTCCCCAGCTGAGAGCAATGAAGAATGAGGTATGAGCTGGCTCCCCTCTGTGTGTTCCCCAGTTAGGAATCTGGGCCCCAGTCTATCAGCCCAGGACAACCCTCCATCAACCCCAGCCTCTGAAGCCACAGGGAAAAGGTGGTCTTTGAATGGCTGTTCGTAGGAGGTCTGAGTTTTCACCAAGGTGTGTTACCCCAGAATCTCTCACAGGAAAATGAAGAAAGGTTGGTTCAAGGCCTGCCCAGATTCTAATGAACAACCTGGCCCTACTCAAAAGAATGGGAAACAGCAGAACACTTGTTTATACATATGTGGTTTGCTTTAAAGCAGATTTGTTCAGGGGCTCCCAGGAGTGCCTGCTTTTGCATTATATGTGCTGACATGAGAATGTTGAGAGGGGCTGGACTGCAGAGAGCTCTGGCCACAGGGGTGCAGGCCAGGCCAGCATCCGGGGAGCACTGTGTCCTGAAAGCAGCTCCTACAGAGGAGAGACTTGAAGAGAATGTAAGGGGAAAAAACAGAGTGTAATGGCTTTTTTACTGACTGAATGTTTATGTGGTGTTTGAGCCACTAGATTAAAAGTCATGAGCATGACTGCCACTGGCTTTTCCATGTGGCTCCTGGAATTTGTGGCTCACCCTGTAGGTCTGTAGGAAGCACTTTTACACACTCTGCCAAAGACACTCTACACACTGGGATCTTGCCAGTCCATCAGCACAGAGAGAGTTACACACTAGCTCGGACAAGCAGAAAACCAACCAGGGACTTAGAGCTGTACCAGTCACTGTGGGAGGCTGGGGCAGCCCCTCTCCGAGGTCCTCCAACATCCTAACTCACCCCTGAAATGCCACCAGCCAGCTGAGGATGTGAGAAGCCTGGCTCATGCCAGGAGAAGCCACCAGGGCCTCATGGCGGGCCTTGCACAGCTGTGAGTCTGTGTGGTGATGCGTCCGAGGAACAGGAAAGAGTCTCTCGTGGTGGACGGGGCTGCCTAGCAACCCTGCCCCAGGCATGGAGTGCCCCTTGCCAGTTAGGCACCCACCTGTGCTGGCACCCTGTCCGGAAAGGAGCCAGGAAACTGTGGGGTCTGAAAAATTCTAAGGCTGGCCCAGTGAACCGTGAGGAAGATGGACATTTATCCCTGGGAAAGTGAGAATGTGCTAAAATGTTCAGGCAGCTATGCGCTTACGCACAGCAGTAAAACAGGTTTTTAAATGGGAGGCCTTTCCAGCAGTTAAGGACATGCAAAGGTCCCCAAGTCACTAATTAATAAATGTCACTCACCAAACGACATCCTCAAAAGAACACCTTGGCCCGGAGGTGGACTGAGAGTAATGGCTGTTTGTGTTTTCACGTTGCTTAGAACACACTGGCTATGCCTTAACCCGAAGCAGCAGACCGTGCAAAGCACACATGAAAGTAAGAGCCAAGTCAGTCGATACCAGACCCCGCCTCCCACACAAGCAGTTAACCATGCAAAAACTCGCTTTCCACTGATCCCACGCAGAAGCTGGTGGTAATGTCCAATAAGCGAGCAGAAAGGAAGCCACCCAGTTACACAACAGTGATGCCCCTCTGACGGGGCTCACTGCAGGCAGCACAGCCCTGCACATCTGCACTGCACGTGGAGCTCGGTCCCTCCCTGCCCGAGGCATCCCAGCATCGCTCAGTGTTGCTCACAGCTTCAGAGATCCTCAGAAGCAGGACTCTGCCACCCCCCAGGAAGATGCACCGAGGAAGGGCCCAGCCACTGTAGGCATCGGGAAACTGAGACCTGAGTCCACGTCCTCCTTGGAGGAGCGCAGCACAGGGCTCTCTCTCCCCTAGGGAGCAACAAAGGTATGCCCTGCTTGGCACTTACTCCACATCACCCCATTTCAGGGGACCTGGTCAAAGGTCTGGGATTTACAATTCCTTCTGCTTGGGAGTGAGGAGGCTGCTGGCTGGCTTCTAGGTCACTTGTTTGCTTTCCATGACCTGTCGGGACAGGCAGCCTGTTGATCTGCCAAGGGCTGCCCCACCTCCAGAGCTGCAGGGATGCCACCGGGCACCAGCGCCTGCCCACCTGCCTGCCTGTACCTGGCTCAGCACGTAGGCACTTCCTGGCGGCAGGAGAGGGTGGCGCCCCCGCCCAGAACTGATAGTACTTCTAACTGGTGGACGGATGTGGGCCATGGCCTGCTGGGAGCACAGCCGCCACAGGGGAGCGTGGAGGGTGTAAAAAGGAGCCCAGGAAGGGGCAGGAGATCAGGAGCCAAGACAGGGAGCATGGTAATGACCACCCAGGTAGCTGTACCCAACAGCCAACACCCTGATCCAGACTGCTATACCTCCCAGCACACACTTGTGCAGTGACACGTGTGAAGAGGGGGAGCAAACACCAGCCAGGCTGGACACAACACAGCCTGTTGCACTCAGCTGCTCACAGGGGCCTGACCACAGGAGGCAGACGGACACCCAGGCTCCTCAGGGTCAGGACCCTACAACCTCCCACCAAGCAGCAGCTGAGCCTAGCAGGTGTGCAGTGCCAGGGAAGTGGAGATGTGCGGGACACTTGGGGACGTCCAGGCCATTCCTAAAGGAGGCTCAGAGAGAAAGAGATGCAGGACAGCTAGCTTAAGCTTGTGCCAGGGCCAAGGCCAGAGCCAGGGCCATGCTGAGCCAGGTCATGCTGCCCAGAGAGAGCACTAGGGAGAAGGAAGGTCACTGCGGTCCAAGGTGTCCACAAGGCCTGGGGTAACAGCCTGCACCACGGCTGCATGCAGGAGTGCTTGCCCCACAGCCAAGGGTGGGCCGGAGAGAGAAAAGCTCCAGCCTGTGCTTCCAGTGACCCATCTATGGGTGCTGATCTGGATCCTACAGTGAAGGGGTAGAGAGAAGCAACCACCCCCAGATATAAAAATGTATCTTTTCTGCCACATACAACTTCCACATTACAGCGCGTGTGCACGTGCATACACACACAGACACACACACACACACTAGAAGTGTCTTCCAAAAACTACCTTGGTTAATACAGCTAGCATGGCGAAAAAGCCATGCACAGATGTCTTCCCTTGCAGCTGCTGGGCCATGACCACTAGGACAGATCACCCATTTGAAAGGGCATGTGTTAGAGAGAGGAGTCCAGGAGTCTCACACAGCGCTGGGTTCACAGAGGGCGCTTGTCTCCACGGGGAGCATCTTGCCACACTTCCAGCAGCACTGCCTGACTGTGTTATTTACCATGACTCTCAACTTTAAAAATAATACAAAGAAAGAGATGCCTGTGGTGACATTCCTATAACCCCAGCACTCTGGGGGGCTGAGCAAATACAAACCCCACATGGTACAACTTAGTAAGACCCTATCTCAAAATGAAAACATGCAGTATACCCCTGGGAAACTATGGTTCAGAGTTTGCTGCCCTGTTATGTACGGATTTTTCCTCAGGACCTTATGAGTAATTGTTCCTGAAAATCCCTGCAATCTTAGAAACTGCAAACATCCTCGATTGTCTTTTAGGTGGTGGGGGTGGGGTGTTGCAAGTAGCCAGTCCGAGAGTGTTACGCAGTTGGCCTTGCTGCTGCCTGGCTGCCGCCCTGTAACCGGACAGGTGGATGCAGCATCCCTGGCATCCTGACAGGTAGCTAGCACCAGCGCCCTGTGGTTTGTTCTTAAAGCCCCAGGATGCCACCAACATGCCCTGCACTTTCCAGAGCTCTATCAATACAGTGTTTTATTAAATTAAATTACACAACTATGGAGACACTGCAAATTTAGGGTTTTAACTATAAAACTAGGCATTTTGCTAACCAAATGTGAAATATGTGGTTTTTCACAATCCTTAGGCGCTCTAAGAACATAACCCCCATAAATTTCAGCAGTTCACTGTAAATCTAAAAATGGCTAAGAATGAAGTTCAGTGCAAAGGCTCAGGGTTCAAACCCAACACGGGCATACATATATAAGGAAAAAAATAAATATTATATATGAAAATATCCATTGGTATTTAAAAGTCTACACTGCACTCAGAGTGATCCGTTTCAGTGGTCTGGGTAAGGAGCATGGTGTGAGCTCACACCTGGGGCCCTCACACTCTCCTCACTGTACCTTGTGAACTTGCCAGCCCTCTTCACCCAGTGGGAAAAGTCCGAACTCTTTCTGCAAGCGCTGGACTTGGTGGCCTCCGAACCTGCCTTCTGTTCTGTGCTGGGGCAGCACCCAGCCCCATCGTTCTTCATGTGTGTATGCGGTTGAGCCTGAAATGGCTCGAAGGGCCTGTGACCCCTGGAAACCTCTGCTGAACCTCACGCCAGGAGGGGACTTTCTGTAACACCAGCCAGACAGACGTCTAGCAGCTTGGATTTTGCAAAGCACCTTCAGAGTGCTTTGTCCAGTGTTCACACTTAAAAAAAAATTCCCAGCCCAAATTCAGGCAAGGGCCAAAAGCTCGGAGAAGACAGCCCTTCCTCAGTACTGCAGCCAGGCCCTCCATTGGACACTGGCTGGGGTCTTGAGGAAAGGGCTTCAGCCTGCCCAGAAACAGGGCTCAGGGTCTTGACAAGAGAACCAGGCCTGCAGATGGCAGTGTTCAGTGCCACGGCCTGGGGACCAGGAAGAAGGAAACCACGGGGCCTGGAGTTCTCTGCTGGTGTCCAGGTGTGCCGCAGGCTCCGTTCCAGCTCACTCATCTCAGAGTGGCGGAGCACCGCACCATCATGCACGGCAAACTCCAGGTGAGAAGCCTGGCGGCCTGAGCCCAGCTGTGAGGATGCAAGCGTCCCAGCATCTCTCCAGTTGGAGCAGCAGCGGTGCAAGGCCTGGGGTACTGCAGTAAGGCTCATCCTGGGGGCGGGGTCCCCAGCCCTGGAGGATTCAGGATCACTGAAGACTTTCAAAACTGCCCTTGGATGTGCGCCCCTCCCTCGGGACCAGGGTCTGGAAACTGCACCACACTGCAGCTTTGGAAGGCAGCCTGTTCTGAGCCAGATCTCTTGGCTGCTTGCCACAGCTTCAAACAAATCATGTGTTTAGCCAGGCACAGTGGTGCAGGCCTACAATCCAATACTCAGGGAAGCTGAGGCAGGAGGATTAAAGTTCCAGCCAGGTCCAAACTAGCCCAGCCAGGCAATTCAGTGAGACACTAGATCAAAAACTGTTTAAAAGGCTGGGGATATAGCTTAGTGTGAAAGCCCTGGGTTCAACTCTCAGTGCGGGGGGTGGGGGTCCACATGGCTCAAGACAAGGGGGCCATTATACTCTCCCCTCACTCAAAGCAGAAGAATGCAAACCACACTCGTTATAACCACAGGAGCTGAGCCCCTTGTGTTGTGCCAGGCCGGCAGAGCCCTGAGGCTCTTCCCACTCCTGGAGATGCTTCTGCTGGGAAGTCTGTGTGCAGAAAGGGATTGTGCCTGACTCCAGTGAGTGCAGGATGGTGTGGCGAACACACACAGGGTGAGAGGAGGCTTCCTGGAAGGATGGGTAAACACGAGGCCTCAAGGGCCCCTCAGGACAGAATACAGAGGGCTGTCAGCAACAAGCAGGTTCATCGTAATTTCCTCCATGAAATTTCCATAGTTTACACACACACATACACACACACATGTTCCATGTTCTAACGCCTTAGAAGTTTCCTGGTGCGAACCATGCACTCTTCCAGATGGAACTGCACCACTGGTGGCTCCCACTCAGCCTACTCAGCCTGCCTCTGTGGCAGGGTTCTGCAAGGACCACATACTGAGGCTGTGTGGTATTTTTAACCCAGCAGATCAAGTGGCTGGTCTTGGACGTGACAGCGGCCCCGTGACGATTCTGCCTGTAACTCTGTGCCAGCTTCCACAGATGAGCATGGTGCTTCTCATGTATACACAGAAACGTCAGAAGCGTCACCCTGGCCACACAGGAAAGACCTGGCCTTTTTAAGGCTTCACTGGGAACTGGGCAGGAAGGCTTGGGAAAGAAGGCCACTTGAGACACCAATGTTTCATCGTCATAAAGAGGCGGGGGCAGACTCAGAGTCCAATGAGTCAGAATAAAGGAGAGGAGAGTCTACAGAAAACTGATTTATCTAAGTCTGAAAGTCTTAAAGAATGCAGGGACTTCCCCTTTCAGTTAAAAACAAAACAAGCAAAAACAAACAAAACTATGACCAATCCTTGGATAAAATTTACAAGACTCAGGCTCAGCGAGAGGCTGCAGTGCCCCTTGGCAGGAGGACTGCCAAGCTCAGGCCAGGGGGTTAAACAGAGGCCCTGTCTCAAAATCAACCTTGAAAAGCAGCTGGAGCTCGGTGGTACAGTGCAAGTAGCACATGCTCTAGGAATAAAACCATACACAACAGCCCTTTCAGTAATTTGAATACAAACACACTGAACCTCATGCAGATCTTAGGCTGCAGGCGAACCTAATGATCAGAGGGTAAACACCAGTTATCTCCCACACAGCACTGTGTCCTTGGGGTAGCGGGAGCAGCCCCAGGCAGAATGGGGGGGCCCTGGGCTCCATCCCCAGCACACAGAGAAATTCTCAGAGTGGGCTCCATTGGGACAGAAACCTGACATGTGACTGAGGAGAGGGCACAGAGGGCGCCAGCCGTTCCCGGCTACCTCTGAGCTGAGGTCCCACCCCACCCCACCTCACCTCCACCCCCGGCCACCAAACATACCTTCCTCTTTCGGGTCACCTTGCCGGAGGTGTCTGAGCTCCTCTTCTCTGGCTCCTGCGTTTTCCCTGCAGACGGTGGCTTCTCCTCTAGCTTCCTGGGGCGGCCCCCCTTCCCAGGCAGCCGGGGTACCCTGGCGATGAGGTCGAGGGCTATCTTAACCACCAGGCTTTGGGGGGCAGGCGTGTCCCTCAGCGGCGAGAGCACCCTGCTGTTCCTCAGGGGTAGTGGTAGCGTGTCCTTACAGCCGTCCTCCTGGACAACCACAGCCTGCCGGCAGCCACTAGTCCTGCCACTGCCCTGGGCGGGGGCCTGCACCTGCGCCAGGGGGAAGAGTGCAAAGGGCTCGGGGCTCGGGGGCCCCGCACTGTCCTTGGTGGGCACCAGAGCGCAGCTCCCTGGCTGCTGTTTTTCCCTGGGGGCTGGAGGTGTGGTCCCAGGCTCCCTACTGCCCCCAGAACGCAGCCTGCCTTTCGTCTTTACCCGGGGCTTGTCTTTGCTGGTTGGGTCCTTCAGGCCACAGCCCAGCTCCTTGTCCCCCTGTGAGCTGGCCGTGGAATCTGCTGCTGGGGCTGGAGCTGAGGCCTTGGCAGGCCTCCTGGGGTGCTTGGTGCCCACCGTCTGCCGGGATGGCAGCTCCTGCTGTGCTGGGGACTTGTGATCGCCTCTCCTGCTGATGTGGGGGGCCTCGGCAGGGGCCCGGGGCACCCTGCTGCAGCTCCTTGGGGGTGGGGATTTGGGCTCGGCAGATGCCTGCCCGGTGGCGCTGTCAACGTCGTCATCCTGCCCCTGCTGGGCCCTGCGCTGCGCAGACTCTGCTGTGCTGTCTGGGCCCTCGGGCGCCAGGGCCGGCTGGCCCACCTTGCTCAGCCAGTTGTCCAGCTGCCATTTGTTGGTGGTTGGAGGCTCGGGCTGAAAGCAGGGAACAGAAGGGGTGTTATCTGAGGGACACAGGTCAGCGACACAGGTCTGTCCCCAGAGAAGTGCTCCTTTCAGCCCACCTTCCTCAAGTTGAGTGTATCTACTGGCTTTTCAAACGCGGTGGTCTGCGTTTCTGCCTTGCGGGTTTGCCATGGGATGCACTAATCAGTCATGGACAGCTGCTGGGAAGTCTCATAGCACAAATTCTCTCGGGAGTAAAAAGGGTGAAGATGTATGTACCAGCTCCCTCAATCAGAAGGAGCACTGTATCAGAGTGCTGATCAGAGTCCGCACTGTATACTGGAAAACGCGTGACCACAAAGATTCTAAAAGAGAATCCTCACTTCCAATGGAAATTACGGTACGAAACTAACAGAACTGATACATTCTGACTTGTAAAGGACCCTGGCAGAAAGTAAGGGGAATTCATTGGGGCTGGCAGCCCATTCCTACAAGCTCAGCTACTTGTGAGACTAGGACAGGAGGCTCACAAGTTCAAGGTCAGTTTGGGCAACATATGGAGACATTGTCTCTAAATAAAATAAGGAACTGGGGTGGGGCTGGGTGTGGCCCAGTGGTGTACAACTGCCTGGCACACACAACGTACGGGGTTCAATCTCAGGGCTGCAGGAGAAGGGGGAATAAAAGACTTAAAAACAAACATTCATATGTGACAAGATTATCACTGTGCCAGAAGCGCGTACTGATTTCACATTTCACCCAAGTGAAGTCAAGTCACACAGCCAAGCATTTGTCTCACTTGGATTCTATAAAGTCAGTCATTAAATTTCCCCCTCAGTATGGCTGCCCACCCGTCATTCCAGCAGTAAAGGAGGCTGAGGCAGGAGGATTACAGACAGCCTGGCTACAGAGTGAGCTCAAGGCCAGCCTGCACCACAAAGTGAGACACTCTCAAAAACAAAACAAAACAAAAGCTTCTTGCTCCAGGCATCCTGGTCTGAAACAGCACTTTGTTGCTAAGACACAAAAGCAGGCCCCAGAACACACAGGGGACAGCAGTAATTATATCCATCACCTGCTGCTCTGTCTCCTAGCCATGCACTGTGGGGCTTGTGCACAGCAGCGGAGACAGGACATTTGGACACATCAGTGCCCAGGCACTGTGTCATGTAGAAAGATACAGCTGAGTGATGGCTCGCCCCATTTTTCTCAGACCCACTCTGACAGGTGGTTTTTATGAATGACTAACTAATACCCAGGTCTGTATGAATGGCTAACTTACACAAAGCACAAGGAAGACAACTGAAAAACTTTCCTGTGGAATTTAACTACTGATTACAGATAAGGAGCCACAGACACGGAGTTGGGTTTTGTTTTGTTTTTTTTTGTCTTTTTCCTTTTTATCGGTACCAGGGATCGAACTCACCACTGCCTGCTTGCAAGACAGGCGCTTGTGCCGCTGAGCTAAATCCCCAGCCCCAATACAGAGTTGTTTTGCTGGGCTGTGGCTCAGCCCAGGGCACCCAGGATGCTAAACAGGCGCTCCATCAGTGAATGACAGCTGCAGCCCCAAGGTGTACAGATTTTAAGGGAAAGAATGCTGACAATTTTCCTGAGAAATACACCAAGTAATTTCAATCTGTAAAACCTTGCTGACCTAATTACGCAAAACAGGCAAACATTATGTAAAAGGGTTTTTGGGGATCAGTGAAAGATTAAGTAACAAAGTGACCAGGTAGGGAGTTTGATCTTAGTGTGTTCAAAATGGAACAGAACTAAAAGGAATTTAAAGAAACCAGGTAGGATCACCCTTTGGACAGGAAACTGCACCAGTGGCCTTTTCTGACTTACTCCATTCTGTTGCTTATTATGTATCTGCCTTACGGCTTCCTGTACTTCCCCCACCCTCTACCATGTCCTCTTGAATTCAGAGCAGGAGAAGCAGAAAGAAAACCATTCTACTGTGCCAGGCATTTTGTCATGCATTGGTCTGAAATGTATTCACTATTCTTATAGGACAGAATTACTAAGGGTGGAGAAGGCCAGCCCTGCACCCTCGGGTTTCAGCATCTCCTGCAGAGCCGACAGGAGGACACAGGGCATATCCCTCTGTCAGGAGCCAGACTTGTCCCACCCTTCCTCAGGCAAGGTGGCAGGGGTCTCGGCTACAGCTGCTACCGAGCTCAGAGCTGCAGCCCTCAGAAGAGCAGCCAGGGTGAGTCCCAAGGCAAAGCCCTTTCAGTGAGTCAGGGTGCTCCTCCTTCCTTGAGAAGGGTGCCTACACAGGAAACACATTTAGCAGTCCCTAAAGGAATGTCCTGATTACAGAAATAACACTTCCACGGCGGGCGGGTGAAATGTGCCGAGGAGGGACTGCAGCCCAATTTCAGGGTCAGACTAAGACTGGGCTGGGTGGCGGGGTGAGGTGGGTGGTATGCATAGGGAGGGCCAGAGATTACTCATTGGGTACTGAGATGGGGAGAGTGTTTGCATAGGGCTGGGTTAAACGATAGGGATACTCTTCAAGTAGCTAAGCTCTGGACTGGCCATGAGGGACTGGACAGGACTGAAGGCTGCTGCGTCACTGCCTCCTTTAGTCTCTGCTCTCCCTCTCCTCCCCTCCCCACTCCTGGAGTAGCTAGGATCCAGATCCTGCAGCTTCCACTTGGGGACATAGGTTTTGTCATCTGCTAAGTGTTTTAGTAGGTGTCTGACACATGTCCCTTTACCTCCTAACCATTTAAATTGGCAAAAGTTAGTTTATTTTAGAATGAATCATGGATCTGAATACTCCTAAACTTTTAGGTAGCAGAAATCTTACATGTCCCAGTTTTGAAAAGCTGAGTGACATTCTGATTGACAGGATAGCACAAACATAGAAACAAAATCCACAGGGCTGTCTCTGCTCAGCTGCAGCCCAGGGGCCAGGGTGTATCACGTTTGGGTTTCTGGGAGTCCAGGCCTACTGCACCTGCACAATGAGTCAGGCAGGGTGCTGTCACAGAAATTTCCCAGTGTGGAAAAGAGAAATGGGTGAGAACTTAATACCTGAGCTTCCTATGAAATTCACAGTACCCTTTATAAATGCAGATAGGTATTTTAAAAGGGTATCTTGAAGGTAAACGATATAACAGATGACCCCTCCTCCATAAGCCTGGATTTCCACATCAACATATCTACTCAAATCCCAGCTATTCTAGAAAAGGTAAGAGTTTAAGGGCCGAGGCTTTAGCTCAGCAGCATAAGTACCTGCCTGGAAAGCATGAAGTTGTGGGTTTGATCCCCGGAAAAAAAGAGTGTAAAAAATGGAGTAGGATAGAGCTTTATTTTATACTTAAGAAGTCTGAATCTATTCTAGTGATTTCTTGAAGGAGGAGACGTAACTGTCTCTTTACTACAAGCAGCAGATTGGGTTTCCATTTTCAATTATTCAGCCTAATTTGCACTATTCTGATTTTACTTGAGCCATATTGTTTAAAGTTTTTTAACTTTTATGTCTTTATTTATTTATGTTTTAGTCCCAGGGACTAAACTCACATCTGCAGGCGCTTGTGCCCCTGAGCTAAATCCTGGCTGAACTGTGTTGTTTACCTGAGGTATCTTTTTGTATTGATACTAATAAGAAGCATGCCCATTTTTCTTACTGAGAAAGGTAAAACAGAGCAAAGCTCTTGTAACCCTCACAGTGACCGTTACAGCTCGTCAGCATAACACGGTTAGCATCACACAAGGAGAGTCCCAGAAAGTGGGGCAGCCTGTGAGCTCTGAGGCAGCCTTGGGGTGTGGCTCCCATTGATCTAGGCCCCTGTGGACAGCAGAGCACAGCCAGCCCGGAGGGACAGCAGCTCCTCTCCCGGCCTCCTCTGCACAGGATGAAGGGAATCCGTCTCCTTCCCGCGCAGCACAGAGGAACTCAGGACACTTGCTGCACGCCTGATCCGGGAGCCTAAGTGCCTGGCCTGCTCTTGCCTGCTCTTGCCTGCTCTTGCCTGCTCTTGCCTGCTCTGCTAGCTTTTCTCGGGGCTGCTTCTGCACACGGACAGCCCTCTGCAGCGCCGCTCCCAGCAGAGCCTTACACTGCTACTCGAGTTCTGAAGAACACAGTAGTGTACGTGGCACAACTGTCCAGAGAACTCATTGCTGAGGACCTGCAGTCTGCCTCGGTGTCACCCCACAGAGCTCAGCCAGCATGCTGTCTGCCCCTCTCTGCAGAGCCTCCCAAGGGCCGGGAAAGTACCTGTTTCACATGCACAGAAGGGAGCAAGGAGAGTGCCCTGGAAAACGTCACTGTGCATTATCTCATGCTGGGCTTTGGAGGAATTCACAGCTAGATTCCTGGTGACATGTGTCTTGTCTCCTCTGCTGCCCTTAGTTCACACAACCCTGAAGTTTCAAAGTGCATTCTCATAAATATTCAAATGGCAGCCTAGGGAAAATAAGTTTTCTTTTTCAAAAGAGGGGAAAGAAAGGGAATGCACACATTCTCGAGCTGTTCTTCCAAGAGCACCAGCACCAGCAGCAGCGGTGGCAAAGGGCTCTCACTTTAAGCAGCCAGAGAAGTCTGGTGAGAGGTAAATGGAGGGCCCAGGGCAGACAGTGCCTGGGCCTGGGTTGTTCCGGGACTCGGTACCTCTGCAGCCGGCACGTCCCGGGGCTCGTTGTCCTCACTGTCACTGGAGCTGCTCTCACTCTCCGAGTCGGAGGAGCTGTCGGAGTCAGTGGTGCTCTCGGACTCCGCACTGCTGGAATGTGCTGAGGCTGCCGGCCCTGGCAGGGCGCTGCAAAACAAGCGGGAATAAAGTTAGAAGACCAGCAAAGGCAAGTTCTGCACTCTGCTCCCTGCCCCTTCTGCTCCCAGAAGGGCGGGCCTCAGCAACACCTAATCAGCGGGGCAGAGGGGCCCACTGCGGCCTCTACAGCAGTGAGACCCTAGACCAATCCCCAGCTGCTCACGGGAGCCACCTGCAGGACGTGGCTCCTGAGCATGTGAGAGACCTGCTAACCAGGGCCTGGGCTGTTTCTCTAAATACAATTTTATTGGAATAGCACCCATCCCCAGCCCCGCACAGTCCTGGAGCAGCGATGAATGGCCACAGGAGGCTGCAGTGGCCCTCAAAGGACAGCGCATTTATGGCTGGGCCCTTACATCTGCAGCCCCCACACCTATAAGCAAAGAGACAACAGTACATCATTCTTCCTGTATTTTCTGTCTGCAAACCGCCAACAGACCCTGTTCCTCTGGAAAGTGAGCTAAAAATCAACCCATCTCTCCTCACTGAGTGGAATTATGACTGTACTAGGTTTTAAGAACAGGCCAGGAACTCTAGGTCCATAGGGAAAGCATAGAAAGCATAGGGAAGTCACCACTAGGCACAAAGAGCATTTCAAAACAATCTTAAAACCTTGCCTTGGGTGCTGCCAGCTAAAACAGCAAGTTGTGAGTGTTTGTTTGTTGTTTTGAGACAAGGACTCGCTGTGTAATTCAGGCTAGCTTTGAACGCACTGTGGCCTACACTGGCCTTGAAACTCACAGCAATCCTCCTGCCTCAGCCTGTGACTGTTGCGATTACAGGCATGCACCACCATTCCAGGCATTAACTACAGTCCTGAAACCAAACCGATTTCAAATTAAATTCTTATTAACTAGCTTGCAGCATTTGAATAAAAATCAATGTCTAGGGTTCACATATAACATGTGGTGTCAATTCTGTGGCCCTGTCCACCTGGACACTGCAGCCCAAGTCAGGGTAAAAGAGGCAGACACTTTCAACTGGCTTCCTGCTTCCAACTTCTCTCTGTCCTTAGTTTGTTTTCCTTTCTGTTTTGTTTGTTGGTTTTTTTCCCCTTAGTTGGGAGGCAGGGTCTCACTATGTAGTCCAGGCTGGCCTTGAACTCTCAGCAATCCTCCTCAGTGCTGAGATTACAGCCTGTACCACCACACCCAGCTTTTCCTTTACTTTTAAACTAGACTAATTAGCCGGGTGTGGTGGTTCATGCCTGTAATTCCAACACTTAGGAGGCTGTGGCAGAAGGACTGCTCTGAGTTCAGAACCAGCCTGAGCTACAAAGTAAGCTCAAGGTCAGCCTGAACCGCATAGTGAGACCCTGTCTCAAAAATAACAACATGTAAGTGCCTGCCTGGCAAGCTTGAGGTCATGAGTTCAATCCCTGGTACCAAAAAAAGAAAAGAAAAACACCAACAAAATAAATAAATAAAAATTAGAGTAATTTGTCATTTTATGAGCTGGCATGACCTATTAGAAAGTCTAACAAATTAGGACTAAACAGAACAGTTCAGACCATAGCACTGCGGGTGCCCTCCCCTATGTCGCTCCTGTGGTGGCCAGTTTTATTGCTGTCTCAGCTCCAAATTCTGAGATGATGAACACATCTCAGAGTAGCAGAATAACTTGATCCTTTAGCCATGAAAGGCATGTATTTGTCATCTTAAATCAGTAAGTTTATTACAAGGAAATGTCAGATCATCCCCATTTTCAAAATTTTTAAAAGCATCACGTTTTTAAAACATGGCTGGTTTCTTAAAAAAAAAAAGAACAGTGTAATTTTCCTGTACATTAAAATGAACTGCAGGTCCTATTTTAAAGCAGCTAGAACAATTTGAAAACTCATGTAACTAAGAAAACCAGCACAGCTGAAATCAGTCCTACCAAGAAGTTCAGGTCTATAAAATGTTGAAAACACAGTTTTAAAACAGCACTGGGCCCCTCAGCCTGATTTTTCAAATGCTGTTTCGCAGTAACGCCAAAGACTGTGTTTTAGTATCTAAATCCTCAAACCACGCCGTGGAGGCGAGGGGCGCGCGGTATGGCCCTGGCCTCCTGAGCTGCCCTGGGCGTGCGCGCTGTCTCTGCACTGGGATCTCCCCCTCCTTCCCAGAGGAAGGCTTTTCCCCAGGTGGCAGAGGGAGAGCCCCAGACCGTACCTGGGAGGTGCCGCTGAGGAGGGAGGCTTCTCTGGGGTCTAGCCGTTCACAGTAAGGGCAGGAGGGCCAGGAAAGAACAAAGGACAGGTTAGGACACAACTCAGACCCGAGGTGGCTCCAGCAGGACTTGGGCCCCCCAAAGGTGGACTCACCTGCTCCCCGTCGCTGTCTTCACTGTCACTGAGCTGCAGGTCGTGCTCCAGCATGCTGCAATGGCAGGGGGAGGACGTCAGAGGCCGTGCTGGGATAGGAACTGAGGGGACATGGGCAGGAAGCTGATTCTCGTCCCTGAACGCCTTGCTTTCCTGGAGACGCTTTGCAGTTCTGATCACAGGCCAGCCGAGTCCCAGCCCCTCACCACCTTAAACCCGCTCCCTCCACACGTTTTGAAAAGGAAGAGAGAACCCTGGGCAGTGAGGACTACAGGAGGACAGAGAAAAGCCCGGCAGCCCACAGCCTCAGGTTGCTGCTGTCCACCGCCTCTGAGTGAACTGCAGTCACCGAGCAAACCACTTGCAACAGCACCAGGCACAGGAAAGCATCACACAGAAACAGAACGGTGGGAAAGACGCATGGACCCGTGCGACTCTCACCAGCCATGTTCCATTTCTGACCGAAGGACATCACTGATACTGAGATCTATCTTTCTGTCTGTCTTTCTTTCTTAGAGCCAGGGTCTTGCTTTGTAGGTCAGGCTGTTCTTGAATTCACTCAGTAAGTAGCCCAGGCTGGCCTTGGACTTTCGAAACCCTCCTGCCTCAGCCTCCCCAGGGCTGGGATTTTAGGCATGTGCCACCACACCCAGTTTGAGATCCAGTTTTCAAATGGAAAAAATTATTCTCTATTTTTCCTGCGTGAACACTAATCACTGGCAAGGGTATTTGGTAACTCGGTATTTGGTGTGGAGAGAGCATGTTTTAAATTTATTGCTACTGCTTCAATGAAAAAAGACTTCCTCAAATTTAGGAATGGCTATCCCCAAGGATTCTGGCCAGGTGTGGTGGTGCACACCTATAATCCCAGCCCTGGGGAGACTGAGACAGGATCATCATAAATTCAAGGCCAGTCTGGGCTACAGAGCAAGACCCTGCCTCACAGAAAACAAAACCGGTTAAACCAACATGGTCAAATGAAATCTAGTCCTTATCGAAGACATACCTAGGATGTATACACTGAACATTTCATTTAGTCACCATTTGCATTACTCACTTGATAAAGAACAAACAGATCTTGTATGACAATTATCAACACAGGTGCTGTGTTGCTGCTGACACAGCCAACAATAACCACAAAATCGCCCAGAAATCAGCTCTAGTGATGTCACCAGTGGCAGCCACTCCACATGAACTGGCCTGCCACGGAGTGGGAAAGAGACAGAAAGCCTTCCAAGTTTTGGATAAGAGTTGACACCGACGTGGACAATGGAGCCCCAGCACAGGTGCAGGACTTGGAGATCAGGAATGGCTTGAAACCAGCTGCTGAAGGCCCTGTCTGTCCCCGGGCTTAACCCTGGCAGGGCAGCACGCACATCAGGCCAGTGCAGTCACGAGACTGCATACCTCTCATCGAGGCTCAGTCCACGCTGGGGGCCACTGTGCAGGGGCAGTCTCCTTGGGAGGAGGGGGGAGCCTGCAATGTGGACCCTGCCACACTCACATGCCTCAGGCTGTGAGCATCCCTGACCCAGCGCAGGGAACAGCACTTGGTATGTCTGAGCTGGTGACATCAGCACAGGCCAGGCAGGGAGGCAGAGCCCATTCCATCTGTACCAGCCCCACGCAGATCATCGGATTCCAGGATCCACCTGGAAGAAGAGCTGACTCGAAACACAGCACCAGTGCATGATGGTATAAAGTAAATATTATGTTTTCCCTTGTAAGAATGACTTAACTTTCAAGCTTATACAATAACTGGTCAAGAAACTAATCCACTTCCTAAGCCAGACAGTCATTTCAAAACATATGGCACAATGCAGCCCACACTGGCCCTGCTCAGAAAAGCCAAGTGGCTCGGGGAAGGAAGTGAACCACCGTGGAGGGCAGGCTGTTGCTGACATAGCTGGCTGGTGGAAGTCACCAAACAACCCTCCCACTTCACCCAGATTCCTGCTCCAGGTGGCCAAGAGCGGTTGCAGGTCTCCACAGGCAGACCCGCAGGTTGCAGCAGAGGCATCGAGACCAGCCCTTACGGCCGCCTGTTCCCAGGCTGGGCCCACCCAGGGAGCACACTGCCTAGCACACTGGGGAGTTCCCAACACCTCAATGCGCAGGCCAGGAGATAGGGGGACTGACTCTGCGGCTTCACACTGCTTACAGTTGTTTTATTTGAGATGAGCAGAGGGCAAGGTCCCAGGAGACACTAGCAGCCAGTCAGTCACAGCCATCGTGCTGTGTTAGCTGCACTAAACGGCAAGGAAAGCAGTGCTCACACGGGAGAGCCCTACCTTGAACATGCACAAGCCAGTGAATAAACCTGCAGCCCTGGGCTGGGACCAACCTGGTGGTAGCAGGGAGCGTGCTGTACTTCCCAGGCTCCAACTCCTCCTGGATGTGGGGCAGCACTAAGGACAGCAAGTCCTCACGGGCAGCGACACAAATTTACACACTGGGGAGAGGACTGTGCTGAGCACAAGAAAGCCAGAGGCCGTGCGAACATTCACCGGGGCAGCAGAAAGAAGGCAAATCCAACACCAGTTGCCGCTGCCTGCAGCAGCGGTGGTCAGGAAGCCGGGCGTGGTGGTGCACGCCTATAATCCCAGCACTAGGGAGGCTGAGAGAGGAGGATCCCTGCGAGTTTGAGGCCAGCATGGGCCACAAAGTAAACTCAATATCAGACTGCACTGCATAGGGAAATGCTGCCTCAGAAAGACAAAAAATAAGGCCAGGAAGATAGCTCAGCAGCATAAAGAGGCTTTCTGGAAAGTGGAAGGTCCTGGGTTCGATTCCCGGTACCAAAGAAAAACAAAAACAGAGAAAATAGTGAAAAGACAAAAAAATTAAATTAAATTAAAAAATCAAAGAAGTCAGAGAGCTGGATGGAGAGCAAAGACAGAGCTGCTGCTGGAGATGTGAAAGATTATTTAAATCCCATAGTGAAAAGAAGATCTTGGGGTCAAATGAGAAAATGCGAAAATAAAACAAAACACAAGACTATGAATAAAGGAAAACTTGAAGTTAATCATTAAAAAAATAATATTCTAATGACACACTTTCACCAGAAACAAAATCTAGGAAAAAAATTCAGGAATCAAACTCATGACCTTGTGCTTGCCAGGCAGACACTGTGCCACTGTGCCGTTTCCCTGGACCGAGAAAGATTATTAAAGCCACGTCTGATCCTAAGGTCTACCAAGGCTCCACCAAGGCTGTGTGCAGAATCTCTCCTTCCGTGCTGACTCTGAAGCCCCCACAGAGCAGGGGTCAAGTCTTCACAGAAAGATTCCTGTTCTGAGGCACTCACCAACCTACGGGCGGGGCGGATCGAAGGCTGAGCAGCAGGCGGTTATGCGGGGCACACTGCTAAGGGCTCACCCCAGACAATGGTGGGTCCCTCATCCGGGCAGGAGAGGAAGCTGTGTTCCTCTGGAGGACACACTGATAAAACAGTGGCTAACCTAGGGATATTTTGGGAAAGTAGCACGCCCTGTGAGCTCAACTGCCCAGACAGCAAAATGCCCGAAGGCTAACTGGTCTTAGAGGGTGACAACTCATCCCTGCAATCAGATTTTCCTAAGCAAATCAACTGGAAAGTCCTCAGACCAAGGAACTCCTCCCTGAGGGCCGCATGCCTTCAGCGCTGTGACAAGTAGGGTGTCCTTCAGATCAAAAGTCACCTCCTGAGGCCTCCCTGATCTTACTCCTTGAGCATCACCAAACCCAACTGCGCCCCATCAGTGCCATCACCTTTTATGCAGCTCTCCAGAGCGCTTTATCTGATGGGCCACTGCTTGGCTGCAGCAGCAGAAGCACCGTGGGGCCCATAGCCAGCCACTCAGTAACTCCAGGGTGAATGCCTCCATGGAGGAGCAGGGAACCTCAGGACAGGGTAAGGGCTGAGAACACCATTTATCTGCACCATGCGGGAAACAGTGTGTTTAAGAACAAGGAGACTATTTTTTTTCTTCTACCATAGCTAAAACTTATTTATCACTTACTATTATGTAAAAAGCACTTGATAGATGTTTCTTCTCCATTTAATTGGCCTCCAGCTGGCCTGAGGTCAAACAGAGAAGCATGACTGCCCTACAGGGAGCTCACAGGGCCTTGCCAGTCAAGCTGGGAGTGCCCAAGGCCACGTTGAGAGGATTCTCCCTCCACCCCTGCAGCACTGCGCTGCAACTGAAGTCTGCCTCTGCAGAGGCCTCACAGAATATCCTTGGGTATGGGTGCAGGGATCTTAAGCGCACTGTCTGCTGAAGCTGGAGAACACTAATCCTGGAGTCAGCAGGCTCCGCCTCGGATCCCACAGTGCAAATAAGGAAACGCAGCCCTTCTGTGCCCGCCTGGGACTTCCAACCTCCGTGAACACCAATCTCACAGACTCTGGCGACTGGAATCCTAACTCAGGATCTCTGAACCCTTCACAGAATGGTTCCATACTTTTGTTAAAGAATAAACATTTCTCCATGTCCAATCTTAAAAATTTTCAGTTCTCCTTAGCCTGAGTATCAACTCAAGAAAGGCAGGCAAGAGGGAAGGCAGGCAGATCACTTTTTGTCTTTCATTTTGTACTTTTCTTCTTAAAAATAATTGAAAGTCCTCTTTCTAGATGCAGGCTACCAATATAATTAAGCACACCCAATAAGCCTGGAGTCTCAATCACTCACAAACTGCATCCTCTTCCTGAAAAGCCAAGCACCGAGCACTGAGAATCGTCAAGCGCGCTCTGACGGCTGGCTGCGTGTGGACCTGCAGGGGCGGAAGTGCCCAGCACACGCGCTGCTCTTAGGGCCAAGGCACAGGCTTACACCGCAGGGACAGGCTGTGAGCTTACATGCAAAGCAATTTTCACTATCAATTTTTAGGGTTTTTTTCTGTATTAACTTCCTACTATTTCTTTTTGACAGTATCAGTCAGAAAACAGCACTTTCAATTAGAGCTGTCAGTGAAATTCTAAAACTCAAGGTAAAACATCTTCAATTGGCGTAAGTTATCATTTAAAAATAAGGGAAGAAAATCATTTCCATGGGCTTAGCATGATTTACACTAACTGGCACGAGTGAGCCTCGTTTACAGACTGAATTCCAACCAGTGTTTAGCACAACCCGGCTGACACTACGCTCGATGTGAGTCTTCACACCACAGCAGTGGCACAAGAGGGTCGACCTTCCCTCTTCCCTCTTCACCAACGTACCTCAAACCCGTGGCATTCCGAGAACACTGAAAACCCAGGTTCATTTTCAAAAGTACCAGACTCATCCTGTCATTAAGAACTCTACACTGGATGCCAAGGGCTTTGTTAATGTTGTGTTCTTTCTCCTCCAACTCTAGGAACAGCCCAGCCTGCACATCCACACATTGCATTCCCAAAGCAACTTTCCACACTAGGAAGATTTCAGATTGCTATCAAAACTCATTTCTCTTTCTTATTCTGAGTAAGCACCTAGTTTCAGAGGCAAACCCCAAAAACAGATGAGTAGTTTTCCACAAGGATTTAGTGACTTTGAAGGAGAGGGGCAGAAGACTACTGACACTGACAGTGCAGATAAGCTGCATTGTTGTTTGTAAGGTATTAACAAACTGCTCTCTGGTCCCGACACACAGAAGGTGCACCTCACAATTACAGACGGGTCATGGTGTGGATGGGAAGGACACTGCATGCCCCTGAGAGTCACAGTGCCCCACGTTGGCAGGAAGGGGGTTCCGAATCCAGGAGCCCTGCCCTTCTTGGTACACCACTCCTGGACTTGGTGGCCAGCAGCACTGACATCCCAGCTGGTCAGACCTGCAGCAGGAGCCTGGGGGACAATTACCACTTACTTACAACACAGAGAGAAAAGCAGTGGACCCAGTAGGCATCCACACCAGCACCCTGCACTGCTGCTGTCCCCGTTGCTCAGCTTGGACAGATTCAGAGTTAATACAGACCTTCTGCAGCTTTTTCCTTACTGCTGGGCCCCTCTTTATTCTTTCGATGCCTATTATTTCACGTTCTAGGAATTTCTACGCAGTATTAATAATGGAAAGTAAGTTGGCACAGTGGTACACATGCAGGTGAGGCAAGAGGACTGCTGTAGGTTTGAAGTCAGCTAAGTCCAAGGCTCTCCTGAACCACAGAGGGAGACTTCATCTCAAAACACAAACCAACAAAATAATAGAACAAAAAGCCATGAAGACATAGACTAATTCTATAAACTGAAGTCCTGACTGCACCAGGCACCTCCCTGGCATGCAGCTGTCCCTGAAGCAGCTGAGCTACACAAGAAACCAGAACAGACCCTAGGGCAAATTAACCTGAGGGCTATAGAAGACTTAACAACCACTTTACAAATTAAGTGGGACACCACTGTCACCCAGGCTCTGACAATGAGCTCATTACACTAATTCCTCTCCTCAGGCACCTCCTGTCTTCCCAGCCGCAGGGTGCTCAGAGACCCTTCCCTCACAGCACGGGGATCATCACCATACTCTCCTGGACTGTCTGGGGTGACACTGACAAGCAGCTTTAGGAAGGTGGCCCTGCACCTGGGCCATGCCCAGGGTCTTCCCAGCATAGCTGTGACCCATGGGAGGGGAGAAGAGGAGGCCCAGTCTAGGCAACTTCTCTGCAAAGCACAGGCTATGGTCACAAAATAAAAATAAAGGACTAAAAATGCAGCCCAGGGGGAAGGTCCTGTGTTGGGTCCCAGTACCACCAGGAAAGAACACCCTTCAGCCTGCAATAACTCATTTTAATTAAAAGGTGGTTAGAGGTGTAGCTCTGTTGGCAGAGCGCTTGCCTAGTGTACACAAATCCTGAGTTAGATCACCAGCACCACAAACAAAACGAAACGAAACAAGAACCAGCCGCCTGCACTGTTCTTTTCAAACGAACTGCATGAAGGAGCTGGCACCCGGGCACGGAACAGTGATTTAACCTGGCCCCGCACTCTGCCGTGGCCTTTAGATAAAATGACCTCTTTGGCTCAACTAGTTTCAAAACTGAGCCCCAGTGTACCTTCCAAAATGCCCGGGACACACTGTGCCTGACACAGGAGGCTGGAGGCCGAGTACCTGGTGGGTGCACCGACCACCCCTCCAGCCAGCAGCTGCCTGGGCTGAAGAGAGGGAGGCACGCTCCCCGCTCAGTCCAGCAGGGCCGCTGTACAGGCAGAAAGGAGGAGAAAACACCAGTTCAACACCTTCAAGAAATGATCAGGGCTGAATTAGAAATCTATACCACAAAGCATAAAATGTTCCCAAAAAACAAAAATATAGCTGGACTTGCTTGGCCTTAATAAAGAACAGCTGGGCAACTGGGCCATTCCTTCTTAGAAAAAGCAGGCCAGAAACCACACCTCGTATTGTACACATTCCCCCCAAATTTATTCCTCAATGCCAAAGCTATTAAAGATTAAAAATCTAAAAATCAAGGCTTGTTTTCCATAGTTACTATGTACACAACAGCTCAAAACTACCTCTTTTCAGCAAAGGCCGTAGCACCTCTGCCGTGAAACACATGCCTTGGCTTTGAATGAACTTTACTTACGAAGTTCCTTGCTGCGAACGGGACTGGGCTTTTGGAGGTGGGTCATGTTGTCCTGTGGGGAGGGACACAGCATCAGAACTGCATGGTGACATGCGTGACTCCCTGCCCGCCCCGCCCAGCACTCAAGTTCACCTCTGCCAACCCTGGAGCCACCCGCTGTCCTGGGCAGTCCTGCCCCTCTCAGGGCACCCACCCTCTGCACACAGAATGACTCTTCTCCAGCCTGGCCTCCCAGGAGCTCTCCTCCCAGGAAGGCTCTTCTGTTCCCGGCACAGGTGAGGGGTCCCAAGGAAGGACTGAGGTGGGGCTACCCTTGCCCCACACCTGGGCAGCCCCAGGTTTCCCTGTGGCTGTCTAGCATGCTGTCCTCTCCATCCCTCCAGGTTTCTCTGTGGCTGTCTAGCCCACTGTCCTCTCTATCCCTCCTGTCACCACAGCCCCATTCACCCACTAACAGCTGTCACTGACTGCCTGGCAGAGCCTGGGACAAGACACCGTCAAAGCCCAAGAGCGCAGGGGCCACGTGACATGCAACAGCCCCCAGCAGTGTGGGCAAAGTCGGCAATCAACTGCACACTGACTGTCCTAGGAATCCGGGTACCAAAGGCAAGCAAGAGAAAGAAAACAGACTATGCTCCAAGGACAGGAGGTTTCCAGAAGGATGCAGCAGGGTCCATGGGCAGGAGTGCGGACAGCACCCACGAAGTGGGAGGGACAGAAGTGGCAGCTGGGAAGGGCAGAGCTGGGTGCAGGGTCTGGGAGGCAGCACTGAGGGGCAGGGCTGACACCAGGATGGGAACGTCCCCTCTGGCTTCTAGCAATGAGGTGCCGCCCATCACTGGCACAGGGACACAGCACAGAGGCCTGGAGTCACACTGCTGCTGCTGGCTGCAGCCCAAAGGAAGCAGGGAGTGTGAAGCACAGTGGCCACGCGATCAGTTAAAGCAGGCCTGCTGTACAGACACGAGGCCACAGAAACGGACCAGACATATGAAGCACAAGGCACCTCACAGGTAAGGCGAGTGCTCTTGCCACAAATGGCACAAGCACACCCTCTCATGCTTGCAGCTAATCGTGTCACCTCCATGCCAGCAGCAGCTCTCAGATGGTATGTGACAGTGCTTTCCCATCTGTCTGACAGGGCGCCATGACCACAAATGTCAGGCAAAGTCACCCTCTGATGGTTGCCCCCTTGGCTGGGCTCCAGGGTCCCCAGCAGCTGTGTTTTGCCAGCACGACACGAGCATGGGGCACACACGTATGACACCATGCATGGTCCCTTCTCCACAGACTCCACGGCACTTGTACCAAGAGACCCATGGTGGAAACCAGAGGCTACTTGCTGGGCAAACTCAAGGCACACACACGAATCTTCTCCTCCCCACTGAACGTCACATCATTTACACCTCACCCCCCACTTCAGCAGCAGACACCCCAACTCTTCTGCAGACCACAGGGCCACGTTCTCACAGAGATACAGTTCCCAGAACACCAGGAACTAACAGGGCAGCGATGCCAGAGGCCTGGAGTGAGCAGCAGGTGGGCCAGGACTGCAGGCTCCTGCCAGCACCTGCAAGTGCTCCTCAGGGAAGCAAGCAGGCATCGGCCCATGGGACCAAGGAGGCGATCATCCCCGATGAGCGCACCTTCAAAATCGTCTGAGGGGCTGAAGATTCTTCCTGCAGTGAGAGTTAGCATCACACCAGGCATGAACACCCTGAGGAAGGCACGAAACCCGCCTGCCTGGCAGCCCCAGGAGATGGAGGAGGAGGCAGCAAGTGTTAAGAAGAGACTGCAAGCCCCCCTGCCCATGCCAGCCTGGTCTCGTCTTCACCCTGCAACTCCCCCACGCTGGCATCTGCACCTGTGCCAGACTCCCTGCTCCACAAGCAGCTGTGGGGCTTGGCTCATCCCACCTTGGTGGTTATGCAGCACTGGTCAGGCAGACTTAGTTCTAGTCTCAGGGGTGGGGGGAGGATTTAGTTACCAGTTCCTGGCAAGACTTTATTCAGTATCTCTGGAACATGGAATGGCAGACCTCTTCTACAAAGGCAGAGAGTAAATATGGGATCTGGGTTATATGCTCTGCCTTGCAGAATCACTCAGCAGGCCTGGCCAGGGTTCAGAAGAGCTTTGCATACAGACGACAGCTGCAGGGCAGAGCTGGCTCTCACCTGGAGCTTGCTCAGCCCTGCTCTGCAGGAAGGTCTTTCTTGTTCCTTGTTTGGCTGTTTTGGCCCCATCCTCACATCCTTACAACAAAGTCATCAAGTAAAGCCAAGGAAGTGAGGGAAAAGAACGTGAAAGAGATCAGAAGGAAGAGCCCTGTCCACCAGTGACATTAGTGAGGGTCCCTCCTCCAATAACACGTACACAGCACCTGAGACCTCGCTGGGGCCTGCACCTTGCCCTGGCAACAGCTACGAGCTGCTCCACAGGGCAAGCATTCTGTTCACCTCTTGGGTGGCATTCGGACCACCACAGGGCTGCCAGTAGCCCGGCCTTCTTTAAGAGGTTCCACCGAGATGCCAATGGTTTACCAGCCTGGGGAATTACTGAGAAGACAACTCCTGTGGCCAGGCAGCCTCATGTCCTTTCGTTAGTTTTCAAGTTCTCACAATCCGTAAAAAGAAGAACTGATAAAGAGCTACAAGGCAGCAGATAGAAAGGAGCTGGAGAAGCTACGTGCTGTATTCCTTATAACAATCTCTCAGTTTTGTTTAAAAAACCCAAGAATCACACAGAACACCTCAGCCCAATCGAACAGTGTCTCTCAACTGCACACCCCTCCTGGTCACAACACTTTGCCAATCACATTCAAGATAACAATTGCAACTCAGGTAATCCCAGGGCATAGCTGTTTAGGGTGTTACCAAAGCATCTCCAGTGTAGTAACTGCCTGGATACTCTCAAACCCCTCTAGGAGACAGCTTGGTGTTTCTGTTCCTCCTCTTCTCTGCACCTAGAGAAGCTTCATGTCTGGGGGGCCTTTGTTACCAATGCTGTTACAATAAATCAATAGGAAGCACGTTTTCTTCTCCAGTGCAATAAGCAGCTCCAGACTTTTACTTACTTTGGTTTTGGGGTGCAGAACTAATATGCTGAGAATCCTAGAGGGCGAAAAAACATTCCATAATTAAAACATTAAGGCTTACAAATTAAAAGGCAAGGGCTGGGGATTTAGCTTAGCAGCATAAGCACCTGCCTTGCAAGTGCACGGTCATGAATTCAATCCCCAGTACCCCCCACCAAAAAAAATTTAAAGGCAAAACTGTAATTTTAATACTAAGATACTCTTATAGAACTCTGAAAGATAATGAAAAAAAGAAATACCAGAATCCCTGTATCACCTACCACATAGATTCTGCATTTCACTCTAAGACCCTCATACCATCTTTCTATTCAGTCATCGATCTCAATTAACCTTCACCAATAGTTTTAAAACACTCACTAACTTAATTTTTACACAACTGTGCTTTCCTAGACCTTATTTTTACTTTAGGGTGGAGTACAGATATTTCTACAGAGCTTAAGGCTTCACTTTAAAACTAGTAATAATGGCTCTTTTACAAAAGTCTCACTATGAGATAGCTAGAACAGTGACATGGTAAATCTGGGTTTATACTGACATCATTTCTTTTGGAAATAGCATCACGGAGAGGAGCAGCTACAGACACATGGGCCTGCATGGCCAGCTGGCCAGGACTGGGTCTGTTAGGGGCTATGGCTGCATCCTGAAGGTCATTCAAAAGTACACAGCAAGAAAAGAGGACTGCTTTCCACTTCCACTGCTTTCCACTGCTTTCCTGTGCCCCAGTGCTGTTACAGAAAGGCATGATTCAGCAATTCATTGCTCACTATATAAACCAGTCCTGCAATGGCTGACTACGTTAACCTTTGAAAATTTAGGAAGTATATGAGGCACACAAGATGTATGGGCACATGTGAAACCTGCAAATGGGCCACCCAACTTGCTCCGTTCTCCTGGGCCTGTTCCCCATCTCGACAGGGGGCACCGTGGCAGAGACTTCACTGTGCAGCCTAAAGGCTACCATGAGCTGTAACGCTCCACACATAGAGCCAAGAGCCCTCGTTTATGTATGCTAGAGACTCACGGGCAGTGCTCCAGAAAGCCGGCACACAGCAATACCCCACACCGAACCACCAAGTGCCAGGCCTGCTCTGCAGGGATTACCTTGGTGGGGAAAGGGAACTTGGAGGGTTCTGCTGTGCTGGGCGTGTGTATCGCTGTCAGAGGCGGTGGCCAGGAGTGGGTCATTTCCTGCAGAGAGATTTGGACAGAAAACCAACATTATTAATACCAGACTCAGGGCTGCTTAGGCTATTTCTCTAAACTGGGCATTAGGTGCATTCATGGCAAGTGAAAGGTACTATCTGAAAATTTAAGCCAGGTGTGGTGGCATACGCCTGTAATCCCAGCATTTGGGAGGCAGGTAAAAAGATTGCTGTGAGTTCAAGGCTTGCCTGGGCTCAAAATGAGTTCAAGGCCAGCCTGAACTGCATAGTGAAACCCTGTCTCAAAAAACAAAAAACTGAAAACTTATGTCAGTCACTTTACAAAAACTAATGATCACAAACTTGCAAAAAAGAAAACAAATCAGCTTGAAGAAACAGGAAGGTAGCAGACACAACACACAGGATATAAATAATGGCACTGAGAGCCAAGAGCGGGTGGGGCTCTTGCAAGCCAAGCACAGGGAATGGCAGGCAGGCAAAGATCAAGTCAGGTGTAGTGGCTCACGCCTATAATCCCAGCACTCAGGAGGCTGAGACAGGAGGGTCACTGTAAGTTCGAGGCCAGCCTGGGCTACATACTGAGTTTGCATAGCAAGACCCTGTCTCAAAAAATAACTAAAAGAAAATAAAATAAATTTCACCTAAACCAACATACTTCTTTGCTGGCTGTAAGTACCACCATCACTTACAACCTTACAAGAGGGAAATAAAGACAAAATTGTGAAAATGTTTTTTTTTTTTTTTTTTTTTCCCCGTCTTTTTGAGACAAGGTCTGGCTATGAAGTTCAGGCTGGCCTTGAGCTCACTTTGTAGCCCAGGCTAGTCTCAAACTCACAACAATCCTCTTGCCTCTGCCTCCCAGTGCTGGGATTACAGGCGTGAGCCACCACGCCTGGCTGTGAAAATGTATTTTGAGGGGAAAATTAGTATACATTAAGATTAACAGACCAGGGCCAGATACCTGTCTTCCACTTTAAACTCAAAAACTTTACAGGGAAGAATCAATAAAACTGATATGAAAGCAATTTATAAACCACAGAGGAAAGAGGAAAAATAAACACACAATGGTACACTTGCCATATCTGAGCATTAAACTCCAGATTTTGAAGCAATTAAAGGCAAAATGGGAAACATGACAGTTGATGTGGCTCTTCTCTGATAAAAATAGAGCACGTCAGTGTAAGAGGAGAGTCTGGTTTTGTGGGTATGTCCTCCCGGAACTGAATCCTAGAAGGAATCTGTGGTGTGCAAGAAACACGGAGGGGTGGGTAACATGGAGTAGTGGCACCAGCGGCCACGAACGGCCTCAGTAAACAGCCATGGGAAATCAGCCTGCAGGGCTAAGCCTAAGATGTGCTGTAACTTTCCATTCTTTTTCTTTTTGTCCCCTTAAAACGGCACAGTGCCACTGAAGAGGCTGACACACCAGCTGCCCCCGCCCTGCAAACATAGCAGGTCTAATCCAGGCGCCGGCCACTCCAGCAGTGCCAGAGGCACCTCCTCCAGGATGCAAGGGACTTCTGGGTCCTTACAGCCAACCACAGAGAAACACTAAAACTGTGGTATAGCTGCCAGGCTGCTTTTGGGCTTCCTTTTAATTAATAAAATCTGTCAGAGGATTCAGTCTCCTCTGTTACTGTCAGGGTGCATGCTGCTGCTGGAGGAGGGGGGAGCCCATTCCCAGAGCTGAGGTGGCAGCTGGCCTTAATCGGGAGGCGCACATGGGCTCGCACGTGCTTCAGACCACAGGCAGTAAGGACAACTCACCTTCAGGATCTCTTCAACACAGTGGATGTCACTCGGGTAGGTCTGCTGAAAGGGAAGAACAGGAGAATTAGGCCAGGCTGGGGTCAGATGTAGAGCAGCACAGGCGGTGCGCTGGACTCCCTCTCCAGGAGGACCTGGCCTCCTTTCTCCGGCTGAGCTCGGGGACGCTGCATTCTGGACGAGGAACACACCTGGCTGGCTCTTGGGGGAAACACAAAGGAACAGGAGCTGCAGAGGGTGGCAGACCTGCTGGGACCCACAGATGAAGTCGCTGGTAAAAATCAGCGTGTGAAATAAAGCGCACATTGGTGCACCCCAGGGAACACAGACACAGCAGAAGAGAGATTGGACCAGGGGCCACCTCCCACCGGTGAGACAGGTAAACAGTGCCAACGATGACCACCTGGAAGTGTGAATGGGCCCACGGAGCAGAGGCCCAGTACGGGAGACAGTTCTTCATTATTCTTTCATGTTCTTAACCTTCCAGCATTCAAAACTTTTTTTCTGTGGTACTGGAGATTGAACATAGACTGTCTCCTCAGTCTGTTGACTTCAGGGTCTTAGTAAATCACTAACTGATCCAACCTGGACTCAGACTTGCAACCCTCCTGCCTCAGCCTCCCACATTGCTGGGCCTGCAGGCATGTGCTATCACACCAAGCTCCAAAATTTACTTTCAAGTTGAAAGTATCCGCCACCTCACATGCACACAGGTGTATACATATGCATGCACGCATACATGCATGCACACACACAGTTTTCCCACTGGGTGAAGAGATTCCTCAGTGTCTTGGAGAAGAACCCGCGGTCCGTCTCCCTCCTGTCCCCAGCTACACACATGCTGCTGCCCCCTCCACACACAGAGCCCAGCAGTTGCCATTTGCAGTCTGCACATTTTTAAGAGCAAAGAAACAGGAAAGTTGAATCTGAAACAGCTTTTCTGCCTAGAGACATGAAACATAACCCCAAGTCTGTGTCCTCAACAGAGTGGCAACTTCTGTTCTGGGCGAACTCAGTCAGAGCGGCACAGGATGGTGAGTGCCCCCAGCACCCACCACGCAGCCTTCCCACTGCCACACGTCTGCAGAAGGCATGCTGCTGTCCTTCCGTGTCGTCCAGTGCCCGCTGCAGGGCAGGGACACAGCGGATATGGACCTTCCCTGCTCATGGCTCTCACTGAGGATATGACTTCACACAGCAGCACTTACTAATGTACGATTCTTCCTTCCATGAAAGTCTGCAACCACAGACAGGCCTCTTGGGATGTGGCTGGGCCTAAGTGTGTGACTCTGGGGTCAAGGGTGTACAATTACATCAGCCCACCAATGGTTTGCACTGTTCTGGGTGTGGATGATGGGCTCCTCCCTGGTGTGAGTGCCACCCAACCCAAGGGGCACAGCCTGGACGGAACATAAAGGACAGAAAGGATGCCTCCCTGGATGCCTGCTTCTTCGCTGCTTCACTGCCTTCTGCCCATCCTGGACAGTTTTTCCTCTGTGATGCCCCTCTGCCATGCCATTCTGCCTTGGAGCCAGCTGACTGCTGACCGAAACCTCTACAAACCATAGGCCAAATGCAACTTTCCTCCTTTAACTTGGGGTGTCAGGTATTTTGTTCCAGCAATGAGAAAAGTAAGACAAGCTCTAAGGACTAAGGAGGAGGGAAAAGCACGTAACACACACCCTGTCCTGTTACAGAATGGGATGAACACGTCTCACCTCAAACACAACTTGACCTGCCTACCTGTGGGTTTTTTTCGGTTTTTGTTTTTTATCGGTACCAGGGATCAAACTCACGACCGCCCACTTGCAAAGCAGGCACTTAAGCTGCTGAGCTAAAATCCCCAGCCCTAGGTGTGTTTTTTAAAACATATAAATTCCCTGGAAATGATTCTACAGACATTTTTTGCAGTTTGTCACTGTTGAGGTGGGGCCAGAAGTTCGGAGGTATCACTCCGTATGTTTCAAAAACATCCAAGGGTGCCTAAAAGCTGGATCAGACACCAGCACTCTATGTCTGCATAAACAACGGATACAGACAAGGATAAAATATGTATTGTGGTTTCAGTTTCTTTCATGCATTAGCAAAGAGAGAAAAAAAAAGCCCATGAGAGGCTGAAGGAGAATCAGCAGAGCACGGGAGCTCACAACAGTGCTGAGGCTAGGCAGGGTCCCTGTGCGCTCTGCTCCACGCTGCTGGACCATGAACAAGAATTCAAGCAAACATGCACCACCCCTGGAAACAGTGATGACCGAGGGGTAGAGCAGGAAAGACTGAGCCCTGCTTCAACAGAATGAAAGCGGGCAGGCAGCTGCACTCCCCAGATCCCACAGACCTCTCTTATCCTGCGCTCCCTAACCTGCATGCAGTCAAGTGAGCCAAGATTTCCCTATCACCAGGACTCCTTTATTTTTCTTTTTGGAAAAGTTTTACTCCACTGGATGAATGACAACTGAACACATTTCTCTGGAACTTCTTTTAGATTAGCAGCATTTACTTTATGCTATACTACAGTCACCACTGAATCCAGCTGGGTGGTCGATGTACTGTGCATCTTCCTGGGTCCCCTCATGGAAGCACTGGTGCTTCAGAGGGGAGAGCAAGGATTCTGTTTACTCCATGAGCACAGATCATAGTTAAGAATCCCACCAACAGTTTACCACAGCAGGACTGAGATGCCCAAACGCCCAGTGACAGGAGGCACCTGCTCACGGCAGGCAACCATACAGCAGTATGCATGCAGAGTCAGCATATAAACCTATGCACCTGCACAGAAGAATGCCTGAGACATAGACCTCCACCATGTCTCAGAAATAACTCATACTGACAGGAGAAGCACTACAGTCCTAAGAGGAAATTCAGTGAATCCTTCACCTAGATTCCCAAATGCTAGTACCTGCTTTGGTTTCCCCTCTCCTCTTTGCCTTCACAGTCACTTGCCTCATGAAGCAGCAAGAGCCCACCCCAATACCAACATTGTGTGGGCCCCTATACCCAAAGGGGGCTCCCACACAGTCTGCCTAGTACAGCCCATGCCTCCTACCCACTTGACCTCACACTCCACTTTGCTCCCTTCCCAGAGCCAGAAGGCAGACTGGAGACACCTAACAGAGCGCAGCAGGATGCAGCAAGAAGGTGAGTGAGCAAACTCTCAGCCCTAATCCCTTTCTTAGCCCTGCACTCCCAGAGTCCTCAGCTGGGTGCTGTCACCCCACTCCTGCTACCTGAGCAGGCTCCCCCTTAACACCATGGTCTTGGTACAGCTTTTCTGCAGACTTGGCATTTACAGAACAGAAGATGACCAAGAGCAAAAACCAACATCTGCATGGACGTGCGGCTCCAGGTTTGCTTGCTTTCTTTTTGAATGGCTTGAGATCTAGTTTGCTCTCACTCAGCGCTGACAAAGGTCCCACTCTTGGTCCGTGGAACAGGTGAGTGCCCCCATCTGCAGTCACACCACACTTCCAGGTCCTCCTATGGGCCTTCACAGTGACCACAACTGTACCCGGTTACTTGCCGAGCCCTTTAACTCTCTGCGTATCAGCATCTCCTCACTGTGACGGCGCTCACTGTGAAGCCAATCATTTGGTTACAAGAGAGGAAAGTTATACTAAATTATCCTTCCACCGTAACATATAACCTTTGTTACAAAAGGCTGTTAAATGAAATAAAAATTTCTCAGGGAAATCTATGTAAGGCTATTTAATATTCGTATCAACCTTTGCAACAGGCATTAGCCCCATTTTTAAGACAAAGAAGCCAGGTGTGATGATACTTGCGAAGGACCCCAGTAGTTTGAGAGGCTGAGGCATGAGGATTTCAACTGTGTTCAAGCTATGTGAACATAGCTTGGCAACTTAGTGAGAGACTGTCTCAAAATAAAAATAAAAATTAAAAAAAGGCTGGCGATACAAGTTAGTTAGAAGGCCCTGGGTTCAATCCCCAGTACTACCAAAAAATAAAGACAAAACTGAAACAACACACACAAACACACACACACCCAGAGGAGACTGGAATCAGGATATCCACAGCCACACAAAAGCTCTGCTGGTGGCCCAGCTAGTTTTAGATTCCTGTCAAACTGGCTTTCTGGAGCCCTGGAAAGGACTGCAAGAGATTAACCTATCAGCTCAGAGCGAAGTTTCCCACTTCTTCCCCCACAAAAAATCTTTGCCAGAGCTGTCAAAGATAGGACAGCGGGATTTAGCTCAGCAGCATAAGCGCCTGCCTTGCAAGCAGGCAGTCGTGAGTTCGATCCCCGGTACGGATAAAAAGAAAAAAGATAGGGCAGCAGTGATGCTCTGACTTCTCCAGGCTCTGGGGAGGACACAGCCTCATCACAAGGGAAGATATGCAATGAAAGATGCTGGCAATGCCTTCCATGCAAGCACAGCAAAGCATGCCTCCCTGAGCTAAATGAATGGAGCCAGACGCAAGAGACATGCCTGAGCCAGGAGGCCCACGCAACACTGCTTTGCAACACTGCGCTCTCAGCTCTCCAGTCTGCAGAGCATCATCTTCACTATAGGGCTGGTCTCCAAAAGGCTCAGTTATCACTAACCAGGGAGCGAGTGCACAGCGCGGTTCTGGTTCTGGTCCTAGACAAAGTGGGCACACTCACCCCTGGGATAAAGGGTTGGACTCCACAGGGCTGGTGTGAAGGGCAAATGGGAAACGAGCACCTGGAAGATGACCAAGAGCCGTCGATGCACGCGGTAACACGCTGCACCCACATTAATGACCCAGACTTTTTTTTTTTTTGTCTTTTTCCTTTTTATCGGGACCCGGGATTGAACTCACGACTGCCTGCTTGCCAGGCAGGCGCTTATGCGGCTGAGCAAAATTCCCAATCCAGACATTCTGTTTTTTAAAGACAGGGTCCCACTCTGTAGCCCAGGATGGCCTCAAACTCTTTACAATCCCTCTGCTTCAGCCTTCCAAGTGCTGGGAGTAGAGGCATACACCGCCACGCCTGGCATCAGTATTTGCTTTATGCTCACTTGCCCCCAACAAGCTAGATGAGTTGCAACTGCTTGTGCCCCACAGGAGCCCTCTTTCCTCTGCCAACATGTTGAGGACGACTCCTGCTCAGCCTTCAGGCTGCAGACACAAGGCTATCTGTGGGCACAACTCCTGGGCATCCCTACCCCAAACTGGCAGGTGCCCTGGGCTGGCTGCACCTGTGCTGTGTCAAGGCTGCTCCTTCTAGTGTATGTGCTCCCTGAAAGTGGGGCCGGCTCCACCTTGCTGACTCAACTGCTACACCGATGCCACCAAAAAATGTCTGCCGGTTTTCAGTAACAGACTCAGAATGTGCAAGTGCGTTTCTGCTTCCCTTAGTCTTTTGAGTCGAGGTCTCTCGAAGTTGTCTAGGCTGGTCTTGGACTCAGGATCCTCTTGCTTCAGCCTCCCAAGCAGCTGGGTGCACCAATGAACCTAGCATTTCTCTAGGGCTTTAGAAATTTAGTAGATACTGTAGGCCTTCTGAATTATAAACCAATACCAGAACATACCAAATGAACATAAACATATGTGGGACCAAAGAAAATTAGTCTGTACTGTTTCTTCTCCAAATACTGAAACTACTGTGAGAAGCTATTTTTCCCATGTCTGATTGGCAAACAACCAAAAGAGTGACAGTACTGTATCAATGGGACAGAAGTGGTGACACAGACATTCAAATACAGTGGCCACCAGGAGGCCAATGTGACATTACCATCAAAGACAGCTTCTTGGCAACAGCTATGAAATTCTCATTTACTTGCTGTTGACTGTCTTTTTGAAACAGGGTCTCACTATACAGTTCAGGCTGGCCTCAAACTGACCAGGCAACCCAGGCTGACCTCAAACTTGCATCAATCCTCCTGTCTCAGCCTCCCAAGTGCTGGAATCACAGGTGTGCGCCACCCCTGGCTGCTGTTTGACTTCTATACACTACCTGAAAAAAACAGCATGCGCCAGGTTATCCTTTCAGCTTGCAAACACCAGGACACGCAGCTTTCTACAGGTAACCCACTGAGAAAACCACAGCAAAGAACCCTTCTACTCCCTGGGGAGCAAGGTGTCCAAGGGAGCCCCGGGTAGTGCTGAGGGTGACGTCCAGGACCTGTTATTAGTGCAAAGGGAAGCGATACAGTGACCTGCATGACAGCACTGGTATCCATGAAAAAGTCCCTGAGCAGAGCCTATGTATACGGGGCTGAGTGTGCACACACCACACCGAGAAAATGCACAAGAAATTCCTAACAGTAATTTCTTATAGGAAGAACTAGGTGGCTGGGAATGAATCTAGAAGATCTCCATCGTGTGTCCCTTTTCACTTTTAAATTCTGAACCATTAAACACATTACCTGTTCATAAATGCAACTATGAGACCTACAGAAATAAACCCTTTTCTCAAAGTGTAGCTGAACAGCCTTGGCTACTACTAAGGCTTCCTTTGTATAACTTTCCTTCTTCCCAGCACACGCTAGCAGCCAGCTGTGCCCCTGCTCTGGGCATGCACATCTCCACACAGAAGTATGCTGACGCGCCACAGGCACTTGCCTTGCTCACTGCAAGAGGCCCAGAGCCAGGAGCCACAAGGATGGTGGCACAGCCAGGCCTCCAGCTGGTGGATAACTTACTCTTGCTCCCTTCAAGCTGGAATGCAGCAACCTTGACAGAGGAGCATTTGCCTCTGTTTAGTCCATTCCGTTAATACACTGCGCACAACGAGATGTACAAATCCTCAGATGACTCTTACAAGAGATAAAAACCCAGGTGCAGTGGTGCATGACTGTAGTTTAGTTATCAAGAGGTGAACAGGAGAAATCTCAAGTCCAATGCCGGCGTGAGCAACCCAGCCCAACCCTACCTCGAAATAGTAACAACAAACAGTACGGGAGATGCAGAAGGTTCTCTGCATTCAGTGGCCAATGCTTCCCCCAAAGGAAGAAGAAATGAGATAATGCATGTTAAAGTTAGTGGCACAGACGTAAACACATGCGTCCTTGTAACAGCACCATGACCGTCACTTGTAAGAGACAGACTAGAGTGGGAGACAGGCTGAACATGGTTTTGACGTAAAACTGCTCAGGGGACACAAAGCTAACCTGTTCCAGGCACTCGCCACCTGCCTGGGTGCGCCTATTTCGGCTGGAAGAGGTACCAAGGACAATTAGGCGCCCTTGGTGATGTTTAACCCAACCTCCACACCCAGCATTTCAGGGGAGTGCTTTGGAGAGCCCTGGGCAGATGGATGGCATGTGGAGGATACACATTAAAGCAAGAAGGCAACAAAACAACAACTTAGGAACTAAGGAGTAAGGCAACCTGAATTTTTCTTTAACATTGTGCTAGCAGGGCCACGAAGGTAGCTCAGCAGCACAGCGCCTACCTAATAAATGCTGGACCCCGAGTTTGATTCCTGGTACAAAAACGGAAAAAACCAACAGCAACAAAAACAGGATTTTAAAAATTGTGCTAGTATTTAAGTTGCAAAATCAACTTTAACTATTTCTTCCTTTAAAGGTTACTAATCACCCTTCATCTTTCGCCCCCAAACAGCTTTACGTAACAGAAAGGGTTTAGGTAGTTACTTTGTTCTTGGACCAAACCCAGGGCCTGGGATCACTTCCTTGACACATGCCATCCCTCCCCTCTTGCCGGACACACGCCGAAGCTAATCTGTCCCCTGAACACCACTGTCTCTGGCTCACATCAAACTACCTGCCAGACCGAGTAACACATTTAACAATTTGCTAACTGCAGAAATCTCCAGTCTCCAAATAAATCTTCTAAGAGGAAAAAGTTCAATAACAAGATTGCTCACAACGAGGAGGCACTTACAGGTTACCTACTGTTACCTCCCAACAAAATGCACTGTGAGGAGACCAAGCAGTTCTCCCACAGGGGAAATCTAAGACAGAGCAGGCAGCAGTTCACAGGGACACCACAGCCACTGCTGGCCCTTTTCTGGGAGTCACTTTCTCATCTGTTTCTCCAACCAGCTCAACTCTGAACTTCGAACCCTGGTGTGCAGCAACCAGGGTTGATCCACCTGCATATCCTCCAAGTTTCAGCACAATTTTGGACTAACACAGAGGTGCAGTTAGTGTCACGGGGCCCAATTTTACCATCTCATGTATCTTGAAACGAACTACCGAAACATGACATAGCAGAACATAACAGTGAATTCCCCATTTTTTCCCCTGGGCTTCTGTTTGCTGATAGGTATTTTAAAACCCCATGTAATTTTCCAACAGTATTCAAAAATTCTCAATTTAAAAAAAAGTACTGTAATCCATGTTTTAACTACAACCTATCATTCGACACAATCACGTTTGCACATAGTTATTTACTAAACGCAATTCCAGGGTGTGCCTTTTCCAGAAAGCAGATTCACAGGCAGCAGTATCATCCCTTCTTGGCGGGTGGAGGGACGGGGTGCTCAGGCAGCAGCTCCAGAGGGATGAAGGAAGGATGTGACTCCTAAACAAACACTGGAGGAAACCCTGGGCACCTGGAAGGAGTCCCGCACCTGGTTCCTGTAATAAATGGGAGACTCTGTCCCTAACGTTTTAAAGCACACAGAGAGCACACCTTTCTGTGAACTGCTCTTTTACAGGCAAACTACCACCTCCTTGTCTGTCTGTTATCAGCTGATGCAAAAATAGGCTAAAAACTGGCCTAAAACATCACCTATACAAAAGGAAGTCTTCAGAAAAATGATTCCTTAGGGCTCAGTATGAATAATAATTAGGGAATGTGCTGTTCTTTTTCCAAGCACTGTGATTATACCAATGAACTAATTTGCTTTAACTGGTGTCATAAAGAGTCCTAAAGCACATAAAAAATTTGTAAAAATTCACTTTGTATTAACTGAATTGCTTGAAAAATGCCAGACATTGTATTGATCTCCAGTTAAAGACAGTATTTCTTATATAATTAGGAAACTTAGAATTATAGTTCTTGAGACTTGGTGTAAATAAACAGAAATGAAACAGGGAGTAGCTGTGCTCTTCACACAGAATTGTTGTAAACACTCACCTGATAAAAAATGAGAGGCCCCACAGACATGCTGGTTTCATTAATATTATTGCCATCCTATGTAACTGTAATTTTCTAAGTGTTTACAAGGTTCCTGTACAAATGAAACAATGCCCACGGAACAATCCAGTTTAATGTTGACATGTGACATAATGTTTCTAGTACGTATCATCTGTAATAATATGGCTACTATCTTGTTAATGTGTAAGTTAAGAGGCTGGGGTCTATTTGGGACAGGGCTAAAGTCACTTCAAACAAAGCACCAAACAAATGGTTAGAAACTCACCAGTGTGAGACTGAGTTCCCATCACAGTTACCAACTTCCCCACCACGGACCACCAATCACGGCCACTCGCCATGCAACACCCTAATCCTCGGTCTTCAGCCGTCTAAGCCTTACAGCACCACGCCTCTGCTGAATGCCGCCCACTGGAGACGGGCGTAGCAACCTTGAATGATTTTGAAAGAACAGCTAAAGAGAGAGGAAGAAGAGGAGGAGGCGGCCAGAGGAGGAAAGGGAGGAGGAGATAACATTCCATTCCAGCAATAATAAACTAACACGTTCTTTTAAGTGGCCTAAACTATATGATCTGTTTTCCCTTGCACAACCAATTCTACTGATGCAAACAGCTCTTGGAGTATCTGGGGAAGGATTTATTTTTGATTATGAACACTAACTCTGCGCAGCAGGAGCAGCTGTTCCGCTGGATGGACTGTGTCCCTGCGGGGAAAGTGTGGGGCTCCCACCCCTGCACCCCCAGGCACCCTGCCTTTCTCTGCAGCGTGTGCTTTCTCCCACAAACCACACTGATGATGGGACACAACGGCGGTACACAAACCTGCCCGCTGCCCACTGTAAACTCACACACCCAATGCAGGGAAGAGCACCCTGCACTGGATCTCGGGCTCATCCTGCCTTTCACGGGTGCCTGGACACTGTTCCTCACTGCCGAGTCTAAGCTAACCCCACAGAGCACCAGGAAAAAAAGAAAACTTTCCATCGGTTTCTGGATGGGGTTGAAAGAACCTGAAGTCACAGGAATGAAATAAACCTTTTAATCCATGCTTTGTCTGAAAGGACGCAAAGATTTTATCCCGGGCTTAGCCCGGCAGTAATCACAACCATTTCCGCTGGGTGAGGTGTTACACTCTGTCTCCTGGCATCGATTATTTTGAGAACAAAAAACAAATCTACTGGGGAGAAAAAAAATACTGAAGCTGTTGGCTGCAGGCAGAAATACTGAGAAAAAAATCTGAACTCCAAACTCCCCTGGGATCACCACAGATACCAAAACACCAAGGAGACGGCGGCCAATACGGTGCCCTCCGCATCCTCCTTTCCTATGGTGTCCCCACTTGGACACTGTGTGACAACCAGGGCTAACTGCAAGGGCGCAGGAAAACTCCATCCTGGGAACAGACAGCTCATTCACTATCAGAATATTACAAACAGTTATATTTCTGTAGTCCTATCAAAGAGCACCTAAATGCTAAGTGTAGGGGACGACTACCTTATTTTCCCATTAAAAACCAGAGTCAGACATAAAAAAAAAAAAACTAATTCCACTGAATCTTAGGTAGAGTTTATTATCTTCTGCCACCTGACCTCTGTAGATAAATTGGTTCTCAAAGCACACACAAACCGCACCAGACTTCCAGGAAGGTCATCTAATGTATTAGTTGATTGCACTGGTAATAAACAACAAAGTTTTGAACAGTCACTCAACAACATCACAATTTAACTTTTTAATACTTAAGGGAAAATAGATAAATGCATGTCAAGAGTTTTTCTTGTATTTCTTTTAAGCAGGTATATAATAAGTGACCCTAAAAAAATGTGACCATAAAAAAACTGCTTGTGAGAAAACGTGCCCTAAAGCTTTCTGGAGAGAATGCATTTGAACATTTATTGGGGGGGGGGGGTCTTTTTCCTTTTTATCGGTACCGGGGATCGAACTCACGACTGCCTGTTTGCAAGGCAGGCGCTTATGCCGCTGAGCTAAATCCTCAGCCCCTCATTTGAACATTTCTAATACATACTGCCACAATTCTAAAAGCTAGGGAACACCACTTTATCCCCTTCTTGGAAACTTGAGCACTGACCCTCTCCAATCTTTCTCCAGCCTTCTCTTCTCCTTTCCTGGTGGCTTTGGGCTTCCCATGAGCTCCACCCCACGTCTGAGGTCCAAAGAGCAGTCCCACTCCCGAAATTCACTGCCTCCCACCTTCCACGCCTGTTCCTCTGGCACTTCTCTAGAATGTGGAATCTAGGTTGCAGAGAAGAGGAAGTCGGCACCCACACTAACAGTGACAACAAAAGCAGCTTTCAAAGGTAGGGGCTGAGCCAGCAGGTGAAAGCCATCTGTTTACACTCAAAGCAGCTATGGGTCCTGACTACACCTCAGAGCGGGGGTGGGGGGTGGGGTGGGGGGTGGGGGGGGTGGGGGGGTGGGGTGTGTGTCTGTGTGTGTGTCTGTGTGTGTGTGTGTATGTGTGTCTGTGTGTGTGTGTGTACTGCTGTGGAACCCGCTGCACTTCTTGATACACTCACCAGCTGTAGGGATACAAAGGACACACATGTGCTACCTAAAAACATTTGATTCTGGCTGCCAGGGAGCTGGGGCGGCACAACTGGGCCCCAGGGAAAATGGGTCCTCAGGGTTCATGTGGGCATGTGGGCAGGGGGTCTTACCTGTCTATTGGCTCTTTTAGTAGATCTTTAAAGACATTTCAAGATCAAATAGTTTCTTTCATTTAAAAATTCTTAGCTTTTGGCATGAAACAACACTTCTCCCTGGACTCAGCTAGAACCTTATGGGTTTTTTCTGGGTTTTTTTGGTTTTTTTGAGAAATTACTGGGATTGGGGGAGGAAATGTAACACCCTAAACTTCTCATTGCCTCTTGAATCTGCTGGCCATGGGTTTTCCAACTCATTTTGTGACAGGGTTCCTACCAAAAAAAACAGAAACAAAAACAAACCCAAAAAGGGTTCATTTCAAATCAGTTAAGGAAGCATCCAAGTCATCATAATTTGGAGGCTCTGTTCCCAATACCTTTTTGGCTCTTTTCAGTACGGTTTCACCTTAAACTGTCTTCTGAAGGGAAGAGATGAGAACACTGTCACCTTTCCCTGGCAGCTCCGCTTGGCACTTCGATTGACTCCCATTCAGACCCAAAATATGTGACCACAAACTGTACCAGTAAACCAGTGAGACCCACAGCACTCAAGGTTTACTAAACGTCTCTAGCACACCTGCCAGCCCAAAAGTTACTTCCAAAAACAAAAAAAGGTTTTTTAAAAAAATCTTTGAAATAGAGCCTTACACTGTAGTTCAGACTGGCCTTGAGCTCAATGTGTAACCCAGGCTGGCCCCAAATTCACTGTGACCCTTTTACCTCACTCAGCCTCCCGAGGGACGGGTCACAGGTATGTGCCATATCTGGTGAAGTAATAGTTTCGAAATCTTTCTAGATTTGTGGACAAACTTAAAACCTACCTGTTACAACTGGTAGGAGGTTTCTCAATCTTTTTTTAAGATAGACTTAAATTCTACTTTTCTGCTGGAGAACAAGAAGCACTTAAATCTTGGGAAAAGCATGTGTACCCGCAGGTTTACAGGCACGCACGTGTGTGAATGCGCATGCATGCATGTGAACCTCTGGGATTTTAAACTGTATCTTCAATTGTAGTTTTTCTTCAGAACAGCTATCAGCATTTGCCAAGCTACCCAGAAATTCAGGACCACAGTTGGAAAGATGAAGAAAAACATCTTTAGTCTTATGAAATTATTACATGCTTATGTTTTCAATTCTGTAAAATACACCACCACCAGCATGTCTTTTTTCTACAAACACCAAGTGTATTTTCTGTTGTGTTCCTCCCATTACGGGTTCAGGAGGGCAGAGGGGAGGGGAAGATGCCACATAATCCACACCAGCAACCACACAGGTCTCCAGAGATCTCCAGATCTCTTGGGCAGGGGCAGCAGCACAGCTGCACAGCACACTTGGCTCCTATCAAGTGTGCACACAGGGAGAGGCTGAGAGGGCAGGATGCCTATGGCTGTGAGCTTATTTACCACATTGGGAAGCCGTGCACACAGCAGACTTCAGCCACAGAGGTGCCCCCTGGGGCTCCCCTCTTCAATGTTAGGTCCTGACCGAGGCGCAAGAAAAGGAGAGGGCAACAGGCAGGCACAGATTCCCTCCTGGGGCTTTGCCGGCCTGGCGTCAGCTCGCTGCCCTCTGCCCCACCTGCACCTCGGGCTGAGCCCACTCAGAGCGCTGGGGTGGTGGGCACTTACCTCCCTGAGCATGTCTTGCTGCCCTCCTACATGGCAGCCACACTTTCCTGTTTGCACACATCCTCTTGCCAGCTCACGGTGCCGCCAGGTCACTGCTGTCTGCTGGTGGCGGCAATGGCGGCCCTGGCAGGAAAGAACTTTGCCTGCCTTTCCTGGTACTGAGCCACAAGGAGCAGTGAGTGCGCCCAGGCACAACTCCCCTGGCTCCGCTCCTAAAAACACTCTCTCAAGTACACCGTTGCTTAGCAATATAGGCCTTCCCCCTGTACGCCTGAAATTGGCAACATCTGTCCCTATGGCGATTTTGACTTGAACAGTGCACCATGTGCATAGTTTGAATGCACTGGCTTCACGAAACAAGCAGCCCTCCGCTCCTCCCGCCCTCCCCCAGCTGGGCGCAGGAGACTCCAAAATGGCTCGCACTTTGCTCTGACTTCAAGGCTGGTAGGAAAATCTATGGATTAAGGCAGCTTATAGCAAAACACCCAAGCCACCAACGGGGAGTTCCTATTACACTGCATCTACGAGGACTGCATCTGTAGGTTACTCCTGAGCGTGGGTCTGAAATAAAAGCCCCAGCTGGCTGACAGTATCCCCGAGAACTGATTCCAGCACAAGGCTTTATGTGGATACACATGCTGTGGGTAAGATAAGATGAAAGGCGGTTGGGAGTGGGTGCAGGAGGTGTGTGGTCTTTTTTTTTCTTCTTGCAACACCAAGGACCCAGCCAGGCCTTGCACCCTACCTGCCCTCCTTCCCACTCTCGCAGCTGGCCTCCCCTGCAGCTGGCCCACACACTTGTAGCACAGGCAAGCTCAGGGCCACACTTCACTGACACAAGAATTTTAAAAGGCCAGAGAGAAAAAGTTATTTAGGTGATTCCAATATTACTGCTTTCAAAACAAATGAACCTGAATTTGCTAAGCTTTATTTTATTTATAATATGCCACACAGTCATCCTAGTGTTTTACTGAGGTTACTCATTAACACTGAAACTGTTCATAGCACCATAATTTTATACATAAGGAAAAACCCACAAAAATAAAACTTGTATGGGCAATATTGTAGTTCTGAATATAATTTTAGTTTTTAGCACAATGATGGAGAAATAAATATCAGAGTAATAAAAAAAACATAAAAATCCACTAAGAACTGACTATTTGATGTGCATTCAAACTTTGGCATGTGGACAATTTTTTGTTCCTTTAAACAAATCAGGCTACAATTTTCTTTTCAGCTTAAGCCAAACCAGTTTTGACATATTAGAAACACATGTTTTCCAGAAATCCTGCAGGAACTAAGTTCTGGATACAAAGGGTGGACTGATCTTTTTGTTCTCACCGAGTCTCTACCTCAACACTCAGAAGCAGAAAGATTGGGCCATGCTTCATGTACTGAACACATACTCCATAGCTCTTAGACACATGAATTTAAGTGTCCCTGAATTCCATAGCATGCATGCATACAGAATCTCTGTCAAACACAAACGTGAATTCACCATTTCAGAATTCTCTTCTCACCTTACGTATTATTCACCCCTTACCAGATGCAGACAGAAATTGTGTGAAATAAGGGTTTATTGAACTTTATGGGAAGGACATGAGCAGACTTTGAGAATCAGGGGACACCTAGAACTCTGCAGTGCTTGTCAAGGTCATCTGCAGCAGCACTGGCTGTGCGGGCCAGCGCTGTGAGTCAGACTCTGTGGCCTCCAGCCATGGCTCTGCCATGGACCGGTGTTAAGCTCACTGCATGGAAACAGCCTAAACACAGGACTTGTACACAGAGCACATTCCTGCTCACACAGAGATGTGATCACTTTTATTATGACTTTCCCACCATGAGAAAGCCTGTCTTTGCTTCCTGTCTTTCCATTCTGGTAATCTTCCTACTTTCCCATAGCACTGAAAAAGCCATCACTATGCGACACTCTGCAATGTGTTCTTGATCCCTCCTGAGTTCACGAATGGAGGGAGACATCACCCCTGAGCAGGCCAGGACCCTGGGTGGCTCAGGTGAGAGAGGGTAGAGGGAGGAGGCAGAGGATGGGGCGCTGTCCTGCAGACAGGTGCTGATAAGCCTGAGGGTCTAGTGGAGAAGCCCTCCCCACTGCCTCCCACAACAGACACCTACAGAACAGTAAAGCTTCTGCGCAGAGTTCCGGGCTGGAAGGGGAAAGCAAGATCTAGCAGTCAATACTGTCCTTCTCCCCCACTGTCCCTCCAGAGGACTACAGCGGCCACTAGAAAGCAAGTGCTGTACCAGCCCCTGGAGCATTACGCAAACATACTTCTCCACGGTGAAACTTCTGACATGAACCCCACTCGCCAGGATAAATGTCATTACTGTATCCCACAGTGCCAATCAAAAAATAAAAATCACCAGGTCTACAAACAAGGGACACGAAACCGGCTTTCACAAAACCATCTGTATCATTACGACCAGTGGTGTCTGAAACTCTACCCCATCCTGACATACAGAAGGAAATCTTTATGGGCTCGTATTGCCTTCACCTTTCAGAGTGTTCAATCACACTACAGCTTCTTTCTTCTCTGCATTCTGCAGAACTAACAACCTTCAGGGCAACCAGCTGGCCTCGTCAGAAATAAACACCCAACAGTTGCTTCACAAAAACCTTCCTAAAAATTATTCCTCATTCAAACATCTCTGCAGTATGGGTATTAGTAGCAGCAAATGCCACCATGAACATATATTAAACATGTTAAAAGAGGAAGGAAGAAGAAAATAATAGGCAAAATTTAATTCTGAACTAATCTCAGCATTTTAGAAGGCAAGGAAGTGTTTTTAAATCACCTCCAGGGTTCAGGCTTATTTTGTTCTGTAACACTGCCCCATCGCCAACCGGGTGTCTTTCTTTCTTCCATGCTACAGGAAGACAGCCCCAAATGGTTTATGACCCACACGGGGGTGGTGAGGCTGTGACATGCAGCAGTCTGTGTGTGCCTAGGTCGACTGTGACACTGTGTCCTAAGGCTTCCTGCCTCAGTCTGCCTATGACCAACCTGCCTTTTCACCGACCCATCCCAGGTAATGGCCACTTGGGAATAGCGAGGGTGGATATGCTGTGTATGTGCTTGCAGACACACAGATCCCTAACCCTATCAAGATACATAGAGATAGGTGTCCTCAATTTGCTCTAAGGGAGATCCTGCTGTAACCAGTATGACATGTACCAGAAGCAGGTGGCTGACTTAGGGCCCTGTGGACCTCCACAGTAAGGCTACAGTGAGCTGCTGACCCTGTGGGCCATTCTGCTCCATCAGCCTGATGGCACTGAGGAGGCCCGGCAGTTACAGGAACAGATGTTGCTCTTACGCCACCCTTGGTGACTCTGCAGGGCAGACCCGGGGCTTACACCCTATGCCCACAGCTCAGGACCGTGTTGCTCCCGTGTCTGTCTCCACGCCCAGAGACCTTCACAGGTGAGAGCCAGCCCCATGTGACCCTGTCACTCACACAATCCTGGAAGCCTGAACACACAGCAGGTGCACAATACTGCCCTAGTGACACAACATATCTGTTTTTTACTAAAAAGGGGTCCCCTTTTAAAACTTGACTGAAAAATTAAATCCATTGGCATAGAATTTCATTATTTCACCAAAATAACTGGTAATCCTTCCTCAATTCTGGTGACTTCTGATCATAGCTGTTATACAATGAAGATCACTGCAGATCATTAATACACCATTTTTTTCCCACACTGTAAAGGATGCTCTGAGCATCAAAGGAAGGTAAGGACATCTTCCCATTGTCTCCTGTTTAAGTTTTACAGCCACTCTGCAGCTCCAGTGTACTGTATTACATGTTCGAAGTGTGAAGGAAAATGAACCCATTCTTCTGACTCCACGGCTCCACTCACCAGAAACACTGCTGCCCACATGTATTTTGTTAAAATATTAACTTTTAAAACTATAAAGTCTCCAAATTTTAATGAGAAAAGCTGAGCCCACTGCACTTACATATTTACACATTCAGACAGTGTAAAACAAGCAGGGTGACAAACTGAGACATTGACCAGGGGCTCACATACATCATCTTACTCACACCTGACAACTTCCTTATCAGCAAGGTATTCTATGATTTCCATTCTGTAGACAAGAACCTGAAACTGACATCGTGTAACAGCTAGTAAAGACAAAGCTTCAAACCCATACCTTCCTTAACCCCAAATCCATGGTCTTGACCATTACCTATGTGTAATTCCTCAATGTCCCATCTAATTACTCAAAACAACAAGGGAAAACACAGGAACAACTTAAAAGTATCTTTCCTTTCTCCAGTAACATCTAAATGGTCTATCGTGCCCAATAGGTTACATGTTTATTTGTTACATGTTATAACATACTTACTCCTAGTTATAAATATTAACACATCAAAGTTGTTTGCAATCAACTCTATAAGAAAGCGCTGTCCTGGGAGGAAAGACAGCTTAGGCATTATGCAGTCACACTGCTGTTAACAATGTCCGCTTGTCATCTACAGGTGCTTACACCTGGGTTATCTAAACTAAAGCTCAAGGTGGCTAAGACTAAAGAGGAAGAGAAGCTCATGTGTGCTGAATGAGTACTGAAAACAAACTTTCCATTATTGACTACAAAGTCTAAACAAGTAACTTAAATATATGAAAGGATCTGCTAACTCAGAAGTGGAGAACAATTGCTAGAATTAAAAGTTCTTTTCCATTGGAAGAATGTGTTTCCTGGGGGGGAAAAAAAAAAGTTCTTCTCTGAAAGAACCACGTTTTAGATTTGAAAAGAGCATCACTGACTACTGTTATAATCTGAATGTATGAGTCCTTCCAAAACTTTTGTGTTGGAGCTTAAATCCCAAGGTGACACTGTTAAAAAGCACATAGTTAGGTCTCAGGACTCTGCCTTCAGGGATGGGATTAGGACTGCCACCCTCCAGGACTAGCCACGCAGCGGGTGGAGACCAAGGGACTGGGATGGCTCCTCTGTCAGAGAAACCCCAGCCTCCCACAGTATGCAGCATGCATACTTACTTGGGTGTCTCCAGTCCCCTGGAACAGCCTGCACAGACCTCACCGCCGGGAAGAGCCAAGTTGGAGGCAGTCCCTTCACTTCACTGCTGTGGTCCCCTGGGCCTCCTGAGCACACGACAAAGCCCCTCTCGCAGGTCACCAGACCCACGAGCCAAGCGCCCACAGCACGCCACAGTGCAGCACTCCCCTGACGCCCACCCAAGCAGCACATATGCAAACTGAAGCTGACTTGGAACCCAGTAAAGGGCTCCTTGGGGTCCAGAACAACACATCAGTGTTTACCCAGGCCTTGTAACTCACTCACTAGGATTCCAACAGAATGCAAGGCTGATGAAGGGCCCCCAGGCTCTGTTCTGTCCTTCACTGCAAGACCATTAATCTTACTGTGAAGCAAAGCCTCGGCCGCCGGCAGGCATTTTCAGGGTTAGAAATCCCTAATCCCTAAGACTTGCGCTACCTATGGACATGGTGGTGGCAAAGGTGACCAAGTACCTCACCCAGTGTGGTCAGCTCATCCACAGAACAGCGAGTCACTCAGTGGCGAAACTTTGTTTGAGATAGGGTCTCACGGTGTACTTCGGGCTGGCCTTGAGCTCACTATGTACCTCAGGCTGCCTCGAACTCACAGTCTCCCAAATTCTGAGACTACAGGCATGCGCTGCCACACCTAGCTCAGTGGTAAAGTATTAAGAATGAATCCTCTTCCACATTACCTGCCTCATATATATGATATACACCAAAGGAAACCCTGATACAGAGGAAAACAAGCATCCAAAGATTGCCATTTGTGAATTTTTACCATACATGAGCTCCCTGGGCTCCCCGTTGAGAAACAGCAGCCCCAAAGTGGGGGCGCTACCAGGAAGTGCTACCAGTGGAGGGCACACAGGAGTGTGAGAGCTTAAGTCCTTTAAGAAACAGTTAAAGATGGCAACCGTTCCTCAAAACCCTAGCTGGGCTTTGCTTCAGTGCCCCGCACCTCACAAATACAAGATTCAGTCCCGGGCCCTGTGGGTCCTCTCTATTCAGCAGAGATTATCTTTTAAGCGAAGCACCACATGGCAGAAATTCCAGTTTTGGCCCAATTCTCATTTGTACTAAACAGGAAGGGGACACCACCGATTTGGGCCCTAGAAATGATTCCCCTGGGAGAGTCTAGAAAACGTGACACTGGGCACACACACAGGCAGGAGCCCCAGGAGAACTTCAGTTCTAAGCAGCCCATGGGCTGCAGGGAGAAGAGGCACCTCGGGAAGGGGCCATACCCTCAGCGACAAGGACAAGCCTTGAGAGAGACACACTGTGATTCCCACCTGTGATCCCATCACTGAGGGAGGCTGAGGCAGGAGGGTCCAAGTGGAGCCCCACTTGGGAGACTTTGCAATACCCTCACCCAAAAGAAAAAAATAAACAGGGCTGGGACTAGAGCTCAGTGATACAGTCCCTGGGTTCAGCGTCAGCAGGGAAAAAAGAGGAAAACGAGCAGCAAGAAGATGCAGGAAATGGGAGAGCTGGACACAGTGCCACATACTCACAGTTCCAACAACTGAGGAGGCTGAAGCAAAAGGCTCCTCTGAGCCCAGAACTTTGAAGCCAAGCTGGGCAACAGGGAGGGACGCCTGCTCTTGGCTGGGGGTTGTGGGTTTGTATCCTGAAGGCCAGGGAAAGGTACAGAGAGATAAAATTTATCAATAAAATAAAATTAAGAATAATTTATTCAATTTTCACTCAATAAAGTCACTCTTGCTGGGTGTGGTGGCTCACGCCTGTAATTCCAGCACTCAGGAGGCATGCAGGAGGATGGTTGCAAGTTGGAGACCAACCTGGGCTATGAAGTGAGCTCAAGGCCAGCCTGAACTGCATATTGAGATTTGTGTCAAAAAGACAAAGTCAGTCTTGCATAAGGTAGCTTGAAAAAGGTGGGAAAAAGCAGGAAGACAGATTAGAAGGGTAGGTGGCAGAAGGTCCACGTTAGACACGGGCAGGGAGGGCATTTGTAAAATGGTACCCACAGGCCCAAGCTGCAGGGCATCCAGTGGGAGATGGCAGGAGAGGCAGGAAGGGGAGTGGAGAATGGAAAGGGAGCCGGAACAACCAAACTGCTGGGAAGGCGAGGCAGGGCGGGGCTACAGGAATCCACAGCTCAAGACCTGCCACAAGCTAGCGGGATCCCACCCCAGGAGTGGAAGCTTCAGGTCCAGAGTGTGAAAGGCTGGGGGGGACAGGGTCGTGGCGAGGGCTGGGCTGCAAGAGCAGGAGCAGCTCGGGATCCAAGAGCAGTACAGAGCTTCAGGAGGCCCGGAGGGGGAGCCAGGCAGTCAGAGAGACGGGCTGAAGAGCCTCGAGGCAGCATGGTCATGGGCTTTGGTCCCTAGAGCTGCAGAGCAGGAGGTGCCTCTGCCTCACTCCACAGTAGGGAAGACTTGCTGTAGCGAGAGATTACAGTATAGGAAGAACAGAGTACAGGCAAGGCTTTGAAGTCCCCAAGGGGCTGCGGGAAGGCACGGTGGGCTGGTGGTCAGACCAGACAGAAGAACGCCTCCTCCTGTGGCCTGAAGGACAAAGTTAAGCGTTGGGACTGGCTGCTGTCTCAGAGTCACGGGAGGTGACACTGAGACAGGGAAGGCACACTTGGGGGGCCACTGTCTCTGAGAGGTACAAATCGAAGCTAAAGGCCTTAGGCGCAAGCCATAGGGCTGCCACGCCCAGACTGTCTTATCTCCTGGGTAGCCAGCCAGGTCTCTGGGTCTTTGTCTCTGTCCAGCCGGGTGGTGTCATTCTGTAGCTGCCAATGCAGAACAGCACCTGGTGCACTATGCAGAGGTCGCTCCAGAAGGGCCGGGCTGGCAGGGCTGGAGGCAGGGTGCACATATGCAGCGGAGACCCTCAGAGGGAGGCCCTGAGCTGTGTGGCATGACTTGTCTGGCCCCACGCCACCGCAAGGTCACCGACAGTCAAGCGACAAGCAAGCACTCTGCAAACTGAAGGGTGGGGACAGAAACATATTTCAGAGCGGTTATGTTTTTATAAAGTGAAACATTTACCCCAGGGTCTGCGATCCCTGGAGCAGCTGCTCAGAAGAGAACTTCCAGGATGGCAGGGCAGGGCAGGGCAGGGCAGGGCAGGGCAAGGGCCCGAGTTGGGAGGACTAGCCCAGCGGCTGCCCAGTACACAGACGCCTGCAGCCTCTAAACAAACCCTTGCTCTCCTTGGGCTTTCTATTTGGTTACTGGTTTTAATCTTTAAAAGAAAACTGGAGGAGTTATTCATCTCGAATGTCTTAACTGGCAATTCAGGGTCCCCCTGACCCCCAGTTGGCAACGTGCCTTCCACCCTCCCACCTCCTGACATCGCTTACACCGCAGCCCCAGTTCTACCTCTATGTACAGCCCACCTCAAACTTTCAACCAGAGCACCTCCACCAGCACCTCCAGAGCCCCGCCTGAGTGGAAGCAGCCTGCAGCCTGGGCCTGCAGGGCGTCACAGCCACCGTGGCGTCACAGCCACCGTGGCCAGACAGACTGCTAGCAAGGTTGTGCTCCTTGCCCAATGTCTCACTGAGTTACAGCCCCTCACACGCTGCCTGCCAAGAAGCCAAGGTGAGTCCTCCTTCCCACGCATGACTTGTTCCTAAGTCACACAGTGAGCCAGAACAGAGCCCCACGTCGGGGCTCTGCCCAGCTCCGTTTCTCTCCTTGTCCTAGGCTATGTCTTTTCTCTCTCTCAACTTTATCCCAGGAAGGCCTTTCCAGTACCCCAAATGGTACAAGAGGCAACTCTTTAGAAAGGGAAACCACTGCTTTCTCCCACTCGCAGGCCTCAGAGTGGGTGCTAAGATGATGGTTCCAGCTCTGGAGCCTGAGCTCCAGGGCCACAGAAGAGGCTGCAGGAAGCTCAGACAAAGGAGCCCCTGCAGTTGCTCAGTGACCCCCACAACAGATGAGGACATCTCCCACCACACGGGACCCTGTGCATACAAAGGGAGTCAGCACCCATGGGAAACCAGTGCGGCTCCCATCACGCAGCAGGCAGGAATGAAGCCAGCAACGCACCACGACTCACCCTATGCCACCTTCCCACTGCCTGCACTGCACACAGCAGCACACGGCCAGCAGCAGATACTCCTCCACGGCATGCAGAAGGCAAGAAACACGGACAGTGTGTCCCCTGTCACCAGCCATCAGACAAACTGAAACCCCTTGTACACCAGAAAGCAAGACCACCATCAAGAAACCAAATAACAAGTGCTGGAGGCGGGGGTTCTTATTTGTTGGTGGTACAATCCCTGTGGAAATCGGGGTGGAGTCCTCAAAAAAACTAAAACTAGCTCTCTTTTCAAAAGAGTGACAAACACCACACTACAGTATCCCATGCAGACCCATGTCTCTAGTAGCACAACTCTCCATATGTAAATCTGGAAACGGCCTACAGGTCCATAAACACGTGAACGGATAAAGAAAACGTATTTACACAAAGGAGCACTATTCTGCCTCAAAGAAGGACAATGCTGAGTCACCAGGAAGACAGATGCACCTTGAGGCCCCAGTGTTATGAGAAATCAATCCAGCATCCAATCATCCCACGGTTTCTCTTGACTTCAAACAGGAAGGTTAACTCCTCTGGTTTGTTTATTTTTGGTGCCGAGGATCAAACTCACGACCCTGCACTTACCAGGCAAGCACTTAAGCCATGGAGCTAAACCCCCAGCCCCAGCTACTCTGATTTTATAAGTTCACACTGCACCCGTGTACTGAAATGTTACGTATATGCATGTAATTTAATCAAAATTTAATGCTTTGATTCAGTGTTTACATTTTAGAAACTTTAGAAACCAGTTCAGGAAGAAAACAAAAGCCGTCACAACCACACTGACGGAGCTGGGAATTCTGACTGCCTGGTCTTATCACTCCTGCACGTTCTGCACATTTTAAATGATCACGCTGTACCCTATAAACACGCACAAATGAAGCAGGAACTTTTCTTGTTCTCTTTTGAGATGGGATCTCACTGTGTGGCGCAGGTGACCTTGGACTTGCTCACACAGCCCAGGCTGGCGGCAAGCTCCATGATGCTCCTCCCTCAGCCTCCCAGGTGCTGGGCTGACAGGTGTGTGCCACTACGCTCAGAGTGAAGTCATAACTTCTAAAACTAATTTTAAAAGCTAGGTCTCCAAGGAAAAGGCAAGTTCATAAAGCTTAAAGCTATAAGAATGCCACAAGGAAGATAAATATAGAATGCTTTCTTTTCTTAATTAATGCAGTTCAATAAAGCTTCAAATTCTTGCCTAATATGAATTCTCATAATTCTATTATTTGTAAACTAGACCAAAAAAGCTAAGGTGATTTATCTGAAGGATAGAGCTAGAAACAGGACCTCTAATTACTTAAATACGGAGGCCCCTAAATTAAAACAGAAACCCTCAAAGCCCTCCAACCCTGGGGATTAAGAAGATCTGAGTGGCTTGACAAATTACCACGGGCATGGGGAAACAGAGAGAAAGTAGGCCAAGCTGAACATGGAAGAAAATGGCGTGGGCCCTAAACCCGAAAGGCAAAAGGGGGCGTTGTCAATATAGTGATTTCAACATTTGGTGTTTCTGCTTCCCGGTTGGTTCGGTTTGGTTTTTTTGAGACAAGAGTCTCACTATGTAGTCTAGGCTGGCCTGACCCTCATGGCAATCCTTTTGCCTCTGCCTCCCAAGCACAACTCACCTTTAACCATTAAAGAAAAGAACAAGAGCGGGACTGTGGTCAGGAGGAGAAACGAGATGCGCCCTTCTCAGGTGCCAGCAGTAACTGTGGGATGGGAGGAGCAACAGGGAGCCAACCTGCCCTTCCCTGAACTAGCCAGCATGGGTGCTGGGAGACAAGAAGAGCCAGGGCCCACTCCCCTCAAAAGCAACTGGCTGATTCAGAGGAACACAGGCTGAGCTGATAACAACCGAGGTAACAACTGAAAGACTGTCCTGACTGACTGACTCTGCAGGCCTAAAGCCAGCAGTCTGAGCATCTATTTAGAGAATAACAATAAGCAATCCAGCAACTATGGGGCATCTCCTTCCGCCTTGTTTTTGAAATCAAATAATGTTCACACTGTTTTGTTTTGCTCCACTTAACTGTTTTGTTTTATTCAATGTTTTGTTTTGATTGGATTTATTCTATTGTTTTGATTTTATTATGTCTGATGGTATGGGCAGCAATTCTGAAGACAATGAAAGGTATTATGGTATCCATGGTTGATTTCCAATTATCCTGTTTTAAAGTCCAGTTTCACTTTCAATGTTTTGTTTTGATTGGCTTTTTTGTTTTATTTTGGTTTTATTCTCTTTAAAATTAAAAATTAAAAATGGGAACAAAATCAGTGTAAAGACAGGTGCTTAGAAGTCAGACGCAGTGGCGCACACCCATGTCTCAGCACTGGGGAGGCTGACACCAGAGGATCACCCGAGTTTGAGGCCAGCCTAGGCTACAAAAGTGAGTTCAAGGCCAGCCTGGACTACAGAGTGAGACCCTGTCTCAAACAAAAACAACAAAAAATCAAAAAGAATAATTCTTAAAGAAATGCATTTTAAAAAATAGCTGCTTACAGAGTTCTTAGAAAATGTGAACATACTGCAAATGACAGCCTTGAAAATAATGATTTTTCAAATACTGTAGCTCCTGGCAACTGCAAAGGAAAAATCCAAGGCCAAAAAAACAAAGCTTGTTATGATAACATGAACCAGGATCCTCTCTTAGGAGGAACTTCACTGAAATGTCTCCAGAGTACTGGTCACCTCACCAAACAGCCAAAATCAAAACCACCAACTCAGCCATCAACAGGACTCTCCCTGGAGTTCACCCGTCATTCACTCAGTATAAAACTCAGCTAATCTGGAGAAGAGCTAACAGGTCTCAGGGAGAACACACAGCCCAGGCTCGGCACCACGGGGGAGCTGATACTCACCCACAAAGATTCGGGTGTGAAAACAACGGGAGGAACAGGATTTCTTATCCCAGTACCAAATGTACTTCTGGCATATTTGAGAAGGAACAGAAAGTAGAGAACAATTCCAATTAATACTACCCAGAAAGATCTTTCAGTTTGAGTTTTAAGCTTTCCTCTTGAGCTGCTGTAAGCGCTTCTCTTTACACTAACTCACTGCCAACAATTTTAAAGCTCTGCAAAAGTACTTTCTGCTTGTATTAAAACCTTCCCTTCAGCATTTAAGGTATTTTTCAGAAAGCTGCTTGGTTCCAAAACTGAAAGTGGAAGTCTCCACTTAGTATGAACTGTTTCTGGGAAAATGATTGTTTTGCTTTGTTTTGTTTTATGTTTACCTAAATTCACTAGTTTGCAAATGCTAACTCAAAGGCAAATGGGGAAAAGCAAACACATTACACAGGTAAAACAAAAGGTCTAGCAGATCCACCCAGCTTCAGGTGGTCTATCTGGGGCTCTGCCCAAGGCACCTGCCAGACACTTGCTACTATTTCGGGACTTCTATACTTAAGAGACTTGCAGGTCTCAAGCGCAGTTACCCTCAGAGATCAGGCTTCCCACTGAGCGTAGTGGGGAAGCCTCTGCTCCCCACTCTGCTCTCCTGGGACAGTCTGCATTGCTAGGTCATGAGAACAAACTTCATGAGAATCACAGGCACAAACCCTTCAATCCACCTAGGACAGGGCCTTGGGTTATTTTTAATAAAACATATTTCTAGCCAGGTATAGTGGAGTACCCTGCAATCCCATCACTCTAGAAGGCTGAATCAGGAGGGTTGCAAATTGCAGTCCAAATGGGGTAATCCAGCAATTTAGCAAGAACTTTGGGGTAGGGTGTACTGTAGCTCAGTACAAAAGCCCTGTGTTCAATCCTCAATAACCTGTGTAAAAAAACAAACACCAACAGAAACAGTTATGTATTCCTAACAGCTTCCTCAGGCGATTCTGTTGCACAGGGAAGGTTCAGAATGAATGAGAATCACCTGGGATCTGCAGTCCTGGACACCTCACACCATCTCTGAGCAACCTCCGGCACATGTGACTCCTCTACCTGGGCTATGAAGCAGCTTCACACCACTCACCCATCCCGCCCAAAGAGCGCGCTCCGTCCCTGGGCTCCGAGCTAAGTGCCAGGCCAAAGTTCCTAGCTCCCACTGAGCACTCCTCAGACTCTGCACACACGGATGGGAGCTCTTTGAACAGTGCTGGTGCCCAGCAAGAGTCTGGGTCCACCACGTTAACCAGCCGCAATGGGAGCAGGCCCCGCTGCACTGGGCTGGAGGTTGCTAAAGTGACACTGGGACAGCGATGGTGAGAGGCCTGACTCTAAGTAGGCATTGCAGGACACTACTGTCTCCATGTCCCCAAACAGAGCTTCTGGCGGGAGCACCAGATCACTTCTTAACAGGAAGTCCCTCCTCCTGAGGCTTCCACTAACAAGAGAGTTGAACCCGGAGCTAGCAGAGAACGTGTTGCACACACAGACACCAAGTGAGTCCCTGTCACATGGTTCCCACTGGGGTTCATGCAGTACTGGTAGGCAGCCACTGTAAGTGGACAGCTCGACTGGAGCCACCACAAAATAACCGCCCAGCCAGGCACCACCACAGTACCAGGAGGCAAGTGCCCCTGCCCACCGTGAGGTCCTGCTGGTGCCACTGTAACACCTACAATATAAAAACAAACCCCAGATGTATTGTTTCCAGTCTGCAACTGCCAGTGTCGTCACTACCCGGCTGCAGCAGCTTCTAAACTTCCTTCATCAGAGCTCTGTTTTCCTAGCTGGTCTCTACCTCAGCAGCTGGGGTGTTTCCGAGCTGGTCTCTATCTTGGCAGCTGGCATCACGGTACCAATGCTACCTTTCAAATACAAGCTGCCAGCCTTCCTGATGCCTCGCTGGGCCACCCTCCAGCTACAGCACCCCTGATCAATCACAAAGCCCTGTCCGTGCCCTGGCACCTGTCTCACACTCCTAGCTGGTCTCCCTAACTCTGGGCTTGCCCTGCCAACCCATTCTCCACCCAAGAGCCAGGGATCACTTTCCAAAAAGATCACAGACAGGTCGCTTCCATGCTCAGATCCTCCATTGCACCTGGGTCCACCTGCGAGCCCTGGTGGCCTCCCCTGCCGCCTGCTCTCACCTCACCCGCCCTCCGCTCCAGTCCAGCCACACTTCCTCCGTTCCCACCTCTGCAGGCCCAGCCTTTGCACTCCGTTTCCCGGCCTGAAGTGAAGGCCTCCTCTACCTGCACAGCTGACTCGAGGGCCTTGTTTGTGCACATCCCCGGGAGGGTGACCCCAGAGAAGACCAAGCTGCCACCCTGGAAGTGGCTGCTCTGCTTCTCCATTCATCACCTTTCTGCTTACTTCCTGCAGCACTCTCGCCAAAGCCATGACTGGTTTATAGATCAATTATCAACCCCCTCATCAAAACACAAGGTCTGAGATGGACCTTGTCTACCCTGACTTCAGCTATACAGCCAAGACCTTTCAGAGGGGCTGGTAAACCATGGGGTTAACCCCAGTGGGAAAGAAGTAATAAGCGTAAGAGAAAAGCTGTGGCACTGAGAGACTAACTCTACGCAGCCAAGGCTCTACCTCAGGTTAGCCCAGAAGGCAAACTGCAACTCTGCAGCCCAAAATGCACACGCTGGAGCCCACGTGCTGCTCCGGGTAGGGCGCTTGGCTGGCACCAGGCCAGGGTTTGACCCCAAGTACTGCAAAATCAAGGACAGTGACAAATGCAGGTCCCACCACCTCTGGAGCCAGTGCCACCACGGCACATGGATTCAAAGTACAAAGCCACTTTCAGGCAAAATTCAGGGTGCTCCTCGTAGACCTTTTACGTACAGTTGAAAGGGCTGTGTGCCTCCCTTTAAAAGCAATGCTCTAATTCAGTGTGGGCTGTTACACCCGTGTCTTTCCAGTCCCTTTTTTTTTTTTTTTTTTTTTGTCTTTTTCCTTTTTATCGGTACCGGGGATCGAACTCACGACTGCCTGCTTCCAAGGCAGGCGCTTATGCCGCTGAGCTACATCCCCAGCCCCTCCAGTCCCCTTTTTGGCAGAGCGCTGTGCCAGCACCAAGCCCAGGCACGCCAGCCAGCCGCCTGCCCTCAGGCCCACATTCGTTGTCACCCACCAGGCGGGGGTGGGTGCCTGGCTCTGCCATCACGGTCAGCCCCATCACACTGTGAGGCCACTCAGGGACCCTCGAAGCTCACAGCCCTCCCCCAGGTGCAAACTGAAACACTGAGGGGAGGGGGATGCTCCCTGCTGAACACGGGGTCTTTTTCCAGCTAAGATTCCGAAACCTCTTCTACCTTCAGGTGGTCTCCCTTCTGCTGTTCAGTAAAACCCAGGTGACGCAGACGCTGGAGCAATGGCTGTGCAAACCAGACCACAGACTTCATATGAAGAGACACACGAAAAGTTCACTTTAGGTAGCCTGGTAGCATCCACCTGTAATCTCAACACTCAGCAGGCTGAGGCAGGAGGACTGCTGTGAGTTTAAGACCAGACTGGGCTACACAGTGAGCCTGTCTCAAAAATCAAAAAACTAAATTAAGTTAAATTCAAACATTTCATTTTGCACTGCTAATCTCAATTTTAGAATAACTGAGACCACTTTAAAATTACACTGCTAGAATGTGAGTTCTGCCTCTCTTCTTTCAAACACAACACTGCCCCTAAGAACAGAAAAGGAATCCTTTCTTGGTTTAAAAAATACAGTATTTTATTACTGTTAAACCCCACAGTTTAAAAAAAACAACTCCACAGTTGAGTAACATTCTGTATAGTACTTGTGACTCACTCTCAAACAAGATGTCACCACACACCCACTCTTTTTTAAGTAGTAAATAAAAAGATATTAGAACAGAACTTTAGTTTCAAAGTTCTTTACAATTCATGAGGAACAATGCTTCAAAAAACAAAAGCTTTCTCTTCAACCTTTTGACATCTTAATTTTACCTTTTATGGCTTAGGACTCACTGAAGCTAAGGAAGTATTAACCAAAACTGCTTTTTTTCACATTGATAAAGAAGCCCATGTTCCTTCCAATAAACAAAAAAGCCAAACTCTTCCTGGAACTTTGTGGCTCTAGGAAATGTTCTCTATCTTGATTTGGTTATGGTCAAAAGGTATACACACAAACTGTACTCTATGTTTTACTAAGTGTTAAATATGGATTGATAAAAAAATTTTAAACCTTTCTACAAATTGCATTTCAACTTCTAATATCAGTAATCCACTTGTTAACCCATAATGCCTGAGTTTATTATGGGTTAACAAATTCCCAAAGCGGCATGGTGGTGCATGCCAGTAATTCCAGCACTAGGGAGACTGAGGCAGGAGGTTCTTCATGAGTTCAAGGGCAGCCTGAACTATACAGTGAGACCCTGCCTCAAAAAACAACTCCCCTTCAAAAACCAAACAAATAAAAAAAAACAACCTACCCCAAAAGTTCCTAAACCCAAAAGAACACCCCACCCTACAGCCAGACTTACCTCCTGCCCCACTCCAGGGACCGCAGCTTCCACCCCCTTGACACTGGGGCTGCCCCGTGAGAGTCCACTCACCTCTGCAGGGAGGGGAGGCATCTTTAGCTTAGCAAGCCGGGTCTCAGGGGGCACCTTCGAGTCGCCCCTTTCAAAGCTCTGTGGCTTCAGCTCCGGAGACTCGCTGGGGGCCTGATCCAGCCCGTCCATGGGCCGCACGTAGGCCGTGGGCTTCTGCTGCAGGGCCCCACTTTTGGAGGGCAGTGGGGGAGGTGGAAATGTCTGGGGTGGCGGCGGGGGATCAACCCCAAGTCCAGCCACTGGTGCCACGCTGTCCAGGACGGCCTCTTTGTCGCGAGCCTTCACCAGTGGGTCCCTGGGAGACCTGACTGGGCAGCAGCCTTTCCCACTGCTGCTGCCACTTTGGGCCTTGCTGCCTCCCTGTGCCCTGGCAGTAGCCATCTGGGAGGAACGCATGGGTGACAAGGGCGGCAGCGGGGAGGGCAGAGATGAGAGGAAGGGAGACAGCTCGCTGGCTGGCGCGGCACCCGTCCCACGTACACAGGGGTCTCTGTCCGCCCTGTGGTCCCCCTTTTTGTGCTGGCCAGAGCTAGAGCCAGAGCCCTCCTGCCCAAGACGGTCCTGAGTCAGGGGCTGTAAGTCTGGTGGGCCGCAGCCCTTGGCACGGGAGCCTGGCGGGGGGTCTGTTCGTGGAGGCACCATCTTTGGGTTGTGGCTGTCACTGCCCACGGGCAGGGACCTGGGGCCTGCAGTGTGCAGGGGCTGGTGGTGGACTCCCGCCTGGAAGGGGCTGGGTAGGACGCTGCTCCCCCGCTCGGGAAGCAGAGGGTATCTTGGCTTCCCCAGCCGATGGTCCGAAGCGCCTGGGCATTGAGAGCCAGACGCGATGCTCAGGAGCTCCTTCATATCTTCATAGTTCCCCAGCATGCTCTGTAAGCGGCTGGACAGCTCGTCGCCTTTTGCTGTCTGGAAAACCAAACAGGCAACAGAGTCAGGCACTAAACAGGAAACAGCTAAGAAGGAGAACCACTTAGCGAGCTGTTATGCAATGCCACTGAGAAGGAGAGGCTGGGTTTCACAAGTAACCTACAGAGCCCAGCAGCACTTCTCACTTCCCTGCTGAGAAGCCTATCACAGACCCCTTACTAACTACAGACTGATGACACAAAGAACCACCAAGTTAGTAACCCTACTGATATGCAAAGACCTTTCCTTTCCGATTTCTTTCAGCAGCACTCCCAAGAGTGAGTTCTTTCCACAGCTGGGGCGCCCACCTGTACTCCTCGCACCCTCAGAGCTGGCTACCAAGGGAGACTGCACAGTGCGCACCTTGTAGGGCTCTCCGAAGAGGGGCATCTCCTCAGGAAACTCCGAGTGCTCCTGCTGGGCCTCCTGGTTGCGTCTTTCCTTCTCTCTAACGCGGAGCAGGTTTCTGTCTTCATTATACAGGCTGTTTCAGATGCCACAAAACAAAACAAAACACCACCATTTACCACTGCCCCAGTTTGCTGAGTGCGTGCACACGTGCAGTGAGAGGTAAAGACCTTTGGAAGAAGCAGTGGCAGGGATGTCACTCGAAACCCTGTAATCCCAGCTGGGCATATCGCTCCCTGGAGGAAGGACTGCCTAACACCTGCAAGGCCCTGGGCCTCATCTGAAGGCCCACACAGGTGCCCGCGTGCACGCGCACGCGCGCGCGCGCACACACACACACACACACACACACACACACACACACACACACACACGGCAGACAGACCAAGCTCCCGACCACACCAGATCCAGGTTTCGGTCACCTGGCTGTGAACTTCCAGCCTGGAGCCCTGGGCCTGCACTCTGGGCTTCAGTTCCGCCCCGTACAAGGTTAGGACTGAACCCAAGATGAATTAACTGTCTTTTACAGGCCGCATGGAGCTGAGACAAAAGGAAGGTTTCACCTGTACAAGATGGCAGGATGTGAACTTTAGGGAGGCTGTTTTCCTGGATCACTATCACACATTTTGGAAGATTAGTATCAAAAGGCTTATTTCATAATTAAAAGATTACCAGGCACCCAAAACAGCACTTACTTCATTCCCAGCCTACTCTACTGAGAATGCCTTGGCATATAAACCAGAAAGATGGTTTTCATTTTGCATTTCAAATGTCAAGGATGAGAAGACCCAATGATAGATGGCAGCTCTGCCTGCTGAGGTATCTGACAAGCCAACTGCCCTACGTACACAGTGAAAAGCGTCCCTCAGCCGTGAGCTGGACAACATGGCATCAAAGCCACGGAGATGTGTTTGGAGGAGACACAGGCTGGGCTGGCTCCCGTGGGCACCCTGCAGGCCCTCACAGGGGCTGAGAGTGGGAAGGACACCAGCGCTGCCATCACAGGTGCTGCTGGAATCAACAGGAAGATGTTCCTTCACTGTGACGCAGACACACTGCCATGTCTGCCGGTCCCAGGCTGGGCCTGGTCCCTGCTGGCCCTGCCTGGCGCTCTCTAATGGGAGCCTGGAGCCCTCCCGGCTCCCCTCACCCTGTCCCTCTCCTGGCTCCCCAGGACTTTCCATGAAAAGCTGCCTCCTGCACGGCACCTCTGTAACATCGCCAGACACCTCTTAGTGAGCGAGTGTGGATGCGGCAGTGAGATCCTCCAACCCAGCACACATCTGCTCCCCATAGCCCTGCAAGGCCCGTGCAGGCCGGTCTCATGCAAGGGACACAGCACCTCCAGCCCTGACCCAGACCCATGGCCAGTGCTAAGCCATGCTCCCGATGCAGCTGACCCGGCAGAGGAGCCCCACGAAAGCCTCTGTCCTGCTCACTCAGGCTGCTCTCGCTCCTGCACTGGACTGAACCCTGCCTTCACGCCAGTCACACAAACGTCTGCCGCCTCCACAGCTCTGGATACTCCATCATCAGAGCTCTCTGGAGCCAACACCACCCATCTGAGTGCTTCCTCCAAGCCAAGCCCAAGTGCAAGCCTCACACCCAGCTGACCACCTTCCTCCTCTTCCTCCTCCTCCTCTTCCCCTGTGCCCCAGTGTATGAATGCCATCAGCACAGACACTTCCACACTGGGCTCTCTCCTGGCACTGTACTCTGCTGTGTCTGGATAATTTTGGTTTTTTTTTCTGTATACCTTAAAATAAAAAGTCACAATGCCTGTAATATATATTTTATAAACTTAGTTGTTGTAGTAACTCTTACCGTAGATTTGCCTTTGAAAGACACATGCAGCCATCTTAGCCAGGCATGGGGATGCATGCCTGTAATCCCAGCACTTGGGAGGCTGAGGCAGGAGAGTCTCAGTGAGTTCAACGCCAGCCTAGGTTATATAGTAAGTTCAAGGACAGTCTAAATTTCAAAGTGAGGTTCTGTCTACCCCCACCAAAAAAAAATTAAAAGAATTACAACCATCTTTAAGATGACTTTTCTTCCACAGCCTTTCAGCTTAATGGTAGGCTGTGTGAGGGGTACTGGTGGAGTTTTAGATAGGATTCTATCAAAGACCATCTGCGTAGAGCACCTCTCAGACATCAGACGTCAGAATTGTAACCACAGAAATAGCCATTTATATTAGTGAACGTATTTTTTTTCTTTTTGGTTTGAGAAAAGGTGTCTCTGTTCAGTTCAGGCTGGCCTTGAACTCACTGAGACTCTCCTGCCTCAGCCTCCCAAGTGCTGGGATTACAGTCATATGTGTGACCATGCTCTGTTAGGGAACATACTATAACAGCAGAACTGGACCAGAGCCTCGCTAGAGTCCTCTCTAACGGAGTCTGTGTGCTGGGTGCTGCTAATGGGTGGCCTCAGCTTCCTGTTGGCAGGAGCACAAGGTATGTAATGACCACTCAGGAATTCTTTTCAGTCACCCAGTGATTTTGCTTATTCCTCTTATTGATTCAAAAAGCCATAAGCCATTATTAGCACGCAATCACAGAAGCCATGAAGAAATGACGCTTCTCCTTTAAGCTTGTTTTTAGTCACTTCTGGGCAATCTGCAAGCAGGGAGGGGCGTAGCCTGCAGCTCCCACGAGGTTGACCTGAGCTTGACCTGAGCTCAGGCGAGCACACCTGGCAGGAGCCGGACAGGCGGAGGGCTGGCCAAGGGCAACTGCTCCACTGCCTCCCAGCCAGGGAGCTCTTTCTCCACCCCAGCGCTGCAGCCACAGCCATGGGCCCTACAGTGTCCCCTGCTCCCGGCAGCCACTGTCTGTGGTCCCTGTTCTAAAACAGGACTCTGGACACTTCTGAATAATCCTTGCCTCTGTCCCTGAAAAGGAAACCAAAGAGCAAGCATCTCCTGCAGGCAGGACTCACAGGGTGTGGAAAGTGGGTTCAACCAACGCATTCTTCCATCAATTCCATGCTCCACTTCCTTACACAAAGTCACGCTGACTGCAAATTACTGAAACGTTTCTAAACAGACCAGCTCAGCCCTGTATCAGCCTCCCTCAGCTCTCCCATGCTCTCCCTTAGGCTCTCCCATGCTCGTGGATTTTTATTCTCAAATAATAAAAACCAATAGGGGAATAACACAGTGGGGGCAATTAAGTCATTTGTTCAAAAATCCCTAACCGGGGGCTGGAGATTTAGTTCAGCGGCATAAGCGCCTGCCTTGCAAGCAGGTGGTCGTGAGTTCAATCCCCAGTACCGATAAAAAGGGAAAAAAAAAAAATCCCTAACCGTAGGCTGAGGTAGGGAGACTTTCAGATAGTTTAGGCTGCACAGCAGGTTCAAGGCCAGGCTGGGCTACACGGCAAGGTCTTGTCTCACAACAAGGACCAACAAACACCACACAGGAAGAGTCCTAACAGTGGCTTAGTACTATGCAACTCTAGAATCCAGGCCTCCCACATAAAAAATTCTACTCTGTAAGGATTCTTGTTAATTAATTGCTAACTCAATTTGGGTTTTTATTTTTGTCTTTTTGAGATAGGGTCTCCCTGCGCAGTTCAGGCTGGACTTTACCTCACTTTGTAGCTCAGATTGGTTTCAAACTTGCAGTGATCCTCCTGCCTCACCCTTCCAAGTGCCACCATGCCCAGCTTGCTTGATTTGTTTAAAAATACTAAAAGCTCACACCAATATTCTATCAGAAGACGTAATACTTTACTAACGTTCAGAGGAACTTTGATTTCTTCTTCTTTACCTCATCCTCATCCTTCAAGTGGCACAATGAGTGTGAAGGTGGCTGCCAGGGAAAGCCAGTGACGCCCAGCCTTTGAGGGACCTGCCCTGTCATGCAGGGCCCAGGAGAGGGAGACCCTCCTGTGTGCCAGGAGCACATGGGAAGCCTGCGAGGCCTGGCTCTGCTCGCCTCCTTGGAGCCAGCAGGCTCCGGCCAGCTGTGCCAAGGAAACGTCCGGTGCCAGTCTGCACCGGCTGAAGGTGGCAGCAGGGAATGGTACAAATAGCCCACCTCGCACGAGAGCCACGGGTGCACCACCACCGGCTCAGGGACAGTTTAACAGAAGTTCCCAGACAAGACTTTTCCAGAGTATCTTCTTTTTCTTGGTTTCATTTAGAAATTGGGGAAATGTAAATGAAACACACACGCACACCGTTTACACCATGACTGGACCTCTGTTCAGCCTCCAGGGCTGTCACTGTTTCACTCCGGGGTGCCGGCGCCCAGGGCTCTGAGAAACGGCCAATGCCCCCCATGACGCCCAAGCTCTGCAACTGCCTCTGAATGACAGCTTACTTGTAAGGACGCGGATTGTTCCTCACTGCGTGGAGAAAAGGCCCTTTTCACCCTCGCACACCCAATCACCACACCCAGGCAGAGCCTGGTGGAGGTGCTCCTGGGACCACGAGGACCAAGGTCCTGTGAAGCACTCCACGTGCGGGAACAGTGCTTGGGCCTCATGGAGTGCTGCAGTCACTAACAGGACTCAGAGCCCACAGAGCTCCAGCCACAGGCATGAGGCAGGCCTGGATGCGCAGGGGAGCAAGCTCTGGGCTTGGGCTGAGAGGAAGGTACTCTCGGGGGGCCCAGCACTGGGGAGAGCAGCAGCCCCTCATGTGTCCCTCCATGTGCGTCCCACAGACCCAGAAAGGCAGATCCTGCCCTCCAAGGAAAAACAGTGCCAGTACTGGCTGACCCCGGGGTGAGCGGGGCAGCGAAGCTCAGCGCAAGTCTGCTGGCCCGGAGCAGGGGCAGGGGAGGGCTTGCTCACAGCCACTCGCACCCACAGGCTCAGGGCCGGGGGGACAGCAGAGCAGTGCTCGCTGGCTGTGCTGGGCTCCGGCCCTCACAGGCCTCACTGGACTGAGACCCTCAGACAATGCTCGGAGTGGAGGGTGGCCAGCAGCACACAGGGCTCCTCAGTCCACAAACGCTGGGCCACAGTTCTTACTGTAGAGCTTTTTAAAATTTTGTTTCAATTTATAGAATTGAGCACACTGGCCCCATAATAACCTCTGGGCTCAGAAGCCACCTCTCTCTCTCTCTCTCTCTTTCTCTGTCGTGTTGAGAGCCTCTTTACATGGATTTCCTTCACAGAAAGGCTGGAAATAAATCTGCACCAAAGTGACCATGACAGGCCATTAACGCGGGCCCATGCCCGCCTCCACCCCTACCCCCATGGCTGAGCCTGGACCCATGATGCCAGGCCTCTGCTCAGTCCCTGAGGAGGGAAACCGTGAAAATACCTGGTGGGGTGGGAAGCTGCCGCCTCCAATCGCAGGGTGCCTGTGGAAGGCTGCTTCGGCACTGTCTGAGTGTCCCCCAGTGCCTCAGCAGCTCAGTAGAGTGTGAGACTGACTCACGGTACAGAGCTAGCATGAAGGGTGCTAGGATCGAGGGTGTGTGGCTGCTGTTCAGTCCACTGATTGGTTTGGCACAGCACTAACCCCAGCACGTTGGATACAACAGAAGGGACAGGAAGAGGCATATCTTGTCCTGTGCTTACTTTGCAGCCATCTGCCCACCATGAACCCTTTCTCCTCTCCAACACCTCTCTGCTATGCCACCCTGCTTTGGAGCCAGCCAGGTATGAGGTGCAACCTCTATAAACTGTGAGCTAAATGATAATAAACCTAGCCCCCTTTAACATTGGGCATGAGATATTTTGTCTCCGCAATGAGAGAAAAGCAACTAAGCCAGAGGTGCACAGCCTGAGCTTCCTGTAGATGCCAGACGTTCTACTAGAAGTGTTCTGAGGTACCCTAAGACAGGAAACAACTCTTGGTGGCCATGTCTGGGCTTCAGATCAACACCCCCACCTGCAGTCTTCTGGGGTCACCATGATGCAGCCCAAAGACTCTACAAGAACTCAGCAAACCACACCCTCCACTACACATTCCTGTTAGATTAAGGAACGATGAAAAGGACCCTGGAGGAAATCACAGGCCCAGTCTCCAAGGCCTGGGCAGAGCAGGGCAGGTCACCTGCAGACCGAAGGCACAGGCTGGCTGGATGGCCTGGTCACCGACACACTGGAAGGAATGCACACAGAGGCCTAAGAAAGGGAGGTGTGAAGACCTGAAACAGGTCAGGATGCCCTCACTTGGGGAGGACCCACAGCCACCTGCCCAGGTGGTACAGCTGCTCAGTTAGCTGTGCTGTGCTGGGCCAGGCACTATCCTGCCTCTTCCAGCCTGGCACAGCTCCACAAGGGTCAGTGTGAGTGGCTCCTCTTCCTCTCTCCTCCATCCCAGGGTAGGGGTGAGGAAAGACAATCAGAATGGCCCCAGCTGGACTGCAGCTGTGGCAGCACTTTGCCAGATGTGGCTTGGCTGAGACACCTTCCCCAGGCCAGAGTCCATGGGCCCTACTGCTAAATGGGTTAGTCACCAGGGCTCTGAGTGCTGCTTGGTTCCCATGGCAACTCCAGCCTGGAGCTGGCTGTCACAGCTGACAGCCCGCTCATCACCCTGATAACACTTCACATGGGCCTTCCTCAGAGAAGCCACCCAGTCTCCCCAGAATTCACGAGTGAAACTCTAACTCCCCTTTGGAGAACTCAAGGTAATCTCTCCAAGGTACTTATCTCCATAGGCATGGAAGGGACACACAGTTAGAAGGAAACCCTGAGATCCACAGTGTATGCAAAGTCTGGGAAGCCTGGGTCTTGCAGACACCTGAGAAACGCTATGCTGTCCTGATCTGACGGCGGAAAGGAAAAGGCACCACACAGAGCCGGTGGCTCACAGGACCCTAGTACAGGCAAGCAGCGAAGACAGGGCCAAGGACGGGCCTGCATTCTGACTGCCACCCTGGAAACCCCTCCATTTAACCCAAGCCCACCTCTCAGGCTCTCCTTCCATGTTCCCACTCCCTACCCCGTTGGAGATGCCAGCTTCACGGAAAATTGCCCGTGTCCTTCAAGTGCTGTCTTAGTTTGCCATTAGACCGTGTCTCTCCAAATGTGATTAAACCTAAGAAATCAAAGTGCTTCCAGGTTTGCAGGCAAGATAAACTTTCCTCCGCAAGGGGGAACTTTTCCCTCCGGCATCAAGCGTGTGGAAGAATGTGTAGCAGGCCTTCTCACAGTAAGACCTGTGCAGCGGTCTCCTCCAAGCCTGCATTCCTCCTACTGCCTCGCCTCCAGCACACAATCAACAGCAGAGGGAAAGCAGGGACTTTACCACAACCCGGCTTTATGATCTGATTTTACGTAACAGCGGCAGCCAAACGCAGTGACCACACAGTGCAGTCAGCTCACAGGGCTGCATTCTCCCTCATGCTATGTCGGCTTCCTGGGCTCCCGAGTGACCCCAACTGTCAAAATTAAATCAACCTTGAAAACCCTACCCGTATGACCTCTGCTCCACTCCTCCCTCCTCCTCTGAAAGAAGGTGACCACGAGACAGGGAAACGTCCATTCTTTCCCAGCACAAACCCTCTAGGACCCAAAGCTACAAAGTATGCTGCAGATCTTAGATGCACACTGTGGAACTTAAAACCAAGACAGAAGCTACCTGGACAAACCTGGATAAAAAGTAAGTCTCATCAATTCTAAAGTGACATCACATTAATTTACTTGGCTAAATGACCCCACCAGGTCCTTCTGCAAGCATGTTAATGTACACTGAAGGTCTAAATAGATACATTACAAAACTCCAGGATCTGGTGAGCTGGGCATGGTGGTGCATGCCTGCAACTCTGTGAGGCTGAGGCAGGGGGATTGCAAAGTTGAGAATGGCCTAGGCTAATTAGTGAGACCTTGTCTCAAAATAAAAAGCCAGCTGTGTCAGTACACACCTGTAATCCCAGGCCTTGACAGGCTGGGGCAGGACCACCACTCTGAGTGCAAGGCCAGCCTAGGCTCCACAGTGGGGTCAAGGCCAACCTGAACTGCATACAGTGAGATCCTGTCTCAAAATAAGCTAAATAAGACAAAATACAATAAGCTGCAGATGTACTTACTCCATGGTAGAGCGCTTGCCTAATGTGTGGGAAGCTCTGGGTTCAGTACAGTACTGAAAAATAAAGACCCACACAAATTGTATTTGGAAATATAGCCCGAAGTTTAGAAACCAGCACTGAGCTTCGAACAGGGGTCCTCAGTGCAACTCACTGCTTTTCTTCAGAGATGATACAAATGACTACAGATAGACGAGGCCAAGAGCTGTCCTCTCCCGCTGAACTCAGAAGGTACAGGAAGCTGTGGGCAGATGTACCGGAGATGCATGTGGAAGTTCTTTCTCCTGGTGCTATCTGTACACCAGGCCTCCTACCATCCCAACATACTTACAAGTAAAACAGTACCAGTTGAACCAGGTTGCCACAAAAATAGAACTACTGCACTCAGGAGGCTGAGGCAGGAGGGTTACTGTGAATGTGAGGCCAGCCTGGCTACATGAGATAGTTCAAGGCCAGCCTGCAGAAAGAGGGAGGGGAGGGGAGGGGAGGGGAGGGGGAGGGAGGGGAGAGGAGGGGAAGGGAGGGGAGAGGAGGGGAGGAGAGGGGAGAGGAGGGGAGGAGAGGAGAGGGGAGGGGAGAAAAGAAAAGAGCAATCACACAAACCACACCAGCAACAAGAAATAATTTCTTTTTTTTTTTGAGACACAGTCTCACTATTTGTAGGGTCAGGCTGCCCTTGAGCTCACTCTGTAACCCAGGATGGCCATGAACTCCCAACAATCCTCCTGCCTCAACCTTGAGTGCTGGATGCAAAGTAAGTACCGTGACATCCAGCTCAAGATATCACGGCTGACCTCACAGGTCTGGCAATCTATAGCTCAGGGTAATAAAGTGTTTTTAAGATGACATGAAATGTGAGGAGATCAAAGCTACTGACAAGTTTCAGAAAGCTTAGTTGCTGAAAAGAGCTCCTGAAATACAAAGAGTTCTTCCCTGCAGTCAAGTGAGCCAGGAACCGACACGCCCCCAGACAGCAGGCTCCCAGATAAGTCTGCAACCTGATAGGTGTTCCATCTCCCCTCAGTTATAAAGGTCCTTGGTTAAAGCCCCCTGACTGCACGCCTGTTGGCACTGCTTGTTTGGTGGCTGGCAGCCCTAAGGCTCCGGGGAGCTGCTGGCTCTTCAGTCTGTACCAGGATCGGCCAGCATGCTCGACTCGTCATCACAGCACTCAGCTGACCAAGAAGGACCATATCCCCAGCTGCGAAGGACCGAGTCTGGCAAGAGCCAACCCTGCCGGCCCAAACCAAGAAGACTGCAGGCAGGCAAGCTGAAGTTATTTTTTGTTACTTAATACCTCTCCCTAGCTGCACTAATAAAATGTGTAACCTATCGGGAACTGCATTTCTTGAGCATTAGAAATTAACTGTTCTGTAGACTTCCTTACTTTTCCCTTGGACTATTCTCAACCAGTTCCTCTTAAACAGCTGCACTTGATCTTCTTAAAAATCACGAGTCTGAGCTTGCTGTTCCCCTCCTGCCACCTCCTTGGGCCCGGCAGCAGCAATGCCCCATCCAGCAAGGAGCTGGCAGCCCCAGAGAGGCACCACTCTGGATCTCCAGCTCCCTGGCTCCTGCAGAATCAGTGCTGAGCTGTCTCCCAAGGTCCCGCTAAGTACCACAGCCCTTTACTGCTGAGCTACATATGCTGTCTGTGCTTATGGACACCCAAACAGAGGATCTGTGTTCCCCTGATTTCCCTTACTAGAGCACGGAAGAGTCCTCTTCACTAACACCTACCTTGTCTGCAATGATTTTATTCAAGCATTACTCAGCTGACCCAGACTCTGTGGAATCCTGTCATCCTATTTATTATTTGAGGAAAAAATGTGATTCATTGTCCGATGCCTACACTCAATTTGACCGTGCTGTTTGCCTCAAATGATTCAGGTTGTGAAGAAAGTTGACATCATCCCTTCCCAAAACAGCCAGGAGAAAAGCCCAGCTAGTGTCGTGTGTTTACAGAAACAGTGACAATTCTCCTTTTCTGCTTAACCTGCTTAGTCCTAAAACACTGGACTGCACAAGAGGAGGGAAAGGGGAAATACAGCAAAACACATGCTTAATTTAAAATCAACAGATTCAAAATATTTAAAAGTTACTTCTGAGAAGGCAAACACTTTAACAACGAAGTTCCACAAAGACAGGCAGGAGGATCACCATAGTTCAGGCCAGCCTGGACTACATCATGGGAGTCCACCCCAAAAAGACAGGTGGAAATGAACTATCCCACAAGGTCTACCTGGGACGCCACAGGGAAAACATACAAGAAAACAAACAATGCAGAGAAGTGTTTCTAAATGCAGCCTGAATAAGTGGCCTCTTCCACTACTGCATGCCTTCCCTGGGCTTCACAGAGCACAGCACTCAAAATGCAAGCCTGCCTGATTCCCTACCAGCTGACCCCAGGTGTGGCCTCCTTTCTGGGCCTGCAGCAGGCTGGGCTCTGCATCACTGACCCCTCTAGATGCTGCTCTGGGCCAGAGCTGAGGGCATGGCTGTCCTCACATTTCAGGCCAGCACCAGCTCCTCGGCCAGGAGCCAGAACTCCAAGGCAAGGCTACCCTGCTGGCGTACCAGCAGGCAGTTGGTGGTGCTCCCCTGGCTTTGTCTCCTCCCATCACTGCAGCAAATCATCCTGTGCACTCACTTACCTGCCCAATTATCATCTGTCGCTCACACTGTGTCCAGGGGAACTAAGTCCTCCAGTACCACAGAGAAAGCCAGAGAACACCGAATTCTTCCCAAACTGACCTGTGTATCACGAGACTGCTGAAACGTCCAACAGAATTTAAAAGGCAAAAGGTTATACAACCCAAAGGGAAACCACAGTATCCCCCAAGAGAATTTTAAAAAGAAAAGGCAGCTCTTCTCTCAAGAAATTTAGGGCAAAGTTTTCTTTCTGTTTTAAGAAAAAACAAGTAACTCTCAAGTCCATAAGAGATCAAGCAAACTGCATGTGCGTGTGTTTTCCACTTGACAGTGTAAACACCAGGTAAGCCCCCCTGCCACATGATGCTGAGAAGTCTGCAGAGAAGCATGGATCAGGGCCAAGTCCCAGCATTACATGCAGAAAGGGACCCGACACAGCACCAGGCAGGACAAGGGCTCAGCAGTGGAAAGGCTTTCCCCACGGAAAATGACAGGAAAAGCAATGTGGGGTGCTGATAAGAACAGAACAGGAAGGAGCGGTGGGTAAGAAGGATACGGGCAAGATCCAATTTATTTCTCTAAAGAATAAAACACTAAGAAACACCTATCCTTCACACCAGCACTCAGAAATCCAGCAATACATTTTCAATTGTTCAACAAACAAAAAAAAAGTATAAGGTTCCTCCTCTTTCTACTTAGTGAAGCTTCTTTCCTTCTCAGAGTCTATCTCAAAGGCTCCACCATCTCCAGGCAACACGCAGCCTCTGGTATTGGAAACAACTGCCAGTGGATTTCAAACCTCGCTGACCAGACTGCTGCACACACTGCCCTTGTTCTGCAGACAGGGTCTCATGCAGCCCAGGGTGGCCTCAAACTCACTGAGATGATCCTGTGTCAGCCTCCTGAGTGCTGGGATTAGAGATATGTGCCACCACATCCATCTACACAGCCCTAGAGGAAAATTTCCTAGGATTTTTCTTCAGGATGCCAGCAAATAAAAGGGCGTAACACAGAGGAGACAACTAAACCTCTCTGTGTTACACAAAGCATACAGCAAAAACAAAGAAGTTATCCTCATAAGTGGTTTTTAGAACAATCGCCTGCCTCTTCTTTACATCTTCTGTTCAGCTCTCCTTGTGGTAATTACATATGCCATACTTGTTTCCACAGAAAGTTTAATGCAACAAAAACTAGAAGCAATTTCTATTCCATGCCATTCCAGACATCCAAGTAGGACGAACAGGGAGATCATTATAGTAGATATAGCTGGAAATGTGCTGGTATTTTATATGGCACGAGCAACAATTACATGTTTCTAAATATCCTCACTGTCACCCTAACCCTACCCATCACCATACACCCCACACTCTCCCACCTCCCACTAGTGAGCTTGCAACCAACCCTGTCAGGAAGTACACAATGACAGCAGTTCACAGAGGTCTCAGAGGATCGGGAACCTACACGGCTGCTTCCTCCTCACTTTCAGGAAGAACAGAGCACAGTCCACAGTCTGCCGCGCCTCTGGCCTGGCTTCCTGACTCAAGTGATCTCCGCTGTTCCAACACCCCAATATCCCACCTCCCTCCGAGGCTCATCTGTTTGCTGAGCCAGCATTCACAACTGTAGACCGGGAAAGAACACAGCCCAGGAGTAAGTTTACATGCACGTTTGGTAGAATATTCCCATCTCAAACTGTTCCTTCACTTCCAGGCCTGCTCAGACTGGAAAGTTCATATTTGTAAGCCAACTTGGCTGAAAGAAACAGGATTACCACAGAAGAAAACTTTTTACAAATCACGTTACCATTGTTCAAGCTTAAATTTCAATCTCAAAACACACAGTGAAGAGCTAGCAGAAAACAAAAACAAGAACTACCGCAGGGGCCTCTGGCCCGTGCCTGCTCCATGGGAGCTGGATGCTAGGAGGTCCTGCCTGTCTCCTGGCGTCTGGTTTGGAGCTGCTGCAAGGCCCAGCAGGGCTAAGCACCGCACCACCAAAGTCTAAAATATTCACAGTTCAGCCCTTTCCTGAAACTGGACCCTGGACTTGACATCAAATTAAAAAAGAAAATCCAAAGGTGATTTCTGAAGTTCATTTTGAGAGCTTTCATGCCAAACAAGTAGACCTGCTTTGGTAATAATTCCTTCTGGAATACGCCATCTCTCTTCTTACATGATTTCCCCATCTACTTTCCAGACCAGAGGGGAAAAGATAAAAATCATCACGACTAGATGCCCTCCTCCGTGCCAGGCTGGTGCCCAGATCAGTGCAAAGCGAAGTGTGCGGAGCGGTGCGGGAACGCGGGTATGTGAGGTGTGTGACCTCTCCAGGCCCGGCCCCACTGTGTCTTAGTGAAGTAAGGATGCGCCTTGCACTGAAATGTGTTGTCCATTTAGGATGGATAAACACTAGAGCCGGGTTTGGAGGTGTGGGCTGAGCAGAGCAGGCACTAGAAGTCCTGGGAGCCAACTTCGACTTCCCCAGGCATCCACACCACCGGGAGGTGTGGCTCCAGAGAACAGAGGTCGGAGCTACTGCTCTTCAACTGCGGTTCCCAAGAGTGCGGTGGGGACGGCGGCAGCTGGACTGAAAGACAAGGCCATCTGTTGGTTGCCTGCGCAGGGAGGACACAGGCTGGCAGCCTTCAGAAAGGAAAGCTCAGTCCTGAGTAGGCGGGTGAGCTGGGGTGTTCTCCCCACTCTCCCCTCTGCTGGGCTTCCTCCCCTTTCCTGCCCTCCGGGACCAAGGGCCAGGTCCTCACTAGTGAGCCCCACACCAGGTGAGGAGACCAGTGGGGCCATCCTGCTTTCATTACCTTCTGCTCCAAGCTGGAGGGCGGCAGACTGGAAGGAAAAGGGAACAGCAATCAAGCTCTTCAGCCTGGGGCCTCAGTCAGGTTATCTGCTGATCCACTGCACACTGCAGGGCCAATCACTCACTACCAGATTCTCCTATCTTGGCTCAAAAAAAGCAGCTCAAGAGCCCAGCCGCATGAACACACGATGACCAACCCACCAACCCGAGTCTACCTTCTCTGGGGGCCACCTTCCTGCCACGTCTTCTGGCAGCCTGGCAGAGTACAGCCAGCCACCGGCACTCACCTGACAGTGGGGCTGGCAGAGCTATGATCTGTCCCACAAGTGCTACTGTCACCTGGAAAGACAAAGCTTTAAAGAACAGACTGAGGTCTCTTCTGTCTTCACATGAATAAATAGCGGGGAAGGCCAAAGAAACACACTGCTGGTAATTATAACCTGTGATAAAGTTTTTCACTCTGCTTGTCGCTCAGTGACTCCAAGTGCTTTGAGATGTTTCTCGCAGCAACAATGACCACAAGGTCACAACACTGTGGTAGGAGCCAAGAGGCTGCAACCTCAGTTTTTCCGCAGCTTTTTCATTTTGTGTTTTATGTTTGACAGTACTGGAGATTGAGCATAGGGTCTCTACACTGAGCTGTATCTCCAGCTCCTCCTTACTTTTTATTTGGAAACCAGGTCACACACCAAGTTGCTACACTGCCCAGATGGGGCTTGAACTTGCAATCTTCCCCATCCCAGCCTTCTAGATCCGTGATGGGTGTGTAAAACCACACCCACTACCTCCACAGCCTCCGCAGGCTTTTCTCTGGGCTAATGGGCTGCTGGTTAAATCCCAAGTTTGAAATTGTCTGGAAGCGCAAACGCTCTGTCAGAGGGCAGAAGAAAGACAGCAGAGTGACCCTGCCTTGCAGTGGTCTGTGGGCAGCACAGAAAGCATGCTGGGGGTACGTGTGCACCTACGCACAGCAAGCACAGCTGGGTCCTTTGGCCCGCCCTGCAGCGCAAGAGCCCGGCTGGGGCATCTCCTCAGCAGTCCCTGAGGAGATTCCAGTCACCTTCCCCACGCTCCTGCAGTTTCTACCCTTCCCAAAACCACTACCTTTTCCTACCAGGGATGTAGATTAGTTGAAAGGTTTCAGGAAATTAATCTTTTCTAGTTCACCTCTATCGTGTGCTGATTTGGTGCCTGTAAAGGAACCCTCAAGGACTAGGGGTTTAGCTCAGTAGTGTAAGTGCTTACTTGGCAAACTCAAGGTCGTGAGTTCAATCCCCAGCACACACAAAAAAAACGAACCCCTAGAATCACCATTTCTTCTTATTTCAATGTTTTCCCTGCAAGTCAGACAGCCCACCTAGCTGCATCTGAGAGCACTGTAAAAAGGCCCAGATTATAATAAAAAGCAATCACACAAGCACACATAACACTGTGATGGCACTGGTTCCCCTGTGCAAATCCCACTTCCTGGGTATTCTCCCTTGAGTTCAGTCACGGTGCTGCTGCCACCAACTTCACACACAGCCTGCGAAAATGGAGACACTGTCCTCCAGGTACCAGGCACAACTTTGTAGGGTCTGGCGAAGGCAACAGGAGACCGAATAACTCAGCACAGGACAGGACTAGGTAGTGACTGATGCGAGCTGGTTCAGAGAGTGGTGTCACACTCTGCCACCTCCTGGCTGTGGCCCCTTACACAAGTCATTTGCCCTGGCAGATGAGGAATGAAGATGACAACAGGAGCAAGGCACAGGGCTCTCACACAGACCACACAGCAAGTAGGGGACAGTCAGAAGTCACCCCACTCCACATCTCTCTCTGCCCCAGCTCAGCACTGCCCAGTTGGGTGGCTCTGTGCAGGCCACTTTTATCCCAAGCACCCCACCCCCATGGAAACAACCAAAGTGGCCCCATACACTGAAGTGTGCAGCTATCACTGCTTCCCCTGCAGGAGCCACAACTGAGAGGAGGACTCCCCAAAGTCACAGCACTGCTTTCATCCTTGGGTCAGCAGCCCCACCACAGTGCAGGACAGAGAGGCTCGGGACCTTGCCCAGTAGCTACCGAGACCCAGCCTCCGTGTACGAGGTACAGTCAACGGTGAGGCCTCAGGCTGTTGGGGCCTTAGCTCTCGCCTTTCCAACACAGCGATGTGTCCAGTAGCTGGGCTATCAGGAGAGACATACCACTGAAGAACAACTGCTGGGCAAAGGGACCTCAGTCTGCTATACTGCAGCCTGAATGCAGGGCCTCTCCCTCACGGTACCTATGTCCCCAGTCCCCTGTTCATTTCTTGAGCCAGAGTTTAAGTCACTAACTAGCAGGCTAGGTTCAAACTTTATACCCTCCCCCACCAACCTCCCAGAGTGCTAACCAGGCACATGAGGATGCCCACCATCCTTGCACAAATTCCCTTTTCCGTCTGTGCCCTCCTGTCCCCTTGGAGGAAACAAGGTGACCAAAGACCAAGCAACACAATGTTGCCTACAGCTCCAGCACACAGAGCAGGATGACAGGAACTGGAACGGGAGCACAGAGGGATGGCATGGACTGCCAGTCCATGTGCACTTTAGTGTGTGCACTTCAGCCAAGGAGGCAAGGGATAGGGGACAACAGTGTCACCCTAAAGAAGCAGGGTCCTGGAGGAGGAGTGGCTCTCACCAGGCACATCCCCTCCTCGAGTTATTTCTGGGCTTCTCCCAACTACCAGGTCACGGTCTTCCCAAAGGTCCTATGCAGGGACCTCGGTGTGGGGACAGCACTAGGGGTGGCTGGCCTAGACTCACCCTCGCTGCTCCCGGGAAGGTCACACTCACCAGGCCTCTCCACCTTCCACCTTGGCCTGGCGTGGCCCAATTCACAGACAGCCACATCCCCGCCGCATCCCCTGCCATGGGTAGACCAAGGACCACTGGCCACGTGCACAAGCACACAAGTACGGAACAGTCACATGCAGTGCAGGGGAGATGAGCAGAGGCTCTCATGCCTTAGATCTGGACACCCCAAAGCCACGGGCGTGTGTGAAAGGTGAGCAGCTCTCGGTGCTGTGCTCATCGTGGGATTCATCCACAGCTAGATCCGCAGCTAAGCGCGCTGTCCAGAGGCGTGGTGGGCAAGCTGAAGGCCAAGTCTCTGCCCTCTCCCTGCTCTTCACGACAGAGCAGCCACTCTCCACCTGGCCCTTTCACTCACGATTCTGTCTTGCAGCTGGGTAGCCACAGACTGAGCCTAGGATCAACCTCTCCTCTAAGTGTCCAGTGCCAGACATTTTGTCTCAGTGACAGGAAAATGATTGACACAAACAGTAATGAGTTTTCCCTGCTGACCATGTGGTATCAGTGAAGTGAGCCTGTTTATCTGTGCAATGGGGGTGCTAGGATCTGCTTCGTTCATTAAGTAACACCAACTCTGTATAGTGTCTCCCTTGGGACATAACAGAATACCCCAAAAAAGAGTGCCTGACAAACAGCTGTGACAGCCACGGCAGGCACACACCTGCAATCTCAGCTACTCAACAGCTGAGGCAAGAGGTTCACAAGATCAAGGCCTGGCTGGGCAATGTGTCAAGCAAGACCCTATCTCAAAATAAAAGGAGCTGGAAGCATAGTCAGAGGTAAAGCGCTTGCCTAGCACATCCATGTTTAATCCTGTACCTCAAAACAAACAACAGAAACCAATGGATCAGAATGCCAGGGTTTTTTGTCTTTTGAGAGACAAGATTTCACTGTGTGGTCCAGGCTGGCCTTGGTGTCACTATGCAGCCCAGGCCAGCCTCAAACTTATGGCTCTCCTCCTGCTTCAGGCTTCAGAGCTGGGTTTGCAGGAATGCATCACCACCCCAGCTCTTACAGTTTTCAGGGTGTCAGCCCCCCAAAATCTGTATTTCCAAACTCTTCCAATTAACTCTAAAGATACAGTGTACCTCTTCCCACCCTCCAACCACAGGAATGCAGGGTGCACACTCTAGGGTAAGGTGCTTTCACTAACTCCACTCCCCACCATGGCCCTGAATGCTGGCCATTTGGGCACAGATTAAGACACGCTCTATGCCAGCCCCAGGCCAGCCTCTGTCACGAGTTTTTGCTGCTGCCTCTGAGAACTATTTTCTGTGCCCAAACACATCTGGGGGGGTGGGGAGATTAGCAGTATATTGGAAACCACCTACATTTTTTCCCTTTTAAATTTCCAGTAACAAGTCAGGCATGGTGGCTCAGGCCTATAATCCCAGCAGTTGGGACACTGAGACAGAAGAATCACCAGTCTAGACTACACAGTGAGACTCTCAAAATACCAAGAAAAATTACCATTAAAATTAAAAAATATAAATAAGCAGCTAATAATTTCTGCAATAATCACCCACTCTGGCTAACCTGGTCCTGAAAATATTGTCAAAATCTTTTAATTATAAGACATTGGACCATTAAATAAAATGAATAATTTCAATGGGTCTCTCTGTCCTTGAGTTGGAAGCATAATTTTTTTTTTTTTTTTTTTTTTTTTTTTTTTTGGATACTAGGGATCCAATTCACCACCTCAAACTTGCCAGGCAGGTGTTCATGCCACCAAGCTAAATCCCTGGCTCTGGAAGCACAATTTTTATAGAAAAGTTAACAATGTGAACATCTGAATTTGATACAATAATTTAACCTCTGATACAATGATTTAATTAAACAAGCAGAAACTGGGCTAAAACTTACAAAGGGGAGCAAAAATTACTGGACAAATTATTCAGAGTAAGGAAAATGTTTTTCTTTTATTTAAAATGTGATTAATGTTATTACTGCTTTAGTGTTGCTGAACTACAAAGAATCTGAAGAGTCCATACTGTCTCTATCATTGTCAAGATAAAAGGCTGGAATAAAGGGCTGCTAGGAAGAGAGAGTGCCCACAGCCACAGACTGCAGAACACCTGCCTGAAGCTGGTATAAACTGGAAGGATGACTCCAAGGACACAGTTAACACCAACTCACAGCCAGAGTCACTGAAAGCCTTGGGAGGCTGAGGCGGGGGAATCGCCATGCAGGTTCAAGGCCTGAATGAGCTACACAGTGATACCTGACCTCAAAAACAACAACAACAGAACACAAAATATATTGGTCAAAAAAAAAAAAAAAATCTGGAGGGAGACTTGAATTCTTTCGGGAGAAACAAAGGCAAAGGGGACTTCCCAGATGCCCTCGTGGTGCGTGCCTGGAGCCCATCTGGTGACTCAGATGAAACTGGAACTCTCCCATGAAACCTGGCAGAAGACACGGCCATCCCGTTTCAACTCTCCTCAGAAAAGCAGGATGAGGTTTGACAGGCTGGTGAGGAAGCTGTGGGACACACTGGGCTTCTGGAAGAACCTGGTGAAAGCCCCCAGGGCCCTGTGTGCTCTGCAGGGAGGGGACAGGGAAGAGGCCATTTCTGCAGTACAGGGGCAGGGGAGGGCCCCGGGCTGTTAGAGAAAGCACTCCAGAATGTTTCCTACCTCCGTGCCCAAAACACAGTCCCCAAGGGTAAAAGATTTAAGATTTAAAGGCACTTTTTTTTTTTTTTTTTTTTTAAAGACAGTCTCCTAAAGGAGTCCAGGCTGGCCTTGAACTCTTAATCTTCTGTCTGGGCCTCCCAAAGGCTGGAATTACAGGGATTACAGGGTGTACCAGCATGCCCTGGAAGGATACATTATCTTAAACAACAAAACAGAAACTATACCCCAGGCATGAAGGTACACACCTATAAACAAGCTACTAGGGGAATGAGGCAGGAGAATCACAAATTTCAGACCAGTCTAAGTAACACAGCAAGAAGCTGTCTCAAAATTTAAAAGAAAAGCTAAAAGCCTAGGGATTGGGCCAGGGATACAGCTCAGTGACATAAGCGCCTGCCTAGCAAGTGCAAGGTCCTGAGTTCGATTCCAAGTGCCAAAAAAAAAAAAAAAAAAGACTGTTGATGTCAGTACCCCACAATCCCCCACAGCCTGTGATCAAAGAAACCTCCAGAAGACACATAACAAATGAGTACTGACAAAACTGGAGGGGGAGGGGACCCAGGCTGGCCTCAGGCTCAGTTAATCCTCCTGCCAAGCCCAGCTATAGCAGAGCTTTTAATTAATTAATTTATTTATTTTGGTACAGTGTCTCGCTGTGTAGTTCAGGCTGACTTTGAACTCACTAAGTAGTCCAGGCTGGCCTCCCAACTTGCAGTGATTCTCCTGCCTCAGCCTCCCACGTGCTAGGATTAAACACCATGCCCAGCAAAAGCAGCATTTTTAAAAATATACATATAGCTGTTATGCACAGCTGTAATTCCAGGGCTCAGGAGGCTGAGACAGGAGGATCATGAACTTGAGGTCAGCTTGATCCATGTGATAAACTGCAGGCCAGAGTAAACTATACTGTAAGACTGCCTCAAAAAAAAAAAAAAAATACGCACAAACACACACGAGAAATAATGTAAGTATCTACGTATCAGAAGCCTTGCATCAAAGCTTGTAAAGCAAAACTACTAGGTGAATTCTAGGAGAGAGAAGTCCACTAACGGATTGAACCTCACCCAGCTCTCAGTGCTCGGCAGACGAAATACAGGACTAACAAGTCTGATGTATAAATGTGCCCACGGTCTGGGTCCTGAAGCAAGAATCTGCCTTTTATACTGATGAGACATTCACAGAAATGATCGTGTATCACACCACAAAAAATCTACAACCACACACACTGGTGTGAAAAAGGGGCAGGCAGTGCAGTGCCCAGGACGGCAGGACTTGAGGCTGCTATGGTCACAGCCACCCAGCCCTTGAGGAAGAGCGGGGGCCGCCTGGTATCTGGAGGCGTCCACCTCTCCACCTCTCTGAGCGCCTCACTCCTCTGCTCCACACTGCGCTCACCCCAGCCAGGGGCACGGCGGCGGTCCAGGGCTTCTCTGTACCATATTCCTGGTTCCGCAGCTCTCAAATTAAGGAAAACATTTAATTAACCCATGTGTACCAATGGGCCTAAAACTCTTAAAGCTACAGCCTCTACTGTAAAAGCTCCGGCTCTACACACCATCAAAGGTTTATTCCAACAAGCTGCTACCTGACAGTCACTTCCCAACACCACCATCGTCACACACTTACGTGAGGCTATGGAGGGACAGTACACTGCTTGGCCTTGTCCTTCATCCATCCCAGGCCCGGTTTATTTGTGTCACACAATCCAGCGCAGTCTGTACCTGTTTCATTTGCTGCTGTGTTCACTCGTTTCTGTCCACGTCCTGCACCAAACTGTGAGGCTCAGAAAGGTAGCAACAGACCCTAAAGCAGAGCTACCAGGGCTAGAAAGACCTGCTTTCTCTACTACAGACTCAGACCTGACGATACTTCCACAGCGCTTCACCGAATATTTCCCTTCAAAAAGCAGACCTATGGTTTCTGTCAGTTCTGCATCAAGGATAGCTGTGGTTCTCCCTCAGGGAAGCCCTGGTTGTATGCTGGCTCCAGGGCAGAATCCTCAGCCTGCTGGTGCAGAGTTTTCAGCTTCCACCACTGGCCTTTGGGCCTTCCCATGCAGATCTTTGATACAGACTTGCATGGGATGTTGTTGTGGGTTTAAGACCCTCAGCTGGACTCTTTGGGCCTCTAGTGTATGGACAGATGTTCTGCACTCTTTTTGCATTTGACTCTTTAGGTGAATATTATAAGACAGTTCCATAACTTATGTGTCCTGTATTAAATCTTTTCTCTAGTAAACCCTGCTTACAATTTATAAAATACAACTCAACAGAGTGATTCTAAACTCGGGCAAGGAAGAAACTCACTCAATGAGATATAAAATAGGAGATATAAGACCTGGGGACAGTGACTGTAGCTTCATAAAATCTACTGCCATGAGCCTATAATCCCAGCACTCTGTGAGGCTGAGGCAGGAACTGCAAGTCTGAGCCCAACCTGGGCAACTGAGGGACTCAATGAGACTCTACCTCAAAATTCAAAAGGGTTGGGGATGCAGCTCAGTGTGCAGGACTTGGGTTCAGGGCCCTAGTACCAAAAAGGAAGAAAGAAGAAGAAGAAGAAAAGAGGACTAATTATCCCGCCTTTCCTAAAAAAGACCACGTTCATCACCACCAAAAGGCCGTTGGAGATTCCACTTCACCTTTAAGGAAAGGGTGAACACCAATACTTCAGGAGCGTCCAAAGAAAACCCCTGACCTCACACACACAAAAAAGCAAAGTCCACATTGTCTGCCATGGAGAATTATAAAATTCAATCTTTTACAACAACCAGTCCAGGCCTTTTGTCTTCTGGATGTAATTCCCACTTAAATCAAAAGCGGAGAGTCGGGAGCTCTCCCTGGTACACGCTGTGAGTCTCTTGAGTTCAGTCTGCAGCACCAATAAACAATCAGATACAGAAATACTAAAATGTCACTGGCACACTCTGACCAAAACCAGGCGATCTAAGCTGACGACACTGTTGTTATTAATGTGAACACTGTTGTTATTATTTTCTGCGCTGGGAATTGAACTCACGACCCCACACTTGCCAGGCAGGCACGGTGCCACTGAGCTGTATCCCCAGCTAACTCTCCTTTCATCATATGTAAGCGGCACAACACCATTTCAAATTTAATGTAAACCCTAGGTTTCCTTTCACTCTTCTTGTACTACTGCTACAACCTAAAGTTTCCCATGTGGTCTCAAGCTCATATTTACACAGCATTTTAAAAACAGCAGCAGAGGCTGGGGGATTTAGCTCAGCGGCATAAGTGCCTGTCTTGCAAGTCTGTGGTCGTAAGTTCGATCCCTGGTACCGGTAAAAAAAAAAAAAAAAGTAGCTGTTCATACCATCACACATAATAAAATCAATTCTTTAAATAAAAAAAAAAAAAACAGCAGTAGAATGGCCTCCCCATGAAAGAGAGTCAAGAGGAAGACACAGTGACAGAAAGGTGGGACTCCTAGAAAGGCCATGGCTAAATCAAAGTTACCAGAACAAACACAATGACAGCTTCAGCTAACTCTGCACCAATAAACACTCCCTTACAGATAGATGGCCCTAGGCTGGGGAACTCTCTGAAACCCAACATATTTATTCAGTGAGTGCTTTCCTTTAAGGAAAAAGACTTTTAAGTACAATACTGTGCATCAGTTTTTTAAACCAACATTTTGATTGTTCAAAGCTACCAACTAAGGCCACACTCGTTACTCAGAAAGAGCTCAAGTGGACCGTCTGGTCAGTTGAGAGACGAAAATAAGTAATTTCTGCAAAGCTGGGTAGGAAATAGGTCTTGTTTTGCACCAGAAATAGGAACCAGTTAATTTTACACCACTTTCCACAGCTACAGAGTAAATCAGATTCACCTGTGTTTGAAACTGAGCCGGGAAGAGGAGGGGGCAACCGAGCTGGTTATCGAGACCCAAGCGGAAAGCCCCCAACGTCGTCCAGGTCCACAGAAACGCAAGCACCAAATCCAGACTGAATCGCACTGTGCACTACAGTCTGCGCCCTGCTTCATATTTCACCGACTGCTTCGCTTTTGACAGGGCCGTTTCCTGAAGGAACGGTCCAAGAACTGAAGTTACAACACCCACATACCAGAGTGTTTCCTGAATTTTGTTACAGGAAGTACATCTGGTAAGATCTTAACATTTACTTCCAAACAGGAGTCCCATTTAAAACTTCTCATTAAACACTATGTACTCAACAACAGTACACCAAGGAAGTGCTTGTTACATAACAACACAAAGCTCTTCCGTTAGTTAGTTTCACGAGGCAGGGACTCTGGCCACTAGCAGGCCCCAACTGAAAGTCTCCCCTCAGTGAAGACAGGGGCTGGCCGAGGGGTGTGTGGGGCAGACTGTGACCTTCTTCAGTCTGAGAAGGGAACCCTGGGGGCATGGAGAAGGTCCAGGCCCTTGGGAAGAAGCAAGTCCTCAGAATGGGGTGCAGAGCCAGACCCTGGGAGTCTTTTCTGGCCCTTTTACACTGGCACATCCAGGCATTTCAACACTTGGTAACAGGAAGAGGAGCTGATGGAACTAATGGAGGGAGTTGTACCTACATTCTCCACTAACATCTGGTCTATTTCAATAGGGAGAGGGGAATGTGTGTATACAAATATGTATTAGATCAAAAGTAACCGCCCGGAGACAGAGTTCAAGACACCCCAACCCCACTCCCGCAGCAGGCCGCCACCCACTCCACTCCACCTTGGCCTTGGGGTTAGAAAGGGGGGCAGGTAGAACCTGAGTACCAATACGCTCCAGGGCTTTTCCTGGGTCAGAACTTCAGCTGGAGAAGCTTGGGCCTACTGGAAGCACACTACCCCTAAAATACTCTCAGACCTCAATCCAAACGCTAGTGAGTAAATAATACTGAACAAAAATGTGGAGACCCTTTGCGTAAAATAAGGCCGATGGGCACCTCAGGTCATAGCCTTTCCTCTTCCCAGCACCTACCGAGGGCCTTGTGGTCCAGGGGTCCTCCAGGGAGACGAGGTGGAGGGAAACTCTGCCCAGGACCAGGCAGCTGCACTCACTGGTAGGTGCCCTTGACAACATAACACCAAAAGGAAGACCCCTTGCATATCAATAAATATTACTCTACTTCAGTACTTTGGGGCACAATAACGTCAGCACTGACATTTCCCCTGGATCTCAATAAAATCTAACATCAAATTACTGCCTTTAAGAATCTGAAAGTTTCATCTGGTTAAATTTAAAACAGCCAATACACAAATAGGAGAAAACAGAGCCTCAGTGAGAACAATTCTTGGGAGGCCATGGCCATCGGGTTAAGCTTTAACTCCTGGAGGACAGACAGGAAGAGGAAGGCCTGCAGGGGCGGATTCTCAGCACTGACCACTGCTGCCAGAACCACAAAGCCTGAGTTGGGCAGCTTTAAAGTTAATCTTTACTTTGGCTCCTGCAGCACCAGCTCCAAAAGTCATCAGTCTCCTTTTTCTCTTCAGTATAAATTTAAACGACTTCTGCTATATTGATACTGGAGGCAGACACTGTGCATTCTAACTACTGCATTATTTTAAGCATTTCATTCGTTACAGAACGAATCAGGACAGTCCCCTAACTTTTTCCACATAAAGTAAAGACAGGTAGTCATTTCACCACTAAAAGTTCTGCACTCACCATATACCAATAAAATGTACCTAAAGCAAAAACAAGGAGTCGTTTGTACTCCTAAGCCAAGAGACATGTCTAAGAAACTTTCCTGAAGGTACAAACTGTATTTCCAGTGTACCTCACATACGGAATTACAATAATTTGCCAGGCGCTAAAACAAATGAAGAAGTCTGCCAAATGGAAAACTAAGCTCATATACTCAGCAGTCAAACTGTTGTATTTCGGAGCAGTAGTAAAGCTCACCTTTACATCCCGTTTTACAGCTGTGTGTTAACACATGTATGCGGATGCACGAAACATGTAAATGACACAACTAAAATAAGAAAGACATGTCCTTCTTACTCACGTTAACATATTTCATTCCTGAATAGATCTGAAACTTAAAATTTGTTAACACTCCATGCGTTAAGCCTCATTTTCAGAAGCCTGTAGGCCCAGCCAGGACGCAATACTGCATGCGGATGCAGGGAAGCCCTGGCCCTGAGGCCTCCTGCAGAACTGCTGCCAAGCGAAGTCCCCATAACCCAGGTGACCTTCAGAAACAGTGACTCACTGCTCCCGCCACAGTGTCCGGGAAGAAGCTCCAGACCATGAGTCAGGAAGCACAGCTGGGTGTGGGGTAAACCAAACCAAGTCACTCACAAGGTCTGTCTGGGTCTCCCTGCTGTCAACAGCGTGTGTGTGGTGGCATCATACAGGGGACGGGCTAGTCACACGGTCCAAATACTGTACACGTTATCTCCTCTCAAAAGCTCTTCTCCAACCTGCACTTTCCAGAATACAGTGACATTCTGCTTTGCTATTGTGCCCACTGAGCCCATGGCTCTGCAACTAAGGATTTCCAAATCCAAGGTAATCGGGGGGCTCCTGAGCCAGAGCTGGGTGCACAGGGCAAGGCAAAGCTGGGGCTGTACCAGTCTGAAAGCAGAATCAAAGCTATGCACCAAAGACTAGCTCACCTAATCTCACCAGTGATCTGACTTGACTTTATTGATTTTTTTTTCTTTAGCTTCCTTAACATGAGTCAAATTCAAAAGAAAATAACCCGTGGGAGAGTTGATGAAACCTGATTTCCTCTTGCAGCCTTGCTTTTAACAAGCTCTGTGCCAGCCAGCAGGTGCAAGTCTCCCAAAGACCCAAGCTCACCCCGTACCCCACAGGGACCCCCACTTCTCAGCGGGGCTGGGCCAGGGCTTCACAGTAGCACCAGGTACTGTTTAAGACTGGCTAATCCCTGGTAGTGGCTGAAGGCATGCAAGTAATTCCTTTCTAGAGTTCAGGGTAGTCCCTGGTAGGACTGAAGCCATGTATATATTCCTTCCTAGAGTTCAGGGGCTGCTTCACTGCAACCCAGGAGACAGACCACCACCACCCTTCGGTATGAAGCAAACTGATCCACAGACAAAAAGATATCTGCAATCGGTTAGGTTGAAGAGGGACTGCTATTTTTATACTTGTTCCTTTCCTTTCTTTTTTTTTTTTTTAATGAGACAGGGTGTTGCTGTGTCGTTCAGGATGGCCTTGAACTCCCTATGTAGCTCAGGCTGGCCTCAAAACCACAGTAACCCTCTGCCTCCCAGCTCTCTGAGTGCTGAGATCACAACTGTTTGGGCCATCATGATCAGCTTTTTTATACTTTCATAAAGAATAATCTCCTCTCACTCTAGATCAGAATCTGGAAACTGCTAACTGTGGTGCACACACCTGCAATCCCAGTACCCAGGAGGCTGAGGCAGGAGGATTACTGTAAGTTTGAGGTCAGCCTGAGCTACACATTGTGTTCAAGGCCACCATGAACAACATGGGGAGATCCTGTCTCAAAAAAAAAAAAAAAAAAGTAGGAGAAGAATCTAGACACAAGCTATGATGTGCAATTATTTCCCTTTAGAGAACCAGCCTGTAGCAGTTCCTTCTGGAATGTGCTCAACGTCTGTTAGGCCTAAAGGTCCCAAGGGAACTGCATGCCTAGGGCTGCAAGACTGCTGTTCATCTCATCTCAGCAGTGGTAGAAAAAAAAAAAAAGATTGCTGTCCAGGTGACTGTTTTCCCCTCAACACAGACAACTCAACATGCCAAAGGTTAACTGTTCCAAAATAGTGACCAAAACCTTTAATCTTCAAAACCTAGACAACTCACATATTATTCAGTAAACATAATCAAATACAAGAACAAAACAAAAATAATGTTTTGCTTCTAGGTCTTGGGATGAGGTGGATAAATATATAAGCTCAATTCCTAAAAGCTCAAAAGCCAAGAAATACTTAAGTAATTGCTCCCTCACTCAAAGTACTTCTAGCTTAAAGAGAGTATTTTACCCTCAGGAGCCACTTGGCAGGGAAATCAGCCACGGGCCACTCGCGGGCACCTCCCTGCAGCAAGGCCAGTTACTACAGGAAACTGCCGCAGTTGGTGTCCACATTCACTAACATGACTGCGGAACCCCTAAGTCCTGCCTAGCTGGATAAACTGCTTCAGTCTACAGTGAAGCTACTGTGACTTATACTGAAGTATGAATTAAGACCAGCAAGTCTGAACTAATAGTGTCCAGAGCAAAGAGGTATTCTATTCCACGGTGAGGGTTTTCTGCCCAGCATGACACATCCCAAATCATGTCTCAACTTCCCTTAGCACAGTTTTGGGGTTCCCTCAAACCCAGAAATACCTTGACTCTTTTCCATATATTCTCTTTGGATTGAAAAGATCTACTGTCCTATGAAGCACAATAATGGAACAAGCCCTGCCTACACTGTAGGTATAACTTAAGAAAAGGGTGTTTTCAGGCCAGGGATACAGCTCAGAGGCACAGCACCTGCTGGGCAAGCACAAAGTTGTGAGTTCCATTCCTGGTACCAGAAACAGGAAGAAAAGAAAAAGAAAAGGATATTTGCAATTCATAAGATATACTCTCAACATGCAGCTAAGCAAGTAACAGTCAGTAGCCTTCGGCTTCTTGCCCTTCCCTAGCCCAGGGACCTACTGGAGCTGGACAGAGCGTCCTCTCGGGAAGACTCACAGCCCTGCTTGCCGCTGCTGGCACAGGGCCGCCCACCACACCACGCCAGTAACTCCATCCCAGTGTCACAGCAGCAGGGGGCTCTGGCCTATTACCCATATCTGGTTCTCCTGTCGGCTCACCTCGGCCAGAAACAGGCAGCGTAAAAGGAGGGGCGGCTTGGGCCAGACCCCCACCCCAACCTGTTTCCTCAAGTACCAGGCTTTAATAGCAGCCCATACCGCTGAAGGGCCTGGGAAGAACCGGAGGCAATCCAACTGAAGCTGCTCAGTGTGTGTTGGGGGGGAGGGGTAGCAGCACACACAATGTTCAATTTACCGCCCATGTCATTGGATTTTGATCGTCAGTGAGAGCGCAGGCACTGGCTGCCATCCAGGTTCAAAACCCCACACTGGTCCTAGTGAGCGCAGTGGGTCTGACCTGACCTCAGACAGCAAGGCAGCTCCACCCTCATCTGTGCTTTTGTGCCCTGTGCCTTGGTTAAACACAGAGTTAGGGACTTGCAACAAAATGTTTTTAAATACATAAATGAAACACATAATATGGAGAACAATTTACACAGAACTATAACTATCAAGGTATTTAAAAGACAAATTAATGACATAAGGGCTGATTTTAAAAAATACAGTGTTTTGAAAACTTTATTGTAGTAAAAAACACATGAATACCCCTTGCTTCAAGCACACTTATCCCATCATTCTTGCCACTTTCTGCAGCGGTTCTAGGAGTCCTCTTTCCTCAGTGTCTACAGGTATGATCAAAAACACGTGAATGCCACTGCTGAGCGCCATCCAACAGAAAGGCAGCTCACAGAGCTGTGACCCTGTCCTCATCCCCTCCTTTATTGGATCTGACACTGGGCAACATCTGGCTCTTCCCCAGGGTCAAAATGATCACAAAGGGAGAATGCTTGGAACCAATTCAGGAGACTAAGACAGCCGCCACGGTGCAACGGAAGACACAAAAACCTCCAGAGCTGCTTCAGAAAGTGGCAAAACGATGCAACAGCTGTGTTTAAAGCACACAGACAATTTTAAGGGGGGATTACTGAGAATGTTTTTTACTGTAATTTTTAAAATTTAAATACTTGCTGTATTTTTATCATATTGTATGTTTTATTACTGGATTGCTCCTGATAAAGCAGCTACTTAATTTCATAAAAGTGATAAATATAACCAGCTATTTTAAGGCATCTACATAAATTATACAGGGGTAATGAAAATATAAGTGGTTTCTAATTGTGATATCACGATTTGTACTACAGTTTTCTGTCTATATCTCATCTAAAAGAAACAGAAGATTTCATTTTTTAAAAATACCAGTATTATCGACACATTCTTTTCTCATCTACCCAGGTTAGGAATTCCCTTCTCAGAACACTCAATAAAATGGAGATGGTGGATAGACCACCAATTTGAGATTAAACATAAGAAGGAGGTGGTACAAAGAAGTTCCTAGCCAGAATGTGTCCCAGAAATTCTATTTCTTAAAGAAACAGGTATATATTCAAAAGCCATACCCAGCCCAACTTCAACATTTTAGCATCCCTTTCTCTCTAGGCGGGAGTCTTCCGACACGAAGCCACGACACAAACACCCCACACCCTAACCCCACGACCTAACACCCCACAGTAAGGCTCCCCACCACGCACCAGCCTGAGCGCCCTCCCATCGTCAGCAAGAGAGGTCACCCTTTGCGCAGGGGAGTTGCAAGGCTAGGTCCACGCAAGGCTCCTCAGTTCCCCTAGAACGCTGCCGTCACACCGGGTAAGTCGCGGCACACAGGACAGCAAGTCTCTCGGGCTCACTCTCCGCGCTCGTCGCCAGCAGCCCGGCGGCTCTTCCCAGCGGCCCGCGGCCCCTGCCCACCGGCAGATGCAGCGGGAAGTCCAGGCTCCGGGCCAGGGCCACCACCCTTTCCCTCCGTGCGCTCGCACTAACCGCGCCCCTGGAGTCCTGCTCAGGACCGAGCCGGTGCGCCAGGAGTCAGCGCCCGCCAAGGCCGCGTGCGCCCTGACCCCCACATTCCCCGCCACGCCCCCGCAGGCGCTCATCCAGCGCCGCCCACCTGTGCAGCCAGGGACCCGCATCCATCAGCCCCGCGGGACATTAGGGCGGGGGTGGCCCCACTGCAGCAGCTGGCCGGGCCAGTGTAGTGGCTACGTCCGGTCAGTCCCATGCTCCTCCTCAGGAAAGTGGGTGGTACAGCCGGCCCTTTAGGGCGGTGTGGGGTGGGGCGGGGCTCCCAGGTCCCCGCAGCTTGCAAGGAGCACCAACCACTCAGCCAAGAGTACCGCACCATTCCCCAGCCAGGCTGGGCGCAGCCACCAGCTGCAGCCCCAAGGCCGCCAGCAAAACCGCAGCGCAACCCACTCGCACTAAAGTTGGTAGCTAGGAACCCGGCCACCCGCATGCCTGTTCCACTTCGCTTTCAGTTTTAATTCTGCTACTTGTAGATAGTCATTTTCAAGACCTTTTCCTTTTGGGGCACCATGCAAATGACAGAACAACTGGTTTGGGTGCTTAAGTAATGAGGGGGCTGACCAAAAAACAAAAGCAGGATGCAAATCAGCGAAATACAAGCACACAAAGAAGTTCAACGGAAGTAGGCTCCCCTCCCCCCAGGGTCAGGCAAGGAACCCAAGCTGTGCCTGAGAATGAGCAGCCGAGCGGAGCGAGATGTAGACTGAGGGGCCCAGTGGCTGGAAACCTGCAGTCCAGCTGGGTCGCACCGATAGTGCCCGCCTCTGAAAGCTGCAGGACTGGAGGGTGGCACCACGATCTGGCTGGATGCTGCCCGGGAGTCCCCAAGACCTTTTCAGAGGTCAGCACTATGTTTAGACAGACACAGGGCTGTATTTGCTTTGCACTGTGCTAACATTATACTGAGGGTGCCAGACGCTGGAGGCGGCAGTCATGAGGACTCCAGGCACCTGAGAACCAGGCAAGGCAGTGACAGTAAAATGAAACCCACAGTCACCCACTGGTCACCCCCACCAGGGAGCAGCTCTTTTTTTTCAAGGCTGTTTCCTGTACAAATGCCTTTAACGAAGTAGCAGTCCAAATATTATGTATTTCACTGATCTTGATCCCTGCCCACCCGCAGTTTGGAAGTTCTAGGCAGTGAGGCCCTTAGCTCCCACACTCGCAGCTGAGTGCAAAGGTTAGGTTTCCAGAGCCTCAGGCTGAGCCAGGAGACTGGCAGCCACCAGGGCCATGTGAGGAGCATTTAAAACCCAAGGCTACTGGGCCTGTGTATCAGCTAGGCAGTTTTTAAAAACTGAACAAAGTGAACCTGTTTCTTCAGGGAAAACATTTAACATTTACTGCTAATGATAAAATGTGAGACTTTAAGCATTCTGGAGAACTTTACATTTGTCATTCGTTGTAAGAGGTCTTCTGGGGGGCTGGGGATTTAGCTCAGTGGCATAAGCGCCTGGCTTGCAAGCAGGTAATCGTGAGTTCGATCCCCGGTGCCGATAAAAAGGAAAAAGACAAAAAAAAAAAAAAAGAGTTAGGTCTTCCCCAAACCTAAGATCTTCCTGAAGAGCCTGGGGGAGGGAGGAAGTCCTGCAAGGCTGGACAGTTCCCACGGGACCCGTGCACACGTACAGAATCACACAGTGCAAGGCAGGCCAAGAGGCTTTATGGGCAAAGTAAACATGCAGCAGCTCACTTCAGGTGCTATAACACACTGCAAAACCACGTCGGCGGGGCTGGGGCTGGGGCTGGGGCATGGTATTAAAGGCCATGCTGCAGTGACACTTCCTCTTTCTTTGTTAAGCTACAGATTTGCTTCCAGACTTCAAAACACCCCACAGAACTGAGAAGCACATACCGAGAATCAAGCAGTCTTGTAGCAGCCAGTAAGGAGGTTTACCTAAGTGCAAAATAATGCCACTTCTGGGCTGGGAATTTAGCTCAGTGGCTCAAGTGGTTGCCTGGTGAACACAAGGTTGTGAGTTCAATCCCCAGTACCAAAAATAATAATAATAATAATAATAATAATAATAATAATAATAATAATAATGCCACTGCTCACTTCCAGTTCTGGAAAATGAGTTTTTAAAATAAAAATGTGATTTTTGTTGACATATAATGAGGCTTTTAAAAAAATAAGTATTTAAAATACAGTCAGCCCCCATATTTGTGGGCTCCTCCATTTTAAAATGCTTGGGGTAGGAAACATTTAAACATAAAATTTGAGGGGTCCCTCTCACTGAACATGTACAGACTTTCTGAGTTCCATCCCCACCACTGCCAAAAAATAATAATAATAAAATTCCATCCTTTCTCAGTGAGCCTTGAACTGTTCTGATACCATTTAAATATAAGAAAAGTCAGCAAATATTTAACCCTACCTCCCCCAGAGTCAACACCAGGTCAGAATGACACCTGAACGCTCACATTAATCTGCGATGTAAATGAGGGTAATCCTGAAGGGAAGTAGGATTCCCTACACCTCAAGAGAGGGGACAGCAAGCAGCTGCAGCCAAAGCAGCTGTAGCCAAAGCGGCACTGTGTGTACCTCCAGAGGCCCTGCCGCTCTTACCTTGGTATCTCAGTCCTGTTCAGAAGCTGAACAGGTAGGCACCCTTAACCTCCTGGGGGCTCAGACACCTTTGGCTTGTTGCTGAAATGCAAGGACATTCTCCATGATCTCCAGGGCTCCTGATGCTCCACCCCCAGCCCACCTAGGGAGCACCCAGCTCTGTGGTCAAGGGGCAAGGCCTGGTCCAGCCAGCAGACCCAGCTCACCTGGCAGAAGAGGGTAAGATCACTTGTCAGTCTCCACTGCACAATTAGAAACTTACAGCTGACTTAGCGACTGCCCACAATGAGAAAGGGTTTCTCGTGCAAGGACTGGAGTGGAAACGTGCTGGACAACAGTAAGGCTCACGACAAAGGGCAAGTTTCCCTGGGCAGTGAGCACAGGCCTCGGTGAGCCAGAGTCCTGCACACCTGACTTCACTTCCCCTCCTCCAGGGACCAAGGTGCTGAAGCCAGAAAGGTAAGTGAGGTAGGTACACAATAGCAGATGCCACAGGTGGCAGGTGGGCAGGTCCTTTCGTTGCAGGCAGCTGAGTTAGAAATACTATAGGCAGTGGGAGAGGGCTGGGTCCTCAAAGGAGCCAGTGCAGAAGCCCAGATACCTTGCAACTGTGAGGGACACACAGACACCTCCTGCTGTAGGCCAGGCCTCAAGACAAAGGATCAAGCAAATGCACCCACATCCTAAGGACTGGTATTCTAAATAGTTCCCTGTCACCCTGAGGAAGGCAGGAGTCACCATTCCAACCCTCTAAGGAAAGAATCACAGCTCTAAGGATGCCCATTTCCTATGTGACTCACTTTCCCATTTGTCCAGTAATCAATTTTATCTGAACTACTAATCTTATTGGCTAACCATAGTTCTGTCCCACCTTATGCCCATCTGCCTTGTGAGTTCCCAGTTTTCCCCACCTTGAACTCATCCCATGATTTTACTATATAAAAGTCCCTGGCAACCTGCTCGGGATCCTTCTGTCTCTCTCTCTCAGACAGAAGCTTTCTTTCTCTCAATAAATATATTCTACTCTTTTTTTTTCTTTGTACCAGGGATCAAACTTGCGATTTGTGCTTGCCAGGCAGGTGCTTAGGCTGTTGAGCCAAATCCCCAGCCCAATATATTCTCTAAAATCATTCTTCGATTTTAGAGAACATGAACTCACGGACATAGTTGGTAGGGAGTTTCAACCCCCCATATCACTTTGGCTCTCTGAAATGGGTTCCTGAATTCCAGGAGGACCTTTTTATTAGTTCACCGAGTTAGTGAGTTTCATGTATAACACTTGCAGAAATGTACTATCAACAATATACCTTAGATAAAATCACAAATGTACACTTGCTCATGTTATTCCAAGAATGAAAGAAGAATAACCACTCAAGTGCTCCACTGTTTGATGGAACATGTGGACAGATTTAATACATACATATATTTAAAACATTTTAAAGTACACTTACTTTTTTGTGAGTTTTCAAATGGGAATTTGCACTTTTAGAAGGATTTCAACCACCTCTGTTTTCACTAAATGTCTTTCTGTTTACTTCCAGCTACACCTGTCCATATCTCCTATTGTCCCCCCCCCCCCCGCCCCGTACCAGGGATCGATCTCATGAACGCCTGCTTGAAGGCAGGTGCTTATGCCGCTGAGCTAAATTCCCAGCCCCTCATATCTCCTATTTGTGGATCAGTAAAACATCCCACATCATCTGCCCATTATCTGCCTCCCTCCACCACACACACACACACACACACACACACACACACACACAGAGACAGAGAGAGAAAGAGAGAGAGAGAGAGAGAGAGAGAGAGAGAAAGAGACTTAAACTTAATTTTAGAATAATCTTAGATTCCCAGAAAACCCCAGGGCAGCCTCCCCCTTGCTGACATCCTATGTGACCATTTGTCAAAGCTGGGAAAACGCCTTTGGTTTGCTACTATGAACTCAACTCCGGACTTTATTTTTACTTCACCAGTTTTTCCATCAATGTTCTCTTTCTGTTCCAAGAGCCAAAACAGGGCATCACGTGTTGCTTTGTGTCCTCTGTCCCTGCCATGCCAGGCGCTCTGGCTGGATGTCCCTCTCTGGTCATGGGAAAGCCAGCCTCCACTCTGTGGGTGGTAGTGGCTGCCCCCCTCCCTGGGATGTCCCTGTAAGCTGAACTTGCTCTCCTCCACTGCTGTGCTTCTCCAGTCCACTGTTGTGATGGTCTGGTGGGTATCTGCTTTGAAGCTGGGTGTAGCAACACCACATGATCTCCACTTTCTTCCAGGTTGGCCCTGTTCCTGACATCTTTCAGCAACTCTCTCCAGTCTACCAGAGTCCAGGCTGGAAAGCCTTCAACAACCAGCCACTTCCCCCGCACTCAGGCTTCTCAGTCCAGTCCCCAGCTCCTAGGCCAAGAGAAGTCGACTTCCTCCTTGATGCCAATGGCGGCCTGCATTGAGACGTGCCCTCTGGGTCTTTCAGAGTCATGCTGTCTGTGAGTGGGCCTTCCTCTTGCTCACCTCAGAGACTAGGATCTGGGATCGAACTCTGCAAGTCCCTGTGTCTCTTCTATCAGGCTAACCAGGGTCCTGGACCCCACTGGACCCGCCAGATGCAATGCCTGCCCACAGCTCTCCAGCTCCACTGCAGGCCAAGACCTTTCTTCCCCCATGGCACACACACCTCCTCGGTGTGGACACTTGGAGTAATCCAAAGTGACCAGCAGAGTGTCACCCCTATGGGTGTGGCATAAGGCAGCTGTCAGTATCCTGGGTCCTTGGGCTTGTGAAGGGCAATCTCCCCACCGAGCAGGACAGGATTGCCTTCTCCAAGGAAGGGACTGGGACAGATGGACGGACTGGAGAAAGGGCTGCACCTCATCCATCATGGGGATGAAGGCAGAAAAAACATCCCAGAGAGGGGCTCCTGCATCCAGAGCAGAAACAATCTGGGTAACACAAAACTAGCAAATCCATATCTTACGTGTTTTTTAACTGTTGAGACTATAGCAATACCCTTTAGGGAAAGACTGGCCTCTTTAGAGGTTTGTTTTGTTTTATCCCCAGTACTAGGGATTGAACCCAGGACCTAACACACACCAGACAACCACTCTACCACCGAGCTTTTATCCCTAGGCCTTTTTGTTTTCTGGGGCCAGGTCTTCCACAACCACCTGGCTGGCCTCAAACCTGCAATCTACCTGCTTCAGCCTTGTAAATAGAAGGGTTCCTGGCATAACCAACCCTGCCTCACCTCCCTTACCTTTACAAAGGCACTACCCTCCCACACACTCCATGCACACTCCCTAGTTCCTACCACTCAAACACTTAAGGAAAACCAGGCACAGTAAACATCTGTAATCCCAGGTTCTGGGAGGCTGAGGCAGGAGGATTGTAAATTCAAGGCAGCCTGGGTAATTTAGTGAGATTCCTCTCAAAATAAATGAAATAGACCACAGATGTAGCTTAGCAGTAGAGGATGTACCTAGCAAAGGAAAGGGGGGGATATGGCCCAAACCCAGGGGGTGACCCCAAAGCCCTCTGCCAGACCACAACTTAGTTAAAATGACTGTCCCAACCCCAACACTTGACTCCCCTGACCCCTTGCAGATGCCCAGGCCTCAGTCACCTCCCCTGACAAGGAGGCATGGCTCTCCTGTCTCCTGCGCTGGGACTGAGCACCGGGAGCAGCTCCTGGGATGTGGGAGTACAGGGCTGGGTTCAGGGAGTGCACCCATTACTACTCTGTTTGTGGCTCGCTGCCTCTAAATCCTGCATCTCCCCTACCCCCCCCCCAACTTCCAGGACTATCCTCTCACACTCCCATTTTACAAAAAATAGTTAATTATGAAGAAAGATGTTCATAATAAAGTCTGTCAGTATCTAGTTTCATAAAATAACTACCTATGTTTGTTAATAAGCTCTATTAGGAACGGGCATTGTAGCGTATACTTGCACCCCAGTGTTTGGGAGGCCAAGGCATGAGGATCACAAATTCAAAGCCAACCTGGGCTACCCAGGGAAACCTTCTCTCAAAAAAAAGGTCTGACTGGTGTCTCTAGCAAACTGCTAGCCATGGACATCACCAGAGAGAAGGATCTGGTGACTTATTTGCTTCTGGGCATTTTAAATTTTTAAAGTATCATACAATGAGCACATTCCTGCTGTGTGATCCTTTAAAAAAAAAAAATCGAAATGACAATTACTGCAAACAGAAAACCAAAAAAAAAAAAAAAAAAAAAAAACCACTCAAATCTTAAGCTCCAGGATGAGATGGGGTCTCTACCTCTCCAGGAGGCACTCTCTCTGCTGGGCCAGGGTGTGCCTATCTCTGGAGCCCTGCTCAAGGCAGCCTCCCCCTAGTTACACTGCACAGATGGCTGTGCGGGACCAAAGCACAGGCGGTGACCCCGGCTTGGAGCTGGAACATGTAGGGCTTATTGTCCACATGTACTGACATGCTTGGGCTTCAGCGGTACTTGCTGCTCTGTCTTCCAGGCGGCCCTTCAGGAAGTTTGTTTGTTTTTCTCTCCTGCTCCTCTCCCTGTTCTTTGGCAAACTCTCAGGCCCCACCCAAGCCTGCAGAATTAGAAACCCAGTGGGAAGAGCCAGTTTCACTTCACTCTCAGGTGATACCCATGTGCACTGAAGTTTACAAACCACTGCTTAAGGTTAGCGATGGGCTGAGACCTCTGATTCTTTTGTGAAATAAAAAATAATTACAGCCTTCCCAGGCCCTCCATCACTTTTCTTAGTTCAGCTCTTCACACAGCGCAGTGAGAACTATTTTTTCTTGCTAACTCAACGCATTCCCCAAGTCTTCAAGACTGTGGCCAGAACACAGAACATGTAATTCCTAAAATATACATCAGATGTCACCACCCCCAAAGCACTCTCTCCTGCCTCCAGAGGGAAAACCCAAACAAAACTCCCCGGGGGCTACAGCACCCTGGCTTCTCAGACTGCCCTGGACCTGGTGAGTATCCTCACCACCCTCCACCCTCCACTCTCCACTCCTGCCCTCTGCATGCAGAGGGGCCGAGCCAGCCCTGGCACCCAGCACATTCTCCTCTCTCCCTCAGCAGCAGTCTGGCCTGTGGCCAAACACAGTCAGGCGGCTCTGCCCAGACACCTCCCCAGCCTGCATGCCCATGAGGTTGGTGCAGGGTCTAAGCTCAGAGGCCACAAGAGGAACATGGGATGAGCTAAGATGCACTCTGAGAGGCGCCCCTACAACCACCCTAGGATTTCTCTCAAGATGCAATCAGTGGGCTCTGACAGGATCCATGACTGCAGCGGGTGAGGGCTGGTGCACACATTTCTATGTTCCAAAAACTGTAACAGCAGCCACAGATACTGCTCTGGGCACACAGGTGAAGGACTTATCTCTGGCCTTTTCCAGCATGGGGCCACTTCAGGTGCTGACACCCTGAAGTGTACCCTGCCTGCCAAGTATGACTGGCCAGTCTTGTAGTCAAATTAAAAACAAGCAACAAGAAATTGAAGAATTCTTTAAATGCAGTTTGTTTAGTAGAAAGACTCTAAAAATACACAGTATAGACAGGAAAATAAGAGAAAACAGGCATATCGCTTTGAAGATGGGGACATCCATGCAGGTTTATAAACTCACAGGCACGACTCTGACCCTTGACCCTTGAACCAAGCAGTGGGTCACAGTCCTGCCTGCACCAGAGGCCATGTGCAGACGTGCAGATTCCTGCTGGGCTGAGGCTCCAGCCATGCAGTGGGGCAGCCTCTGCCTCAGAGCCACCACCAAGTGCAGTCATGGGCGCAGCCACCCCTGGGCTCCACCCTCACATTTGAACAATTCCCAGGGATTCACACCCGCATTCTGAGAAGCAAAGCCCTGTGAAACACGTGACAGCCGAGGGTTCTGCAAGTTCTCTGCTAAGAGGCATTGCTCCAGCATCTCTCACAGACTCTCACAGCCTCTCTACCACCACCAGCTCTTCTTTCCTTCCAGTACTGGGACTGAATTCAGAACTCTGCGAATACTAGGCAAGCTCTCTAACCCTGAGAGACACCTCTGGTTTTCATTTATTTATTTGTGTATTGAGATGGGGACACAGTTGCCCAAACTGGCCTAGAATTTGTAATCCTCCTGCCTCAGCTTCCTGGGTGGTAGGGATAACAGGTGTGCACCATCATGTGGGGATAACACATCAATCTCTAAACAAAATGTTGGTGCAATAACCTATGCATTTGGGGTTTTTCCATCTCAATTCATCCTCAAATTTTCCTGAACACACAATATGAAAAGGGGAAAGATATAAAAATTGTAAGACAGGATGATTTCCTAGTCTCTAAAAGGATGATTTTTCCTCTTGTGGGGGAAAAAAACACAGGCAGGCAGGCCACAATGATCAGTAGATTACAGCTTATAAATTATACTATGATCTGGCTGATGGGCATTTTTCTAGGGTGCTAGCCTAGCCCAAGTGTGCTGTTTTCATCCCCAGGAAATGTTTGAATCCAAACAATTTGGAGCCCACTTTGGGGTCCAGGTTTCACATTCTGTCTGAGGACCAAGGCTCTCTTCCAAAGGCATAGGTGTTTTATTTGGGGTTTGTCACGGTCCTGCTTCCTACCAGAATCACATGCAAAATAAGAGAAAATCAAATCATCATTCATTAAGCACCTATTAGGTCTAAAGTCCCATAGGCTGGGCATGGTAATCCCAGCACTGGGTAGGCTGAGGCAGGAGGATCACTGTGAGTTCAAGACCAGCCTGAGCTACATAGTAAGTTCAAGGTCAGTTGGAGCCTGAATTGCATAATGAGAATCTTCCAAGAAAGAAAGAGAAAGAAAGAAAGAAAGAAGAAAAGAAAAGAAGGGAGGGCAAAGAAAACAAACAACAGGGAGGAAAAAAAGGAAGAAAAGAAAGGCAGTCCTGAGAAACCCTATAGGAGAGATTTTTTAAATCTTTGTCCTCTAAGAACTTACTAACTCAGAGCAAAAGCTACTCCATTTTCTAAATCCAAAATAGAATAAATCTAATCGACAAAAAGTTGATAACAACCACTTTAACATTTTTGTGGCCAAGGCCTCTGAACTGGGTCCAGGGTTAAGAAGCTTAGTGGTAAAGTACCTGTCCTGCGTGTGTCTGGCCGGGTCAAACCCCGCACCACACAAAAAAGGAGAAAGAATTACATATGTATTGTTTTCTCAGAGACCTTTTGCTGATTGCTTTGCAGTGCTGGAGACTGAGCTCAGGAAATGTAAAGCTACATCCCCAGTCCTTTTTATTTTCTTGAGACAGGGTCTTGTGAAATTGCCCAGGGGGAGCTTGAACTTGTGAGCCACCTGCCTCAGTTTCCTGAGTTGCTGGGTCTATGGGTATGCACCACAATGCCTGGCTAACAGAGTGCTTTGGGGTTCACTGGCCCCCATGTTCTCACTAAGAAGGAGACTTCCCCACCGTTCCAAAGTGAGGGTCCTGACTGGAGGTCCACACCCAGCGCCAGCCCTGGCTCCCTGGAAATTCGTGCAGATACCTCCTGCATGAGAGCCTGCTCCCTCGGGACTGGTCCAGGGTACTCGGACAATTGGTAACCATATCAGTACCAAGGGCTAGCACAGAGGTGAGCCAGGCACTTGCCAGAACTTTCTGCATTATGCAAACTTAGCGAGCACCACCAGCTACCCCACCACCACCTACCCCACCACCACCCCCGCCCCTGGTCTCAGCACCCACCCATCCAGAGGGAGCTCCCAGCCAGGCCTCTGCCCTGAGCACACCCCACACACCCTGCCATCTACAGATAACGACAGGAGGCAGGAGCAGCAGTTTTCCCCAAGTCATGCAGCTGCTAAACATTGTGGCTGAGATAGGGCCCTGTACCACACCTCCTCTCCACTGTGTGGGGAGCCCTTTCAACCTCCCAAGGAAACAGTCACAGAACCTATGACTTGCACTGAGTCCCAGCCCTTGCTTATTTTATATTTTGAAACGAAGTTCCAGTAAGCTAGTGTCGCTGACCTTGAACTTCTGCTCCTCCTGCCTCAGCCTCCCTAGCAGCTGGAATGATACATGTGCACCCTGCCAGGCTAGACCACACTCCTTGGAAGTCCTTCCTTCTGCTGTCTGGGGTCAGCACTCCTCTCCCGATCCTGTGAAATGAGGTCTGCATGTCCACCTTCATGCCAGCCTGTCCTTTAGAAGAAGCCTACAGCAGAGAGCCTGCAGGGCTGCGGGACAGCCACAGCAGTGTTAGGGACATGAGGACCTCCAGGACCACTCTTTCTTTGCTCTACGGTGCCCTCTCGCTCCTCCACCCCCTTAAAACAATGTAGAGTCGCAGCAGCCACCTACACAGGCTGCCTTTTCACAGTTCCTAGAGGAGTGGGCTGCAGCCACGGCGCTGGCTAAGGCAGTGAAGAAGCAGAAGATCACTCTCTGACCTGCACATCCGAACAGGTTCCCACACTAGTCGGCTGGGGCAAATCTCTGCTGGCAGGCAACAACTGGCAACAGTGAAGCTCCATGGCGTCCATCGGGGCTCTAGGGGGCTCAGTGGTGTGGCTACCCTGTGTGTTCACACCGCAGGCCCTACCACCCCGTGGCCTCAGGCACCATGTGGAGCTGCTCCCCTCAGCTCCACACACAGCTCCCAGAGTAGCAGGCACTGTCTGCGTCTCCAGGCCTCTCAGTGTCCACCGATAGCCACTGTCTCAAGACCTTTGTTCCTGGCCAGCAGAGCAACAGCCAGGGCAACCCGCTCCCCAGAGCGGCCCTGACCAAACCTAACTCCTCTCCCAGTCAGAGTTGGACAGCCCAGCTGCTGGCTGGCCTGGACTCAGGCCTAGAATGGTATATACCAAGGTCCCAGCAACAGCCGGGGAAATGGCCAGGAAAGAGCAAGGTCAGCTGGCCAGGTCATGGGGCCACACAGCCGCAGCCCGTTCCTGCCCTGGGAAACATGGGTGCCAGGCGGCTCTGTCCACTGGCCACATCGCTGCTGGCCACAGCAACGTGAGGTTCCCAGTGGGAGGAGGGGACGCTGTAGAGATGCAGCTGGGCACAGCACGGAGAGTTTTTAAAGATAAAATTCCAGGATGAGCGCTTTCCAGCTTTAAATAGACTTTAAGGAAGAGACTTTTAAAAATAACACAGCGGGGCTGGGGATTTAGCTCAGTGGCATAAGTACCTGCCTTGCAAGCAGGCGGGCGTGAGTTCGATCCCCGGTACTGATAAAAATGAAAAAGAAAACAAACAAACAAACAAACAAACAAAAAAAACACAGCAACAGCCCAGGAGGAGGAGCACCCCTGTGATCCCACCATTTGAAAGGCTGAGGCAGGAGTATCACCAGGAGTCAGAGGACAGTGAGTTCAAGGCCAGCCTGAACTATCTATGTCAAAAAAAAAGACATAGCAACAGTTTATTATCTCAAATGTTTTCATATTTATCATTTATTATTAATAAAAATTTCCATGAACAGTTTTTTAAACTTTTTTTAGTTTTTTTAATTTAATGGTTGTGTTCAGGAAACTTGTATTACAGGGTAGGTATGTTTCCTGGGCTTCTTCATAATCTATGTTCTTTTCTTTTATCACTTGCAGTTTTCTTTGGGTGGGGCTGAAAAATCCCAGGCCCCTTCCAAAGGAGTCTCTTAGCGTAGGAAAAGACACATGTCACTAGGAGGGTTACCAGGATTCTAGAGGCTAAGTGCACATTTCACAGTAGTGTGTTGTATGACTGTATTGCTGTGTTAGTTTGCATTCTCAATAGCTACATATAGCCCTTTCCCTCTACAGTCTTGGTTAAAAGAAAATTTAAACACATGCTGTCAAACTCTTGATTTTTGCCAATCTGGCAGACAAGACATGAGAGCTAGGTGTGGCATCATTTTGCCACACCTAGTAAGACCTTGCCTCTTACTAAGCATGGCTAACTTTTATTTTAATTTAATTTTTTTCTGAGGTAATGGGGATTGAACCCAATGCCTTCGCACTGAGCTTTACTTCCAGTCTTTTTGTTATTTTTCTGTTTTGAGACAGGGAGGGTCTTGATAAGATATGTTCTGGCTGGATTCAAACCTGTATCCTCCCATCTCAGCCTTGTGGGAGCACAACATGCCACAGTGCACTGACCTGAATAACTTTCTATATTAAAGGAACATGTTAAAAATGTATCTTTGGACTGGTTTGATATTACAGAATCAAAGTTTTCAAATAAAATTTCCATAAAGATAAGAAGAGCCACTGAACACACTACTTTAAAATGTGGGCAATTTTTTTTTTTTTGTCTTTTTCGTTTTTATAGGTACCAGGGATCGAACTCACGACTGCCTGCTTGCAAGGCAGGTGCTTATGCCACTGAGCTAAATCCCCAGCCCCTCAAATGTGGGCAATTTTAAACAGCGGAGGTGTGACACACCTGCGACCCCAGCACTCTGGGGGGCTGAGGCAAAAGGATCACACGTGTAACCCCAAACTGGGCAAGTTAAGAATTATCAAGACCCTGCCTCCAGAAAGGCTGAAGATGTAGCTCAATGTGAGGGCCCAGGTTTATGCCCAGTACGCCCCACAAAGAAAAAGTGGGTATGTTAGAAACCTCCCTCCCCACTCAGGCTGCCTTCTAGCAGCTCCTGGGATGAGGCCTCCTCACTAAGGCCCTGGTGAACCGGTACCAGCTGTGAACTGAGACTAGCCATGAAAGACAGGAAGGCAGGTCCAATGTGGGGACCCCGGAGGGAGGGCCTGATGCAAACCCCAAGGACAAGACACTGTGGATGAGGAGGAAAGGAGTTTGCTGGCTTTAAAACTGGCCAGGGCAGAGCCAGGCAAGTTCAAAGCAGAACCAGCATTGAAAGGGGCAGAGTGGGAGGTGACAGGTGGAGAAAAGTGAGGTGAGAGCAGAGAACAGATGCACAGGGCTGAGAGCAGCGCCCTGGCACAGATGCCAGTGGGCACTGCACCAAGAGCAGCCGCAGGCCGGAGCCCAGCACCAGCAGAGCCCTTCTACTCAGGGGTGGCCCCAGAGAAGCAGGAAACATGACACTGTGCACCCACAACCCAGATCCCACCCAGGTGTGGAAGCGAAATTAATGATGCAAGATGAGATACTTGGGCGCCATCTCACTGGGTGCAGTCTCTGGTGCAAGGCATTCCACATCTGCACAGCTCCTCCTCACACAGATGGCAGCGTCTGCCTCCGGGGTCCCGGACCACGCCACCCAGAGTGTCTGACTCACTGGGCTCGCCTCCTCCTGGGAGCAGGCATCCAGAAAGTGCCAGCCTGGGCCACAGGGAGAAGGGAGCCACGCCCACAGTGACACTCAGACACCCCACCCACCACGCTGCTGACAGTGAGTCAGGGCCCCTCCCTCCAGGGCCAGTGCCCCCGCCCCTGGCCCTAGCCGCTATTCCAGGCACAGGGTAGAGAGATGTCTAAGGCCAGCAGCCCACAGCACTGGCCACTGAGGTGGGAAGGCACGGTGGGAAGAAGGCAGTGGGCTAAGGGAAGGCCAGAGGCTTCAGGTGCTCAGGGCACAGGCATACTTCCTCCAGATCCAACTTGCAAAACGAAAGCAAGAGGCTGGGTAGCACAGAAGGCTGAGGCAAACAGGCCACTGAGGCGAAGGCCAGCCTAAACTACTGAACCTATCTAGACCCCATCTCAAAACTCAGAAAACAAGCTAGGTGTGGTGGCACACGCCTGCAATCCTAGCCCTGGGAAGCTGACAAAGGAGGGTTCTTGAGTTCAAAGCCAGCCTGGGCCACCCAGTGAGTTCAAGGACAGCCTAAACTACACAGTCAGATCTTGTCCTAAAAAAAAAGGCTGCCCTGGGTGGAAGCTTACCTCAGAGGCCTAAGCACCTACGACAAGCCCAAGATCCTGAGTTTGATCCCTGGAATCAAAAAAACAAAACAAAAAAGTCTTTGAAAGCTGGACATGGTGGTATACTGCTGTCCTCCCAGCTCTTGGGAGGCTGAGGCAGGAGAATCATTTGCAAGTTTGGGACCAGCCTGGGCTACAAAGTGAGCCCAAGGCCAGCCTGAACTGCATAGGGATATCTCATCTCGAAAAGATCCCCTCCCCAAAAAAAGCCAATAACAAAATCAGCACCAAGCTCCCCCATGTAAATCTTTCGTGCGCCCACAAGAAGCCAGGGCTCATTCCCACGACACACCACCCCAGATTCTCACCACCGGCACTAGCTGTGGGTGGGACACTGCTCAGCTCTCCATGAACTGACTTGTTGACCCTAACAGAGTCAGTGCTCCTTTTTTGAACACCTAGTCCACTTATTAGAAAAGGAAGTTATGAAATATCCTGATATCTTTCACAAGATCGGTTTACATGAGAATCCACCGCGCGTGACAAGGCCCTGGCGCTCCTGATTTCAGCATGGCCACTGGGGACACAGCACAGTGCAACTCAAAACAACAGCAAGCACAGTGTACAAGGTGCAGGCTGCAGAGCCCCTTCATGCCGCCCACTTCTCACTGCTGCCCACAGGTTTAATCCTAGCTTTGTGGGAGGCTGAAGCAGGGGGATCCTGAGCTTGAGTCAAACCTGGATAGTTCATTGAGACCCTGTCTTAAAAAACAGCATTGTAGGGGCTGGGGATTTAGCTCAGCGGCATAAGCGTCTGCCTTGCAAGCAGGCAGTTGTGAGTTTGATCCCTGGTACTAATAAAAAAAAGACAAAAAAAAAAAAACCATCATGTAGCTCAGTGGTCCAGTGCTTGCCCAGCACAGGCAAGGGCCTGGGTTCCATCCCCAGTACTATAACACAAAATAAAACCAAAACCAACAAGCCCCTGGTACTGCCCTCCTCATCCCCCTCCAGCACTGAGCTCAGCACCCTGTCTGGCCACTCTGCATGTCCAACCCTGCTGAGTCTTCTCAACATGCCTCTAACAATTACTCTTCAGTGCACTTTTTCCCTTACTGTACTTTAGTTTACAGTAGTTTAATTTTGTTGACACATACTGGCTGTGAACTCCCAACCCTCCTGCCTCAGCTTCCCAAATGCAAGGATCACAGGCCTGCCTCACCATGCCCAGCTCCAATAATCTCTGACGCTGACTGCATATGGAACCTAGAGCCTCACAAGGGGAAGAAAGTGCTCTTTCACCCAGCTACACACCCAAGCTTCACACATCGGTTTTAAGTTTGATTCCTGTCCTGTCTGCCGCCATGCACACTGCTGGGGCAGGAAGCAGAAGCCCGTTTTATTGGTCACTGTGTGTCCAACACCTGGTCCGGGCCCACAGGCTCCATTAGTAAAGTTCTGCCCTCACGAATTCCATGCTCCCAGCGCAACAGAGTGCAAAGACCACGGGAGATGTCTGCTGAGCTGAAATTAAAGCTCAGGGGGATAAATATGATTCCCCCATGAAAACTGAGGCGTATGGGGAGGAACCCAAACAGTCATAAACAGGCATGGGAAGACCTGGATTGGGGTGGGGGGACAGCGCATGCTGTGTTTCTCCGGGCAGCAAGGATCCAGCCAAGCGGAGGCCAAGGCCACAGTCACCCGGAGGTGCAGGGCACAAAGCCAGCCACGGTGGCGGTGCCCTGGACACCACCCCAAGGCAAAGGTCTGGAAGCAGGGCCGGGCACAGGAGAGCCACAGCACACCCCTACGTGATGACATCCTCCATGTGCACTAGCCACCAGTGCTCTCTAGAACTCAGCCAACGCCGAGGCTCTCCCCAGGAAGAGCTGGCACCAGGCACCTAGGGCTGCCTCTTCTCTCCTATGGGAGCGTCTCCCAGGCTGCAGCCCCTCTTCCAGGTTAAACGCAACAGGGACCACTCTGCCCACCTTGGAGGATCAGATCTGGCTGCTGGAGGGATCCCTGAATAAGTGGGCAAATAGAGCTTAAAAACAAAAGATGTGGGGGCTGGGGATTTAGCTCAGCGGCATAAGCGCCTGCCTTGCAAGCAGGCAATCATGAGTTCAATCCCCGGTACTGATAAAAAAGAAAAAGACAAAAAAAAAAAAAAAAAAAAAAGATGTGTTGTTACAGGTACCACTCCACTCAAGAAAGTTAACACTGTGGCCATAAACACGGATTTAAGAAAAGGGAAGGCACCAGCGCCCAGAAAGGATGACCTGCCAAGGAGAGTGCGGCCCTTCCGGTCCCCAGCTGCCTCCATTCTCCTTACAAAGCATCTGCTTCCTGAAACCAGGCCAGGGTGGCTATAGCTGGTCTCACCCCACCACCCACATCCACGCTCACCCTGTGTCGAGAAGGAACACAGCACTCTACATGGAGACCAGTGAGTGGGTGAGGCGGGGCTGGAGACCGCAGTGCGATCCTGGTTGGAGTTGAAGTCAACTCAAAGCAATCCACGGACTCTTTCCCCAGTGCACCCCAGGCCCTCCCAGGCAGGCTGTGTGAACCTCGTGTGCCTGCTTGGCCTGGCCAGACCCTGCCCCTCCCTGACCGCCCCTTCCACACACCAGAGCGCCCAGAGCCTCTGCCTGCCCTTCAGGCCTCCCTTCTCCCTGCTGCACTCCCTCATCTAGGGCTCCAACCCTGTCCCATCATTGGTGACCCACCAAAATGCCATGGTGCTGCCACTTACTCCCCAACCTGCAAGCAGACCCTGTGAACAAAGCAGTCAGTGCACTGAACGGTAATCAGGTTCCATTTACAAACCACCACCTGGTCTTTCCCTCTAACTTTCAGGAAAGCATGGATGAGGGAGGCCTTCGCATCTCCCCTAGACGAGGTCTCAGGAACCTGTGGGCCACAGTTCCCCAGGCCCTGCTGCTCTCTTCCCTACGCTCCCCTCCCCCTGCCCTGCAGTCTGGCCTCCTCCGTCAGAAGACGCCTGTGCCTCAGCTGGCTCCACTGTCCCAGGTCCTAGGATGGAAGGAAGTGCCACAGTGCTCTCCACTCCCTCCTGGCACAGAAGGGCCATGTTTCTGACCCTGCACACTTCGCGACCAGGGCACTGCTAACACAAATGCCTCAAAGCCTTTTCCCGACACCACCATGGCTCTCCACTTCCAATGAGCTCCTCTGCATCACTCAGCAACCCTGGGCAAACCCCTGCTGGCTGCAGACACCTCAGAAACACAGTATTGCTAACCATCCTTCCCATACAGGGAATTGCACTCAGGCAGCACTGGGCCACATCCCCAGTCCTTCATATTTGAGACTGGGTCTTGCACAATGGCCAGGTCAGATAGTCCTGTCTAAGCCTCCCCTGAGCTGGGGTTACAGGCAACAGCCACTGTGCCCGCACACTGCTCATTTTCTTCTTCTTCAAACAACCTACCAGAAGTCAGGCGTGTGGCACACCCTGTAATTTTGGAATTCTGGAAGGCAGAGACAGGAGACTCATAAACGCAAGCTCAGTGTAGGCTACTAAACAATTTTGTGAGAACCTCTACCCCACAAAATTTTTTTCAGTTTTCTTAAAATGCTGGGAATATAGCTCAGTATGAAGTCCCTGGATTCAGTCCCTGCAGCTGCAGACCTGGGGTGGCACCTGCTGCGGTGACCAGGCCATCACCGAGCTCAGCCAATGAGCGTGCCTTGAGTGTGGTACACTGATGATAAGCAGGCAGCACCTGAGTGATCTCTGCTGTGATCACGGGGGAGGGGGGTGGCCAGCCCGAACTCCAGCCCGATGACCCCGGATCAGAAGCACCACCTTCAGCGGGAGATGGACGGAGGAAGTCGAAACCCTAACACCCTATTCCTGCATGGCACCAAGGCGCGCTCCAAGAAGAGGTGGCATCTGACTTGAGCAACATCCTATCACCACAACATGTGGACTCGGTGTCCCCAGGTGATGGTCTTCACCCTGTACGGCAACACGAGACCCCTCTGTGACCGCCAGGTTTCTCCTCCAAACCCTGATGGCTCTGCCTGAGCCAAGCTCAGGGAAGCATCCTCCCCTCTACACCCACCTTGGCCCCAACCCTGCAGGGCAGGGCAGGGTGGGCCACTCCACCACCACAGACCTGAGGCTGCCATGTCCAGCGGTGCCCAGTAGTCTCTGCTGGTCCCCAGTCCTCGTATGAGCTATCTACCCTCACCCTCTGCTCTGGCATAGACCTGGGCACAGAATGCCAGGGGAGCACAGGCCCCACAGCTGGGGGGCCTGTGAGACTGGGACAAGGGCACCACCTTGCACTCTACCCTAGGCATCCACTCCCTCTCTTCTCATCACAATTACACAAGCATCGATGAAACCAAGGGCCAGGAAAGCTTTGGGCTCCAGCCCTGCCACAGACCTGGCTCCCAAGCTGCCTTCCTGCCTCACCCTGTAGCTGCTCCCCCTTTTCCGGCCCAGCAGTGATTCGAGAACAGGATGTTGCTCATAAATCTCTCCCCTCTGCTCACCTACCATCCACTGGTCAGCGTATTTTCACAAGGGCCACTGCTTCCCATGCTCCCTTGGTACAAGCCCAGAGGAGAGGTCAGCAGAATGCCAGCCCCTGGCCCACAGCCACCAGCCTCCACAGGAAGCGGGCCCTGGTCAAGTGGCACCCTTCTGCTGGGCGAGTGCTGAGTGCTGACAGCTGGGTGGCTGCAAGGGCGGGACCATGTAAAAAGACGCTTCCTAAACCCAAGAGAGGACCGGCAGGCGGGCGGCAGGCGGGTAGATCACAAAGGGAAAGCAGTTCCTGATGGCAGAGGCCAATGCTCATGGATCTTCAATGGTTTAATTTATTAAATGTACTGCATCTCTTCATTTGCAGGCAGAAAGCCAGCCATTAGAGACACAGGCAATAACCTGGGGGTGTGTGCATGCATGTGTGTGCATGTACACACTCATGCACAGGACTGGGGACCGGACCTGGGGCCACGTGCATGTCTGGCAGGTGCTCCAGAGCTACCTTAGCCCCTCAGCTGCCTCCCACGCAGGCAGCTGCTCCTTGCATATTCTTGCTACTTGGTTGCCGCTAAATCACACTTCCTGGCCACTCCTGCTGCCTGCTACCCTCGGGAAGCCTCCACCGCCCCATGCCTGTGTCTACTGGGCCTTAACACCTACTGCTGGCCCGGCAGGCCCGCCTAGCACACCAAACTCAGACCACAGGCTGCACTGCAGCTCGGAGAGCACTTGGCGGGGACAACACAGCAGGCTGCAGCCCCAGCACTGAGGAAAACAAGAAAGAGTACCAGACTACTACTTCACCTGCCCCTTCCATTTAATTTTTTGGACAGCATCTCGCCCAAGTTGGCCTTGAGCTTGGCTCCTTCCACCTCAGCCTCCTGAGTATCCAGCAAGACAGGTGTGTGCCACCACACACGTCTGGCTGGGTCTTCCCCACCTTTGTGAGAGACTCCTCTATGTCACAGCCAAATGCTAAGAAGTAAATTACTTTTCATGTAAACTGGCACAACCACCATGGCAATCCTTATGGAGGAGATTCCTCAAAACTAAGAGGAGGCCTTCCATCAGACTCAGGAATTCCCCTCCCGGGGTCACCCTGCACGCGTTAAGATGCCATGTTACAGTAGCCCGTGCACATCCACATCACAGAGCACGGCTCACAACACTGTACCTCGGAAGCGGCCTGCGTGTCATCTGCAGATGGAGGGACAAGGAAAACAAGGTGTTTGCACACAGTGAAGCACTGCTCCGTGTAAGAAGGGCAGGCATGAGTCATCTGTGGGAGTCTGGAAGCACACTGAAACCGTACCGGGCGAACCAAATCAGACAGCTGGAGGGGAAGATGGAGAGAGAACGCAGACGTGTCATGTCATGTACCAGCTCCCGCAAGGAGTGTGATCTCGAAGCACTGCAGACACAGATTAAGAAAAAGTAGAGAATGTGGCCTTTTTCCTTTAAACTCCCAACTCCCAACAAACCCGCACCCTCTATTTCTGGAGGTTGCACAGAGCATTCAGTCCCCTCCATGAATGAAGGGCTTGAGCATCGTTCGTAGGGAGTCAAACTGAACTCTGGCTGGCTGAGGACGCTGGAAGCTCCGGAAACAGGACCAAGGCGAATGCTCGGCTCAACATCACCCAGGTGCCCCACCCCCACCCCGCCAAAGGAGAAGGGGAGGGGTGAAATACGATTGTGCTGCAGGCAGAGGGCAGGAGGCAGCAGCCTGGGTTACAGACCCTGAGGTGCGGCCTGTGCAGTGGGGGTGAGGAAGCAACTCAGCAGTCACAGAGAAAACCCATAGTGGAGAGGGAAGAAGTTGGGGTTAAGATCTGAGGGATGGCAAGTGTGATCTAGCAGGATCGCAGGAAGTTCTGGCCAGGCGTGGTGGTGCACACCTGTAATCCAGCACTCTGGGAGGTTGAAGTAGGAGGATTGCAAGTTCCAGCCCAGCTTTGGCAACTCAGTCTCAAAACAAAAACCAAAAAGGGACTGGGGAAGTAACAAGGTTTGACTGAGCTCTAAATTCAATCCACAGTACCACAAAAACACCCCAACACTGTGCTGTGTTTACAAATCCCCATTGGCTGGCAAGTGCCACAGAATGTGCCATGGTCCCCATTGTGTCCCCAGTGAGGAGGCACTGGGTGCTGAAGGTTGCCAGGTGACAGATAGCTCTGCAGCACAGAGCATGCCAATGTAAACACATGCGTGTGAAAACACAGCATGCACACTTGCCCTGACACAGCAAGGCACCCAGAGCCAGGAGGGTGGCACCCTGGGTCCTGTCCTGCAGTGCTCTCCCTTGCTGCTGTCTGCACCTTTCTCAGGACAGAGGCCAGGTTGGAGCAGACAGGCAGGAAGTACACCAAAAGCAAGGACCATCCAGGGTGAGAAAGCTGGAGGGATGGAGTCGCACTGGTCGGGAGATGGGGGCTGGGAGAACAGTCTTCTTGTTAACCCCAGGCCACCAGCAAGCTACCAGTCTATCCAGAGCTGGCTGGAAACATGCATCTGAACCACCCTATGAGGGCTCCAGGGGACTCCTGGGCAACACTGGCCTAGGTAGAGCTTTGAGCAGCTGCAAAGGGCGGGTGAAGGACACGCGATGCCAACACTGCACCCTGACTACTGCAAGGTCTGGTGAGAGCGCCCACACCTAACCCATGCCACCCAGCTCCTGAATCACAGCGACTCTGCCTCAACCCTGCCCAAGCCCCAGAGACCCGTGGCATCTGCAGAAGGCACCATAGCATTCTCCAGTGAATGGAGTGGAGAGATCTCTCATTCTTTCTTTTCTTCTTTCTGCTTGTTGTGGCACTGGGAATGGAACCCAAGGACTCCGTCACAGAGTGACAGAGTGACATCCCAGCCCATCCTATTTTCTGTCTTGAGGCTGTGTCTCACCAAGTCGCCTGGGCTCGGCTTGAACCTGCAGTCCTCCTGGTTCAGTCTAAGTAGATCCTCTTGAGTACAAAATACCAGCAGCCACCAAAAAGGAGCTTCCGTGTAAAAAATCAAACCAACCTGAGGGAAACACTTGCTTAAAACAAAAGGCTAAAACACTTTATCAAGTGAAAGTTCACTCTCTCTGCCTTTATTCATGTGTGTCTCCATTATTATGCTTCAGGATTTTGAGCCAGGGTCTTGCTATGCATTCCAGGCCGGCCGTGAACTCACAGTGAAACTGTCTCAGCCTCCCGCGTGCTGGTGGTACAGGTGTGCACCACCATGCGTGACTATACCCTATTGTAACTTTAATAAGAAACACGTAGTGATGATTTTATTGAAATAATAATTCACAGGGTGTGGTGGCACACACTGGTAATCCCAGCACATGAAAGACTGAGGCAGGGGATTGCGGTGGCCCGGCTTTTTCCGATCCTGTGTTCCGATGTTGCCAGCTGCAATGAGCTTCCTCAAAAGTTTTCCGCCACCTGGGTCGACTGAGGGGCTCCGGCACCAGCAGCCAGATACCGAGGCTGTGCTGAACGGAAACGGCCTCGGCACTGCCACCCTTTACATCTCTGAAAGCCGCCTGTCTTGGTTAGATGGTTCCGGATTAGGATTCTCACTGGAATACCCCACCATTAGTTTACATGCTGTGTCCAGGGACCTAAATGCCTATCCACGAGAACATTTGTATGTTATGGTGAATTCTAAATTTGGAGAAGAAATAAAAGACTCTCTTGATGAAGAAGAAGAAGACAGTGATGATGATGTTGAACCTATTACTGAATTTAGATTTGTGCCTACTGATAAATCAGCGTTGGAGGCAATGTTCACTGCAATGTGTGAATGCCAAGCCTTGCATCCAGATCCTGAGGATGAAGACTCAGATGATTATGATGGAGAAGAGTACGATGTGGAAGCTCATGAACAAGGACAGGGGGATATCCCCACATTTTACACCTATGAAGAAGGATTATCCCATTTAACAGCAGAAGGGCAGGCCACACTGGAGAGATTAGAAGGAATGCTTTCCCAGTCTGTGAGCAGCCAGTATAACATGGCTGGGGTACGGACAGAAGATTCAGTAAGAGATTATGAAGATGGCATGGAAGTAGATACTGCACCAACAGTTGCAGGACAGTTTGAGGACGCAGATGTTGATCACTGAAAATGATTTATGTTGCTTTAAGATTCTGCTCTTAATTGTAGGAGAGAACTTGGTGCCTCTTTCCTCTGAAGAGGTTGATGAAAGTCTTTTTCCTTCTCCAAAACTCACTTAAACCAGTTCTTCCTCAAGATAAACTATACTGAGACAGCAAGTTGTCACCAGCAGAAGAAACTAGGACCTTTATTAACAAAGGTGAATTAGCTTAACCAAGGGGGTATTTATAATTTATGATTTACCCTCAAATTTTGTGTCTAGCTACCCACTGACTATGCCTGTAATTTCTGCCTTTACTGTATGCATTGTTCATACACTAGCAGGCCAGTGTGGTAAAAATGTACAGGAATTGGGCAGGAAATAGACTAAACTTAAGATGGGGGGGAGGGGTTGCAGGTCTTTGGGGCTTAAAGAAATCCTTATCCCTAAAAGAAAGGGCAGAGATCTCAGAAGGATCAGTCTCCTGTTTTTCTCCACAGAGGCAAGAGTCTCACTATTTTGGGGCTGAGATTAATTCAGACCTCTCAAAGTGGTCTCTTGAGAAACATCCCAGTTGCAAATCCTACCACTGATACAAGTGCTTCTGGGTAGCTTCTGCCCCTTCCATCTTGTTTTTCCAGTCTGTTTTGTTATAGCCTCTTAGGTTATAGCCTTTAATTTCTACCATCTTAGGTTAGTTTTCTGTAACAGAACAAGTGAACTGGGATGAGGTTCTTAAAGTATTCCTGATGATAATTGTTTTGTCTTTGTAACAGCTTAACAAATAAATTAGGTTTTTCTAAAAAAAAAAAAAAAAAAAAAAAAAAGACTGAGGCAGGAGGATAGCCATGAATTCAAAGCCTGTCTGGGCTGCATACTTCAAGGCTGATCTGAACTACATGGCAAGACATTGTCTCAAGCTGGGGATTTAGCTTAGCAGCATAAGCACCTGCCTCTTGCAAGGTCTTGAGTTTGATCCCTGGTACCAAAAAAAAAGTCATTGTCTCAGAAAGAGAATTTACCCAAATTTGGTGGCTGTGGCATAGCTCAACAGAAGAGCATTTGCCTATGTGACCAAGACCCAGAAAAATCCCCAACACAGTTCTGGATTAGCAAATAAGAATCAGTGAACGGTCAGCTAAACCCACAGCTGCAGGAAGGCATGGTCACACCCTTCACCTCAGGGTGCTACAGCCCAGAGTATCCCCCATTTCTCAGCAGAGCTTAGATATTTTAGGAACAGCATAAAATCCAAACCCTCCGAGGCCCTAAACAATGAAATTAAAAGACAGGCCAACAAAGGAGAGAAGTTATGCTTCACACATCCACTCCACGTGCAGCTACTGGCTGACAAAATGGCAAGTCCTCACTGCTCTGCTTCAGAGGAAGGCTTGGAGCTGGACCCCACGTGGGCACCAGCTAAGCGCAGGGAGCAGGACTCCAAGCCAACGCTTCCGAACTCAGGCTACTCCCAGGGGAGAACCAGCAGAGTGCCAGGAACCCTACAGGCAGAGGGCAGAGGGCAGGGGGCAGGAGGCAGGGGGCAGGGGGAGGGTCAGCAGACCTGAGCCACCTCTATATCTCTCCCACTGCACCTCTGTGATGTGGCTTCTGGTGATCGACTACTGCAAACTGCGCACACCCAGCATAAGACATGTGTTTTAGACAAAAAACTATGTTGTCCACTCTCAGTCACGAAATAGCCTGTTCCATCTGAAACCAGCAGCTCCATGCTTAAATGAACAATGATTTACTATTTCAATAAGGTTCTGCCAGATGCTGAAAGCTAAGCGGAGACCGTATAGCTCCCACCCGTCAGGAGGCTGGGGTATCAGCAGGGCCACCCCAGTTGGCTATGCAGGGCACGGAGACCACGGCATGCCTGGGGCAGGCACCTGTCACTGCACCATGGGCACAACGCCCTGGCAGAGGTGACCTGGGCAGCTCTCCTCCCTTCATTTTATGAATAATCTTTGCATCCCTGTCCTGTCTGTGGCTCATCACCCACCCCTTCCTGACCAGCTTGTTCTGTCCACTGTGGCTGCTCAAGCATCCTCTGAGAACAACCTTCCTTAGTGCTGGAGAAGAGCAGTGCTGGCGGAAGCCCTGGACCACACAGCAGACGGACAAGCAAGAGCTGGGACAGGACTTCTGCCAGGAGCTTCAAAGTGGGCCACGTGGAAGAGGGTCAAGGACCTGGGGCCCAGTGACAGAGGAAGCCGGGCATGCAATCTGCCTGGGACAGCCTGGGTTCACTTTCCCACACCTGGGGCTGCCACACTGGCATGAGAGCGGGCACTGTGCCAATCAACCCCAGATTCCCTGGGGCTGGGGCGTGGTCGGTGATACAGACAGCCCCTGCCTGGCACACATGAGGCCTCCTTGCTGCAGCTGAGGCCAGCCGGCTCCTGCACCGGGGCACAGCCTTTCTTCCAGGCTGGAGAATCAGGGTAGCCAGGGGGCAGCACCGCTTCCCTGCCAGGGAACAAAGATCTGCTCCACCGCGCATAGTCAAAATTCAAATGAGGAGCAGACCCACGCCTGCCACTAGGAAACCCTGTTTTCTTTTAATTAAAAAAAATTTAGAGGTCATCCCGGAGCTTTGTTTACAAGTAATCAGTCCAGCAGCCCCCATTTATCACCCGGAGATTCTTTCACACTACTCTGTGAAAGGAGTCAGAGTCCATTGTGATTTCAACTACTCCAACCGCAGCCCTTTCATTTGCAAATGAAGCCCTGGCCCTCGTAAGCAACAACTGTCAGGAAAAAATTCATTGCTTCTCCTTCCAATTATTTATCAGGCAGAAGAGAGGCTGGCTTTAAGACTTCACTCAAAAAAGGCTTCCCAGCATGGCCCCAGCGCATTCCCCACCTTCACTGGCCCTTCTGCTAGGAGCGACCCTTCCCAAGCCACCAGGCACAGGAGGCGGGCTGCGGGCCGCCCCCGACCCTCTCACGTGGGGCCTCTCCTTCAGTCTGTCTGTCTTGTCTCTCCCTCTCTGTCTCTGTCTCTCTTTAGAAACCCAGTGGTATAGTCAGTATTCCTGCCTTCAACCAATGCCTCAGTCTTTTGCAGGTGTACAAGGTAGCAGCACCTCAAACTGGCCGCTGCAGACCCTCAACCATCACAACACTGAGGCCAAGAGGTGCCATCAGACCCCCAAGTCCACCTCATCTTTGTCTTCTTTACCAGGAGCAGGAGCAGGAACACAGTACTCAGAGAAGTTAAAAAGAGAGGATGAGTTAAAGATTTCCTGAAGTACTCAAGAACTCTGAGGAGGCAGCCAAACAGAAGGTACACAGCGTGAAAGTCATGCTGCAAAGTGCAGTTTCGTATCGAGTCCTAATGCCTGCAGCGGGTGGTGTCACCTCTGTAACCTGTAGTGCAGAGGACACCATCCTTGTTTCTGTAAAGAGATGGCAAAGTGTTGGTACCAGGTATCTGTTAGTCTGGATGAGACACTGCTGGGTGTCACGAGGTGGACCGATGTTCCCAACGCTATGAGTACTGTGATGGGGCTGTGATTCTCCTGAGGAAGAAGAGTGAAGTGTGAGGCCACAGGGAGCCCCTCCTGTGTTGAGCTGGGACCCTCCAGTTCCCTCTCTGTGCCTCTTGAGGAGAGGCTCACCTGCACTCTGGGAAAGTGCTTTTGCTTAAAACAGCTCAGTAGTGCTGAGTGTTCGGTCTGATCTGGGTGCTGTTACAGGGCGCTTTGAAAACACAGTTGTGTTTTGATATATTTTGTTCTGGTGTGTGTGTGTGTGTGTGTGTGTGTGGTCCTGGGGGGGAGGGAGCAAACTGAGGGCTGTGTGTTTAAGATAGGTGATTTATCACTGAGCTACTTCCCAGTCCTGTGTACTTTTTTAAATGTACCTTGTCTGGATGTAGTGGTGCACTCCTGTAATTCCAGATCTTTGGGAGGCTGAGGCAGGAGGGTTGCAAGTTGGAGCCCAGCCAGGACAATTTAGCAATTTAATGAGAACTTTTCTCAAAAATTAAGAAAAAATTTAAAAGACTGAGGTATAGCTCAGTGCAGAGGCCTCGGTTCAGTTTCCAGTGGCACCCAAACCTTATCATATCCTAATTCATTTCCTTAGAGCTGCGTTCGAAGTTCACTGCAGCCACACTAAGTGCACGGCATCTCCCGAGGTACAGTTCTCAGGTTCAGCAATGAGGCTCCCCAGGCCTTGGCTTTTAACTGCGTGATGCTACTTGCCTGACTGCTTTACAGAGCTGTTATGGGAACTCCAGTAATAAAAGCCGCGTTTTTAGGTGTGAAGCTGCATTTCTCAGACTTCTGAAAAACAGGGAATGTGAGCAGAAATATCTTTCTTCCTAGCCTGTCTCACAAACTCCACAGAAGGCCAACCACGCCAGCTCAGGAGAAAGGACTGTCGTGATGTAAGCCTCTGGAAGGGGGAAAGGTTCCTGCCCCGCCGACGGCAGACAATCACAGTTCTACAAAGGTGATGCAGCCCTGCACCATTCCTTCACCTTTGTGCTGTCTCACCCACTGCAGCCTCTGGACCGAGGCACCCTTGAAGACAAAGTGCCACCAACCAGAACAGCACCCCTATAGGGATTCAGGATCCCATCGGCCAGCCTCAGGGCAAGGAGAGAGAACACAGGCAGACGGGTCTGAAACAGGCCATGGGCACTGTGACTGTGATGAGCTTGTTGTGATCTAGGCCACCCTGAACAAATCTGCCTTCCACAAAGGCAAGCTACTACGGTTTGCATCTAGCTGTACCCCCAAAGCTTTGGCACCTTTAGATGGGGCTTTTCTGGAGACGGTTAAATCTACAGTGTGACTGATTTATAGTGCACTGCTGGGACCAAGGGTGCTGGGATGCAAGGTGGGGGACCGCTGGCCCAGCCTGCTGACTGAAACAGCATCGCCTTAAGTAGACTGGAAACAACAGAAGGAACGAGAAGACTGTCTGTCTGCCTGTCTGTCTGTCTCTCTCTCTCTCTCTCTCTCTCTCTCTCTCTCTCTCTCTCTCGTCCCTTTTGCTATCTTGCACCTCTATGATCTGTTGCCCTGTGCCACACCACCCTGCCTTGGAACCAGCTGATTATGGACTGAAACCTCCAAAACTGTAAGCTAAATAAGCCTTTCCTACTTTAACTTTGGGTGTCGGGTATTTTGTCTCAGTAATGAGAGAAAAGTAACTAAGACACAGCTCTTCCGAAAACAACACACCAAAGAAAAACAGGGGTCCAGCATCAGTCATCACAGAAAGCAGAGGCAATCAAAATCCCCACCAGCTGGTGAACAAAAAAATGAGGAGGTTGATGCAGGATTGTTGCGAGTTCAAGACCAGCATAGGCTACAAAGTGAGCTCAAGGCCAGCCTGGACTGTAGAGTGAGACCCTGACTCAAAAGGACCAAAAAAAAAAAAAAAAAAAAGGAGATACAGTCACACATCGGCATATTATAAAAAGAAGGAAACGGGGGCTGGGGATTTAGCTCAGCGGCATAAGCGCCTGCCTCGCAAGCAGGCAGTTGTGAGTTCAATCTCTGGTACCGATAAAAAACGAAAAAGACAAAAAAAAAAAGGAAACGTTGGCCCGTGTTACACAGATGGACACTGAGTGAAGGGGCTGGTCATGCCCCACACTTTCTGTGACCAGGTGCACAGAACAGATGCAGGAGCAAGTTGGCTGACACCTAAAAGGACATGGGACAGGGAGACCTGACTGAGCACACAGCCTCCTCAGCCAGAGGAGACGGGATGCTCCCAGCTCAGCTGCAGCAAAGGCTGCCAGAGTCAGGGCATTCACTAGAAACTCAAGTCATCGGCTCGAAGCAGCACACAAATTATACCTCAGCTACACTGCTGCTGTTCTAGAGTGGAGGGTGCCACCTGCTCTTCACGGCACTGCCTGCAGCCCTCAAGCTGGTCAGTAAGCCTCCAGGAAGAATCCATACGGTAACGGTGTTCATTCCTCTGCCTCCCACTCATGTCCTGCACTAACTGTGGACGCTTCTCAGTTAGGAGATTAAAGCTAGTTTCGGATTCTGAGCAAAGAGAGTTGCTCGAGTGTCACAGGAAGATCAGCTTCAGGACTCCAAACCCCAGTCCAGTCCTCAAACGCAGAAAGCCACCAGCACCTCTGAAGTACTTGTGAGCGCCCAGCCTTCACGGCACAGGACTCCCAGCCCTGCCCTGTCAACGTGGAGGCACTTCCTAAAACAAAGCTCTTCCCCAAGCCACCAAGTAAGCACTTCCCAGAATGTGTTCCAGTTACCCGGGCCCGAGTTAGAATAGTCTAATTCAACATCTGCTCTGAAAAAAAGTACTTTAAATTTTAAAATTCCAAGGAAAAATGTGAGATTTCAAGCAATTTACACAAAAGAATAAAAAATTAAATGTTACCAAAATGCAAAAAGGCATGTTATTTTTCGATAAAGGAAAAAGAAAAGGAATTAGGAACCCCAGGAAAAGCAAGAACACTATTCTAAGTCGCAGCAGTATGGAGCATGGGACATGTCTCAAGAGTCCATTCACCCTTTCCAAAATAAACCTTATCTTTCACTTGGTCGTGGAGTTGACTCAATACACACAGAAATGAAACTTGAAAATACTACTTTGCTTCTTAATCAAAATACCCAAAATGGGTATCGGCAAGCTCAGGAGTACTGGGCTTGCCCAGCACCACACACATACACACACAAGCCAAAGAGATTTTCCAAAAAATGACTAAGAACTTCAGAAATTACTGGAAACATAACAAGATAAGAATGGCTATGAAACGCATTAATAAAAATCTGTGAGTCCAGGTGTGTCCGTGCACATCTCAACAACAGGTACTTGCGAGGCTGAGGCAGGAAGATTGTGAGTTTGAGCCCCACCTGAGGAACTTCCATGATCCTGCCTCAAACTAAAAGAGAAAGAGTCCCAGCGACAGACAACAGAACAGCATTACCAGGAAGCCCTGGGTCCTGGTGCCCAACACTGAATACAAGGCAATGCCTGATTGAGAAGGCATATAAAGCAAGCCAGAAGAAAGAACTGATGGATCAGGTCAGACTCCAACACCAGCCTGAGAATGAGCGTCCAAGTAAATGAAGACAAGACAGATAATTTAATAAATACTAGATTGGAACAACTGTCCAGCCTCTTCCTTTAAAACAGCAAGCTCCTGGTTTCGCCTCCATTTTAATTTTTCTTTAACATGCAAGCTTAGATGTACTTCAGACTAGATCACAGGCGGTGACAGCATGGAGAGGCCCTAACAAGTCCGGGGGACCCAGCTCTTGGCCGTGAGCAGAAGCTGCCCCCAGCTGGCTGCGCCGGTGGCCTCCTAGCTTGCTTTACCATCAGGTCTCTAGGCAAAGCGCTGCAGCGTCAGGAGGAAAGCCCCGTGGGAGCCCGGGACCACAGCACGGAGGATGGGCACGCAGCGAGGGGACAGGTTCGAAACCCGCTCAATGAACCTCTTCTCTGCAGTCTGCCTCAGCGCTGCTGAGTCCTGCTGAGCTCTCCTGCAGGGCGGTTTTCAACATTTTTCAACAGGGCCTGAAGTGCAGACAGTCACATTAACACACCGCAGAGGATGCCTTTTATAAGGCTGGGAGGATCCAACCAAAGCCCAGGTGCTGACCAGGCCGCCAGCCCACAGCCTACCAGCTTACAAGTGCTGATGTCAGTGTATCAGACGCAATCACGTGTGTGCCAGCTAAGAACTCATGCCATGATCTCACAACCTCGGAGGAGGAGAGAGCGTTCTACGGACGCTCCATACAGGTATTCCGAAAGTGCAGGACACTTAAATGCACGAAAATGTGAAGCTACCTGAAACTGAACAAAGGAAATGGAGCCTCGCCTCTGGAAGACTGGGCTCGCCTCCCTGGTGGGGGCACGGGGGACCGAGTGTGGTAACAGCAGTTCAGCCAGGGCCACCAGAATCCCAAGGAGGTCCTACAGGCACCAGAAAGAGAAACAAGTTGGAAGGCATCTGGACACTCCAGAATCCCAGGCATCACCACCTACTAGCTCACAAGCACTAGCTGATGCTAGGTGCAGTGGCATCTGTCTGTGCTTCCTTAGTTGGGAGGCTGAAGCAGGATGCCTTGAGCCCAGAGTTCAAGGCCAGCCTGGGCAACACAATGAAATCTTCATCTCTTCAACAAAACAAAACACAAGTTTGAATCTCCATGTCTGATACCTCAATGTTTTTGAAATGCTACTCTCTCAAATAAAAACTAACCAATGGTTGGGCATGGTGGTGTGTACCTGTAACCTCAGCACTCAGGAGGCTGAGGCAGGAGGATTGCCAGGAGCTCGAGGCCAGCCTGGGCTACTAGCAAGACCCTCTCTTTAAAAAAAAAAAAAAATCTGACCAATGATACTATTTTGGTGTCTTAAAAAAACAGGCTATGCAGCCCAGGCTGGCTTTGAATTTACCACAGGCCAGGCTAAACTCCAACTGGCCTCTATCTAACTCAGTGATTTTCCTGCCTCAGCCTCCAAGTGCTGAGATTACAGGTGGCTTAAGGGAAAAAAGCCTGCACCACACGGTTCTGAAGTTGCAAAGACGAAGATGACTAAATTTCTGCTCTCTGAAGCGGATTCTGAACTTCGGTATCAGCATCGCTGTATCTCTGGATCGAATGGGAGACCCCCGCTTACCTGCCTCCCCCACTGCCGCTGAGTCTTCCAGGGAAAGCCATAGCCTCGAGTCAATGCGGAGCTGTGGGTGTGCTCATCTGCAAGAGAAAGGGCAGCCTGTGACACCGGTGACACCAGCCCACACAAGCAGGGCTCCCCAAACTAACCCAAGACCAATGCCAAGGCGACATACTGTTGCAAGCAAAGCTACTTCTCGAAGCTATTTCAGAAAGAAAAAATGTGCACAGGAGAAGGAAAGAAAAGAACACTTTCTTAAAGTCTAGTTTGTGCCAGTGATCATGTTAAGCCTTTTAAAAATGGCTTTTCTTTTTCTTTTTGGTACGGGGATCAAACTCATTACCTAAAGCTTACGGGGCAGGCACTTATGCTGCTGAGCTAAATCTCCAGCTTGTAAAAGTCTCATTTCTATGAATGTCACAATACACTTGCCTGGTGTTCACTGTGCCTGGTTCACGGTGAAGACCACAGAAGATAAGCACGATGCTAGGAGGCCAGGGTCGTGTGGGGCCACCAGAAGACCTAACAGAGGGAGAGGCACCGGGAGCCCAAGTGCAGCTCTCCACAAGCCAGCCACAGCCCAGGCAGTAGTCCTAAAACCTTACTTCTTCCTAAAATGTGCTTGATCCAAAAAAAAAAAATTCTTGCCGGGCATGACGGTGCATGCCTATAATCCCTGCACTTGGGAGGCTGAAGCAGGAGGATCATTGCAAATTTGAGACCAGCCTAGGCTACAAAGTGAGCTTGAGGCTACCTTGAATTGCGTGATAGGATCTCGTTTCAAAAAAAAAGACCAAAACCAAAACAAAATGAAACAAAACAAAAACCAAACACAAAACTCTTCAGTTCTCTCAATATGGGACAAGATTCTGAAGAAAGGAAACTGTTTTGTCCTTATGCTGTCTGTGCATCTATCCGTGCGAGGGAAGTGAGCCACACTGTTCCCAGCTCACAGCAGAGTCTCATTTCAACTTGCTTTGCCTGGTTCACCTGGGTTTGTTTCCCCTCCCCCAACATGCTTAATGCAGGACACGTAGCTAAATATCTTTTTTTTTTTTTTTTTTTTTTTTGTCTTTTTCCTTTTTATCGGTACCGGGGATCAAACCACGACTGCCTGCTTATGACGCTGAGCTAAATCCCCAGCCCCCCATAGCTAAATATCTTAATGCATATGTAACAAACTATTTGATACTAATAGCTGCACTACAGGATCTCCAACACTGCATGCCCTCCTAACAGTTTTAAATTGCCTGCTGTGGGTAGGGAGAGAAGTTGCAATTGTGGCAAAGGTCGAAACATTGTGTTAAGTCCTGATAAGGACCTTTATCTCCCTCTCCAAGAAACTTAAATTGCCTACTTGCTAGCTACAATGTTCCCATACTATCAGCCCTCTTGTCACTTTATCTCTTTTCCCTAAGGACTGCAATGGGCTGTTACAAATACTTGCCCTGGAGCCAGGCGTGGTGGTGCAGGCCTGTAATCCCAGCACTCTGGAGGCTGAGGCAAAGACCTCCAGCAGTTCAAGGCCAGCCTGGGCTACATAGTGAGTTCAAGGACAGCTGGAACTACAGAAGGAGATCCTGTCTCAAAAAACATTTTAAATAAGTAAATAATAAAAACAAATATTCTCATTAGACTCACACTAGCAAGGGTCTAACTTTTTCGGAGTCAGATGTGTTTTAATGTCCTTTATCCAAGCAGCTGCAGTGCCCTTGCAACTATCCCACATCTTCAGCTCATCTCTAGCTTCCACCAATCTCTCTCAGTCTCTGTCTGTCTGTCCCTCTCTTCCTTCAGGGCTTGGTGCTTACCAGCCCAGCCCTACACCACTGACTTACACCCTGGCCCTGTCTCTTTTCCCCTGCTCACCAACAACTTCCTTCTCCTCTCCTCTTCCTCCCACGCTGCTCTCACTTTCTGGCAAACTGTAAGTGATCAGTAAGAGTACAGTGTCTGGGGCTGGGGGTTTAGTTCAGCGGCATAAGCGCCTGCCTTGCAAGCAGGCAGTCGTGAGTTCGATCCCCGGTACCGATAAAAATGAAAAAGACCAAAAAAAAAAAGAGTACAGTGTCTGCGTTACCATTATTTGTCCTAACACTTCTTGCACCAAACGTTTCCTGCATATCTGCTCTAATCAGGTGCCAGGTCTAAGAGTGAAGACAAGACACTCACTGCTACTGAGAACAACACATACACCACGGCAGGGAGCGCAATAGAGATCACAGCAAATCACACAGATGTCGATGCAGAAAAGTGCTCTACGACCAAGTAGGAGCACTACATGTGACAGAGGAACTGGGGCAGGTGCTGCTTTTTATGTAGGGCGTTCGATGAGAGAAAGGAGTAAGGAGTACGTAAGCAAATGCCTGGCAGAATCAGCAGCCTACCACGCAGATCTGAAGATGCCATCCTGAAGTCTCAGACAGGAAACTGCTCAGGAGCTCCAAAGCTCACAGGTGCACAGGAGGGGTTCCAAAGGAGGGAGACTGTGCGCCCAGGGACCTGTCCGCCATGTGGCTGGGGATACGGTCATCCCTCATGGGCAAGACCTTGTGCAAGCTCTGGAAGCAGCGCATGGACAGATGCAGTCTCCACCCTGGGGAGCAGCGCACAGGGCGCAGATGGGGCTAGGGCAGGTGGATGGCTACAGAGGTCAGCATGTTACAGTTTGAGTCCATCACCAAGAGAGAAACGTGGCGGTCCCCAGCACCACAGAAAGGTCAAGGAAAACCAAAAAAGGAGATGTTAGCAGTTCCTTCAAGGGTCCACGCATCAAAACAGTCATGTGCATACGGATGTAGGTGCCATAAAAACTGTTAGTTTAACACACAACAGAAATAGCTCATCAGCTAACATGGCATGGTGTAACAAGATCAAGGGGACCCCAAAAACATCAGGCCGATCTCAGCAAGATGTAAACTCAGTGTACAACGGTTTGTTCAAAAGGTTTGTTCACCCAGAAAATGCCCTGTGTTTATGTAGAACACCACATACCCCACCCCCGTACACAGAAACACAGCACAGCATGGAGAGGAAGGGGTGCCTCTGGGGTGGCTCTGGGGGACACCAGAGCAGACATAGGGCAAGGTACTCACTATAACTCTCATAACTTACGTATCTATTGAGAAGGTCTTAAACTGTTTCTTTAAGGGGGAGTGCCGGCCTATCAATACTGGTCAGAAGGTCCTTCTACCCATATTGCCATACTGAGCTGCATCCCTGGCCTTGTCTTGATTATTTTGAGACAGGGACTAAGTGGCCCAGTTGGGTAAGAACTTGCGATCTTCTTGCCTCGGCCCTGAAGACTGCTGGGATGACAGACATGCACCTCCACTCTCGGCTACATCTTTACATTAATTTTACTAGAATACACAGGCAAAAGCGTGCAAGAGTACCTCAGGGACAGTAGTTGCAAACCTGATTGGGAAAAGGGACAGTGAGGCTGGGACCTGGCTTGAGGTCTGGCGCCCTTGCTAACTGCAGGAGGCTGAGGGAATAAAAAGGAAACACTGCCTTGCTCTTTAGGCTGCTGCTCCACCACCCTGCCTGCTCTCTTCAGACAGTGGTGCTGCATGACAGGAAGAGCCAAGCTCAAATGAGCCAGTGATCACGGCTCCCCTGGACAGTCAGCCTCGGGGCCTCTGCACTCATCTACTGACAAGCAGCCTGCCTGGCCCCTGAGGAGACAGCACCGCATCAACGCAGCTGAAGACCAGCACTCAGCACTCAGGACAGCCGCTTCCCCTGCTCCCCTGCAGGCTCAGACCCAGGAAGGCTCTGAACTCCTGCACCCCCAGCCTTTTTTATTTATTTTGAGACAGGGCCCTGCTAAGCTACCCGCCTGCACTCAAGTTGCAATGCTGCCTCAGACTCAAGTCATCATGCACCATGGCCCTTGGCTGCTCTTACTATTTAAATCAGCAATATTCACCATATCTAATGATGCAGGTTATATTTCATTTAGAAAGCCAGTGACCATTCTCTTGTCCTCTCCTCGCTGCAATCCAAATTTACTCAGAAATCAAACGTCAGGTGTTGAGCCGGGCATGGTGGCTCATGTCTGTAATCCCAGCACTCAGGAGGCTGAGGTGGGAGGATCGTTGCGAGTTCGAGACCAGCCTGGGCTACAAAGTGAGCTCAAGGCCAGCCTGAACTGCATAGCAAGACTCCGTCTCAAAAAGATTAAAAAAAAAAAAAAAAAGTCAGGTGTATCAAACTGTTTTCTCCCCCAAATGGGGTAAAACAAGGAAATAGACACTCCACCTACACAAAGAGGACAGAGGGGAGCACTGGGAAAATGGTTCAGGACACTGTCCACCATGCTAACTGCTCCCAGAGCCCTGGATCACCCTGGGGAATCTGGTCGGATGGTAACAGCTGCTCTACACCCAGTGCCAGGATCCTTGCACACCACTCTTCTCTAAGGGCACCTGGGGTGGCTGCTGGTCTAACAGAAGCTCAGCACCACCCCTGGCTCAGGCTGAATCCCCCGCTGTGCAGTTCTGGTGGTTCTCCCATTTATTTTGGGCCAGTAAAACCCCAAGTTCAGGAAACCATGTGACAGGGAAGCTTCAGCAGGACAGTGTTAGGAAGGTCCGGGGAGTCCCATGACTGTGACTATCTCCAAGAAGAGCAGGAGGAAAATTTATGTCCAGAGAGCTGGGGCTGGCCAGCCTCCGTTATCCCAGCACCCCACCCCTTTCAGTCACACACACCTTCCAGGAAGAGCAGTGTCCCAGTAACCGACCAAGTCCATGTGAGACACTCCTGCCAGCCTGTACTCCAGGCCTCCGAACCACAGGGCCATGCAGTCACCCCAGCTCCCAGGGGAGGGTCCTGCAGCACAGAAATCACCATGATACCCGGCCTCAACTCAAGTGCAACTGTATGTGCACACCTCAGCCCCTTCATCCAGATTCTGGCGGCAGCTGGTAGGGTGACCAGAAATCCTCGAGATATGGGAGGGAAACATCAGCTTGAAAGCAGGGGAAATCCCAATCTTTCTGCACCTTAACAAAAGGTAAGTCACCTGCCTAAGATCTGACACCTGGCAGGTGGTGCACTGAAGATTAAACCCAAGCTGCCCAAACTGCCCAGCTCAGAAGCCAGGCTTTCGACCCCTCAGCGATACTGCAATGGTGCTACAAGCTTGCGGCTCCAGAAATACCAGCGACAGCACCTGCAAACGTGTCATCACCCTGCCTACCGAACCAGAAACTCAGGTGGTGAGGAGCAGCTGTGTTCTGAGAAGCCTTGCGGGAGATTGGTGCACACTGAGTGTGAATTCCACTGCTCTGCTGTGCATATTTACTAGATGAGATGGGAACATCCCACTTTACAAAGCAGTATGAATGGAGTAATAGATTTTCTGCGCTAAGAGAGTTAATCTGTAAGACTTTATTTAATTTTTAGGAAGGCAAAAGCCTTTTTTTCAGTATTGGGGTTTGAACCTAGGACCATAGGCAAGCCAAGCAAGTGTTAACACTGAGCTGCACCCCAGGCATTTCTTTTATTGCGAGACAGGGTCTAAGTTGCCCACGCAGGTCTCAGTCTTGTGATCCTCCTGCATCTGCCTAAGTAGCCAGGATGATAGATGTGTGCCACTGTATCCCAGCAGAAAAAATAAGGCTCTTCATGCAAACAAATGCCATGCTAAATAGGCTTTGTATTACATTTTCTTTTGAAGGCACAAAGATACGCCCAGAATGCTAAGTGAGAAAACTTACATTTTCATACCCATAATGATCAGAAAGAATCACTTGCTCAAGAACTATTTATATTTTAAAGTCAAGCTGTAATTCTTGAAAAACAGGAAACCACATATCAACAGAGCCAACACAGCGTACCATAGCAGAAAGGGGCACCAGGCTTTGAGTCAGAACCAGCACTTCAACACAATTTCCTGATTTTAAAATGGAAAATGAGCTCCAACTTCAGAATTGTAATTAGGCTTAATGGTGCCACAAGAAAGCCCCTGACACCTTGAAGTTCTCAGGGGCCTGGCCTCCCCTGACCTCGGTGTCACCTCAGTGTAATGCTCATGGCACAGCCTGGCACAGGGGAGGTGCTCAGGCATGAACAGGAGATATTTTTCTCATGAAGTGATTGCTTCCTTCGGGCTCTCCTTCTCCAACAATCTCAGTCTACCGACAGTAAAAAGTCACTAACAAGAAATCCTTAGTCATGTTTAAAATGGGCCAGATAATTTAAGAAAGTCAGCTGATTCTCTTTCCGAGATACTCCCAAAGGAGTCCCATCCTAAAGCCTAAGACGGAAGCTCTCAATCTGTGGGCACAGCTGATAGGTGATAAAACCTGGCGCCCTCGCCAGACACACATTTCGAGTTTCACACTGACTTCCGCCTGTGGCACAATGCTCACAAATGGATTGTAGGGCTTATAGACTCTTTTTTATTTTTAAATGTAATTTATTTTAATAGGATCTGAGATTCAAGCCCACAAGACTCACTAAGTTCCTGCTGGCTGAGACTACTAGAAAGCCACTGCCAATTAAATATCCTTTGGGAGGAGAAACCACTGTTGACTTCGTAATTTAATGAGCAAAATATAATTTGTTTACACAACTTTGTGCACATAATGATAAATGCAGTTCCTTAATTCGCACTCTCTCTGCTGCACTTTCTCAACATCTAAAACGTTAGCTAACGGTCTACAGCCTTGAAATGGGGAACTCTGGGCTGTTACAAATACACTGAAGACCGCTTCCAGGGCAGGGCATCAGGAGTGCAGAAGACAAAAGCCTAGTCTGCTGCCACCTTCAACTCCTCATCTTTAGGGTACAGGGTCTTCCACCTGCCAAACATTTGCACAGAAATTCCCTTTACCTTCTAAGAACAAGCATACGGCAATCTTAAAACCTAAGATTTAATCAACTAAGGAATTATGCAAATTTACTTGAAAGCACAAATTACAGAGCTGAGGATGAAACTTTCCACTTTTCAAAAAAGATTGAAATGATTTTCTCTTGTGTTTGTTTTTTTTTTTTTTTACTCATCTTTTCAACTTTCCTACAGTGATTCTGAACAACTCTCTGGCTCTTGGGAGGCTGAGGCAGGAGGTTAACCATCAAATTTTGAGGCCAGCCTGGGCTACACAGAGAGCTGAGCCTGCACTACAAAGGGAGACCCTTGTCTACAAAACGCTACTCCTAGGTCTCTTAATTGAATAGTTTCATCCATATGTAACCCCTAACCCAATTAAACAAGTATCTTAGTCTATTTAAAAAGTGACTGCTGCCAGTTCAACCAGTTCTCTACAAAATTCAGTAAAACCAGGTAAGAACTAGGACACCTTAACAGGCCCTGATTACCCGTAGTGACAGTGACTTCTGGTGGCAAAACATGGGTGCATACTCAGCATACTGCAGAAGTGAGTAGCACTGGAAATCTGGACTTTATCTGTCATCTATTCTGCCTGAGTGACTTTTCTATTCTAATTGAGCACGTTATTAGAATCACATTTTTGCACCAAAATCCCATTTTTGCAAAGTGGAAGAGTTAAGCAAACAGCGTGCCATAACCCCTGCAGAAACCCAATTGTCACACTAAGACACATCAACTTTAACATGTAAGACCTGATTTTCTTCCTGCAAGTAGGGAGCAAAGAATTCACAGCGCATTTGCCGGCCCTGTCCCAGGCTTATTGTCCCTGAGAACTGTATCTGAAAAATGAATATAGTCCCCAATATCTAAACTAACTTTCTGCCTCTCTCAGTTGTTCTTTACTTCAAAGTGACCAAATCTGTCCCACATACCTTACGTGATTCTTTCGCTCCTTAAAAACAGCTGAATACAAGTGAGTTCTCCTAGTTTTAACCCCTCACGGCTCCTGAGTTCTCTCCTAACCCCGAGTCCGTGTCCTCCCAACCCGCTGCCGTGTTTAAAGTGGAACACAGCCCTCTCCGACACCGGCGGGACCCAGCAGCTCGACGCCAGCGCCAGAACCATCCAGAACCGCGGCTCACCGCAGCATCGCCGGCGCGGCCTCCTCCGCCAGGGAAGCCGAGGAACTGCGGGCGACGAGGAAGTCGGGGGCTGGGCCTGGGCGGCGGAGCGCCGAGCGGAGCCGGGGTCCTCGGCGCAGCCCGGCCCCGGCCTCGGGCCCTCGCCCCGCATGACCTTGCTGGAACCGCCCGCCCCGGAGGGGGCGGGCCCGGCCAGGCCGGGGTCCCGGGTCCCGCTGAACCGGGGGGAAGGCTACCCGGGACCCCAACGCGCCAAGTCCTGGTTCCCTCGCCCGTGCCCGCCCGGGGTCGGCGCTGCCGGGCACCCCGCTTCTACCCTCCAGAAACTTCTGGGGGCCCCGTGACGCGGCCGGGACCGGAGACGCGGTGGGCAGGGGCCGCACGGCTCCGCGGTACTCGGCCCGGTCGGCCCGGGTCCGGGCGCGGTGTCCTCACCTTCAGCCGCGCTCGTCGACCGGCCGCACGCACTGGCACCGGCCCGGCGGGGAGACTCCGTCCTCCGGCACTTCCGAGCGGCGACGGCGGCGACAGCGGCTCCGTCAGGAGCACAGCGGGCCGAGTGCGCAGGACCGCGCCGCGGGGCTCAGCGCCGGACGCCCCGGGACGCCCGCCCCGCTCCGCCGCGGAGGACACGCCCATAAGTCCCAAAGACCACGCCCCGCCGCTGAGGTCACGCCCTAGGTCACGCCCCGTCGCGGAGGACACGCCCCGGGACGATCTCCTCCCCTCCCCCCGCTAGGCCCTGTGACCACGCCCTCTGCGGAGGACGCTGCCCGGTACGCCCGCCCCGCCCACCTCAGAGACCACGCCCCCAGGGGAGAACCCCACCCGCCCAGGCAGGGCAGGCCACGCCCCTCCTGAGGGCTGCCAGGGGACCGCGGGGAGACCCAGGGGCTGGCGCTGGGGGGCCAACGCCCTGGGGTGCCGACTTGGGTGCACTCTGCCCCACGAGCGGGCAGCTGTGCGGTGCCCTCCGCCCCGCTCGATGCCGTGCAAGCGGCTGGGCACCGACGTAGATCCTGCTTCGCCGAGAGGTGGGGCCTGCAGCCCTTCATCCTGCCCACTGCGCCCTGAGCTCTGAGCTGCCTGGCGGCAGACGGGATTGGGGGCGGGAATCCCACGGCAGACACTGACCTCCCGGCTGCGGCCCTTTGGTTCTGACACAAGTGCTCACTAGGTAGTCCAAGTGGACTTCGAGTTCCCCGCGACCCTCCCGCCTCGGCCTCCCGGGTGCTGGACTTACGGGATGGTGACCTGATGGTTAACTGATGGTGCCTTAGACAAAAACGGTCGGTGTGGCCCCCGGGCAAAGCGAACAGGAGTCGCCTCTGCTAATGGGTGTCTGTGAAGTTTGTACACTTTTCTGACAGACTGAGTTCTACACTAATAATAACAAACGTTTCACCTCGGTTGCACCAAGATTCCACAGTCCGTCTCAGTGCACTTCCAACTGTAGTCCACGTAGAAAATAAGCTGTAGGTCCCTACAGTGTCCTAGACTCCTACCAGTCCTCACTGCCGCTGGGAGGCTGAGGCAGGAGCATTGCTGAGCCCAGGAGTTTAAGGCCAGTCTGGGCGACTCTTCATCCCATTTCTTAAGAAAGAAAATGACTCTGAACATTTGAAATTTTATATTATAATAATATTATTTTTCTGCCTTTAGAGCTGAAGGGTCTAGTTTTGCAAAATTTTGTGGAACCTGATGCAAGTTTAGCTCAGAAAGTAGTTACTGTATTTATAGGGCATGGGGGGGGGTCTGGGGATTAAAGGCAGAGCCTTTGCCCTGAGCTATGTCCCTGGCCCTTTTTAATTTTTTTTTTTTTTTTTTTTTTTTTTTTTTGTCTTTTTCCTTTTTATCGGTAAGGGGGATCGAACTCACAACTGCCTGCTTGCAAGGCAGGCGCTTATGCCGCTGAGCTAAATCCCCAGCCCCTGGCCCTTTTTAATTTCTATTTTGAGACAGGATCTAAATTGCTAAAATGCCTAAACTAGGGTGCAACTTTAGATCCTCCTGCCTCAGCCTCCCAGACCTGGGATTAGAGGTATTATAAGTGTGTGCCACTGTGCCTGGTTTCTAGAACTAGTCTTACTGTTTATTTTGGCAGGTTGTTTTGTTTTGTCTGAGACAGGACCTCTCTGTATATAGTCCAGGCTAGACTAGAATTTGTGGCAATCCTCCTGCCTCAGCCTCCCAAGAGCTGGGATTACAAGTGTAGGCTACCACACCCGGCTATAGGACTGTTCTTAAAACTGGGTGCCAAATGATGGGATATATCAGCCACAAAGCCAGAAATCCTACTTCCATGAGATCGGGTGCCATGGAAGGTAAATGAACGGTTTCATGTGCACTTGTATGGATTTGTTACCTGAAGGGTGACACATTTTTTAAAACTACTTAAATCGAAATTAGTTTTGCCTGCCAGGCATGCAAGCACGTGTCTATAAAAGCATTCCAGAGAGTGAGGCAGGAGAATCCCTGCAAATCGGAGGCCACATAGTGAGACCCTGTCTCAAAGAAACAAGAGTTCTGGCATTACAAATGAAATGCCAGGGCTCAGAAGAGGCTGTCAGCCCAAGTGAGTGGCAGAAGCAGCCCGATTGGGTCAGTCCCCAGCTCCAGGCAAGGCAGGAGCACCACTCTGGGGAGGGGTTTGCTTTTGCTTTCTGTGTTATTTTCTCAGCTTGGATTTTCATTGTTACGAGCTATCTTTGCAGTGCCTGTTCTGGTACCTGTGTGTCACACAAACGTTTGTTCTTTGTCCATCCCTTCCCTCCCCCACATCTCTTGGACCCCTTCTCTTGCGCGAAACATCTATCTCCCTGTCTCCTATTGTCTTTTATTTTGCTCTTGGGTTTGCTTTTTTTTTGTTTGTTTGTTTTGTTCTTTTTGGACAGACCAAGGGGGTACCAGAGATTGAACCCATAATCTTGTGTTTGCCAGGCAGGCGCTTTGCCACTGAGCTAAACCCCCTGCCCCGGTTTGTTTGCTTTTAAAAGTAGCCTTTTAGGCCAGGGGTTTAGCTCAGTGGCAGAAGCACCTGGCAAGCGTGAGGTCATGAGTTTGATCCCCGGCACCAAAAATAAATGAATAAAAATTTAAAAATAAAAGTACTTTTCTCCCTCTTCTCCAGGCCACATTTTACAAATGGTTAATAAGCATATTTTATAAATGGTTATTTATTTATTTTGTACTGGAAATCGAACTCAGGACCTTGCGCTTTCCAGACAGGCATGCTTGCATGCTTATGCTGCTAGGCTATATCCCCAGCCCCTACATGGTTATTTTTAAATTTGAAAGAAATTGTGAGCCGGGCGTGGTGGCGCACTCCCAGCACTCGGGAGGCTGAGGTAGAAGGATTACTGCAAGTTTGAGACCAGCCTGGGGTACAGAGTGAACAGGCCAGCGTGTCTCAAAAAGACAAAAAAAGAAAGAGAGAGAGAAATTGTGTTACTGGAGATGAACCACAAAGGGTTTGTCAGTGAGCTATACTGCCATTCCATGGGAATTCTCCAAAGGCATTTTTACACCTTCTTTTTTTCCTTACGGGGATGGAATTCACAGCCTTTCACTTGCGAGGCAGGAGCTTGTGCTGCTGAGCTAAATCCCTAGCCCCAATTTTTTCTTTTTCTTTCTTTCTTTTTTTTTTTTTTTTTCTTTGTCTTTTTCATTTTTATCAGTACCGGGGATCGAACTCATGACCACCTGCTTGCAAGGCAGGTGCTTATGCGGCTGAGCTAAATCCCTGGCCTCCCCCCCAATCTTTTCTTTAATAAGTGGTTATTGTAGTTTCACAGTACTGGGGATTGACCGCAGGGGGTTCCCACAAAACTACACTCCCAGGCCTTTCTTTTTTTAAAAGAAAGTCTTGCTAAATCACTAACTTGCCAGGGCAGGGCCTGGAACCCACAGATCTCCTGCCTCAGCCAGCCTCTTGGAGTGCTGGGATTTCAAGCCTGAGCCTCCAAGCCTGGCTTTTTTCTTTTTTTTAAAACACAGTCTTGCTAGGTGGCTCAGGAGGCCGGAACTCAAGCAGAGCCTGCCTGTCTCAGCTTCAACAATAGCTGCAGCTCCTGGCATGATGGTGCCCAACCTTAGTTTCTTGATCTTGACAACATAAGCACATAGGTTCTTGGTTATCTTTCTGCTAAGCTGAAGTATGTTTTTGAAATTGGTAATTTTTTTTAACAGACTCCCCTCTAACCCCAGCAACGGTGCCCTCCGCAACTTATTCCCATGAGCCCCGGGATGCCTGGGACCACTGTGATTTTACTTCTTAGTGAGGGAGCGGTCCACGTGGGCAGAGAGCATCTCACACAGCTCGCCGTGCTGCCCTAGGACATGGGTTGGGAGTCAGGCTAAGCGTGGGTGGCATGGGCAAGGTGCCAGCCCTACGCCCTGTCTGTGAGCGCCACACAGTGACTGTTGGCACTACGCCTTCTGCAGAAGTGAGGCTCCCAGCAGAGCGTGGTGCACGTGGCCATGATCCCAGCACTGCAGAAGGCGCAGGAGGCAGGAGGGTCTGAAGTCGACTAGGCCCATTCACAGCAGCCCCGGTCCTGCCTTGTCTTTGCTTTAGTTTTTTGTTTGTTTGTTTTTCTTTTTGTCTTTTTCCTTTTTATCAGTACTGGGGATCAAACTCACAACTGCCTGCTTGCAAGGCAGGCGCTTATGCCGCTGAGCTAACCCCCCAGCCCCTATTGTTTTTTTTTTTTTTTTTTTTTTGCCCCTATTGTTTTTTGAGACAGGGTTGTACTTTGTGTTTCAGGCCGGACTTGAACTCACCACGAAGCCCAGGCCGGCCCTCAACCTACCGTCAGCCCATTTGACTTTTTATTTTTGGATGCAGGTCTTGTTAAATTGCCCACCTGGCCTTGAGCTTGGGATAATGGTCATATGCATCACACTTGGATACAACTGTTATTGAAAAAAAGACCCTTCAAATCTAGAGCTTTATATTCAAAATTCTAAATCAAATCTTATTAAATTATGAAGGGAACATAATATAACACTAAACCTTAAGCATGCAAATTATCAGAAAATTTCTCCGACGAGATCTCACATTGGAAGCCAGGTATGGTGATGCATGCCAGTAATCTCTGTACTTGGGAGGCTGAGGCAGGAGGATCACTGTGAATTCAAGACCAGCCTAGGCGACAAAGTGAGCTCAAGGGCAGCCTGTACTGCATAGGGAGACCCTGTCTCAAAAAGCAAGAAAGAACAAAAAACTCACATTAGAAACAGTTTTGAGGAAAAACTCAAGAGAGACCAAATCCTCACAGAGGTTGAGAGTATCAATAGCTAAGTATCACCTGCTGAAACTTAAAAAGGAAAAACCAAGCAGGACCAAGGAAAACAGAAAAAATCAGCCAAGTGGGCTGGTGCATGCCTGCGACCCTGCACCTAGGAGGCAGGGCAGGAGGGTTGAAAATTTAAGGCAGGGTGGCTTGGGCTGCAAAGTGGAACCATATTTCAAAAAGAAAAAGAAAAAGAAAAGGATAAGATGAAGTTATAGTTATACCTGTCAGGAGCAACACTGATAATTTGTCAGGGAAATTTTAATGTAAAGTTTGTTAACTAGTAAAACCTGTTAACTATTTTTTTTGTAGTTTATAGGTCAAATTTATTAGATTAAAAGATGGATACATGGACTATAAATACTGCACAGATGACTTCTTCACAGTCAAGCACAGAGATATAACCAATGCTAACCTATTTTGGGATACTCTTGTTCTTTTGTTCCAGAAAAAGTTTGCACCATAAGATTTGGGCTTAGGTTTTGGAACTTTCATTTCTTCAACATCACAGCTCCATCCATTTTTTTCTGCAAAGGCAACTGCATCTTCTTTGGTACTGAAGGTTAGAACCATGTTGGACAAGGGATCAACCGTTGATGCCCAACCCATCAAAGGATTTTCCCATTGCTCCCTGGTATCAAACTCCATTTTCCATTTCTTCGTGTTGTTCACTCCAGACTGCATGCTATTGCGAGCAGGAACAAAGATCCTAACTTTTCCAGTTTTGATATGCTCTTCTGGAATTCCAGTTAATGTAGTGATATCCAATTTTTCATCAGCTGTTATAAGTTGCGTGTCTTGAATTTGGTCCTGTGCCAGCCTCCATGTGGATGTGCTCAACAACCTGGTCAGGATCCTGAGAGTGGAAAAGGCAGCTGTAGCCACTACCCTTCTCCCCAACAACGCTTGTCCAAACCTGTTAACTATTAAGAGAGGTCAAAGATAGGGCTGGGGATCTAGCTCAGCGGCATAAGCGCCTGCCTTCCAAGTGTGTGGTTGTGAGTTTGATCCCTGGTACCTGTAAAAATACAAAAAAAAAAAAAAAAAGAGAGAGAGAGAGGTCAAAGATAAATCTAAAAACACCAGGTTAAGTAGCCCTGTTACCTTGAAGCTTTAGGAAGATCCTCCAAGGGAGCAGCAAAGTTTTTGCTCTGTTTGATTGTTGGAGTCGCGGCTTCACTATGTAGCTGACGCTGGCCTTGAATGCCCATGCATCTTCGATCCTCCTGCCTCAGCCTCCCAAATGTTGAGAACACAGGTGGATGCTCAAGGGAGAACAGACTTCATTCATTCAGTCATTCCTGCGTTTGTTCGTTTGAGGCAGGGTCTTGCCATGGAATCCTGGGTACCCTGGAACTCATAGAGGTACTACTGCCTCACCCTCTAAAATGCGGGGAGCACGGGGGGCGCTCCGGAGAGAGACGAGCTTGGAGCAGATCCCCCCTCCCGGGCCGGTCCGTAGCAGCGCGGGCGGGGGAGGGGGAGGACCCGGGCTTCCAGGGGCCGCGGTGTCCCTGCAGCGCCCCCTCCTGGCCGGGACGAGCTCTGCGGGCGCCGGCGGAGGAGGAGGCCGCCCGGGGCCTGAGTCCTGAGCAGGTTTCCGGGCACCTTTCCGGGCAAACGTGGGGTGTTGACGGCGTGAACAGCGCCCTCCAGCTCGGCCCACAGAAGTGAAAATCAGCTATGTCCGGTGGAACGCAGCTGCGCATCCCCCCAGGGCGACGTGGTTTTTTTTTTTGTTTTTTTTTTTTGTCTTTTTCCTTTTTATCGGTACCGGGGATCAAATTCACGACTGCCTGCTTGCAAGGCAGGCGCTTTTTTTTTTTTTTTGTCTTTTTGGCGACATGGTTTTGCACAGTTTAAAAAACAGGTCGGTGTTGGCTGTCCTTGTGGTCTGCCCACGCCACGCGACGGTCCTTGGAGTCCACTTTGGATCTAGTCGTCCTATCCTGGTGGTGCCTTCACTGCGTTAAGGAAAGAAGTGAAACCTCTGGCGTTCTTACTTCACGTGTGGTTGGAGCTAGGGCGGTACCTTCAATCAGCCTTCACGAGAAAGCAAATATTTCATGAGACCGCTCACCAAGGGGTCCAAAGAGCGGAGCAGTACCTGCATACAGAAAGGGGGGCTCAGATGAAGGAATGGGAAGTTATGGGAAGGGGCCCAGAGTTTCAGGCAGTGCAGATGAGCAAGTGCGAGGATGCAGAGGATGCGTGGGGCAGAGGGAGGGGGTGTCGCCCAAGGGGTGCTTTGTGCAGGCCACTCACACACAGAGCAACCCTGCAGGAGCAGCACCTCAGATTCATTCCCCAGCACCCCCTAAGTGTTAGAACTTTATACCGCAGGCATACTTTAACAGTTTTCACAATTAAAATATCCACTCTACCACTGGCTTTATTAATTGCTTTCGAAGTTCACGAACTGTTAAACTAATCAACAACTGGCATATGAACCAACACAGATAAAGGAATAAGTTCATTAATATCTACAAACCGACTCAAGGAACAGGCAGAGAGAAAACACACTGAGCTGCTGTTGCGTTTGTCCTGTGGCCAGAGCTGACATGTTTACGGCTTCCTTCTTTAACCACTCATTCTGTATTTCCTTTGATCTTAACCGGGAGACCCCGCTGGCCACGTGCCCAAGTTTTGCAGTCACTATCTTGTTGCTGGAACAAAACATCTGACACCCAAAACTTAATGGGTGACAGGCTGATTTTGATTCACAGTTTGGAAGACCTTTTGGTCCTAGACCAGCTGCCTCCCAGGGAGGAAATACGGTGGCAGAGGAAAAGCTACTCATCTCCTGGTGGCCAGGAAGACAGAGAGTCCAGGGAGCAGCCACAAAGAGAGATGGACTCCTCTGGGTCACTCCCACAGCAGCCTGTGATCTCCCACCAGGCCACACCTCCTACCATGGATGGCTGTGAGCCCCATAACTCCTCACACTTTTCAGGTACATGAAACTTCCGGGCCATTCAAGTTCCAAATCATAATGTTCTGGCCCTAGCCCCCATGAGGATTCACGTCCATCTCATGTCTCATGCCAAATACAGTTGATTCATCACCAAGAGTTGCGAATTTTAACAGTTCCAGCATTGCCGAAAAGTTCAAAGTCTCCTCTGAGACTTCAGGGAAACTTTTACCTGTGAGCCTCTGTCATATCAAAAAAAGAAGTCAGAAAACAACATTCAAAGACACAAGATAAACCTTCCCATTCTAAAAGGGAAAAATAAGGGGTTAGAAAGCAATGAGACCAAAGAAGACTGAAATCCAGCAGGGAAAATGTTGAATCATGTTGGTCCATGTCCAGCGCCCAGGGCATGTCACAGCCAGATGTGAGTTCAGACATCCCAGGCAACCCTGTCCCTATGGCACTGTCCATGGTTGCAGCCTCAGGGCCTGGCTCTTGGGCTGGCTCTGCTCATGCCTGAAGCTATTCTCAGATGTTACACATTCTTGGCTTCTTCAGCTTCTAGGGCCTCTACTGTGCTTTTGGGTTTTCACTCACAGCTTCACACATTGCCCTCTCAGGGGCACACTGCCTGGCCTCGGGGGCTTTCAAATGAAATCTGGTGGAAGCCTCCCTGACCCCACAACTCTTGAGTCTTGCATGACCCCCAAAATCGTAACCATGTGGATGATGCCAAGATCTGCCACCGGCTCTTGTAGTGGCTGTGCCTCCTTGGATCATGGCTGTAGGGGCCTCTGAGTGCAGAAAGGGGTGAACACATGCACCAAATTCAGGCAATAAGTTCTAGAGGTGGTCCTTCTCCCCTGAGGCTCTTTTTTTTCTTTCTTTTTTTTTTTTTTTTTTTTTTTTTTTTGTCTTTTTGACACAGGGTCTCGCTGTACAGTTCAGGTTGGCCATGAGCTCCCTTTGTAGCCTAGGCTGGTCTCCAACTCGCAAGGATCCTCCTGCCACAGCCTCCCAAATGCTGGGATTACAGACATGAGCCACCACACCTGGCGAGAGTCTTTTCTTCTTCTTCTTCTTTTTTTTTTTTTGTCTTTTTCTTTTTTATTGGTACCAGGGATCACGACCACCTGCTTTCAAGGCAGGTGCTTATGCTGCTGAGCTAAATTCCCAGTCCCTGAGGCTCTTTTCTAAAATGAAAGTTTTACAACTTTATACCCTTGAGCCTGAGATAGGTGGGGTCTTGTGGACCCTTCCAACATCCTCCATCATCCTGTTTTCCTGATGTAAAGCACTTGACTTTTAAAAAATGTGAATCTGTTTGACCACCAAACAGTTCTGGGCAAAAGTCTAGGCCCTGACTTTACAGAAGCTGCCTTTCTGGTGATACTCAAAACTTTTTTTTTTTTTTTTTTTTGGTCTTTTTCATTTTTATTGGTACCGGGGGTTGAGCTCATGACTGCCCGCTTGCAAGGCAGGCACTTATGCGACTGAGCTAAATCCCCAGCCCCTTTTTCTTTTCCTTTCTTTTTTCTTTTTTTGGACACTCAAAACTTTTAAAAATCACTCAGCTGTACTGCTTTTGATTCTCAGCACTGAGTTGGCTAAAAGCCCCCAGAAGTACCTATGCCACATCCTCAACATTGGATTGCCTTGAAATTTCCTCTGCCAGAGTAATTTGTCCATCCCCCGAATCTCAGTCTTCTGCAAAGTCTCAGGACACAAGTCAAATGTAGATAGATTTTCTGCCAGAGCACAGCACATGTAGTCTTGAGTCTAACTGTCAGTGAAATCCCTGTTCTGGACAGAAGCCTCCTGACCTTGGCCTTTACTCTGGATATCTATCCTGTTCTTCTAAGCACTAACCAGAATCCCCCATCAAGGGTGGCTTGCAGCTTTCTGGGGTTTCCCCGAATGGCATCTCCAAATCTTCCAAACTCCTCCCGAAAACCAATTCCAAAGTCTTCTAAAACACAAGGTTGGGTAATCACAACAATGACTAGACTTCTCTGGTTCCAGAATCTGTCTTAGTCCATTTTTTTTTCCTTAGTCCATTTTTCATTGCTGGGACAAAACACCTGGCACCTGAGATGGAAAAGAGGGGGAGTTTATTTTGGCTCATACAGAAGTTTTGGTCTGTGTCTGGCTGGCTGCAAGGCAGGAAGCAGTATGGCAGAGGGGCAGGGTAGAGAAAAAATGATTCACTTCACGGTTGCCAGGAGGCAGAGAGTAACGAACGGGAGGAGCTGGGAAGAGAGAGACGGTCCCCAGCTCGTGCCCACAGTGGTATACTCCTCTGAGCAGGCTCTATCCTAATAGCAAGCACAATTTATCATCCCTATGATCCTATCACCTTCCAAAAACATGAAGCTCTGGAGTCCCACTTTAGCTCTAAATCCTATCCCCCCACCGCCGTGAAGTGACCTAAACCTTCATTCCTAACACATCTGAATGTAAAATAGTCTGCCCTAGTTTTGTTACTGTTTTTTACTAGTGTCTGGGCACAGATCTCTGAAGGAATCCCTTGAGCTCTGGACACACTCACGCTGGTACTTGTGACTTGGTTGTGGATGTTAACAGTGGTGGGAAAGTGACTAAGACTAATTTTGGTGTCCGGGAAGTTTGATTATTGCTGTGACCCCCCTGACCCATGTGGTTTAGAAGCTTTCGAGAGTGGTTTTGAAAGGAGTTTGAAAAAGTTGCATGGATCAGTTTGGAGATGCTGGCTAAAAATCCCCTAGAAAGCTATAAGACAAGCTTGATGGGAGATTCTGATTAGAGCTCAGAAGACTGTAATTTGGTTAGAAATGCAGAGAGTAAAGACCAGGGCAGGAGAGTTCAGCTGGGAAGGAGTACGCCATTGGCAGCTGGGCTTCAGACCATGTGTATTAGGCTCTGGCAGAAAAGTCCACCTGTTGCTCATGTCCAAAGACATTTACAGAGCCTGGGTCTAAGGAGGTGGACTAATTAATCTGGCAGAGGAAATTTCAAGGTAGCCTAACATTCCGACTGTGGCAAAGATATGACTTGCCTTTAGCAAGATCTACACTGAGAAACTGGAGCAAATAGCCCCCTGTAAAAGTTTTCAGTGTCACCAGAACGGAAGCAGTTGTGAAGCTGAGTGAGAGGAGATGTGATTGCTGAAAAGATTGCCATTAAAAGGCAACCAAGCCAGGGGTTTAGCTCAGTGGCATAAGTGCCTGCTTGGCAAATACAAGATAATGAGTTTAATTCCCGGTGCCAAAATAAAATAAAAAATAGAAGGCAACCAAGTACTTTGCATCAGAACAACAGGAAAGATGGTATGAGGGCATCTCAGGAATCAGTGAGACTACACCTCTCTCTCTCTCTCTCTCTCTCTCTCTCTCTCTCTCTCTTCTTGATACCATGCAGTTTAGGCCAGGCTAGCCACAAACTCATATTGATCCTCCTGCCTCAGCCTGCTGAGTGCTGGTACTACAGGCATGCACCATAAAAACAATATCTATTTTTTGACCAACAATGTAAAAGGGTAAAGGAAATGTCTTTGAAAGGTTTTGTTTTGACAAGAGAGCCCTAGGACACCCTTCTCAAAAAGGGCCACCTGGGAAATGGTCGCCCAGGATTCTTTCTGTTCACTGTGCTCAGTCATACAGGGGCTCAGAGGTCTCTGCAGCCATGATCCAAGGGGGCTGAGCTATTACTGTTCAAGATGGCAGCTGCCTTTAGTGTCATGTGGTCTTTGTTTCTCAGGTATGCAGAATTCAAGTGTTGTGGGGTCAGAGGGGCTACCAGCTACATTACAAAAGGCCTCAGAGGCCAGGCCCTGAGCCTCTCAGCAGGCAGTGTGTGAAGCTCAGAGGGAAGCTGAAAAAGCAGTGGAGACCGAGAAAGTTGGGGATGCCAGGAACATGGGAGTTCTGCTGAGGAAAGCCACAGGTAGTCAGTGGATCATCCTCAGAGAGAGGCCATGGGGCTACAGCCACCAGCAATTCCACAGGGGTGGGACTGTCCAAACCCTTGGGAGACCATATCTCACTAAAGCACGCCCCAGGTGCTGGGCCTGGAACCACATGATCCAGTGTTTGCCCTGCTGGGTTTCAGTGTTGCTTTTCCTATTCCACCCCACACCCTGATTTCTCTCTTTTGGATGGGGACTGTTTACCCTGTAATTTTGTTTGTTGGCAGTGCCTGACTTCCTTTTGATTTTCACAGGGCCCCACCACAAAGAGCTTGCCTTGAGTCTCAAGGGTGACTTTGGACTTGGATATAGGGAGCCGCATGACAGCCCCATTGCTTCCTCCTTGCCTCTCTCTCTCCTATGGGCACAATGCGTCTGCCTACATTAACCATAATCCTCTCCTGCTTACGTCACATATCCGGATGTGATGATGACCCTGTTGTATTCATCCCCGTAGCCTCTTCCTGTCCCACCAGCCCGCCCTTTCCCTATAAAAGATGTGATCACTTCCGGAATAAATGGGGGCTTGATTGGATTCTCTCTCGACTTGCTTCTGTCTCTCTTTGTCTCCCCTATGTCTTTATTTAGTCCCCGTTCCCCCTCCAGGTACACCCCACGGATTGATCAGCAGGCCGGATCACTTGGACTTTTCAGCAATGCTGGAACAATTAAGATTTGGGTGACTCTCAGAGACAGACTAAACACTTTTTGCATAATGAGATGAACATGAGTCTTTGGGGGGCCAGATGTGGAATGCCATGGTTTAGATCTCAAATGCCTCCCGAGGGTCTCTTGCATCCAGTGGCGGGCTTTTGAAGGGTGACTGGATCCATGCCGGAGCTCAGTAGCTGACTGTGTTGTTAGAAGGACCTGTAGCTGGGGACTTACGTGGAAGAGTTTATCTCCCTTACCAATTCCTCCTTTTCTTCTGTGTCACCTGACCACCAAGATATGAGCCAGATGTTCTGCCAGATCCTTCTGTGATTGTTTCTGCCTTGGAGTTGACTGACTGTGGCCTAAATTGTGAGCCAAAATAAACCTCTCCTCCTTTAAATTGTGCAAGAAATTATATCTCAGCCACGAGGAAATTGAGGAAACTGATTAAGATACTCAGATTTATCTGTTAGAATATTTATCTTCCAGGCAATAGTGATGCCAGGTGACAGTGTCTTTTCACACAGAGACGGTAGATACCAGGCTTGGCTAAATATTGCAAGTGTGCAAACTCCTGCACAGGCAAAACTTTCTGCAGGTCATCAGCTACTTCGGAGCTTTAGCTGAAATGAGCAAGCACAAGGCTGAGAAAGTCACCAAACTGCTGTTCACAGAGAAAAGAGAACAGCAGGATTTTGTTAATCTGAAAGCTGGGTTAAAATCTGACCATTTGAGCTGGGTAGTGTGATGCATGCCTGCAATCTCAGGATTCAGGAGGCTGAGGTGGGAGGAGTGTCTAAAACTGAAGGCCAGTTTGGGCTACACAGTGAGTTCAAGGCCAGACTGCACTTTGAGACAGTGAGAACTTGTTCTAAAAAAAAGGCCCAGTTATTTTTCATGGCCAGGGGCAGGATTTTGAAAGATCTTTCTCTTTCTTTCTTTCTTTCTTTCTTTCTTTCTTTCTTTCTTTCTTTCTTTCTTTCTTCCTTTCTTTGTCTTTTTGAGCCAGGATCTCACTATGCAGTTCAGGCTGGCCTTGAGCTCACTTTGTAGCCCAAGCTGGTCTTGAACTTGCAATGATCCTCCTGCCTCAGCTTCCTGAGTGCTGGGATTACAGATGTGTGCCACCACGCCCAAGACATTTCTTCTTGAGATGGCCTTGGACCACTGGGTAGTCACAGTCAACTCTTTTAGTAAGTGTCAAATTATCCTGTATTTAGCACCATCATCCCCTACAAGACACTTGGCCTTGTACTTGGTGATCAAGGCCAGGTGGTCAGCTTTGCTGAGGGACTGCTGAGTTACTCCTATAGCTGGTGATGTCTTTTGCATAAACGTCCTGGGTTTGGGATGGCACCGAAGGACTTTAGTTCTCGAGCTAGAAGCATGGCTGCAAGAGGCGCTGGCCAGGTTCTGCCTGTGTGGGCCTGGATGAGACATTTTTGACATGCTCAGCCTGCTTCTGAGCAGCACTGGGCAGGACCTCACTCAAGGGTGAAGAGAACAAAGGGCACAGGTGCAGTGCAGGTGGAGGTGCCCAGCTTCCCACCCTGCGTCAGCCACCGACGGATAGCCTTGGCCCCACGGCAAGATCAGTGTTCGCAGTACACGTGGCCTTCAGGTCCCTGGGGAGTAAGTGTGACCCCAGCCTGCGTGCTAGGGTGCTCTCCATAGCGAAGCTGGTGGGGAACGAATCAGGCATGCGGCCTCCAAAAGGAGCACTTTGTGAGTTGATGGTGAGAAAGTGAGGCTAGAGGTCTTATTTTGGTTTCTTCTTGGTAACAGTTTCTCACTTTGTGCAAACCCACTGCATCTGGGTCTCATGCTGCATCTGCTGGAACACGTCCCTGCCACGAAGGCTGCATTCACAGCAACCAGAAGTGTGTGGGGGAGGGGGTTCACAGCAACCCCACGACCGGCCACCCCTCACTGCCTCCATGGTTTGCAGAAGTGGGCCTTCGGGAGAGGATGCATTTGTGGGTGCAGGGCCCTCATGAACAATTTTCGTGCCTCATGAACAACGGAGGACTCTGAGAGGCCGCTGGCCCTTCCACCATGTGAAATCATGATGAAAGAAGTGTCCCTGGGAAGAACAGAAATCACCACCTGCTAAAGCCAACAGCACCTTGATCATGGGTGCCCAGTGGCCAGAACTAAGTGAGGTAAATTTCTGCTGCTCACAGGTCTCTCCATCTACAGCATTTTGCTGCAAATGATGATGAAAGAATCAAACAGGCAATTCTGCCTTGAAGTTAGGGTAGCTCTTCTAGCTGAGTGAGTGGCTGAAGTCTCCAGGCGAGAATTCAGGGCCACCTGCCTATCTCCAGATTAGTTTGTTCTGTCTTGGCTCAGCACTGGGTGGCTGCCAAGGTCCTCGAACCACGGCCCACACTAGGAGGTGCTGGGGTCTGCTGTCGAGGACCCAGAAACTGCACCAGCCGGTCGGAAGCTCGCACCACTGAGCTGGGCCCGGCCTCCACCCGGGCATCGCAGGGCCACCCAGGAAGCAGTGGGTGTCTGGAAAGGGGATCGTTCGGCACCCACAAACATCTCCTTGGTTCCTTAGGTGTCCTACACGGTGAGTTCTCTTTGGTGAGCACTCACATAGACACCACTGTCTCTGCCATCGGGCTCATTCTGAGGAAGGCCCGCCTCCAGTCTCCTGGCCTCCTCCTTTCCTGACCACCCGATTGATCCCCACACCTGCCTGTGACTCCGAGGAGGAACAGACTTCTGCCTCACAAACGGGAGGGCAATGTGTGACACACCCAGGGCTCCCCAGAGGCGCGGGGGGGGGGACACACACGACAGTAGAGCTGGAGTGAGAACCACATTCCCTCCCTGGGCTCCAGGAGGACACCCGCTTCTCCTCGGGTCTGCTGGCTGAGGGTTCAAGGCATCCAACCCCAACCCCTGCCCCCGACCCCACCTGCCATTTCCCTTCAGGTCTGTGTCCAGATGTCCCTCTTCCCAGAAGGATGTCAGCTGGGGTGGGACCAAGGCCACACACCCACGGTGTGTGGGACATCATCTCCAGCGACACCGTAGTCACGGGTTCTGGGAAGACAGAGACCTCCAGAGGATGCCACTGTGTTGGAGCAAGACAATCACTCGATCACTCGGGAAGGGCCTCTTCTTCCTGGGGTTCCCCGAGAGTCCCCGCCCCCAAAGGTCCCCATCTCTGAGGCTCACTTCTGAGCAGGCTCTGTGTAAGCATAGTGCAAAGCAACGGAAATTTATCTACCAAAGGGTAGACACTGTTTCACACTGAAGTAAGATGACTAGCAAATGTTAAAGAGGAAGCCAAAGCTTCTCCAAAGTGAGAGAATACACCAGAAAAGGAGGGAGAATGGGACCAGAAAACAAGACCCCACAGTGAGAGGCCACAACGGCCCACGTGGTGGGGGTGGCCCTGATTCTGAGAGCACGGTCAGGGCAAAGCAGACTCCTGAGATTTCTTCAGAAAGCTGAAAGAAGCTAGGCGGAGTGGCACATGCCTGTAGTCCCAGCACCTGGGAGGCTGAGGCAGGAGGATCACAGCAAGTTCAAGGCCAGCCTGGGCTTCTAGTGAGAACCTATTTCAAAAAAAATTTTTTTAAAGGAAAGTGTAAAATAATATTTAGAGATCAATCATAATGCGAAAATATGTGTAGAAACTGATGTGTGCAGCTAAAGCAGTTCTTAGAGAAAAAAATGATACTTCACATATGTTTATTAAGACAAGATGGCTTTGGAACAAAGAAGCAAAACAACTATGACACTTGGAAAAAAAAGTCATGATCAAAGGAAGAAAAAAGATAAAGAATAAAATTACGAGGAGGCTGGTAAGTTCAGAGGTAAGAGGCTTCTTTCTGTGTTTGATCCCTAGAGCCACAAAACAACCAAATAAATGTTAAAAATTTAAAATACAGGAAGAAATAAAAGCAATTTTGTTTTGTACCAGGGATTGAACTCACAACCTTGCACTTGCCAGGCAGGCACTTATGCCACTGAGCTAAATCCCTGGCAAAGCAATGTTTTTTTTTTTTTGTTTTGTTTTGTTTTTTTGTCTTTTTCATTTTTATCGGTACCGGGGATCGAACTCACGACTGCCTACTTGCAAGGCAGGTGCTTATGCCGCTGAGCTAAATCTCCAGCCCAAAGCAATGTTGTTTTAAAGTTAGAAAATAATGATAAAGTGCTAGGGAAGAAGGACAAACTTCTGGGGACATTGCTATGAGAGAGAGGATTTGCAGATGAATGACACATGCCAGAGGAGCCACGACTCTCTGAAGTCACAGCTGCCCCTCATGAGTGGGCATAGGTAAATGTATACAAAAATCTGAACAAAAAGGGCAAATCTGCAGAGAAAACACCAACTGCCAAAACAGTTGCTTATATTCTTTCATCAACTTTGCTCACCTATATCTGGTAATCTGAGCAACTATTTTGAAAATAACAACATGCAATGTTGTAACCATTCTCAATTTCCTGCCATTTTGTTTTGAAATCCTATATCGTTTTTGCTGATTTTTGCTTTCTTTAAAATAAAAAAAAAAAACCCACAAAGCTTGAGTACACTAATAAACACATATTTTTTAAAAGCCAAAGAAACTCCCTGGGAATCAGAGCCATGAGTGGGCTGCCGGGGGGACAGCCACATGCCAGCCTCTTCCAGAGGTACTGTTCTGAAGACAGCAAGAGGCACTCTGGTGACCATTGTTGATTTCCTATTGTTCTGAAGTCCTTGTCACTTACACTGGTTTGTTTTGATTGGCTTTGTTCTGTTATATTTGGCTTGGTTTCACTCTCTTTAAAATAGAAACCAAGAAGACAAATCTCAGCCCCTTATGATTATAACATGTAAAGTTTCTACCAAGTTTAAGATCATGTTATACCTTCAGTTCAGTAGCAAACGTGAGCACAGCCCAAGACATCTCCGAGGTGCTGTCCTAGAGGTCAGGAAAAAGGAAGGCTGCGTGGCGCTGGCAATGACGCAGCTCCTGAACTAGCCTCTCAGGAAAGGAGGAGAAAGTGAGAACACTATGAAGCAAAGCGGCTCTGAACAGGATTTAAATTTTACTAATTGGCTTTCTATGTTTATCTGTGAGTCTGTCCTAGGCCCAGGCCCCTTGCCTAGTGATGGGAGCTGATTCATAGTAAGTGAACCTCTATGAATCGCTGGTCCTGGCTGAGGCCTGTGAGGCCAGAGAGACCTCAAAGGGAAAGATAAGGCCACAGCTGTGGACACTCTGGCTCCAACCCCAATTAACAAGGTAGAGACTGCAGCTGCAAAGATTACTCCTGCAGTCTCACTTCTACCATGTCTTCATGATAAGACAGTGCTACTGAATTGACTTGATTCATGACTTGGAGACGTCCTTGAAGGGACTCCCAAGGTCCTGCTCATTGCCTGCACTTTCCTCAGTCTCTCCGCCCTTTGTCCTTGGTCCTAATGTAAGTGGACTGACCCAGAGAATCCTTTGTCTTTACCCTCGAAGCCTCGAGCTTAATTAAAGGGTTTTGACCTTCCTGGAGCCCTAAAATTCATACAGTTTGTCTCTTTTTATTTAACCTCTGCCGTACACTCATTTGGGAGATTGGGGATCTAGGATAGAACCTGATAAGAAAGGGTACAAGAGAAGATGAAGTTACTCAAATAGTGGGATTATCTTCAGAGTACAGAGGACAGGGTCAAGTCACGCCTATTAGAACTAATTAGAGAACTGAACGCTATGTCCAATGGCCACAGCCAATGGCAGTGATAAGCAGGAAAATACACACTTTACAAAGTGCATTACGTATGCGCTGGGATACTGTTCGGTGGCAGAGAGCTTGCCTAGCATGTGTGATGCTCCAGGTTGGATTGTTAGCACCACAAAAGGACCAGGCACACATGGCCAGGCGCAGTGGTGCACATCTGTAATTCCCAGAGCCCTGAGAGGCTGAGGCAGGAGGATGCAAGTTCTGTCCCAGCCTGGGCAACTTCATAATTTAGAGAGAACCCGCCTCAAAAAACAAAACAAAACACAAAACATAAAATGAAAATAAAACAAGCACTGAGAAGGCATGTAGCTCAGTGCAAAGGCCCTGGGTTCAAACCCAGCAACAGCAAACACCAGTCTTACGGAGAAAGATTTTTTTTTTTTGTCTTTTTCCTTTTTTATTGGTACCAGGGATTGAACCCACGACTGCCTGCTTGCAAGGCAGGCACTTATGCCTGCTGAGCTAAATCCCCAGCCCCATGGAGAAAGATTTTAAACTATGATAAAGGAACTAGAAGAATGGAACTTGCGGGGTGTGGCAGCTCATGCCTGTAATCCCAGCACTGGGGAGGCTGAGGTGGGAGGAGCCTTGCAAGTTTGAGACCAGCCTGGGCTACAAAGTGAGCTTGAGGCCAGCCTGAAGTGCATAGCAAGACCCTGTCTCAAAAAAAAAAAAAAAAAAAAAAGAAGAATCGAATTTACAGGAGACATTCTGGGATCACAAGTGAGCACTGCCACGCCTGGTTATAAATTTAATGTTTTATGACGTTACAGTGACATAAAGAATCAGTGATTTAAAAAGTTGCCCAGTGTTTATGGGGAAAGTGAGAGATTGTAGTAATGAGCTTGGACACTTGGTGATGATGCCTGCCGCTCTGAGACGGGGCAGTCATTCTAGGAATCTGTGAGTGCACACCTGTGTATGCCGGTGTGTGGGCATAGTACTACAGATCAAACCCTGGGCACGCCACCTTCAGCTACATGTCCAGCCCTTCTGATTTTTATTTTGAGATAAGGCTGTCTGAATTGCCCAAGCAGGCCTGGAACTCTCAACCCTCCTGCCTCAGCCTCCCCAGTAGTTGGAATGTCAGGCAGCAGGTCCCCAGGCTGCCTGCGCTTTCCTGGCCTTGCGCTGTGCCTCCCTGGGTGGATCTGAAGTGTCCCTTAGGGATGGTTCACTCAGTGCTTGGGTGGTGAGGTAGAGGAACGCAGGCCACTCCCTTGGCCAGGCCAGGTACATTTGGGTGGGCTGCACGGCCGCTCCATGGCGGCTCCAGGACCAGGTGTCTGCTGTCCCTATCCTCGCAGTCCTCTGTCTGGGACTCTCCATCTTGCCACTTCTCCCTGCGCAGGACAGTGGCCTCAAATAGCCTCCTCAGTGCGTGTGACACTCTGTCATTCCTGCATTTGGGAGGCTGAGGCAGAACTGCTCTAAGTTCAAGGTCAGCGTGAATTGCACAGTGAGACCCTGTCTTAAAAACAAAGCAACACACCCTGCGGAATCCCAAACTAAACTGAGCAAACATAAAAGAGCATTCTGCTGTGTCTCCAGGGTATGGGAAAAAAAGTATTTCCCAGGGGCACCCAGTTGGCCTTTTTTTTTTTTTTTTTTTGTCTTTTTGAGACAGGGTCTCACTGTGCAGTTCAGGCTGGCCTTGAGCTCACTTTGTAGCCTAGGCTGGTCTCAAACTTGCAACGATCCTCCTGCCTCAGTCTCCCGAGTGCTGGGAGTGCTGGGATTACAGGTGTGAGCCACCATACGCAGCTTCAGCTGGCGTTTCTTATGTCTCCTTTTTTTTTGGTACTGGGGATCAAACCCATGACCTCTCACTTGCCAGGCAAGCGCTTGTGCCACGGAGCTGAATCCCCGGCCTCCTCTTGTGCCTCCTTGGCTGGAGCTTTGGGCAGGGCTGACGCTGAGCCTGAGTGACGGAGGAGAGAGGAGGTTGCTTGTGGCCGCTCATCCAAGCTGCTCCTGCGCCTCTCTGTGTGTATTGTCAGGTGACAGGGATGCTGCGCCCTTGCTGCTGAAAGGCAGCACAGACTTTCCTCCCTCTCAGGGCACAGAGAATCTCCTGGACAGGCCATGGCCCCGGCCCAGCTGAGCCCAGCTCAGCCTGTCAGCCCAGCCTTGGGGTTCTGCTTGCTGAGTTCCAGCCCACTCTGCTCTGCTCTTCCCTCTTTGTCTGTCTTTGCGCCCATGCTGGCCCCTTCTCGTCCCGGAACAGCAAATCACACTCTGAGCTAGTGGCTGAGGGCAGACACCCCACTGTGCAGGGTCTTCGGGTCAGGGATCCGAAAGCTGGGCCCAGGCTCTCACGGGGTCACACTGGGCACTTTCCTGTTGTCAGGACAAAATAGTGGAGTCCACAACCTACAGCAGAGCTTTCTGGGCTCCTGGCTTCTGAGCCTTCAGTCCACGGTCAGGAGGCTCCAAGGCGGGAGCATGGCGGGAATGCAGGTAGGGGGCACCTGGCCTCCCCATCTGACCCGCCACCTCGGGAGCAGTTAAACGTGATTTACAGTACAGCTAACAAGTCAATAAAATGGAACTCATTAAAAAATCTAATGAATAATTAGAAAGCTCAGTTTTATATAATTGCCACATAGTTTCAAGCTAATGTTATATTCTTGAAACAACTTGCTGTAGCGGATGAATACTGAATTCATCATCCCTCCAGGGCAGTGTGGTAAGGTCCGAGGCCTCATGCATTAAGATGTGGTGGCCTTGGTGGTGCATACCTGTAATCCCAGAGGATGCAGGAGGATCATGTGTGCTGCAGGCCAGCCTGGGCGATGTAGCAAGACTATCTCAAAACAGCAGCAGCGGCGGTGACAAAAAGACAGCTATTTTCCTTCCATCGGAGCTAATGCTCAGGCTTGCCCAGGAGAGAAACAGCTCATGGTCACCCAGGTTCCAGGCAGCAGTGGGTTTGGGGGGACCCTTGCCTCTGCTGACTGTGACCCATAGTGAACCCTAGGCTGCGTTCCGGGTGACCTGGTCTTCCGTGGAACGGGGCACCAGGGGGTACTCTCCAAGGACAGTGTGGGGCCATTGATTACTGCTCCTGCCAAGCAAGAGCATGATCATGGCAAAGAGGACCATCCTTCCCCATGCCACTGAGGGTGGCTGGGGACATCCAGGGTACTCAGGGGATCCTGACCTGAGTCCAGAGTGGCCCTGTGGCTGGCTGGCTGTGCAGTCACAGCCATCACCTGGGCCTCTGCACTCCTCTCTGCTGGCTCAGGAAACCCTGGCTTCCTCCGTCCTGGCCTGTCGGTCCTGTTGGATGTTCCTGCAGCATCGGGGTGGGCAGTGACCGTCACCATCTGCAGGGCTGCAGCACCCTGAGGCGAGCAATTCCGGGTCACTGCAGAGACAGAAGAGGCAGCCGTGGTGGCTAAGTTGAGATAGTCAGCAGAACGAGACAATCATTTCCTCGAGTTGATGGCAATACCAGATAGGAGTTCAGGACAGAAGCCATGGAGCACAGGAGACAGATCTGGGACAGATCTGAAGAGAAGCACGGGCTCCGCTTGACAGTACTGGGGGTCCAGTGCGGGGCTGGGGCTCAGGCAGCATGGGGTGCCGGGCTGAAACCAGAGGATGGGGCAGTTGGGGAGCCAGAGGGCCAGAGGGGAGGAGGCACTAGTTCAGAGCTGCCATTCTGGATTTTAAAGTTTTTCCACCTGTATTGCTCATTATTGTATCTTAAAGCATTGATAGTATTACTGGAAAAGCCTTGGAGAGAGTCATAAACCAGTGCGAGCTGCACCTGTGATGTGTGTGTTAAGCTACATGAAATAAAACACGGCTCCATGAAATGAGAGTGGGCACACACATCCTGAGAACTCAGCAGGACGCCGGGAGGGAAAGAGGTCCACAGAACCCACCCTGGGCCTGTCTGCAGGCCTGGGCTGGTGGTCTGGGCATCTACTGGGAGGATGGCCGTGTGCATGGTGGCGACTGGGGATTTCCTTGTCTTGTTCTCAAAATCCAATGTTTTGTTTTGTTTCACTCCTGTATCTGGTGACCTGAGCAACTATTCTGAAGATAATATGCAAAATAAGAACCACAAAAATTCCTATCATGTTTTGAAAACCTGTATAGCTATTGTGTTTTGTTGTTGTTGTCATTTTGCTTTTGTTGTTTTTTTTTTTAGGCTCGTTTGCATCTTGATTTTTCTGTTCTTTTTTTCTCTTTCAAATAAAAAAATGTACATTAGATATTGTGACTTGGGAAGAAACTGTTCAAAAGAAAAGAAAAACTATGATGGTGAAAGGAAGAATGGATAAAAGGAAAACATTATATGTATATACAAGATAGTTCAGGTAGTTTCACAGATGGCTCTGTTTGCTCCTTGAAAAGAAGGTTTTGTGCTAATGTTATTTAGACAAGCTATTACACTGATCTCCTGCACTCTGAGTAACTGCTACAAGACAGAAACACGCAGTGTGTCGAGTATTGTGTGTTTGGAAACTCATTTTCATTGTTTATCTGTTTTTCTATTTAAAATAAAAATTTTAAAAATCTACAAAAATATTTACAAACATAAGCTGACAGAGTGACAGGCCTGTAACTCCAGACTCGGGGGGCTGAGCGGGAGGACTGCAAGTTCTGGCCCAGCTGGGCAGCTTAGTGACCCTCTCCCCTGCCCCCCAAATAGATCATCTAAAATCTTGTACTAATAATCACGCTGGGAGATGTGTGTATAGAGTGGTGGAAGGAAGACAAAAATCAGAATCAGGTCATCTTGGGTTCAAATCCTGTGACGCTGGAAGTGGTTCCTGTTTTAAGGTGCACGCCCTTCCTTCTCCACAAACCCACTGCTGAAATTACTTGTAACATCTACAGTGTGGTCGTTACCTATGAGAGCACGCAGGAAAGACATTGAAATGCACTAGGCAGTACCACAGACATAAAGTCGTCATGTTTATTATTCTGTGTTGTGTATCACACATCGAAATGTTTTTGCTCTTAGTACCACAGTGTCAACGCTAGATGGCAGAAATGCTCTCCTGAGCAATTAAAGTGACTCCAGACTGAGGAATGCAGGACAGAGGGAAGATTTCACTTATGGGTGGATGTATGGAAAAGCAGGGGAAGCTCTGCAGAGAGGTGTGTGAGATGAAGGTGCAGGTGGAGACAGAGAGACAGAGAGAGACAGACAGAGAGAGACAGAGAGAGAGAGAGAGAGAGAGAGAGAGAGAGAGAGAGAGAGAGGCAGAGAAAGGAGAAAATCTTAGAAGGAAACTTGATGTTTTTGAGGTATTGGGGACTGAACCCCTGGGGGTTGCTCTGCTACTGAGCTGTCTCTCCAGCCTTTAAAAAATTTATTGCAGTACTGGGGATTAAAGCCAAGTCTTTCACATTGAATTACATCTCTAATCTTTCACCTTTTTTTGTTTGTTTGTTTGTTTGAGACAGTCTCTCTCTCTCTCTGTCTCTCTCTCTCTCTCTCTCTCTCTCTGTAATTCAGGCTGGTCTTGGACTTGCTATGTAGCCCAGGCTGGCCTGGAATTCAAAGTGATCCTCCTGCCTCAGGCTCCTGAGTCCTGGGATTACAGGTGTGTGCCACCATGCCCAGTGACCCTTTTGATGTCTTACCTTGGGTCAAGGTCTTGTTAAGTTGCTAAGCTGTGCAGGTAGGACTTGAGCTTTTGCTCTTCCTGCTTTGGCTTCTCAGAACTGCACCATCAGGCCTGGTTTTTAGGGACAGGATCTTGCTATATAGTTCAGACTGACCGTGAATTCCCTGTGTGGCTCAAGCTGACCTCGGACTCATGAGGATGCTCTGGCTTTGGTCTCTCAAGGGCTGGGATTTCAGGGTCATACCATGATGATAGCTAAGAATTTGATTTTTCAAAACAAAATACTGAAGTATTCATTATGCAGAGAAAGCAGATCTTTGTTGGACATCTTTTCACCTTGTGGAAAATTCAGCATTACTCCAGCTTTTGCACATTCATGGGGCAGTGCTAGATGCCACGTCTACTGGGTTCAAATCCTGTGGGTGTGGGTGGCACCCCACAGACGGTAGCCTGGATGAGATAAAAGGGAAAGGACGGCTGCTGCTGCCGCCTAGCTGCCTCCTGCCTGCCACACCATGACTGATTCTCCTCTGTGACGCCCTCTGCCATGCCTCCCTGCCTTGGAGCCAGCTGACTACGGACCCAAACCTCCATGAATTGTGAGTAGAAAGAAACCTTTCCGCCTTTAACTTTGCACATCGGGTATTTCATGGTGGCATCAAGAAACCAAGATAGTAGCAAAAGACCTTCATTGCTGTGCTCACAATTTTCTCCACATAACAGCTCAAGTGACTTCCTAGGCGGTCACTGACCCCTCCTGGTGAGTGAGCCAAGTGAGGCTGCAGAAGGGAGGCCACGATGCCTTTTATGACCTCTTCTCAGAAGCTAAGCCCAGCAACCTCCACATTTGCCCAGAATGAGTCACAGGGAACATAGCCCGAGCCAGTTGCAGGACTTGACACAGACTCAGGAAGCCGGCCCTGTGGAGAAACTGTGAACTGCCCTGCTGTCCTCGCCGCGGCCTGGACCTCACCTGTGTGGTGCTCGCTGCCCTGGTCAGCAGAGGCAGCCAGGCTGGGCTCCCTGAGGCCTTCCACCTTCCACCGGCATGGTGCCCTGGGCAACTCCTCTGCGCTCTGCTCCCCTCTGAAGGAGAAGGGTCTGAGGCCGCCATTTGTCATTCACCGCCTTATGATTTTTATTGCAGGTCCGGGGGATGGACCCCAGGGCCTCCTGCATATTAGACAAGAGCTCTACCCCTGGCCCCTTTCTGCGTTTGAGAACTGAAAAGTGTTCTCGAAACCAGGATCACACACAGACAGGTGTCTCAAGCACTTTTCTTCTTGCTGGGACAAACACCTGATGCGTGCAATTTAAAGCAAGCAAGTTGTGGACCCTGACCGTGGGACAGGAGCATCCTCTTGAGTCCTCCTCAGTGAAACTCAGGCTGTGACCCTGGCGTGCAAAAGGTGACGCTTAGCGGGGGATGCTACCAGTCGTGGTCATGAGTGGCAGACTGGGCCCCTAGACCCGTTCCCCAACTCCAGGGCCCTCGGCCAAGCCACAGGGGTCAGATGCCGCTGCCCTGAGTCATCAGCTGGCTGTCACCGCGGGCTTGGGCTCAGCATGGGAAACTCCGCCCCACTGGAGACGGCAGCGGCGGCTCAGGTCACCGCGCACAACAGCGCCCCTAGCCGCGCCCTCGGTCGCTTGGGGTCACCGCAGGCGGTGCGCAGAGCTGTGGCAGCACAAAGCCCTTTGTTGGGCTCAGTGACGCGGGCGCCCTTCGGGACGTGGGCGGGCAGGGACGAGGAGGGTCGCGCGGCGCGGCCCCGTGCGCGGCCCCAGGCTCCTGGCGCGCGCTCTGCCCTGGTTTGCGGCCCGACCCGCATCCTGGCCAGACCCGGTAGGAGCCTGAGGCGGGCATGGGGGGACAGGGGACAGGAGGGACCCAGGGCCAGGGCAGGGACACGGGGATGGGGCTAAGACGAGGCCACTTCTGTGTTTGCCTGTACGTGGTCCAGACAGGCCTCGAATTGCCTGCGATCCTCCTGACTCAGCCTCTTGAGTCTGGGATCACAGGTGTGAGCCTGTTAGGTCACTGTTAGGCCAGGTTTTGGATGAGAAAAGCAGGTCGGGGTGGCTCGGGGTAGAGTTCTATGCTGCAAGAAGCTGCTGTCGCGGTAGCGGGGACACCTAGGGCCCCCTGTGCCCAGCACCTGCCCAGGCAGGAGTGGCTCTGCTTGGCTGCTGACTCTGCAGAGGGCAGGGGCGGACACTTGGCGTGGCCTCTGGGTCCACCACCCTCTGGTGTGCACGCATTTAGGGGAAGGCCAGCTGTCGGTTGGTCCTTGCAGCCGTCCATCCTTGCAGACCAGTGGCCCAGCTCCTGTGACACCGCCCCAGGGCCCTGCGTGAGGACGTAGTGGGGACGGCTCGGCATGGCCTACGGGCTCCCCAGGAAGAACACGGTGAAGGGCATCTTACGGGGCAGCTGCTACAGCGTGTAAGCACCGGCGCCTTGGATCAGGGAGACTCGGTGTGGGGCGGCCACGACAGGGCCTCGGGTCCTCGGTCCTTGTCTAAAGGCACAGCTTTTGCAGGAATGCAGCTCACCCCATCGTTCTCTCCACCCTGCAGTCGCAGGGTCAGGAGAGTGCCGTCTGGCGAGCCAAATCCCAGGCTCGAGGTTTGAATCTTCTCCCGGGGAAACAGTTTCCACACCGGGCGTGGTGGCGCATGCCTGTAATCCCAGCACTTGGGAGGCTGAGGCAGGAAGATCGCTGTGAGTTCAAGGCTAGTCTGGGGGACAAAGTGAGTTCAAGGCCCGCCTAAATGGCACAGTAAGACCTTGTCTCAAATAAATAAATGAATAGTTTTTTTTTTTTTTTTTTTTTTTAAAGACAGTTTCCACCCTTGCTGGTCATTTTAAGTCCACCTAGCCAGCCCACCTGCACTTTGGACGCCTGGCTCAGTGCATGGCTCTTGTCCTCGGGTTCAAAGCCTCATTCTGTACCCCGCTTGGTAGGTGCAGGGCACTTATGGTCCATAGAATTTCTGGTCAGTGCAAAGAGGTCCCTGCCCTGGGCCGCTTCTCCTGCCAGAGTTGCCATCCTGAGGAACCCTGAGCCTCTTCCCTGCACGCACCTGCGCAATCAGTCTCCTGCCAGAGTTGCCATCCTGAGGAACCCTGAGCCTCTTCCCTGCACGCACCTGCGCAATCAGTCTCCTGCCAGAGTTGCCATCCTGAGGAACCCTGAGCCTCTTCCCTGCACGCACCTGCGCAATCAGTGTGTACTGGACCAACGCGTGCCTTTACCCCCAGACGGGAGCCCTGGGACCTTGCGCTGCTGACGAAGACCTGGTACTTGAACATAGTCAACTCCAGACTGCCTTTTCTGGTAGAGCTCGCCTATGGGAATTCCTTGCCGCTCTCAAAATGTGACACACAGGAAGGGCTGCTGCCTTCAGAGGAGTGTAAGTGCCTCGGTGTCCTGGAGAATCTGTCGGAGGTGTGCAACCCAGTGCACATTATCAGAGAGACACGGCTTCCTGTCTCAGTAGCCCCGCATCTTGGTGGTTCAACAGGCTGGCCTCAAACCCAGAGCAATCCTCCTGCCTCAGCCTCCCAAGTGCTGGGACTACAAGCCTGTGCCACCCTGCCGGGCTGTATGTGATTCACTACTGAACACACTAAACCTGGTGGAAAATGCCAGTCAGAGTGCTCCACGGGTTTTATTTTATTTTACTGTTTTAGCCGTCAGACTCGAAAGAGAGTATGAAATGAAGCGCCTGACTGAATTGAAACGTCAAGAAAATGCATCTGAGGAAATTCAGATGTCCCTACGGGCAAGGGCTGGCGGCTTGAGGAGACCTCTGCAACCCAAGTGACGGACGTGGCACCCTGGAGTCTGCTGAGTTCCTGTGCCAGGCAGGGGTGAGGGCGCCTGCCTCTCTCATGGCTCCATCCCACGTGGGCGAAGGGAGGCTGCCCACGGATGTGACAGCTCTGATGTGGCCTGGTCCCCGCCATGCCTGGTCCCTTTGCAGCATATGTGACCGCAGTGTGAGTAGATGAAACTCCGGGAGTTCTGTTATTTCTGCTGTTTTGATTTTTGTAAAAGGGCACTCAGGGAAGAGAAACTTCTCGCTGGAGACAGAATGTTTGTTGTTTGTTTGGGACAGGGTCTTTCCCTGTAGTTCAGGCTGGCCTTGAACTTGTGGTGATCCTCCTGCCTCAGCCTTCCAAATGCTGGGATTACAGATGGACACCATCACATCTGGCAAGAGGCAGTGTTTTGAAGATGCATCAGTTTGAATTTGCATCTTTGAGTTACCAAGGAGGGATTGAAATGAAGGTAGGAAATTTTTTCTTCAAAAGGATAAACTGTGAAAAAAATACTTGGTTAAGAAAAATGGTAGATTGTAGTTTTATAAATCTCCAGTTTCCCTTTTTCTGTGAAACGTCATTTATTATTCTTTTGTGGCACTTTTAAAGCAGCTATTAGAATTTAACTTTGGTTCTGTCTTGTCGAAAGAAAAACATCAGTTTCTGTCTTAGTTATTTTCTCATTGCTGAGACAAAATACCTGATACCCAAAGTTAGAGGAGGGAAGGTTTCTTGGGCTCACAGGTATAGAGGGCTCGGTCCACAGCCGGCTGGTTGTCAGGCAGGGGGAATTGCAGAAGAGGAGGATTCATGGCGGCCAGAGGCAAGGAAGCAAGGAAGTAGCAAGTGACAAGCAGCAAGGACACTGTGCCTTGCATTCCCTCGGGGCTGCCTGCCGTAGGGTAGCACTGACACCAACGGAGAGGGGCAGCCCGCGTCCTGCCCAGGGCTAAGCACACCACCAGTGATCTATGAATCACACATCCTCGGTCCGGGTCCCACCCGCTAGACTCCCCACCCATGACCTCACGGAGCTTTGTGGGGACATCTAGATACAGCCACACTGTTTCTTTCTGATTCATTTCACATTTTCTCCCTGGAATGACCCTGAAAACCATAGACACACAGACATACTTCAAAGTGACAGGAAGTTAGGAACAAGGTCTGATTATGAGGAGAACTCAGGTTTGCAGTGGTTGGAATTTGAGTCCAATCAGATGTATTTGGACATTGTGTTATGTTTAAGCACTATTTAGTGAGGTTTTAGGTGACTGAATTGGCGTTTTAAGGTTTTCTTGTATCTTCTGTGAAAGGCACTGACGGGCTTGCCAGCAGCCCTGGACAGAGTCTGGCCTACCGTGTGTGAGGCCAGGGCTGCCTGCTTTTCTTCCATTGTAGCTGCTATGTACAGTTATCTGGCTTGGGAAGGGTGACTTCATCTCCGACTTCTCACTTTCTTATGTAGCAGTGGAGATAATAAAATGGTCCCTAATTCAGAGGACTGCCATGCAGATTGCTGATAGCTGCCGGGCACAGGAGACTGACTTTGGGCTAAGCATTGCCACCCTAAAGCACTAGAATCTAGACACCAAAGACATGGAACATTGGGCTGACCCTGCTGAGTTTTGTGGAGACCAGAAATGTCGAATTTCCAAAATGTTGGTTTTGTTCCGGTTGATGTGTGTGGACTCACAGTCTGAGGCTCAATATTTTAGTCCAACACATGAGCAGTTGGACCTGAGGACATCTCCGTCACAAGCACTGATCACTAATTACCAGCTTGGCACACTCTTCTGCCTCTGAAAAGTGTCGTGGACACTTAGTGTTCAAGACGCCATGTCCTGATTGTCTGCTGTCTCACTAGGAACAGAGCTCCCTGTGCTCGGAGCTGGGAGCCGCCGGGGACCTGAGGCACCTCACACCCTGTGCTGACCGGCGTGTAAGCTGCATGCTCCCTCCTCCTTCAGAGCTGGGGAGAGGGTCAGCAGAACCCGTGTCCATTTGTAAAACGCCTTCCAGCGTAGCTGGGGAATGAGAAAGCTGTGTCCTTATCATTTTGTTGAGAGAAAAGCACCTGCTCGCAGCCTGCAGTCCTTTAGTTAGACCATATTTTTAAACATCTTCAAATTGCCTATTTTTTTTTTTTTTTTTTTGGTCTTTTTCGTTTTTTATCGGTACTGGTGATCGAACTCACAACTGCCTGCTTGCAAGACAGGTGCTTATGCCGCTGAGCTAAATCCCCAGCCCTGAATTGCCTATTTTTAAATAAAATTACACTGAAAATAAGTTCAAGAAAAAAATGTGTTTCAGTATCTGTCTCTCTTGAAATGATGTAAAATCAGGAATGTTGTCTTATAGCGGGTGACTCACTCACCTGGTCACTGCTTGTGCATTTATGGATAGGAACTTCCCATGTGGCCAGGGGCAGATTATGGAGCCTGTGACAGCTGTGGCCTCCCTGTTTGTGATAGGATTCTGTTTACTGGGAGATAGCCATGATGTGATCAACAGTTCAAGACAAAGATCAGAATGGACAAAAACATGTTAAAGTTATTAAGACCTCATTAATATTGATAGTAGAATAACCCCAACAGTACACAACAGTTCCTTTATATTTTTTTGCCCTCCCTTGCCATTGACATCACAAATCACTTCTTTTTGTATTGCATATCTATTCAAATAAATGTGCAGTTATTTTTTATATTTTCTTTAAAATGATTCTGTACAGAACTTACCAGGCTGGATGACATGGTTTCAGCTATTCAGACCTATAGTTTCGGTTACTCAGAAGGCTGAGGCAGGAATACTGCTTGAGTCCAACAGTTTGTACCCTGCACAGCATACATATACATATATATATATTTATATACATATTATATATTGTTTATATATGTATGTATATATATTTTATATATTTATAAATTTTAAAAAGATAAGGAAGGAAGGAGGAAAGCAAGGAAAGAATCCAGCCACTTGCAATACTATGAACTCGTTTGAATTCTGTATCTTACCAATATATTTGCCCTTACCACAGAGCTGGACATCTTTGCGTGGTTTGCTATTTTCTATTGTTTCAACCTGAAGGATGGTCCAGCATTTCATGGAAAGAATTTCTCGTGGTGATAAATGTACTCAGCTTTGGTTTATCTGGCCAAGTTTTAATTTCTCCTAAATTATCGAGGGACAGTTTCGGCAGATTATACATGGTTGGCTGTTTTTTCTGTAGTACTTTGAGTGTATTTCCTCAGTGCCTTCCGAGCTGCGAGCTTTCTGCTGAGAAACTTGCCGCTAGCCTGACGAGAGCACCTTTGTCCGTGACAAGTCCGTCTCGGGACTCTCCAAGCCGCTCTTGGGAGTTTACTATAACGTATTTGACGTGAGCCGCTTTGGTTGATCTCGGTTAGAGTACCCCGGGCTGCTTGAATTTGCATGTGTACTGTCTTCCTCAAACCTGAGATGTTTGTTTTGGGCCGTCACTTCTTCACTGTTTCACGGCCTTTTCTCCTGGGTCTCCTGCAGTGCATGCACTGGTCTCCTTGAGGGTGTCCCATAAATGCGATAGGCTTGTTCCGCTTTTCTTTTTCACTTTTTTCTTTTGATCCTTTGACTTACTGGCTTCAAATGAACTGTTTCAAGTTCCCTGACCTATTTTTTTCTGCTTGCCAAGTCTACCATGGAACCGCTGATGAACACTTAATAGATCATGATCTTTTATCTTGTTTTAGTTACTTAGTTTCTTTGTTGTTATTTTCATTTTGTTCAGGCATCATGTTTTTGATTTTGTCTGTGTTTCCCGTTAGCTCACTGATCATTTATTTCTGTGGTAACTGTTTTGGATTCTCTGTCTAGGCTTTCCTTTCTTTAGGGTTGATTCTGGAGATTTATTCTGTCCCATTGCCTGGGCCACGTCTCCCCCTTTGTTATTCATCCTTCTCCTTTGTCTCCCTTTCTTTTCTTTCCGCTGTCTTCCTTTCCCTCCCTCCCACCTCCTTTTTTCATTTCTCTCCTTTTCCTTCCTCTCTGTGTCCCGTCCTCTCTCCTTTCCTTCCTTCTTTCATCCCTCCCCTAACTTACTTCCGCCCCTCCTTCCCTCCTCCTTTCCTCTCTTCCTTCTTTCTCTGTTCTGGGGATTGAACCCAGGGCCTCGTGCATCCTAAGCAGGACTCAACTGCTAACCTACAGGCTTCAGCCCTTTAAAGATTATTTTCAGCTTTTGAGACCGGGTCTCTCTCCATGTCCGGGCTATCCTTGGACTCACTAGGTAACCCCGGCTGATCTCAGACTCACGGCTGTCCTCCTGCCCCTCCTGAGTGCTGGACTCACCCGTGTGTGCCATCACACCTGGAAACCGCATGTGCTTTTTTGACATGCATACTTCCCAGCTTTATGAGGCATAATTGAGTGCTCCATAAATTGCACCTGCTTGAAGTGCTCACTTGGGTGTGTTGACAGACATCTGGTGTGTGGGCCATCCTCACTGTCAGGCTAAGGGGCAGGTCCCTCACCCCAAGAATGCCCCGTGTCCTCAGTCACCGTCCTTCCCATCGTGGCCTCCAGGCCGGTACCGACCTCTCAGCTCTCTGGTGCCACAGATTCGTAGGCATGTTTTGGTAATGTTTATAAATGGAATCTTCCCAAATGTACTGCTTTTGCCGTGACTTTTTACATTCAGTGTAATCATTTCAAGACTGACCTGCGTTGTGTGTGTGTGTGACTCTTATTGCCTAGCAACACTGTGCTGTCCCCATGCTTCCTTTGCTTATCTTGGAACTGACTGATAAACATTTGGGCTGTTGAAGGGCGTCATGTGGCAATTTCTTATTAGGGAGGGAGGTAAATACCTCCAGGAGGGAAAGGACCAGGACGTAGGTGTATGTTTACCCTGCTACATTTCCAAATTCCTACTCAGGTTCTGAAGGAATTGGGGAGGTGGAGAAGGGTTTGTAGCTTACACAGGATGCTATGGCTTTTATAGTAGTGAAACTGACATGTACTTACAGGTCCCTTGACCTCCAGGGCCCCTTCTAGAAAGATACCCACTAAACCACTATGTAGTCCATCACCCGCTTGGATGCAAATTACGTTCGCCAAGAATCTGCCCAGACAGCTCTCACCAAGGTTCTTGGACCCCTGCTCACACCTGTGCAAATAGGACCAGCACTAGTGTTTGGAGTAAGGTAGATTTCCAGGTCCAATCTCTGGCACCCTCAGAAGTGGACTGAAAGTTTTGAGAGGATCCTAGTGGTCTTGGCTTGCTTTACCTGTCAGAGTGGACAGTGTCTCTTAGTCTTGCTTGATCTTCATAGGAGGAGGAGAAAGTGGTAGAATCTTTTGTCAGTCACCTTCCGTCAGTGGGCCAAATACCTGACCCCTGCACATAAGAGGAGAAGTTTAATTGGGCTTGTAGTTTTTCTTTTTTCTTTTTTGGTACCAGGGATCAAACTCATGACCTCACATTTGCCAAGCAGGCATTTCAGCCCCTGAGCTAACCCCCTGGTCCCTGGTTTGCAGTTTTAATAAGAGGATTCAGTCCATGGCAGAAGCACTTGACAGAGGACAGTCGCTCAACTCACAGCAGCCAGGGAAAAGACAGAGAAGGAAAGGGCAGGGGACAGGAACCCACCCTTCTGTGTCCTCCCCAGTGCCCACCAGCACATTCACCTATGGGCCAGCTCACCAGTGGGTCAACCCCAATCCAGCCACCATGGGGGTCAGCCTGTGGGGGAGGTGTCGCTGGTAAACCAGGAGCTCGGCTTCTCAGCTCGGGACTTTTCCCCCCAGGAGTTTCCTGCTGTCCACTCCAGGGCACTCTGCAGCATCAGTCCTTTCTCTGCTTCCAGCTATCTGTGTCCACTCCGGTGAAGCCTCGCCCTGCACTTTGAAACCACCCGCAATGCAGGCTGTGACCTCTGAGGCGGACCTGTCCAATGTGTCATTTTCCCCCTCGGATGGACTCCACCAAAGCAGCCCTGTCAAAGCAGCTGCTCCTGTCTGCAGAAGCAGACGCGCTCTCTACTGTCTAAGAAATGACTCCCCGTACGGCCCTTTCCTGTTGGAATCCAATCTGCTGTTCCCACCCACTGTGTAGAGCCCGTGGGACACAGATGCTCTGCCCCAAATGACCAGCTCTTTCCTGGCCTGGGCCACGTGCCCCGGCTCTTCCCTCAGCACTCAGGTGCTCCCAGGAGAGGGACTGTCAGAATTCTACGCTGCAGTCTCATGACATTGGAACTTCCTTGTCCAAGCAGCAGCAATAGTTTCCACTGACGTAACTGCTTCCAAAATAAAAGGAAGGTTAGCGGGTGTGGTGGTGCATGCCTGTGATCCCAGCACTTGGGAGGCTGAGGAGGAGGAGCACTGTGAGTTCAAGGCCAGCGTGGGGTACACACAGTGGATTTAAGGCCAGCCTGACCTGCACAGTGAGACCCTGTCTCAAAAAAAAAAAAAAAAAAAAAAAAAAAAAGAGGAGGAAGGTTCTTTTCTTTCTTTCTTTTCTTTTTTTTTCTTTTTTCCAGTACCAGGGATTGAACTCATGACAATGCACTTGCAAGGCAGGCACTTATGCTACTGAGCTAAATCCCCAGCCCCTAGAGAGGTTATGTCTTAATGCTGGGCTTCTTTCTTCATGTGATCCCATGATGACTATATATATTTATATATATATATATATATAGAGAGAGAGAGAGAGAGAGCTTTCTCATAACCTTTTTAGGATGTGAAAAACGGATTCCAAGTTTTACCAACAGAATGCTTTAAAAAACAAAACAAAACAAAAATCAAGAAAATTGGAAGCTGGCACAAAGGAGAAACTTTACAGTTCTGATAGTTATTTTCCAGCTGAGGTAATGGATGTGCTGAATAAGGCCAGGCACTGGTGTGGGTCATGCTCACTGGGCCCCAGCAGAGGTGCTAAAGGGGCTCAAGTCCAACACCTGAAAGTGTGTAGCCGGTACCTGGGGGCTCCCTGAGGGCCTAGGAAATTCTGGTCTCAGCAGTAAACTTCTGGTTATGTTGGCCAGGGAAGAATCTGTGTGTCCTCTTGGCCTCACCGGGGAGGGCGGGGAGAAAGTTATTCCAATCCTGTGTAGCCAGGGCTTGAGAGTTTAACCTCTAGCTGGAGGTGTAAGGGAAGGACAGACAGGTGTGTGAGGGAAGGACAGAGTGTGCGTTACTAGTGTGCACTGTGAAATGTTGGCCTTGCTCAGGGATCCTGAGATCTAGGGATCTTGCCAGTATGCTTGCCTGTAATTCCAAGGCTTGGGAGGCTGAGCCAGGAGGACTGCTGTGAGTTCGAGGTCATTGTGGGCTGCACAGGAGTCTAGGGCCAGCCTGCACTACACAGGAAGACACAGGAAGACTGTCCGTTGCAGTCAGGGGTTGTGCAGGTTCCCTTTGTCCCTTTTTGGGCAGGTATTTAGTTGACAGGGTCAAGGATGGGCTGTATGTATTTATTTTTATAGGGAGGCTGCTGTGAAGTAGTTTACAGCCTGGCATGAGGAAATATTCTTTATCTTTAAGATCATGAATGTTTGAAAAAAAAAGATCATGAATGTTTGAACCAGGTAATTACTTCACAATAAAAGTCATTCAGACATTAAATTAAGGTCCTATTCATTTCAGCATGATTATTATCCTTTCAGAATGTCAATTAGCACCTGAATCGAACTCTCAGTGAGTTAAAGGTTTAGTAACAGCCAGGCTTGGTGGCAAAGGTCTGTAAGCCCAGCACTCAATGAGGCCGAGGAGGGAGCATCACCAGTTTGAGCCCGGCCCGGGTAACTTAGCAATTTAGTGAGATCTTGCCACAAAGGAAGATGAAAAGGAGGGGAATGCTGGGTCTGTAGCTCAGTGCAAAGGTCCTGGGTTCACTAGTACTTCCAACCTCATAAAACCTTTTGTAAGGTGAACCGTAGCAAACAAGATGTGACTATTCTATAGAAGTAAAAGCTACGATCTATTGCTTTGTTTTCATAGAATAGTCTTGGAGTCAGCTCACGTCATCTTATGGTGGCATCACCTGGGTGTTTGTCTTGTAGAGAACCCTTCCCCATATTCATCACAGTCCAGAAAGGATTATAATTGTGATCCCAACGAGAAGTTACTGGAATTCCAGTGAGTTAATTCCAGTCTACCACTTCCAGTGCAACCCATGGCGAGAAGAAGGACATACGGTTATGGGGAGCTTGGGAGTCCCAAGTCCAGCCAAGAGGGTGCTTACGGGAACAAAGGCCACGCCCAGAGCCCAACCTGGGTTTTATTGTTCTCCAGGGTGGGAGTGGCTGGGGGGGATGAGTGACATGAGAGTAGCGGGGAATTAAGTGACTGCCATGAGCTGGGCTAGGTAGGAGGTCTGAGATCACCTCTGCTATGTACAGAGAGAACAACCTGCAAACACAGCTGAGGTGGTACCAAATAATGTTAGGGTCAGTGCTTCAGGTCTGAGGCACAGTCCTGTCTGTCCTGGGAAGTCAGAGCCTCTTTCTCGAGGCTCAGTCGCAGCCCACAGTATGAGCAACATCTTGCCCCACTCAGCCACATACTTGGGGAGTCAGTAGGCAGGGTGACACTGGCCTGTCTTTTGCTTCAGAGATGACACATCAGCTCCTCAGCCAGCCCCATTTACATTGCTTAAAGCCAGTTGAAGGGACAAGGAAATAATCCAGCCAGCTCAGTGTACCAGTATACGGAGATAGGGCCAAGTTTGTCCGAAGTGGAGACAGCTGCTCCTCTTTTCAAGGAGCGTCAAGGAGAGCCAGTGTCTCACAAAGTTGGAGAATGAATTTGAGGACAAAAGAAGTAGATGGGAGCAGAGTTCATTGGGAGGAGAGGAACATCTCCCAGTAGTCGGAAGGGCACCCGAAACTGAGACGACATGGGGCCTGTTTGGCCATTTTCATACCAAGAGTGACCAGAGCTCAGGTCAGAAATGGCCACTCCCAGGCAAACTAAAATCAACCTTTGGGACTAAAACCCACTTGTTTAAAAAATTTTCCTGGTACATTTTTACATACATAATGGTAACGCTCATCCTAGGGAATTTATACCTGGATATGACATATTTTAATTTTTTCCAATTCAGCTCCCTTCAATTCTTTATTCCCTCTCTATTTACAGAATTTTATTTCTACTTTTTTCCTTCCTTTTTTTTTCTTTTTGGAAGAATGATCATTTTCACTACAGGCTCTGCCTGTCCAAGAACAAAGGATGTCCTCCCATTTTTTGACATCCTCTTTAATCTCCTTTTTCAGAGTACTGTAGTTTTCAGTGTAAACTTTGTTAGATTGATTCATATTTCATTATTCTTTTTTTTTTTTTTTGTCGTTTTCCTTTTTATCGGTACCAGGGATCGAACTCACGACTGCCTGCTTGCAACGCAGGCACTTATGCCACTGAGCCAAATCCCCAGCCCCTATTTCATTATTCTTGATGCGACTGTGAAAGGTATAGTTTCCTCAATTTCTCTCTGAGTTTGCTTTTCATGTGTAGGAATGCTATTGACTTTTAGCACGGACTTTATAACCTACTATGCTGCTTATTTTGGTTACTAAATCTTGGGATCTTGACAGTGTACTTGCCTGTAATTCCAGGGCTTGGGAGGCTGAGGCAGGAGGATTGCTGTGAGTGTGAGGTCATTGTGGGCTATACGGTGAGTTTAAGGCCAGCCTGAACTACACAGGAAGACACTGTTGCAGTCAGGGGTTGCACAGAGAACAATTAGAATCAGGACACTGAGTCTATAATACTGTTTTCTGATGGTCACCCAGAGTTTACACAAGAAAGTGCAGTAAATTGGTCCACAACACCAAAGACATAGAATATTCCACCAAGGGCCTGAATCCCACAGCAATGTCCCACGTGAGTCCAGATGAAGACCCAGAGCTCATGACAATGCCTCCCATGAGTCCAATTGGAGGTCTAGAGCCCACGAGAAGAACCCACACCAGTGTCTTTTATGGATCCGTGCTAGGAAGGCCCAAGGGTCAGTGGTGGAAGCCAGAAAGTCCATGCAGCGGGGTGAAGGAGCTGTGCTGGTAGGTTGAGGGTTCTACGCTGGACCAAGAAGTCACACTCACAACAAAGACCAGGGCTGTCCTGAAAAGCACTATAGCCATCCTCAGTGATACAGAGGCCCCGAGCTCCTCCAACGATAAGCACAGTCGGTACAGGCCAGGAAGCCAGTGTGATGAGTTCATCCTGGAGATTAAGTGGCACACGTCTTCCTCTCCGGAGCCAGGAAGCAGTGCTCGATGTGAGGACCAGAGCTTCTCCAGGAGAACCAATGGCTCAAAAAGCAACACGTAGGAGAACCCACCATGCCTCAATGCCTCAATGCATTTTTCCTTCTCCACATCTCTATTTATGCCGGCAGCTTTCCTCAGGTGGAGCATCTATGCTCAACAGCATGCTGATGTAATCCAGCTGGCGTTAAATTGACCACTAGTTTTTAATCCATAACACTGTCTCAAAACAAAACAAAATCTAGGGGTCTTTTGGTGGAGTTTTTGGGGTCTTCTATGTAGAGTTTTATGTCATCTGGACAGATAACGATAATTTAACTTCTTTTCTTGTCCTTAATCCTTTTCTCTCATCTAATGTTTAGGCTAATGTTTCCAGCATCATATTGAATAAGAGTGGTGATAGTGAACATCCTTGTCTGGCTCCTCATTTTAGGGTGAAAGCTTTCAGTTTTTGTCTATTTAGTGTGATACTGGCTGCTGATTTTTTTTTTTTTTTTTTTTTTTTGTCTTTTTATCGGTACCGGGGATCAAACTCACGACTGCCTGCTTCCAAGCATGCGCTTATGCCGCTGAGCTAAATCCCCAGCCCCCTGGCTGCTGATTTGTCAGAGGTGGCTTTTATCACGTTGAGATAATGACCTTCTATTCCAATTTTCTGTAGGGTTTTTTTTTATCATGAATCAGTGTTGGACTTTGTCAAAAGCCTTTTCTGCATCTATTGAGATGATCCCATGATTTTTGTCCTGGCTCTGTTAATATGGCACATTACATTTATTGGTCTGTGTATGTTGAACCATCCCTGCGTCCTTGGGATGAATCCTCCTTGTCATAGTATATGATCTTTTCTTGGTAATTTGCTTCATTCTGTTTACCAGCATCTTATTGAGGATTTTTGCATCTATGGTCATTGAGGAGATTGGCTTTTGTTCTCTTTTTTGGTTGGATCTTTCTCTGGTTTTGTTACTGGAGTAATACTTGCTTCTAGAAATGACTTTAGCATTAAGTTGTTTATTTGAGCTTGGTCCATTTTTCTGATGTAGGAATTCACTGCTAAAATCTTCCCTCATAGAACTGCTTTTATCATGTCCCATAAACTCCAGCACGTTGTATTGGGTTCATCATTTAACCATAGAAACTGTCTAATTCCTTAATTGCATCTGTGACCCATTGATTGTTCAAGAAGGTATTGTTTAGTTTCCATGTGTTTACGTAGTTTTTCTGGTTTCTTTTGCCATTGATTTCCAGTTTCATTGTACTAAGATCTGATACTATGCATAAGATAATTTCAATTCCTTTGCATTTACTTAAGCACATTCTGTGAGCTGGTATGTGGTCTGTTTTGGAGAAAGCCTGTGGGCTGCTGAGAAGAATGTGTATTCTGATGTTGAGTGGAATACTGCAGACGTCTGCTAAGTTCATTTGTTCAAAGATTGAGTCAGCCCTGATGTTTGTTGAGTTTTTTGTCTAGTTGATCTATTTTTGACAGTGGGGTTTTGAGATTACCCCATTACAACTGTATTAGTGTTTATGCATCCATTAGCGTTTGTTTTATGTAACTGGGTGTGCCAGTATTTGGTGCATATATATTTATGATAGTTATCTCATCTTTGATTGTTCCCTTAACAAGTATGCAGTAATAAAACCAGTTTACTTAAACTAAAAATGGGCCTACTGGGATTCAAGGCACACAGCAAGCTTCTGTCTGCAGGAGACTCTTGGCCACTATCCTATCCAAGTGGTTCATTAAATAACAAAGTGAGAAGGGAAACTGTTTTTCTAGTTAGGCAGGAGAAGTCACCACGGAGAAGTCATCACCTCGCTGTGACCTCCTTGTTACATCTTTGGACTTCATGTCTGCCAGGCTCTTGTGAGCTCTGACCTCAGGCTCCGGCTCTTCTGACCGAGACCTGGTCATCCTGACTCTGTCTTGGGCCCAGGGCCTCCCTAGTACCTGCTGTCCTCTGCTTCACTTGTCTGTTTGTGAAAAGCTTGCCTTTACTGTTCACCAGCTTTTCTGTGGCAAATTTGGGTCCCACAGGCCTCTCTGCTCTTGAGAGGAATGGGGTGACCCGGGGTTCCCGCTTGGCAGGGCTGCTGGGAAGACCAAGTGCGACACAGTGGGGACTCTCTTGGGGGACTGAGCGTGTACACAGAAGGACCCAGTGAGTGGTGGCTATCAGACAGGAAACCACAATTGGCAATCGGTCCTCCTGTGACTGTTGCGTTCATAACAGCTGGGAATACACTGGCTTCAGATGATTTAAACAGGCTTTGCGATTTTTTTTTTTTTTTTTTTTTTTTGGTCTTTTTCGTTTTTATCGGTATCAGGGATCAAACTCACGACTGTCTGCTTGCAAGGCAGGTGCTTATGCCGCTGAGCTAAATCCCCAGCCCCGATTTTTGTCCTTTCTTGTGACTTTCATCTTAAGAAGGCAGAGCTGAGGCCAGAAGGGATGTCCAGAAGAGGACCACAGGTGATATCGCGCATCCTGTGCCACAGGGCAGGACCTAAAGGGTTTGATGACCACGCTGTTTGCCCCGTGCTGGATATTCCGTGCGAAGGGGAGCGGGTGTGGGTCCAGGAAGTACACAGTGGTCCTTCTCAGCCTCGAGTCCCACTGCCTGCAGGTGAGTCTCCCTGGCAGCTGGGGTTTGTCAGGTGCTCTTATAAAAACCCAAGAGCAGCGGCAACAGCTGAGTGGTCCAGCCGTCTGCATCCCGAGGACTGAAGGTCATCGAAGTCACCCTGCTGTCGCCAACATTGAGGGCAGCCACTGCCCAGGATGGCCACTTTTTCCCTTGTTACTTCTTTGCTTTTGGTTCCTTATTTTCTTGATTATAAAAATAGTAATCGGCAGCTGTTCCAAAGATGTTAAGTAGTTTAAATTCCAAGAAGAAGAAAAAAATCACCCGTAATCCTCAGTACAGAGGTAAAATTAAGAATTTCCAGTACTTGGAAAATTCTGGACTCTCTGTTTATTTGCTTCCGATTCTGACTCTGATTCTGACGATCATTATGACTTCACGGGAATCAGCCTGGGGCCTTGTTTTTTTTTATTTTTTTATCGGTACTGGAGATCGAACTCATGACCACGCGCTTGCAAGGCAGGCGCTTATGCTGCTGGGCTAAATCCCCAGCCCCTAGCCTGGGATCTTGTATATGCTCAGCCTGGGCTACACCCTCAGCCCAGTTTGGGTTTATTATTTTAATGCAAGTAGTAGTGTTTTTATTTTTTATTTAACCTTCTGTCATCAACATTGCACTGTGTCAAAATAACATTTTTCTGTTAAATGGCTCCATAACATTTCACACTACAGTGGTACCATCATGTACTTAGTTTTGTCTCGGACCTTTGTTCCCATTTTCTACTTTACAAATATGTAGCTCTTTTAAATAATAATGTGTTTATAAATAACAATGCTATTATAAGTAGGAATCTTTCCCTAAGAAGAAAAAATGCATGTTTGCTAACTTATTTATTTGGGTGATGTCTTAGTAACAAAAGCTGTTAGTAAATATTTCTAAACAGTTTTCAGAAATATTTATGAATTTTTAGTCCTACTTACAGTAAATCAGTTTCTCTTTCACATTAAAACATTTTTAAAAACTGGGATAGTCACTTTAAAAAGTCTCTCTGTTGCCAGATGTGGTGGTGCATGCCTGTAATCCCAACACTTGGAGGCCGAGGCAGGAGGATCGCTGTGAATTGCAGTCCAGCCTGGGCTACCTAGTGAGTTCAAAGCAATCCTCAACTACATAAAAAGACCCTGTCTGAAACAGGGTTTTTTTTTCTCTTTCAGGGCTGGGAATCAGACGCAGGGTGTGGCCTACCACAAAAGTACATCCACACCTCTAAAAATGTCTTTTCCTTATGTGTAGGCAAAGTATGTTATATTGTATTTTGTTTTGTATTTTTTCAAGAAGAGACAATTTCATTTATTTGAGATTAATTTTAAAAAAGGATCACAATCCAGGAAAACATATTAAAGAAATCTTGAAAATGTGCTTCCTTTTTTGGTTTTTATTTTGAGATGGGGTCTCGCTTGCTCTACAATATAGCTCAGGCAGGACTTGAACTCACTGTGTAGCCCAGACTGGCCTCAAACTCACAGCAATCCTCCTGCCTTAGTCTCCTGAGCCCTGGGATTACAGGCGTGAGCCACCACACCTGGCACCTCTCGACTGTTTTTTTTTTTTTTTTTTGGTCTTTTTTCATTTTTACCGGTACCAGGGGTCAAACTCACGACTGCCTGCTTGCAAGGCAGGTGCTTATGCCGCTGAGCTAAACCCCCAGCCCCATCGACTGTTTATATTCTTCCAGATTCTACAAGTTTCTCCTTGTGCTGATTTTCAGTTGGGCAAACAGTTCCACAGCCTCAGCCCTGGTCCGTAGCCTGCGCTGTGCACGCCTTGGGGCGCTTTCCCTTCCTCTCTCTGTGGTGAGTGGGGTCACGAAGCAGGCTCTCAGGAGGAAGGTGCAGCACTTCCACACTGCGAGCACAGGCGATGGGAGCAGAGAGCAGGGCTGCACTGGGTATGTCCCAATGGTGGGGGGACAAGGAGCTCAGTCCCAGCTGTGCCCATAGGTGGCCTCCACCTTCAGGGGACCAGACCACTGATGGCCCACGTGGCTTCCTCTGCCGGGTTCCCTGGGTACAAGGATGAGGGCAGAGACCAAATGAGGTTGCAGGTTTGTGGTCCAGCTGGTTGGTCACTGTGGGCAGAGCCCAGAGCCCTGGGCCCCATTTCCTCCCGATACAGCATGGAAAGACAGCTGTGAGGGTCCTAGGGCCACATCACAGGCCACCTTTGTACTAACTGGTCCCTTGAATCCTGAAGGTCAGCAGGGTAGGAGTGGGGCCTCCCTCCACAACACGGGTTCACAGTGGACAGCCTTGGCTTTCCCTGCCCCCAGCCATGGCCACTGCCACTCCTGTCAGAACGCTGGGCTGCAGTGGAGCCTCAGTGCTTCTGCCTTTGCCCAGGCCACCATGCTGCTTCTGGTCATGGCCTTACACACAGTGCTGGTGCCCAGACTTGGGCCCTCAAGGTCCCTTCTGGCAGGTGCTGCCCACCGTGTGCTGTGTCACCCTGTGCCTTCAGCATGGCCCGAACCCAGAGAGAGCCCTAGTCCACTGGGACTCCCCTCTCTTTCTCGGCAGCTAACAGGACCTTGATTTGTGTTCCCAAGAGCAGACCTCAGGTGGAATCATCCTATTAAGTGGGGAATTTGTTTTGAACCCAAGGCTTTGCACGTATTAGCAAGCTCACCATCAGCTACACACACCCCAGCCTTTTAATTTTGCTTTGAAACAGAATTCACTAAATTGCGCAGGCTGGCTGCTAACTTGGGATCTTCCTGACTCATCCCCCCGAGCATTGGGGTCACAGGTGTGCATACCGGCTTAATTTCAGAATTTTTGCTAACTCTAAATTTTGAGAGGGAAGTTGCCAAGGTCATCTGGCCACAGAGGTTCCTTGACATCCCTGGGTAAATTTAGGGACCCTCAGCTGTCAAAGCTGAATACTCAGCAAATCACAAAAGTTCCTGTCAGGTCACCCTCCCACGAATGAGGCATTTGCTGAACTTGAAGAATTCGTGTAACAGGGCAGGGCTCATGGGTGACGCACAGGGATAAAGGGTCTGCCATGGGACTTTCTGACATTATCAGACGGAAGCATCTCGCACCTTTTCTTACTAAATAAGTACATAAAAAATAAGCCTCTGACCTCAGCAAAGGCAGTCACATGTGGGTACAGCACCCGGTGCACCCCTGTGTCACCTGGCTCCCTGCCCACTCAAGCTGGGAGTCTGGGGGGGGGGGCTGCCCCTCCCACCAGCCTTCCAGCCCTGCGCAGGGCAGTTTGCTCCCACAGTCAGAGTGTGTTAACAGTTAAATCCAGCTTGCGTCTGTGTGCAGCTAGCCTGCCCACTGCCTTTGGACAGGGAAGATATTTCGCTAACTCCACATCAGACACTGTGGCTCGTGTCCCCCAGGACAGGCTGAGCAGCAGACACAGTGGCCCCATGCCTGCCAACTGCCCCTCCAATACAGGGCAGGCTGGGGAAGGGCGTGGCCCCTGCTGCTTGAAAGTTTCTTTCAGGGGAGCCTGTTGTCCTTGGCTGGCTCCTGTCACCAGGTTGGGCAGCATGCTCAGGCTCTGCCTGGGATCCCAGAGCAGGCAGGACTCCTACACTTCTCCAGCTAGCCTGGGGTCTCCACACGAAAACCACAGCTCTCTGGCACTGCATTGCTTAGAAACATGTTTCCTGGTGCTTAATACCGTCTTCTTATTGCAGGTGTTTAGCTAGAGACAGACTCTCAAGCAGCAGAAAGAAGAGGAACCCAGGCTGCTTACGAAGGTCCCCTGAAATTACTCCAGGCTTCCCTGAGGTTCCCTTAAGCAGCCTCCTTTTTCTTTAATTTTTCCCACAGCCCTGCTTAGCTCATGCTAGGAGGCGTGGCTTGGCAGAGTGGCCTTGTTTTTCCCGGAGTTAAGGTTCTCTCCTCATCACCGTGCATCCTGGCTCTTCAGATCCCTCCTAGGTTTGGGGAAATCATGTCTCTGCACGCAACCTACTTTCCTGGAGCACGGCGTGGCGCTGACCGCAGAGCCTGGCCCTCTACTTGATGATGACGCTGTTGCCTCATTTCTTCTGAGCACTCGCTGGTGACGAGGAGCAGAGGGAGGGAGCCTTGCTAGGTCCTGCGGATCGCATGCCCAAGCCTCTGCTCGCTCACTGCCTTTATGATGCCACCAGCGAATACACCGATTGGGCTTGGATGAATCACCCAGCCGGCCAATCTCGACTGCACTAGTTCTCAGTGCCTGAGTCAGTGGCACTGTTACAGAGTGTGGCAGGATAGACCTGCCTAGCTGTCGTCGCCGGCTAACTGAGATGCTGGGTGGAGGAGATGGCAGCCAACTGCTCTGGCAGCTCTGCCTGCCCTGCCAACAGCTCAGAGCAGGAGCTGCCTGGAATGCCAGAGGGGCGCGGGAGCCTGGGACTGGTCTTCACTGTCGGGTCTGCCGTGATGATGGCCATGGTCATGTTCTCCCTGGGGTGCTCTGTGGACATCCGGAAGCTCTGGTGGCATCTAAGGAGGCCCTGGGGTGTCACCGTGGGACTACTTTGCCAGTTTGGGCTCATGCCACTGACTGCCTATCTCCTGGCCATCAGCTTCTCTCTGAGGCCAGTGCAGGCAGTCGCTGTTCTTATCATGGGGTGCTGCCCCGGGGGCACTGTGTCTAACATCTTCACCTTCTGGGTGGACGGAGACATGGATCTCAGGTGAGTCCTCCCCTGAACACCCTTCTGGCTGTTCCGTCCATTGCAGTGGGGATGCTACAAGCGTGAGAAAGACGTCGCCGTGGAAGGGCTTTCCTCTCTAAGCTCCAGGCTGGCATTGCTGGGGCTCCCTGTACTCTTCTGTAGCTCCTGCACCAAGCAGCAGCACTGGGTTCCAGCACTGGACACTGGTCTCCCTCCCCATGGACTCACCCTCACTTGAGGTGAACAGTTTCTTAGGATGTCAGACAGGAATCCCAAGCTGATGGTAGTGGACTGGTGCAGGACAGTGCTGGGGGTGATGCTGACAGGTGGCCCAACAAAATAAAGTCCTCATAGGTCTAATAAGTAATTGTTTCTTGAGCACTGATTTTGTGAAATAATACTTTTAGGAACCATGTAAGTAGTCTTAAGGGTACCTGACACACATGTCCCACTTGAGGTGCCAGTGGTGGGCTGTTAATTTGACTTAGGGAGCAACAGAAGGCTTTGTGACTGAAGCTGTTCTTTCTTGCTGTTTTGCAGATTATTAGTATTGGTCACTGGTGTAGATAAAAGCCCCAGGAGACCTTAGCTTTACCATTTATTCACATTTTAAGAAGTCCGAATAAATCCTTGCTTTCTTAAGAGATGGCACGCATGTTTTGATGCGGGAAACATTTGAGGAGTACAGAGAAGGGTCACATTGGAAAAAAACAGTAGTCTTTCTAGATTCTTTGCTTACAAGCACACTCCTTCACATACTGCCTGGGGAACAGTCCCATCAGTTGAGTCCTTCGCACTGTGTGTGTGTGATTTTGCTGAGTTTTACCGGACAAGGAATGAATCAGAGGTGAGGGCTGAGTTAAGAGTCAATATCAGTGAGTTGGCTGCAGTCCGGATTTCAGGTTTCCTGCGTGTGCTGTACTTTAACAGTCTTACGCTGCTCAGGCTGGCCGTTAACCTCAAAGCAGCAGCTCATCGGGAGTGATGTGGGAAAAATGGGTGAATTCTGTGCCTCAGTGTTTAGCTACTAATATGCCACGGATGCAGATTCAGTATGGTCGCTCCTTAGCATAGCTGGGAGATGTTAATGTTGGGGAGACAGCTCAGATCCCAGTGAAAACTCCCAGGAGTGGAAACTTTTTGGAAAGCAGAAGGAAACTAGTATTAGTTACAGCCCCTGATAGGCACAGGGTATACGCTTTCCTGCATCCTTTCCCCTTGGGTCCCATCACAGCCTTGTCAGTGACCTTTATTATGCTGAACTTTATAGCCGAGAAAATAGTATCACAGCCTAGGCAGTGGCTTGCCAAGGGCTCCGAATGAGGTGTCAGGACTCACACTGGGATCCTCATCTGTTTTATGTCCTTCTGCGCTTTTCTTCCATTACATTTAGCAACACAAATGGATCTTCTGTTTTGAGCAGAAACATTATTCTGTAAACAGTGTTTTCAAGCACTTCTGGGAAACACAATGTTTATTATCATCATCTTGTTACTTAGCACTGACAAATAAAATCAATGAAGGCACATCTGAAAAAGTTACTTTTACTTCCTTTTGCCAACTCTATCCTTAAATATCTTTTAAATTTGGGCTAATTAGTTAATCTAGGTACACACACAGACATGCACATATACACACACATAATGCCAGGCATATAGCAGGGTCACATTAATATTAGTTACTGTTCTTGTGTTCCAATGTATATATATATTTATTGTTGCTTTGTTTTTGTCTTTTTGAGACATGGTGTTGCTATGCAGTTCAGGCTGGTCTTGAACTCATAGCAATCCTCCTGTCTCAGCCTCCCGAGTGCTGGGAAAACAGGCCTGAGCCACCAAACCTGGCAGTAAAAAAAAAGGTGGTGTTGTTGTTGTTTTTGGTCCTTTTTGAGACAGGTTGTTGCTATGTAGTTCAGGCTGGCCTTGAGCTCACTTTGTAGCCCAGGCTGGTCTCAAATTCACAACAATCCTCCTGCCTCAGCCTCCTGAGTGCTGGGATTACAGGTGTGCACCACCACCCCGGGTGCCAGCAGCAAGAATTTTACATAGTAGAAAATTCAGTGAAGGAATATCCAAGTTCTTTCCCTAACTTCATACCTGATTACCAACCAGGGAACCTCTGCAGTGGTCACTGATAGGAATTCCATCTGTCCACTGTGCTGCATAAAACCCAAGAGCATTTCATGCAGGAAACTCAGAAACCGGAGCCCCCCACCGAGCTGTTCCTGCCTCCACCCTGTGCTTGGCCGGGTGTCCTGGTGGCTCTCCTGGTGTCCACTCCAAACAGGCATTTGGAGACCAACGTGCAGGGAGCAACGTCTCCCACGGCACCTGTGCTCCCTCCTGGTTCCAGGCTCAGCTCCTTGCGAGGGTGAGAATTGTAGCACCCCACGCACCCTCTCCCGCTCCCGGTGGGGTACAGCACCTCCATCTCGGTACTGGGCGCACCAGCCGGGCACTCCGCGTCCCCAGCTTCCGTACCTGCTTCCTTGCGGGCTCGCGTGGCGCAGTCCCTCAGGGTCGCCTTGCTCCCACGCGGCCCTCGCGGCCCCCTTCCATCCTGGAACAGCTGCTGGCGCCACGCAGGCCTCCCTTGAAGAAGGCAAGCGGCTGCTTATGGCCCGCCGACCAGACTGCGCCCCGAGGAACGGGAGGGGGCGACCCGGCACGGGGCACCGTCCTGGGATTTGCCATGGGGCCGGAGACCCCTGCCTGCCAGGAGGGGCCGGCCAGACGGTCAGAGCTGACCGAGGGCGCCGGCTTGCTGCCGGCCCCATCTTGGCCGGTGATGCGAATGCCTCTGACTCAGTTTCCCCACTTTCACGGGTGCTTGTGAGGGTCGCATGAGGTGCTGAGCCCCTCACCCGGCACACCCTGGAATAGGAACGGACTTTGGGGGGGCGGGTGGAAAACGCTGTTTCAGCCCCGCTCAGCAGCTGTGCGTCTGGGCGTCTCAAGTCCCGCTTACTCAGTTTCTTGATTTGTCAGGGACCCGCAGGCCCTTTTGGCCATCGATGCAATAACAAACCTGCCACTCAGACACTGAGTGTGTACCGTGCGTGAACCAAGGGCACCCGCATCGCTGTGCGTCCTCCCCACCGCCGGCCACCTCCCCAGACCAGGCCTCACTGCGCTGCACCGCCGGGCGGCCACGGCAGCCACAGCTGCTCCCTGTCCCGAGTGTGACCCCGGGGACATCTTACTGAAGTGGACCGGACACTGTTTGTCTTCTTGGGTCTGGTTTGTGTGATTGGGAGCAGTGCCTTCAGGGTCCCTCGAATGGTGGGATGTGCTCAGGGTTTCCTTCCCTCTAGGGCTGAGCCACATCCCCTGCTGGGACGATCCTGTTAATCACTTCTTCCCCTGAGGCCACCCCCTGGCTCCCCTCTTTTCTGACTGTCAGACAGGTCTGCATCTCTGTTCCCTCGGGCGTAGACTCAGGACTCAGGACTCAGACTGGACCTGAGGTTCTTTTAAGTATGAAGTGTTTGTGACCATTAGACAAGGAACGCAAATTATAAAATTCAAGTTTCAGTCTTCTCCTACCCTGGTTTCTAAAGTTTCACCAGAAACTGTGCTGGAGCTGCTGCCCTCTCTGTCCCCTGAATGCCAGGCAGGGACTTTCTCTGTTCTTCCCCGGAGGCATCGCAGTCAGGGGCAGCTTCCTGTCTCCCTCGCTGGGATGTCAGCTCTTTGGGGCAGCTGCAACGACCGGTGCAAGGTGACAAAAGGGAGCATCCTCGTGCCCAGAGCGCTGCCGAAATGCAGTCTGTGCAGGCACTCGTGTGCCCCCTGGGTCTCCTCCACAGCCCTGGCACCTGTGAGGTCCTCTCCTCCCCAGGACGCCTCTGTGCCTCAGCTCTTCCTCCACTCTAGTTCCTTCCTTTGGATTTTAAAGAAATCCTTGGTCCAGGGCTGGGGATTTAGCTCAATAGCTCAGGCGCTTGCCTGGTAAGTGCAAGGTCCTGAGTTCGATCCCTGATGAAAAACATCTAAATAAATCCTTGGTCCTTTGGCAGAGACTTGGGGCTCTCCTCAGCTGCCCAGATATGTCTGGCACGGGTGGTAAAGGCACAACACAGCACATGGTGCCTGGTGGGTGCTCACTGTGGTTCCCAGTGGCAGCAGCAGCAAGGGTAACATATTTGGGGATGGAAATGGGACGTGGGACTCTTTGCAGGGTCAGGTCTGCGAGTATGACCTTGTTGCCTACTCTGTGTCCATCTGAAGAGCCAGATAATTTTTCTTTCTTCCAGAGGGGAAGTGGGTATTTTAGTTTTGAGAAGTAGAGTTCCTGATTTGATGGGTTTGAAATTAAAATTTTAATTATTTAAGCTCCAGTTGTAAAATGCTATTGACACTGCATTTTGAGAGAGGGAGAGAGAGAGAGGGAGAGAGAATGATTTCCTGTTCCAGAGGAGGCTCAGGGCTTACCTATTCGTCCAGACCTGCCAGATCTCTGTCATTGTTCTCTGCAACAGCTTGGGGATGACACTGTCATTCTTCTGAATGCAAGTGGAATCTTGTTCTGGTGAAGTCAGACATTGCCAATAATTCTCCCTCGTGGGAACAGTCGGGATCCTGTTAGCCGCATCCTTTGTTTATGCTATAATTGGAATTCATGGCAGGAAGGCAAAGGCGTGGTTTGCTCTGTACTCACACCCACTGGCTGCATGTATCTCTAGCTTGGCTGTTACTTAGCCCTGGAGTCATCTGGTGCCATCTGGTGCCCATTTTACGAGCATTGTGAGCCAGAGCCATGGATGGAGGATAGATGCAAGAATCTGGGGGACCGAGCCAGCAGTCAGGCTGACGCCAGGATACACCTTGCCACCCACAACCGTGAGACAAAGGCGTATGGGTTGAGGGGTGTGCCAAGCTGGTCCCCAGGAATTCAGGGTTAACAAGATGTCCCATGGAATCCATTCCAGGCCCTGGCATATGGCAAGCCAAGAAATGCAGCACTGTTAGAGGCTAAGAATCTGGAAAAACTTCCTCCACACCATCCCCATAGACACAGAAGACTCAGGGCTGTGACAGTGTTGGAGAGCATTGAGGCTGAATACATGTGCCCGGCTGTGGCACATGTGGGTGCTAGCCCCTTTTGAAGTAACCAAGTCATAGACTAATTTAGGGGCCCCATGGAGGGATGGATGCAAATCCCAGGTCTGAGCTCAAAGCAGCTGTAGCAAAGCCTTTTGGAGTGGCCGGGAGCACCTGACGTAGCTGGCTTGAGCTGTGAGCTGTTGGGGCAGCCACAGAGCAGTGAGAAAAACAGAAAGTCCCTCTTGGGGAGTACTGGGCCTTCTCTCCGTCGCCCTTTAAACTAATACTAAATGACTCACAGAAAGGTTTCAAAGCCTAGAAACCTTTTCCTTGAAAGCAGCACCCTTCTCCCATGCTGCATGTAACTGTAGGCCCACCCAGCAGCAGACTTGCCAATGAGTTCTTGGTTCTGCCCCCTGTTCTCACTGGTCCCCCTCTCCTGGGCTCTACACCTGCCTGCTGTGCCTGCAGGAGGCCTGTGGCATGTGGATGACATCTCTGAAGTTACTGCTGAAGAGTCAGAGGGAAAATAAATGTTGATGGTCACAGCAATGCTGGGCAGGAGCTTGGCCAACCTTTTGGCCTCTTAACGTCCCAGTCCCTTGGTGACCTAGACAGACACATCACCGTGATGGTAATATACAATGCTTATATTTAATATACCTTATAAAAATAGAAATTAAGTATTACAATTATCTTCGTTTCCAAAAAGTCCTAAAATATTTAAAATTATTTGATAGAATTAAAAACAAATATAAACATAAATACTGCCTCAATTTTAAGCAAAAATTTAAATAAGATTACTTAAATTTAACTCTTTCTTTTTTTTGGTACTAGGGATCAAACTCACAACCTCACACTTACCAGGCAGGTGCTTACACCACTGGACTAAATCCCTAGTGCTTAAATTTCACTCTTTAAAACATTAATGAAGCCTTGAAGCTCATCAGATTAAATTATTAAATGATTTAGGTAAAAAAATAAATGGTTTAGGTGAAGAAAACTATGGATTTGTAATGTTCAAAGTTTATCTTGTTGCTAAAGAATCAGTATCGTGTTCTTTTGGTAACAATACCCGAATTTAAGAGTAATAATGAGCTCATTAATATTGCAAAATGTTGTAAGGTTTACTGTTTGTGACTTTTAAAAATCTAGTCTTGAGCTGGGGATTTAGCTCAGGGGCACAGTGCCTGCCTGGCAAGCGTGAGGTCCTGAATTCAATTCCTGCTACCAAAAAAAAAAAAAAAAAAAAAAAAAAAAAAAAAAAATCCTAGTCTTATTAGTCTCTCTTAAACTTTCCCTCCTGACCTTGCCTATTTGAAGGGACAGATGAGTTGCTTTTCAAGATGACCCACAGGCTGGTTGAAGTTGTCCCTATGCCCCCAGCCAGTTTATTTTCATGAAGTTTAGCCCACAGGTCTGGCTAGCTTTGGAGGAGGCTTGTGTAGCTGGCGCTCTGCTGGTTCTGTTGGTGTCTCATCAGAAGGAGCCTAGTGTCAGACCTGATCATCTGGCTCACTGACCCTAACAGACCTCGCCATGATAAATAAACCTGTCACAAGAAAACTACAGTCCAAAAACCCCTTGTGAATCTCCAGTGTATGCAATAATCTTTGATGAAACCCTAGAAAACTAAATCTAGCAATATAAAAAGGATTCTACACCATGTCCAAGTGGAATTTTTTCTCAAAAGGCAAAATTGATCCAACACACAAAAATCAATTTAAACTGTGCATGGTGGCACACACCTATAATCCCAGCACTTGAGAGGCTGAGGCAGGAGGATCACTTTGAGTTCATGGGCTACAAAATGAGTTTAAGGCCAGCCTGAACTGCATAGCAAAACTGTGTCTCAAAACGACACACACACAAAAAAATTCAATGTAATACTGTATGCTATATTAATAGGATAAAAGACAAAAATCCATAGAAGGGAAAAAGTTCTGACATATGCTAAAACATGGATTGAACCATGGATTAACTATGTTAAGTGAAAGAAACTGAACTCACCAAAAGATTACATATGTGATCTGGAAATGTCCAGAACACACACTCCTGTAAGAGCGGTACATCAGGGTCTCTATGGGCTGGGAGAAGTTGGGAGCCGGAGTGACTGACGGTGGGGGTGGCTTTTTTGGTCAGTGGAACTGTTCTGGAAATCTCACTGCAAAATCTTGTGATGGTGCTTAAAACTGTGGAATTGTACCTTTCACAACGCTGAGTTCTGTCATATGTGACTTGTATCTCTGTAAAGCGAATGTGTGTAAGAAACTGAATGGTTTGGAACCCTGTGAGAGCACGCAGATATTGACCAGATGTTAACTGACGGGTGAGGAGAGCCACTGGAGAGCTTCCAGCCCACAGAGAGGCCCTCATCTGCTGGCTGAGAGGATCCCGGTGGGTGCTCGGTAGCTCACCCCACATAATCTCCAGCCACTGGGCTCAGGAGGCCTCTGGGTAAAGGCTGCGCTATTGAAGTTGGTAGACTCCATCCCTAATTCCCAGCTACCCTCCTAAGCCTTGTTTTCGTTTTGCATTTTCAGCATCAGCATGACGACCTGCTCCACAGTGGCCGCCCTGGGCATGATGCCCCTCTGCCTCTATCTCTACACCTGGTCCTGGCACCTGGCTCAGAGCCTCACCGTTCCATATCACAGCTTAGGTCTGTACTGGGCACCGGCATGGCCACTCTCCGTTATGTAGTGCTCTGTGCAGGGCTTTTTGTGGGGTCTAATTTACTTCCTAAATCATATTATGGTATAAATTCTGTTACTGGTTCCGTTGATTGAATTTTGGGGCTTAGGAAGGTTAAGTAACTTACCTAAGACCATCAGGTGACAGGTACAGAACTGGAATCGTAGCTCAGGACTGCCAAGTCCAGGCTCTTACCACTTCTGTACGCCAGCATTTGTGTAATAATGAATCACCTGCAGGTGCAGGTGTTATAGAAAAGAGGCTTCTGGACCTCACACTTTTGGAGGTAAAAATCCAAGAAGTGTGGCCCAGGGTCTTCTGTGGTTCCTAGCACCCCCTCCCATGTGGGCAGTGCTGATGCTTCGAAGGCCACTTGTGACATCGATCACATCTTGAACAGGAAGCGAGAGAGCTGGGGAGGGTCAGGCTCTGGCTCCTACAGCAGCCCTCTCACGAGAGCCACCTCGGGGTACAGGGGACCCGCAGGTGACCAAGGACCTCACTTGAGGCCCCCACCTGTTAAGTCCCAGATTCCAGCATGAGGACCCAGCTCTTGATACAGGAATGGGGAGGTGGGAGGGACCTGTAAACCATAGCAATCGTAAGAGTTTATCTTTTAACAGAACAAAAGTGGGCGATCCTGCTTTAAAAAGAGAAAAGAAAATGATAATTAGAAGTAACAGGGCTCTTCCTTCTTTCCTTCCTTCCTTCCTTCTTTGCTTTCTGTTTTTGTGGGTTTTTCTTGACAGGGCCTTGCTATGTAGTTCAGGTTGGCCTTGAACTTGCTGTGTTGCCCAAACTGGCCTCAAACTGTCAGCCCCCTGCTTCAGCCTCCCACGCGCTGGGATCACGAGTGTGCACCGAGCAAGGCGGCTGTGTGTGGTCCAGAGTGTACCTGGATCTCCTCACTCCACTTCTGCCCTGCACGGCTGCAGATTTCCCACGCCCCATGAGCCCTGGATTTCTGCTATGGACTGGAGGTGGACAAGTCCCCTGGTCATCAAAGCCCCTCCGCCCACCATGGCCAACCCCTCATTCAACTCCTCTCCAATGCGTACCTCTCACTCAGCGCCTGCCTCTGTGTGTGCCTAGTCAGGAAGGGAGTGTGGAAATGATTGGCCTGGGTTAGCCTGGTCAGTGTTTGGAGAAGAGGTAGAAACCAGAGTTCTAGAAGCCCTGTAAGTGGCCTGGGTAGAGGCTCTTGGGCAGCCTGAGCGCTCAGACCTGTGGCCCACCGTGGAGCCTATGGTCAGAGGCTTTGTCTGCAGGCAGAGGGGCTTACCGTGTTGGTCAGGGCTGGGAGAGAACTGTGTTGAGAAACCACCATTGCAAAGAAAAGCCCAACTTTTTCTGCTCGGTAAGTATTGGCCTTGAACTTGCTGTGTTGTTCAAGGCCAATACTTACCGAGCACACTTACCGATAGAGTATTTGAAAATATGTCCCGAAAAGAATCCATAAGCAAATACAGTCCAGGGTGCTGTGAACAGCTCATGCAACTTCGGAGGCAGGACAGTAGCGTCTGGACAGATGTAGAGAGAGTTTCTGGAGGGCACAGATCCTGCTGGCAAAGCGGCTTCACCTCCTCCTTCCCACGCCCGCCTTCAAAGCCTTTATTCACTTGTGCTGATACAAAAGCCTTCTTCCGGCTGTCCTGGGACTCCTGGGCTGCACCCGGAGAACAGCAGAGATTATTTGGTAGTGTCACAAGTGCTGTTTTGTGTCTGTAGCAGGCATTCTTGGCTTTGTGAAGTCACGACCTGTGGGTCTCAGCTGGGGGAATAGCACTGTGGTTACACAGGGGTGATACCTGAACAATGGTCCTCTGTTTTTGAATCTTTGTATTTCCTGTTGTCTCCAAATTCCTGGGCCACTGTCAGAGGGAAAACATGCCTGGGTGTGGTGGCCTCCATTAGTATCACAGGCCCTTGGAGATTGTCTTCAAAGGTCGCTTTGTTTTTGGAGATGGACCCAGAACAAAACGCGCTTTCATTAAAAGAGGATCTAATTAAAAATGATCTAATTGGGGCTGGGGGTTTAGCTCAGTGGCATAAGCACCTGCCTTGAAAGCAGGCAGTCATAAGTTCGATCCTCGGTATCGATAAAAAGGAAAAAAACAAAAAAACAAAAAAATGATCTAATTGACCCAGACTTGTCGGGAAGAGAGGTGCGGTCTGATGGGTCGGTTTTTCCCCTCTCTAGGGATTACTCTGCTGTGTCTGACCATCCCGGTGGCCTTTGGCATCTACGTGAATTTCAAGTGGCCAAAACAATCGAAAATCATTCTCAAGGTAAGAACCCAGGTCACAGTTATCCTCATGCTCAAAGCCCCGGAAGACCTAAGTCAAGGGCCAGAGCCCCACAGCATGCAATTTCCCATGAGCGCCCTAAAGCTTGGGGTCTGTGTGTCAGGCTCCGTCCCCATCACTGAGCCTTGCTGTGACACTCTCAGGGGGCCCTGGAAGACTCGGGACTTGAGTGACAGAGAAGCTAAGGCCCGGGGTGCATGAGGAGCTTCAGGGCCTGTGCATTCTCAAGGCTCTTCTGTGTTATTTCTGTTTCCTTTTGTTTTTGAGGTAGGGCTTTGCTATGTAGCCCTGGCTGGCCTTGCATGCATGGCAACCCTCCCGCCTCAGCCTCCTGGGTGTTTACAGGTGTGTGCTGCCACGCCACGCTCTGAACAATCAACTCGAGCTCCAGAGTGTTTTCCACTTTTCCAGCCGAGCATCACTTTAGAAGACAGAAAACTGTGCTGCTTTCCAGAAGATTTAAAAAAATTCTTGTATTTTACACTTACAAGGGAGGAAACCTTTTGGGTCACAGGGAGATCCTGCAAGTGGGCGTCAGCTTGCTGTACCGTGGGTATCTGGTGTGCTCAGTCTGTGCTCTGGCTGTGTCACTCTGCCTGACAGCGAGGCTGCGCTGCTCGCTTCCTGGGAGATGCAGCAAGCTCTGTCCCGGCAGAGGGCAGAGGATGCGGGTGCAGGAAGGACCAGCGGGTGCAGGGCGCTGCAGGGAGCCGGTGTGCCGGGGTCATTGAAGGTGACCTCCCTGCTGCTGGGCTGGACTTCGCTCTTCTGCTCTACCCGATGTCCCTTCCTTTAGGCATCTGTTGTTGTTACTAGGCTTTCAGTGGGCAGTGTTTGCTTGTGATTTTATTTACTAACCCAGAGTGAGCCCTGTGCCCAGAAACTCCCTACATTTTAAGTTCTCTGTTTTTGTATGCTTTTTTAATTTTAATTTTTTATTAGTGTATGTTTGCAATCAGTACATGTACATCTTAATTCTTTTTATGCCCATTCCTTTTTCAGCCTCCCCTCTTGACCCCATTACCTCTTGCAAAAAAAAAAAAAAAAAACAAAAAACAAAAAAACAAAACTATCCTCCTGTTTCCTATTATCTATCTTTTGCTTTGCTTTTTAATTTATTTATCTTAGGTTTCTCATAGAAAGGAAACCAGGTAACATTTGAATCTGTGCGTCTGACTTAGTTCACTTACATTATGGGCTCAGGGTACACCCATTTCCCTGCAAATGACCCCTGTTTATCCTTCTTTATGGCAGAGTAGTACTCCATGGTGATAAAGGCGACACCATGGCCATTTATCTGTTGGTGGACAGGCAGCTTCTGAAATTTCCCTGTTAGGAGTTGCGCTGCTAAAAGCGTTACTGTGTGTGCACTTTTCTTACGATCAACACCACCACCACCGATTCGGGTGATTCCACATCCTCTCTAGCCATCACTGTCAGCGGAGAAACAAAAGAAGTTTCCAGGGTGACAACTGCATTATCCACGAAGGGCAGGTTTAAAACCCGTTTCCCTGGTGAGTCTATGTGAGTCGTGGCAGGAGGCACTTACCCACGTGTGCACGTAGTCTGGGAGCTGTGGTCGGCTTAGCCGTCCGGTCTTAGCACATTTCTACGCTCCATGCTTGGTCCTATTTTAATTTTGGGCATTGTTTTCTGAAACACCTTACGAGTCCTCTTTTGCTCCTGGCAGATTTTTTATTTTATTTTTAAGTTTGCGGTGCCAGGAATCGAACTCACTGCCTGGAGCTCGCCAGGCAGGCGCGGTGCCGCTGAGGGCGAGGAAGAGAGCATTTAGCAGTCGGGGCTTCCTCCCTCCACGCATCTTCGGGCTCCTGGGGTCCCCAGGGGCTTTGTGCCCGTTGCTCTCCCTGCTGAGTCTCCGTGTCAGGGCCGCGCGTGGCTGGTGTCCACCCGAGACTGTGCGTCTCAGGGCCTGTGCTTCCTTTCGCTCTGATCCGAAACTCAAGTTATTAGAGTGACCTTTGAATGTTTAATTTTTGTGAAGCAAAAGCTTAGCGTCTGTCTGTCTGTCCTTGGGCACTCCGGGAGGCTGAGGCAGGAGGCTCCCACGGCAGACTGCACTCCGGGAGCCCCGGGCCGGTTCAGTAGAAGGGGCCGCGGGGCAGGGCTGCGTGCGGGCCGGGCTCGGTGCCCGGTGCCTGCGGGTCCGGCTGCGGACCAAGGGGGACCAGGGGGCGCCAAGGGCCGATGCGCGCTGCCAAGGTCGCAGCGGGGAGAGAGGGAGTGGTTAGGTCACCAGCGCACCCCTTGTGGAGGGGCCGCAGGGGACCCCGGGACTGGTGCACCCAACACCTCTCCACCCGCCCCTCCCGCCACCCCGGCCAGCGGAGGCATCAGCGTTCTTGGCGGGTTCTTCCAACAGCTTTCTCCTGGCCACGGTCAGCAGCCCCCCCCCCCTTCACTGGGAAGACGCTGACCACAAAGCCCGGAGGGACGCTCTGACCGGTGCCCAGCCCGCAGTCCTGCTTTCTGTGGGTTCAGCTTTCCGCAGTCAGCTACTGTCGATAAATATGTTGGATGGAAACTTCTAGAAGTAACTCATATTTCTTTCCATTGAACGGGGTGGGGATCGCCCCTGCCGGTGGTTCCGGGGCTGCAGACTGGCACCGCGCAGCGCGCTCGCCACCGCAGCTCGCACTCAGGTTTCCGGCCTGGCCGCCCGGGCTGGTTTTCACCGTCTGTATCCGGTTGTCTTCTGGGTGCCTGTGGAGTTTCTGTCCCACAGTGTCACGATTCGGGACAGCGAACTCGGGTTCTGTTCTGTTGGCAGCTGCTCACCGGTTGGTGTGCCTCATGGATACATGATGCTCTTTCAGAGGTGCACACAGACTGCCTAGGCTGCGTCCTGTTGGGGGTGCAGGCAGCCCCTGGGGGCCCCGGGACACACCCCCTGTGGATACACAGTCCCTACAGCCCAGTGGGACTCAGTGTCCCCCCACTTCCCACATCGGCCTAACGGTGCCAAGTGCAAAGCCTCGCGCGGCCTTGCGCACCACAGACTGAGAACCCCGAGATGCTCACCGGAGCGTGCTTCACCGATTTCCTTTAGGTCGGGGCCGTGGTTGGCAGCCTCCTCCTCCTGGTGGTCACAGTCGCTGGTGTGGTGCTGTCCAAGGAGTTCTGGAATTCAGATACCAGCTTTCTGACCATCAGTTTCCTCTTCCCTTTGATGGGTCACATCGCGGGCTTCCTGCTGGCGCTCCTTACCCGACAGTCCTGGCAAAGGTACAGCTCGTTGCCCCAGCTCCTCCTCTGGCCCTGCTGGGCCTGAACCCAGGACCCCACTCCTGCTCAGCAGGGCGCTCACACCTCAAGCCCCAGAAGCTTTTTTGAGGAATATACGTTAAACTCTTGGCCACTGGCAGGTTTTGCTGCCTTGGCTGTGTCAGGAGGGAGGAAGAGTTTTGACTTTCGTGGTGGGCAGACAGGGCACGCAGCAGAAGGCGGGAGGGAGGCTACAGCAATTCTTTCTATGAAATAAGGGTCAAACTGATGGCAAAGGGAACGTGTGAAACTAGGTCTGGGGCGACCATGCGGCTCGTGGAGACCAGACACAGTTCTTCTGTATTCCAGGGATTAGATGGGATTACACTACACACAGAGATCACGCTAGGGCCTGAACAAGTTCCCAGAAGTTAGGTCGTTCTCCTATCTTTGAGCCAAATTTTTACGACTAATTATGAAACACAAGAGGAGAAAGGAGACAAACTTCCTGCTGGAGGAGGAAGTGACTTGTGTTAAGTACTATCCTTTCCACCTGGATGCATATTTCATAAATACTATGAAATAGTAAAGAGGGTGTAATACCCCATGCTGTCTGCCTGTAATGTGGTGAGCGTTATCATCCAAGGATGAGGGAGACAAAATTGATATAAACTTCCTGGAGGGCAATATAGTGTCAGATCAACAAACTTATAAACATTTAGGGTTGTTAACTCAGTAATTTTACTTTTAAAGGTTTGTTCTAAAGCTGGCTCCATCAGACATGCACACGAATACTGATAGACGAGGACATTAATTGCAGGGTTATTTATGAATATAAAAATGGAAATTACTTAAGTATCTAATAACAGGGAGATCTTTTTTTTGTTTTTGTTTTTGTCTTTTTCTTTTTTATGGGTACCGGGGATTGAACTCACGACTGCCTGCTTGCAAGGCAGGCACTTATGCCGCTGAGCTAAATCCCCAGCCCCGCATCTGTCTTAATGGTTCTGGAAAGTAGTCAAGAGGGAAGCTTTACTTCACAGAAAATGGCTTTTGATTCCCACTTTGTAGAAGAAAGTAAAAATGGTTCTGTGTGTTGCAAAATACTGGAAAATATACTCTGGTAATTCTGAGCAGTGAGAGTAAGGATAATTCTAGTCTGGATATTTTCTTTGCGTATTTCCTGGGTTTTTGAGTAAGTTTGCCTATTTTAAAATGGGATCAGGATTATTAAAGGGGAGCTGTGTGGCTGGATTCCCAAGGCACAGCGTGGGACATTCCTGTGGGCTCAGTGCTGCCGCCGCCATTCCCTTTGGGATCCGGTTCAGCATCTTCCCAGGGACGGGCGAGTTTCTGCCTGGGCTGTAGACTGACTTCCTGTTACCACACTGAAAGGCAGACACATGAGCCTAATTTTACTGACTCAGAGCTTGAGTGTGTTGTTACCTACAAGAGAAGAGGCAAGGATCGTCCTTGCTGACGTGTAACAGCTTTCACTGCCAGGTGCAGGACCATTTCCCTAGAAACCGGGGCTCAGAACATCCAGCTGTGTATCACCATGCTCCAGCTATCGTTTACTGCTGAGGACCTGGCCCAGATGTTTAACTTCCCGCTGGCCTACGGCTTATTCCAGCTGCTGGATGGATTTCTCATTGTGACAGGTGGGTGAACTTTCACTGTGTCCATCCAATTTCCCAACTTTTTTTTTTTTTTTTTTTTAAATAAACCAAACTTGTATTGTGCTGTCCCTGTGGGATATTTTTGGGGATAATATTTGGGGATAATAAAGTACAGAAACAAGATACTTTGAAATAGTGGGAATTTTACAGAAAAAATGTTTTAAAAACATTTGAAGCTGGGTGTGGTGCTGCATGCCTGTAATCCTAACATGTGGGAGGCTGAGGCACGAGGATTGCTGTGAATTCGAGGCCAGCCTGGGCTACATAGTGAGTTCAAAGGAAACCTGGACTACACAGGGAAACCTTGTCTTAAAAAACCAAAGAAAACCATTTGAATGTGAGATTACAATTAGAAACAAATATACTTCATCAACACCAATGCTCTGTGAGAACCTAGATTCCAGGACTTTGAAGACAAGCCCTCTATGAGCAAATACTGACCTCAAAATGACATTTATCAAACTATAAACATAGATTTCTTACATCTCTGTCAGAGCTTTGAGGTCTCCCAAATACCACATCACTTCTGTGTTTTTGCAGACTTCTATTTCAAGGTGCAAGTCATAGGATTTATGCCAAATCACTGTGAAACCTTTTCAGAGAAAAATGTAATGCATAGCCAAGCATACATTTAAAGATGTATCTACACACACACACATACACACACACACACACACACACACACACACACACACACACACACGGTGTTTACCCATCCATACCGCTCAATATACAAAATTACTCTAGAACCTGTCATTATACAGGTTTGTAAAGTTTTAAAAACTTATGGATATGTAAGTATGTATTTTAGTTTTGGGCCACTGTAAATTCTTCCTGTTGTCAAGGTGGCGCCTCTGAGACAGGCCCAGTGATCACTGATTTAAATGATTACTGATTCTTCTCCTCACTGATAAACGCAACTACATAAGGAGAACAGGGCAGGGTGGGATTTTCCATGGAGTAGGAGCTGTCAGAATCCTCCTGGTCCTGGGCGATGTTTTCAGGAAGCATCGTGTCGCTTCTCAGCTGTGTCTGGCCCTGGTGAGAGAGCCTGTCCCCCAGCAAGTGCTCTGCACAGGCTGCTGGCCATGGCCCCCATGGACTGACCGTCTGAATGGTGCACCAGCGACCTGAGAAATGCATCTCTACTCCAGCAGAAGGACCCACTGTGTACGCCATCACCTTGCTCCACTGCCCTCCCTGCTTCCCTGCCCTGTGTGTTTATACGTACATGGCCTCGCATGTGTACGAGGACAGTGTCTCCACATTTAGTGTTTGTTGACCCTGCTTTTAATGCCACGTTTTCTCCCCAGTGTACCAGGCATACAAGAGACTGAAGAGCAAACACACACAGCAGAGCCTGCATGGTGCTGAAGCCCCTCCAGAGATGAGACCCAAGGAGACAAATGCTTTCTTGGAGGGGGATGAAGCATCGGCTGTGACCCCCAGGCCTTCGGGGTCGGGGGGTCCCCACAGCCTCCTCGCTTCCTGTGAACTGTGTGAACTTGCTGGCCAGTCAGGGCCCCCACACTCTGGAGCAGCAAGGAAGGACGGTGGGCACTGCTGCCTGACCCCTGTCGGCAGAGCCCCGTGTTAATGACTTGCATGTTTGTGGGTTCTGAACCACAGCAGAGTCCCTTTCCGAGGGGCTCCTTGGGGCCACATGGTAGGGTCACTGCATGTGCTGTTGCCTTCCTGGAGCAGAGTGCACAGGGGGTGCCTTTCCAGTGGGTTTGGTGCATCAAGAGCCCGGGGCTCAGGTGCTGGGCAGAGCTCAGCCAGGTCCCTGTCACTTTCAGAGCCAGGGCGGGTCCTGGAGCACTCAGGAGGAAACCATGAGCTCTCACCAAAAGGGGCCCTTCCCGCAGACTGGACTGTCTTTTGTGATTACAGGCTCTATTGGTCTTTCGACGGGAGTTAACGAAAACACGGGGTCAAAAGCAAAGGCCTGTGCTGTCCCTCCCTAGGGAGCCATGCGTCCAGTGTCCTGATCTCTGTGTGTGCAGAGTCCTCAGGAGAGCGCCAGACCGTCCGTGTCTAAGCCTGGGGCAGGGGCCTGGTGGCACTGCAGAGCTTTCCTACCCGGGGTCCTGCTGACCTACCTCATTCTACAGCAGTAGGCCCAAGAAGTGTCTCAGCCCTGCACAGGACACAGCTGTCACCCACGGTGTTCAGACCCCCAGCAGTGCTCTGCTCTGCTTTGCACGGGGCTGCCCGGTGCCCTGCACCGCACCACCAGGTCATGGTGATCAGGTCACAGCGCCCCAAACATCTCCGTGGAGACACATTTTCAAAGTCGCGCCCGAAGCAGGCCTTTGCAGCCCTGCCCGCGTGGGCACCACGGTTCCCTGCTGGTGACCGCATTTGTCCCGTGCATCGCCAGCACTTCCCTTGCTGCCTTTCACCTCTTCCTGGAATGCAGTTTTATATTTCACACATTCAGCTTTCTTTTAACATGGTCAAAGATTCTCAGTGTTAAAATATTTATACGTTTTGTGAGTTACAAGACACTTTGTGACAATGTCCTGAGCCCCTTTTCAGGAGTCCACGTGGGGACCTAGCACATGCCGCAGGGAAACAAAGCCTGCAGGAGGGAAGCCCGCCCTTCCCCGTGCCCACATCATTAAAGGTCCTTTCCCTGTTCTTTTCTAGTACTTCGATGGTCTGAGTGTGTACATATTTATTTTATTTTTGAATTCAACTTTTGGCATGTTAAAAATCTGATTTTTTATGAGGTTTACTTTGGCTGCAGTAGTAGAGGTTTCAGTACAGGTCCGTTAGCAGATGATGGAGGACAGCACACTCAGGAGGGAGCAGAGGCACCGGAGGGAGAGGAGGAGGGCCGGGGGGGCCTTTCCAGGCCACGCCCTCACTGCTGCCTGTGGCCTCCCCTCCGGGTCCCTCCCAGCACTACACTGAGCCACCAGCCAACTCATCAGGGGACCCAGCCAATGCCCAGTGCCACACGCGGCATCCTGTCACCTCCCAAACCCACCGAGGGAGGCTGCGATGACAGCTAGACACAGACCCTCCCTCTGCTGAGGAATACTGCCTCTGACACAGACTTCCCTACACAACCTGGTTTCCTTTGGATTCTTCTTTGTTCCATTTTGTTTCTAGTTCTGTCTGTGAGATGTGTGAGAGGAGACTCCATGCCTTACCCTTCGAGTGTGTAAGCAGTCCCCATGCCCTGTGGGTTAGTTAAATCTGACGACGGACTACGGTGGCGGTTTTTATAATTCAGAGTCTCTGTGGTGGCTATGAAGACAGGCCCCATGAAGTGCTGGGGGCAGCCTCTAGGCTTGCGCACGGGAAGGAACCGAGAGCCCATCTGTAGGGTCACTGTGGAGATGCTGCCGCAGGCTCCCTCTTGCCCACCTGGTGACTTGGGCTGACAAGCTTGCTGGTGCTCTGTGCAGCTCAGATTTGTAGTCATTATGGACAGAAGGGTGCCCACCCTCGGGGTTATAGTACACCGGGCAACCAATGACTGCAAAGATGTAGTTAGCAGAGTTGTGTGTTAAAAGAGCTGGGTGGGATGTCCCATGGCCATAGTCTCAGCTAATTGGGAGGCTGAGGCAGCAGGAGCCCACTTTTGAGGCCCTTCTGGGCAATGCTGAGAGCTTGTCTCAAAATAAAGGGGCAAGAGGTGTAGCTCAGTGCTCCCCAGGCCAATCCTCAGTACTGGGGGAAAAAGTAGGAGGAAGGGAGGCGGTTCTCAGGTTCAAAAGGAGCATTACCATGAATTTTAAAGAAGCCATGACATCTAAAGCCAAACGGTAAAATTCAGCTCTCTGCTTTGAAAATCTAAGTGTGAGGGTTGGTGTTTAGCAGGAGCGACAGTTCTGTCAGGGCATTGTTAAGACAGAAACACAAACCAATGTGAGGGTCTGAATGTGATGCCTGGCAAGCATCCCGCCACCTGCCTTTCAATCATGCTACGAAGCACTAGGGCATCAGGCTGCTTGGGGGCCCATGCCTGATTGTCTTTTTGAGATAGGGTCTCCTTGTGCAGTTCAGGCTGGTCACTAGGGCTACCTGGGGCCAGTGATGACCCCTTGGGCTTCAGTTTCCTTTCTTAAAAAGGAGGACAACACATCTGAGCTCTGACCCAACTTGAGAAGTGGGTCCTGGGAGCAGGGTGCTGTTGCAGGAGCCCCTCGTCTGCGCAGGCGCAGCAGAGGGCACCCTCTCCTCTCTGGTCTGGTCCACCCTCCTGCCAAGGGCCCGCGTCCTGACATCGCCTTGTATGCTGATGAGTCCCACACCTCTGTCCATGGCCTGGGGGTTTGCTGAGCCTGTCTTTGGAATCTGGGTCCTTTCGGGTGATTGAATAAAATGTCTCTAAGCCTGTACAACTAAGACCAAATGTCAAATATTTCTGTAGACCTCAACATTTACAAAAACCACACACTTCTGGCTCCAGATCTTAAAAGATTGATGGGATGCTGGAAACCGAGGCTGAGGGGCCACTGCTTTCTCCTGTGACGGGAACCGAGACAGTGCTCAGGACTGTGACACGCTTTACCCACAACCATTCTGCAGAGGTGGCTGTGTGTGCATCACGGCCATGCTCAGGATGGACTGAAATCTGCCAATTGCTGCGCCCACTGGCTTCCTTTTGGGAGTGCTGCCAAGCCCCTTCTCAGGAGCTGTCTGACACAGCTGTTTTCTCTCTGGAAGATGATGGATTGCTAGGCGGAGTTGCTATGACCACTGCCAGCCCTGAAGGACAGACCGGGATAATCACAGAGCCACTGGCAGCTGTGCAATGGACTTCTGGCTTTTTTTTTTTTTTTTTTGGCTTTTTGAGATGAAGTCTCCCTATGCAGTTCAGGCTGGCCTTGAGCTCACTTTGTAGCCCAGGCTGGACTCGAACTGGTCACAATGATCCTCCTGCCTCAGCCTCCTTAGTGCTGAGATTACAGGCGTGAGCCACCACGCCCAGCTTGGGCTTGTTTTCTTAAGGAAACCTCACTTATTTAAGTTCACTCCCAATTGGCAATAAGATTGTTGGCTTTAAAACTGTTTCCGGTCTGGCCTGTACTTAGTCATGTTTGTATCTACCGCAACACAGCAGCTTGACTGTGTATGGAACAAGAAACACAGGAGTGCCCTTTCACTTAAAAGACACCTAGCTGTGGTGAACCTCTAACCCTCATTTCTTTTTTTTTTTTGTCTTTTTCGTTTGTATCGGTACCAAGGATCGAACTCACGACCGCCTGCTTGCAAGGCAGGTGCTTATGCCGCTGAGCTAAATCCCCAGCCCCTAACCCTCATTTCTAATCACACTGTGTTTGGATAATGAGTCACTTTATAGCCATATCTGGCAGGCACGCTGGAGCCGCTGGTGTAGGGACCTGATCTAACAACCCGTTTCTCTCCTGTTCATCACTGTTCAGAACATCTGTACCGATGATGTCTGCTGTGTTCTGAGTTTAGGATAAAATGGCTTCTAACTCCTCCAAGCTTCTGACTAATTGGGCGCCACAGTTTAAAAACCAGCACATGGGTAAATGTGGTATTTCCACACCTGCGTCAGCAGGCATTGCCTAGGTGTGACCACCTGCACCTGTCCGTCCTCACTTGCTCTCCGCCCTTCCACCTAGCAGTCGGTCTTTCAGGTTTTTAGTTTCCACAGGAGAGAGCGTGTGATACTGTCCATTTCATTTTTTATAACTCCATAGTGCATACATATTTTCTTTGTTTGTCTGTTTGTGAGCGCTGAGACCAATTCTGACCTAGTTGTGGTGAGCGGGGCCTCGAGAAGCGGGGCACACAGGTGCCTCCGGCACTGCCGACTTTGTTTTCCCGGTCTACACCCAGGGGAGGGCCAGCTAGCCCACATGGCAGTTCTGTCTCCCACTGTCTGGAGCAATCTTCACATGGTTCTCCCCACCCGGGGTGAGACTTCTGCTCTCTACATCCTCCCCAGCAGGTGTCTGGAAACAGCCGTGTCTGCTCTGTATCTCCATCTTAACCTGAGTGGTCCTGCCACAGCACCCATCAGTGGCTCAGCCAGCCTCCCGCAGCAGGGCTGTTGCCGCCCAGCTCTTGGTGATTGAGTGCACGGCCCCAGTGGGTATGCCTTGTAGGCTCAGCCCACGCCAAGTTTTCCACGTGCGGTCCTCTGTGCTGTCCCTTTCTGAGGTGGATAGTTCCACGATGACCTTGGAAGCTGTGTGTTGACCACAGAGCTCCTGCAAGCTTGGCAGTAAGGAGTGGCCTGCGGGCAGTCGGTGTGCCCACTGTTAAACCGGACAGAAGTATGCTGAGGCATGTCTGGGGTTGATGTGTTCCAGTACCCAGCTGCTGTAGGTGCAGGAAGAGCCATGCTGTGCTGTGCTCACTCTGCCATCTGAGGGCACCCGGCGCTGTCTCTTCTTGGCCTCACCTGGCTTTCCACGCCAGTGAGTGGCCTGTACCTTCCCCAGTAGGGCGTCAGGTCCTGGGTGCAGGCAGTGGCATGTTTACTAGACTAATTCTGGGGTCACAGAGCCTACCTGCACCACCTCCTGCTCTCCATTTCCTCGACACATCCTTTCCGGACAGCGTCCCCTGCCTTTGCCTGCCCCAGTCTGTGCTGACAGCAGATGGGGGCTTGGTGTCCGGCTGCCCTGGCTGCTGCACTCTTTGGGCCTGGTTTTGTATTCCTGTGGCTGGGAGACAGGCCGGACTCCAGCTCACTCACCACAGGGCTGACCAAGGGCTGTCAGAGCAACAGAAAGTTCTGCGCTTTCAACTTGTGATGCTGGCTGCAGCTCTTCTGACTGAAGTGAGGACAGTGCGGTGATATCAGGTTCTGAGTCTAATCCAGTGGAGTGTCACCAAGGAGCTGTGCGTATTCATTGTTATCACCTTCTGCCTGCAGAGCCTCCCCCCAGAAGCAGGGCCCAGCAAAGTATACGTGGGGGAGTGACTCCAGGCTGCAGGCTCAGAGCTGGCGCAATGGTGGGAGCAGGCACAAAGAGCCCCAGGGAATCAGGTGCAGGACGGAGTGCCACCTAGTGGAAGCCGGATCTTGGAGGCTGCTGTTTTTCTGCCAAACAGAAACCTCCCGGGAGTATTGTGGCATGATTGTTGCTGCTCCCCAGCTGGGAATCCCAAGCCTCACTTGCAGTATTCTGCACGTCGGTTAGGCACAGAAAGCTGGCGTCACTTGTGTGTGTGTGTGTGTGTGTGTGTGTGCCTCTGGAGCTCCTGGCTGCTATGCAGCCCATCTTGGCTATGCCAGCCATCCCAGAAGGTTCACTGCACCACTGCCAGTGGCAGGCACAACGGCAACCAAAATGGTGGGTGGGAGGTCTCTGGCTCCTCAGAGGCCAGGGTGCTGTGCCCACGAACCCTGGCAATGTGTTTCTGCACGTTTTATTTACAAAGTGAGACGCACACCACAAACACATGATGCAGTTAACTACGTCAATGCACGTGATGCCATAGCCCTATGTTCTCGAAAAAGTACATAAATATATTACAGGGTGATCTACGCAGTAAACATCAGAAGTTGACACAGGAAACACCTTCCACGTTTTTCTATGCCAATATTACTGTCATTTAAAGCTTAAATACTGGTTTCAAGTATCTCCTATAAAACAACTCTTAAAATACTGGGAAAATTTTGCTATAAACAAGATTGGTACATTAAAAACAGACCCAGCGTGTCCTCGGAACGAAGTCCACTGCCAGCCAAGGGTACCTGTAGCCCAGTATCTGCCCTGCTCGGTTAGTGTTAAAACAGTTTAGTGATTATCTCAGTTGAGCGCAGCTATGGAAGATAGCATCTGTCATTGGGGTGCCCGAGAGGCCCCTCGAGGTCGCAAGGTCAAAGGTGCCAGCAGGAGGACAGTTGCGAGGTGTGGTGGCTCTCGGGGTGCACATGCAGAGAGACGGCCGTCACTCGGGCCGCTTGGGCCGCTCTCTCCGCTCTTCTGCAGCCTGGAGCCATTTGAGGACGTGCAGGACCACTTGATAGCAGAAGATGTACTGATCCTGCGAGGGCGTGGGTGGGAGAGACCGATTTTAGAGGCACCAGATCACAGAACTGCTCAGGGTCACACAAATGGTCAAAAAGTGGAAACCAAACTGACAACATGGAGAGGGAAAAAGCCTGCGGGCGGGGTAAAACTTCAGAACTAACTGAAACTGTCTCTCATTGGAGGACCACTTCTGTTTCGGTGCTCTGACAATACTTCATGGAAAAATAAACTTCTTACAAAGTTTCTTCTAGCTTTACTAAAACTCATCTTGATATTTTAAAAAAAATCCATAAAAAACAAAATATCCAAACCTAAGAACATATTAAAAATAGTTTTCTTTAAATATTTTGGAGCAAGAGACCTGGAAATAAATATGTCTACAGAAATCAGAGATTTAAACACGTGCTTGGTAGGGCATGAGTTCAATCTCCGGTACCAAAATAAAACAAAACAAACAAATAAACAAAACAACTTAGAAATCAAAGGTTTTTTTCAAAATATAATTATTAAAAATATTAAAAAATTTTTCTTTCAATATTTTGAAACAAAAAAACCACAGAAATTAAAGATGTCTGAAAACGAATCTTTGTGGTGAAACTTAAGTTGGTGGTGTAGGGATCTGAGTTTGTTTTTTGACAAAGAACACGTCTGAAAATAAGCAGGAAAATTAACAATATATGAAATGGAAAGCAAAGAAACAGCTACAGCTTGGTGCCATGTAAAACAGCTCCACACATATGAGCACCAATGTGTGCACCCGCCCTTTAGGAAATCAACGCCTCCTCAAAGCAGGAATACAAGAACCTGTTCATTTCCTGCTGCTCACCTGTCTGGCGCCTTTTCTGCATCCCCGCAGTCAGTGTGACACTCACACCACGCACAGCCCCTAACCCTCTTTCTGCCACACCTTCCACCGTCTCCCTCTAAGCCAGCTCCCCTCCCGTGGTGGGTCTCACTTAGTCAGGAGCCAGAGTGGCCCTTTGAGGCCACGTCCTTGCAGGCCACGGGCTGCCACAGCTCCCGTCACTCAGAGGGGCCCGCGCTGGCCGTGGGCTCTGTCCTGAAGCCCCTGGCAGGGCAGCGGTGGACTCACCTCGGTCTGCACCATCCCGTGCCTCTGCAGCCGCATGCAGCGCACCAGCTTGGAGATGTCGAACTGTGCGGAGACAGAGTGTGTGTTAGCCAGCGGGGTGGCCGCATGGGCACCCGGGCTGCTCCCACACTAGGCTTCTGAACTGCACTGCACTGCCGTGTCTGTGTCTCTGTTCTGGGAAACTGCCCTGGACAGTAGCTTGGTGAACGGACTTCGTTACCATTTATGGTCCAAGAATTAGAGCAGGTTGCCTTATCTGAGAATCTTCAACAAAATTCCCTTCTCCAGAGAGTAGTTTCTTATAATTTTAAAAGCAATAGAAACTACTTTCTTACAAATTGCTTTTCAGAGTCAAATTCAAGAATTTTAAATTTTGGCTGACATTTAAGAGTTGGAAACAAGGGAGAAATAGACTGATTTTGCTCTAATTAAATTTCGATAGTAGACACAATGGTGTGTGAAGTGTAAGAACTGCTTTCTACTCCCATTGTTTATTTACATATTTATATAGCAGCCTATTCCAGTATTTTCAATGATTCTAGCATTCTAAGCAGCTTTATGTTAATCAGGTAAGACTGTACTCTTATTGGTTGGGTTAGTAGTAGTTTTTAGACTGCGGGTGACTATTTAGATGGGGTTCTTAGCATTAGCTCGTGTAGTAAAACACACATTCCCACCCAGACGCAACAGCAACCGCCAAAAGTCCACCTCTTCCCTTCTGAAAACGTCTCTTTTGCACGTGAGCACTTCTGCAGGGGAGCAATACAGACCATGTCTCACCCAGGCTGAGATAAGGAGGGCCAGCACAGGGGCCTCGCAGAGACAAAGGCAGCCAAGAGCCTGGCACTGGCACCGGCACTGCCCCTGTCCCCGCGTGCTCAGCGCCCACCCTGCACTCACCTCCAGGTCCTGACTGATTAGCCCGAGGACCACGTCTATGCATATCAGGGTCCCCGAGCGCCCGATGCCGGCGCTGCAGTGTGTAGTGATGGGACCTGAGCCGTGGATGTGCCTCATGTAGGCGATGAAGGTGAGCAGGGCGTCAGGCTGCGAAGGTGTGTCATGGTCAGGCCAGGCAGTAAAGTTCAGGTGGAATATCCGCCGCACCTCTCCTGTCTGAGAGCCATAACACAGTAAGCACACAGTGTCACGGTACGCTGTCCATACCATGAGGTTTTGGTATTATTATTTTGTTCTTGCAAGATTTTTCTTTTTTGGTCATCGTGGGGATTGATCACAAGGCTGAGGGACACTGCAGCCTGCTTGAAAACACTTTTGATGGTGAGGGAGGTCTTGCTCCACTGCCTGGTTGCACAGGCTGGACTTGAAATCCACCGGCATGCGGGCTTGCAGGCATGCGTCACCCCACTCAGCTGGTGTTTTCAGGTTTTGAGTTGTATATTGGGCAAGACCAAAAGGGAAGCAGACGAGACCAAGTGATTCTGTCAGTGGTTGTCAAGGGGGCAGAAGACCCACATTTTCTGGGCATGTGGTGCGGGGCAGGGCCTAGCCCTGCGTGGTGGGCCTCAGGGACACTTGCTCTTTCAGACCAGGACGCTGTTCCAGCTGTCCCTCTGTGCCTCACAGCTTTTCTCACACGCTGTCCCTCAGGCCTCCCTGCCCATCAGCACCCATCTCTGCTCCTCTCATCTCCCTCAGCACCAGCAGCGGCCCCCTGAGCAGTACAGACCATACCCGTGCGTTCCCTGCAGCCCTGGGGCCCACCCACGCAGGGCAGAGCTCTGTGCACATCGCTGAGTGCTGGATGCTGTGCCTGTGGAGTGTGCAGAGACACCCACGTGCCGAAACTCAGCATCCGAACTCGGCAACACACACGCTCCTCCTGTGTCAAAAATGTTTACAAAAGAGGCATCACTTTAATTCTTCATAGAATCAATTCTAGAAGAAATTCTCGGGCCCCATTTACATGGCACCAACAGAACCGGTGTGTGTGCTGTGTGTCTGTGATGGTGAGGTGACCCCCTGGGCCTTGGTGGGTGGGCCCTCCAGCAAGTGTCCCGTCCCCTGTGCTTCACTCAGGGACAGCACTCGCTAGACCACGCAAGCTAAGTTCCCCAGGGTCACAGACCACAGGGAAATCGCTGAGCGACAGCCGTTTATGCTGCTGCTGTCCACATTCCCGAAAAATGGCAGTCACTGTGGGGGAGGTTACCTCTTACTCACATTCCTGAGATAGTGTCAGTGAGCCCACTTGGATGCTTGGTCTTCACAAGCCCCTTTCCTGCAGCTTCTGACCCCCGTGTGCTATCACTAAGCAAGGGTGACAAGCGGTTACACGAAACAGGTTCTGTTTCCTGTTTACTTTCCTAACGCAGGTCCTGCAGGAAACCCCTAACATTTGAAATTGACTTGACGAGAAGAAAGTCCCACCAACACTGGAAACTGGGACATGGTGGCTTTACCTAGAAAGCCTGGTGTAATGGTACAGGGCCTATTTCCGAGGACAAGCCAACCTTGGGCACTCACCTGAATGTCCTCCAAGGTCATCGCGCGTACCACAAAGCTCTTTAGCTGCTGTGTCCGCTCCAGGGCCAGGCGCAGCCTGTCAGTGGCCATTGTCATTACGCCTAGGAGGTTGGGCCAGTAGCGCTGGCACTTGATCTTTTCTCCCTCCACTTCTTGTGTCATCATGGCTATCACTGTGGATTTTTGCTCCCAAATCATCTGCCAGAAATCTCCAACAGTGGTGGGGAGAGGCCCCTGGCAGGCGATGTAAAAAAACTCCTCTTTCCCCACTGGGACCCTGATGAAGCTGGCGTTGATGTAGCCCCCATCCTTCCCCAGAGGCACCCTGGTGGCGTCATCTGTGAAGGTGACCGAAGGGGACCATCAACAGTGCGCAACACTTTAGAGAGAGGCTTACAAACTTTTAACAGCTTGTTTTCAAAGTTTTGCACAGCTACGTTACTTTCTATCTATAACTTTCCCTGATGTTACAGGCATGTTTATGATGAAATTTGGTATTTATTATTACATAGACTTGGTATAAGGAGTAAAGGTAATAAACACATTTAGAACTTTGAGATCAGTAACTAGAACCAAAGCAAAAACAATTTTGCCACTTCTACCCCATTTTAATGCTGATAGCAATAATAACAGTACTGAATGACGATGCCATTTTTCACAGAACAAAAATCAGTAATGCCATGACACTGTAAAGTAGTTACCTCAAATACTACTGGCATAACTCATTTGCCTAATTAAATAGTATTTCTTTTACTAGGCTGCTAAAGCAATGAAGTAATGTAAATAAAAAGGCAACTCAGTTGCATGTAGGCCTTGCCTTTGGCTAACTAATTTTACAGAGTCAGAATATAATTTTTCAAACAAAAAGTATGAAATGTATGAGCTCTTTTACTAAAGCCATAAAGTCAATGGTTTATTCTAGAGAATCAATTTGTGTGTATATATACATTAAAAATCACTTTTAATATCTACCAAATTAAAAACCCTTTTCAAAAAATTTTTAAATTGCTTTGCTTTGAGTTGAGGTTATACTACATGGTTCAGGCTGGCCTTGAACTCACTATGTAGCCCAGGCTACCTTGAACTCAAGGTGATCTTGTCTCAGCCTCTCACGGGCCAAGATTATAAGTGTGTAATACCATGCTGGCCATAAAACCTTCCGGTATGTGTCAAAAACCATCCGTCAGTGTCCTTTCTTAGTTGCCTTCTATCTTTTAATCTAGGCTGTTTATTCCATGGAATCGGGAACATACATTAGTTTTGTTTTTATGGTTTATCCCACTCAGATTTTGAAACACTTGGCTGGTCATCTTTTTGCCTCAAAGTAATTCTCATCTACTTTATGTCAAGCCATTAAAAATGTTGTCTGAGACTTGTTTCTTGTAAGCAGTTTTCCAAGATGAAATTTTGTCTTCCTTCCTGGTTGACAAAATTCAACTGTATTGTTATTACTAAATAATCTGTTACACTGGGGTCAATGTGTCATATATATATTACAATCCAAGGGTATGAAGGTTTGGCTGAGAAAAACCATAGGAAGTTGCTAGTGTTGTTTTTATTTTTGTGGTTCTGGGGATCTAGTCTAGGTCCAGCTCAACGTAGCAAGTGCTCTACTGAGCCAAACTAACTATCCTCAAAACTTTAATGTTTTCATAGACATGTAATTTTAAAACTTGCACTAAAATAATTGGTTTTGTTTACTTCTGGTATCTGACATGATTCAAAATCTAACACAGCCTGGCCAGGCATGGTGGCCAAGCCTGTGATCCCAGCACTTGGAAGGCTGAGGCAGGCGGACTGCTGTAAGATTGAGGCCAGCTTGGGCCACACAGAATTTACCACCAATCTAAACTACACAGCAAGCAAGCAAAAGGCTATCCCAAAGAAAACAAAACAAAGCAAAGCAATACAAACAAATCTAGTGCCGCCGCCGGTCTCATTGCAGTCATGTGTGTGCGCGCACTGAGCAGCCACCACAGACGTTCCTGCAGACCTAAGTGGAATACATGAAGGTGGCTGCGGCGTATGAGTTCGAGAAAATGCTCATCTGTGCAGAAACCAGTCTGTGCTTTTTTTTTTTGGGCAGTGCTGGGAACTGCACATGCTAGGCAAACACATTCTCAGTCTTGAAATCTGTATTTTTACAAAGATTTTACTGATTTGGCATCATAAAATTAACTTCATATGCAATAATCATAAAAATTCAGGAACATCTTAACAAAATTTAAGATTTCGCTGAATTTCTGTATACAGCTGATATAAAAATGAATTCTCACTGTGTACGTACTAAAGTAAATCTCTGAGGGTGTATATGTGTACACATTCTGTTAAACTTTTACACAGTCTGAAGTATACTGAACATGCACTCAGTTTGAAGCCAAATTGGAACTTACAGGGAAGTATGTTTTTGTATCTGTTCTTCCTTCTGTTTTCCTTCGTCTGCCCAATTAGGCACTGATCCAAAGGTTTTAATTCTTGAAGATTCTATAGACAAAAATGGAGATAAATTTGTTGAGAAACACATAGTTGACCAACTAGAAACGCTTTCAATATGTGGGATGCACAGCTGGCTGATCAGGGATGACTTAGGTTGTTAATGTAACCACCTAAAATAAACCTAAGATTAACACTAATTCCATCAACCTTTGTTGGAGTCTATTATGGTAGGCACCTTTCACTGAGTCAACTAACTTTACGAGTGAGCACTTTGTGTCCTGAGTTTTAATTTTAGTTTAAATATCTGTAATAATATTTTAGAAGAAGTACAGCTTTGGCTGGAAGCCAGGCTATGGAGCACAACTTCTGGGCAGCACTGTCTGCTGGGTTACATGTGTGGTACCGCTCAGTTTCCATTCCCTCCCTCCCTCCAAGAATATATACTGAGCTTATCACAGGCAAAGGCATAGTCAGTTCTGGGAATAGAGCTGGGAGTGAAAAGAGGGCTTTCCTGGGGCTTACGGCTACTGTAAGAAAGAGATGATAAATACAAGGACAGAGTTTGTAAAATATGCCTTGGAAAAGTTAATAAGCTGCCGTGATGAGGAAAAACAAAGATCTACTTTATTAGGAGTAACAGAAGTTCTGGGATAAGCTAAAAATCTAAAGAACTTAAGCTAAGTACTTAAAGCACCATTTCTTCAAGAGATTCCTGGAGAGGAAGAGGGTATGGCTTCATTACTGTGGCCTTCAGTTTCTAAACTTACACAATGGCATACATCTTTTGAGAAATGTACACAAAGCGACAACGGACAGCAGAACCTCTCAGTAAAAGTGAGCTCCTTTTAGAGGTCTCAAAGCTCGGGAAGTGGGGAAATGAGCAGATGGACTGGGTCAGCCTGAGGCCCCCAGACAGGCTGCCTCCCTGTGTCCCACTGCTGGACCTGGATGCTGCCGCAGGGCACAGGGGAAGGGCTCTGCTGAGGCTGCAGTTACACACATCACTGTAACAATCACCAGATCACAGGAAAGTTAGTAGATGGCTGGAACTCACACTTAGCCTTCTCCATTCTTTAACTTTTTATACTCATTCATGCATGAGACAGGGACGATAATCTTCAGGGAAGTTTTCCAGGTTCTGAGTAACTAATAGGATTTCTTTAAATCAATGCTATTAGGACGCTAGCGAGAAGAATTATTTTTTGCTAGGTAAGATAGTGTTCTTTTTAATGTGAGGACTTAGTGAAAAAAGAAAAAAAAAGATAGTGTTCTTATAGTTAGAAGTAAGTGAACTTTAGCTAAATTTTCAAAAAGTGCTCTTAACCTTGGGCTATTAAGTGCATACATTTTTCTTACAAATACATGCATAAACTTTGCGTGGGTAACTTACCTCCAGCTCCCGAGAAGGGATTCCTTGATCCAGTAAGCCCTGCAGCAACTGAATGGCAGATTTCAACCTGGAGCCGGTGTATCTCCCTGAGGGCAGCACTCGGACCACAGGAAGTGCAGCCAGCTGCTCACTGGTCAGGAAGAGAGGACCTAGCAGAAGGGCGGAAGAAGATGATGATTTCTCATAAACTTTCTCTGGAACTGATGTTACCAATAAGTGGTCTAATCTGAACTTAGCATCACCTCCTGGGCTTTACAAAAGGGAGAGTCTCCAGACATGGGAGCACTAGCCAGGCAATGCCACACCAGGCCTGTGAATGCAGTCAACACCAAAGCCTACATAGCGCAGCACTGTCTTTAGGCAGTGTGCTTAGAAATGCTTAAGAGTTTTGATTCTCAGTTACTTATGTTTTTAAAAAAAGAGTTTATGTTGCTTCTTTTTCCTTCTCTTTATTTCAATGCCACTGTTTTTTTAAGAGGAAAACATGTAATCCTGTATTATCCTGCATGTGATTGGTCTCTAAGCACGCAGGGAGAGATGAAGAAAAATGCTTCGGAAACACTCCTGCAGAAGAGATGGCTCCAGGAACACAGATTTCTTTCGTCAGCGCTCACTCTTGGCAGCTGATCATTTCCCCCATACAGAAGAATTCTCTTGGGCTATTTTGGAGTTTAATCAGGCAAGTACCTTAGAAGAGCCCAAGGCCTCACCGAGTTCCTGTCCGTGGAAGTGACTAACAGAAGGCACGGGTCATCCTGGGAGAAGGCGGGGAGGCTTGTCTCCACAATGCCTGCCTCAGCGTTTCGTAGCTCAGTCATTTCCTTAAGCACTATGATGATGCAGCTGGTATGCAGCAAGAGTAACCTGGGCACTGTGGGACCCGGCAGACCAGTGTCTGGCTGAACACAGAGCTTACTCATGAGCAATAGCTGCCCACCTTCCCAGGTCACTGAGTGTGAAGGAACAGGAACTCCAAGCTTGGGTGCACGTGTGCGGCTGGACAAGAGTGTGGCTGGTGGATACATAGCGTGCATGTTGGAAAAGTGTCAGCACAACATCCTTAGTTTCTTTTAAAAAATACTTCAAATGGGAAACCACGCTGTTTCATTATGCCAATGTACCACTTTTAATATAAAAGTAGAGAAATAAAACCCTGGGCAGAATGTACCTCCACTGGCTCAGTAATAAAATGAGCAGTGGTAATAATGAGAAGAGGCCAACTGACAGTTCCTAAAAGACAAGGGTGGGACCAGGGGACCAAGTACCCACCTTCCCAGCAGTTTACCTGTGTTAGTACAAATAAAACGGCTCCTTGACATCTCGTTCCATAAGGGCAAAATCATGGCTCTGGGTCCCCAGTGAAGGCCCTTGTCCATTCCTTGGTGTTCCCGCAAGCCGCTGGGCTTTCGGGCTACTCCCATGTGAACAGCCTGGTTATACAGTGAATGTGTGATCGCTGCCACTTATCTGTGTCTCAGTTTTACCAAATGTAGAACCAAATGATGTATGAGGACAGTGAAAATTCATATATTCTGAAACTCATCTCTACCCACTGCTTTAATAAATGAATTCCAGTAGATGCTTGCCTTTCCTGGAGTCCTCATGGTCTGCAGTCCCCACTGGCGGGCCCTCATCCTCCTCCGTCTTCCCGTCTTGTGACGACATTTGCAGTGAGCTATGCCAAAAAATAGATTTGCAATGTTTGCTCTTTCCCCACAAAATACACTTAAACATCAGGCCTCTAACCTCTCATTTCCACCAAAACCATTACAATATTGTAAAACAGATTATCTGACTTAAAGAAACCCCAGATCCCGTACTTCCTAAAATGTACTGGTAGACGCACATTGAAGTGAGGTGCAGTTTTTAATCTGTCCTCACGCAGACCCCAAGCCTGGGCCAGGGGGCGGCGCACAGGGTGTTCCCACCTCCATCCCTCCCCGCGAGGAGGCACCACAGAGCTTTCCCTTGCTCAGCGCCCGCCCACTTTGGCATCTATGACAGCATCTACATTCATTCAGAGACATGCCCAGGATGCAGCCTGGAGGCAAGAGGGCACAGCTGTGCCTGGGCACTCACGTAACAGAAGGAAACTCCACACATGTCTCACTATTCTAGGGGTGCACAGCAGACAGCATCCCTCTAACAAGGACGGAGAAACTGGAAAATGTTTTTTGCTAAGATGGAATGTAAAAGGACTGAAACAATCTGGGCACATTTGCACTTTCCGAAAGTCAGGGAAGGAGCAGAGGGCTTCTGTGTGAGGACACCACACACGCCGTAAGCAGCTCAGGACTCAGGGCCCCACAGTGTCAGCAGCAGGGTGGCACTGCCTCTGCACCAGCTCCCTGTGGGCCCAGTTAGCATGCCGCATGTGAGTCCTGAGCCCTGCAACCCCGAGCTTGGACTGTGTTTCTTCATCACCTAAGTCCTTTTTGCTCTTTTGCATAGCTGCTCAGTATTTCACTGCATGAGTGCATCCTAGTCTACTGTCTCTCAGGGTGTCTTGCTACTATAAACAAAGTTGCAGTCATGGATGGTGAGTAATACAATAACAGAACACTGCTTTCCCTTGTAGAAAGGTCTCGAACACCTATGGCAGTCGGACTCAGATACACGACTGCTGCTGAAGGGGACATAGCATGTTTCTTTGAGCTATGCCCCTTTGTTTATGTTATGAAATGGTATTAATGATTCTAACAGTAATAGTTTCCATGATTTTAGAGGTGTTAAAACAAAAACAAGTACACCCAAGAATCAGTATATGAGAACAATTTTATATTTCAATAATATTTTCAACTGCCTCCCCAAGAGACTACACTAAATTTACTGTTACTCTTCCTTCTGTCTTTGCCTAACAATAAGCAGTACCTGTTAACTGAGACTTTGCTTTTTTGGTATTTATTAATCACTACGTATAAAACTGCATTAACCTTAGTGCCCCTATCTAACTTAGTAAAAAAATTCAGTGTCAGTTTGCCTTTCAAGGAAAATGCAAATAGTTCTTTTTCACTGATTATTAACACATACAAAGCAAAATTAATGTGTAATCACTGTGTTAGTCATCAATATGTAGAAGTTTTCTGGTACATAGTGTTACAAAAAGTTTATAGTGGAAATTATTTTCAAAAAGAAAAAGTTTTGAGGAGTTAAAGGTTTCTTACCATCTTTGCTTTCATTATTTTATTAATGAAATTACAAATTTTGAAAATATAGAAAAATAGAGAAACAGTAAACTAAATTACCCTAACCTGAGCAGGAGAATATAACCAGTTACTGTTGTTAGCATGTCTTCTTTTAGGCCATTCTTTTTTTTTTTTTTGTCTTTTTCTTTTTTATTGGTACCGGGGATCGAACTCGCGACTGCCTGCTTGCAAGGCAGGCACTTATGCTGCTGAGCTAAATCCCCAGCCCCTTTTAGGCCATCCTTGAATTTGTTTTTTCTATGGGTGAGCCAACACAGTTTTTTAGAAGCAATAATATAACACATGTATTTTCAGCCAGAACAATTTAATTGTATAAAAATTTTGAAACCAGTTTAAATATTTAATCATATTTCCATAATTTACTCAACCAGTTTCATTTTATTGGGAAACAAATGGAAATCCTCAGAGCATTTCTGAGGAAAGAAGACGGGAAATGTTACAGATACTGTAAAAGTTTTCCTACCTTTCACTGTTTATTTTCTCTTCCCAGTATTCGGTACTAATGCTCGTTCCAGTAGACTGTAATGAAGAAAAATGAAAATTAAACTACTGTAACACAAAGCAATCTCATGGCTTTTTTTTTTGGTGAATCACTTGCTGCTCTCATTTACCCTCCTATTACAGAAACACACATGACACTCCATTAAGACACTGCAGACAATGCCTGTGGGTCCTTTTCACAGCGCTGCGGCTTTCTATCAGTTCTACATGGGATGGACTTTCTACACTGTGGCTTTCTACTAGTTCTATAGGAGAGAGCAAGGGAAAACACGAAGCACTAATTGTTTAGGCATGTACACTTGGCATGTGCTTTATACAACTTTAACTTAAAATTTTAAAGTTTTAAAATAAGCCAGGCACGGTGGTGTCAATCTGCAGTTCTAGTTATCTGAGGGTAAGGCACGAGGATAATTTGACCTTGGGAGTTCCAGGCCAGTACGGGCAGCAGGAAACAGAACACAGCACACCTGAAGATAGCTCAAACGTGCTTAAGTGGCCTTGTCCTTTTATAACTAATTGTTTAGGCATGTACACTTGGCATGTGCTTTATACAACTTTAACTTAAAATTTTAAAGTTTTAAAATAAGCCAGGCACGGTGGTGTCAATCTGCAGTTCTAGTTATCTGAGGGTAAGGCACGAGGATAATTTGACCTTGGGAGTTCCAGGCCAGTACGGGCAGCAGGAAACAGAACACAGCACACCTGAAGATAGCTCAAACGTGCTTAAGTGGCCTTGTCCTTTTATAACCAAAGGTCAATGACTTAACTGAGTGTGGTCCTCTGACCACAGTACTGTACAGGACCAGCTTGCTGCAAGCAGGATTTGTTGCGTTGTCCCCTTAGACAGTGAGTAACCCTTCATTCAGCCTTCCTAGGCCGTGTTAGCTCAGTGAGCAAGGTTCCTCTTCACAGTGTGGCCTAGGAGACCGGGCCCTCTTCTACTTGTCCAATCTCCGTCGCACCAAGCTTTAAACCTGTGGGTGTTTCGCAGGCTCAGAGCTGCTCGTCCCCTGTCACGGAGCTCTTTCTGTGGCAGACACATTTACAAACGCTGACTGTGTCTTTCCTCCTGAGGGTATGTCCTAGCCCAGGGATGGCAAACCTTTCAACACTAACAGCCCGCTGCGGCACTAGGGCCACAGGGTCACCATCACTGCCTTGGCCACTCAATCTGAAGCACATTTCCTAGGTCGTTTTCTCTGTAACACATTACAAAAAACTACACAGACTCTCAGCACTTAAAATTATACATGTAAAACATGTTTGATTTTCTCTTTTTTCCTCTATTAGACTTTCATGAGTGCAGACATAATGCCTGTCTATCCACCAATATGTCTACACACTTCATGCTGAGACACGGAAGACTACCTCAGTCATTTAATAACAATGACATTTTAATGTGACCTTTCAGCTACAGACTTTGTAGAGTTAGAAAAGCATTTGCATTCTGGACATCGGAGACAAGGCACTGCAGTACTACCGCAGCAAAGACTGAAGCTTGGGTGCATGGCTCGCTTTTCTGAAGAGCAGTGAACCATCCAGGTCCAAACCCAGAAACCCAAGTGCTTTAGAGCCATGCACCCCACTTCCAGCTGATTTATAGAGCCAAGGCCAAATGGAAATCTGCCGATCCAGCGGGGCTGGTGGCTCACAGCTGTAAACCCAGCACTTGGGAGGCTGAGGAGGACTGTGTGACTTTGAGGCCAACCTGGGCTGCAAAATGAGTACAAGACTGGCATGAACTACAGAGTGAAATCTTGTCTCAAAAAAAAAAGGAGGAGGAGGAAGAGGAGGAGGGGATGGAGAAGGAGGAGAAGAAGAAGATGAAGGAGGAGAAGGAGCAGGAGTAGGAGCAGGAGAAGGAGCAGGAGCAGGAGCAGGAGAAGAAGGAGAAGGAGAAGAAGGAGAAGGAGAAGGAGAAGGAGGAGGAGAAGAGCTTCACTGGACCACGCTTGTGGAACTCTGAGATGGTGATGGCGCAGCATCACGTTACACTGCAGGGCTTGTCTGCACTGCACAGGCCAGGCCTGCAGGCAAGCATGCTTATCACACAGCAGAAGGGAGCACTGGAGGGCCCGGCATTCTCAGAATACTTACAAATGTCTGTAAAATAACCCAGATTGGATAGGAAGCACATCACTGCCTTTCAGCATGATAATGCCATGTCTCTGGAGAACACGTTTTTCCTTGCTGTTCGGACCTCGTGGGGCAAGTATCTAGCCCTCAGGACATCTCTAGAGACACGAACGGACCAACATCCTTCGCAGGCACCCAGGTCACACTAATGACTGCCTCCTCTCCTCTGTTCAGCCTTCAGTTTCTAGACAGAGCATAACACACACTCTGCTTCCAATGGCGCAGTGCCCTGCATGCCTGCAGCCGGCCCAGGCCTTTCTGCCTTTGCTAATGCAGCCCACAGTACAGGACAGTTGTGCCCACCTCATCTCAGCTGTCAGATACTGTTAAAAAGACGACTTCCAGTCAGCCTAACAGCCGACCCGCCACTCCCACACGGACTGCGTTCCTCCACTCTTCCTATCCCTTTCAGAGCTTCACATTACCCTTTCACTCGGCGTGTGTCTTAGCACAGCTTTTACCACACTGCACTAGCGCTCTGCACCCCTCCACCCCCACGCTGATCACCAGACGCTCCCTGCAGATAGGGGCCAGAGCACTGCCCCCTTCTCACTGGCGTCTCCACATCAGCGTCCAACAGGCTCAGAAATGGGAATAAACAGTGCGGACTTTGGAGGACAAGTTGCAGTAGTACATGTGAGCAACAGTACATGTGAGCAACAGAATTACGTTCACAGGTAAACACAGATACTGACTAAAGCGCTCTACTAAGAGGCAGTCAGATGTAGAGACATTTGTAACACAGAGTGGCACATGCCACGACTCTGCACCAGTAATTACCAGGGGGTGCATCTCTCCTGTTGTTTTTTTCTTTTGGTACCAGGGATCGAACTCACGGCCTTGTGCTTGCCAGGCAGGCGCTTACACCGCTGAGCTAAATCCCCAGCCCAACACATCTTTCCTTTTTAAGAAGACAGTTCTATACTTTATAATCTGAATAGTTAACATTTTCACTTTTGGTATGAGTTAAAACTTTCAGAACTGTACAATATCCTGTTAGTGCCAATTCAATACCTAATCTACAACATGTTTAGGACGATCTGTAGATAATCTACCTATAACAGACTGCATATGGCATGTGATTACAGACATATACATATAAGACCATATACACTTAGACTGTATAAATTGATATCCAAACACATTAATATATTGTATAATACACAAATATTTTAGTGACACAAAACATTTTAATATAAAAATATATGCTGGGGATTATGCCCAGGGCTTTAGTTTAATGTATGCTAAACAAGTTCTTCATTGACACGCTGTATGTATCATTTTTATTTTATTTTGAGACTCCCGAGGAGCTGGAATTACATGTGCCACCATGCCAGACTACCAGATTTTTCCATTCCTTCTTTATTTTGGTACCAGGGATCGAACTTGCGACCTTGCACTCACCAGTCAAGTGCCTGAGCCACTGAGCTAAATCCCCAGCTACTACCAGATTATCTCTGCAAGTTCTGAAGCACTCTATCATCATATGGCAATATTCTGGTAATACAAAATGAACCAGGACTGAGCCAATATTCTCTTCCCGAATATGGTTCAGTCTTCCTTTCAGCTGTGGAGATGAATCACAGATGCCACTTGTCAATCTGTCTCTCAGGAACAGAATTCTCAGTGATTTAAACACATCTTGTTTGATACAAACAAAACTCTTCATGTTCTTTCCTAAGTACTTGTTCCTTCTTTCTTGAATTTACTTTCTTACTTTGTTATGTTTACTAGTGGCTAAAATTGCTTCTCAAGTTCCTAAAAACTGTTAATTTATAACTTCTGCGGATGGAACAGCCCGAAGTGCTGGGGTGCAAGCATCACGCATTCTGAATGCATGAACGTACTGGTCTGTCTATATTTTGTTGGGAAGCCAAAGAAATAATCTCCATCTGTAAGTCTTTTTAAGACTTGCTGTAGTAGTTTGAAATGCTAATTTTTCCATGTGAACTTTAGAATCATTTTATCACGTCCACTTCATTTCTCATTCAACAAAAGTTGAAAAAAATTTTTTTTTTTGCAGTACAGGGATCGAACTCACTGCTTCACACTTGCCAGGCAGGCTCTTGTGCCACTGAGCTAAATCCCTGGCCCAAACGTTGAAATATTTTATAGGAACATACTGAATTTATAAGTGACCCCAGGGAGAATTTAAGTTTTCTATCGAAGAATAAAAAATGTTTTTCTTGGATATTTCTTTCATGCTTCTTTGTGTTTCTGAAATTTTTCATTAAGACAGGTCTGGCACATTTTCTGGTTGAATCTATGCCTAGAACTTTTGTTTGTAAGCAGTGTAAATGAAATCTTAACCACTGTTATACAAATTTAATTGGTTAAGTAAATTTACCTGGTTAAGCAAATTTAACGAGCAAATTCAACTACTACGCAAAGATTGTGGTCCACAGCCAGGCATGGAGGCTCACGCCTGTAATCCCAGCACTCAGGAGGCTGAGGTGGGAGGATCCTTGTGAGTTGGAGACCTGCTTAGGCTACAAAGTGAGCTCAAGGCCAGCCTGTATAGCGAGACCTGTCTCAAAAAGACAAAAAAACAAAAACAAAACAAAAAAACCATTGTGGTACACACTGAACTATGTACCTCCTAACCAAATTCGTAGGTGGAAGTCCTAACCCTCAAAGTGGGTTGTACACTTGAAAACAGTGCCTTATGCAGTAATTAATGCTTAAACACTGTCGTAAAGATGGGACTCCAACAAGACTGATGTCTTTGCACTAAGAAACAAAAGCAGCAGGCATGCACCAACAGAGGAGTGGTGACATGAGGACAGTGAAAGGTGATCATCTGCAAGCCCACATGACAGGTCTGCTCAAAAACCAATCCGATGGCACCATGGCCTTAGGCTTCAGCCTCTGGAACTGTCAGAAAGTGGACTGCTGCTGTTTGGTAAGGCCCTACCCCTGTCTGCTGAACTGCCAAAGTTTGTTATAGCGAACCTGAGCAGACTAAGACAGGCTGCAAACTGAACTGTCTGCAGAGGACAGATTACCAGAACTGTAAAACGCTTGGGCGGGGTAAGGCAGGACAACAAGAGAAGGAAGGTAGAGTCTACTTATACCTTGTAAAATTACTTTTGTCTTGTGAAGCTTGAGCATTTATAGCACCAAAAAACAAACAACCTTAGAAGGGGCTGGGAATACAGCTCAGTGGCATAAGTGCCTGCCTGGCAAGTATAAGGTAGTGAGTTCAATCCTTGGTACAAAAAAACCAAAAACCAAACCAAAACAAGAAATCCCAGGGACCTTTGCAATACTGTTTTTCATCACGTAGAAAAAATTTAGCAATCATCAGTAGATGTCCAGTTTAATCAGTTATGATTTGTTGACATGACAAAATAATGCTTTAGAAAGTTTGAAGCAAAGTTATATAAATTCATGTGGAAAGAAAGTAATGATCAATGGTTAAGGGAAAACCAGATTTAGAACAGTGTGATACAATTTGTATTAAAAACTTTTATAATGAATATACCCAAAAATCATAACATTAAAAAGATGACATTCTGCCATCAACTGCTGTCACCACAGTTTAGCTATAAACAAGAATGTATGTATGTTAAGTTTTTCTCCTATTTTATTTTATTTTATTTTATTTTATTTTATTTGTTTCATCTTTTTGAGACAGGGTTTCACTATGCAATTCATGCTGGCCTCAAATTCTTAATTGATCCGCTTGCCTTAGCCTCCTGAGGGCTGGGATTATAGGCGTGCACCACCACACCTGGCAGGTCTCATTTTTAAGGCAGCTGATGTGACTTTTTAAATTTTGTTTTGTTTTCGAGATAGGGTTCTGCTACCATAACCCAAGACTGGGCTTGAACTCTCAGAGAGCCTCCTGAGCCTCCGGTGCGGGGATCAGCTTAACAAGACGTTTTTGAAGTGGCAATTAACGATTTTCATTTATTCTTTTAAAGAGACTTTAGGACAAGCATCTTAAGTGTCATACTTAATATTATTAATAATACAAAATAATTAGAATCATTTTAACTTAAAGTGTTCAAAACATTCTTTTCAGAGAGCCTACTGTTATGATTATTAGTATTCTGACAGCATGAAAGAACATCTTAAGTGAAACCACTAAAGAATGCATCTGAAATACTCAGCAGATGTAAGCGTCCTTGTCCTTTGAGACATTTGTGAGTATGAGAGTATGTATAAGTAACACAGGTGGCTGACTATTCTAAAAACCCAACTCAGCCAGTTTAAAGGGGTAGAAGACATGAGGTGGAAAGTGACAGGGAAGGAGGACGGCGAGAAGAGTCCAGCACCCTAGGCTGTGGTCTGGTGTTACCCTCACCTCAGCAAAGTCCGTAGGGAGAGATGTGCTATCCTGGTCTGTGTCTTCTGCTCCCTCTTCCAATAACCTCCCATCTGTATTCCGTGTACCTGGGAGAGAAATATACAGGTCAACAGGAACTTCTGGCACTGATGAAGCAATTGAAGAGTTCCCATTGGTCTTCAAAACAAGGCTATATAAAGGCCAATATTTACAAATAGTTTCAATGCTGCAAATGTCAGGAACACAGAACATGTAAGTGTATCATTTTTGATTAAATTATCTGTAGGACTGTAGTTCAGTGGTAGGGGATATGCTTAATATGTATGAGGCTTTGTGTTCAGAGTCCAACACACAGACACACACAACCACACGAAAACCACACAGAACAAAAAAAACTGCAGTGTCCTTACGATGGCTAGCATTAACTATGCAAAAATCTTGGGGATATTACTTCTTTTCTTTTTCTTTTTTTTCCTGGTACCGAGGACTGAACCCTAGAAGTGCTTAGCTACACTCCCAGCCTTTCATATTATTTTGAGTTATTTGGGCTGGCCTTGAATTGAGGATCCTCCTGCTTTAGGCTGTTCAGTTGCTGGGATTACAAGTGTACACCATGTGGGCCTGGCCTGGAACAGCAGTTCTAAAAACAAAGCCACAAGGTTACTGACACATTCTGAGATCTCAGTGACATGGTAGCCCACTGAAGAATACAGAAAGGAAAATACATACTGGGAGAAAACTTATCTTACTTCTGAAGTGTTACCAATGAGGAACAAGGCAGACACTAATGCACCTCATGTTTACTCAAAACACGCCTATAGAGACATGCCTGTCTACTGCTCTGAGGACCGACTGACCCACACAGCTCCTGTACCTGGGCCATAGGCATCTCCTGGTGTGCCAGTTTCATTTAAAAGGTTCTGAGCTTCCGCATCCACCACATCCAGCAGGGACTGGATAACTTCAGCTTCTTGAGGATCATCATACATTTCGTCATTTTCTGTATTAGATTCTTAGAAAACATTAATTTACATGAATGCTACTTAGAGAATGCTGGATGAGAAAGGGACGGGTCGGCCCTACACTGTGCTTACCTGTGCAGCCCGTTGTTTCTAGTTTTAGAGCTGACCTGGGTGTCACAACAGAAGACCCCACAAATGCAGTTTACAAAGAATAAATCAAAAATAACTTTGGCAATATACCTTCCCCAGACATTAGTAATTATATGTTTATTTTCTTAAATTAATCTCAAATTATTAACTCATAGAAGAAGCCCAAAAAGCTTTATTACCAAGATTAAGGTACCAAACATCCTCCAGATAAGGTCTCCAAGCTGTTAGGCAGCCTAGGAGGCACTGCTTTACAGAATGCAGGAGACAGCAGGAACAAGGCAGCTGTCTCTCTGATCATTTGAAAGACTAATTTTAGGCTCAGAGGTGGACCCTTGTATATTAATGCAACTAACAACATTAGCTTTACATTCCTTACTTGTGTTGTTTTATTTTCTTGAACAATACTCTCTCCTAGAAGCTGCAATGACATGTAAGGCAAATACAAAAGGATACCTGATACTTCCGTTACCTAAAGCTTTAGGGTACTCAGAGTAACTGGATTAGGTACTCGGAAAACTACCTTCGCGCCCAGTCAAACTTGCTAATTTCTTCATCTGAGAAGCACATTTTCTTTCAGGGTGCGAAACCTCAATTATTTCTTCCCCATTAACCTAAAGTGTAAACAAAGCAAACCATCAGGTTACTGTGTTTCTGTCTTCCAGGCTTAGGGAGAGACTCACACTGCCCCTCTCCTCCTCTTCCCACTCCAGGACCATTTTACAGCTTCCCACCTCAAGCTGCGTTTCTGGGAGAATCAGTGCTCATGAGCAGTGCGGAGGGGCAGGCTTTTCACCAAACACACTGGGAAGCACTAGGTTAAGTAACATCCAGGGTTTTCTGTTCCAGAAATTCTTACATACTACACAAGTAATAAGCCGTGTCAATTACACAAATAGTTCAGCTGCTAAAAAGAAATGTATTATAAAATAGTCCTTAAACTTACTGGACTAAAAAAATCTCTTATTTGAGACAGTTTATGCGATTTGTCTTTCAAAGAACATTTCTAAGAACTTTAATAGGACTACAAAACCTTAGAAGTTGAGGGAAAGGGAAAAGTTTTGAATTATTTATGAGGTGATTACATGGATATAGACTACAAATTTAGTGATCTGTTATACAGATTTTCACATCTTAACCACATGTGAATTTAAGAAAAATAACAATGGATTCATGACTGTATAGTAATTATTAAGCAACAGAATGTAACTTTTTAATGCAATGATAAATTGCAAAAAGCACTTATGGAACATAGCTTATAGAAACAAAAATCTGGCTAGGTTGTAGCTCATCAGTAGCATGGACCAGCATGAGGCCCTGGGTTGGATCTTCAACATCACCAGAAAACACAAAAGAGTGGGGTAAAAATATAAAGTTACATGATTAGAATAAATTAAAATAATTTTGCAGAAATAAAAGGTTGTGGTTTTCTCAGGTTTTATTCTTTTATAAAGGGAGGACAAACACATGGTAGATATGACAGAATTATTATGAATCATGATGATGCTCTATTATATGTTTTGAAGTCCTGTATCACTTTTATTGTTTTGTTGGGTTGGGTTTTATACTGTTCTGTCTTGTTTGATTTTGTTATATCCAATGACATGGGAAGCTATTTCAAAGATAATACGATATATTATGATAATCATTTGGGATTTAATATTATCTTGTTTTGAAGTTCTTTATTGTGCTGTTTTGTTAGTTCAATTTGATTCTATTTGATTTTTGATTTGATTTTTATTGTCTGAAGTTATGGGCAGCTAATTTAAAGTCATCAAGAGGCATTATGGTAACCACTGCTGATTTCCTATTATCTTATTTTGAAGTCCTGTATCATTTACACTATTTTGTTCTGATTGGCTATATTCTATTTTATTTTGCTTGGTTTTACTCACTTTAAAATAAAAATTACAAAAAAAATCCCAAGAGTAGTTATATTTAAGAACTTAAATATACTTAAAAATATATATATTTAAAATAAATATATATATAAAGCTTTATATACATAAAGTATGAAGTATATAAAATATAAATATACTTAATATATATATTTACTTTAAATATATATAGACTATTTTTACTTTAAATATATATACTAAGTATATTTAAGTTCTTAAATATAACTTACTAAACTTATTTAAGAGCTGAATTTGTGGCAAAGGATATAAGGTTGCTTATGTAGGGCTCTGTATACTTTACTTACTAATTCACCACAAGTGTCTTTCCTATTAATACATTTATCTAAAAGAGACAAATATTTAAATATGACATTGGTCCAGTGTGAACAGAAACGATCTGGGCGCTCTGACATGACAGAGGTGGACCTTACCTACCTTGGAGAATGTGTCCTCGGGAGTGACAGTTGACTGGCCACAGAGCTCTGAGCTGTGGGGGCCTGCAAGGAACAACACAGGAAGGAAGGGACAGCTGGTCACACTCACAGTGAAGACTCGGCATAATGAAAGACACACGGCAACGTCCATCTCTGCCAGCATACGGAGAGGCCCGAAGACGCCCTCGGTTAAGTACTTGAGTGGGGACAGGTTCCACGGAGAGTACTTGCCTAGTGTGTGCTAACCCTAATCCTGTGTCTGAGTCTCTGCTCAATCTGACACACATAGAAAAACCATGGAAGGAACCCCATCTTTCTGAGGGTGTCATTTTACTGGTATTTTAAAGAGGCTGCATCATAAAGTGAGCAACCAAGTGAACAGAATAAAATCGAGAGGTTCATCAAAGAAAATAGCTGACATAAACTCTCATCTGTGGCTGAAAGGTTCAAGAGGGAGGGACTGAATACCAATGATCTGAACCCACGGGCGGTATCACGAGTGCTGAAGTTTCCTCCTACTCCATGACTTATGGGAGAACAGCCAGCACCTACCTAGCTTCATAAAGACTACCACAGGAACACAGGAAATACAGCATGCGGATAACTGAAGGTTACAAATATAACTGTATTTATACACCGGATCCTAATGTTAGCTCTGAGCTGTAAGTACAAAAACTTGTCTGTTTTTTAAAACGGTAAAATTTTGCATTTTGGCCACCTTCACAGAGTTCCTGTTACTGATACTGTATGAGTCTGAAAACGTCTAAAGAAATTGGTCCTATGAGGATCAAATCAGAGACCCTCACAGATGGCTCATGAAGTAGCTTCTCCAAGGAGCAGGGCACTAGAAAGTGACAGTCATCTCAGAGGTCACTAGGAAAATGTCCTCCTTATTCTTCTATGAGCTGATTTTGGCATGAACTGGAACTACAGAGGGCAACACGATGGACCCCTTTTGCTCTTTAGAAGATAAACAACTGTTATAGTAACATGTCTTTTAGCTACTATTGGTGCTTAGACACTGTCCTAAAATGATTAGTTATGCTGATGTACTGAATTCACTTTCTAAATGCAGCAAGTTCAATCGTATTTCTCTGTGTCAAACACAGCAATAAAAGCTCCAATTATAGGCCCTGCAAAGAGCATGCAGTCAGATTTCCTGGGTTTAAATTCTGGCTCTTATCTTTATTAACTCTGTGAGCATGGGTAAGTTATCAAATTTCACTGTGCCTCAGTTTCCTTTTCTATGAAGTAAAAATAGTAACCCTAGAATTGCGAAGTTACTGTGAGGATTAAAGTGTTTTAAAGAATGCTTAAACTAGAACAAGCATTAAATTGCTGAAAACACAACAACTATCACTAGTACTTCCACTGCTCTGCACTACAATATTTCCAGTGCCCAGAACAGTGCCTAACTTAGGAGTTCAGTGAGTACATTTTTGAAGCAAGTACTTTGTGATGAGCACGACGGTGTTTCACGTCTACGCCTCAGTGTCGCCTTCCAAGGTAAACAGCAATAACACTCTTGTTTTACTCATGGGAAATAGAGGCTTATGCACGCATAAGAACTCATAAACTTGGGCCCACAGGCTGTCAATTTTGTGCTTCACCCCGTTTTACTACTTTTGCACTATACTATACACTGAATTTCATTAAAGTACAATATTGTCCCCTAGATTTTGTAAGACATTCTGGAAACGTAAGAAAAATATTTCAGTGGCAACATGCAACTTGCTATTTAGGGGGAAAAAAGCTCCTTCTCCTAGCCACTGGTGTTATAAAATGAATGTGTCCTTACCATTGGCTCTGGCTGACTCTGGAGCTGACACGGCAGATTTCTTTGAACAGGGAAACACTGGCTGCCCGTCTCTGTGTGGGGAAAAGGTGCAAAGATTTAGGAGAATTTGCTTTAATGTCCTCTGAACTATTTATGAGTTTCAAGGGTTTCAAGGCTAGGCACACTGAAGTTGGGGCCGACACCTTGACAGTTCTCACCTACGTGTTTTCTGGAGGGAGAGAATTCTGACCCAAGGAAGAGGAAGAGTAACTCCTTTACATTGGCCTTCTTTGGGTTTCAGTTCAACACCACACTCTGTTTCTCCTTTCACTTAAAACACTTGGAATGTTCATGACCTAATAACTTAGTTTTCTGTCAGTCAGTAAATAGCTCAAAGATACTTTAACTTAGAAGTTCTAGATTATAAGTCTTATGTATTTAAAGCTCCGATACAAGTTTTTCTACTAGAGTATTTAAAGGGAGAATCCACACATTCAGAGAATTGTAAGAATAGTGCCACCCAAAGAGAAAAACTGTCAGAAAGACTGCACTTTGGGAAACGCAGATGAGTATGCAGTCTTAGGCATGGGGGCTACATGAGGGGAAGGGCAGGCTGCCTAAGGCAGGCAGCCTTGAGAGGGCCCATATGCCACAGGCCTAAGCAGCCCTCTGTACACCTTGCTGGGCAGCCCCCAAATACAAGGCCCTAACCCTGACCTTGTTCATCCAGGTCATTTCTCAAGGTGGGGAACAACCTGGAAGGGTGAGGCGACCTCCCTCACCTGCAGAATGCCCACCTCTTGCAAGGCTGTTATGCGGTGGTGGGCTTCTGAGGCTGCTCTCCCATCATCCTCTCCTGTAATGCAACCCCTGGCCTGTGAGGGAATCTACCAGGCCCACAGATGTTACCTCAGTGGCCTTCAGGGACACTGGAACTGACCCCTCACTACCCTCATGCTGCCTGCTTTTATTTCTGTTAGCAACTTTTGTACTGATTAGTAACAAAGTCCTTTTATTTCTGATTTCAGGGGTACTATGTCTTCTGCCAGAGTCCATGAAGGAGTAACAGGCTAGCTTATTGGCTTGCAAGTAGGTAAATTCCCAGGCCTGTTATAGTTTTTTTTTTTTAAATACATATACATACACATATTTACATACATACATTGTTTCTTTCCATTATAGTTCTTGATATATCATTACTACCAACACACGTCTCCAGTGTTGCTACCTTGTGGATTTTAAAGAGGACATGTGCATAAAATAGTACAGAGAAGACTGTACGAAGAATATAGAGGAAAGCTCTTGTGAACACTACTACACTATCTTTAGTAACAACAGCTAAGATAAAAGGAGAAGAGCAGAGAGGGACTACAGGGCCAGGTGAGTAACACTCTACTGCTTTTGAGGCAAAGCATTCTGATACCCCTAAGAGTGGCAGTAATTAATGTTTAGCTAGATCTATGAAAATAACTACACCAATCCAATGTTTAGAAACCTATAAAAGAGTCAGGTCAGAGATTATAGTCCAGAAAAAAGATATACAATTAACTTAAAAGATTCAGAAGGAAAAGTAAGTTTATCAACTATTTAACTCATAAATTTCCATATTTTAAAGGAACAATTCACCTATGCAGTTGTGAATTTGGCTCACTTTGGAATCAAGACAGCCTGGATTCTTATGTATTATAAAGGCAAAATATGGGCTCCCCCAAATACGCCAGTGACTTAGCTCTAATTCTCAGGACCTGTGAATATGTGGCTTTACAGGGCAGAAGGGATGGGATATTGAGGTAGAAAAATTACCTGGCGTTATCAGAACTGCACTGTCGTCACTGAGGCCCCACCTAATACAGGAAAAGAGGGGCAGGAAAGTCAGAGGCAGAGAGAGAGACTGCAGCAGAGGCATCAGGGACCACTGGCTTTGCAGACAGGCGGGGACCAAGAAGCCACGGAAAATAGGGAGTCTCTAGAGGATGGAAAAGGCAAGGAAATGGGTCTCCTCTGACAACCCACAGAGGAAACATATCCCTGATGATTCCTGGATTTCATCCCAGTGAGATGCATTTTGTACTTCTGACCTAGAGCACTGTAGTACTCCTGTTTTGCCTTAGAGATCACTGAATTTATGGTAATTTGTTACAGAAGCAACAACATCTTTTCTTCAATCCATTAAAGAAAACTTGTTGTTGGCATTTTTTACTCCAGTGAAGCTGTTTGGGGTGCAGTGAAGTTCGCATCTCCTCAGTAGGTGACGCGAGATTCCAGCAGAAATGACCAGTCCTGGCTCTCGGAGTGGACTGCTACTGGCCAGAGTCAACAGCTTCTTTTTATCCAGGAGCTGACCTTAGTTTAGGCTGATGGCAAAGGCACACACACGACCAGTGGTGACTGGTGAGGCTTGTTTGCATATTGCTCTGGATGGTGTTATGTAGGTGTGAGCCATGAAAGCAATGCAGAAATTTGTCTATCATAAAACAATACAAAGGAATAACTGGAAAAAACAAAGAAAGGGAATCTGAGCCTTAAGCAACTTTCACCTGGGACCACTTTTCCTTTTAGGCTTTTACAATCATGTAAACTCATAAATTCTCTTTCTTGTTCTAAGAAGTTGCCTTGTATTTCTGTAGCTGAAAACACCCTAAGTGATAAATGTGTCACTTGTCCTGTTAACTGGAAATATGTACTTGAAGAGTCACCCACTGCGGTCTGCTAGGAGCTCTGTCCTGTCTTTACTGAATATGGCTAGTCTGTCTGTGAAGTGTAATTAGAGCCCAGAGCACGTGCACACACACACACAGCGCCCATGCACTACTGCAGAGTACCTTGTGGCTTTCAGCACCACCGAGGGAAGCGACGTGCCCAGTGCTCTGTTGGCTTCTTCCAAGGTCAGTCCTTGTGTGCTGATGCCATTCACATAATGTATGACATCCAGAAGCTGGAGGTTCCCCTCGACGGCTGCAGAGGACCTTGGATCGATATCACTGATATACACCACCTGATGGAGACTGTCATGCCCTCCCGATAAGGAAAAACCTTCAACAAATGAAACAGAATTGTTTTCTCGGTCATCAGGTGACTTGATCAGTCCAGAAAACCCCACTGTACAAAGCATGAATTTTCATTACCCAGCTCTTCTTTGTTGCACGTTAATATAATGTCAGGTAGCAAATGGGGTAGCACCGGCATTCTGGATAATTCGAGAACTCGTCCGAGAACTAATCTCACTGTCTTGGGTGCTGCCCGGAGCAGATTCACCACATCAGTGTGAGTTATGCTTGTAACATCTGTATCATTAACCTACAAAACAAGAAAGGGGGCAAGTCAGGATTATAATTTTATAATAGGAAAGCCAAATTGCCAGGAAAACACATTAATCTTTCTAGCATTTTACATAATATAACAATGCAATTAAAGAGGCTTCCAAACTAAATCTGAAACTTGAAGCATCTCTGAAAGTTAACAGTACAAAAACCTTTCAGTGGTGGAAAAGGAAAACAAATCCAACAGAGAAACACAGCATTATGTTAACATGACCTTGTTCTTTCACCAGCCCTGGCTTGTTCTTTGGCAGTGACGGGGAGCCTTTTAGAGACTGAGCCCCCAAACCCTACCTAAAGCCTTAGTCACTGCAAAGAGAGGTTTCAGGGCAGAAGAACAGCCCACATGAGCTAGTGTGCTGACACAGACGGCTCTCTGGGGCCCTGCAGCAGCTGTGCCGCAGCCTCACACCACCGTTCTGTGGTTATGGCTGCAATGCGGACAGGACCCACGCCTGTCCCCTGAGGCTGTGTGCGAGGGCCGTGGTCCTCAGGGTGCTGGCAGGGTCTTGAGAGGCAGAGCCTAGCAGGAGGCCAGTAGATCCTGGGCGTGTGCTCTAAAGAGAAACGGTGAAGTCTAGGGCCTTTGGCTTACTGTTTCAAAACAGGATCTCTTTGCCAATGTAAGCCCTAAACATCCAAAATCATGAGATGAACAAACCTCACTACAAAGCCAACTCACCTCCAGTATTTCTATAGCCATAGAAAACAGACTAAGTTCCATTTGCATAAGTCTCCCATTTCCCCCACAGGTCCCACCTTGATGAGCCGGTCTCCAGGCTTTAGCCTGCCGTCTCTCTTGGCCGGGTCCTGTATGACGTCATGAACGTAGCAACCGATGCTCTGGCTGCCTTTGGTGACTGTAAAACCCAGGCTTCCTTTTTCTGATTTAATTAGAGTGATGGGCAGTTCTACTTCCTGGAGAAAGACAACAGGGATCCTTTAAGATTGTCTATATTACGTAAAGCCAGAGAAAAAGATGACTGTTTTGATTAGCCAAAGAGAAAAGCAACTCTTGAAAAGTTTATTTAACACGATCAAGTGAAAAACACCAAGTCTTTCATCCGTGCTAGAACACTTCCTTCTACGAAGCAAGTGAAAGCTGGGCTTAAGTCCCACTTTACATGTTGGTCTCCAGATAGTGGAGACGGTATCGAGGCCTTTTCCCAGTTTTGCATTTCAGCTACATAAGGATATATCAACTGTCACACTTTGACAATAATAATAATAATAATAATAATAAAGGAAAACAACCAACCAAACAACAACAACAAAAAACCCCAAAACTCAAAAGGTTTTGGAGGGAAGACTTAAGTTTTTTACATATTTCTAAACGAAGACAGTTGCCTAAGCGCGTAAAGGTTTTGTGTTGTCTCTGGTACAAAAAGGAAGTTTTGAGTGATTATATGTTAGAAATTCATTTATTAAGATGTGCAAGCAAACCAATTTAAGAGGGGCTGAGGATTTAGCTCAGCAGCATAAGTGCCTGCCTTGCAAGTGTGTGGTCGTGAGTTTGATCTCCGTTACGTATAAAAAAAAAAAAGCAAAACAATTTAAGATTTTAACTGAGACACATAGATTACTCAAGTAGATGATGACACATTTCTTTTCTTTCTTTCTTTCGTCTTTTTGAGACAGGGTCTCACTATGCAGCTCAGGCTGGCCTTGAATTCACTTTGTAGCCCAGGTTGCTCTCGAACTCACACTGATCCTCCCACCTCAGCCTCCTGAGTGCTGGGATTACAGGTGTGAACCACCACACCCAGCTTGATGACAGATTTCTAAGGAAATCATTCAAACTGCATTTTCACTCTATTGCTAAAAATAAATCTGAAGATGCAGATGCTATGCACACTTATGCCATTAAAGGGAAACAAAATATTGTACAAACTCCACAATATTTAAGATTTTTTGGTAGTGAGCTATAAATGGCTTTCATACTTTCTTAAAGATAATTTTTTACAATAAAGATTACTTAGAAAACAGTATTAAAATAGACTCTCAATCCATAAAAAAGGTTAATATCCTTAGAAATTTTGTTTCCAAGGCTGATTTGTAGGTTTAGAAGTTCAAAGGCTATTATCACAATATGAAGGAAAACGTGAGAGAAAATATTTAAACTTTAAAGAGAAACAAATGAAGTCCATTTCCTTGGTGTCTAACCTGGTCATGGCAACCTCTTAGCTTCCAATGACACAAGTACAGCCCGTGGGCACGCGTGCTGCAGGTCTGCCCCTGCTGGTATGGTTTACAGCTGTGTTTTGCAGGTGTATTACATTTCATCTCTGCATGACCCTCTCAGGTTAGCAACTCCACTGGACAGTCAAACCTGCTCAGAACCAGAAGGGACTTATCCACAGGTGTCTGCCACAGGGCAGCAAGTCAGCAACACAGCCAGGGATCTGTACCCAGGTTTCTTTGTCCTCTAATTTCTCAGCAGATTAAGGTATTAGATGCACTATCTATTAAATACAGACATGAAGCTGCTCTAAAAGGCAGCTGCTTACCCAACTACAGGGAAATCAAAAATGTCTGCATTTGCACTAAAAAAGTACAGAATTTATTTGTTTATTTAACATGCTGGCATGTTTTTGAAAAAAATACAGAATTTAAAAATATAGAACACCTTACCAGTTCAAAGTCTTCAAGGTGGTTTTCTAGGTCATTTTTCGAAGTCTCTCCTCTAGCTGATTCAGAACTGTGATGTGTGCGGTATCTACCCATTGAATCAGAGGAAGTGGACTCTAAGTGGGGCTGGCAGTTCTGCTCAGGAGTCACATCCAGTGTTGGAGGAAAAGGAGGGTCACCACTGAGACAAAGAAGAAAGACTATTTTCAAATGCATTCCAACATCCACAGAATCAATCTGTGCCATTATAAAAAACGTGCCGCTCACATATTCTCGTCTGGTTCTGACTGAGATCCTAGCTACTTTTTGGTCTAATTTTAGAGTGTGAATTTATTTGTATATCTGCATGCCAATATTACCATTATTAATTCTCTGTCCAGATTTTATTCTCAAGGCCCTCAAATCTCTAAACTGTATAAAGATAGGTCAAAGTATTATACTTGATTCCTAGTTGTTAGTTCAAGGCCGAGGCTAATTTTATCAGAAGATTAATATATATTTCAACTGAATTAAGAAGGAAAGACTAACTGTCTCATTCCTGGAGTTATCTGGGTGACAGAATAGAAAAAAACAGGAAAAAAACCCCACAAACATTTAAAACAACTCCGGGTGGGCCTAGATAGAACTGAGACTCAACCAAACCTCAAATGTACGAGCAACTTTTAGAGGCCCTGATGCAGTCATTCCTTTGTCTGCTTCTACTCTCAGTCAGTGCTTCTTTTCCCATCTTAGTTGTCCTGCTTTCTGCAAATTTTTCTTCCCACTCCCTTCCCTGTGTAATTTGTTCTAATCTTCCATTGCATCACTACCTAAATAAATCTCTTCCCTTTTTGACTGAGTAGTATTGAAAACCAATTTTCTCAATTACTAATAAACATGCTCAAAAGAGAAGCCAGGCTCAGGTTGCCAGGTTAGAGTGCTTCTTGCTTTACTAGATAAAAGTGTTAATCACAATAGCTCGACACTGAATAAAGTCATCATTCCCCAAACACTGAGAAGTTCACACACACACACACACACACACACACACACACTCCCTCTCTCTTTCTGTCTTTGTCTCTCTCACTCTCTCTCTCTCTGCTGCTACTGCTGCTAACATCAGCTGTTTTCAGTGTGAAGCATAAAACCGACAATACCTGTCCTCAAACTCTGCTTTGCTGGGTACTTTCTGAGGACAGTAAAACAGGGTGCACACGGCATGTTCCTCACTCCTGGGAGCTGCATTCTGACTCTGTGCCTGGGATACCATGTTGTGTAGGGGCTGGTGCAAAGCTGAACTGCAGGCCATACTTGGCATCTTTGCTGGAGCTTTCACCACGTCATCCTCTCCGTTCCCGCTGCTGTCGCTGTAGCTATCGTTCCTGGAGGGGCACTTGCATGGCTTCCTGTTCCTGTCGGACATTTCGGTTCTGTCTGAGCTGGTGCTTTGCTCCACGCATGATGGCTGAGAAGGGTCTTCACTGCTGCTTGGAAGCACTTGGGCTGGAGAGTGCAGTGGGGTCTGTAAGAGACACATTTTAAAAGGCCAGATGGTGATAGCTTACATAAACTTTAGAAGCACTCAACTGGAAACAAACCTGTAGGATGACTGCACTTCCTATCAAAACAGGCAATTTTCTGAAGAAAGGTAACTTAAAATCATTACAGGAAAAAATGTTATAAACAACAATGGCTAATATTGTATTGCTTATAATTTAAATCAGAATTACATCCTACTTTTAAAATTTAAGTTTCTGAACTCCTCAAATATGCTTTGCAAATAATTTTAATAATCACCTATTAATCCTAAGAATGACTATACCTTTAACTTGTTTCAGTCTTTTCCTTTTTGGCTACAGAGTTGTTTTTCAGTTATTCGTATTAACAGAAATCTAGGAAAGCTTCTTTGTGCATATATAAATTTTCATCTGGCTTTCTATATCACTGTAATTTTGTATACTAACCAACATGGGATTTTTTTTTTTAATGCTTTGCTAAATATTTTCTGATTGCTTTCCCAGTGTCATCTCCTAAAATGCTCTATAAAGGTGGTGGGGCGGGGGGGGGGTGTTAGCTCAGTGATGCAGTGCCTGCTCAGCAAGCCCTAGTGCAGGGGTTGTGACATCTGTCCCCGACACTCCTGCTCTCTAAAGCCCAGTCACCATTTACAGCAGAGCTGCAATCTGATGCAGACAAATGAGAGGCAAACCTACTTTACTCGTGTTAGTATTCACGAGTGAATACTAGGTGTGGACTCCTACCTGCTGTCTGCAATCTGTAAACCACCACTGGAACAGATTTTGGATCTTCTAGCCAAACCTTGGCAAGAGCAGAACTCAATCATTCCCTATTCTTTATTTAAAAAAAAAAAGCTCAAAATCTTAATTCATTTTTATGCAAATAAGTTTAATCCTCAATGAAAAAATGGACATAAGACTTTTGTAATCATGATTTTATTTTTTCCATTTAAGCTTAGAAGACATATTGCTGAAGTCCCAGCATTTAGGACTTTAGAAATGAAAAGAAAGCAAAAGTGAATTGTGAATTGATCACATCTTGGGCGGGGGGGTGGGGGTGGGGGGTGGTGGCACAGAAATTAAGGCCGGGGAGTGCTGAGCTACATCGTTATTCCTTCTCATTTTTATATTTTGAGACAAGGTCTCACTAGTTGCCCAGGCTGGCATGACCTTGTGATCTCCTGCCTCAGCCTCTGGAGTAGCCAGGATTATAGAAACACGCCGCTTTGTCTATTAAACTGACCACATTACAAACAGGAATGTACAAACATGACCCAAGACAGCACTCCCGGTAAAGCGTTAGCTGGGATGAAGTACAGGAGACTGAGCCATGAAGAAAGCACCTCTGGCTCAATCGACCAGTCACTGAACAGGACCCTGTAAAAGATGGGCTACGTCTTCTTACCAGAAGAGCAGCATCAAGTTCTGGCAGCACTCCAGGGGGAGGTCTACAGAGAAGCAAGCACACTTCTGGAGCTGTTCCTCGGAGAGCAGATATCACTTCCTGGGGTGCCGAGAGAAACACATGGGGACACACTATCAGTCGGCATGGAGGCCAGTCTGCAAGGCTCCTCAGCTCCTCCTCACCTGGGGACCCACCTGCTGTGACAGGCCTTTCAGAGAGGCCCCGTTCACCTTCAGGATGACGTCTCCCGCACAGATCTTCCCACTCTCTGCAGCTGGCTGACCAGGGAAGAGCTTTTTAACCCTCACTATGCTGGTGTTCACTTGTTCCGGTATAAGATTATCTTCTCGAGAAAAACTGAATCCTAAGCCCGAGCTATTTTTAAGCAGTTTTACCTCAAATATATTTTCTGGAAAAAAGATGTAAAAATTAAGTATTTTAAAATTGTGCATGTACACAAGCATACACAAACTATGCTTTTAACTATATTTTAAAAACCCTATTTCCCCTTCTGTATGCATACAATGCTCCTTTACATTACACTGAAATCCTATTTTTCAATTTCTGTCATTAAGAAAATTTAATGAACAACATGCAAGGACTAAGCTGTTTGGACAGAAAAGCATAAAGGACAGTTTAATGGGGTGGGCAAAGTGAGGTGATCCAGAGAACAGGAGGTAAAAGAGAGACTTAGCTGAAAACAGCAGAACTTAGCATTCAGCAGAATTCAGGAAAGAACAGCAGAATAAATGCTAGCTGAGGGTATGGGAATATATTTTGGTGACGTCTAACTTAATACAGAAAAATTACAAGGGCATTCTAAAAACTCTCAGCAGCAAAATATAGGAACAAAGATCAGAAAAAACAAAACAAACAAAAAAACCCACAATGAAAGGATGATAAAAAAGAGCAGTGTGACAAAAAAAAAATACATTATTATTTTTATTTTCACAATCAGGAAAAATAATGCAGGCCTGGACTACCTTATTTTGGCATTAAGTTAGAGCTGCTAACATTTGTGTGATCAAGCGAGATTTTAAATAAAAGACAAACCAAGATTGTGTGCCACCACCACGTTTTTAAGGTAAAGAGCCTTTAAGCTCTAAGAGGCAGAAAGTTGGAGTCTCAGATAAACATCACTCCAGTTTTACAAATCCAAGAATCCACTACTACGTCACTCTTAATTTTTTAATTTTACCACTAATTGGTGAATTTGTATGGCTCACAAATTTTGATGAAGGACCAGTATTTGGGAACTGTTAGATGGAAGGCTGCCTAGCCATGAATTGTAAATCTACAAGTAAAAATTGTATTTTGAATAATGAAGCAGTAATTCACAGTGCCACACGAGAGTTTCCCAGGCCTGACCTTCAGTAACAAAGCCGTAGTCTTTGCCAGGAGTTGCTTTCTGCACCACTTTTTCTGACGCTTGACCTTGTGGGTTCTGGTCTGGAAGGGTGCACTGCAGGGTCACAGGGATGTGTTCTCTGGATGCCTGTGGCTGTCCTTTTTCTAACAGTAGATGAACCATCTGTATAAATGGAATAGCACTTCATTAATTAGGAAGAGTAACAAAGAAACAGTATCAGGACTTCACACAGCTGGAATATAAAACAATTCAAACTAGCCACCTGTTCTACCAAAATATAGTTAGAGGGGGAAAAAAACAGACAAAAGAAAGGTTTGAAAGTTTCAAAATCAAGTTTTTATTACTTTCCTGTATAAAAATGTTAATGATTAGAATCATTAAAAATATTATTAAAATCATTAGGAAAAAAATTCCTACTAAACTATAATATAAAAGCCACTGTAAATATAAAAACCATTATAAATAATTTGGTAATTCCCAAATCCAAAATGTAAACTGGTTTCTCTTCAGACTGCATAAATCTTTTGTCTTCTTTACCAAAACTTATCTGAATAAATGAATTTAGCTTTTGATCTGAAGAATGAATAGAAGCGAAAAAAACCACTAAAAACTAGTAATGTTTATGAAACACTTAAAAAGTCCAGTCTCCATCCCCTCCCCTCATTCTTCTTTGGTAATATTAGGACTAAACAAGACACTGAAAGCCAGCTTCCTCAGTAAAAACTTTTCTGTAACACTACTCAGTTTGAGAGGCAAAAAACAGACCCAGGGTGGTTAATAAATCAGGCTTGGTTTCTTGATAAACAAATGCAGAGGTCTCTATGCAGCTGATACTGTTCACATATTCTGGTGTCTCTTTCGGGGATCTTAGCAGGTTGGTACAATGATTCCCCACCTGTCCCGTATTCCTCAGGATTTCCACAGCTTGTTTATGAGTGGCTCCTTCCAGACTCACTCCATTGACAGCAAGCACGCGATCACCTAAAATTAGGCAGGAGTTTTGAAAGGAAGAAACCATCACAATTTACATGTTTACACCTGCTAGCTTTATTTCACATTAATTTGAGGACAGAGCCAGACAAGTTCTGGACAAAACTGTTTCATATCTTCTTAAATATGTCATTTAGTTTCTAGTTCCATTCTACAACTAATCTTCATTATATTCTAGAATACCTCTATAAAAATCAATCTACATCATAAAAAAGCTAAACTACAAATGTAGAGAACAAAGGCAAGGCCCTAGTTAGTTCTTGGAAATGTAAACGTCAGTCTTTCTGCGAGAGCAGTCACTTTGCTCTCTCCATTCACTGGCAACTCGCTTACTAACAGGTAACTCTGTCTATGTATCTTCTGATACTAAGACCTAAGATAAAAGAAGACTTTTTAAGGTAGTATCAAAGACTCTCTTAATGCATTATTAAGTGAGTTTGTTTTTATTTCATATTATAAATTTAAGTGTTTATAGCGAGTCTATTACTTTTTATTTATAGGATGTGATATCTGTACATATAATTCCTATACACACAAAAACATACCCTTGTGAATTCTACCATCAGATTCTGCTGCCCCCTTGGGAATAACAGCTTTCACATAAATTCCACCATGTTTGACACTAGTATTCACACCTCCCTAAAGAGACAAAGAAAATAACATTTCATAACATGAAAAACTTGTACTGTCAAATCTGAACATTAAAAAGGATGCAGTTGACCAGACGAAGGAGTAGCATTAATTTCACATGTGCAATTATTTCAATACCAAGAGTATTGTTAGCTAAGTTTTCCACATGTCAAAGTTACTTCTTTTTGGCAAACTATTCAATTCAGTAAATAACAACATACTACATCTCAGCTATACGAGCTATATGCTCTTCCTTTGTAAGTCTATATCATGCATTACAAGCAAGCAAAAAGCAAAATCCATCTACGCAAAAGTAGTGTGAGAACATAATAATAAAAAAACAGTGTAAGGAATAATACTTTCAGATCATATTCGCAAATTTGAGAGCAAATGTGCCAAGCCAAGGAAAAGACTTTTTATAATAGTTGTTTTTTTTAAATCAGGGATTGAACTCACAACTTCATGCTTTCCAGGCAGGTGCTCATGCTGCTGAGCTAAATCCTGGACGACATTTTATAATAATTTTAAAAGGCTCATTTTAGAGAAGATTTAGGCAAAATGTAGTAAGTTTTCTATCTTTTATGGATATGCAGGTTTTAATTTCTCTTTACCATAGAAAGATAGAGATGTATAGAGAGACAGAGAGAGAGAGAGAGACAGAGAGAGAGAGAGAGAGAGAGAGAGAGAGAGAGAGAGAGAGAAAGTGTTAAAAATTATTTTTAAAATTAATTTTATGACTGGGTGCGGTGGTAGATGTCTGTAACCCCAGCACTTGTAGGCTGAGGCAGGAGGTATGCCATGAGTTTGAGGCTAGTTGGGGCTACATTGTGAGTTCAAGGTGAACCTGAACTCCATAGAAGGACCCTGTCTCAGAAACTCTCCCAAAAAAGTTTTTTTTATTCATACATTTAGATATACCAAATGATCACATTCATCATAGGGAATTTGTACTTGTACATAATATATTTTAACTTTTCTGAAAGTATTTTAAAATATCCTAGAAAATTAGGGTTTTTAAAAATCTCAATATATTTGCAGGGCTATTTCTCCTATGTTTCTGAATGGTTTTTCATAACTTTCAAAATTTTTTGGAATGTAATAAATGATGAAATTCTAGTTTAAGAATAGGTAATTCATCAGTATGATTCTAAAATAATTTTATCGAATAGCCCATGCTTGTATTTAAACTACCTTAAAGATACTTATTTTTTGGAATGTGTAATTTTAAACTATTAAACATTTTTACAAGTATTCTGTATTTTACAGAAAGGAGATACAATAACCAAAGTTTTAATTAGTCATGACCTAGGTTAAAGATCATCTTATTAGTCCATGCACATGCAGAAATGTCAAGTGTATAAAAGCATACACATTCATTTTATATTTTGCATGTCTCATATTCAGATTAAGTGAGCATGAAAGGCATGTTTATAATTTTTTTAAATAGGAAAAAATGAACAAAGTTCAATTTTAAAAAAAGCTTTAAGATGATTAATTTTAAAATTTTATGAATATTTGATTAGTGCTTCATATGAAGCAAAATAGTTCAACTAATAAGTTGCTATGTAACAGGCTGTGGGAAATGAAGAGAAAACATGTGAAAACCTTGTCAAACAGTACCGTGACACTTATCCCCAAGCTGTTCTTATTTTTAGCCAGTTCAACCTCAAAGACATCTCCAGGTTTAGAAGGTGACGAAGAAAAGGCTTTAAAATTCATTTTGTTGGGTTCATTCTCTGCAGAGGAAGATTCCTTAACAAAGAAAAACAAAAACGAATTTCTTGTTAAGATCAAAATTAATTACCAATCGAAGACAAATATGTGTTTTTTGGGAAAAAAATAAAATACAAAATACTAGAGGATAAAGTTAGAGTGTAATAAAAAACAAAAGGGTTGGGAGACTCTTTAAGAGATCACCTTGTCCAAGGCATTCATTTTTATGGCTGAGGAAACGTCTGGAGTTTGAAGTGCTTGTTTAAGGTCAAACAGCAAGAGATGGCCGAGCAAAGCCTAGATCCTAGCTAGAACAGAGCCTCTCTATAATCCTTGTTTACTTTTTATATTTCCAAGGTCCTCAAATACTCCCATTTGCTTTAAAAATCTGTCTATCCATCCATCCATCCATCCATCCATCCATCCATCTATCCATCTCTATCTCAAGTGGGGATTTTGCCTGGAACCTCTAAGATGCGTGAACCTTGTGTTCTGTTTTACTTATGTTTGAAAACTTATCTGCATAAGAATAACAGCTAAGTCCTGTCTGTAAGGGCAGAACCCTCTTGTGAGGAATACTGATCTTCAGTGAGCAAGAGGTGTGAGGTTTTTCTCTAAAATTGTGAATGAGAGCTTACCTTTCCATCATTCCTAGGAATGTGCTACTTTCATTGCTATTAGTATCCATCCAAAGTTTCAGATCTTAGGCTATAAACAGTAAATCAATTGCCTATTCAGAAAACAATTTTTAGATACTGGAGTTTTTTTCCTAACATGTTAAATATGCAAGAGGCGATCAACTTGTAAGAAATGATTTGTAATTTGAGTACAGTCATTTCAGGGTTAGCGTCAGAGCTCATACTTACTCTACAAGCTAGCATGGAACGCAGAGCTAGCAGTTAGTAGCAGAGTACAACCATCCTTCCTTTCCAAAAATCATGGAAGCAGCTTTTAGTCAGTCATAGTACTCTTTGACATATTCGTGATTGTATGCTTTGTTAAATGGAAAACACAAACAAACAAAAAATTAAAACATGCCTTTTTTGGTGTCTGGTGGTCTTGGCCACTGGAGTAAGTGGCTTCGTCCATGTCTGAGTCTCCACCGTCAGAGTAATCTGTTGCATCAGAGATGGCTGGTTTTCCAGTTTTGCTACGGATACTGTCAGAGGAAGTTCTTTTTCTCTCGATGGCTTTTGATATTACCGATGGGGAAGGGCTGCCGCGCTGGGATTCCTGCCAGGCTCGGTCACCTAAATGGCTGGCAAAGATACCATTGACCTGGCCTGGGGACAGACTGGCACTCTCCGTCCTGGAGTCCTGAGAACTCAGGCTTCCTTCCCGCAGACCCCCAGGCAGCACGCAGGAGCCTTCTGTGAGCTGCCTCAGGGTACCCCGGGGCCAGGGGACATCCTCCAAAGAATCCACTATGATGTCCCGGGCGTAGAACGGCTTCTTCATGTAGTTTTTAATCTCACTGACCAAATGCACAGGAGAAGAAGGTACTGCAAGCCAAGGTTGAAGAAGAGAATTATCAAGTTATGGTTACACTCATACAAAAGGCTCCTGAAGGTCACTGAGGAGTCTCAACATGGGTAAAACACCTCACCCAGGCCCTGGAGCCACAGCAGAGGCCCTGCAAATGGTAGACTGGTAGGATTTTTCTCGCTCCCCTTTTGGTGGTTCTTGACAACTTTTTAATTTTTATTTTATTTTAAGGAGAATAAAACCCAACAAACAAAACAGGATAAAGTCAATCAAAACACAGTAGAGAAAGTGATACATAATTTCAACACATGACAAAAGGTGGTCAACAACGGCTATCCCAGTGTATTTTGTTATTTTCACAGTAGTGGTCCATTGCCTCAGACAGTAAAATCGAATGAAACAAAACAGAATAAAACCAATCAAAACAGAGCATGGAATAAAACAAGACAATAAATCAGAACAAAATGATACAGTGAGGATAACACATCTTTTCGCTCTGCTCTTCCCAGCCCAGCTTGGCCTCTGCAGACTCATGGAAACAGAGGCTGGCTTCTCTTTTCCTGGCCCCCTTAACAACCTTTATTAAAGTATGTGCTTTTCCCCACCTCCTTCTCCCTTTCCCTCTCCTTTTTTTCTTTCTCTTCAGACTAGCCTTGAACTTGCTATGCAGCACAGGGGACCCTCTTACCTCAGCCTCTTGAGTGTTGGGATTATAGGTGTGCTGGCCTAAAATGTATACCTTTCTGTGTGTGTATGTGTTTTAAGACAGGCTCTCACTGTGTTCAGGCTAGCCTTGAACTCACTTGTGTAGTACAGACTGGCCTCCAGCTCATGGTGATCCTCCTGCCTCAGCCTCCAGAGTGGGTGCTTGAATTACAGGTGTGCACACACCACACCTGGCCAAAATGTGTGCCTTTTTTTCTTAACTCCCCATCTCACTTGTATTCTCCAAGTCTCATTTTTTTCCTTACTTTTTATTGTAATCAGAAAAAAACCACATAAAAGAAAAACAAAAAAACAAAAAACTCCAAAACAGTAACAATACAGGCTTTAAAAACAAGAGGAATTTAACAATGGCTGTTATTACAAGACTCATTTTACATCAACGGCCTGTGAAGATTTTCCAGATTCCACAAGTAATTTATACTTGCTTTGTGTCATCAACATTCTTGGTCCTTCTGCCCTGACTCCCTCATTCTTTCCTGCCCTCTTTCCTTTCTCTGTAATGTGCTGGGGACATAACCCAGCACACACGATGAGCAAGCACTGTACCAATGAATTGTACCTATGGCCCTCACGCTCCTCATTCATGAAACAGTTCTTTGCATACTTGCTGCATATTTTCCAGATAGCATTTACTGGACTTCAAGTCATTATCAAGGAGGGCAACTCTAAATTCCTGATATGTAATTCTTATCAGAAGCATTTACGAAAACTTTCTGAAGACAGAAACTGAAAGAGACACATGGAAAAGAATTATAGATGTAAAAAACAAAAAGCTTCTGCACAGCAAGGGAAACAACAGAAAACAGCATACTGAATGGGAAAAAGTCTTCTCCAGCTATTCTTCCAACAGAGAATTAATAAGTAGGATATATAAAGAAAAAGTCCAACCAATAAATAGGCAACGAATTGAACAGACATCTTTCAAGAGTAGAAGTGTAAATGTCAATTAAATGTATGAAAAAAATGCTCACCATGGTTAGCTGTGAGGGAAATGACTGAGAGGACAGGGTCCTGTCAGAAACTAACACTAGAGCTACCCACTGGTCCAGGATTACCATGCCTTTGTGTACACCTGAGGGAATTAAAGTCAGCACATTACAGGGACACCTGCATACCCATGTGTACTGTGCCACAATTCACAACAGCTGGTACCCATCGGCAGAAGACTGGGTAAAAAAGTTATATACAATGGAGTATTATTCATCTGTAAAGAAAGAAGAATTTTGTCACTTGCAGGAAAAATGGGTGTATCTGGAATCATGCTGAAGAAAATAAAGCAGATTCAGACGAATACTGCATGTTCTCACTAATATAGGGACTCTAGAAAGATGATATGAGAAGGAGAAGGGAGACTGTCAGGCTGTACCCTTCCTGCCTGCCAGCAGAGGCACTGTTCCCAGCTCAGCTCAGCACCAGGCATGCCTTCAGCAAACACAGGCTGTAGTAAGAGACAGGATGGAACAGGGGACCTTCCCAATACCCAGGCATCTGGAGATACCCAAACACTTACAGTGGACACCTCAGGGTCTTTGCCTCTGAGGCACAAAACATCCAGAGAGCTTTGACCACTGAGGTTTACTAAGATCTTCCCACTTAGGGTCCCTGCCTTCTTATGAGCCTGTAAAAAAGGGTCCGCACCTCTGCTCCTACAGAGGCCTTTCTACTCTGTTTGCCTGCACCCAGTACAGTATATTCCACACCATGCTGCCTTTATACAAGCCCATGTTTCTGCCTCACACTCTCCTTACAGAGGATATAACTGGATAAAAGGAACGTAGGGAAAAGGAAAAGGGTGTAAGAGAAGGAAGGTAATGGGGGATGGAAATATCCATCCATCCCTGCCCAGGACACAGGGTCTACTCTCACTGAGGTACATTCCTCCAGCCTTTTCTTGGAGTGGGAGTGGATTCTCACCAAGTTACTAATTGGCCCAGGCTGGGTTTGAAGGTATGGCTCTCCAGCCTGTTTCCCAGAGTTTTGGATCATAGGTGTACATCACCATGCCTGGCTTGTTCAAAAAATACTGTGAGCAATGAAACTTACTATTTTGAAAAAAATCTGGAGATGATACAGGACATGGCTTTAAAAGGATCGTTTTACCAACACAGCTGAATTGTAGCTAAATTCCCCAGGGCCCATCAAATCATATCAACAGGTCAAGTTCTTAGGGCAACAGTTTATGGGCAGCCCTAACTGAATACACATGAATGTTAAAAAATGAGCATCACAGGGGATTTAGCTCAGCTGCATAAGCACCTGCCTTGCAAGCAGGTGGTTGTGAGTTCGATCCCCGGTACCGATTTAAAAAAAAAAAAATGAGCATCACAGTTAGAACTCAAGAAAGTATTTTCCACTAATATATGGGATAAAAATAATGAATAATGCACATATGGGATGTATGTGTTTACGTCTGGTGCTTCACTATTTTTCAAAAATACTATTAAAAATGAGCTAAAATGCACATGTAGGTGATTAGTGATTAGTGAATCCCAGGTCTGTACTGATTTTTTTTTTTTTTTTTTTTTTGGTCTTTTTCCTTTTTTATCGGTACCAGGGATCGAACTTGTACTAATTCTTACACCGTATTACTGACTTTTCATACTCTACGAAATGTCACCATTTGGTCTCTGACCCACTGCGAAGCCCAGTGAGTCCTGGTACTTGCTTGAGGCACAGACTCAAGTGGAGCCGGAGTGGTGCTGGGCTGTGGAGCCTCTGGCACTGCCTGGGGCACTGTGCTGCCCCTACCTGGCTATGCACAGTTCTCCCACAAGCACCTGCCTACCACCTGCTGCTCCGAACAGCTCTGCAAGGCAAGACACAGATCATGGTCTCCTCTTTCAGTGGCTCAAGAGACTTTAATTCACAGACTAATAAATAGCAGGGAAAACTTAAACCCAGGCTTTTTGGTCTATTCACATGCCTTTTCTTCTACAGTGTGCTAATGACAGGGATTAAAAGACAAAATATGGCCTCATTTTTAAGCTTCTGGTTTGCTGTTCTTTTCCTTTTTCCTTTATTTATTAACTTATTTAGTCTTTCTGAGATAGGGTCTCGCTGTGCAATTCAGGCTGGCCTAGCACTCACTTGGTAGCCCAGGCTGGTCTTCAGCTCACCACGATTCTCCTGCCTCTGCCTTCTGAGTGCTGGGATTACAGGTGTGCACCCCTGTACCTGGAATCTTTTCTTTTTTATAAAAGAAAGATTATGGACAGGACTTCATCGATTACTATCATATAACCATATTACTTACCCCGTGATAAAGAATTCTATTTCCTACTAGACCTGAATAGACATGGAACAACCAAGTACTCAGAATTTATTTGACTTTTTTTCTTGTGGTATACTGGGATTGAGTTTAGGGTCTCATGGATACGCAAATGCTCTAACACTGAGCAATATTTCCTACATTTTAAATTTAATTTAATTTTTTATTCTGAGATAGGGTCTCCCTAATTTGTCCAGGCTGGCCTTGACCTGCCCTCCTGATTACCAGCAATTACAGGCATGACCATCATATCCAGCAGGTGACACTAATTGTGTGCAATCAATCTATTTCCTGTATGTGTTACTAAATAGAAACAAGTAAGGTAATCTTGGAATAGTAAATGAAATGCGACACTGAAGCATAAAGTTAAAGAAGTTAGAAGCACAAATGTCAAACTACTGGAAAAAAAGTAAAGCGGCTTAATTCTAATTTCCTGGGCTAGCATACTGAAGTGCTTATGAGAAGCGCAAACAAACACAGAACTAAGAAATGATCGCATTACCTTTGGGTATTTTTTCCTTTGGCTGAGAGATAACAAGTGTCACATCTTCAGGTGCATTCTGCAAAATTTCAACTGCAGCATGGTGGCTGACCCCCTCCAGACTCACACTATTCACAGATATCAAGCGGTCTCCTGCAAAAACAGACCACAGTTTAATCTTGCATTCCCCACAGCAAAGGGAGTATCATGCTAAACCTTAGAAATGTCATCTTGTCTTTACTAGTTTGTTTGGTCTAAGCTTCACTTTGCCTTCTTTTCAAATTCATACCTGCTTATTAGTAAGTACTTAGGAAGCTATCAAAACACGAAGTACCTGGCTTTAAGCACCCATCCAAGTCAGCCGGTCCTCCAGGGGTAATGGAGCTGATAAACACACCTAGATCCAGCCTTCCCATCTTCTCTCCACCAATAATCTGAAATCCTGTAAACATATGTTTAAAAACATCTTCAAACAGCAACGTGGAGATGGAGGTCAAACATGATTAACAGGTAACACATTTGACATGGAACTAACTGTGTGAAGTCTGCTGGACGTATTTTTTGCGGGTACCTCCTCTTAGGGGTCTGGTGATTGGGTGAGGTGCTAGGTTGCAGGGGTGCAACAAGTATCTTGATGGGAAGTGGCTGTTGCCTCAGTGTCAACGCTATGCCTCAGGTTATTTTTCTTTGGCTTTTCACAGATCTTCAGGAACCTCATGATGACTTACCTAAGCCGTATTTTGAATCTTTCTTCAGGTTCACCAATGCAATCTCCCTTTCTGGTGATGACACGATGCTCCATCTTTTGTGTAGCACATCTATTAGGAATTTATAAATTTAAAAGAAAATAAATGTAACATGCTCAAGCATAAATAAAACTAATGATAAAGCAATAAAACTGCCAGCTTGCTCTAATTTAAACATCAATGAATACTGTTAACAGACTGCTCACACTTTAAAAATATACTTTGCATTTACAGGTATTGCTGTCACAGTCTTACAGTGATTTCTAGTTTATAAAACAATGATTATCACATTTATTTCTTATAAGTTAATCTGTTGGAATTGATACATTTCAGTTACAAATGGGTGAATAAATTTTGAGAGGATAAATGAGTTGAACAGATTGTTGACTAGCATAAAAAAAGAGCTCTTCCCTCAACGTGGGTTTCCTGGTTCCAGGCATTTGTGTGACACTGCATTTGACAAGTCAATGTATTACGGATTATCTTCCAACAAACCATTATCAGAGAGATGCTTGGAGTCAATAAATGCTGGCTAAATAAATTAAATGAAAGTCAGCATCAGAATTAAAAATTTTTTTTTCTGATCTCCACTTAGCTTTTTAAAAATTTTTTTTGGTCTTTTTCCTTTTTATCGGTACCGGGGATTGAACTAACGACTGCCTGCTTGCAAGGCAAATGCTTATGCTGCTGAGCTAAATCTCCAGCCCTTCCACTTAGCTTTTTTAAGTACGTTAATCATTCACAAATATATTCTTAACTAAATAAAAAATATGCTTAATTGCCATGTTATTCAAGTTAGTTCATCTATTTAGCAATGCAAGTATTTAAACATGTAATTCTTAAAATCAATTACAATTTGATAGCGCAAAAATGGCCTGTGTATTGACCTGGTAGCGATTGTGAGTTCCACACACTTACAAAGGTTTTTTTGTACATTGAATATTCAGATTCAGGGCTGTGTCATTCTTAAGCATTTTGAAACTTTGAAAAGTAGAGATTATGGCATATCTAAAACACAAACCTAAATTTCCTTAAACTTTATACACATTTTAAAAACAACTAAATTACTGTGAACAGACTTTATGTCTTTGCCCAAGGGATGTAAATATGATACATTACATTCTAGAAACACATTTTTTTGGTTTTGGAAAAAAATATTAACTATCATTTCCTCTTGGGAGTGAATCAATCATATATCTTAAGCACCATGTAAGTTATGTTTGTTAGCTCCTCATAATGCATAAAGTACTAGTCAGTTGTTTCTTTTTGGAAAAAAAGTTATAATTAGTAAAGGTAGTTGTAATTTCTAAAGATTTTATTAACAATATGATAGAAATATCACCGTACAGTGGTAGAAAGAGCTTTACATATTAGTCCTAAGCAAAAGTCCGTGCATAAGGATCTAGCTTAATGACTATGTCCCACGTTTCTTGTTCTAAAATAACCAGTAGGCACTAGTTTTCAACTTTTTAACTTTTGCTACAAAAAAAAAACACAACAAAAATCATAAAACACAGTGAAATAAATAAGGGGAATTACTGGTGAGATGGGAAGAATTGAGATCAAGTTCTAGAGTGATTAACTGATGACTATTTTCAATTTCCACCTCTCAAGTTAACAGATCTAAGCACTTTACTGACGAGGAATTGTAGTTGGAAACATTAAATTCATTACTTTACAATACCTGGGAAGTGCAAAAATGCCCAGGCAATACAGACAGAATAAAATCCACCTAGGACTAGATTGGTGCCATACTCAACCACTGTACACAGTGTTTCCACCTTGGGGAACGTATTCAGTCAGAGTTAAAATGCTTTGTTTTTATTTTCAGCATAATGTACAAACAGGACAGGTCATTAGTCATCTGGCCGGTAAGTGGGTGTGTGTGTTTTTCACTCCTTCACCAGAAGGGAAGAGCTCTCCGCAGTCCAGGGTTCGCCACTGTGCTTAGCTTTCACCCAGCCATTCCTTCCCTAGATTAGCATCTCCTTCACATCTAACTGCAACTCTCTTGTGTCTCTCTCTCATTTAAGTTCTTTGAGAAATAAAGGAGGTGATGAGTGTGAAATCTTATAGCACAGCAAATGCGAGGGAAAAAAAGCAAAAAGTTAGCTCATTAAGGACGCAGAATCTCTTGCACATTGTCAATCAAATACATTACAAAGGTGCGGGTGGGTCATGTCTACTCAGGAGTCCTAAATGTGCTCATGGGGAGAGGCTTCTTCCTGCTGGAAGAGGTGTCAATGAAGTAGGGTAGGGTTTCCTAAGTGGGTAGAGGGACTCACGGGGACAGGGCAGCAAGTTAGACGTTCACAGGAGCTGCAGGGAGACTGAAAGCATCCCGGGAAATGGCCAGAGAACAGGACTGGAATGACGACTAGACCAGAAGGGAAACTCTGCTAGCCCACAGCCCACTTCTCTGTTCACACTGTGATGTCCAAAATCCTTTCGCATTGATTTTTTAAACCTGTGAGGCAGCATCTGATATTGTAAGGTACGTACATGACAATCTATGCAAATATTCATAATATCCAATGAGGACTGAATATTTTGCTTTTCTGTAAGTGAAACAGGTTTCTTTTTTTTTTTTTTTTTTTTTTTATCGGTACCAGGGATCGAACTCATGACCGCCTGCTTGCAAGGCAGGTGCTTATGCCACTGAGCTAAATCCCCAGTCCCAATGAAACAGGTTTCTTAAGGAGCATGACTTTTCTGAGTTATTTTAATTACCATATGAAAGCACACATTAATATTCAAGTATTTAATTTTAAATCCGTAATTTTCCTTTATATGCTACCATCATGAAAAAGTTTACAAGTAATAAAGTGATAAAACCTCAGCTTGTAGTTCTCCAGGTAACACAGTATGCTGCGAGATCCCCAGGCCTGCCCCCCCCCCCCCGGGACAGTCTGAGAAGAACTGATGGGTGCATCAGAGAGACCGAGTGCAGCCTCTCGGGACTGGTGACTTGGTCCAGTGCTGCCATGCCAGGTTGCACTAGCATGCACGAGGCTGAGGGCAGCCCTGTCAGGATGATGTAAAGCGATGCTAGTGACAGGCATGTGACTCATAGTTAGACTGCCAGTAAAAGCATGGCTCTGGCAGTGTCAGAGCTACACTGGAGAAGTGGAGGAGCTCAAGGAAGTAGGGCAGGCTTGGTGAGTGCAAAGATGGTTAAAAATAAAAATGTGCATCAATCCAAGAACGTGTGTGTGTGTGTGTGTGTGTGTGTGTGTGTGTGTATGTGTGAGAGAGAGAGAGCTACCCAGTGCCTCACGCACACTGAAGTCAAACTTTTCTGTAACACACAGCTCTGAGGCCATCGATAGGATGGGAAGGCTACTACTGGTGGGAGGGGTCCTGCAGACCAGGCGGCTGAGGCTCTGGGAAGCCCATCACCTCCGACGAAGACCTACTTCAAACCTTGAGAATAAATGGTCAGTAGCACCACACTGGCACACAAACAGAGAGGCATAACTTGCGCTGTTGCACCATTTAAATTGTCATCTATTCTAGTGGAAAGGAGGAACATAATTAAAGTTTTAGTTTTCTCTATCAGCTCCTGTAAAGTCAGCTGGGACCACATGGCATTTCAGGCCCATTCAAATCATCTATAGAATAAAAAGACATGGATTGAAGAAACTTTCAGTTTACAAATTTAGTTGACTATCTTTGGTATCCAATTAGTTCTCCTGTTTATTCAATACTTTACGGGAACTTCAGAATTTTTTAAATTATAATTTTCAACTTTGCAGGTATTCATATTAAACTTTAGTGAGGGGAAAACTAGCATTTGAAATTACCATGGCTCCTGGTATTTGACTAAACAAATGTTTTAAAATCTTGTTCCAGTTATTTAGTATTTCATTAAAAGGAAATAATGGGTCTTAATATTGAATGCTGTTTATTTCAGAATTTGCCCCACGTGACTGTGGACTGCAATAGTCTCTTTTCCAGGAAATTTAATTTTTTGCAGTTTGTTTTTGTTAACAGTCCTGTTAGACACTACAAAATATCGCGTGTATTTCATTTTATGGACACTCCAGGAAACAACACAACAAATTTAGTTAAAAGTTTTTCTTAAGTTGTTATATAATACAATAAAACAAGAAAAAGTAAGAATCAAGTTCACATAATTACTGGGTAAGTTTTACACATCTTTTACTTTTACTCTTAGGAGAAAATATTGAGAAGCATGTTTTTGGAAAGGCTTCACAACTTTTTGTTTCAAAAAGGACAAACAAGGGATTGGAATCCTTTCCACATCTATTTCAAAGTGTAAGTTTAGAAGACTTCATGACTTTTCTTGTTTTTTCTTTCAAGTTTTGTATTCCTTAAGAGTCTGTGGAAGCCACAAAAGGCAGACTGAACTTGATACATTCATTATTGTTTCCGGTGATAAACAGTTCAGTGTTACCTGATGTTCATTTACAACTGTCTCTAATAATCCCAGCCAGCAGGAAGAACCATGAAACAAGAATGAGAAGTTCTCCTCTTGACTTGTGGGACAGTAACATAACTTCTGGACCCTCTGTTGCTGTAACTGCAAACTATGTTTGCCATGGTGCTTTGTTACGTAAAAACTGGACTCTCAGCAGAGCACTATCTCAGTTTACTGAGGCAGGCTGAGAAAGAGCTTGTCTGCAGGCTGACTGGGGGACACTTCCACAGGAAGGGGGTGGCCCTTCTGTAGGTGCTAGGTGAGGAGATGGAGCTTCAGTTGCGGAACCTGCATTAGCTTGGTCATACTCCCTGGATACCCAATGTAAATCTTTTCGACCAGAATTTTAGTTAAAACATACTGCAGGTCCTTATCTTTGCATAGATCATTACCCAGATTCATTTAAAAGTTCGGCAGGAAGACACAGTACCTACAAAGAGCTAGCATTATCATGCCAGGGGCAATCTAAAGAGTAATAGAGCTTGGGCTCGGGAAAGGGACTGCCCACCTACAGACCGTGGCTCCACTGCTGTGACCTGCACAGGTGAATTCACCTGAGCACTCACTCCCGCCCCCGGGACTGTGGTGGGGATTCACACAGAAGGAATGGGAAGTGCTCAGTACAGTGGGAAGCACCCGGTACCAGTAGCTAGCCAGGGATGATCCCCACGGTGGGTGTGCTCAGCCACTTCCGTTACAGAAAACTGGACGCTACCATCTTAGTCACTCAGGCCCATCTGTGCTCAAATATTTTTGTTTTTAATGCCCTCGACTTTTTTTGAGGATTAATGTATCTAGAATAGAGATTCTAAAAGTCTTTATTTCTTATGAAGTATTTAAGACACTGTGTAGTTTCAATTCTGGAAATAACCTTACTTCCAAGAAAAATTTCCAGCTCTTGAAGAATCAGGAGGTGTAATTCTGTTATCAAATGGAAATCATGTAAAATAGCACAAACTGGTGTTTGACAGTTTTGATCTACAAAACGGCCAGTTCCAATCCCATAGGCTCAAACTGTTTCATGCGGGCGAGAGGTCTTCACTATCAGGCACTACTGCTTCAACGAAATTTGGCTGTAACAAGAGTTCTGGTTAGCATGCTTGTTTCTTTCTTATCATCACTTAGTTCCCTTTTATTTATTTATTTATCTTTGTGGTACCAAGAACTGAACTCAGGTAAAATTTTGAAACACTTTTGAAGGTAAGAGATGTATGGGTAATAAACCATTTTTCTACCATAAATTGTTAAATCAGTTAAGATAACATACAAATTAAAAGTACTCTGAACTTAAATGTAAAAATTTTGAACCCACTGACTTAGGTCACTGTACATTTCCAATGTTCCTCCTATGACTTTGATTCAGATTCTTTCTGAACTATAAACCTGAACATTTAAAATCTTCAAATTCTCATCATATTAGCATTAAGACTAATCCCTAAAATTCTTTGTTAGCTATTCTCCCTGCCCCCTCCCGGTCTCTGTCGGTGGTACTGGAGAGTTAACCTCGCACCCTTATACTCAGCAGCATCCCCAGTCTTTCTTCTTTTTCATGTAAAGACAAGGTCCCACTAAGTTGCCCAGGCTGGTTTGAACTTATGATCCTCCTGACTCAGTCTCACAGAGTGCTGGGGTCACAGATCTGAGCCACCATGTCTGACAGTGCCTGGTTCTCAGCTTTAACCTGGCTCTGTTGTCCCCCTGTTCTGATATGCTTCTGTTCTCAGAATCAGTTTTTCTTCTCATGTCTCTGTATCTGTAATCACACTGTGCCCTTGGTCTGGAGAGCCCATGTCCTCTGAGCAAATCCTTTTACAAGATTCAGCTCTGGCCTCCCTTTAAAATGACTCTCCTAGTTAAAAATCTTTCAGTCAAAATGAGCTCTTACCTAAAGTATCATCTTAAATTTCTAATAAACATCCTTATCTTCAATTTGTCATTTATTTACTTTACCAGCAGTAGCCTAATGAGTAGGTTCCATTACAACACCACTGTGCTGAAAAATTCCTCTCTTCACTCTCAGGTGAGGCCTAACCCTTGGCACGGAACCGAAGGTTTCCAGTGTTAGTTTCAGGACTGCTGCATCAAGATACAAGAAAAGGCTGCGCGCAGTGGTGCGCACCTGTACTCCCAGCACTTGGGAGGCTGAGACAGGAGATCCCTATGATTTAAGGCCAGTCTAGGCTACCAAGTGAGTTCAAGTACAATCTGAACGGCACTGTGAAACTGTTTCAAAGAAAAAAGACAAGACAGGAGAAAGGAGATAATGGAAATGGAGTGAGGAAGCGGGGACAATTTGCAAACCTACCATTATCTTTTACATGTACTTGGGATGAAGAATTTCCAGAATTATGCATAGGCATTCCTGTGATATAAATTAAATTATTAGACATTTTATAAAATGACCAGATATTACAGAAGTAATTTCTTCTGAAATACTAAAAAAAAAAAATTAGGACAGCAACATTTTAATTTATACTTAGAAAAATATGTCTTCCCACAATGGGCACATTTACTATTTTTAAATAGTACTTAAGCATATTAACCTATTTGACGGCATAAATTTAAACACAAATGTGTTGTTTTTGACAATGACATTTTGATATGTCAAACATGAAAATGATGAAATGGTTTTAAAAGCATTTGTCCAAATGTTAAAAAATTCAATATTCAATAAAATCAATAATTCAAACAAAAAACAAATGCAGAAAATAAATTCCTTCACGGATTACAGAATATTTACTACTTTCCTGGCACATGGTAGATATTCTTGTTAAAGCCTTTGTGGTGAAAAAGCTTAGAATTTAGGAGATCTCATTCTTTGAAAGTCTAATATATTGATGAGTCTCCTTACTATTTCAACAGTTTTATCTGTGAGATGAAATCTTGGCTTTATCTGCTTAAATTTTTTAAAAAAACCCATTCAACTTTAATGAATGGTAGTGGAATCTCTGAAACTTGTGGATGCTGCTTCCCATAAATATTTATCGACTATAAGATAGTTTTCTTCTAACTCCACTTGGCCCACATACCCACATTCCATTACACAATTTAAAAAAATTTTGGACTTTAGGTCCAAATTACGGCTACAGTTTGGGCTGGGGGAGAGTGAAGTAGTAGTAACTTTCTTTTGTCTCTCCAGCTGCCTTTCTTTTGCGTAGTAGTTTACATTTCTGGCCTAGCTATCAAGTCTTCTGAGTGCGTAACGTTACTGCCTTTTCTCTTTAAGATACACAGGGTAAGGACAACCTGCACTTTTAGTTTAGTAAGGATACATTTTTTGTCTTTAAATAATATCCCTTTAATAGCTGGCCGGGAGACTTTAAAGAAACTTATACCTCTAAGAATTTCTATCAACCATAAACCATCCTGTAAACTAAGTTTCCAAAGATAATTACATTTACCCTAAGCTGACAGCACCCTAAACAAGCCTTTGAAAAAAATACAGCCTTATCAAATCCGGCCCTACAGACAGACTAATCGGGAGAGGCCAAGGGGCAGCGACCCGCAGTAGTGGCCCCACACTGCAGGGTTTTCCCACAGGACCGCCATGGGCACTGCGACCAAGAAACAGCTTAAGGAACAGTCGGTGCCGAAACCATCACTTGTTTTCTGGGTGCTGCGGGTGTGGGACCTACAGTAAGTTCTCAGGCTCCTCACTGTGAGCACGAGGCCGGGAGAAAGAAGGGAGGAAGCTTGTTCATGCTGACCTATGCCACAGGCTTGACCAGGGTCTTCTGCGGATGAGTCTGATCCATGCTCCCTCCTTTCAGGACTTCTATTTAAACTTGCAATGGACTTTGAACTAAAGAGGGAAAAGGAAAGTAGGAGGGGAAGTGTCAATGTAAAAAAAAAAACGGTGCAAATAACAAGATGTCAACAAAAACTCAAATGTATGAAATGTTAGAATTCATGAATGTGTAGTTTGGGAGAGTTAAGCATGCTCTTACTTATTGAGTTTTGTGGGTCCTGCCACAGATCCTGTATCAGATCTTGCTGTCTGGTGGAAAGGTTTTCCCACCAACTCTGCAGTGGTGTACAGTGGGGATTCCGCGTTAACACTGACATTTCTCCGATGAGGAAAGAGGGTGGCCTGACTGAGGTCGTGGTAGGATTTGCTCAGCCCGCTGGGCTTCTCCTCCCAGGAGGCCTTGTCGCTCTTCTCCTTTGAGCTGTTTTGCAGTGGTTGGTAAAGCGACAGCTCTGAGCAGGAGAGTCTCTTCAGGACCTCAGCGTGAGCAGACAGAGGTCGCACAGCGAGCTTGTGGAGGCTGCTGCTGGCCAGGCTGCCAGTGCTGATTGCGCGTCCCATGTGAAGTCCTCTCATGGACTCTGCGTGGAGGCTCAGGCTCCTAATCGAAGCTCTCTCTACAAGGAAACAGCATTGCTTTACACTCTGGAGACACCACAGTATCTTTAGGAGAAGAGTCACTTTCATACATAAATACGGCACACAGCTGGTCAGCGTTTTGAGTGCCTGAAGGGGACAGCCGGGAAAGGCTGGCAGCCGCGGTTTTAAAAGGAGGTTTGCAGATCCTGGTTTCCACGCCCTCTCGCCATTCTTTCAGCTTCTGCTCAGCTACCACCCACTCAGCATTTCCCACTTTGGTGAACAACTCTCTGGGATCCAGTGATGTTCACAGTGTAGTCTGCAGACCCTAAAGTCCTAACAGCTGCCAGCTAGAGATGAGACTGACATACAAGAGCGCACTTCAGCCTAGTGGTGCTTTCTCTGAAGCACCTCGAGTAGGATGGGGAGAGGGAGAGACGAAACCTGGGTGGGCTGACATGCTTGAAAAAGCTGTGCAGAGCAAAGTTTTGTCTGAAGAAAAAATTTCCCGTTACTTTAACATTGCAGAATGTAGGAAAGATGCACTATCTCTGGATGTGACTGTTGCATTGTACATTTTACAACTGGATGTCACTAAAATAACAGCGCAATAATGCCACAAAAAAGCAAAATCAACAACTCTTTAAGGCAACTTTTTTTTTTTTTGGACTTTTTGAGACAGGGTTTTACTGTTCAGATCAGGCTGGCCTTGAACTCACTTTGTAGCCCCAGCTGGGCTCAAACTCACAGTGATCCTGCTGTCTTGGCCTCCCAAGTGCTGGGATTACAGATAAATACCACCGCACTTAGCCTAAGACAACATTTTTATTTTTTCACTATCTTGCTGATCCCACCTTCTCACCTTGATGACTTCCTGATTCCACTGAGGGCGAGGAACCACGGGGGATCACACACTGCTGCTATCCTGTTTGGGCATCTCTTATTAACTCACTAACTAACTAAGGTGGCCCATGAGCTAGGGCTCTCTCTGTGCTTACATTCACTATTAAGTACAAAGTCTTCTTTCAGAGTAACTTTGGCACACATTCTAACACTTGGCTATTCCACTACAAGGACCTGACATCTGAGGCTATTCACACAAGCACTGCCTAACACACAAATAAAGGACTAGACATGCAATTCAAATGGGCTGGTTCATGAATTACAACCCACATCACAGGCTGGGCCCGGGCAGCAGTGACCGTGCTGTACCCTGTTTGGAGTGAAGCCTGAGCCTGTGGTGAACAACTGGGGAAACTTCCTTTAAAACACGTCACATGATTACTAACTTAGATCTTTAGGGTCCTTGAAACACAGGAAGACTTTTAACATTCATGAATCAGAATGAAGTTTAAATTAATATGTCTTCTTATCACCAAGAAAATTCAACATTCTTTCTCTAAAGTGGAAAAGGTCATCAAATTAAGAGTTTAAAAAAACCCTTTGTAAGCTGGGTGTAGTAGTGCACACCTGTCATCTCAGCACACTGGGAGGCTAAGGCAGGAAAACTGCAAGTTAGAGGTTAGACTGGGGAATTTAGTGACATAGCAAGGCCTTGTTTCAAAATGAAAAATAAAAAAAGGGCTAGGGATTTAGCTTACTGCAAAGGCCCTGGGTTCAACTCCCAGAGTGAAAGAGACAGTGTGGGGGAGAGAGAATTCTATCTCTGTTTAAAACTCTGAAACATCTTTTTTGTCTTTAACTTGAAGTACAATGTTTTTATTAGCACTGATGACACTACTTCCCTTTACTCTGAGAGCTGTCTTCAGTTAAGGAAGGAAAGGAGTCTCGTGTAGACTCAATGACATGGAGCGGAATGTCTTTTTATGGCCCCAGGTTCTTCCTCCTTCAGGAAAAGGCAGCAATAAGGGCACCTGCTGAGTCTAGAATTGTCTGTCTGTGATCATTCAGCCCTGTGGTACTCAGATTCATTCACAGCCTTGTTTTTTTTTAGACAGGATCTCACAATGTAGCCCAGGCTGGCCTTGAACTCTGGTGATCGTCCTGCCTCAGCCTCCCAAATGCTGGGATGACAGGCGTGTGCCACCAGGCCTGGCTCACAGCCTACTCCTGGACAGGACTGAAAGCACTGTATATTCTCCTGCTACAGGAGTACAAAGCAGCTACTTCCCTCATGGATCACCACCTTGGAATGGAATGGGCTCCAGCATGGCCTCCGCCCAGGAGAGGCAAATGGCTTGGGTCCTGGCATTAGCGCTGAACATGTGGGTTCCCCCCATTTTCTGTGACCCAGGGGTCCTAATGTGTTTGTGCCACCGGGCAGTCCTCCTCCCACTGTCCACTTACTCTCTGTGCTTTTGACAGAGGGACTTCATTTACTCTGTAACCTGAAGTGCTCACTACCTAACAAACAATGTGCTCAATAAGGGACCACTTCTTAATTTAATTTCATGCAAATTAGTTCTTTGTCACTCTCTAAAGGAAAGTGCGCTGCATTGAGAATTAGATATCAGGGCTCCAACCCAGTTTGGCTTCCTTAGCTGAGACGATGCCTTCTCTGAACGTGTTTTCTCATTAGTAAAATTTTGGACTCAGTGGCCTGAAGGTACTTTCTGCCATCCACACTATGATGCTAAAGAAGTTCAACACTTTTATTAGCACTTCAATCTCCTATAGCTTATACCAGTAATTTCTACCTGTGTGGTACAGGTAGGTAAGTGGTAGACAGTGGCTCCTCACGCAGTTCTAAGAGGAAATAATTCTTCTGAAAGTTCAACAAAGTCTGGGCAATTGATGAATAATACTATCTTAAAACTGTTCTTACCTATGAGTTCAAGGATACATAGCTATGCTGATCCCAGAGGCGGAGCTGTGAGCTACACAGAGCATTTCTCCTTTCATGGACAAGAGAAATGACACTGAAAAGTCCAGCTGCCTTCTACACCGCTCCTCCTGCTCACATGGTGTGTGGTACATCACAGAGGAGCACGGGGTGTAGCAGCCCTGTCACCTGTTGTTGCTAGCATTACAGTTACCAAAGTCCCACACTGCTAAGTAGCAAAGTGAGCGATGGCAAAACAGTGTGGATCATGGTGACAGCAGCAGCAGCAATAAACGTTTCCTGAATTCTCACTGCAGGGTACACGTGTGTGCACCTCCTGATGGAACCCAGGACCTCCTGCATGCTAGGGAAGCACTCTATTGTTGGGCTACGGCCCTGGGCCTGGTCTGCTGGGCATTTTCACAGCGCTCTCTCCATGTATCAGTTCCTCTTCACTTCACAACAATCTTATGATGCAGGTATTACCATTATCGCAATCATCTGAGCTGCAGAGCAAAGGCAGAGAATCTAAGTACCTTGCCCTGGGCTTTAAGGTTTGGAAGGGACCAAAACTCACGCTCTTGGCCACCATTCACGTTGAATATCCTTAATTTGAACATGCAAAATCCAAAATGTGACACTTTTTGACTGTTTGACATGCCACTGCAAGTAGAAAATTCAGTATCTGATCTCACCTGCAAGGTCACGGTCAGAACACAGGCACATTAAAAAACATAAAGAGTCACTCTCAGGTTATCCCTAAGGTGCGTACGAGACAAACATCTATTTTTTTACACTTGGTCTCATCCACGATGTATCTCATTGTTCTAAAATCTGAAAACAATTCCAAATCCAAAACACTCCTGGTCCCAACTGTTTCAGTTAGTAGACACTCAAACTGCACTGTATTGCTCTTTAATACGAAATGCTGAGGACAAATGGATTCGTGCCTTTGTCTTCTGACTCTTTTTACTTTACTTCATCTAAAGTGGTATGATCTTCAATTGTTCAATTCGGCTCCAACTGGGAATTTCAAATGAGAATTCTGACAGCTCTAACAGCTTGACATCTTGCTATACTTTGAAAATACACAACAGCATATAAACTTTTTAGTATAGCAAAGAAGGGAAATTTTTAAAAATGCAATTACTTTATACTAGTGGTTATCATATTTTAGCATCCATAAAGATCATTACTGAAGAAAGCTGCTTAAAATACAGATTCTAGGGATCTAATTCCCAAAGACTGTATTTTTCCAAGTTTCAGGTAGATTCCTGGAATCTCATTTTAAATAAGCACAGGGTCTTACTGTACCTTGCTTCTGAAAGATTGAGAGGCATCTATGCATAGTTCACCCCAGTCTGTCCTTATGGGAAAAACATTTCTGTAAGATTTCAGCATGGAAGGAAGTTTGAGGGTAGAATTCATAGTACAGAGCATCAGTGCTACTCCATTACATTTTTAAAATCACACACTTCAGAGTGTTCACTTCACTCTGTAAGCATCTGCTATTGTGAAACTGATTCTGTCACTCAGAGTGCTCTACGTGGCCTTACAGGGCGAGCTCTAACCATTTCAGCTCTGAGTTATTTTCAGGGCTAAATTATTTTCCCCATTGGTTCCTTTTCAGAAGAAAGTGAAACCACTGTTCTGACCATTTATACTGAGCACCATGGCTATTTATTTCAGTTTCTGAGCAGGGATACACCCAGCTAGCACTAAGACACGGGAGGCGGTGAACTGGCCCCTGGAGAGCCAGCCGCTGCGGTCTTCCCGGCCTGGGGAGATTCTCCCTTGTCCCCATGCTCACTCCCTCCGTCTCCTGTTGCGCTGCCCCCGTCCCTCCCTTTACCCCTTTCATTTGTGTCCACTACTGAAGTAATTTGTCTTTTAATTCAATCCAAGAGCCTCCTCGCCGGTCCTCCAGCCTGATCTTCCCCTTCTCTTGTAACACATATCACAGAGTCTGCATGATACAATTTGTTAAACTCAGGAAGCTCACTGAGTCCCACTGTGTCATGTATACTGGTCTGTACTGTTTCAAATAGTATGTAAGTTTACTATGGCTGGAGCACATGGACCAAACGCTTTTATGATATTTACACCAAACACCTTATAGCTAATTACAAAATAAGCCTCTCAACAGGTCCTCCCTGACTTAAGCTGCAGTGTTGTTTCCAAAATGAATGAAACTGAAATCTTGGCATCATTTGACACCTTTACAGATTTGATACACCCATTTAATAGCTACATATTGTGTAACTTTTCATTCTAAGTACCGCAGTTCTTTCCAAATTTGTTGCAAAAAACATGCCCAAGTCCTGGAAGCAGTCTGCTGCTCCTTACCGATGTCTTGGGCATCTTGGTTGCTCTGTCTTGCCCGCATCTGCAGCTGGAACTTATGCTGGGCCGAGCAGAGGTGCAGCAGGTACTGGCAGACCTTGCTGTTCTCCGTCTGGAAGGCATGTTTTATTCCATCTGACGTATTCTGCAATGTGATTTTCTTCTTCTACAATATGAACCAGGGGTGTCCATAATTAGGATGCTTTCCTATGACTTTTATATAAACAAAAAACCTAATAAGGAAAATACAATTTACATTTGTATAAGCTATTCTTTGACTGACACCCAATATAAACATAAAAATGTAATCTAGTAGTATAAGCAAATGCAGGAAACAAATTATTGTCACTTTCAGAAGCTGGAGCCTAAATTGGATTGTATGCCAGCATGAGCATGAGAAACATTTGTTTTAAGGAAATGACTGACATTTTGAGTTGATGACAATGTTTACAAATACCAAAGTTATTTAAAATAATGACCAGAAATATGTATTTTACTCATCTGGGCATAGAAATGGAAGCTCAACTGTGTTGGTTTTTCTTAATTTGTATGTAATGATAACAGCTGTGATTTAGTTAACTATAAGACAGATGGTACAAAGACTGGGACAGGAGAGGTGGGAAGTTAAAGAAAAGATGGCGATGAAATGGTGCAGGATAACGTCTCTGCTGGGCTGAGAAATGAAATGCTTTGGTGCTCAGAGACGGCAATTCTCACTAACTCAGGGAAAGGAGGGAAGGAACAAGCCAGCTCTATGTCCCTAATGTTTCTCAAAAAGCGAATGCTTCCTGGAGGCTTCCTCAAATTTGCAACCCATGTGGTGAAGCTTACAGGGGATGCACATGCCTTAAGAAGTCAGCATGTAATGTTCTAGGCATCTAAGCGTACTATCCCTGGGTGAGCACCTCAGTCCAGCGAAATGTACACTGTCTCTTACCTACCGTGCAAGTCATTCTCTTTACTTCATATCCTTTACTTTTATTTCAAATGCAAAAATAGATGCAGCAAAGTCAAACAGTGGGATCACAAAAGATACAACAACAGAATTACCCACACTATAACTAGTCAGGCACTATCTTCATAATCTCTGGCCCTGCTTATTTATATCTTCAAATTGATTTTTATTATTTATAAAAATATGTTAAAGAAACTTTATGCATAAATATAAACAGAAAACTAGTATCACTTGTCACAAACAGAATCTATCTACAGAAATAAATGACAATGAAAGCAATTAAAAGCAAAACCTTGTAAAATTCTAGCTAGATATTGTTGCCAGTGAAACCTCTAGGAATAAGCCTGTTCTACTAAAAATGGAAATCAGCAAATGTTAGAGAAGCCTAAAAGACAGCAGCACCCAATAATGCTCCCTGCAGGTTCATACCAAAGTCTGTGATTCTAAGAGAAACCAAGGTAAGGCAGAGAGTGACAGAAGCAAGTCTGCATGCTTCCAGTGCAAGCCAGCGAGGGCGAAGAGCTGCCCTCAGAAGATGCCAGACTTGGCCAAGGGAGCAGCACCCTGACTGCAGGTAGTATATAACCAGTAAGTCTTTACATGACTGTATAATAGTAGCCCTTCCATCAGGTAGGGAGCACTTCACCTAACGAATTTACCACTCAGCTACTATCAAATGATTTGTAAGGACCCTGAACTCGACAGGGATAAAGCTCTCTTACTGACTAAACCGTTCACAGGAAAGACAGAAGAGCCATAAAACTGGTATCTAGTAAGATACCCAAAGGCAGCAGAGAGAGGTGGGCACAAAAAGCCCCACCAAAGATAAGTGAGGTGCAGAGTTTTCTATACTAGTTACAGAACAATTATGGAAAGTGGTGCTGTAGATGATCTCACATCAACTACGGAAATCCTGGTTTGAAACAAGTCTTGACTTCACCGATGACAGAAGTGTGACTGAGAGGGTACAGCTGTCAGTCCTGCAGGCTGGCATTTCATTCCCCACCCCAAAGGCAGAGAAAAGAGAGAGAGTTCTGCGTTAGAGGAAGAAGCTCAGGACCGACAGTGCTGTCAACTCAAGGAGTGAGGAGCAGTTCCCGGGGACGTGGTCCTCTCTTCACTGTGTAGAGCTTTGCAGACAAGCTGATCATGGCACACACAGTGCTCTGGTGCGATAGCTTGGTGAGTAACAGAGTGCATCCTGTAATGGTTACTTGTTGCTCTTCCAAAACAGGTCCAAAATGAATGTGTATTAAGGTCATCTGAAGTTTCCTTCAGACACTTGTTATGCCAGAATTTCCACTAGCCTCAACAACTTCAGACGTAAGCAGGAAACCTTTGAATGAGGCTTAGTTCTCAATTATGTTAAGGGTAACGCTAAAACAGAAGCAGTCTTGGGGGAATATCCTTACAAGTATCACTCTGGTGAGAGCGTATTTCAGCCCAAACGTGAGTAAAGACATCAGCATCCCTGAATGCCATCAGGGAATAAATACCTGGACATGATTCCTATTCACTCTGGGCTTTGCCAATGGCACATCAGCGTCCAGAATCAAAATAGGCCTTAGAACTTGGCATCTGCCATAAACACAGTATTTTCTGAATATAACTTTTCTAACTTTATCTTACTAAAGAATATGCACTAAAATCTCAAACTGCAGAAACAAATGGGACTAGTTTATAAAATGAATTGTATCTTTGGATGCATGAGATTCCCATAATAGTTACTGCAAGGAACTTATTCTTGAGCTAGATAAATTTTATCAGGATTAAGACAGTTATCTGTCTTAAAATATCAGAGTTGTTTCTCCATGTGAAAGTTGTGGACAAGCCTAGAATAAGTCCTGATGTAACAAAGAATTCTATTTGGTTGTAATTTAATGTAAGTTAACCAAGTATATAACTAGCTCAGAATGTATCACAGTTTGAAAAATCACCTCCTGATAAAACTGGAGCCAAATCTCAGTACTACCTCCTACAACTAAGACAGAAAAGCTAAACAGTATTAAGACATAACAACATTACTGAATGGTAGGGCCTAACTTACTTAAGGGAAGTTAGCAAACAGTTACACAGGAACAGGCAGCAGTTGTTTAAAACTACAAGGAAGAGGGCATTAAAATGGACGTACAGAGAAAGAAATCTTCCTGGTTTCCCTCCACGGAAAGCGAAGGACCAAGGTGCGAACTCCATTGTGAACTTCGAACACCTGGACCCCTTTTGAACAGATTCCAAGCAGTATTCCTGTCTGTGACTTCTTCTCAGGGTGCACCCGGTGGAAGTGGACGCCATATTCCGTCAGCCGCTGGCAGACCTGTTGGGATAGTACCACGCCATGACAGTGCACACTGGTAGATAAGGCTACATACAGAAGCTGTGCCTGCAGCAGTGTAGTTTACTGTGGAAAGGACAGCCTTTCCAACAGTGTTGCCAGAACAATGTAGATCCACTGCCAAAAAATAAACCTCAACATTTACTTCATTGATAAAAATTCCACTGTGCTTGACAGCCAGCACTGCAAAATGAAACAAAACAAATCTAACAAAAGATCACTTCAGTAACTTTAAAAACTTGCTCACCAAGAGTCAATGTTAAACTATAAAGGCAGTACATGCTGAGAAGTAGATTTATGTGCATATATTTAAACTACACCTGGGGGCATACACCTGGGATCCCAAATACTTGGGAGGCTGAGACAAGATAATGTCAGGTCCAAGCTTAACTTAGGCAACTTAGCAAGACACTGTCTCAAAATAAAAAATAAAAAGGGCAGGGGATATAAGCTGTGTGGGAGAGCACTTGCCTAGTATGTGTGAGGCCCTGGGTTCAATCTCCAACACCGAAACAAACAAACAACAAACCAGAACGTCTCAGATTCAGTCAAGAATAAATTAAATAAACCACAGTATCAGTTACTGGTCTCTGAGCTTTTAATTACACTTCCTCCTTATTTTATAGGAAGACATGTACCTTTCATAATCTTATATGCTTACCTTTAAAAATTCTAACTCTGTCTCTTTTTCAGAAGCTCCCACATAGGTGTTATGCAGTTTGGGTAACTCTTCTTTAACATAGGATAAATCCAGTTTCTCCATCACTCTGGCAGGCAAATAATGCTCCATTCTAAAGTACGACACTCCATGAACCTAGCAGGGAAACGTTTTGTTAGTGGCTCTCTTTGCCTTTTATTAGAGCCCACCCTTTTCTTTTAACCAAGAGATGAACACGCTGTTCTGCTTCTCTCTCTGAAGAACGAGCTTTAAGGGATATGCGTCAGTCTCCTTTTACTCAGGGAGGTTCATGACTGATGACACGGGACAGGAAGGTACATCTGAAGACTCACATCACCTGTGCTAAGAGTGGATACATGTGGGCCGCTGCACAGGTGGCCCTCCTGGCCCACTGGTCAGGGTCAGGAGGCTGTGTGAATACAGCAAATTTTCAATACACCGAGCTCTGCTCTGTCCCCAGCTCCTCGCTGCAATGAGTGGTACAGAGGATCCTTTAAAACTGAAGCTCAGCCTCAATTATTTGGAGAATGGGAGAGAAGAGAGTAAGCACCAGAGAGCCCTAAACTCTAAAACCTTAGATGGAAAAATAAATTTTTAACATTTTAAATGGAAAGATACATCTCACACTGTACGATTACACGCAGCAAACATACTTCTCGAGTTCAGTCATTTTGAGGCACTAAACTAGCTTCAACAACTTCAGACCTAAGCATGAAACTTTTGAATGAGGCTTAGTTCTCAATTATGTTAAGGGTAACGCTAATACAGAAGCACTCTTGGAGGGAAGAATAAATCCAACCTCTGGCTGATAATCTCCATACTCAGCTTGGAGCGCCAGGGATGCCAGCAACAAGGAAGTCTCATCATCGCAGTGCGTCCTCTCCTCCAGGACATCTTTCCGCAGCTGAAGGTAATACTGGTGATAGGTCAGTGTGTGTCTGAAAAAGTAAGCAAGCACACCAACAGCTGGCCTTTATTCTTCAATGTCGGGGTGAGTTTAATTACAGGTACAGAAGTTCGTTCATTACTAAGCTTGCTGTTAAGTGTTTTTTGCTGTTGTGGTTGTCTTGGTTTTGTTTGTTTTTGAGACCAGGTCTCACTATGTAGGCCAGGCTGGCCTTGAACTCACAGTGAACCTCCTGCCTCAGCTTCCCCGGTACAGGGATTATAGGAGTGCACATGTTGTGGTGATTGCTGGTAAGTTTTAAAAAGGCACAAGAATTCAGTAAGCTGTGTGAAGGAAATACTGATCTCCTTTATCCGAGATGGTGGCTCCCAACCTTCCACATCCAGACATGTGATAAGGTTCAATTTATAAAGTAGCCACAGTTACAACAGTTACAACACAGATCTTAGTGACCCTGACAGATTTTCTTTTCTTTCCTTATTGAGTTAACAGCTTTTACTTTTCACTTAAAAGCACGCTTTGTGGACTCTCTGTGGCACACTTGAATTGGTACAATTCCACGCTAGGTGATACGACAAGTGAGACAGTGGCTGAGTGACTAGAAGGCAGACAGTGTATGTAAGCACAGATGCACTGTGCAAAGCAGTGACCCATCTGCTGGGCAGGGCAGGGCAGGGCAGGGCAGGGCAGGGCTGGGCAGGGCAAAATGGCACAAGAGTTTGTCATGGTATGCAGAATGAACTGCAACTTCAAATGCATGTATTGTTTACTTCTGGAGTTTTCTATGTCAATTTTTCTGACAAGGTTGACCACGGGTAACTGAATTACGGAAACAGAACTACAGATAAGGGAGGGGCTACTGTACTTCTTTTAATAGAAAGATGAATTTATCCTTGATCACTATCAAATAGCTCACTCCCAGTAAGTTCAGGGAGAAAGAGTGGGGACCCAAAGAGAGCAGATGAGAAACTTGGTTATGTGGTACTCACTGTATTAGGCTAATGTCATCCACAAAAAATTTAATTCGAAAAAATAAAGTAAAGTCAACAGCTGCTTTGCTCTTTTTCTTTGGTTCCTCTTTCCATCCTTCTGGGGCCACTTTGGTTAATTTTAAATCAGGATCAACAAAGAAATATTCATTGTCTAAAACAGAGTGAGAAAAATGATCAAATAAAAAGTTTCCCTTTACTTTCTTTACCGTACAAACTAGGGTCATTCAAGAATAAAACAGCACTGCTAGGAGCATGATAGGCTGTGTACAGTGAGGACAACAGGGCCCAGACTTCAAGGTGCAGGCTCCCGGCACAGGGCTGGCTCAGTTCCCACCACCTCACTCACTGCCCGCACGCCTCTCAGCGAGCTGTTTCAGCTCCCGGAACATCACTTCTGGCCGTAAGGCTAGGGTAATGCCAGTGCCTGCTTTAGAGGGCTGTTACAAGGATCAGATGACATCTGGATACAAAATACTGGGTGAATCAGTAGCACATGGTGTTACAATTCACGCTCAGCTATTATTTGCTATTACTGAACTACTAGCTGAGATGCAGGAGGAGTGAAAGTCATTACTTTTTATTTTAAACGTTATCACTTAACTGTTACTGTTAAGTGATACTTAACTGTCCAAATATATGAGGATTACCTAATAAAATCTGATTTTGTGCAGGATATTTAAGAAAGAATTTTTTTTTTGAGACAGAGTCTCACTATGTAGTTCAGGCTGGCCTTGAATTCATCATGTAGTCCATGTAGCTAATTCACCTTGAACTTGTACTGTATCCTCCGGCCTTAGCTTTGCGAGTGCTGGGATTACAGGTATGTGCCACCAAATATTGCATATTCATTGGATGATTTTATAAAATAAATTATTCATTTTAAGACATAATATTCAACAAAATATATTTAAGAAAATACTTATTTTATGAAAAAAGTCATTACAATATGGTAGAGTTTCAAGATCATTGACCTTTGATTGTCATTTACAGTACTTTGTTGTCTAAGTTAAACATTAAGAAATCTGAAATATTAAAGAGTAATTTATAATGGTTTATTAAAGAATGAAAATCAACTCTAAAGAGCTCATTGCTATGACAATTGTGACTGATAAAGACAACCTTTTATCAAAGATGTGCTCTGACACCACGATGGTTGTGTATGTCAAAGGGTTCAGTGAATGTAATGTTTGAAGACTTCAGAAATGACTAATTTTCTGTCATTGGCTAACACATAAGAAAGAATATATGGCTTTGGCAGTAGACCAAAGAGGTTGTGAAAATTCAGAACTATGTCCTTGTGATATATACATATTTATGTACTTATATACCTGCAGTTAACATGTAGATAATAGTCCTAGAATGTGACAAATAAAATCTGTTGTATTTTTAACTGGGTTTAGAAGGTCTCAGCTACTCAAGAGGCTGAAGAGGATTATTTGAACCCAAGAATTTGACACTTGTCTGGAAAAATAAATACTGCAAAACAAAACAAAACAAAAAGCGACAAAACCCAACTTATTCTTATAGAGTGTTAGCCAAAGAAAAATTCTTTGTAACAGTACAGGAGAAGGTTAAAACTGTGAATGAAGCTGGGAGAAGTCCCAACGGATTGGCTTGTTCACTCAGTGTTTCCCACAGCGCAGCTGAGCAGGACGGTGGCTGTAGAGGGTCAGTTTCCAGGCTGTACTCTGAGTTTAAAGTGCTCGGTACCTTTGAGGGTCGCTAAAGCAAACAGATGATGTTCCACTAGGCCGATGTGGGCCACGACCATGTCAAACACATCTTTGCAGATGGTTCTGGTATCACAGGTCAGTTCCAGCCTCTGTCCACTCAAAAGCATTATGTTCACTTTCCTCCGATTATCTTCATTTTTCCCTTTTTTGGTCTGTAATTGAAAAAGGAAATGATATTTATTAAAATAAGCTTTAAAGTCTTTAAATGACTTTAAAGGAGTTTTTGAAACAAAAGTATAATAATTTTGAAACAAAAGGATAATAATTTTGTGCAAGGTATACCAATTGGTTTTATTACTTACAAGGATAGACCCGGGCAAATCCAAAGCTACAAATGGTTCAACCGTCATCTTCACAAACTCAGGGCCAAAGAAATTCTGCAAATCACATAAGAAGAATTAATATTTTTTACCATTTCTCCTGGCTCTTTCCTTGCAAGAAAAATAATGCTATAATAATACATTACATTTAAAGCTACCACACTAAAACTAGTGATCTAAAACAAATGCAGAAACTTTCAATGCAGTACTTCAAGGAAATGTGCCAAAATCAAGAATGGAACACCCCCTGCACACATAAGCTTTTCCTGATATTTGTTTTCTATCATTGAGGTCAAATATAATGCCCGGCATTATATGTTTTATTATTTTATTAGTTTTCAATATTTGGTCTCCAGGTAGACTTTAAAAAATAAGCAACCCTGGGCTCAAGGTGTAGGTCAGTGGTAGAACAATGCACTCTTGACATCGTGAGGCCTTGGGGTTGGCCTCCAGCACCACACACACAAAAATATGAAGAAACAAATAAAATAACAAAAAATAAGTTATCAAGCTCATTCACAAAGGCTTTGGTTTTATGTTGCTAATGTGTAAACTGAGTGAACAGAACTGCATTGTTTTGTTTTATCCTATTTTATTTTTTGGTAGCAGGAATCAAACTCAGGACCTTGTGCTGCTGAGCTACACCCCCGGCAGAAGTGCATTGTTTTACAGTGTGATATACAAACTCGAGTTACAGTCATCTGCTTGGTGAGTACAAAATATACATTTCCGTCTGTCTCCAGGACCGTGGAATGCTGAGATGCTTCAAACTTTTGTTTTACATAACAAGAAGTGGGGACCACATAGACATCACATTGTCTCCTCCCCTCCCAATCCCCTCAGCAAGAAAATACCTCAGGGATGGGAAGTTCAGAGAACGGGGGAGTGGAGTCTGCAGCTGACCTGCCTGCTATTCAGTCTACTCTCTCCCTGGTCCTACTGTGTGTTCAAGGTCTTTAGTGAGAGAACTGATTTTTAAGAGGTAACTTCAAACAAGTTAAATTCTAGGGGCAGCAGAGATGAACATAGATGGAAAGACTAGGTCCAAATGGGTGAGGAATCTCGGGGCTAATCTTGAGGCTGAATTAGGCGGTGTGTGTGTGTGTGTGTGTGTACCTGAGGTGTGTTTGAACTAACAGAGGTCACTAGAGTCTTATTTTTGTTGGCTTCCTCTTTGGACTGGGTTGTATAGCTCCATTTGGTTGCTTGGTGTGGGAATTCTGTCTAATTAACTGAGTGTGAAACGCGCCAATACCATGTGAGTAAAAGGTTAACATCAGGGGGCTTGTTAATAGTCAGTGAACTGATAAGACACATTTTAAGCAAGGACAGAAATAGAGCAGAACAAATTAAAAAGATCTGGGGCAGGAATCACAGAACCTAATAAAGACCAACAAGAGCAACAGAATAGTAACAAGCTAAATGTGTCTGCAAGGAAAGGAGAAAAGAAGAAGTTTAACATATATTTTGAAAAAGAACATTAATTCAATTGTAAAGCTGTTCCTCCACTTATTAGTACACTCTTTCAGCCTAAATATGCAACCACCTGCTCTTTCCACAGAAAACACACCATGTGGCACTTTAATGACTGGTAGTTCAAATGACCCAGTCACTGATAGAGCATGTCTCAGTAAAGATGTGTTTGCCTGAAAATAGCCAGAAACTGACTGCCTAACAAGGAAATGTAGATGGCAGTGCATACTCTAAAGGCACAATCTGTAATTTGTGAATTGCTAATGAACTGAAGCTCCGGTCCAGTTTTCTGAAACCATGATTTAGGAGAGGCGTGTGTCTACGAGTGTGCCCTTTGGGTTCTTTACTGAATTATCACATTGGAGATTTCCACAGTATTTTAGAAGCTCATAATATTTTCTGTGACATCCTGCTTATCCCTCAATTTTGATACAGGTATGGGTTATAAGGGTAAACTGGTAAAAGTTTTATTGAATTCTTTCCTTTCAGCTTAAAATCCAGTTATATTTAGTTAAAATGAAAAAATTTTAAAAATTCATCAGTGTCTTAGGAAATAAAACCCAATTTCATGTTTAAAAATTATTACTGGGGCTAGGATGTAGCTAGGTGTACAGTGTTCACCTAGCATGTGAGGCTGAATCTCCAGCATTGCAAAAGGACAAATAAATAAAAACAAATCCCTAACAGTAAAAAATTAGGTCAGTGAGGCACAAAGCAGTTTAAAAGCTTACATAAAGCCATTTAACAGCATCACAAGGAATAAAATTCAAGCCTTTCCAATTTGTAGCTCAATGCAATTTCCAACATCCAAAACTGCTTCTCTCCTTAGAATACTGTGAAGGAAATTTGAATTCTACCAACTCAAACCTGCTTTTAAGATGATTCTCTGAAGCAGTCAACAATAGTAACAACAGAAGAACTAAAAAGAAAAAAATCACTGCCAATTATATCATCTTTATTAATACATATTAGTATGTTTTTATATGAGAAAAGGCAGGATCATTTTGAGTTTAGTTTCATAAAATTATTTTTAAGGTCCTATGTTTGTAGAAAAATACCCCAAACAAAAGAATACACACGTTTTTTACAACACTGCTTCCAGGCTGGGGATGGAGCTCAGGACCAGCACTGGTCTAAGATATGCAAGGCACTGGCTGAGCAAATGTTTTCCCAGGAAGTATTTGTGGCAGACTGCTCCTTCCTATTTCTGCATGTGATGCTTGGAGCTACGCAGCCATCTTTTGGCTATAAAGCAAGGCACTGCCAACACTGAGAGTGGCAGAGTAGGAAAGAAGACGCACTGGAACATAATCTTAGAGCTTCTGACCCAACCCTGAACTCAGTATTATACTTCTGATCTCTCAGTTTGCAGGATTAAAACATGATCCCCCAGGGCTGGGGATTTAGCTCAGCGGCATAAGTACCTGCCTTGCAAGCGCATGGTCATGAGTTCGATCCCTGGAACTGGTAAAAAAAAAAAAAAATTCCCCGTAATACTGCATAAAGCCAGGTGCTTCTGAGAATCATGAGAAACTGAAAAAATTTCTTTTGCTATGGGTTTGGCTGTGCTACCCAGGCCTGTGGGCTCAAATGATCCATCCTGCCTCAGCCTTTCTAATTGTAGGGGTGATAGGCACCTGCTGCCATGGCTGGCTAGGCACAGAGTTAAAAAACGTAGAGTCAAGATACTCTAAGTCCATCTCATTTAATTTTGGAAATATGGTACTGACAATAACTAAATATTTACTATTTTAATGTCAAGTAACAAGATACTTAGTCCCAAATGAAAGCTAACACGGAATTTCAACTTCACTTATAGGCAACTGCTGGGTACTAGGAGTCATCTGTGAAGCTCTGCCTGATGGTTCCCTAAGAGCAGGACTGGACGCCACGGCCGAGAATGCACTTGCCCGCAGCTTCCTCTGGGTCATGGCGGTCTCCAGGGCCATCTCTCTCAGCGGGTCTCTGGTGATGTCCAGCATGGAAGCTGTGACCGTGTCGCTGGGGCACGGGTTGAGCCGAGGTTGCCGAAGGACCATTGCAGCCTGCAGCTGCACCATCTCTTCCTCCTGTCGCTTCAGCATGACCTCCTGGCTGACCGAGCTGCTGTCCGGGGCTGTTTCGCATTGCCTGCTGCTTAAAAAGAGGAAAGGGCAGGGCTGGACAGAGCACAGCTGTTTCAAGGCTACTAAAGAAAATTCTGTGCTGTGTAAGGCATCGAGAACTTCAGCAAATTCTACATTTCTGTTTTAGAAGAATCTTTGTGGGAGACATGTGCCTGTGGGTATGCACGCACGTATGGACTGCTCCTAGGTCCCCTGTAATTAGCTGAGGGATGTGCCATGCTTGTGATCTTCATTAGAGCTCCTAAGCCACCCTAGCCAACTAGCAAATCTGATTATACTAGCTATGCAAAACAGAACCCGACATCCCATGTGCACACTCCCTACCCCAGCAGCCTGCCTCCTCCTCCCCAGCAGGTGGGAACACTTTGCTGCACAATGGTGCACTCATTACCTGCTGTGCAGTAGTTTACTGGCGACCCCTCATCTCGAGCAAGTCTCTTGAGGGGATGTTTCTGTATTGGAAACAGCTCCATCTCCAGTAACTGAAAGTAGCTAGCAAGTGACAATAATTACCTGTTGAGTGAATGACTGAATATAATCTGGCTCACTGTCACTTGTGATCCTCCTGCCTCAGCTTCCCTTCATGCTGGGATCAAAGATGTGCACCAACACGTCCAGCTACATGTAGAATTCTCACCAATTATATTAGCTTCCTGTTCGAGTTATTTTATATCAGAGCTACTCACAGATAGCTAAAGTGATTATCATTTTATCTCATCCAACACAGTAACTGGTAGAAGTTTCTATGAAGACTGAAGTCTTGAGAGGGAAACAACAAAAGCAAGCCAAAGACCCAGAAAATCTGTATCACTAAAGCATCAAAAAATGGACTATTTGGAGCCAGAAAAAAGGTCATTTCAATAAGCAGAGTCACAGAAGCTCGGAGCTGCACCATGTATAAGCTGTTCTCCAAAAGCAGACACATGGAAAGGCTGAGGATGCTCTCTAAAGCAGCGGAGTCCTTTTTGGTCTCTGAAAGACACTTTTGATCACTGAGAATCCAGCATTACGTATGCTACTGCATCTGACCCATCGTTTCCTGTCCCCTGCCACTGTGTGATAGGAATCAATAGCTCTGTTTGGATTTGTTTTGTCATCCCATTCTGGCTAAAGGGAATGGAATTTTTTTTATAAGGAAGCTTGCAACATGAGCAAACACAACACTGTTTACAGATCTTGCAATAGAAAAGAATGAAGCAGGAGGTTCTGATTATGGACCACATGCTGAGGATGTTAGCAGAAACCTCTGTGTAGATCCAGGAAATTCTGTGCTTGCATAAAGACTTTAGATGGTGTTGGAATCCATGCATACTTCTGGGGGTGGCAAAAGGATGGGACTGGTGGAAGGAAATATAGTTTAGCAACATGTGTGAGACAGGACATACACCTGACAATCTGCTTGTCCGGGCAGTAGTTTTTCCACCTCTACCTATATCTAACTCAGATGCTATGTATACCACAGGATTTTTCCATCCACAAATTAAGACACAAACAAACAGTTTATCTTTAGAACAGAGCTCTAACAAGCTAGTATGGCTTTAATGTCTCCTTGAATAGAATCTAGAAACAGTTAAAATGAAGGTTATCCCATACTTGATACTTTTGAAATTTATTAAGAAAACTGAGATAAAGCTCATGAGATGATTTAATTTTGTTTAGAATTATCTTTAAATAACAAATTGCAAACAAATTATTAACACATAATCCAATATTTTTTCCCAGTTGTCTCTACTCCTTTCAGTCAAGCTAAAAGGGCATCGTATTAACTGTCCAAGGCCTTCTGCAAGTCAGATATAGAGAACAGTGAACTCTAAAGAAATCCTTTCTCCAGGCAACCTGAGCTGAGTGCAATTTATGCTGGCTTCTTACTACCCTTCATCCGCAGGGCTTCTGCCTCAGTAGGAAAACCTGCACAAAGATGGACCTTATACCTCTGTTCAAATGATTAAAGTGGGGCTGTCACTAGATAATAATAAAAGACTTCTATGCAAACATAGTTTTAGGTAAATGAATACTTACGGGAGTGTTTCTCAAAGAAAATAAAATATTTTGGGGCCCGGGATTTAGCTCAGTGGTGTAAGCACCTGCCTGGCAAGTGCAAGGTCGTAAGTTCGATCCCTGGTACCAAATAAATAAATAAATAAATAAATAGATAAATAGATAGATAAATAAATAAAAATAAAATAAAATAAAATAAAATATTTTAGGCTATTTAAAAAAGGCACAAGAGGGGGCTGGGGATTTAGCTCAGCGGCATAAGTGCCTGCCTTGCAAGCAGGCAGTCATGAGTTCGATCCCTGGTACCGATAAAAAGGAAAAAGAAAAAAAAAAAAGAATAAAAAAAAAAGGCACAAGAAACAAAATAAATTCAATAAAAACTAAAATATTGAAGAATTTAAGGAAAATTAATTTTAGTGCAATGGATTTAATCACTTGAACTCTAAGCCATGGATAAATTGTTTTAATTCTAAGGCTAGAGTTACCTGGTCTATTAATGGTTTATAGGTGTGAAACAAGAGTCTGGTAAACTAATTAGCTAAGGGACAAATACTTGTCAATTTTAAAATGATTCTCTTGCATCTGGTAGCACTTGAATTAAACAAACTGAAAGATCAAGTTCAAAAAGATTTTCTCATGTTGGGAGGAAATTCTAAAGCAACCTCTGGACCTCTAATATTGTATTACAATTTGAAATTAATGCTTAGCCTTAAGAACACCTTTTGTTCCCACAAGGGAACTGTGCACACATGACAATGATATGATATCAACATACTCACTATTAACCTGACATATTTCAGTTTCAAAAAGGAAAATCAACGCACAGCTGTAATATCACCACCTTAAACTTTACATAAACAATACTAACATCAGTGTGCAAAGTATTTCAGTATGCAAATGAGCTCGAAACAGCCCTAATCAGGCTTTTAACCAATACCACACAACTTTTTTAAGCCAGATAGTGAGTAACTAACTCTTTATGTAAAGGTCACATAGTAGTAATCTACTCATTATCCTCTCAGCAAATAAATTTTCACCAAAAGCCTGCTGGTAGAGCCTATTCTAACCTTAAAAATAAGTATTATTCTTCCAGAAATAAAGGTTTACCACACTCTCTTGACTGTTATTTTCTATTCATATGGACAATTAAAAAAAAAAGACCTATAAATAATCAGATTTTAAAAGGTTCCAATCCCTACCTTTCATAGAATTGGAGGAATTTTTGAGAACTTATTGAAGATAGGAGAGTGAAGGAAAAGGACGGGGAAAAGGAAAATGGAAAAAAAATAAAGATAATAAAAAATGACATCCAATCTGATTTTAAGAAAGATGCAAAACTAAACAAAAAACAGGGTTCACCAGCGGTCTATTGCTCTGCTGTGTCCCCCAACATACCTTGGTCTCTGCAGCCGGCCTTGACCTGGAGTCTCACCCAGCCCTGGGAGGCCACTGCTGGATTCGAACCTCTTTGAAGCTTCAGTCCTTCTCGCTAGTCAAAAATGACAAAGAACTGATGGTACAGGTGACAGAACCACGAAAACAACCCTACCAAAAACTCAAGCATTTTTATAATTTGTACAGATGATATTAATATAACCCAACCAGTGACATGTTATTAAATCCTGAGGTAAGTTTTGCTATTTTTACAGATCATGACTTCCTGTCTGTAGGAAATTGACATCATTGTTTGAAACCGCTAAGTTCTTATAATACTAATGGTAACATTTTACAATTCTTAAATTTTCACTTGAATTACCTTTGCGAAGAATTACAATCATGACTTAAAACTTTTTTTTTGTTTGTCTGAGATACCTCTTACCTTGTCTGAAGTCCGACTCAGAGGAAATAATAGATGGACTTTCACTGGAGGTACTGAAGATATCACTGTGGTAAGTTCTGTACCTTCGCACTGGTTCTAGGGAGATTAAAACAGCATTGCTTTAAATTTACTAATCCCTGGAATGCATTCAATAGGTTCTAATTCTGAGATGGTCTGGCATATTGATTAGGGCACAGACTGTAGAATCAGGCTGCTGGGTTTGAATCTCCAGGAAACAATTCAGTCTCCCAGTGACTCATGTTTTTTCTAAGCCCAGACGGGATGTAACAGTGTGCATACCTCCTATGTTTGCTGTGAGGGGCCAGTGAAGGAACACACGCAAAGCTCTCAGCACAGTGCTACCTCAGCATCATCACTGACAGCCAGTTACCAGAATGCTGCGTGAAATCCTGTTACCAACGCAAAATCAGAAGCAGAGAACTTGAAATACAGACAGCAAGACAATGCACAGCCTCTTGTTTGAGCTGGGGCATTCAGGCCCAGCAGGATGAGAGATTAAGTGTGGGGTGGAGGTGGGGGCTCCAGGCTTGTGCGGTATGAGCCTACAAGAGGGCAGGACCCGGGCAAGAGCAGATCACAATCTCAAGGCTCCCACCTCTCTGCCCACACTGTCCCTGTGCCCTGGCGCGGCCTCTCCTGTCGGGAGTACTACCTGTCTCCTCAATCCCCTCTGCCAACAGGATGCTGTCACTCAATAGTTCACATTCAGAGTGGCCTTTCCCGAATAAGAAGTCTGAGCGGTCACTTTGTTTCCTGGTGGTCTCCTTCAAGGCAGTTCGAAACTCCTCGGTTTTTCTACAACCTACTTGCTGCCTACATCTACCTATTCTGAAGTCTCACAGTCACTTGTGAGTATCTCGCAAGAAGTCTGGACCTCTCTATTCCCCTCAAACTTATATGGGCAAATATTAAATATAAACTGAAACACTAGACTCAGAAAGCCTCACCAACCATCCACTTCCCCAACAAATCCTGCACTTTTTTCACTCAGTTTACAGAAAACCCAAGGACATAAACTTCCAGATTACTGTCAGGGACATTTGCTATGCCAGCAATATGGCTTCCCTCCATAAATGAGTTATCGCCCCTTTTTCTCCGGGGAGCCTCGCCTTTCCTGTGAGCTTACAGGATCCATTAGAGGCTGGGTTACGCATTGCTGGTGCTGCTTTCATATTATCTTAACTAGCCGCATCTCCCCCTCAGCAAGTACTTCTCCACTTGTTATTTCTCTAACCTGAATTACAAGTTTTCTGACAATAAGGATCTCATCTTTTTCAGATGAACATCTAGTATTCAGCAGTTCATGGTGTAGAGTTAAGCACAAAATACTTCCTGAATAAACAAATACAAGTGTTATATAAAGGTCACACACAGAGACGATCTTCAAGAGAACGATTTTTCATTGCACCAATGGATCAGACACCAAATCAGAAGGGTAAAGGACAAGATGGTAAGAAATTGAGAAAACGGTTGTACGTTATTCTTTCAAGAAGTTTAAAAAAGGAACGGTAAGAACACAGAATTACCAGTCTTTCTGGCACACTGGAATGTTCACACATGGCTCCAGGCAGAGGAACTGCAAATGGAAACTGCTGTGCTGAAGGAGAGGGGAGATGGGGTACAGAGCTCCCACGGGATTAATCATATGTTTGGCAAGAAGAAAAACTTTTTTTTTTTTTTAAAATCATGGTTAAGAGAAAGGGTGCACATGCAGAGGAAATTTCAAGATATTCCTGCTAGAAAACTGCCTGCTAATAAATGAATCACTTCCTGTGAGCTTGTGTGTCAGGAGGCTTCAGATGAATAAAGAGACTGTTGTGGAGACCGTGGCAAAGGTCAGCAAACGCCACACATGAGCATTTAGGTGGGACAGGTTGCATGAAATCCAGCGGAAATGAGGAGAGTTGTTAGGAGCTTTTCTGGGCCCCGGAGAAAGCAGTCTATAGGTCACAGCTAGAGCTAAAGAGGGGATGTATGGCCCAGGTAAGGGAGCCAGGCAAGCATTCTTTTTCAGGAGCCCGTAATCTGGGCACAGGGGCTTTCTTGTGCTAGAACATGTTAAATACAGGTTATTGAAAGAAAAACTAATAAATAAATGAAACAGTTACACAGAGAAATGATTGGCCATGGGCTGGATGGAACAGAAGTTATACGCTGTTCCTTAGGTAACATTTACCTGGAGAACCAGGCATGACACAGCAGGCTGGTACTTTGTCCGGCTTTGTGTATAGCGAACATAAATATCAGGTAATACCATAATAATGGAGTTTTAGAATTGAACATCGAGGTATTTACTATTACCTTTTTCTAAATGATGGCATTCTACCAAAAAGAAGTGTCATTGTAATTTTGTAAATCCTCTAGTTTACTATTAACGTGATTTGAAAGGATTGCAGAAGACTGAAAACAATAGTTTCAGCTCACACCAGTTACGTTTAATAGCAATACATTACACGCAAGGAAGAGTTACTTAAGAAAAAAAGTTATTTTCAAGGGCCAACACACTACTTGAGTTTTACTGTTACAGACTCACCATGCCAATATTTTCTGAGACTTTCCTGAGGAGACTTCACCACATTACAAATGCAGAATTTGCAACTTCCAGGACAGTAAAACCAAGACCAAAGTTAAAGAGGCAACTGGTTTTAATACCACACAAAGAAAATTAAGAAGTCATAGAAAGCCTTCTCAATAAATTGAGTGGGGACCTTTCAGTCATGTGGGTGTTAGGCCTTTTAAATAATAATTTCATGCTCCATATTAAGCCATAAGTGAATTTACTATTTCATAACTTTCTGTAGTCACGTAACATCCTATATAATTTCGATCTGAATTTCCATTCTTTGGTGATACTTTGATTGTTCTTATGTTGTTTTACATGTCCACATTTCTTTTCTCTATCTGGTCTATGTTTTGTCTTTTTTTCTTCAGTTTACTGACATTAGTAGCAAAACTTTTTAATCTCTGGTTTTATCTGCTGGGACAAATAAATACAATTTATCCAATTTTGATAAATCCATTTTAATCTATTTGTGTGAAACTGGCAGATTAAACCTAAGCCTTCATACTGACCTACATCCACAAGGCTTTTCATTTTTTAAAATTTGGATGTGAGTCAAGAGGGTATTGTCTAATTTCCATGTGTTTATATAATTTTGTGGCTTATTTGGCCCTTGATTTCCAATTTCATTGCACCATGATCTGATACTATGCATGGGATAGTTCCAATTCATTTGCATTTACTTAAGCGTGTTCTAGTATGTGGTCGATTTTGGAGAATGTGCTGGGTGCTACTGAGAAGAATGTGTATTCTGATGCTGTAGGGTGGAATGCTCTGTAGAGATCTACCAAGTTCATTTGTTCAGAGGTTTAGTTCACCTCTGACAGTTCTCTGTTAATTTTTTTTTTCTCTGTTGATTAGGTGATTGTCTATTGTGACACTGGAGGGTTGAGGTCCCCGTTACAGTAGTGTTAGTGTTTATAGCCTCTTTTATAAGTGGTTTTGGGAAAATCTGCTTTCCACATGCTGAAGATTAAACCTATACCCGTATCTTTTACCATGTACTAAACTAAACTCAAAGTGGATCAAGGCTCTAAATATTAAAACAGAAACAATCTGCTGGAAGACAGAATAGATAAAACTCTTGAAGACACAGATGTAGGTGAAAACTTTATAAACAAAACCCCAATATGAATGAACCTAGATTACAAAGAAAATGTTACAAAGAATCAACAACCGGGATTATATCATATTAAAAAGCTTTTGCACAGCAAAAGCAACCACCAACAGAGTAAAGAGACAACCCACAGGATGGGAAAAAAGTTTTATCAGCTATTCTTCAACAAAGGACTAACATCAAGAATATATGAAGAGCTCAAAGAAATCAGCCCCTGATCTAGATTTAAAGACTCAATCCAAAGAGGGGCATCTGAAATGAATAGATACTTCTCAGATGAAGAAGTACAAACACAAATAAATATATGAAAAAAACATCCAACATCACTGGTCATTGGAGAAATTCAAATTAAAACCACACGGCGACTCTGCCTCACTCCAGAAAGAATGAGTATCATCAAGAAGCCAACTAACAGCAAATGCTGGTGAGGTTGTGTGGAAAAATGAACACTTCTCCCTGTTGGTAGGAGTGTAAATTGGTACAAACACTACAGAAACCAGTATGAAAATTCCTCAAAAAGCTAAAACTAGAGGTTACACTGACCACGCTATTCTCCTTTTACGTATCTTCCCGAAAGAGTTAAAAGCATCGTAGCAGTAACATACGCACACCCATGTTTCTAGCAGCACCATTTATAATAGCAAAGTCTTGGAAATGGGCCACATGCTCACCAATGGATACTGGATAGAGAAAATGTGGGTTTTTATGTACAATAGGGTACTACGCTGTCATGAGGAAGGACAGGTGTGAGACATTTCCAGGTAAACTGATGCACGTTGAAAAGAACATAACTTTAAGTGAAATCAATCAGACATACATGTTTAAATAGCACACTGTTTCTGCTGTGTGAGAAACCCAAAGGGTGACTAAGGAGCAAAATGGAGGACAGAGATGGGGATGTGTGTGTGTGGAGGGGAATGTTCACATGCGAAGGGGGAGGGCAAAGGGGGAAGGGAAGGAAGGGAACTGGGGTAAAAACAAACAAACAAGGAAAACAATAGAAACAAAGTTTTCAAATGGAGAGGGCAAGAAGGATTGAAGGGAAGGGAAGTTTATGGGAAAAAGAAAATATAGTATATACATTTTAAAATTTCCTATATTATGCATGTCAAAAGTGTACCAATAAAATTAATTAAAAAATAAATTTGGAGACAGGGTCTCGTTAAATTACTAAATTACCCTAGTTGGGCTTGAACTTTTGATTCTGTCTCCCCCTCCAGAGTGTTAGGGTTACAGTGATGCACTGCCATGCCCAGCTTCTCTTAAACATTAACAACAAATCTATTCCCTTGAAGAATTACTGGTCTGTAACTGTTCTTGGTATCATCTTAGGGGAAAGAGGCCCTACCTTATGAAGCCTTGTGTGTGTTAACTGAAACAACAGCATGCTTGAGAGGTTCCTGTATTCTGCAGTGGTGTATCTTTTAAAATGTTTTTAGTTACATTCCTTTTATATAACAGCATGGCAGATACAGTTAGATTAAAACTCCCAGACAATATTTAGTACTTATCAATGCTTACTTAGTATTTATCTGTCATGCTTATAAAAAGGTTATCATCAGTTTACAGTCCTAAACCAAAATTTACTACTCAGTCATGCTGACAGAACATTAGTCTGGATTTTCCTTCTCTGAATTAAACAATAAATGTAACTTTATCAGGTACTGTCATAAGATTGTATGTGCAAGAGCAGCTTGTGTTGGCACATATGGAGAAGTGCATTCCCTATGCCCACAGCGTATTTGGGCAGGTACATTTCTTGTGTCTTTTGAGATGATCACGTATGCAAAGGTGTCCAGTAGACACTAACCAAGCAGAAGTGGTCTTCCCCTTTCGGTCTGCAGAAGAGATGCAGTATTAATGATCTCTCACCCTTCCTTTTTTTTGGTGATTCTGGGCATCAACCCAGGGCTTTGTACGTGCCAGGCAAGCGTTCTGCCATTGAGTTACACTTCTGGCCATCCTAAATTTTCAACGAAATGTTCTATGACTATTAACAGCTTTTCTTTTACAATTTCTAGAAGAGTCACACATTCCAAATAGGGTTTTGTTTTTTTTTTAAACCTGCATTTAATGTTATAGACCTAGGATTTTTTATTTTATCCAGATCCCAGAAAAGTGATAGCAACTGGGTGATTTTTTAAATACTTTTTTTATAAATTAATTTTATTGGTATATTGTAAGATACATAATGACCACATTCATCGCAGGGAATTTGTACCTGTACATACTATATCTTAATTCTTTTTTCCCATTCCCCTCCCTCCCTTCAATCCTTACTTTCACTATTCACAAAACTGTTTCTATTGCTTTCCTTCCACTCTTTTTTAATTCCTGTTCCCCTTCCCTATTGAACATTTTTCCCTTCTTCCCCATACCTCTCCTCCATTTTGCTTCTTTCTTATCCTTTGGGTTTCTCACACAAGAGAAGCAATGTGCCGTTTAAAGATGTGTGTTCAACTCATGTCACTTAGGGTTATATTCTCAAGGTGCACCCCTTCACCCCGAAATGTCCCAGGGTTATCCTTCCTTATGGCAGAGTACAGCTACGCTGTATATAATGTTCACATTTCTGTTATCCCTTCACCATCAACTGGGTGATTTTTTTTTAAAGAAAAATGATAATTATTCAAAGATTCAAATGGGCACACAATAAACGGTATCATAACTCTTCATACATTTTTTCCTAGTGAAAACAAAACCTGGTGATTTATTATTTTAACCAGAAACTATCATACCATTTTTAAACTAAAAAGATGCTTTTATATACCTACAGAATACTGTGAAGTTTTCAGAAGGCTAGGACTTCGAGATCATGTGCAGTGGACCCATGAATAACATCCGAATATACATTTTATAAAACGCACATGGGGCTATCCTCACTGCAACGTTGTAACTAAAACAAGAAAAACTGAAGTTTTCACCACTACAACGGCAGCACTGGATGTTCTGCCTTCTATGGGATAAAGTTTGTTGTGTTTAACTTGTTGGTTTGAAGCATACTTCTTAATTAGGCTTACAATGTACAATCATTTACGAGGGACCATTTAGAATCATGACTATTCCTTGTTTCGTTAGATAGTTTCCTTTACTTAGACTTCCCATGAGTAGTTTTCAGATGAAGAAAAAGTTTTAGGAAAAAATCATAATGTTTGAACTCAAGAGTACAGAAGAGCAAAGGAGAGGGTAAAATCAGTCCAGGTACAAGTCACAAAAAATTTATACATATAAACATACAAAGCAAGAATGACAATACTCTCGCCTAAAAGCATTGTGTAAAATAGTCATGAGAGAATGAACAGAACAGGGTCTAAACAGAATGGCTTAAAGAATTAAGATTTGGATAGAAGTTCATTTATAGAGACACTGTAATCAAACAGAGCTCTGAAAATGGAAGAGATCCTTTAATTTCTAGAACTATTCTATCATAGTTTAGTATATACCATTCCACCAAAATTTATGGCATGAAAGCTTGACGGGTATCTTATTATCCTTTAATCATACCCTGTCCTCTGGGCAGAATTCAGTGACCCACTACCCTATTGAGTCTCTTGGGCAACAATGAAACGCAGTTTTCGGTAGGTTAGTGCTTTGCTGAGCTCCTGATACCTAGCCACCATTGTCACCATCACTAACACATCCAGCACTTAAATCCATAAAAATGTGCATGTGACCATTAGACTCTGATTATAAGACTTGTGCAATATTTTAGGCTTATGTTAAGCTATTTTCAGTCTGCAGTTTTCACACTGAAGTAAATGCAGGCCAGCACACATTGTAATCTAAAAACATCATTTACAAGTGACACACATTCATGCTCAGACAGGCAACGTGCAGGAAGTGCAGCTCAGGCGACATCAGCAACAAGGATTACATAACTGCTTTCAGCTTGATCGTTCCTCACCCCTACATGAGTCAGGGGACAGATACGAGCTTCAGAGAGCTGACTTGAAATGAGTACTTCTGTAGCTCAGAATTAGAAAACATTCTTTTTTTTTTTTTTTTTTACTGGTACCAGGGATTGAACTCACGTCCTTGTGCTTGCAAGGCAGGCACTTATGCCACTGAGCTAAGTCCCCAGCCCCAGAATTAGAAAACATTCTTAAAGCTCCTCATTTTTAAGGACATGAGCCCTCATAAAAAAACTTCATTTTTCAAACAAAGCACAGACATGCAAGCAATATCACCAGGTGTCCATATATTAGTGTTTTTCTCTAGCTAACAACCAGTAGCAAATAGAATCAGTTTCCCATCTCGTCTCATCCTCTAACATTTGCCAACTTTCAGGAGATTAACTTCTGGAGAGTGGAAGTAGTACTTTTATGGGTTCCACATTCTATGTTACACCATGTTTTAGAATACGATCTCAAGTCCCTTGAGAGGAACAGATGATAAATAAAATTTGTAAACACTATGAACATACATGCAAGTGAGGTGCAACTGAGTGAGGGCATATGGAGAAACTCTCCGTAAACTGTCAGCTGATCTATGCCACACTGGCGCAGAGGCAGGAACGGAGCAGGAAATGACCTCCACTTTCCTCCACGGCAGTCCTGGGCCACGTGTCATCACGTATCTGGTGGAGGACTCGGGCCGTACTCTTACAGCACCTTGCGGAATTCTCTGTTGCTCTACTTCACTGAGCCTTCCAGACCTTCCAGAGGAAACTGACTCTATTTGCTACTGTTGTTAGCTTACGATTAACGAGTACATGATTTTACTGCTGAGGAAGGTGGGATTTCTCCTCACTCTTTGTGTAACTGACTAGAAATTACTATTGTGTCCATGTCATTGAATAAACTAAGATTTCCTTAACAGCCATACTGCCTTACTCAGATCATACTAATGAACACTCATTCAGCACCTATCACATGTGCACAGATGTAGCAGCAGGTGCTGAGGGTATGACTATGAATTAGACTAGGTCAAATTCCTGTGGTCTGCAGGAGGAGAAATAAGCTATTCAGAAGAAGTGATTTCCGTGAAACAATACAGCCATCACCCTAAACCGGGAGGTGAAAGCTTTCTAAGTCGGCACTGCCTGACAGTCTACGGAGGGATGCTGTGTGAGTAAAAGCATGGGAATATAAAATGGCCCTTAACTGGATGGGTGGGTAGATACTTCTTTATAGACATGTGTGCGCACACACACAGCTGTTTCTCTCTATATACATACACAAAGAGGAGGGAAGGGGGAGAGTGGGAAAGTAAGAAAGGGAGGAGAGAAAGCTGGCAAATGTTAAAGGATGAGACAAGAGATAGAATTGCAGAGGCATTAAGTATGAGGATCTAAACTTTTCCAGGCGCTCAGGTGACAGAACAAGTATATTTAGGTTTGTTTGGTAGAGACGGAAACTGCATCAGAGAGATACAGGATGAAATTAAGACATATTTTGGAGGTTAAAATTACTTGGTCTTAAAAACTGTGACGTCCATTTTCACAAGATCCACTTACTTCTCACAGGTGGCAAAGTTATAGCCCAAAACCGTCTATAAACATAACGCTGTGAGTAGGTTTAAATTAGGCCCCTCCTTGCTAACACAGCAGTGTATTACTGTGTCAGTCCAAAATCAGGATTTCACATTATAAATGCAGATACTACAGGGTTGGCAATGGCTTCACCTCCAACTTTTATTACTGTTTGAAAGCACATTTCATTTTGTCCATTCAGGTAAATTAAGAGATGTCAGCTGTGCATTTACTCTACTTCAAGAACAGCTCTCTGCTCATCTCTCCTCCCATGTTGCTACACAAGTGCTCCTCCACTGGGTGCTGGCACTGTACACTGGAACACGTTTACACAGGAATGATCGGAAGCTACAGCGCTCAATACAGTGGCCATGGTCAGTCGGGCTATGCAAATTCCAGTAAACTAATTCCTCAGCGGCATTAGCCACATCACAATGCTCCGATACCCCCAGAGAGCTGGACTGCACAAATAGAGAATAGTCCCTCCATTCAGAGTTCACATATTCTAGTTTCACAACACAGATTTTAGGCTGTATTCCCAGGGCTGTTGCAGGATAAAATCAGGCTAAGATCAGAGGTCACAGCACTTGAAGGAAGGAAAGAGCATTTGATTTTGAGGTAGTGTACACTGACTAATAGTTTTAACATTTAACCATCACCCCTTTTGTAGAAAATAGTTTTATCTGTTCTTCCCACTTTCCTTCATGATACTGTATACACAGCATGCAGAGCAGTTTCAACTGCTGGAAGCAAAAATACTCTTCACAGTCCCCACCCAGGGTGTGGGAGAACTGATCACACCATACTCACAGTACTGGTTCCAAGTCTCTCATCATGAGGAGTCTGCTGCCAACGGCAGAGCAATGGGCAGGGCGTGTATGGTGACTGCCCGTAAGGGAGACAGGGACATTTGTCAGACACATCCCATGAGAAAACCAATGACCTCCTGGGTTTCGAGAAGCAGCAGAGGGAGGTAGCAAAGAACAAGCTGGGAATAAGGAAGAAAGAAAAGACACACCTCTGTGCCGAGGTGAAAAACAGAGAAGGAGTAAAGTGGGGGGAGAGGGGCAGTGAGGGCGGGGCATGGAGAGGAGAACCAGAAATCTAGTTGTTTTTTCTGTTCTCTCTACTGCTTTATAAAGAGGTCTGAATGCTTCAGTGGTGTTAATTTAACACAGTAATAATCACATAGTGTCAATTTTTAGATTTCAACTACAATTTCTCTCTTAGGATCTTTTTTGTTCTCGACTCCCATCTGTTACCAAAGAAGTCAGTGTGAACAATGCCAACGCTGCCTTTTGAGTGTATAATCTCATTTCATCAGCTGTCGGGTTAGCCACATTCAGGCTATGCCTCGGTCAAACCCACCAAGATACTATTATAAAGAGTTCTAGCAACAAGGGGTGACCTCTGCAGTCTGATTTACTCCAGAAAGATCCCAAAGCGCCTCACGGTCAGTCTTTCTTCTATAGCGCTGCCATGTCAGTGCATTAATTACATAAGGACTTTTACTAAGGAGGGACCCAAGGGCCTTGTTAGTTAGGTTGTCAGCTGAATGCTCAGCTTCCCAGGAGCAAGTGTCTTCCCAACAACATGCCCCAAATACACATGATCTCTTCTTATAATCACTATTTTAGCATGTATGAAATTTTTAATAGGGTTCAAGAGATCTGGATTAAAAACACAGATGAATTATGTATGTCATTCGGCAAACAAGTCTATTTTTGTGGGTCTCTGAAAATGAGCTGTTCACATTAAAAAAAGGTGGCCAGGTTTCCTGTGGATCTAAACTGTTTGATTTTAAACCTGGCATACCCTGTGAGACCTGGCTGGCAGATGCTGTCAACTGAGGAGATGCTGTGGAGGTGATTGAGGAAAGGCTGCTTCCCAGAGGACAGGGCCTGGGCTCAAGGAAAGGGTTTGCACTCCAAGGTAAAGACAACCCTGCTGTCTACTAGTTCAGCAACTCCACGCCAACTCAGACGAACAAACTGAAACGTGCAGTTTCTTCTCATTATTTTAGCTCAGTGAACACTGGAATGCTTCTTTAAAGAACTGAAGTAATATGTGCTAGGAAAGTTTTAGGCTGGAACTTTGAAATCTATGGTGGAAAATCTACAATTCCCAAAACGATGAATATTCTATCATTTACAAGTTACTAAATCTTCCTGAGCCCAGGAAAATGTTTAGATAACATGTGACCTAAGACCTCATCTGCTTCTAAAGTACTTCGACCCATCAGCAACTAAAAAATTGAAAGATTACAAAATTCATACAGTGCACTTACTTTAAAATACAAACATTAGAATGATATGTGCCCATGTGTAGTGACACACACTGTTCTGCATGACCTATCACACACAGAAAGGACCGATAGAGCCTGCTTTTTATAAGAATTACATGATAAATGGAATTTATATTATTTTCTATTTTTTCTTTGTATATCAGTTAAAATCTTCATGCTGGAAATTTGTACTTTTGTTTGAATAGCTAACACAAATTACCTCATGTTTAGAAAAAGACAGTACAGCATAAGACCAGCAACATGGCTCAACTAAATAACCAAGAAAGATTACTCCTTTGGACTTCCAAATCTCAAACATTCCTTTTAAATAATGCTTTTCTCTTCAAGCAAATATAACTTATTACTACTTGCAAATATAACAATGGGTGTTTACTGAAGGTAATGTATTCTCAGTAAAGCAACATTTTCCGGTTTTGCTTAATTGGGTTCTAAAATGTCCTCTGGCAAAACATGAATATGCTTTAGAAAAATTTTCAATAATAGCAAAGAGGGGTTTCAGGATAGAAACTATTCTATGTCCAACAATTCACAGTGTATTTTAGTTTTAAAGAGAAAGCTCTTCCTTTGCTTGTTACCTCCTGTAACAGATCTAGAATTTCTAAATCTGGAAATGATTTTTCCTAAGTAGTTACCTTGGGGCAAATAAGGTTCAACAAAGACTATGGATCATCTTTGTAGGCTTACATGCATTTTGGGAAAGAAGCCGGTCTACCTGAGTTTTGTTAATGCTTACACAAGTGTACACACATTACTTGATAAGATAGTAGGAACACATAGTACTGCAAGAGTCTAAAATGTTCTGTTATAGTTTATCAAGATTAAAAACCACCCAAACAAAATTTATCAAATTGACAATAATGGTATGACAGGTTAAGTATCTTTTCATAATGCTTTATTTCCTTCCTGCTTAACTCTCAAAAAATTCCTTAAATTTCATTAATTCATAATATCACTAGTTTATCAAATATTAAGGAAAATAATCTTCTTGAAACTAAATCACACTTGAGAACATTAGAAACAATTTTTAGCATTAACATTTTAAGAAAAGAGAGTGCACAACCTCCTAAACCTTGGGAATACTCATCTGGGTTGGTAAGTATCTTCGCTGTTTAAACATTATGGTTCTATTTGAGTAATTGAAGGTCGCTTTTTCACACAATGGACATGATTTCTTTACTTAATGTCTCCATGAGATGACGCCCACAAGAAGCCTAGGTTAAACAGTTATTTCCGGACTTCCAGGAAAACATGGCGGACAGATAGCAGCAGCTACGTAGGTTCTCTGAGAGACCCAGCTTAGAATCCAGGAATGGTGCCAAGTGAGGAATCCTAAGCAAGAGGAGATATACCCTGCTGACCCAAGAACAAACTGGGCTGAGAGAAACCAACTGGGAATGCAATCCTGGTGCTATAACAGGAACAGATAAAGCCTCAGCGTGGAAGCTGGAGCCCATGCCATTGGAAGCTGCAATTTGGGTTTCCTGCCACCGCTGCAGCGTCTGAATCAGCTCGGCAGGGAGAGAGACGCAGGAAAGCTCTGAGAATGGGAATCGATGAATGGAGTTGAGAGTGGAACCGGCGGGGAGCCGTGCATTGACCTGCGGTGAGTGAGGGAAACTGGGACTCTTCCATGGTCTAGGAGGCTCCAACAGAGGACATTCTGGGACCGGGCAGACTAGCCAGAACAGGGCGCTGTAGTGACTTCAGTCACATATCTCCCTCTCAAGCGAGATTGGGGAGCAGTGCCTAGCCTATGTGACGCTGCTGGCTGAGACCCAGTAGACTAGTATAACCCAGGTCCCAGTGCCCAGAGGTGCACCCTAGCAGTGAAGCCTTCGGTAGGTTGACCTGGAGGGGCGGTCCTGGCAGAGGCTGCGCGGTTGGTAACTCCCTGGTGCGCTGTGGTGGGCGGGAACACCTAGCCGGCACAATTTAAACAGACTGTGGCCAACAGGGAAGGAAGCTGGGCCTCCTATATATGCTTGTATAGAAGGAATAAAGAATAGGGGAAGAGGGAGCAACAAGAAAGGCTCCTCAGCCCCCAATCCTGAGAAACATGCAATATCAGACACGGCACCAATAGACATAAGCCTCATAGACGAGTTCAGGAATGAAGTTATTAACGACCTGAAGCAAGACATAAGCAGAATAGTTAGAGAAATGCTAAGCACCACCCAAGAAAAAACAGATAGTGGAATGGAAGAACAGAAAAAAAGGGGAGAATTGTTTGATGGAGAAAATAGAGAAAACATAGAATACGTGAAGCAGGTTCAAAGAGATTACTAGGAAACTAAAAACTCTATTGAAAGCTGGCATAACAGCTTGAAAGAAACTAAGGACAGATTATCTGAACTGGAGGGCAGATTTGTAATATGGGAGCATGAAATTAAAAACTTCTTAAAAATAACAAAAGAAACAAACAGCAATAATACAAAGACTAGAAGATGATAAGAGGATCTATAACTTAAGAATTAAGGACATAAAAGAAGAGGTAGGGACACAAACAAATGAACTACAAAAGCTACTCACAGAAATAATCCAGGAGAATTTTCCTAATTTAGCAAAAGGACAAGATACTCAGATGTATGAAGCATACAGGACCCCAGCCACCTACAACCCAAACAGAGCTACACCCAGGCATATAATAATCAAAATTCCAGAAATCCAATATAAGAACAGAATATTAAAAGCTGTCAGAGACAAGAAACAGATCACTTACAAGGGAACACCAATCAGAATTACAGCAGACTTCTCGGCACAAACCATCAAATCCCAAAGAGCGTGGGGGGAAATAATTCAACCTTTGAAAGATAATAACTTCCAGCCAAGATTGATATATCCTGCACAACTATCCCTGGAAATTGATGGAAAAACAAGGTGCTTCCAGGATAAAGAGGAACTAGGGGAATATGCAACCACATTCAACTCTACAGACAATACTGCAGGATATTCTAAAAAAGACAAATACCAAGATTCCAGAAATAGTGGCAGAGAGGCCACAATGAATGGAGCAGAAAACAAAATGAAGAAGACAAACTGACAACTAATGACAGAAACAGAGCTCAGCATAAATGAGGCAGAGAAGATTGGATGACAGGAACAGCTATTTTGGAGAAAACAACATCATAATAGGTAGTGCTGATTTAATATCATCTTGCTTAGAAGTCCCATCAAGCTTTCTTCTTCTTTTATGTTCTTCTGTCTCCATAGGTCTTAACATGTTGTATCTTATTGGATTTTATTATATGTGATAGTATAAACAAAAACTTTTATAGACAAGGAGATTATACAGAAACCATTGTTCATTTTCTGTTAGTTGATTCTAAATACCCTGTAATACTGTCATTCTCTTGAATGGTTTTACATTGTTTTGATATATTTAATGCTACAGTATATAAAGTTATACTCAAAGATTTGAAGGAAAGAGACAATATGGTAACTACTTTTATGTTGGGATTATCTTGTGGTATGGTAAAACACTATTTTGCTTAAATGGTTATGTTTTGATCTGCGCTGTTTTGTTGTTATGCCCTCTTTTATCTCAATCTCCATTTTATTATTCACTTTTTTATTTTTATCCTTCTAATTAAGGGAAAAATAAATAAAAAAATAGCAGGATATATTATAGTAACCCACTTTGATTTTTATTAACTTGATTTGAAGCCCTGTATTGCTCTCCCCATCTTGTTTTGACTCATGTTCCTCTATTCTGTTTTGCTTGATAGTACCAGGTTCAAAAGTTTAGGCAACCTGTGAAGATAGTGGGATTCATTATGACGCCCATTCTTGTTGACTATTATCTATTTTTGAAGACCTGTAATGTCTCCCATGTTTTGGTTTTGTTGATTTTGTTCTTTACTGTTTTGTTCAATTTTATTATAACTGATAATATAGGTAATTCTATTTGAGATAGCGGGAGGCATTATGGTAACCATTGTTGATCACCTTGTATTATGTTTTTACATGATCTATTATGTCCACCCTTTTGATTTGACCGACTCTGTTCTGTTATGTCACATTTGGTTTTACTCTCTTCCAAAAAAGTAATAAGAACCGTGGGAGTAATAAAACCCAAAATGTGTAATAGTCATTGTACAAAAGAGAGGAAAAGAAAGTGCTCTAAACGATATAACTGCATGTATATTTAAGTGTATAAGATAGACAATGATATTACTGAGTTTTGCTGGATCACTAAACAGAACTGTTTGCAATCTCACTGTTTGAATGTCCACTTTATATGCTTTAATTTTGTAACTTAAACAAATATTTCTAAGATGACAATATGTAATCCAGTAACTAGTGATCTCCTACTGTTTATTTTTTTCCTAAAATTCTGTATAACTTGTACCCTTTTTCTGCCTTTTTTTTTCTCTTTTTCTACTTAAATAAAAAAAAAAAAAAGAGTTATTTCCATCCCAGCTACTAGCCTGACACCGAACTTCTGAAACAGGAGACTTCTAAGCCACAAGAACTGCCTCTTCTTGTCACAATTCCCAACCCTAAGTTAATTAAGTTAATTAATTTCTACATCTTCTACCTTTGTGAGACTTTTAATCTTTTCAGATGGATAGATACCACCACTTGATAAAGTTGCTAGTGCTTTTGAAAATGCATGTTACAGTGCAGCACAGTGACACGTCTGCAATCTTAGCTTCTTGGGAGGCTGAGGCAGGAAGTTTGTAAGTTTAAGGCCAGCATGAACAACTTATGAGTTCCTGTCTCAAAGTAAGAATAAAGGAGCTGAGGGTGTAGCTCAATTGAAGCCCACTGGCCTACCACGGGTGAGGTTCTAGGATTAAAAATAAAAATATTACTATGCAGATTTATAGTATCAATTAAGTATCCAGTAATTTCCTCCACACTTCCAAACATTTTACTGTTACTCCTGAACTGGCAAAAAAAAACTTGCCAGGTTTCTTTTAGTAAATCACAATTCTGAGTGATCAGCTCTGCTTATACTTGAATATTAGAGCAACAATAATAAAGCTTTCAACAATAATAAAGCTTTAAAAGTAATATGAGTTGAATAAACTGTACTGTAACAATGACCTTAAAGATAAATGCGGTCCTTAGTTACATCTCTCTTCTCTTTGAACTGGAAAGTTCTGTAAAATTACCTCTCAATAACTATGTCACAGGGTTTATACAGGAGACAGGGGCAGTTATAATTTTATAAGGTGTACAGAAGTAGTGGAAATTCTTTCTCTTGTATCTATTCTAAGCAAAAGTTCTATTCCTATGTCTAGAACATAATTTTATTCCATTTATTTAATATACCAATTTTTTTCATGAATTGGGTATTTTTTGAAATGGCATGCAATCCTGGAATAATAAAAATAAAGTAATAAAAATTTACCATTTACTTATCTACTGTTTGTTTTTCTATGTTTACTTTGAGGCAGTCTCACTGTAATTCAGACTTGCTTTCAATTCCATATATAGATCATGCTGGGCTTGAACTTTGAATCCTCCTGCCTCAGCCTCCTGAATGCTGGGATCACAGGCATGTGCCACCATTCCCAGGTGAATTTACCATGTATAAAATTGCTTTATAAAATATAATAATTTGCTTTATCCCTCTAGATTCTTCACTTAATCTAAATGAATCTATTTTTGTAGGCCTGTTTTCTAGATGGACGAACTCAGACTTGAAGAGTTTACCCAACTGCTGAAGGTAAAGGTCACACAGGTACTAGTGGGGGAACCAATTCAAAACAAGGCTGGCTCTCAATCTACTAATCTTATCACTATGATTTTAGGAGTACAGATTCCAAACTTCATTTCAGATGAAAGAAACCTCACACTCTTTTAAGCTGGTGGCCATGGAGCCAATGTGCCACTGCCCTGACTTTCCACCTCCCTGGGTTGCAGCTACTCATTCCCCGGGCCAGCAGCCTCCCGTGAGAGGGCCCAAGCGGAGAAGCACGCCTCCCGCCCTGGGAAAGCTTGCACCCTGAAAACACATGCTCCCAAAGACCAAGCGCACTCACGGTGCCTAGGCCCTGGCCTGTGGGTAGGGACAGCTGCGGGGAAGCCGGGGAAGCAGGGACGCTGACTGGAGTTCTGGAGGAGGGAAGAAGTCAATGCAACCTGCACGTGGAAGCTGGGCAGTGGAAATCAGACTGGAGGGATGATTTAATAAGTGTTTATTTCAAGACACAATTTTAACTATTTCGGTTCAATTCTGTCTCAGACACACACGAAATTACTAACCTTCTACATTCATGGCTTCTCTGAGAACCTGAAGTTTCTTCTGTCTCTCTCGAATTCTGTCCAGAGCACTCGATATTGCCGAGGCGGTGGGCAGTTCTTGTGTGTAACATGCTGGGTTCACTCTCTGAGGGTCAAAGACATCCAGAGCTATGCCTCCGTCGGAGTACCTGGCCTCTCTCCTCCTAGGAGGAGGTGAAGTCCGCCCTGGGAGGCCATCCGGGCGGCAGTGCCGGAACCTGTCCATCTCTCCAGGAGACGAGTCTCTGTCAGGTGAAGACAGCAAGTCCATAGAGGAAGCCCAAACCTTCTTTTTGGGAAGCACATCAATGCCAGGGACCACCTTTTTTTGAGGGCCACTGGTTGTGAACTGGTCTGGGGAGTAGGTATTTTCAGAATCCTCGGGTCCAGAATTATTATCTGATGAAATGTCCTTGAAATAATCTTCCTCATCTTTAGTGTCTCTGATGGACAGAAATCCCATAGACTTACTAAGCCCTTTGTTAAGAAAGGTCTGATGAGAGAATGGAGCCTTGTATATGTCTAGCACATCAGAAGTAGGGCTTCTTCCTGGAATGATAAGAATCTGTCATGTATGCACAGAAGTTTTAGAAAATAAATTGGAATGTAACCCATTATTGACAATGACAGTGGTGGTAATTCCCTAAATTCTATAAGTGGAAGAGGAGAGATGAAACAGATGATGGTGATGGTGACAGAAGCAGAAAAGGCATGCTGTGCTTGCATAATTTTTCAGGGTCCAATTCCCTCGCCTCCATTCTTCTCTCATTTTTGTGGTGCTAGAGACTGAAGGAACGACACAGCACATGCAAGCACACTGACCTATACGCCCAGCCCAAGGTCTGTAATCTAAGAAATAAGCAGGGTGCTGAACTTGCTTTTTGAGCAGCATTTTATTAACTGACTTTAAAACGCTGACAAAGGTTGCTGATACTATCTCATATGGTACGATACTGATTGTCCATGGGATGACTGGGGGTAACAAGGGAATGTACAACGTCCTCCTTTAACTTCTACAGGAGTATCTTAAACATATATTACTTGAGTATAAAAAGCTAGTATATCCTGGTTTTTTAAATAAATATATTTGAAAGAGAAACAATGAATTCTTGCTATGCATATGAGTAAGACTGTAGCATTTGGAATTGTTAAGTTCAAAATTTTATTAGAACTAGATATGCTTTTCTCACATTTTTATAGTGTTTGAAATACAGCTAGTTAGTTACATTTAAATTCTGAAACAAACCAAATTTTTCGATGGCAGATCATCATGTACTAAAACAGATTTTTCCTCTAAAACACAATGCTTCTGGGCGTGGTGGCATTAAGGAGGCTGAGGCAGGAGGATTATTGTGAGTCTGAGCTCAGCCTAGGCTATAAGGTGAGTTCAAGGCCAGTAGGACTGCCTAGTGAAACCCTGTCTAAAAACAAAAACAAAAAACATTTAATGCATTAATTTTCATCAAATGGAATAAAATACCAATTGTTACCTTTTCTTTAGTTCTTGAAGCATTCAAAATTAGTAACCTGTTCTACTTGCCTAAAAATGCTTGGAGATTCACCAAAAATGCCCATTTGGACATTAATCTTGTGAATGCACAAATTCAAAACAAAACACCATGTCTGTTCACCATGGGAAAGAAATATAGAAAGATATCTTACAATCCATAAACACTGACGCTTCCCCTGCTACTTTCTGTGACTTCTCTTTGATAGCCTGCCTGCTAAGTGACATAAAATAACTAAAACCTTCCAAGTGATAACGAATTGCTTATTAATTCATTTGAAGACATGCACTTTACCTTCTGAGTAACAACTATAAATTGATTCCATGGCCATAAATTTTACGTTAATAAAAAATCTTAGAAAAAAATGAATTCTTTTTAGAATCGCAATAACTGCTTACTTGAGAATTAGATTTGAATGTTATTCTTTTCTTATGTCTCATTTTCCTCTAAATACAGAACTACTCAGGTTCCAATATGGATACTGTTCATACAGAGGACACCAAGAAATATACCATGCAACATACAAACAGATTGTCACAGACTCTAGCTTTTGATAAACACATCTATGTTACATAGAAGTTAAATTGTTGAGGTTGGGGATTTAGCTCAGTGGTGTTAAGTGTCTGCCTGGCAAGCGCGAGGTTGTGAGTTCGATCCCCAGTACCAAAAAAAAAAAAAAAAAAAAAGTTATATTGTTAAACAAACCATGCTTTGAAACTCATTACTTTCAAATTTTATTGACTGGAGAACAGAGATATTCTTAGAAATTGATAAAATACATCAGGAGATCAAAAACAATTGAAAAGATTAGAGAAATATAAGTCACAGGTAAATACAATCATCTGCCTTCTACTACTACCTGAACTACTAACAAGTAGTCAAAACCAGGAAAAAACTTGAGCAAGTGGGTATTTTACCAACATCATAAACTCACGGCCCGTCACACAGGATGCTTACTATCATGTGCCAACAGCAGATTCACTCAGGTCCACTACGACTACTTCACTGATCCTCATTTTTCAAATTTCTCACCTTAACTTTCTACTTGTTTAGCTGACGCCCCTGGAAGCTGTCTGAGAAGTGCTTCCTCGTGTTTTCATGCTTAATTCTATACATCTACCTGTGTCTGCAGATCTTTTCCCTGTTGTTGCAAGGATAAAATTTCCAGCCAGCTGAAGGCCAATCTTTAATATACATTGATTCCCATCTCTTTTTATTTTATCAAAGATTTTATTCTAGTTTTTGATTCTTTGCTATATGCTTATGCCATCATCATTCCTCCATTCTATTGAGTTGTATCCATTATTAAATAACATAATCTAATACCTCCATAGCATACCAAACCAAAGAAAATCCTTCCTAAATGTATACTCTGACAACTCTCCAATGTACACTCTTAGCACTGACCTCCTCCGGCAGCTCCAAGCTTCTATAACTGACCTTCTAGTGTATTCCAGAAGCATCTTGAACTGTACTTGCTCAAACTGTCCTCTTGCTTCCCGCATCCAGAACTGTTTACTGTCCTCCAGCTTTTATTGTAATAAGCGGTGCCATTATCTGGTTGTTTGCTAGAAGCAGTAGTCTTCTTCAGAAACGTATCACCTCTCTTAGTACCCCACTACACTGACGAGTAACTCCTGGCTACTTAAAAGTCTCAAAGATGTCTTAACTTCACCTGCCCAATTCCCATCTCACTGCCATCACTTTAGTCCGAATTAACACTACCATTTGGTGCATCACTGCCGTGACCTCCAGGTAAGCTTCCTATTGCTTCCACTTGCTCATTCAACTACCTTCCATTCAGCAGCCCAAATATTTCTTGCAGTGTAAATTCCACGATGTCACTATGCCACTTAATGAATCTGAAACATACACTACTGCACTTGAAAATCCAAAGTTTTTAGATCTGCCACTGAAATCCTTTGTGGTCTTGTTTCTATTTCCCCAATTCTACCCAAGTCACAAATTCTTCTCTATTAAGCACTCTTTTTTTTTTTTTTTTTTTGTCTTTTTTGTTTTTATTGGTACCAGGGATCAAACTCACGACTGCCTGCTTGCAAGGAAGGCGTTTATGCCGCTGAGCTAAATCCCCAGCCCCTATTAAGCACTTTTAATACATAAGGATCTCTCTCTCTACATATAGCGCAAACTTCTCTGCTTCCCAGAATACTCCAGATCTTTCTCATGATTGCTTCTCATTCTATACTTTTATTTCAAATCTGATTTTCTCCAAGAAGTCCACCCTAACTTCACTGTTGACATAAACAGCTCACTTTCCAAATATACTGCAAGATTACTGCATTTGTCGCAGGTACTATTCTCTTCTAGGTTATTAGTATTTACTAACAGGCCACGATGTCTTAACAGAGTCAATACAAAGTTTAAAGCTAAACGCTCATTAGGAGGCTCTTAGATTACTACTGTTTTAAATATGCTGTGTTTTTATTGTTTTAGTGCAAATTAATTAGATATGAAAGTATTTCCACACATTTAAAAATATAACTTGTAATTTTAAATAAAGCAATATAAAAGAAAATTTATTTGAAAGTTTGCAGTAACTTTCAGTTGTTTCTACAAAATACTGAAATTTAGCTATGGCTTGATTTGTTAATTTGACAGATTATAGTAGGTAATTTAAAACCTCATGACAGTCATTTGCATTTATAAGACTATTTTGATGCATAGTTAAGGCCTTTTCTGGTGGCCAATAGATCAATAAAGGTGTAGTATACTAGAAAGAGTAGCTAGCAAGAAAGGTAGGAGAGCAGTGATCTTCCTGAAGACACCAGGGAAAGCTGAGCGTGTGAACAAGACGTAGAGTGGTAGTATACACATGTCAGAGATGGGCTAGTAGAACTTCATGAGCTATGAATCACAAAAGGATAAAAGAAAGCAACAGTATGGATGGAAAAAGAAGTGGCAAGAAAGATGCTTTAAGCTAAATTCTAGTTTCTGTATTGGTTTCATTAGTCTAAGACTGTTTTTGTTTGCTTTTTGGAAGAAAAAGGAGATGCATCTCCAGCTAAGTATCTAGGTACACCATACACAAATGGATCTTAGCTGGTACAAACATACCATCTTCAATCACATACTCTTACCTCACAGAAGGATCCCTGCATTTTGCCGTATTATTGATAGTCCTACCTTCAACTAAACTGGCAATGCAATTGCCTAACCAGTTCCTCACAGGTTGATAAAATTCTGTTCTGTAAAACAGGTCTCACTGTGTAAAGTACAACACATAGATATAATATGAAGTAGTAATAATTCAGCTCTGAAAATTACAAATCTTACTAAATAAAGTGGGCTGCTTTATGCTGCTAAAATCTAGGCAATAATTTGTTTACTATAGGCACAGAAAGTTGAAGTTCAAATATAGAACCCAGCCAGTAAATTCTGGGCTGGTGTTTTTTAAGCCCCACAAAAGTGAACATCATATACTGTTGTTAACACTAAGGCCACGTAATAATTGGCATTTGAGAATCTATATGTAAGCCAACTTATTCAACTACTTTCCAAATCACTCTAAACATATAGTTAGACTATTAGGATCATTTTATCTAGTAGGCAAGAAACAACACTGGAATCACTAAGCTCATCTAACAGTTGTGCTTAGTACCTACTATGATCACAGGAAATTAAGCTAATGCTTTTGCTGAAAGCAAAGCCACCAGAGGTACTCTAGAATGATGTCAAAATAAAGTCACACATCTTGAAATTGTCCTATCCTGGCAGTTTTTCCTCCCACTATGTTCAAAAGGCAAGTGTATTAGGGTATTCATCTCACTGTATGAAACTTGTCCACTGTATCACATATCTGCTATCACTTCCAATAGGACCATGTCTTGCTTTATTTGCAGCTCCTAATAGGATTGGTTCCCACGAATGCTAACTGAACTGGTTGATTACACAACTTTTAGAAACCTTTAATATTCAATTTAGGAAGCATAATCTACCAGAAAGATCACTATCAACACTTTAGGCTTTAATATAAGCTTTCTAGTCATTCGTCAGTATGGAAAAGGCACTCAACAAAATTTGGATGTAATTCATTAAGTTTTCTTTTTAGAGATGTCAGGATAAATGAACTAATTCATATGAATTATTCTGAGCTCTTCTGAAGAATAGCAACATAAAATTTAAAATTTTGTCACCCTTTTCTATATCTACTTTGTTTTCCCAAGCATAATTATCCACTGAGGGGAATTTTAAAAACTTCCTTGGAGGGGAAATAATGGAAACCAGGCATCAGAAGATCTCTCATAGATTAGATTTATTCTTATTTTAAAAGTATCACATTTTTCAAAATAGGAAAAATGGTGACTACAAGTGGATTTCCCTTCTCTTGAGAGGCTCTGAGTTCAGTGAGTTTACAGATAACATTAAATTACATAAAATTATAAGCATTCAAATTTAAAATGAAGCCATAAACATTTTCCTTTTGGAGAACAAATTTAGCATAACTTGCTGAAATCTAAATGGAAATCAATAAATATACACTGAAGAGCTACAGTAAGATTTTAAGAATACAGTGTCTTATTAATAGAATACATTACATTTACTTTAGTTAAATTGGAAAATATCTTCCTTTGTATACTGTGCTTCAAGTATTTTTGCTCTACTGATTAACATTATCCCTATCTGGATATCATCCTTCACCTCTCCCTCACACAGAGACCTAAAGATTCACAGCATCTCTTACAAATTAACTTCAAGACATTTCAATATTACAAGAGGCTCCTCAACTCCCCATCTGTCCTCATAAGTGTGTTCTAGTACATTAAAAAACACTTGATGCTATCACCAAACCCAAAGTTCTGAAGTGCTATCATGCTGATCTGACCATGGTGTAGGTTTCCACTGCAAGCCTGGCAGGAAATTCTTCTTACTGAAGCCATTTTACCACAATGGCAGGGACAAGTAATGAAGCTCACCTGTCTAGGCCTTAGCTTAGTGGCAGAGTTCAAAAGTAAGACATAAGAAGGCACTGGAAGGTTAGTTACTGTAGTTGAACAATTTCATTTCATTTTAGTTGATGACTTTTTTGCTGTATATTGTGATGCTTTAATCTCCCCGAAACAAATGAAAAATAAAAACAACAGTAACAGAACACTTCTTTGGTGAAACAGAGTATCTTTCCTACACTCATTAATTAGTTAATTAATTTGTGTGTGTGTGTGTGTGTGTGTGTGTGTGTGTGTGTGTGTGTGTGATACTGGGGATTGACCCTAGGTCTTCACAGTGAGTTACATCCCCAGTCCTTCTCAGTTTTATTTTGAGATGCAGTCTTGCTAAATTGACAAGTTAAATTCCTAGTTATAAGACATCCCTCCATTTGCTTACCTCTTTTAATCTAGTTTTTACATCTTACTGCCCATCTTGACTCTTTATTGAACACTGTAGTCAGGACCCTAATAAACTAAAGACAACAGCACATAACATTTTAGCCTGGTGCCCACTGAAGAGAAGACAAGACTTCCATGTGGGAAGACAAGACTGCTTCACTGTAAGTGACCACTGGGAGTTACCAGCAGTGCCCAAAAGCAACAACCTTGTCCTGAAGAGTTCTTCTTCAAGAGATCATTTTTGTTTCAATTTTAGACTTTTTAAAATAGTATATGCCATTGACTATCAGCAGCTAATTGCTTCTACCAACTAATAACTACAATTGGTATATTTATGCTGATTTTGCCTGTGAAATAAGGTTTTATAAATTTGTAAAAGGTAATTTACTATTTTACTATTATAGAAAGTAATGGCTACAAAGGGCTGAAGAATCTTTTTCTATTACATTTAATTCAAACAAGGCAATTACTTAAGCATTAAGGACTTGTAATTCTAATACAAAATAAACATAAACTTTTGTTTCTCCTGAGTGACTAATTATAATCCTGAAAGCTTTATTTTCTAGTGAAGATTTTATTCTCTGCAATCACCACTAGAGAATAAGATAAATGGATGATCTATTAAGGCCCTACTAATTTTTAGTCATTTCAGACACCTTCACAGTCTGTTTGGACAGTCTGTTAGCTTCTTTCGTTTTAAAATGGGGGAATAACTTAAAATTTAATGGATTAACAAACCACTGTTATTCATAGCACCAAGTTTCATATTACATACTACCCTCTAATCCAAGAATGGTAAAATCTAAAAAATGGATGTGCATTTCTAAGAAAGTGTGTCTCTTTACATAGGGGGATGGTAAAGGAAACACAAAAATGATTTTAAATACTCTAAGTGCCATCAAGCATTGCAAAATACAAAGTAGGTGAGATCTAGCTTGTACTTTTTTTTACCAACATATAAATAATATATGCATTAGAAAGAAGTTTGATCTAACTAGAAACCAAATTTATCTTTATGTGAAGGCTAAGATATCTTTTTTTTTTTTTTTTTTGTCTTTTTCCTTTTTATTGGTACCGGGGATCGAACTCACGACTGCCTGCTTTCAAGGCAGGCGCTTATGCCGCTGAGCTAAACCCCCAGCCCCAGGCTAAGATATCTTTACAGAAAAAAATCCCTATTCACAGTAACATGAAGCACCAAAACAGCAGTAACTGTACCGTTACAGAAAGACCTCCTTAGAAACACTTTGACTGCTTTTCTTTGAATTCATGAACATAGTTGTTTACATTATATTCTTTGCTCTAAGATACGAGTTCTGAATTCTGCAAAACACTAGGTCCAGATAATCAACTTTTTCACAAAGATATTTCTCATAAATCTTAGGATAGTTATGTAGTGACTGATCAAATTAAAGGTTAGATGTTAGCTTTTCAACGTTTTATTACATGACATCCATTACAGTGTTTTAATAGAATGTACTTAAGCTCTCTTTAAATTTACTTTTCCTTGCTCCAAAATAAAATATTTCACCCACAAAATACTTTTGTTAACATTTAAATTATCATGATTTTAGCTTTGCAAATGAGAAGTAAAAAGAACAAAGACAATCAGCAAAATCAAAATTTCATTTTTAAATTAAGCTAAGCCTGAAATTTAACACTGAAAATAAACTATCTTTTTTTTTTGTCTTTTTCCTTTTTATTGGTACCGGGAATCGAACTCACGACTGCCTGCTTGTAAGGCAGGCACTTATGCCGCTGAGCTAAATCCCCAGCCCCCAAAAATAAACTATCTATAAAAATTCATTTCTCCTATTTTTGTTATTTTGGGTTGCCATTTTATTTCTTTTTTAAAAAGTCTATAATAATTATTACAGGACCCATAATTATAAAATGCAATTAGCAAATACAAAACCACTATTCACTATTCATTTCTATTTATTAAAACAGCATTTGATAACTTCAATTCATGAAATTAGTTATGAGATCAATTTAGTGGATTGTGATTATCATTAATGACTTAGAACAGAAAATGTGAGCTCAGTAAGAACAATGCTGATTACTGAAACAATATATTAAAAATATATGTTTATTTGGTCACTTTAAAATGTATGCTAAAACAATAAATGATGCTTTAATTGATAAAAATAATATTGGAAAGAAAAATAATTTATAATATTAATGTTTTCTACATAACAGCGGTGGATTTATTAATGTAGCTAATGTTTCTGTTTGTTCCTTGCCTCAATTTTGCATCCTACAGTCTATTTAATCATAGTCACAATTAATAGATTTCCAAGCCAGGTAAGTATAATTTCATAAAAGAAATAATAAAGTTAAAATCTATACATTTCCTATTAATATGCTCTTACCTGTTGGTAATCCTTTTCCTCTCAATCGGTCTCGAATAGCCTGGCTTCGATCAGGCTTTTGATCATTGTTACGGGCAAGCTGATCTGTCTGTACATAGGTAATCAAAAATCAAGTTTGACAAAAGAACTCCCTTTTGTTGCACAGTAATTATCTACAGACTGACACCAGTAAGACAATATGTGGAGGGTATTTAATACTATTGCAAAGAGACTCCACACTAACTGTAATTTGCATTCCTTGAATAAGACTTACAGCCAGGATTGGCCAACTCATCTTCAGGCAATTAAAACTTAAGAAACAGTTACCAAAGAATACCTGCAACTAGGGACACAATTAGACCGATAACAGTAGTATGTATAGTGAGTTCCTTTCGAAAACAGTAAACCTGAAGTGACCTTTTTTTTCCAACTGGTAACTAAGTATCTGTGATTAGATTACAAAATTTTAAAATCAAATTAATTTTGGTGTGATGAAACTTTTTTCTGAATATAGGAATGCATTGAGGAAACTAATTTAGGTTATTTTCAAAATAATTTTCTAGATCTTGCCTGCCAGAACATTTGAGAAATGTTGTCTTTAAACTAAATGGACACATTGAAAGAAAGCAATTGAATTTAAATCAATAGTCTCTGAATCCCCAACAAAATATTTTAGTATTTAAAGTATTCAAGTATTTAAAGTATTTTAGTATTTAGTATTCAAGAACTTTTAGCCAAAGATATTTATTTAAAATAAAGCACATCGAATTAGGTCAAACTCCGTATTATGAAGAATGAAAAGTTAGAACATTAGTTTAATCAGACAACCAAACAGAGGACAATATCAAGATACAAAATGGAAGAGAAAATGGTGAAGCCCAGTTATTGAAATCCAGCATCAGAGCACGCTTACATGCTTACTTATTTACATACACACATTTTAAAAGCCCTCCATAATTGAAATGTGTTTTAGTATGAATTAAAAACCTCTGTAGTGGTGTATGTGAAATTCTAGCATGTTTCCCACCTCTACGAAGATGTGAGTGGAAATATTTTTGCAATAGTGCTATCCTTCAAAATGCATTAATGTTGGTCTGGATTACATGATAAGGTTAGTGACAGAACAGACAGTGAAAGTTCTGCGTAACTGGGGAGCCCTACACTGAGCCGCGTCCTAATGATAATTGTTATGTGGATGGTTACTCGGCCAGTCACTGCCTTAGAGCTTCACAAAACAAGCAAAGCCAGAATACGTAATACGTCTCTCCAAAGAACATCATGCAGTAGGTAGTATTATCCCTACATTATACATAAATTTAGAAACAGCAAAAAAGTTTCTAAGGATCTTAAAATAGCTCATCAATACTGAAATAATTATCTTCATTAGACAGACAGTATGTTATTCCTATGTTATAGAAAACCAAAACTAAGGTCAAAATAGCGTAACATCCTAAGCACAAGCAGAGTAAGCTGCCTGCTGACTGTTTTTTAAATTCTGTGCTAACCACTCTTCAGCAAGCATCACAGTGGCTCAGAATGAATGTCACAGTGGTGAACACCAGACTCATTCCATGAGCAGCCCAGGGACAACAGCAGCCGCAGTGGAAAGTGACAGCTGGAAGCACTGGGCTCCAGTTTGGCCTGTCATTTACCACACATGTGGCGATGGCCAAGCTTTTTAATCACTCTGAGCTTTGGTTTCATCATCACTAAAATGAGATAAAAATATCTCTTTTGGGTGGAGTTATGGTGGAGAAATGTGACAAACCATCACGTACGTCACATAGTTCCTGACACAAAGCACACACACCTGCTGCAATTACCTCGGTCCAGGGGAGCAGGAAGCAGGGGAATCATCCCACCAGTGTCCTTTGTAAGTGCAGGTTTCCCACAAGCTGACTGTAGCTGAGTCCTCTAGTTCCCTCTCCCGCTACTGCCCCACCCGCCCCATGCTCCTAAGCGTACCTGTCCTCCCACCTCACAGCAGTGCGCAAGGCGACCCTTCTCTCCTGACAACACTTTCTATTTAGCCTACAATTTACCTCAAAGAACTATTTTTAAAATGCAGTGTTAACTTAAATCCTTTCCCCATAAATCTTGTATGTTTTAAAATGTTGCTATTGTTTTTCATAGCCCTACTTGTATTTTATAATAAAGCAAATTAATTATAGCTTAAGAGCACCAAGATCAAGTATTTTATCCAAATACTTATCTCCTCTAGTATAGGTTTCACATATAGCTAAACAGTAACTATTACAATAAACTGAAATAAATGTCAACTCTTAAAGGGATGCAAAACTTTTATGTAATATAGGTAATTATTATAGGTGAGGTAATAAAATTCCTATGGAGGACTATTCCTTCATGAAAAGGCAGAAAAAAATATTTCTAGCACTTTACTACAGAAATAAAATCAGCAAAGAACACAAATGTTTTGCAGAAGATGTGGTGCAACAAAAAGGCCCCGGGACTCACAAATAAGAAAATTAAATCCTAAAAGCTATTTGGAACTCAGTTTTCTCATCTGTAAAGAAGACCTCTGGGATTAAATAAGTTTGAGAAAAGTTCGGTTGGTGTGCTCATTCCTCTTGAAGATTCATACTATAGTGTATTAAAGGCACTGAGAATTTCTGCAGTGAAAATACATTTAATTTTCTTTAAGTGGTTTTTTTCTCAAGCCTATTTTACCCTAGCTTTAACAGAAATACATTTGTGATAAAGCGGGAAGTGGGCTGGATACAGGGCTTTCACATATCCTTACTAGCTTTACCTTTGCTCAAACAAAGAAACGTGAAAATAAAACAAATCACAACAGGAGCTGCTGCAGTTTTAGGTCAAAGCGCAGCCAAGAATCGCAATCACTCAGCCTCTGGCCTCTGGTACCCACTCCACAAACCACTATGGCCTAAGAGGAGACTAAGAGTTCACACTCAGTGATCAGAGACTCCACCTCGAGTGTGTTTCTTATCAGCTGCAAGTGTGTGGAACTCGGATACATTCCTGGCAGCCATACCACATCCTAGCTAAAATGAGGGAACTAAACTTCTCAAGAAGGAGAATTCAGGAGCCAGAAAAACACCATGTGATAGCAACAAATTTACAGCCCACCAAAGAAGAAACCACCATGGTAAGAGCAGGTAAGGTTTACATGCAGGGAAAACCAAGGGAGGGTCCAAACCAGGCAAGCGGCAGGGAGACGGCTGGAGGGAGGCAGGGCAGAAGTGGTGCTGTTAGATGCAGTTTGTTATTCTTGGGATTCTTCACATCCAAGACAGGAGGAAACGGAGGAGGCCAAGTCTCGCGGCCATCTGGCAGACACGGCATGGATGCTTCCCACACGCCCCGAGCTGGTGTCCAGAAAGATGGGAAAGGTGGGATCCAGACAAATGAGTGGCTAAGAAGCAGGCGTAAAGAAATGGTGTGTGCAAGGGCAGAACCACTCCACAAGGTCTTTGGGAAAATAGCCAGGAAGCCAAACACAGACACCTGTAGCTCAAGAGCGGTATGACCCTACGACATTTCCTGGAGCAAAGAACTAAAAAAAGACCGGCTCTTATCAAGTGTAGTGCACTAAGCAACAGCAGTAGTCCTCTAAATATTAAGTACTGCTTCAAGTAAACAACATTAGCATAAGAAATCCAACATCTCATTCTAGTTCTCACTGAAAAATGCTGTCTATAGAATATGTTTAAAGACAATCCTGTGATATGCTATTGCATTTTTAAGTACAGCTGTATTATGAACTGGAACTGTAGCTTACCCCAGAGAAGTTTCCCAGAACCAGTTTTACCAACTGCTTCACGTAGGAAAATGAAGGCGCACAGTTACTGTTCCGGACATGGGCACTGCAGGCATCCAAGATAGTCCGGACAGAAACCCGGGCATCAATGACGTCCTCACACATTCCCAGCAGGATGCTGCTGAGGTGATCTCCAAGCTTAATGGGCTGGAAACACGAAGAAAAAGCCATGTACAGTATCAGCACTCTTTCTAATGTGACAGAAGCAGCCTGCCAATCTTAGGAAACACAACAAATTAACAGAGTGGCTACCATATGTCTCCCCAGATAGAAAGTATTATAGAAAACAGCTGTGTTGCTTTGTTTTCTTGAAGAAGTAGGATGGTATGATTATTCAAATAATTTGAAAAACAGTTTTTGTCTATATGTCATTCAAGGGAATAAACTATCTCCAGTAAGATAGATTATATCCTTGTTCTATGTAAATATAATTTGATATTTCCACACTAAGGTGGGAGATTTAGGGTATTACGATGACTCAAGATCACTTAAATATAAATTCTTATCTGGGGAAACAAAGAAACCAATAATGCACGGGTGTTTTTACTAGTTAACGTAATTTTTGGAATATTATATCCAAATGGCCATTCACCGTAAGAAAGGGCTGTCACCATCATTACTCACCAAGACGGGCAAAGACAAGTGCAGCTGAAGCTGCTGAAGCTGAAGCTGCAAAGGCTCTGAAGGGGCAGCAGGGCAGAGGCTGACCCCACCCACCAAACACAGACACGCCACTCTTCATCCCAATGCATAAGAGGACTAATAACAAGGGATTCGTAAAGAGCAGAGTGCATGGAACTCTGCGCTGCTGACTAGGACTCTGTCCACTCTTCATCCAGTGAGCGGTTACTGTATCTTTCTGACTGCAGCCTGGAGGGAGTGGCTTCAGGAGACCTGTCTGGGTCCTGCAGTGCTAATCAGAGGCCCCACCCATGTTTTCACAGCCCTTGCATCTCCTCTAACACAGCATTCACACCACAGCTCAGCTGCTTATGGCCAGTCCATCGATGCCATGGACGTGGCCCACTGGCATCTTATTGTACAGCCCACTGTCTGTCTGAGACAAGAAATACTTTCAGGTTAATATAAAATATTTCCAAAACGATGAATTCTAGTCAGTGCATAAATTTTATCCCCTACTTAATTTATGTATTGTTGATACTGATTTTATTTATAGTTACCAGAAAAGCTAAAAATGCTAACTACAGACTAACTACATTTTCCATGAAGCTGAATCATCTTTAATGGGTTTTAAAATGTTTACAAGTATAAGCCTAAAATACTTGTTACTTCTGATTTAGTAAGAAAAAAAAATTTTTGGTTTTGGCTTTTTTTTTTTTTTTTTTTTTTGGTCTTTTTGAGACAGGGTTTCACTGCATAGTTCAGGCTGACCCTGACCCCACTTTGTAGCCTAGGCTGGTCTCAAGCTCACAGTAATCCTGTTGTCTTAGCCTCCAGAGTGCTGGGATTACAGGTGTGTGTACCATGCCCAGTATGACCTCTAAATACTTACAATAAAATCCAATTTTAAATGCTATATATCTTAGATTTGATAAAACTATTTCTAGAAAGTAACGACTACAAGTGGCTCAATGGACGTGTGACTCCAAGACCTGAGATGGTATGAATATCTGCACCGGCTGTTGCAGGGGTAGGAAAATACAACTCTGAATCGCCAAGAGAGGACAGCTGCAATATTCTCATACTAAATGCCAGCGGTAGAATAAGGACTACTATCATCATAATTTTGGGATCAAAAGGGTTTTACTTTCCTGAAACAACTGATCATCAAAAACATTCACAATCCTTAACAGTCATTAATATTGAAGAAATAAAAGAGTCCCATTTTTGTGGCTGTAATTTTTGAAGAAGCAGCTCTTTCATAGACTGAATTACTAAAACCTGGTGGTGTCTGCTGTAATTCTTAGGATACCCTGAAAATAATTTCATTAGCTTTTATATTGTTAGTTCATTCTGAATGGGTGACATTACTGACATGAACAAGCATAAAAACGGGATAGCTGGGTGATTACACGCCTGTAATCCCAGCACTCAGGAGGCTGAGGCACGAGCACTGTTGTAAGTTCCAGGCTAACCCACCATAAGAACGCTGATATACCTGCTAATGCACCTGTAATATACACTAAGGAATTTTTAAAAACTGTGAAACTGTACAAATGTGAAAAGTATAACAAATATGAAAACTTAACTTACTTGGCTCTGAGGTACTTCATGATCAGCCCCCCAAAATAATGTCATTCCAAGAGAATAAATATGGATCTAGAAATAAATTTTTAAACAATCATTTTATGGTAAAATAAGAAAGTTCAGAAGAATTATACTCTATTTCAAAGAATATCTGAATATAGTTTGAGAAACATCATTTGTATATGAGAGTAAACAGAAAATAAGACTGGAAATTATTTTATTTATTTTTTGAGACAAGGACTTGCTGTGTAGTTCAGGGTGGCCTTAAACTTACTATGTAGCCCAGGCTGCCCTTGAACTCACAATGATCCTGCTGCCTCAGCCTCCTGAGTGCTAGGATTACAAGCATGTACCACCATGCCTGGCCTGGAAATTATTAGATCTTTTCCAATTCTGAGCCCATTATTTATGAATAATCACTTTAGTAGCTTTTATTCAGGACTAGATCTTTTGCAAATGAGACACGAACCAAGAGATGCAGGGAGGGGGAGAGGAGAAAAGGACATATAAAAATTAAGATGTGCTATGCACCTGTACTAACTCCTACGATGAATGTACTCACCTTTATTATAAACGTACTCATAAAAATTAAAAAGTCAAAGCTTTTTCATGCATATTCAACCAAATATGGATGGTCTCTTCTCTCTTCTTTTACAAAATCTCAGGAACTTTAAAAGTTACTCAGCGCCTTGTATTTTTATCATCACCCGGGACACGAATGGTTACAGAGCTATCCTTTTTTACTGTTGCAAAGAGGTTTGCTGTGAGATGTAACATTACTTAACAAATCTTTTACTTTAAAAGGCAACTAAGATTTTTCCAAACACTTGCAATTGTAACGAATGCTTCAATAGTCTTAACTTGTCATTTTGTACATGCAAATATTTCTCTTGGAGGGATTCTGAAATTATGGAGGAACAGACTAATCACCTGTGGTTGTGATATTTTGTCACATCCTGCTACACTGAAGTTTCATTATTTTGCATTTCAACCAGCAATAAGAAGCAGATTTGTGCCAGTAAAAATGTGAAAGCAAAAAATCTAATTGCAGTTTCATTAACATTTTTCTCACTACAAAATTTAGGGTTGGACAAGGACAAGGACACAGGGGCAAAGCTTTCTTTGGTGCTGGGTTTTTTTTTTTTTTTTTTTTTTGGTCTTTTTCTTTTTTATCGGTACCTGAGCTAAATCCCCAGCCCCCTGTTTGCTTCTTAAAGACTGGGGAAACTGTGTGAATGCCAAGAGGAATGACCCAACTGGTCATGCAGAGGAGAGTGCAGCTGCTGTTAAGGAGGAGGTGGAGTTAGAAGGTCATGTACAAGGGAAGGGCTGGCCTTACAGGAGCAAGGAGACAAAGGGGAGGAATTCCTGTGGGCCAGCAGGAGAAGGAATGCTGGGAAAAATCTCTTGCCAGATTCTTGTACTTTTAAAAATTTTTTTCCCTAAGACACAAGAAGCAAAATTACCAGCTGAGAATGAGACATTCATTTTTTCTTTTTAAAATAATCACCCTTTCTTTTTCCTCCTGGTAAGACATTCAGAGCTAAACTTTAAACCTATCTTTATCAATACCGAATTCTTAATGCATACATTTTTGCACCAACCATATCTCTTGTCTTATTTTCTTGCCTTTATTTCACTCTGCTTCGTACTTCTCTCTCCCTCCCCTCCCTCCTCTCTCTCCCTCTGTCTGTTTGTCTGTCTGTCTGTCTTTTTAAGGCAGGGTCTCCCTATGCAGACAAACTGAACTTGAACTCACTCTGTAGCCACACTGGCTTCAAATTCACAGCAATCCTCCACTTCTGGCCCCAAGTGTTGGGATTACAGGAGTGTGCTACTGTACCTGGCTGTCACCTTTATTTTTTAATTCTGTTTTGTTGTTGTTTTATCGGTACCAGGGATCGAACTCATACTTATGCCGCTGAGCTAAATCCCCAGCCCCTATTTTTTAATTCTATGAACTCTCTCTAACTCTTCTTTAGAATATTTGGATGATAAGTGATTAAAAGCTGGTAGCATTCTAAATCTCATAGCACATTAACTTAATCTTTATGTTGCTACCTGAACTAAAGATTAAAAAAGTGAATCTGCTTTAAAATATTTTCATGAGTTCCAATCTGCAAAAAGCCACATTTTTAATAATCATCTTTTCAAGGCTCACAATGACCTGCCTTCACCTCTATTTGACATGCAGATTTCTAGGGTTTATCTCTGTCTCTGTGCCTTTCCTTATGCCGTAACACCTCAGCATCACTAGATAAGTCCATGTGGGAAAAATACACGCTTCTCTTTCTCATCTGTTAAGTTTTTTTTTTAAACCAAAAATGTTTTTTGGTTTTTTTTTTTATCTTTGTCAATGGAAGTTGTACCCATATCTGAAAGGCCAGAGATGATGTGTTCCACCACCATGTACACGTACGCCGGGTGCTATAAACCCTTTCAAAAGATCGGTCTCACTTAGTTAACAGCTGTACTCCATTTGTATCTCTAATAAAGCAGTTAACTAATGCTGCCTTGGAATTACTTTCTGAATTATAGAAATCCTTTGTCTTCTTCAAGAGCCTTTTTTTTTTTTTTTTGGTAACAGATTTTAGTATCCTGCTAAGCAATTCACATAGAACTTCAATGTAGTAGATAACTAATACATGTCTGATGAACATAATTAAACATACATGAAGTTCAAGACCTTTGTACCACGCTTCATTCGAGGTTTCATTTTAAAGAGCCTTCTGCAGACACCTTTTCAAGTAGCCTCACACTTCTACAGTGTTAGTATAAAAAAGTAATTGTGTCAGTTACAGATTTTTTTTTTTTTTTTAGGCATGGTCTCACTATGTAGTCCTGCCTGGCCTCAAAATCACAGCAATCCTCCTACCTCAACCTCCTGAGTGCTGGAATTATAAGTGTGTGCCACAGTTTCAGATTCTTTTAGATATGGCCAGTGCTTTAACATTTTTTATTATATTTACTTCTTAGGATGCTAAATGAATTCTAATTTTATTTTATTTCTTTTTGGAGGGGTACTGGTTATTGAACTCATGACCTCATGCTTGGCTCATGAATTCTAAATGTGAATAACTTTTATACATCACTGTAAACACTGATAGACTCCTTAAACGTGGGTGACAGCACTGGGTGCTTGCTGATCATCTCTGTGTGTGCAGTGTGAAGGGAACCACACATGTCAGCTGGAGTGGCCACCAGGTACTTAGCTGATTACCCAAATATTATTCTGGGTGTTTCTATAAAGATATTTTTGGATGAGAGCCACACTGAAATCAATGGACTGAGTATCAGACTGACTTCCCTAAAGTGAGTGGGCCGGGAAAAAACAAAAAGGCCTGCTGCCCGCAGAGAATCCTTCCTGCAGGACTGCTTTCAAACCGGGATTCAAACTTTCTTCTCTCGATAGAAACTGTTCTTCCTCGACCTCGAGCCTCTTCCTGTGGCCTGGAACTGCATCGTAAGCTCTCCTGCTCTCTGCCCTCCGGCCTCAGCCTGGAAAGGCACGCTCCATTCTCCTATGCAGGTAGCCTAAGTGCCACCTTGGCGATCTCGAGACTGGCTGGCCTCTGTCACTGCGTCAGCATCTCCTGATAGAATACCTTTTTAGATACATGGATCTAACGCAATGGGTGGTGGGAAAATACGGTGAATGTTTATGTGCCAAGTTTCTTACAGTAACAGGTACATTGCTATTCATTCCCCTTTTAAAAAAAGACCCCTTCCTTTTTATTAAGGTGGCACTAAAGACCAGCAAGGAAGCAGAAGCCAAAGCCAAAGCTTTGAAGATCAAGAGGCCATGATGAGAGACATCCATAGTCACACGCACAAAAAGCTTCACCAGACACTGTGGCTCAGGGGCGGTCCCGTGCCTTGGGAGACCACTCGGCCCTCACCACGCTCCCTGACCACTGCAGCAGGAGAAGACGGAGGACAGCGGCACCAGGGAGCTCCCTGTGGGTGTCACGGCACTGGCACGGCTGGAGCACTGGAGGAGCTGCAATGTGGAATCAGGCCCGACACAGAGGAGGCAGCGCGTGTCCTGCTGGCTCCTGGTGACAGTGCTTCCGATGTTGTCAGCAAAACTGGCATCATGTAAAGGGAGTCCAGCAGGCTAATGCTAAGTCACATGTTTTTCACCATTAAAAAAAATGACTCCTGGTTTCAAGCACATTTATTTCATGTTTCTGGCCACTGTGTGAAGCAGCTCTAGTCTCCTCTTTCATGAGCAGATTTATAAGATGTGGTATGTCTGGAGCTCTTTCTGTATCTTCTCATCTGTTGATCCTCAGATCTGCTTTTTGCCAGTGCCATGTTCTTTGTAGCACAGCAGTTTTGTAGTATAATTTAAAGCCAGGGATTATGATGCCCCCACCTTGCCTCTGTTGCCCGAAATTACCTATTCTAGGTCTCTTCTAGTTCCAAATGAGTTTTAGGATTGTTTTTGCTAATTCTGTGAGATATGCTGTTGGAATTTTGATCAGGATTCCATTAAATGTGTATAACAATTTTGGAAGCATGGTCATTTCTACTATATTGGTTTTTCTGAAGAACAGGGTATCTTTTCATTCTGATACCTTTTGAATTCCTTTTTCAAAGTACTGTTTACAATGTAGAGGTGTTTTACTACATTAGATGGATTCCTAGGTATTTCTTTTGGGTGCTTTTGTGGAAGGCATTGTTCCCTTAATTTCTCTCTCAGTGAGTCTGTTATTTATATACAGGAAGACTGTTGATTTTTTGAGTGTTTATTCTGTATTACCTGTCCCAGATATTTCCATTCTTGGTATCTCCCAAAAGAATTAAAAGCATCATACCATAGTGCTATGTGCACACTTATGTTTATAGCAGCAGTTTGTAATAACTAAATCTTGGAAACAGCCCAAATGCCCATCAACAGATGGATGGATAAAGAAGATGTTTTTTATACAATGGAGTACTACTCTGCCATAAAGAAGGATAACCTTGAGACATTTACAGCTATCTGGATGGACCTTGAGATCATATTCTTAAATGAAGTAAATCAGACACACACATGCAAGTACTGCATTATTTCTCTGGTATAAGAAACTAAAAGTGTAAATGAGAACCAACAGATATTGTAAAATAGGAAGAAAATGCTCAAGTGGGGAGGGGAATTAAGAAGCATGGAAGGCGGAAAGAAAAACTGAGAAAAGGAAAGAATGGAAACAAAGCTTTGTTAATAAGGAGGGATTGAAGGAGTGGTAGAGAAATAGGAAAATAAAAGAATCCGGTTATACCATGTACCATAATAAATGTGATTATGTATACCCCAAATAAACTACATCTTGGAAACAGTACCAATAAACTTAATGTGGCAAGAATGATGGGATGAGCACGTCTGACGAGAGGGGAAGCATCCCGAGGACGGCTCACAGTCACATGACTTCTGCTACAACACTTACAAAACTATGCACGCTGCACTTTCTGATAACAGCTTGTATAGGGACACACACACATTCTCTTAGTTCTGTTTCTGGAGAAAACTCTAACTAGTACATATAAAAATGAAATATCTATGTAGAGAAATACAGTATCACCCATTTGCCCACAAACAACTCAAATGCATCCTTTACGGCAGAGCACTCTGCATCCATCATCTGGCGGTGGACACACAGGCTGTAGACCAGCGGGAGCTCTGCTCATCTGTGGACTGGCCCACTGATAAGCCCACAGCTGTTAGCCGTGCAGCCTGGTTGCAGAAAGTGGCCCCCGGGGAAAAGGACCTGGAAGGGTGCATTCTGGTCCCTGGCTTGCCTGCCTTCCCTCCCTCTCCACTGACCACCCTTCTTTTCTCTGTCTCCTTCCTGCCTGCCACGAGTGAGCAGATTTCCACTGCCATGCCCTGTAGAAGCTGTTTCCAAGATTTAGTTATTGCGACTCGTGCTGCTATAAACATGGGTGTGCCTGTCTTGCTGTAGTCTGATGTCTCTGACTCTCTCAGGAGGATGCCTACAAGGGGGATGGCTGCATCAAATGGAATTTCTACTCTCAGTTCTTTTAGGAATTTCTGTATTAATTTCTACAGTGGCTGTACTATTTTATATCCCCACCTACAATGTAGAAGGTTTCTTTTTTCTCCATAATCTTATCAGCATTTGCTGTTTTTAGATCTTGATGATAGGCATTCTTACTAAAATAATATGGAATCTTAGTGTTGTTATGATTTGCATTTCAACAGTCAAAATTGCTGAACATTTTTTCAAGCACTTACTGCTAACTGGTACTTCTGCTGAGAAGGGCCTATTCATTTCAACTGCCCGCTTTTTATTCGACCTTTTATTCTAGGAGTCTACCTTTTTTCAGTTCTATATATTCTAAGTATGAGTCCTCTGAATAAGAAGTAGCTAGCAATTTTTCTCCCCATTCTGTAGATTGTCTCTTAACTCTGGTGTTGGTTGTTTCCTTCGCTGTGTATAAGCTTTTTAATTTGATAAAATTCTATTTGTTGCTTCTTTGTATTGCTATATCCTTGTACAACTGGTATTCTGTACCATGCCTGCTCATTTTGATTTTACTTTAGTTCAGGTTGAGCAATAGTGGTCTAGATTCATTCTCCCTCATGTGGATAGCAACTTTTTGCAGCACCATGTGATAAAGAGGCTCTCTGCCCTTCAGCATTCTTTTTTGGTCCCTTTGTCAAAAACCAGATGGCTGAAAGCGTCTGAGGTTCTTTCTGCATCCTCTGTTCTGTTCCACTGGTGCACATGTCTGTTTTGTGCCATATATTTCTCTGACAAAGAAATCCTAAAGAAGAGATTTCTGTTCTTAGAATATTATAGTTTTTATGATAGATATCTTTCACTTCCTTGGCTAGGTTAATGCTTAGGTATTCATATTTTTGAACCTATTGGGAATGGATGCTAGATTTTGCCAAAGGCTTTTTCTGTGCCTATTGAAATGGTGTGATTTTTATGTTTCCTCCAAATACAATGTGTTATATCATTAAATCAAGTCTACTGAACCAACTCTGCATCCCTGTGAGGAAGCCATGTTAGTCACGACACATGATCTTTTTTAATGATTGGTTACATTCTGTTTGGCAGGATCTTGTTGGGAATTTTTGTGTCTCCGTTAATTAAGCACCCTGATCCGTAGTTTTCTTTAAGTGTTTATTTGGCTTGGTAATGCTAGCCTCCACAATGAGAACGGCAGTAGCCTTACCCTTTCAATTCCATCGCGAATTGTAGAAATATTGCTGTAAGATCTTCTCAACTTCATTATTTTCTGCTCTTTTTTGCCTTTTTGAGACAGGGTCTCACTCTGCAGTTCAAACTGGCCTTGAACTCACTCTGCAGCCCAGGCTGACTTCCAACTCTCAGTGATCCTCCTGCCTCAACCTCCTGAGTGTCGGGGGTACAGGTGTGTACCACCACACCCAGCTTGCTGCATGTTGGACTTTGTCATTTCACTTGCTCGTAGGAAATTTTTTATTCCACGGTTTCTTCTGTGAGTCACTGATTATTAAATAATACACTGCTCAATCTCCATGTTTTTGGGTACTTCTATGGTTTATTTTGCAGTTGATGTCTAGCTTCATTTCATTATGATCTGAAAGTCTGCAGTGAATTATTTAGATTTTTTGTAGTATCGCAAGCAAGACTAAGATACGAACTCCTTGGGAAAAAGGAAAATGTGTATTCTGCTGACTCTGAAGTACTGTAGTATCTGTTAAGTCCCTTTGTTTGATGGTGTGGGTTACCTGTTTCTTTCCTTTCTATGTTTGATCAGGTGACAGTGGGGTGTTGCTGCGACCTGCCATGTCTTTGTGGTATCCACCTGTCCTTTTATGTCATCAGGTTGGGATGACCACCTTCGGAGCATCCCTGTTTATAACCTTTTCTCATTGTTGCCCTGTTCCCTTTACCAGCATGTAGTGGCCATCTCTTCTCTTCTGATCAGTATTGCTGGAGGTCTGCTGTGTCTGAAAATAAGTTGGCTACTCCTGCTTGGTTTCAGGCTCCAGCTGCCAGGAGTACTTTTCCCACCCTTTCACTGTTAATCTGTGAGGCTCCTTTTGGATAAGGCATGTCTCTCTAGGCAATATATGACGGCTGCAGTTTGGTTTTTGCTCTGCCAGTCTGTGTGATCTCATTAGGGCGTTAAAAAAAAACCTGACATTGAGAGCTACTACTGTACATTGTTTACTGAATTCTGTCATGGTATGATTTTTTTTTCCAGTGTTGATTCCTTTGTTTTTCTCTTCCTGTTTACTCTGCCAGTTAAAGGTATACTATCATTTGTGCTCTTCAGTGCTAGAGGCTTTGCTTTAATTATGTGTTAATGGAGAGGTAATTTTCTGGCCATAGCTATCTGAATTCGGTGTGCCTCTTGCATTTGAATATTAAACTCTTATCCTAGATTTAGAAAGTTTTCTGCTATGATTTCAGTGAATAAATTCTTAAACACTGTTTGAGTCCTTTTTTTTTTTCTTTACTCCTGCAATTTCAATATATATGATTTTATTCATATTATAGCTATTAGGTATAGCTTGCATGTTGTCTTGTCATCTTTAGAGGATCAATGAGTTTACGATTTGCTGCATCCATGTTGTCTTCAATTTCTGACACTGTCTCCACACTGCTTAAATTTGGTACCCATGCTTCCTACTGAATATTTTTCATATCTTGTATTTTTGCTTTGCTTTTTCATAATTTTTATTTCTTTATCAAAGCGGCCACTTATATTATGTATTGTTTCATTTAATGCAATTAGTTTTTTGTTTCTTCTTTTAGCTTGTGGAGCATTTTATTAGTAAAATCCTCTATTTCAAAAAATTCTCTTTAACATGTATTTGCTTGTGTTTATTCTCTGAGTTCTTCAAACCTTTTGACCATCTTGTTTTTGAGCTTTTTGCCTGTCACTTCCTTTCCTGTACTTTATGTGAGAACTGCCTTAGGGGAGTTAAGCATTTAAGACGCATCTTGATGCCCTGCTTTGTGATACTTCTTATTGTTGTGCTGTAGGCTGAAGATCAGCTGGGGCAGAAACATTGTCACCACCGTGGTGGTAAGCTCTTCAGTTAGAATCTGTCTCTCTGTGATGTGGCCCCGTGAGTTTGCATATGTTCTGCTGTTTATATGCCTCTTCAAACTACTCAAGAGTAATATTTGAGGGTCTCAGTAGTGCCCAACCTTCTTCTGAGAGCTTGATCCCCAGTACCACACAGAGAGAAGAAAACAGACTGCAGTAATGTTGATGATCCAAAGATAAATCAGATTGCATACAGTGAAAACCAATTAACAGCAACACCTAAGCCACCATTAGCCATCACAAAGAAATCATCAAAATTAGTTAAAGACAAACCAGATTTTTGACTTACCATTAGAAGCAATAAAGGCTACAACTACAACAACTTAAACAGAAAAGAGATCTGGAGTAATAACAGAAACAAAGACAAATCCAATATTGACAAAGAATAACCACTAAATGCAACATCTATACCATCAACACAGAAAAGACTTTAGCAATAGTACAGTCAACTAAACATCAAAAACTAATAAAGTTTAATACTAGTAATATTATAATAATTAAAACTGCGAGGGTGGGGAAAGGGAAAAAGTAAAATTTGGAAAATTAAGTAAAAGATGAGATGGAAGAGAGAAAAGATGATAAAGAATCCAATTAAATGAAGTTTAATAGAATTATATATAAGTAATACAAATAAATAAAAGAGCAAAAGAAAGGTATGAGAGGCAGACAGAGACGGAGAGAGAAAGAGAAAAGAAAAACACACCAACCTCAAACCTCTGTGAAAAGAGAGAAACCATTCAAAGATTCTTCTGTGTATTTGAGTGAATGGTTTCTCAAGGGCTTGCAGTACTGCAGAGACTCCACCAGATAAGGGATGGGTAGCGAGTTACACCCAGGTCCTGTTTTGCTCCCAAGCACACTTCTTAGTGTGTGCGCTAACCCCTCCCCCGCGTTCCTTCCTAGGCGTGGTGCACCTACAGGCTCGGCTGGATTCGCTATAGCAGGGCCTCGTGTTTCTGCCCCTGCCTGAGTCACTGTTATTGACCTCCATCTGGTTTTATGGCCTGAGGGTTTGTGAGGTTCCTCCTTGCTCCAGAGCCCCCTCTCTCCATGAAACCTGGGCTTGGCAACCGTCCAAACTGAGACATAGCCCTGATCACATTAGCAGGGAAAAACACACAGACCACTGAGCTCTGTGAAATAGGTAGAGAGAATCAAGCCCTGTGCTGGACTTAACACCAGCACTTTCTGACTCAGCCCCCTGAAATTAAAACTCCAGTTGAATTGTGAGTCTGGCTGAGGCGAGTACATATTTCATGAAAGCAGGCAGCTGATAGTGGATAGCATATAGTTTACCCTCCACCGCTATGGGTGGGCTCAGCTAATCGAGCTGTGATAGCACAGGTTAAGATACGAGATAACGTCTCCGCATGATTCCAGAGAAAAATTCCTTCCCAGTGTTGGCTATTAAGCAGGTTACTCGTTGACCTCTTAACCTAAATCTGGTTGTTCCTATCCCTTTGGCAAGGGTGCTCTGTGCGCTTGGTTCCGGGCTCTGCCAGCCTCGCCACCTGTCTAATGTACGCAGTCACAGTCCCCTCACCGTTTTCCTCAGCAAATAAACACCAGGTTCTGGACGTCCTGTGGCCTTTTGTTTCCTGAGAGCAGCTGGCCATCCCAGGTCCCTGCTATGCATCCCTCTATTTTTGTCTCTTGCTCTTCCTTTCCTTTCCCACTGTGCGCCATAACCTGAGCAGGAGACTGGAACCCCTTGCAAGGTTCTCTAATAACTTATCCAGAAAAGACTGAGGGCATGACCATGTGTGTAATGACATCAATAAATGCTCCAGTCCCTTACATAAAATGGCAGAGTATTCACATGTAACTTATACATAGAGGTAAACCTCAAGTTTCAGTTGGACTTATAGACTACTGCCCTTTAACACAGTAACGGTAACATACCACACCCATCTGGTCACCATCACTCCTCACCCAGCCTTACAACAGAGTCATTTGTCAGACAGGTTATCTATCAATTGTTAACACACAGCAGTTCACTTGCTTAAGATTGTGACATCACAGGGCAAACTGGGAAATCTCTTAGCAAATTAGAAAAGCACTTGTGCACCTGAAATTTGTATTAAACACTTTTTTCTTTTACTGTGGAACTTAAAAGCCTTACAGAAAGAATTCATAGATGGTTATCCAAAGTTATTCGTAACTGGAGAACAAGATACAATTGACAATCAGGATCTTCGGGCTGAGATAAGGTAAGAAGAATAAAAAAGATTTAACAGTTACCTTTTCAACATCTGAGAGCGAAGTCAGTGCCTGACTTTGGAGAACTTCTGGTGCAGTAAACGCCCGAAGATCCTGATTGGAAACGTTTTCATCTGTAAACGACACACTACCGGATGGCAGCAACAGCAGAGACCATGGAGAAATGATGAAGCCAAGGGCGGCAGGATCCGCTATGCTCACTAGTTTGCAATTGCACCAAATAAAAAGGAAAAAAATATTGCTTAACATCACAATCAGAGGATCACAGATCACTTCAACAGGTACTGCTGCAGGCAGCCAAGTTAGTTAGAAATATTATAGGCAGTGGGACAGGGCTGGGTCCTCAAAGGCGCCAGTGCAGAAGCCCAGATATCGGGCAACTGTGGGGGACACAGACACCTCCTGCTGTGGGTCAGACCGGAAAGACAAAAGATCAAACAAATACATCCATGTCCTAAAGACCGATAGTTTAAATAGTTCCCTATCACCCTGAGGAAGCCAGAAGTCACCATTCCAACCCCCTAGGGAAGAGTCACAGCTCTGTAAGAATGCCTGCTTTCTTCGGAACTCGCTTTCCCATTTGTCCCCAATTTAATCAATTTTACAATTTTACCTGAACTACTAATCTTATTGGCTAACCATAGTTCTGTCCCACCTTATGCCCGTCTGCCTTGTGAGTTCTCAGTTTTCCCCACCTTGAACCCGTCTCACCCCATGCTTTTGCTCTATAAAAGTCCCTGGAAAAGACAGAGAGTCCTTGGCAAACCACTCGGGACTCTCTTTCGATCTCTCTCAGACAGAAGCTTTCTTTCAAGAAATATATCCTGCTCTTAACCTCTGCTGTTCCTAAAATTCATTCTTCAATTTCAGAGAACTTGAGCTCGTGGACGTAGTAGGTTGGGAGTTTCATTCCCCCTGTGTCAGTACCTCAGCTTGCTGTAAAGGTACTTACAGCCGCTCAATACAACACATCAGCACGCTACCAGGAAAGCACATTTCATAGAAACAGAACTGCTACCATTGTTACACTGTCTGGATCTGGGTGGCTGTTCCTAGAAGCTTATATAGCTTATATCTCCCCAAACCCATTACACCCTGAGAGGCAGTGCTTGTGGAAGGTGACTGGATCACAGAGGTACCACAGCTCACCTTCTGCGAGGAGCTGGGGATGGCTGGAAGAGATGGCTCACTATGGGTGTGACCAGGAAAGATGTATCTCCTTCTTGGCTCCTCTCCCATCCCCTTGCTTCCTGGCTACCATGATGTGAGCAGCTTTCTTCTGCAGACCTCTCTATCAAGCTGTTTCTACTCTGAAGCTGACTAAATATGAATTAAAAACGTGAGCCCGAACAAACTCTTTGGAACCCAACTTAAAACTCCATTAAGTTGGGGTGTCTGATATTGTGCTTCAGTGACAAGGTACAGGACTGCGACAAAATGAAAAACAGAAAATTTTCATTACTGTTCAGAAGAAACTTCATTTAAGTATTACAGTGCAGACTGTATTGATAAGGAATGGTAGATCATAATTTTTTTCTGATCATATTCCATTGAAAAATTGGTGAAAGCTCTCTCTTTCAAGGAGAACACTCATAAACATAAAACTGTTTATAAACCCTAGAGTTCACAGATTCATGTATAGCTCATTTATAGACTCAAGGTTAAGATTCTCTTACTTAGACTACAATGTTCTTAAATTGATAGGAACCAATTCCTTTGGGAATACTTAGATTTGGAATTGGTCTACAATGAAAGTTCTCTTGTTTTGTTTTTCAGTCAAAATATGTCCTTTGCTTATCTGAATCATGGAATTTGGATTCTGTCATTTGCTGAGTTCTTAACTATAGTTTTGGGTGACTTGGATTGTCTACCAAGGTATGCTGAGGGTTCTTTTAATTTCTTGTTTTATTCTTTATTTTTATTTTTTTGGTCCTGGGGATTGAACTTACAACCACACACTTGCCAAGCAGGTGCTCATGCACTGAGCTAAATCCCTGGTTCTAATTTCTTGTTTTATTATCTGCTTCTACATGTGTTTAGCAGTTCAATAGTTAAGAAGAGCTTTCTAAAAATTAATGCCTTAGACTTCAGAAGGACAATTCCAAAAAATAAAGCTATACATTACGTTCAAGAAAACAGACTCATTAGAAGGAACTTCAAGCCTTGTTCTCTCATCAAAAGAAAGTTAATACAGCTTTTAATATAATTTCTAGGTACACTGGGTTACAGGCTTAAGAAACAATGACAACTACAGCAAAGTCAGAGAAAGCTGAGACTGCCAATTGTACTATTCAGTCTGATATACTGTCCTAAGATAGCTCAGAAAGTTGACACAAGCCCAAGGAACTGTCTATCACATATACAGTTACCTCTGTTTTCCTAAAAGCAACTTTTATTAGAGCCAAATGTCCATCTTTGAGGGTCAAGATAATTAGAATCTGATTTTAAAACTTGTTTGTTTTTGTTTTGTTTTGTTTGTTGAGCAGGGTCTCACTATGTGGTTCAGGCTGGTCCTGAGCTCACTATGGAGCATAACCTGGCCTTGAACTCCCGGTGATCTTCCTGCCTCAGTCTCCTGAGTGTTGGGATTACAGGTGTGTGCCACCACACCCGGCCTTTGAAAAAAACTAAGTCATTCTACTTTTAAAGATTAAAATTCCCCTATGTATTTATGAATGAGATATATATTTTTAATAGCTGTGTGGCAAGGGAAATGCTTGGAAAAATGCTTTTATTTTTCTTTCTTTTTCTTGTTGTTTTATTTCTTGGTGGTGGTACTAAAAATTAAACCCAGAGCCTTGCATATGCAATGGAAATGCTGTACCACTTCTACCACTGAAGCATGTCTCCAGCCCTGTCTCTGTCTCAATAGATGTATTTTTTGACACACAGAGTCTCTGCAGTTCAGGCTGACACTGACTGAACCCACGAGGTAGCCTGGGCTGCTCTCAAACTCACGGTGATCCTCTTGCCTCTGCCTCCTGAGCACAGGATTACAGGTGTGCACCACCATGCCCAGGTTATCTATTTATTTTGAAACAAGGTCTTGCTATGTTGCCCAGGTTGGTATTGAGTTTGCCACCCTCCTGCCTCATCTTCCTGAATAGTTACAATTACAAGCATAAGTCACCAGGCCTAGCTTGAAAACAAGTTGAAATTAGTCTGCACATCTTACATAGTGCTGGTGCAGACTTGCAGTCCAATGGCCATCTCAGCCTTTAGCAGCCATGCAACAATTGCTGAGCACAAGTTCTATGGAAAAATGTATTTCAGTGGATGAATGTGCTGGGAATTCTCAGGAAACTGTTGTCTTTAATAGCTACTCTATAATTTTCTGTTACAAGCTTCTTCTTTGGTATTACTCAAGGCAGAGATGCTACTCAAAACCTTGAGATTTCATCTGAAACATGATAAAACAGTTTAAATCAGCCGCTAATGAGGACAAACAGTAAACACTAACCTCTGGCACAAGACGATGATGGTGATGACCACAGCGGACAGTGTGTGTGGGGGGGTGTAGTGGTGGGTAGGAACTTACTGGGTGCAGAGCGGAGTTTAGAGCTAATGACAGTTTTCTGGCAGACGGATGTGCAGGGAGACAAGAGCAGTCTAGATGACCCCAAAGTTTTGCTCCGAGGGACTGGGAAGATGGAGAGTCATCAGCTCAGACTGAGAAGCTTGCAGTCAGGACTGGTGTCTGGAGTGGGGCCAGGGAGTTGTGGTGAGGCATGGGGCTGGGCTTTGACTTCAGAAGTCTGAGAGAGCTGTCTGAACTTGGGGTGCAGCTCCGTAGCAAGGTCCTTGCCTGCCTGCACAAAGCACTCAGTATGATTTCTAGCAACACAGGTGTGTGCGCATGCGCACACACACACACACACACACACACACACACACACACACACAGTACTGGGTAGATACTCAGATGGAGATGGCAAGAAGACAGCTCAACCTGGAGCGCGGGACAGAAGTGAGGATTGAAAATACATCTTGGGAGTCACAGGCTAACAGACAGCATTTAAAGCCCGGTGACTCGCTCATCCGTGAAGCAAGCTGGCACAGATGAGAATTAAATGATCCAGGGCAGTCTTGGGGATAAACGTAAAGACAGACACCCTTCGGCTTTTTCCACCTTGAGTGGCTCTGATAACGAGCACCCACGGAAAATATGTTGTTATAACTCCTCTATTTCCTCCACTCACTAGCACCACTCTCCATCTATTTTTAATTAATTTTTATTGGCCTTTCTGTCCAGATTCCCAGTACAGTACTTAGTCCTGAGCTTAAATTAAGAGGCCTGCATTGTGACTCTCAAGAACAATTGTGAGTATCCCTGTTTTGGAGACAATCTATGATTTTTGGTATGGCTGCTATTACTTTTGGGTTATATTATTAGGGATCACAGCTAACACAGAGGCCTAATACCAGCCAAAAACATAAAAACTGTGTCCTATCTTGCTATCCTGGATGCTGGTATCCACACAGATAAGAGCTTGCTACGCTCTTTCATCTCACCGTGGCCATAGACCAAATCTGTGCCCTCGTTAACATGGTAGTATCACCTGGAAACTGCTGGAGTGAAAGCAGTCTACTGCTGCTTATGACTCTGAAATTATGAAGAGATCCATTCACTTACCAATATAATCAAGCCTGTAAAACTGCTATCCTCTGCCAAAAACTGTATTTTTAAATTTTTCCTTTACACGTTTTTGTTTTTACTGAAATCTAATGAATATAATGTTTTTTAAATATTAGCATTCTATATATTAACACAGTCTTTTCAACATTATAGGTTTTGTTAATGGAGTCCAAAAAGTACTGCTAAGGAGATAAAATATGTACATAATTATATTCAAGATATAAAGTATCTAAGAGAGAAACAGATAATACAAAAGGGAGTTTCAAGGACAGAAAAATTGCTTCAAAAACAATGCATTAAAAAAAAGTCTGTCTCTCTCCCTCCTTTCCTCTCTCTCTTCCTTCCCCTCCCTTCTTCCTTTCCCTGCCTCCTTTCTCCTACCCACCCTTCCCTCCTTTTCTGGCCTTCCCCTTCCCTCTTTCCCTAAAAAAAAAAAAGAAAACACATGTGGCTCCTTAAAAGCAAACATTTGACCATGGTTAAGGGTAAGATTCCAAGAAGAAACAGCCAAAGCAAAGGCATGCACATGTGGTCAGAAAATGATTAAGTCTGGGCAAAGAATACCAGTATGTTGGACAGAGGAATGGCAGAGAACACTCAGAAACAGAAACCAGGGTGGATCATAATTTCACTTTTTAAAAAATACAAACAGAGAAATGACAACAGTGTTTTCAAAAGTGACTTTTAAACATCTTGTAACAGCTAAAGTAAATGTGACCACAAATTATGCTGCTGTCAAATTTCCAAAATACACATGACACTTAAGTATTGGGTTCCTGAGAAAAACACAGTCAAACCACAAAATTCATTTCTAAATAACTGCAAAGGATTGTGCAAACCAACAAGTGAGGGACTTATTTATTTATTTATTTAGGTCTTGGGGGTCAAACTCATGACCTCACCCTTGCCAGGCAAACACTGTGCTGCTGAGCTAAACCCCTGGCTTCAAGTGAGGGAACTTAAGAGTTGTGGTTAGGAGTAGTCTTTAATTCGCCCTTCTTGACAACAAAGGAAAGAATTTAAAGCAAATGTTTTCAAAATCTTTCAAAGAATGCTAACAAGAGAATCCTCTAAAATGAGATTCCAGAAGCTTATAATTCTATAGCCCATGTTTTAGTTTGTATGCTGACTACGCTGAAGAATGTTATGATTATGAAAGATTACTGATTCCAGTAGTCAAGTGCTTCTATTTAGAGATTTTTTAACCAGCATTCCACAGAAAAAAAGTTGCTTCAACAGAGTTTTAAGAAACTAGAGGCAAAGTTAGAAATAAACAGAAATCTGATATGTAAAGAAACATCTTAAAGCTTCTTTCCAATGTTCTCTTAAACTTAAGATTCATGTGTCACTTAACACTTAACTTTCTTTTCATGAGGGTCCTTGTTATTTCTTTTACATTCCTCCTTTAATTTCCTATTTCCATGTACAGTATAAAGAAAAATCAAGAAAATGATCACAAATAGATACAAAAACAAGGTTAAGAGAGTGGTAATGAAAAGTATGAGAAATTATCTACAGACTTAGAAGAATGTATCATTTTGATCTGAAGAATCTTGCCTATTCAGGTAAAGTCCTTGTAAATACAGTCCTTGTGTTTTATGAGTTCTAAAAAATAAACTACGCAAATAATGTCTATAATAATGCAAATCGATGGTGACAGCCTTCCAAAGACATTTTATACCATGTAAATTTTCCTGCTACAGCCAATTACTCAACAGCACTTAATAAGCTCCCACAGGTTGTGGTTCTCAAGAGTTTTATTTGGGGATAGTAGTTTTCAGACCTTGCTAATTACACAAATCTCTAAGCTCATCTAGGAGATTTGCAATGTTATCAGAGAAACTGTCAGCTCCAGTTCATTCTTTTTTAAATATCCGACTTCATTAATTTAGTATGTAGTTTCACTTCGCTAAGCAAGACAGTAAGTATACTGTAAGGGACACAGGCTAAGTCAGAAGTCCTCAGTCCAAGTCCTAGGTTTGCATGTAGAGTTTACAGCTGTGATCTTCAATAGGTAGTTAACTAGCTTCTCTGGTTCTGAATTTACTTATCTGTAAGTCTACTTAGTTTTGTTTTCAAACCTCACAGATAAGGTCACTGTGAGGATTAAACAAAAAACCCTTAGAAAAGTTATACTATTACTATTTAATAAAACTTCTCCCTGAAGACAGCAGGTATAGACTGCTAAGGAAAAGTGTAGACCATCTAAGAAAAGTCACTGCTCAAAATTCATTCTCTCTCACCTCCTCAGTGTCTATTCCAGTGGAAGACAAGGTGTGCACCATGCACAACTAGTATGTAGTTTTAGAATAACTGATCAAATTCTGCAACTGCTCTTAAGTTTAAGATTTCTTTGCACTTCTTACCTAGAAATCACACTTAAATCATAGATGCTTTGAGTACAAAGCACCCTAAAATATTAATTTCTTCTTCAACTGCAATGAGTTCCTTGGGGTAATATTTCTTCTATTCATCATATAGTATTCTTAGCTCAAATCCCCAATTTAGAACCAGAGGTTTAAGGCTCACTATCTAGCCAATTAGTACTTATTTAGTAACTTTATTGTCAAATTGATGTTTTACTGTACCTACTCATTATTTTTAGGTATAAAATGATTCAGTAAAAATACATTTTGGATATACTTATCACTATAGTATCTTACAGTTATATTATCTTACAGTTGGGAAACTTTTGTAAAGGAAGTTGTAGCATTTTGATAATACAAAATTACTCAAAGTTGTCACTCTACATTTACCAATTTTATGAATTTTTCTTCATTAAAATAGGAGGAAAAGCCACTTTATTTCTCAGTGACGACAGTCACATGAACACGCATGCTGTCCTTCGTTTTCTTTGTTTATAAATGACTAACCAAATGCAAGCTGCTTGCATAAACCAGAAGCAATGGAATCTTGGAATGACTTCTGACCAGTCAAGCTTCTGGCAATTTGTTCTGGTAAGTGCTCGCAGGATTCATGAAGTAATTCCAGAACTAAGCAAGCTGGTAACACAACACAAGTGAGATCTAAGCTCGTAAGTAACATACAGGTAAACTATATGGGTAAAACCAAATAAAATAACTAAAAATAACATTAAATGGTTGACCAATGTTTTATTCACCCAAAGGAGACTCTAGAGTAATTCTCTTTCTGCAATCTTGCTTAGTTATATTTTCAAGTATAATTCAAAGTAAGTATCAGCTTCGTTAATCAGAATATTGAAATAAATATACTTTAAAGTGTTTAACTCTGGGGACTTGGAAGTTATTAGGAAACTACACCACAGAGAAGCTTTTATGTCAGCTCTGGAGATGGGACACAGGGTGCCTCACATAATGTTAAAAAGCATCCTAGAGATTCAGATGTTCATACCAACCTACCTGTCACATGAAGAACCAACACTGCTCTTCTTTAAGGGCATAAAAATAGAAAGGGAAAGAAAAGAAAAAAACTTCTGCCTGGGAGCTAGACAATTATGGGCTGAACTCTCTAAAACTGTGAGCCAAACAAACCCTCCTCCTTTAAATTGCAGGCATCAGGTTATTTTGTCCCAGAGACAGGAAAGTCACCAAGCCTGAGCTTTTGACAATTTCCTCTAAGCAATGTTGGAACAGAGTGCTAATCCTCTCAAAATGCTGGCATCTCTTGATAGTCTCTGCAGGTCGCTTTACCACTCAAACTATGTAAATAAGTTTTGGGATAAAGCTCCTTTTTAAAGCAAGAGAAATATTCCCCGAAGTGCAGATACAGTGCCAGGCTCCAAGAGGCCTGCTTTCCATCCCTCCTATCCCCACAGAACCAACCAGAGGGGAAAATTTAAAAATTGTAAGAATGAATTTTGTGATTTCATTTTCCTTTCAAGGGCCTAAAATTTATGCTAAGACCAAAAAACCCCCAATAATCTTAAGTGGGGGAGGAGCCTGTCATTGACTTCATTTTTGGAGAGTTGTATAAAAAGTCAATGAAGATTAGTGTATATTTTCAACTTCTAAAGAAAAAATATACATTTTCCTAGAGAGAACCATCTTGTGACATGATTCCACATAGGAAAAATATTTTTCTGGTTCCTGATGCCATTTATTTCTTGCTACTCTTCAGGTATCATCCCCCTGCTTACACTGTACAGATCTTCTCCTATAAAAGAGAAAAGAGGATTATTTGAATGAATAATCATTTGTAAAATAAATGAATAGTTCGTGTTTTTAAAAAGAAAGGTTTAGAAAGAAAAAATCTTAACTAAATGATACAAGGCACACATCCTTTTAAATTTCTGTATTTCAGAAAAAAATGTTAAAAATTATAAAACATTTTTAAAAATCTTAGTTATATAATGTGAATCAATCCCACAGTCAATTTTTACAATGTATTTGAAATTGTCACCTGACCAGAATAATACTGGAATATGGAAATATAAGTTGATTAAAACTAAAGAAAAAAATTCTAAGATTGGAATGCTGAATAAAAGACATCAGACACAAATGAATTGTATGACTGTTTTTGTATGATGTTCAGATCTAGGCAAACTTATCTAAGTGCTATATCACAGCAGTGATTTATCCAGCGCCCACCCCGGGACCAAAGAATGACTAAGGCGGAGGCTGAGGGAGCCTTCTGGGTACTAGAAATATTCTACATCTTGATCTGGCTGGCAGTTAAGGGAGTGTATTCACACATTCACAAATTTCATCAGGCTGTACAGGTAAGAACACTACTGTTTACTATATGATTATACCTCAACATTAAAAAGTTCTTCTAGGTATAAAAATTAAAATACAAGATCACCAAGGATGGAACCAAAGAGTATGCCCTTAGCAACTTTCCCCTCTAAATTTAAGTTTATAAGAATATCTGTTTAGAACATCTAAAATAAAAATAATTTCATAGTAAGACACAAGGTACTGTGTGTATGTAGGAAGGCATTGTTCATTAGGAGTGTTTCTTTCACTTGTTAGACCATCTATATCATTTAACAATGCTAGACGTTAAATTTAATTTCACATTTTATAGCTTGCTTTGAGGGAACAAATGGGTTAATTTTATCCAGTTCAAACACATTTAACTCGAGAGACCTGTTACTTCTGGTCTTACAAAGGCAAGGCAAGATGTGGCACGACAGAAACAACTGATACACCCTCTTAATCAACAAAATTAGGACTGCAGATAATAAGGAATGCAATAAAAAGAGAGGAGTTGGGATCTGTCTTTTAAAGGTTGTATACAAAGATTTACTCAAAATCTTTTAATCCATAAAAACTTTCTGCATCTCTTTCAAAGGATTTAAAAATATCCCAGGAAGTCAATTTCAAGTTCAGGATGTGGGTTTATTTCTGGACTCTACTATGTTTCACTGATCTGTATATTTGGATCACTGCATAGTTAAAAGACCTGAAATTAAGTAGTGTGAGTCTTTAAACTTTCCCTTTCAAAGTTGTGTGACACTCCCTGTGAATTTTAGAGCAAACTTATCAATATCTACAAATGTAAAGACTGCTGGGACTGATGAGTCCACTGATTTACAGAAACTGGTTTGTGAGTAACACTGTTTTCTGATCCAGGATCACATTTCAGGCTTCCATGTATTCAGATCTTCAGCTTTTCTCAGTATTGCTTTTTGTTTCTGTTATATAGGTTTTCACATCTTTTCTACGATTCACTCTTACTTTTTCATATTTAAAAATTTTTTTTCAGCACTGTAGTCAATTGGTTCAGGAAACACAGTTACATGCTTTGCCTCTTAAAATTGGAGACAAAGTTGAAATTGCCAAGGCTGGCCTCAGTGACAACTCTCCTTTCTCAACCTTGGGATTACAGGTGTATACTACCATGCCCAGACTTACAGCTTTTTTTTTTTTTTTTTTTTTTTAACCATTTTTACAAGGCTTCTGAGATTTTCAATTTGACTGTTCACTGCTAGGATATAAAGAGACAATTGATTTTTGTACAGTGATTTTGTGCCCTTCTACATGAACAATTCTTATTTTTAGTGGATTTTTTTGTAGTTTTTATCAAATTTTCTAGATTTTAAATTTTAAAGAGAATGTCATCTTTAAATAAATATAATCTGACTTCTGGATGCGCTTCATTTCTTTTTATCTTACTGCAGTGGTTAGAACTTGAATACAATGTGTTAAATAAGTAATAGTACAGACTACTTCGACTTACTCCTGCTCTTAGGAAAGATTCAGCGTTTCACTATCAGTGTGACATTAGCAGCAATGGCGTTTAGAAGCCCTTTTTGGGCTGAGCTATCTCTTTTCTACTCCTCACTCCGAGTTTGTGTGTGTGTGGGGGGGAGTGTTTGAAATCAGAAGAGGATGCTGGATTTTAGCAAGTGTTTTTCTGTATCTCTTGAGATCATTATTTGCTTTGCCTTTGTAGTTTATGAATGTGCTGATGATACTAATTTGCAAATGGTAAGGCAAAACTCGCCCTCGCACTCCTAAGATACATTTGATCATGATATATTACCATTTTTATAGTTTTTCTACGAAATTTTGCATGTTTGTTAATAAGGTACATTGGTCTGTAGCTTTTTCTCTAATATATTTGCCGCTTTTCAAACAGTACTGTACTGCTACCCTCATAACCTGATTTGGGAAGTATACTTTCCTTACAATTTTATACAAAGATTTCTATAGAATTGTTACTATTCTTTCCTTATATTTTCAATAGAATTCCCCAGTGAAGTGACATGGATCTGAAGTTTCCTTTGTGAAATATTTTTAATTCTAAATTTAATTACCTTAAAAGATATCAAATAAATCAGGTTATATTTTGTTTTTATTAATTGATTTTTGACATAGTCTCGCTATATAGTGCAGGCTGGCTTTGAAGTCACATGGATCCTTCTGCCTCAGTCTTTTGAGTGCTGGGATTACAGGTGTGTACCATCATACCCAGCTAGGTTGTTTACTTTTATTGAGTAAGTATTAGTAGTTGCTATCCTCTGAAGTGTCCATTTATTTTGTTTGTTTGTTTGTATTTTTACCGGTACCAGGGATCGAACTCATGACTGCTTGCTAGCAAGGCAGGCGCTTATGCCGCTGAGCTAAATCCCCAGCCCCGAAGTGTCCATTTCTTGTAAACTGTTAAATATGTCAAATAACTCTGTTCATAATTTCTACTTACTATTTCAATATCTGTAAACTCTAAAGCATTGTTCCCTTATCCTGTTTTTCAAATACCCTGCCACGAGGCTCATAGAAGACCTAGCAGCTTTTAAGTTTTGTTGCCATGTACACATGAAGTCTTTGTATAGCTGTAATAACTTGCTTTAAAAGTTACAGTACTTCTTTTCCATACATACACTTATAAGTGACCTTGTTTCTTTCTATCTCTAAAATGACTATTCTAAGAGTTTGACTCCTTAAACATATGAAGATGGTTCTAAATTTATGTAGGCAATACCCTGGTTTCTCTTCAGATTGTATAAATCTCTCGCCTTTTACTAAGTTTATGTAAGCATTCCATCTAATTTTTTTCAATATCAAGGGATTTTACCCTGAAAATACTTACGTAATAAAAGCAATTTTATACAATAGTTCACTGAATTTTGTGATAACATAGATCATTCTCTTATGAGATTTTTAAAAAGCGTCTACAGACTGTGATTTCTAACATTTAAGGAATGAAAAGCATTGCTCCAGATACCTGTCATAATGCTATTTTCCTTTACATCCTTTACAATAGGTAAGACTTTATGAAGAAATACAGTGAAAGGATTCCACACGGTCTGTTCTCTGCAACCTTACTCAATAATCTTACCTATATATAAAATCTTCATTTTCCAGATATTTTTCTGGTATTTAAATGTTTTTATTTTGACAATGTATCTTGTACATTTTTAGTACTTCTCTGTATTACAACACTATTCCATCAACTTTTTAACTATTTAGACTACTCATTTTATTTTATTAAACAAGGACCCAGAAAATGACTGCATATAAAGGATTCAGGATTGACTTAAATCTTTCCCTGAGCAAGGGTGAGTGCTATCAACCATTCTAACATGATTCCCCTAGATTCAAAACACCTGTCTTCTGCAAAAGGCCTACTAAAATAATTTACAGTTTGGAACAACCTAAATAACCGTAAGCCAAGTTTTCAAGGTAGCAGTTCTCTCATTTGTAAAGATTATCCAGAAAAGGTAAGAGAATAGCATTGTTTTTCATTATTTAGGACTAGGACCATGGACATGAGTTCATCTATGATGTAGAAAAATGTGTACTCTGAAATGGAGAACGAGAAACTCAGTTTCTCCCTGGTCTGCCTTTGCAACACCTTCTGTGACCATAGGAGTGCGATGTCTCCCCACACACACCCAGCAAGTGGAGGATTGTGCCACGAACACCAACCTGGTGTCCACTAATACAACTCAGCTGGACGCTATGGGTGCGTGGACTGCTCCCACCCCAGACACAGAATGGAAGCAACAGGCTGCATCTGTATTTCTGAGTGGTGGGTCACACATTAAAGTTCCCCCTGACTTTCTCTCACACCAGCTTAACTGGAGTAGCATAACCAGGGGACTCCTTACTAACAGTGACAGGGTATAAAGACCATCACAAAAGACACAGAAACAAAGCTGGACACGATGCACAGGGCAGGGTATGAAGCAAGGAATGTGCAGTTTGCATGCCCTCTCTAGGCAGAGCAGCCTCCAGGAAGCTCCGCCTCCAGCTACATGGAAACCTCATCAGACAGGAGTGAAGCCTCCACTGCCACTGGTGACCAACCTAACCTTCAACCCCGTTCCTCTCCTGGAAGGTGGGGAGATGTGGCTGAAAGGTGCCAACCGTCTAATCCCACACTGATCCTTCCTGTGACAACCCCCATCCTGAAGCTACAAGGCACTGTCACTTAAACTATTCACACACAAAGACACTGCTCTGGAGATTCCAAGGATTTCATAAGTGGTATGCCAGGGAACACGAACAAAGACCAAATGCAGGTATCTTTTGCAACATCACAAACGCCCCAGGCTTGGAGTCACCACGGTGGTCTAGACTGTAGGTAGCAGTATTAGTCCAGCAAGTACTTTCTCTCAGTTCCCTACTTTGCCTTGGGGAGGGAAAGAAGGGTAGGAAGGTAAGCTGGTCAGCAGTGGTCAGTGATGTAGTCAACCACGCCTACATCATGAAGTTCCCTTACAGCAGCCAGCACTTGGGCTCTCAGGGCTTCCAGACACTGCCCAGCACGCTTGGTTCCCAGAGGCAGTGCGCTGAGATGAACACTATGTGCCATGCCCCTTTCCCACACACTGCTCAGCTGCATCCTTTGCAACACCGTGTATAATTATGTGGTAAATGTGTTTCCCAGAGGTTCAGGAGCTGCTCCAGCAAATTAACTGAGCCCCAATCTAGCTAGTAGGCCAGAAGCATAGGTCAAACCACCTGGAACTTGAAACCAAGTCTGAAGTTCTGGGCAGTTCTACGGCTCTGAGGCCTCAAGCTGTGAACAAAACTGACCTGGAGGGCACGCAGCTGGTCTCTGGCTGAAGAACTGATTGTTCATGGGAAAACAAGTGAACCCCTAAACACACACACATACACATTTGGTCACAGATATAATCAATTAATAAGATGCATGTAATTAGGAACCATAATAGTCAAAGTTTTAATTAATTCCCCAGAACTTTTATTTCAATTTTTACAGAAGAGCAACTCCCAAGATAGGTAAAAACATAAAATCTAGCTACCTGTTATTTATAAAAATATCTAAATTACAATGTAGAGCACATGGAAATAGAGAAAGAAAGACACTGGATCAATTCCAACAAACCTTTGGGGCTGAGAGCCTGAGCTGCAACCTCAAGCCCACTTACGTATCACCAAGGGTCAACACTGCTGTTCTACCTGAACCTTTTAGGAAAAACAATTCACACATCAACATCTTTTCTCTTAAACACATAACAGGTGTGCCATAGATTTGCCACCACTGCTCTAGACAAATGGCAAACAGAAGCAACCCCAGGCGATACTGAGAACAAACCGGAATCTAGGCATAGTGCTGCATACCTGTCATCCCAGCACTCTGGCAGCCAGAGGCAGAAGAGTTACAGGTTTGAGGCCAGGCTGGGCAATTCAGTGACACTCTGTCTCAAAGCAGAAAATTTAAAAAGTGCTGTGTTGTAGCTGAGTACAAAACAAAACAAAAGAAAATCAACAATAACCAAACATATACACACATATAAAACCAGACTAGAGAAAATGTGACACCAAGAGTAATGGAGTGAAAAGATCCAGTCTACTTACATTGTCATTAATCATTAGACATATCAGACAAAACAACAGGAAGTGCAGAGAGAGGTAAGAAGATAGGAGAACTTAGACGATGGAAACACTATCACAGTGGGAAGCTTTCTACAGATCAAATATTCAAGTAATCAGGATTTATTTTTATAAAACATTAAAATCACAAACATTAACAAATCTAAGTTACAGTGTGATAGAAAGCACACAACCTTTTCAAATGACCACAGAATAATGACATACGGGCCATATACAAAACCACAAGAAAAACCAGGTATAGTAGTATATGCCTGTAATCTTAGTCATTAAAGAGGCTGAGGCAGGGGTATTCTAAATTCAAGACCTGCCTAGGAAACTTTGTAAGATCCTGTCTCAAAATAAAACAAAAAGAACTAATGATGTACTCAGTGGTGGAGCACTTGCCTAGCATGTGTGAGACCCCAGGTTCAATCCTCAGTATCACAAACAAACACATGAATCTCAAAAAATTCTGAGCAATAATCATACAGATTGCACATGTTAATAAAACCAAATGTAAAGTAAAAAGAGAACCAACTTCCACCATCACCATCATCAAGGGAATGGGAATGCATGTTTCTGAAGTTTTATATTTTTCCTCCTAGGAAGAAAACATTTAAGATGCCTGTTTCCTTCAAATAGGGAAGATCTTTGGATCCTATTATTCTATGAATAGTAATCACAAAGATTTTGTTTTAAAAATGCTGAAAGCCTTAAATTTCTGGGAGGCTCAAAAACATGAAGAAATACATCATATCTTTGAATTTTGCTCTGTGCTTACTTCCACCTTTTTATTATAGGAATATCAACAACACGTTTGCACTCATATACTGAAAAAGATAGAACACGTGAAATTAAGACGATCTAGGGGGAAAGACACAACTCAAAGGAGACAAAGAAAACGGAGACAGGCTGACACATTTAGGAAAACAAACTTCCTGGGAGCCACTTCAGTTTACCTGCTGCCCCTGAGCTTTCTCACTGTTCTTCACTGAGGCGTCTACTAGAAAATGAAGGAAAACACAATTCACCCGAAAAATAGCAAACTAATAGTAAATAATTTTATTTCCACTTTTAGTAAGACTCTGGAGAAAAATCTGCAGTAAAACGACCATTACATTATCAAATGAAATGAATGCAATATCAGAAGTTTCAAATAAACCAAATATTTGTTTTCTCCAAATAAACAGAAATTTTCAATTAGCAATCATAACAACTGATATGCTCCCAACTGCCAAAGTAGCCAAGTTTAATTTTTCTGTATTATTGATAATCATTCTATGAATTAGACTGGGGGCCGTAGAGTGACTAGCTGCCACTAGGCAGAATTAACACATAGCTGACTCATAATTAATTTTATCAGATCCAGTACATTTTTTATTGTAATGTGCCAATACATTATGAAATAACTGCCTCTCAATGACCAGAACTGTAAATTCAGACAGTCAATCTCTATCACCCTTAGGAAACCTGAAAGGACACAGTTACCTACTTAACAGGGTGCCAGAAGCTTTATGTTCTGTGAGTCAAGCCTGGGAGGGATCCCGCCCTGTGTAATAAAGGAGGGACTCTCTCTGCCTCCTCTAAACATCTGAAGTACCCGCTCTGTGCTTCATTTGGCTTACTGTTTTGAAGTGGGAAACTTTTCACACGCAACTTCTCTTTGATATGAATAACCCCTTACGGACAATGGTGACACCTTCCACTTTTTTGGCTCTTTCACTTTATAACAGACGTCGATGTTTCCTATTTTACCTTATTTTATTTCGGTACTGGGAATCAAACTCAGGACCTTGTGCTTGCCAGGCAGGCACTTTTGCCGCTGAGCTGTACCGCCAGCCCCAGATGTTTCTGTCCTATTGCTAATTGAGTAATGCCACCAACACAGTTTTCCTACCAACACTTTCAGACTTACTGCTCTAGTTTTCAGAATACCTAAACTTCGGAGTTTTCTGAAAAATTAAAATGAAGCAAGCATAGCAATAGAGCTTACTTAAGATAACCAGATTTTTGGTGAGTGGTTTCAGATAAAAACTATCCATTTTCTTTAGATTAATCCCGATTCTTATGAAAGATCTTCACACACCTGAGGAAGAGGCAGTAATGTGTGGCCCTAACACTGTTTGCTCAGGTTCCTGTTCCTAGATTCAAAGACAGCAGGACCGATTGACCCTTTCCCACCGGTCTCCGAGGGCTCCCTGCTTGCTGGTGCTGTGGCGTTCCTGCACTCAGCCCGCAGCTACCCCTAACCCTTCCCGGCAGGTCTGTCTGACTGCTGGTGCTCAGCCATAGCACATGGCAGAAGGTCCATGACAGGCCATGAAACATGAGCGGCTAGGCCCACGGCCGAGTTTCTTCCGTGAGTCTCCAGCGTGGGTGAAGTGTCTGCCTGCTGGTAAGTTTAGGGTGATGCCAGTGCTGCTGCTCGCAGTCCCGCCCTCTGAAGGCTACCATCACCCCGGGGTGCCCACATGCCTCTGCTGTGTTGATGGCTTACAGGGTATTCACACTCTTCTAGTTTAAAGACTGGTTTTTCCCACTAAGTGAAACTCGGTTTTATTTACCAACTATCCTCCCTAGGTGTTGGCTATATATGAGTAACAAACACCATCTTCAGATGGAGCTTTCCAGCATGACTTCAAACATTTTAGACAACAAAGTGACCCGGTGACGGCGTATCAGGAAGCACCACACTGCAGCACTGAGTCAGCCTAATTATCTCAGGCAGGGCAATGGGGCACGTGTGTCGTTCCCTTTGCCAGAGCTTCCCCTCCCTCTCCTGGCTAACCTGGACCTCCCTCCGGATCTCAGTCCAGGCACTGCTTGGAAGGGAAGCCCCTCTTTTCCTCCTTGTGACCCAGTCATACCACCCCTGGCCTCCTCTCACAGCCACTGAACCTCCCCTCATTAGCCCATCATGGTTGTCATTTTTACACGCATATACATATTTTATTAATAGTTACTTTTTACATGGGAGCGTAAGCCCCTTCCAAGGTTAGGAATGGCTCTGTTTCGCTATGCACTGCATTCCCGGTGCCCGGCACACAAAATCAGAGCGCTGTCAGCCCTCTTAAGGGAGACAAGAGGAAGCGCTCCTTCTCACACACACTCTGTCAAAAGCACAAGAATATCAAATCAAACATCTGGTCTCAGCACTTCACTATACAAAATAAAACTGTAAAAGTTCCGTACCTTTTCTGAACAGTTCCTGGAGACTTTCAGCGCTCTGGTTTAGCACGGCCCATATTTCTTCCTCCTGCAGGGGGCCGCCCCGAACCTCCAGGGCCTCGGCCAGTGACACATGCATGTTACCTGCAACGAAGGGAGCAGATGTCCATGTGTCAGCAATTCCATGACGACCTATGACAAGCCTCGATCTATCCATTTCCCAACATACCACTGAGTCTAAACATGATCCTAGTTTTTAACCCATAAATTGTGAAAGAATATGAGCGCCTACAGTTCCAGCTACCTGGGAGGCTGCAGCAAGATGATCAGGTGAGCACAGGAGGCCACCTGGGCAGCATAGGGAGACCCTGTCTCATTAAAAGCAAAAGCAAAGACATTTGAGGAAGAACTCCTCAAAATAACCATTCACTTGTTCTGAACTGGCAGGGTCAACCTCAGAGCAGGCCCTGGGGAATGGTAGTGACGCCTTCAAGAGAGGTCAGGGAGCACCAGGTTACCAGGGAGGAAGGCAAAGCAGCCAGAGTAGAGCCTTTCAGAGTTCGGTCCTGAGTTTCACTCCATGCCTTCCAGATACACAGCACAGGAGAGGAGACCTTACAGCCATCGCAGAGCAAACTGGAAAAACATGCAACACATTTCTTCCAAATGTGTGTGTGTATAGATTTTGCAAAACATGGAATTAACTATTTCTAGGCCCAACTTTGCTGTCCAGTCACCATGTGCTCCTGGCAGCCACTTCGCTGTAACCTGGCTCTCATCTGTGAGTTGGGAATAATAATAATGATAATGCTATTTTGGCTATGATAAGAGGCAATGTAACATACTTTAGAAACTCAAACTCCAGAGACGTTGAACTAGTAAGGTCAGAAAAGTATCTCTGGGGATATTTTTATGGGGCCAATTTTTCCAATGTTGTTATGGCAGTGTCTAGATGTCCCCACAAAGCCGCCTGCAGTCAGGCTTTTTCCCAAGGGCCTGGGTCCAGAGTGTGTGATACTCTGGACTGATTGATTCATAGAGCAATGTGAGGATCAAGGGCACCAATATTAAGGAAAGGTGTGAGTGCCACCGCCCTAGGTAACCTGGATAAGACATAAGGGATACAAACAGCGGTGGTCGCTCCTTGTACCCTTGCTACATTCTGCCCACTGTGAGCTGGGAGCTGTTTCTCCTCTGTGATGCTGCCTGCATGCAGCCAGCCAGTAATGGACTGAAACTTCTACCAACTGTGAGCCAATTAACCTCTCCTCCCTTAACTCTGGGTGTTGTGTATTTTGTCTCAGCAATGAGAAAATAAGACAGTTCCTTAAAGTGACATACTGATAAAGTTTAAGGTTTTCTATTGGGTTCAGTAACCCTATTCATATTTTGCAAGAGGAAAATGTTGCTACTCAAAATTCTTTATAGAGATTTTCCTAAATTGACATACCTGAAAAAGAAAATTATTTTTTATAATGATCAATCAGACCAAACTAATTTAAGCATAATATATAATGCATATCTAGTTGTAAACAGAAACAGTTGGTCTTGGAAATTAGAAGGAATTGAACACATTATGTACTATACTTCTTTTCTACAACTAAGTTCTTAAATTTAAAAATTAACTTATAGAAACATCTCATTTAGGCAAAAGTCATTGTTTACTCAACTAACAGGAAAAGTTAGCATTTTTAAAGTTTACATTTATAGTAGTAAATCCAGGCTGAACAGAAACAATTCCAACTAGGAGAGGCCACCTATTCTTTTATTTTTTCCGATGCTGACTCTAATATTTTATGTTAAAGTCTATCTCTGTGTGTACTGTATTTAGAAGCATAATGTGCGGGGCTGGGGATTTAGCTCAGCAGCATAAGCGCCCGCCTTGCAAGCAGGCAGTCGTGAGTTTGATCCCCGGTACCGATAAAAAGGAAAAAGACCAAAAAAAAAAAAAAAAAGAAGCAGCATAATGTGCTACTGAAAAGGAAGACCTAAGACGCTGCTCTGATTAGACCTTCTCCCTACACCCACAATCTGTAGGTTTTCATGTGCTTTATTTTAATACAGGAACATTATTAAATGGAAAACACAGAAGCTGCATTTTTCTAAGAGATGGGTGTTATATTATTCTCACCATGAAACATTACTAGATTGGAAGTTTCAATAGAGACATTAAGATCCTATGAGCAATCAAGTACCGACCTGGGTTGTGAGAAAGACTACCCTCTAGCAAATTCCCAAAGTGTTTCATCTGGGAACTGGTTAGATAGCTCCAAGGATGGCACACAGACATAAAGAGAACATTGCACAAGGGTTTCTTTGAAGAGTCATACAGATTTCTACGTCTGCCCTAAAGCGTAAGTGGTATGGGAAGGAGTCCGCGCTCCTCAAGCCAGTGAAAGAAGCTTCAGTGAGAGCTGTGGAGGGCTTCATAGGTGCTGCCTGGAGGCAGGGTGACACAGCAGACTGCCACCTGACACTCATTCCTGGGATCACCCAGGGGCGGCAGCAAAAGGGAGGGGAGGGTGGGGAGTATGGAGCTGGTGGTGGTGAAGCCAGCTCCACTTCCGCAGTGGGGACGCGAGAGGAAAGGACACAGGCCGACAGGACACACTGAAGGCAAGCCTGGAGCCAGACCTGATCCTTCCCAGAGGACCAGAGGTCCTCAAATTTAGACAGCAGTAGCGCTAGCACAGCTCTGTGTGAATACTAATAAATACTGGAGGTAAGTGCTAAATTTAAATGAATCGGATGTGATGCAAATTGTAATTCAAAAAGCTGCTGACAGAGCTTTAAAAGAAAATTATTCTTCCCCAGCACCACAAAGAAAGAAAGAAAGAAAGAAAGAAAGAAAGAAAGAAAGAAAGAAACCTACCTTTCCCTGTGATCGCCATAAGGTTCCATCTCCAGCACTGTGAATATAAACGAACAACACAATTCTATCCAAAGCATCAACTCAATAAGGAGAATACCCCCAAGAAGGAGGGAAGAGCAGGGGGAAAGGGAATGAGAGAGACAGGGGAGGGAAGGAGGACAGGAGAAAGGGTGAGAGTGACAGCTCCACAGAAGGGCCTGAATGGAGGCAGGCGAGGGCCAGCGGGGTGAGAGCTGCTGAGTGGCCTCGCGCACACAAGGTGGCCCTGGCTAGAGAAAGGACAGCTTTACCTTCGTGTGGAGACTGAAACATAACGAAAAGGCACTTTTAGTGATGGAACTGACAATGCTTTCCAAACTTAAGTAAAAAGGACTGTAAGATTATGGACCTGAATTTTTACACAGAGGCAGGGGAAGAATTTTTCCTCTAGAAAGAGAAGGGAAGAAGGAAGAGGTAGGAAGAGGGAGATGGAGAGAGAGAAGGAGGGAGAGAGAGCACACACTGGGGATGAGAAAGCCAATGAAAGGCTTTCTCAGTATACCCAAGACCCTAACTTAAATTCCCAGAACTCCCCCAAATAATAATAATAATAATAGTAATACAGGAGTGAAGTGTAAGCTGTTTATGATTCTGTCTTGTGTATCACAATGAAAAAACCACGTATTTGTTGTGTGTGAGCTAAATTTTAAATCTTAAAATACTGAGTTTTATTTATTTTCTAAAGAAACTGGCTTCTAAAATATAATTACTTCCTATAAATAATAAAATAGAAATGAAAATAACATACTTTTTGGTGCCTGATTTTTTTTTTCATTATTCTTTCAACTTTATTTTGAACAAACTTCAAACATACAGAGAAGTTTTGAGAGTTGCAAGGGGAACTCACTCAGACTTTGGTGCTTGATTTTTGTCTACAAAGATTATTGATTATATTTCTGTTGTTAATACAATCAGTTCTGAATTATACTTTATTAACCCTGTTAATAATTATTTACTTATTTGTCTTTTCAGTACAGGATTACTAAGCACACCTATGGTTAGGACTTGGAATTCCAAAATATAGAAGGGATTTTTTTTCAAATTAATATCATTTAGCTAGCAGAACAGATTTGGTATTTTTAATTCATGTTTTCACTAGAAAATTTTAAACTGCTTCACCCTGCTCACTCAATCTCAAAACGTAATAAAGTGTTTATAGTAGCTTTCTAAGACACACAACAAACAGAAAAGTTATAAACTGTCTACCCTTACCCTTTGTCTCTTAATTATGTTTATCTACCTTCACTCCTCAGATCGTTTCCTTTACAATAAATACAAACATGTTATTTACTTTTATTTTCTTGAAAGTTCTATACTACATGATACTACAAAGTTTTTGTAAAGAATTTCAAGTAAGAGACGCCATTTTAATTCTGAAGGACAGGAAGCCCATAAAAGTAATTCCAAAGAGAATGAGCAGTAAACAGATTAACAATACAATCAAGTGATATAATCACTTGTCTGTCAGTAGACTAAGAATGCTTGAGTCTATGAAAACAGGGCAACAGTAATACCCTGTTTCAAAACCAAAGCAGACATAAAACAGAGCTCTGTGTGTACACCAGAGTTGAGCACAGCCCCACTCTGCACCCTGGCTGGGGGACAGTGCCTTCAGTCATTAAGAAACCCCAGTGAGTAGAGAAGGCAACCCCAAATCATAAGCATCTTCTAACCCGGGAAGATTCAGAAAGAAACACTTAAGAGAAGCATGCCATAGTATCTTCCAAATTAATGAATGTATATTTCACTTAAAAAAAGAAGATCAATTAGAATAACAGATGATGTCTGAGGCATATGATGCAATGTATCAAGTATCACTTAACTTCAGAAGAGAATTTTTATCTTGCCATACATAAACCTTACCAAATAGGTTATATTTTACCTGTACCAACTCCCTGTGAATGTAATCGTTATGCACTGCAAACATGTACTACTAATAAAATAAAATAAAATAAAATATAAAAAACTTTCCAAATAAGTCCTAAATCATTGGAAGACTTGGGTATTTGGAAAGTATGTGGTCAGGCACGTGGCATACTTTTTTTTTTTTTTTCCTTTTTTTATCAGTACCAGGGATCGAACTCACGACTGCCAGCTTGCAAGGCAGGCGCTTATGCCACTGAGCTAAATCCCCAGCCCCATATGGCATACTTTTAAACTGGCTTTTAATTGTATGGCTGCAATTTAAAACCACAGGCATCTGCACAGCAAGCACAAGGTCCTGAGTTCAATTCCCAATACCAAAAATAAGTAAAATGAAATAAAATACTTATGAGATTATAATTCACTGTGGTCTGAAAATGGGATTATACATTCAATCAAAACTCCTCAATGTTACTATTACATTTTTGAAGTTACTTCATATAGAAACAAAATAAAGCTGATGAAAAGGGAACTGACATACACTGATAGAAGTAATGGAATCAGTACAGCCATACGGAAAACAGTATGGAAGCTCATAAAACTAGAAACAGAACTGCCACGTGGTCCAGCAATCCCACTACCTGAGTCAAAGGAACTGACACCTCCCGCGAAGAGACCGCCAACACCATCATGTGCCCTGTCACACTACCCACCACAGCCACTGCAGAGACAGCCCAGCTGGCCACAGAGGCAAACGGGGACAAAGAAAATCACACTCACACAGTCAGCCAGGAAAAGAATGGAATTCGGTAATCTGTGACAAGGTTCATGAAATTGGAGGACATTAAGTGAAGTAAGTCAGGCACAGAAAGACACATACCACATGTCCTCACTTGGGTGGAAGCTAAGAGCTGGAAGCAGAGCACAGAGCAGTGGGAAGATGGGTGGGTCTGGGGATGGAGAGAAGGTTAACGGGCACAGGGCTACGGCTGCAGGAAGAACCACTTCTAATGTTCCACCTGGGGTATGCTGGGGTAACTATGGCTGACGATCATCGCTTGAAGATTTCAAAACAGTCAGTAAAGAATTTGAATGTTTCTAACACAAATACATGATAAATACCTGAAGTAACAGATCCATTACCTGGATGTGATTACTACACACTGCATACGTGTATTGAAATGTCACATGGTAACCCCATAAATACGTGCAATTACAGTGTCAATGAAAAATAAAATATTTTCTACATCTACAAGAATAACTAATTTAACTTTAAAGCTTAAGAACTAAGTTATAGAATTTCCAGTTCAAAAAGATTATTCACTTGAAAATAATTTTCAATAAGCATTTCTGCATACAGTAATATCTGAGACCATTTAAAATGAGAAAATTATCAAGATCTGAGCTAGGCAGAGTTTTCACAGACATGACATACTCCTTTGGTCGTAAAAGAAAAAAATTATAATACATGAAAATTAAAATTTCAGCTACCTGAAAATAATCATTAAAAGAACAAAAATACCTGGTGGTGCTGTCCCATAATTCCAGCATTCTGAGAGGATTGAAAGTTCAAGTACAATCTAGTCAAGCTAACTTAGGGAGACCCTGTCTCAAAACAAAAAATAGAAACAGAATTTAGCTCAGGATTTAGTAGGGAGGAAGCAAGGGAGGTGTCACAAACTACTAAGAGAAAATGTTTGTAAATCACATAATGGGTAAAGGATTTGTATCCAGAATAGTATATAAAGTGCTCTTAAAATTCAGTAATAGGAAAACACTCCAAATTTTTGTAAACAGGCAAAAGATTTGAACACTTCAAAGACATGGATGGCAAATGAATGCATGAAACAATGCTCAGTATCAGGATTTAAGAATGAAAAAACAATGAAACACTGCTACGTAACCATTAGAAGGGCTACTACAGGGTGCTGAGGGCGTAGGGCATGGATGGAACACTTCTCTAGCAAGCAAGGCTAGGGTTAGTGGCACACCCAAACATTTACAGAAAGGAATGACTAGAATAAAGATGACTGACCCTAGTGAGCGCTGACAAAGGCAGAAAAACTACAATTCTCATACATCGCTAGTGAGACTGTAGAACCGAAATGTGGAAAGCCATTAGGAGAAATATTAACATATTTCTACGCTATGACTTAGCCTTTCTACTTCAAGGTAGAAATTCGAGCATCTATCCACAGAAAGACATTTGGGTAAGACAAGCTGCTTTCTAACTACCTTCAACAAGCAGAAGAGATCTTGCTGTGTCACTTCCCAGCACTAGATCTGGGTAGTGTTTGGTACCAGCCTGGGAAGCGTAAGATAGTATTGCATACTAGTTTTAATTCGTATTTTTGTAATTACTAATGAGTTGAATGTTAAATTTCTGTTTAGTTACTGTATGAGTTTGCCAGGATTGACATAAAAAAGTATCACAGACGTGGGAGCAAAACAGAAATTTCTTTTCTCATGGTTCTGGAGGCTCAACTCAAGGGTAAAAGGTCGGCAGGGCTGGTTTGCAGTAGCCATCACGGGTTGTGCTCTGTGCTGTCAGTCTCCGTATCTTCTCTGCTTATTAGGGTACCGGTCAGACTGGATGAAGGTTCCTCCCAAGCCACCTTAAATTAATCACCACTTTCGAGATCCTGTCTCCACCTGCAGCGGCACTCTGAAATGCTGAGGGGTTGGCATAGGAATGGGCAGCACAGATACCCACAGAAACACAGCACACAAGCTTGTAACATGCACAGGAGTTTCTTCATTTACATGGTGCCTTGCCAAATGGAGACTAATTTAGTATAAGTAAGATTCCATCTAGTTTGTATTTCTAAATTAACATTCTAAATTAATTTCGTATTTCTAAATTAACTTGCCACAGCAGTTACTAAGCTATCACTAAGCTTACAAACTTTAACATAATGTCACATTCACACCAAATAAACTCTAACCACATCCATGACTCTATCACTGTGCTACTTAAATATTCAATACCTCTTACATGGTAGATTTCATACTGAGTTTGGGACAAAAACATACACAGGTGTACTACCTGACAAACGCAACATCAAGGATGAGACACCAAGTCAGCGGTACAATATATGAGGTGGAATAGAGGCTCAAAGTGTGCCATGGGATTCCAAAAAGGACACTGAATCATAACAGAAACAGATTCTAGAAGCACTGCTGGCTCTGGGGTGGAGGAAGAAAGGGGGAGAGAGAGAAAAAGCAAGAGAGGGAGGGAGGAAGAGGGACAGAAGAAGTAGGGAGAGGGAGTGCTGTTAGAGGAATTCGCAGGATAAGGGGGTGGGTAGGAGTGTGATTAAAATAGGGCTTTCCAGGCAAAGGAAATAAGCTGTACAAAGCGAGAGACATGAACTAGTAGGAAGTGTCCAAATTCTGCAGATTAAAGAAAGGGAACGGAAGGAAAGAGATAAGCTTACAGTAACAAACTGTCGCCACATAGGAGAGCTGCTTTCTCTGAGGTGTTCAGTACTTTGAATTTCATTCTGAAACCTAAGGGAAGGCACTGACAAATTTCAGAGGAAGCCAAAAAATTACAGAATTTAATTTTTTAAAAGTCGTTAAGTTATAGGGTAGAATCAATAAAGAGATGAAGCAGTACCTAACTGATGGACAAAGTAGAGGATCTGGATAAAGTTACTGAGGAAGGGCACACAAGAGGCACCAAATTCAGAAACGGAGACTAGCGTGAAAAAGCGGGGGAGGGGGCCACACAGGAAACTGCAAAAACATTAGCCAGAAAAATCCAGGATTGCTGTTAAAGAGGATGAAAGCAAAGTTTCAAATAGGGCATCGGCAGAATGTAAATTTAAGTTTATAGACTGTATGCCAAGTCAACAACTTCGTAATTTTTCACAGATTACTTAATGTCTCCAAGCTTGGTTTTTCCCTTCAAAGTAAACAATTAACAGTTCTTATCTTACAAGATGTTGGCAAGAATTAAATGAGACACGTGTGATATCCTCAGTTCAGGGTTAGAGGGGATAATAAACAAGCACAAGCGTCACCCACGGAAGTCAGTCTCAACACAGAGACTCCACGCTGCATCAGAACTCATGGCCACGTGGACACCACAGGTAGCTGTGTGAAAAGGAAGCTGGGTGAAAGCAGCTGGTTAAGAACAGGAAGCAAACAGAGCTCAAGGTACTGACTGACTGCTACCAGCTTGGCTGGCAGGAGGAAAGCTGGGCTGATAAGCTGGATGGTGGAAGCTGGAGGCCATTTGCTAATTTTAACGATATAAGCAGAGTGTTTACGGGCCCAGAGGAAGAGCCAGTAGAGAGTATGAGGAGTGTGACCAACAAGGCAACATCACACAGCTTAGGAGACTGCTTCTTTACCCTTCGGGTGAGCCTTCATCTGGCCCACTGGCGGCCGAGGAGAGAAGCCCTGTGTGCCCGTCCAAACGGGAAGACAACTTCCTACCTAACGGCCTCACTGTCTGAGTGAGGCTGTCCATCACCCACTTCAAATGCGTCACACACAGGCCCAACTCTCAGATCTCCAAAGACTGGGTTCTCAGGGAATCTTACAGCATCTGTGACCCCCAGGTTAATTCCCAAACACAACAGCTAAAGAATCACTATGTTGAAACTTCTTTGGATAAAGCCTTAATCTTCAATTAAAATAATTTCCGCTCTAGAAGACCAACAGTCAATGCCAGGGTTTGCATTGGACAAATCACCAGGTGAGAACTTTCTCACCACGCTTATCCTCGGTTTCTAGCAACTGGAGATTTTTGAAATAACAAATCAATAATGAGCTATTTTTAAGTGGTACCTTTTCAATCTGCAAAACTAGAAAACCAACCAAAGCAAAAGGACTGGCAGAGTTGCAGTGCTTAGGTACTATGGAACTACATATCACCCAGGGTAGGTACAGGTCCACAGACGTTCTAGTTCTTGGTTTATCCTAGGGCCAGAGGTCAGATTCTCAGCTTTTCCGGACTGTGTTTAGCAATCAGTGAGTAAGAACGAACAGTCAAGGCTGCCTTGGGGGATATGACCAACAAGCGTTGAGGGTTTGCAGCAGAGGTTACTGATAGGATAGCTAATGAAGGTCTAAACTGGACATAAAAGAAAATAAAGGTAGAAAAGGCAAACAGCTTAGGAGAGAATAAGAAGGCTTAATGCTGTTACTGAATCCTTCATTTAAATATTTATTAAAACTGTTGTGTGCTAGACATTTAGCATGCACTGAGTTTTTATTCAATCAATCAACAAATATTTATTGAGTACCAACTATGAGCCAGACATTCCTTTGGGCACTGAGGATACAGCAGGGAATAAACAAGACAAAAATACATGGCTTTATGGAACTGATATTCTGCCAGAGAAGACAGGCAATAAGCAACACACAGAGTAAGAGCTTACAGCGATAAATCAAGAAGGTGAACATCTACAGGAATGGATGGTCTCACTGAAGACAAGCCATCTGAGGAACGACATGAGAGAGGCAAGAGAGGTGCCATGCAGATAACAAGGAAAAATACATTCTGGGTAGAAAAACAAAACCCAAAACAACTTCTGATACGATACAGAGATGTATTACCAGAACAGGAAGGAGAAACACCATGAGTAAAGATGGGGTGGGGGTTAATATAAAATAAATGAGGCCGGCATGGTGTCTAGGCCACTGGAAACACTGATCTCTACAGTGAGATGGAAGTTCAGGGGAGCTCCTGCAGAGAGATGCAATTTGACCTGTTTTAAAAGGACCCGCTGGCTGCTGTGCTGACAGAATGCAGCAGGGCAGTGTGGAAGCAAGACTCAGGAAGCTACGGCAATAGCCAGGCAAGAAATGATGGCAGCTTAGCCCTGAGTGCAGTCAGAGGGCAAGTGCCAAGTCGTCAGAATCTGCACATACTCTGCTGGGAGGAAGGCCCAGCAGCTTTGCTGACAGGGATGGGCTTTGCCTAGAACTAGTAGAACAGAGCTACCATGAAGGAAAACAGAGGACTCTGAAGGGCATTGGTACGGAGGGGACGTTTCAGAGCTTGATTTGTTTCTGTTTTGAGTTTACTTGGATTTTAAGCTAGCAATGCCAATTAATACTCAACTGACAATGCCAAGTAGGTGCCTGGTCACAGGGCGTGGAGAGGCACACTGAAGGGTAGCTCATAGACAGGTCGCATTGTGAAGTCCTGAAATTCTATGAGCTTACCAAAGCTGTACGCACAGAAAGAAGGGAAGTCCAAGGACAGAGGGCCGAGGACTAACGAGGACAGTGAGAGTGTCTTTGTCTCTGTTTGTTCCAGTGATCCCTGATTATCTCAGAATAGGATTAGCTGTTTAAACTGAATTCATTCATACGAGGATCCAAACAAGATCCACACATTATATACTCCTTTTAGTAGAACACAGTAATCCCTTTATTGTAAAAAAGCCATTAATCTGTTAAACACACTTTAAAGTTCAATTTTTTCCTCTCATTTTAAGTTCCAGAGTCCTATTATTAGAAACAGATTAAATTCAGCATAACTAGTTAAGTTTCTCTTACTTTAATTTTAAAAAGGATATGTAAATTTTTAGTCATAAGCAAAGATTCTCCATAATCCTGCATTTCCACAATTATCTGTCAAAATTACGTCCTTTAAGAATTAGGCTTTGAGGGCCAGGGGTTTAGCTCAGTGGCGTAAGTACCTGCTTGGCAAACTCGAGGTTGTGAGTTCAATCCCCAGTACCAAAAAAAAAGAATTAAGCTTTGTTACATAAAGAAGAAACACAAAGCTAAAGTCAATGATAAAAAAATAAATACATAAATAAATAAAGTCAACGATGAAAAGTAACATTTATAATTTCTTTTCAAACAGATACATAGAGCATGGAATAAAGGCCCTATTTTCCCCACTGTATCAGTATGGAGATAAATCTGACAGACCTTCACCACACTGTGTAGCAATTTGCCAAAATGCAATTTAGAAGAAAGAAAATAAAAAGGCCAAATGACATTGTTGCTATATTAGCTAAAAGATCTTTCAGACACACAAAATAAGAGAAACTTAGGAAACAGTGCCTACTTAAGGTTCTGTCTGTTTTGTAATCTATTATAAACTGTGAACTATAGATCTTATTAAGGTTACTGAAAATGAATCAATGACAGAACTCAGTACATTCATAATCAGATTATTGTTAATGTTTATTAGGAAAGAGGATATGGAAGAGGGAAAAGAGGAAAGAGCAAGAAAAAAATATGACTCAAAACAAGGAAAAGAATGAAAGAGAGAAAAAGGAAAATATGATATAACTTCAATTTACCACTTATGATTTTTCTTCCTTATACAAGTTCCCAACCACTTCTAAGAAACTCTGGACCAATTGTGTCTCAGTAGCGACAGCAGCTCAGATTTTACAAAAGTATTTATGCTCCACACCCTGAAACACACTGGACCAAAGTCTAGGACTTCACTAGTGTATCTATGAGTACTCACTTTAAGTGGAACAAATAACAAATACGAATTTATTCACAAAAGTTCTGTCAGGTTTTGCCACCAAAAAGGCTCAGAACAGGTTTTACATTCAAAGGAGTTACAAAACTGCTTTGTTTAGACTTTTTCAGGTTCTGGAATTGCAATAAGGACTTATGAACACATATTTTATTAAAGAGGCAGGTTTGATTTATAGGAAAATCTATTGTTTTTTAAAGCACTTGAGAGAAGTGAGCCCAATTAAAATTTATACAGTAGGGCTGGGAATTTAGCTCAGCGACATAAGTGCCTGCCTGGCAAGTATGAGGTCATGAATTTGATCTTAAGTACAAAAAAAAATTTATACATCAGATGTATTAAAAGGTTATCTTTTTGAAAATGGAAATAAAATTTGAAAACAAACCCTGCTGCCAATCATGAACGGAAGAATTTTTGATCCACAAATAAAGTGATCACATCCCTCAAAACAAGATCCAGGTCTACATTACCAGCCTGCCATGTGAGTCTCACCTGGGTACTCCAGGGCTCATCTGCTTTTTGAAAGTATAGAGTTCAAAAACTCAGTGAGAAAGATCTACTTGGAGTGTAAGACCTACTTGGAGGTGGCCTATATGAGGGGCAGTTACATTCTGTTTGTTTGTTTTAAATGGAGAAACAAACAGGAGGCTTCAAGAGAAACTGAGAGACCTCTAGAAACAAACAAGAGATACCTAAACAAAAGGGAAGAACTCTTCAACCAGTGTCAGGTAGCTATAAACATCCAGTAATCAGAAAGAAACAAAGCTGGGGCTTCGAGCTGGTAGTTGTGCATCTGGTATGTACTTGAGGACATCTAAGGTATCTGCAGATTCTGGACAGTCACAGTGTCACTGGTATGCGGTGAACGAGCACTCTGGTGAGTTACTCCCGTTCTGTGATCCTTAATTAAGAAGTGTGAGGCAGTGCTGCACAGATGAACACTAGGATTCCAAGAATATGGTGCTCGCCTTTTTCTGTTCCCATTATTTGCATTCCAGCACTGAGCTGGAGACGCAGCTCAGTGATAAAATGCTTGCCTGCGCACTCCAAGGCCCCAGCTGGACCACTAGCAGAACAAAAAACAGAACCAAAAAATCTACATTCTATCATATATGACATGGGAGCTATATCAGAGTCTCCAAAACATTCCGTGTACTCACACATACTAAGGATTGTAAGAATCTGAATGAAAGGAATGTTTATTGGCTCAAGTTCTCAACTCTGAATTAGGGAAACTATGCAAATACCATGAGATAATTCCACAACAGGGCTCAAGAACAGTTTTCTCTTTATCTTCATTGATAAATACTTCATGAGCAACTGGGCTTTGGTCTAATTTTGTCAAACAAATTATGTTGAAACACATACAAAATTAATGATACTGCTTTTTAAAATCAGCTCAACTAGTATACATTCAGAAGAAAATCATCACTAGATTTTTGTTCAGTTTACTCATAATTTTACAGAAAAAGGCACTTGTCAAAATGGTCAGTATGGAATTTTTCCAGGATCTCCAAAAACAGAAAAAAGAAGTACCTTTATTCCCTTCAGTGCTGTTACAAGAAATTTACAAGTTAAAGAATAGTCTTTCTAATACTAAACTGTAAAAAGAAAGAAAGAGAGGGGGAGAGGGAGGGAGGGATTGGAAGAGAGAGGGAAGGAGAAAGAGGGAGGGAGAGGAGAGAGGGAAGAAGGAAAATAGGTTTGGCTTGGTTTGGTTCTGTGGTAGTGGGTATTGAATCCAGGCTGTCATGCCAAGCTACACTCCCATCCCTTTTTTGATTTTTTATTTTGAGATAGGGTCTTGACAAGTTGACCAGTCTAGGCTTTAACTTGTGATCCTCCTGTCTCATCCTCCTAGCAGGCTGGAATTACAGGGACGCACCACTGTGTCTCATGAAAAGGTTTGGTTTTTAAAGTAAGCTAGTGGCAGACTGAGCATGTTAAGAAAGAGATGGTTAACTATTTATTTATTTTTTAATTGGTACCGGGATCGAATTCATGACCACCTGCTTGCAAGGCAGGTTCTTATGCTGCTGAGCTCCTGAGATCCTGCTGAGCTAAATCCCCAGCCCCAAAAGATGGTTAACTCTTTAACAGGTCTGTGAATATAACAGGAAATTATCACTTCAATGATTCCACGAGGTAGGTGACATTGGTATTCCACGTGACACAGGAAAAGCAGAGGTGCAAAAATGAAACAATTTGCTCAATGTTATACCCCCACCAAACCTCAGAGCTGGGATACAAACCCAAGAACCATGAGCTCCTTCATTTGTAAAATGAGAGTCGCTGAGTTAAAGCAGTGCCGACCAAATGAAACACAGAGAGCAACAACAGACAAGGCTGGAAGCTTTCCAAATGTTGACCCTTATCATTTTTTAGGCGTGGAAGAGGAAGAGTCCAAATCCCAAGTGCTATCACCACACCACACATCCACAGCCCTCAAAGTCTTCTGTGACACTACATTTGGCTTAAACGACAGTTCTTCTAAGGGCAATGCTAGTAAGGAAGATGAGTCTGCTTCTGGATTTTAGAAAAGCATGCCAGCCATAAGCAAATTACTCTTTGCTTTCCATCCTTCAGATTAGGTCACGGAGAAGGCTGCGGTTGGTGCGGGCCGGGGTGTGGCCTGCCACTCCCCTCTGGCAGCTCCAGGCTGCCCTTTGCAGGGCTGGCTCCTTGTGGCCTGGCTGGGGCCACACAGGCAGCATCCCAACTCGGACTTCATCACACTGCTGTGTTCAGGGATCACACCGCACTGACTATGTGGTTAATTTTCTACTTATGAAAACTTTACCCGTTTCCTGTTCAACGAAATAATATTGAAATCGTCCTGCCTCCTCTTCTCACTTGAAAGTTTCTAAGATTTCTAGAAACAGGTATTCCCTCATTCTTTTTTTATTGTGAGTTTACAGTATCTTAATTTCTACATCATCATTTAAACAGACACTTAGGAAAAGGAGTTGATAAATCTGTCCAGCCCTCTTAAATTTAAAGTCTGGGTACCCTTCTGATGTATTGCCTCAATGAACAACTATATTTTCACTAACAGGAAAAGTGCACATTTTATAGATCTGATGAATTATGGAGCAGATAGTAAACAGAAAAATTAGTAATTAGGAAAATTTAAAAATAACAATAAAGCCTATGTTGGGGCCTGGGAATTTAGCTCAGTGACGTAAGTGCCTGCCTGGCAAGTGCAGGTTGTGAGTACCACAAAAAAAAAAAAAAAGTCTATGTTGCCAAATTCATTTTACCTCATCTTATAAACAATTTAAGAAACGTCATTTATCAAATTCAAAACTGAATTCTTGATTTCAACTACTAAACCTCTCCTCCTCTGTTCCCTACAATGGAACTGAAGCCATTTAGTCAAAGAACAAAACTTTGGAGTTGCCAGATTCTAAGAAAACTGTTGGCTATACCTTCAAACACATCACAAACACATAGGCTGAGTTTTACGGCTTCTACTGTACGGCACAATCTTGGACCCTTGGTAGCGTCTAGAACAGTGTGGCCTCTGCTGCACCTGCTGTGATGGTGGACAGGCCCTTCACTTACACTGTCCAACGCAGTGAAGTCACTGAACACACGTGGCGATGGAGGTCTTAAAAGGTGCCAACTGCCACCAAGGCACTGAACTCTAAATGTTACTTAATCTGAATTAATTTAAACAGCCACAGGTGCTTGCAGCCACTGCACTGGATGGTGGGTGTCCAGAAAACAACGACAGGGTTCTAAAGGGTCTTTTTGTTCCTCTCTTGTCCCCCTCACTCTGTTCCTACCACAGTGATCCTTCTCAAGCCCGGGTCCAAATGTGTCACTGCTCTCTTTCTGGTGGCCTATCACACCTGGAACAATCTCAAATCCCTGCTCAGTTCGGATCTCCCCAACAGCTTCTCCTCAGGCTTCTTTCCAACTCAGCTCCTCACTCTCTTCATTCTAGGCCCAACGTACTCAGCCCAGCCACACTGACTCTTCAGACCAAGCATCTAGGATACTCCTGTCCCAAAGAGCTGGGCAGGCTCAGGCTCTCTCGTCAGTTCTTACGTTGCAGAAAGGTTTTTCTCAATCACTTGACTCTTAAAAAGCAACAGCATCCAATCCCTCACATTCATTCTCCAGTTATACTTCGTAACACTAAACATACCTGACAATGTATTGTAGAATGGGTCTTTACTGGGTGTGTTTCACAACCAAACAAAACTCATGAGAGCAGAGTTTGTCTCTCTGGTGAAACAGTACATTCCCACATGGCTAGGACGGTGCCCACACCGTAGGCAGATGGACAGTTACTGAATGGCAAATCTCTGTTAGTGCACATTCACCTATTTCTTTAGTGCTAGTTATTTCAATGCACTGCATCAGACAATTTGGAGAGTTCAAGAAGAAAGTATTTTAGACCTCATATATCAGATTACCACTAGAATAACCCTTAAAGTTCTTTAAATCCTAAATATTTGAGTTTATGAATTCAATTGGAAATAGCTGGCACCATTTCTCTTGGGCAAGAGAGCAGCAGACATGATGTTTATCTTTTAATGTTAAAATACTTGCCATCAGCAAAGAATAGTCTTTTTATGGTATTCCTAACAGAATGCAGGACTGGCATCAGTGAGTGAGTTAGGTAGTTTTTAGGTCAGTAACTAGGCTTTCTATTAATATGGAAAACTCCCTGAGAAAATGTTCTAATTTGGTTAGTTAGGAAAAACAACCATCTGTAGAGGATGCTGGGGAAATTTTCTTATTTTAGGCAAGTAGAGTAACCTTAGAAGACCTCTAACAGGCTTTCTAAGTCTAACTTATTATCTATAAAATACTACAATGAACACAAGCTAATACACCAGCCATTTCCTGACAAGTTGCTTCTTGCTTATTACAAGTAATAATTCTTAAGGTTGACAGCAGGGAATGAAAATGAGACTCAAAACAGAGTTAACACATAAATAGTCTATGGAATAATTAAGAACAGTTTGTACCTGTGTTTGTAGATACAGCCATGTATAATAAACACCAATTGGACCATATGAAACTAACACTATTTGATCATTTTTATGGTTTAATTTCAAAATGAACTGCCAGTTTATTAAAATAGTCACTGTGTAATTTATCGGCATTGTTTAGAGTCAGTCATTCTTAAAAATATTTGGTTCAGGAAAACAAAATCAATTAGTATCACACATATTCTAAAATTTCAGGTACACCAACAAAACATAGTAAGCCCTTAGTTCTAATCAATAGATCATGAGAGAGTCACTCATACACTAGTAAATCAAGCAATTCTTAAGGTCCTGAAAAATCAGCTAAAAACAAATACTACACTAAAACAGATTTTAGTACTAGCCAAATAGCTCCATAGCAGGTTCAGACTTGTTAGTGAATAACCAGAACCTGGATGACAAGCCTTACTTCAATTAGTAATTACATCTTAGTAATCAGTGCAATTATATTCCTGCTCAGGTTTCTTCTGAAGGTGAAAATCAAGCAAAAGTTTTAGGTCTACTTGGATATGAAGGGCCTTTCAGCTTTCTCAAACCTAATAAACCCACATGCCTACACTTGAAGTTGGAGTAACACCTCATCAGAAGTAGTACTGTCCCTCAGCACTGAGCGCTGTAGATAAGCAAGTCTGCATTCTTCGCTGCAGGACTGCATTTCCTTTCCCTCAGTACTGGGGCCTGACCCAAGGCTGCAGACTCGCTGAGCTACATCCTCGCCCCCACAACGGTCCTGTTTTAATCCAGCGACAGCAGCACAGTTTTCCTAGCAGGAAACAGACTGTGGTGGCCATGTTTCACTGTACATGCCATTTTACATTTACCTGATGAGAACTTCAACTGATTTCTTAATGGAGTATATTAGAAGCATAGACAATTCCTAAAAGGGAAATTGAAAGCTAATCACTGAGATATGCTAAAAGTTCTTCTGTTTTAAAAAAAAGTGAAGAACAGTATAGACAAAAATTTTTGTATGAAAAGTCAGTATTACAGCTTTAATAAGAGCAAGTCCTTTCATAAATCAACTAAGCAACTCTGAGTGAGGTTATTTTTTGTTCTGCTTATAAACGAGAGACTGAGATTTTGCATTCCTGTTCAGCATACTGATCATGACTTTTGTCTTAATGCTTAGGAACCTGTCTTAAATACTAAAGTTCAACAAAAGCAGCACTAAATTCCTGAAAATTTGCTAATAAACTCCATTGTTTTTCTTCTTCCTCTCTTGTGTTGCTATCAAGCCCAGGTCTTAAGCATGATAAAGTATGTGGTCTACCACTGAAACTATACCTCAGTCCTCTCTCTCATATGAAAAGTAAATGATGCTTCCTTTTTATAGCATGAGGATCTTAGCATTTTATTCTTATTCTGAAAATACTATTATCAACAATTACCAGTTCAAAAAAGATCCACCTTCCTAACAGACATTCTCTCTCACTCCCATCCCTGTCTCTTTGTTGGCAGAGCCTGTCTTCTAATAAAGAAGCTAGAAACCTAGCATTACTGCAGTTAAGACACAAGCAAGAGCCAGGCATGGGGGCGCATGCCTGTAATCCCCAGCACTCTGAAAGTCTGAGGCGGGAGTGTCACAAATTCAAGCCCAATCTAAAAAATTTAACAAAACCTTTTCTCCAAAAGTGAACAGGACCAGGAATGCAGCTCCGCAGGAAGGCCCAGGCTCTAACTCAATACTAAGGGACACCTGGTAGGTGGCGAGAGGAATTAGTGGTACTGAGACAGAATCTAAAGAAAGAAAAAGTAACAAGACGGGTCCATCCTATTAAGACATGACAGGAAATGTCTTTATTCTTTGTTTGTGCAGAAGGGGACTAAAATAACCAGCTGCTTTGTTGGCACCTGGGAACTCAAGGCTTCCTCAGGGTTTCTACCACTCCCAGAAGGCTTATGAGTGGCTTACTGTGTTGAAATTGTTTGTGCAAACAGTGGGGTTTATGTTGAACACCCAGTTTCCTCTGGGAATGTGGAATTTTAGTGCAGTGAGAGTCTACACATTCAACCCCTGGTAAACACTCGGAGTACTTCATCTCAAATGAGCTTCCTTGGTTGGCAACAGTTCACTTGTGAGGTTAGAGCTCTTGGTGGAAAGATTTAAGCATATTCTGTGTGACTGCACCGGGAGAGGACCTGAGAAGTTTGTGACTAATTTCTTCCAGGCTTTGCCACCTTGTCTCACAGCACATGACTGTGCCATGTCCCTTTGGGATAATAAATCTACAGGACTGAGTCCTCCTAGCAAATCATGGAATCCGTGGGGACCACTGACACTGGCTGGAGGGGTGTCTACAGGCAACACCTGCAATTGTGGCAGGCACATACACTGCAACTACTATAGGACAAACCTTAAAATTTTACAGTGACATTCAGAACAATACAGGTTGGCGGAAGCAAGGAAGCTAGATTAAGCAAGGGATCTTATGGAATGCATGACTGAACCAATGCATAAACCTATAAACTTCCTACCTCCAGACTTCTTATGTTCAAAAATTTTTTTAAGAGTTCACAGTTTTTTTTTATTTAAAGAAAGACAAAACAAAATAGAAAACGGGCAGAAACAGTACATACTTTCAAAGAAAAGAAATAGTAATAAGACACTAGTTGATGTATACATACTGTCCCCTATAAATAGTTGTTCAAGGTACACAAGTGGAACATATAAATGGGATTTCAACCAGGGAGACTGCAAACAGTTCTGTTCAACTATCCAACAAAAACTAAGTATTATGGCTATCAATCCTATACACTTAGACATGTATGCGTTTATCCGTATCTTCATTTATGTTGAGACCTAACAAAACTTAATAGATTAAAATCCTTCTGAACAATGATTAATAATATTGCTGGATTTCACATCATAACACTGCGGAATCAGGATTGGTACTGCAGTGCCACTTTCTTTCAAAGTTTTTGCTCATTTCATCATGTGTCATCAGATCAGTGCTCATAAACTGTTTATAGGTTTACGCAAGCTTGAGTCTTAACATGTATTTCTATCCTTTCTATATTAGAGGGAAAAACATAACAAAGCAGGACAGAACTAAACTTTTTCCTATAGACATATAAAACTAAAAAGACATATAAATCTGCTGTATAAGGAGTTCTATCCTGGTCACTGTGCTGTTTCTTGTTATCATCAACAGAACTGGCTATATCATCAGATAAAGTATAACTGAGCATATCAGTACATTACAGAATTAACGGAAATACAACTTTATAGATAGTGTAGAGCTACAAAAACAGGTAGTAATCAAATCAGAATGGATATCATAGTGAATCACGTTCATTTTTAGTAGAGTTGTCTGTACTCAACTTGTTGCCATCAACCTTACAGGTTTTGAATAAAATCTATCAATAATAAACAGCAATCAAACAAGTCAGATTTAACTAAGATCAGTCATGATATAACAGTATAAGTCATACATGGATCCTGATTCAGTTAACAGGGAATTAAAGATGTCCCCTATGCTATGGACAGGCATCTGTGCCCCTCGGATCCAATGCTTGTATATAAACTAGGACAGAACGAGTTCCAACCGAGCAGAGTGGTGCGAGTAATAGGGATTTTAATTCTTGATACATTATTAGCTATATCTTCTGCTTTTTTTTTTTTTTTTTAAGGACTATTCCTCCATTTTACTCCCCCAGAATGAACTATGCATTTTTGGGTCTCCCCAACACTCACGGTTTTGTATTGGGGGGGAGGCCAACCTGCTATTTATCTAAGTGTTTCTGAACTTTCTCACTCCTGGGCTGGATTTCTAGTTGTATTTCTTCATTTATTAAAGCCTGTCTGTTCAATCAATCCATATATACTGGTCTAGTTACCCGTTACTCTCTGCTTCCCTATCACATCGAGTTCCATTTTCTCATGTTTGATTTTGGTCCATATAACCTTCTTCAGGCTAATTATATTTCCTATAAAGAGCCTCTCAGTGGACCCTATCTCTTGATCCACTCTGCCTGCTATTCTCTATTTTTTTCCCTTAAGTTAGTGTATCTAGGCCATCTATATTAGAAATTATATCCAACCTTCTCTGCCTCATTTCTGTTGAGCTCTTTTTCTGTCATTAGTTGTAGGTTTGTCCTCTTCATTTCGCTTTCTGCTCCATTCGTTGTGGCCTCTCTGCTACTGTTTTTGGAATCTTGTTATTTTTCTCTTTTAGAATGTCCTGCAGTATTCTCTGTAGAGTTGAATTGGTGGTTGCAAATTCCCCTAGTTCCTCTTTATCCTGGAAGCACCTTGTTTCTCCATTAATTTCTAGGGACAGTTGTGCAGGATATATCAATCTTGGCTGGAGGTTATTGTTTTTCAAAGCTTGAATTATTTCACCCCACGCTCTTCGTGATTTGATGGTTTGTGCCAAGAAGTCTGCTGTAATTCTGATGGGTGTTCCCTTGCAAGTGATCTGTTTCTTGTCTCTGATGGCTTTTAATATTCTGTTCTTATATTGGATTTCGGGAATTTTGATTATTATATGCCTGGGTGTAGTTCTGTTTGGGTTGTAGGTGGCTGGGGTCCTGTATGCCTCATACATCTGAGTATCTTTACCTTTTCTTAAATTAGGGAAATTCTCCTGGATTATTTCTGTGAATAGCCTTTGTAGTTCATTTGTTTGTGTCCCTACTTCTTCCTTTACGTTCTTAATTCTTAAGTTATAGATCCTCTTATCATCTTCTAGCCTTTGTATTGTTGCTGTTTGTTTTTTTGTTATTTTTAAGAAGTTTTTAATTTCATGCTCCCACATTACAAATCTGTCCTCCAGTTCAGATAATCTATGTTTAGTTTCTTTCAACCTGTTATGCCAGCTTTCAATAGAGTTTTTAGTTTCCTGGTAATCTCTTTGAATCTGCTTCACGTATTCTATGTTTTCTCTATTTTCTCATCAAACAATTCTCCCTCTTTTTTTCTGTTCTTCCATTCCACCATCTGTTTTTCCTTGGGAGATGCTTAGCATTTCTTTAACTATTCTACTTATATCTTGCCTTACTTTGTTAAATACTTCACTTTTGAACTCGTCTATGAGGCTCCGGAGATATCGCTTTATGTCTATTGGTGCCATGTCTGATATTGCATGTTTTCTGTCCTCATTCTCCTTTGCATCTACCTTTCCTGGATCAGTGTTCTCAGGATTGGGGACCGAGGACCCTTTCTTGTTGCCTCCTCTTCTCATATTTTTTGTTCCTCCCATACAGGCATATATAGGAGGCCTAGTTTCTTTCTTTGTGGGTTACAGTTTGTTTGAATCACACCGGCTAGGTGTTCCCGCCCACTGCAGTGTACTAGGGAGACAGACCAAGGCAACGTATGCTGGGCCCACTCCTCCAGGTCAACCTACTGAAGGCTTCACTGCTAGGGTGCACCACCAGGCGCAGGGACCTGGTTTGGGCTAGCCTACTAGGTCTTAGTCCGTGATGACACCCAGGTCAGGCCCTCCCCACCAATCCCACTTAAAAGGAGATTATGTGGCTAAAGTCACTGCAGCGTCCTGTTCTGGCTAGTCTGCTCGGTCCCAGAATGTCCTCTGTTTCCAGAGGCACGGGTTCTAGCTTCAGCGCTGAGATTTTATCTGCTCTGGTTATAGCACCAGGATTGTATTTCCAGTTGGTTTCTCTCAGCTTAGTTGGCAGGGTGTATGTCCCCCTGCTTAGGACTCCCCACACTGCACCATTCCTGGATTCTAAGCTGGCTATCTCAGAGAACCTCCATAGCTGCTGTTATCTATCCGCCATGTTCTTTCCCTTATGTTCAAAATTTAAATAAGAGCTTATCACTTGCAATGAAATTAATCCTTGTGGGGCTGGGGATTTAGATCAGTGGCATAAGCGCCTGCCTTGCAAGCAGGCAGTCATGGGTTCGATCCCTGGTACTGACAAAAAGGAAAAAGACAAAAAAAAAAAAAAAGAAATTAATCCTTGTACTCTCTAAAAATTGATATGAACGTAAAATGGGGTCCCCTAAAGATATTGTTCTTCAGTATTTTTAAAATTTTAAATCAATTTTTCATGAAAGGCACAAATATAAAAGAAATATGTTCTGGGCTGGGGATGTAGCTTAGTGGTAAAGCATTTAATTAGCATGTACAAAAGCCCTGGGTTCAATTTCCAGTACCACAAAAATGGGAGAGGGAAGGAGAGAGGGAAAAACAGATCTGAATATGTTTTACTAAATAACACCTTTTCAGTAATATCTGAGATTAGACAGTACCTATATTTCTGTGGGTTATTCAGAGCGTTGATCATTTCTTGTGTCAAATTTATTGCCATAAAATCACTGATAACACTCTATTATTTGTTTCAATTGCACCAAGGTCTCAGGCATGCTGAGCATGTGCTATACTTCTGAGCCATCCCTCTACCTTCCTTTTTTCCTCTGTTAAGTATAAAGAAGGCCACTGCTCTCATTCCTTATACTGGTAATTTGGGTTTTCTCTTTTTTCTGGATACAGAGGATTTTAATTTCCTTAATGACCCAGTCTTAGATTTCATTAATTTTTGTATTTTATTGATTTCTCCTCATTATTCTGCCCATTCTTCTATTCAGTTCTTTAAAAAAATTTTTTTTGCTACTGGAAATGAAACCTAAGACTTTACACATGCTAGTAAGTACTCTACCCCTGAGCTACATCCCGTCCCTTGTAAAATTTTACTTCCTGCCAGGAACCCTGCAGCGTGACTATAATCCCAACAGTAAGGGCAGCTGAGCCAGGGAGACTGCACGTTCTCCGGTCCTGGCTGTGTAACCAAATAAAAAGTAAAAACGGGTGGGGATGGAGCCCAGGGGTAAACTGTTCCTGGGTTCAATCTTCAGTTAAAAAATAGCCAAAATGTATTTACTTTTCTATTACACGGTACTTTGCTCTTTTAAGTGAAAGATGAGAACATCAGTTTGGGACTTTTTTCTTTCACAGTATGGCGTTTAGTGCTATAAAATTTCCCCTCATTTTACTTCAGGAACTTGCATCCTACCCTTCCTACATATTGCATCTTCACTTGTATCCCATACAGTCCACTTTCTCATTTCCTCTTTGTGCCATGGGATATTCGGAAGTGTGTTATTTAGTTCTGAAATATTTGGGGATTTTTCAGAGATGCTTTATATTGTGAATACTTTCTAATCTATCAGAACATGTTTTAGGGTCCAGACTCTATAAACTCTTGGTAAATGCTGTGTGTGCTATAAAAGAACACACTGTGGGCTGGAGCGGGGTGGAGTTGCCACCTTCAATTCTTCCACATCTCACTCCTCCTTTACTCATCGGCCAGCTCCTGAGAGAGGCACATTAAAATCTCCTACTGCAACTATTCATTTTTTTTTTTTTTTTTTTCCCTCATGGTTGTATCTGGGTTTGCTTCCTTTGTTTTGAAGCTTTGCTTTAGGTACATGTATCAGTCACCTTTCGGTTGCTACAACAAAATGTCCAACAGACACACCTTAGAGAAACAGTTACTTTCGGCTCACAGTCTCAGGGGCTGCAGTCTATTGGTGCAGACTCTAAGGCAGAAACTGCATGGTGGGAGAAAGCTGCCCACTTCGCAGCAGAAAGAAAGCAGATGGCAAGGGAAGACCCGAGAGGAAGGAGCCGGTGGCCAGACAGGGTCCTCACCATCAAGCAACAACGCCTCACCCAGTCATACTCAGAAGTGCGCTGCATTAACCTCCTAGGCATCTCTCAAGCCAATGAACCTGAGAATCAGGATGAACCACCACACTACGTAGTTAGATTTACTATGTCTTCCTGATGAGCTGATTCTGCTGTCATTAGAAAAATGATACTTTTTATCCTGCTTATAGTTTTGTTTCAAGATCTACTTTATTTGTTATTAACAAAAGCAAGTTTTCTTTTTATTAGTGTTAGCATCGTATATTTTTCCAGACTTTTATTCTTAACCAAGAGTCTTAGTCTTCTGGGGTTATTGTAACAAAATGCCATAAACTGGGCAGGCTTATAGACGAGAGGTATTTCTCAGTTCTGGAGACTCTGAAGTTCCAGATCCAGGTACTGGCAGACCCAGTGCACACTGAAAGCATGCTTTCTCAGAAATGGCACCTTCTAGCTGTATTCTCGAACAGTAAAATGGTCTAGCTAGCTCTGTGAGGTCTCTTTCTTTAAAAATCACTAATCTCAATCACAATGGTTCTGCTTTAAGGACACCATCTCCTACCCTCATCATTTCAAAGTCAGGACGTCAGTGTGTGAATTCTGGGAGACACACTCGGACATAACACCAAGACACACATGGGTGGGCCCTGGTTTTTATAAAAATCAGTCCGACAAGCTTTAGGTCTAAACGTATCACTTGACTCTTAGTTTGATTTTCCCCATAATTCCCTTTCTTTCCAGGCCACTGCCACTCCCACCTCCTGATTAGCATTGCAAAGTACCATGCGTATTTATCAGTGCAGCTGGCCTTTCCAGTGTTAACTCTGTCGTGAAGATTTGATTGCTTTCCTGCTCAAACTTCCCGGGACATTTGTATCAGTGTCCAACTGCTGGTAATAAATTCTGCAAGCCGCTGAAGCACTTAAGAAGCTTTTCCTTCACCTCTGTCTTGGGCAGACACTGTACCTGAGGGAGTCTATACTGACTGTTTCTCTCACCCCTACCATGGTTAGCTCGTGTTTTCTCTTGGCAGCTTCTAAATGTTCTCCTTGCCACCGTTTTTGAAAAATTTAAACATGAGTTCCTTGGTATAATTTCTTTCATCTTTCACATGGATGGCATCCAAGGACATTCTGACTCTGTAGCTTTACAGTCTTTATAACATTTAGAAAATTTTCAGCCATATTTCATAAGAAAATTTTTTCTATCATGCCTTTCTCCTCTCCTGCAAGGACTCAAGTGTCACATATACTACTAGGTCAAAGTTATTGCACAACCCACTAATGCTCTGTTCAGTTTTCAGTCTGTTTCTCCTTCTCAGTACATAAAAGTTATAAAAATATTTTAATGTACATGCCTGCTAATTCTAACCTCTAGAAATCTGTCAGTTCTAAGTTTTATTAATTTATCTTTTCATTATGGATATTCTTTCTTAAATGATTTTTATTGGTATATTTTACATATATATAATGATTATATTTATCATAGAAAACTTGAGCCTATACATGATATAAGTTGATTCTCTCTTTCCCCATATGGATCATCATCTTCTGTTTTTTATTCCTGGAAATGTTTGCCTGGGTGCTGCCACTGTAAAACTTACCTTGTTGGGTATGAAATGACAGTAAATATTCTTGAGTTCTGCTCAGGATCAAAGTTAAATGACTTGAACATTCAGAATCTGGGTCTCCTCAGGTCCTGTGTTTCAGGTGTGCTAGGCTTGCCCAGTAAAGGGCCAGTTACCCTCCTGACTGGGCAGATTCTCCTGTATGCCTTGCCCACGGCCGCACGCCTCTGGAGACCTTTCTGGTCTACCTTGTGGAAATAGGTACTGCTCCCAGCCCCTGAATCTCCTGGTATGCTTCTTTCTCAGGGCTCTGATGGTTCCTCACATGCATTCACGTGACACTCAGTACAGCACTAAAGACTGAGGGTACCGTCTAGAAAGCTGCAATGTTTCCCCCTGAAGTTTTCCTCTCTCCTGGTTTTCTACCTTCATAACTTTAGCCACCTCAGGCTCCCAGACTTTCAACTCCATCTTTGGGAATCAGAGTTCACCACTCCCTACCAGCTTTTCCCTACCACATGCCAGATTCTGGAGAAGCTCACTGAAGCCAGTAAGCTGGGGCCACCACCAGGCTCATCTTATTTCTGTCTCTTAGGGATCACTGTCTTTCCTTACCCAGTGTTTAGTGTCTTGAAAATTGTTTCAGATATTTTGTCCATTTTAGTTGTTGTAGGGGGGCAAGCTCACCCTATCATCCTATCTTGGATACATATTTCACTGTGTTCTTATGTTTATTTCTCTGTACTAAGGAAGGAAACCCATGTTTTTGCTTTTGGGTTTTTCTGGTACTGGGAATTGAACTCACAACCACGCGCTTGCAAGGCAGGCACTTATGCCACTGAGCTGAATCCCCGGCCCTTACTTCTCTGTACTAAGTCACAGTAAACGGCATCCCAGTTCAATTGTTCCTGATGAGTTGGGGTCAAATATGACATGGCTAAGGGGCTGTCACTCTAGGTTATTTCTGTGGGTCTTTTCACCAACAGCCTTAAAGGAAGTCATTCTTCTCCTTAAAAAGCATACTTTAAAGACACAGTATTAAGGCTAAGGAATTTAATGCTACAGGGAAGAATGGAAGTTTGTGCAGCTAAGTACTCACAAAGCAATTTTCCTCCTAGAGAGTTTCTCTAAGAAGGGTTTTTCTTTTATAATTCTTACAAGTGAAAAGGACATTCATGAGAGGATCGGGCAGATACATAAAGGCAAGAAAGAGGAAGAAGAATGGCAAGCCTTGAGAAGGAAAGACAGAGAATAAATTTTTTCAATCATGGAAACCAAGTATCTGAAAATTTACATGTAAGAGGTCAATTCTATACGTTTCAGGATCTAATCTCTCTTCTTTTGACACAAAACTCAATATTTGCTAAACTAATATGCTAAGTTGAAATATTAATCAAAGAAGAGGTATGTAATTATCATCTCTTAATAAATGTCAAAACAAAATATCACAAATTCATCAAGTATACGACTAAAGCCAGGTGTGGTGGCGCACACCTGCAGCACTTGGGAGACTGAGGCAAGAGGATCGCTGTGAGTTCAAGGCCAGCCTGGGCTACAAAGTGAGTTTAAGGCCAGTCTAACTACATAGTGAAACCCTGTCTCAAGAGACCAAAAAAAAAAAAAAAAGTATAAGGCTGAGATAATACGGGTACAAGTTGCCAACTGGTGGCCCAGGGCCTACAGATACTTTGGTATCTGTAGGAGTAATGGAACATGCCATATTTGCAAAAGTCCATATTCCTGGTCAATATCTATAAATTGCAAATTTTCACACAGATTTCATATAAAAGTTTGGGGAAGATCCTAGGAGATATTGCAAGGCCCCTGGTGATGTCCACATTAGCTACAGATGAGCTCATTAGTTCACAATGGTTCTATCACTATTGCTTTCCTTGCCACTCAAACACCTGCCCTTCTTTGCCCTAGGCATTTAGGGTAGTGACATTTGATCTTAACTATTTATAATAATATTCTAATAAATTAAGTGGCACTTTTTGACTTAAAGAGTAACTGCCTAAAAGCATAACCAAAATACCTAATTTTTTCAAAGACAAGACTCCTAGATTCATTGAAAATGTTACTGTATAACACTTATTCCCCACCAATAGTAGGAAATCTCTGAGACACCCTTTTTCTTTTTTGATACTTTTTTTCACTGAAAATATGGAATTCTTCTTATTTTATTTTTGAGACAGTCTTGCTAACTGTGTTGCCCTGACTGGGCTTGAATTTGTGATCTTCCTGCCTCAGCCTCCCCGAGTGCTAGAGTTATAGATTGGTGCCACCATGCCTAGTTGACACACAATGTTAAGTTTATTCTGTTTTGTTTCATTTTGCTTTAGGGCTAAAGATTGAACCCAGGCCCTTGTTCATGTTAGACAAGCTCTCTCATACTGAGGTACACTCATAGTCAAAGAAACACATTTTAAATGACAGATTCTTGTGGCTCCAGAAAGTACTCCACAGTATTTATTTTTAACAAATTCATAGGTAATTCATACATAGCTTATGCTTACAAACCGTTGTGCCATTTTGCTTGTTTCAAAGCATACACACACAATTACACATAATAACACAAAGCTGGGATGACGTGATCAGTAAATTATTTTCTGGAACACCTTTACCCTCAATGCATCATATTTACGTGAAAGAAAAGTCTGAACTTTAGGAACTTATCAAGAATAAACCCATATTTAAATCTTCACTATTCATCCTCGAACCAAGAAAACTAGAACAAATAGTGTCAAAGATTGCTATACACCTAACTCCTTTATACTCCTGGGCTCTACGAAGGAAATGAAACAGATCTAAGTTCCCCTTTCAACCATAAAGTGATTCTCATTTTTTGTACTCAGTATTGATCAATTCTACTTACAAGGAAACTTCCAACTTAAATTTTATAGGATTGGAGCTACATATCCAAGTTTGTTTTTACTATGAATGGGTTGTGAAATGCTACTAAGATAATGAGATCAACAGTTCAAAGAGTGAGAAAGGTTTGACTGTGAGGTAATTTAACAGAAAAATGAAGTTATGCTGTTTAACAAAACAAGAGGATTTTATTTGTATAAATTCTTTTCAAAAAATAAAAAGTAAATAGGACTGGGTTTATAGCTCAGTGTGAAGTTCCTGGGTTCAATCCCTAGTTATCAGAAAAGAAAAGAAAAGAAAAGAAAAGAAAAAAATAAAAGAGAAAAGAACCACGTGTTAGGGCTGCTGGTGCAGTTCAGTGGTAGAGCAATCCTCATGGGCTCGCAGAAGACCCTGGGTTTCATCTCTAGCACACGTGGATGAGAGGGGACACACTTCGATTTCACATAAAACAACTTGGGATGTCTTTAACGTTTCTGCCTAGGTTTGCTGACGAGAATGTGGTCTACAGAAAAGGGAACTTCACAATAAAAACAGAAACAAGACTTACTTTCCAAACTTGATGCGTTTCCAGCTTCATAAAATTTACAAGTTTATCTAGCCTAAAAAAAGTGGTATTTACAGATAATAAAACAAACTTCCACCTATTCTAATTACTGCAATTTACCTACTCCATTCCCTTTAGGGGACAACAAAACTGTTTACTTCATGGAAGAACTGTGTAAATCATGTAAACTCTCTGTGCACTGACAGTCCATGTAGGTCTCAAGTGAAAAAAATGGATATAAACAGCCAGCTAAGGGAGACAGATAATAGTGATTTTAATTTTTTTTTTATCTCAAAAGAACTCTAAGGTACAGATTCTACTTTTCTAAGTAAAAGCAAATGCCAACCAACAGCACTGTGAATGAAGTCTAAAACTCACATGATAAACTAAAATCCAGAAACTTTTGTAGCTCTCTAATCAGGAACTTTTATACAACCACACACAAAGGATCCAAGTCTACTGAAAGAGCTGATTCAAAACAGAAGAAAAGAAACTTTGTTTGCAGTCACAACAGTTTGGGACTTTGTAAAAGAATAGCTGTCAACCAAATCAAAGGACTAATTTTATAAACACTCATCCTGGAACCGGAACTTGGTCATAAACTATTCTTAGTGAGCACACCTTACTAAGTTCATTACTTGCAACCCTGAACCGAAAGTCAGAAATGACCTTTACCATGAAAGTGGCCAGTGTGTAGTATTTAAGCTGCCGGGCTTTGGCGCCAGAGCGCCTTGATGCAAAGCACTGGCCCCACAACTGCCCATCCACCTTACTGCGGGCGAGTCACTCCAGCTCCAAGTCAGTCTCCGACCTGCAAAATGTGAACCTCTGCTTTGAGGATTACGTTTTCACCACATCAACAGTGCATTTTACAATTATCACTATTACTACCTGAACATCTTTGTAAACAGTAATTCTACCAAGTATATCTTCTAATTTGTCTAAAGAACTGCCTAAATAATACAAATCATGAGATTTAGTAAAAATACCCCATATTTGAAAGAAAAAGAAAAAAAATGTTTCTCAACTCAACAGATTCTATACCTCAAAATTATCTTCGTAATATTCTACTCCTAAAATAGGTTGGCTTCCCCTTTTAAAAAGTCACCATTTTGGGCATTTTTATCTCTTTCTGGCCTTTTTAAATCAAAGTTTTCATTAAAAAAAAGCAAAACAAGAACTGGCTATAATCATGCTTTATTTACTAAGCTGCAATCTCTTTTTAATTGAACAATTTATTTCCATGTTACAAAAAGTTCATCAATAAAATCTTTACCAATCACAAAATTCTGCCGTAAGAATTTAGAATACTTTAAATCATTCCTCTATATGCTATTGATGTTGCTTTCAATTTAACACTACTACAAATACTGTGAAGCACATATAAACATTTTACAATTTTCAAAATAACCCATTATTTACTCTGCTCTACAGCTGAGTAGGAATTCAGTGCTGTGAAGACCAAAGTAACAGAAGAGGAAGACCCTGGGGGAGAGGGCCATGCATCACTGTAAAAACAAAACTGTTTAAAAGCTAATGGACAATCTTAGAACTTCAGATTCCAAATTAGATGCTGAAGTTTCTTTCATCTTTCCCATACAAATTGAGGTGACTTTTCCCTGAACCTTAATACTGCTCATTTAAAAAGATATCATTTAAGATAATAAGTAGTTAGATCAACTTGGATTCCAAAGCCTGCTTCGCTACCAACTAGCTTGAGACTTAGGGCAATTCACTACGCCTTCCTGAACTGTTTTTATCTGTATAACAGAAAAAACTGCATCTACCTCACAGGGTTGGTGTAAAAGGAAAATGATATGCTACATGTCAAGTTCTTAAAAGAGTGCTTAGCACACAATAAACATCTGGAAATAACCTTCAGTGTTCATCTGGGTGGTTGGAAAGACAACATAAACATCTAGATGTACGACTTGGATGTAAAACTGGCTTAATCTGTAAGTATGATGGCACATAATAACATGTGTAAGTATTCACAGGTCTCCCGCTCTGCTCTTCACGGCCATGAACTAATAAGCAGCCCTGTGCAGCACACCCAGCCCAGTACGAGACTCCTGCTTCCAAGCCAGCCAAGCATGGACTGGATCCCCAGCACCGTGAGTTAAACTAAACCCCCCCTCTAATTTGCAGGTACTGCTTATCATGTACCCCCAACAGGGAAGCTGACTAACACAGATACTAAGTGAACCAAAAGTTAATCTTATACTAGAATAAAATCATTCCCTCTTGAGGTTTATTTTCTCCTCCTTATAGATATCTGGTAATATCAAAAAAAGTGAAAAGGAAAATTTGCATTTGTTCGGGCTACTTTTATGCATTTCTTATTCATAAGAGCAATGACAATTCTTCAGAAGGCTCATCTAGTTAAAATACCAATTCACAAATCTCCATTACATTTCACTGTTAATTAATAATCAACTAGGTGACTTTAGGCTATCAAATAAGTATCTGCAATAGCAAAGGAGTTTCATGGTAGTATTTTTGTAATCTAAAAAGTTTACATGAGCTCTAAGTGGGTAAAATATTAAATGTATTTATTGAATTGCATCACACTCGAGGCTTCACCAGATAAAACATTTATCTGAACTTAAAGTGGGAGACCCAGATTCACTTCAGACTCTTTTAGTAGGAATCTGCTTAGTATAACGCTAACTTCTAAGGAGAATAGAAAGTTCTTTTGTAATCAAAGCAATTTACAAAAAAGTTTCCGTTAATTTTAAACTTTGAATACTAGTGATTATCATAATAAATAAGCAAACATAAAGGCTGACAGAAAAACAGCACTAATGGCAAATTTAAAACTCATCTATGGTTCAATCTGGTGGTGCAGACCTATATTCCCAGCGCTGTAAGAGGCTGAAGGAGGAGGATCACAAGTTTGACCTCAGCCTGAACAATCCAATAACAGCCACACAGTCAAAAACAAAAAATAAATAATAGCTTGTTTTTAATTTTAAAAGAGCTGGAATGCAAACGCCTTAGATTCAATCTCTGGTACCCTTTAAAAAAAATAAGAAACCCTATGGTAGCATAACATTGAACCATAGAATGAGATTTTGGTTTATGAATTTATAGTCCAGATGGTTCACTGAAAAGTGAACCAAGCAGCAGTAAACCCGCACAGCATTATCAGCTAAGCAAGTGTTGTGCACATTCTACTGAAAGTCAAGATCTTTTGTCAGGTTGTACTAATTATCAACTGGCCCACAGTGACCAACACATTTACTTCAATCAATAGCTGGCATTCTGAGCAAATTCAATCTTCCCAGCCTCAGTGGTGTTTCCCATTAGGCCGGGCCCGTATTTTATTGGACCACTAGAGAATGCAATAATGTCTGTATTTTATCCTTCATTTTTTTCATGTGTGGATCGAGGCCATTACTACTTGAAATATTTGAACTCAAACTGATAAGTCCTTTATCAATCTCTCATCACTTTTCCAACAGTGATTTCTGGTTTTAAACCTCCTCCTTAACAAGCTTCCAGTTCTTCCTCACTACTCAGCTCATTCCTGAAAGCTGGTAAGTCCTGACAGTACTTTTTGGAAATGGGAGCATTACCAGTTAATTCTACTTACAGAGCTCTATTTTCATTTCCACTCAGCAGTAGGGCCATCAGTTTTTGCAGCCTTCCATTCACTCTCAGGGTAAAAGTCACCGTCATGATTAAAACTAACAGTTCTACCTACATCTCATCTCCCCCCCACGTCAGACCCTCATAAAGAGATGATTCCCATTCTTTTTAAATGCGTTCTATCACCACCTTTAATCTCACAAGGGAAAACTTTTCTAACTCTGTGAAACTTCCCTGATCATCATCCAGTTTTCATTTATTGTGCCACAAAATGTCCTCCTCATCTCAGTTTCTTTCCCACACCCTTCATCATATCGATGCTGTTTCAAAGGAAACAATATTCAAGGGACCACAATGTTCTTTTTTTCTGTCTTTCTTGCTTCTTCTCCCATTGGCCACCTGTGACCTCTGGAACTCCCACTCCCCAATGTTCGTTCTCTGGCCCTCCACTTGCCAGATCTTTGTCCTCTTCAGACTTTTCCTTCTGAGTGCCCCTCCTTTTCTGCCTTTCACAGCCCTGCCCTCGGTTTCTTGTGAAAAGACTTCCTCTCTCCCCAAACTCTGCAAGGCTTATCTTTTGTTTTGCTCCAGGACACAGCATGCTCATGCTAAGAATGTCTTCTAGGCTCAGCTCAGGCAAGCTTACTTCCCACGTTAACCCTCAGATTAGATCAGACAACAATTTCCTCCTTGGGACTTTTATCATTCTTACTGTTTTACAATGTAGAACAGTCTCCTATCTCCCCCGTGTTTTTTAACCTCAAGTTAAATTTTTTGGTGGGAACTTTTTATTCTCCTTCAGGATCATCAAAATACAGAAAACAATTATGAGCACAGATTGATTAAGTATTCTGCAGTAGTATGACTGGTTTACATAATTAATTTAATTTATATGAATTGTAAGTACAATTTAGCTTTAGCCAAATACTGTGGACATTTTTCTGCCAATTTCCACATTTTTCACATATTCAAGGCCAGATTTACTTATTTTGTTTCCTTTAAAATATTAGCCATTTCTTTCTCTCTCATTTCTTTTGCTGTCTTCTACCACCATGAACTACTACCCAATTGCCTTGCCATCCTGCGTTGGAGACAGCTGATTATGAACTAAATCCTGTATAAACTGTGAGCAAAATACACACTTCCCTCTTTAAAAAATAAACGAATAAATAAAAAATGTTAATCATTTTATTCCTAAAGTGATCTATATAGTTATTCTACCTAAAAAGATCTTACATTAAAAAAAAAATAAGCACAATCAGAGGTTTACTCAAAAGGATTTAATCTACAGAGGTTAAAATCAGAGTAATAAATACATAAGCCATGCTTTTTATTCAGCATTATGAATCCAATGTGTATGTGTGTTGCACCTGGCACTGAACAGAGGTCCTTCACACTGACTTTTTTCAGACTGTGTCTCAGTCCCTAAATTGTCCAATCTCTAAATTACCTAAATTCGATCCTCCTGCCTCAGCTGCCCAGACTGCTAAGCTTATAGATATGTCCCACTACATTCTACTTATTAATCAGATTTCTTAAGTTGCAATTTCTCCCAGTAATACAACAGAAGAGTGAAATTAAAAGTAAGGAATTCTTGCAAATTGAACTGGTAGTCTATGCAGTCATTTTTACACGTTTATGATTTAGAAACAAGGCTTGCAAGGCATTATCAAAGAGATGTTATTAACAGAGAAAGAGATTATCCACAGTCACTCTACTGAAAGAGCTAAAACTCAGATCCAACACTAAATTCAAAATTCAAACTCTCTGCTACACTACTTCCTAATTTATATGCAAATGTGAACAAACAAATCATGAGGCTATCTGGATTCAGTTTTCACAAAAGCTGAACAATTATGAATGGATATAAATATAATCACTTTTGCTTTGATAAAAGTTAACATTTGCTAGACTTAGTTATTTGAGGAAGGACTGATGTTTTAAAGTTGTAACGAATGTGTCATATTATAAGGAATTAGCAGACAATGAAAGAACAAAGTATCAAACGCTCTCCAGTGGTTCTGCAGCAGCCTCTCTCCCCAGTAAACACACTATGTTCACTACTCAGTGGAGCACTAGCATCCCTGGTATGCTGGATACTGAGAATAAGTCAAAAAAATCAAGCTCCCTGTCTCAGAGAAATCCGGAAGACGGTCTATATAATTTTCTATGTTTACTACAATCAACTTCCACTAACTCTAATGCAAAGACTAGATGCCAAGAAGAGTGAAATGTAACTATGTCCCAACATTTTCTTCAGTTTGTTTTGGGGTAAGCAAAAGTCCAGCAAAAAACGACAATTCTGAACTTCTTTACCAGTCAGGGATCCAAAGAAGTCACCTGGGTAAAGCTTTCAAGGAAATTCTTTAAAAGATTCCAAGTAAACTGGAAGGGTCAATTGTCTTTGTCAATATCCCTATTTCCCATAATCTCTCCAGAATGACAACATTTTGAACAGCTGGCAGCCGTTTTGCAACCAAGAAGACACTGTAAGGACGAAAGCCATGGATTATAGAAATGGAGAAGAAAATTAGGTATCTGGAATCACTGTTGTGCCTTGAAGCTGCCAAACCAATACCTGAGGATGAAGGTGGGCTGTATGATACATTAGAGAAAAATCCCAACCATCTTCAGTTATTATTGTGCTACATCTCTTGAATTAACTACCTACTGCCATTTCTTCTTTTTGGGGGGGAGGGGTGTTTACTGGAAATCGAACTGGGACCTTGTGCTCACCAGGAAGGCACTCAGATCACTGAGCCACATCCCAGGGCACTACTGTCATTTCTGTTTGTGGGGTTTTTTGTTTTGTTTTGTTGTCTTTTTCTTTTTAATCCGTACCAGGGATCGAACTCACAACTGCCTGCTTGCAAAGCAGGCACTTATGCCGCTGAGCTAAATTCCCAGCCCCACTACTGTCATTTCTAACTGATGCAAGAAGCCCTACAAAGACCTCATAGCGGTGGCCTTAGGGTAAGCACAGTGCACATCTCAAGCAGCATAGAAATGTGCCCTTCCTGTGCACCACCTGGCAGGGAATGGAGTTCGTGGATAAGGGAACTGCATAAGAATGTGGTTAGACTGGCCTGGAGTCATCATCCTGATTGCTAGAACAACGCCCAAATGGTGTGGCAGCTCCAGACTCGTGGTATCCCTTTAGGAGGAGCCTTTCCTTCATTTAATCCCAGTACAATCTTATATGCCTCTGAAATTAGACAGAACCTGATGTACTAACATAAACACTGAGAAAAAGTCAAATAAAATTTAATTTTAAAGGAGTTCGGTTTATTTTTATAACAATCATTTTGGTTTATCATCATACTCTAAGCAAGTACTTTGGAGATGATACAGTATATTAACTATTGTTAGTCCCCTATTATTTGGTTATGAAATTTTATTTTTTCATTAAAAAATAAAGAACTCAGGTTAGTCTTCATTCACACATTGTATTATGTGACCTCATTAAAATATTTTCTTTTAAAAATTGAAGGAGATTCTCATTTTGGGTTTTCTTTGCTTGTTTTTTGTCGTATTGGGATTGAATCTAGAGAGTGCTGAATGACATCCTTAGCTTTTTTTTTTTTAAATTTTAAAGCTGAGCTTTGCTAAATTGCCCAGGTTAGCCTTGAACTCTTATCCCAACCTCCCAAGTAGCCGGGATTCCACGTGCCACCACATCTGACACCATTAAATCTTAGTACTGGAGAATGAAACATTCTAGACTGTTCATTGAGACTGTTTTGGGAGGGGAGTACCGAGTACCGGGGATCAAACTCATGAACTTGCGCTTACCAAGCAAGCACTTGAACCACTGAGCTCAATCCCCAGCCTTGAGACTCTTAAGAATTATACACTATAAACTATTAACATAAACAGGGTACACTGGCACTGGCCTGTAATCCTAGCTACTCCATAGGTTGAGGCAGGAGGATTATGAGTTTCAAAGCTCCTCAATCATAAATGAATGGTATATATTTACAATGCAGTTTTATATGGTTTAGATTTGATAGCTAAACATTCCTGAAATAAAGTTTCCATCACATTGTACTGATTGTACTGATTTTGAAAATTTTTCAGATTTTTAAAAAAGTATTCTAGCTTATACAAAGGATAGCTAAAAGTAATAAATTTTCACCTTTAATAAATTTTCACACAGTTCTTAGAAAATTGAGATATTTTACACACCAATTATTTCCATAAACTCAAACCATGAACTAGGCATAGAAAAAAAGCATCAAAATAAAAACAGACTGTGTAAAGAATGAATTTTATCAACATTACATTCAAATAATTACATGAAATGATCTATCTGTTCAAGTCAGAAATTTGAAAACAACAGAGCAGGGAAATGTGTCACTCATAAATGAAATTTCTTTTCAAAAACGATGCTTATTTTCTTTCACCAAAAAAAATGAATTAGTTTTAAAAAATGAATTAGTTTTCAAAATATTTAACTTCATTCATACCTAAAATAATTATTCATCCTTAAACAATTTAAATGTTTGTTTTTAAGATTACATGTTTCTTAAAGAAGCAAAAGTAACTCTTATACAGTGCTAAAAGAAACCTAATTTCTTTAAAGAATTATCTTATTTTTAAAAATTTCTCAGACTATCTTTCTTCAAGAAATGAAACAAAATACAACTGAGTATCTTTTCTACAATCTCATGTTACATAACTGTTCTAACCTAAATGTATATTATCCAACAAGAATGTTTCATTTTTATTGCACTACTGTATTACAACTACAGACAGCAACATTAAGACATGAAAAAAGATACTGTTCACAAAAGTTTCCAGCCATCATCCTTTTTAACTTAATCCCCAATGTTCTGTATGCAAATTTACCTGACCTAGGTAGGCTAGAAGACACAAATACAAACATAGGCACAACATCTATCAAGAAAGAATAACTGGCTGGGGATTTAGCTCAACGGCATAAGCGACTGCCTTACAAGCAGGCAGTCATGAGTTCAATCCCTGGTACCAAAAAAGACAAAAAAAAAAGAAAGAATAACTGTAATTAAAAATTAATTGTTGTTCTCATCTATATGCAAAACAGACTAAGCCAATAAGACTTTAATTAAAGGACACCTTTTTTAGGTGTCCTAATAAGAGGGTGCATGTGAGATGAACTACACATTACAGTTTCTTCTAAGCCGTCCATCAGCAGTTAACAAGTAGCAATCAGCATTTAAATGCAGTGATAGCATTAGCTTCCAACTGTCTGAAATTGGGAGCGACCTTATTTTTTTTTCCAAGGGGATGCCTGTCTGTGCAGGAAAAATATATAAACAAATACTTCTCTTGTATCTTGTACATTTATGTTAAAATAAGTTGGGTTTCTGTTGAAAATTTTGACCTTGTCATTTCATAACAAAGGGTGTCTCAATATGTAAAGAAAAAATGATCCGTTTAAAAAGGAAAATCTCTAATCAAATCCTAATTCTTAAGTTGGAATGATAACTGTTTCTGTTTTCTGTATTTGGTAGATTACATTTCCAACCTTAAACTTTTGTAGTATACAACAGAGCCCTTTAGATTTAGAGCACAGTGACTTAAATAACAAGGGCACTAAATTTCTTCTCAAATAACTCTGAAAAGAAAAATCTTACAACTGTGTACAACAGATCAAAGAAAGAGGTAATTAAGCACAAGAATATGGTATTTTTCATTTTAAAAACTTTGAAAAATAACATCATCCCTATTTTAATTCATAAATGTGAATGGAATGACTAGATATATATAAACACACACAGACACACATATATGTGAATGATAAACTGGTATACAAAATTAAAAATCCCTTCTGCAAGAAGGAAATTTTCCACACCTAAGTATTTAATATAGTAGCTACAAATGGCTAAGAGCAATTAAAATGTGCCTAGTGAAAATGAGAGACTGAATTTTAAACTGTGCCTAATTTTAATTCATTAAAAGATAAGCAGTCATGCCTATCTAGGTGTACTACTTGGATAGTACTGCTACGGGAACTTTCCCATAGTTAAGTATCTGAAACTTAAATTTTCATTTAGTAAGAAGTTCTGTAATAGACATACACACAGCTGTGCCTACGCTTTTAAAAACATTCTTGTGATTTATAAGGACTCCAAGACAACATAAAAATGTTGCTGCATTTGTGAAACTAAATTGTCTATACAGTACTCACCTAGCACGGCCTAGAATGTGCTTTCCCATATTGTCTCTCTGTTGCAGTTTCTCACAGAACTTCCAATAGTATAGACACCTGAATCTCATCCTTAAGAATCCAGGTTTAATCAGACTGGGTTGACATGTGAGTAAGAAAAGTTATTAGAAGTTGTTCAGCTGAGTCTAAGATAGAGCCAGAGGTGGGTGCCACTAAACCATACAGAAAACCAGAAACTTCAGTAAGCACAGGTACAGTACGAACTCAAGTTTCCTGGCCGATAGGTGGACAGGGCCTTTGGATAACTCAGCTTGAAGTCAAAAATTCTGATGCTAGAAATTCAGGAGTGACTGGGGTACCAGTCATTAAGTTCTTGCAATTACTGAATGTTAGTTTTGAAAAAGAGATTAGCAAAGAAAGAAGCTAAACAGTATAGAGCATCAGCTTGCACTTACCATTTTTCCATTTATAGTATTCCTTAATTTCATCCTCAAAGTATCTTAGAGATAGATATTATTAAATTATCTACAGAAAAGTAAGTGTAAAGGTGTTCTCTAGGATTTTGTAACCTTTGTCAGACAGTGAATCATTTATGCTCTGTAATGCCAAAGGATTCTCTTTAAGGCAGCCTGTTTCAAGAACTTTTCACAACTTTCAAGTGTGAAAACAAAATATAACAAAAACCAGAAAGGATTCAGTGGTGGCACACAGTAAGGCAAACAAGCTTAAACAAGTACATCAGCCCTATCTATGCAAACTCAGGAAAGTATGTTAACTGTGGTTCAAATCTGTACCAGCCTTACGAGTTCCTGGTTGCTGTCTGCTATTAAACAACTGGTCTACTGCTTTCCAAACTATTAGTGATACTGTAGTCACACACTGGGAATGAAACTGGATAGTAGAACAGGGCAGCTATTAGAAAAATTGAATCAGAGAAGGATCTTAAAGATGTTTTCATTTTTTTCCAAATCTTCAAGGTCACTGGAACTCCTTCTCCCAAGGCAGTTAAGAGATCACAGTTTTGACACGACATATTTACAAGTAGGGAATTTATGCCATTAAAAGTCATGCATTAATTTACTGATTAAAAACTATCTTTTAAAAACGGAGTCCCTGAACTATTTGACTCATCTTAATTTTCAAATTGAGAACAGTTTTCAGAAAAGGATGGGGGTGAGGGGTGCAGAATGACACCCCCACCCTGGCCATCGGCACTCATGTATCTTGGGATAACAGTATTTTCTTTCTCCGAGACCAACCTTGTAAAATGACATAAATTCAAACAAGCCATACCTGGTTCAATCACAGGCCCATAGGAGAATACTTTCAACTTGTTACTCAAATGAACCGCACAGGTTTTCCTAAAATATGTTCCAAAATAAGACAGCGTTTACAAGGAGTAACTTCTCAGTGCACTGGCTTGGACCAGGGTTGTGTCCTTTTTGATTTCAAGTGATATTAATTATAATTTGACTACACTATACAAAACATTAGGTAGTTTATTTTAAAATTATATACTCGGTCAGAGGAGGAGGAGAAAGAGAGAGACATCCTATTTTATCCCCTATGTCAGTCATTTTCTCCAGTATCTTTCAGGCTGGGCAAGAAGATGAGCAGGAAAAATACACATCTGATTAACACCGGAAGAAGCCACAATGGCTAACTTATTAAAGAGGAGACCAAACAACACTGGCTTTTCTTTCTTTCTTTCTTTCTTTTTTTTTTTTTTTTTGTCTTTTTCCTTTTTATCGGTACCAGAGATCAAACTCCCGACTCTCTGCTTGCAAGGCAGGCGCTTATGCCCCTGAGCTAAATCCCCAGCCCCTAAGATATGTATTCTTTATTATTAAGAAAAGCCAGTGTTGGGTTTTCTTAATAGAAAATTAAGCGGCATAAGCGCCTGCCTTGCAAGCAGGCAGTCGGGAGTTCGATCCCTGGTACCGATAAAAACGAAAAAAAAAAAAAAGAATACATATCTTTCATCCAAAGATAAACTTCTAACATCTACCCTAAAACATTAGGGTAGCCAATTCTCACACATTCAGATCCCACATTTAGGAGGCATCCCTCAGGCCAGGCACAGTGGTACAGGCCTCTAACTAACCCCAGCCCTCTAGGAGGATGGAGGAGGATGCAAAGCCAAGGCCCAGCCTGGGGGACTGAGGTGAAGATAGAACTCAGTGCCCATGTCTCCGGTTTACTCCCAAGAACCAGCGCTCCCCTCAAAAGCTAATTTAAGTTTTACAACTCTAACTCCACATACAGTAGTGTTATAATCTGTCTTTCAAACTGACGAATTGTATGTGAGTCTGTGTGTGTCATTTATAACATGAAAAGTAATACTTCTGGACAATCACCCTCAAAAAATAAGTATACTATGAAAAATTTTGATGGGCTAAACACAAATACAAAGACAAACCTATATAATGATAAAAGAAAGTCATCATTCTCAATTGCAAAAGTAAAAGACACTAAAAAAAAAAATCAGTCCTTTTTTAATCACTACCTTAAATACTTTTCTATTTTGCAATTTCAGCTTTCATCCCATCCTCTCCCCACACATACTCCCACGAAGCCTCTAGAATATTAAAGTGAAGACACAATGTTACGGGAAAAAATTATAATAAATTTAGAACCGGATGATAAAACTAGCCAAGGCCCCTCTATGAATACACGTATTCAATATGTGGATGAACTCAAGGGAAACACTCTCGTGATATTAAAACAAGAACTAATTTGTACATAGCACCACCACGAGCAGCCGATGAGCATGAAACAAGTTTTTACCTGGTCCCTGACAACCCAGCCATCAAAAACTGGGCAAAGGCTAACGCCTGTTATAGCGCCTTTTATTCCCCCCCCCATCCTGTAGAAAGCTACAGATACACGTTTTAAAATCTCATTCATTAGCTAGCAGTGTCCTCTGACCCACAACTGTCCTACATTTTGTTTAGGTCCGGCCTTGAAAACAAACCCAACTGCTCCATTTTCTGACAAGTAAACTCGGCTCCAGGCAGCTGCCTATTAAGTCACTGCGTTTGTCGTCTCAAAGATGCAATTACACGAAAATGACCCACGGCCTTCAGGGATGAGCTGGGAGTGCGTGGGTCACAGAAGTGTGAGCGCAATGAGAGCCAAGGAGCTGCAAATCCCTCGGGCACAGGGTCTGCCTCCACCCTGCAGGCTCCCTCCTCTCAGTCAGTCACAACCTAAGGAAACTAAACTTCGCCAGAACTGTCCCGACAGCAGCGCAGCGGCCGGCTTCGCAGCTCTGCGCCCCAGGCCGGGGAGTTTTGGGGAGGGAGAGTTTGCTGCTCAGCCAGGAAAGCAAGTAGAGTTCGCGTAGCGCGGGGTCCCCCCAGCCTGTCCCAGCCCCCTCCGGCCTGACACATTCCTGAGCCGCCCGGACCACGCCGCCCCACAATCCTGCAGAAACCCGAAGCGGACCGGGCGCTCCCCCGACGTGCACAAACCGAGCCGTCGACACCAGCGCCAAGGGGCGCGGTCCCCGCCGGCCACCCGACCTCACGCCCCTCCGCGGTTGCGCCCCACGCCTCGCCGGCTCCCGCGGGGGCGAGGGAAGCGCCCGATTCGCTCTCCTCTCCTCTGCCCTCCCCTCCTCTCCCCAGCCCGCCACCCCTCCGAGGCGCGGCGCCTTCCGCCCCGCGGGCCCGGGGCCGCCGGAGCAGCAGGAGGAGCCAGAGCGCGGCGCCCCGGCCCGGCCCGCACGTGCGCCCGCCCGTCCTCACCCGCGTCGGATCGCCGCTTCTCCGCAGAGCTTCCGAGAACTTGGGGCGCACGCAGCCCGCAGCCGCATCTCCTGCACCGCGCCGCGCACACCCCGGAGCGACCCCACCGGCCCGGCCCCAGCGCCCGCGCCGCCCTACGGACCTCGCAGAGCCTGGCGTGCCTCAACGCCCGCAGCCGACGCCCAGCGCGGCCGGACTGTCGGAGGCGGAGCGGAGAGCCCGGGAGCGCTGCTGCTGGCCGGCACTACGGTCCCCGGGGCCGCAGACCATGGTGTGTCACCTCTGCGCGCGCGGCCGCCCGAGCGACTCCAGCCCTTCGCGGGCTCCACCTCAGGCGGCAGCGCCGGCCCCGCCCCGCTGTCACTCAAGCCTCCCGAGGCCCGCGCTTCGCTGACCCTGCGCTCCTCTGCACCTCATTGGCCGTAAGGCTTTCTGGCCCGCCTCTCCCCCGGGACCCGGTCGCCGGGGAGACGGGCGCCCGGTTCCCATGACGACCAGCGCCTGGGGCCTGGTTCGCGGCGTGGCTCCGACGCACCGGGCGCGCAGGTGGAAGGCCTGCCACGCGCCGGGTTCCCGCGGGGTGGACTCGGGTATTAGGCCAAGCAGAGGATGCACGGACGGCCTCCAGCTTGCTGGTCAGAAGCAGAACTTCGTGGGCCTCGGAAGTGAGGTGAGGGGTCCACGGCTCCCCCTCCGGGTCTCCGGCCTTGTTTCCACAGTGTCACCTGGCCGTCTGAGCTTGGGGGGCCAGGGAGCGCGGACACAGCGAACGGAGCTATGCCCTCTTCCTGCAGCGACGCAGCCACCTGGCAATGGCGGGATCAACCGCGACCCCTGGAGAGCTTTGCACCCTTTGCAAAGTGAATCCCGGAGGAAAGTGGCTCCCGCACCCCGAAATGCCCTCAGGAAATTCCAATATTCATTTTTTTTTATTTGCAAAAACTAAATAACAATAAAGTAAATCTTTGTGTCCCAAGAAATGAAAACAATCCTAAAATTTAAAGCAAAAGGTTTAGTATAATACAATCTCCATTTTTCTCTGCCCTCCACAACTTGGTAAAAGTGTATTCTGGTTGCTATTTCTCTTTTGTAAACTAAAAGATCTGAGTTTCAATAATTTACAAGGAAGTCTTGTAGAATTCATGAGTAAATAGTACCTTGTGATTGGAGTTTGGTTTGTTTTCAGAGGTACAGGGTAACCTATTCCCCTCGAGGAAAGAAGTCCCCCGCGTTAATTCTGAGACTACTAGTATTGCCCCCTGATGGAATCTATTTCCCTCACGACTGGCTCCAAAATGGAGAGATCTGAGGCTTATCTGCCTACCCCAAAGAGCTGCAGTCCTAGCTTCTTCACCCCTGAGGCTGCCCAACATGTATGATGAATGAGGAAATTAATAGTAATGATTTACCTTTGGCTAGCACTCGGGTTTTCATTATCTCTTTTACTAAACGAATAACTGTGATGGATGTCTTCCCTCAGATATGCCTTGCCAGTGTACTGAACGTGATTACTCACAGCTGAACACAATGCAAAATGCACAGAACATTCTAAGATAAAGTGCCTGCCCTCAAGGAGCTAACCAGAGATCCTGACAAAGCCAGCACTCTTGAAACCATTTAAAGACTGTAGCTAAAACACTGGGCCGGTAGATAAGATGTTCAGCAGCAGATAAGAGAACGTTATAGAGGAAGAGAATTTAATCTGGGCTTTGAATGTCAGGTAGGATGGAACAAATGTGGGGAAGATGAAAAAATGGAGTTCATGGGAAAAAAACCTACAAAACTACAGCACCAGCAATGAATGCAAAAAGTAACGGTTGGATGACTTGCCTTTTTGAAGTGAATACAAAGTGGTGGTTGTTGGTGTAGTGATGTAGTTTGGTGTAGTTTGTTTTGCTTTTTTCTTTTTCTTCAGTCTGTGGTGGATAAACTGGATTGTGTCAAATTGAGAGCCTCCGAAGAGATTCTAGAGGTGAGTCCAGGAGGTGTGAGTTTGGAGACTATCATCTCTGAGCCTTTTCTGTCTGGCACTGTTTGCCGGCTCTGTTTCCCAGGTTTGATGAACTAAATGTCTGTGGTCCACCAGGCCCTTCCTCCATGACGTTTCCATGTTGGAGCCCACTGACTATGGACTGAATTCCCTAAAACCAGGAGTAAAATTAAACTTCATCCCCTGTTAAGTTGTGAGTGTGGGTACTGTGTCCCAGTGACAGAACAGCTAATTGATACACAGCATTTCCCTGAATTTTCACTATTGTTTATGTTTCAGGGTTTGGAAGAACAAAAACCTTCATCCAGCATCTGCCTCTGCCACTGAAAATGCATGTAGTTTGTGGAAGGAGAAGAATATCCATAATACCTGCAATAACTTGTGAAGTCATGTCAGAAAGTATAAGACAGAGTGGTGTTATAAATTTTCCCAAAAGTAGACAAGCCACAGTGTTGGGGGCACTTTGGTTTCTTTTGTGTTAAGGCCACTTCAAGGCTTTTTCCTCAGTAATCCCTCTGTTTGTATGAGCTGAAAGACTAGTTTTAAAATAAAAGCAGAAACACAAAAGGAAATTCATAGATACAAAAGGGAAATCTCCTTTTAGATATAATGTAAAAATAGAAATATAATATTAACAAATATAATCTGCTATTACATTACAAATGATACGCCAAAAGAGGAATTATTCCACATTTATAGGAATGCTTTGATAATAGAAAAATTTTTCATAGAGTTAACTATTTTAATAGGTCAAAGGAGAAAAAAGTACATTTCGACTGATGCTGAAAAGATTTTATAAGATGCAGCATCATTCCTAATAAAAATATTTTAAGAATTTGGAATAGAGAACTTTGAAATAAATATGTTTAAAAATAGATATAACAATAGATAGGTTATACCAACTTGCTTTATAATGAAATAGTGTAATTGTTTCCACTAAAGCCAGGAACAAGGCAAAAATGCTTATCTTCAGACCATGATAAACTAATAGCCAATGCAATTAGATATGAAATAAAGATAGACTACTGTAAAGTCAGGATTGTCTTTTGCTTGCAAATGATATGAAAGCTCCAATCAAGTAAAAAATATTTAAAAGTAGCAAGAGAAGAGTTGAAACAACTAGTAATAAAATTAACATAAAAAAACTGGTTTTATATGTAAACCATAAACAATTAGAAAATACATAAAAACCAGACATGGTGACATGCGTCTGCAATCCCATCTACTTGGAAGACTGAGGCAAGTGGACTACAAGTTTTGAGGCAAGCCTGGGCAATTTAGTGAGCCAGTCTCAAAATAAAATTTACAAAGGGTCAGGGATACAGCTCACTGGTAAAGAGCTTGCTTAGTATGCACAAAGCCTTGGGTTCAATCCATAGTACTACCAAAAAATTTTTTTAAAAAACAGTTGTTGAATAGGAAATTAACAAGAGAGCAAATACAGAAGGCAATGAATATTTGCAAATAAAACAATTGTGCAAAAGGAAGATTAAGAGAGACACATGATATCATTTATAACTATCAATTCGTGAATATTTTAAAAGACATAATATTTAATACCAGTAAAAATAGGAGAAATGGATAATGTCATGATTATTTGTAGGACTACAGGTGGATTTCCTCCCTTTGGAAATATATTTTCAGTGTGTGTCCCAATTTATGTCTATAAACTCAAATATACATACTTGGAGTATAATCTTGAAGGTCTGTAGGAGGTGATCTATGAGTCCCATGTAAAAGTTACTGTGAGGCAGTTAAATGCTTCACAAGGCTGATTCTTTGGTCACGAACATCCTGAGGCCCATGTGCTATTTGGTGATCAATTAAGTGTTTTTCTAGGAAATGCATCTGTATTTTTCAAAAAGTTCTGTTCAGAAGCTTAAGGTTATGTGCTTTAAATGACAGTGCTTAAAATGTTGTCTTTTACCTCCACGGCTGAAATTAATTCTGAGCTAATCCAAATCTGTAAACAGCAGTGTTTTCCCAGCTGGCTTCTTGTGTTGGTCTCAACATGAAATATTTGTATTCTGGCTTGCACCAGCTATGTGAGTGTTTTTCTCCTAGTTAAATCCAGCAATGTATTACTATCTCTTCTTGCTTGCAGGATTGTGATGGGAGCTTTGCCCAGGTGAGAAGCAGAAGCAAGGTAAGTAATCCAGCAAAACATGAGCAGATAATTGGAGCACAAACCCTGACAATGCTTAAGGAAGACTTTGTGAGGCTTGCAAGTGAACCAAGAATTAGCTAGGGAAAAAATGCAGTGATGGAAAGCAGATAGGACTACAGATACCCTCAGGACTGGTGAATAAACAGGTTATTTTCTTTTGGTGGAAGCCAGACTCTCTTTAACATTTGAGAATTCCCCTAGGATGTCCAAGTTCCATGTCAGCAATGGCACGGGTAACTCTAAATGTTGGGAGGCAGCCTGGAACTTCAGTAGCTTAAAAAGAAGACCCAGGTGTGAACCTTGGCACACCCCCTGACTTCTTTGACCTGCAGTTGCCTGGTTTATAAAGTGAAAGAGATAAGAATAGCCAGGGGTGTTCCACACATGGTAAAAATTCATCAGGATCAAATGAAATACGCATGACAAGTGTTTGTAAAAAGCATAAGTTTAAAAAATCACTACTACTTTAAAAAGTCAAAGAACAACAGCCACCAAAAGCTGTATGGAAATTTGGAATTAGTGTTTCAGACTTGAGATAATTTTTGAAATTATCTTTTTTGATCTTATTAGGTACTAGAACTAGCTAGCTTTATGTAAGATTAAGTTAGAAAAATTTACTTGTGGTTCTTTTTGTATTTTGCATGTCTGCCAGCCAGACTCCTTTTGACACTTAACTCTCAATTTCCCCTCGCTGGCCCCAAACTGTCCGGGGTTACTTACAGTACTGGGATCAGGGCTCTTGTTAGGCTAAAAATCTGTTCCTACTTGGTCTGCTAGGGGTTTGGAGACTCTTCCTGAACCAAAACATTTTCCTTACCTCCATTCTTGGGTTGAAAACTTTCATTTGTGGTTACTGAGTTAAATTGCAAAGGTGATATCTTTTGAGGGTCATAGTTAAAATTCCCTTTCCTTCTAGCTTTCTCTCTGATACATCAGTGTGGTTGGTTTGTCTGATTAAGTAGTTGTCATTTTAAACCCTGAATGACATCCTGGAGCAGTAAATTGTAATTAATGAGAGAGAGGAGGAGAGAGGAGAGGAGAGGAGAGGAGAGGGGAGGAGAGGAGAGGAGAGGAGAGGAGAGGAGAGGAGAGAGGAGAGGAGAGGAGAGGGGAGGAGAGAGGAGGAAAGAGGAGGGGAGGAAAGAAAGAGAGAAAGGGGGGGGGGAGAGAGAACCAGCTAGGGAAGCACACTATGTGTGAAGGGGGTGTGGCACTGAAGTCACACTGCCTAATTCACATTTTTACTACAGTTGGTGTGTCTCTGACTCATTTCTGCTTCTTGTTCTGGCACGTTGGAGAGCCACCTATTCAGTTTGGTTGAAAGGAGTATGGCCAAAAAAGCATAATATTTCTGGTTTTTCTAATTTGGCCCTGCTGGAACATACACTGAATAATTTAATATGAAAATACTGTCATCCACACCTAACCTACAGCTACTTGCCTAATGGTTCCTGGCTGCCAATTTTGATTTTTATGTGTTTCCTCCAGTGGAGACCAAGATAAAAGGTTTTAGTTTATATCCTGTTTTCAAGAGGATGATTTTATACTCTGATGGGTACAAGGTGCTGTGTAGGAAAATGGATCATTAAGGCTTGGTAGGTGGAGTTGGAGTATTTAATGAAACAACGCATCACGTATAAAAATAATTTTTAAATGAGTTGCCCTGATTTTTACATTTATCCCTGAGGTGTTTAGTAGAAAACTTATAAGAAAATGGTCTTAGATAGAGAGGCTAGTTAACCATTTGACGATCAAATCCAGACCTACAGAACTCATGTGAAAAGGGTGTATTTGATAGCAATGTGAAGAGAGGGAATTTATGTTAGACAGCTGAAAATGTTAGGCCGAGTGGTACTTCCGCAAAAACAAAAGCAGAGAACTATAAAACATTATATGGACATAATGCAAGTGTTTTATTTTTATGAAAAATGTTATCATTATATCATTAGCTAATCTTTTGATGTAGGGCCACGGCCTTTTGACTATGGAGCTGCTGTTAAGCAATATATATATCCCATACCCATAGAATGGGAAAATTTTAGCCACTGTCCCTCAGATGGAGGGCTTATATCTAGAACATATAAAGAATTGAAAAAAAAACAGGCCCCCCCAATTTAAAGACCCAACCCAAAAATGGTCAGCTGAGACCATTTCTCAGATAAAGAAATACAAGTGGCAAATAAATATATGAAGAAACATTCACTATCACTGGTCATTTGAGAAACGTGGGTACTTACAGGACTGTCAGCTGCTTTGGGCACCTGATCATGTTTTTCTGAGTAGCAGCACCTTAGAGAAGCTGTCGGCTCCAAGGAACAGGGCATCTGATAAGTGGAGGCCTAAATAGGAGGAAGGGCTATTTTGTCACAAAAGAAAGAACTTGTAGGCAATTTCTGATGATGCCGTGGCTCAACAGTGTCCAAGCTGAGGTCACTGCAATTCTCCATGCTTTTCGCTTATCACTGCTGTCATCTCTTTTTACATAGAAAATTTAGTTTTCCCCAGAGTACTTTCCAGTAGCCATTTCCTCTGCAAATTGTCCAGATCTGTGACACTTCTGACTGCAAAGAGAGAGCAGAAGCAGGTACTTCGCTTTTCTAACTTTTACTGAAAACCACCAGGGGAAGCAGGAATTGGAAAAAATACTATTTAAGTAACCATTAGTCTCTGTGTTTCAGGATTCCAGAGAGGAGGTACAGCATAAAGAGTTAATGTTCAGTGGGCAGCGAGAGTAGGGAGAATAGGTTATTTAGACAATTAGTTTTGCTGTGAATATCTAAACAACAAGCAGGTGTACATTTTAATTTAGAGCAATGATTTGGTTTTTGAATAGTATAATAATTTCATAAAATAAAATATGAATTTACTTTATAATTCCTTATATTCTAGTATATGGTCATGGTCCTTTCAGAACATTACCATGATCATGATATCAAAATATAGATTTAATTGAAAATGCAAAAATCATAGAAAATAGATTAAATTTTATGAAAAGTATCATTTGTTTCTAAGCTGCTATCAGAAGTTTCCTGTTGGGGCTAGGGATTTAGCTCAGCAGGCATAAGCACCTGCCTTGCAAGCAGGCAGTCGTGAGTTCGATCCCTGGTACCAATAAAAAGGAAAAAGACACACACAAAAAAGTTTCCTGTCAAATTTCTGGGTTTTTTGGGCCAGAATCACAATCTCAGTTTGTGATTAATGGTCATCAGTGGCAGGTCACTGGCTATCTCCCCTCCCACGATGATACTTATAAAGGGATTTTTTTAGGTGACATAGACGATTATTTTAGTTTTTTTTTGTTGTTGTTGTTATAGATCAAGCTAAGGAAAATGAAATAGCTCTGAGACACCACAGGCTGTTTTGGAAACAGCCCACAAATGTTATTTAACATAAGCATGAATGGAGTAAGAGTTTGTACAGTTTTGGTAAAACCAAAGTTCTGAATTTATATTTGCATGATAGGTGCAAAAGGTTTGACTGGTTTTGTATCTTTCATATTACTATTGTCATCATTCTCTGAAAGCATTTATTTATATTAGCAATATGGTAACCAATCCTTGAAAATAATACTAGTTTTATACTCTACTTCTATCAAAGTAAACAAAAATGTACCAGGTACTTTGCCTTGGATTTTTAAATTACTTCTTGAAAGGGAGTATATGTAACTTGAAAAGAGCTAGAGAATAAACTTTTGGTTAACCTTTTCAATTCTTTTCTTTGGTACCAGGGATCAAACTCACGACCTCATGCTTACCAAGCGTTTGAGCTCCTGAGCTAAGTTCCTGGTCCCTGTCTTTTCAGTTCTTTCCTCAATGGGTTTTATGTTTTTCCTCACTTTCATTTTTAAAAATGACAGTGAAATATGTCTTGTACCTTTGAAGTCAAAGAAAAACAGCATATAGATTTACTTCAAAGCTCCTGAGAATTTACTTGGCACCCAATAAGTAATATTAACAACAAATAAATTTAGGGTAGAGGTATGGCTCAGAGGTAGAGTACTTTACAACACACATGAAGCCCTAGGTTGACCTGTAGCACTTTTTAAAAGTTCACAAATAAATAAATTTCTATTTGGACATCAGTTTTCTAAGCAACTTGATTCACATGCCACTACAGAATTTGAAGATATATAAATGATTTATGTTATTTTAGTAATTTCTGGAAATTTATTAATGTAAGCTAATAACACAAAAGCGTGTCCAGTTTAGTTGATATATCTAAATAGTAATGTTCTTAAAAATTGGCAATATATTCAAAGATGTTTGGGAATAAGCTTATAAATTTAGAATTCTTTCACCTCACCTTTACCATAAAGGACGTGCTCATAGGTGCATGTGTATGTGTGTGTACATACATAAACAATGATTACTTGATTTGTAAAACTGAACAAAAATGAACCTAACAAATTTGTTTCTGCTGAGAAAATTTGGTGCAATGAAAAATTGTCAATTAAATTTTGACAAATTCTTACCAATTTTATTGCTCGTTAGAATACACACTTTCATAGAAGAATCTTGATTTAATTTTTTAAACTAGAAAACTGATACAATTAATGCATAACTGTTTTAATCATGTATATATGTCAGCCTGCTCAGGGGGCCCAAGAGAGGTTTTTGAGGGTGAAGTCTGAAGATTAAAGAACCTGCATTGCAAGATATCAGCAACAACAGCAGGCAGCAAGGAGCAAAGCAGAGAGCCAGTGTTCCAAGGTAAGAAAGCTGCCTGCATCTTTATTGTATAATTCTTTTTTTTTTTTTTTTTTTTGTATTTTTCATTTTTATCGGTACTGGGGATCGAACTCACGACCGCCTGCTTGCAAAGCAGGTGCTTATGCCGCTGAGCTAAACCCCCAGCCCGTATTGTATAATTCCTATACAGGTTGTTTTCTCATGTTTACATTCTTACATGGTGCTCTAACCAGCACAGGCGTGTTTACCTGTGCTAAGTCATGGTTACACAACTGTACATACATAGTGCCACTGTGTGCTTGTGTTAGACAAGGGGATCATGTTCTCAAGTGCCCTTAGACACCCCTGAGCTTTGAGGCAGTCTGAGTGATCTCCCACAATATATTTAATATATGACTGTTAAATCAAGCTCTAAAAAGTTGGAGGGAGCATTTACCACCTTCCTAATTTGCTTAAGCTAGCTTTTCAAAAGACATTGAATTTCTCCCATTTATTTTACACATATACAAATCTTTATCTCCTTGTTTTGTGGCTGGAGCTGATCTTTCTATAATTTTTAACATCACACAAGTCTTAAGAAATTCAAATAGGAACCTGAGAAAAATGCACCCTGCCTGCAGCCATTGTTCACACAGCCCTGTCCCACTTCCAGCCAGAAGAACCCAGAAACCATGCCCTTACCCCCCATCTGATGCCAGTGCTCATGCCAGTCCAGATCCCCTTCTGAGCTAAGAGGACCTGGGAATCACGAGTCCTGCTCCCAGTCAATGTTTTATTTTGTTTTTTGGATACTGGGGATCGAACTTCCCAGCCAATGCTGATACCCGCCCTGGTCCCTGATTACCTGGGAATTGCTACCATTTCCTCATCCCCCAGCCCCCACCCTGACTCCCTGGGTTCTCCATGACACAGGGCAACAGAGGTGATGACCAACAACTCAATCTGATTAAGGAGAGACAAACACCAGGAGTTTTGCTTCAGGACTGAAGTGATATCCTACTTCAGAGAGACAGGAAGAGACAGCCTTGGGAGGCAGGCTTAGAGAAGGCGATAGCTAACAGGCAGTCTCCTGGGGTCCCCTGAGAGAGACCCAGGAACAGACCAGGAGGATCACAGGACCTGTATTCTGTTGTGGGGGCCAGGTTCGGTGGGAGTAGCGCCAGAGGGGGTGGTCAGAGGAACATGGGCTGGTTATATGTTTAAGGTCTGGCACTGCTGCCAACACCCTGCAGAATCAATGCTCTGAAGTGCTGTCCTTCCATATAAAGGGAGGTGTCTAATTATCTTCACTGAAATCAGAGTTCTCTTTGTTTTGGTGAAGGATCGTTCATGAGTGGTCCCTGAGTTTTGTTAATAATCAGTTGATATTTGATTCCATTGTTGTTCCTGGATTTACTACAGTAGAAATCATAACATTGTAGTGATTATTGGTTTAATCTCTGTGTGGATACATGGATTGCCTGGGGCTCATAAAAAATACTGTGGCTTATTCCCAAAAAACAGCACTAGGCCAAAGAATTAAAACATTCCAGCACAAAAAACAAAACCAGAAACACAAAAATACAAGGCAGCAAAATGCCTCCAAAGCTCCCCCAGCTCCCCCATGGTTGATTAACTAAAGATCAACTATGACACTCAGCTGAACTGAATCAGCGTGGTGCTGGGTGTGGCTGGCCCACCTGAGGATTGTTGCCAACAGCATAGAAGAAGAAGTGGAGTGGAAGACTCAGTTTGCTGTTGATTCTTCTGGAGAAGCTTATCATGCTGGTTTTCCTGATGTGAATTCAGCTGTTCTCATCATCTGAGGAGCTCGGATCCTTGTTGCTGCTGAGGATGACTGTAATTCTTTTGGCGCGTCCTCTGTCCTTACCTTGATCATTGCTTCCTGGCTCCAGTGCAGATCCCTCAGCCTGCTGGCACAGATCATTCATTCTACTGGTGCAGACTTTTCAGCTTCCACTACTGAACTTTGGGCCTTCCCAATACAGACTCTTGATACAGATTTGCATGAGCTCTAGCTGGACTTGTGGAGCACCTTGACATGGTACTTGTACCACGTCAGCAGTACGTATACAGGACATTGCCATGGATTCTTTGGGTTTCTAGTATACGGACAGATCACTCACACTGCCCTGCATTTGACTTTTTGAGTGAATATTATATAAATTATGTGTGCTATATTAAATCTTTTTCCTTATACACCCTAACTACAATAGGTCCTAAAACCAGGGGGCAACGAGGGGGAGGAAATCATAAATATGCACAACAGATACAGTAGGTTTGAAAGGATACCAGTGGAGTAAACAGTTCAATAAGGTACTTGGACATTTTTTTAAAAAGATGTAAATAATCAAATAATGACACCAATGAAACAAATGTTCAGCAAGTCTAGTGAAGACACCATTAAACAGCTAGGGGAATGAAAGAAAAAAAGGCAAAATATGAATCCCAGCATAGAAAAGAGTGGCAGTCCATAAAAAAGGTCCAAACAGAAACCCTTGAGTGTCAGAAACACAGCTGAAAGTATAGGTGAACAGTGTGAAGGTAGAATGTTAGATCTAGAGGGAAGGGTTGCAGCCAATGATCAGTTCATGAGATACATTAATATCATCAAGAGAATATAAAAATGGATCTAAAAATTCCTAGATGATTTGAAGAAGACTAATATGACAATAATTGGAATTAGTGAAAAATCAAAAGATAGCACTAAGGGCATAAGACTTGTTTTACCCAAGTAATAAACTTTTCAGACGTGGAACAAGAATTTAGCACAGTAAAGTGAAGCATGTGGAACCCAGAATAGCCACGATCAGAGAAACATTCTGCATCACACAATAATTAAGGTGTCAGAAATACAACACAAAAATAGAATCTTAAAGGCTGTTAGAGAAAAACAGGCTACCAAAAAAAGAAAATCTATCAGAATTACAACAAATTTCTCAACACAAATCTTAAAGGCAGGGCTGGGGATTTAGCTCAGTGGCATAAGCACCTGCCTTGCAAGCAGGCAGTCGTGAGTTCAATCCCCGGTACCGATAAAAACGAAAAAGACAAAAAAAAAAAAAAAAAAAATCTTAAAGGCAAGGAGCACATGAATTGAAGTATTTCAAGTTCTTTAAAAAAAAAATAGCTTCCAACCCAGGCCGTTCTGTCCCGAAAAATTATCTTTCAAAATTGATGGAGAAATAAGATACAATACTTCCATAAAAAAGCCTTAAAGAAATTTCTGACTACCAATCCAATACTCCAAATAATCCTTAAGACTATTCTACAAGGAACCAATGAAACTAATAATTCCAAAAGATCTAGTGAAATGAGTATATCACATAGGGCTAGGAATTAATTAGAAGGGAAAGAAAGAAGACACCAGGAAAGTAATACAATGACAGAAGTAAGTCAGTACCTGTCAATTATAATTGTCAATGTAAATGGACTTGACTTGCCAATCAAAAGATACAGATTAGCAGAATGGATCAGGAAACAAAATTCAGGGGAAAGCTGTGTACCAGAAACTCATTAAAGGACTAGGGGGAGAGAAAACAAGGCCCAGTTTGGGAACCAGCATCATGCATGGGCCGCCACCAGACTGGAACAGTCAGACCCCAGTCCCTTCCTTGTACATGGACTGGCAAACAAGAAGGACCAGTCCCCTCCCCTGCCACATAAGTGACAGGCTTATCTGGAGAAACACAGGCTGTGATGATAGCTATGGAGGTGAAATGCAATTGAATGACTGTGGTGTTTGGTGTTTCACTGACACTGCAGGTCTGGGGCCAATGGTGTGATCACAGGTTCAGAGGATAGCAGTACGCAGTGTGGCATCTGGGGGAATCTCCTTCTGAGGGTTACAGCCACTGTTGATTCCTTATATTGTTTGAAGTCTTGAAGTCCTATATTGAAGTCCTATATTGTTTCCATTGTTTTGTTGGGTTGGGTTTTATTCTTGTTTTTGTTTGATTATGTAAAATCTGATAGCAGGAGCAGCTATTTCAAAGATAGCAAAATATATTATGGTAGCAAATTTGGATTGACTATTGGCTTATTTTGAAATCCTTATTGCTTTCATTATTTTGTTTTTATTATTTCTATTCTGTTCTGTTCCGTTTGATTTTTACTATGTGCAAAATGATCTGCAGCTATTTTGAAGACATCAAAAGGCATTATGGCTGGGGATTTAGCTCAGCAGCGTAAGCGCCTGCCTGGCAAGTGTAAGGTCATAAGTTCGATCCCCAGTACCAAAAAAAAAAAAAAAAGGCATTATGATAACTACTGTTGATTTCATAATGTTTTGAAGTCTTGTATCTCTTACACTGGTTTGTTTTGATTGGTTTATTCTGTTTTATCCTCTTCAAAATGAAAAATAAACACATTTAACACAAAAACAAATTCATATGCTAAAAATCAAAGGGTGGAAACCAATATTAAATGCAGTGGGAGCCCAACAACAACTAGGAGTGGCTATCCTCTTTTCAAAGTTGACTTCAAGTCAGAGATGATCTAAAGAAGAACATTACCTAAGTAAGAATTCCTGGAATTAAATAATGCCAGTACAATATATTAGAACTTATGGGACACAATGAAAGCACTTACTGTGAGGGAGGTTTATAGTAGTGAATGTCCACATCAGAAAAACAGAATGAATCCAAATAACCCAATGTTGCATCTCAAAGTCTTAGAAATACAAGAACAATCCAAACCCAGAGCTTCAGCCTGGAAGTAAATTATAAAGATCAGAGAAGAAATTAATGAAATAGGAACTAAAAAACCATACAAAGAATCAGTGAATCAAAGAGCTGGTACTTTGAAAGAATAAACAAAACAGACAAATAGCTAATCTTACTAGAAAAGGAAAGAACAGACCCTAATGCAATTAAAAATAAAAATGGTGAAATCACAACAGACTTGAATTTCAGATTATTACTACTTCACAAACTTACATGCCAAACAGTTGGAAAACTCAGAAAAAACAGAGATTTCTACATACTTGTAAATTGCTGGAACTGAACACAAAAGACTTAAAAATATTGAACAATCCAGTAACAGGCAATGAAATTGAAGCTATAATAATAAACTACTAACCAAGAAAAGCACCGGGCCCAATGGATTCACAGTCACATTCATGAGAACTTCAGGGAAGATCTACCATAAATATTCAAATTTTTAATGGCATTGAGAGAGAAGGAGCACTTCCAGAATCATCTTGGAAGCTAATATTATCCTGGTTCCAAACTCAGACAAAGATCCAAACTAAGAAGCGAACTATAGGTCAATTTCTCTGTGCACATAGGTGTAAAAATCTTTCACAGGATACTGGGAAACATAATGTAACAATTTGGAAATATCATCCAACATGACTAAGTAGGCTTCATCTCTGAGATGAGATGAGATCAGATCAGATCAGATCAGATCAGATATTTCTGAGGATAATTCAACATAAGCAAATCAATGAATGTAATTTATCACATACACAAAAGAAATGGCAAAAATCAATGCAGAAAAAGCCTTTGACAAAATCCAACATCCATTCATAACAAAAAGAAAAAACCCTTTAAAAAAGTATAGAAGTTTATCATCCCAACACAATAAAAGCCATTTATGACCAACCTACTACCAACACCAAATTAAATGGGGATAAACTGAGAGCCTTTCCTCTAAAAAAAGGAACAAGACAAGGATGTCAATTATCATCACTCCTGTTCAACATAGTCCTGATAACATTAACCAGAACAGTCTGGCAAAGAAAATAATAATAAAGGGGCTATGTATAGGGAAGGACAGAGTAATGACCCTCCAAAAATAAACTCCACCAAAAGACCCTAGAACTGACAACCAAATTCAGCAATGTAGCAGGATACAAAATGAGCACAAAATTCAATAGCATTTATATATACTAATCATGAACTCACTGAAAAAGAAATTACAAAAACAATACCATTCACAATAGATCCAAAAATTAAATAGTTATTAACCTAACTAAGGAAATTAAAAACCTGTACAATGAAAATTACAACACTCTGAAAAGGAATATTGTGGAAGACATCAGAAAATGGAAAGATATCCTCTGTTCTTGAATATACAGAAACAACATAGTCAAAATGTTATACTTCCAAAACTGATAACAGATTTGATGAAATTCCAATTAAAATACTAATACTATTTGTCACAGAGCTAGAGAAAACAATCCTAAAATTTATATGGAGTCAGATGAGACCCAGAATAGCAAAAGCAATTCTGGGTAGCAAAAGCAAAGCAGGTGACATCACAGTGCCACACTTGAAGTTTTATTATAAAGCTACAGTGATTAAAACAGGATAACACTGGCACAAAACCAGACATGCAGGGCAGTGGAACAGAATACAAGAAGCAGAAACAAACTCAGGCCATAAAGTTGTCTGATCTTTGACAAAAAGCCAAAACCGTGCCGCTGAGCTAAATCCCCAGCCCCCAGCTCAACTCTTGAAGACATAGGTGTAGGCAAGAACTTGTTGAACAGAAGCCACAGTGTCACAAGAAACAGCAGAGTCAACAAATGGGATCATAGCAAATTAAAAATCTTCTGCACTACAGTGATTAAAACAGGATAATACTGGCACAAAACCAGACATGTAGGTCAGTGGAACAGAATACAAGAAGCAGAAACAAACTCAGGCCGTAAAGTTGTTTGATCTTTGACAAAAAGCCAAAACCATACTAGAAGGAATATAACCTCTTTAATAAACAATGATGGGATAATTAGATACCCATATATAGAATATTAAATTTAGACATATCTCACCATAACTAAACTAAAATAAAAATGGGTCAAAGATCTATACTTTAAAATATAAACACTTGGACCCAACTCTTTTATTTTTTTTTTAACTTTTTATCGGTACCAGGGATCAAACTCACGACCGCCTGCTTACAAGGCAGGTACTTATGCTGCTGAGCTAAATCCCCAGTCCCCAACCCAACTCTTGAAGACATAGGTGTAGGCAAGAACTTTTTGAACAGAAGCCACAGTGTCACAAGAAATAGCAGAGTCAACAAATGAGATCATAGCAAATTAAAAATCTTCTGCATAGCAATGGAAACCACCAACAGGGTGAAAAGAAAACCTACAAATGGGAAAAAGTTTTGCCAGGTATTCTACAAACAGAAGACTTAACATCAAGAATATACAAAGAGGTTGGGGAGTTAGCTCAGCAGCATAAGCGCCTGCCTTGTAAGCAGGCAGTCGTGAGTTCGATCCCCGATACCGATAAAAAGGAAAAAGACAAAAAAAAAAAAAAAAAAAAAAAAAAAGAATATACAAAGAACTCAAAAATTAGACTTTTCAAGAAAAAGACCCAATCAAAAATGAGCAACCAAAGTAGACACTTCTCAGAGGTACAAGTGGCCAATAAATACGGGGAAAAAAAATCATCATCATTGCTGGCCATCAGAGAAATGCAAATGTAAACTATCCTGAGATACCATCTTACCCCAGAAAGAATGGCTATCCTCAAAAACATCTAATAATGACAAATGTTACTGAGGATGTGGGATAAAAAGAACCCTTCTACATCTTTGGTGAGAATGCAAACTAGTACAACCACTGTGGAAATCAGTGTGGTGCTTCCTCAAAAAGCTAAAAATAGAAATTCAATTTGATTCAGTTACCTCCCTTCTCAGTATCTTCCAAAAGATTTAAAATCATCATATTATAGAGATACACGCATACCAATGTTTATAGCAGCACAATTTATAATAGGAAGATCTTGGAAACAATAGATACTCATCAATAAGTGAACAGGTTAGGAAAAAATGTGGTACTTAGTGGAGTACCACACAGTTGTCTGAGTTACTGTTCTCACTGCTGGGGTAAAACATTTCACATCCACATGTTGAAGGAGGAAAGGTTTATTTCAGCTCGCAGTTGGTAGCAATTTCAGTCTGAGGTCAGCTGACTTCAGGGCAGGAGAATAAGGCAGAGGGCCATCGTGTTAAAGTAACAGTCCATGGCAGATCAGGCAGAAGAGAGCAACGAGCTTTCCATCTTTGTGTTTTCAAGCCTGTTAGTTGTGGCTCCTGACACACCATGTGGGCCTTCTGTGGTCTACACCCAAAAGTGTGCTGAACCAATATAGTTACATATCCGTAATCCCAGCATCACACACCACCACCTCAAAAAGCCCTAGATATGAGCACATGAGACTGGGGAGGGACATCTAGACACAAGCCATAACAACAGCCATAATAAAAGACAAAATTCAGACATTAGTAGGTAAATGAATGAAACTTGAGAACTTAATGTTAAGACCCATAAGCTGAGACATTATTTCTTGTGTATAAGAGACAAAAAATATACATAGATATACAAATAAACAGTAATACAGAAGAGAGATAAATAAAAAATTGAGTTCAAATACTTCCCCAAATTACATAGTTCATTGTTACAAAAATGTTTTAAAATATATGCTCTTTTGTTTCACTTATACTACTAGTTTATCTTAGATCATTGAAAAGAAAGTTTTGCTGGGGATTTAGCTCAGTGGCTTAAGTGCCGCCTGGCAAGGTCATGAGTTTGATCCCCAGTACCAAAAAAAAAAAAAAAAGAAAGTTTTGTACTATTAACTGTTTCTTTTTTGTAAGAATCTTTTTGGTCTATATCTTATGCTCTGAGTAACTACTCTGAACATAGTGATACACGGTGTATTACCTATTGTTATTGTTGTTATGAAATTTTTATTTTTTCATTTTATGAATCATAAAAAATTCAAATAGACGTGGTACAGCACGCTCTGTAGTTCTTCCTGTGATCTGGAAAGTATGTAAAATCCACAAAGACAAAGTAAGGCCACTTTTCTGTTGAGCTAGAACAGGGTCAAATAATTTAACGTTGGTCCCCCAAAGATAATGCTAATTTGAGAGGAGCTGAGGAGTATTCATTGCAAGACTGTAGTACTTACCAGAACGACTTCCCTGTGGCTTCTGAATGGGCTCAGATCCCTGGAAGTCTGGGCAGAACCACAGAGAAGCTCTCACTGCCTCTGGTCCTCCAGTTCCAAGACAGCTATGCTTGCCTGAACCGAGAGGGGTGTTCCTAGGTAGTATAGTGTGTGCAGGTCACATGCTATGGGGGTTTTTTGCTTTCCTCCAACAAGATCCCATTCTGAGCTCCAGTCAGAAGAAGCACAGTTCCAGCAGACCTGCTGCAGACTGCACAACCCCAGATCTCTTAGCCCCTTTAAGATGCTGCTGCATAAACACTGATTTCAGCGTGGTTACTTAGTATCGGAACAGTTGTTTTATGGCCTTTAACTGTAGCAGGAAGGTGTTTCTAAATGAGGAATTTAAATCTTTGGTAAAGCTGCACAGTACTTAAACTTCTGTTCAGATGTACAGAAAATGATTTAAAATTGAGCCAAATTAAGACCTTTTACATAAATGAGATCTTGAAATTCCTATGAATTTGTTTCCCAACATACTACAGTACTATCTCCTATGAATTGGCTAAATTAATCACCCTTTTAAAATCTAGAGAATCTAGAAAATACATCCCTAATTAAATCATTTTTTCTTTTCAGTGTGTCTGAGAACTGAAAAACTTAAAAAAATTGTTAAATAAATATGGTGATCTGTACTTTTGAGTTATAATCTCTTTGAAGTTAAATGATAACTATTTCTCAGATGACCAGACTTTAAATAATGTTAAATTTTATCCAAAAATATTGTGAAATAAAGCAAGGTATAGAAGAGCATATGAGAAGTAAAAGAAATGTATATTTATATATACACACTTATGTACATATTTGTATTTACTTATATTTACATAAAGAAACAATGGAAAGATAATACTATTGAAAATGATCCTACAAGAACCAGGAAAAAGGGAGTGAATGTACATGGCAGCATATCCAAGACTTCAGACTGTGGATTTTTTGATATTTTTGTGAGTGTTGAAAAATTTGAAATTGGGGCTGGGGATTTAGCTCAGCGGCCTAAGTGCCTGCCTTGCAAGCAGGCAGTTGTGAGTTCGATCCCTGGTACCGATAAAAAGGAAAACATCAAAAAAAAAAAAAAAAAAAAAAAAAAAGAAAGAAAAATTTGAAATTAACTTAGTCGGAAAAAAAGAGCTTGTATAAAGACACTGAATGGGAAAGATGTCCAGAGTGGAAAAAATTGTGGGGAAGGAAACAGAGATGGGAAGATCCTTGCACATGGCTTTTGCTTTTTCTGAGCGCAAAGCCTTGAGAAATGGTCACTGATGCAATAGTGTACGGCAGGAGTGACAGGAGCTTGTGGCCTTCCTGTTCTCTGCCAAGCATCCTGTTACATTACGTTGTTACTGGTGGAGATCCTTTTGCTGGAAGTGAGTTTCTAAATTAGATTTGTATTTTCTGTATGAGTTTTAAAAGACTGTATTATAAATTAAAAAGTTGTTCTTAAGAATAAAGGTGTCACCTTTATTTAACCCACTGTCAATATTTTTTAAATCTCATTGGTCTTGTAATATGAGTTTTTATATATGTAATGGTATGGTTAGTAATCTATCATTATTTTGTAAAGCTTTTTTTTTGTTTGCTTAGAAGATAAGAATACCTTTCTGAAACAAAGCTGGATCTTCAAGATTTTCAGTCCAAAATGCCTTGTTGCACAAGTTAGAACTCGATATGTGAGATGTCAGTAATGACAGAAGCTTTCTGTGTGTGCGCGCCATTTCTTCCGTAACAGTTTTTCATTCTTTCTATTCATTACAAGGTTTACTGAGAACCATTTTTTGCAAACTGCGTTTTCATAAACATTCTTGAATATGGGAAATTATGTCTAAGCTGAATTCAATAATTTCAGTGTTCACAATTATTTTACCTTTTAAATATAAGCATGTTTCAAGAGTTCTTCAGTTCTTTTGAGAGAATAGCAGAAAACAACAAAATTACAACAGCACGAGAACAGTCCCCTGGCCTTCACCCCTCTGCAGTTTACTTCTTATGCTAGCTTCATGTGGGATAAATCTTAAAATGTTGTAACATGTCTAGTTCTTCTGACTCTTTCTTCTAATATTTGTCTTCATGTTTGTAAACATAACCCTGAAAGGCAAAATAGTAAAATCATCAAGTCTCGCTAAGATCTAACTTCACTTTCTGACACTCACCATTTCTGTTCATTTTATACTTTTCTCAGCCAAAGCACAAAACTGACATTTTTGCCAGATAATTCTTTGCTGTGGAAATCTATCTTGTGCTATCTCTGGCCTCTATTCATGAAATCCTAGTAACACTCCTGTCCCTGCTGTGCCAGTGAAAACTAGGTATTTTCAAATGTTCTTTGGGCATAAAGGCTCCGGGTTTACTGTCCAGCCCTGAAAATAATTAGAAATAATGATAATATTTTATAGGTGAAGAATCAGTTTAACTGGGTAGTATTTGTGGTGCCCTTACTTCCTAGCATACAGTGTGTAGTTTTAAAAAATTTTCAACATAATATTTTCAGTTCTTCCATGTTTCATTCATAGACACACAGCCTTGTTTTCCAATATAATTATCATGATTTTTGTGTATGTCGATCTTCAACCTTTTCAATGACTATACCTGGGTAATAACTCAGCACTGAGTCGTGTTGTGTATTAGAATTATACTGATTTTCTTCACTATTTTCTTGTCTTGCTGGAGTAAACAGTGGTCCCTCTTTTAATTGTTTTCTTAGTTTTCTTTGTATCCAAATATGCCTAAATTATTTACCACAAATGTAAATATTTTCACAATAAGTTTGAACACATTTGGCAAATAAATAATTTTCCTGTTTCAAGGATGCTGTTAGTAGAGCTTTGTGGTCTGCTGTGATACAGGCTTGTTACTTTCAGGGCCTGCTGCTTGGGGTTCATGCTGGAATTTCTTTATACAGTCACCTTGGGTTTCCTCTTATCCTAATTGTGTGCTTGGCCCTCTATTTTAAGAGTTGAGACCTTTTCCTTCTAGTTTACCCCTAAAATTTAATGCAACTTCTAGTAGACCTGCTAATACCTGAAAATGTATTCTAAATACAGTGTGAGAGTGTTTTCCTTTCAAATGTTAAAGCACTGCTCCATTGCCTTTTGACTGTCAGGGTTGCAGTTGAAAAGTCTGCCTCCCCAGTTCTTGAGTTTCCTATGTGAGTTATTTTTCCTCAGTGGAAATTTCGGGATATTTGTCTCTGGTGCTTAGAAGTCTCACAATCAAGAAGAAAGGACCAAAAAAAAAAAAAAAAAAAAAGAAGAAGAAAGGATCTTTGCTCTAACTGCATCTGTGTGTTAGTTAAGGTTCTCCATAGTCCGAAGGAACATTCTGGTGGTTGGAGTTCTCTCTCCATGCTGTGAGTGAGAGAGAGAGATTCTGAGGAGTTGCCCATGTGATTATGGTGGCGGACAAGCCCCTCAACCTGCCTTCTTCAAGCTGGACAGCAGTGGGGGGACTGCAGTATGAATTCAAAGGCCTGCTCATCTAGGGAGAGCTGAACCAATTAACCTATAGAACCAATTATAGTAGATAATTGAAAACCAAGAAATTTAAAAAATAAACAGCACCAAAAAGTATGAAAATTAAGGGATAAATTTTAAAATGTGTGGCATCTCTACTGAAAACTATAAAACATTGGTGTGAGAAATGAAAGCTCTGGTAAATATTCTTGGTATGAAAGGCTTACTTTTTCCTCAGATATCAGTTCAGCTCACATTTGTCTTCAGAATTCATTCATTTTCCATCAAAATCTAAGCAGATTTGGGGGTAGATACTAACAGCAAACTTTAAGCTTTATTTGAAAATACAAAAGACCTTCTGTAGCACAGCAATTTTGAAACAGAAAAAATAGGAGATCTGACATTACTTGATTTCAGAACTACTGTGTTCAAAGCAATGTGATATTTAGAGATAAATATCACAAGGAAAGATTTAGAGATAAAAACAGTGTGAGATATGAATACCAGAGCTCTTCCATAAGTGGTTAAAAACACCAGTAGACAGCTGGTTATAACTGAAACCATATCTTTGGTAGATACACAAAGTTAGAAGTTATCAATAACTGAAGTTAATCAGATGTAATCCCATGCTGGAATCTGCCTCTCCAAGGACCCAAATCATGGGTGACTGAATTCCTCTAGTGACTACCATTGGTGACTCCTACTCCTCCTTGTTCTGTTGATGTCTAGTTTTTCAGGCTTACATCAATGCTACCTACAAAGTCTTTTCTGAAATCATTAGGCTAACCCGATTTGAGGATTCCTCCTCAGTATTTTCATAATGACTTAAAGTCTTGAGTGACTTGAAAGTACTTCAAGATCATTCTCTACCAATGTACTTACCACATTTTAATTACTTGTTTACTTTGGGGTCAGAACGATTGTTTTGTACAGTTTGCAGTGAGTAAATATTTTAGAGTTTGAAAACCAAGAGGCAAAATTAAGAATATTCTGAAGGCACTTACATTACAAAGAAGATAAATTTCCACAATATTTTTGTTGCCGAAATTAAATGGAGTGCAATTTTTTGAAAGTAGAGATACACTAATGAGAACAATGGGATTCTTTTGGTGGAAGATAACATTTCCCTTAGCTAGGATTCCAAGCTGTTCTGTCAAATCAGTTTCAAATGTTTATCTGTAAAAATCACTCTTATCTGAGAAGCCTTACAAAAATACAAAGCATAGTGTGCTGACCCAGATCTGTTTATCTCAGTGTCTCTACTCTGTTCTGAGATTTGGGCTTTCCTTGGATCCTGTTCCTCTTTGAATTCCAGGAAATGCACTATGATACATTGTAGATGTTTAGGAACTTGATCTAAACCAGTCAAAGTTTGAGTTGTGGTTATCTCATACTTCCTTCTTCATGTATACTGCCTTGACTTTGCTGGTATTTCTGTACAGATTTTCCAGTCTGTTACTCAGTTATTTAATAAATATCATAGTTAGCCAATAGAAGACATGGTCTATTTTGAAAGAAAAAACCGTAAATTCCAATAATAGGAAAATCCATGAAGACAGACAGAGAGTAGCTCTGTGGCTACATGGATTCAATGGGGGAGGGTTAGGAGTGAGGGATAGTAGGCGGAGTGTTTTACTTTGGGATGGCAAAACGACATAAGATTGATTACGGATATAGTCGTCCAAACTGGCAATATGTTGGGGTATATTGAGACTTACATTTTAAATTTATAAATTATGTAGTGTGCTAAATTTTGGTTTAATAAAATTGTTTTTTAAAAATTTTAAAAAAGGAGAAACATTTTTAATAAAGAGAAGCAAGCAAACAAGAACACTAATATTGCATTTTATTGATAGAAAGATGTTGGTGAGTAGGACTTGCTCAAAGTGACACAGGGGCAGAGCCAAGAAAGAAAGAGCAAAAAGAAAATTGAGTTAAGGAATTCTATCATTCAGAGAGGGGTTTTCCAACAGTTGTTTCACACATTCCTGATCCCACTTCAAGAATTATGCATGATCAGGAAACTTAGCAGTGTAGGTGAACCAGCATGGGCTTGCAGAGAAAAAGACTTTACATAGCTTCTAAAGGAGAAAAAAGCTTTTAAAATCTTACTAGAATTTAAAACACCTAAACAATAATTCTCTTTTCTGAGTCTGCATGAAACCCTCTGTTTTTGAAAATACTTTTTGCACAGTATGTAGTCTAGATAATTTAAAAATGTAGCCTTAAAGATGTACCAAAATGAAGATAATTCCTACACTTCCTTCAAAACTAGTGAAAATTACGAGGATGTCTGGTAAATGTAGGAAAGGAACAGTGTTCTCACCGAAATAAACTCACTTTTCATTTGTTTGTAAGCAGTGATTTCCTAAAAGATCCCATCCTAGTTTCGATTTTCCATAGGACCTTTATCACCACATTAGATTCCTATTTATCAGCATCAGTATTTATTGAGAACTTTTTGGTTCTCGTTTCTGGGAATAAAAATAGTACACAAAAAAATTTGACTTTGGTTAAAGTAAGAAAGTCAATGCCTGATCTCCTATTGTACACTCACAGCACATCAGTTGAGTCAAACTTATCTGTGTGGGAATGTGTGCTTTAATAGCTCAGAGTAATATATTTTTATTGGTGGAGAGGGTAGGGGAACAAAATCAGTAGTCAATAGCAGGGCAGTGAATACTTGGCAGAAGATGCAGGGAAGAGAGTGGTCCCAAGGATGTAAAAGTGCAGATCTTTCTTTTTTTAATTCTTTTTTTTTTTTTTTTTTTTTTTTTTTTTTGGTCTTTTTCGTTTTTATCGGTACCAGGGATTGAACTCACGACTGCCTGCTTGCAAGGAAGGTGCTCATGCCGCTGAGCTGAACCCCCAGCCTCCTTGTGCAGATCTTTCAGTAGGGAGATGATTGAGGAAGACTTCTGGAAGGAAGCAGCAGTAAAGTTACATTTTCAAGAAAGGGGACAGCCTTAGCCATGGAGAAGTAAGAAAGCATTCTGGGAAGGGACTGGGCAAAACCATCAAGGTGCAAAGAATGTGAATGTGTCTTTCAGGGACAGTGCATAGACTATCTCCTTTGAGCCAAATTTTCATTTAGGGAAGTAGTGGAGATACATTGGGAGTGTTGAAAGAAATGTAATAAGAAAGGCCAAATAAAAGCTTTTGAAATTTTAGTGCTGGAAACAAGGATCTGTCAAAGAAATTTTAACAGGAAGACAAGGATGGGATAGGCAAGCTAAATCTTATTTATTCCTGGGCTGAAGCACTGAATGCTATGAATTGTTTTTGCTACACAAAAATGCTACATCTATATACTTTTTTCATTGTGTTTTAGTTTCATTAGAGTTGGTTTTCAGAAAGCTAAATACAGTTTTATCACTAGTGATTCAGAAGGACCTTGGAGATCCTCCTCCTTCTCAGCTATATGTCCTTTTTTTAAAAAATGTATTTTTGATGCAGTGAAGTGCTGGCTTTTAGAGAAAACCTATGTTTGAGATCATCTTTAGAGCCTTCTGTAGTCTGAGAAAATAATTTAGTACCTTATATATTAAAGATTTATATCTCATCTACACCTAAAATCATTGCAAAGTAATGCAAATATTGGGATTTAAAACTTGAACTTCATTTTACAATGAACTTATTCTTTGGAGCAATGTGAGAAATAAGTATATGTGTAAACTGAAAAATATGTTCTGGGTGTCACCAGTGAGAATGAATTGCTCTGAGGTATTAAAACACAAATTCCCTTACAGGTGAGCTTGACTTGCCTCATTGCGTTGTCAGTGTTTAGCAGGAGGCCGACCAGTCCTCTCTCCTGTCCCCACAGTCCTGGTCCTAGGGGAACATGGGAGCCATCTGCCAGCCACGTGTGCACCCAGCTGTCCTGGCCACAGGAGTAGCTATGTTGGGAGCCTCCCTGAAGCATATTTGTGGGGTGAGACTTCCTCCTCAGAGTCTAGATAAGTTCTCAGGATGCCGGATCTCTAAACACAAGTTTCCAGTGTGGGAAGCCCTTGACCCTCCCGGTGGCTGCTGAAGAGAACAAAGCAGATTGTTCCACAAGCATAGGCAAATGTTCTATTATGTTATTCTTTGGAGTCATCTGACCATGCACTCTTGGAGAGATCCTTCCAAGACCAGCTGGCCCCACAGGAAATACACCCTTGTTCAGGGCCTTGAGCTCTAGCTACAAGCTAAAGAACATTTGTCTGTTTTGTCTGTGAAACTGGTGGTGGAGGGGCAAAAGAATGGGTCACCATGGCTCCCTACCTGTGTGGATTTCACAGGCTTCTCTCCACTGCCCACTGGGCACTGCTAGGACAAGGGGTGGCTCAGTATCGCTTCATCCGTAGACAAATAAATGCTTTACACAGCTGTTCTCATCTTCTTTCTGCAGTCAACTTGGCCTCTTCTCAGTCTTTATCTCAAAGGAAAAGACTGCAATGGAAAAGAGGCTCTGGCTCTATTGCTTTGGAGATTCAACTACTGTAGTACTAACAGTTTTAGTTTTTTCTTCTTCGCTTTATTTCTTTTCAAAGCACCGTGTATCTAACAGTTTTCAGTGGTCAGGAGACTGCTCATCTTAATGCTATACATAACAGAAACACCTAGGGTTTAAAGCATGTATCAAGCAATCAGAAAAGTTACTCTCATCTTAACATGGTCCTCGCTGACATGGACAGAGCAGTGCGTAGCAGTCTGGGGGTGTAGCCCAGTGGCAGAGCATGTGTCTAGCATCTGCAAAGCCCTGGGCTTCATCCCCAATACTTTAAATAAATACGTAGAAAAGATGTTTCAGCACATAAACCTAGCCATTTAAGACACTTAATATTTGGGTACTGTGGTGGAATAACTAATGGTCAGCTTGGAACACCTAGCTGAACTGGAAGGCCCACCTGAGGACTGGTGAAGAGAGCCAGAGGGGAAGATGGTATGTGGCTGATTCTCCTGGAGAAGCTGGTTATACTGATTTTTCCTGATATGAACTCAGCTGTTCCCATAGTCAGAGGAGCTCAGGTCCTTGCTGTCACTGAGGATGGCTGTGGTTCCTTTTGGGGACCTGCTAGTCCTTTCTTTGAGCATTGCTTCCTGGCTCCAGCCAGCCTGCTGGTACAGATCCTTCACTCAGCTGGCACAGACTTCCTAGCTTCCATCACTGATCTTTGGGTCTTCCCAGTGCACGTCCTTGATATGTGTCTCATGCAAGTCATTGCCCTGGGCTCTAGGTCTCTAACTGGATTCAGGAGGACACTGCTATGGGATCCAGGCCCTCAACTGGATTCTTTGAGTCTCTAGTATGAAGACAGATTGCTTGTGCTCTTCTGCATTTGACTTTTTGGGTGAATAATATAAAATAATTCTATAAATTATGTGTTATGTACAGCAGGTACAAATAACACTACCACTTTTTTTAGAAAATTATTTTTAACAGATATATAAAAATATAGGAATTGTTAAACGTTATTTTTAAATATTGATTTAATTTCTTTCGTTAACTTTTCACAATGATTTTACTTTGTACACATTTTTTGTACCTCCCCCATATTTTGTAAATGAATAGAATATATCACCAAATGAATGGAGACATTGAAGCTTCTTGTAAGGAAACTATAAATCAAGACATCTCTGTGAATGAGGTCCTTTTCTTTAACTGAAAATTCAACTCCATGTCTTTTATTTTTACAGAGGTTTCCATGACTTTTATTTTCCATCTACACATTTGCTCTCATCTGTACTGTCGCTTCTTCCTCACGCTATGTTCTTCACACTTCCTGTATTTATTAAGCAATATACACCAAAGGTGGGTTTTAAAAATATACTTATAAAGAAGAAAGAAATGAATTCAACAATACAAAGTAATATTTGGTCCTGTAGGAGTGATATGAAGAAGGGACTTCAAGCATTTAGACGAGAGACATACAGACACACACAGACACACACACACACACACACACACACACACACACACACATAGCAGTTTCAGCTGAAAGAATTCTGGGTAGACTTTATGGATGAAGTGGCATATGAATTTGACTTAAACGGGTAGGATTCACTAGAATTCTAAACATAGAAAGCTGTGGTTAAGGAAGAAATGTGAGAAATGTGTCTCATGTATAGGGAATGATTTGCCAGCATTTAACTTACAATATTTGTGGAGATATTGCAGCAGGAGAAGTTGATGCATAGATTGGTGTCTGATTTCATAAGCATTGGGGCTGAAGCTATATTAAGAATTTAAATTTTATTCCAAGGGCATTAGCTCTTGAACCTATTGAGCAGATAGTTATGCAAAGAATACAGAAGTTAGGAGGCAGATCAATCAGGATAAAGTAAGGAATTTACCAGACTAGCAAACCTTGGAGAGAAGAGTCATAGTGATCCAGGAATGAAATGGAGAATGCCCAGATGCATAGGATAACAATTTAGAATGGGGAGAGCTGAGTGGTATGACAGGGATTGAAAGGAAGATTCTAGGGCTGGGGATTTAGCTCAGTGGCATAAGCACCTGCCTTGCAAGCAGGTGGTCATGAGTTTGATCCCTGGTACTGGTTAAAAAAAAAAAAAAAAAAGGAAGAGGCTCATCCCTGTTCTAAGATAAAGGATTATATTCCTTTGTTCTCCCAATACACAGTACCTTGATTGGTACAGAGTAGTATTTTAGGATAAAATATATCCTTTGTTAGGTATATTATTCACTTAGCTTTCAAGTGATTTTGGCTTCCCCAGATACTAACTACTCTAACCTTCTTTTCTCATCTCCCCTGCTTTTTAGCCAGCACAACTTGTTTTCCAGGAAAAGAAAGAAGACAGAAAAAAAGACCTCACAGCGAATGAAAACACCAAAGCAGTTTTCATTCTCTGTAAATCAGCACAGAAAGCAACCATGAGTTGGTTGTGGATAACAGGAAGATGCTTTGGTCTAAGTAAAAAAAAAAAAAAAAAATGAAAGAGCTTTTGAACTGAGTTTAAATATGCCCAGAGCACATGAGAGTTTAGACTATTAGGCAAGATAGAATTATCAGTAGCAACACTATGAGCACTACTAACTAGTACTATTTTAATCACGTTGTATCAGAGAAACACGATGTACAGAAACTGACAGAGACACTGGGGAAACTAGGAGTCATGCAGCACGTGAGGACAATTTCAGGTGCTGTACTGTGTTTCTGACACGGGCTTAATAGCTGCAAAGAAGCTACATTTCTTGAACAGTGAATTAAGTATTTCTATTATGTACTAACTGTAAAAGAAGGATTTTAAGGATCTTTATTTTGAACTGAGATTAATTTTCCAAGAGTCCTATTCCAAAGTCAGCCAGGATTACTGCACACACACACCCTTTCTGCAATGCTAAGACTGTGGCTGCCTGTACTGGTTAAGAAAGGGAACAACACTGTATTACCTTGAAACCACCTCAGCTCTGCTAATGGGAGAGATAAAGGAGATGGATGTTACTTTGCCCTGAATGGCAAAACTGACCTAGTTTTAAGCTTATGGATAGAACCAGCAGGCTTATCAACTACTCCCTAAAATAAATATTTATGAGTATGTAACAAACAATTGTGATTTCATCCAAAATTAGGAACAATAATTCCATTAGAGGTTGTAATAAGTAGTCAAAGAAGGGAAGACTTGGTTTTGAAAACACTCTTTTGGGGTAAATAGGACTTATTTCCACTTTAGCCTGACAAGTATGGTATAGTGTCATGACAAGGAGCATGAGGTGGGTGTCTAACACTCATATTTAGTTTGGGAGGTATTTCTATTATTTATTTTAATTTTAGGATTTTTATTATTTTATAATGTAGTTACTCTCATGGAAGACCACCACTGAGCTCACCCTGTAAACTCAGGTGTCTTCTAGCAGATCAGCCTCCTGTGAATTAGAAGATGGGCAGAGTAAGCAGCACCTGTGTCATAGTGCAGAGCTTCCCAGTTGTTTAAATTGGTTTGGTTTCCAACTGTAGGACAATCAGGAGGGAAAAGAAATACTGTGCAACTTCTTTCAAGAGCAATATGAGTATGCCACTTGTTTCTGATTTTGTAATGCAGTCTTAATGTGTACAGTCTTGTCTTTAAGGATTATTTTGTAACATCAAAATTTTATGGGTAAACGCTGGTGGACTTTGGAAAATCTTTAAAATTTCCACCATTTATGGTTTGCTCACAACATGTCTCAATCTGACTTTCACCCTGAAACTTTAAGTAAATTATTCATTTATATTGAAAAGTCCTGCCATTTTCCTGGAAGTGCGAATGTGTGTTTATAAAGACTTGGCATTCACTATGGTTTAATTTAACAATGTTTAAACAAAATGCTTTTGACTGAAATCCTGTGACTTGTCGTATTCTAAATTAAAAATTGGCTGGTTTTTGTAAGGAAGGCAAATGAGTATAAAGAATCAAACTTAAAAATATTTAAATACTGTAGTTTCAAAAATGAAGCTGTATGTTTATCTTTCTTTTTCTCTTTTCCTCAAAGGTATCCTTTGTGTTACATTTGAGACAAACTTTTCACAGGAAAGCAGACCGAAGGGGAGAGAAGGAGGGTGGAAGGGAGAGAGGGAGACAGAGACAGAGGGAGAAACAGAGATGGAGAGGCAGAGAGAGTACAGAGACACAAAGAGAGAGCTGTTTGCTGGTGTCATGATTGAGCGCAGTTTAGTGGAATTGAGGATCATAAGAGAACAAAGAAGGAACCTTAGCTTTGAGTAAATCCTTCCACAGAGATGGTTCCTATCTAGTCATGACAAATGTGCCTGTCGATCTATCTATCATCTATCACTTACCTATGTATGTTCTGGCAATAGGGGTTGAACCCAGGACCTCTTGTATGCTAAGCATGTGCTCTATCACTGTGATACACCCTCATCCCTTGAATATGGTTAAATCCTGTGATTTTCGGTAATTTATTTGGAAATATAGTGTCTCTTATTTAAAATGAGTTGTTAGTTGTACAGCAGAGCCATTGGATTTTGTTGAGTTTAAACATAAGCTTTTGGGGAGATGCTTCATTAAAAACAGAGGTGAATGTTTTAAAAAAGTCTCGAGGCTCAGGCTGTGGGCCGTGGTGCACTGTGTGTTTAGCTTCCATCCCCAGTACTGCTTCCGTAGCAGACACTTGCCACTGAAGTCTAGCAGAATAAAGCATACGCAGATTTACATTGGAAGGCATCATGCAAAAAGTGAGGCCTAGTGCAAACACAGATAAATGAGTTGTGACTGGGTATGGCATGTCTGCCATCCCTACCAACTACAAGCCCGAACAGGCCAATCTGAGTCACTTTATAAGATTATATTATACTAATATTTCTGTAAATCTTTGTAGGTGAATGGCCTCCATGGACCCTAAAATGTCCCTACAAATGATCTGAGACTTTGTATTACATATTTCCTGAACATTTTGTGCATAATTGTAGACAATATGTATTTCTTTTCCTCAGAGTACCAGCTTGTATGTTTGATTGCAAAATGTGAAAATCATGGCAAAAATTCATTTTGTAACAAATAGAGTGATACAAATAAGTCTTCAAAGAGGAATCAAAATTTTTTCAGAGTGAAAAACTAATTCAACTTACTTTGCTATGTAATAAGCATTTTTGTTGTGGGTGTTAGACGTTGAGGCGAATTAAAGAAAGAGACCAAAAGCATGTTTATCTGTGTGTAGTTTTTCAGCTCGTAGCAAACGTGTCTTTGATTTATTCTACGTAGTTGGGCAAAGCTCATCCTAATCTCTTTTTTGTCTCCATTTCCTCAGATATATAGAGAGGAGAATAATACCAACTTGTCTCAGAGAAGTATGGCGAAAATTAATTAAAGCCCGTAAATGGTTTTAAAGGCCAAAGATGAAAGATACCATCCTAAGTATAAAGCCTCATTGTGAGCGTGGAAGTTGATAGAATATAAGAACTTGTTTATTGGTGAAAAATTCTGAAACATCAAGCAAGAGTATATACTCCTGGCTTTATGTGACTTATACATTTATGAATTGGTTTGTAAATGTGGTTTTTTGGAGGGAGTGTTCTTTATTTAATTTTTCAACCTCCAGTAATTAAAGAAATAATAATCTGAAAATCAAAATTATGGCCAGGTTGGCTGGAGTATAGCTTAGTGGTGAGTACTTACCGAGTACCCAGGCGACTCAATCTATAGCCCTGAAAAAAATTACAAGCTAAAATATTAAATATACACTTTATTTACTTTTTACCTTATCTCTGTATTGATAAAAACAGTCATGTACTTCTTTCAAACTAATGACAGGATCTAAAAGTTTCTTGGGGCATATGATGTGTTTCAAACAACCACTTACAAGCAGGGCCCAGCAATGCATATTAGAATAAAGATGTTAAATTCTGCATAAGTCAAGGCATTGAATCAAAGGGAGTATGTGTCTCTAAAGTGGCTGAATTAAGGCACCAACAGAGGGAGTGTGTAAAAACAATTTCATTTTCAGAAATGCGGCTCCTTCTACCCTCCCACCCCTCCTACTCCATGATGTATTGAGTTTCTTGCATGCCAGCTGACTAAAGTGAAAATTTAAAATTATTCTGATTAATCAATCACCTCTGTGTTCTGTAACAAAGAAAAAACATTAATCGCCCACTTTGGGCTGAAACTAAACAGAACTAGTTTATTAATGGAAACATCTAGGGCCAAGTAAATGAGTAACTTTCCCCTCTGAAATATCATTGCATTTTTTATCAGTAGTCTGTGAATAATTACAACTAGGGCCAACAAGAGTCTTAAAATGCTATTTGCTAACGAAGCGATGACTCCATTTAACAAAGTCTTAGATGACATAAATTAGGAATGAGACTCATATTTCTGAGTTGTTTATTTTTAATTTGAAAAAATGCTCTAGTTTTTACTGACAGCCAACAGGCATTTTTAATGTGGGAACAATTCATTACTAATGTTTATTTTGCACTGGGCTGGACTGTAAAACTAGTCTTCAATAACATAACTTGGAAGGTTGTTATTTTAGAACTATTATATCCTATAATGATTGTGGTCAAGAAGAAGACAGACTGGAAAACAAGAAGTAATACATCTTTAAAACATTTACTATTGTCATTTTAAAAAACAGATTTGGTTTCACCCCAGGTAGGATTTCATTAATGGTCCATTTCATATTTCTTTCATTAAAAACTCATTTACCCTGTATCCTAAGTTCTGAACATCAACATTAACTGTCAAGGTTGATAGCCAAACAATTAAGCAGCTTAATATTGGTTAGGAGACAAATGATTCACTGCTTTTTTGTGTCTGACAACTAGGAACAAGTATTCTGTTGAAAATGGTTCTTTTCTAGGTGAGTCTTGTGAGGTTCACTCCCAGCCTGCTCAGAAAAATAAGAGTAGGGGAAGTTACAGCAGAACTCACGACGGGCTTGAAAACATACAAACATAACCTTATTTTCTTGCCAGCATTATAAAAGTGCTCCTTATTTTCCACAATGTTAAATTAAAAAATTTAAAGATACTGAGGCAGCAAGGAGATATTTTTCAAGTTATCTTTTTATTTTTCCAATCTTAGACCCGAAAGTGCTTTGTGAATAAATAAACATATTTTTGCTTTGCTGGGCATGTCATTCTTTGCAATCACAGATCTATTTCTTGCACAATAAAAATATTTCTGTTTTCTCTAATATCTGTTTTATATATTATCTCCTTTAGTTGACAGAAATAAAGCATTTTCATCCCCAGAGACTAAATCAGCAATTGCTTTGTATGTTCCTTTGTCCCAGGATTGGAAATATTTCTTCTTTATTTTTGCTAAATATTTCACAAGGATAAAAGTAGGCATTTTTATCCTTTTCAGTGCACATGTGTTCTATTTTATCGGATACTAGGTAAATACATTGTATTAGAATCTCATCCAAAATTTTGTAAAGTCAACACTAAAACATGTCCTTTCATAAAATTCAGCAAAACTATGTTCAGAATATTTTCCTTGGAGAGAAGTAGAAATGAATAAAATCAATCCCCCGCAAATGTAACTTGTAATTGACTACCAGACCTAAGAAACTGAGTAAAAAAACTCAGATTTCCTCTCAGTTCACTGATCTATGGATATATAGCATGTCACAGTAAATATAAAATTATATCATTTTTTGTCATTTGGATAGAACTGGAGGTCATGTTAAATGAAATAATCTAGGCACAGGAACACAAGTGCTGTGTGACCTCATTTAGGTGGCGCCTATAAAATGGTCCATCTCCAGGCAGCTGGGTGGAAAGGAGGTTAGCAGAGGCTCAGGGAGAAGGCAAGGAAAGGGAGAGGTCAAACCAGGGGAGCCGAACTACAGTTAGAGAGGAGCAGGAAGCTCTGGGGTGCTTTGCACAGGAGAGTGACTGCATGTAATACCACTGTAGAGTTCAAAAAGTAGAAGAAAGGGTTTTAAATGATTTTACCATAAAGAGATGATAACTATCTGAGGAGCTAGATCGGTACATTTCACTGATTTGAAATATATGCATGTACCAAAACATCACACGATAGCCCATAAATGTGTACAATTTTATGTTTTTATGTATCACTTAAAATAAATTTAAATGGAAAGTGAAAACAAGAATGACCAAAAAAGCTTTCATGGCTTTTTCTCATCCGTTTGCATGAATTGTTTCTGAGCCAGCACAGGAAGTCAGTCTGATGAAATGACCAGATAAAATGAATGGGCTACAAAATGCTATGCCTCAAACTACCGAAACCCACATTTTAAATGAATATAATTTTAGCCACTTGGAATCTCTTGGAATCTTGAAATTAAAATTCTTTGTTTTTTGACTGCACAAGTAGCTCAGTAGTAGAGCACTTGCCTAGGCTCTGGATTCAGTCCTCAGAAGTGCAGAACAAACAAAACACCTTTATTTTATTAATGGCTTTCTGCTACCATAAAGAAACTGAATAGGTAGTAGTCCATTCATATCTAGTCAAATGGACACAGTCTCGAATTTTCATAACCCTGAGGAATGCAAGGACAATTTGTGAGTGAACCTTAATTTAGCTAATAGTTTCCGTATTCTCCCTTCTCATTTTCATACATTTTTAATAAGAAACAAAACTTAAACCCCTTTTCTTCTCTTGTTCATTAAGTGTATTTCAATAACCAAAACGAAAGTAGTGAAGGAACAGAGAATTCAAAGGTTGAAATTTATGCTGTATAGGATATACAAAATGTATATAAAAATATAAAACACCAAGATTATGTTGCTCAAGAATTGAGAACTGATTTCATGCTAAGTTGTTAATCAAGTCTTGACTTAGCATAAGAAATTGAATTATTAAACCAGTGACAATTTATTCTGCCATATTCAAAACATTTGCTTAGGCATGCAGGTTATGAAAATGTATCACCTAAGCTGTGCTCCTAAGGAATTCCGTCTAGTGGAAGAGGCAGACACAAGAACAACCAAATAAAAGGAGTCCCTAGGATAGCCTCAGATGGACTGATGAACAAACTTTGGAGAGTCTTGAAGACAGGATGAGGATTTGCTATACACAGCAGGCAGAGGAAGAAAGGGCATTTCAGGCCATGAGAACAAAATGTGCAAGACACAGAGTTTTGAAAAGATACGTGAGAAGTCATTGTGGGTTGGAGCTTGGGACTGTGGTGGGAAGGGGAAGGAAATGGAACTGGAGCAGTGTGTTGGGGTCACATCATGAAGGGCACTGTACCCAGGCCAAAGAGCTTGACTATGGGGCAGCTGGTGAGAAATGAAGAGGAATCATTAAAAAAGGAAAGGTGTAATCATATGTGTTTGGTAAGAAAATAACCATGATAGGAACTTAGGAAGACGGACTGTGGAAGACATTTTTTGGGGGAAGACCAAACAGGACAATGTGGCATTAATCTAGGACATAAATCATAGGAGCTCAGGTTGAATTGGTGGCTGGAAATGGCTAAGGGTGGTCAGGTTTTGGATATATATCTGAAGTAAAAGGAAAGAATGTGCTTAAAAATGAAGGACCCCAGAGTGAGTTTCTTGTCTGGAGAGATTTGAGGATGCAGATTGTTTTAATGGTGAGAGGAAACAAGAATATTTAGGGAAATAATGATCACTTTGGTCTTTTCAAAAATTGCATGAGGTTGGAGTCCACAGACATCTGGAAAAGCTGATCTGCGATGTGAAGACAGATGGGTTAGAGTCAGAGATGCAGACATGGGAACCACAAGTATACAAAGAGCCTCTGGCATGCAGCTGAAACCAGATATCTAAAAATGCAGAAAGAGCAGGCGGCCAATGGTGAAAGCCTGTGAGACCCAGCACTTAAGCCAATGTCCGTCATTCATTTTATCCCATCTCCTTTTGAAATACAGAAATCTCAGTCTCCCTTGCATTGTGAATGTAGATATTTTCTCTGAAGGCTCACTCCTACCCTTTTTCCTGCGCTCTCTGCTCTTTTTCTTAAGAATTTCTAACTTGGGCCTGGGGATTTAGCTCAGCGGCATAAGCGCCTGCCTTGCAAGCACGTGGTCGTGAGTTCGATCCCTGGTACCAGTAAAAAAAAAAAAAAAAAAGAATTTCTAACTTAATGAGTGGTCAAAAGAGAAGGAACAATTGAAGAGGATTGAGAGTTGAAGTAAATTCAGGATGGAATGACATCACAGAAGACAAGTCCGGTGAGCATCATAATCAGCAAACTCTGACCGAATACAGAAATTGATTCTAGCACTTCCCCCACCCCCAGAACTGGGTAGAATGGGTAAAATGGTTCAACCAAGCATTGAATGTGAGTCCTTCCCCTCCCTCCAGTTCTCCAGCAAACTTGGAAACGTGAATGTAGCTTTCATTCCCTCTTGGGAAGGGAAAGTGCTTGACATTAGTGCCGGTGACCTTTTCCTATCAGGCAGATGGGGAGAAGGTGCAGGGATGGAGGGAGGAGTCTGGGAGACCTAGGGACCCAGTACGCTGCACCAATAAACGAATTGCATTTGTTGTGCACTTTTAGCAATCCAGTCACCCACTCATGGCTCAACCAAAACCTAGCTCCAATCATTTTGGGCTACTAATGGCCTTTATCAGCTTTTTGGATTCCTTGACCCTTTTGCCTTCTCAGCAGAGAGTAAGAAACAGTTAAAACACCACTTAGGTGGTATTTTATCTTCTTTCTTGCCACTCAAGACTCTAAACAGCCCCTAGCAGGCAGGACGGTGCAGATCCATGCTCTTCCCATCTGCCTTTGCCTACCACCCCTAGATATGCACCACCAGGTCCAGGCATGTCCTCTCACCAACCCAAACTCAGTCCTTGGGATTCCTTGTCCTTTATCTTTCAGAGAGCTGCAACTCTTAGCATCTTATTCTCATTGCCAACAGCTGTCAAGTTAATTTGCCATGTTTTGGAGGATACTGGGCAAAGGCCTGAGCCTTGTGGGTCAGAGAAAGAGCACTTGGTATTCACAGCCTTAAGGCAGCACCCACCACGTGCAGGCCAGCCCCATCCCCTCATGCCTCGTGGTGCGGCTGCCATGGTGAAGTGTGCACCCATGGTGGGTCTGCAACGTGCTCAGGGGCTTGGAGCACAGGAAACCCCAGCCAGGTATAAAAGGAGTGCAAATAAACCTCCAGCCTTGGCCCCAGAGGGAACAGTGTACTAGGGAGCAATGAACTGACCTGTGCTCTAATGGGAGATATGCTCTTGGTGCAAGGTTGTTCTCTCTACAAATATCCATGAAAAGGTAACTGTGTGTGCAGATGCAAGAGGCCCATGGCAAACTGCTGCTCCACAAGTCGTTTCGGAGGCTTTTTTGTCTTTCTCAGCTCCCCTCCCACCATTTATGTTTCTTGTTTTCCTTCTCCATATTCCTTTCTGAGACAAAATTTAACTCTTTAAGTTATGTTTAAGGGTGTTTAAGGAGTCAATATCTTTTAATGACAGAACTCAGAAGAAATAAATTATCTTAAACCTATGAAATTCAGATCCAAATTTTCGCAGCATAAAGATTGCAAGGTAGTGTTTAGGTGAAGGGAAATATGGTTTCATTCTTTGAATGAAAATCCCAAATTAGAAATAATGTTTTTAACAAAATTTGACTACGTAGTCAGGAAGGTATTTTTGCGAAAATTGTGCATCGAGCAAAGGCAACTCTAAACCCCACAGCCAGAGCGCTTTTATCTAGTTTTACCTACTTAGCTAACTTACAGGCAAAAGGCCCACAGCCTAAATTAAAAACTGAAATCATTATCCTCAGCGTATATCCCTTTAGGAATTAATGTTAATGGTGGGGCTGGAGATGTAGATCAGTGACAGAACATGTGCTCTGAAGAGGGAGGACCTGGTCTGATCCTTAGCACCGCAACAAACAAAACAAACACAAATGAAATGGCTTTGCTTGGTGGATTAATAAATACACAAATGTGATGTGGTGAGCAACTCATTATTTTTACTGTAAATGTTAGAAGAGCGAGGGACACTATCCAAATGGCCGTTAATCTGGATAATGGTCATGCGCTGTGTGTAGGGTTACTGAAGTCACTAAGCGCTTCTGTTTGTGCGCACTTTGTTAAATTTGTCCCTTCGGCCCATGAAATACGTGCTTACGTGTCTTGTGTCATTTTCAGAAGGAAGCATTTATTGCCAGTGTTTAACTGTCCTCTGTTTTTCCCAGGCGGGATGTTTGCAAAAGCAGGTGCTGATAAGGGTACTGTATGCCAGCGTGACCTTGAAGGTGACCAACACACTGGGAATGTGAGCCTCAGGGGAATTAACATGAGCAAAAATAAGTTTTGTTGGTGTTAAGTGCCTGACATTTTGGGTGCTGCTTTCTTTCTTTTTTCTTCCCCCCTTTTTAATGGAAACTCGACTTAGCCCACCCAATTAACACAGTGCTGCAGCTGCACTTTTCCAATTCTCAGTTCGGAGGCATGTTGAGTTCCAGATCAGCTTTGTAGATCTAGAGTGTTAAAAACATGCAGCTCTCCATGGTTGTACTTTAATGCCATCCGATCTCTCTGTGGGGCCCAGACCCCTGCGGTTCTGATGAGAGTCTTACAGGTGTGTTCTGGAGGCTGAGGCTCACAGTTCACCCTGAGCATAAGTTCTGCTGGTTATGAAAACGGTGTTTCTTAGTCTAAATGTGCACAAAAAGTTTCTTGTCCTAGAAACAGATGAGAAGTCTATATAGCAAGCCATCATGGTGGCTTGAAAACAATCTGGGAAGGTGTTGATGCATAATAACTACAGATCCCTTGTCTGCTTTCTTCATTTTGTGCTCTGGAAAGTTCTTCTAGCTCTGGTGGTGGAGCATGTCCACCAGGTGTGAGGTCCTGGGCTTAATCCCCAGTGCACAAAGTAAGTAAGTCAAATTTAAAAATTCTTAGAGGGCATTTAGATATAATGTGTCTTCTACTTCTTTTTATCTAGTGCTCTTTTTCAGTGGGGATGTAGGTTTGAAGAAACTTTTAAATAAAACTGAACTTGTCATAATGATGCTGGATCTTTTTGTATCTCAAGTATTTAAAATAGACTCTTTGTACATGAAAAGAATAATGAGTGTTTATTAATTATTTCAGATATCATTAGTTTTGCATGCTTATTTGTTATGGAAAATACTGCTGAGCCCCGGGAATACCATAGAGAGCAAAAATGAGACATGTTCAGGTTTGGGGATTTAGCTCAGTGGCATAAGTGCCTGCCTTGCAAGTGTGTGGTCGTGAGTTCAATCCCTGGTACCAATAAAAATGAAAAAGACAAAAAAAAAAAAATGAGGCATGTTCTCAGTTCTCACAGTGAACATACAAATGATCATACTAATGACTTTGTAATTATAAAATGAGATTATAGTCTAAGGGAAAGAAAAATAATGTCTCTGAGAATATATACAAAAGCAAAGTAACAAGATTGGGAAAGAAAAGGCTTTCCTGATTTTCAAAATGGGAACAGGAGCCAGGTCAGCACATGAGGGATTGGAGGAAGTGCTGTAAGAGTTCTGTAAGCTCTGTATGAGATTCTTCCTCGTATATTATCTCCCGGGGTCACCATGGAGGTGGGCACCGGAAAGTGTATCACTCACGTTCATTGCTTCCCACCAGTTCAGGTTTGCATATCCAGGGTGCTTCAAAGACACGAACAGGCTAGACTGGGGCTTCTTTACCAAAAGACTTCTGCCAAAAGCCTAGTGGACATTCAGTCCATGTGATGCTGGCTGGTTTCTTGGGTAAGTAACCATAGCCATAACACTTTTATGGGCATTTTTTTTCTTTTGTGTGAAGATTTTGGTCTTTGTTGGTAGCCTCTAAGTTCTGATCATGCCCATCTCTCAGCTCAATGGTGGCTATGGAAACAGCCAAAGAAAAGAGCTGATCAGAGGGTAAAAATTTGAAATGTGTCTCTTCCATTATTTATTTATTTAGTATCAGGGGTCAAACTCACAACCTCCCACTTGCCAGGCAGGTGCCTATGCCACTGAGCTAAATCCCTAGCTTGAAATCTGTCTCTTCAAGCAGCCATAGTAAGACAGGACACATATCCTGCTTGGCACATAGTTTCTAAGACAGTGCTTAAAACTGCTTCTGTTGAGGGAGAAGCCTTAAGTTCTAAATATTGGAAGGTTCTACTGTATCATATTTTAGTTTTCTTTGCTTGTATCTATGAGCTAGGTAGGCTTCTCAGCACATCTGAAGTTTTTCCATCTTTGCTGGAAGTGTGGCTACTGTAGCTTAAACCTGTAAGAAGGTGACACAGTCAGTATGAACCAGTACTCAGGTTTGTTTCCTAATATTTCTTAGGCACTAGATACTTAATGATCAAATGGTCTGCCTTCTACGTTATCAATTCACAATTCACACAATTTCATAAGTGTTTTGCTAAGGCATGAGAGGGGTTGCTACCTCTCCAACCCTTAGGAAAGCATTGCAAATACTTCTGTTAAGCTGCTGCTACATAGTTTGGGCTTCTGTGTTCAAAACAATCATTTGGTACAAAGAATTTTGCATTAGTTAGTGTTACTATTACATTTAACTCTGCTAGATTTGAGTGGCAGGAAAATCCAAATAATAGTGGCCTAGAAATCATTTCTTTCCTCTCTTACAAATGTCTGGAGTAGTGAATGCGAGGCTGATCTTGTGTGGGGCTGGGTCAAGGATCTGAGTCCTTTTGTCTTGTCCACTGGGTGTAAACCTCCACTCCTGGGCTCACCACATGGCCCAAGACTGACTGCTATAGAAAATGAAAAAAAATTAATTATGTTACATCTTTTGTCATCCTTTTTCTGTCTTAAAATGGGTATATTAATTGCTCATTTGACCTGAATTTTCATTATTGATAATTCCAAAGTGTTTGATCCTATAGGATATTTCTACTTTTGTCAAGTGCAACCTTGGAAGTCTTAAAATAAAATTAACTTCTGTGTATTACATGACACTCTAGATCTACAAAAGCAAATGAATCATAACAATGGTCAGGAAACATATTTGCTAATCAACTATTTTTCTGTTGCCTAAATAATAGTGTTTTTGTTCGTATACCACTATTTTATTGTATATAAAATTGGGAGGCTGGGTGTGTAATTCATTGATAGAGTGTATGCTTAATGTCAGCGTGTGGACATGACAGATGATCACCCAGCAGCTAGAACAGCTAAGTTGCTGGCAATAGAATCTTGAGGGAGCATCCTCGTAGATGCAGCCTGTAATTCTATAAAATACGGTTACGTGGCACAGGACTATTATTTTACAATACTGCAGGATCTGAGCTCAGATGGTCCCCTTGTTTCGGGTGGTGCTTTTTTTCTTTTGACTGTCTTGAAATTCTTAACAAGGGGCCCTGCCTTCATTTTGCACTGAGCCCTGCAGATTATGTGGCCAGTTCTGTCACAGTGGATGGCTTTCACTTTCAGAGGAAGAATGGTACAGCCACCCTCGAGTGTATATGGAATGTGTAGTTATTTCTTTAAATGTGAAATTGCTACTTACTCTTCTTGGATGTGGTTAGGTGTTAGGGAGACATGTCTGTGGTTAGAGTTGAAGCTAAAGGAATGTGTGCAGTGCTCAAATGTATTCTTCGTTTCCATCAACCACTTCTCTTCTTCCTGTCCATTGATGCCTTCGTGCTGCCTGTGGACCTCCTCCCCTCCGTCCTCCTGCCGGAGATCCCACCTTTTGCAGCAAAGTGAGCCTGTCCTTCATTTAGGGACATCCCCACCGAGACATGCATGTTTTCTCTTTCACGGCCATAGCGCCCTGTACGGTGCCACTGGAAAGCCACTGTACATGCTGATTTAGTCATTCCTCTGTGGTGTCTTTATCACGGTCTCATCAACTACACAGACCATGTGGGATGTGGAGGGAGCACACCTCCTCAGGCTGCTGTCACTGTTTTTTTTTTCCCCAAGAATCCTACCTACACCCAAGATGAAGCAAAATGAAAAGAGGGAGGAAGTATCTCATCTTTAACTCTTGTTCTTAAGATTCATCGCTTTGCTCGGACATAGTGCATCGACTGGACTCCTTTGGAGGTTCCCAGGTGGGCTGCGATGTGGCCTGAGTACACTGTGCTTGTCTAGCTTGTATAGAGGCCTGGTTTCATTTCCAGCACCACGAAACAAAGTCAGAAAGTTGACTTCAGGTAAGCAAATTCCTAGGCTTCTTTCAGAACCCTGGGTCCTCAGCTACGGCAGCCATGTCCCCTGCCCTTAGCTTTGCGACGACTCATGCATGGAACTCCTAATAATTTTTGGCTCCTGTACTGTCCAGTGTCTTAATGTTTCATAAAACAAAAAAGGCACACTTACAATGATGAGCTCAGTGCTCGGTCTCTCCTTCCCCCATCCCTTCCTTTTCCAGATCCTTTTTTCTTTCCTGGTTTTGAACTCATCTGTCAAAAGCCAGCCTAAAGATTCTGTTTTCTTTTGAAATGAAAAACAACAACAATGGGAAAAAAAAAAACATTGGAAGGACATGGATGCTGGTATTGCTGGCTTCGCCTGTAGCCATAAAGCTGCCCATCAGCAAAAGCCCTTTGTTCTCGCAGGAAGCAATCTGGTCCCAACAACTTCCTTTCCCCAGCTCAAGAGCATGATTGTCTCTGGTCTTATCAGACAGACCCACTACCAGCAATGCCTCTTACATAAATGACCTTTTTCTTAATGATCACCACTCTGTACTTCTCTCAAAGTGGCTACATTTCATTTTATTTTTATCTTCTCTATGAAAGTAGTTTGTATGAATTGCTAGTTGCAGTAAAAGTTTTGAAAGTAGAGAGTACAAGCTGTTGATGCTTTGGATTTTTTGAATTAAAACACATGGGATGCAGAGTCCCGGGCAGGCCAGAGAAGTAATGGCAGCTTTGACGATGCCCAAGGCTTGCTATGGGCTGATTTCCGGTAGGAAGGGTAGGCAGTAGCTATCATCTGGTCTGGGTGACAGAGTCAGTGTTAAATCCTCCGCCCCCAAAAGTTAGTTTTTTTTTTAATCACAACCATTTAGATGTCTTTTGCTTCCGTCTGGGGGTCCCTATGCTTTCTGTGTCACCTTCTGCACCCCTATTCATGTGAGAGCACCGCTCTGCTCAGGGTGAGGAGAGAAAGCACAAGAAAGACAATGCCTGGGCTCTTGGGTCAGGAGCAAGGAACTCATCTCTGGTGGCACAGCCTTCTCAGGCATTCTTTGCAGGTGATAACCTTCTTAGAAGAGTTTCTCAGAGCCTCCCACGTCCCCCACGCTCCCTCCCTGTCAGCAATCCTAAAATGGTGCAGATGAGCCAGCCCGCTTTCTCCCTCTGTGCTTTTCCTCAGTCTTCAAGGATGCATCTCCAGAAGGCATCAGAATCTACCGCTCTGACTGGGGCTGTCCTTTCCCCGCTTCTTTAAATGTTCTCACTGCTAGTCACTGGTGTTTTCTTTCTGTCTGTCTGTCTGTCTGTCTGTCTCTCTTACTTTGTGGCCTACCTTTTTCTTGCATGTTTTCTGTTCTCCTTTCCCTCTTCCCTGAGTGACTCACTTCACCTCTTCAGATCCCAGCTTCAAACATTCCTGCCCTGTTTGCCTTGGCCTGGCCTTGCCTCCCACACAGCCCAGTTCCCTTCCACTCCCCTCAGTGTACTTGCCAAGGCTGTGAGTGTGCTGAATTGGATCTTTTCTGTATTCAAACTTTTCATTCTCTTTTCAGTCTTTAAAATTTCTGTATTTTTCTTGGACTAAATTACCCAGTTCACTTCCATTCTACTTTTTCCCGCCTTAGGTTAGAAATAAAGATGAGCACAAAGCAGGATGGTAGATTTTACAACACAAAATTAAAGGACTTGGGGCTTATGTTTTCCTCAGGGCCTGAGCTGTCTTTCCTGATGGGGCAGAATCTCTCCTTGCACCTCCCCCTAGCTCCTGGGGAGTTTGTAACCGGCAAGCGGCAAGCGGGGGAGGGCTTTCTGACTTTCTTTGCTGTCCAGAGAGGAAGAAGGGTCCCAGAGGAAGCTGCAAGGCATGACACAATATTAGAACAAGAAAAACTATCTGAGAAATTAGTGTGGTGAGGTCATGGTTAGTTTGAGCAGCTATGAAAGTTCCTCATCCCTATTAGTCCTCTGGCTGCAACCCTGCAGCACCTGCTGAAGGGCACCCATCCTGTGGGCTGTCCACCTGGACAGCCTGGGCATGCGTGCTGGGAGATTGTGCCCTGGTGGCTTTGTGACAGAAGCTCAGACAGTGAATCTTTTGCTGGGACCTTCCCTGATGCTTCTCACCCTCAGCAGCTCTGACACCCTCCTGAACCTTCTGAAGCTCAGGGCAGCAGGTGCTGGGGCACCATAGGGTCAGGTTCTAGGCTGGATCTGGGACTGGTGTCAGGGCTGGACCCCAAATACTTTCTCCTTCTGGGGGGTGGAAATGCCAGGTTCTTTCTGACAAAGCCCAGAAACAAGATGGGTAAACATCCAGGGAATGCTGTACTGTGGTCTCAGAAGGAAGGCAACAGTGTCTGTAGGGCTTACTTGGACATTTTCTGAAGCTTAGACTTTTGCAGGCATGGTGGGGACATCTTGTCCTGTAACGTGTGTTTCTGAGGAATATTGGGAGTTGGAGCCTGAGCCAGGTGGGGCTCTAGATCAGTGACCCTCACAGTGTCTTAGGGAGTGGAGCCCTTCATTTTAAAGATGAAGAGGCTTGAGGTTTACAGATGAAGAGGTTGAGGGAGCCACTAAATGTCATACAGTTCAGCACTGGCAGAGGACACCCACTGCTCTGGTTTCCATTATGCAGGCCGCTTAGACTTGCATCTGCTGGTTTGGGAGAATGCTGAGTCAGGGAGGTCTGTGACCCGCCACATCAGTGTCACTGGACCTCCTACTGCTACTTTTGTCTCTCCACATTCACTGTAGAGAAGAGGAAAATCAGAAATAGGCTGAAGCTGGGGCTCAGAGGTAGAGCATTTGCCCTGAATGTGTGAGGCTCTGGGTTCAACCTATGGCACTGTAAGAAACAAAACAAAACAAAACAAAACAAAAAAACCAGAGAATTTAGAAACAGAAGAAAGCAACAATGCTTTGTAACCCTATTACTCAGATATGGTAACTGTTAATATTATGTTTCTTTCTTTCTCATCTTTTCTCCCTGTGGGTACATGGGTGAAGTGAGTGTGTGTGCGAGTGTGTGTGCGTGTGTGTATGTGTTCGTACCAGGGTACTCAAGTGCGTGTTGAAGTTAGGATTGTGTATTTCATATCAGCTGGGCTTCCACGTGCAAGTGGTGCAAACTGACCCAGTTTGAGACTTACCAAAGGAAAGGAATTTCTTGGCAGACCACACAGTTAGAAATCAGCCAAGCTTTTGGACAAACAGGATTCAGGGGCTTCTGCAGACCTGAGGTTCTCAGAGGAGAGTAAATGCTGGCTGGGTCAGGCCCAGGCAGCACTGTGTCCTCCCTTGAAGCTGCCACCCGCAGGGGTGAGTAGAGGAGCTCTGGTTTCTCTGTGGCCCGCAGTGTAAGCTCCGCCTCTTCTGGGTTGCTACCCTCGGGCTCAGGGTTCAGCCTCCCTCTTAGGGCTACTTTTCTCTCTGAGGGGTTCCCATCCACCCCACTTTCCTTCTTGCACATATCTGGGGACAGAGAGCAGTGTGCCAGCAGGGCAGGGGGATGTAGTCTGACGTCACTCCCACCCCACGTGCACTGAGGACTGAAACCAGGTTTTCCCACCGAACTGCAGCCCCGGCCTCTTTTCCCTTTGTATTTTGAAAGAGGCTCCCGTTCAGTGGCTTGAGCTCTAACTTGCCACGCTCTCTGGCCTCAGTTTTGGAGACTGCCGGGATTCCAGGTGTGTGAATACGCAGCTGCGTCTGGTCCTTGTGTGGCCCTCCAGGCACCTGCTGTGAGTGTTGCTTTCCCCTGGTTTTGCAGAGTGAGCTCCACTTGCTCCTCGGTTTTTGCTGTTGCCCTTGGCCTTGGTACTGGGGTTTCCAGAGCCTCTGTCTCATCCTCCTAGCTCCTTCTGTGCCCCTGTCCATCTCCTCAGGGATCTGGGGGAGGGTGGGCAGCCCTGAGTCACTGCCCTTCATTCCCCTACTCTTAGCAGTGCACGTTCTAAAAGTGACCAGGGCAGGGCGACTGAGGCAGAAGGCTCGCCAGGAGTTCAAAACCAGCCTGATCTGCATAGAGAGTCTGAGAACTGCATAGCAAGGCTCTGTCTCAAAACAAACAAACAAGAATGGCTTCTCTCTGATTTTGTGGCGGATGTCTGACAGAAGCAGCCTCCTTTCTTGCATCATGAAATCAATTTGTAAGGGAGTGAGAAACTGCAGGAATGGTGTCCAGGAAGGAGGACAGGCCACTCAGAGACTCTTTTTCTCTGCCTTTCCTTTCATCTTTTCTTTCTCCAGGCTCATCCCTGCAGCCCAAGAAGGAAATTTTTCTTCTTATCAGGCAGGATTGAACCTTTAAATGAAGAATTACATTATTTTTATTCTGTCATTAACTTTGTAATCATTATGCTATGGTCTTTCAGATTTTACATCACTTTTCCATTAATGTTCCTTTTTTTTGCGGTACTGGGGATCAAACTCACAACTTCATGCTTGCCAGGCAGATGCATACGCTACTGAGCTAAATCCCTGGCCCTATTCCTGTTCCTTTCTATGAAATGAAGGTAAAACTGGTCCTCACAGCGATTCAGCTCTTGTGTATCAAGGGCGCTTTGCTCCAGGGTAGATGTCTGTTAGGAGTGAAGAGGGCTCTCTGCAGGCATGAGGTTGCTCCTCTCCGGAAGGCCACAGAACTACAGGACCACAAAACAAATCTGGGGTCCCTTCAGTTAAAAATTTTCTGCTATAGGTTTAATTTTCAGTGTCAGTTTCATACTCTATGTGTTTCCTAGGTCGAATACAGGGCCTGCTTTGGTTATAGCCGTCTACTCTCGTTTAGTCATGCACAGCTCATTAAACCTTCCTCTTTTTGTTTGATTTTTTTCAGGCCTTTTCTTCTGGGGAGGGGTGCCGGAACGGAGGCCAGAGCCTCTCACACCCCAGACATTCACTCTAGCACAGCTCCACCCAGTTAGAACCTCAGCCCTGATGGTCCTCTTGCAACTGAATATACGTATCATTCTCAGATTTTTGTTGTTGTTTTGTTTTTGTTTTAATTGTAATTAATACTGCAGCAGACATACTGAGATGCACATTTCTGTAGCCTTTTTTCTTTGTTCTATCTTAGGAAATTTTTAGTGGGGCAATGATCAGGTCAAAATACCATGCTGGGAATGTGGCTCAGTGGTAGTGCACTTTCCTAGCATGCTAGGCCTGTGTTCGATTCCTCAGTGCCACATTACTAAATAAATAAGAGAGAGAACAAGATGACAGAAATGGGGAGAGAATGGCTGTGTGAATGAAGCTTAAGACTGGCCTAGTGGCAGGTGCTACTAGGGAAGCTGAGGCAGGAGGAAGGCTTGAGCCCATGAGCAATGTGTTGAGATCAAAACAAAAACTAAAATTTAAAAGCACAACAGACAGATTTTGCAAAAACACTCTTCCAAAGTGTTTGTTGTCATTTTGCTTCCTGCCAGTATTATAGGAGTGTGTGAAGCCTGCTCCCCGAGCTGATGTTGACTAATGATTTAGCGTGGCTTCTCCTAGCCCTGTAGCAAGTGGCCACTTAAAAACCCCTCCCAGGACTGTCTTCCTCTCTCCTGACCCCCTTGGTAGCTGACTGGGCCTCTAATGGCTTTGGAAACCGCCCGAAAGCCATCACCAAGCAGCTGTAGGCGTGCAGCACCTTCCCATCTGTGCCCACAGCCGGCCTTCTTCCCTCGCCTGGTCCTGTTGCTCTGTGGGCTGTGGAAGACAGCGGCTTTCTTCCTTGACCACAAAGCTAACAGGCTAGCGGGGCTGCTGTGTGCCAGAGTTTTAAAAATGTTGACAAAACTCGACTTTCCGGTTTTTTGTTTTTACTTTTTCTGGGTTATCTCTCTTCCTCTGTAGGAGTTCGAAAGGAGCTGGAAGACAAAGGAGAAAAGACAGGCCAGATTATTCCAGTGAAAAATGCTGTTTTGTTGGGCTAACCTCATTGTTCATAATCTCTTCTTTACCATGTGTTCTTTTTCAAGAGGCTTTGCAGTTTGCATAAAAACAGGTATTTCTGCTCTCCTAACCCTGACCCTGCAAGGCGTTGTCTGTTGCCTACACCCCAGCTGTCATATCCAGTAGAGCATTACGAAAATGTTTAGGGCTGGGAACGTGTGTGACCCCATGGCAGAGTGCTTGCTTGGCATGCAAGAAGCCCGGGGTTCAATCTCTAGCACCGAGAAAAATATCTTTTTAATTTAAGTAAAAATCATATCTTGTGAGTATTTAAATTTGTATTTTTTTATTGTCAATGAGGTCAAGTCTTTTTCCATAAATTTGCTTCCAATTCATGGAAGTTCTTTTCATATTAATTGTCTGGTTAATCCTTTCTCTATCTCATGGCACTTTAGTATGAGATTTTAAAACATTAGATACATGAGCCTTTGAAATGTCATGTATGAAGTGGACCCTTTTTGTCTTTTTATTATTATAATATGTACAAAAAATTTTAAACATTTTCATGAAACATCATGTTCACGGATAGGGACAGTGAATATTTTCAAGATATTTCTATTCTTAAGGTAGTTTATAGAAGTAATAGAATCTAAATCAAATTCTAAAAAGGTTATATGTACAATCTCACAAGTTTCCTCTAAAATTTAGATGGAAGAGGAAGGGCTAATAATATACAAAAGACACCTAACGAAAAAAACACTGATAGCTTTGCCTTCCAGATATTAAGATTTATTGTAAGGTGATGGTAAGTCAGATGATGCGCTGGTGTTGGGACAGAACATCAGGGGAGAACAGAGCAGCTCTGCCTAGGTGCTGCTGGGTTAATTGGTACCGATGGAGAGATGAGGGAATGGTTCCACATCAGCTGTACATAAACACAGATTTTCTGTGGCGTGTGGACCAATCTGTGAAAAATAAAACTTTGGTACTTTTACACGACATCATAGGATGCTATCTTTCTTCATGAGGGATAGAGAAAGATTTATAAACCAGGGCCCACCAGGAGCAAACCACAGAGGGAAGGATTGATACTTTTGACTTTATTAGCATTAATAATGCTGTTTGTCAAAAGATACTGTAAAGTTAATGATTAGAGAAATCACCAACTAGGAGATGACATTTTCCATTTCTGTAACCTAGAGAGGATTGGTTTGCTGAATAGGTAAAGAACCTAGAAAAGAATGCGGGGCATGGGAACACATGACTGTAATCCCAGCATTTAGGAGGCTGAGTCAGGAGAGTCACCTCACATGCAAAGCCAGCCTGAACTACATTACAAGAACCTTTTTTTTTTTTTTTTTTAAAAAAAAAGAATCTAGAAAAGAAACATAATACTGATAGAACCATACAGAAAAATGGGCAAAAGATGGAAACTCTTCAGTATTTTTTTAAGGGAGTTGGAGGTGAGAATTATATTAAGATTTGAATCTCAATTAGCTAGCTTTTCTGTCCTTCTGACACACTATTTTTTAAAAATGTTTCCTTACTGACCATCACAGTTAGATGGTCCATGTTCTGCACTCTCTATGGTCCAGTCCTAAAATCAGCTGTTTTTCCAAGGAACCCTAGTTTCTTTTGGGAGAGAATCTGTTTTTTCATTTTATTTTGTTTGTTCTGAAAATTGACCTCATGACCTCATACTTGCCAGGCAGGCGCTGTGCCACTGAGTTATATCCTTGGCTCCAGGAATCATATCTGAAACCAAGATCTTGTACATGCTAGGAGGATGCATTATTATGCTTGGGGTATGCTTTGGGTTCCCATCCCCTCTCTATGGACAGAACCTAGGGAACATTTGCACCCATACATGCCCATACACATTTTCTGTCATGTTTCTTTTCATGTATCTATTTCCCCCCACCTGGCCCCATCCTGTCCTGTAGGGGGACTTTTGCTAGATGCCATCATACACTTCTTCATCTCACAGGGCTGCAACATACTGAGCCAAGCCATCCTGCACCTGCATCCTCCTTCCCGCTCCTCTGCACAACCAGGCTCCACTTCTCTCCCATGGGACGCTGATCACACCTTGCTCTGGGCTGGCACGGCTTCTCCGCTCCTTGTGCAAGTGCCCAGCTAATAATCTACTTGACAGCTGACCCCTGAGCTATTCTGTAAAAGAAGGAGAGGAGGAGGAGGAGGAGGAGGAGGAGGAGGAGGAGGAGGAGCAGGAGGAACAGGAGGAAGAGGACAAGGAGGTAGAGCCCTTGCCTAGCAGGCACAGGGCCTTGGGTAAGATCCCTGGCAGGGTGAAATAAATACACGTAATTTTACTTCAGTGAAACCATGATTTATCAAATCATTTTCCTAGCCCCATGTAAATATATTTTGATAACACTTCCCAGTGTTAAAATGGGTGGCTTTCTTTTTAGATTTTTTTTGTTAGTACATGTTTTCTGTATGTGAAGTTTACATTCACCTTAGAGAGTAAGCAATGTACAGACACACCCTGATTCTTTTTTATTCAACCCTAGCAGTAGAAAAACTAATTTAAGATTTCATCCACAACTAAAGAAAAATAAACTTGAATTTTTAATAAGGCTAAAATTTTCTTTTAAGAAGAAAGAATATAATATCCAATTTAGGAGAATTTTAAAATAAAAGAGGAATACTAGTCACTAAATTGTGAAACCTCAGAATAAATAAATGTAATTGTGTCTGGACTCTGGACTGTGATACACTAGCTGCACACAAAAGATTATTCTCTAATACACATCTGTTTCTACCTAGAAAAATAAACAGAAAAGCCCCTTTTTACCTCTGGCTCTACTTCTTTGGATTCTGTCAAATAAAATTAAAAACAAGAAACCAATAAACTATCCAAAGAAAGCATGGGTTTATAGGGTCCTGCTTACTATTGCACTATGTAAGAAGAGTGCCTGCTGAGTTTTCAAGAGGTTTCTTAGTGTAGACTGTGCTTTTTTGGACATCACTAAATTATTTAGTGCTATTATTGCCTGCTTTGACTCTTTCTCCTGTTTTTCTACACCAGCTTTCATTGGAGCAGAAAACCTTACAATTGTCAGTCTTTGGGAACACAAAGAGATATAGAATGTTTCCATTATATTCCTTCTTTACTGCATTACTCTAGACTTGCTATGGACCCCTGGAGGCATCTCCTGATTCTCTGGGGTCTACTTTATTCCCTAAGAACCTAACGGCCATGAAATTGACAGGAATATCCTGGGATTATCTCCTTCATGTTTGCCAAAAATGTTTTCAAGTACCTTGTACTTTATTACAATAGTCTAGCAAAACATTTTGAAATTTCAGCCAGGATCATCTAGCAAACCCAATTCTTTTAGCTCAGCTTGTCTTGTATTTTTCCCCTTGAGAACTGTTTTACATTACACTAAGCTGTCATGTCTCACTGTCCTTTGTGTGGCGGTTTCCTGTCCTTCCTTATTTCTCATGACTTGGAGAGTTTTGGGGTGTGCTGAAAAATCTTTTGTGGTGTTACAGAAAAATCTCCCAAATTTGGTGCACTTGGTGTTTTTCTTATGATTGTGTGGATATTACAGATTTGTGGCAAGAAGCTCCTCCCTCATATCAGGAGGACTTGCCTGGTGAAACTCATCTCCTCAGCTATTGTTTTTTAGATTTCTCCAGTGTAAAGTTACTTGTTTTCCATTTTTGAGTTCTCTTCACTGGAAATGATTCACTAACTCTAGCTGTTACCCAAAGGTCATGTGAAAAATTAACGTTGGCCTCCCAGAAGGGGAAAAATTACATATATGATTTGGAATTCATTTTCTCCTTATTTATTAATTTATATAAACATAGTTTCTGGTATTTATTTTATACTTTGGGTTATAGTCCAGTGCTATACTAGTTTTTTATTTCTCAGGTTGTTCTAGCATTTGCCGTTGGAAATTCTTTCGGCTTGGCTTCCGTGTACCTTTGACACATCTCTATCCTTTCATGTTTTGAGCTTTTTACTCCTATACGAAGCACTGGATTTATTTGACATCCCCAACTCCAGAGTCATCTGTGAGAAGTCCTGATTTCTTTCATTGCTGAATGGCTTTCAGATAAATTTGTAGATTGTCTTGGTAAGTGGGGCTCAAGATAGTTTTCACATAGTCTGACACAAAGCCCAGGCATTTCTCAGGAAACTACCCTCTTGAGAAGTTTTATAAAAATTTTGTCAGATGTACTTAAGTGAATTACAGGGTTAAAGAACAGCAATCGGGTGATATATCATCTTAGAGATTTTCAGTAGCATGAACAAGATTTATCCAAGTGACAGCTTTTTAAATCTCTGATTCATACCTAAGTGGTGTTGCAATGGAATTCGTGGACTTTGATCACAGCTTGCATCAACTTTGCTGGAATTCAAGCAAACAGGAGAAAAATAGAAAAGTAATAGATGCACACTTCTATTGAAAAAACCATGTTTTTCTTCCTACACTGGTGATTACAACACAATTCATGAGAATACCTCAGTGATACGTAGTTATATCTTTAAAATGCATAGTCATAAAGTCACCACACAGTATAAAGATGCATAGTGCAGTGTCTCTGCCTTCTATGGAGCCAAATAATACAGAGAGATGTTTTATGATCAGAAGGACAAGGTTTTTCTTTGGTACTGGGGACCAGGGATCGAAGTCACAACCCTGTGCTTGCCATGCAGGCGCTTACACCGCTGAGCTAAAATCCTAGCCCCAGAAAGACAGTTTTAATAAAGAACCTGGAGAGTTGTACGGTAAATAGTTCAGTGGGGACGGCTACAAAATCCCTGAGGAGGCTTTAGAAGGGCCGCGTCTTGGGAGGTGGCAAGGATCTATGGTCCTTGGGTGATGTGGCCTCTGTGACATGGGGAAGACAGTGCGGGTGTCTGAGGAGATGGAGTCTCTCTCTGTCATGGCAAGAAGCCATCTACAAGCCAGAGAGCAAATGAGGGTGAGTCTGTGGAGCACAAAGTCCACAGAGGTGGGAAAATCAAACAACAGACCTGCGAGTAGTGGTAATACTTTAGTGAAATATATTTACTTAGTAACTGTTGGTTCTCAATGCTTAGATAGCTGATTTTTTTTTTTTAATTTGAGTTTTATTCTTTTTTTTTGTCTTTTTCCTTTTTACCGGTACCGGGGATCGAACTCACGACTTCCTGCTTGCAAGGCAGGCTTAGATAGCTGATTTTAAAGAAATACCATTCATGTTCTGGTCACAAAATAGCCTAGAACAAACTAGAACCGAGGACTAGGAAGAACAAAGGTACATGTCAAGAGATATTAGGTCCCAGGAAATCGCAACAGGAGTGCATTGCTCTGGTTAGTTAGGAATCTCAAAAACAATGAATGTTGGCGGAGATCTCCATGTTAGTTTTCTACCAAACCCTCAGTGTTGTAGTTTTTGAACAGTTCACTTAGAACTGTTATTTATGAGGCAGAGCTAAAGATGGCAGATCGGGAAGCAGCAGGATACAGAGCCTTCCCGAGAGAGACAACTCAGATGCCGGAATAAAACATCCTGGAGAGGACAGGACAGAGGGAGATGGATCCTCTAGATTCAGGAAGAAACTAAAGGGAAAAGAGCTGGTCAAATGCACGGTCGAGGGGCTACCATAGGAGCAGCCCAGATTCTCAGCCACGGTGCTCTCACTAGAGCAGCCCAGACTCAAGATTGAGGCATGTTCACCGCCGGAGTTGTGGTGGTGCTGAAGTCAGGGATCGGTGAGCACAATAGAAAACAGAACTGGTGTGGAGACCTGCACTAACCCACAGTGAGTGCTTGGAATAAGACCCTCCCGTGGGAAAGGGGCCACCAACTGGATGACATGTTGGAGTTGGGCAGGACTCAATAAATCATCCTGAACTGATTCCAAACGTGTGGCACACACTAACATGGTGAAGGCCCCCGCTGGTTGACTGGCTTGGAGGGGAGGGGCCAGCATACACTGCCCCTGCTTGCACCTCAATGACCAACAGCAAACTGGAGAGAGCAAACTAGAGAACAATAGCAAACTAGAGTAACCCCTAGCCAGTGTGCTACAGAAGAACCATAACCAACAAGGAAAGGGCCTGGGACTTCCACTATATACCTGTATGGAAGAAACCAAAAACATGACAAGAGAAAGAAATAAGAAAAAGCCCAACCCCCAACCTTCTGGACATTGATCCAGGAGAAGTACATACAGAAGAGATTGAGGGCAGCAAACATGCAATATCAGACACAGCATTGGTAGACTTAAAGACATATCTTCATGACCCCATAGATGAGCTCAAAACAGAAATATTAATTCAAGTAAGGTAAGATATAGGAAGATTAATAAAAGAAATGCTAAGCACATCTCAAGAAGACACAGATGGAAGAATGGAGGAACACAAAAAAAGGAGAGAAATATTTGATGAAGAATATAAAGAAAACCTAGAATACATGAAACAGATTCTAAGAGATTACCAGGAAATTAAAAACTCCATTGAAAGCTGGAAAAATTGCCTGACAGAAACTAGAGGTAAATTAACAAAACCTGAAGATAGGTTTGCAATGTCTGATCGCAAAAGGAAAGAGCTCTTTAAAATAACAAAGGAATAGGAAATAACAATACAAAAGCTAGAAGATGACAAGAGGATCTATAACTTAAGACTAAAAAATGTGAGTGAATGAGCAGGGATAAACACAAATGAAATACAAAGGCTATCTGAAGAAATAATTAAAGAAAACTTTCCAAGCATAGGAAAAGGAAATGATATTCAGATATATAAGGCATACAGAACTCTAGCCACCTACAACCAAACAGCTATACCCAGACATATAATAATCAAGATCACGGAAATTCATCACAAGAACAGAATATTAAAAGCAGTCAGAGAAAAGAAACAGATCACCTATAAAGAAAAACCCACCAAAATCCCGGCAGACTTCTTGACACAAACCATCAAATCAAGAAGAGCTTGGAGCAAAGTATTCCAAGCCCTGAAAGAAAATAACCTCCAACCCAGATTGATGTACCCTGAAAAACTGTCTCTAGAAATTAATGGAGAAATAAGATGCTTCCATGACAAATAGGAACTGGGGGAATTTGTGACCACCAATCCAACCTTACAAAAAATACTGAAGGACATTCTAGAGAGACAGAGGAAAAAAAATACCAGGATTTCAGGAACAGTAGCAGAGAGGACTCAATGAACAAGGCAGACAGTGGAATGAAGGAGAAAAGTAGACAACCAATGGCAGAAAAATAGCATAGTAGAAATGAGGCAGAGAAGGTTGACTATAATCTCTAACATACATGGCCTTGATACACTAACAAAAAGAAACACAAGTAGAGTAGATCAGGAAATAGGGTCCATTGAGATGCTCTGAATGGGAAATATAATCTACCTGAAAGAGGGTTAATAAACCGAAAGTCAAAGATGAGAAAATGATGCTCTATGTGACAGGGAACCAGAGAGAAATAGGGGCAACTCGACCAGCACCTGCACAAAGGTTGGAAAGACATGATATTTTGTGCAGTAGAGAACTACTCAGCTATAATGAAGGAAAACTTTGAGGCTTTTGTAGATAAAGGAATACAACTTGATATCAAGTACAGGAGGGAGAAGGTTCAGAACCACTTAGGTAAATAGCAAGTTGCCCCCCATAATCTAAAAACTGAGGGAGTTGGTGGGACCCAAAATATGCAGCGCACCTTGGTGGGAGCGAAAGGGGAAGAACTGTCTAAAAAAGGAAGGCAGAGGATATTGTTAATAGTGTGTCAGGATTTAAAATCCACATTACCCTCACTGCTCTGTTTAGATGGATTATATTCTGTTCCGGTTTGTCTATTGTACTAGATTTGAGGGCACAGACAGCTATCCAGAAAATAGCAGGATATTGTACCTGCTAAGTTAATTGCCTTAATTTGAAGCTCTGTATAACTTACACTGTCTTATTATGACTGATCTTATTTGAATCTGGTTTGTTAGATTACTGTTTTGTACTGGCTGATTTTATTCAAATCTGTTATGATTGATAGTATCAGGTCTGAGAGTATAGGCAACTACACTGAAGATGACAAGATTCACTAGGATACACATTCTGGACCTGCTTTTGAAGTTTTACACTGTATCCAGTGTTTCATTTTTATTACTTTTGTTGTGTACTGCTATATTCAATTATACTATGCCTGATGATATAGACAATTCTATTGAAGATAGCAAGAGACATCATAGTAACCATTGTAGATCACCTTGTATTGTGGTTTATATGACTTTTTCGTTTCATGTTTTTCTAGGAATTTGTTTTATTTGTCTTGCTTTGTTTTGTTTTTCCCTCTAATACAGAAAGGATAAACATACATGTAGAGACTCATGCATGTGTAGAACTTATAAACAGTTTATGAGAACTGGTTATATAATGCATGATGAAATGAACGACTACTTTGAAGAAAAAGAGACACTACAGTACCTAGCGTTGATACCGGAGTGTCATGATGTAAAATCCAGAAATACTATTATTCTTTGTTCAGAGTGATTTTAGTCTGTTTTGTTTTGTGTAATTTCAACATACATGAAGGTATGGTCAGCTATTTTGAAGAGAATGAGAGACACTATGACAGCCATTGTTGACTTCCCTATTGTCTGGTCTTGAAGACCTAAAATGCCTTCCTCATTCCGTTTGGATCAGTTTTATACTATGTTGTTTTGTTTGAATTCTCAGTATGTGAAGATATGGACAACTGTTTGGAAGAAAACAAGAGACAATATGATAGATCTCTGGTTGTCTTGCTTTGAAATTTATGTCTCTTAACATTGCATTCTTATGCTTTGTTTTGTTGTGTTTAATTTTACCCTCTTCAAAAAAAGAACTGTTACTTTGTTTTGTTATGATCAAATATGCAAAGTGAACACAGTACACTCATGTTGTCAGGCCATCATCACTACTATCTGTCATCAGACCTTCTTGTTCATCCCGTACCGGAACACTGTGTCTCTACTGGGTAGTTACCTCCCGTCAGTTCCCTGAAACTGAGACGAAATACCTGACACCCAAAACCTAAAGGTGGAGTGGTGTATTCCGTTCACAGGGGTTCTGAGGTTTCAGTCCGCAGTTAGCAGGAAAGGCATGGCAGGAGGGTCTGATGGAGGACAGCAACTCACACCATGGACACCAGGAAGCTGAGAGAGAAGGGAGGACCCAGTGACAAGAAACTGCCCTTCCATTTCACACTTGCAGGGACTACCTCCACCCTGCCTCCACTTTATAACAGAGAGTCAGTTATAATACCCCACAATGCAGTTATTGTCTTAAAAAAACCCACCCTGAACACTTGAGGCTTTGGGGGGACATTCTAGATGTGAACCATAATACCCATTATAAAACTCCTTACTTCCCCTCCCCACAGACCCGGGTCACAACCGCTCTACTTCCTGTTTTTATGCCTCTGGTGACTCTGAGCACCTAGTTGAATCATGCTAAAGCTTTCCTTTTGTGTATGGTTTGTGTCATTGACCACGATGTACTCGAAGTTCACCCACGTTGTGGTGTTCTGCTAGTATTCCCAAATTATGGTGAGGGTCTTTTCCCCCAGCCAGTGGCAGCTGCACAGCAGGGCACACAAAACAGCATTGGAGCTCTGTGTGCTACAGAGTCAGACAGAAGGGCAGGATCCTGTGGTATTCAAAGCAGAAGCCCCAGCCCTTAGCTGCCAAGTGAAGTTGGTGGCTGAGAACTTAGCGAAGCTCTAAGAATGCAGGGAATAAAGACCATAAGGCTGAGGCCAAAGGCTCGAGGCTGGGATTCTGGATGGCAGTGGAGATACCAGACAGGAAAGGCTGTGTACTATGCGCTCAGAGCAGGGGTACGTGGGGAAGCTTTTGTAGATTCAGGAAAGTGGAGGGAAAGACTCACGAGATTACTGGACTCAAATGCTGAGGAGGGGTTGACCAAGAGGCTGGTTGTTGATTAGGGGAAGTTTTCAAGGAAAATGTGGTGTGTACATTATGTAGCATTTGGGCAGGAAGAGAAGACTGGGGTAATGATGTACTCAGAGTAACTGGCGCCAGACAGAGAGGGAAGTGGAAACCATGAGGTGCTTTTGGGGTTAGATAGGCCAGTTTGGCTGGAGCCAGGGTTTGAATGGAATGCAGAAGGAGGAAAGAGTAGTTTGTTAGATTTAGTTTACACAGTACGGTTACTATCAAATAATTGATTCAGATTATTTTCTGAGCTATGGGCATAACCAGAAAATGGGCCAGCTTTATCCTTTTCTTTGTAGCTGTCTTAATTAGAAGGCAGCTTGAGAAGTTGGCAAATGTCTACCTCTAACAGAGACAAACTAACTTATCCAAAGGAGTATCCCTTATGGTATTAAGCAGAATGCTTTGAACCTCTCAATCTCTCAGTAAACATTCTTTGAATTTAATGGTCATTAGATTAAGAGGTTTGGATGGGGGAAAACGGTAAGGTTATCATCTAGAAATAATCCGATTAGACTGTGTAGGGGAAGTGGAGGCCTTCTGACCAGGGTGAAAAGAATTTCAGTAAAGAAGTAGTGACCTTAAAAAGGACAGGTTTTAAGAGAACTCTAACAACAGATTACCCAACCCTTACAGGCCAGCAGTCTCGCTGGCAACTGAAAGCAAAGACCAGAAAGGAAGAAAAAGAAAGCTACGGCGTGGATCACTGGTTACTTGTCCTGCATATGCTCTTCTGTGAAATCCTGGACACTTTACCAAACACAGCCAACAAATGTAGCTTCTTTTTCTCTGAAATCGCAGAAGGCGTTTCCTCTGTATAAAGTGCTATCTGTGTTAGTCAGAAAGTAAAATTAACCCAGTTGTTTTCGTTTCCTTTGGGGGTTTGTTTGACCTTGGGGCTCTTCCATAAATGTGTTTAATATTGTTTGGGAATGTTTGAAAATAGTATTATGTTTGCTGAAATTCTGGTTGCCACATGGGTGCTTAGGGGAGGGTTCCTCAGCTTTACAGAAACAAGAGGACTTACCCAGAGTTAAGCCTATAAAATTCACCCCCAGAAGATTCCACTTGTGATGCTACAGCAAGCAGAAACCGAACCGACACCAGGATTTGGAGGCTGATTTATTTACACAACAGCCACTGATTGGAACCATTTCCAAAGTATCAGGCCCCATCTCTGGTGATCTAGGGCTTTTATGTGATGCACAAGCAGGAGGTATAAAGGCAGGACTGAACAGCTGGGCAGTTCTTCTGATCACGTAGCAGGGTGCGATCATCAGTTACAAGGCTACATTAATGACCATCAGTGATCATCTTGAACCTCTTACAGACCTAGGCAGTTTCAAAAGGACAGAGTTTTCAAAGGAACAATTTCTTTGGTACAGTATTTCCCTCTCCGTGGAAGTAAACCTGTGAGTTGGGTCTAAAGAGTTTGGATAAACATTAGGGGATACAAATTTCTCTGCAAGGCTTTGGCACAAGAAAAATTACGTGATATGTGGCTCAGAACCCTCATATCTGAGGGTTAGATGATGAGGCACCAAACACCAGGCTTTATCCAGGGCTCCTCCTCCTCCTCCAGGTGGAGCAGAAGCAGCTCCCATCAAGCGAATGGCATCCGCTTTGGAGACAAGAGGCTCCTGTCGTTCTTCCCTTCCAGGCATGTCTCGCTGAGGCTGTGGGTCTAATGCCCGTCCTTTTCTCACACCATGCATCTCCATGCTGTCCTAACCCTGGATGCTTGGTGTCAGAGAGACCACAACTGGCCATCTGTAAAGTCTCACCGTTTCCCAGTGCAGAGGTCACCTCTCTCTCCTTCCTTCTACCATCTTTCCTCCACATTTCCTCTGCTGAGGCCTTAAACCTTTCTCCCCCAATTTACCTCCTGCAGCCTACTTGCACCAAGGTTCCTCTTCCCTTAGTGTGGTTGGGGAAATAGATTCTTTGTCCTTTGTTGGAGAGTCTGAAAGAGTAGCAATAGCAACAGGACTGGCAGAATGACCCATAACAATGCCCGCTGTCACTTCAAAATGACCCCAAAGTACCAATTTTCTTTAATTTCAGTTTGGTCGCATACCACATCCTCTATTCAAAGGGGATCTGAGTGAGTTATCAGAGTGAGTGTAACACAGCAGGCTCAAATAGGGTCACAATTACTTCATGACTTCCCTGGGCAAAGACAGATTAACTGTAGGGTTTGATACACAGAATGGGATCTGGAGAAACAGTGCCCAGTGAGGGGGAATTGCCGGGTAAATCTCTAGTGCTCTAAGTGATCCAGTCACTTTGGGAGGTCTGCTTTCTGGAAAGGGATATACCAAGTGATCACAGTGATCTCTAGCTCCTCACTTTTGACAACATTTCATTTTTCCTAGTCAGTTCAAGATCCCAGTGTGGTGAAAAGACATCCCTAGGGAGTCCCATGCAAGTGGCCAGTGAGCTTCGTGAGTAGTGGCCTCGTGTCACCTCGTTTAGCTATAACCAAACTCAGAAAATATCTGTTTGTGTTACTGCGACCACAGGAAAAGTGCATCTAGTTTGGGTAGGTGGTATGGCTTGAATGGCTGTGTCTCTCCCAATCCTCTTATGGAAACCTAATTAATCCTCACTGGGATGACCCTGTGAGGTAGAGTCATGGGTGGTAATTAGGCCATTAGGGTAGAGCCCCAGTGAGTGGGACACTGCCCTAATAAAGAGGCCCAGGGAGCTGCCTTGCTCCTTCTACCAGAGGCCCTAACCAGACACCAAATCAAAAGACAGCTTGGTCTGGGCCTTTCCATCCTGAAGAACTGTGATATAAGTTATCATCATTTATAAGCTAGCCAGGCTCTCGGATTTTATTATAACAGCCCTGATGACTGAGCCAGTGGACTTGTCTTTCCACTGTGCTATCATGTATGTTGAGATGAGTAGTTGATTTACTGTGAAATGGAAATGTTCCAGTTATCCATGCATTCATATAACAAGTGCTTAGCAAAAGTCTTCTATATGCTGAGAGCTGTACCCATGAGCACAAGGCAGGCATGGTGTCTGCCCATTGGGTTTATACGTTAACCCAAGTAGCTTCTGTCCTTTCATTTAAACCTGTCTCTCACTCTTCCTCCTGCCTTCATGTGTTTCTAGACGCTCAGCCATGGATTCCTTAGCTCATGAGTTCATAGCCAGATGCACTGTTAGGAGGCAGGGCCTGGTTGGAAGGGGAGGATTTGAGGGACCCTGACCTGGAAGGGCATGCTCTTGTCCCCAGCTCTCTTTTCCCTCTTCCGCATGGCCATGACTGAGCAGCTGTTTGCCACCTTCCCATTCCACCCTGCCAGCTGACCATGAACCAAACATCTGAAACCACGAGCCAAAATAACCCCGCCCTCCTTAAACTGTAGGTGTCAGGTGTTTTGTCCCAGCAATGAGATAATCACTAATACAGTAGGCAATATGAGTGCAAACCTACAATCTCTCCATTCTCATCTCTCAACCCTCAATTGGATTTTGTCACTCTGTTGTTTATTTATTTATTTTTTTGTCTTTTTCCTTTTTATCGGTACCGGGGATCGAACTCACGACTGCTGCTTTCAAGGCAGGCATTTATGCCGCTGAGCTAAATCCCCAGCCCCATTTGCCTTTATTTCTATAGGTCAATGATCATTCTTTGGCCTTAAGGCTCTTTAAGGACACAAACTTTGAATTATTTTGAATTTTGAATTTATTTTGTACACTCCACAGCGAAAGTCAGTGTGATCTGTACAAGGCAGAAAACAAGTGAAATATTTATTGAGTGACTAGGCTCAGGATTTTAGGGTTAATTCAGCAATGACATGGAAACTCAGAAACAATATAACCAAACAACAACAATAACTAAAAAAAAAAAAAGTGATGGAAAGGAAAGAGAGTCTGAACTGGAGCAGTGTGTGGCCAGAGGTGTTTAGGAAGATGAGCAGGGTGCAGGGCTGCCAGAGCCAACAAACGTAACCCAAGATGCCCTGTGTTTCACCACTGAACAGTTTATCCCAGGTGCCACTCGGGCTGGTGTCACTGAAACCAATCAGTTCTTGCCTTGAATAAATTTGATAAAGTGATCATTTCATATTTCCTGTTATAGTATAAAAATTATTGAAAATGCATTATTTTTATATTTAAATAATTGAACTGTTCAATGGTTATTTGGCAACTTGGTATGGTGTTAATATAAGTACAAAGGAGACTTGTGGAGGAAGAGAATAGAAGCAAGTAAGAGAAAATAAACTTTTGTAGGGAGAGGAGAATTTCTGACCAATGAAGGTGCAGGACTGGGCTTAGGGTGTACAGTGCATGTAAACCGAGCAGTGCAGATTGGATGTGAGAAGTACAATAGAAGTGAAGGGAAAAGTATTTTTTGCAAGGATTTAAATTTACATTTCAGAGAAAAGACTGCAGAAAGATAATCTCCAGGAAGCTAGAAAGAGACCAGGTTTGTGTAGCGAGGCAAGGGAAGGAGAAATAGAAATGGATTCAGTTTAAGTCTTTTTGAGTTTACTACTAGAAACGCACATTAGGTCTCAGAGATCCAGGCTTGGAACCTCGGAGGCTGTGGCAGGAACCATCACCTGAGCCTTCTGAGGGCCCTGGGAAGCAGGGGTCTAGGACTGTGCTGGGGTACATGGCACTTGATCCAGAGTGAAGATATAGAGTATGTATGTATTTCCTTATGTTGGATTTGGGTCAGGAAACAGGGGAGCCACATGTAAACAAATATTCTCTTAAACCTGCTGTGTGTATTTTAATGTAAGCTTTCTCAAAATGGTGATATGAGCCCAAGGATGGGTACCAAGGTCCTGTTAGGGGCAAGAGATTGGGCTGTGCCATTGCATACACAGTAGGGCGATGACAGAAAATATTCTGTACCTTTCAAACACCAGAAGAGGGGCTGCGGATTCAACTCAGCGACATAAGCGCCTGCCTTGCAAGCAGGCAGTTGTGAGTTTGAACCCTGGTACCAATAAAAACAAAAAACAAAACAAACAAACAAAAAACACCAGAAGAAACAATTATAAATACTTTTGCCATAAGGAAATGTCAATTTTGCTTTGTTTTTGCTATTACAGTTCAAACCTAGCCCTTGTGTATGTTACACATATGCTCCACCACTGAGTTACACTTCCAGCCCTGACGAATGTTTGAGCAGAGAGACAAGTTTAACCTGAGCTGAGCATTGCGTGATGTACACTGATATCTAAGGAACACATGGTACTTCTTTAATATTATCCTTTTTCATATTTTTAATGTATCACTTAGAATATCAATTTAATTTTTAAAATCTAGCAAGAGCAAAACAACAAAATGTCTCCAAAAAATCAAAAAATGGAGAAATGGCAAAGCAAGAAAACATCTCTCTTAACTCCTTCAGAGACTTCCCAGAGTGGAGCCTTGCCCAGGTCACTGTCAGCTTTGCCCTTGGCATACGAAACAAAGGACAAAGGGACAGATCTGAATGTGCTGTGGCCACTTAAGTTCCCATGGCTGTCTTAGGCTGTTATTCCTGGATAAACATATTGAAGACCCATAGTAAAGGGGTGTGTGTGTGTGTGTGTGTGTGTGCGCATTCCAGTAACTGTAACCCTCTTACAATGTTGAGTAGCACTCAATAAATACTTACTGCAAAATAAAAGCAGTGAATAAGTGAATTAATGCTGAACCAGCAAACAGAGCTTCAGCCACAGCATGAAGTCCATAAAGTGGAATTTTGGAAATTTAGAACAGTCATTATTTCACAAGTCTTTAGAGGTCTGAGGGAAGGCTTCTGTGGATAAGGAACTCATCTGGAAAGCAGGTCAACCAGAGAAGAGTCCAAAGTACGTCCTCCCTGCTGCGTCATGTTCTCTTTTCGTGGGGCGTGTTTCTGAATGCATCTAGAGCAAACTATGCGGTGGGACTGGTATTTTTCTCTTCCATGAGGACACAGGATGTCAGCAGAAAAGCAAGGTCTGTTCAGGTCACTTATTGGAAAATGAAATCATTACATGTGTAGTGAGTTGAGATTTCTTTTCTTTTTTTTTGTTTAAGGAGAAAAAGAAAAAAAAACAGAAAAAGGGTACAAGTAATACAAAATTTAAAAAATAAACAGTAAGAAATCACTAGTTAATAGATTACATATTCTCATCTTAGAAATAGTTGTTTAAGTTACAAAATTGAAGCATGGTGGACTTTCAAACAGTGAGAGTGCAAACACCTTTGTTCAATGACCCAAAAAAAACTCACTAATATGGTTATCTATCTTATACACTTAAACATATATGCAGTTATAACCTTTAGAGCACTTTCTTTTCTTTTCTTTTGTACAATGACAATTATACATTTTGGGTTTTATTACTCCCACAGTTCTTATTACTTTTTTTTGAAGAGAGTAAAACCAAATGCGACATATCAGACCAGAGTCAGTCAGTCACATCAAAAGGATCGACATAATAGATAATGTAAAAACAAAATACAAGGTGATCAACAACGGTTACCATACTGCCTCTTGCTATTTTAAGAAGAATTGCCAGTTATAATAATATTGAACAAAATACTAAAGAATAAAACCAAAGCATTGGAGACATTACAGGACTTTAAAAGAAGATAATAGTCAACCGGAATGGGCTTCGAATCTTATTGCCTTCACAGTATTGCCTATACTTTCGAACTTGGTACTATCAAGCAAAGCAGAATAGGGGAAAATCAGCCAGAACAAGATGGTGAGGGCAATACAGGATTTCAAATCAAGTTAGTAGGAAATCAAAGTAGGTTACTATAATGTATCCTGCTATTTTTATTTATTTTTCCCTTAATTAAAAAGATACAAATAAAAAAGTAAATAATTTTAAAAAGGGGGGGGGATTGAGATAAGAGAGGGCATAACAACAGAACAGTGCAGGTCAAAACATAACCATTTAGGCAAAATAGTGTTTCACCACAAGATATCCTGACATAAAAACAGTTACCATAGTGTCTCTTTCCTTGAAATCTTTGAGTATAACTTTGTATACTATAGCACCAAACATATCAAGACACTATAAAACCATTCAAGAGAATGACATTATTACAGGGTATTTAGAACCAGTTAACAGAAAGTCAACAATGGTTTCTGTATAATCTCCTTGTCTATAAAAGTTTTTACTTATATTATCATATATAATAAAATCCAATAAGATACAACCTTTTAAGACTGATGGAGACAGAAGAATACAAGTTTAAAGGGACTTCAAAACAAAATGATACTAGGGGCTAGGGGTTTAGCTCAGCGGCATAAGCGCCTGCCTTGAAAGCAGGCAGTCGTGAGTTGGATCCCCGGTACCGATAAAAAGGAAAAAGACAAAAAAAAAAAAAAAAAAAAAGATACTAAATCAGCCCTAGCTATTATGATGTCTCGTTTTCTCCAAAATAGTTGTTCCTACCATCCAATCTTCTCAGCCTCATTTCTGTTGAGCTCTTTTTCTGTCATTAGTTGTCAGTTTGTCTTCTTCATTTTGCTTTCTGCTCCATTCATTGTGGCCTCTCTGCCACTATTTTTGGAATCTTGGTATTTTCCTTTTTTAGAATATCCTGCAGTATTCTCTGTAAAGTTGAATTGGTGGTTGCAAATTCCCCTAGTTCCTCTTTATCCTGGAAGCACCTTGTTTTTCCATCAATTTCTAGGGACAGTTGTGCAGGTTATATCAATCTTGGCTGGAGGTTATTATCTTTCAAAGCTTGAATTATTTCCCCCCATGCTCTTCATGATTTGATGGTTTGTGCCAAGAAGTCTGCTGTAATTCTGATGGGTGTTCCCTTGTAAGTGATCTGTTTCTTGTCTCTGACAGCTTTTAATATTCTGTTCTTATATTGGATTTCTGGAATTTTGATTATTATATGCCTGAGTGTAGTTCTGTTTGGGTTGTTGGTGGCTGGGGTCCTGTATGCCTTGTACATCTGAGTATCTTTACCATTTGCTAAATTAGGGAAATCTCTTGGATTATTTCTGTGAATAGGTTTTGTAGTCCATTTGTTTGTGTCCCTACTTCTTCTTTTATGTTCTTAATTCTTAAGTTATAGATCCTCTTATCATCTTCTAGCTTTTGTATTGTTGCTGTTTGTTTTTTTGTTATTTTTAAGTTTTGCATTTCATGCTCCCATATTACAAATCTGCCCTCCAGTTCAGATAATCTATCCTTAGTTTCTTTCAAGCTGTTATGCCAGTTTTTGATAGAGTTTTTAGTTTCCTGGTAATCTCTTTGAACCTGCTTCATGTATTCTATGTTTTCTCTATTTTCTCCATCAAACAATTTCCCCCTTTTTTTCTGTTCTTCCATTCCACCATCTGTTTTTTCTTGGGCGGTGTTTAGTATTTCTCTAACTATTCTACTTATATCTTGCTTCAGGTCGTTAATAACTTCATTGTTGAATTCATCTATGAGGCTCTGGAGATACCGCTTTATGTCTATTGGTGCCATATCTTATATTGCATGTTTCTCAGGATTTGGGGCCGAGGACCCTTTCTTGTTGCTCCCTCTTCCCATATTTTTTTTCCTTTTATACAAGCGAATATAGGAGGCCCAGTTTCTTTGTCGGTTACAGTTTATTTGAATTGCTCCGGCTAGGTGTTCCCGCCCACTGCAGTGTACTAGGGAGACAGAGACTTGGGCATCCTATGCTGGGCCCACCCCTCCAGGTCAATCTACCAAAGGCTTCACTGCTAGGGTGCACCTCCAGGTGCTGGGACCTGGTTTGGGCTAGCCTACTGGGTCTTAAGTTCACGGCGTCACCAGGCACTCCTCACCAATCCCACTTGAGAGGGGAATATGTGACTGAAGTCACTGCAAAACCTGTTCCGGCTAGTCTGCCCGGTCCCAATATGTCCTTTGCTGAAGTCTCCTATTCTAATGGAAGGGTCCCCGATCCACTCACTCACCGCAGGTCGATGCAGGGCTCCCGGCCAGTCCTGCTCTCAACTCCATTCACCGCTTCCCACTCTCAGAGCTTTCGTGTCTCTCTCCTTGCTGCGCCGATTGGGACGCAGCAGTAGCTGCAGGAAATTCAAATCACAGCTTCCAGTGGCGCGGGGTCCAGCTTCAGTGCTGAGACCTTATCTGTTACTGTTACATCACCGGGATTGCGTTTCCAGTTGATTTCTCTTAGTTTAGTTCATTCCTGGGTCGGCAAAATATATCTCCCCTTGCTTAGGATTTCTCACCCGGCACCATTGCTGGATTTTAAGTGCGGTTTCTCAGAGAGCCTCTGAAGCTGCTGCTATCTATCTGCCATGCTCTCCTGCGAGTTGAGATTTCTTAACAGAGTTAAAAATGTTTGTTACAATTTAATTGTAAGTACAGAAGTCATCAACTTCACTATGAAATGGTATAAGCAAAAGATAAGTTTTCTTTCCCTCTCCTTGTGCAGTGGGTGAAGGAGAGAAGCAGGGTAAATTGGCCAAAAATGAAATAAGAGGAGCCCGCAGGTGGAAAGCCAGGCTCTGTCTTCCCCATGAGTCATCCCTCTCCTGGCTGTCAGGAGTTGGAGTTTAATAATCTGAGAAGTATATGAGAACACAGTGTCTAGATGGGGTAAAGAAAGAGCTAGAAATAAAGAAACAGCATGACAGCTTCTGCCAAGATTCCAGGAAAACAGGAAGAAAGTGGGGAAAGCTAACATGTTTGGAGCTCCATCTTCTGGTTATGAAATCGCGTACAACTGGCATATGCTCTCAAGCGAGTAGCTGTGGAGAGTGGGTTAACGACACTATCTCACCTAATTGATTTCTTCAGCCACATGGACTCCAAATCCTTCAGCTCAGAAAGGCAGCTCTTCCTGATCCAGTTTGATCCCTTCTCCATCAGCCTTCATCTGTGAACTTTCACAGGCATTTGCCAGAGCCGCTGGGTGAACATTTTGGGGCTGGCCTCTGAGGGAAGCACAGAGTCCTCAGCCTGCTTTTAAGGAGGGACTTTTCAAGTTGCACACCATCAAAACCAAGATGATTGATTAAGTCAGGTTCAATAAATCATGCAAGTGATACCCAAAACAATACTCCTCTCCCCAAACAGAAATGCAACAGAAATAGCTAAACTTCCCTTCAACCAGAACCAGTTTTAGTCTTCTTTTCCTCCCAGCAGCAGCCTTGGTGTGGGCTGTGGTCCCTTCTGGTAATCAGACATGTGGAAATTGCTTGGTCCTTTTTGCAACCTGAACAGGGATGCATTATGTCTGAGTATGTCTTCTTCATGCAGCAGGATGTGGGATGTAGGTGCTTTTTTACATGTTGCTGTACCTCTTGAGAATCTACCCACTGTGTTACTTATCTGGTTTATTCTTTTTACTAATGACATATCATTCCATAATATTTAGCCTGTCTCCTTTTTAGGCCTGTCTCCAAATTTCTGTGTTTTGTTTTGTACTGGGAATTGAACTCAGGACCTCATGCTTGCCAGGCAAATGCTGTGCCACTGAGCTACATCCCTGGCCCTCTCCATAGTTTCAAATATTCTTGTGCACAGTGTTTCTAGAGCAGAGATACAACAAAGAAGAGTCTCTGGCCATAGGGCATGTGTATTTGTTTTTGACAGATACTGACCTTTATGGAAATGGTGACTGCGATGAAAGGGCCTTTTTCTTGCTGTGATGATTGATACACCGTGTCAACTTGAGAACTCTAAAAGCTTAACTAAGTAACTCAGCAGCTCTCCATTCTGGGGAGTAGAGGACACGCCTCTACCACTCTAGGATATAGTTCCTTGTGTCAGCTTGAGAAGTTTAGAAGTTTAAGCCACTCAGCAGGAGGCCAAGGTCCTCACTTTGCAAACATTCTGAGCCTGTGCAAGCGGAGGGCAGGGAGTGCTTAGTCCACTCTAGGGCGAGTAGCCTGGACAAAAAGAGGCTTGCTCTCCACTTTTTGCCCTGGCTGCTTTTGCTGGCTGCTATCTTGAAGTGTTTTCCCTGTGCCATGCCATCCTATCTTGGGTGCAATTATGACCTGAAACCTCCACAACTGTGAACTAAATAAACCTCAAACTTTGGGTGTTGGGTATTTTGTTTCAGCAATGAGAGAAAAGTAACCAAGGCACTTACATACATCTTTGGCCATATATCTACCAATACTCATTACACTTGAACTTTTAGAGCCAGTTTGGTAGCTAAGAAATGGTTTTTCCTTTTTTCCTCTGTTATCAGCGATTGAACCCAGGGCTTTCACACTGAGCTATATCCCCGCATTTTCCCTGCCCCTTTGAACTTTTTGCTTTGAGAGTGTCTTGCTAATTGCCCAGACTGGGCTTAAAACTTGTGTTCCTTAGCCTCCCAGAGTGCTAGGATTACAGGTAGGTTTCTCCACATCCAGCCCAGGAACAGGTATTGTCTTTTAACTGCACTGCTTGTGTATTCTGTATTTTTCTTTTGAGATCTGACTTGTATTCGTTAAGTGTTCAGTCTCTGTGGTGAGTTGTTCTTATGTTTGATATGCAGTAATTATACATTCAGGATAATAATTATGTGTAAAATATTTTCCTGGATATTGCTTCTTTAAAAATTTTGCTTAGGGTCTTACTTGTCACATGCATGTTTTGGTTTTATCTAATTTATCAACTAGATCAATTTCTGACTTATATTCCTTCTGTTCTCCTGCTCATATAACATCACATTTTTATGTATATTATAGTGGTGTGGCCGGAGCCTCCCGCATGCCCCTTAAGGCTGGTAGCACTAAGCCTGTCTGCTTTTGTTGTTCTTACTTAGAGATGCCGCGGATGGAGACCAGGACCTTGTGCATGCTTGGAGACTGTTTCTTACTGGACTGCATTCCCGGCCTCATTAAGATGCTTTCACTGCTATCATCATGCCTGAGAGCTTCTCCCAGCCTGCAGAATTGGCCTCCAGTTCTTCCCCTTGGGAACAGTTCAAAGCTTGATGGCTGTGGTTGGTGTTTAATTTCCAGCTTCCCTCTCCTTTCCTCGGGTCCAGCTTGATTAAGCCTCAGTTCTGATGGTAACTTGCTTAGAAACACACTCTGTGTACTGACTTCCCTTTCCCGACTCCCTCCCTCCCTTTCCTTCCTGGTGTTCTGGGGGTCCCCTTCCAGGTTAACCACTTTCCTTGGAACTGACTCAGGATCTTCTGGGAGCCCAAACTCAATACTGTTTTGTAGCAGGCACCTACTCTGCCAAATGTGGCTAAGTTTGGGCCAAGAGACCCTAAAAAACTGTAGTCACCTGATTTCCTGGTATGGCACGGAAAAACAGCAGGGTCAGGAGTGAATGTGTCATGCTTGGGGGGCCTGCACATTTGCACAGCTGAGGACGAAGAGCCTTGGCACTGGTGGTTTCTGTTAGAGGCCTCCTGCCCCAGCCCCCTCTCCGGGAGCGCTCCGGCCAGCTGAAAGGCAAGTCAGGTTGGACACGGGACAGGACAGCTGAGTCTTTCAGCACCTGTTTTCCTCCCTGGTACTTCCTCCTGCCTCCTCGCCCTGGAGAGTCGCTGCTGTCTCTCTGCCAGGTCTCACCTAGAGCTGTACTCACTGGCTTGCTCACTCAGATGTGTGATAAGTTAGGATCTCGAAAGGGAAAGCAATTGCAGGGTAGGGTGGGAAGAGGAGGGGAAGGGAAGGTTTTGCTAGGCAAGATGCAAATATGAGGAGCAACACTAACGTGATGGTCTATGAACAAGTTGGTGAAGAGTTTCTAGTTGTGTCGGTCAGTGCAGGGGGGTTTCTGGTGTCTTTGAGAAGGAGAAGTCTTTGTTAGTAAGAAAACCTTTGTAGGCTCCTACATAACAGCAACTACAACTTTATTATGCTTTAAACTAACACATGTCTACATTACTGGCCATTTGAAAGATGCAAATTATTACAACACTAAGATTCCACCTTACCCCAGAAAGAATGGCTATTATCATTAAATCAGCCAATAACAAATGCTGGAGGGGCTGTGGGGGAAAAGGAGCCTTTCTTCAGTGTTGGTGGGAGTGCAGACTGAGGCAGCCACTGTGGAAATCAGTGTGGAGATTCCTCAAAAACTTGGGACTAGCTATTCGATCCAGCTATTTCCCTTCTGGATATCATCCCAAAAGATCCTGCCACAGTGATATATGTGCATCCATGATTATAGCAGCACTATTTATAATAGCTAAATCTTAGAAACAACCTAAATGCCAGCAATTAAGGAATGGATAAAAAAGATGTGGTATCTTTATACAATGCAGTACTCTGCTAAGTCATAAAGAAGGACAAACTGGAGACTCTTATAGGGAAATGAATGCAATTTGAGACCATACGCATAAGTGAAACAAATCAGACACACATATGTAACCATCGCATTCTCATTAGTGTGAGAAGCTGACAGACACACACATATATGGTAGTTAAGATAGTTATACTGCTGATTTCCTTGTTTCTCTAAGTTCATTGAGGAGAAAAATTTGTGCTGATATTATTTGTACAACTAAATGCAGTAGTTTTGTGCTCTGGGTGAATGATTTGGGCATGAAAATGCACAGTTTATGTACATTGTTGCCCCCTGATTGATGTGTTTTGAAATTTTATTTTTTTCTCTTTGAAATAAAATGAATTTAAAAAATAAACTAACACACATCTCTGAGTAATTGCAGTAGACGTCTTTGGTGTGCAGACCTCAGCTGGAAGGGTGTGCACCCTTTACCTCCAGTGCCTCCCCAGTGCTGTATCAACAGGCTGAGTTCTCCTGGGCTAGCTATGATTTCTGGAGAGAAGTTTATTCATTCATTTAACAAACACTTATTGAACATCTACTAAGGCATAGTGGGTTTTTTAGGCTCTGGGAAAACAGTTGTAAAGGAGATCCTGCTGTCAGAAAGCTTATATTCTAATGGAAGAGACAGACAAGGAAAGATAGTGCACAAACGCCTATAGTATTTCAGCTGCTGTTCTGTTGTGGAGTATAAGGATTGCGTGGACAGAGCATCCTAGTAGAGTGGAGACAAGACTTTTTAGTGTTGTGACACTGAGCAAGCCATTGAAGCCGGCAGAGCCTGCACCTCTCAGCGACAAGAGGTTCCAGTCAAAGGAACAGCTACTGCACAGCCCAAGACTGAGCAGTTGATGTAGTGGGTATAGGCGGAGCGGGGCTGGAAAAGCACGGGTCGAGGGAGAGGATGAAACCAGGTGAGTTGGGGTAGTCAGACCAGGTTGCCTCCCGCGGGCCATCATAAGCCCACTGACGACTTCCTTAAGTGCGATAGGAAGAAGCTGTTAGATTTTAGTCGGAATAGTGACATCATCTAACTCATGCTTCACATGTGTCGCCAGGGCTGTTTGTGAACTGGATTGTTAAGGAAGCACTGCAGCCCAGGACCAATTTTAGAAATCCATTCTCAAGAGCTGCTGATTTGTGGATCAGGATGAGGACCGGTTTTGCCGCGGGGAGTTTAGTAGGGAGATAAGAAGAGGCTGTGAAAAGTTTTACAGGGAAGCGATACCAGAGTGGTACTTATGAAATGCGTCTGTTGATAACAGTAGATGGGAAGAATTGAATGAATGAAAAGCCCTGAAACTGGAACAGCTAAAGGTTCAGTGCTCCCACTGCAGTGTCTGAACTCTCGCAGCAGCGACTTGCCGAGCTGTCCAAAATCCTGCTGCTTCAGCTCACTGGAGGCGCAATCCCACTGAGCTCAGGGGTCAGCAAGCCAAACAGAGAGTTGAGCTAATGGGGAAGCTTCACTGACCTGGTGAGTGATGGGAATAAAACCATTCCACAGAAAAAGGGGCTTCAACAGATGACATTCTGGGACCGGGCAGGACTGGCAGGAGCAAGGGGCAGTGGTGACTTCAGTCAGTTGTTCCCTTCCCAAACGGGATTGGTGGAGTGAATTTAGCCTGAGTCACACGACCTGGCTGAGACCCAATAGGTTACCTGAAATCAATTCCTTACGGAGGCGGCACACTCTAATGCAGTGAAGGCTTCAGCAGGTTGACTGACCCAGAGGGGAGGGGCCAGCATACACTGCCCTGTTTGCAACTCACTAGCACACTGCAGTGGGAAGGGTTACCTAGCCAGCATGCTTCAGAAGAATTATAACCAAGAAAGAAAGAACCTGGGGCCTTGTGGAAGAAACAAAAAAGATGGGAAGAGGAAGCAACAAGAAAAGAGGAGACCTGGGTCCCCGGGTCCCAACCTTGAGAACATTGACCCAAGACAGGTAAATACAAAGGAGAATGAGGACAGTAAATGTGCAATATCAGACACGGCAGCAGTGGACATAAAGAGATATCTTCGGGACTCGTAGACAAGCTCAAAAGGAAAATATTTAGCCAAGTAAAGCAAGAAATAAGAAGATTAATAAAAGAGATGCTAAGCACTCCTCAAGAAGACACAGGCGGAAGAATGGAGGAACTCAAAGGAGAGAACCATTTGATGAAGAATATAAAGAAAATATAGAATACATGAAGCATATTCAAAGAGATTACCAGGAAATTAAAAACTCTATGGGAAGATGGCAAAACTGCTTGAAAGAAACTAAGGATAGATTATCCAAACTGGAGGACAGGTTTGCAGTGTGGGATTATGAAAGGAAAAACTTTTTAAAAATAACAAGGAAACCAGCAGTAACAATACAAAGGCAAGAAGATGACAAGAGGACCTATAACTTAAGAATAAAGAATGTGAATGAAGAAGCAGGGGTTCAAACAAAGAAACTACAAAGGCTATTCACAGAAATAATTAAGGAAAACTTCCCAAACATAGGAAAAGGAAATGATATTCAGATCTATGAGGCATACAGAACTCCAGCCATCTACAACCAAAGGCATATAATAATCAAGATCCCAAAAATTCAATATAAGCACAGAATATTAAAAGCTGTCAGAGACAAGAAACAGATTATTTACAAGGGAAAGCCTATCAGAATTACGGCAGACTTCTCGGCACAAACCATCAAGTCAAGAAGAGCCTGGAGTGAAATATTCCAAGCCCTGAAAGAAAATAATCTCCAGCCCAGATTGATATACCCTGCTAAACTGTCTCTAGAAATTAATGGAGAAACAAGATGCCTCCAGACAAAGAGGAACTTGGGAAATTTGCGACCACCAATCCAACTCTACAGAGAATTGCAGGACATTCTAGAGAGAGAGAAAAGTACTAGGATTCCAGGAACAGTGGCAGAGAGGCCTCAATGAGTGGAGCAGAAAACAGAATGAAGAAGAAAAGCAGACAACTGATGGCAAAAAAAGAGCATAACAGAAATGAGGCAGAGAAGGTTGGTTATAATCTCTAATATAGATGGGCTTGATACACTAAATTTAAAAAAAGAACCACACATAGAGTAGGTCAGGAGGTAGGGTCCACTGAGATGCTATTTTTAGGAAACATAATTAACATGAAAAAGAGTACATGGACTGAAAATCAAATATGAGAAAACAATATGTGACAGAGAACCAGAGAGTAATAGGGACAACTAAACTAGTATTTGTGGATAGGTTGGAAAGAGAGGCTTTAATAGATAAAGGAATACAATTAGAGATCAAGTCTAGGAGAGGGAAGGTTTGGAACCACTTAGGTAAATAGCAAGTTGCCCCTGCCCAACTTTTTTTTTTGTCTTTTTCTTTTTGCCCCTGCCTAATTTAAAACCAAGGTTCTTGGTGAGACCCCAAAATGCACAGTGTACCCTGGTGAAAGGGGAGAGAGAGTCTTAAAAAAGATGTCAGAAGATACTGTTAATAATGTATCAGGATTTAAAACCCATATTACTGGCACCACTCTGCTTACATAGATTTTATTCTGTCCCAGTTTGTCTACTTGCATTAGATTTGAGGGCACAGATAACTATTCCAAAAACAGCAGGATATAGCACAGTAATCATCTTTAATTCCCTGTTAACTTTATCTGGAGCCCTGTATGACTTATACTGTTTTATCATGACTGATCTTAATTAAATCTGGTTTGTTTGATTGCTGTTTGGTATTGACAGATTTTATTCAAAACTGATGTAATTGATAGTATCAAGTCTGAGAGTATAGGCAACTACACTGAAAATGACAAGACTCTACAATACATATTCTGGTTTGATAACTGCCTGTTTTTGAAGTTCTATACTATATACAAAGTTGTGTTTTATTAATACTGTTATGTACTGATATATTCAATTATACTATGTCTGATGATATAGCCAATTCTATTGAAGATAACAAGAGACAACACAGTAACTATGATAGAACTCCTTGTACAACAGTCTTATATATCTTTGTCATATCATGTGTTTATAGGAATATGTTTTGTTTTGCCTTGCTTTGTTTTGTTTCTCCCTCTAATATAGAAAGGATAGAAATACATGTTAAGACTCATGCATGTGTAGACCTTATAAACAGTTTATGAGAACTGATCTTACAACACATGATGAAATGAACAAATACTCTGAAGAAAAAGAGACACTAAAGTACCCCGTGCTGATCCTGGAATGTCATAATGTGAAACCCAGCAATACTATTATTCTTTGTTCAGAGTGATGTTAGCCTGCTTGGGTTTATTCAGTGTCAACATAATTGAAGATATGGATAAATGCATGTATGTTTAAGTGTATAGGATTGATAACCATATTTCTACGTTTTTGTTGGATAGTTGAACAGAACTGGTTGCAGTCTCACTGTTTGAATCCCCACTTTATATGCTTCATTTTAGTATCTTGAATAACTATTTGTAAAAGGACAGTTTGTAATCATCAACTAGTGATTTCTTTCTGTTTATTTTTTCTTTGAAAGTATGTATTATTTCTACCCATTTTCTGTTTTGTTTAGTCTTTCTTTAAATAAGACACTACCAAAAAAAACCAAAACAAAACCCTGAAGCCAGGGCGTCACCGTGGGTGCCCATCTTAACAGTCTAACGGGGGCGCTGTGGGGTTGGAGTCGGGGAGCAAAGGTACGGGTGGACAGGACGTTTCAGAGTCTGCATTAGAAGAATAGGACACTCCAAGGAATAGTGGATAAGAGAGACCGGAGGGTCAAAAGTAAATTTTTGAAATTTCGTGACTAAGAAAACTGTGAGGAAGTCAGGGAGAGTATGGGCCTGGGGAGGTTATCTTTAATTTTCAGTGTGGGGCCTGGTCTAGACATTTAGGCTGATGCCAGAACTCATCTTTCCATTCCTGCTCTTCAGCCTTCACTCATTCGCCCCTTTTCTGAGACCCCAGAGGGAGCTGGTGTCCAGGCTGGGCCTGACCTGCACCACGTCTCACCCTGGGGAACCCTTGGTACCTGGGCTGCACTTTTATCCCCAGGGGAAAGTTTTGTTAATTTACTCTGTGATCTCTGTTGTCACCCCTAAAGAACACAAGCCTTGCAAAAACCCTAATTTTCTTTTATGTATTTGATTTGAGGTGTCTGTGATAAGTTTTGGGGAAAATGTCTTTCAGGGAACCCTGAGTTCAGTCTGCAGAACCATTAAAAAAATCTCTCAGAATGGAAATGTAAGTCCAGAATGTAAAAATGTGGGAGTCATTTGCTATTAAACTGGATAAGAAGTCCAAGGGCAGGTATGGAAAAAAAAGAGAATTAGAGATGCTGGAGAATTCAATGTAGTGGAAAGTTAATTTAAAAACAGAGGTGAAGGAATGTAATTCAAAAGCTATCAAGATAACTCCTCCTCAAAAAAAAAACCTGTTTAGCCAGTTACCTTCATGGATCATAGGTAGGGAGGGGAACTCACAGCCCTGTGGTGGTGCGGGGTGGCAGCTTTATGAGTTTTGAAGACGCAGCCTCCAGAAAGGCCAAAATGGGACCGCTGGGGAGGTTGGGGTGGGACTCTAACGGGGGGTGGGACTCTAACAGGGGGTGGGACTCTACCAGTCACTGGGATCCCCAAGGGCACCCCATACCCAAGTGCTGGGGTGGGAAGGGCTTTGATGTTAAGAAGACAGGCCTTTTTGTCATATTTCCTTGATTCTCGGACATGGTGCATCAATGGGATACACTGTCAAGTTAATCAAAGCTTTCCAGGCCAAACACATGCTAATATATTAAATGTACAGATGGCTTGTAAAATGCGTCAACATTCCAAGAACATTGAAATGGGGAAAAACGTATTTTAGTCCTTAGAAGCACTGACCTGTTTTCTAAATGTTTTTGCCCTGCTTTAGGGGGAAAATAGCACATCTCCTGCCTCACCTTCGAGGAGGGCACCCTTGAAACTCCCATACAGATGTAGACACAAATTATACTGTATGATGCGGTATTGTGAGACCAGGGTTCTGTAGATTTCCAGCAAGGAATATGTTCCACATGAAATCAGAGCAGAGTGAAGCTAAGGGACATGTATAAGTGACAACACTGGGGAATTCAGCAGGAGCAAGAAATCCAAGGAGTGACCTAGAATGTGTGTTCCTGATGGGCTATGCCTTTCCATTACCTGCTGGATGGGGTAGCGGGGCTCACATTTTAATCCCCATGATATTAAATAAAAAGGCAATGAATGGGAGGCAGGCAGCGACTCTTCTGGGGACATCTAGGTTGTAAACCGTATACTCAGAGTAAGAAAATAAATGGGATACAGAACCATCATGGAAGGAGATAGTTTCATTTTATTTGTAACAACTTGAGGACATTGTATCTAGATTGGCTCAAAGGGCATCCATCTGTTGATCTTTAAAAGTCTCTTCCACCCCATAACAATGCCCTCCTTGTCCTGTTTCTCTCTATGGCTCAGAGGATGGAATCCAGGGCCTCACAATGTTTGACAAGTGTTCTTCCACCTAGCTATACACTCAGCCCCCTACCTGTGTTTTTTCCCCCTTGATAGGAAAATAATCAGTTTCAATAATAGTCCTTACTTTTAACTCTAGACATAAATTTTGTAATTTGGAGGGATGGAATGAATGTGAGACTTCTTTAATTTCCATTTAAATCTGACTGCAAGTTCCCAAATTAACCAAACCATGTAGAGGTTGAAAGAGAATTTCAGCTATGTGCTTTCTGAGTGAAGAGCTTTTATCGTTTTGTTCTCTGATAAAACATAATGAACCCAAGTGGTGTCCCTTCCAGAATTTTCAGAGTTCATTCTTTGCAGAGTAGGGTGTGGTATCCGTCTGAGGCTCTAGTTCTCTATACCTGTGCACTTGGGGTAAGTTGTGTCTGCACAGTGTGATTGACTCCTCCTAGTTGTAGGAGAATGAGCCACTCTTCAGTAATGTTCTTCCTTTTTTCTAATTCCTGTTAACACAGAGGGGGCATTAGAACACAGAGCTGTCTGATCTTGAAAAAGAACTATGCCACACAATGAAACAATATTTTAGTTTTATATGCCAGAATGGAATCTACAGTGTGAATGATTTCTTGATTCAGGAATATGCACAAAGTCTTACTGTGTACATGTTACGTAAATAGCTGTATACTTGGTTAAAAGTTACTGACCATGTATATAAAGTAGCATACACATCAATGTAGGGCACAGAGATACTCAGCAACATCACTGAACTAACGTGTGTGTGTGTGTGTGTGTGTGTGTGTGTGTGTGTGCATGTGCGCGATGCTGGGGATCGAACCCAGATCCTTATGCAAGCTAAGCAGGCACGGTAACACTGAGCTTCACTCTCAGGCCTGGACTAAGCTTTTAAGGTTATCTATTTGTTTTAATTTCCTGTGAAATTCATATCACTACTGTAGTTTCAGTTGCAAAATTTCTTTTTCCCAGTTGTGTAGTTTCAAATGAATGCAGCTTGAATTTCCATGTATATATTTAAGTGTAAAGAACTTGATATGTTTTCTGAAAGTATCATATGAAAGTAATGCTTGCCAAAGGTAGGATGTAAAGGTTATGTTTTCACCATTACCCTCACCTTCTAATCAGTTTATATTTTTAAATGCTAAGGGATTTCAAGTACATAAAAAACTGATTTAATAAAGAAGACAAGCAATTTGATTGTAGATACTGAACACTGATTTAAATTGTTCTGGGATTTGCATTGGATCTAACGTGCATCCCTAATTATTTTAGTTGCAGCAATATGGCTTTCCTTTGCATAACTAAGAAGGGCAAGAGATGAGCCAGGCTAATGATATTGCTTTATGTTTCTTTAGCATCTTTCATCTACACCCCATTAAGTACTTGGTAAACATTAATTAAACATCACACCACAACACACCTCGGAGGAAAGGTTAGCATTATTACCCTTTCATAGGTAAACATGCAGAGACGTAGGTAAGGCAGATATTAAACATATACAACTGGGTTGGGTGAAGGTGTTCATAATGCTTCTTCAAGGCAAAGACAGAGAGCCAGAGGTGTAAGGTTTATAAGTCAATGTGAGTTTCAGGAAATGGAGGACCTTTTGTGAAATTAGTTTTGGAGATCAGGCATTCAGCTGAAGTTCCTGGTTAGAAGAGTGTATGTATATCACTCAGTAACCAAACTTACCTTTTTTCTGAACTGGAAAATCAGGTCAGGATTACTGCACCATGCTTGGACTTAATAATTCATGTCAATCATATGATCTGGGTGTTGTAGCACAACACTGACTTCAAGCTGATTTGCCTCTTCCATTAGTAGATTCAAATTGTTCTTGTTATATAACCTGATTTTTGGTGTTGCAAACAAAATCATAACCATTATGGGTAACCTTAAAGCTTTGTTTTTTGTATGTACAAGCAAAGTGAATCCCGAACAAGAGTCGAGTAACTTGGGAAATTCCAATAGCATATCAGTTATAAATATCATTAAATTACTAATAATGCAGATCGAAATTCAGCAAGACAGAGTTTCAGTTTTTTCTTCCATCAGGAAGTTAAAGCATGATTGCCCCGCTCAGCAGCAGCTCTAAAGCGGTAGGAACTAAGGACCCCGCCTCTTTCTCCTTTTTCCATCTCTGTAGTGTGTGGTTTTTGTCCCCAAGGACGTGCTGTGGCCCCAAATGTTATCCTAGCTGTCCCTGTGACAGAACTTTCTTCAAAGGCCCATTAAACATCCCTCAAACATCCCGGGCTGCAGACATAGTTGGTGAGTAGAGTTATTTAGCCAACACTATTTGGAATAAAATAAAAATTCTATAATTTAGGAATAAGAAAAGACTGAATACTGAGGGGTGACAAGTGTGGAGCCAGAAACCAAAATCAACAAATAAAGCAACAAGTTTTCTTTGGAGGGTGAATTTTGTGACCTAGCTTCCGTCTTGCTGGAGTGGGGTGAACATCAGGTACAGTTCCCTGCGTTTCATGCTCGGGGCCCCACCCGTGGGCGTGCATGTGGGGCCTCGGCAAGAAAGCCTCCAGACCAGCAAGTCCATCAGCAGAACTGTCCGGCAGCACTGTTTCGGTGTCTCCCCCTCCCTGCCTTTGGTCGTGAATTTGCTGTGAGACCCGCAGTGTGCCGGACCGGCTGCTGCCTACTGCTGAGAGCAGTGTGTCCTCCTTTTCCGCCTTAGGTCACTGTAACCCGGAACACGGGCACACTGGCTTTTTGTGCAGCCTCCTATGCTGGGTTCGGTGTGAGTGTGTGCTACCTGGGATGTACCTACTCTTTAGGACACTGGATACTGATTTTGGGAGAAGTGGAAAGCACAGAGAATGTTTATTTGCTTGAAAGGAGTATTCCTTTATTAAAGAGTATTTTTATTCCTGGTTGGCACATACTGTTTGTGCTTACGGGGTAGATGTGATGATCTGATGCATACATACAATGTGCGATGATCTAATCACGGCAGTTAGCGCTTCCACCTCCTTGAATAGTATTCTTTCTTACCATGGCAGTGTTCAAGCTGGAGCTGGAGCTGCCGTGAATCGTGTAGCTGGCTGCAGGCCACAGCTGTCCTATCCACGGTGTGACAGTGGAGCCACTTGTTCCCTGCTGGCTGTGTCCTGGCACCGTCACCCGCCCCACTGCCACTCTCTTGTCTTCCTGCTCTCTCATGACCTCACTTCTGTGCTCGGCTTCTGCCTGACCAACTATTTTCATTCCCACAGATGAGCGAGCACATGTGGTGTTTGTCTTTCCGTGGCTGGCTTATTTCACTTAATATATAATTCCCTGGGTTCCATCAGAGTGGCCATGAGGGACAGGATTTCATCCTTTATGGCTGAATTGTATTTCATTATCAGTATATCTTGGCTGACTTCACATCTTGGCTATTGTGTATGAAGAAAGCTGTGATAAACAGGCGTGCAGGTCTTTCCTCGGGATAACGATTTCATTTCCTTTGTAATATATATCTAGTAACTGGGTCAGTGGCTCATAGGATCAATCTATTTTCAGATTGTTGAGAAACCTCCATACTACTTTACGCAATGTATAAGAGTCCTCCTTTTCCACATTCTTGCCATAATTTGCTACTTTTTTGTCTTTTTTTTTTTTTCCATTTTAACTGGAGTGAGAAGGATCTAATTGTGGTTTTGATCTGGCTTTCCCTAGTGATTACTGATGGTGAATATTTTCATAAACTTCTTGGCCACGTGTGTATTTTTGAGATATACCTATTTGAATATTTTCATTTTTAATTGGATTTTTCTTTTGCTTGTTTCATTGTTTTGGGTTCTATATATATGTTCTAGATATTAGCTCTCATCTGATGGATATTTTGCAATTTTTTCTCGCGTTCTGTCAGCTGTATCCTCTGTTGTTCATTTCCTTTGCCGTGCAGAAGGTTTTTAGTTTGATATTTGTTTTGTTTTGCTGTATTATGCAAATTTTGGGGCCTTACCCCCCAAATTATACCTATCCCAATGTCTTACAATGCTTTCTCTGCTTCCTTCTAATAGTGTTCTAGTTTGGGTTTATAAGTTTAGGTTGGTAATCAATTTTGAATTGAATTTTGTGTAGGGCGGGAGATGGGTATCTAGTTTCATTTATCTTCTCAGGCCACGCACAAAGCCAAAAGACCTAAGAATAAATGTCACCAAGGAAGTGAAGCTCTTTCCTACAAAAATGAAAAACTATCAATGAAAGAAACCATAAAGGACACAAAAAGTGACATCCGCTGCTCATGGATCAGAATTAATACTGCTAAAATGTCTGTGCTACCCAAGCAATCCATAGGTTCAGTGCAACTCCAATGGTATTTTGTACAAATTTGAAAAACTAATCACAAAATTTGCATGGAACCACGAAAGACCCAGAGTACTTAAAAGATGCTCACAACAATCCTGCAGGTGGAAAGCGGGGCAAACTGAAAACATCATTAACACCAGACTTCAAAACACACTATGAAACTCTGTTACTAAGACACCACGCTACCAGCAGAGAAAGACACAGACACTAATGGGACAGAATCGAAAGTACGGAAATTAACCTACCTGTTTGCAGCATGCTGATTGTCAGCACAAGCACCAGAAATGTCCGTGGAGAAAGAGTAACCTTCTGGCAAGACAAATTTTTTTTTTTTTTGTTATTTTTACCAACTCTTGGCTTTTCTCCATGTTGCTGTGAGTTTGTCATTTACAGATCTTGCTGTTAACAGTGTCCCTTTATACCTAATTTGTTGAGGGATTTTTGTTGCTTTGTCATAAAGAAATGTTGAATTTTATTGAATGCTTTTTGTGTCTATTGACAGGATTTGGGGTTTTTGTTTTTTGATCTGTTAATGTGCGCTGTACTACGTTTATGGATGTGTGTGTTTTGAACCATTGTTATAGTCCTGAGATAAATTACACTGGATCATAGTATATAGTCTTTTGGATGTGCTACAGGATCTGGCCTGCTACTGTTCTGTTGAATATGTTTGCATCTATGTTCATGAGGGATATTGGTCTGCAGTTTTCTTTCTTTTTTCCTTTTTTGGCTGTGTCCTTGGTTTTGATATCAGTGCACTGCAGTTTCCTAGAATGAGTTCCCTTCTTTCAATATTTTGGAACAGTTTGAAATAAATTGGCATTCATTCTTCTTTAGCTGTTTGATAAAATTCAAGGGTGAAGACATATATGATCCTGGGTTTTTATTCTTGGGAGGCATTTTGTTACCAATTCAATATTTTAGCTTATTGATCTGGTCAGGTGTTTTAAGTCTTTACAGTTCAACTTTGGTAAGTTACATGTGCCAATGAATTTATCCATGGATTCTAGGTTTTCCAGTATAGTGTGTCTAAGGATCCATTACATTTCCATGTTATTAGCTGGAATGTCACTTTTTTCATGTTTGATTTTACTTATCTAGGCCTCCTCGGTTTTGTTTTTGGTTAGCCTGGCAAAGGGTTTGTTGATTTTGTATATATTTTCAAAAAATTATCTCTTCATTTTATTGCTCTTTTACACTGTTATTTTTGGACACCATCTCATTTACTTCTGCTCGGATTTTTATTATTATTTTCTTCTACTAACTATGGGTCCGGTTAGTTCTTGTTTTTCTAGTTCCTCAAGTTGCATGCTGTTTGTTTGACATCTTTCTTTCTGATGTAGGCATTGATTGCCACAAGCTTCCCCCTCACTACTGGTTTTACTATATTTCATAGGTTTTGGTATGTTCTTATTTCCCTTTTCATGTGTCTCTAGAAAATTTTGTATTCTTTGGGCCTTCTTGGTTGACTTGAAGGTAATTCAAGAGTATGCTGTTTCTATGTATTTGCTTAATTTCTAAATTGCCTTGCAGAGGTAGAGTCTAGCTCAGTGGTGGAGTACTTGCCCAGCTTGCAGGAGGCTCAGTTCTGTGCAGGGCACTGAAACAAAATAGCACAAACCACTGCAACAATGAAACACTAAAGGAAAGCCCCCCAAAATCCTAAAAAATAAAAATCATAAAGTTACTCTTGTTGCTGATTTATAGTTTTAGCCCTTGTGGTCAGAGAAGAAGGTGGTAGACTTTTTTTTCTAAATTTTGGGCTTATTTTTGGTTTACCGTATGCTCTGTTCTGAAGAAGGCTGCCTGTAAATCCACTCTCCGGTGAAATGTTCTGTGCATGTCTGTGAGGCTCACTTGGTCTGTGGTATAGTTTAACTCTGAGGTTTCTCTGTGGATTCTTTTAGGGAGGAGGTGTCTGATCCATCCATGGATGAAACTGGGGTGCTGAAATCCCCAAAGAGAATTTCATTTGACACCATTATAACTGCAAGAGGATGTAGACAGCCACTTGCAAGTGTTTCAAATTGTTTACTGTCTTTAAAATCAAGTGCTCAGCTCCACGTTTGAACTAAACATTTGGTCAAGCAATGCTGACTAAAGATGAAAGGGAAATTTGGAGGACACATTCTAAAACAACACATATTTCAGTTTTTTTACAAATAGTAACTGCTTTTTTATTTACTCTCTCTGGATGCCACTGGAGTGTTCCACAGACTTGTCTATAAAGACGAATAGAAAAGGGGCCAGAGAGAGGTTTGGAGTTCATTCACAGAGCCAAAGACAGGCTAAAATTATAAGAAGGGTGTTTGAGGAGCCGGGCGTGGTGGCACATTCCTGTAATCCCAGCAGTTGGGAGGCTGAGGCAGGAGAATCATTTGCAAACTCAAGACCAGCCTGGGCTACAAAGTGAGCCCAAGGCCAGCCTGAACTGTATAGCTAAACCCTGGCCCAGAAGAAACACACAAAAAAGAATGACATTTAACGCTCAAAGGGTCCCTCTCCTGGCCGCTCCTATAAATTACACTTCCCTATATATTTGTGGGATGATTAACATGAAAGCCATCACAGTTTAATACTAAACTTGTAACATGGCACGGTTGTTTATGGGCTAGTTTTCACCAAAACCTTTAATAAAGTTTTTGTTCCCTTAATGTGAACTTTGTAGACCGTGGAACACACCTGTTCTCTGCATCTCTGCTCGCGGACTCTACTTTCCCCTGTGCAAACCCACAAACAGTCCATTTTCAGCGCTCGCAGGTCAATGGCATTTTCCTAGTTCCGCTTTGTTACTCCTTGGGTTTGGAGCAGAATTAGAGCTCCTACTTAAAAGTCAAGTAGATAGAGATAAAAACTTGAATTTTCTTATCAGCGGAAGTGATACTGAAGAAGGTGACTCATTTGATGGTTCACAGTGGGTTTCCTAGGTTTGCACCCCAAAAGAAGCAGCCTTTCCACTCATCCTGCAGGCCTTGTTCTGTGGGGCAGCTCCTTGCTTCTAAGGTGCCATGTAATTCCTCTTCCAAACCTAGATACGTCTGAAGCTTACAGAAGTACCAGCAGGATGAAAAAGTAGCCCTGCCCCTGGCCTAATGCTGTCATCCCTGGACTTGTGACAGCCATCAAAGCAGAAAGCCCGTCTTTTCCAGGCAGGAAGATTCCACGGAGAACAGGGAGCACAGGCCCAGCCTGGTGCCCTGGGTTTCCCTGACGACTTCGTTGTTCCCTTGGGCAGAGGTGAAGGCCAGTCCTGGAAGCCGGTGGTGCTCAGGGAAAGCTTCTCCTCGGGGCGCACACAGGAGCTGGAGGAAGGTGCTCCCTGGCCTGGTCCTGCATGGTGGAGGCGGCGCCCGTCAGGGCTCCCGGGTTGGGTCCCGGCACCCTGAGTGGTGCGAGGCTACGTGGGTTGAGCCGGACACAGGGACACCGGTGAACTGGAAATCACGGCCTTCTTTCTCCTTTCTTGGTACTTAAACACCTTTTGGCCCTGAACTGGAATTATTGTCCTTTTCGATTTCGACTTTTTAGTAGCCAGTGTCCATCATCCCTGTGGGGAGTGCGTGGGGGACTGAGATGTCATTTCCACGGGATTAGGGCTTTTGGCTTCCTGCCCCGCACTGGAGTAGGCAGAAGAGAAGCAGACTAGAGAAAAGGAGCCGAGGACAGGCGCGGCTGCACAATTGTACGTGAAGACAAACCAGGTTTCCAGGACACCGACCCCTGTCCCTCGCAGGAGACTCAAGGAGACCAAACCAACCCAACCAGCGGCCCTCAGGGTGGGGACACAGCAGGCCGGGGGGCCTGGGCCAACCGAGCGTCTCCAAGGGGCCTGACCCCTCTGTGGGCCGCTCACGGACACAGCTTACAAAGTACTTTTCTGGGAAAAAAAATCAGAAATCCTACAACCTACCCTGCGGGTGGGGTGCTCTGAGGAGCCCTTCCTCCTTGGGGAACTCCCCAGGTCCCCTTTGTCATCCCCAGGAGAAGCCCAGCCTCTGCACCCCGCCAGGCCTGTTCCCCAGAGCTCAGTGCCTGGGCCTCCGCTGCCAGGCACAGCCTGAGCATGTTGGAGCCGTACAGGGGGGCACGGGGGCACGGGGGCACAGGGGCACGGGTGCATGGGTGCACGGGGGACACGGAGGCGCAGGGACTCAGGGTGTTCGAAGGGGAGCTGGCATTTCTGGCAAGGGCACTGTCCTGGAGTAAGCCGAGTCAGATCGCATTTGAGCTTTAGATGTCAGTGACTCTGGATTTGGGTCCCTTTTATGTGAAGTGTAAGTGGGACTTTCCACGGGGTATGGGGGAAATATACATACATATATATATTTAAAAATTTTTTCTAGTTGGAATGTTGGTTTCTTTAAAAATGGAAGCCATGTTCTTCCATAAACCAAACCAAACCAAAGAAAGTTTTTCGAATGAAGTAAATAGCATGAGAAAATGCGTTGCACAGTTTTAAAAAATTTAAATTCCTGAGATGGAACATAGTGCCAGAGATTGAACCCAGATCCTTTGCACTGAGCTACATCCATAGTTCTTCAAAAAAAATTTTTTTTGTTTTGAAAAAAGGTTTCATTAAATTGCTAAATTGCCTAGACTGAGTCTAGATTGGTAACACTCCCAACTCAGTTTCTCCGAGTGCTGGGATTACAGGTATGAGCCACCACCCCTGGTAAAGTTGTAAATCCTAAAGACCAATCTTAATGTAAAAAGTGTAAGTATTACAGAGACTGTGCACATCTGTGGCAAAAGTAGAGACTCTTTAGGTCTGCATCGTGGTTAATGATTTGCAGGAAAGGGGTCCAGCAGGATTATCCACCAAGCTGCCCAGACCTGTGCTCAGCCCTCTGCAAACAAGTATCGGCTTACTTTGGAGGAAAGTGGAGGGGATAATTAGATATTTCTCCTTTAATTTGCTAAAATAAATTAATTATCTTTGTGAAACCAGGAAATTGTTGCATTGTCTTATGCCCCTTTGATATTTTCATGTTTTAAAATCCTAATTTGGAAGGAATTTGGGGTATTGCACATTCCCTGTTCTGTTCTGAAAAAGTGCTTCGAATTTCTGAAAAATGTCACTCGCGGGCCTTTTGCAAATAATTTCAACTCAGTTGTTCTTTTCAGGGCTTTTAAAGTCCGGGGAGGAGGAGCCTTCAGCAACACAGAATACGCAGGGCTGTTTTTTTCTTTCATCTGCAGACGAATCCAGAATATAAAACTGCTTCAGTCTGATGCTTCCGCAAAGAACACAAAGCGACTAATTTTTATGTTTAACAGCTCTGGTTTGTATGATCAACAGTTTGGAATTTAAATCTTTCAGGTTTCAACTGTATCTTGGCTGCCATCTCGTGGTAACTATGGCAAATTGACCAAAAGCCTGGGGTTTACTTCTTTGCTTGAAAAAATAGGGTTTTGAACAAATAAGCCTCTATTGTAATGGTTGGAAAGTGTGTGATTAACATCAGGCTTTGATAGCCTTTAGACATTATGATATTTTAATTTGTTGTTGCTATGATTTTGAGTTTTTGGGGGAGGTTGTTGAACATTTTTGTGTTTATTTTGGGTGATAACTTGTGTATGTGTGTGCATGGGTGTAGTCTTTTCCATAGAAAACAGAGCCCTTTAAATTTTGGAAATTATAAATTTCAAAATTTTGATGCATTATGCAATATCTTTTGGTATAAATAATGGGAAAAATTGTAAGTTTCAGGTAGAAACAGATCACTCTGCTGGTATTTTTGGGGAGTGGTAAAAATTAATATTTTGAAAAAGTATTAAGTCTGAATTTGACCAAACCTTAAATACAATTTACAGAGAATACAGAAGACAAAAGAACATAGCAGAAGGGGGGGGGGCATAAGCACCTGCCTTGCAAGCAGGCGGTCGTGAGTTCGATCCCCAGTACCGGTAAAAAAAAAAAAAAAGAACATAGCAGAATACACCAAAGAGTTGGAGACCGTCAAAGTCACTCTGTAGGAAATCCTCTGCCTCAGTCTGTCTGTCTGTCTCTTTTGTCTCTGCTGAAGATCTAACCAAGGTCCATGCAGTGGTAGCCCAGTGATCTGGACTACTCTCTCATTCTAGAAATTCTATACATTATAAAAGCACATTTCTTCAAAAAATAAATTGCAAGAGTTAAAAACAGATGAAAGTGAAACCTGAAAATTAAGACTATAACATGTAGTACATCTGCCTTTATTTGTACCTTGGTTAAAATAAGCCCTATGAAAAATACCCCTGGTGACACCTATGTTGTCCCTGTGACGTAAAAATGACTAGTGAGAAATTTAAAAAGTCAATGTTAGATATTTGTGTTACTAGGGAATTATTTTTAGGTGAAGCGATGGTGTTTTAGTGGGTTTAATGATAAGTTTTTGTCTTTTAGGAATTTACTCTGAAATGTCTATAAACAAAATGCAGTGATACTATTTTGAATTTGTTTCCAAACAATTCCAGTGAAATGGAATTGTGGAGATGTGGCAAAGACAGAACTGGCCATGAGTTTGAGATTGCTGCTCCTGATGGGTACCTGGGGATTCTCTATACCACTTTACCTGCTTTTGAGAATATCTGGTAATCTAGTTGTATAAGTGAGTACAACTTGTTATTGTTGAAATATGTATATATTTTTAAAACTTTACACCCGTAAAGTTTCAGATACACATTATGCTAACATCCATCATAGGGAATCTGTACCTCTAGGTGGTATGTCTTGCTTTTTCCCATTCCCCTCCCCTCCCCTTCTCTTCCCCCTCCCTGTTTAAAAGAGCTTTGTTTCCATTTTATCCTTCTGCTCCTTTTTTTCCTTTTCCCTTCCTTCCTTTCCCCTTCCCTCATCCCTAGTTCCCCTTCCCATTTGAATATCCCCCCCCCCCATTTCACAGTATCTGTTATACACTTTGATCCTTATTTACACTTTTGGTTTCTCACACCAAAGAAATCATACTATATTTAAATACATGTGTCCGATTTATTTCATTGAGGAGTGTGACCTCAGTGTGCATCCATTTACCTAGAAGTGTCTCAGGCTTGTTCGTCTTTATGTCTCAGTAGCACTCCATTGTATAAAAAGCCTACATCTTCTTTATCCATTCATTGGTTGATGGGCTTTTAGGCTGTTTCCAAGATTTAGCTATTACAAACTGTGCTGCTATAAACATGGGTGTATATATATTGCTGTGCTGTGATGCATTTAATTCTTTCGGAAAAATACCAAGAAGGGGGATAGCTGGATCAAACTGAATCTCTAGTTTCAATTTTTTGAGGAATCTCTACATTAATTTCCACAGGAGCTGTACCAGTCTGCATTCTCACCAGTGATTGAGAAGCGTTCCTTTTTCCACAGAAACTTTCCACCATTTGTTATTGGTGGATTTCTTGATAATAGTCATTGTTTCTATTTTTAGTCAGTGTGATAGAATCTCAGCATTGTTTTAATTTGCATCTTTCAAATTCCTGGTGATGTTAAACATTTTTTCATGCCTTTATTTTGTTTGTACTGCTTCATCCGAGATGTGTCTATTTACTACTGAAGATTCCCATGTTTTTTTTTTCTCTTTTTGAGACAGAGTCCCTCTACGTTGCTAAGGCTGGTTTTGAACTCAGTTACACAGTCCAGGCTGGCCTAAAACTCACAGAGATCCACCTGACTCAGCTTTCTAAGTGCTGGCATTATAGGTGTGTGCCACTTGCCTGATGAGATGTCTAATTTCAGATTGGGTCTTTAAATTTTGGGGGTGGTCTGATTTTCTTTTTCAGTTCTTTATATATTCTAGATATTAGTCCTTTGTCTAAGGAACAGGTGACAATTTTTTTTTCTTGCTCTGTGAATTTTCTCTTAACTCTGTTGATGAATGTGCAAAAGCTTTTTAATAAAATGAGATTCCAGTTGTTGATTTTTTGTGATATTTCCTGTGTGAGTGGGACTTTGCTCATAAAGTCTTTACCTACACCTATGTCTTCAAGAATTCTACCTTCTCTTCCAGAGATTTAGTATTTCTGTTTTAATATTTAGACCTTTGATCCATTTTGATTTTAGTTTAGTGGGTGATGAAAGACATAGGTGTAGTTTTAATTTTTGGCCCATGGAAAGTCAGTTTTCCCAGTACCATTTATTAGAGAGGCTATCTTTGCTTCAGTGAAGGTTTTTGGTCCCTTGGCCAAAGATAAGGTGGTTGAGTGTGCTTAGAGTTGTTTCTGCATCTTTTAATCTGTTCCATTAATCAGGTCTGCTTTTTGCCTACATGCTATTTTTATCACAGTAGCTTTGTAGTATATACTCAAATCAAGGATTTTGATGCTCTCTGCCTTGCCTTTGTTGCCCAGAGTGCCTTTGTTATTCTGGGTCCCTTCTGGTTCCAAATAAATTTCAGGATTTTTTTTTTTTTTTACTAATTATGTGAGGTATGCTATTGGTATTTTGGTTGAGAATGTATTAAATCTGTATAAAATTTTGGGAGTATGGCCATTTTCACTGTATGGTTCTTCCTACCCAAGAGCAAGGGATATCTTTTCATTTTCTGACATCCTCCTTAGAATGAATCCTGCTTGATCATGGTGTATAATCTCTTTTTGATGATTTGCAGCATTCTGTTGGTCAGTACCTTATTGAGGATTTTTGTGTGTGGCTTGGGAGATTGGTTTGTAGTTCTCTTTTTTAGGTTGGATCCACCTCTGGTTTTGGTATCAGGGGAATCCTTGCTTCCAGGAATGAACTTGGGAGCATTACTTTCCGTTAATTTCATTAAAGAGTTTGAGAAGTAGGAGCATTAGATCTCCTCTAAATTTCTTGTAGAATTCATTGGTGAATCTATCAGGACTTGGACTTGTCTTTGGTGATAGGTTTTTCATTTTTTTTTCTTTTTCTCTTTTTATTGGTACCGAAGATTGAACTCACGACCGCCTGCTTGCAAAGCAGGTGCTTATGCCGCTGAGCTAAATCCCCAGCCTCTGTTGATAGGTTTTTAATAACATTTTCAATTTAATTGGCTGATATTGGCTTATTTTGAATTTTTATATCTTCTTGATTCAGCTTTGGTAATTCATATGTATACCTAAGAAACGGTCTATTTGCTCTGTTATTTCCATATTATTAGAATACAGGTTCTCCTTTGCATTTACTTAAGCATGTTCTGTGAGCTAGTATGTGATCTATTTTGGAGAACGTCCCGTGTATAGCTGAGAATAATGTGTATTCTGATGTTGGGGAGAACACTCTGTAGATATCTAATAAGTCCATTTGTTCAAAAGTTGGGTTCAGTTCTGATTTTTTGTTGATTTTTTTTGTCTAGTTGATCTATTTGTGACATTGGGGTACTGAGGTCCCCTATTACAATCGTTTTAGTCCTTATTTGAGTATTCTTGTCTGTTAATATTGCTTGATATAGTTGGGTGTGTTGGTATTTTGTGCATATATATTTATGACTGTCACTGTCTTTCTTAGATTATTCCATTACAAGGATATAGTTACCTTCTTTGTCTTTCTTAGTCTATCTTGGTTTAAAATCCACTTTGCAAATAGAATAGCTACCACTGCCCTTTTCTGGGTTTCTGTCACATAGAGTATTGTTTTCCATCCTTTGACTTTCAGTCTATGAATTTCTTTTTGACTTAAATGTGTTTCTTGACCTCCCCTCCCTGGTAAGCGGAGGCAGGGTGGCAGACTGCAGCCCTTCCAGGGGGAGAACCAGCAGTGTCTCCTGAGATCCACGCCGTGTTGGAACTTAGGACTCTGGGAAGCCAAGCAAGCACCTCCCCTCCCTGGTAAGTGGTGGCAGTGTGGCCCACTGCAGCCCTTCCAGGGGGAGAACTAGCAATGTCTCCTGAGATCCACGCCATGTTGGAACTTAGGACTCTGGGAAGCCAAGCAAGCACCTCCCCTCCCTGGTAAGTGGCGGCAGTGTGGCCCACTGCAGCCCTTCCAGGGGGAGAACTAGCAGTGTCTCCTGAGATCCACGCAATGTTGGAACTTAGGATTCTGGACAGCCAAACAAGCACCTCCCCTCCCTGGCAAGCGGAGGCAGGGTGGCAGACTGCAGCCCTTCCAGGGGGAGAACCAGCAATGTCTCCTGAGATCCACGCCATGTTGGAACTGAGGACGCTGTGAAAGCAAATGACCAACCTGCCTACCTGCTTAGCAATAGTGAACCCACTGGCTACATGGCCTAGAGTCAAATATCCCACTTCCCCTATCCTCCTTCTCTTCCTCCTCCCCACTCATTAGCAAATGGAAACCAGAAATCTGAGCATCTCCTGGGAGGTTGATCATAGCAAATAAGGGAGACTTCCTTCTACCATTTCTTTGAAGGCAAATATTTTTTATTACTGTTTTACTCTTTCCTGATTAATGGTACTGCTCTATTCAATGTTCTGTTTTGATAAGTTCTATAGTGTTCTATATTTCATCTCATTTTGATATACGTGATTGAAAGAATACCTATTATAAAGATAACAAAATATACTATGATACCTATTACTGTTATCCTGGTAACCTGCTGTGAAGTTCTGTACCAATTTCACTGTACGATCTTAGTTGGCTTTATTCTGACTTGTTTTGTTATATACTTACAAAAAATGTGTTTCTTGTATGCAGCATATTGTTGGATCTTGCTTCTTGGTCCTTCTGCCAGTCTATTTCTTGTAATTGGTGAATGGGGACCATAAATCATCTCAATTGAGGGTTATAACTGATATCTCTGTCTATCTGTCTATCTGTATATTGACTAATCATTGTCATGTTATTTTCCTGTTGTTGGTTCCTTTTTTTACCCCTCTGTTTATTACATGCCTTGCCTGGGGGGTTCATTCTGTTGAGGTTCGTGGAGTTGTAGTCCTCATTATTTCTTCTAGAATGTCCTTCAAAACATTTTGGAGTATTGAGGTGACAGTCATGAATTTCCTTGGTGTCCTTTGTCATAAAAGTATTCTATTTTTCCATCAACTTTGAATGATAGCTTTGTGGGGGTATATCAGTCTGGATTAGAGGTTGTGTTCTTTTATGGTTTGAAATACTTCACTCCAAGCTCTCCTTGGCTTCAGGGTTTGTGTTGAGAAGTCTGCTGTAATTGTGATCAGGTGATTCCTTTACAGGTGGCTGTTTCTTCCAACAGCTTTTAAAATTTTGTTCATGTGTTGAATTTCTAGAATCTGGACTATTATATGCCTTGTGTAGATTTTTTCTTGGTCATGGGTGTTGGGCGCAGGCGCTCAACATACCATACCCCAGCCGGGATTAAGGACCACGCCAGCTTCCGCAATGCGCTACGTCCCTCTTTAAATTAGCCAACCCGTGCGCACCCCGCGCTCACTCTGTACTCTGTGGCAACTCCTGATTGGCCACAGCTGGATATAGTAGCCAGAGCCTACATCCCATTCCCGCCCTGCTTCCTTGTGGCAGCCTGTGATTGGTCACGGCCAAATATATAAACCAGAGCCCGCGTAAATAAACTAGCAGTTAACTGTCGTCCACAAAAGCGTTTCCTGTCTTCTGTTTTGTTGGAGCTGTGCCAGTCAACTGGTGGCCCGTACGGGGAGCCCGGAACGCTGAGACCCTCTCTCCAACAGTACGGGAACGAACCTCTCTCTCCGACGGAACAGAGACGAACAGGTAAAATCGTCAAGTGCCAATAGCGGGGGCTACTTGGCGGGCGGGGGCTGACAGGTTAAACTGCTCAACGTTGGTAGCGGGGGCTACGCAACAGGGCTGTATAGCGGGGGCTATTGGGCAACCTTGGGCGGACGCGTCGCAAGGGTCAGGAACTCGTAAAGAGAGTTCCGGGGGCCGTAAAGAGGCCGGTTTTGGGGGCGCCGTAAAGGGGCGCGGGGACTAAGCTGTCCCTATATAAAAAAAAAAAAAAAAAGAAAGAAAAATATAAAATAAAAAGAAACTCTTGAAATTCTGGTTAACATGGGTAACACGGCTACTCAGCCACTGTCAGTCGCCTTAAGCGACTTACTGAGAGAAAAGGGATTACAAATGAAACGAGAACAAATTCAAAACTTTCTCAATCAGGTCGATAAGGTAGCACCTTGGTTTGGTCCCACGGGGTCCATTACCATCCCCAGCTGGGATAAATTAGGGAGAGATCTTGACTTTGCAGTAGAAAATGGCCTCCTGGAGCCAGGAGTCAGACCCCTTTGGGCAGTGGTGAGAAGCTGCCTTGCAGACACCTCTTGTCGTGACCATATAAGGGCTGGCGCCATGGCGCTTGATTACCATCAGGCAGAATCCTCCCGCGAGCAATCTCGCGAGTCCAGTGCCGCAGGCGAGGTGACCCCACCCAACCCAGACTCGTCAGATAATGAGGGGGAGGAAGGAGAAGTATACAAAATGGTGGATGCAGACACCACCGAAAGAGGGGAAGTCACACACACACAGCTGAGAGGGCCCTACTCTGAGGCCATAAATGAGCTGCAACGCAGGATTTCTCAGAGTAAATGGGTCAATGAAAGCGAGTACGGGATCCCAGGGCCACCCCGTATAAGACCTATGGCTCTACCTCCCGACCCGCCAGATTATCATGCCCACCAGAGACCCTGCCATCAGCTATGTAGCTGTCCGCAACGGGTCCAGATGTCCCCTGGGACATTCCAGGAAGACCTTTGGCATCAAGTCAAAAGAGAGGACCCAGGAGGCCTAGGCCGTTTTCTCCAGGCTTTTCCGGTTGCTGTAGATGCTCAGGGAAACAGAGCCCACCTGCCTATAGATATGAAGGCGATAAAGCATCTTAAGGAGGCCAGCACCATGTACGGTGTTAATGGGGCGTATACCCTGTCCCTAGTAGAAGCCCTGGCAGGAAATGCCATGACACCTGCTGATTGGGCCAGTTTGTGCAAGGCAGTGCTCAGCCCAGGCCAATATCTTGATTGGAAAGCTTGGAATGTTGAACTTGCCACAGAACAGGGCCAAGCTAATGCCCAGAACAATCAGGCCGCCTGGAACGCGGATATGTTATTAGGACAAGGGCAGTATCTCAATAACCAGCTGATATTTCCACAAGAGGTGTATGCACAGATAAATAGAATAGCCATACAAGCATGGAAACGGGTCTCGGCTAGGGGAGAAGTCTCAGGCCACTTGACAAAAATTTTGCAGGGCCCGAGCGAGCCTTTTTCAGATTTTGTGGCCTGCATGATGGAGGCGGCAGGGAGAATTTTTAGAGACACAGAGACAGCCATGCCGCTCATTAAGCAGCTCACAGCTGCTCTGGGTCAGCACCAGGTATAGTTCGTTAACTTGGCAGGAGTCGGGGCTTGCCATTGTTGACGGCCCTACCACGAGACAAAGCAGAAGCCGCATCCAAACTTATTCAAGAGCAATTAAAGTTAGGCCATATCAAACCCTCAAGTCTATTCTGTTTAAACAAAAGGAGGGTATTGCCCAGGGCATGACACCTAGGGCCAGACTAAATCTTGCCCTCTTCACTTACAATTTTGTAAACATCAACCCACAAGGATCCACGCCAGCACAGCTACATGCCAACCCTGTCGCACCCAAACATGGTTGGGTACGCTGGAAAGACCTCCTGCATGGGGTGTGGAGAGGCCCCAGCCCAGTACTTAGTTGGGCGAGAGGGGCGGTCTGTATCTTCCCGCAGGAAGAAGGCAGCGAACCTGTCTGGGTCCCGGAATGCCTGATACATCCCTGCAAACCACCAGACCCCGACCCAGAGGAAACGTCAACCACAGAACAGGGGAACCAACAGGAGCCTCACAAGCCAGACCAAGCAAGCACACCCACAACTCCCATTAACTATGGCACCTTGGCCAACTCCCCTGGTTAGTAGCCTCCTTTTCCCTTCCTTCTCGCATCTCGTACGGTCCTTGCAGCCAATGACTTTTCTAAATTGCTCCACCGCAACCTGTTATATGTTATAATGTTGGGATAACAGTGCACTTTCAGCTGTTGTTATGCAGGTACTCCAGTTCGCACCGATTCCAGTTATGGCGGACTCAGACGAGTTTCCTGTGATCCAGCTCAGGCCAACTCTCCAATTGGCTTTCATAAAGGAATGGGCAGGAATAGGGGCTCTGGCTACCATGACTACACTTGCCGCATTCAGCAGTCTACTTCTGCTCTGTCGGATTCGCAGACAAAGGAATAGGGACAAAGTATCAAACAAGCACTGCTGATCATGGAATCTGGTCAAAGCCTGGCAGCATGGCTCGCCATGCTGTGACGCAGGTGTGGAGCAAAGCATCGCAGGGGGTGTCGTCCTTGGCCAGGAGACACCCCGGTCCCCATGTTGGTGAGCACGCGGGTTGGGCTCATAAAATAATACTCCCGCCCCCTCCAAAAGAGCACCAACGAGTAGTGAGGCACTGTCATGACTGCAGCGTGACACCTCACGAGGGCCACCGACCTCTGGAGACCCTGCGTCAGTTATAAAGAAAGGGGGAGATGTTGGGCGCAGGCGCTCAACATACCATACCCCAGCCGGGACTAAGGACCACGCCAGCTTCCGCAATGCGCTACGTCCCTCTTTAAATTAGCCAACCCGTGCGCACCCCGCGCTCACTCTGTACTCTGTGGCAACTCCTGATTGGCCACAGCTGGATATAGTAGCCAGAGCCTACATCCCATTCCCGCCCTGCTTCCTTGTGGCAGCCTGTGATTGGTCACAGCCAAATATATAAACCAGAGCCCGCGTAAATAAACTAGCAGTTAACTGTCGTCCACAAAAGCGTTTCCTGTCTTCTGTTTCGTTGGAGCTGCGCCAGTCAATGGGTAACTGGACTTCTATGTAACTTACTTATCTTTATGTGAAATTGTTTTTCCATGTTTGAAACTTTCTGCCACTACTTCCATGAACAGTTTTTTAGAATACCATTTTCACTATTTCCTGCTTTTTCATTAATTCTGACCAAGCTTATGTTATTCTTTTATCTAGAATCTGTTGGTTTAGTTTTTCATGATCCCTTATTATTTTTAAGAAATCTTTCTTTTCCTGATCACTAACTTCAATCCTGACTTATAGATTTGATATTCTGTCCTCATGTTGGTTCATTTTGCTGTGTATACTTTTAATGGAATTTTAATCTCTTGTTTATTTGTTTGCATTTGTTTTAAGGATTTTATTTCTTCCCTATATTGGGCATTCATGGTTTCCATCACTTTCCTAAGCTCCTCTATTTTAAAAAATATATGTGTCTTCTCTAGATTCACTAACCACATCCTTCATTTTGGTTACCATCTCTGTAGTTCTCTGAGAAGTTATTTCTTAGTTGATTTTTCTCTAGAGCCTCTTTCATCTGCTTTGTTACTTCCACTGCTACCACTTCAGAGAGTCCATGTGCATGGGTTTCAGATTGTTCCACCTCTTTGACCCTGGACTTGCCTTTGGTGAGCTGGAAATCTGGGTTTATATCTTGCTTCCATGTCTTCTCACTTTCTTCTTTTTTTTCTTTTTAGTTTAATTCTTGGGTTGATGCTTGTAAATTGCTTATGGCAAGTAGTTTTATTGCCAGTATTGAGAACACTTAGGAAATGGCTAATTTTCAGAGGTGTGTAGCTGGCTTTTGGGTTTTGAGTGTGTTGTAAGATGTTACCTCTTCATTTCATTGGAAATAAAAGTTGCTACATATGTGGCCTAACCTTGGTTCTTTGGCTTTGAGCTCTAGTACTGTTTATGACCCTCAGGCAATTTCAGCATTCGTATGCCCAACAAAAACAGTTGATTAGAACAATTATGTCATCTTGGCTAAAGTAGTACAATCAGTGATAAGAATAGCATCAAACACAGCTTAGAAAATGACACACTGTGGTAACTTAATTGGCCACCTTTAGCCATTATGAACTAAATTGGTTGTAATATAACAAAAATCTCAAACAAACTAGGACATTGTACACAGTAAATATTCCCTTAATATGGTAATTTTACCTTTGGGGGAGAAAATGTAAAATGAGTTGGGGGGAAAAAACAGAGAAATAGAAGAAGAGAAAGAGATTGGAAGAAAGACTGGAGGACCAAGGGAGATCAAATGAACTTTGGGAAACTTGTGAAGAAGACAGGCAGAAAAGAGAGAGGGAAGAGATGAAAAGGACAGAACAAAACAACAAGGAGCAGAAAACTTGAGACAGCATTCACATACATGTAAAAACAAAAACAAATAAGGAAAAAAGGAAAGGAAAAGAAAGGAAAAAAGTCTCCTTCATAGTATGTCTCTACTCTTAGATATGTGGAGTTGGCAGGCAGAGCATCAGTCTGTCTCAATTAATCCCAGAAAACCTGCACCTTTAGTGCCATTGAAGTTCAGGCTGGTTGTGGGCTGTGAGCCTGGACCTGTGTTGTTCAGCTGGCAGCACACTGTGAGCCTCCTGCCCCCTTGCACTCAGCTCCTAGACCTGCTGATTTGAGTTTGGCTCTGCCTCAGCCTGACACTGGGAGCTACTGGATGGGGCCAACCTGCAGCTGCTCTGAGTTCTGAGCTCAGCTGGCTCCTCTTTGAAATGGTGATTGGTCAGTTGCCCTCTCTTGGGGGATGTCTGAACCCAAATGACTCACCAGCCACTGCAATCCTTTATATCCACCACTCCTTTCCACTGGTTCATTTCTTTGTAGTGGCTTCTGGGGTCACCAGTAGTCACCATATGCCTGCAGGTTTGAGCTGCCCCTCCCACACAATGAGCCAGGGTCTGGGAGAAAACTCCATTTGCCACTCCTTCTTCTACATGGAGGTCCCTCTCTTTGCTCTGCCTGTGGGCTTCACTTCTTGCTTCAGACCCTTCTTGGGTCCTGGGGAACCAACTTCCTTCCTTCATGTCTTCCTCATATTGCTACATTCCAGTGTCTGGACACCAAATCTCAGAGAGGCTGTTTCTCTGCTATTCACTGCTCCACCATTTCCCCGGAAGTCTATTATGGTTTAAACATGAAGGATCCTCCAAAAACTCATGCATTGAGGGCTCGATCTCCAATGCAGCAATGTTCAGAGGTGCAGTCTAGATAGGTAATAGGATCCAAGAGCATGAACCTCATGGATGGGTTAATCCATTGGGGAGTCCATAGTAGAATGGTCTGCCAGGAGATGGGGTCCATTTGTGGGAAGGAGGACACTGGAGCTGTGTGCCTTGAAAGGCAAAACCTGTGTCCAGTCCTTTCTGTTTCCTTCTAGCCATGAAGTTAGCAGTTTTTCTCTACCATGGTCTTTCACTATGATGTGTCTGCCTTTGAGCTAGCTACTAGGGACAGAGACCCAGAAACCATGAGCCAGAAATAAATCTTTCCTCCATTAAATTGTCAGGCAATGCAAAGATGACTGACCCACAGCAGTATTGTATCATACTGCCTTTAGGCATAGTGTTGTATCAGAGGAATATCCTAAACTTGTTAGAATAGCCCTGGAAAGTCTGGCTTGTTCCAAAATGAGAACATTTTGGAACATTTAAAAATGAGATTTTTTAAATCTCTAAGAGATAGGGTTTTTCTTTTATTCTGTACCTTAATTTTTTTCTTTTATTCTGTACCTTAATTCTGATCCAAGTAAACAAGGTTAAAGATTCTGGCTTCTAAGGGAAGATAGTATGTGATAAATTCAGATTGCCCAGTGGTTTGAGATTGAATCAAGATCAATTTAAGGATAAGTGAGGGAACATTTGGAGTTATTGTTGCCTAAAATGTGTCTGGCATTTTAGAGTAGTGACAAAGAATAAGACCTCTCCCTGGTATCCTTGGAAAAAGTCGAATGTCAAGATAGGTTTAGATAGTCTGAAGCTTTAAAAGAAAAGAGACAGGACAATGGAGGCACAATTCAACCTTTTGTGACAAGAATTTTCTTGCAATTTTTCACTGTCAAAAGTGAAAGAAGTCACCTTGGAAAGTTGCCCTTGGAAATGTGAGCAGGCTGAATTTCCATTTTTCAGGGAAGTAGGGGAGAGACTTTTGATAAATGGAAATTTAAATGTAGATAGCCAAAATTCCTGCTTAACTCCTAGCATTTTGACTGTTTGTATAATAAAAATAGGAATGTGAGATGCACTTTAATATCAAGAAAGGAGAGGAATTTCAGGGTAGAGGCTTTTCCCATGTAGTCTTAAAATCATGCAACCTGCCTTCAGCTTAAGATGGGTGCAGGTCTGGAGTTTAGCTCCAGGATTGTCATGTGTTGGTGGCTGGGCATTGGTCCTGGACTGTGAGCGCTGAGGTGAAATAACTGGCCATGGATTGTGTATTCACAGAGAGCCTGGAGCTACAAGACATCTAGGAGAGTTGGGCCCTCCTCCAGGTCAGTCACAGGTGTGCACACCAAATGTGACTTTTCCCACTTACATCTGGCTCTTCCTGAAATAACTCCCCTGCTGCCACTGGGTGACAAACAACTGCAAAATGTTAATGAATTACAATGACAAAAGCTCACTCCGTGGTGACACCACCTGCCTTCCACAGCTTGGCTGAGTTCCGCTCAAGTTTCTTTGCTCTGTGTCCTGTGCTGATGGAACAGTCACCACCTGGAACCTTGCCAAGCGGCATGCCGGAGGAGAAAAGAGACCATGAGAACTGTGAAATGGCTCTGGAAGTTTCTTCTTGACATTGGTTGTTGGGCATCTCACTGGTGATGAAGATGGCATTTTGATGATTTTAGGTTTGAGATCCAGGAGTAACTGGATTCAGCCCTTCAATGACAATTCCTCATTACGAGGTCCTGAAACACATGTATGTGAGGAAAATATATGAATATCTGCTTTGAGAGGTGTGTGTGTTTGCGTGTGTGTGTGCGTGTGAGTGATTAGTAGAGAACTACAGGAGCCAGATAAGATGAAAACAGGAATTCCTTAGCATAAACCATGTTAGGTTGAGCAGGTTAGGGACAAAGAGGGTTAAATAACTTCTCCCACTCCCTCCACTCCATAGCATGGATCTCAGTCTTATTTCTGCATTCTGTATCTGCTGAGAAGAAACTGCAGTGCATGAGATAACACGTTTCTAAAAACCTGGAAGAGAGGTGGTACAGGCGGACTGTTCAAACCAGGCCTCAAGGAGGGAGAGTGAGAGCTAGCTTAGGCCAGTGAGAAACAGGGCGAGGGATGCCTGGGCTGTCTCAGGAGGGTCAGGCTCAAGTCACACTGACTTCTCTTGGAGGTGGGAGGGAGAAAGAAGGGAACACACACGGGCACGCGTGCACACACACACGCACACACACACACACACGCATGCACGCACATGCATGCACACACACGCATGCACGCACACACACATGCGCACACACACACACACACACACACGCACACGCATGCACGCACACGCATGCACGCACAGCCTTCTGTTTTAACAATGTAAAATCCCCAGCCAAGCAAGGCAGCCAGTAAAACTGTGTGTTCATTGTAACAACTGTGTGCAGGCGGACGCTAAGAGAAAGCCAAGAAGAAATGGGGTGTCCTGGCCAGGAGCGTCCCTTGATAGGATAGGTGAGCACAGGGCAGCAGGGACAGGGCTCGGTCACCTGGAGAGAACGGTTCTAAGCTGCAGAGTGTGAGTCAATGCATTTACAAATCTTTCATTTCTCAGCAGGAAGGGGCAACCTTTTAATGCTGAAGCTTTCAAAAATATCAGCTTGTTGGTTGTTTGTTGGTTATGCTACCTTATTTCACTCTACAGTTTTTGAGGCATATGTTAGTATTTTTTATTGTTCAAGGCAGATGAGAACTGATCTTTTTCTTTTTTAACTTTTACACATAAAGTGTGGCTCAGGACTATGACTAGGTGTGAGTGTCCTCTCGATTTTCTAATTTGGATCCCTCATCTCTTTTCTGCAAAGATTCTTAATGATAAAAATAGTCTAAATGAATAGGCTTTTTAATTTTGTTTTTTGCAAGCAATGGCTTGTTATTGGCTAGCACTTCTGTTATTTCTCACTAATGTTAGAAAAGTTTGATTTAGCTAGCCAGATATGAAATTGATCAAATCGGCTCCTAACATTGTGGCATGGGAGTTTTCTTCTGACAGTGAGAGAATATTGTCTTCAGATTCAGGGTGCAGTGGATAAAATAAGTGGAAATGGAAATGAGAGGGAACCTAGCCAGTGTGGTGGTGCTGCCTGAGTCCCAGCAGGGGGCTGAGGTGGGCAAATCACTTGAGCTCATGACTTGGACACTGACCTGGGCCACAGCAAGAGACCCTGTCTCAGAGCACCACTGCCACGACCACCTCCCCTGCCATCAACAGAAAGAGAGAGAGAGAGATAAATAAAGAAACAGAGAAAGAGAGAGAGATGAAGAGAGACAGAGGCAGAGAGACAGAGTCCTGTAACACCTACAGGCAGTAAAGTCACAGAGTTTTAAGGAACCATGTAACTCAAGAACTGTGACCAGTTCTTCCCTTCTCTCCTTCTCTGAGTAAATACCTGGCATCCTGTGTGGGTAGGATATACATGCCAAATAAAAGTGCTTCTCTATCATGTTGGCTCTGTAGCAAGGAGGTGCTTAGCATGTAGGTTTTGGAGCCAGACGCCATGAATTCCAATTCTTGTACCATCAATTCTTGTACAATACCTGTGAGCTCCATGACATTGTCACTTGACTTCAGCAGAGTCAGTTTGTTAATTTGTAAGTGAGGGCACTTTTTCTTGCATTTGTAGGAGGAGAAAAAAAATAAGAGTTAAAATGCTTACTAGGGATGTCAGGAATATTGTAGGTGCTTAATAATGGCATGTGCTCTTTGAGTACCTAAAATTTCTATGTTAGGGCTAGTGTGTGGCTTAGTGGCAGAGTACATATTAGCGTGTGTGGGTCCTGGGGTTCAATCTCATCACCAGAAAAAATATGGCAGATGACATTTCCCAAAATGACTGGATTTATAAGCAATTTGGGCCCACTACAAGGTTGTGCCAACAATCCTACCATACCTAAGTACCAGGGCACCTGAGTGTCCTCCATGAGGGCGTCATATAGTAAGGTTAGTATTTGTTCAGTTAGTCTCAACTCCTTATGCTGGATCAACTTATCTGCACGCAAAAACAATTTGAGAAGGTCTCCAACACTGTATATCCTAAGTAGTTTACCCATGGCCCTCTTCTTTCTTGCATTGCTCTTTCCCCATTCATTAAGGTCCAGATTTTAGGTTGGGCTTTCTTTGATATAGTCCTGAATTCTGCAGACTACTCCAATTCAGAACTGCTTCTTGCTGCTTTGGATTTCAGAACCCTCAAGTGCAGGCTTTCTAGCATTCAGGGCCTGGCCCATCGTGCTGTGCCACAGTTCTGTTCTCCCTCCATTTAGGGGTCTTCCTACAGGGCAGAAGTAGACACAGCTTGTCCCCAAGCCCGAGTGCTGCCCAGCTTAGCCCACAGGAACCCCTGGAGCCTTCAGCCTCCAGGGACACACACTGCCTATTCAGCACCCAGAGCTCGAGTGGGTTCAGGAGCACAGAAAAGGAGCTTCTTGGTGCACACACAGGGTCTAACCTGACAGGTACTTGGTGTCACGAGCCATGTGGTGTGGTCACTGGGCAGCCGAACTTGTCCCTCCTCCTAGGGGAGCCGCTGTCTTGCCTGCCTTTTGTAGGTGTCTTTGAGTAAACTGTGCCATGCTTGCATTTGAGGACCTTGTGTCCTTTCTCTGTAGCTGTGGCAGCACTGTCATCCTGCTGGCTCTGCTCCAGTCTCTGGATCATGCCACTCAGCACAGCCCTCAAGACTCTGAGAGTGGAGCTGAGAATCCAGACATTTCAGGCAGGAATCTCTGTCTCTCACTCTGCACAAACCCAAAGCAGCGAGGCAACAACCTTGGTCTTGAGGACCTAGGAAATTTGGCAAAACAGCCAAGTTTCAATGTCAAGGACTTGGTTCTACTCATATCTCCTCACCCATCAACACAGTGTCTGCTGTGTAAAAGTGGTGGAGTTCTAGGAGCCAAATAACTTCTTCTTAAATTATTTGTCTTTTTTTGCCAATCAGTTGAGAGACAATCACAGAAGTTAGGGTGATTTGCTATTAGCATGTAAGTTTGCCTTTGTTTAGATTAGTAAAGGAACATTCCTCTCTTCCCTGGGACAAATGAATTCAAAGTAAACACCCGCTCCTGCAAGAAGATGCTGAGGAGGGCCTGCTTCTGGATGGATGAGGTAGAAGGATGTTCCCACGCAGCTTGTTGGTGGGTGGAAGGTGGGCTGGGTTTTAGAGACCTTTGGTCTGGGCCCTTTGTTTGGGGTGACTTTGGAGCTAAGTAAGAGGGAGGATTTTAAAAATTAGTAACAGTTACATTAGTGTATATTGCTTAGATGTGCCATCTCAATGGCTAACAATGTTTCTTTAATTTCCATAGAATTCTTCTCTTACTTACACTTTCCTGACTTTCACAAATTGAAGGAGGAAGGGTTCATTTTAGCTCACAGTTTGTAGAGGTTTCAGTCCATAATTGGCTGCCCCAAGGCAGGGCAGTGTGGCAGAGGGTTATCACAGAGGAGAAATAGTCCCTGGTGAGGGAGGCAGAAAGCAGCATTCTTCCTTTCCCTTTTATTTCCTCTAGGTTGCAAGCCTATTGGATATTGCCACTCACAGCCACACCCAATTATCTATACCCACAACTCTGCTAAAACAATCAGTGGACTAATTCATTTATCACACCCTTAACCCATATTCACATAGCCTTAATCTTCATTCATACACCTTAGATCCAGCCATCTCGAAGCAGCCCCACTTATGAGAGCATGAGGCTTTGGGGGGACATCCACAAACAAGCCATGACAACCTTCTTGCAGGGATAGAACTTGGCTCACTGTACTTATCATGTGGCAGGCAGTGACCCAGACGTTGCCTTCTTGGATCAAAAGTATGAAAAAGCAAGGCCCCAAAGAGACTCTGCCATGATGGGCCAGCCTTTTCTCTCCAAGTCTGCAATAGTATACTTAATTTCTTTCCCATGGGAGGAGTAGGTGAGGAGACAGGGAGAGGCTGGGAGTCTCACTGCTGCAGAGTTTTTACGCATAGAATCATAAGACCAAGAGAAAGGAGGTTCTTAGTGATGTAAGTGTGTGATTAGTGTTTCTTGAATGAGTGCACGATTTTTTTTTTTTTTTTTTTTTACTTTATAATCTTTTTTTTTTTTAAACCTGTCTCACAGTTTTGGAAGCAAATGTCCAAGATCAGGTGGTCCCCTTGGTTTGTCCTCTGGCTGTGTCACGTATGGGCTGAAATCGTGGCAGGGATGTGTGCAAAGGGGAGAGATCACAGGGTTAGATAGGAAGTCAGAGGCTGGGAAGGGGTCAGTGTTGGTCTTTTATATCAACTCACTCCCACAGGAAGGAACTGTGGTTCCCCAAGTTTCCATCTGTCCCTCGCCTCCACCAACCCTGCACCAAGTCCCCTCTTTTCGAGCCCTCCCTGCCTCCCAGCACTGCCTCATAGAGGGCCAAGATTCCAGTCATGCACTTCTGAGGGCCTGCTCAGCACATTTCCACAGCACTTGGCTCCTGCTCCCTGAGTCTGTATCCTCCTGACAGCGCACAATGCATTCATTCCACCATGTCTGCCCTCATCTCATTCGCCTTAGCACTGTCGAAGATTCCATATCCAAAGTCTTATCCAAGACTCAAGGCAGCTTCCTTTCAATGGATCTGAAAATGAAGAAGGCAAGTTACATAAGTTCAAGATACCATGGCAGGCCAGGCACAAGCAAATATTCCCGGGTACGTCCCTAAAGAAAGGGATCCCTAGCAGAGCCGAAGCCTGGCAGGGCAAGCAGTTCCCAGTGTGGCCTCCTGTAGGGGTTCATGGGTCCCCAAGCTGGGCGGCCCTGCTTCAGGTATTTGCTAGCCACAGCCCCCACCTCTGCCTTCTCAAGGCAGCTAGTCTGCAGGTTTCCAACGGGCACTGCAGGCTCTGGGGGGCTCCACCCTTCTGGGGTTCCAGCTGTGGCTGTGCTCTGCATGACTCCTTTGAGAGCTCTCTGTTGTGTGGCTGCTCCATCAGTAAACTTCCGCCTGCCTCTCTGAAGTCACTGTGGAAGCTGCCAGGCCATAGGAGCCTTGTGTTGACCCCCATAGAGCCAACAGCTCACATGCACAGACCGTGCCTGGTGCAGAGTCCTCAGGGGACCCGGGGTGGCTAACCCTGTGGAGAGTGCCCTGGGAGACTTCCCTGAAGTGATTCTACCCCTTCTGGACCTCTGGACATGTGATGGGAGGTTTAGTCTTGGAGATTCTGCAGATGTCCTTACAGTTTTTTCCCAGTTGTCCTGATGATTAGCACCCGTACTCATCTCGTTAGCAAGGGTTGATTGCCTGCTGAATCAGTCATGCTTTTTCTGCTCTTCCCCAGGCTGTAAATATGCCACACCCTTCTCTTCTGTTTCCTGCTCCTACCCCATCCCATATGAGAAAAAGAATTTAAAAAGCAACCAGCTGGGTGTGGTGGCACATGCCTCTGGGAGCCTGAGCAGGAGGATTGTAAGTTTGGGCTCAGCCTGGACAATTTAGCAACTTAGTGAGATCCTGTGTCAAAATGAAAAAAGGCTGTGCTGGTGATATAGTTCAGTGTGAATGTCAGGGATATAGGTGGGGATCTTCCTTAGCCCTGGATTCAGCCTCCAGTACCAAGTAACAGCGCATCAGTCTGCATGTCTATTTGTTTAGAAATTCCATCAGTTCTTCGTTAACCTTAAATTCGGCCTTCCTCAAAGTCCTAGAGCATGCATGTGACCCAGCCAAGTTCTCTGTAACAAAGATAGGCTTTCTTCCGGGTTCCAGCAGGACATTCATATCTACCTGAGACTGATTCTCCTGTGTCTTTGGCTTCTGAGTTACACCCCCCAGAATAATTCTCAGTCCCCACTCACAGGACTGTAGGTATTTTCTACTCTGCTCCTCCATACTTTACAGCCTCTTGCCTCAATCCAGTTCTAAAACGGTGTCCACATTTTCAGGTAGAGTTACAGAATGCTCTCACTCCTTGGTTCCAATTTTTTTTATGTTGGCTGTTTTGTGTTGCTGTAACAATATACCTGAAGCTGAGTGCTTTCTAGAGGAAAGAGGTTTATTTAGCTTACAGTTTTAGAGACACAAAATTTCAAGATCAGGCAGCTCCCTTGGGGCCAGCTTATTGCAAGAGCCTTCTAGGTGAGGTCATATTATGGCAGGAAGCATTGTGGGTGGGGACATGGGAGGGGGACAGAACTCAGGTCAGAGAAGAAATTAACAATGGAAGCTTAGGCTGTTTGGTTTATTCTGGGAGAGAACAATGGTAGCATGACTAGCAGACCAGTTTTTGGGAGGGCTAAATGAGTGTTTTGCAACTTGATAACATACCAGGAGCACGGAAGCCATAGACCCTGGCTTGTTATTTAGAGAGCTTTGCTAAACCTTAATGTTGAAGGGCAGGGGTGGCCACTGATACAGGGACAAGAAAGGGGCCAGCAGAAGGAGTTAAATGTGTAGAGTAAGATTAGTCAGTTCATTTCGAGACATTCAAATTTGAGCACATAGAAGGAGAGGAGGCTGGAAACAGTTAAACAACTAATATCCCAAGTACACGTGAACAGACTCAGTTCCTCCTGGACCTAATGATGGTGACACCTTCCACCTCTGCAGGAGAATAAAGGGACAAGCCCGTGAATGACAGAGGGAATGCAGAAGTTTATTTTGGGGCCTTTTTGGGGTCATGCATGGGTTATTGCATTTTGATAACACTGCTAATTCATATTAGCTTATCAGCTTGGTCAAATATTTTAAGATGTTAAAATACATGAAGATAATAAACTTTGATGGTGAGCAAAGATCAGCTGGGCTGGTGAGTGGTGAGGTGTGGTGGAGATGGTAACCGGGCTCCTACACTGATGGGTTCCAGCCTGTAGCAGCTGTGTCTTGCTGCATGAACGGCTGCCCGAGGACATTGCACCTACACCAGCAGTCATTATGTAAGTGGCTGTTAAGGTATGGATTAGCTTGGCGATTTCCCTGCTGACCCCATCTGGTCTAGTTCAGGAGTCTGTTGTCACTTCTCTCTGGCATAATTCATGGGTCAGCTGAGGCCTGGCTTCCCTCTGTGGGTTGGCTGGCTGTCGCCCAGGGTATCTTGGTTCTGCTGTAATGGCTTCTCTTCTTCTAATGGGTTTGTGCTGGCTGGAAAAGTGCTGATCTCAGCTTTCCAGCTGCAGCAAGAGAGTGAGCCTTAATGTGCCCGCACCTTTGGAGACTCTGGCTTGCTGTGTCCTGTTTGGTGAGTCACGTGGCCAGACTTGGGTTCTAAGGGTGGAGAAGTGGCATCTGTCTCTTGACAAGGTGAGCTACCATATGCAGGGAGAGGAAGATTCCAGGGGGATTCTTAACACCCACTGCAGGATTCTAGGCTGAGGTGAGCTGCAGGCTGGAGTGGATGGGAGAGAGGTAGAGAAGCGGAAGACTGGAAAGGAAAGACCATCTCAGTCTACTTTTGCTCCTCCTGGGGCTGCCCGTAGCTTGGTCTAACTGGCATTGTATAGTACCAAAATTTTTGGAGGTATTAATTAGGCAGTTTCAGGAGCCAAAGTTAGCAACAGAAATTACTGAGAAATGGGAAACAGAGGAAGAGAGTATGGGGGTTTTGGAGGATACATACTGTCTTAGTTACTTTATGCTCGTCGCTGAGACAAAATACCTGAAGCCCAAGTTGGGAAAGGAAAGGTTTATTTCTTACAGTTTTTGGAGGTTTCAGTCCACACTCAGTTGGCTCCAAGACAGGCTGGGCCGCCGTTCATGGTGGCTGCAAACAGCAAACAGGAACCCGCAAAGAGCAAGACACACCTTCCTGCCATTTCATCACATCCTGGCTCCATCCCTATGTGGGTGGAGCATTGACACCATCAATCCAAGCACTAGACAATGAACCAATCACAAGTACACAATGCAAACTCATGAGGCCTGGGGGACACAGACATAAACCATGACACATACTGTAAGAACATTTTAAAGTGTCATGTAAGATAGCCGTAGATATTATTTAGTTCGGTTCAGTAACCTAGATCTGGTATTGTCCCCTCATTATCTGGGTGGGAAAGCTGGCCTTAAATGTTGTGTGCTAGAAGCTTGAGAAAATCAGAGGCTTGTTAGTCAAAGCTGAAACCATACACGCTGAAGAACCATCTTTCCCTTATTGTTTATAGACAACGGCAGTAGGATCAGAGATCTCACCACGGGCTCCTTTTCATCAGCTGCATCAAGAGAATAAAAGGACAATGTCCATGGCCTCCGGTACTTCTGTTACTGAATTGTGCAGCCTGGAACTGTCCGCAGATGAGTGGTAGTCCGAGCAGAGCAGCATTTTACCTGTGCAGGAGGAGGCAATCGCTGCCTCCCCACCGCGAGCTCATTCAGGAGGGACTGGATGACAAGGGGAGGGCGGCCCAGGCAGGAACGGCCTCCTCTCCTCCTTCCTCTCCTCCTCCTCTTCCTCCTTGGGCTCTTCTCTGCTGCAGGACATGCAGGTCTTGAGGCCTCTGAGCCCCTGTTTCCCTGCAGTAAAATGAGGAGTTATTTGTCCCCTGACTACGGAGCAATCTACCTTAAAATGTAGGCCTGAGCCTTCCATCGCCCAGAGCTCCTTCACTGTGCTGTCCTTTAATGCGTATTTGACTCTCTTCCGAAAGTTTTATGCTGAAATCACATCTAACTGACAGAGAGGTTGACATGCTAATGCAGTCCCCTCTCTTTCTTAGGTTTAACAGTTTTTAGGAGTGACACATTTGCCTCGTTATGTTTCCCACCCCATCCTCATGTAGGTTGTTGTGTATTTTGTGATCTCTTAGAGTAGCTCGCTGTGTCAGATTCTCGTATCTCTGACATTTCTGTAGTACAGTTATACAGTTCAGAACCTTTAACATAGAAGACAGTACTTCTTAATTTTTTAACATTTTATTTTATGGGGAAAAAGTAAAACCAAATTTCACAACAAAATAATAGGAGAATAACATAGCAGTCTTCATAGCAGTTATTTAGAGTATAAGATATGGACATAAAAATCCCCCTGTCAATATTAGCACAAATCTTTCTTTTCAATGAACTAAGAGAAACTAGTAGCATGACTATCTTGTATTTATTTTCCCTTTTCCCTTCCTCCATTTCCTCTCTGCCCCACCCTAGTTCCTCTTACCTTCTGAACGATTTCTTCCCATTTCACAATGCCTATTGTACATTTTGGACCTTATCTATTCTTTCAGCTTCTCACACTGGGGGAGAGTGTGATGTTTACACATGTGAGTCTGATTTATTCCACTTATGAGTATGCTCTCTGGTTATATCCATTTACCTATAAAAGTTTCAAGTTTATCTTTCTTTATGGCTGAGTAGTACTCCACTGTATAAAAAGACCACATCTTTTTTACCCATTCCTCAGTAGATGGGCATTTGGGTTGTTTCCAAGATCTGGCTGCTACAAATTGTGCTGCTGTAAACATGGGTGCACATATGTTGCTAGAACGTTTTCAGTTCTCTCAGGAAGATACCCGGAAGGGGAATACGTGGGTCAAAATGTGGGAACACAGTGCTGTGGATTACAGAATCCGTAGTCTGTGATCCAGCTCATCAGTTGTCCTTGTACTGTCTGGAGTCACCTTTCCTTTGTGTGATGCAGAGTCCCCGGCAGGTCCTGTGCTGCAGTTTGCCACCTCACGTCTTCAGTACCCAAGTGGGAAAGATTTCTCCAGCTTTTCTTTCTCTTTCACAGCAGTGACATTTTCAGAGTGGACAGGGCATCTGCTTTGCAGAGCACCCTTCACTGGGTCCGCCTGGTGTTTCCTGGTGACCGGGTGCAGACCGTGCCTCTCTAGCTGCAGACGGTATCGGCGACGGGTCCCGCGCAGACCACGACGTTTTGAGCACACAGTACCTGTCTGCTCCTTAATGGAGACATTAATTCAATCATCTTTTCAAGTATTTTCTGGTCTGTCCCCTGCAGATGCTCTGGGGGAGGGACTTTCGGACTGTTACATCCCTTGCTCGGCAGCATCACTTGGACTTTGCATCTGCTGCTAATTGTCATCTGAACAACTCTTCCCTGAGAGCTGCAGGGTTCTTGGTGATTTGCTTTGTCCTTTTTTCCCTCTTTCTTTTCTGCAGTTGGAACCTGGCTCCCAGGAACTATCCCAAGATTTGTTTCTTAATATCACAGTATCCACCAATGACAAACCTGCCTATTAGAAAGAGTTCCAGATCTATTTGCGGTTTGCTTATTCCCTAGAGTGTGGGCGTACCATCGACAGACTGCTCACACTTACTTGTATTATTGTCCTTTTCCTCCTTTACTATGTAATAATACTCAGCCTCCACCTTCTGATGTGATTATTCATTCACAATAATCCAAAATGCCCTAGAACTAGGTTGCTTCTCTTGTGTTACTCCCCCTGATCTTGTCTCTGTGGACCTGGTACCAGTCTGCCACTGTGGATCACCACGTACGGTGGCTTAGACAATGAAGACTCAGTCTTCCCAGCACTGGAGGTGGGGAGCCCCTGCTCTAGATGTTGGCAGCTTGGCGTGGTGTCCCCCTCTCCCAGCTGGCAGACCACTGCTGTCTCCTGTGTCCTCTCACGTGGCCATTTCTCTGCACGTTCTCTTCTGTCGTCTCCTCTACTCGTAGGAACGCCAGTCCTGTTGAATTGGGGGTTGGCCTTCATACATTCATTTAATTATAATTCTTTCCCTGTTTCCAAATACGTTCACATTAGGTGTGAGGACATCAACAAACGAATTCCACGACAGCACATTTCAGTACTTGGCATCTGTTAACCTTCCGGCTTTCTCATGGTTCTCCCGTGAAGCTCTTGAAATTTCTTTTGAAGCCCATTGAGGTCCTGACTTTTTTTTTGACTTATTTACTTCTTTATTTACTAGTTTAATTTTTCAGCCCTTCACAACTCATCCAATCACTCCTTAATTTACTTACTTACCAGCCATTGGATGCCTACTAAGAACAAGGTACTTTGTTGGGCAGTAGAATGCTGGTGAGGGAAACAGAAAAGACGTATGTTCCTTGAGCTTATGTCAGCTAGGGAGTTTGAGATTAATCAATCACTCAAATAAAAATTACATTTTTAATTATTTAGACATGAAAAATTGCAATGCGATTGTGCTCCAAAGAATATGTACAAGAAAGTGTAAGGAGACGAGAACAGACCTTGCTGGTGCCGGTGGGAAGATGTCTCCCGGGAAGCAGTGCCCATTCTGGGGTGCCTTAGAAGGCTAAGAGTCAAGCAAGAGGGAGGGCTAGAGGAGGGGATCAGGAGCGGCAGTAACAGGAAAGTACAGTTCCTGGCATCCAGGTAATGGGACACGCTATGGCAGTGAACCCAGGGCACATATGTTATTTTTTTCTTTAAGACAAAAGATGTTCATGTACGAGTTGTGTTTTTCTAGACTTCAGCTTCAGTGTTCAGGTTAAGTTGTAGTGTTGGCCTCTGTGTGACTTGGGTTGCAGTTTGGGCCATCGCCTCTAAAATTTTTGCCCTTACGGCTCTATAGACCTGTTGTAATACCCGAGTCCAGTACTCTTGATTCTTTCGGGCAAGACTCTGCCCGTTCACTTTTTGTCGCCAACTGGACATCGTGTGTTTTTAGGACAGCGTTGCTGTAAGTCACAGCGGAATTGGTTTCTCTGCAGTTTGTCATTTCCGCTCTCGGTTGCCTGCAGGCTGGTGTTTGGATGTTTCTGGAAGATCCTTTCTATTGCTGTTGCTCCACAGCTGTTTCCAGCCGGGCTCGCTTTCCCTGGGCAGTGTGTTCTATTACCTCTTTCTTGGAATGATTTTCCCTAGTGTAGCAAGCAGAGCTCTTAGGAGAGAAGCCCCTAAATGCTAATCCAATGTGTAATTTAATGCTCTCTTCTGAATCCCTTCTCCACAGCACCAGTTATCTCTGTGCCTGTTTCTTTTCTAATTTCTCCCTTTCCTCCTATTATGTCTCTTAAGTAGCTGTTTTGTGTTTTGTTTTGTTTGGTTTCTCTGACATAATGCTTCAGGTGTGGGGCAGGCAGAAGCCAGGGGCCAGACTGAAAGGTTCTCCGCAGTGAAGGGTTTATGCAGTCTGAGTTTTGGGAGTGGAAAAAAAAAAAAGCTGGTTGAGAGGTAAAAACAAGTGCGTGGTGGTTGCTAAACCGATGAGATCTGCTTTGGAGAACCAACTATAGATAAAGATGTTAAAATGATGGATATAAAAGCAGCGTAATTATGCTGATTGGATTTTTGAGATGAATTTGCTGCATGTGGCTTGTGTTTATGTGTCTTGCTCTATACCAGTTAGCTGTTCTGTAATAAACTACCACAAGAGGTAGTGTGTTGAGGTGGCAACCACTGATTATGAAAAAATGGGTAGTTTGGCTGGTTGATCTTGGCCAAGCTTGCTCCAGTGCTGAGGTCTGGTTGGTTGGTCAAGGTTGGTTGGTCTGGTATGGACTTGACTGGGCAGCTGAGCTTGCTTCTGTGATGACGACTGTCCTGTCCACCTTACTGGCTAGCCTGGACACGTCTGTGCTGCAGCAGGAAGTGTGCAAAAGAGGAAGTTAAAACATGAAACCGAGTTTTCAGATCTCTGCTTGAGTAATGCATCCTCACAAGACCAAAGTAGGTCATGCAACTAGGCTAAGACTCAGTTGAAGGGGGACCTTACCAGAGGGCGTGGATCCAAAGAGGCATAAAGAAGTGAGAGCCGTCTCCTCCAACTCAGTCGTCTGCCGTGCTCTTCATGGTGCTACATGCGTGCTCTCACTGTCTCTTGCAGCTGGTCCTCGTTCTGGGTGGAGTAGATTCTCCTGCTCCTGTATCCCTGGTCTTCACAGCATGCACACTATCAGCTGTCCCACTTTTTCATTTCTTGCTGACAGTACTCTTCTTTGGTTCTTTTCCCACTTCCTTGATATTCTTAGATTTTTTTCCCCCCGTGAATCCCTTGCCTTCTTCCTGTTGCTTTAGTGTTGGGTTCCCAGATGTATGGGGTTAGGAAGTCCTCAAATACCTCTCTTCTTTGTCTATTTTCATTCCAGTCTCTCCAGCATGACATTTATGTTCACATAGCTTCAGTTATTTATGAATATTCTCTTTTTCACTAGCATGAACTTCTCTCCAAAGCTCAAGATCAGTGTTTTCAAGGCTATGAGATACATGTTGTGAATGTTGGACAGAGACCATGAATTTAACATATGCTGGACTGAAATAGCCATTTATTTATTTGATCAATAAATAGTCCTAATTTCCATTTCCCTATTCTATTCCTTTTCTCGGGGCTATCATGTGCTTAGCAACCAAACCCCCAAGCCAGAGATTCCTCTTACTTCTGTCATCCAATGTGCCACTCATTCCTGTTTACTGACAGAGAAATTTAAAATTTTACCTCTTACAGGTTTGATAATTTTAGTCTATGTAATAAACTGACAATAGGAAAATTAATGAGAAAAAGGTAAGCATTTATTAAGGTACAGAAACACTGGAACCATCTACAAGATATGAGACTCAAAGAAAAAGTCAAACAGTTGGAATTAAAACACCTTCTTCATAAAGACAGAGGAGATTTTAGAGGGATAGCAAATTATGTTTAGGGCAGATGAATAGGTCCAGAACAGCAGACAATAACCTGGGACAAATTTTCTCTAGGCTTTAGATGTGATATGTGACATTCAGTTTTCTTTTTGGTGATATGAGTTTAATCTTCTCTGCTAATGAAATTTCAACAAGGAGATGGATGTTCATTGTGCTCTTCCTTTGGTAGATGCAGCAATATTGCTAAAGAAACTTTTCAGAAGACCTCTCCTTGCCCGGGGTAGGGAGAGTGAAGAGACAAGGGAAGGTCATTGAAACCTGGAATCTGGGCAGCCTCCATGGTCTGTCACTATGTCAAGGGGCCAGTATTAGGGTATCATTTCCTGAGCCCCCAAGCTTCAACTCGATCAGTATCTCTTATCTAACTTCTCTTACTACACACAGCTACTTATTTAATCAATTTCTTGGCTGCTTCCTCTTAAATTTATACAAAAGCTCTGTTGCTCTTCACCTCTGTCTGTAGTACGTTTTTTTTGTTTTTTGTTTTGGTTATGGTTATGATAATGAAATATCTGAGGCAAGACTCATGCAATCATGAAGGCGGCTGAATCTAGCATTTGTGTTGCTTCATTGTCTAGTGCTGGGATTGGTGGTGTGACTGCTGCACCCACCTAAGTGCAAGCAGCCAGCATACAATGCAAGGGAGGCAAGGAGATGTGTTTTTCCTTTTTTGCCCTTTTCTTTCTTCTTGTTTGCAGTCTCCATGAACAGCTATCCCTCAGCTATACCACCTTGCCTTGGATCCAGCTAAGTATGGACTGAAACTTCCAAATGCTGTAAGTTAAGTAAACCTTTCCTTGCTTCACTTTGAGCATCAGGTATTTTGTTTAAACAATGAGAGAAAAGTACCAGTGGAGTGAGGTCATTGCTGTGACTGTACTTGACTATGTGGTTCAAGAGCCTTTGGGAATGGCTTGTGGGGAGAGTTTGGAAAGGTTTAGAGCTGTTGCCTGAAACAGTGGTGCTGGAACAATTTAGCATGGGAGATTCTGGTCAGAACTCAGGAGACCAGAAGGCTAACAGAAAGTCTGCCAGTAAAGACCAGACTTGGGAGGTTTCTGCTGGGAAGAAGGACTGCATTTGATGTGTGTTATGATTTGGCAGAAAGTTTGTTTGCATTTTGCTCTTGTCCAGGGACTTTGCCTGAAACTAAGATTAAGGACAGTGGACTGATAAATCTGGCAGAAGAAATTTCAAAGCAGTTGAATGTTGAGGCAGTGGCATGATTACTATTGGGGGCTTTTAGCCAGATTAACATTGTGAATGAAGAGCAGAGAGCCTAGCAGAGTAATTTAAAATGTTGTGAGTTTGGCCAGAAAGCTGTGGACTATAAAGATGGAGTGGAGATCCCGACTGCTGAAAAGGAACAGAAAAATAAAAAAAAAGATGGCCTGGGGGCATCCTGTGAAACAGTGGGTCTTCACCCTTTGCAGCCTCAAAACTGCAAAAGTGAAAGTTTGCTCAGAGGTGAAAGTTTCAGAGTGTTGTGTTTCAGAATGGCAGCAGAGGCTACATGAGGTACCAAAATGGCAGTGGCTGCACCAGGTTCCAGAACGGTGGCAACATAGAGAAGCTGTTTCTCACAGTCATGTTCAGAGGGCTCAGCAATCCAGGTGCTTGGCCCCTACAGCTAAGAGAGAGGAAACCCAGGCTACTGCTTAAGCTGGCAGCAGACCTTGGTAGTATCCATGAGGTGCTGGTTTTAGGCAAGTGGAGAATGCAGGGTTTCCCAGGTTAAAAAGGCTTCTACCCCAATTTCAGAAGGCCTGGAAGGCCTGGCAAGGTGCCCCTGAGAGGGCAGTGTGTGCTGTGAGTGTGAGGCCAAAGGTGCAATGGAGAACCCAGAAGTTTGGAAAAGCCAGGAGCATGGATCATCTAAGGAAAGCCACAAAGACTGAGCAGAGTGGGCCTAAGAGAGAAGCTGTGGGGGCTAAAACCCCTGGAAGTGCCATGGGGATGGAGCCACTTGAGCTTTGTGGAGCTTGCAACCAGATTGCTTCAGATGCTGAGGAAGGACCAGGACTTAATGTTTTTCCTGCTGGATTTTGGATTTCCTTTAGTCCCAATCCTTTGTATCCTCCTGTTTGTACCCTTTGGAATGGTAATGCTTATCTTGTGCCACTGTATGTTGGAAGTGTTTAACTTTGTTTTAATTTGTACAGAGGTTACAGTTAGTACTTTGCCTTATATCTCTGAGGAGAGTTGGGACTTTGACTTTTCAGCAATGCTGAAACTATTAGCAACACTCAGAGATGGACTACATGTCTTTTGCATAAAAGATATCCATGAGTCTTTGGGAGCCCAGGAGTGGAATGTTATGGTTAGTGTTTGGATGCCCTCTCCAAGACTCACAGAGGTGGCTCAATCTAGTGTTTTGATTGGCTCGTTGTCTAGTGCTGGGATTGGTGGCTGCCTGGAGGTAGGTTGCCGACTTACAATGTAAGGGAGGAAAGAAGGCATGTTTTCCCTTTTATTGCCCTTTTCTTCTGCTGTTTGCAGCTGCCATGAATGGCTGCCCTCAGCCATGCCATCCTTGGAGCCAGCTGAGTATGGACTTAAACCTCCAAAAACTTTAAGCTAAATAAACCTTCCCTTGCTTCACTTTGGGCATCAGACATTTTGTCTCAACAATGAGAGAAAAGTAACCAGGACACAAGCTGGCTTTTAAAGAAAAGAGGTTTACTTCATCCCTAACTCTGAAGGTTAAAGAGAAACTTAGCTTGTAAGGCCTTCACCTGGAGGTATTGTTTTCTGAACCCCACCTCCTCCAAAACACCTGCTGTTGACCACAGAACCTCAACTGCATGGGAAATAGGGTGGGGGAAGTGAGAGTCTTATGAAAATTAAACATAATTCTTAGTTGTGAGATAAATTTGGGTAAATAACTTAGAATTTTTGCGCATTATTTATTGAATATATGAAATGAAGAAAACAGTACCTGCATGTAATGTGTCATGAGAGTTACATAAGAATGATTAATAAAGTGATGGCAGACAGGAACACTCAATAAAGGACACCTATGATTGCTGTTACTTCTAGATAAGAACACAATCCATTTTTTTCTAGGTTAAAAATACAATCCCATAGCCACTCTGTTTAAAACAACTGTTCTATTTTCCGAGCTTTCAAGGATAAAGCTCAGGCTCTTGAACTGCTTAGCACATCCCAAGACTTGCATCTTGTTTACCCCTCATCCAAGCTTTAATAACACAATTTTGGGCTGTTCCCCCAGAGTGCATTGCTTCCTCATAACTCTGTAAGGCTGTGCTTTTGGCTTGCTTTCTCTTGTTCTCACCCTAACATTTTATTTTATCTTTTGTTTGTCAATACTTTTTTTAAGTACAAACTCATACTTGGTTACTACCCCCCACTCCTCCAGGCCTGGTTGGATGTTCTTTTCTGGATGTCTTGTAAGTGTATTAGTCAGTTCTCCTGTTGCTGAAACATAATAACCTATACCCATAATAACCTATATCCACAGAAGTAGAGGTTTAATTTGGTTCACGGTTTCTGGGGAACGAGTTCATGGTGGGCTGCCTCAAGGCACAGACTTCATGGCGGTAGAGTGTGAAGAGCAAACCTGCTTAATTCACACTGGCATAGGGAAGCATAGTAGGGGCATAGCACCAGAGAGGTGACAATCAGGGACCAGATACAGCACCCTGGGGCAGGTTCCACAACACACTCAGACACATCCAGAAGTGTATGCCTCTAATCCTCTAGGTGTTTCCTAATCTGAACCAACTGACATGCTTAGTGGTCTCTGTAGATGTGCATTTGTCCACCTAATTTCATGTTATAAATGTTTACTGTTGTTTTTTTTACTTGTTTGATTTTGTGAGCTGTCAGAGGGCAACTACTATGCTTTTGATTTTTTACTCCAAGTCTTAACCAGCACTCTGAGAATGTCTGTATGAGGATTAAATGAATTCAAGCTATGAAACTGGGACCTTGATGAGTGTCCAATAAATTTTTTCAACATATTAATAATGTTTGTATAAGGCAATATTATTAATCATGTTCCATTTTAATACGTTTATTTATTAATTATTTTTAATTGTAGGATGGTACTTGTGGTTTGATACTCTGGATTCTCTTTTGCTGCCTTGTACACATTCAAAATTTCAGAAGCAGGCTTAGTAAAGCCTCTGCTGCAGGTTATTCTGTATTCTTGCTTCTCTGCAATGGGCTTTTGTCCCTCATTGATTAGACAAAATGACAGAATTCAGCCATTCGGGTTTTTTAAAAACACAGTTAGACAAATATAGTGTCTTTTGTTAAGTGGTTAACTGACCTAAAATATGGGCCATTTTCACTAAATCAAATTGAAAACAAATCAGCAAATCAAACGGAAAAGAATTCCGCATAAAGAAAGACAGGGAGAAATAAACATGACAATCAACACAAAAAAGGTTGGGAATCCTTTTAGAAAGCTCGGTTTGCCACCTGACAGTGTCTTTTCTTTTGACAAAGAGTCACTGCTGGGCACTCCTGCTGTGCAGAGGGAGCTGGGGAAGGAAAGAATGACAGGGATGCAATTTCAATGTTTTGACAGCTTAGTTGAAGAAGTAAACTGCCAGAGGGATGTGCACATTGTAACCCTTGCTATAACAGCTACGCTTCTTTCTTGCACTGTTTAAATCCCAGCATCAGCTCTTCAGGAAGCTGAATGTAATGTGCTTACACACACACACACACACACACACACACACACACACACACACACACTAAAGTGAAAGAACGTGGACAAATCAAATGGCCAGGTAATTAAATATATTCAGGTCTCTGTTAATTAGCAGTGATGTAACTTGTCTTAATTTTCTTGCTCTCATGTTTCCTTAGGCATATTTCAGGGTTCCGGGGCACCATGTCTTATTCTCTTGGGCCCTTTGTGTAAAATTCCAATGGATTCTGGCAGCATGAGCAAATTTAACGGTGAGAAATATGATATAATATGCTACAGTTTAGTGCAATAGTTCACCAAGCATGATTATGATTAATCTTCTGATCATTTGCTTTATCAAAGCAATGCTGTTGGAAGAGAGAGGTCAGTCAACAAACATTTCTCAAATTGTTGGAACCAGCAGTGGCCTGTGAGGATCGCTGGCATCCTTCTATCTTTGTCTTTGACTTTTTCTTTCCCTTGTACTCACCCCTATGCCCGTTACTTCTCAAAACATGGCATGACTAGAGGGGCACCAGGAGAGTAGAATAAAGGAGGATTGTGGTTTTGGGACATTGTTTTCTTATAGCATTTCATTCTGCAGACAGGATTTATGCTGAGCTCACTGCTACTGGAAATCAAGTTCAGCAGCTCTAAACTCTGGGCAGTATTAAATTTCACCTCCCAATCCATACCCTCCTCCTGCATTGGTAAGCACAGGGCAGAGTTTAAAAGATGCAAACCAACACCTTCCCTGTCTCCCTCCAAATGAATTAATTAGGGAGCAGCGTATCATTCTGTATATAAAATGTCGATTTGCTAATTTGTTCAGTTAGTAAGATTTTTGTGTGTGTGAGTAGACAATGGCAGACTTAAAACTTTTAAAGTGAACCTTTGTCCTCAAAATATTGCACTTAATTGTATTGTGAAAGAAATTCGAAATTTTTTGACGTTTGATTTCTAACTGAAATATTTTCATTTTTCTTTCATTCCTGCTATTCCTACCTATGGCTTTTCCACTGAAATTATTAAACACCAGGATTTATGTCCACCTGGCTTTAAACAGAGTTAAAATTACTCAAAGTGCTGCCAACTTAGGGAAATGAAGCGATCCCGGGCTTGTCCAATTGGTGGTTCCCAACTGTTGGCTTCGTGGCGTTCATTTGAGTTTCTTGCCCTCTTCACATGTAATACCACACAGCCTTGGCCACCTGCTTCTACCAGGGTTGCTGGTCTTTAAATCCCGCCAGCCATTATGAAATGCTAAGTGGCTGCTTGGCCTCAAGAACAAGCAAATCTCCTTAAGCACTTCACTCACTGTGGAGACAGACTTCTGGAAGGGCTCACAATGTGTCTGTCACTCAGGGTCAACACTGAATTAATTCATGAGAACAATGCCAAATATTTTCAATAGAGACACTAATTAAGAGATAAGCCAAGAGGAATTACAGGGCTTCGTGTTGGAGAAATAGAATTTTAGAGGGTGAGAATAATAACTTTTTTATTCCTAAAAGGTTTTATTCCCTCACTTTCACAACTTTCATAGTAAAAAACCTTTTCCCTCAAAACCATCTCTGATATTTGAACTCCTGCAGGGATTATGAGAATAAGGCTTTAAAATCTGTAGCCACAGATGTCATCACCTTTACTTTTCCTTTTGTGCCAGAGTGAAAATGAAGATTTACAAATATTTTTGAAGACCTACTGCAATGTGTTTGTTTACTTATTTCTTTGTTTAGATGCCAGTCACTCTGTGGAATGATCACTTGTGTCAGATGTGACTGTCAAAATGTGGCCTTCAGCACAATTTCTAGCTTTGTAGATTACACTAGGTGCAGTGTGGTGTGGTGGTCCGGGATGGTGGGAAACGAAGGAAGAAACATTTTTAGAAACTATGTAGTGCTTGGTTCAGGAAAATATTCTTAGTATAGTTTGCCAGAGATCATATATAATGGAAATTGCTGAATAATATTTGGCTATGGCTATGCTTTTGGAAGATAACTGTCCAGTCTTTGTTAACAATAACCCTAGTTTAAATATTTCACTTGGGTTTCATTTCATTACATAATTATAGGTATATTAATTTGTTTTGTTTAAAAAGCAATGTATGAATTTATCCTTAGGACATGTTAGTTAGTCTATATGCAACATGTTTTAACACTGATTCATTGCCAGAAATTACAACCAACAAACATCTAAAATTTTCCATATTAACTAGAAAAGTAAGTGTGTATTTACAGGTAATTTATGCACTTCAAATGATAACTTACTGCCAGTGATATGACATAAACATAAAAATATTAAGGAAACTGAAGCTCTGATGGAAATATATATGTACAATATACTGTAAACTCACAAAAAACAAGCTGTTAAAATATTACGTAGTGTATTATTCCATTTATTAACAACAAAGTACACATAACATGCACAGAAATATACAAGTTATTAATTACTTCATATTATGATTTAGAGCTAAAATGTCTCACAAATCTCCTATATTCAGAGGTGGGGTTTTTGGAAGGTTATTGGATCGTGGGGCACTCTACCCACCAGTAGATTAACCCACTCATAGTTCATATATAAATGTGATGTTAGGAATAGGTCCTAATTGGAAGGGGTGGGTGGGTCACCGTAGGCATGACCTGGAAGGGCATATTCTTCTTTTCAGCTACTTTCTGTCCTTCTGCTTCCTGGATAACATGGGTTGAGGTGCTTTCTTTGTGCCATGCATTTTTCCTTTGGAGCCAGCTGACTATGGACTGAACCTTCTGAAATTGTGAGCCAAAGTAAATCTTTCCTCCTTAAATCGTAGGCGTCCAATATTTTGTCCCAGCTAAGGAGAAGTGACTAATGTACCTCATTTTACTGGGAATTTACCTTTCTCAAAGAAAGAATAGGTTCCTGAAGTCATAGATCTATTAGAAGTCCTTGTCTCTCCCTCTCCTCTCTACAGGGCAAGACATGACATCAGAACCAATGAGGGTTAAGACAATGCCTTGATTAAAACAGTTTGGATTGTCTCTAGCAGATTCTATTTGATTTCTACAGTCTCAGAACAGAGAAACATGGATATAGTAATTAGTTTGATAGAGCTGGGAGGCATGGTGACAATGTGTGTGTGTGTGTGTGTGTGTGTGTGTGTGTGTGTGTGAGAGCTAAGTGTGAGAAACAGAGCTAAGGCAGTGGAGGGAGAGAGAAAGACTCCTGAGTTTTTTGCAGTTCTAAGATTCGGCTCTGGGAGTCTGTATTTTCTACCTTTGAGTTCTTTTATGTGTTCTTTTTTAAAATTAAAAGACATGGGCTGGGGATTTATCTCGGTGGTATAAGTGCTTGCCTGGTAAGCGCTAGGTTTGAGTTCAATCCCTGGCACTCCCTGCCAAACAAATAAAACTAAAAAATACTATTCTATAATTAATTTAGTTTGAATAAAATTCTTGATACTTCAGGAAATCATCACAGTGGATCATTATTTTTCTCTTTTGGAAAAATTCAGCCTTTGCTTGGCAAGCACAAGATTGTGAATTCAGTCCCATTACCAAAAACAAAACAGAACCAAAACCAAAAAACAAACAAACAATAAAACCCTCAATCCTGCCCTAAGATTGCTATATGACATCAAAGATTGGTATGTGGTACCTATTCAGTAATGGCCAGTCCATGTAGAAAAACAGAATGTGTGGTTTTAACATATATGATGACCACTATTTCTAAGGAAAGAATTTTATCTACTCAAAGTTTCTAGAGCTCCTACACAGGACTTTTGAAGAAACCACATTTTCACTGTCAACTGTAAGTGAATGAGAAATGACACTGCTTCCCATGAAAAATGCCAGTGCCCTGTGTAGTTTCTTGTTTAATGCCTTTATATATATATTTAAATCTTACATCTATTTTTTTGACTCTGTGAGCCAAGCCATCATGTTAACTAAATAAACCATTAATAATCAGATAGTATAAGTATTTGAAGTTCTGTTAACAAAACCCCATAAATACCACATACAATTGGGTTTTACAGCTTTAAAAACAATATAGAAAAAGAAAACTATTGAAGACCAACAGTCTATTAAAAAAGATATTTATATGAAAGAATCCAAATTCTTGTTATCAAGATAAGTCTCTCCACCTTGTGAAGCTTCATTTTTTTACAAAGAGAATCTCTTTAACTGCGAGCACTCACTAATTTAAAGGGTAAAGAGGCTGGAACAAGATGAATGTTTGATGTGTGACCCAGTTAGTCTCCCATACTGCAGCTGAATTTGGTGTGTACATTGCGTTTATCACGACAATTCGTTTATTTCTGAAGAATCCTGCTATGAAATTTTCTCAGTAACTGCACCAACCCCACAAATTCTTAAAAAAGAAATAGCTGTGTGTTTACCCAAAGGCAAAATTCCTGAATATTTTTGAGTGCCACATATTTTATTTACACTTTCACTTTCTACACACATCCTTCTTGGTTTCATTTTGAACCGAGAAATCACCTGGGTTCATTTTTTTTTTCTTTAAAACAAAGCGTAGCACATAGATTACAGCAATTATATAGCAATTCTTGCTGCAGGCAAAAACATCTTTCAGACATTTAAACTAATCCAGTTGTGTTTACAAAATGTTAGCAAATATACTCCATTTGAGTCTTATAAATTCTGTATTATAGTGCGAACACTAATAAGAATACCATGGTGTGTTGCATTTTGAAGAGACATACTTTTTCATATAAAGAATTTTATTTTCAATTATAAATATATTTCTACTGCTCAAAGATAAACTCAGAAATAATTATATATAATTTAAAGACAGGAGAGAGGGGCTGGGGATTTAGCTCAGTGGCATAAACGCCTGCCTTCCAAGTGTGTGATCATGAGTTTGATCCCTGGTACCAATAAAAAAAGAAAATGACAAAAAAAAAATAAAGACAGGAGAGAGCATTTATTTCTAGAAGAAATATCTGTGGTCATAGACTCCTCTTAGATTTAGTTTTATGTGTATATTTCTTAATTTGTATGAATAGATACATTATACACATACAATAAAATTTATGTAATGATAACTTTTCCACTGCATTTTTATTGCTATTTTGTAAATACTAAAAATTTTAGTTCTTAATAAACCATTAGTAAATGTTTTAGTGAGATAGGTCTTACTACTGGCTTTGTCTAGGTAAGCGCATGGTTATTGAGCTTTATTTTTAGATTTTGGGAATCGAACTCAGAGCCTTGGGTGTACAAAGCCCATTCTGCACCATGGAGCTACATCTCCTAATTCCATGTAACCCGGCCATTTATTTTGGCATTCTTTTATTAGTTTTTTACATCGCTTTTTAACTTTCTTGTTCAATGAAATGTTTATAGAAACTTCTTCCTAAAAGAGGGTCTTCTGTGCAAAGTAATTCCTTCACCCAAACTTCTATTCCTTCCTTTCCTTTCAGACATTTATGAATCCTTTTTGTCACAAAGGTAGAATAAGAGAGGAACAAAATGCAGGATGAGAGAAAATAAAAGGAGGAGAAAAATAGGGTAGATGAAATGACAAGGCAAATATATTAACAGAAGGAGTGTAAATAAAAAGATGAATTTGGAGGAAATGAATGAATTAAAAAGATAAGGAAATAAATAAATGCTAAAGTAAAAAGAAAAGAATAAAGCAAATACCCTGCTATCCATTTTAGTTAATTCAAACACAATTTCATGGGTAAAAAGAAGTTAAGTCTTTTATAGGATGTTAATTTTGAAATATCTATTCAGACTCGTCACACTGCAGATAAATGCATCATCTCATCCCATGAAAATATTCTAATATTCTTACTTTTGCTCTAAATGTAATTTTCTGGGACAGGAAACTCCAAATGACATCAACTTCATGTTTCACTAACAAACCAAATTAAAATTATTTTAGAATCAAAGTAGGATGCATCTTCATTTGGAAGCCAGATGTCTTACTAAGTTCATTTCCTCCATTGGCTGCTTTATATTAAGGGCAGATATAAAACAAGAACAGCTTCTGTGAAATATAATTATATCCCCTTGTGTGACTTTCACAGTCATGGCTGCTGGAATAGAAAAGTAACTGGCAAACAAACTTGCAAAACAGTGTTTATTTTTTGTCTAAAGGAGTCATCCAAATCTTTAATTGTTTTCATTTTTAGTACGGGGAACTGAACTTAGGACCTTATGCTTGCCAGGCGGGAGCTTGTACTACGGAGCTACATCCCCAGCCCCAGCTGCTTAAATCTTAAATCAGCTCTCACTTTATTTCTGTAATCCTGAGCCCTGTGTTGTGCAGACTGTGCTGACCCCGCTGGTGTATTCCTTCAGAGGTTTTTCTTATGAAAGCCAGTCACTGTGCTGTTTAATGCCCAAGCGTCAAACACTGCTTTGAGGGGAATATGCATTTCCTACCATTTCCTTTGCTTATCAGTCTTATGAAACTCTAAAATAGGTTACAGTAATAAGAAAGGCAGCAGCAGAAGCTGCCTCTGGCCTATGGGAGTTAAGAGTTCTGTTTTATTCTGTGCATATTCTGGTGCAAGAATGCCTCCTGTCTCTTATTGGTGGCTTTTGTTTTCTCTATGATTTAAAAAAAAAATTTATTAAAGTACATGTGTCACAGTGGGAGGTATTTATTGTGCTCATTGCCATTTATACTTAGTCTAAGTGCAAAATTATTGGTAATTGGGATTATTTGGGCAGCAAAAGATTGCCTGGGTCTCAAAGTTTGATTAGGTGCTTTCTGCATTGTCATGCAGAACCCAGACAGACTCTGATTATTTGGATCAACAACCTGTCCAGCATTCTTGTTTTAAGTGCAGATCGTGTCTGTATTCTGACACTGTTAAAGAATTTTTGACACGCAAGGTTGACCACTCTGTCCATGGACAACTCTGTGAGACAGTTCTGTGTTAGATTATATGAAGTCTTTCTGATGTTTCCATTTACTGATCACAATTCTAGTGGCAACGTGCAGAAAGGGTCTATTATATTTCTACATAACAACCCTTCGTTCTGAAGTCAGCTGCTTTACCCTTTCAGTCTTTTTCTTAACCTAGATTTTGAATTCTAATCCTTTCATTTATATTCTCACAAATTACTAGCAGTTCAGTTAATTGAAAATTCCAGTCCTATTTTTGCTAGAAGGTTGAGTTGTGTCACTTGTAGTTTAGTTTTGTTGTTATATTTTTGCTGCTGGGGATTGAACTCAGGGCCTTGTGTTTAGCATGCCCTGTAACACTAAGTAATATTCTCATCCGTTGTTTCCTCCCCTCCCCCCATATTATTATGACATTCTGGAGGGACATATTGTTTCAGCTGCTTAAATGGTTGTATTTTATTTAATAAAGATTTTATCAAAATCTATTTGTATTATGAAATATTTTCAAATATAAAAATTATGTGTGCCCTTATTGTCAAACTTAGAAAATTTAAGCTTAGAAAAAGGAAGATTATCTGGAAGGACGATTCCATGGTGGAAGAAAGGACTACTGCCTTTCATCTCAGAGAGAATTTTCATGAGAGGATCAAGAGTTTGGCAAAAAGATTTTGTGTGAAGAGCAGCACCATCACTAGAAATACTCAAGTATGGGACAGAGGGTGAGAGGATAGCAAGGTCAGGCAGAGAAAACAGAATGTTTTAGGCAGAGGCCAGCTCGTGATTGGGAGGCTCTTTACAGGTGTTGGCCAAAGTTCAGAGACCTAGAGAAAGAGGAGCAGCTAAACCAAAGCTTGGTGAATGAGCGCTTTGTTCTGACTCAACCATGGCTACGGGAGGTTCAGCCAGGCATTTATGAGGCAAGAGTGGGAATTCGGAGTATCCAGGTATTTGGCCTCCTCACCAAGCGCAACATCTGGGTTTTGTGTAATTCACGTGAGAACAGGTGAATTTTTTCAGTCAGTCATTTTCTGGGGCACAGAAGGGTGGATGTGGGGAACTTCTTCAACCACTGTTGTTTTCCAGGAGGATAGGATTCAGGTAAGTCCAACATTGTCCCTATTTATCACCCAGTTTAACAAATGTAAACACTTTTTCCATATTGAGTCAAAAGTGTTTCAAAAAAGAAACACACATTGTGGATAATCACTGACCCTCTTTTGTGTATTTTATTTCACTGCCTTACACAAATGAATCTCTATACTGACACGCATCTGTATTTTTCCTTCCATGTCTTTGGACTTTGCTGCTAACTTGTGATCCACTCAGCATGCTTGTGATCCACCATCTGCATCCTGCTTGAGCGGCCCCATCTTGTACAAAAGAGCAGCTTTCAGGCTGTGTCTAGACCTGAGTTGCTCCATTTGATGAAGCAGCAGTTTGACCCAGCTTGACCATTTTGAATACATGTGCCACAGTGAATGATTCTATACCTTATTCGTGCAAGTAAACAACAACCCTGGGTCCAGCACAGCCACAGAAACGAAAAGATAAATAATTTACTTGTGCCAGTAAAAAATTGACTTATCAGATTAAGCCAGGAGCACATGGATGTACATGTGGCTAGTATACTTATTTCTAGACCAATTCATATGAGTAATCATTGCGAGCTGAATAGTGTGATTAGGGTACCTATGATAAGGGTAGAATAAATAATTGGCTTTGATAGGAAATTGATTAGTAGGGGAAGGATATAAACCAACATTTGGGGGTATGGGCCCGATAGCTTATTTAGCTGACCTTACTGTATCATCTCATCTCGGGAAGATCAGGCATGTGAGTTTATCAGACGCACCACATGCAAACTCCTCACCTGAGACTCATGAAAGGAGGAACATGGTAAGACTGCTGTGGACGCTTCACTTCATCACTGAGTCTACTGATGAGGGAAGCAGTTTCGTGATCCTGCCAGCTTCTGAAAACATGAAAAATAGGGAAATATTTTGGGTCTAAACCAAAATATTCTGTTCTTGGCCTTCAAAAGGTTTATGTCCATCTCATCAGGCAAAATTCATTTAATCCATCTCTAAAAGTCACCAAAGTTTTGACAATTGCAGCATTGCAAAAAAGTCTAAGTCCAAACTATTCTGAGATGTAAGGCAAACTCTTAGCTCTGAGCCCCTGTTTAAAAAAAGTTAACAACTTTACCATACAATGGTATAAGTTAAACATTCCCTCTCCAAAAATGAGAAATAGGGGCATTAGAGACAAATAGGACCAAAGCAAGCCAAAACCCAGCAGGCCAAACATCAAATCCTGTACCTGCATGTCCCGGCCCAGAGCAGGTGGTGGTGGGATGTGAGTTCCAAAGGGCTTGGGGGGCCCACCCCCACGGCCTAGCTGGATGGGGCCCTCATCTTTCCTGGGTGGACGCCACTCAGCAGTCATTTCACATTCTTGGCATTTGCACCTTTCTGGTGGGTCCACTGGGCTTTCTGGAGTCTTCACTATATGGGTTATTTTGAAATTTCCTTTACCAGATTAATCCAGCACCTTTCATCTTAATCTCCTACAGTCTTGGGACATGGGCAAAATAAAGACACATTTTCTACCAGTATGTGACACACTTGGCCTGTAATCCAACTGGCAACGGAGTCCCTATTCTCAATTGAAATCTCTTGAGCCTGGCCTCTACTCTCTGGATTCCTACCAGCGTTCTGGTCCTCTGGGCTCCACACAGAGTCACCCACCAATCTCTCCTTACCTTGCTTCCTGAATTTTAAGGTTCAGGAGTTTAGTCTATGTTCCCCTGGTTCCAAGACAGAAACAGCATGGCAGAGTGGCACGACAGAGAAAAAGCTGCTCAGCCCATGACAGCCAGGAAGCAGAGTGAAGGGAAGAGCTGGCGGCAAGAGTAACCTCTTCCAGGTCACATCCTTAGCCACCCACTTCCACAGGCCCCATCTCCTACAGCACACTGGGTTATAGAACTCATCAGTGGATAAATGAACTGAAGAGTGTAGCACCCTCATGATTTAATCATTGTAGAAACAAATGAGATTTGGTGAAGATTTAAATCTGAATCAGTACCCTTTCACCTCATGACATGCCCCAAGCCTTGCTCAGGAATAGTTCACCATGGTTTCTTCTGCTTGTGATGCATGTATGACCTACTTTAAGCTGACACTTGGAAACTTCCCAGGCTCTGAACATGCCCTTTAATTTGATAACTCTAGGACCCCCTGAAATTCAGTTAAGTTATTATCCCGCTCTAGCTACCTGCAGGGACTCTGCACCTGTGTCAGCTGTCTGCCTTTGGTGTCTATACGGCCACTTTAAGTCCTGTGGCTGTTTTTAAACCTTCCTTAGCCTTTGCTTTCTATAACCTTCCATGTGTGAGGCCTAAAGTGTGATGTGAGTGTTATGATATGAGTAATTATGATTTGGGTAGAGTAAAAACATTTTATTACCTCAGTGACTGTCTTGGTCCAGATTCCATGGGAAATTAAGAATATTTAGAAACTTTAAGGTGACAAAACTGATGTAACTTGTGACATTTATTGTCATTCAATAAATTATAACATTGTGAAAAGACAAAGATGTGATCAGTCTATGTTAATAGAATAGCTTATTCACAACAGCACGCACACACACACACACACACACACTCATGCATGCACAGTAATTTTAAATGTGTTTTATTTGTTTTGATGGCTCTGAAGGTTAAACCCAGGGCCTTGAGCATGCTAAGCTGCACATGCTTAGCTGCAGCACTGTGCTCTGCCTGGCTCCTCTTTGATGTGTTTTAATTTTACTAAGTGGTGTCACGCAGGAATATATAAGATAGTGTCTTAGTTATTTTTTACTCATTGCTGAGACAAAATACCTGAAGCCCAAGTTGGGAAAGGAAAGGTTTATTGCTTACACAGACATAAACCATGACATTCCATCCCTGGCCCCAGGACTCATGTACATCCTTCATACAAAAGACATTTAGGCCACCTCCAAGAGTTACCAAAGTCCTAAATTTCAGCATTGCTGAAAAGTCCAAGTCCCAAGTCTCCTCCAAGATCTATGGCAAACTCTTAACTGTAACACAAGGTTAAACATTTCTGAAATGCAAAGGCACAAGATAAACACTACCATTCCAAAAGTTTCAAACAGGGGAATATAAAGCATTGGAAACAAAGCAATTCCAACATCCAGCAGGGCAAACATTAAGTCCTAGAGTTCCATGCTCAGCATCTGAAGCAATCTGGTTGCAAGCTCCAAAAGGCTTGGGTGATTCCATCCCTACGGCACTTCTGGCGATTTCAACTCCTGCAGCCTTTCTCTTAAATCTTCTCTGCTTGCTTTTTGCAGCTTCCCTTGGATCATCCACATTCCTGGCTTTTCCAAACTTCTGGGGTTTCCACTGCACCTTTGGCTTCACACTTACATCTTTACAAATTGCCCTCTCAGGGGCACACTTCTTGGCCTCCCAGACCCTTTGCACTTGAGGTGAAAGCCATCTTACCCTCAGAATTCGTGCATTTTCCTTGCACCTAAAATCAGCATCTTGTGGATGCTGCCAAGGTTTGCTGCTAGCTGGAGCAGTAGCCAGGCTTTTCTCTCTCTTGGCTGTAGGGGTCAGTTGCCTGGATTGCAGGGCTCTGTTTACCTGATTGTGAGGAAAAGCTTTATGTTGCCGCCATTCTGGAAATTCATGTGGCCTCTGTCACCATTCTGGAACATGGCGCTCTGTAGCTTTTCCCTCTGAGCAAATTCTTTCACCTTTGCAGTGAGGCTGCACAGGGTGGGGACCCGCTTCCTGGGATGCCCTGGGGCCATCTATCTTATCTCTCTATTTCTCCTCAGGAATCAAAATCTCAACTCTGCCTCCATAGCCTTCCTGGAATTTTTCTTCTGGCCAAACTCACAGTATTGCAAATTATCCTGTTGGGCTCTTTGCTCTTGATTTGCAACATAAAGCCGTCTAAAAGCCCCCAACAATAGCCATGTACAGCCTCAATGTTCGATTGCTTTTTAATTTCTTTTTCAAGGTTAATCAGTCCATTGCCCTTTGTCTCAGTCTCAGGCAAAGTCTCTGGGCATGAACAAAATGCAGACAAACTTTCTGCCAAGCTGTAACACAGATCATGGGGAGTCCAGCAACCAATGCAGTCCTTCTTCCCAGCAGAAACCTCCCAAGCCTGGTCTTTACCATGAGGCTTTCTATCAGCTTTCTTGTCTCCTCTGACCAGAATCTCCTCTACAGAACAGCCTAAGCTGCTCCAGCTCTATGCATCCACGCGACATGTCCAAACCTTCCCAGACTCTGCCCACAAGCCATTTCCAAAGCCTCTCAAAAAACATGGTCAGGTATAGTTACAGCAAATGACCCCACTCCTTGGTACCAAATTCTGTCTTAGTTATTTTTTACTTGCCGCTGAGACAAAATACCTGCAGCCCAAGTTGGGAAAGGAAAGGTTTATTTCTTACAGTTTTTGGAAGTTTTAGTCCACACTCAGTTGGCGCCAAGGCAGGCAGGCATGGCTGGACCGCAGTTCATGGCGGCCACCAACAGCAAGCAGGAACTGGCAAAGAGCAAGACACACTTTCTTCCTGCCATTACATTACATCCTGGCTCTACCGCTAGGTGGGTGTAGCACTGATACCATTAATCCAAGCACTAGACAATGAACCATCACAAATGTACAATGCAAACTCATGAGGCCTGGGGGACACAGACATAAACCATGACAGACAGCTAATGTGTACAGTTACTGAAGGTGTAAACAAATACAGCTTGTAGGGCAGGAAGGGATCCATGAACAAGCTAACAGCAGCCCAAAGAATAAAGGAAAGGGGTCTTTTGTATCCAAAAGTCTTGAGTTGGCTTCCCCTCATACAGTAAGGCACCAGAGCAGTCATCCTGTAAGACACTCACTTGGCCTTGGGTCAGATCTGACCTGCCCCACAGAAAGACTCATGTGGCTTCTTCCAGATGTCAATAGAGGATTGAAAATAGCACTTTTTTTGGAGTGTCCCTGCACCATGCCCTGAGCTAAGATCTTCCTTGGCCAGGCCAGGGAACTTCATGGCTTACTGCTGCACTGGACCAGCTCAGCAGATCTTGAGCCCACCTGCACCAACAGCCCCACTTCCTCCTGTGCTTGGCAGACTCAGGTTTTGGGCCTGCCTGCACCCTCAGTTCTGGAGGATGGGTGGCCTGGGGAACCATCCCCCAAGCTCAGGAAGTTTAAGATCCTCACTCTGGCCCGGGCCAGGGAACTTCCTGGCTTCCTGCTGCACTGGACCATTTCAGTGGGTCTTGAGCCTGCCTGCACCAACTTCCCCACTTCCTGCCATGCTTGGCGCACTCTGGGGTTTTGGGCCTGCCAGCACCCTAAATTCTGGAAACTGGGCCGCCTGAGGTGAGTGTCCCTGTACTATCCCAAACCAGGGAGTTTGGGATCATTGCTCCTACCAGCCGAGGAACTTCACAGCTTCCTGCCATACTCAACCTGCCCCACAGGGCTTGGACCTGCCTGCCCCACACCAAGGGACCCTCTCTCAATCCGGGGAACAGGGCAACCAGAGTCCCAGGATCTGAGGGCATAGAAGAGGATTTCAAACAGGCCTGGGGAAGCCTTGGAATAACACTTGAAACATGGAAATATAGGAAAATGACAAAATCAAAGACCAAAATACAATCTCAAATCTCCATCCCAACCTAAGAAACTTTAGGAGCTATGTACACAGAAGAAAATATATGTCATACACCTAAAATAACTGACATAATAGCAACGGAAATAAAGACACAGCTCCGGGAAGTTTTAAAGGAACTCCAATCAGAAATAACCTCCCAGGTAAACAAAGAAATGATAAAAAAATGAAAGAGATGCTGAACATATCTAAAGAAGACATAGTTAATAAATTGGAGGAACTAAACAATCCCTGGATGAACAAAATGAGAAACAAACAGAATACATAAAGCTGATGCAAAGAGATATACAGGATATCAAAAATTCCATTGAAATTTTAAAAAATCACCTTAATGAAAGTGAAGATAGAATTTCAGACCAGAATGCAGCTAGTGAACAGGAAAGGAAAGATCTTTTAAAAATAACAAGGAATCAGGAAATAACAATTCAACAGCTGCAAGATGATGCAAAGAAAAACAACATACGATTCATAGGGATAAATGAAAAAGAAGGGGACAACATAAAGGATGTCAAGAGTGTATTTAGAGATGTAATAGCTGAAAATTTCCCAAACATGAGAATGGAAACTGACATCAGGATCAGTGAAGCATATAGAACTCCAAATAGCATAATCAAAATAAAACTACACCCAGACATAATAATCACCGACCCAGAAATCCAATATAAAAATAGAATATTAAAAGCTGTCAGAAAAGACAGATCACCTATAAAGGAAAACATATCAGAAACACAGCAGACTTCTCAGCACAAACAATAAAGTCAAGAAGAGCATGGAGTGAAGTATTTCAGATGCTAAAGAAAAATGGTTTCCAACCTAGACTGATGTACCCTGCAAAACTGTCCTTCAAAATGGATGGAGAAGCAAGATACTTCCATGACAAAGAATAGCTGAAAAACTTCATGATCACCAAGCCAACCCTGCAAAGAATACTGAACGACAGATTAGATACACTTAGGAAAAAACCACTAAGCAAAGCAGACAATTAAATAGAACAGAAAGATAAAGATACAATAGCAACAAGATAACATGTCAACAATAAACCAGCACAAAACAGTTATAACCATTAATGTAAATGGTCTCAATGCACCAATTAAAAGAAACAGACTAGCAGAATGGATCAAGAAACAACATCCAACCATATGCTGTCTACAAGAAACCCATCTAACCCAAAAGGATACTCACAGACTGAAAGTCAAAGGATGGAAAACAATACTTCATGCAACAGGAACCACCCCCCTCCCCCCAAAAAAGCAGGGGTAGCTATTCTGTTTGCTGACAATGTGAATTTCAAACCAATAATGATCAGAAGAGATAAAGAAAGTCATTATATACTGGTTAGGGGAGAACTTCAAGAGGAACAGATAACAATCTTAAATATATATGCACCAAATTCCAGAGCACCCAGTTATATAAAGCAAGTATTAACACAAATGGAAAACCAAATTAATAATAACACAATTATAACAGGAGACCTTAACACACCACTGACACCAAGGGACAGATCGACCAGACAGAAAATCAGCAAAGAAATAACAGAACTGATCACATCTGTGAACAAATGGACTTGATAGGCATATACAGAGTGTTCCATCCAACAACATCAGAATACACATTCTTCTCAGCAGTACATGGGACATTCTCTAAAATAGACAATATATTAGCCCACAAAACATATTTAAATAAATGCAAAAGAGTTGAAATTATCCCATGTATGTTATTGCATCTTCTAATTTCATTAGAAATTAATGATAAAAGATACTGCAAAAAATCCACAAACACATGGAAACTGAATAACACACTCTTGAGTAATCAGTGGGTCACAGGGGAAATTAAAGAAAGAAATTAAACAATACCTGCAAGTAAATGAAAATACAAATACAGCTTACCAGAATCTGTGGGATGCAATGACGGCTGTCCTCAGAGGGAAACTTATTGCACTGAATTCACACATCAGGAAAACAGAATGAATACAAATAAATAACCTGATGCTACACCTCAAACTCTTCTGCCGTGCTGGTGGAGTGTAGATTGGTAGAAGAAAAAGAAGAGCAAGTCAAGCCCAAAGCCAAAAGAAGGGAGGAAATTACAAAAATCAGAGAATAACTTAATGCAATAGAGACTAAGAAAACAATCCAAAGAATCAATGAATCAAAGAGTTGGTTCTTTGAAAGAATAAATAAAATTGGTAAACTCCTAGCCAACCTAATTTAAAAAAGGGAAGAAAAAGCTCAAATTCATGCAGTAAGGAATGAAAAAGGTGAAATCACTACAGACTGTAGAAATACAGAAGATCATCAACACCTATTTCAAAAAACTCCACTCTCATAAGTTTGATAACACAGAAGAAATAGACTGATTCCTAGAAACATGTGAAATACTAAAGCTGGGTCAAGAAGATGGAAAACTGCTGAATAACCCAATTTCTATTAATGAAATTGAAAATGTAATTAAGTCCTTACCTACAAAGAAGAGCCCAGGCCCAGACGAATTCACTGCAGAATTCTACAAGAAGTACAAAGAAGACTTAATACTGACACTCCTCAAACTCTTCAATGAAATTGAGAGGGAAGCAATTCTTCCTAAATCATTCCTGGAAGCAAATATTACTCTAGTACCAAAACCTGAGAAAGACCCAATTAAAAAAGAGAACTACAGACCAATCTCCCTAATGAACGCAGATGCAAAAATCCTCAATAAAATATTGGCAATTAGAATGCAGCAAATCATCAAGATGATTACATACCATGACCAAGTGGGATTCATCCCAGGCATGCAGGTATGGTTCAACATATGTAAATCAATAAATGTAATCTACCATATCAATAAAGCCAAAAGTAAAAATCACATGATCATTTCTATAGATGTAGAAAAAGCTTTTGATAAGGTCCAACATTCATTTATGATAAGAAGCTTACAGAAAATTGGAATAGATGGTCTTTACCTCAATATAATAAAGACCATCTATGACAAACCAACAGCCAGTATCACACTAAATGGCCAAAAACTGAAAGCCTTTACCTTAAAATCAGGCACAAGTTAAGGATGTCCCTTATCACCGCTCCTATTTAATATAGTACTGGAAATACTAGCCAGAGCAATTAGATAAGAGAGAGAAATGAAAGGGGTAAAGATAGGAATAGAAAAAGTTAAATTATCATTATTTGTAGATGACATGATACTCTACATAGAGGACCCCCAAAACTCCATTGAAAGACTCCTAGATATAATAAATAAATTCAGCAATGCAGCTGGATACAAAATCAATACTCAAAAATCAATAGCATTTCTCTATACTAAGAATAAGATCACAGAAAGAGAAGTAAGAGAAGCCCCACCCTTCATACCAGCAACCAAAAAAAAAAAAAAAAAAAAGAAATATTTAGGAATTATTCTCACAAAAGAAGTGAAAGATCTATATATGGAAAATTATAACACACAGAAAAAAGAAATTGAAGAGGATCTCAGAAAATGGAAAGACATCCCTTGCTCATGGTTAGGAAGAATAAATATTGGGAAAATGGCCACTCTCTCAAAACTGTTATACAGATTCAATGCAATCCCAATTAAAATACCATCAATATACCTTATAGGTCTAGAGAAATCACTCCTAACATTCATCTGGAACCAGAAGAGACCTAGAATAGCAAAAGCAATTCTAAGCAGCAAAGGCAAGGCAGGAGGCATCACAATTCCTGACTTGAAGTTATACTACAAAGCAACTGTAGTAAAATCAACATGGAACTGGAATCAAAACAGAGCCTAAGATCAATGGAATAGATTAGAAGATACAACCACAACCACAAAACACTCAACCACCTTATCTTTGATAAAGGGGCCAAACATGTTCGCTGGATAAACGACAGTCTCTTTAATAAATGGTGTTGGAAAAACTGGCTCTCCACATGATGAAAACTAAAGGTAGGCCCCTGCCTATCACCATGTACTAAATTAAAATCTAAATGGATCAAAGATTGGAATATTAAAACAGAAACACTAAATCTATTGGAAGACAAATTGGGTAAAAACCTTGAAGACATAGGGGTAGGTAGAGAATTCATGAACAGGGATCAAACTGCAAGGGAAATACTTCCCAGAATCAATAACTGGGATCACCTCTTATTAAAAAGTTTCTGCATGTCAAAAGAAATCTCCAGCATAGTGAAAAGAAAACCTACAAACTGGGAAAAAATCTTACTGAACTCCCCCTTAGACAAAGGACTTCTGTCTAAAACATATAAAGAAAAAAAAAATCAGACCCGCACAATTCAAATATCCAATCCAAAAATGGGCATCTGAGATGAATACAGAATTCTCAGATGAAGAAATACAAATGGTAAATGAATACATGAAAAAATGTTCATCATCATTGGTCATTAGGGAAATGCAAATTAAAACCACACTGAGATTCCATCTTACTCCTGCAATAATGGCCAGGATCAAGAAAACCAACAACAAATGCTGCAGAGGCTGTGGGGAAAAGGAACTCTTCTGCAGTGCTGGTGGAGTGTGGACTGTTGCAACCATTGTGGAAGTCAGTCTGGAGATTTCTCAAAAAGCTGGGATTGGAAGTCCCATTTGTGTCAGCTATCCCACTTCTAGGCATATTCCCAGAAGAACTGAAAGCATCATACTACAGTGATATATGTGCACCCATGTTTATAGCAGCACGATTTATAATACCCAGATCTTGGAAACTCCTAAGTGTCTACCACCTGAGGAATGGCTAAAAAGTTGCGGTATTTTTATACAATGGAGTACTACTCAGCTATAAAGAAGGATCACATTGAGAAATTTATAAATAAATGGACGCAGCTTCAGACCATATTCATAAGCAAAATATGTCAAACTCTCATGTATAAATACCGAATAGTTTCCTTAGTGTAAGAAATAGTAAGAATGTATGTAGTAATCATGATTCCTCATTATATTGCTTAGAAGCCTTATAATATTTTCATTCATTAGTTGAGATGGTTTTACTCTGGATTGTTCAGTTTTATTGTCTGTGATGGTATAAACACCTATTTTGAAGAAAACAAGACACTATAAGAGCTAGTGATGATTTAATATCATCTTGTTTTGAAGTCCCACCAAGCTTTTGTTCTTCTGTCTCCATTGGTTTTATCACGTTGTATCTTATTGGACTTTATTATATGTGATAGTATAAACAAAATTTTTCATAGACAGGGAGATAATATAGCAACTGTTGTTCATTTTCTGTTAGTTGGTTCTGAATACCCTGTAATACTTTCATTCTCTTGAATGGTTTTTACAGTCTTGTTATGTTTGATGCTAAAGTATATGAAGGTATACTCAAATATTTCAAGGAAAGAGACAATATGGTAACTACTGTTATTTTGGGTTATCTTGTGGTGAAACACTATGTTGCTTAAACAGTTCTGTTCTGACCTGTGTTGCTATGTCCTTTTTTATCTTAACCTCCCTTTTTTAAATAAACAAAAAGAACATAGCACTTTTCTGGTTGGTCCTGTGCCCAGCACCAGATTCAAATGAGGCATAGAGAATTTCACTTTTATTTTTCTATTTTAGAGTAAAACCAAACAAAATATAACAGGATAAATTTAATCAAAACAGATGGATGAGAGCAATATGGGACTTCAATTCAAGATAACAGAAAATCAAGGATGGCTACTATATTGTTTTTCCTTTTCTTCAAAATAGCTGTCCATACCATCAGACATAATAAAATCAAACAAAAACAAGACAGAATAAAACCAATCAAAGCAAAACAATGCAAGTGCTACAGGACTTCAAAATCATATAATAGGAAATCAACAATGGCTACCATAATATATCTTATTATCTTCAAAATAGCTGCCCATATCATCAGATGTAATAAAATCAAACAAAACAAAACAGAGTAAAATGAAAACTAAGAAAACAATGAAAATGATACAGATATTCAGAGCAAAATAATAAGAAATTAACAATGGCTATTACCTTCCCTTTTTGGACCTTTCCTTCCCTATCACTTTCACAATATCTATTGTGCATTTCAAATCCCACTAATTCCCTCAGTTTTTTATGCTAGAGAGATAACATGATGTTTACCCTTCAGAGTTGAGCCATTTTACCCATAAGTATAATCTCCAGTTGCATCCGTTTACTTACAAGAGTCTCGAGATTATCCTTCTTTACACAGGTAAGTAGCTTTCTATTGTATGAAAATACTGTATCTTTCTTATCTGTTCTGTGGTTAATGGGCAAGTTACCTCTGATTTTTTCTGGTTTTTTTTTGTCACATGGAACAATTTTTTTCTCTTCTTTGACTTTCAGTCTATGAATTTCCTTTCAAGTTAACTGTGTCTCTTGTATACAGTATATTGATGGATCTTGTTTCTTTATTCACTCTCCCTGTATTTCTCTTTATTGGTGAATTGAGGCCATCTACATTAGTGATTACAACTGGCATACACTGGTTCATCTCTGTCATGCTACCCTCCTGCTGTTGGCCCCTACTTTTCCCTTCTGTGCAATTGCCTGCTCTACATGGTTCAGGACTCTGTCTCCACAGGCGATCTACTAGTGAAATCAGAGAGAATCCTGTAAGCAGACTGTTTGTTTTTCTCACTTTCTCTCTCTCTTTCTTCCTTCCTTACTTTTCAGTTTTTTTCTTTTCTATTTCTCCTTTATTGTTTTTTTAAATGAGTGGGACAGTGTTTCCTAACCTCTGTTGGTGTGGTTCTGTTTTTCCTTTCATCTCTACCGTCTCTCTTTTCCTTCAGTCTTCTGCCCCAGTTTCCCCAAGTTGGTGTGATTCCCCTTTGTCCTCCAACCTTACTTATAATCTCTTTCTCTTCTTCTACTTCTGTACCTTCTCCTTAGTCCATTTTAAATTTTAATGTAGAGGGAAAATTGACACATTATGGTTTTTTTAATTGCATATAATTATCTGGTTTGTTTTACATCTTGTTATATAATCACAAAGCTAGTTCATATGGTTGCAAATTAAGGGTTAGCTCAGCTTGTAGCTTTCTAGGCTGCTTAATGCTGTTGGTACCACAATAGCAAAAATTGAAATAATCATTCTAAACAGCTGTTGGTCCTGATATTCCATAACTAAGATTACTTAAGGGTCACAGAAAATACTGTGGCACAGTACCAAAGAACCAGGGAGTAGGCCAAACAGGTAATAACTTCTTATTTCCAACAAACTGATGAGATAAGATTTTCCAACAGACTCGAAACCCCACAACTAACTACATCTAGAAGATATCTCAGAGAAGTAATCATCACCTAAGGGTCCTAGCAATAAAGATACCCACCATATGCAACATATAGGCATCACCCCAGAAATTAAATGAAAATAAATGAGAAGACATTTAAACAGGATGCAAACCCAAACATATAGTTCATCAAAAGCAAACACAGGGGACAATGAGGTGGGACAACCTGAAAACCCCACTCCCCTCTCTGAAGTGGAAACAACAAAGCAATTGAATGAGGCTCTACAAAAAATGATTAGAAATAATCTCTCAGATAACTACTGAGATTACCAAAATACACACTAATGTGTGTAATGTGCTAAGCAATTTTGGAACACAGACCAAAAAAAGACAAGCTTAAGCAAATTATGAAAGTGCAGCATAGGAAAGAAGTAGAATTCGTAAAGCAGATTCAAGCAGATATGCAGGACAATAAAAACTCTATTGAAAATATTTGAAGCAGATTAGGCCAATGTGAGGACAGGTTCTCAGACATTGAAGACAGGCTTGCAGTTTGTGACCAGGAAAATAAAGATTTCTCAAAAATAGCAAGGGACCGTGAGAAATCAACCCAGAAGCTTCTAGATAGGACAAAGAAGAATAACTTAAGATTAGTTGGAGTCAATGAACAAGCAGGAGATACCACAAATGACATTAAAAACATGTTCACAGACATCATGACTGAAAACTTTCTTGATAGAGAAAAAGATTTTGACATACAGATAAATAAAGCATATAGAATTCCATACAGTAATGATTAAAGGGAAAATCTATAGCCAGGCATATCATAGTCAAGATTCCAGAAATTCAACACAAGAGTAGAAAAGATACAAGTCACATACAAAGGAAAGCCCATCAAAATTACAGCTGACTTCTCCACATAAACCCTCAAGTCAAGAAGAGCTTGGAGTGAAGTTCTTCAGTTTCTAAAGGAAAATAACTTTCAACCCAGACTGATGTACCCTGAAAAACTATCTTTCAAAATTGATGGAGAAATAAGATACTTCCATGACAAAGAACATCTGAAGAACTTCATGACTACCAAGCTAGCACGCCAAAATGTTCTGAAGGACATTGTAGAAAGAGATAATAAGGACGACAGAACCCCAACAGAAGGAATCCAACTGGCAAGGCAAACAGTGAGAGGGAGGGGAAAAAGTGGGGAGCCAACAATAGGAAAGTAATATGACAAAGATAAGTCAATACATATCAGTTCTAACCATCAATGTTAATGGTCTCAATTCACAAGTCAAGAGACACACTGGGAGAAAGAAACAAGATCCAACAATATGCTGCATACAAGAAACACATTTAATTAAAAAAGAAATTCATATACTGAAAGTCAAAGGATAGAAAACAATACTCTATGTGGCAGAAATGTGGAGAAAAGCAGGAGAGCTATTCTATATGCAGACAAAGTAAATTTCAAGCCAAGCTTGATTAAGAGAGATAAAGAAGGGCACTATATCCTCATAAAGGGAACAATCCAAGAGAACGAGATAGCAATCATAAATATATATGCAACAAATATCAGTACACCCAACTATATAAAACAATTACTAATGGACATGAAAAATCAAATAAGCCCTAATACAATTGTATTGGGAGACCTCAATACTCCACAGTCAGAAAAAGATAGATCAACTAGGCAACAAATAAAAATGAAGAATAGAACTAGATCAAACTTTTGAACAAAAGGACTTAGTAGATGTCTACAGAGTGTTCCACCCCACAGCATCAGCATACACATTCTTCTCAGCTGTACACAGGGCATTCATCAAAATAGAACATATACAGGCTCGTACAACATGCCTAAGTAAATGCAAAGGAATTCAAATTATCCCATGAATACTAACACATCACAGTGCAATAAATTGGAAATCACAACTTCATAAATACATGGAAATTAAGTAGCACCCTACTGAACAACCAGTGGGTCACAGATAAAATTAAAGAAGAAATTAGACAGTTTTTACAGTTGAATGATAACAATAATACAACATACTGGAACTTGCAGGACACAATGAAAGCAGTCTTAAGAAGGAAATGTATAGCAGTAAATACCCATGTCAGAAAAACAGAGTAAGCACATATAAACAATTTAACAGTGAACCTCAAACTTCTAGAAAAAGAAGAGCAGTCTAAACCAGAAGCTCATTTAAGGGAGGAAATTATAAAGATCAGAGCAGAAATGAACACACTGGAGACAAAAAACAAAACAAAACAAAAAACAATACAAAGAATCAATAAATCAAACAGTTGGTTCTTTGAAAGATTAAATAAAATCAACAAATCCTTAGCTAACTTTATGAAAAAAATTCTCAGTAAGACACTGGCAAACAGACTGCAGCAAATTGTCAAGAAGATTGTACACCATAATCAAGTCATCCCAGGGATACAGGAATGGTTCAACATACATAAATCCAAGAATGTGATATACCATATTAACAGAGCCAAGGACAAAAATCATATGATCATCTCAATAGATGCAGAAAAAGCTTTTGACAAAGTCCAGCACCCATTCATGATAAAAACCCCACAAAGATTGGAATAAATGGTCTTTATTTCAATCTGATAAAAACTGTCTATGACAAATCAACAGCCAATATCATACTAAATGGAAAAAAACTGAAACCTTTTACTCTAAAATCAAGAACAAGACAAGGATAGCCACTGTCTCCACTCTCATTCAACAAAGTCCTGGAAACCTTAACAGAATTGTAGAGATTTCATTCCATAGTTGGCAGGGCAGAGAAGAAAGAGTCCATGGAAGGGCAGACAGGAAAAAGAGTGGAGCCTGCCTTCTTTCTGTCCATTTATTTCCATTCGGGCTATTGACAAGCCTATTGACTGGTACCAGTAAATACACTTAGCCATACCCAGATCCATACTAATCCAATTAAGTGACTAATCCAGAGGTCACATTCTTTTTTTTTTTTAATTTTATTTAAGGAGAAAAGAGAAAAAAAAAACAGAAAAAGGGTACAAGTTATACAGAATTTCAGAAAAAATAAACAGTAGGAAATCACTAGTTAATTGCATATTGTCATCTTAGAAATAGTTGTTGAAGTTACAAAATTAAAGCATATAGAGGGGACTTTCAAACAGTGAGACTGCAAACAGTTTTGTTCAATAATCCAACAAAACTCAGTAATATGGTTATCTATCTTATACACTTAAATATATATGCAGTTATATCTTTTAGAGAACTTTCTTTTCCTTTCTTTTGTACAATGACAATTACACATTTTGGGTTTTACTACTCCCACAGTTCTTATTACTTTTTTTTTGAAGAAAGTAAAACCAAATGTGACATACCAGGACAGCGTCAGTCAAATCAAAAGGATGGACATAATACATAATGTAAAAACAAAATACAAGGTGATCAACAATAGTTACCATAATGCCTCATTATCTTAAAAAGAATTGCCTATATCATCAGTTATAATAAAATTGAACAAAACAGTAAAGAATAAGACCAATAAAACCAAAACACTGGAGACATTAGAGGACTTCAAAAGAAGATAATAGCCAGAATGGGCATCACAATGGATCTTATTGTCTTCATAGTTGTTGCCTAGACTTTCAAACTTGGTACTATCTAGCATAACAGAATAGAGGAAAATCAGTCAAAACAAGATGGTGAGAGCAATACAGAATTTCAAATCAAGTTAATAGGAAATTAAAGTGGGTTAATATAATATATCCTGCTATTTTTATTTATTTTCCCTTAATTAAAAGGATAAAAATAAAAAAGTAAATAATGAATTGGAGATTGAGATAAAAGAGGACATAACAGCAAAACAGCGCAGATCAAAACATAAACATTTAAGCAAAATAGTGTTTCACCACAAGATAATCTCGACATAATAGTAGTTACCATAGTGTCTCTTCCATTAAAATCTTTGGGTATAACTTCGTATACTGTAGCATCAAACATATCAAGACAATGTAAAACCATTCAAGAGAATGACAGTATTACAGGGTATTTAGAATCAACTAACAGAAAATGAACAATGGTTTCTGTATAATGTCCTTGTCTATAAAAGTTTTTGTTTATATTATCACATATAATAAAATCCAATAAGATACAACACATTAAAACCGATGGAGACAGAAGAACAAAAGCTTGATGGGACTTCAAAACAAGAGGATATTAAATCAGCACTACCTATTATGATGTCTTGTTTTCTCCAAAATGACTGTTCCTACCATCCAATCTTCTCTGCCTCATTTCTGTTGAGCTTTTTTTCTGTCACTAGTTATCAGTTTGTCTTCTTCATTTCGCTTTCTGCTCCACTCATTGTGGCCACTCTGCCACTGTTTCTGGAATCTTGGTATTTTTCATTTTTAGAATATCGTGCAATACTCTCTGTAGAGTTGAATTGGTGGTTGCAAATTCCCCTAGTTCCTCTTTATCCTGGAAGCACCTTGTTTTTCCATCAATTTCTAGGGACAGTTGTGCAGGATATCTCAATCTTGGCTGGAGATTATTATCTTTCAAAGCTTGAATTATTTCTCCCCACACTCTTCGTGATTTGATGGTTTGTGCCAAGAAGTCTGCTGTAATTCTGATGGGTGTTCCCTTGTAAGTGATCTGTTTCTTGTCTCTGATGGCTTTTAATATTGTGTTCTTACATTGGATTTCTGGAATTTTGATTATTATATGCCTGGGTGTAGCTCTGTTTGGGTTGTAGGTGGCTGGGGTCCTGTATGCTTCTGATGTCCTGTATACATCTGAGTATCTTTACCTTTTGCTAAATTAGGGAAATTCTCTTGGATTATTTCTGTGAATAGCTTTTGTAGTTCATTTGTTTGAGTCCTTACTTCTTTTATGTTCTTAATTCTTAAGTTATAGATCCTCTTGTCATCTTCTAGTCTTTGTATTATTGCTGTTTGTCTTCTTGTTATTTTTAAGAAGTTTTTCATTTCATGCTCCCACATTACAAATCTGTCCTCCAGTTCCGATAATCTATCCTTAGTTTCTTTCAAGCTGTTATGCCAGCTTTCAATAGAGTTTTTAGTTTCCTGGTAATCTCTGTGAACCTGCTTCACGTATTCTATGTTTTCTCTATTTTCTCCATCAAACAATTCTCCCCTTTTTTTCTGTTCTTCCATTCCACCATCTGTTTTTTCTTGGGCGGTGCTTAGCATTTCTCTAACTATTCTACTTATTTCTTGCTTTATTTCATTAAATACTTCACTTTTGAACTCGTCTATGAGGCTCCGTTTTATATCTATAGGTGCCATGTCTGATATTGCATGTTTTCTGTCTTCATTCTCTTTTGCTTTTACCTTTCCTGGATCAGTGTTCTCAGGATTGGGGACTGAGGAGCCTTTCTTGTTGCTCCCTTTTCCCATACTTTTTGTTCCTTCCATACAAGCATATGTAGGAGGCTCAGTTTTTTTTTTTTTTTCTCTTTGTCTGTTACAGTTCGTTTGAATCCGCCAGCTAGGTGTTCCCACCCACTGCAGTGTACTAGAGAGACACAGACCTGGGCAGCCTCTGCTGGGCCCGTGCCTCCTGATCAACCTAGTGAAGGCTTCACTGCTAGGGTGCACCACCAGGCGCAGGGACCTGATTTGGGCTAGCCTACAGGATCTTAGTCTGCGGCATCACCAGGCCAAGCGCTCCCCACCACTCCAGCTCTAGAGGGGAATATGCGACTAAAGTCACTGCAGGGCCCTGTTCCGTCTAGTCTGCCCGTTCCCAGAATGTCCTTTGTTGGAGCCTCCTAGTCTATGAAAGGGTCCCCATTTCACTCACTGCAGGTCGAGCCAGTCCCACTCTCAAAGCCGTTTGGTTTGCTGATTCCGCTCTCAGAGCTTTTGTGCGTCTCTCTCCCTGCCGTGCAGATTGGGACGCAGTATCGGCAGCAGGAAATTCAAATTGCGGCTTCCAATGGCGCGGGATTCAGCTTTCGCACTGAGATTTTATCTGTTCCTGTTATAGCATCAGGATTGCATTTCCAGTTGGTTTCTCTCAGCTTACTTTGTTCCTGGGTCGGCAAGGTACATCTCCCCTCGCGTGGGACTCCTCACGTGGCACCGCTCCTGGATTCTAAGCTGGTAATCTCATAGAGCCTCCGTGGCTGCTGTTATTTGTCCGCCATGTTCTCCCGGAAGAGAGATCACACTCTTAATCTATATTCATACTCCCTAGATCTAGCCACTTCCAAAAAGCCCCATCTATGAGGCTTTAGGGGAGGGATCTAAATGCAAAGCACAGCAGTAGGCAAGTCCTGTGCCCATGTTGCATGGACATTTAGTAGCTGTTTAAAAATGAACGTTTAGGTGTTAACTTAGAAAATAAAATCGTGGTTGACCAAACCTTCTTAGGTTTTACAGTCCTAAATTCAAAAGTATTCTTTACATTAAACATTTAGTAGCACATTTCCTCAGGTTTCTTTTCTGTTTTGTGTCTCTCCAGGTGAGGTGACATCCCCAAGCCAGCACTGGTGACATTTTTTTTTTTAGCACTGAGGATTGAATCCAGGGTCTTCACACTAAAGCACAGCCCCAGATCATCTTAAAAAATTTTTCGTGGTCAGGGTCTTGTAAATTGCTGAATTGCTCAGGGCGGGCTCAAACATGCGATTCTCTTGCCTCAGCCTCCCAGAGTGCTGGGGTTTCAGGCATTGCCACCAGGCCAGCTGTTACCTTTTGTGTCACCTGTTCTGGGTACCCAGGGACCCAGGTGGGATCCCCGCGTCCAGTCTTTAATTAATTGCAGAGCCTCCTAGAGCACAGGTGTCCCACCTCCCTCACTCCCAGGCAGCTCTCCTGCTCTGAGGTTCACTTCACTCCGGGCTCCCCTGGGGCTCGGCTCTCCGCTTTGTCAAACCGTTTCCTCCTGGCAGCAGTTTTTATTTCCCATTTTCACAACAGGCCCTGCCCAGGGTCTAGCTCTGAGTGAGGCACATTAGAGCAGTTCGTTTAGGTCTGTGTGTGTAGCGTTTTGTACGTAGCATGTCATATTGACATGGCTGTTGTTTTTCCTGCTGTCACACGGGTGATCTAAGTCAAGAGTGTTTGGTGAAGGTCCCGTTTTCCTCACTGTCTCCTCACCAGAGTGTGGATTTCCTAATTCACCATATGACTACTAGCAGAAAGTGTTGTACCCTGGTTTCCTGGGAGGTTTGGGGATGGGGAACAAAAGCTGAGATCCAGAAGACGAATGTCACTAATCTGTGGCCTGGTCTCCCTCATTCGCAGCCCATGCTTCTCTGTGACCTCCGCGGAGGAGGCTCCAGAGGTCTCTGTGATTTGCTGAGTCCTCGCTTTCAGAGAGAAGAAAACAAAAGCGAAACCAAAAAACATTTAATATAAAGGATACTTTTGAATTTAGGACTGTAAAACCTAAGAGGGTTTGGTCAACCACGATTTTATTTTCTAAGTCAACACCTAAACGTTCATTTTTAAAGCAATGGAATGGGACATTAAACGTCTAGTTTGAAGTCAAGTGCTAGATTGATGCCCAAATAACTGTCATATGTAAGATTCCAGAAAACCAGGCTAACCCTGGAAGCGTTATTATAGCTATGCTAGGTTATTCTGTCGCATTTCTCACCATAAGAAAAGCACTGCAACTCATGAGGCAAAGGCAGAGGTGGATGAAGCATCTCAGTTTTTCTAAAATGAGCCTTCCTTCACTTTTCAATTATAAATGAACACAATATTAGCTTTTTTCAAATAGACTGTGGAACTTATAGTAGATTTCAATTTAGACAAGTTATAAATGGTAATGAATAGTATTTAGCTTAGTTTTGAGCTTTGGAGTATTGGAGGATATTCTGGAATTCCCTGAGCATAGCAAATGTCAATGTTGAGACAGAATTAAACCATGTTCCACTGAGGACTCATTTTACCATAAATTTACTAAATTGCAAGAGACGTTTACTGTTTGTGCTTGTAATATTCAGGGACAAGGTTTGACTTAGTGTTGCAGTTTTCTCTTCCTACTCTAACAAATTACCACACATGTGGAGATTTCAACAACCCCTTTTAATTTGTTTTAGATTTCTTATGTTAGGAGTCCAGGCACAATTTAGCTGGCCAGGGTTTTGCAAGACTGCAATCAAAAGAACTCCTGGAGTTTCCTGGGCTCAGGATCCTCTTCAAAATTCTGTTATTGTTGTCAGCTTCAGTTCTGTAAGGTTAAAGTACTCACGTTCCTGAGTTTTTTTTTTTTTTTCTCTTAGCAATTAACCAGGGCAACTCAGCTCCTAGAGGATGTGCATGGTTCCTTATGACATGGCCACTTACCTCTGTAAAACCAGCAGGACTTCCTTTCTTTTCTTACAGTTTGCCAGGACAGAGTCTCCTGTAATACAGCATAATTACATGACTATACTGTCAGTTTTGCCACATAGCATAACAGAATCCAGGAAGTGATTATCCTACTACTTTTCCACTGGCTAAGAAGCAAGTCCTAATTTCCTTCACTCTGAAGGGAGTTTTTGCAAAGACATGCATAATTTATTGGGGATCATGTTAGCATGAATCTACCACACTTAGTGTTCCCAAACTACATAATGAGCAATATATCCCACTAAAGCTGACTACTATCAAGAAATTTTTTTATTTCATGTCACAATATGGTAACAATTAAATATAGTATGGAAACACATGAGTCAGTGAAATTATTGAATAAATATTCTTTAGCTTATATTCATTCTCTAAGGTTCTAAAAATAAATAGATAATATATTATTTCTGAACCTTAATTACATTTGTAGTGACTTTTGGTTAGTACCTGTTGATGAATTCAGAGATTTGACTGATTTTGATAGTTACATAGGAAATATCCATAGAGGATCATGTCTGGATATAAGAAAATAAGACTCCAGCAACAGTGAATAAACAGCAACCAACTAAAAGACTACTTTCAAGAAAATGCCCACTTGTAACAGCAAGAAAGGCGAAACACCTGGGAATGAAATTAAGAAAAAATTTATAGACCCCCCACATAAAAAGTTATAATATTCCTAGAGAACACAAAGAATATTTGCATAATAGTAAGGCATATCATGTTCTTGGATAGAAAATCTTAGTATTGCAGAACTTACATGTCTGTTTAAATTAATACATAACTTTAAACTGAAATAATAGGAATTTTGAAACTTAAGTAAGCTCACTCTAAAATTCATGTGGAGAAAGATCAAAGGAAGAATTTCCCTTGAAAAGTTCAAGGAGTATAAAAAAGAAAATTTATGTAGGATTTTCTGAGCACATTAACATATGCATTTTACAATAAAACTATGTTAATTGAAATTGTAGTGCTGATATAGGAAGAACAGAAGACTATGAAATAAACTTAAATATATGGTAGATTTTAATGTCAAATGGTATTTTAAATCAATTGTGAAAAATGCTTTTTCAATAAACTGTAAGGGTTACCTGGAGAGCTTCTCGAAGCAAGCACAATGAATGGCCCCTGACTCCCTCAAAATAAATCTGGATAAGTCAAACATATAAATATTAAGATTGTATACCATAGATGTACCAGAAAGTATCATGGTAAACAGTTTGATAAACTTAGGGTTTGAAAGCCTTTTTATAAATGACACGAAACCTGTGAAATCCACTAAAATAATTAAATTTGTCTTCATGAAACATTTAAAAAATTGAAAATCATAAACATAGAAAAAAGGTAAAATGAGAAAAAATTTGAAATATATATGCAAAATTGATACAATTTTAAATATACAAAATATCCTACCAATCAATAAGCACAACAGACAATGAGCTAATATAAAAATGAGGAAATTTCAACAAAAAGCAGCTAAAATGGACTCAGACGAAAACACTTTATTCATGGTAAGAGAGACAGATTTACTTGCACAGTAATACGTTTTCACTATGTCACGGTGGCCCAGGTGGAAGTCGGATAACGGGTGCAGCCGGACACACGACCCTGCTCATCCGTCCGACTCGGAGAGGAACGGCGATCAGTCTGGAGATAAGAATGTCACCCGGGTTTTGATCTTGAATACACTTCTTAGGCCATGATTCTACACTTTACTCATGTACGTGCAAAGGGAATACATAGCAGGATATTCATAACAGCTTTTCATTATTAGCAACATTTGGAAAGCTGCAGCTCTGTTTAGCTCTTTACCTGCGGGCTGTAACTCCCAGAAGAACTGAATATCATTGTCCTCATGTCCCCAAGGGGCAGCTGAGACACAGGGGAAACTGACAGAGAGAAGAACTGGGACTCAAACCTTCATCATATAAAATGGACACGTTTTCACTGCGCTCATCCCTCTGAACTTACACATTTTAGGCAGGTGGGCTGGAGATTTAGCTCCGCGGCACAAGCGCCTGCCTTGCAAGCAGACAGTCGTGAGTTCGATCCCTGGTACTGATGAAAAGGAAAAAGACAAAAAAAGAAAAAAAATTTTAGGCAGGTGTGAAAAAACAGAGAAAGAAGTCACTCTGTATGTACCGGACTGATAACATAGGTCATCTAAAAAGACATACACATATTGAGACATGCGTTCTATATGAGAAAACTATAGAGAACGAGAAAGTCTAGTATATTACTGTTTGTGGGAAAAAGACTATAATGACCAATGCTTATAAATACATTTACCTTCACAGATGCAAAGAAAAAAGCACCAGTGTTTGTATCATGGGAGAGGAACTGGCTTGGGAGAAAAGCAGGAGGAGGGGGGGGGAGGGGGAGGAGGAGTTACTATTGATGTTTATCACTTGGGCTTTTTGAATTTTATTCTATGCACAAATACTGCCTATTAAAGAGAGGAAATTATCAGGGAAGAGCACTTCAAGGGCCTGGCTTGTATAGTATCAATCTACCTATTTATTTATTTTGTAAATAACTTCCTTCCATTTAATAAGGGTAATTTATGTTATAAAAATTTAACACACATTTATAAAGAAAAATTGAGTTCTGTAAAAGCGAGAAAAGATATTTATAACACACAGAAGTCAGCATACATAAAGGGTTCTTAAACACCAGCGAAACAAAACAAAATCCAAAGCAAAACACATAAAACAAATCAATAGAAAAACGAGCAAAGACGAGAACGGGTGATTCCTGGAGGCTGGGGTTCCGGCTGGCAAATGTAGGAGGACACAGCAGCTGTTTCAACGATGGGGCTGGATAAAATGGGATGTACCCTTCCGCACCCCCAGATTTCCAAGTTTGGCAGTGGGAAGAATCAGACAGGGGGAGGACACTGGCAGACGTCACGCCCAGAACTGGAGTGGAGCGCAAACCCCACTGTGGCTGCCAGCTGTGGGGACGGACACCTCGCAGAGCCCGCGAGGTCGCCAAGGGCAGTGACTCACGAGCGCCACCTACGGCGCTCGGGGACACAGCGCCATAAGGCTCCCGGGGCACCGGTTTGTTCTAACGAGGGTGTTCACAGGATGTGCTGGCCAATGTAATGCTCAGATACTTTATCTTGGAATTTCTAAAGCACCGGACACGTGTTACCTGTGGCACCGGTGAAATCCACATTGCTTCTGTGTTTCTTTTCCTCTAGAATTTGCATTACGTATTTAAGCGAATGGCTTCACAGATGTTGCACCGACCTTGTTATAACCGAGTTTTCTCCATCCGTCTCCCAGCCCAGTATCATTCCTCCAGCCTTGCCATTCACTTCACATGTAGAAGGTGTGATTGAAAAATACAATATCTAAATAGAATTTTTTAATATTTTGCAATACACATATATATCTTTTATATATATGCAAAATATACACTGCAATAATTCCTCTCACTTGAATATACTCAGTCCATTATTCTTGCCACTTCCCAAAGCAGCTCTGGAAGTTCTCTTTCATGAGTGCTTTCATGAAATATGATTAAAAATTCAGTGAATTCTGCTGCTGAGTGCCATCCAAAAAAGCCAGACTGGTAAAGACACTGTGTGACCTCATCTATGTTATTAATTTGTTCTACACTGTAAAATGTTTCGCTTGTCCCAAAAGTCAAGATGACCAAGAAAAATAAACTTTTTGTTTGTTTGTTCTGCAAAGGGTCCCAGCGTGTAATTCAGGCTCACCATGAGCTCACCATGTAGCCTATGCTGGCCTTAAACTTGTGGCGATCCTCCTGCCTCAGCCTCCCTGGGATTACAGGTGTGTGTCACCATGCTGGTAAGATGTTTTGAATCAATTCAGGACATCAAGACAGTCACAGCAGTATAGCTGTACTCCGTCATGAGAGAGGACTTCTGGGATAGTTTCAGACCATAATAATGGGATATAAGTGTTCAAAGCAAGAAAGGACTATCTTGAGGGGAATTAATATCAATGAATCTTACTGTAATAAATTTTAAAACAAATAGTCACCATTTTTTCAATCACATCTTGTTCATAATCTATAGTCATTAAATATTGTTTATTATTATTTTGAATAAGCTATTAGCTATGAAATTGAAAATAATGTTTTTATTTACCTTCATTAACTCTTTTTCTAATCTTTTTTCTTTCTTTACATAGGACTAAGTTTCAGACCTAAACGATTTTCCTTCTCAGAAGAATGTTTTTTAAATGTCCTAACAGCAACAAATTTCCTCTTTGTTTGAGAAAATCTTCTTTTCTCTTTTACCTGAAGGGTGATTTCACAGGACACAGCACTTTATATTGCTGGCTTTTTCTTTCCCTTTTTGATCCCCTCTTTTTGCTTGCATAGTTTCTAAGAAGCTGGATGTCACTCTTATCCTTGATCTTTTGTAGGTAAAGCATTTTTGTTCCTCTAGCTTCTTGCAAATTATTTCTTTGTCTTTGATTTTTCTAGGTGTAGTTTCTGACATTTATTCTACCCGATTTCCCAAAGCTTCTTGCATGTGTGGTGTGGTCCCTCTCTTCCTTTGTTCCCATTATGTATAGGATACACTTTTCCTGATTGTGTCACAGTTGTGTTTGGTATCATGTTTTGGTTTTTTATTAAGATCTTTTTTTAAAACTATTTTTCATTTTCTCCTGACATTCTCTAAGTTCAGAGATTCTTTTCTTAGTCTATCAAATACATTATTTATTTTTTCATATTGTTTTGATCTCTACTATACATTTTGGAGTCTTAGTATTTCTGTCTCTAATTACATTATGCGTATCTTCTTGTTCCTTGTTAATTTTTTCTCAGGTCCCTTAACATATTAGCCACAGTCATTTTAAGTTCATGGTCTGATAATGACAGCTTTCATACCATATCTGAGTCTTGTTCTGAAGCATGCTAAAGGTCTTTAAACTGTTTCTGTCTTGAGGTATGCCTTCTCTTTTTTATTTCAAAGCTTAACATGATATATTGAGTAAAAAAAACCCCATTGCGAATGGGCCGTTAGTGATGTGCCAGTAACTCGTGTGTGTGTGTGTGTGTGTGTGTGTGTGTGTGTGTGTGTGTGTGTGTCTGGAGAAAGTGGTCTGCAGTCCTGTGAGCAGGTCTCAGTCCTTTACACCTCATATCTACAGCTCCCCTCATCCCGCAAGGCCTCATACACTCATAGATGGGACTTTTCAGAGGCGGCTGGATCTTGGGTGTGTAAATATAGATTTAGGGTGTGTGATTACTGGATTAGGCCACTGATTGGTTTAACATAGTTCTGGATGTAGATAATGGAAAGCCCACCTGGATGGAATAAAAGGAAAAGCAGAGGCAGGCTGCTGCTTGCTGCTTCCTGCTCGCCCTGCCATGGACTCTCTCTCCTCTGCCATACCCCTCCACCATGCCATCTTGCTTTTGAGTCAGCCAACTGGGGACTGAAACCTCTATGAACTATGAGCTAAAATGCATCTTTCCTCCTTTAACTCATGGGTGGCAGATATTTTGACCCAGCAATAAAAATGTAACAAGAAAGTCCTTTTGTGAATCTGTGTGCTTGGCTAATAAATGCCAGAAGTGCTCCTCAGACCCTGGACCACCAGCCCTGCAGTGAGAGGGGCCTGTACGTTGCTTCCTGCAGGTCAGTTAGACTCTGATAAGGCTCAACTAGGTTACAAGCTGATGAAGCCTCTTCTACCAAGGGCAGGTCTTATTCACAAGACAAACCTAAGGTCCTGGTGTGTTTTCTTCTGCTGGAAACGAGGGGAGTTTTCTCTGTCTTCACTACGAGAACTTGGTAGAATTCCTGAAGGAAAAACTTCCAAAAAGTGTAAGCCTCTCCTTAAGACTTCCTTCTAGTCTAGAGTTCTTATTTTATTTAGATAATTTTAATTTTTAAAAACAAACCTATACATTTAAAATCTTATATATTTAGAAAATCTTATTATCCCTATGCAAATGGAAAAAGAAAATTTAATGTTTCTAGACTGATATAACTAATGCCAACTGAACATAGTAAACTTGTTGGGCAGTAATTGTGATACGTCGATGTGGATTAAGAATGGATTAAGAAATGTGTACCAGGTTGGAGGAAGAGTTTTGGCTGTGTGTGATGGTTGAGTGATTGTGTCAGTTTGAGAAATTTAGAAGCTTAGCTAAATCAGCCCAGGAACTCTACACCCTAGGGTATAGAAGACCCACACTAGGGTGACTCATCCCTGGATGGTGTACAGGGGAAATGAGAAAGGACAGATCTGCTTCTGATTCCTCAGAGGAGATCCAGTCTTCACCTCCTGCTTGGACATCATTTCCTGGCTTCCAGCACAAGATTCTTCTGCTTCCATGTGGATCCTTTGGCCTTCCGGTGTAGATGTTTCAACCTTTTATCACAGATTCACAGGTTTCCTGACACAGACTTACGCAGGACACTGCAGTGAGCTCCAGACCTTGGTCTGAATCCTTCACTCTCCAGTGTGCAAATGCCCTCTGCACGTTTCCTCTTCTGACTCTGTGGCTGATTATAAACCAATATTGTAATTTCTTATACATCTGTAGATCTTGTGTTATATCTGTTTCTCTAGTAAAACACTGACTGACACATTGTGTCTGTGGCCACCAAATGAGGAGGGAAGACCCACCAGGATGTGGGTGGCACCAACCCTTAGTCTTGTACAGGGATGGAATTAAAAAGAGCAAGAAGAAGAAAGCTACCCTCTGGCTCTTTGGAGGAGCTTTGGCCTCCATTGCCTTTGGGTGTTTATCTCTGGTTCAGGCTGCCAGGGAAGACTTTTCAGGCTTCCAGCGCAGACCCTTCAGCTTTTTGACAGACTCACATGGGCCTCTGCAGTGGACTCCTGGACTTAGGCATTCCCCTGGCTCTTCATGCTGTCCAGTGTGGCCATGTATGCCTAATTTGTAAATATCCATATCTCTATCGCTACATATCACTACACCATACTTCACTGAAAGTAAGACTGGCTCATATTAATTTTTGCTCCAAATGATGTAATAGGGCCTAGTTTTAGAGAAATAGTGGTTCAAGTTACAAAATCAAAGCATATAAAGTGGACCTTCAGTGAGACTGCAAACAGTTTTATTCAATGATCCAACAAAACTCAGTAATATGGTTATCTATCTTATACACTTAAATACACATGCACTTACATCCTTTAGAGCACTTTCTTTTCTTCTATGTTTTACAATGACAATTACACATTTTGGGTTTTATTACTCCCACAGTTCTTATTACTTTTTTTTGAAGAGAGTAAAACCAAATGCAACATATCAGAACAGAGTCAGTCAAATCAAAAGGATCAACATAATAGATAATGTAAAAACAAAACACAAGGTGATCAACAATGGTTACCATACTGCCTCTTGCTATCTTAAAAAGAATTGCCTATATCATCAGTTATAATAAAATTGAGCAAAACAGTAAAGAATAAAACCAAAACATTGAAGACATTACAGGACTTTAAAAGAAGATAATAGTCAACCAGAATAGGCGTCATAATGAATCTTATTGCCTTCACAGTTGTTGTCTATACTTTCGAACTTGGTACTATCAAGCAAAGCAGAATAGGGGAAAATCAGTCAGAACAAGATGGTGAGGGCAATGTAGGGTTTCAAATCAAGTTAATAGGAAATCAAAGTGGGTTACTATAATATATGCTGCTATTTTTTATTTAATTTTCCCTTAATTAAAAATATACAAATAAAAAAGTAAATAGAAAAAAGGAGATTGAGATAAAAGAGGGCATAACAACAAAACAGCGCAGGTCACAGCATAACCATGTAAGCAAAATAGTGTTTCACCACAAGATATCCTGACATAAAAGTAGTTATCATAGTGTTTCTTTCCTTGAAATCTTTGAATATAACTTCATATACTGTAGCACCAAACATATCAAGACAATGTAACACCATTCAAGAGAATGACAGTATTACAGGGTATTTAGAACCAACTATCAGAAAATGAACAATGGTTTCTTTGTAATCTCCTTATCTATAAAAGTTTTTGCTTATATTATCACATATAATAAAATCCAATAAGATACAACCTGTTAAGACCAATGGAGACAGAAGAATAAAAGCTTGATGGGACTTCAAACAAGATGATACTAAATCAGCACTAGCTATTATAATGTCTTTTTTTCCAAAATAGCTGTTCCTACCATCCAATCTTCTCTGCCTCATTTCTGTTGAGCTCTTTTTCTGTCATTTGTTGTCAGTTTGTCTTCTTCACTTGTCTTTCTGCTCCATGCATTGTGGCCTCTCTGCCACTATTTCTGGAATCTTGGTATTTTCCTTTTTTTAGAATATCCTGCAGTATTCTCTGTAGAGTTGAATTGGTGGTTGCAAATTCCCCTAGTTCCTCTTATCCTGGAAGCACCTCGTTTTTCCATCAATTTCTAGGGACAGTTGTGCGGGATATATCAACCTTGGCTGGAAGTTATTGTCTTTCAAAGCTTGAATTATTTCCCCTCGTGCTCTTCGTGATTTGATGGTTTGTGCCAAGAAGTCTGCTGTAATTCTGATGGGTGTTCCCTTGTAAGTGATCTGTTTCTTGTCTCTGACAGCTTGTAATATTCTGTTCTTATATTGGATTTCTGGAATTTTGCTTATTATATGCCTGGGTGTAGCTCTGTTTGGGTTGTAGGTGGCTGGGGTCCTGTATGCCTCATATATCTGAGTATCTTTACCTTTTGCTAAATTAGGGAAATTCTCTTGGATTATTTCTGTGAATAGCTTTTGTAGTCCATTTGTTTGTGTGCCTACTTCTTCTTTTATGTTCTTAATTCTTAAGTTATAGATCCTCTTATCATCTTCTAGCCTTTGTATTATTGCTGTTTGTTTTCTTGTTATTTTTAAGAAGTTTTTCATTTCATGCTCCCACATTACAAATCTGCCCTCCAGTTCAGATAACCTATCCTTAGTTTCTTTCAAGTTGTTATGCCAGCTTTCGATAGAGTTTTTAGTTTCCTAGTAATCTCTTTGAACCTGCTTCACATATTCTATGTTTTCTCTATTTTCCTCCATCAAACAATTCTCCCCTGTTTTTCTGTTCTTCCATTCCACCATCTGTTTTTTCTTGGGTGGTGCTTAGCATTTCTCTAACTATTCTACTTATATCTTGCTTTATTTCATTAAATGCTTCTCTTTTGAACTCATCTATGAGGTCCTGGAGATATCGCTTTATGTCTATTGGTGCCATGTCTGATATTGCATGTTTTCTTTCCTCATTCTCCTTTGCATTCACCTTTCCTGGATCAGTGTTCTCAGGACTGGGGACTGAGGACCCTTTCTTGTTACTTCCTCTTCCCATACTTTTTGTTCCTTCCATACAAGCAAATATAGGAGGCCCAGTTTTTTTCTCTTTGTCTGTTACAGTTTGTTTGAATTGTGCTGGCTAGGTGTTCCCGACCCCTGCAGTGTACTAGGGAGACACAGACCTGAGCAGCCTCTGCTGGGCCCGCCCCTCCAGGTCAACCTACTGAAGGCTTCACTGCTAGGGTGCACCTCCAGGTGCTGGGACCTGGTTTGGGCTAGCCTACTGGGTCTTAGTCAGTGGCATCACCCATGCCAGGCACTCCCCACCAATCCTGCTTGAAAGGGGAATATGCAACTAAAGTTACCACAGCATCCTGTTCCGGCAAGTCTGCCCGGTCCCAGAATGTCCTTTGCTGAAGCCTCCTACTCTATGGAAGGGTCCCCGTTCCGCTCACTTACCGCAGGTCGATGCAGGGCTCCCGGACAGTCCTGTTCTCAACTCTATTCACTGTTACAGTTTTCACGTGTCTTTCTCCCTGCTGTGCTGATTTGGACGCAGCAGCGATAGCAGAAAATTCAACTCGCAACTTCCAATGGCACAGGATCCAGTGAGATTTTATCTGTTCCTGTTACAGCACTGGGATTGCATTTCCAGTTAGTTTCTCTTAGCTTAGTTCATTCCTGGGTCAGCAGGGTATATCTCCCCTTGCTTAGGACTCCTCGCACCACCCCATTCCTGGATTCTAAGCGGGGTATTTCAGAGAACCTCCATAGCTGCTGCTATCTATCCACCATGTTCTCCCTGAAGTCTCCAGCACAGTGATCTTAGCCCACAGCTTCACCCAAGGCATCGGGATGGGTTCTCAAAGTTCCCCTGAAATCAGGTGTTACTTGAAGAGTTGACACCGGAATGGCTACAAAAACAATGACAGCTAAGACTGGTGGTGCATATGAACATAACAAAAATATTACAAACCTTTAGAAACTGCAATTCAGAAGATCTTCCTCTATTTCATAAGCATGCACTAAGTATATCTGTTACAGTGCAGGATGCATTGAAATGTGAAGATTCTTGTTAGACACAGCCATGTCCATTATCAGGATTGCATGTTCTACATGCATTCAGTTCGCCAGCAGGACATCTGGCCATAAAGCACAAATTCACCTGTTTGCATAGGCCTTTCCCCCTTGTCCAAAGGAGCCTGCTTGAGTGTTTACAAATACTTAATCATAATGTATATTATCATTAAGTATTTATGTGAATATTACTCATTCATTCATATCTAATTATATATTAATTTTATTGTGTAATACTTTCATCATGGGTTATAATGTAATAAATGCATCCATCTGGTGGATGATCTTAACTGGGGCTTGTTTTGGGGGTAGGGCTTATATTACAAGCATCCTGAAAAATCACGCTAGGGCTTATTTTCCAGGAAGATCTTATTTGGGGGGAAATACAATTTGTGCCATAAAGGAGGTACGAGATATTTTATATTCCCAGAGGTATGACCCATTCCTACCTCCATGATAGCAGAGGCTACAATGAAAAAAGGATTATTTCAGACCTGATTCTACTTTCCTAGCAGAGCGTCCAAGGGATAATATGACACAGTTCTGCAAAGAAGTGCACTGTCTTGGGTAGGATTTCCCTTCAGAAGTATAAACATTAGCTATAAACCGTTTGTAAAAAAGCCTGGAGAAAAATGAGACAGCAGCAAAACAGAACAAAATGAACCAACAAAAAAAGCCACATTCATACAAAGGTAACTGAGTGCCTACCCTAGAGTTTTTCATACATGCCCTTACCTGTTCTGAGTCAATCATCCATCGCTGCTGAGGTGTTCTGAGCAGGCACTGGTCTCCACAGAGGATGCTGCTTGTTGGTTTCTGCAGAGGCCAACTGTTGATTTCCTGTATCTGCCTACTCACCTGTCCCTCCAGAGCAGCATTCTACTTCATGATCCTACTTTCAGACAGATGGGAAGAGTTGTTGATTTTCATCTTGTTCAGCTTTTACTGTGTTATGGTGGAGTGATAACTTCCAAGCTCCTTATGATCTAGGAGAATGAAACTCCCAATCTGTTAGATATCCAGTATGAGTTCTCTAAAACCAAAAAATAAATTTTAGGAACAACAGAGGATAAGAGCAGAATATGTTGACCTCGAGAAAGAAAGCTTCTGTCTGAGAGAGAAACAGAAGGGGTCCTGAGTGGTTTGCTAAAGACTCTGTCTTTTCTAGGGACTTTTTTTTTTTTTGGTCTTTTTCGTTTTTATTGGTACCGGGGATCGAACTCACGACTGGCTGCTTGCAAGGCAGGCGCTTATGCCGCTGAGCTAAATCCCCAGCCCCTTTTCTAGGGACTTTTATAAAGCAAAACCATAAGGTGAGGCAGGTCCAAGGTGGGAAAAATGGAAAATTGCAAAGCGGGCACGAGGTGGGACAGAACTCTGGCCAACCAATAAGATTAATTGCTCAGATAAAATTGACTGAGTTAGACATGTGGGAGCCAGTCATATAGCAAGCTGGGATGCATAAAGAGCAGTGGCTTTCCTTGTAGGGGATTGGGGTGGTGACTCCTGGCTTCCCCAGGGTGATAGAGACCTATTTAGAATACTAATTTCTCTCTCTCTCTTTTTTTGTCTTTTTCCTTTTTATTGGTACTGGGGATCAAACTCACGACTGCCTGCTTGCAAGGCAGGCACTTATGCCGCTGAGCTAAATCCCCAGCCCCAGAATACTAATTTCTAATGCTTATCCCGAGGAAGTATGTGGGTACATATCAGGTTCTGTCCTAAATCCCTGATCTCCCAAACGAGTTTACGGCAGAGGTTAAAATAAAAAGAGACAAATTGTATGATTTTTAGGGCTCCAGGAGGGTCCAAACCCTTTAATTAAGCTCAAAGCTTCGAGGATAAAGACAAAGGATTCTCTGAGTCAGTCCACTTGTATTAGGACCAAGGACAAAGGGTGGAGAGACTGAGGAAAGTGCAGGCAATGAGCAGGACCTTGGGAGTCACTTCAAGGACATCTCCAAGTCATGAATCAAGTCAATTCAGTAGCACTGTCTTATCATGAAGACATGGTAGAAGTGAGACTGTAGGAGTAATCTTTTCAGCTACAGTCTCTACCTTGTTAATTGGGGTTGGAGCCAGAGTGTCCGCAGTGTGGCCTTGTCTTGCCCTTTAAGGTATCTCTGGCCTCAGAGGCCTCAGCCAGGACCAGTGATTCATAGAGGTTCACTTACTGTGAATCAGCTCCCATCGCCAGGCAAGGGGCTGAGGCCTAGGACAGACTCACAGATAGACATAGAAAGCCAATTAATTTTAAATCCTGCTCAGAGCCGCTTTGTAGTGGTCTCCAACATGTACATTTGTTTTATCTTTTGTTTTGAGGTCTGGCCTTCAGTGGAGGTGTCTGTCTCTCTGACAGTTGCAAGGTATCTCATCTTCTGTACTGGCTCCTTCCATGGCCCAGCCCTAGCTGACTGCCTAGAATATTTCTGTCTAACTCAGCTGCCTATAACACATACATGCTGGATCAATGACTGGAAGTCTGCAGCCACATTTTTTTTTTAATATTCCAAAATTGGAAACATTCCAAATATCCCTTCCTACATCAATGGGTGGCTAAATTATAGTGTATTCATTTAGTGTACTCATAGTGAAGTTAAATGAACATACCGGGTTTATGTGATTTTAAAAAGTTGCAGAAACTGTGAAAACAAAGCTGATGCAGAATGATCCACACAAAATATCATCATCTATGCTTTGTGATACATATGTGTTTAAATACAAAAATAAAACAGAAGAGTGTATTCCAGCTTTAGGAGAATGTAGGGAGAAACTACATCAGTGAGGAATAAAACAGGGACTTCAATTATATGCATAGTATTTTGTTTCTGAAGAGGAATAACACACAAAGAAAATACAGCAAAATTATAATACTTGTTTGTATGCTGTGTGCTTTTGGGAAAACTGGTTAAATTCTGTGTGCTGTCATTTCTTTTGACATTGTAGTATTTGGATAAAATTAATGTATCTATATGTATATCATGGACACACATATTTTAAAATTTCATAGTAAAAATGCAAAGGAAAGCAATTTTGAAACAATGAAATGTTTGAAGATTTTGGATGAGCTTTACTGTAATAAGTTCCACAATATCCAACTAAAAGTAGACCACATCTATGTATATCAGCATGCCCTCCTCCAGCTTTCATTTTATTTGAAAACATTCCAAGAATACTTTTTTGTATGTATATGATCAATCAATCAAGGATAGAATGGAAAAAACAAAGCATTAGTTTTATTTGTTCTAGCAGAATCAGTGTTTGGTTTCTATGCATTCCTAGGGAATGCAACAATTTTTACTGAGCCTTTTTTTGATTTTTGTCTCCATATTTTAATAACTCACAAAGGGACTCCCTTTTTGTGTCCCTAAATTGAATTAAAAGTGTTTTCAGACTCCTAGTGGAACTTACTACCGTTTCTGTTCATGAGTGAAATGCCAGAGTGCAGCGGGACAGCCTTCAGAGGGGACAAGAGAGGCTGGAGTGCTCCTGGAACAGGCTGCCTGTCCATCCTGTCTCCTCTGTCCCCTACTGCCTGTGATTTCTGATCAGATTGACACCCAGCCCACAGTTTTTAAATCACAAGTGTCTTCCTGGTGTATCAGCTTGCTGTGACCTTGCTTGAGACTGATTTGAAAAAAGTACTTTTGAATGACTTGGAAAATAGCTTCTGTCTAGGAAAATGCTTGTTTGGTGCTTGGTTGTCAGTGAGGCTCAGACTGTTAGAGGGGATGAAGTCCTCTGGGCATCATCTTTCTGGCTTTAAGTGAACAGAAGTCTGCACTGCCATACAAGCTATGAAAGCCTCAGCTTGAAGCCTGAAACTTCCACTATGAGATAGCACATCTGGGGCATGCACACTTCATGGCTGGAGGGCTCAGATGGCTTCTGTAGCTGTGTAAGGAGAAAATAGGTCTGTGAGCCTAAATGGAGGAAAACTGTGGAAGTGTGAGTTACCGTAACACAGCTCTAGAAGCAAAATAAGGAAAAGGATATTTCAGCAATTCAGGGACAGGATTTAGGACAAATGAGGACATTGCCCTCTGTGTCAAACTTCCCTATGACTAAGTGAAACAGTCCATACAGAGTTACTTTGTAGAACAAGACATTCGCGGACATATCAGAGTTCATGCAGGCAAACACGCACTCAAAAGCCCATCCCATCTCCTTTAGCCGGTGCTGTAGCCAAATGAGGTTTTCCTTGTATAGATGAAATGTAATTTAGCATAATAGTTTGATATTACACATGAATTTGCATTCTTTAATAAGTACACTCAATGCATTTTTACTTTTCTTGATTCATCCATTACTATTAATAATTCATTATGAAGTTTTTATTTCTCTGTAATGCTTTGCTTTTATTCCCTGCCATCCCCTATTACTAAAGCACTACTTATTCCAGGAAATCAGAAAACACAAAGGAGAAAACAACGGTTGTAACCCTATAACATTTACTCCCCCCCCCCCTTTTTTTTGGTACTGGGGATCAAACTCACAACTAGGGTTTGCCAGGCAAGCACTATAGCCTTACTTCAGTTTGTGTAAATATTTGCAAACACACTCATATGTACACACTCTTAAACAACAGGGAACACTTGTCAGGCCACCACTGTGTCACTAAGCTTATATCCCCAGTTTGTAATCTATATCTTTTAATTGGTGAGTTGAGTTCCTTTTCATTGATACCTATAATTGATAGGCATTGACTTATTCTTGTCATTGTATTAATTTCTTTCCCTCTTTGATTCATTAATTCTCTGCATTGTTTTCCTAGTCTCAATCACACCAATTTCTGCTCTATCTTTATAATTTCCTCCCTTCTGTGCACTTTGGTCTTGACTTGCTCATCTTTTTCCAGAAGCTCAAGGTACAGCATTAGATTATTTATTAGTGCTCAGCCTGTTTTAATGATGGGAGAATTCACCACTATAAATTTTCCTCTTAGAGCTGCTTTCATTGTGTCTGACAGATTCCAGGAAGCTGTATTTGCATTTTAGTTTGATTGCAGATATTGTTTAGTTTCTTCTTTAATTTCATCTGTGACTCATTGGTTGTTCAGGACTATATTTAATTTCCATGTGTTTATGGAGTTTTTGTAGTTTCTTTTTCCAATTTTATTGCACTATGGTCAGATAGTATGAATGAGATAATTTCAATTCCTTTGCATTTATTTAAGCATGTTCTATGGACTAGTTCTATATTCTATGTTCTATGGTCTATTTTAGAGAGTGTCCTGTGCGCAGCTGAGAAGAATGTGTATTCTGATGTTGCTGGGTGGAACACTCTGTAACCCCTGTAACTGTGACTGTCCATTGTTTTTAGGTTTGGTTCAGCTCTGTTTTTTTTTTCTTTCTTGTCTTTTTGAGACAAGATCTTGCTGTGCAGTTCAGGCTGGCCTTGAGCTCACTTTGTAACCCAGGCTAGTGTCAAACTTGGGACTATCCTCCTGCCTCAGCCTTCCGAGTGCTGGGATTACAGGCATGTGCCACCACATCCAGCTAGTTCTGTTATTTCTTTGTTGAATTTTTTGTCCATTGATCTATCTCTCATTGACAATGGGGTATTAAGGCCCCAAATTACAATTGTATTATTGCTTATTTGACTTTTTATCTTTCTCTCTCTCTCTCTCTCTCTCTCTCTCTCTCTCTCTCTCTCTCTCTCTTTGGTACAAGGAATTGAACTGAGGATCCTGTACTTGCCAGGCAGGAGCTTATACTGCTGAGCTATATATCTGGCCCTTTCATCTCTATTAATATTTGTCTTACACATTTGGATGCTCCTGTATTTGGTGCATATATATTTATGATTGTTATGTCTTCTTCTTGAAATTTTCTCCAACCAAGTATATAGTGGTTTTCTTTATCTATTTTGATATTTCTGGTTTCCAAATTGAATAGTTACCCCTGCTTTTTTATGGGTTCCTGTTTTTTTTTAAATGGGGATAACAGTAATAGGTATCAGTATATTTAGTTATCTTTACAATAGTTGTTTTTTCAATCACATATATAAAAATAAAATGAAATACAGAATATTATAGAATTTACCAAAACAGAATATTGAATAGAGCCATATCATTAATCAGAATAAAGCAAAACAGTAATAAAAATATTTGCCTTCAAAGAGATGGTAGAAGGAAATCCCCCTTATTTGCTATGGCCAACCTTCCAAGAGATGCTCAGATTTCTGGTTCCCATTTGCTAATGTGGGGATATGGGAGGTGGGGTAGGGGAAGTGGGATGTTTGACTCTAGGCCATGCATCAGTAGATTCACTATTGCTTACCAATAGTGAACCTAGCAGGGAGGCAGGCTGGTTGCTTGGTTTCCCAGTGTCCTAAGTTCCAACATGGTGCTGACATCAGGAGATGCTGGTGGTTCTCCCCCAGGAAGGGCTGCAGTCTGCCATGCCACAGCTGCTTACCAGGGAGGCGAGTCTCTGGGTTTTGTGGAGTATTATTTTCCATCCTTTGACTTTTAGTTTATGACTTTCTTTTTGAGTTAAATGTATTTCTTGTATGCAGCATATTGTTGGATCTTGTTTCTTGGTTCACTCTGCCAGTCTGGTTTTTTGATTGGTGAATTGAGGCTGTTTACATTGATAGTTGTAACTTGTATGTATTGGCTTATCTTTGTCATGTATAGTGCATTGACAACTAGTGGCCAACCTGTAACACTCAACTGAACTGCAGATGATGTTGGGTGTGGATGGCCCACCGAAGGTTGTTGCCAACTGCATACAAAGGAGAACTAGAGGGGAAGAATAGTGTTGTTAATTTGCCTGTTGCTCTTGGTTCTCCTGGAGGAGCTTATTGAGCTTCTTTCCTGATTTTAACTTGGCTGCTCTCATTGTCAGAGCATAGGACCTTGTTGTTGCTGAGAATGGCTTCGGTTTGCTTTGAGGAGCTCTGGTTCTTACTTTGAGCATTGCTTCCTGGCTCTTGAGCGGAAAGCTTGTGCTGTTCAATCTCCTGGAGCAACTTGTCATGCTGACTTCCTGATACAAACTTGGCTGTTCTCATTATTGAAGGAGCTTGGGACCTTGTTGTTGCTGAAAATGGCTATGGTACATTTTGGGAGAGCTCTGGTCATATTTTGAGCATCACTTCCTGGTTCCAGTTCAGATCCCTCAGCTTATGGCACAGATGCTTCATCCTGTTGACATAGACTTTCTGGCTTCCACCATTGACCTTCAGGTTTTTTCAGTGTAAATCTGTGAATCAGACTTGTATGAGACATTTCCCTGGGCTCTAAGTCTTTCAGCTGGACTCATGCAGGACCTTGCCACAGGATCCAGGCCCTCAGCTGGATTCTTTGGGGTCTTTAGTATGCACTTTTTATGTTTGACTCTTGGGTGATTATTATAAATAAGTGAATAAATTATGTGTGCCATATTAAGTTGTTTTCCTTGCCATCCCTGACTACAACATCATGCTATTTTCTTGCTGTTGGTTCTTTATTTTTCCTCTCTGTTTAATTTTTTGCCTGGCTTGGTAGTTCTTTCTGTTGTTGCTCTTGGAATCATGATCATTTTAAAATGTCTCTGTCTATAATATCTTTCAGTACATTTTGTAGTTTACTGGTTTACTGGTTTACTGGTCATGAATTTCTTTAGTTGCTCTTTGTCATGAAACTATCTTATTTATCCTTTAATGTTGAAATATAGTTTTGCAGTATACCTCAATCTGGGTTGGAACTTATATTTTTTTCAGGACTTGAAATTCTTTATTCCAAGCTCTTCTTGATTTGAGGGTTTGTGTTAAGAAGTCTGCCATGATTTTGATGATCCTCCCTTTATAGATTAACTTTTTCTTTTATCTAGAAGCTCTTAATATTCTGTTATTTTGCTGAATTTCTAGGATCTTGGTTATTGTATATTGGAATGTAGATTTATTTTGGTTATGGCTAAGTGGAGTTCTATATGTCTTGCTTATCTATAGGTCAGATTCTTTTCCTATGCTTGGAAAATTTTCTGCCATCATTTCTACAAGTAGTTTTTTTAAAAAGCATCATTTGTGTTGACTCCTGCTTTTTCATTTAAACTAGTTATTTTTATATTATTTTACTTTACATCATCTTGCAGCTGTTGGACTGTTTTTCTTGATCTCTTGTTATTTTCAAACATCTTTCGTGATCACTAGCTGTGATCCTGTATTTAAGGTCTGAAAGTCTGTCTTTAGCTTTATTTAAGTAGTTTTACCAGCTTTAAATGGAATTTTTTAATTTCCCGGTTATCTGTTTGAATCCATTTCATGCATTCTCTTTCTTTCCTATATTGGTCATTCATTATTTCTACTCTCTTATCATCATCTATTTTTAAAATTGAGCTCTACTGTATATTTGCTCAGCATTTCTTTTATAAATGTTGACTTTTTTAATCTGAGAGATCATTTATGATCTTATTTCTTTTATAGCCTTATGAATTTGTTTCTTTACTTTGGTTGCCATCATTATAGATATTTCCGGTGTGTGTCTTCCAATTTTTTTCATGTCAGTGTCTTCTAGACTTCTTCTGGGTGGGCTGGAGATCTGAGATTACATTTTGTTTCTTTACCTTGTCATTTTCTATTAAAAAATTTTTTTTTGTGATTATCCTTGTGAGTTTTTGTAGTAAGTAGCTGTATCACTAGTATCAAGGCCTCTCCAGGAAAAGTCTGAATCAATTGATTCTATCTTCCCAATCAATTAAGGGTGGGATGTTGGTCTCTGTTTGGCTCAGTTCCAGTCCTCTGGTGTGGAAATGTGGTGAGGTTGTTATCCTAGAGCTTCCAAGAATTATTACTGTAGAGAGAACAACTGATTACAACAGATATGACATGTTAACTAGAGTAGTAAAATTAGCAATAACTATAGCTTCAAGCACACTTTAGAAACTGAGAAACTATGATAATTATTGATTTTGTACTTTAGTCCATTGGAGTAGAGTTTATAGTTATATAATAAAGTGATCATTAATTAGAAGTTTGTATGCAAAGTGTTTCCCCTTGATATAGTGGCTTTACCCTGTGGTGGGGAAATTTAGGAAGGGTAATACATAAAACAAAGATAACCGGAAAGGAAGTAGAAGCAAGGCTGGAGGTCAAAGGATGATCACACAAGGGTTGGGAAACTAGAGAAAGGGGGGATTCCTGAGAACATGGCGGACAGACAACAGCAACTGCTGAACGCTCTCTAAAGGCTCGGCTCAGAGGCCAGGAATGATGCGGACTAAGGAGATACGAACCAGTAGAGATATGCTCTGCTGACTCAGGAACGAACTGGGCTGAGAGAATCCAACTTGGAATACAGCCCTGGCGCTAAAATAGGAACAGAAAAATCTCGGTGTGGAGACTCGACTCCGCGCCATCGGAAACCGCGGTTTGGATTTCCCGCCGCGCGGCGGCCGGCCACCTCCACAGCGGCTCGGCAAGGAGAGACGCGACCCCCGAGCTCTGGGAACAGGCGTCTGGGAACGGTCTCGGAAACGCGACGGGCAGGAAGGAAGGCTGACTGGTGGCGAGGTGAGCGAGGAACTGACTCCCTACTGCAGTCTGACTCCAGCGGAGGATTTTCTGGGCGCGGGCAGTCCTGTAAGAGCAGGGCGCGGCGGCAACTGCAGCCGCGCATTTCCCTCTCGGACGGGATTGGTGAAAGGTGCCTGGCCGGAGGGACGCTGCTCGCGGACTCCCTAGGCTGGCCTAGCCCAGATCCCAGAGCCTGACGGTGGCCCGGAGGAGCCACCGACTTCCGCGTAGGCTGCTTCCTCCGCAACTCCCTGGGGCGCAGCGGTGAGCGGGAACAACTAGCCAGCGCAATTCGATCAAGCTGTAGCTGACAGGCAGGGAAGCCGGGCCTCCTGTGTAAGATTACATTTTATAAGGAACAGAAAATATGGGGAAGGGAAGCAACAAAAAAGGCTCCTCGACCCCCAATCCTGAGAATCAGGCAATAGTGGACACTGTACCAATATACATTAAGCGCCATTTAGAGAGCCTCATAGACCAATTCAGGAATGAAGTTATCAATGACCTGAAGCTAGAAGTATGCAGAATAGTTAGAGAAATGCTAAGCACCACCCAGGAAAAAGCAGATGGTGGAGTGGAAGAACAGAAAAAGAGGGGAGAATTGCTTGATGGAGAAAACAGAGAAAGCATTGAGTATGTGAAGCAGGTGCAAAGGGACTATCAAGAAATCAAGAAATATACCCAAGACTGGCATAACAGCTTGAAAGAAACTAAGGACAGACTATCTGAATTGGAGGGCAGACTTGAAACATGGGAGAATGAAATGAAAAACTTCTTAAAAATAACAAAGAAACACACAGCAATAATACAAAGACAAGAAGATGATAAGAGGAGCCATAACTTAAGGATTAAGAACATAAAAGAAGAAGTAGGGACACAAACAAGTGAACTACAAAAGCTACTCACAGAAATAATCCAGGAGAATTTTCCTAATTTAGCAAAAGGTAAAGATACTCAAATGAATGAGGCATACAGGACCCCAGCTACCTACAACCCTAACAGAGAAACACCCAGGCATATAATAATAAAAATTCCAGAAATTCAATACAAGAACAGAATATTAAAAGCTGTAAGAGACAAGAAACAGATCACTTACAAGGGAAGACCCATCAAAATTACAGCAGATTTCTCTTCACAAACCATCAAATCACGAAGAGCATGGGGAGAAATAATTCAAGCTTTGAAAGATAATAATCTACAGCCAAGATTGAGATATCCTGCACAACTGTCCCTGGAAATTGATGGAAAAACGAGGTGCTTCCAAGATAAAGAGGAACTGGGGGAATTTGCAACCACCAATCCAACCCTACAGAAAGTATTGCAGGATATTCTAAAAAAAGAAAAATACAAAGAACCCAGAAATAGGGGCGGGGAGGCCACAACGAATAGAGCAGAGACCAAAACGAAGAAGACAAACTGACAGCTACTGACAGAAAAAGAGCTCAACAGAAATGAGACAGAGAAGATTGGATGATAGGAACAGCTTTTTTTGGAGAAAATGACATCTTAATAGGTAATGCTGATTTAGTACCATCTTGTTTTGAGGTCTCATCTAGCTTTTGTTCTTCTGTCTCCAATGGTCTAAACAGGTTGTATCTTATTGGATTTTACTATGTACGATAATATAAGAAAAAACCTTTTAAAGACAAGGAGATTATACAGAGACCATTGTTCATTTTCTGTTGGTCGATTCTAAAAGCTCTGTAATGCTGTTATTCTCTTAAATGGATATACATTGTTTTGATATACTTAATGCTACAGTGTATGAAGTTGTACTCAAGGACTTCAGGGAGGGAGTCAATATGGTAACTATTTTTGGGTCAGGATTAGCTGGTGGTGAAACACTGTTCTGCTTAAATGGTTATGTTTTGATCTGCCCTGTTTCGCTGTTATGCCCTTTTTTTTCTCAATCTCCACTCCATTATTTACTTTTTTATTTTTACCCATTTAATTACAGGGAAAAATATAGCAGGATATAATATAGTAACCCACTTCGACTTTCTATTATCTCGATTTGAAGCCCTGTATTGCTCTCACCATCTTGTTTTTGACTGAGGTTCCTATATTCTGTTTTGCTGGATAGTATCAGGTTCGAAAGTTTAGGCATCAGCTGAGAAGATAATGAGATTCATTACAACGCCCATTCTCGTTAACTTTTATCTACTTTTGAAGACCTACAATGTCTCCAATGTTTTGGTTTTGTCGGTTTTATTCTTTACGGTTTTGTTCAATTGTATTACAACTAATGATATAGGCAATTCTATTAGAAATAGCGGGAGGCATTAGGGTAACCATTGTTGATCACCTTGTAATATGTTTTTATATTATCTATTATGTCCACCCTTTTGACTTGACCGATTCTGTTCTATTATGTCACATTTGGTTTTACTCTCTTCCAAAAAAGCAACAAGAACCGTGGGAGCAATGAAACCCAAAATGTGTAATAGTCACTGTACAAAAGAGAGGAAAAGAAAGTGCTCTAAACTATATAACTGCATGTATATTTAAAAGTATAAGATAGAAAATGATATCACAGAGTTTTATTGGATCATTGAACGGAACTGTTTGCAGTATCATTGGTGGAATGTCCACTCTACAAGCTTTAATTTTGTGACTTGAACAATTATTTCTAAGATGGCAATATGTAATCCATTAACTAGTGATTTCCTACTGCGCATTTTTTTATTCTGTAAATCTGTATAACTTGTACCCCTTCACTGTTTTTTTTTTCTTTCTTTTCTTTTCTCCTTAAATAAAAATTAAAAAAAAAAAAAAGAAACTAGAGAAAGGGGTAGAAAAGAAAGAATGAAGGAGTATTCAGGGGATTATCTGAACTTGCTCTCTGGGTTTGGGGAATGGGATTAGTTTTCTGCGGCCAAGACAGAAATTTCTAAGACATCTAGGAGAGGGGAAAAAAGGGACAAAAGTGAGAGAAGAGAGGAAAAAAAAGGAAGAAGAAAAAGAAGAGAAAGAGAACAAACATCAAGCCATAGGAAAGTATAAAATAAATTGAGAGAAAATACTGGCTACTGAGCCCTGGCTTTCTTCCTGAGTTGGCTGCTGGCCCTGTGGAGCTCTCAGTCACCTGCTGGCTCACATTGTCCTTGTTTGAACATTTCAGACCACTAGCATTGCCTATGCATCCTTGTCACCCTTACTGGGACCCTTCTGTGTAGCTGGCATTCACCTTGGTGGTGGTAGCAGTGAGGGGAGAGGCCGTTCTGTGGGCCTCCACCTCCCAATCTACTTTTGAGGACTCAAAATGCAGCACTGAGTTGAGCCAAATTAAATCATGTTCTTTTCTGCCGGTTTTTAAAATATCCCTTATTCTCATAAGTGCAATGTGAATTTCCACAAATAGAATGTGAATAGAAAGTCTGTTTCCCTGTTTCATCAGGCTGCATTTACCCTCCCAAACTGGTATTCTCTGCACTCCGAGTTAGCTGGTTTACACGGGAAGCAGATGTGTATCATTTTAATTTGAATCCTCTTACTGTGAATATCACTTCAGATGTTCATATTATTTGTATTTGTTTTTAATCAAACACAAATAGTATGTTAATTTGTTTCTTACTGATTAGTAAGTTCTCTTTTTTATTTAGAGGAAAAAAGAAAAAAGGATAGAAATAATACAGAATTTCAAAAAATATTAACACTAAAAAATCACTAGTTGACAAATTACTTAAGTTCTTTATATATTATGGAAATTAACTCTGCCTGCTATTAGTAGAAATATTTTTTCTTGTCACTTGACTTTTGAAATTATTCGAGAGCTCTCTTTTCTTTTGTATTTGCTTTCCTTTCTCCTTCTCTTCTCTCTTTCTGGACTCTTCCCTACTGCTTTTTCTAGCCTGAGATGTTGCAGTTAGCCTTTTAATGATAATAACTTGGCTTTCATGCCTGTTCCTGTCACTTTTTCTCCATGTAAACAAAATAGTTTTCCCAAAAGCAACAAGTGAACATTCCATAGCATTGTTTCAAATCCTTCAGCTTTCTTCACTGGTCTTAGAGGAAGACTTTAAAATGATTTTCAGTGGTTTTCTGCTGTGCTCCCCACCCTGTCCACTTTCGTTGCTTCATTTCCAGCTGGTTGTGCATCCCGACCTCCTTTCCTCCTCCTCCTCTAACGGGCCAGGCCCTGCTCTCTTCACACATAGCTGTCCATCCTCATTCCCTATGTACTTGTTTCTCCTTTAGATCTTAGCTTCAGTGGCCCTGCAGCCAGGCAGTGCTCCTCTCCCCCAGGTTCACGCCCTGCTGCATCCTGTAATGATCTCTGTAGTCTCCGACCCAGCCATGCAGCATACACAATGAACCAGTTGTTTAGTTAAACATCTTTGTGTGATGCTAGCACTGAAGCTGCTGCCAGGAATTCTTTCTCTCTCTTCCCAGCACATGACGAAGGGCCCAACATCTATGAAATGTGTAGGAAATGGTTGTGAAAACCATGGGTTGAAGGAAAGAATGACTGAGATGTGAGGGTTAGGCATCAGACAACTGAAGACTTCAGCACTATGTTGATGAACTTATGCTACAGAAAAGGAATCATCATTGAAACATTTTATAACAAGGGATGGTTTGTCATCTGTTCTGGTCTTACAATTCTTACAAAATGTGGCATTCAGAATCAATAGCTATTTCACGAATGTTTCTAAAATGATTAGGAATCTACATGGGTACATAATAGAACATCACTGATTCATAATTTAAACAAGGACTTGTTTATTGGTTTTAGCACTTGAGTTAGGAAAATGAATCTCTATATTTGACTTTTAATTTATTTTCAGCTTAATTCTTATATGAGACTTAGTTCTTCCCAATAGTCTCCCAACAAAATAATGATTTCAGATATCTCTGAGTCATACAATCATATTTTATGAAACGAGTTGAAATGACAGTGTTAGGGAACCACAGAAATTGATAATAATGTTATATTCAGTGCTACTTTTGTTAAGGAAAGAAAACACATATATGAGTATCAGGTTTTGAAAAAGAAAGTCGACTTGTCTTACATTTTTTCATCTAGAAATTATTAGATAGTGGTCTAACAATAAATATAAGAATAACAACAAAATAATAAACAGAAGTGATAACTGTTCTCATCTATAGAACAACTCAGTGATTTTTGTTTTATTAACATAAGGCCTTACTTTCATTTATGCAAATGCTTTTTATGTTCAATTGCATAACCAAAATTAAGTAATTAACCCTCATATTAAGCTTTGCAAGGGAGATAAGAATTATCTTCATTTTACAGATTAAGCCAAATGTACCACATTTCAAATGATTAATGCTTTGAAGTTTCCAGCACCAAATGGTCTGTGTTCCTCTGGAAGCATGTGGGAACCCAAATTTACATAGTAATTATGTGTTCAATCGTGCTGAGGAAGCAAGTGGCAGACCCAGATAATCTTAGAAAAAGAAAGAAAAAAGATACCAGGAAAGTACAAAAAGCAGAAAGCAGTTTTTAAAACCTTTGTAGAGTGAAATTATTATTATTCCTAATAGGAATTCTATCCTCAGAAGTCCTTTTATGCTAAGAATAAAAACAAAAAATCCACAAAAATCTTGGCAAATGCGGTTTAATGCACAGAGTAATTCCAGTGACATGGAGGAATTTGCATCTTGACAAATGGAAGTGAAGCCACACTGAAGATAACAGTGATGTATGCTGTTTCCTTGTCAGTAAGTTCGTAAATTCTGGGGTTGGGCTGCACTCTGCTTACTATTAATACGCTGTCTGTGTGACGAAAACTTGTGTCAGGAGAATTTGTGTTTAAAGGGGCAGCTGTGAAATGTTAATAAGAATGTAATTTCACAGCCTTACGTTGTCAAGGATCCGACACATATACCATTACTATTTTGGAAAAAAACATCACGTTTCTCTTTTTTCATGGCAGAAGGACAAGTCACAATTGTCAGTGAAAAAATGAATAAAATTGTACATTTATCAATCTATCTACCATTTGTCCATCTATCATGTAATTTTACTCCATGTTCCACTGTGTTCTGAAGAACCGCCAGCCCTGTACACGAATAGAAAACTTGGACTTGATGGAATTTCAGTTTGTTGACAGCAGCTTCTTCAGTGCCACCTGACTTTATGTGTTGACACAAGGGGTCTCTCTGTTTAGAAATCTCGGGTCTTCTACTTCTAACAACATGGAGGAGTAGTTGTCTGGAGAATCCTTCTTGGGAAGAGCATCTAGAAATGGTTAAAGAATTTACATCTTGCCTGGATGAGCCATGAGAAGAAAGGGGAACTGGCTGGGAGGTATGAATTAGGAAGGGTGAGGGGAAATTGGCAGGTCTTTCTCAAATGGGATGGGGTCACGAGGTGAAGGGAGGAAAAGTAAACAAACAAAGGGAAGAAGAAGCCAAGCGGGAAAGAGTGGAAGGGGACAGAAAAAGGATGAAAATGTGAATGTCCGTGTGCAACTCTCCAGACTGAATGTGATCATTAATACTGCAAACGCATACTAATAAAAATACAAAATTGTAAGAGAGGGTGGAGGACAGTGGCTTTAGCAGGTGGCCATATGGTGTGAGAGACAGATGGGGATGCTCATGAGGTGGAAGGTTGAGCCACAAAGCCAGATCCGCCCCATTCTCCTGGATGGGCTAGACACAGCTCTGCCTGCTGGAGGGCAACACAGGGCTTCTAGCCAGTGTCATCTCAGTGGAGCTGGGAGAAATGTGTTTCCTGAGAAGTCTACGTGAGATCCACCCTCACACAGAGTTTTGGGAGCCAAAGTCTGTACTATCATGGATTAGAAAATCTCAAGGTGGAAACAACTGTTTCCAGGGATTTCTGATTTCCCAACGACTAGCAGAATTAAAGCCCATTGTCTTTGGAAGAATTCATTATAAACCCAGACCTCATTCTACAAATGTAACTGCATGCATGTTAGTATACAATAAAACTAACAAAATACTGTAGGTACAGAGCCACACACAAGATCACTGAAGCCAAAATACTACAGAATCAGAGCAGCAAAGACTGTGCACATTGGACTTATCAGATACCAACTAGAAATGTTGAATATTTTCAGAGGAGATGCAGGTGATCATAAAATATACCATGAACCACAATACTCTGCTAAAAACAACCAGCTTATATTTTCAGAAAAGAACAAAAAGGAGTCTGAAAATGAAATGCACAACTTGTGAGAAACCTAAAGGACTGTTTACCTAATAGTTTTCACATAGTATAGAAAGAATTAACGACTGTAGCACAATAGAGGCATACAATTTAAAAATATGAAGAGAGGATTCATGTGAGTAGGACAGAGTCAGAGGCTGTAAGGGCAATCTCACTGGGGTTTCAGGAGACTAGAGAAGAGGAGGAGAGACAATATTCAAATCAGGATCTTCCCCCTGCCAGGCAGGTGCTGTGTCACTGGGCTATTGCCCCCAGAAGCAATATTTGAAAGAAACAATAGTGATCACCCAAAGATGTAACTCAAATTCTAGAAGCCCCTGGAAGGTCTTTAAAAATAAATTCACACTGAGATACGTCCCACTGTCATAGTTACTTTTCTTTCACTGTGAAGCAAAATACCTGACACCCAAAATTAAGGAAAGAAAGGCTTATTTAGCTCATTGTTGTGGAGGTGTCAGCACATACTTAGCTCGCTCCAAGGCAGGGTGGCATGGCACAGGGGAAACAGTTCAGGGTGCCAGAACACAGCGAAAGCAACAAGAACAAAAAAGGAGGGAGCAAGCTTCTCTTCCTCCCTTGTATTATAAGCAGCACACCCTCCCCACAGGGCAGGTGTAGCACTGACACCACCTCTGTGCCCTCCTCTTGCTCAGGCTCAGGATGTTTACAAAGTGAGGACCCTGTGAGGTTAAACTTCTAGGCTTCTCAGGTTGATACAAGGTGACAACCTTTACAGCCAGTGAAACAGAAGATCCCCAAAGGTGACTGCTAACCTAGGAACCTCTGTGCCACGGAAAACCATCTTTCACAATTGCATCATAAGTGATCTTTAGGGGAAATCATAGATTTCCTTCAAGAAGTAAAATGATCTCAGAAGCAAGCTCTTAGAAGGAGAGGAGTACTAAGAAGATGGTAAATACTTAGGTAAATAAGAAGAAACCTAATGAGGATTTAAAATTTATCAATATCTAGTTTGTGGAGGTGTTAAACTGTTACGGTTTATAATTTTTGTCCACTAAGCATCTCAAGCGCTGATAGGCTGAGCTTTTGGGAGGTAATTGGATTGTGGAGGCTTGCTGTTGGGAGCTGGCGTCTGGTCAGAAGAAAGGGGGACACTAGATGCGTGGCTTGCACGGGTTTGCTTCCTTCCTGTTTCCTCTCTGACACTCTCTGCTTCCCAAGGTCTGCCAGTCCAGTCTGTCCAGTCCAGGCTGCCCTGTCCTGCCCTGCCCTGCCCTGCCCTGCAGCCAGCAGCTGACAGATAGGAACCTCTATAGATTGTGAGCCAATTACATCTCTCCTCCCTTAACTTTCAAATGTTGTATATTTTGTCCCAGAAACCAGCAAAGTAAGACAGACATAAACCCAGTGTATGACAGGTCATTGCTTTGGTACCAACAAACCAGGCCAGTTCCGAATGGAGTGGCTCATATTCCACGCAATTAAGTTAAACTTTTGGGGGAGCTGGTTTTCCAGAACCAGAAGATCCACTGAACCCTGCTCAGCATAACTTCAAAATGACCAATGTTCTTCTCTTCCCTGTTTCTGCTTTTTTCAGCCCTTTTCTGTCTGTGAAGTCGGCCTCTTTTGCTCAGCTTTTTGGAACACTCATCTATTTTATCCTAGAATTTGAGAATAAATGTCAATTAGATCATTGCTGTAATTTTTTATTTTTCTGGGGTAAAAAATGATCAAGGGAAGTTAAAGTGCTAGAAAACAGTGGCTTTCAAGATGAGAAAGTGTGACCTGAGCTAGTCTCTAAAGTCCTTTGAGTAACTGAGGAACAGGAACATTTTATCTTCTGACATTAAAAATAACTGTACATTTTATACTTTAGAGAAATTACTAACAGAACAAAAAGGTATACAATTCCTAATACATTTGAGAGAGATATGTAATTATTTATTTAAACACTCAGTTCAACTCTTTTAAGCAGTCAATATATATGATATACACAATAGATAACTGTTTTCCAGGTCTCAGAGTGACACATTTTAATCTTTTCTTTTTTGTCAACCTTTCTTCTCTTCTTTTTCCCTTTTAGCATTCCCTTGGCCCCTGATGTGGAATAGGGTTTGATCGGCACCGTGGATTCAGAGGTAAATGAGACCTGTCCCTGTTTGTAAGCAGTTCAAAGGCCTTGGACTTTTCAGCATCGTTGAAGAAAGGAGATTCTGGTGCAGACAATAAAGGATAACTTTGATTCTCAACTGAAGATAGGAGTAGACTTTCCAGGGAGCACCTGTGGGTTGCCAGAGAAGATTAGGTCCCTGGATGCTGAGCAGTCAGACCTAATAGTGACCTGGGTGGCTTTCACTGAAAGGAAACTGTATTGGATCACTTAGTGCAGTTTAATATTTTCTTTGAAGAGAGTGATGAAGTTGCCAAAATACAAAAGTAGGCACCAATTTCCGCAGACGTCTTTTTCTTCTCCAGCATCTATAGGACACTTATAATGTGCTGAGCACTTTCATTTGTTAAGCTACATGGCGAAGGAGGTGGGGACCGTATAACATTTTAAAGGCAGCAGAATCCGGTTGAACTGAGTAAAGCAACTCGCACAAGAGTTGCTCTCTGAGCCCGAGATATAGGAAACGGGGGATCCATGCTCCAGTAAGTCAAGTAATGTGCAAAACTAAAGGAGGTTGATCATAGAACTTTCCCCACATGCTTTTCAGAGTCCCTAAAAGAGGGTGCAATCAGGCATTTTCTAAACTGTAAAGCTGTCATGTTTAACCAGCACAGCTCCTGGGATATAATCCAAGTGTGAGTTTATTGTCTTTCCTTCTCCCTCTACAGTGTCTCTGGGAGAGATGTACTTCTTTAGCTGCTGGATGAAAATTAGACAAGGGCAGTGTTTTTGGTTGTTTGGTAATAAGATCTCGGATTGACTAGCTTGCAAATGGCATCTTAGCGGGGAAACCTCGAGCGGCCTTCTTTTTCTCTAGCTACTTGCTGTTGCGAAGTCCTCCCTCATAGGAGCAGGAGAATGAAAGGAGGAAGGAAAAGGGGTAGAAAGTTGTAAGTTTTCCTCGCCACTGTAGCACAGCTTCATGCATCCTGGGTTTGGCGTCTGTCAGATGCTGGATCTCTCTCTCCTCCTGCATCTTTCATGACCTGAGCATGGCTCACTCTGTTGAGCCCTGTTCCTGGTCCCAGTGGTTCACATCTCAAATTTAAATGCCTCCTGTCTCTTTTTTTCCATGCCTCCCTCCCCGCCTCCAGCTTGGAGTATGGGCAAATAGCTTTTGACTGGACAAAGGGCCTTAACACCAAGCCAAGGCAACCTCCCTCTTTTCCCTGCCTTGGGAGCTGACCACAGCTCCAGAGTACTGGCCCTTTCAGGCAAGAATCAAGTTCATGCCCATTTTGTGCGCCCACCTTTGCAGGGTGACGTCTTGCTTGCTGACTCGTGTGACTAAAGCCTGTTCTACAGAGATGAGGCAAAGGGTAACTCTCCTCAGTGATGGAGAAGGGGTGGACTCAGTCTTTTATGAGTTTCTTTAAATTATCACAAATCCTTTTCTACTCTATTTCTACTGAATCTAAGAGACTATCTATGTCTGTTGTCTATCTAGAATAAACCACCCCCAATTAGCACCTTAAAACAAACAAAAGCATTTATTACCTCATATAGTATCTGAGTGATACCGTTAGAGATGGGAGAGCTGAGCGAGCCACCTCTGCTTCCATTCAGTGTGGGCTTGGCACCAACTTGGAGATTATTCAAGGCTTAGGAGATGCCTGAGGTGGCAGATCATTAGTTCTGACACCAGTGAGAGGTGGAATGGGAGGCACTGGAGGTAGAGGTGTCTGACAATAAATACCGGAAGCCTGAATTATGTTAGTGCTCACCAAGGAGTCCTCCCCCCCATCCTCCTCTTTTTCCTCCTCCTTTTGCCCTTCTGCTTTGCTGTTGCCTCTGTCCTGCAACCTTTAGTAAATGCAGCTGCTAATGACAGGGCGCATGCTTGACAGTTCTTTCCCTGTTGGACATACGAAGCTCGACTATTCTGGGCAATTCAACTGCAATGTGAGGATCAGGAATCTTGGAGTGACACAGAGTGTCTTTGGCTCAGAGTCACTTAGGAGACAGTGGTCAGTTTATTGGGATGTATCCTCATGGACTAGCAAGCCCAGATGGCTTGCTTATAGAGGTCATGGGCCAGAGACTTAGGTCTCTCTCTGGCTGTTAACATAAAGCTTCTGCTCCTTTGTATGTGAACTATCTATAGGGTTATTCATGACAGAGCAGGCAACTATTCTCAGCTTGCAGAGGAAGAGACGGAGACTAGGAGAGTGATATCCTTGATGACCTAATCTGCATTCCATTGGACCCAGGAAGGTGACCATAGAGAACTGTGTATATCAGGACTGGGGGACCAGCTGGGAGGCATTTTCAGTGCTGGCTATCACACTGTCTATTGAGGATGCAGTTAGACTTCCTACTAAGAAAAAAGCTAAAATGTTGATAATTATGATGGCCCATGAAAAGACATTAAATTGTAGAGATGTTAAATTTGAAAGAACTAAGTTTTAGAACTGATGAAATGTGAAGAAATCACTCATGTGGTAAAGATATAAAACTCATAAAATTCATTTCTGAATATCTTCTTTGAAAGCTGCATCTTGATCTAGAATATTGCTCTGAAATTTTCTATTGTGGTTTTGATTCTTTAGTGGAAGCCACTGATTTATCCCATTTTCTTCTCCTTCTCCCTTGTCTTTTTTTTTCTTTAGCCATTCTCATGCATTCATTTTCTGTTGAATACTTTTTGGAAACTGCTATTAAGAGTTTGAATGCTAGTAAGAACTTTCTGCTTATTTCTGTGAAGTTTTTTATTACTCCGTGTTAACAGAACACCTTTATTGAGGAGATTGTCATTCAAATTAGAGTAGGATACAGGTATTCTATGACTTGGTAACTCCATAAAATTATAGCCAAGAGGAGCTGTTTGGAATGTGGATTGGGGAGAGCCGAGATGGAAGCAAAGCCCCTGCCTGTGAGCTGGCCCCCTGGGGGACCAAGCCTGGGGGAGGAGAACAGCACCCCTTTCCATGAGCAACTAACTGATTCAGAAACTTATTGTTTGATTGACTTTGCAAGTCTAAAGCCAAGCAAGTATTTAGAGGACAGCCATACAGTAACTACTTTTGATTTTCTACTGTCTTCGCATCATTATTTTGATTCATTTTATTGTTGTGTTTTACTGCCTTTAAAATTACTGAGAAAGAAAAAACTGAAGAAGTTAGCGCTATCCAAAATGTACAATAGATATTGTGAAGGTGAAAGGGGAGGAAATGTCTAAAAAGGGAGGGTGGTAGCCATTGTTAATTTCCTATTGCCTTGTTTTGGAGTCCTGCACCATTTTCATTGTTTTGTTTGGTTTGGTTTTATTCTGATTTGTTTTGTTAGATTCTATTATGTCTGATGGTGTGGGCAGTTAATTTGAAGATAACATGAGGCATTGAGTAGCCATTGTTGATTTTCTATTATCCTGTTTTGAAGTCCTGTATTGCTCTCATTGTTTTGATTTGATTGGCTTTATTCTGTTTCATTTTGTTTGGTTTTCCTGTCTTTAAAATAAAATTTAAAAACGTAACAGCCCATACTGTACAATGAAACTATCTTCTCAATCAGATGCTGGAGAACATTTTTATGTTAAATATTTTGATGAACTTTAACTTTTAAAACAGTTTATTTTTTATTTACTTAGGTAAATTTGGTTAGCAATTGTTGCTATTTTAGTATCATCTGCCAACATAGTTTGGTATTTTAATACCACAGGAAGTTTTAAACATACTTACACTGAATACGTATAACTATTTTCTAAATATAGAATCATTTGCAGAGAAGATAGTTACATAGTACTGAGAAGTCAGGCAAAGTTAGGTTGAAAGTAGGGTCTATTAATTAAGAGTTAGTTATCTTTTTAAAAAATAAATATAGTAATTTCTAAATTATGAAGTCCCAAAGATTAAATAAAGCAGTAAAATCATGGTGTCTTCCCTGGCACATACCCATAACTTCAATGATTGTTATTATTATTCACCAAGAAAAAGTACTGAATTTGGTTTGCTATAGATTCATGTATGTTTAAGACTCTAAGAGCATTCAAAAGAGAAAGTGTAAATTTGTGTGTTCTGGCAAAGTTTGTGCTCAGTGTGTGCTTTTCTTCCAAAAGCAACAAACCAATCCACTGTGGCAGATGAATTATCTTGAACGTAAGCACTCTAAATATCCTAATAAAAATTAATTAAAATGGAATTATATTATTATATTTGATAAGTACTATAATTGGCATATGCAACAGCAATTAAATATACCATAAGCAGGATGAAATAATGAAAACATAGGAAATAACATAGTTAATTTCTTTTTAGATCAAGCCTTGAGAGGTCAGAATACTGAAAAGGAAAGTAGACTTTCTGAAACATACATTTGAAATGAAGGACTCCTCATTGTGGCTTATAAAAGAATCTTTATTTAAAATGAAAGAATCTTTATTCTGTGACACATGTGTACATCTACTGTGATACATGTGTACATGAGCTATTTTAAACTCACTGAATATCAAATTATTATATATTGTATGCTTTCAAACTCAGTGAAGTGAGTGAGACTACAAAGGTACCTTCCAGTGAAGACACACTGCAAGATGAGAAATAATGTTGTTTTAGGAGGACCACTGTATAATGTATTATTAAACCAACAGGCAATGTTCTGAGAGCTTACTCTATCTGGAAGAAAAGAAAGGTCCTGCCAGCCCTTTCTCTTGCCCTTCTCTCCCCTGGAGGGAGTGCTTCTAATCATGGACCCATCCTGCCTGTCTGTCTCTGTCTCTTTACTGGTTATATTTCCTCCTCCTGAGTCTGAACGTGGGCTCAGTTCTTGACTCTGTGCTATTTCTTCTGTGGGTCTTATCTGAAAGCTTTATTGAGATGCTCTGCAAAATGTATATTCTCTTTTGTCTATTTTTTTCCCCAGAGATCAAACACATGACCGCGCATTCGCCAGGCAACACTTATGCCACAGAGCTAAACCCCTGGCCCAATGAAGTATGTATTCTGGCTGTGACATTTTCCTGCAAAACTTATTTGCTCACTTGTATCTTCCACCAGGACATATTTTTTCCTCTTTTCTCATTCTTTCTTTCAGGTTAGCAGGACTTTAAAACTCTACATCCAGGGTGATTTCCTAGGCAGTAGGGTAGGATGGGTTGGAGGGAGAGGCCATGCATGATTCGGGCTTCCTAGGGGGACACCCCAGTTGAGAGGAGGCCCCCAGCCTCACTGTGACTCCTTCGATGAGCAACTGGACCCAGTGAGAACTGAGCTGAGGCAAAGCAATGGAAACAGGGCCTGAGACTTGAAGAAGAGGGCGAGAATAGGAAGTGAGTTCTGCTGGATTCCCAGGAGCTGTCGGAAATCACTGCAGGTAGGTTCCTAATGCATTTGAGCTTTGTAAATGGAGACCTCTACCTTTCTATGACTGCTGTAACCTCCTAATCGGTCTACGGATCTTTCAAGTTTACTTTTTCAGTATACCATGTATACTGCCTTTATGGAATTTTTCTTAAATGTGTTCCTTTATCTCTGCCTTTCCCATGCTCAAAATTATTTTGACTCTCTTTTCTCATGGGCTAAAATCCTCTGCCTGGCAATGGAAGGCCCCATTAATTATTATATGGACTCCTCATTCCAAGAAAATTAGGCCACTTGGTACCCACAATACACAAGAAGTGAAGCCTCACACCGTTCTCTTGCTACTCTTGTATTAGATGCCCTAATAAAAAATGATAGCTACACCTTCCGCTGTTAAAGCCTGACTGCTACTGCCACTAAGGACAACTACAATGGGCACTGCCACTATTTGCTGATTGCTTATTCAAGGCTGAGCATTTCTTACTTGATCCGTACTTATTGGTATTGAATTCTTTGCATCCTTGGAGTCCAGAAACAGCGCTATGTGCATAACAGGTGCTTAGTTGTTATCTACTGATGTTTATATGGATGCACCAACATTTTCAGAGTAGGAAGATTAGCTAGACGCATTATTTTATTCTATTTGGTTTCACCTGAATTTTTTTGGTAGAATGTTTATAGTATAATAATGAGAAGTCTTAGGTGGGATGCTACCATCCCAGAATGCCTTTTTTTTCATAACTGTTTCTGCAAGTAATATACCTTATATGCAAAGATATTTTGACTTTATTGTGATGCTAATATCTCTGTAAGCATCATAAGGGGAATTGAACTACCATGCTCATTTGAGTTGTATGCATTTCTGAAGTGAGGGTCCAAGGAAAGAGAGAACTGATGGCTGCCAGTGGAAAAGGAAGAAGCTAATGAGAAAATAAGCTTTCATTTCCCCCCATCATGATGTACATTACCAAATAACAACAAAAGACTGAGAAAAGAATTACAATCCATTAAAAAATATCTTATGCTCTCCTTAATGTGTTTTGTTTCCTAATGTAATTTCTGTTTACTAGGATTTTACAATTTTCATTATCTTGACAGATTGTTCTCATTTCGATGATGCTCCCAGCTGAGTTCCATATATCCTCCTGTGTGACACATATTCTTAAAACTTCTCACCTTTTTTGGTATACCTGACAGCCTGCTCAGAAACTTACTTTATGGAGTATTGAAAATGTCCTGTCTTATAGGACAACAAAGATAGGGAGTGATGTCCTTGTTGGGATGCTAGCGTGCAAATGACAGTAATGTATGTGAGGTTACCTTGCAGGTTACTTACCTCGCAAAGAAGAAGCCGGCCCTTCTCCTTTCTTATGCTGCTCTGAAAAGCCCACGGGGGAGCAGTACAGTGGTGAGCCTGAGGCTGCTGCCAGCCAGGGCTGATATTCTAATGGCAGAGTCTGGTGACTGATAAATGCACCAATGTTGTAAAAGAGTCACCTGATGGGGTGGAGCCGTGAGGGGAATGAGCCCGTTCTGTGGGCATAGGGAGCCAGAGGACCACTTGAGACCGGAAGTCCCTTTCTCAAGAGTCTATATGTGGGAAACCATGTGAGAGGCCTTGGAGCAGAGGGAGGCTGGGGCACAGTGGACAAGTGGTGGGGTGGAGTGACAGCCTGGGAAGGAGGGGGCGCTGGGCACCAGTGGTTCTGCTAGGGCCTTGGGAAGGAATTGGCTTGCTTCTCTGAGGAAGTGCAAAGCTACCAATGGAAGCTCACCAGAGGAGCCAGGGATCTCATTTGGGTTTCCAAATCACCCTCCAGCTGTGGCTGCGAAGCTGGTGGAGGCCGGAGGTCTGTCAGCAGCGCTTTGCCCTTCCTGACTGTGACTTCTCCAGGTCCTTGCACTTGTATTCTGTCTGGGGCAGCCTCCTCCCTCCCTGAGCCCTTCCCCTGCTGGCAGACTCCCTGCACCGTTTAGATGCCAACTCTGATGCTGCCCCTTCTATGGCCTGATTATTTACCATCTTCACAGAGGCGGTTTTGATTGTTCAAGTGGATCCTGTTGGTGGCTGCTTAATAATGGTGTGTAAAATATTATTGTTCCGACCACACACAGGTGTGTGGCCTCTGTTCCCTACTTTTTCTCATATCCTGGAAGCATTCTGCACTGACTCCTCCTCCAGGGGGCGCTACTGTGCCCAGCACCTGAAGTCAGCTCTGAAGTCAGCACCTGAAGTCCTCTGCTCACCTGGAGCTCAGTGACTGCAGTGAAGTCAAATAACCTTTGTGCCCTTCTTTGTCCTCGTTTGTAAAATCCAGGCAGTGATACTATTTCTTCAACGATTTTCTTGTTGTTATTGTGGGAAAAATGAAATAATGTGTGCAGCACACCTAGCACAGAATGTGTCATACACCCGACATTCATGCAATATGTTAATCATAATCAGTACCAGGGAGCTACTCTGGTCTTTCTGCGGCTCTCTTTTTCTGTTGGGCTATGAACGTCTTTAGAGTGGGCTGTGCACTGTCTCTTCACCTGTGTGTTGTCAGTCTACAGCTCAGTGTCTAATAGACGTGAACTCTAAAACTAAATGCCTAAAATGCAGCAGAGAGGAAAGGCAGATTAGAGACTTTAAAACAATTCTCCTCCTTCCACGGTTTCCATGCAAAAGGAGAAGACTCATGTATGTTCTGGAGTCACGTTGAAAAGGAGTCAGAATCTAGTTTTCTTCAGTGACTGGCTTTTATGCAAAGGGTCCACGTTAATCTTATGAAAATAAACCAAAGATATGACTACATATGTCAAGTAATTATTATTTATAAAATCTGTTTCCCAAAATCTTAAACAAGGGCAGATGTTTATTCAGGTAGTACAGAGGAACATTGATACTTTTATCTTTTATTATTATTATTATTATTTTGTTTTGTTTTGGTACAAGAGGATCTAACTCATGACCTCATGCTTGCCAGGCAGGCTTATGCCACTGAGCTAAATCCCTGGCCTGATACTTGTAAATAAAATTAAATTTGTTTTTGTTTTTTGCTTATTCTGCTCTCCTTGTAAATTTACTATTTAAACTATACCTGATGTAAAAACTATAATAAAAACTTTATTTCAAAATTATTAAAATATAATAATTGGGATTTGCCAAAATAAAAAATTCAGAACAATGTATCTTGTCATATATTTCTTTTTAAACTTGTTTATTTAGCAGAGAATGTGTAATTTATTATTAAACTTGAGACAATAGATGTGAATATAGACACTAACTCAAAATATGACAAGATGAATCATATATTTGGTATAGTTGTCAGCCAGTATGCCAAAAAATACAAAAGGAGCATTAGAACTTGGTGGAATGAAATGACCAAAGATTGGAATTTCCCTATTTTTTCATTCAGAAATAGGCTCTCTGTACTGAACATTTAGATGTTCTTACACAGTATTTCTAATTTGATTTGTTTTAGTCTTTTGGGGGTGCTGTCATTCCCCAGGTCTGTAGTTTCATGACAGGGCAACTGGCAGTACCAGGACTTGTGATTAATATAAGAGTTTTAACATTAGGAAAAGTAGATTCTAATAATACAAAATAAATGTTTAGCTCTACACCTGGCTCACTTCTGAGTAAGCTATCTTATTACTTGATATCATGTCCTCTACTTAGACAAACAGAGGAGGAGCTGAGAACTGACCTAATCTGTGATAGAAGACTGTGGACATCTGTTGATTAAATCTACTAGACTGTCTGCCTCTCAAGAGAAACGTAGCCCCTCATGAGTCATTTATGATGTACTTACTGTTTTCGTCTTCATGGCCCATTTTCCTTCGTGTCCTCTAAGGCAGTTAGGACAGGAAACTGGTCTTGGTCTCTGCTCATCCCAGAGCTTGGGGTACAGTGTCTGGTACACAGTCATTGACACTCAGAATGTCAGGAACTGGACGGATGAGCGAGTGGTCTTACTGAGAGCAGCAACTACAAAGACATAGGAGCCATGGCAATGACTAAGTTAAGGTTACGAGCTCTTCTGTGGGTCCTCAAGAGTTTCTTTAGAAATCCAATTGCATCTTGGGGAAATATACTCCAATTAATAATCACAAATATCTCCCACTGCACTGATCACCGGAGATTCCTAGGAAGGAGTATGAGAGAAAACAGGTAAGCAATGGGGCACTAAGAGGTGATTGGAGGCGTCATGGATGTTCTTCTAATAAGTATGACTTCCCTTTTATGAAACAGTTCATTTTTATTGAAAATTTATTTATCAGTAATGGTGAGTTTGAAATTCAGCACCAAGCAATTATTAAAACAACAATTTTACTATTTATGAGCATATTAGATAATGGAAATGAATTGATTTAAAATGCCTTTTCCCAAATCTGACAGTATATTCCATTTTATTCCAGCCCTATAGTGTGCTTAAGATTATGCTGTGTGACAGATTATTACGTGTGCTGCAATTCTGGTATCTGCAAATGTGTATACACATGCTATAGACATAAATTGTTAAATGTATGTTCATATTAACATTTTGCATATGGTATTTAGTCTACAAAATTGAGTTCCAATTCTCTACCCAGCCTCAAAAGGAGAAAAAAGGCAAAAACCAAAGAAACTGGTAAAAACAAATACAGGCATGACAAGGAAATACTTTTTCATTTAGAAAATGACACATTTTTACAGTCAGGGAAATTCTAAACCCAGTGAAGGAGCTATAGTTTCAAATTTGTGCAGACTAATATGTCTTGACAAATATTTTGCCATTTTTGCTTTATGATGGATAATAGGTTTGATTGGTCTAGCCTTTGGAAGGCCTGTTAGAAGGACAGGAAGGAGAAGCATTTCATAATAATATGCACTAATAGGCTGCAGTTACTAACTTTAGCTTGCAATGTATTAGGTCTTTCCAGTAGATCCTAACCCTTTACTTTGGTACACTTAGCAACACATAATGTTGCTAAAAGCCTTTTATAAATGTGTTATTTTAGTATATGTGCTGCTGAAGTACGCACATAAATGTGTTGTTTTAAATTTAATTTCTCTCTGATTGATGTATGACAACAAAACGCTTTGTATGATACTGCAAAAGGACCAATAAATTTTTTAAAATGTAGGATTTAAAGAGAAAGCTGCATTTTAATTAATTAGTTTATTGATTGATTGATTGGTCTTTTGAGGCAGGGTCTCGCTATGTAGTTCCTGCTGACCTTGAACTCACTACGTCTCCTAGAACAGCCTGGAAAGCGCAGCCATCCTCTTGCCTTTGCCTCCTGAGAGGTGGGATTACAGGCAGGCGCCACTGTGCTCAGCAAAAACTGCATTTTAGATGATGATTTAAAAGCAGCAGACATACACACTGAGGAAATGATTCTTCAGATTTAAAGAAAGCTTCATTTTTCCTTAGATGTATATGCTCAACATGGCATTACATCCAGTCATTCAACAAAATGTTTATCAACTTCTCTGCTTTAACGTTTGTACTATTAATCCTACTCTCCAGCAGCATTCATGGAGTTGTGCTGTGTGTAGACAGCTGCCCTAGAGGGAGTCAGTGGTCAGACTGATTAACAGCTGATTTCCAGTAGACGTAAGCCCTGCTGTGTGTTTCCGGGCTTCATGGTAACTGACATGGACTGCAGTAGATTTAGAGGAAGCGCTGGTTCCATTTGTAACAAGGTGATCCAAAGCCAGGGAAGCTTTGAACCAAAAAATAAATGTCCACATTGCAGGCCAGATTTCAGAAAAGGTATGTCGTATGCTTTTCTAAAAATCTTTACTCTATTTTGTATCTATTGTGTACCATACTTACCTAGTGCATAGTATTATGTATGAAGCGTCTATGCACAAAATTAGTGATTTATCTTCTATTGGGATAATTTATAACATACAGTGCAAATGACTTTACCATTTCCCCAGGAAAGGGAGACCATTAGGGGCTAAGATGCTCAAAGGGGCAAAGTCCTGAAAGGAGAGTGAGGATTTGGGGAAGGCGTAAGGAGAAGCCCTTTAGAGTAGCAGCAGTTTCCATCTCGAGCTGGGAAAGTCCTGGGACTCACACAGGAGGAGGTGATTCTCAGGGAACTTCTGCAGAGTAATTTAAAACTCCTGTGAGTGGAGTAAACACACTACCTCAATGTACCGCTGATTTCTGTGATTAAATGTCGTTTGCTGATTTAACTAGACCTCAGGCCGTAGTATTAACATGTGGTTCAAGGCTTACTTTGAATTCCAGTTGGAAAGATTAAAAAAGAGATACTTTTGGGAAATGTTCTATATTTATTACATCTTAAGAATCTAAGTTTTTAAATTCACGTCTACTAGCACAGAGTATCAAAGTGATGAAAAAACAACTAAATGCAAATGAATAATATCAATAAAAATCAGCCAAAATTCTTTAGTTACTCAAACAAATTGATGTGAAGGGGTTTTATTTTTTCAGTGGAATATGAATTTTCTATAAAAATGTCTACAATAGGGGCTGGGGATTTAGCTCAGCGGCATAAGCACCTGCCTTGCAAGCAGGTAGTCATGAGTTCGATCCTGGTACAGATTAAAAAAACCAAAAAAACAAAAACAAAAAAAATGTCTACAGTCTTAAATTATACTTTTAAAATAAGTGTGAAGCTGTACAAATAACCCAAATTTTACTGCATAAAATTAACAGGTAGACATTTAGAAAAGAAAAAGAAAAATGGAAAAAAAGGCTTTAAAAATTCTGTGAGTCCTGGGTAGCCATCATTTTGATGGTGATATAGTTACGCACTGATTTTTTTGAGTGCACATAGGCGTGTAGATAATATCTTTTTCTCTTAGAAGACAGAAGCTAAGAGGAAGGGGGAATTGGGCAGTGTTATTCTACATATAACTCACCTACATGAACAATTCCACTAGTATGAATCTGTTTTTTAGAAAGATCTCACTACATAGCCCAGGTTGGCCTTGAACTTACTATGTAGCCCAGGCTGGGCCTGAACCTGCAATCTCCTCACCTCAGGCTGAGTGCTGGGATCACAGGTGAGCCCCACTACACCTGGCCCTCCAGCTGGCCCTTAGAGAGAGGCATATAATGAAGTAGGGTTGGGGCGGAACAATGATTCCACACCTGTTACCGACTTTTCATGTTCCGGGAATGTTTCTTTTGTTTCCAGATTTGGCGATTTCTAGGGTCACAAATTCATTCCTTGAGCAGAAATGTGGCTGATGATTGGCTTGTGTAGAAAGCTTCCTCTGGACCAAGCTTTAGCAGCTGCTGGGCCCACGCCTCTGTTGCATGTGTCGGAAAAGCCAGGCTGTGACCTGAGGCTCACTGTCATGGGCTAAGGTGGCTTCACGTGCCAGGTCTCCCTGCTCTTTCAATGTGCCCCAGTCAGTGTTTGTTGTTAATAGCAGGAGTTTATTCCTCTTGGCTAATGCTCTCAGAGGAATTGCGAGTAGATGAGGAGGCCTGTGGGGAGCATCATTCCTCATTCCCCACACGGTCTCAGGTTACGAACTAATAGCAGTAATGGGAACAGACGCTCCTTGAGCCAGGCCCAAACACCTCATCAACACATTCACTCCTGAGGACAACCCTCAAGAGCTGCTGTGTTCTTCTGTGTGACCGAACACCACAGAGCTGGTGGCTTATAGCACAGCAAGTCCTTTCTCATAGTTACGGAGGCTGCGAGTCCCAGATCCAAGAACTAGGGGTTGGGACCTGGTGAGGCCCCTCCTCGGCTTGCAAGTTGCTGAATGCCAAAGCTGGCCTCTTCTCCATGAGTGTGAGCCTCATGTCTCTTCCTCTTCCTATAAGGATGCTTGTCCCGTTGAATTGGGGCCTCCTCCCTGGGACCTCACTTCACGTTAATTACTGCTTAGAAGGCCTCACCTTCACATACAGGTGCAAAGGTGGTTGGGTGTCCAATGTATGTATTTTCAGGGAACCCCGTTCAGGTTATCATGGTGGTACTATAGTACACCCAGTTTACAGGGGAGAGATGAAATATTTAAACCAGATTACCCATTTGATTAAAGACGAAAGTTATTTTTTAATTAAAAATTTACAATTCTCAACATGTGCCTATGTACCAGTGAATGGGTTCCACTCTGACATTTCTGTACATGTGCATATCGTACATGCTGTGCCTCAGTTGGACCTGTGCTCCCAGCTTCCCTCTTCTGTCCCCCACCACCTGGTCCCCTCCTTCTGCCCTAATAGTTCCTCTTCTCTTCCGGTTCTTTTTTGTTTCCACATAGAAGAGGATACACGCTGTATTCGTCTTTCTGTTTTGGCTTGTTTCCTCCAGCTGCGTCCATTTTCCAGAAGATGGGGCTTAGATCCCACGTGGTCCAATGTGGAGGGTGTGTCCTGGGTCACCGTGTGTCTTGCTGGGAGACGCCTGTGGGTCCATGCTTGGCTGCCAAGTTCCAGTCTCCTCCATCATCAATGTAAGTTCCTCTAAGAGTCTAGTGTTCGATCATCCTTTGGGTTCGGTCTTCAAGGTTATTCTAAATTTGTATCACTTTTCAAGCTCATCTGAGCATTTTTATTTTATGAAATGAGAGAAGTCACATAGTAACGGCTCAGCGATTTTGAATTATTGGTTATCTCCAGATATCAACTGTACTTTGTATAGGAAAAAATAACTGACTCGTGATGGCATCAAACCCATGGCTGTTCTTAGGAGATTATGGGAGGAACAGCCCCCAAATGCCAGGTTGCTACCTATTTCCTATTGATCGTAACAGTCCTGATTGAAGGGAATAAGGTGCTAGCAATTCACTATACTCATTTTCCCTGTGTAGGTATCAAAAACTTTCTTTTATAGACAAAATCAGTTTTCTCTCAAAAGGAACTGTGAAGTCACAGGAAGAAATTTCCTGGAGGTTCAACTGGCTTTCAATGCCAGCTATAGTTCTCTTATATCACTGAATGTATGGCTCTGCCATGGGGTGTTGCTAAGGGTTTCCCCTCCCGAATTGGCATGGTTACAGGCTGCAGGTTCTTGTCAGCAGCCCCTTAGAAGAAATAGCCAAGCGTTGTCAAATGATACAGGTTCTACATATTAAAATTCTTGGCGCCAAGAACAATCTTGTATACCCAAGATGCTAGCCATTATTCTAGTCCCTTTCTTCTCTTGGTGCCTATTTTCAGCTGGATTTTGCTGCTTTGAAAAGCATACGTGGGAAGAGTAACAGTGATGTGGGCTGAGAGATGCTCATGGCATGGTGACAAATGAAGCCGTGGCTGTCTATTCACTGGTCCTTATGTCCAGCCTGGTAACACACAGTTACTAGCAAATGTGAGCGGCCGCACACTCAGGAACCCCACTGTGAGCAGTGTGTTATCATCATCCAAAAGTCTTTTCCAGTTGATGAGGCACTTTTCACCATCTCCCATTCCAAACCCAGGAAGTAGGTGTCTATCTCCCCTCCTACCTCCGAGTCAATCTTGTTTGCGTGTCATTTAAAACAAACAAACAAAAAAATGATAACATCCTTGGACTCTGCATAGTCATTTTTGTGGGAGGAGACAAAAATGCACACACTAGATACATTATAGAAGATTTTAAACTATGAAATAATACAGAAAGTCTTTTTTTATGCATGTATTTTATTAAAGAGAACAATGCAAACTTCTTACATGGTAGCAGCATTGCCATTTTTAGTGCCTGGAAAATTGCAACTTGTATTTTTGTATTTATATTTTTTCTGAAGTAGAAAATCTCAAGAAATGTCAAAGCCATCTTTGGTCCTCTAAGAGATCTTCTTTGTAAAATATTGAAAGTGGTAAAGTAACTGTCTGTGAATATACATTAGCAGCTTCTTTTGGATGAGAGCAGGCCATCAGGCACGGGCTGGGTGCAGCGGTAGCAGAAGTCCACATCTGGCTACATCTTCACGCTTTGGTAACTCATGATAGAAAGCAGAAAGACAAGTCGGCACAAAGTGCAGGAGACCACACCTGCAGCCTGGAGCCTCTTCCTGATTGTTATCAATCCGCTCATGAATGTAGGACCACGTGATCACACATCCTTCTATTAGGCCTTGCTTTTCAGTCCTGTTCTACCGAGGATTAAATGTCCAACACAGGAGTTTTGGAAGGCACATTCAAACCACAGCAGCAATGAGATGCTTGTAATTTAGCATCTGTTTTGTGAGAGCTCATAGAAGGGCTGAAGCAACAGTTAGCGTGCAGACAGTTCCAATTACTGGAAGACAGAGCCGCAGTTACAGGTCTATGAAGAGTTCCAGTGTATCTGTTACAAAGTATCAGTCTGCATCAAAGGAAAAAACAGCACATAGCAGTTAGTAGAGTCTATTTTTAACATGGGGGATTTGCCCACTGATACAGATGTCAGGCCGACCAGGCGAGGACGTGGAAGTTTGGTTCTGCCCTTCCCTGTGCTTTGCAACTTTCACAGACGGCTTTCACCAGCATAGGAAAGGGACAGCAGGGATGTTAGCTGTTGTGCCTACTGAGTATCACACTTTGCAGAGAAATGGAGGTTGTCTGTGCACCAGGATTTCCAGTTTAAGGAAAACCTGAGATTTTCCCTGACGTGCCCATGCTGGATCCTATGGTCCTGAGTGGGCCGCAGCAGCACTCGGGGGCAGAAGAGATGACTGGCTTAGGCTGGACGATGCACTTGTTCCTGGACAAACGTTCCAGAATGACCTGGACACAGCCTTGTGGTGAACAGTGGAATGGTGGTTAGAACAATAACTAAAATACTCAACTGTATTCACAAACTCATACACTAGCTCACTAACTAATCTTCTTTTTAGGGGCTCTAACTAAACCTTGAAAGGGATTCCTTGATGAGAAATCATATTTATTTGGACTGAAAACTACAGGCCAGATTTTTCTGAACATCAGAATGAAACACATACCGTAAATTACAGATATTTTTACCTCGTTTTAAACATAAGCTACACAAATAGGATTAGTGCCATCACAGATTTTGTCAGCATTAATCGAGTGTCACCATGTGCACAAACCTTGCTTGACTGATACTTACAGAAGAGGGAGTGCCTCTGTCTAATGGGAAAGACAGAAGCATGAGCAGGTAACGAGTTACCACACTGTGTGTGGTTAGCAGCACAACAGAATGGTGGCTGCCGGGGGCTCTGCCGACAGACTGGCTCCACGGAGATCCTGGCCGTGCCTTTTATGCGATGGGCTACCCTGGTGGACACCTCTACGAACCTCCCACTCAGCACCTATTTTCTGCTCTTCCCTAAACACAGAAGTGCCTCTCCTTGCATGAAAGCCAAACCGTCCGTATGTTCCTTTGATCGTATTTCCTCTGCTCATCTTTTCAAGAATAATAAACCTCAAATTTCTTCTAAGAAAATTGAGACAGGAATAGTATTTTCTTGTAGTACAGTATAAGGCTAATCAAAAATATGTTGACAAATTAAATTTTAAAATTTTATTATAATAAAAGACATATTGTGGTCAATTTCCCTCAGAATATTCTACTTGGCTTTACACATATTCTCCTTCTTGCCACTTTCTGAAGCAGCTCTAGAAGTCTTCTCTTCTGAGTGTCTTTTGTTGTGCTTTGGTGACTACCTCAGTTTCCTGAGCTGACTAAAAACGTTTACCTTTCATGCCATTCTGACTCTGTTGAAGAACTAGGAGTCGCATGGTGCCAGATGCGGTGAATAAGCTGGGTGGGGCGCATCATAATGTTTTTATAAACCTGCCTTTTTGAGGATGGCAGTGGGCAGCTGCATTCACCCTACTTTTGGACCTTTGGACCTTTGTAAAGCCACTCAGCAAAGAGGACTTCCAGGACTGTTTCAGGAAGGGGCAAAACAGATGAGGTAAATGAGTTTGAATTATGAGGAGGGTAGTTTGAGGGTGATAATGGGAAATGTCTTTTACTGTTATAAATTTTTAATTTAAACATTTATTTATATTGTGATTGCTCCTAGTATTTAATGTAATAATGCGTGTAAAAGGTTAAATATAAACCCTGGCAAATAACAATTTAAAGAATATGGCTCACTACCACCATCAGAAAGCTTGCTTCCTGTGCTCAGCCAGCATGGGCGGGGAGATGCAGCTGGAAATGCCTGGTGCCCCCACAGGCTGCCATTGGAGACACTGGCTTCCTTCCAGCAGCCAGCCCCCACTGGGGGAATCACACAAACACACCCCTGCAATGCCTGCCACCATTGGTAGAGTCCTGGTATAGACAGGCAGACTGAGAGAAGCAGCAGCCCCACCACCAGGCCCTCAGAGAAGTCTCAGTGTAGCTGCACAGGTCTGGAGAAGCCCAGCCCATACCCTTCTATCTCCCTGGGAACCTGAGTTCAGAGAAACCCAGGTGCCTGTCCCATTCCCCTCCCCCACTGAGGGCAGTCAACAGGGAAGTGCCTGGGACCCCACAACCAGCTTTTGGGGAGGAATCCAGGAGAATGTCAAGATAAAGGAGCAAAAGGAATCTCAAACCTCTAGCCCCCACACAGGAAAATGATGGAAACCTTGAGTGAACCATATGGGAAGAATTATAATGCATGAAACAGATTCAAAGAGAGATCTAGGGAATTAAAAAGTTGATTGAAAGCTGACAAAACTGCTTGAAAGAGACTCAAGAATAGACTTTCAGACCTTGAAGACAGGATCATACCTAGCAATCATGAAAGGAAAGATCTCTTTAAAATAACAAGAAACCAGAAAGTAACAATACAATGGCTGCAAGATGATCTAAGAGTACTAGGTTCCAGCAAAAAAGCAGGGGTCAACACAAATGAAATAAAAAGAGTATTTACAAAAGAATAGCAGAAAACTCTGAAACATGGGAAAAGTATCTGGCATTCAGATAAACAAGGCATACAGGACTCCAACTAGCCATAACCAAAATAAATTGACACCTAAATATATAATACTCAAGATCCCAGAATTCAGCACAAGAACAAAATATTAAGAGTGGTTAGAGAAAAGAGACAGATCACCTATAATCTGGGAAAATCCATCAGAATCATGGCAGACTCAACACAAGCCATCAAGTCAAGAAGAGTTTGAAGTGAAGTGTTTCAAATCCTAAAAGACAACAACTTTCAACCCAGAATGATGTATCCAGAAAAACTCTCTTTCAAAACTGATCAAAAAAAATAAGATACTTTCATGATAAAGAACAATTACAGGAGTTCATGACCACCAAACTAACCCTACAGAGAGTGCTTAAGGATATTCTAGAGAGAGATAAAGATGTCTGTGGTTCTAGAAACAGCAGCAGAGAAGGATCAACAAACAAGACAGGCAATGGAATGAAGGGGAAAAATGAGGATAGCATGGCAGAGATGAACCAATGCATGCCAATCATTAATGTAGATGGCCTCAATTCAGCAATAGAAAGAAACACAGGGAGAGTGGATCAAGAAACAAAATCTACCAATATGGTGTATACAAGAAACACATTTAACTCAAAAGGAAACTCATAGACTAAAAGTTAAGGGAGAGAAAACAATGTTCCGTGTGACAGAAAACCAGAAAAAAGCAAAGGTAACTTCCCCGTCAACCACAGAATGAATAAGAAAAATGTTGTATTTTCATACAATGGAAAGCTACTCAGCTATAAAGAAGAATTAATCTCAAGGCTCTTGTAGGTAAATGGATGCAACATGAAATGATTTGACTCATATGAACATCATGTTCTCCCTAGCAAAAAAGACTGAAGGAATTAGTGGGTTTCAAAATGTACAATAGATATTGTTAAAGTGATAGGGAAGAAAATGTCTAAAAAGAGAAGATGATAACCACTGTTAATTTCCTACTATCTTGTTTCCTGTATCTTGAATTCCTGTATCGTTTTCATTGTTGTGTTAGGTTTGCTTTTATTGTTTTGTTTTGTTTGATTTTATTATGTCTGATGGTATGGGCAGCTATTTTGAAGATAACAAGAGGCATTATGGTAGCCATTGTTGATTTCCTGTTATATGATTTTGAAGTCCTATAACGCTTTCATTGTTTTGTTTTGATCAGTTTTATTGTTTTCTTTGATTTTATTATGTCTGATGTATGGACAGCTATTTTGAAGTAAAAAAGAAACATTATGTTAGCCATTATTGATTTTCCATTTTCTTGTTTTGAAATCCTGTAATGCTTTCATTGTTTTGTTTTGTTTTGATTGGTTTTGTTGTGTTTTGTTTAATTTTATTGTGTGTGATGATATGGAGAGCTGTTTGGAAGAAAATAAGAGACATTATGGTAGCCGTTGTTGGTTTCCTGTTGTCTTGTTTTGAAGTACTCTACTGCTTGCATTGTTCTGTTCTGATTTGTTTTATTCTGCTGTTTGATTATGTTTAAAATAAAAAGAATTTTTAAAAGATACTAGCTGTATCTATTTCTGGTAGAGCTGTGCTTCGTGCTCAGGGTTCACTGCAGAAAGCTGGAATACAATTTAGTCCATTTTTTGCCTTTAATCTTTCTGTTGGCCACCATCTTAGTTACTTTTTACTCATTTCTGTGACAAAATACCTGAAGACCAAAGTTGGGAAAGGAAAGGTTTATTTCCTACAGCTTTTGGAGGTTTCAGTCCACGCTAAGTTGGCTCCAAAGCAGGGTGGCATGGAGGGGCCGCATTCATGGTGGCTGCAAACAGCAAGGCTGTTTGCTGACAAGAGAGCAAAACATGCCTTCTTCCTGGCATTACATTATATGATGGCTCCATCCCATGTGGGTGTAGCACTGACACCATCAATCCAAACACTATACAACAAACCAATCACAGATGTATAATGTAAACCCATGAGGCCTGAGGCCACCAACATAAATCATGACACCCACTTTTAATTAATGATTCTTCTGGTGTGTCTTTCATGCTGGGTTGGGTTAAAATGACCCTTCCACTGAGAATAAGCCTACTGTACATCCCAGGAATTATCACCTGGGGTGGCATCCTTTTATTTTCCTGACAGTATGTAACTAGTGTTCCTTAGACTTCAGGTTGCATCAGAATGGCGAGATTCATCCTTAGAGTTTTGGTGGCTCTGAGAGATGCCTGCATGTCTGTAACCAGAGGAAGCTGGTCCAAGGGCTACACTTTGAGAATCACTGCTTTAGGCTACTAGGATTCATCCAAGCAAACCCCATATGGAGAGCGTCACACCTAATGGATAGTCCAAGACTGCCATGAGTGGTAGGCATCAGTGAGCACATCAGCATAGAGAGACTCACCAGGCCAAGAATCATGAGTAGTGGAAGTCTGGAGTTAAAGAGGACAGTCCTAGAACCTGTGGTTTCAATCTTTAGGGTATAACTTTCCCAGGGACAGTTAATTGTAAGAAGAGATTGGAAAGCACTCACTGGTGTTAATTTCCTTGCTTTCCTTCACAAACGTTTCACTATGCTGTTCCATTTTATTGAGATGCATGTTGCTATTTCTCACTGTGTGAAGAACATTGCAACAGAGCAAAAAGAAATGTGGACGTTGGTTCCTAAAGCTTGACTGGGTATTCAAAAGAGAAATAAAAGAAATAACTTAATGTGGGTACTGATTTGGGGAATTTGAAATAGATTCCAACTAAAAACCACCAGCGTGAACTGAGCATCATGATGGCATGGTTTGCCTTGGTTTTTGGTATTAGATATGTCATAGTGAGATTTTACCTTGCAGTAGCATGATAGACTCTATGACAAGGACTGGATGGAGGATAAGAAAGTAGTTACTTGGGCTCCAGCTTAAAATATTGGGCAAAGATACTAAATTTTATAACCTATTGCCTCATATTACCCCAAATTAAGAACTTGCAGGAAGTCATAAATATCTCTGAATGTCAGAAATCGTTTTTGACTTGTTCCTCTGACATTATTCACTTGATACCAGAGTTACCTGCTTCCTTATTGTTAGCTGGGTCTTCAGTGCCTTAGGCTCTCAATAGAGGCGTCAGCCATAGCAATCTGGCTGCAAAATTTCCAATTACAGGAAGTGCAGCGTCTGCTGCCCGTGACATGCAGTTTTGGAGTGGAGCCCAGGCCACACTTGGCAAGGCTGCTTCTAGCCCATTACTACAGCAGCAGGAGCGCTGACGGGGACTGTCCCAAGGGACTTGGGCCAATTTAGGGCTTAAGGGCTCTCTAGTGGCCTTCTGGAACCTGTACAGAAATGTTCTTTGTTCTGGTCCACACTTCCACCTCAGTCAAGTGGCCAGGCTTTTCTGGTCCCTTCCAAATTTTCTCTCACAGAAGAGCTTCTGCTAGGAAAATCTTTGCATGTTTTATCTTTTCATAGCATCCATGACTAAGAAAATCTGGGGCAATGTACTGCACATGTAGGGATTTCCCTTCTCAAAGCCCCAAACTTATTAATAAGGCAAGGCTCATTTTAAAAAATATGCTGGCCCACAATATCATCTTGGTCTCTTCTTGTTCTTTCTTTTATCTTAGTTTGGTTTTATTCTAAAGTGTGTTCTTCCTGTGAGGTAAAAGAATGATGTACTTTTAGGAGCTCTAGACTTAGATCTCACTGTGGGCAACTTTAGAGAAATGAAAGAATCCATTTCCCATCTGCTTCAGCAAGGTCCTCGGTGTGATGTTGCTTATTCCAGGTGGGGTCGTGCACCAGTGCATAACTAATCACCGTAGCTGGGGGTTCAGGGGAATTGGGTGCTTTGGTGGCCAGACAGATTCACCGGAGCCAGATAGTGCAAGAAGGGCGGGATTGCTTCCCAGAAGTGTGAAATCAAACAAAACAGCAGCAGATATGTAACACTGGGATTATGGTCTTAATACAAATTGAGTGGTGCTCTCTTTGGGCTTAATAAGCAATAATATTTGTAAAATAATGTGAAACGATGTATATGAATAATCTACTTTCAGTTTTGCAACATACTGTGAATATTACCTTTAGTTTAGAAATATAGCAATTTAAAGATTAAAAGATTTGCTTAAAGTTGTACAAAATCGGAACAAGATATATGCTTATACTTCCTTTTCAAGACTTAAAATAAAACAGAAAAATAGAAGTGGGTAAGATTTATTAAGGTGAGTCAAAGAAAAACCAGTTGGACTAGTAGGTATAGAACAGAACATGGAAAATAAAATGACTTATACAATGAATTTGGTCTCACATTAATGTCTCAGCTTCCAGATAGCCAAATTAAAAAGAGAAAAACAACTAGAGAGAATAAAATACAGCAATTCCTAGTGCAAGGTTTTTCTGAACTTAAGATATAAAATCAATTCATCACGTACATTCTGTATAGAGCCTGCTAGCGAATGATTTCAGAGACAACCTTCGGGCACTGAAATGTTGGGATCATCGTCTCCGACACTCCATGCAAAGTGCTGTGTGAGGAACTGAGGTGCACACACAAGTGCATCATACACTGCATACATAAAATAGATAGAAAACATGTCCTGTGTTGCCCTTCTGCTCTAATACTGAGTGGGCCAAATAAGGTACTTAGACAGTTCAGAGTATGGTACCTGCTGATTTTGTTTTGGTTCAGAATTTGGTTTCTTTTCCACGGTATATTACTTTAGATAATAAAATGACTTCTAGTTTTGTTAAAGAGTCAGAGGCAAATGGAAAATAAGTTTCCATTATAAAGCATCTAGGTAGGTACAGTCAGCCTATTAATTTGTAATTTTATAAATTTTTACTAACTCTGAGAAAATCTACCTACTTACACTTAATTTCGTCATCTGTCTTCATGAATCATGCTGTGTAAGATACAACCAAATCTTGTAATTACTAGATCTGACAAAGGTTATAAAAATAAAGGAATAATGCATAATATAACTTGCTGATGAGTTATATTTCATCAGTAGATTACGTAGCTAAGCCACTGAACTTTTGCTGCTACGATGTCACTGAATTAAAAGAAATTCTCTTCCAAAAATTTTGTGGGAAGCCAATCCCCCCAGTATCCCTTTTTTCATGGAACAACATCTTATATAATTACAAAGCTCATTTTAGCCTTTTATTTTTGTGAAAAGTGTAAATTGATTCAAACATATCTATTATAGAAAACAAGTCAGCTGTCAACAATATTCTGGCCTGAACAAGCTAATCTGGGCTTTGAGACTTAAAAGGATTTGCTTACACAGTTATAATTTTCTAGTAATTTATTTCCAGGAAGTGAAAATTCTAGATTGCTTCAAAAGAGAAAAAGAGGGAGGAGACTCAGACAATAAGGCAGAGAGAGAAAGAGAGAAATAGAAAAAGAGACAGAGAGATGGAGACAGAGAAAGACAGACACAGAAAAGAGAGACAGAGACAGAGAGAGGAGCTTTTGTCAGGAACTTGTTTAAACATAAGGCATTTCATTGTAAGCTCCAACACGGTAGCAAAATAATGATGGTTTAGCAGAAACTGCATGCTATGATCGTAAGATGTGGAAAATATACATTTGTGTGTGTATGTGTGTGTGTGTGTGTGTGCATAGCTGTGTCATTTATACATACATGTATGAACAATAATATGGCCTAGAAGAATGTTTCAATTGCATTTGCGTTCAAAGTTATCATTCACCATATTAATTTACATCTTATCTATGTGGATTCTTTTGTAAGTATATAATTGTATATATATTGTGGGGAATTTAAAATAAATATCTTTTAAAATCACTATCAAGCTTTTATTCTTTCCTGAAATTCTTAACCAGAATTAACTGATTCCTCCTTGGCATTCTCATTACAATAGATTCTACAACTAAGGTGGCATTTGTCACATCAATTAGGGCAGTATTTGTCTCAGCAAATAAAGTGCAAAGATTTTAGGGTCAAAATCATCTTGCTCCTTACACTCCTGGTACCCACAATAGTGCAAAAATGTGCATTAGGCTCTCAGTAGTGAGTTTACTGATTGGGTCAGTGAGGGGCACATTGCTGCTGTGATTCTTGCCCTCCAACTACTCATTCATAAAACAAAAGTGGAGGCCACATTTTATTTATTAATAACAAGGGACATAAACACAATAAGAAAATGCTAAGTAAGATGATTCTGAGTTACATCTGAAGTTACCCTTAGGAGAACAGTACTCTGCAGATGGGTTATTTGGGTTTGGTCTCGGCTGTGCTATTTATTAGCAGCTTGGCTGCAGAGCAGTGCAGACCTAACTTTTGAGCTTCAGTTTTCGACATCCTAAAGCAGGGCTTGATCCTAACAATGTCTACTGTACAGAATTCTTATACGAGAATTAGTTCTTCAGAGTGGTGAAACCACGTCTTGCATACAATAGTTGTAATTAGCTACAGGATCTTTTGGGCCTTTTTCAATGTTGCTTGAGAGTCTTTTGAAATAATACACTATAGACAATTTTTTCCTCTCCAGTTTCAATGTCCACTTTTCTTCATCATCTGGAGAATGATCTTTTTGTCTGTCTCTGTCTCTCCAAGCACTAAACTGAAAAAATTGTTAGTAGAGCTGACAGATGGGGTGCAGATCAAAGAAATGAGTAGTTCAAAACCTTCAGGATGTCCCATGTTACTGGCTTTCTATGTCCACGTCCTGAAAAGGAATCATATTGTTTACATGATTGGAATAGGAAAAGCTTGTAAATTTATTTATTTTAGCATAGTACATATAGAAAAAACTTCCTTTACTCTCTGAGGAATCCTTTTGGAAAATTTAAACTACCAACTAGTTTTATCTTTTTTTCTTTTATCCCTGAGTATCAAAATAAATTAGAATAGACTGCAGTAAGGTGTTAAGACTGAGAGTCAAATGAGTGTTAATAATGGTTCTCTAAAAGAAGAGGGAAAAAGGTAGAAAGATAAAGATATGGTATTGCCCAGAGAAGAAGTTGCAGGTAGAGCCATTCAGTGGAGAGAAAAGACACCTCACACCAGGAGCCCAGAGGAAGGTAGACAAGCACTCCTTGGAATTCCCAAACCTTAAGAAGGGGCTAAGATACTTCCTGTTTCCTTCAGAAATGTTTGGACATTTCTGAAACAGGAATTTACCCATCTGTTTTGAATAATGAGTTAGTAACTGTCCATGAATGCCGAGTTGAAGTAATTTGCCTTGAAGTACCTTTTCTATCTTGGTCATTTTATGTGCAACATACATCTGTAAATGTGCTATATTTTTTTTTAATGAACTTGGTTTGCAGTTGTCAGGTTCTGTGAAATAGAGATATCCATCTACCTGTAGTAATACTCAGAGGAGGGATTTATAAAGGTAACAACAAAAAGTTTCATTAAGACGGACTGAATCTGCTTTGTAAATTGTGAACTCTGCACAATTAATTAGGCCAATCATACAGGGTTCTCATCAATTGTAATTTCTGTTCACTGAGGAAATAATAAACATGTTCATTGCGCTTAGTGGAAACGTCTCTTTTGTGATCAATTTCCAGGCAGTGTCTTTCCTTCTTCTATACACTATTTAGACTCTAGGGTAGCTACATCCAACACAAATGTAATGTGAGACACAAAGACAAGCCATATATATTATTTTCTGTTAGTCACATTAAAAAGTAAATTGGTGAAATTAATGTTAATAGTATGTTTTAGTTGTCATTATATAAAATCATAATTTTAGTATGTAATCAATAAATCACTTTATATTTTAGGTACTGTCTTTTAAAAACAGTGTGTATTCTATGCATAGTGTTCATCTCAACTTGATCTAGCTGCCTTTTAAGTGTTTCATAGCTACCTGTGTGGAACAGCTAAGGTTTGGGTGGAGGAGGTCCAGGACTCCATGTTAGAAGCATCATACATGGAAGTTTACACCAGAAAGACCTGATGCACAGATGTATTGCAGAATCTAGTGTCGTCTGTGTGTTCTGGACTGTATGTTTCTGTTCTCCTGAGATTAAATGTGCAAATGCTAACCTCCCAGATGGAGGCACTGGGAGGTAGAGCCTCTGAGAAGTAATTAGATTTAGAAAGGTCTGGAGATTGGAACATACATGGTGGAATAAGTGTCCATACAAGAAGAGAAAAGGAGGCTGGGGCTTGGCGACATTCCTATAATCCTAGTACTCAGGATTGGAAATTTGAAGCCAGCCAGGGCTACATGGAAGTTTCAAGGCCAGCCCAAACTACATAGTGAGACCCTGACTCAAAAACTCAACCAAAACCCAACCAATCCACTGAACAAACAAGTAAACACAGGACCCCAAACTAAACTAGCAGACATGAACCAAAGAAGAAAGGGAGGAGAAGGAGGAGGAAGGAGGGAGGAGGAGAAGGTAAGTTATCTCTGCAAGCCAGAGAGAGAGCCCTCACCTGAACTGACTCTGCTACACCTTGACCTTGGACTCCCTAGCTCCAGAACTTCTGAGAAACAACTGCTGTGTTTACCCAACATAATGCCACTGAGTCTGGCATTTTCATGCAGGAGCTCAAGATGGGACACTGTAACATTATCCCACAAACTCTAGGTGTATCTTCCCCATCCTCTAAAATGTTCATGGTCTGGGTGATTGATATTTAGCTACTTTATTTATAGTGATTCAGTTATGTCATGCACTCTTTTTGCTCAGCCTCTCGGTACTTTTCGTATTAATGGTTCTTAATTCTTGGATTCTACATGAAAACATGTCTTTGAAAAATGTTGACAGGTTAGATAATAATAATTGTATTAATCAGAACAGCTAACCTGTTAGGACTTAGAAGGAGAAAGCATTTATTTTGTAGCTAGAGGTTAATTTTGTTTATTTATCCAAATGCAAGTCTGGTATTTTTAAAATATAATACATATTTAAGCAAAATTACGGGTTTTTATTTTTGTGATAACTTAAACAGTACCTTCCTTTTTAATGATTATAAAACAAAGATAATAAACCTTGTTTTATATGTAAGTCTGAGCTTATTCCTTTTTGCCCTAATACAACATGTTTAGAATTCTTAATATTACAATAAATTGTGGGTTTTGTCTCTTTGTTTGTTTTGGGACAATGTCTTGCTATGTAGCCCAGACTGGACTTGAACTCACAGCAATCCTCCTGCCTCAGCTTCCTCCTAGCACCAGGATTACAGGCGTGCACCATTATGCCTGGCCTGACATAGTGGTGTTGATTGACTCATTACTGTGAATTTCTGTGCTTTGAGCTGTTTTCCAGAAATGGTAGAAAACTTACAAAACTTTTCATTTCAGAGAGCAGTTTCTCCACCGATTGTGGAACTCTGAGCACAGGGTGTGATTTTCCGGGATGACACTGTGATGGGATGTTGCTAAACCGAGACAATCTTGATCTGGGATCCCAGAGACAGAGGTAGTTTAACTTGAAGAAATTGGTCCAGAGAATGCGACAGGAGTGGCCATCCTCAGAGTGAATGTATGTGAATACCTGTAAGAGAGTCAGAAGACAGTGGTCCCTGTCACTACACTTACTGCTATTTTTGTTTACTGGCCTCAGGCCCCCTACTAATGTTCATTAGGGGTTTCATTTTTCTTGTTGAATATGTGTTTTTAACTTCGTCCAATGTAATTTCATGCCAATACAGAAATTTTCTCTGTTATATCCCCAAGAAACATGTGTAGTCTCTTGAGGGTCACCAGAGATAAAGGGCAGCATAGTTCTTGTCTCTCCATGGCACAGAATCAGGTTTCTGCTTAATTTCTGCCCACTTCTTGGCCTGATATGTATTGATAAAAAGATCTAAATGCTTGGAGCAGATAGTCTTATTATTCCTCAAACATAGAACACTTAAAAATCTTGCATATACATAAATGAAATGACTGAAGATTGAACATCTCTGTGCCTTCTATGAGCAGAAGATGGAAACCTAAAGTATTAATAGATTTTGTTTCTGTCTTTTCTTACCTTAAAGGGTAATTTTTCAAGCACAAACTTACTGTGATCAGAACGGTGATCTATGATAATAGTTATATGCATTCTGGTAATATGCAAGTTTGAGAAATTCAAATATATTTTATGATCTGAACCTGTGTAGAAGGAAGAAGCTATTATGCACACAAATAGGCTTGAGTGTCAGCTATGAATCTCTAGTTTCACCAATTTTATAGCTGATGCTTGTGTAGGCTTTTATACTTGATAATGCATTCAAATGCAGAGAATATAAAAAGATGTTTCCTAAACAACATTCTATCATTTTAAAAAAGTTTGCACTGGTAACAAAACCTTTCTGAAAGCAACTGAATGGCGTAGGAAGAGCTGAGCACAGGGAGCCACTAGAGTTAATACCCCCTATGACAGAAGATTGGCAGCTTGATTTTCTGGCCCTATGTTTTTGGGGAAGTGCTGATGGCTGACTGCTTGTGAGAAGCTGGAGTGGCCTTAACACACATATAAATAACACTAGCTTGCACATCATACAGTGCAGTACTCTTGGGTGACAAAGCTGAACCATTAGAGTCACCAATTCCAAATGGAACAAAGCGAGTAGATGATTTCCCTAGGGTTTCACTGAAGTTGAAGGTGGAATAAAAATAGGCTCAGGCCTAACTCCACAGGGAAACAGTCTGAATCTTTGCCTTTAAGTGGGAGGAAGTTAATGTAAGGCCACAGATGGGGCTGTGTCTATTAACCCACAGCACAGCTTCGCGAAGGCTGTTCACCAAAGCTGATGGCTGGGACACTGTGAGAGACCATACCTGCTTTTCTTATGGTGGCTGTTGAGGAAAGGCTGAAACGTTTATTTGTAGACTGTCAACTAAACCAGTCATCACTCATGCTTTGCTTTTCCTAATGGGAAGCAGTTGCATAAAACAGGTATACAAAAGTGCACATTAAGATGCATTTAGAGTCTGCGATCAGTGCCACAAGCTGAAGGTTTGCACAGCAAACCCCATCTAGCTGTAGAACCTCGGCACCTCACTGGGAACCTGGTAGGGCCCTGCCCGGTGACCCTAAGCAGCTGCAGAGCTTTGCTGAGCCATGTGGCATGAGCAGAAGGTCTGTATAGTGTATTCCATCTAGCTGTTCAGCCTTGGTGCACCACTCAGAACCTGGCAGGGTCCTGCACAGCAACCTCAAGCAGCCAGGAGCTTCACAGTACCATGTGGGATGTGCTGGAGGCCTTCCCAGTGTACTTGCCACATTTGAGGAGCCTTCAAAAGGTACAAGGGACCTGGTAAGGCCTGACTAATGACCTCCACACAACTGGGGAAACTTCCTGCAGTATAGACAGCTATCTTCAACCCAGGAAGCAACTGAGACCTTGCATTTGGCTTCCCCAGGAGAACACAGGAAAGTGACAAAACAAAACAGCAAAATACAGTCTCAAACCTCCAGCCCATCCCAAACAAGCCTAGGAGACATGGAAATAGAAGAAAATATAAGCCATATATCTGAAACTTCTGAAATAATAGCAACTGAAGTAAAGAAACAACTCCAGGCAGCTGTAAGGGAACTCAAATCAGAAATAATCTCATAGGTAACAGAAAAATGATAAATATAATAAAAGAAATGCTGAACACATGTAAAGAAGACATAATTAAAAAATTGCGGAGCACTGCAAGAATATGGAAACCTTAAATAAATAATATAAGGAAGAAATGGAATGCATGAAACAGATTCAAAGAGATACCCAGAAAATCAAAAATTCCATCGAAAGGTGGCAAAACTGCCTCAATGAAAGTGTAGATAGAATTTCAGACCTCAAAGACAAGACTTCAGCTAGTGAATAGGAAAGATCTTTTAATAATAACAAAGGATCAGGAAATAACAATTCAACAGTTACAAGATGATGCAAAGAAAAAAAATATGAGATTGATAGGTGTAAACAAAAAAGAAGACAATACAAATTATATCAAAAGACTATTTAGAACAAGCCATGACTGAAAATTTCCCAGTCATGGACAAGGAAACTGACATACAGATAAGTGAAGCATATAAAACTCCAATTACCCATAACCAAAATAAATCTACACCTAGGCGAATAATAATATCTCAGAAATTCAACATAAGAAGAGAATATTAAAAGCTGTTAAAGAGCCAGATTACCTAGAAAGGAAAGCATATTAGAATCACAGTAGAATTCTAATAAAAACAATGAAGTCAAGAAGAGCATGGAATGAAGTATTTCAGATCCTAAAGGAAAACGACTTCCAACCCAGACTGATGTACCCTGAAAAACTATCCTTCAAAATGGATGGAGAAATAAGTTATTTCCATGCCAAAGAACAGCTGAAGAGCTTCAGGACTACAAAACCAACCCTGCAAAAAATACTGAAAGATATTCTAGGTAGACATAAAAATAACTACAACTTCAAGAACACCAACAGAAAAAAACCATTAAGCAAGGTGAACAATTAAACACAGGGAAAAGGTAAAGAACAAACAGCAGAAGGATAAAATGACAAAAAACTCCAATATATATCAGTTATAGTCATTAATATAAATGACATCAATTCTCCAATTAAAAGAAACAGACTTGCAGAGTGGATCAAGACACAACATCCATATGCTGTATACAAGAAACCCATCTAACCCAAAAGGATACTTACAGACAGAAAGTCAAAGGATGGAAAACTGTACTTCATTCAATAAGAACCCCCCAAAAAGCAGGGGTAGCTATTCTGTTTGTAGGCAATGTGAACTTCAAACCAAGAATGATCAAAAGAGATAAAGAATGTCACTACATATGTACATAGTTAGGGGAAAACTTTAAGAGGAAGAGATAATCTTAAATATAAATTGGAGCACCCAAATATAAAAACAAATATTAATAGAAATGAAAGCTCAATAAGCATTTACACAATTATAATGGGAGATCTTAAAACTCCATTGACACAAAGAGACAGATCAACTATACAGAAAATCAGCAAAGAAATAACAGAACTGAATCAAACTTGCGAACAAATGGACTTAATAGGCGAGTACAGAGTGTTCCACCCAACACCATCATGATATACATTCTTTTCAGCTGCACATGGGATATTCTCTAAAATAGATCATATACTAGCCCATAAACGTGCTTAAGTAAATGCAAAAGAATTGAAATTATGTGATCATAGTGCCATGAAACTAGAAATTAATGATGAAAGAAACCGCAAATGCTCCATAAACACATGGAAATTAAATAATACACTCCAGAACAATCGATGAATCACAGAGGAAATTAAAGAAGAAATTAAACAATATCTACAAGCAAATGGAAATACAAATGCAACTTACTGGAACCTGTGGGATTCTATGAAAGCAGTCCTCAGAGGGAAATTTATTGCACTGAGTTCCCACATTAGGAAAACAGAACGAATACAAATAACCATGTTACACCTCAAACATCTAGAAAAAGAAGAGCAAGTCAAGCCCAAAGCCAAAAGAAGGGAGTAACTTATAAAGATCAGAGCATAAATTAATGCAATAGAGACTAAGAAAGCAATACAAAGAATTAATTAAATTAATTAGAAAATTAACTTTATTGATCTAATTAAATTAAATTCTAATTAAATTAGAAATTTAATTCCTAATTAAATTAGAATTAACTAATCAAAGAGTTGGCTCTTTGAAAGAATAAATAAAATTGATAAGCCCCTAGCCAACCTTATTAAATAAAGGAAAGAAACAACTCAAATTCATGCAATAAGGAATGAAAAGGGTGAAGTTACTACAGATGCTGTGGACATACAGAAGATCATCAGTATCTACTTTGAAAACCTTTACTCTCATAGGTTTCATAGCACAGAAGAAGTGGACAGATTCCTAGAAACATATGAATTATTAAATCTGTATCAAGAAGTTGTAAAACTGATGAATGACCTAATTTCAGTTAATGAAATTGAAAATATGACCAAAACCTTACAAACAAAGAAAAGTCCAGGTTCTTATGGATTCACTGCTAAATTCTACAAGAAATCCAAGGAAGACTTAGTTCCAACACTCCTCAAACTCTTCAATGAAATTGAAAGGGAAGCAATTCTCCCTAACCTATTCCTGAAAGCAAGTATTACCCTAATATGAAAACCAGAGAAAGACCCAACCAAAAAAAGAACTACAGGCCAATCTTCCTAATGAACATAGATGCAAAAATTCTCTATTAAATACTGGCACACAGAATGCAACAAATCATCAAAAAGATCATCCACCACAACCAAGTGGGATTCATCCCAGGAATGCAGGGAAGGTTCAATGTACACAAATCAATAAATGTAATATACCATATCAATAAAGCCAAAGATAATCACATGATCATTTCAATAGATGCAGAAAAAGCTTTTGATAAGGTCCAACACTCATTCATGATAAGAGCCCTACAGAAAATCGGAGGACTTTAGCTCAATCCGATAAAAGCCCTCTATGACAAACCAACTGTTGGAATCATATTAAATGCTCAAAACTGAAATCTTTTACTCTACAATCAGGAACAAGACAAGAATGTCCATTATTATCACTCCTATTCAATGTAGTGCTGGAAATACTGACCAGAGCAAAGAAATAAAAAGAATAAGGATGGGAAAATAAGAAGTTAAATTATCATTATTCACAGATGAAATGATATTCTACATAGAAGACCCTCCCCCCAAACTTCGTTGAAAGACTTCTAGGTATAATAACCAAATTTAATGGTAAGTCAGTATTCAAAAATCAATAGCATTCTTGTACAGAAACAACAAACTCACTGAGAGAAAAATGAGAGAAGCCACACCCTTTCCAATAGCATCCCCCAAAATAAAGTGTTTAGAAATCAATCAAACAAAGGAAGTAAAAGATTTATTCAGTGAAAATTATGTTACTCTGAAAAAAGAAATTGAAGAGGATCTCAGAAAATGGAAAGACATCCCTTGCTCATGGATAGGAAGAACAAACATTATGAAAATGGCCATTCTCCCAAAATTGTTGTACAGATTCAATGCAATCCCAATAAAAATACAATCAACATACCTCATAGATCTAGAGAAATCACTCCTAAAATTCATCTGGAACCAGAAGAGACCTGGAATAGTAAAACTGGGCAACAAAGGCAAGGAAAGACGTATCACAATCCGTGACTTGAAGTTATACTACAAAGCTACTATAATAAACTCAGCATGGTACTGAAATAAAAGCAGAGCTGAAGATCAATGGAATAGATTAGAAGATACAACCACAACTACAAACACACTCAACCACATTATTTTTGAGAAAGGGGCCAAACATGTTCACCGGAAGAATGGCAATCTCTATAATAAATGGTGGTGGAAAAACTGGTTCTCCATATGCTGAAAACTAAGACTGGACCCATGCCTATCACCATGTACTAAATTAAAATCTAAATGGATCAAAGATCAGAATATTAAAACAGAAACACTAAATCTATTGGAAGACAAGTTGGGTAAAAATCTTGAAGACATAGGGGTAGGTAGAGAATTCACGAACAGGAATCAAACCACACAGGAAATACTTCCCAGAATCAATAACTGGGATCACCTATTATTAAAGAGTTGCTGTATGTCCAAAGGAATCTCCAGCATAGTGAAAAGAAAACCCACAAACTGGGAAAAAAATCTTAGTGAACTGTCCCTCAGACAAAGGACTTCTGTCTAAAACATATAAATAATTAAAAAACAATCAAATCCCTGAAACTCAAGGACCCAATCCAAAAATGGGCATCTGAGATGAATACACAATTCTCAGATGAAGAAATACAATTGGCAAATAAATACATGAAAAAATGTTCATCATCATTACTCACTAGATAAATGCAATTTAAAACCACACTGAGATTCGATCTCACTCCTGGAAGAATAACCAGGATCAAGAAAACTACCAACAACAAACACTAGAGGGGCTGTGGGGAAAAAGGAACTCTCCTGCACTATTAGTGGGAGTGTAGACTGGTGCAACCATTGTGGAGGTCAGTCTGGAGATTTCTCAAAAAGCTGGGATTGGAAGTCCCATCAGTTCCAGCTATTCCACTTCTAGGCATATTCCCAGAAGAACTGAAAACAACATACCACAGTGATATATGTGCACTCATGTTTATAGCAGCACAATTTGTAATAGCCAGATCTTGGAAACAATCTAAGTGTCCATTAACTGAGGAATGGCTAAAAAGCTGTGATATTTTTATACAATGGTGTACTACTCAGCTATAAAGAATGATCACATTGAGATATTTATAAATAAATGGATGCAGCTTGCGACCATGCTCATAAGCGAAATAAATCAAATTCACATGTATAAATACCAAATAGTTTCCCTAGTGCAAGAAATGGTAAGAATACATAAAAGTATGTGGTAATCATGCTTCCCCATTATATTACTTTGAAGCCTTATAATGTTTTCATTCATTAGTTGGAATGGTTTTATTTGAGATTGTTTGATTTTATAGTCTGTGATGGTATGAACAGCTATTTTGAAGAAAACAAAACATTACAATAGCTAGTGCTGATTTAATATCATCTTGTTTTGAAGTCCCACCAAGCTTTTGTTCTTCTGTCTCCATCGGTTTTATCATGTTGTATCTTATTGGATTTTATTACATGTAATAGCATAAACAAAAATTTTTATAGACAAGAGATAATATAATAACCATTGTTCATTTTCTGTTATTTGGTTCTGAACACCCTGTAATACTTTCATTCTCTCTAATGGTTTTATACTGTCTTGTTATGTTTGATACTTCAGTATATGAAGGTATACACAAATATTTCAAGGAAAGAGACACTATTGTAACTACTGTTATGTCAGTTGTCTTGTTGTGAAACACTGGATTGCTTAAATTGTTCTGTTCTGACTTGTATTGTTATGTTGTTATGTCCTCTTTTATCTTAATCTTTTTAAGAAAAAAAAGAATTGATTTTATTACATATGATGGTAGGAACGGCTACTTTGAAGAAAACAAGACATTATGGTAGCCATTACTGATTTCCTATCAACTTGTTGTGAAGTCCAGTAATGCTTTTATTCTTTGTTTTGTTTGGTTTTATTCTGTGTTCTATTATTTGATTTTAATATGTGTGAAGATATGAACAGTTATTTTGAAGAGAACAAGAGACATTATGGTAGCCATTGTTGATTCTCCTATTGTCTGGTTTGGAAAGTCTGTAGTGCTTTCATTCTTTTGTTTTGATTGGTTATATACTATTTTGCCTTGTGTGTGAAGGTATGGACAACTATTTTGAAGAAAACAAGAGACATTATGGTAGCCACTTTTGATTTCTTGTTGTCTTATTTTGAAGTATTATGTTGCTTGAATTGTTTTGCTCTGATCTGCTTTGTTCTGTTTTGTTTTGTTTTATTCTCTTTAAAATAAAAAAAAAAATTTTAAAAGGATACATTTAGCTTTAGGTGTTCCATGGTGGAAACTTATATTTGGAAATCTGGCAAGGAAAATTTTAATATCTAAGAATCAACAGTGGATATTATCATTAAAAATTTCAATTATAATATTCATATTATACAATCTCATATTGTAATTGTATAATTTTATAGTATAATTCTATAATTTTATAGTATTATCTTTTAGTTACTTTTACTGGTACAGTTTAGATATACATAATGATCACATTCCCAACATAGAGAATTTGAAACTGTACGTAATGTATCTTGATTCTTTTTTCCCCTCAATCCTCTCCCTTCCCTTTGACCCCTCTTTTCCTTGTTTACAAGTTTTGTTTCCATTTTTTCCTATTTTTCTTTTCTCTTCCTTCTTCTTTCCCTTCTTTGTTCCTCTTCCTATTTAAACATTTCTTCCTATTTCCCCATATCTATTATACTTTTTTGTGGTACCAGGGATTGAACTCATGACTCACGCTTGCCAGGCAGACACTTACGGTGCTGAGCTAAGTCCCCTGAGCTAAGTCTCTGGCCTTTGTTATACATTTTGGTCCTTACTGACCCCTTTGCTTTTTCAAACCAGAAAAACAATGCTAAGCCTAAATGTGTAGCACAGATATTATTAACAAGTAGCATTGTGGACACTTTAGCTTGGGATGAAATATTATAAACACATTTTTAATTGATTTTTTAAAAATACTTTTTCTCATTAACTTAATCATTCCTTTCTATGCTTTGCCAAGCATTTTTTTAAAAATTCAAATAAAATGTACGTTACAGCCATTTGATTTACCCTTAAATCTCTGATGGTAGCATTTACTCATGATGAGGTAACGACATAACGAATTTTCTGGTTCAGTATCTTTCATTTTTGTTTCATTCTTTTAAAGGACTTTATATTTCTTGTCTCCCAGCAGTATGTAAAAGATAAAACATGAAGATTTTATCCTTGTCTTCATGAGACAGTAGTCATTCTCTATGACAATCCTCCAGGGGATCTTGGGGTTTCTCCCTTTGCTTTGGAGGAAAGGATGTTCTTTACTAGGTGTTAGAATGATCTAGATTCAACTGGCCTTTAATGGGCTGAGACCAAGTGCCTAGGTGTGGGGTGGTGTGTGGGACAGTCCTGCATATTGAATTAATTGTCTTAGTTCTGTGTGACTTTCAAATATGTTACAAACCTTTGTCTCTTGTCATAGTTTCTATATACATAGAATTTTGTAGAACCTAATTACCATGAGACTAGGGGAAATACTGTATGTTGACTTCTGTTTGAGGAGTTAATAGGAGTTGCTCAGAAATTCAAAATTTGTTACTGATATCACTTGTGGAGTTTGCCTTGCTAATATTTCAAATGAATGATTGTGCATTTATAGTTCTGTCTCTCTTTCTCTCTCTCTCTCTCTCTCCCCCTCTCCTCTCTCATTAATCCCTTATTTTAATATTTAAGTGATTTTTAAAAAAAATCTAAGCTTAGTCATTCCAAGTAAGGACAACTATCTGGTTTTATCTTTGCTTTTTCTTTTTCGTGATAGAGGACCCAAGACTGAGTGCTGAAATGCATATTATTTTACTACATATATAGAATTTTATTTCTGTCCTATGGGTTGGGCATTCCACTGATTTCTTGAGATTGGATATGTAGGTAGATTGTATTACCTATGCATTTCACTCCATGGGAGAAGAGAATGATAAAAAGTTGTCATTAAAAAGACATATTGGATTGGGCAGGATTGAAAATCACTGCAATAAATCCTCCAAAGTGAAACATTAAACAAAATACAAGATTTTCAAGGAAAGAAAGAAACAGAAAGGTTCACAGTACTTTGGACAACTTAGTCATTGAAAAGGAGCCAGAATGTAGAGAGGAAAGATTAACGAATTAATTAATTAAAAAGAGACCCGAGAGGGATTTATTAGCATTAGATGCAGGACACATTCCACAGTGGAGTGCGGGTGCTCAGAGCAGTAAGGCACCATTGTTTATTATTTCAGTTAGGTTCCCACCCCAGGCGTCTTGGGCAGAATGCTACCTCCACTCAATTATTTAAACACAGGACTACCAAAAACAGCTTACTTTTCACAATATATTACTGTATTATCCTTTTCACTGCTTATTTTTATAAGAAAATGGGACATAGAAAAATGACAATTTTATAAAATTTATTCAATAATTTTTTGGTTATAGTATATCTTAAGATATTCAATACACATGTAATGTTATCATCTGTAACGTTTCGTCCTTTCCAAGTTTTTTTTTTTCATTATTATCTTTTTTGAACAACATACTTTCCACTGTCATATTGGCCTTTTCTTTTTTTATTGTGGGTGTTATAATTTCAATAAAATGTCTACCCATTAAACGAAATGGTGACGGCATTGATGATGTATGTCCTTGTTGACATTTTGCTTTTTCTATTATTTGGCCTATAGACCTAATCTAAATTATAAATGACTTTTTTTTAACCTTCCTAGTTTGAACAAATAACAAAGGAGTTCCATATCATTTGGTCCAGAAAGTGTATAAATTTTTTGTTTGTTTGTTTTTTGGTGCCAGGGATTGAATGCACGACTTCATGCTTGCCAGGCAGGTGCTTTTTACTGAGTTAAATCCCCGGCCCTATATATTTTATAATAATATTTTTTTCATCACTTTTTACTCCAGAATAGCTTGGCAGACGTTGGTCAATTCTGTCAACACCACCCACAGAATTATTATAATCATTGATGACTTGGAATTTTTTAAGTTCACTTCTTCTTTTGTGTTCTATCATTTCTGTGTTATGAGTAGTTGACAATAAGGAGACATATTTTTTTCATTTCATAATACAGAGTTTTCTTCTCTGCTATGCTAACATTTCTCCTGTTTTCAAGTTTTTCTTTCACAGATCTTTTTGGGACTTCTTTTCCTAATCAGTCTTTGTGTCTCTAATGTGTCCAGTTTGTATTCAAAACAATATAGCTGAGTTCTGGAGAAGAAAAAATATTATGAGCCCTAGGGATTTGGGCCTGCCTGCCTGTGCCCTCAACTCTGGAGACTGGCCAGCCTGCAGTGAATGTCCACGCACCATCCTGAGCCCCAGGAGGGATTTTAAGATTGTTGCTCCCGCCAGCCAGGGAACTTTGCGGCTTCCTGCCACACTGGACCAGCTCAGCAGGGCTTGGTCCTGTTTGCCCCACCCCCAGTGACCCTCTCTTAATCCAGGGAACTGGGCGGCCAGAATCCCAGAAGTTGAGAGCATAGAAGAGGATTCCAACAGGCCCAGGGGAAGCTTTGGAATAACACTTGAAACACAGAAATATAGGAAAATGACAAAACGAAAGACCAAATTACAATCTCAAACATTCAGCCCATCCCAAGAAACCTTAGGAGCTATGTACATAGAATAAAACATATACCATACACATGAAATGCCTGAAATAATAGCAACTGAAATAAAGAAGCAACTCTGGGAAGCTTTAAAGGAATACAAACTAGAAATAATCTCCCAGGTAAAAGAAGAAATGATACAAGAAATGAAAGAGATGCTGAAAATATCTAAAGAAGACACAATTAAAAAATTGGAGGAACTAAACAAAAAGATAGAATCCCTGAATGAACAATATAAGAAACAAACAGAATACATGAAGCAGATGCAAAGAGATATACAGGAAATCAAAAATTCCTTTGAAACTTGTAAAAACTGCCTCAATAAAAGTAAAGATAGAATTTCAGGCCTTGAAGACAAGATTGCAGCTAGTGAACAGGAAAGGAAAGATCTTTTAAAAATAACAAGGAATCAGGAAATAACAATTCAACAGCTGCAAGGTGATGCAAAGAAAAACAACATAAGATTGACAGAGATAAATGAAAAAGAAGGAGACAAATTAAGGATGTCAAGAGGATATTTAGAGAAGTTATAGCTGAAAATTTCCCAAACATGAGATTGGAAACTGACATCAGGATCAGTGAAGTATATAGAACTCCAAATAGCCATAACCAAAATAAAACTACACCTAGACATATAATCATCACCATCCCAGAATCCAATATAAGAATAGATTATTAAAAGCTGTCAAAGAGAAAAGACAGATCACTTATAAAGGAAAACCTATCAGAATCACAGCAGACTTCTCAGCACAAACAATAAAGTCAAGAAGAGCATGGAGTGCAGTATTCCACATCCTAAAGCAAAATGATTTCCAACCTACATTGATGTATCCTGCAAAACTATCATTCAAAATTGATGGTGAAATACGATACTTCTATGACAAAGAACAGCTGAAGAACTTCATGAACACTGAACCCACCCTGCAAAAAATATTGAAAGACAGTTTAGATACACAAAGGAAAAAACCACTAAGCAAAGCAAATAATTAAACAGAACAGAAAGATAAAGAAGCAACAGCAGAGAGATAACATTCCTACAATAAACCAGCTTTTTCTTTTTTTTTTTTTTTTTTTGGCTTTATTCTGACTTGTTCTGTTGTATACTTTCAAAATAAAATAAAAAAATAAATAAAAAAGAAGACCATGGAGTGAAGTATTTCAGATCCTAAAGGAAAATGATTTCCAACCTAGACTGATGTACCCTGAAAAACTGTCCTTCAAAATTGATGGAGAAATAAGATACTTCCATGACAAAGAAAGGTGAAGAACTTCATGACTGTAAAACCAACCCTGCAAAAAAATACTGAAGGACAGTTTAGATACCCTTAGGAAAAAAACACTAAGCAAAGAAGACAATTAAACAGAACAGAAAGATAAAGATGCAACAGCAGAAGGATAACATGTCAACAACAAACCAATATATAACAGTTATAATCATTAATGTAAATGGTCTCAATGCATCAATTAAAAGAAACAGACTGGCAGAATAGATCAAGAAATAATATCCAACCATATGCTGTCTACAAGAAACCCATCTAACCAAAAGGGATACTCACAGACTGAAAGTCAAAGGATGGGAAACAATACTTCATGCAACAGGGAACAACCCCCCCCCATGGGGTTAGTTATTCTGTTTGTAGACAATGTGAACTTCAAACCAAGAATGATCAGAAGAGATAAAGAAGGGCATTATATGCTGGTTAGGGGAAAACTTCAAGAGGAAGAGATAACAATCTTAAATATATATGCACCAAAATCCAAAGCTCCCAGTTACATAAAGCAAATATTAACACAAATGAAAAACCAAATTATCAGTAACACAATTGTAACAGGAGACCTTAATACGCCATTGACACCAAGGGACAGATCAACCAGACAGAAAATGAGCAAAGAAATTACAGAACTGAATCACACAAGTGAACAAATGGACTTGATAGACATATACAGAGTGTTCCATCCAACAACGTCAGAATACACATTCTTCTCAGGAGTACATGGATCATTCTCTAAAATAGACCATATATTAGCTCATAGAACATATTTAAACAAATGCAAAAGAGTTGAAATCATCCCTTGCATGTTATCGCATCATAGCGCTCGGAAATTAGAAATTAATGATAAAAGATACTGCAAAAATCCTGCAAACACATGGAAACTGAATAACACACTCTTGAGTAATCAGTGGGTCACAGAAGAAATTAAACAATACCTAAAACAAAATGAAAATGCAGATACAACTTACCAGAATCTGTGGGATGCAATGAAAGCCGTCCTGAGAGGAAAATTTATTGCACTGAGTTCCCACATCAGGAAAACAGAATGAATACAAATAAATAACTTGATGCTACACCTCAAACAGCTAGAAAAAGAAGAGCAAGTCAAGCCCAAAGCCAAAAGAAGAGAGGAAATTATAAAAATCAGAGCAGAAATCAATGCAATAGAGACTAAGAAAACAATCCAAAGAATCAACGAATCAAAGAGTTGGTTCTTTGAAAGAATAAATAAAATCGATAAGCCCCTAGCCAACCTTATTAAAAAAAGGGAAGAAAAAGCTCAAATTCATGCAATAAGAAATGAAAAAGGTGAAATCAATACAGACCCAATAGAAATACAGAAGGTCATCAACACCTATTTTGAAAACCTCTACTCTCAAAAGTTTGATAACACAGAAGAAATAGACAGATTCTTAGAAACATATGAAGTACCAAAGCTAGATCAAGAGGATGTAAAACTGTTGAATAACCCAATCGCTGTTAATGAAATTGAAAATGTAATTAAGTCCTTACCCACCAAGAAGAGCCCAGGCCCAGATGGATTCACTGCAGAATTCTACAAGAAATACAAACAAGACTTAATGCCAACACTCCTCAAACTATTAATGAAATTGAAAGGGAAGCAATCCTTCCTAAGTCATTCCTTGAAGCAAATATTACTCTAGAACCAAAACCTGAGAAAGAACCAACTAAAAAAGAGAACTATAGGCCGATCTGCCTAATGAACACAGATGCAAAAATCCTCAATAAAATATTGGCAAGTAGGATGCAGCAAATCATCAAGAAGATTATACACCATGACCAAGGGGGATTCATCCCAGGAATGCAAGGATGGTTCAACATACGTAAATCAATAAATGTAATCCACCATATCAATAAAGCCAAAAATAAGAATCACATGATCATTTCTATATATGCAGAAAAAGCCTTTGATAAGGTCCAACATTTATTCATGATAAGAACTTTACAGAAAATTGGAATAGATGGTCTTTACCTCAATATAATAAAGGCCATTTATGACAAACCAACCGCCAGCATCATACTAAATGGCCAAAATTTGAAAGCCTTTACTTTAAAATCAGGCACAAGACAAGGATGTCCTTTATCACCATTCCTATTTAATATAGTACTGGAAGTACTAGCCAGAGCAATTAGGCAAGAAAGAGAAATAAAAGGGGTAAAGATAGGAAAAGAAGTTAAACTATCATTGTTTGCAGATGACATGATACTCTACATAGAAGACCCCCTAAACTCCATTGAAAGACTCTTAGATACAATAAATAAATTCAGTAATGTGGCTGGATACAAAATCAATACTCAGAAATCAATAGCATTCCTATACATGAACAACAAAATCACAGAGAGGGAAATAAGAGAAACTGCACTCTTCACATTAGCAAGCAAAAAAAATGAAATATTTAGGAATTACTCTTACAAAAGAAGTGAAAGACTTATACAGTGAAAATTCTAATACACTGAAAAAGGAAATTGAAGATGATCTCAGAAAATGGAAAGACATCCCTTCCTCATGGATAGGAAGAACAAACATTGTGAAGATGGCCATTCTCCCAAAACTGTTGTACAGATTCAATGCAATCCCAATAGAAATACCGTCAACATACCTTATAGATCTAGAGAAATCACTCCTAAATTTCATCTGGAACCAGAAGAGACCTAGAATCGCAAAGGCAATTCTAAGCAGCAAAGACAAAGCAGGAGGCATCACAATCCCTGACTTGAAGTTATACTACAAAGCAACAGTAGTAAAATCAACATGGTATTGGAATCAAAACAGAGCCAAAGATCAATGGAATAGATTAGAAGATACAACCACAACTACAAACACACTCAACCACCTTATCTTTGATAAAGGAGCCAAGCAGGTTCACTGGAAGAACGACAGTCTCTTTAATAAATGGTGCTGGAAAAACTGGCTCTCCATTTGCTGAAAACTAAAGCTAGACCCATGTCTATCACCATGTACTAAATTAAAATTTAAATGGTTCAAAGATCTGAATATTAAAACAGAAACACTAAATCTATGGAAGACAAATTGGGTAGAAACCTTGAAGACATAGGAGAAGGTAGAGAATTCATGAACAGGACTCAAACCGCACAGGAAATACTTCCCAGAATCAATAACTGGGACCACTTCTTACTAAAAAGTTTCTGCATGTCAAAAGAAATCTCCAGCATAGTGAAAAGAAAACCCACAAACTGGGAAAAGATTTTAGTGAACTCTCTCTCAGACAAGGGATTCTTGTCTAAAACATATAAAGAATTAAAAAAAACTCAGACCCCTAAAATTCAAAGATCCAGTCCAAAAATGGGCATCTGAGATGAATACGCACTTCTCAGATGAAGAAATGCAAATGGCAAATAAATACATGAAAAAATGTTCATCATCATTGGTCATTAGAGAAATGCAAATTAAAACCACACTGAGATTCCATCTCACTCCTGAAAGGATGGCCAGTATCAAGAAAACCAACAACAACAAGTGCTGGAGAGGCTGTGGGGAAGAAGTAACTCTCCTACACTGTTGGTGGAAGTGTAGACTGGTACAGCCTTTGTGGAGGTCTGTCTGGAGATTTCTCACAAAGTTGGGATTGGAAATCCCTTTTATTCCAGCTATTCCACTTCTAGGCATATTCCCAGAAGAACTGAAAGCATCATACCACAGTGATATATGTGCACCTATGTTTATAGCAGCACAATTTGTAATTGCCAGATCTTGGAAACAACCCAAGTGTCCATCAACTGAGGAATGGATAAAAAAGTTGTGGTATTTCTATACAATGGAGTATTATTCAGCTATAAAGAAGGATCACATTGAGATATTTATCAATAAATGGGCACAGCTTGAGACCATACTCATAAGTGAAATAAATCAATCTCGCATGTGTGAATACCGAATAGTTTCCCTAATGTAAGTAATGATTCAAATATATAAAAATATGTGGTAATCATGATTCCCCATTATGTGGCCTTGAAGCCTTATAAAGTTTTCACTTATTAATTGGAAAGTCTTTATTCTGGGCTTCTTGATATGGAAAAATTTGAAGCTATAGTATATGAAGTTTTATCCAAATATTTCAAGGAAAAAGACAGACACTATGGTAGCTACTATTAAGTCGGGTTATTTGGTGGTGAAGCACTAGGTTGCTGACACAGTCATGCTTTGACCCGTATTGTTATATTGTTATGTCCTGTTTTATCTCAATCTCTCCCTTATTCTTTAAAAAAATTAGTTATTTCTTATGTTAGTTTTAATTAAGGGGAAAAATTAAAAAAATTAGCAGGAGGTATAGTAGTAACTTTTTTTGATTTCCTATTAACTTGTTTTGAATACTCCTACGATCTTGTTTTGACTGATTAGACTCTGTTCCATTCTGTATGATAGTATCAAGTTTGAGGTTATAGGCAACTACTTCGAAGGCAATAAGATTCACTAAGATGCCCATGCTGGTTTGACTATTGTCTTCTTTGGAAGTCATGTAATGTTTACAATGCCTAAGTTTTATTGGTCTTGTTCTCTACTGTTTTGTTCAACTTTATAATATCTAATGAGATAGACAATTCTTTTTAAGGAAACAAGAGACAACGTTGATAACCATTGTTGATAACCTTGTACTCTGTTTTACATCATGTGCTATGTGTATCCTTGGTTTTGACTGACAGCTTTGTTTTGCCATATTTGACTTTATTCTCTTCCCGCCAAAAAAGTGATAAGAACTAAGGAGTAATAAAACCCAAAATGTGTAAATTTTGTTGTAAAAAAGAGAGGGAAAAAAAGAGCTCTAAAGGATACAACAGCAAGTGTGTTTAGGGGTGTTAAATAGCTGACCATATTAATGTTTTTGGTTGGATCATTGAACACAACTGTTTGCAGTCTCACTGTTTTAATGTCCACTTTGTATTCCTTGATACTGTGATTTGAGCAACTATTTCCAAAATGATAATATGTAATCTATTAACAGTTGGTTTCTTACTGTTATTTTTTTTTGTAGTTCTGTATTACGTGTACCCTTACACCGCTTTGTTTTGTTCTGTGTTTTTCTGTTTTTCCTTTTAAATAAAATTAACAACAACAAAAAAAGGAATTATTCTCATGAAAGAAGTCAAAGATCTATATAGGGAAAATTATAATACACTGAAAAAAGAAATTGAATACAATCTCAGAAAATGGAAAGACATCTCTTGCTCATGGATAGGAAGAATAAATATTGGGAAAATGGCCATTCTCCCAAAACTATTATACAGATTCAATACAATTCCAATAAAAATACCATCAACATACCTCATAGATCTACAGAAATCACTCCTAAAATTCCTCAATGGAGTACTATTCGGCTATAAAGAATTGATCACTTTGAGATATTTATAAATAAATGGACGCAGTTTGAGACCATACTCATAAGTGAAATAAATTAAACTCACATGTATAAATACCAAATAGTTTCCCTAGTGTAAGGAATGGTAATAATACATAAAAGTATGTGATAATTATGATTTCCCATTAAATTACTTTGAAGCCTTATAATTTTTTCATTCATTAATTGGAATGGTTTTATTCTGGGCTGTTTGATTTTATTGTCTGTGATGGTGTGAACAGCTATTTTGAAGAAAACAGGACATAATAGCTAGTGCTGATTTAATATCATCTTGTTTTGAAGTCCCACCAAGGTTTTGTTCTTCTGTCTCCATCGGTTTTATCATATTGTATCTTATTAGATTTTATTATATGTGATAGTATAAACAAAAACTTTTATAGACAAGGAGATAATATAGAAATCATTGTTAGTTTTCTGTTAGTTGGTTCTGAATACCCTGTAGTACTTTCATTCTCTTGAATGGTTTTACACTGTCTTTATGTTTGATAGTATAGTTTATGAAGTTATACTCAAATATTTCAAGGAAAGAGACACTTTCCTATGGTAGCTACTGTTATGTCGGATTGCCTTGTGGTGAAACAGTGTGTTGCTTAAATTGTTCTGTTCTGACCTGTGTTGTTATGTCCTCTTTTATCTTAATCTTTTTTTAAATTAATAAAAAGAATAAAAATTATATCTAATGTTCCTACAATAAGAGTTTTTATAGATTGTGGCACAAAATTGTACATTTTCACAAATAGAATAAACACGAATTACTAAAAGATAACCAGGAGTTCTTATTAGATTTCACTACAACCAAACATAATAAAGCAAAGGCAATGTTCTGAATAAAAAGGTATACAATCATAGTTGATATGAAACCAACAGACAGATGCATGAGTATATCTTGTGCAGACAGGAAGCACCTGTCTGGTTGAAGCTTCAGCTGCCCGAGCGAAGCCAGGGGTAGGCAGGTTGTCAGCGAACATGCGCCTTAGTGATGCTGGGTGGTGTCCAGGGTTCCTGCTGCGGGGGGCCACCTCCAGACCACTCAGCAGCTTCGCAGCTGTCTGTATGCCTCCTTGCAGCTGAGAAAGCTCACAGAGGTGGAGATCATCAGCAGGACAGTTGCACTGGTGCTGGGTTGCTTCCCACTCCGAAGGTGGTGAGGATCAGGGCTGTATGCCTGGATCTGTGCCCCCGGGGGCAGAGCCGGCAGAGCACCATTTTAGCAAGATGTGGTCTGCGGGTCGAGAACACCAGGTCTCCCCGGTGAGTGTGGCTCTGGCGTGGGCGAAGGCCGCTAGATGACAGATGAGGGAGGGCGGGGAACTGTCGGCCCAAGGGAATGCATTTGACCTTGTCAAAGAGCTCCACAGAGCTGGCATCTGTGCCAAAGAGAGAGAGAGCCAGCCGCAAAGAGCTGCGGGTAAGGGAACAAGGCTGCCGGCGGTGGGTAACTCCTGAACTCTGCTCCTCTTTGGCTGCTGCACCTGGGCTCAAGCATCAGACAGGAGGTGATGACTGAGCAGAAGCCACCCAGCTCCTTGCCCCAAAGACCAGCGGTGGGGAAGGGGACACTCGCCATGGAGTGAAGACCAGCGTGTGGCCCCTGTCATTCTGAACTCACACTTTCTACTGTAATTAAAAGTGGCCCCGTAGATGATCCTTTATGTGAGAGCGAAGCTGTAAGCAGTGAGGCCTGTTGGAGACAGGTTTTACCTGGGGCAGAGGAAAGCCTCCTTTCACTGAACACATTTTAATGGGATCTCTGTGTGTTTTTATTTTTTCTTTAACTGTCAGAGATTGCACCCAGGTCCTTGCATGTGCCTGACAATGCTCTGCCCCTGATCTGACTCTAGCCACAGAGGACTCCTGAGCAGAAATGTTTCATAATTTCCCGCAGCTATGTAATCAACTAGGCAAAGTGTGCTCTGAGTGTGGGCGCCTCTGACCTCCTTCTTCTGAAAGCACTGCCACTCAGCTCCCGTCTGCACCTCTCCTGGTTAACATCCTGACCTCACCATCCATCTCAGTGCAGAGATACTGGCCTATTCAGTCTCCAAAGCTCTGGAATGAACCTTCAACATGCAGAAGAATTTGGTAGATAGGCTTGCTCGTCTGTATTTTAAGAAATATTTTAATGATGAACATTTATTCACTATCCTCTACCATTAGTGTCTGTTTTGGGTGTTTTAAAGGATTCAAAGAGAATGCTTTGAAGAAGTCACTCATAGTGTGTTACTAACGTGTCTGAGACAAGCAGAAGGAATGAATTTAGCTGTATTCAGCACAGCTCTCTCAGTTCCCAGGGGGAAGCGTGGTGAGAGGGTGGAGAAATAAAGATAAGAGTGAGAATCCAGAAAGCTGAGGTGAGGGGAAGCCCTCTATTTGTACAAGAGGAAGGGAATCACCACCACGGTACATTTATTTACACATTTGGCTGGTTGGGGTCCTGTGACTCCCTCTGCCCAGTAACCTGTTTCCAAGGCAGCCTCGGGGGCCTCAGAGCAGCCTGTGTGCAGGGCTGGCTTCAGGCACTCTATGTTCTCCGCAAATGGTAAGGAATGGCCATGCTACGATGGCCATTCCTTACCATTTGCTGCTCCTCTTTGCTGGACCATCTTTATAGTGTCTTTCACCATCGCTGCCCTTGTCCTCTCTCTCAACCCCTCTCCCAGTGAGAGAATACAGTACCTGGCTCATTTATGTAGGCTTGGCTGTGTGGTTTGCACTGCCCATGCAGACAGAATGGAGGTGATAAGCTTAGGACCTGCCCCACTCAGATGCCTTCCAGGGAAAGATTTGCTGGAAACTTGGTGGTGGGGGGGCGGTGATCTGAAGATATCCATAAGCTGTTAAGTTCTGTAAGATCCACTTTAGCTGCCAGAGCTGCTTCTGCTCAGGTCACCCCTGGGGACATAAGTCACATTGGACCTGGGACCACCTTTGTGATTTAACTTCACTTTTGCCCTTTTATTTATTTATAAAAATTTTATTTAAAGAAAGACAAAACAAAACAGAAAACGGGTAGAAATAATACATACTTTCAAAGAAAAAAATAAACAGTAATAAATCACTTGTTGATGTTTACATATTGTCCTCTTACAAATAGTTGTTCAAGATACAAAAGTGGAACATATACATGGGAATTCAAACAGGGAGATTGCAAATAGTTCTGTTCAACTATCTAATAAAAACTTAGAATATCCTATACTCTTATCATATCCTATACTCTTAAACATCCTATACTCTTAAACATACACACATGTATCCATATCTTCATTTATGTTGAGATTAAACAAACCAAAGCAGACTAAAATCACTCTGCACAGAGAATATTAGTATTGCTGGATTTCACACTCCGGAGTCAGTACTGGGTGCTGTAGTGCCTTTTTTTCCTTCAAAATACTTGTTCATTTCATCATGTGTCATAAGATCAGTTCTCATAAACTGTTTATAGGTTTTACGCAAGCATGAGTCTTAACATCTATTTCTATCCTTTCTATATTAGAGGGAGAAACAGAACAAAGCAGGACAGAACAAAACATATTCTTATAGACACATAAAACTAAAAAGACATATAAAACGTCTGTACGAGTTCTATCATGGTTACTGTGTTGTCTCTTGTTATCATCAATAGAATTGGCTATATCATCAGATATAGTATAATAATAATCAGTATAATAACTGATATATTCATATCAGTACATAATAGTATTAATAGAAATACAACTTTGTAGATAGTGTAGAACTACACAAACAGGTAGTAAATCAAACCAGAATAGCTGTCATAGTGAATCATTGTCATTTTCAGTATAGTTGTCTATACTGTCAGACTTGATACTGTCAAACAATAGTTTTGAATAAAATCTGTCAGTAACAAACAGCAATCAAACAAATGAGATTTAACTAAGATCAGTCATGATTTAACAGTATAAGTTATACAGGGATCCAGATTAAGTTAATAGGAAATTAAAGATGATTACTGTGCTATATTCTGATATTTTGGGGATAGCTCTCTGTGCCCTCAGATCTAGTGCTTATATACAAACTGAGATGGAATAAGTTCTACCTAAGCAGAATGGTGCGAGTAATATGGGTTTTAATTCCTGATACACAATGAGCAATATCTTCTGCTGTCTTTTTAAAGACTATTCCTCCCCTTTCACTCCCCCAGGGTGTACACCCTGGGTTTTATATTGGGGGGGGGCAACCTGCTATTTACCTAAGTGGTTCCTAATCTTCTCATTCCTGGACTTGATCTCTAGTTGAATTTCTTTACCTGTTTTTTTTTTTTTAAAGAGGATAAGATTAAACATGACAAAACAGAACAAAACAGATCATAAGGAAACAATTTTAAGAAACACGGATTTCAAAGCAAGTCCACTGGAGATCTTCACTGGCTATCTTATTGTCTCTAGTTTTCTTCCAAATAGTTGTCCCCATCTTCAGGCACATGGAATACTTACTGAACATTATAGAACTAATCTAACAAGATGATGAAGGCTTTTTAGGTCTTCAAGACCTGACATTGGGGAAGTCAATAATGACTGCCATAATGTCTCTCATTCTCTTTGTAGTAGCTGCCCTTATCTTTATGTATGCTGAAATTGAACTAAGAGACTAGACTAATATCACTCTGGACAGTGAGTAATAGTATTGCTAGATTTTATATCATAGTTCTACAGAATTAGCACTGGGTTTCTTAGTGTCTCTACTTCTTCAGAGTATCTGTTCACTACATCTTGCATTATATAATCTGTTCCCGTAAATAGTTTAAAAAGTTCTTCCCATGCGTGAATTTCTACATGTATATCTATCCTCTCTGTATTATAGGGGAAAAACAGAACATAACATGACAACAAAACAAATTGCTAGCAAAACGTGCAATGAAAAAGACACATAAGACCACAATATTAGGTGATCTACTGTAGTAACTATGCTTTCTCTTGTTATTTTCAATAGACTTGTCCACATCATCAGACATAATATAATTGAACATAGCATTACATAGCTATTTTAATAAAAACACAACTTTGGAGACATTGTAGAACTTCAAAAGCAGTTAATAATCAAACTGCAATGAGTATCTTATTACATCTTGTCATCTTTAGAGTAGTTGCCTCTGCTCTTAGACTTATATTATCAAGCATACCAAATTCGAATAAAATCAGTCAAGGTAAAACAGTGGTCTAACAAACCAGATTCAAATAATATCAGTCACAGTAAGACAATGTTAGTAATACAGGGCTTCAGTTTAAGTTAATAGGAAATTAAGGATAGTTACCATGGTATAGCCTGCTATTTTTGGGATAGCTGTCTGTGCCCTCAAATCTAGTATGAGTAGACTGACCTGAACAAGATAAAATCAAATGAAACAGAGCAATAAGACTACTGTGGCTTTTAAATCCTGATTCACCATTAACAACGTCCTCTGTCTTCCTTTTTTTTTTTTTTTTTTTTGGTCTTTTTCTTTTTTATCGGTACCGGGGATCGAACTCACGACTGCCTGCTTGCAAGGCAGATGCTTATGCCGCTGAGCTAAATCCCCAGCCCCTCTGTCTTCCTTTTTTAGATAAGTCCTCACCTTTCCCTTTCTCGGGATGCTTTGTATATTTTGGGTCCCACTAGTTCCTTTAGCTTTTAGATTAAGGGGCCAACCTGTTATCTATCTGAGTGTTGCTGAACCTTTTTACCCCTGAGCTTGATCTTGAGCTGTATTCTTTTACTTACAAAGCCACAAGGTTTTCCTTCCTTACAGCAGTGTAGTTCTACACTGCACAAAAGTGTCATAACTTTCCAACTTATCTGCAGCTGCTAGACGAATTGTCCCTATTTTTCTCTGGTACCTTGTCACATAGAGCATCGTTTTCTCATCTTTGACTTTCAGTTTATTAACCCTTTTTCAGGTTGAGTTTATTTACTATTCAGAACATCTTGATGGATCCTGCCTTCTAGTCTACTCTGCCTGTGTTTCTTTTTGTTAGTGTATCAGGGCTGTCTATATTAAAGATTGTAGCCTACCTTCTCTGCCTCATCTCTGCTATTCTATTTTTCTGCTATTATTTGTCCACTTTTCTCCTTCATTCCACTGTCTTCCCTGCTCACTGAGGCCTCTCTGCCACTGTTGCTGGTATCCTGGTATCCCTTCCTCTGTCTCTCTGGAATGTCCTTCAGTATTTTTTGTAGGGTTGGATTGGTGGCTATGAACTCCCACAGTTCCTCCTTGTCTTGGAAACATCTTATTTCTCCATGAATTTTGAGAGAGTTTTTCAGGGTACATCAATCTGGGTTGGAGTTTGTTTTCTTTCAGGGCTTGGACTATTTCCCCCCAGACTCTTCTCAATTTGAGAGTTTGTGTTGATAAGTCTGTGGTTATTTTGATGATTTTTCCTTTGTAGGTGATCTGCTTCTTTTCTCTGACTGCTTTTAATATTCTGTTTTGTGGTGAATTTCTGGGATCTTGATTATTATATGTCTGGGTGTAGATTTGGTTTGGTTGTAGTTGGAGTTCTGTGTGCCTCATTTATCTGGATATCATTTCCTTGTCCTATGCTTGGGTAGTTTTCCTCAGTTATTTCTGTGAATAGTCTTTGTAATTCATTTTTGGTTACTCCTGTTTCTTTGCTCACCTTTTTTATTCTTAAGTTATAGATCCTCTTGTCATCTTCTAACCTTTGAATTGTTACTCTCTGGTTCCTTGTTATTTTTAATAGGTCTTTTCTTTCACGATCACACATTGTAAATTTCTCTTCTAGCTTCAAAAGGCTAACTTTAGTTTCTGTCAAGACATTTTGCCAGCTTTCAATGGAGTTTTTAGTTTCCTGGTAATCTCTTTGGATCTGTTTCATGTATTCTAGATTTTGTTTACATTCTTCACCAAAGGTTTCTCTTCCTTTCCTGGGTTCCTCCATTCTTCCATCTGTGTTTTCTTGAGAGGGGTTTAGCATTTATTTAATTAATCTTTTTATATCTTGCCTCATTTGGATTAGAATTTCAGTTTTAAGTTCCTCTATGAGGTCAGGAAGGTATTTCCTTATGTCCATTGATGTGGCTAATATTGCATGATTGCTGCACTGGATCTCTTCTGTGTTTACCTCTCCTGGGTTTATTTTCCCAGGGTCAGTGGCTGGAGGTTTCCTCTTGTCATGTTTCTGGTTTCTTTCAGACAGTTGTGTGGTACAGGTCTCAGGACCTTTCTGTATTGCTTACAGTTTTTCTGAAGCGTGCTGGCTGGGGGCTTTCTGTCCCCTGCAGGTTGCTGTTATTAAGGTGCATGCAGGGACTGTGGGCTAACTGCTCTTCTCTGAGCCACTCAACCAGCAAGTGCCTTCAGCAACTTAGGCTGTGCTGTGGTGGACATCACAGGTTTCGTCCCTGGCTATTGGGTCCCCACCAGGGGTGTAGCTCAACCCAAGCTGATCCCATCAATCCTCTCTAAGTCAGGGGTGGCTGACTGATGCCACTGCTGCGCTGGGCTCTGCCTCACTCCAACATGTCTTCCAGCCAGCCACACCCACTGAGGGTCCTAGTTTCCAGCACTCACCTAGAATTAAGGCAGCTCTCCAGCTTGGCTCCACTCCACGCTGTGCTGCATCCTCCCACCAAGGGACCAGGACTCACCAACTCCCCTTATTGGTGGCTGTGGCTTCAACATGGATCATGCGACTCCATGGCACTCCCAGCACAGAGTGGGACGGGTCTCTGGGAGAACATCTGGCTCCAGCCCTCCACCCATGTTTTTCCTTCCTTTCCTATTTTATTTTTCCTTCAGTTTCCTCCTAGGGTCACAAGAATCCCTATCCACTCATCTGGCCCTCTTATTGTTGTCAAATTCCAGTGTCTGAGCTGTTTTTCCCAGAGGAGGCTCTCCTCCCAGCTATCTAGCAAGCCACCATCTTTCTCTCCCACAACTAGCCCTTTGATCACCTTTGCCCTTTTAAAGACCCTGTTTCCAAATACAGTCACATTCTAAGGTCCTGGCCACAAGGACAGCACCATAATAGCTTTAAGATGATACAGCACTGCCTGTAACAGAACCTCAATTAAAACAAAAGACAGACGTTTTGGAGAGTAGCAAGTTGTTTTCTTGGTATTATGGTTTGTGTCTGGATGGTTCCCAAGTCCCATGCAGTCACAGAGACAGCTAAATCTAGTGGTTGTAATTGGTTTGTTGTCTAGTTCTGGGATTGATGGTGTGAGTGCTGCACCTATCCAGGGGCTGGTAGCTGGCACACAATGTAAGACAGAGAAGGAGGTGTTCCTTTCCTGTTTGGCTTTTTGCTCTTGTTGCTTTTGGCCACCATGAATGGCTGCCTGTCAGCCACACCACCCTTCCTTGGAGCCATCTGATAATGGACTGAAACCTCTACAAACAGTGAGCTAAATAAATCTTTCCTTCCTTCATTTTGGGTGTCAAGTATTTTGCCTTTGCAAGGAGAGAAAAATAACCAAGACACTTGATCGGCCCTGAGAAATATTGAGTTATATTTCCAGAGTATCTTATATCTCTTATAATACATACTTGTTTGTAATAATTACATATTTGTTTATAATAATTACATATTTGTTTTTCTTACTTCTCAAACATGTTGTTTTGTATCTCTTATCTGGAATAATGAATACTTCTGTGAAATCATTGTCTTCTTAGATGACCCAAACATAATATAAAAAGAAATAATCTTGATTCACTGCTTTGTTCTGCATAGGGTCTAACTGTGATCCCTTAAATGTCTTCTGTGTAATGCTTTGTTTGTAGGGTGACACTAGTGGGACTGGAGTACTTTTGGGGAATGGCACCTCAAGCAAGGTCCTTAGGTCACGGAGGGCGTGGCCTCCAAAGATAGTTCTTATATGACTCCTGGGTTTCTCTGAGAAGGCTGTGTTGATGGAGCAAGCATGGCCCTTCCCAGCCTCTCTCTGCTCCTGGTTTGAGATGAAGTCCTTTCCCTGCGCCCACACACTCTCCACTATCTGTTTGCAACGATGTCCTCACGGGAACAAAGCTGAGGTAGGCGCCCTGTCCTCGAACTTCCAGAACAGTGACCTGAGTAAACCTGTTCTTATTCCTAAGTGTCTTGTGTCTGCTATTTTGTTATCGTGACAAAGAACTGGCTAACATGTTCAACTGCTGAAGGTCACAGATAGAGATGTTGGAGAAGCATTAATAAGAAGCTGCTTTGGACAGTTCTTTGACAACTGTGCTTGAGGGAGGACCAAAAGGGAGATTCCAGGGTAATCCTCTCCACACTCCTAGTAAAATACTTTTTGAGCCATGGGAACAATAGCCAGTAAGACTGGTTTTCAATTAGCTTTATCAATAACTATTATTTCCATTGTGGAGTGTAGTTACTAGTGTAACCAGCAGAATGGGGTTTACATGGGTTTAAGGAGTCAGGGTCAGCCCAGGTCAGTGTGCATACTGTGTCCAGCTGACATTAGTGACTGCCTTTTCCTGTGAAAGTCAGCCAGACCTCATGCCAGGAAACATGGTCTTGAGTGGCCCAGCTATGCTCAGTAGTATGCTTGGTGACTTTCTGCAAGTCATCAAGCACCCACAGTCAGTGTCAGCCCCTTCTGCTCTGTAAATCTGCCAGTCCCTGAACTTCATGCTTCCCAGATCCTGCACTGCATCAGGAGTCTGTTCTGCTTGGGGAGTTGCGTGCAGGAAGCATAGCTCTCTCTTGCTTACAAAGGCAATAAATTTAGCTTAGTGATTTGTTTCAGGCTTGAATAATGGTCCCATCCTTTGCCTCTGATTGTCGTATCATCTGAATGTCATTTCTGGCTGAAAAGCAGCGTGTGACAATGGTTGTGACCTCAATTTTAGGCTAATTCTTCCACATTCTGGCATTTTGAATGACTGGGTACCATGCTGATTTTTTTTCATTTGTAAAATCAGGAGAATTAATAACATTTATTTCACAGGGCTAAGTTGCACATATGAATTACAAGTTATAAAGAAGTTATAAACACCAAAACTATAAGGTGCTTAGTAAATGCTCATAAGTATTTGCTTATATTGTTTCTGCTTTTATGGTCAACATAAGTTTAAAATTAAAAGAAGATAAAAGGCCTTATTATTCCATTATACTTCAAAGCATTTTTAACATTAACATTTAAAAATCGAACCTTAGTACTTTTAAACTTTAGAGAGATTGTTTTTACATATATTGGGTGTATACATGTATATGTAACACATATGTATCCCTGTCAAATTGAAAGTATTTCCATTGAAGTGTAGTTTTCCTCACATGGTCTTCCTTCGGGATGCAAACTATTTAATTTAATGCATATTGACGACAACAAATTTAATGCAAATTGACCAAGAAATAGTTGGATCTCTATTACCAGGAAATAGCATATCAAGTGCTATACACCAGTTTTTTAAAAATTTTATTTAAAGGAGGAAAAAAAATCCAAAACAGTATAAGGGTACAAGTAATACAGAATTAAAAAAAAAACAGTAAGAAATCGCTAGTTAATAGATTACATATTGTCATCTTAGAAATGGTTGCTCAAGACTACACACCAGTTTTGCATTGAGAACATTACATATTGTTGACATTCAAACAATAATACCTTGAAGTATGATACCTTGGCACACTGAGTACTTTGACCTGGAGGAAATCAGGAAGGCCTCAGACACGAGCTGAGCTCTGCCTTTCCTTCTCAAAGGCAAGTCCAGAAATCAGAACTTCCTTCCCCAAGGCAGGCCCCAGAAACAAAGGAGTCCGTTTCTGTGGAGGTAAGTACTGAAACCTGGGCAGGCCTTTCTCTCTGTGCCTCCCCCTTGAAGACTTTCAGTTGGGGCTGGGGAGGGCTTGCTCCACAGAGAGCCTTGAGGCATTCTCTTCTCAGGGCACTGCAGTTTGATCCAGTTCTTTAGTCCAATCACATTTTCACACTGTCTGTTCTTCATCAGATACAAGCATAAAAATTAATAAAAATTGACAGTTTTTCCTGGGTGGTTGGCTCTTCATTTCTGAAGGATTCCAGGTTATGTAAAGCTGAATAAGTGGGTCTGTGAGGCTTTTCTCTTGTTACACTGTCTTTTGTTGTAGAGGTGTTGGCCCTGACCTTTACGGTAGGGAAGGTGGAGAAAGGTGTCCTACTTTCTGCCTCTGTAGTAAATTATGTCATTTTACTCAGTCACCAATTCATTTGCACATGTACTCACTTAATAGGCATTTATTGTGTGTCTGCTTAGAGCCAGAAAGTATTCTTGGAGTTCAAGATACAATGTTAAGTTGTGTTGAGTACATTTTCATATATCCAAGTTTCCTTTGGAAACAGAAATATCCTGGCTGTAATTTCCATTATTTATTACTATTTGTACTTATATTAAGGTCACATAGTCAAAAATTATTTGGATATTGTCTTTTTTTCTTGGTTTCAGTGGGGATTCTTAAAGACTTGTTATACAATAACACTGGAGAGCAAAAGTAAGCCAGGCAAATTTTTATGACACTACACTAGTGGTCAGAAGTTGACAGGTGACTGGCCACAGATAACCAGGCTTTCACTCATTTAGCTCAAGTTCCGGAGAAGAACAGTCACTGAAAACCATAGCACGTATCCCTGGGCATTAGGTTCTGAGGTTCTGGAATTTTCTGGGTTCTTCTTACATTCACTTACAGTTGCCATATTTGGGTTTTGACATTTGCCAGTTATTAGTTTTAGAGTTATGTAGAAAAATAAAAAAATTTGCTATCATACATTATGCATCATACTCATAGCTATAAAATATAAACACATTGACAAAAATAAGTAGTATATGATGTCATGTGGTGTATTTTACATAAGCCACACACACATGTGTGTATTTTCCAGAAATATGTAAGACAAATTACAAGTTATATTATGCATTATCATTCTTTAAATATTCAGCACAGATTTTCTAATGTGACTAGAGTTCAGTTATCAACTTCACAAATTTACTTTGGTGATCTACCATTTTTCAGTATTTTTATGTTTTTAACTTATTTAAAATACATTTTGCATAATTTTAAATTTTAATTGAAAAATCATAATTGTATACATTCATTTGGAACAATATAATATTGTGATATATGTTCATAATGTGGAATGATTAAATCAGGCTAATTAAATCTATTATGCCATATTCATAGCTTTTCGTGTATATTAAAGCATTTAAAGTTAATTTACTCTTTTAGCAACTTAAAAACAGAGATTTCATTGAGCCAGATGTGGTGGTGCATGCCTGTAATTCCAGCACTCGAGAGGCTGAGGCAGGAGGATCAATGAAAGTTCAGGATCAGCCTGGGCTACAAAGTGGCCTCAAGGCCAACCTGAGCTGCATAGAGAGAACTTGGCTCAAAAGAGAGAGAGACAGAGAGAGAGAGAGAGAGAGAGAGAGAGAGAGAGAGAGAGAGAGAAAGGAAATTTCATTTGACCCAGCAATTCCTCTTGTAGACCTCTTCCCAAAAGAGTAAAATATCATAATTTAGGGTGCCTACATGTTTATAGCAACACAATTTATAATAGCTAGATCTTGGGTATATGTTCAGCAACAAATGAAAGGATAAGGAAAATGTGGTATTTATATACAAGAGAGTATTACTCTGCCATGGAGAAAGCTAAACTCCAGGTATTCATAGGTAAATAGATGCAATTTGAGAACATAATGTTAAGTGAAATGAGACAGACACACAAGCTTGAATACAACATGATTTCCCCTGTATGAATATGTATATTATACACATAGGAGAGAAGTTCAAATACTTCCCCAAGTTACCTCTTCTATTGTTTCAAAATAATTGAATATAAATGCTAATTGGTTTCATTTATACTACTCGTCTATCTTAGTTCAAAGTTTTGTGTTTTTATCTACTTGTTTATTCTTTATAAGAACATTTTTGTAAACAGCTATTTTAAAGAAAAGAAGACATTAGAATAGCCAGAGCTGATTTAGTATCATCTTACTCTAAAGTCCTACTCTGCTTTTGTTTTTCTGTTGCCTTTGGTTCTATCCTGTTCTATCTTATTGAATATTATTATATGTGATAACATAAACAAATTTTTTATGGAAAATGAGATAATATAGTAGCATTGTTTATTCTCTGCTATTTGGCTCTGAAAGCCCTGTAATGCTTCTTTCTCTTGAATGGGTTTATACTGTTTTGTTGTGCTTGATACTATTGTATATGAAGCTATGCTCAACTATTTCAAAGAGAGACATTATGGTAGTTACTGTTAATTATGAGTTGTCTTGTGATAAAATGCTGTATTACTTGCATTGTTCTGATCTGATCTGCTTTGTTATGTCCTCTTTTGTCTTAATCTCTTTAAAATTAAAAAAACATTTTTGGTTTATGTCTCACTGTGTGTAACTACTCTGACGGCAATGATACGCAGTATATATTAACTATTGTTATTCTCTAATTATTTTGCTATGAAATTTTGTTTTTATGCAATAAATAATAAAAACTTACACAATGCATTGGTGTTCATGAAAGAGTTTTTAAAGGGCTTTCTAGTCACTCTGAGCAACTGTCTAAAGCAATTAGCTGTACTCAAGCTCTGTACAGTACTTTGTATAAGTAAGAGTCAGTCAGATCCAATTGAAAACAAAATCACCTTATGCTAGGATAGAATTTAAAAAATAATTTAGAAAACTCTTATAATTGAAGAACAAAATCAGTTCACCATATCCTTTTCATGTCAACATGCCCTACAGAACTGAAATAGTTTCCAAACAAAGTCACTACCACAAATTTCCCTTCACCTGTTTTGAATGTGTGCAGACTGAATAGCTCTGTAGCCCAGATAGTGTCAGCTAGCAAGAGATAACTCAAACCTGAACCCCGAGGAGGATCACCAGGGAATGCTCTCAACAACTCACAGTGCTGGTGAATTGATAACAATTAAATATTTGGTACTTAATAACCTCGCACCTAAAAAGTTGCCATCTGTGAAATGAAGCTCTAATTTGTTGTTTAATGTAAAGACTTTATGGTTTTGTGTTTAATATTTGGTGATCTTTGGTGAGTGGGGAGACTCACTGATAAGTTGAATCAGGCAGCGGTGATCATTTCCCAACATCTCCCCTACTCTCAGCTGTCACCGTCACTGTTACCCACCATTGCCCCAACAACTGGCCGACTGAATCCAGCTCCCTCCCCATCTCCCTGCTTCCCTGTCCCCCGTCACATAATCACAAGCAAATCCATTGCAGCTACTTTAAGTCAGGTCAGTGCAATTGTCCAAACTTTATCTTTTACAGAGGGCTTTGTTCTATTCCCCAGTGCCTCTACTGCTGACTTTTCATTTTTCCTAATATATTTCTTTGGTTGTGTTGATAGGAATTTGTCATGTAGTTCATGCTGACCTTTGAACTCACTATGGAGCCCAGGTTGACCTTGAACTCATGACAATCCTCCTGCCTCAGCCTCCTAAGTGCTGGGATTATAAGAGTGTACCAGTCTGCAACATGTAGTGGTCCACATTGAACCCAGTCACAAAGAATATTCTAGGCCAACCTGTATGTCAGCCACAGATAATTCTACTCCCCCTTGTAGCTACACAGCTCCCAGACAGAGAATATTGTGGCAGAGATGCCCGGTTATTCTTTTCAATTTCCCACTTCTTTTACCTAAAGAAGAGTGTGCGTAGTTGGACAAAGAGATGCTTGAGTGTGCTTAGGGAACTATATCTCCAATAAACCAGGAGTGGATTAGTAGGACGATCTTCTCACAAGACGCCCAAGGGATGCCGCCCTGTGCGCAGTCTCTCTCCTCAGGGACTTTGAGGTCCAGTGGGGAGGGTGGATAATAAACACACAATTGCAAATGAAATGGTGCGTGATTCTTTTGAGGATTACACTTTAAGGGGAGAATCTGCATGATGAATTGCTTAACTTTTAAATATTGTTTACTTTATCTGTCAGAATGTTCTCCTTTTCCTGTCTCTAGTTGAGACTGGATAAGTACTATGGGGCTAGGGCTGTGTGTGTGTGTGTGTGTGTGTGTGTGTGTGTGTGTGAGTGTGCACATGCTTGCTTCAAACATCTTTGATTCATAGATTCATAGCTCTTTACCTTGGACATGATACAGCTGTTTCCTTTTACTGACATATCGATTTCCTAGACTGATGTCACTGAGATTATACTCTGCTATAGAGCTTAGGGGATTCCGCAGTCTTCGGTTTGTTACTTACAGGGATCTCTTACTTTACCTCTTAGGAGTCTTATACATACGCATGTATGTTTCTTATAAGTTTAAACCTCAGATTTTTTTTCATTTTAAAATTCTTGGGAGTAATTCATGAAACCCAAATAGATATTCAGAAAATACTGCTCTCTGTCAGTTCATATTAAAGATATGGCATTAATTTACAAAGGACCAACGATTAAATTGTTCATATTCAATAAGAAAAGGAAGGAAAAGATAAGATAGGAAATGTTAGCAACATAGTGAAGGGGGAGAAATAACAGTGGAGAAGTGGATCCCAGGGTATTTCTGAAATTTTACTAAGTCTGAAGAAATCCTCTAAAAGCACATGCTGTGCCATTGTAGTGCTTGGTTTTGTTGTTCTGTTAGATCTTAAAATAGAGGATCAATGGTGGTTGTCAGATTGGTTACAATGGAAATAACAACTATGGTTTAAACTATGGCCACTTAAAATGGTTGAATAATAATTAGGAATTTGTCAACTGTTTCCCCAATAACTAACCAGTAACTTGGCAATACTTTTATCCTAATTATAAAAATGCTTATTTGGCACTGTGCCACTTAATCTTTATTCTCATCTTGATTGTATCAACACTCCTGGAGTGGAGACATGTCATGTAGGCACTGTTCTGATCAGGGAGTTAATTACCAATGTTCAGGCTCAGTGTGCTATTAGGAACTAGGGTCCCCTTGGGAGTGGGTCACTGGGCACGTGGTTTGGAGGGTGTGTCTCTTGCTGGTGCTCTTCCCGTGTGCTGGGCTTCTCAGCCACCACAGAGCAAACATCTTTGCTTCCCCACGCTCTCCTACCATAATGTTTCTGCCTCGGAGCCAGCTATACATGGACTGACACCTCTGAAGCCGCAAGCCAAATTAAACCTCTTTCATTTTAGGATCCAGAGATGTAGTGTCTTATCTTGGGAAGGAGAATGCTGACTAATGCAGAAAACTGGTACCTGAAAGCTGGAGTAATTGATGTGACTATTCCTGGTCATGTGATTCAAAAGCCTTTAAAATGATTTGCAGGAGGAGTTTGAGAATATTTGTAGATGTAGACTAACTTGTGAAGCCTTAGAATGCTGTAAGCAGAATTTGATGGATGGGTCTTGTCAGAGATCAGAAGACCAGAATACTGATTAGAATATGCATAGCAAAGGCCAGGCTTAGGAAGGTGCAGGTGGAAAGGGTTCCCTTGAGAACTGCACTGGAACAGACCGAATGTAGCTCAGTGGCACAATGCCTGCCCCACAAGAGAATTACACTGGAGGTTATTCATGTTACATTCTGGCAAAGAACTTGTCTAGATTTTCTCCATGTTCTAAGATTTTGTGGGAGCTTGAATTTAAAGGTAGCAGATTAGTTGATTTGGTGGAAAAATTTCAAAGCAACCTTGTGTGAAAGTGGTGGCATGACTACCACTGGCTGATTTAAGCCAATTTTTTTTCTTCTTTTTTTTTTATTTAAGAGGAAAAAGAGAAAAACACAAAACAAACCAAAGCGGTGTAAGGGTACACGTAATACAGAACTACAAAAAACAAACAAAAAAACATAACAGTAAGAAATCACCTGCTAGTAGATTACATATTATCATCTTGAAAATAGTTTCTCAAATCACAGTATCAAAGAATACAAGGTGGACATTCAAACAGGGAGACTGCAAACAGCTATGTTCAATGATCCAAAAACATTGATATAGTCAGCTATTTAACACCCCTAAACACACTTACTGTTATATCCGTTAGAGCTCTTTTTCATTTTTTTCCCTTCTCTTTTCTACAACAAAATTTACACATTTTGGATTTTATTACTCCTTAGTGCTTATTACTTTTTGGGGGGGGGAGAATACAGTCAAATATGGCAAAACAAAGCTGTCAGTCAATACCAAGGATAGACATAGCACATGGTGTAGAACAGAGTACAAGTTTATCAACAATGGTTATCAACGTTGTCCCTTGTTTCCTTAAAAAGAATTGTCTATCTCATCAGATATTATAAAGTTGGACAAAACAGTAGAGAACAAGACCAATAAAACTTAGGCATTGTAAACATTACAGGACTTCCAAAGAAGACAATAGTCAAACCACAATGGGTATTTTAGTGAATCTTATTGTCTTCAAAGTAGTTGCCTATGTCTTCAAACTTGATACTATCATATAGAATGGAACAGAGTCTAATCAGTCAAAACAAGATCGTGGGAGTACTACAGGACTTCAAAACAAGTTAATAGGAAATCAAAAAGAGTTACTATTTATATATCCTAATTTTTTGAATTTTTTCTTTAATTAAGACAAACATAAGAAATGACTAAATAATTTTTTTAAAACAATAAGGGGGAGATTGAGATAAAACAGGACATAACAATATAACAATAGAGGTCACAGCATGACTGTTTCAACAACCTAGTACTTCACCACCAAATAACCTGACTTAATAGTAGTTACCATAGTGTCTTTTTCCTTGAAATATTTGGATAAAACTTCATATACTCTAGCTTCAAATATTTTCATATCAAGAAGCCCAGAATAAAGCCTTTCTAATTAATGAGTGAAAACTTTATAAGGCTTCAAGGCCACCTAATGGGGAATCATGATTACCACATATTTTTATATATTTGAATCATTACTTACATTAAGGAAACTATTCGGTATTCACACATGCGAGATTGATTTATTTCACTTATGAGTATGGTCTCAAGCTGCGCCCATTTATTGATAAATATCTCAATGTGATCCTTCTTTATAGCTGAATAATACTCCATTGTATAGAAATACCACAACTTTTTTATCCATTCCTCAGTTGATGGACACTTGGGTTGTTTCCAAGATCTGGCGATTACAAATTGTGCTGCTATAAACATAGGTGCACATATATCACTGTGGTATGATGCTTTCAGTTCTTCTGGGAATATGCCTAGAAGTGGAATAGCTGGAATAAATGGGATTTCCAGTCCCAACTTTTTGAGAAATCTCCAGACAGATCTCCACAAAGGCTGTACCAGTCTACACTCCCACCAGCAGTGCAGGAGAGTTCCTTTTTCCCCACACCCTCTCCAGCATTTGTTGTCGGTTTTCTTGATCCTGGCCATTCTTTCAGGAGTGAGATGGTATCTCAGTGTGGTTTTAATTTGCATTTCTCTAATGACCAATGATGATGAGCATTTTTTCATGTATTTATTTGCCATTTGCCTTTCTTCATCTGAGAATTGCGTATTCATCTCAGATGCCCATTTTTGGATTGGATCTTTGAATTTTGGAGGTCTGAGTTTCTTTAATTCTTTATATGTTTTAGACAAGAGGCCCTTGTCTGAGAGAGAGTTCACTAAAATCTTTTCCCAGTTTGTGGGTTTTCTTTTCACTATGCTGGAGATTTCTTTTGACATGCAGAAACTTTTTAATAAGAAGTGGTCCCAGTTATTGATTCTGGGAAGTATTTCCCGTGCGGTTTGAGTCCTGTTCATGAATTCTTTACCTACTCCTATGTCTCCAAGGTTTCTACCTAATTTGTCTTCCAATAGATTTAGTGTTTCTGTTTTAATATTCAGATCTTTGACCCATTTAGATTTTAATTTAGTACATGGTGATAGACATGGGTCTAGCTTTAGTTTTCGGCAAATGGAGAGCCAGTTTTTCCAGCACCATTTATTAAAGAGACTGTCGTTCTTCCAGTGAACATGCTTGGCTCCTTTATCAAAGATAAGGTGGTTGAGTGTGTTCGTAGTTGTGGTTGTATCTTCTAATCTATTCCACTGATCTTAAATAGGAGTGGTGATAAAGGACATCCTTGTCTTGTGCCCGATTTTAAAGTAAAGGCTTTCAATTTTTGGCCATTTAGTATGATGCTGGCTGTTGGTTTGTCATAAATGGCCTTTATTATATTGAGGTAAAGACCATTTATTCCAATTTTCTGTAAAGTTCTTATCATGAATAAGTGTTGGACCTTATCAAAGGCTTTTTCTGCATCTCTAGAAATGATCATGTGATTCTTATTTTTGGCTTTATTGATATGGTGGATTACATTTATTGATTTGCATATGTTGAACCATCCTTGCATTCCTGGGATGAATCCCACTTGGTCATGGTGTATAATCTTCTTGATGATTTGCTGGATCCTATTTGCCAATATTTTAATTGAGGATTTTTGCATCTGTGTTCATTAGGGAGATCGGTCTATAGTTCTCTTTTATAGTTGGGTCTTTCTCAGGTTTTGGTACTAGAGTAATATTTGCTTCCAGGAATGTCTTAGGAAGGATTGCTTCCCTTTCAATTTCATTGAATAGTTTGAGGAGTGTCGGCATTAGGTCTTCTTTATATTTCTTGTAGAATTCTGCAGTGAATCCATCTGGGCCTGGGCTCTTCTTGGTGGGTAAGGACTTAATTACATTTTCAATTTCATTAGCAGAGATTGGGTTATTCAACAGTTTTATATCCTCTTGATCTAGCTTTGGTACTTCATATGCTTCTAAGAATCTGTCTATTTCTTCTGTGTTATCAAACTTTTGAGAGTAGAGGTTTTCAAAATAGGTGTTGATGATCCTCTGTATTTCAATTGGGTCTGTAGTGATTTCTCCTTTTTCATTTCTTATTGTATGAATTTGAGCTTTTTCTTCTCTTTTTAAAATAAGGTTGGCTAGGGGCTTATCGATTTTATTTATTCTTTCAAAGAACCAACTCTTTGATTCGTTGATTCTTTGGATTGTTTTCTTAGTCTCTATTGCATTGATTTCTGCTCTGATTTTTATAATTTCCTCTCTTCTTTTGGCTTTGGGCTTGACTTGCTCTTCTTTTTCTAGCTGTTTGAGGTGTAGCATCAAGTTATTTATTTGTATTCGTTCTGTTTTCCTGATGTGGGAACGCAGTGCAATAAATTTTCCTCTCAGAACGGCTTTCATTGCATCCCACAGATTCCGGTAAGTTGTATCTGCATTTTCATTTTCTTTTAGGTATTGTTTAATTTCTTCTGTGATCCACTGATTACTCAAGAGTGTGTTATTTAGTTTCCATGTGTTTGCGGAATTTTTGCAGTATCTTTTGTCATTAATTTCTAATTTCAGGGCGCTATGATCCGATAATATGCAAGGGATGATTTCAACTCTTTTGCATTTGCTTAAATATGTTCTGTGAGCTAATATATGGTCTATTTTAGAAAATGATCCATGTACTGCTGAGAAGAATGTGTATTCTGATGTTGTTGGGTGGAACATTCTGTATATGTCTATCAAACCCTTTTGTTCACAGGTGTGATTCAGTTCTGTTATTTCTTTGCTCATTTTCTGTCTGGTTGATCTGTCCCTTGGTGTCAGTGGTGTATTAAGGTCTCCTGTTACAATTGTGTTACTGATAATTTGAGTTTTCATTTCTGTTAATAATTGTTTTATATAACTGGGTGCTCTGGAGTTTGGTGCGTATATATTTAAGATCGTAATCTCTTCCTCTTGGAGTTTTCCCCTTACGAGTATGTAGTGACCTTCTTTGTCCTTTATGGTCATTGTTGGTTTAAAGTTCACGTTGTCTGCAAACAGAATGGCTACTCCTGCCTTTTTTTGGATTCCTGCTGCATGAAGAATTGTTTTCCATCCTTTGACTTTCAGTCTGTGAGTATCCTTCTGGGTTAGATGGGTTTCCTGTAAACAGCATCTGGTTGGATTTTGTTTCTTGATCCATTCTGCTAGTCTGTTTCTTTTGATTGGTGCATTAAGACCATTTACATTAATGGTTATTACTGTTAAATGCTGGTTAATTGTAGGAATGTTATCTCTCTGCTGTTGCATCTTTATCTTTCTGTTCTGTTTAATTATTTGCTTTGCTTAGTGGTTTTTTCCTTTGTGTATCTAAACTGTCTTTCAATATTTTTTGCAGGGTTGGTTTGGTGTTCATGAAGTTCTTCAGCTGTTCTTTGTCATGGAAGTATCGTATTGCACCATCTATTTTGAATGATAGTTTTGCAGGATATATCAGTCTTGGTTGGAAATCATTTTGCTTTAGGATCTGGAATACTTCACTCCATGCTCTTCTTTACTTTATCGTTTGTGCTGAGAAGTCTGCTGTGATTCTGATAGGTTTTCCTTTATAAGCGATCTGTCTTTTCTCTCTGACAGCTTTTAATAATCTATTCTTGTGTTGGATTTCTGGGATGGTGATTATTATATGTCTGGGTGTAGTTTTATTTTGGTTATGACTGTTTGGATTTCTATATGGTTCACTGATCCTGATGTCAGTTTCTGATCTCATGCTTGGGAATTTTTCAGCTATTACTTCTCTAAATATCCTCCTGACATCCTTCATGTTGTCTCCCTCTCTTTCATTAATCCCTATCATTCTTATGTTATTCTTCTTTGCATCGTCTTGCAGTTGTTGAATTGTTGTTTCCTGATTCCTTGTTATTTTCAAAAGATCTTTCCTTTCCTGTTCACTAGCTGCAATCCTGTCTTCAAGGTCTGAAATTCTATCTTCACTTTCATTAAGGTGGTTTTTACAACTTTCAGTGGAGTTTTTTATTTCCTGTATATCTCTGTGCATCTGCATTATGTATTCTGTTTGTTTCTTATATTGCTCGTCTAGGGATTCTATCTTTTTGTTTAGTTCCTCCAATTTTTTATCTGTGTTTTCTTTAGATATATTTAGAATCTCTTTCATTTCTTTTATCATTTCTTCTTTTATCTGGGAGATTATTTCGAGTTTGAATTTCTTTAAAGCTTCCTGGAGTTGCTTGTCAATTTCAGTGGCTATTGTGTCCGATATATGAGGTGGATGGGATATATTTTCTTCTATATACATCGCTCCTAGGATTTCTTGAGATGGGCTGGAGGTTTGAGGTTGTAATTTGGTCTTTCGTTTTGTCATTTTCCTATATTTCTGTGTTTCAAGTGTTATTTGAAAGCTTCCTCAGGATCTGTTGAAAATCCCCTTCTATGTTTGGAGCTACTGAGACTCTGGCACCGCGCTACCCCAAGCCATTGGGCCTACAGAACCAGTGGCCCTCCTCTGCCTGCTCAGAACTCCGCAGTTCCAGACAAGCTGGGCCTCAGGGACACTGTGCTCCCACCTGCCCCTTGGAAGCTCCACAGTTCTTCAGTCGCAGCCAGGTTAGGGTACTCACCACAGGCCGCAGTGCCTCAGGAACCTGTGGACCCTCCCTGGTTGCAGAGATATCCACAGTCCTCCAGACACATGGAGAGGCCGATGCAGGCACCCCAAATCTGCCCAGCTCCTCCTCTGCAGACCAATGGCCAGGCACGGCAGCTAAACAGGCTGGGCTAGGCTGATAGTGTGGGCCCGCCCACCCGTCGGTAGCTCAGCAATTCTCCAAGTGTAACCGGAATGGGGAGGCTGATGTGGAAGCCTCAAACCCACCTCTCCCCTTCACTGCACCTGGAAGCCTGGGGGAACTCCAGCAGTCTGGGCGGAGATATCCAGAGTCCTCCAGACACGCAGAGAGGCCAGTGAGGGCACCCCAGATCTGCCCAGCTCCTCCTCTGCAGACCTATGGCCAGGCGCGGCAGCTAAACAGGCTGGGCTAGGCTGATAGTGTGGGCCAGCCCACCTATCGGGAGCTCAGCAGATCTCCAAGTGAAGCCGGAATGGGGAGGCTGATGTGGAAGCCTCAAACCCACCTCTCCCCTTCACTGAACCTGGAAGCCTGGGGGAACTCCAGCAGTCTGGGCGGAGATATCCAGAGTCCTCCAGACACGCAGAGAGGCTGGTGAGGGCACCCCAGATCTGCCCAGCTCCTCCTCTGCAGACCTATCTTAAGTCAATTTTTTAATTTTTTATTTTAAAGGAGGTAAAATTAAACACAACAAAACAGAACAACATAGGGCATAAGAAAGCAATGTAAGAGATAGGAATTTCAAAGCTAGATGACCTGAGATCTTCTGTCTAACATATTGTCTCTTATTTTCTTCCAAATAGTTGTCCATGTCTTTGCATACAGAGAATTCATACAAAACAACATAGGTTAAAACTAACCCAAATGGAATGAGGAAGGCGTTTTAGGTCTTCAAAACCAGACAATAGAGAAGTCTCTAAGGGCTGTCATAGAGTCTCTCGTTCTCTTCAAAATAGCTGTCCATACTTTCATGTATATTGAGGTTCAACAAAACAAAACAGACTAAAATAACACCACTAATTAGAACAAAGCAAAACAGGGATAAAAGTATTTGCCTTCAAAGAGATGCTAGAAGAAAATTCTACTATTTGCTATATTGCCTCTGGTCAATCTCTCAAGGGATGTCCAGATCACTGGCTCCCACTAGCTAATGGGGGTGGTGGGGAGAGAAGATGTGATGTTTGATTCTCAGCCTGTGTGCCAGCAGGTCACAGCCCTTCACCAGGGCGAGGAGGGGTTGCTTGGTTTCCCAGCTCTCCAGGTCCCAGCATGGCATACATCCCAGTAAACACCGGTGGCTCCCGTCCTGTGCTGAAACAGCCTGTCATGCTCACAGCCACTTAGCAAGGGGGGAGAGGTTGCTTCAAGCTGTTTCTTTCTAATGAATTAACCATTTCACTGCCCAAGTTCTGAAATGGCCAACAGACCATAGAAAACATATCTCTTTAGGCTCCTGCTGGAAACCAACAGCATCAGGAAGCTGTTGGCCTTAATTCAGGGCCAGTTATGTGAAATTTGTAGTGAGAACTGGGGACAAAAAGGAAAGCAGAAAGATTTGAAAAACAAGTTTTGACCTGAAAATAACTATATGTCAGTTGGAGACAATGGAGGTATGGTTGCTGAAAAGATTAGTGACATTAAAAGACACCAAGTACATTGAAATGGGACAAGAAAAAAGATGGTTGAGAACATCTCAGGTATCAGTAAGAACCCAGCCATTGCAGGTTCAAGGGTAAAAGTGTCAGCCACCCATTAGAAAAGAGAGCCCTTGGGTCCCCAGCTTGAGAAAGGTCTCATACAGAATGGGTTGCCCAGGATTCATTTATTGTGCTCAGTCATTCCAGGCACTCAAAGGCTGCCGCAAACGTGGTACAAGAGGCTCAGCTAATGCTCATGCTGGCCCTGGCCATGGGACACTGGTTTTTCAGGACTATAGAATGCAAGAGCTGTGGGGTCATGGAGGATTCCTCTCAGATTTGGTGGCACTCCTGGGAGGCCAGTAAATGTTCTCCTGAGGAATGAATGTGTAAAACTGTGGTGATGAAGTTGAGGGCACAGGGGAGACCACAGGAAAGCAGAGATGCTGTGAATGTGGGATGTCTGTTGGGGAAAGTGGAGATAATGAATGGAGACCTCTCAGGAGGAAGAGAGAGAGAGAGACAGAGAGACAGAGAGAGAGAGAGAGAGAGAGAGAGAGAGAGAGAGAGAGAGAGAGAGCAGATATGTGGATTTCAACCAGAAAGGCCATAGGGATAGAACACTAAGCCCTCTGAAGCCCACATCTCATACACTATGTGTCCCAGATGCTGGACACGGAGCTAAAGGGTTTAATGTTTGCTCTGCTGGGTTTCAGTTTTGCTTTACTTCTATTTTTTTCTTCTTTATTATTTCCTTTTGGAATAGGAATGTTTACTCATGTCAGTGAATTTGGGGATTATGTAACTTGCTTGCTTTCTTGAATTTACAGAGATTTACAGCCATGATTTGCCTTGAGTATCAGAAAAGACCTTGACTTAGCCTTTTGAGAAATTGTGGAAGCGTTAAGAATTGGGGAAGAAATTAATGTATTTTCATTGGAGGAGGGATAGTTATGTCACGTTCCATAGAATTATGACTTTATTGTGTTTACTTGGAAATTACATATGGTTTAAAGAGATGTGATTAGATGCCTAATTACCAAAGGATGGACTTATGGCAGTTAATTTTTTTGTCAACTTGATTGGATTAAGACCCTCTGGAGAGGTGATTGAATCATGGAATTATACTCACCAGTGTTATAACCCACTAATATTCATAACTGAATGTGATGTTAGGAAGTAGCACCCCATTAAGGTGGGTACAGAGGGTGTCTTTAAAGGGTGAATCTTTTGCTGGTGTTTTTGTGCTCTGTTTCCTAGCCACTATGAAGTGAGGTTTGTTCACACAAGCCATTTTACTGTGATGATTCTGTGGTTGGAACCAGCTGACCATGGATTAAATCCTCTGAACCTGTGAGTCAAATTAAATTCTTCTTTAAGGGGCAGATGTTATGTATTTGATCACAGCAACAGGACAGCTGACCAATAGAGGTACATTAAAACTTTTTTCTTTCTAAAACTGAGAAAGTTAAATAGTAAGGGAATAGTGAATAAGATCAAAGTATGAAAATGTTCATTTTCTATTATTTTAGAATTCCCAGTAAAGCCTACTGTGCTAATACTATGCCCAAGAGCATTGCTACCAAAACAAAATAAGAAAATAATTAAATGTAGTTGTTGAGAAATCTGTTGTTAGTTTCTCTTTACTTTGCATGGAAGTTGCTTTAACTTCTTTTAAAAAGTACTGGTGTACATTACATAACTTCTTCTTTTTTTTCTTTTAATTTTATTTTGAAAGTATACAACAGAACAAGACAGAATAAAGCCAATTAAGATCATACAGTGAAATTGGTACAGAACTTCACAGCAGGTTACCGGGATACCAGTAATAGGTATCACAGTATATTTTGTTATCTTTATAATAGTTGTTCTTTCAATCACGTATATCAAATTAAGATGAAATATAGAACACTATAGAATACTATAGAACTTATCAAAACAGAATATTGAATACAGCAGTACCATTAATCAGAAAAGAGCAAAATAGTAATAAAAATATTTGCCTTCAAAGAGATGGTAGAAGGAAGTCTCCCTTATTTGCTATGGTCAACCTCCCAGGAGATGCTCAGATTTCTGGTTCCCATTTGCTAATGGGCTGTGGGGGGGTAGGGGGGTAGGGGAAGTGGGATATTTGACTCTAGGCCGTGCATCAGTAGGTTCACTGTTGCTTAGTAGGGAGGCAGGCTGGTTGTTTGGTTTCACAGAGTCCTAACTTCCAACATAGTGTGGATCTCAGGAGCTGCTGCTGGTTCTCCCCCTGGAGGGGCTACAGTCTGCCAGACCCCCACCACTTACCAGGGAGGGGAGGTGCTTGCTTGGCTTCCCAGGGTCCTAAGTTCCAACATGGCGCGGATCTCAGGAGCTGCTGCTGTTTCTCCCCTTGGAAGGGCTGCAGTCTCATTACATAACTTCTTAACTTAAAATTTTGCAAAATAAATTTTCATAATTTTTTTGTGAAATGTTCATAAATAAAATCAAAAGCACCTTTTGTCAACCTGTACATCTAATTTTACAATCAACAAATATGTCATTTCCATGTTCAAAATTCAGTCATCACTTGGCATTCTTGGGGAACTTGCTCCATCATTCTGTTCAAATGCCTCGCTTGGTGGATCATATGAAGCAGTTAGTGTAGCACATAACCCATGCACTCCTTCCCGTGTATTTTAAAACATCTCTAGATTACCTGTAACACCCTATACAATGTAAATGCTATGCAAACAATTGCTGTACTGCTTTGTTTAGGGAATACTTATACAGAAAAAGATTTGTATGTGTTAAGTGCAATTTTTTCCCCCAAATATGTTCAATCCTTGGTTGTTGTGGAACTTGTGAACATGGAGGCCAATTGTTTATTCTGAATCCAACCACTTGTCTTTTATCTGCCTTTCCTATCCCTGTTGAACTCACTGACATTGCTAGCCCAGCTAGTGTCCTAATTTGTATGCTTGTTTCTCCTGCTTGAGTTCCACCTAGACTCTGGTCTCTAACACATCCTCCTAAAGACTGGCCCACTGGTGTAAACTAGGCCCAGCACCTCTTGGCTTTCAGCGCTCCATAACTTCCGTAACCCAGAGGAAAACCTGAAGCTCTTCTTCTGACTTCTGGTTGCTCTGAAGGCCCATTTTTCTACTGTCTCACCATTCCTGGCCTCTTTGCTTTTTTTTTTTATTCAAAGAGAAACAAACAAACAAACAAACAAACAAAAACATGGAGAAAAAAGGGTACAAATAATACAGAATTACAGAAAAATAAACAGTAAGAAATCACTAGACAAGTTTCATATTGTCGTTTTAGAAATAGTTGTTCAGGTTACAAATTAGAGTATATAAAGTGACATTCAAATAGTGACACTGCCAACAGTTCTGCTAAATGATCCAACAAAAACTTAGTGATATGGTTATTAGTCCTACACACTTTTTTTTTAATCTTAAAGAGTACCAAGATTAAACATATCAAAACAGTTCATAGAGAAACAATTTAAAGAAATACAGATTTAAAAGCAAGTCCACTGGAGATCTTCACTGTCTACCTTATTGTCTCTAGTTTTCTTCCAAATAGTTGTCCCCATCTTCAGGCGCATGGAATACTTACTGAACATTATAGAACTAATCTAACAAGATGATGAAGGCTTTTCAGGTCTTCAAGACCTGACATTGGGGAAGTCAATAATGACTGCCATAATGTCTCTCATTCTCTTTGTAGTATCTGCCCTTATCTTTATGTATGCTGAAATTGAACTAAGAGACTAAACTAATATCACTCTGGACAGTGAATAATAGTATTGCTAGATTTTATATCATAGTTCTACAGAATTAGCACTGGGTTTCTTAGTGTCTCTACTTTGTCAGAGTATCTGTTCATTACATCTTGCATTATATAATCTGTTCCTGTAAATAGTTTAAAAAGTTCTTCCCATGTGTGAATTTCTACATGTATATCTAACTTCTCTGTATTATAGGAGAAAAACAGATCATAACATGACAACAAAACAAATTGCTAGCAAAACATGCAATGAAAAAGACACATAAGACCACAATATTAGGTGATCTACTGTAGTAACTATGCTTTCTCTTGTTATTTTCAATAGACTTGTCCACAACATCAGGCTTAATATAGTTAAGCATAGTATTACATAGCTATTTTTATAAAAACACAACTTTGAAAACATTGTAGGACTTGAGAGCGGTTGATAATCAAAACCAGTATGGATATGTTTTACATCTTGTCATCTTCAGAGTAGTTGCCTCTGCTCTCAGACTTGATACTATCAAGCATACCAAATTCGAATAAAATCAGCCAAGGCAGAACCACGTTTAACAAACCAGCTTCAAATAAGATTAGTCATAGTAAGACAATGTAAATAATACAGGATTTCAGTTTAAGTTAATAGGAAATTAAGGATAGTTACCATGGTATAACCTGCTATTTTTGGGGTGGATGTCTGTGCCCTGAAATCTGATATGAGCGGACAGACTGGAACAAAATAAAATCAAACTAAACAGAGTAATAAGACTACTGTGACTTTTAAATCCTGATACACTATTAACAATGACCTCTGCCTTCCTTTTTCAGGCTATTTTTCACCTTTTCCCTTCTCAGGGTGTTTGTATGTTTTGGGTCTCACTAGCCCTTTTAGCTTTTAGATTGGGGTGCCAACCCATTGTCTATCTGAGTGTTGCTGAACCTTTTGCTATCCCTGAGCTTGATCTTGAGATGTACTCCTTTATTCACTAAAGTCTTAGGATTTTCCTTCCTTCAATCTGTGTAGCTCTACACTGCCCAAAAATGTCATAGCTTTCCAATCTATCTGCAGCTGCTGGATGAGTTGTCCCTATTTCTCTCTGGTTTCCTGTCACATATAGTTTTGCTTTCTCATCTTTGACTTTCAGTTTATTAACGCTCCTTCGGGTTGAGTGTATTTCCCAGTCAGAGCATCTCAATGGAACCTGCTTCCTAATCTACTCTGTGTGTGTTTTTATTTTAGTGTATCAAGGATATCTATATTAAAGATTATAGCTTACTGTCTCTGCCTCTTGTCTGGTACAGCTATAATTTTTCCACCTTACTTCCTCATTCCACTGTCTGCCCCGTTCATTGAGGCCTCTCTGCCTCTGTTGCTGGAGTCCTGGTATCCCTTCCTCTCTCTCTCTGGAATGTCCTTCAGCATTCTTTGTAGTGTTAGGTTGGTAGCCATGAACTCCCACAGTTGTCTTGGAAACATCTTATTTCTCCATTAATTTTGAGAGAGAGTTTTTCTGGGTACATCAGTCTTTGTTGCAAATTATTTTCTTTCAGGGCTTGGACTATTTCCCCCCAGGCTCTTCTCAATTTGAGAATTTCTGTTGATAAGTCTATTGCTATTTTGATAATTTTTCTGTTGTAGGTAATCTGCTTCTTTTCCCTGGCTGGAAAAGTATTTTCCCTACTAAAAGTATTTTGTTTTTTGGTGAATTTCTGTAATCTTGATTATTATATGTCTGGGTGTAGATCTGTTTGGTTGTAGGTGGCTGGAGTTCTGTATGCTTCATTTATCTGGATATCATTTCTTTTTTCTATGCTTGGGAAGTTTTCCTTTAACATATCTGTGAATATTCTTTGTAATTCATTTTTGGTTACTCCTGTTTCCTCACTCATCTGCTTTATTCTTAAGTTATGTATCCTTTGCTTTATTCTTAAATTATGTATCCTTTTGTTGTCTTCTAGCCTTTGAATTGTTTCTTTCTGGTTCCTCTAAGATGTCTTTTCTTTTGCAATCATATATCATAAATCTCTCTTCAAGTTTCAAAAGGCTATCTTTAGTTTCTGTCAAGGCATTTTGCCGGGTTTCAATGGAGTTTTTAGTTTCCTGGTAATCTCTTTGGATTTGTTTCATGTATTCTAGGTTATGTTTAAATTTTTCATCAGAGGTTTCTCTTTCTTTCCTGATTTCCTCTGTTCTTCCATCTGTGTTCTCTTAGGAGGGGCTTATCATTTCTTTAGTTAATCTTTTTATATCTTGCCTCACTTGGATCAGAAGTACAGTTTTAAATTCATCTATGAGGTCATGAAGGTATTTCTTTATATCTGCTGATGCTGTGTCTAGTATTTGATGATTACTGCACTGGTTCTCTTCTGTATTTACTTCTCCTGGGCTTATTTTCCCAGGTTCAGCAGCTGGAGATTTTTTTTATTTCTGTCTCTTGTCATGTTTCTGGTTTCTTTAAGATTGGTGTGTCCTGGGAGTCTCTGGCCCTCTCCATATTGCTTAGCATCTTTCCGAAGTGTGCTGACTGGGCTTTTGCTGCCCTCTCAAGTTTGCTGTTTATCTGAGGTACACGTAGGGATGCAGGCTAGCCTCTAGCCTCTGTGCCAGTCAGTCCGCAAGTTAGGCCGTACTTTGTGGACGTCACAGATTTGCGACAATTTTTTATCTGCTTATTGGGTCCCAACCAGAGGCATAGCTCAGTCCCAGCTGACCCTGCCAGTTCTCTCTGCACCAGGGGCGGATGGCTGATGTCACCACTGCGCCGGGCTCTGCCCAACTCCAAGCTGTCCTCCACCAGACCTCTCTGTGCCAGGGGTGACTATCTGATGTCCCTGGGGCGCTGGACTCTGCCCAACTCTGAGATGTCCTCCACCAGTCCTCTCTGTGTCACTAATGCCGCCGCGGTGCCAGGCTCTGCCCAATTCCAAGATGTCCTCCAGCCAGTGATAGCAGCCACAGGACCCAGTCCCTAGCACTTACTGTACTGGGAATCAATGCAGATTTTCCTCTTGGGTCCTCTGCACACTGTGCCTTCATGGCACAGTGCCATGTCTTCATGGCATTCCCAGCACAGTGCGGATTGGTCAGAAAACTGTGGTATCCGGCTTCAGAGCCCAGGAGCTTCTTGCAGTCTTCTCCGGCATGGCCAGGTGGGTCTGGCTGCTTTGCAGGGCCCCAGGTCTCAATTTCCAGCCATCACCGAGAGCCAATATAGCTCTTCCCCTTGGATCCAATGCTCACACACTGCGTCCTTCCAATAAGTGCCCGGGATTTGCTGACTCCTGTTATCAGCAGCCGGGGTCTCAGCACGACCTTAGATTCTCCGCGCGCACCTAGTACAGTGCAGAGTGGGTCTTAGTGAGCAGTCTGGCTTCAGCTCTCCACCCACGCTTTTCTTTTCTCTTCCTAGTTTTATTTTTCCCTTCAGTTACTGCTTGGTTAATAAGAATTATTATCCACTCATTTGGCCCTCTTCATGTTATCATATTCTAGCATCTGATCTCTAGCATCTGATTTCTCCGCAGAGACTCTGCACCCAGGCCCCTAGCAAGCTGCCATTTTTTTCTATCTCGGCCTCCTTGCTTTTTAAAAAATACATCTTCTCATCTTGTAGTTTCTTATACTTCCTATTCTCTGCCTATAATGCACACATTTCTGTACCTAAACCTTTGTGCATTCTGTCCCCACACTTGTAATGTAACTGTTTTATACCAGGGTCTTGTCCTTCCTATTTTTCCCATTCTTTGGATAGCACTTGGCATGCAGGAGGGCTTCAGTTAGTGTGGAATGAATGCTCTTCTCCCCCACCGTACCCTACCCAGGGCTTTTTGACAGTATCCGGAGATATCTTCCAGTTCTCATTGATGGGAGACATGGTCAGTGGAGGACAAAACTAAACACGCCTCACACCCGTCCCACTGCGGGGCGTTACCTGCCTCAAATAGCCGTAGTTCCACAACAGAGAAATCCATGAAAAGCAGAAAGCAGTATCAGGGCTTTTATTTTCCTTGTGCTTTCTTTGTGAAATTATCATTATGTGGCCGCGTACCTTTCTGAAGGCATCTGGATGATTTTGGTCTACAAGTCGAAGGACCACCTGCTGGGTTCCCCACCGTACACCCCCACAAAGTCGCAGTTCAGTTTGAGGCCTCACTCATTCACAGTTTGCCTTAGGACCTAGCTATAATTGTTCACAGAAAGTCTTGCAGTTTCAGGGAAACCACGAATATCCGTCATAACTGTTTTTTTGGAGGGAGGTTTGCAAGTAGCCAATCTGAGAGCGTGATTCAGTTGTCCTTGCTGCTGATTGGCTGCTGCCTTGTGACCTATCACAGACAGATGCAACAGCATTCTTGCGTTGTGACAGGTTGCTGTATCACGTGTAGCTCCCTGAGTGTTGTCTGGTTTGTTCTTCTTAAAGCCCTAAGATCCCTAAGAGGCCACCAAAACTCACTGCACCGTCTAAAGCTTTATGAATACACATTTTATTAAAGTACGTGACTGAGGGAGACACAGCATATTTAAGGTTTAAAGTATAAGATATAAGCACTTATAGGTATTTTCTGACCGTATCTGAAATTCTTGGTTTTTCGCAATTAGCAGGTGCTATATCAACATAACTCCCGTGGATTTTGGGGGTTCCCTGTATACCCACAGTTTTGTAAATAGTCCTTTTGCAAAAAAATTCACTTTGAGTTATCTTTTTCAAGTATGCCACCTTTTTCCTGTTGGGGCCCTGAACGATGCAAGTGTTTTCTGGAGGAAGAGAGTTAGAGCCACAGGAGAGAGGCCTCCTGCCAGAGACACAGCATGGGACAGAAAGGGACCCAAACTTCATCTCCCTTTCTCCAACTTCAGTATTTTGCGACAACTTCCCCTCCACTGGCTGCACCCAGTTGCAAGCCAGCTGGGAAAAGGCAGGAGAATCAAGGTCTAGAAATCGACCAGAAGGCAAGTACCAAGGATCTTCTCAGAGAAGATCCTAGAAGAAGCGTATGTAGGAAGTTGCTGCTGTAGTTTATAAAGAGTTTGATGGTGGTTTGATTACAATGGTGGAGCAGAGACAGAGAAAGAGGGAATCAAGCATCTCTCCCTGACTTTGGACACAGAGCCTGAGGAACAACCTAAATTCTCTGGGGCCACAGGGTAGTGAGTGGAAAGTTGCACCTATACCGCATCTGGAGCAAATCATCTGTTGTTGCTAGACTGGGATATGGCCTTTGTATCTGTGGACACGCAGAGACAGAAGACAAAAATCCTAGCTTGTCAGCGACACGTTTCTATTTTAAATTATGAAGACTTATTAAAAATACACACTCACCTAGCTGGCTTTGGCTCCCTGCTCTGGAGCCTAGGATGAACGAAGAGTTTGCAGCTTTCACACTACTTAGGCTGGGTACATGAGCACAGAGGAGAGGTTTCTACCTCTTTCCTGGTGTCTTCCCCGTCACTCTTTTCTTCTTTAAACGCAACAGCTTTGAATTTGATCCAGTTTCTTAAAAAAAAAATGTTTTTCTAGCAAAAACCAAAGAAAAAAATTTCATACTGAGAATGGTAAGACAAATGTCTTCCACAAGTCACGACTGAAGCGTGACTTTTCAGAACAGCCACATGGGGCTTACTGATTGCTAGGAGCAAATTGTGCAGATGTAAATGCACATAGCATATTTAGCACTATTGAAACATCGCTTTATAGTTTATAAACTCTGAGCTCCAGGCAAGATTTTGTTGAAGGAAAAGAAAAAGAATCTCATGAAAACAACTGGACTAGATGAAAGCAGTAAAGGTTTGTGGTTGGTAACCAAGCTTTAGGATTAAATGGTGGGGAAAAACTGGCTTGTTAGCAACATGTCTTATTTACTGACCTCTTTTTCTGTTAAGAGGCAAAAAGGCAGAGATAAGGGTGGAGTTAGTCCAAAAGTCAATGAATGATTCTGACACTGCGTCTCCAGAAGAGTGCTGTAGCCAGGGAAGTCATAGCTACACAAAGGGTTACAATGACAAAACTGGAGACCATGGCTCAATACATAGTAAACATTGAGCAAATCACATTTCAAAATAAATGAAAAGAAATCAACTGCAAAACAAAAACTTAACAACAACAGAAAAGCCTCACAAACTCCACCCTCTCTATTATTTTTGTGTGTTAGTGATCTCTTTAGATATTACAGTGTGGTAATGCTGGTAGCAGAATTGTGACACGGGTAGATCTTAGAGCTTTGTATCTGTCTTAGTTATTTTCTCGTTACTTTGACAAAATATCTGACACCTGAAAGTTAAAGCAGGAAAAGTTTACTTTTGCTTACAGTTTGTAGAGGTTTCAGCCCACAATTGGCTGGCTCCAAGACAGGTGGCATGGTGGATGGGCATCACAGGGGAGAAGCAGTTATTGGCAAGGCAGGCAGGAGACAAGAAGCAGCAGGCTTTCATTATCTCTTTATTTCATCCAGGCTGTAAGCCTCTTTCTTGGTGCCAGCCACACCCAGGGAAGGGCTTTTGTCCTCAGTAAATTCATCCACCCACACCCAGAACCACACACTAATTCTATCAGTGGACTAATCCAGTTATCACATTCATAATCCATGTTCGCACACCGTAGATTCAGCCACCTCCAGGAGCACCCCCTGTGAGTGTGTGAAGTCTTGAGGGACAGCCAGATACAAGCGGTAACAATATGACTCAGACTGTAAAGTTGTGATCTTGTTATCTGGAGGGTTTAATTGACATCAGGATAAATTTCCAGGTCATTAACATTAAAAATTAGGTTTTAGTTCTTTACTTCCCCTTGAAGCCTCAACATTCAGCATACTTAACTATGTGCTTCACCTGAACCCATCAAACTGGAACATACTGCCTTGAGTGTGTTTGTGTTCTTTTCATTATGTGAAATTCTTGGAAGCCTACATTTCATTCCTTCCATGAGGTCTTTCCTAAATTATAGGTGGAACTGTTTCCTTTTTACAATTTGTACATAATGTGTAGCAACTTCTGAAATGTGTTTAAGTTCTACCCCAAGCTTTACAATTGGGTGTAGAAGAGATGGATGTTTCTCTTGTTCTTATTCCAAAACTTACTCCAGTGCCCATTCCAAAAGAAGTACCAGACCAGTTCTTAGTGGTCTAAAGAATTTCCAAGAGTGTCAGAGCAAATTCGAGAGACTCTGATCATTGAATTATTTACCAAACACTGGTGAGTATATATGTAGTATACCTGTCAGGCATTGTTACAAGTGCTACAAATCCATTGTGCACAAAATATTGTCCCCGTTTTCCAACACTGTACGAGGGGAGACAGAAATGAGCACATAAGCGATTGCAGCAGGGAGCCTGCTGTATGGAAAAATGGACACTGGAAAGGTGAGAGGTGCTGTGGACTGTGTTTTAAATCTCCTGACCCAAGGTTCTCTAGATCTTTCACGGAGCAAACGGGGTGAGGTGCAAATGATGAACACAGTATGGAAGAGTATCAGACAGGAAGTGGTAAGTGCAAAAATCGCAAGGCACAAGGTTTCTTGGTTTGTAAAGAGGCCTGTGAAGGAAAGGAGGATACAGAATGAGGGCAAGGAGGAAGCCAGGAATTAGAGCAAGGGGTGTGGCAGGCTTTGAAATGTAAAGGAATCTGCATTGTATTATTGACGTGTTGGAAACCGTTGCAGGACTTGCACAGGGAAAAGCCATGATAGAATGTGACTTACTATTGTGACCATTCTGGGCAGAACACACTATAGGGGAGTGACAGCGGAAGCAGAAGGGGAAGACTTAAAATATTTACTTTTATATTACACGTGATGGTGTTGTAATTTTGTGATTCGGTCATTATTCACTCAGTCAGCAAACTGTATTGCATGTTTGCTATGAACTATTCTAGGTAGGGTAGACATGAACATATATAAAAAAGCCTCTGTTCTCATGCAACTTCCACCCTAACGAGGGAGAAGCATGTATGTACTTCTTATCCTGCCTGTTCTCATCACCCTGCTGGGCTATTTTGGAGCAGAGGGTCAGGAGATCCATGATGAAATTCTACCACAGATTTGTGTAGGGAGAGTATAAGATGTAGACCAGAATAACTGTCATTTAATAATGTACTTTTGGAATATATTATATTGGATTTAATTTATTTTCCTTATTTTTCAGAAGAGAATGTGTTCTTAGGCAAAATCAAGAGAATTTGATTTAGCCTTGGGAAGTGAATGTTTGCTTCTGACAGCAAACTTTAAGGAAAGTTAGGTAAGTATCTTAGCACAAATAAGATTGATTATCAGGTCTCCAGTGATTCTATTTTTTTTCTATTTTCTACCAAGCACTGACTGTGCCCACTGCTGGCTATATGGGGACATCTGAGATGCGCAATTTAAGCAAGCTCTCTTTCAACAAGCTCACTTAAAGAAGAATGTGAACTTTAACTCAGCCACCAATTTGTGTGCGCCATTTTGACAAAACTTTTGAACTGTCTGTAATTTATAATTGCTTTATCTTGAAGTCTTAATGGTGAATTAGAGTCCTGAGATTTTAGGAAATTTTATGGGTTTAAAATTTTTTTTTAACTTTCATGATGTTTACATTTCCTTCTATAAAAATCTGGATATTAGTGTGCTTTTAATAATGGCTGACTTTGTGTTGATATTTTTTATTTTTGATGTTTTAGAATATATATATTTTGACCAATTTGGGGCTGGGAAAAGAAAAATAAACATATTTGTCTTGGTTTCCTTTCTCTTGTTGCTGAGACAAAATACCTGATGCCCAGTATAAAGGAAAGAAAGGTTTATTTCTTACAGTTTGGGAATTTCAGTCCATACTCAGCTGGCTCCAAGGCAGGATGGCATGGCAGGGCAGCTGTCCATGGCCACCACAAACAGCAAGAGTGAACAGAGCAAAAGACAGAAAGACATGTCTTCTTGCCACCTTTATACTGTATGTTGGCTCCATCCCTGAGCTGGCGCATCATTCACATCACCAATCCCAGCAATAGACAGTAAGCCAATCACAAACGCTAGATTCAGCCACATCCATGATTGCATGAGGTGGGGGGTGTGGGATCTGAACATGAACCATAACAATATTTCTTCACAGTATCTGCCTAGACTCAAAGATCAATTCTGAGACTATTCATAAAAAGAAAAAAGGAAGTAACTTCCTTGACTTGGAAATAAGTGATATTATTGAGGGATTACTGGAATTTACATTGGCATATCTCACTTCTTCCTAAAAACTGAGTGTGAATCATATTAACTTAGTTACACAGGATCATACTGAGAATAGGTGAGTAAACTTTAAAGACCATAGCACTATGCTTGACACCTAGACTCAGTATTTAGGGTTAAGTCATTGTGGAACTTGGGACATTAATAGTTTCTTCTATATCTATTTTATTAGAATGAAAGCAGGTTCAGAGTTCCTTACAGGAAACTGTGAGGTTGATACAGAGCTGAGGAGAATATTTGTTATTAGGTTGTTGCATTTATTATAAGCTGAATATTTTGGAGGCGATTTTTATTTTTGATTTCTGTGTCGCAGATGAATCCCTGATTTTGTTGCAACATCTTGGTGCTGTTTGTGGGAGGTAATTGCTCAGCTCACTTCTCTATTCATGTTAGATATCCTTGGTCAAGGGTCACTTCATCATTCTAGGTTTTGTTTCTTCTCTACATTCTTAGAAATTTCTCACCAGATGCATGTTGGCCTGGCCGTGGTGTGCATTTCTAAGTGTGCACAAACATTTCCAAGGCTTCCCTGATTATCTCAGCTAGAAACATTTCTTTTCCTCCAAACTTTCATTGTGTTGTTTCCATAACGTTAATGAGTTAGTAATTTTTAAAAAGTTTGCTTTTGATTATTCATAATCTCCTGTAAGAAGCACTGAACTCGTGAGAGAGCAGAAGCTGTACCTGCATGAGATTTTGTCTTTGCCATGCGCAGCAGCTATCCAGTGAGCATTTGTTGACTATATGAATCACAGCTGTGTGCTTGTTTATGTATGTACACGTATAGTGCAAAATATCATTGCATTTCATTTCCAAAGACGGTGTCTCCATACAACTGTATTTCAAAAGACTGAAATTGGTCTATGCTGTATTGCACGTATGAAGTGGATTGCAGGGATGTGAAAAGACTAAAACTTTGTTTCTTAAATTCCGAGTTGGTTTGAAGCCTTTGATTTGAAATGTGAAATAAAGGCCGGGGATTTAGCTCAGTGGTGTAAGTGCCTGCCTGGCAAGTGCCAGGTCATGAGTTCTATCCTGGGTACCAAAAAAAAAGTGAAGTCAAATCCTTGTACCTGGACACCAGGTGTCCTATTAGCTGTTGCTGTTTCTCAGTACTTCACGGCTGCAGCACATTTTAGGTTTTCAACTTGTATGAGCCCACGATTGCAGTACTTAGTGATTACAGGCCTTGCATTCTTTTCACTTAACATGAAGGTCTCAAGAAGCACCCATTTTTCTGCAAATGGCTCGTTTATCCTACTTCATGGCAGGATAGTACTCTATTGTATGTAAATACTACATTCTCTTTATTGATTTATCTTTGGTGAACACAGGGTGTTTCCAAGATTTAGCTGGGTTGTATGCAAAAGCTAGTTACACTGCGTCTTTGAAGGAGACGTCTGCCTTTCTCTTTTAATCCTACAAGACTGTAGCTTTCTAGATTTTCAGTTTTTCCTCTGTATCAAACAGCAAAACAATAGTATTGGGACAGTGGCCAGTGCTGTCAGTGTGAGTGTGTACAGAGACTACTGACTGGGAGAATACCACTTTTGCAATTTAACTTCCTTAGCATGTTTCTTCATTTTCCTCTCTAAATGTGGGAACTTCAACCAGCTAGGCAGAGATTCAGATTCTGACTCACCCCTCTTGCATTCTGATCCCAAACAATGGGAACACACTCTCATTCTTAGCTTCCTACTTTATGATCTACTAGCAAAGATTTGTAGTTGTGTAGTATTGACCCAGGCACACACGAGTGGGAGATCAATAGATGTTAGTGAGATAACGATCCAAAGGTGCTGCTGCCAGTGTCTATAAAGTCAGCCCCGTGCTCAATACGGGCCTGCTTTCCATAGACGTTTGCACTGTTAATAATGCTAATGAGGTTTATGATGATACTGGTGTTAATAACAGTAAAATGACAGTAACCATGCCTTTATTACTGGAAGGCAACATTTATTAAAGGACTCACAAAGCCTCAGCTGACTTAGTGGTGGATCCTGTTCTGCAAGCCTCGCATTTTAATTTACAATATAAATGTTTGGTTTGCATATTTTGCCTAGAAGACAATCTGGTCAAATTTCCATTTCTCCCATGATGCTCCTACTTCCTTCAGCGAGGGAAGTATGATCTCTGCACTCTTATCCAAACGGTGTTTTCCTTTACTGTTAAGTCTCTTCTTATTAGACCTCCAACTGTTCAAATTCTATTCATTGCTTAACAATCTTGTTGAGACTCTTCCATTTTGTTGTAGAACATAATTATCATATCATCTAGACCTGGTACATTACAGATGCAGAAACTAAAATTTGGACAACTTGTGTCTCTCTACCATTAGTCACAGCACGAGTGAGACTTAGATCTCCAATAAAAATGAAATAATTTTGTGCTGCTTCCCAAAATAAATGCAGGACTCGAGACCCATATTCTCAGCATGAATGCACGTGTTGATAGCTTCCCTTTCTAAGTAGAGACTTTGCTGCTTTTATCCTACATCTAGGGGCTTAAATTTAGATTTTTTCCAAGTTAGTGAGTCTTACAGTAAGACCATGAACTTATTTTTTTAAAATAGGAAATATGTCTCAGACTTCTCAGTATTTTGTAGTTATCACTACTCAGTGATTACCTGGTTGAATTCATTTTAATTAAATTAGAAAGACGTCATGTAGCCCCAGTTGCTGTAATATTTTTGATAGTTTTCCCACTCTTGAATTTGGTTCTCTATTTCTTGTGGATGAGTAGGTGTCTGAATATCTCCTGACCAAATGGCTGACTTTTTCTAGGGAATTTCTAGGGGGAATCACTGATGTCTGGAATGCATCTTAAGTGTAGACTGCAGGGAGGCTCAGGTTTCTCCCAGCTCATTAATAGTTCTGCAGTGTTCTCTCAGCACCCCCAAGCAGCACCATCACCTGCACCGCCTCTGTGCACACACTTTAAGAACATTATCAAGTGACAGAAAATGAATGCTTCTGGGTCAGTGTGCAATGTTTCTAGTACAAAGTTATGTCAGGGAGTTTACATTGAAGTGTGGGTTACATCTTTCTTTTCATGCATAGATTCAATTCAATGTTCAGTGGCTCTCTAGTGATTATATATGCAAGAGTTCTGCTAGGTATGGTCATATATATTTTATAATTTTTCTCAAGATGTCTATAAAGCAAATATTACTGTCCTAACATGTGCAAAGGACAGGTTGGGCGACTTACTCAGGTCATCCAGACAGTAAGAGGCATAGCTACGATTAAAGAAAACCTGCTGATAAATCCAGTACCCTTTCCATTTCCTGGACTTATTTCCAATAAGCTGCAAAAAACATTTGCATGTTATTTAAAGAAATCTTTTAAATTCTTTGTATACACATGACCTGTTGAATTTAATTACTATTATTATTACTCCATTTTCATGATTTTTAAAAATCACATTTGTATTTCCTTATCTCCCTTTGAATATAAATTGCGGTAAAGTTAAATGGCATGCTTAGGCTATGTTAAGGATTTTATGATTTTTCTTGCTGCTCTTAGTTCCAAGATCCAGCAGATTTTCCAACCAGACATAAACTGTTCATACAAGTTTATATTAATAAGTATTAAGGTCAAAGATGTAAGATTACACCAAATCCTGTGTTATATTATTTACTCTGATTCCAATTCTTTTGAGTGGATACAATCACTGTATACTATTACTATTTATATCCTTATTCTATTGGACAAACCTCACATTCACTAATTAGTGATTGAAAAGTCTACTCATATCAATCAATCATAAAAAGTAGTGTCTAATGTTAGAAAGTTTATTTAGAGGGGTGATGGATCCATACTTATAAAATTTTATTTTAAATATGATCACACAACATTTTTGGCCCATGTTTTTGTCTCCTCATTTGTTTCTGTGACTCTTTGCCTTTGGACCCTATTATGGCTGAAACAGTCCAAGGGGAGTAGTCTTTTTAGTGGAGATGGGAATTGCTGCAGGGGGTGTCTTAGTTACCTTATGCTCGTTGCTGAGACAAAATACCTGAAGCCCAAGTTGGGAAAGGAAAGGTTTATTTTTTACAGTTTTTGGAGGTTTTAGTCCACACTCAGTTAGCCCAAGGCATGTGGGCATGGCTGGACCGCAGTTCATGGCAGCTGCCAACAGCAAACTGGAACCAGCAAAGAGCAAGACACACCTTCTTCCTGCCATTACATCACATCCTGGCTCCACCCCTATGTGGGTGGAGCACTGACACCATCAATCTAAGCACTAGACAATGAACCAATCACAAATACACAATGTAAGCTCATGAGGCCTGGGGGACACAGACATAAACCATGACAGGGGGGATAAGAAGCTGAATTTCTAGACTGAATGCGAAGGTGATCCATGGCATCTTCATGCTGCTGGGCCACTGCAGAAAAGCAAGCGACAGGAGACTGGACTTGCTGCAGGTGTGGAGGGGCTGAAGGGTAGACAAGTCAGGATATCTGGCTGGAATACCTGCTGCTGTATTTCACAAGCCAGCTTCTGCTGGAACCAGTGCTCAAAAGGCAAACATACTAAGTAGATTTTATATGCTGTTGCTACCTGAGAATTACCTCTTTAATATTATATTTAAATGGATCTCCCCATTATCATTTTTGAACTAAATCTAGACTTCCACAAAAAGGGTTGTTGGGATTCTAAAAAACAAGCGTGTCTATTTTCACTGAGGCAGATAGTCTGCGATTAGAATCAAAGTTTGCTTAACCACAACAGAACTTGATTTTGCAGAATCTGGACGTTTCCAGTGGGGGAAAACCAATGCTTAATACAAGTTGGCTCAAAGTATATTTCTACCACTGAAGTCGAAGGGTTGTGCTGTCTTAATTACTTTGCTGCTGGGGAGGAGTTCAAAGGAGGAGAGGCTTGTTTTGGCTCATGTTTTGAAAGTTTCAGTCTTTGGGGAGCTGGTTGACTACCCAGCAGGGGAGTGGGGCAAAAGGGGATGGTACTGTAAAACTGCTCATAGCATGCTAGACACAAGACCAAAGGAGCCTAGGAAGGAGCTAAAGGAAGGCAATAACTTCTGGCACTGTTACACCCACCGTGACCCACTTCCTCTGACCTGGCCCCACCTCCAGCACCGTAGGCCATGAGCCCCTACAATCTAAATATTCTCCAAAGAGCCTGCCTGTGGTCACATGAGGCTTTAGGGGGACGTCTAGGTACACAGCACAGTGCATGCACACTTTGTACTAAGAGAGACTTTCAGGAGGCCGATTTTATCTCCTTATTTTTATGTGAACACTACTATTGTCTAAAGGTAAAACTGGCACATAATTAAGAAGAAAATTAAAAGTGAGCACAACAAGATTTATAATGCAAGAACTTAGTAACAGAAGAACCTGTAGGGAAAGGAGCAGGTATATATATGGATTCTCCATATTTTAAGTTTTATTTTTTATTTTTTGGTAAACCTAATTGCTCTAACAGGTGGAGTCAGTTAAAAAGAAAAGTGAGTGCAGGGGAAAATTCTTTCCTTTAATAGTTTAAATGTACTCCACTGATGACTTTTATGCCTTTGTAAACGGTTGGCCCTGTGTTTCCCATCCCAGTGGGATGATAAAAGATATTAATTAAAATGTCCATTTGAGGAGAAAAAAATTATACTGGAGACTGAACACCAGCCCTTTTCAGCAAGCTCACCAAGCTCCCTCATTTTTGTTTCTATTTTGTTTTGTTTTTAATTTGAGACAGAGTCTTGCTGAGTTTACTCTGCTAGGCTGTAACTTGCAGTTCTCTTTTCTGAGCCTCCCTGAGTGCCTGCATTACAGGTGTGTGCCACCACACTGGCTGACAAATAATTTTGAGAGACTTAAATAGCTTTATTTAACTTAGAGTTTCTCAGCACCTTTAGTTTGCAAGTGTACAACATTGCTTTCTAAAAAGGAGATACCACATGTACGAGACATTTCTGAAAACTATGGAATATTTTTAAACTGTAGGATTTTCTTGTCAATATGGATGCTTTCTAAGTAGGGCACACTTTGGGGAATATTGCATTCCAATAGCATCATGAAAGAGACACATTTGATTTCTGAGGGAAGGTGTTCTTATCTGGGAAATGATACATAATACACAAATTATAAGCAATAACCCCTGTAACTCAGGCACAGTCAGTTGCTCATCAAACTCTACTGAATTAGATGTTGTAATCTTACATGTTTTTTTCAAAATTTTTTGCATCCTCTTGCCGTAGGGGTAACTCACGGCATACTGACCTGCTGAAAGTATCAGCGGGTGACACTCTTCCTTAGTGACATTCCTACCAGGAAGACTTGGTGACCTTTTTCTTTGTGACTCTTCACTTTGCCTTGGATTGAAGAGGTTTTTGGAAAGTGAAACTTTGTGTTTGAACCCTGGGAAGTGCTGGCCGAGGGGGACACACTGATTTGACTGGAAGGAACTCTGCGCGGAGCCCACTGGGTGCCTGCCTATTTTACAGCCAGCCCCATCAGGCGGTGCCCTTGAGGCTTGGACTCAGAGCAGACTCTTTCTTGGCTGCCCACATCACTGGCCTGACTCCTGCTCCTTCAGACTGGCATCTGTCACCCCGACTGCCTGGAAAGCCAGTCCTCCAGGCCTTCATTTCCTTCAGGGTTGGAGAGCTGACAGGGAATGGGACTCCTACAGTCAGTCTGGGAGGTGCTCAAGGGGCAGGCCTTTCTTTCTTTTTTTTTTTTTTTTAATTTTATTTAAAAGGAAAACGAGAAAAAACAAAACAAAGCAGTGTAAGGGTACAAGTAATACAGAGCTACAAAAAAAAAAAAAAAAGTAAGAAATCACCAGTTAATAGATTACACATTATCGTCTTAGAGATAGTTGATCAAGTCACAATATCAAAGCAAACAAAGTGAACATTCAAACAGAGAGACTGCAAACAGTTGTGTTCAATGATCCAACCAAAAACATTAATATGGTCAGCTATTTAACACCCCTAAACACACTTGCAGTTGTATCCTTTAGAGCACTTTTTTTCCCTCTCTTTTTTACAACAAAATTTACACAGTTTGGGTTTTATTATTCCTTAGTTCTTATTACTTTTTTTTGGAAGAGAATAAAGTCAAATATGGCAAAACAAAGCTGTCAGTCAAAACCAAGGATAGACATAGTACATGATGTAAGAACAGAGTATAAGGTTATCAACAATGGTTATCAACAATGTCTCTTGTTTCCTTAAAAAGAATTGTCTATCTCATTAGGTATTATAAAGTTGAACAAAACAGTAGGGAACAAGACCAATAAAACTTAAACATTGTAAAGATTACAGGACTTCCAAAGGAGACAATAGTCAAACCAGAATGGGCATCTTAGTGAATCTTATTGCCTTCAAAGTAGTTGCCTATACCCTCAAACTTGGTACTATCATACAGAATGGAACAGAGTCTAATCAGTCAAAACAAGATAGTGGGAGTATTACAGGACTTCAAAACAAGTTAATAGGAAATCAAAAAAAGTTACTATAATATATCCTGCTAATTTTTTTAAATTTTTCCCCTTAATTAAAAAAACCATAAATATAACTAAATAATTTTTTTAATGAATAAGGGAGAGACTGAGATAAAAGAGGACATAACAATATAACAATACAGGTCAAAGCATGACTGTTTCAGCAACCTAGTGCTTCACCATCAAATAACCCGACTTAATAGTAGTTACCATAGTGTTTGTCTTTTTCCTTGAAATATTTGAATATAACTTCATATACTATAGCTTCAAATATTTCCATATCAAGAAGCCCAGAATAAAGCCTTTCCAATTAATAAGTGAAAACTTTATAAGGCTTCAAGGCTACATAATGGGGAATCATGATTACCACATACTTTTATATATTTGAATCATTACTTACATTAAGGGAAACTATTCTATATTCACACATGTGAGATTGATTTATTTCACTTATGAGTATGGTCTCAAGCTGCGCCCATTTATTGATAAATATCTCAATGTGATCCTTCTTTATAGCTGAATAATACTCCATTGTATAGAAATACCACAACTTTTTTATCCATTCCTCAGTTGATGGACACTTGGGTTGTTTCCAAGATCTGGAAATTACAAATTGTGCTGCTATAAACATAAGCGCACATATATCACTGTGGTATGATGCTTTCAGTTCTTCTGGGAATATGCCTAGAAGTGGAATAGCTGGAATAAATGGGACTTCCAATCCCATTTTTTTGAGAAATCTCCAGACTGACCTCCACAAAGGTTGTATCAGTCTACACTCCCACCAACAGTGTAGGAGAGTTCCTTTTTCCCCACAGCCTCTCCAGCATTTGTTGTTGTTGGTTTTCTTGATCCTGGCCATTCTTTCAGGAGTGAGATGGTATCTCAGTGTGGTTTTAATTTGCATTTCTCTAATGACCAATGATGATGAACATTTTTTCATGTATTTATTTGCCATTTGCATTTCTTCATCTGAGAATTGCGTATTCATCTCAGATGCCCATTTTTGGATTGGATCTTTGAATTTTGGAGGTCTGAGTTTCTTTAATTCTTTATATGTTTTAGACAAGAGGCCCTTGTCTGAGAGAGAGTTCACTAAAATCTTTTCCCAGTTTGTGGGTTTTCTTTTCACTATGCTGGAGATTTCTTTTGACATGCAGAAACTTTGTAATAAGAAGTGGTCCCAGTTATTGATTCTGGGAAGTATTTCCTGTGCGGTTTGAGTCCTGTTCACGAATTCTCTACCTACTCCTATGTCTTCAAGGTTTCTACCCAATTTGTCTTCCAATAGATTTAGTGTTTCTTTTTCTTTTTCTTTTTTCTTTTCTTTTTTTTTTTTTTGTCTTTTTTCATTTTTATCGGTACCAGGGATCGAACTCATGACTGCCTGCTTGCAAGGCAGGCACTTATGCCGCTGAGCTAAATCCCCAGCCCCTAGTGTTTCTTTTTTAATATTCAGATCTTTGACCTATTTAGATTTTAATTTAGTACATGGTGATAGACATGGGTCTAGTCTTAGTTTTTGGCATGTGGAGAGCCAGTTTTTCCAACACCATTTATTAACGAGACTGTCCTTCCTCCAGTGTACATGTTTGGTCCCTTTATCAAAGATAAGGTGGTTGAGTGTGTTCGTAGTTGTGGTTGTATCTTCTAATCTATTCCACTGATCTTCAGCTCTGTTTTGATTCCAATACCATGTTGATTTTACTACTGTTGCTTTGTAGTATAACTTCAAGTCAGGGATTGTGATGCCTCCTGCCTTGCCTTTGCTGCTTAGAATTGCCTTTGCGATTCTAGGTCTCTTCTGGTTCCAGATGAAATTTAGGAGTGATTTCTCTAGATCTATAAGGTATGTTGATGGTATTTTTATTGGGATTGCATTGAATCTGTATAACAGTTTTGGGAGAATGGCCATTTTCACAATGTTTGTTCTTCCTATTCATGAGCAAGGGATGTCTTTCCATTTTCTGAGATCATCTTCAATTTCTTTTTTCAGTGTATTATAATTTTCCCTGTATAGGTCTTTCACTTCTTTCATAAGAGTACTTCCAAAATATTTCGTTTTTTTGCTTGCTAATGTGAAGAGTGTGGTTTTTCTTATTTCCCTCTCTGTGATTTTGTTGTTCATGTATAGGAATGCTATTGATTTCTGAGTATTGATTTTGTATAGGGGGTCTTCTATGTAGAGTATCATGTCATCTGCAAACAATGATAATTTAACTTCTTCTTTTTCTATGTTTACCCCTTTTAATTCTCTCTCTCTTGCCTAATTGCTCTGGCTAGTACTTCCAGTACTATAGTAAATAGGACTGGTGATAAGAGACATCCTTGTCTTGTGCCTGATTTTAAAGTAAAGGCTTTCAATTTTTGGCCATTTAGTATGATGCTGGCTGTTGGTTTGTCATAAATGTCCTTTATTATATTGAGGCAAAGACCATCTATTCCAATTTTCTGTAAAGTTCTTATCATGAATGAATGTTGGACCTAATCAGCTTTTTCTGCATCTATAAAAATGATCATGTGATTCTTACTTTTGGCTTTATTGATATGGTGGATTATATTTATTGATTTATGTATGTTGAACCATCCTTGCATTCCTGGGATGAATCCCCCTTGGTCATGGTGTATAATCTTCTTGATGATTTGCTGCATCCTATTTGCCAATATTTTATTGAGGATTTTTGCATCTGTGTTCATTAGGGAGATCGGTCTATAGTTCTCATTTTTAGTTGGGTCTTTCTCAGGTTTTGGTACTAGAGTAATATTTGCTTCAAGGAATGACTTAGGAAGGATTGCTTCCCTCTCAATTTCATTGAATAGTTTGAGGAGTGTCAGCATTAGGTCTTCTTTGTATTTCTTGTAGAATTCTGCAGTGAATCCATCTGGGCCTGGGCTCTTCTTTGTAGGTAAGGACTTAATTACATTTTCAATTTCATTAACAGAGATTGGGTTATTCAGCAATTTTACATCCTCTTGATCTAGCTTCATATGTTTCTAAGAATCTGTCTATTTCTTCTGTGTTATCAAACCTTTGAGAGTAGAGGTTTTCGAAATAGGTGTTGATGATCCTCTGTATTTCTGTAGAGTCTGTAGTGATTTCACCTTTTTCATTTCTTATTGCATGAATTTGAGCTTTTTCTTCCCTTTTTTAAATAAGGTTGGCTAAGGGCTTATCGATTTTATTTATTCTTTCAAAGAACCAACTCTGATTCATTGATTCTTTGAATGGTTTTCTTAGTCTCTATTGCATTGATTTCTGCTCTGATTTTTATAATTTCCTCTCTTCTTTTGGCTTTGGGCTTGACTTGCTCTTCTTTTTCTAGCTGTTTGAGGTGTAGCATCAAATTATTTATTTGTATTCGTTCTGTTTTCCTGATGTGGGAACTCAGTGCAATAAATTTTCCTCTGAGGACGGCTTTCATTGCATCCCACAGATTCCGGTAAGTTGAATCTGCATTTTCGTTTTCTTATAGGTATTGTTTAATTTCTTTTTTAATTTTTTCTGTGACCCACTGATTACTCAAGAGTGTGTTATTCAGTTTCCTTGTGTTTGCGGGATTTTTGCAGTATATTTTATCATTTATTTCTAATTTCAGAGTGCTATGATCGGGTAACATGCAAGGGATGATTTCAACTCTTTTGCATTTGTTTAAATATGTTCTGTGAGCTAATATATGGTCTATTTTAGAGAATGATCCATGTACTGCTGAGAAGAATGTGTATTCTGATGTTGTTGGGTGGAACATTCTGTATATGTCTATCAAATCCATTTGTTGCAGGTGTGATTCAGTTCTGTTATTTCTTTGCTCATTTTCTGTCTGGTTGACCTGTCCCTTGGTGTCAATGGCGTAGTAAGGTCTCCTGTTACAATTGTGTTACTGATAATTTGAGTTTTCATTTCTGTTAATAGGTGTTTTATATAACTGGGTGCTCTGGAGTTTGGTGTATATATACTTAAGATAGTTATCTCTTCCTCTTGGAGTTTTCCGCTAACGAGTATGTAGTGACCTTCTTTGTCCTTTATGGTCATTGTTGGTTTAAAGTTCACGTTGTCTGCAAACAGAATGGCTACTCCTGCCTTTTTTTGGATTCCTGCTGCATGAAGAATTGTTTTCCATCCTTTGACTTTCAGTCTGTGAGTATCCTTCTGGGTTAGATGGGTTTCCTGTAAACAGCATATGGTTGGATTTTGTTTCTTGATCCATTCTGCTAGTCTGTTTCTTTTGATTGGTGCATTGAGACCATTTACATTAATGGTTATTACTGTCAAATGCTGGTTTATTGTTGACATGTTATCTCTCTGCTGTTGCTTCTTTATCTTTCTGCTCTGCTTAATTATCTGCTTTGCTTAGTGGTTTTTTCCTTTGTGTATCTAAACTGTCTTTCAGTATTTTTTGCAGGGTTGGCTTGGTGTTCATGAAGTTCTTCAGCTGTTCTTTGTCATGGAAGTATCATATTTCACCATCAATTTTGAATGATAGTTTTGCAGGGTACATCAGTCTAGGTTGGAAATCATTTTGCTTTTGGATCTGGAATACTTTACTCCATACTGTTCTTGACTTTATTGTTTGTGCTGAGAAGTCTGCTGTGATTCTGATAGGTTTTCCTTTATAAGTGATCTGTCTTTTCTCTCTGACAGCTTTTAATAATCTATTCTTGTGTTGGATTTCTGGGATGGTGATTATTATATGTCTGGGTGTAGTTTTATTTTGGTTATGACCATTTGGAGTTCTATATGCTTCACTGATCCTGATGCCGGTTTCTGATCTCATGCTTGGGAAATTTTCAGCTATTACTTCTCTAAATATCCTCTTGACATCCTTTATGTTGTCTCCTTTTTCATTAATCCCTATGAATCTTATGTTATTTTTCTTTCCATCATCTTGCAGTTGTTGAATTGTTATTTCCTGATTCCTTGTTATTTTTAAAAGATCTTTCCTTTCATGTTCACTAGCTGCAGTCCTGTCTTCAAGGTCTGAAATTCTATCGTCACTTTCATTGAGGCAGTTTTTACAACTTTAAGTGGAGTTTTTTATTTCCTGTATATCTCTGTGCGTCTGCATTATGTATTCTGTTTGTTTCTTATATTGCTCATCTAGGGATTCTATCTTTTTGTTTAGTTCCTCCAATTTTTTGACTGTGTTTTCTTTAGATATATTCAGAATCTCTTTCATTTCTTTTATCATTTCTTCTTTTACCTGGGAGATTATTTCGAGTTTGAATTCCTTTAAAGCTTCCTGGAGTTGCTTGTTAATTTCAGTAGCTATTATGTCCGATATTTGAGGTGAATGGCATATATTTTCTTCTATATACATTGCTCCTAGGGTTTCTTGAGATGGGCTGGAGGTTTGAGATTGTAATTTGGTCTTTCGTTTTGTCATTTTCCTATATTTCTATGTTTCAAGTGTTATTTGAAAGCTTCCTCAGGGTCTGTTGGAAATCCACTTCTATGTTTGCAGCTCCTGGGACTCTGGCACCCAGTTACCCCAAGGCATTGGGCCTGTAGAATCAATAGCCCTCTTTTGTCTGTTTAGAACTCCGTAGTTCCAGATAAGCTGGGCTTCAGGGATACTGTGCGCCCACCTGCTTGTTGGAAGCTCCACAGTTCTCCAAGTGCAGCCAGAAAGGGGAGATAGATGTAGATGCCTCAAACCCACTTCCCTGCACCTGGAAGCCTGGAGGGTCCCGAACAGTTTGGGCTTGGGGCAGAGTGCACTGAGCACTTACTGCAGGCTGCGGGGCTCTGGAACCTGCGATGCTCGCCTGCTTGCTGAGATTTCCACAGTCCTCCAGACACACAGGGAGGCGGATGCAGGCGCCCCAGATCCGCCCAGCCCTTCCTCTGCACCCAGATGCTGAGGTGCAGGAGTCCCAAATAGGCTGGACTCCAGGGATAGTGTGCACCTGCCTACTTGCTGGAAACTCCACAGTTCTCTAAGCACCCGGGCAGGCCTTTCTGAAACTCTGAATGTTCAATGGCTTGCAAACTCCACTAAGGTTCTGCTTCACCTTGGAGGGCTTGCTGAGTCTTGCAAGATCCTCACGATCCCGATTCTGTTCTTATCTACTGCTGAGCCTGCTTGGGCAGCAAAACCAAGATGTGGGAGAAGGGGATGGATTTGTAGGGCTTGAAACGTCAACAAATTAGCTTACTCAGCAGTTTTCTTCTCGAGAATTGACTGGATTTATTTTTTCCTAAATGCAAATTTAATTTACATGGCATAAAAACACATAGAATTTTAAGGGCTACACTTTGAGGTTTGGCACCCATAAAACAACTCTGTCTTTGTCAAGATGTAGAAAAGCATCCTCACCACCACTTCAGTCTCTGTCATGCATAGCCCCCAACGCCTGCCTCCCCTTGTCAGTCATGTTTGTCTCTCATCAGCGCAGTGTGGTTTTGTGGGTTCTGGAACATTGTACAAATGGATATGTGTACCTTTAGTTTTATCTCTTATCTTTCAGTTTTACGTTTTCTACTAGCCTAATGTTACTGAGATTCATCTGTATTGTATATTAGTAGTTCATTTTGAAAATATACTGTCTTGAAGTTTGTAAGGGAAGAGAGAGCTTTTGACAAAAGGTCCTAGCGTGCGCTCCACACACACCACTGTACACATAGATTTGTATACAAAGGATGCTGCATAGAATTTCACACTATTGAAAATAAGAACTCATATTCATGTAAAACCATCCTCAAACATTCTTGGGATTATTACTACAAGTAGAATTCAAATCAGACTTCTGGATTAAATATAGTTCTATTCGAAAGCACTCTGAAGAGTTTGAAACAATTAAGGTGTTTTCGATTGCCTCACAAAATTCAAATATGCAAGATTGCAATATTGTGAAGATTACTTTCTTTAATGTCAAAACTTTACATTTCATACATACATTTGAGAAATTTTTTGATAACTTCAAGGGATTATAAGTGATAGCTATGATCAATCATAACTGCTGATCACCTATCGTGTAAGAAGATATATATATATTCAATTTCTAGAAAGGATAAATTTTAGGGAAGAAGACAAGAAATAAAAAAGATTAAGTTATAGTCAATTAGAAGCTGAGACATTATATATCCATAAAGTCATACTAATGTACAATGCAGTATGGCCGATAGCAAATGGAAAGAAGGAGACAGTTCTGTGGGAGTTCATACAGTGGGTGTGGCTACATAGACGCTCTTGTGTGGTAAATGTGATGATCCCATAGATGCTTCCCACCCCCGCGTTGCTAAGGACGGAGCCCCGGCCCTTGTGCATACGAAGCAGGTGCTCCACCACTAAGCTATATCCACAGCCCTCCTCCTTCGCTCTTTGTATTAAACTTTTTATTTAAAAATCATTTGATGAGTGAAAAGCTTTGAAACATATTCTCTGGGTTGAATTGTGGCAATGAACAAATATATTAGAATTATCTTATTAAGGGCTCTAAAGTAGGGTTTGATTGTATGCAACAAGGAATGGAAACTGTGTTGATTTTTAAAACTAGCTTATGCTGCATGTTTTATTTTAGGAAATTGATGTTTCTAAAATGTATGGGACAGACTTAAAAGACCACTTTAATAATGTAAATGTTACTGAAATTAGCTGAGATGGAAAATTAGAGCCCTAAGGAATAAAATGTACACCAAATCTGAAGCAAAGTTGGCATTTACCACTCTTTATAATTAATGCCATTAAAAATTAGCCCTTAGTGGTTGGTTTTAACCTCTTTATGGCTTCCACTCTTTTTCATTGCTGAGTAATGTTTTATTATATGAACTTGTCATAGTTTTTTTTTTAAATTTTATTTAAGGAGAAAAGAAAAAAAAAGCAGGGAAAGGGTACAAGTTATACAGATTTACAGAAAAAAAAATGAACAGTAGGAAATCACTAGTTAATGGATTACATATTGTCATCTTAGAAATAATTGTTCAAGTCACAAAATTAAAGCTTGTAAAGTGGACATTCCATCAATGATACTGCAAACAGTTCTGTTCATTGATCCAATAAAACTCTGTGATATCATTTTCTATCTTATACACTTAAATATACATGCAGTTATATAGTTTAGAGCACTTTCTTTTCCTCTCTTTTGTACCATGACTATTACACATTTTGGGTTTCATTGCTCCCACGGTTCTTATTACTTTTTTGGAAGAGAGTAAAACCAAATGTGACATAACAGAACAGAATCGGTCAAGTCAAAAGGGTGGACATAATAGATAATGTAAAAACATAATACAGGTGATCAACAATGGTTACCATAATGTCTCCCGCTATCTCTAATAGAATTGCCTATATCATTAGTTATAATACAATTGAACAAAACAGTAAAGAATAAAACCGACAAAACCAAAACATTGGAGACATTGTAGGTCTTCAAAAGTAGATAAAAGTCAACAAGAATGGGCGTCATAATGAATCTCATTATCTTCACAGCTGATGCCTAAACTTTCGAACCTGATACTATCCAGCAAAACAGAATAGGGGAACATCAGTTAAAAACCAGATGGTGAGAGTAATACAGGGCTTTAAATCAAGGTAATGAAAAGTCAAAATGGGTTACTATAATATATCCTGCTATTTTTTTCCCTTTAATTAAAAGGATAAAGATAAAAAAGTAAATAATGGAGTGGAGATTGAGATAAAAGAGGGCATAACAACGAAACAGCGCAGATCAAAACATAACCATTTAAGCAGAATAGTGTTTCACCACCAGATAATCCTAACCTAAAAGTAGTTACCATATTGTTTCTTTCTTTGAAATCCTTGAGTACAACTTCGTATACTGTAGCATTAAGTATATCAAAACAATGTAAAACCATTCAAGAGAATGACAGCATTACAGAGTATTTAGAATCGACTAACAGAAAATGAACAATGGTTTCTGTAGAATCTCCTTGTCTTTAAAAGGTTTTTGCTTATACTATCGTACATAATAAAATCCAATAAGATACAGCCTATTTAGACCATTGGAGACAGAAGGACAAAAGCTAGATGAGACTTCAAAACAAGATGATACTAAATCAGTATTACCTATTAAGATGTCATTTTCTCCAAAATAGCTGTTCCTATCATCCAATCTTCTCTGCCTCATTTCTGTTGAGCTCTTTTTCTGTCATTAGCTGTCAGTTTGTCTTCTTCATTTTGTTCTCTGCTCCATTCATTGTGGCCTCCCCGCCACTATTTCTGGGTTCTTTGTATTTTTCTTTTTTTAGAATATCCTGCAATACTTTCTGTAGGGTTGAATTGGTGGTTGCAAATTCCCCCAGTTCCTCTTTATCCTGGAAGCACGTTGTTTTTCCATCAATTTCCAGGGACAGTTGTGCAGGATATCTCAATCTTGGCTGGAGATTATTATCTTTCAAAGCTTGAATTATTTCCCCCCACGCTCTTCGTGATTTGATGGTTTGTGCAGAGAAATCTGCTGTAATTCTGATGGGTGTTCCCTTGTAAGTGGTCTGTTTCTTGTCTCTTACAGCTTTTAGTATTCTGTTCTTGTATTGAATTTCTGGAATTTTTATTATTATATGCCTGGGTGTTTCTCTGTTTGGGTTGTAGGTAGCTGGGGTCCTGTATGCCTCATACATCTGAGTATCTTTACCTTTTGCTAAATTAGGAAAATTCTCCTGGATTATTTCTGTGAGTAGCTTTTGTAGTTCACTTGTTTGTGTCCCTACTTCTTCTTTTATGTTCTTAATCCTTAAGTTATGGATCCTCTTATCATCTTCTTGTCTTTGTATTATTGCTGTTTGTTTCTTTGTTATTTTTAAGAAGTTTTTCATTTCATTCTCCCATATTACAAGTCTGTCCTCCAGTTCAGATAGTCTGTCCTTAGTTTCTTTCAAGCTGTTATGCCAGTCTTCGATAGACTTCTTAGTATCTTGGTAGTCCCTTTGAACCTGCTTCACGTATTCTATGCTTTCTCTGTTTTCTCCATCAAACAATTCTCCCCTTTTTTTCTGTTTTTCCATTCCACCACCTGTTTTTTCTTGGGTGGTGCTTAGCATTTCTCTAACTATTCTGCATACTTCTAGCTTCAGGTCGTTGATAACTTCATTCCTGAATTGGTCTATGAGGCTCTCTATATGGTGCCTTATGTGTATTGGTGCGGTGTCTGCTATTGCCTGTTTCTCAGAATTGGGGGCCGAGGAGCCTTTCTTGTTGCTGCCTCTTCCCATGCTGCCTCTTCTTCTCTGTTCCTTATATATGCAAGCTTATATAAGAGGCCCAGCTTCTCTCCCAGTTAGCCACAGCCTGATCGAATTGCGCCAGTTAGGTGTTCCCGCTCACCGCTGCGCACCAGGGAGTTACGGACCAGGCAGCCTACGCGTCTCCCCTCCCGGCCACCATCAGGCTCTGGGATCTGGGTTGGGACTGTCTACCAGGTCCGCCGGCAGCGTCACGCAGGCCAGGCACTTTTCACCAATCCCGCCCGAGAGGGGGATGTGTGGCTGGAGTCGCCACCGCGCCCTGCTCCCGCAGGACTGCTCTGGCCCAGAAAGTCCTCTGCTGGAGTCAAACTGTGGTAGAGTGTCAGTTTCTCTCACTCACCTCACCATAAGTCAGTGCACGCCTCCCTGCCGTTCGCAGATTGCCGTTCTCAGAGCTTCTGCACGTCTCTCCCCTTGCCGAGCCGCTGTAGAGGCAGCCAGCCGCTGCGCGGCGGGAAACCCAAATCGCGGCTTACAATGGCACGGTTCCAGCCTCCACACCGAGTCTTTTCTGTTCCTGTTTTAGCACCAGGACTGCATTCCAAGTTGGCTTCTCTCAGCCCAGTTCGTTCCTGAGTCAGCAGAGCATATCTCCACCTGCTTATGTCTCCTTAGTCCGCACCATTCCTGGCTTCTGAGCCGAGTCTTTCAGAGAGCCGCCGGTAGTTGCTGTTATCTGTCCGCCATGTTCTCCTGGAAGAGTCAAATGGCAACTTAATTGTGTGTACTGAGCAATTGGCTAGATCTTACATCTTTGACATCCTCCATAATATATTAAAAGATCACTGTGTGTCTTTCCGGTCTGCAAGAGTCCTTCCATGAGGCCTGTAGGCCGTAGAAGTCTCAGTAAGCAGTCTAGCCGGGACAGAAATTCTCAGCACTACGTTGTGGTCAGGGCAGCCATGACACCGGAAGTCCCATAGTTTATCTACAGTATTCTGTGGCTGTATTGTGAGTTCTTTCCAGTTTTTACCTAATGCAAGTAAAGCTGGCATAAGACAAATGTACAGCTGATTTTTTGTGTGTGAATAGTATTAATGAATCATACTCTAGATGTACACTTATCATTACAAAAACTGTCAAACCATTTCACAAAATAGTTTCATCTTTTTATACTTCAACCACTAATCTACAGAATTCTGGTTTTTTTCATAAACTTGCCAATATTTAGTAGTTTTAAAAAAAATTAGTGATCTTTTTGGCCACAAACATTATTATACTGTGGTTCTAATTTGCATTTCTCTGATGACTAATGATGTTGAATGCTCTTTCATACACTAGGTACCACTTTAAAATCTTCCATTGTCAAAGCGCTATTGACCTTTAGACAGAATTGCTTATTTCTTTTTATTATTGAGTTGTGAATTTTTATATAACCTAGAATTTATGAGTGTCAAGAATATCTTTAGAGGTTCATCTAGAGAATTTCGTTTCTAGTCTGCGGTTTGTTCATTTTCTTAATGATCACTTTGGATAAACAGAAGCTTTTAAATTTGATGAAGTCTGCTTGTCTTTTTTAAAAAAATTTTATGATGACAGCATTCTGTGTCCTAATAAATCTTAGCCTTTTTTAAGGTCAGAGAGCTGTTTTTTTCTTCTAACAGGAATATTTAATTTTAATAGCTTTGTAGATTTTAATTTCTATATATGTGTAAAACTTACCTTGAATTAGTGTTTATACTAATTATACTGAGATGTAAGATAAGAGTTAAAATTTTTGTTTTTTCTTGTTGATGTTGAGTTATTGGAGACGGAGCTTTGTCAGACAGAGACAGGCTAGGGGCATAGCTCAGCGGTAAAACATTTGCCTAGCATGGCTGAAGTCTTGGGTTCAACATTCAGCAGCAAAAACAAAGCAGAATCTCAAAATACTTTAAATGCAATAATACAATAGCAATTTCTTTGTTATAAAGTTGTTTGTTATTAATTTGTATTTGCACAAGTCAATCATCTAGTATAGGTAGATCTATTGTCTCCTTGTCATGGTTGATACATTGTGTCAACTTGAGAAGTTTTGAAGTTTAAGGCAGAGGCTCAGCAGAAAGCCAGGATCCTTCCTTTGTAAATACTCTTAACCTGTGTAAGAGGAGGGCACAAAGATTTTGTGGGTGCTACAACTATCCTAGAGGCCAGGGGCTCAAGTTTGGGGGTTCGGGGTGTGGCCTGTGTACACTATAAGGGAGGAAAAGAGGCTTGCTCTTCCTCTTTGTGCTCTGGCTGCTGCCTTGAAGCGTTGCCCCAGTGCCATGCCACCCTGCTTGGAGCCACAGAGCTAAATAAACCTGTCCTTCCTTAATTTTGGGTGTTGGGTGTTGTGTCCCAGCACCACTGAAACCTTAGTGGTCCATTGATTCTTGTCAGACTTGTCAAGGGGGCATCCAAAAGCTTGCAGATTTAAAGGCACAGAAATCTAGAGGACTTAGCCTCACAAATCTTACCCAAGCCTTTCCTAATTGCTTTCCGGACTAAACAATAGCAACCACAACAAGGATACCAAAACAACCAAACTTTGTGCTGCCCCTTACAGTTTTCTTAGGTGTTGGGATGTTACAATCAGTGTGGAGAAGCCGCTTCCTTATCCCCAGAAGGATTCTAGTTCTGAAACTAAGGCAGAATCATATAAAACTCAGCACTACGTTGTTGCAAGAGACAGAAATTTGGGAGGAAAGATGCCTAAGGAAGAGAACTTGATTTTAGCTTGAAAAATCGAAAGACTACGCTTGCACCGTGTAAGACATGTTCCTTATGTGAGATTTTTCCTTGTGTGAAAGGTTAAAATTTTCTTTTGGTAAATTTTATTTTTTTTTAAATAGTGGGACTAGACAACTGATCTCTTTCTATGAACCAATTATTTGCAGGTATTAAAATTCTATGGGAACCTAAAAAAAAAAACCCTTAAAACAAACAGTCAAAGGCAAAACAACTTACTTTTAAAAAATGAGATATTTGCCTCAAATAGTAATAACGAAAGTTGCACCAGTTTTCCAGATAATGATCTGCCTTTAGAAAACAAAAGAATCTTGTTAATTCAAATGACCAGTATTTTCTTCCTGCTGTTAAGTTGCAATCTGAGCATGAATCTGCTGGGTTTGGTTGGGTGGAAATTTACTCAGGGTTTTTAGGAAATAAGGGAACAAGAGGCTGCTGCTGTGTCGCTGGCGCTGTGGTCCGGAGTGGACTCCGACGCTTGCTGTCCCCGGAGATGATCTCTGTCTCTGGCCTGTTTTGACGGTCCGAGACCCGCACGTCTTTCTTCCCGCTGTTTGCAAACAGCAGAGCCGAGGCCGACTGCGTTTGCAGCGCTTCTGATCCGTCTGCAGGGTTCTCGGGTGCTGCTCGGCAAAGGGCTAGAGCTTCGAGCAGGGCGCTAATTCTCCGCGGTTTGCAGACCGGCTGCTTGAGGTCCTGCGGAGTTGCTGGTGCTGGCTGGCGCGGAAGCCGGTGCCTTTGCTTTTCGCCTTCCCCTCCTTTCTCCAGAAAGCACCCGAGCTGCGGCCGCACAGAGACTTTCTCCTTTCTCTTCCCCCTCCGGCCCCTCCCTAGACCTCGCCGGGCTTTGACGTCACGTGTGCTCCTTTTAGTTGCCATGGCAACCCCATTCCCCCGGCCCCGGGTCCGTCTCCTCCGGTAGGTTCCACAATGGTACGGGCAGCATCTCGCCGCACAATGGTTTCCAGGCGGTGAGAGGGGTGATTCAGCAAGCTGCCCTTGGCCTTTTAGACCTCCTCGGTCCTTCTTCTTTTTCATGGGGGTGGGCGGTGCTTCTTAGATGCATACCTTTTTCTTTTCTTTTTTCATTTTTGCACATTTTCTTTTTTTCCCTCCCCCCTTAGTTCGTAGGGGCTTGCGTGAGTTTCAGATTGGGTCTTCTTGGAAATCACCTGTCTGTCATTAATTTTAAACAATCTCCCCTCCTGCAAAGAACCTTTCCTGGTTGCAGTTTGGGCTGTGGTTCATGATAACCAAGTGAGGAGGATTTCTGGGGCAGACTCGGCCGAATCAGGACTGTAGGTCTCAGACACGGAATGGTAGGTGCCTCTGCTCCTTCTGGGTCTAACCCGATTTTGGAGGGTGGGGTGAGGTCTCTCCGTTGCTCCCCGTGGCCTGGGAGAGGGAGAGTGGGCGACCGCAGAGAGTTGGGGTCGAAAGTGGGTTCGTGCAGTCAACCAGCTCCGAGCAAGAAGCCCCCGCGTTTCTCCTGGCACAGCACCTGGTCAAACCGGAGGGGAAGCCCTGCGGTGCGGGGTTAGGGGTGCAGAGGTGGGAGGGTGCCTGCGATCGTGACCCGGCTGGAGACCAACCTAGAGTTTCCGAGGGGAAGCGCTCCGTAGGGGCACCGGCAGCTGTGTCTGCTGGGACTGCCAACCTCAGTTCTCACTCTGAGAAACGCTGTGGTTTCCTTAAGATAGTAAAAGATAATATCATTTACGGTTCACTTATGCCTACTTCCTGGAAATAAGTATTTTGGCACATATTTATATAATTGAGCAAGGAATTAAAATATATGTTTACTTTTGCAGAGAGAGCTTGGGCTCCATTTGGGTTAGGGAAAGGAACAGAGAGCACAGGGGTCAGGTTAGAGATCAGAGAAAACGCTGGGACTGCAGTCTCATAGGTAAGTAAGGGTCCCTTTAAGAAAGTGATCCATGTACAGTAGGCAGCGATTTTTTTTTTTTTTTTTTTTTAATGGCAAGATTCCCAGGTAGTCTGTGCTGGGAGGCTGTGTCCCCTACAAATGTCAGAGCTCTTTTGGAAAAAAAAATGTATCATCAGAAATGAGCATGTCAATGTGTTTAGCACAATTGATTGCATCTGTATTTTCAGCAACCTGAATGGCTTTTAGAGGAGATCTTCAAGTCAGTTGGGATATAAAAATTTAAGATAATTATGTGTATTTTCGCTGTTTTCCCCCTACACTTAAATCTGGAGACTGACTGGTTGTGCTTCCAGGATTATTGTGATTTAACTCCAGAAGCAGCCTGGCACCCAGGCAAGCATAAGACTGTTTACTTGGGATGTTTTTGCTGCAGAGCCGGAGGGTACTACACAGCAACCCTGTTGCCTCTGGTTTGTTGACAGGAACTTTCATGAATGCCCCAGCAAGGAGCAGGTTCAGTCTTGTGGGACAGGTCACAGATGAGACGAAAGAGAATGGGTTTAAGTGCACCAGGCATCACCAGCCCCAGGTCCACTTTCTCCTTTGTGGCTGTCTGTGACTCCTGACTCTGGAAGCGCTCCCAGAATGCAGATCAGTGTATTGAAAATGGTTGCAGTAATGACCCTTGCTCCCAGACAGGCCTCTGAGGCGGGCGTGTGCATTGTAAACACAGACAGCAGTGCTCAGCTCAGCAGTGGGCTCACAAACACCATCTCCACTGGAGAACCCACTGCTGGATTTTGGGGGCTGGGCCATTGGGATGTAGCAATTTTGCTGGCTTTAGATGTGTTCCCTTCTCTACCTTGAACTTACCCTTCCTAATGACATGAAGTATTATATTAGCTTGCTTTATCACATAAGCAAACTGGGCTTTTCTCTCCCTGATAATGGGGCTAGGAAGTCAGATGACAAAGGTGGTGAGACCTGAGATATTAAAGTCTTTCTGCTGCCTCATCTGCATATCGCTCCTCCCGTGGTTGCAAAGTGTCTTGAATTGGAGGGACTCTTGTTCTCGCAAAAATCTTTGCAGTTTCACTAAAAAAAGATTTGGGATGATGAGGCAGTGAGAAAGATACACAGAATGGGGAAAAAGAATCAGCTGCCTCCAGCCTCCTGCCTGCTCGGCCCAGAGCAGCATCTGCTGCGGGGAGCAGAGCACTTGCTGTGCTAAAAGGGGATGTTTATGAGCAGATCCCAGAGGACAAGTGTGTTTTTGCTGTCATTGTCTGGCAGGTCTGCAGCTATTAGCATTTAATGGTTTCATAGGATGTGATCAGTATTCATCAAGGTTAAAATGATTGGAGAGTCGGTTATGAATGCTAGCCGATGCAAGTTATTTACATTTACAGGAAAATTAACTTACTAGTATATTCTACAGCAATATCACTACCAAAGGGATTTTCCCTACCTGAATAATCTGAAAAAGCTTCCCATGACTAAAGGCACAGATATATTTAAAGTATGACCATGGCTTCTTATAAATGAATCTTTCACTACAAGCTTAGTTACACAGGCTGTCACACTGATGGTAAAACATAAAAACAAAGCGAGAGTTTTGCCTGTTAAGTATGGGGGTAGATATTCTTCCTTCTTGCTCTAGTGTTGACATCCGGTCACATTTTTAGCTAAGAACCTGGAGGGGAATTGCTCTGTTCAAAGCGGATGGTTGCTTGGTTGCTTATATGAAAAATGAACCACAGCAAGAGAATCTTCCTTCAGTTACAGTACGAAGTAAACAAATTGGCTTTTTAGATTTCCCTCATTGTCCCTTGTGTTTCCTCTGGTGGTCTGTTTGAAGCTTTGGGTTGGACGCTGTAACAACCATGCAAAAAGAGGCACAGAAGTGTCCAGTAAGGACCAGCACAGAGCACCACGCTCTGCTGCTGTGGGCTGGCTGAGCACCTCCTCCTCAGCATCCATCGCTGCACCTTCTGAGAACCAAGGCCTTGTGGAGGAAGCTGGGCCCGAGTCCCTGCCAGAGAGGCTTATTGGCAAATGAGGACAGATTCCATTTGTAGCTTTGTTATAGTGAATACAGTGATTGTGTTACATAAGCCTGGGATGAGGCGCTGTCCTGCTGGCTCAGAGGAGAGGTCGTCTATGGACTGCTGGAGAGAGAATGTGTCATTTAGAATTGCAGTGTGTGTGTTCAGGTATTCACCAGCGTGTGCATGTTTTATCAGCAAGGTTGGAAGGTTCTGACTAGAGGCTTTTTAGTTTGAATATGTTTTACCTTTGTGACAAAACAAGGCAAAGAGAGGGAAAAGGCGAATTCTGTGTGCTTTGAGAACCTGTTTTTCTTTCCTGTAATAAATGGAGAGAAGCTTCATTTCGTATGATAAACCTTCACAGAAAATCTGGCAGAGACATCCAGTGATTCTGAAAATACCTAAATAAAAGCATGTTGTGTTTGAGAATTAGACTTCAAACATGCTTATTTTTGGTAAAGCATTTTAATTGACGTTTTGGCCATGTGAAGCCACTGTGGCCTTTCTCACTCTTTGTGTCCCCGGGGACAGGGATGTCAAAACCATGGGCTGATGGGAGTAGAAACACAGCTTCTGAGTGGGGAAAGAAAGGCCTGAAGGCTCCCCTGGAGCACCCTCGCTGCAGCTGCTCAGCGCCCTCTGTGCTGTGGAGGGCGCAGGTGGTGCTCCCCAAAGGGAATAGGCATTTGCAGAGTAGCCGACACAGCAACTCATAGGATTTTTGCTGCTGCTGTTTCTACTTCTTTTTCTCCTCCTCTCCTCCTCTTTTGGTGCTAGGAAGAAAACAAAAACAAAATCTAAAACAGCAGTGCCTTAAAAGTATGCAGTAGAAATACATTTAATGGCTTGACTTCGTGGCAGCACAGCTATCTCTGGTTTATGGGTGTTAAACTGATCAGGTGCTTTAGGTGCTTCATGAAAATGAGTTTCTTAAAATCACTGTCCTGTTCCTGTACAATGGTAACAGGGTCCAAAGCCACTGACCGTGAAGGAGAGCTTCACGTCTCCTGTTTGGCGATGTTCATTCTGTGCCTTCAGAGGAAGATCTATTTTAGCTTTACCACACAACAGAGTAACTGTGTATTTCTGTACCACCTGTATTTCCTGCTAAAGTATAATCTCTGCAGGATTGACTCAGGCACACAGTAGGGAAAAGTTAAGTATTTATGGAACAAATATCTTCCTTATACAGTTTTCTGCTAAGTGCTCTGGGTGTAAGAGTTTGGGAAAATGGAATTCAAGTTTCTGTCATTTGTAGTTTATGATTGTTTGGGGAAATGAGGTTAAATAACAACAAAGGTAGGATAGGGTTAGGGGTCTCTAGTAAGGGTTTGACTGTAAGTAGGGATCCAGAAGAGAGAGAAAATGCTTCGTCTATAGGAGACATGGCGGCCCACCAGGATGCTGGGCAGGGGAAGGAGAATATTCCCTGGAGCAGTAGTATGCAGCTGGCCAGGAAGAAGACTCCTCTGGGGCAGGTAAAGATTTCTTTCTGGTATGATGATCATACTTTCCAAACTAGAAAAGCAAAACTAATGGTTTGCCAGTGGGTAGACCATTAGAAACCAGCACAGTTATGGAGAAACTAATGCCATATATTGCTAGGAAGTGACTGGAAATAAGTTAAAAAGCAAGGTATCACTAGATCACATTAAAAAGAATATAAATTCAGGTCTCTTCCTAACTTCAGACAACTGACTCTGGTTTTACTTTGTTTCACTTACCTGAGAGGTGTTCCTTGTTTTATTGGTAACTATATAACCCATTTCTCAAAGGAAATCTTACAGGGAAAGCAAAATATGTAAACACAGGTAACTGTGGAGCTATCTCAATTGAGGCTGATGAATTGACACATTGATAACAAAACCAAGTCCATAGTCATAAAGTTCACTATCATGTCCACTCAGATAACAAGCACTGTGGAGTTTATGTTTGGATTTTAAAATGGCAAACAGGAGGTCGTGAATTCAATCCCTGATACCAAAATCAAGCCAGACCAGACCAGACCAAACCAGACCAAACCAGGCCAGACCAGCCCAGACCAGCCTGGAACTGATTTATAACAGAGTTCTTGTGCTTGCAACAGTTTCTGAACTGAGTTAACCTTGTTGAGACATTTCATGTCCTCTCCCTGCACCTACCACCTGGAAAACAACCGTCTTTTTGTCTTTGGGGGCGGTCTTTTAGTTTTCTAAGAGCAGGGGAAACCTTAAAAATGAAACTCATTTGTCTTTTTGCTTTGATTTTAGGCTAGCTTGAGAAACATCAATGACAAGACCATCTCAGATCTCGGTTATGGCAACTCATGCAAGAAGCTATTGAATTAGACCCATTTCCTATAGATGACAAGCCACACAAGCAGTGGTGAGTTGCAAATTTTAAAAATGATCTTCAACATAAAATCTGTGCTCTACATGACCAGTGTCATGTAGTATCATATGGTCCAGAGTATGGCTCTCAAGAAATATTGTCCTAAATGGTATCAGCCAAAGTAAGAGTAAACAAGACGGGATTAATGGTACAGTTCTGCTAATACCACCTGTGGTAGGAGAGGACTTGTGAGATGCTACAGGGCTACAGTGAGCAGTTTTGTGTGGCAGAGTAACAGTTGGGGAACATTATTTTTATGTGAATTTTTTATTTGCAGTGCAATACTGTATTTTATTGATTAAGCTCCTTTCATAGAAAAAATACTTCTGAGCTAGACTACAATGTTCAATTCCTTCAGAAGTTGGCACGCAAAAAACATTTAGACTTTCAGAGAAAAAGGTAGAGAAATTATATCATAGTTTTATACAATTCAATTTATACATTTTTAAAGGAAAACAATATTGAAAATAGATCCAGTTGCTCTGACTTGTAGTAATTTAAAAAGCTTATTATTTTTAAAGTATCTGCACACAGAGGCAGAATATATTTTTTTAATCAAATACTTAATACTTCACAGTCACCAAAGTCAATAATCAATAGACTCCAACAGAGATGAATGAGTTATAATCTGTCAGATAACATATTTGAAAATAGAATATGACAGTGGTGATGTTAAGACTCCAAAAGAAGTTATTTGGAACTAATGATCAATATCTCTCTTTCATGTGCCTAGTGGCTTGCATAACTTGCTGTAGACAGGTTGCTCTGTGAATTAATACATGCTTTATAACTTCAGAAGTAGGATGAGATCAATCTTACAGTCGTTTATACCTCCACCAGCCAGTATACTTCAGTTGGTTAGCTGCCATGTAATAGATAGTTCCTGTTTCAGTAACGGTTGCTTCTGTCTCTTAGAAATGATTGGTCACTAGGATACACTTTGTATAAACCAATCCCCAGGTGACAAACCATTCTGCTTTTGTACTTCCTGCTTATTTATCCCATATAAGCCCTAGCCCACCAGATATTCTGGGAGTGATCCTGATAAGTGCCTGTCGAGGTAAATAAATCTGCCTCCGAATCCTGGGTGTCATTTTGTTTTCAGGTGCAATTTCACATTGTGAGTTTTAAAACAATCTGCCTGCAGTTCTATTGAGAAAGCAAATCTAGTGGTCACCATTAGGCTATGCTTAACCAAAATGTATTCAAGGAGTATTTGGCATAAAGAAGAAATAATTGCTAATAAGCAACCACTTTTTGTTGCAAGTTCAGTTTTATAAAGTTGAACTTAATATGTTGTTGTGTATTACTTCCAATGATCTAAAAAATACACATTACTCCCATCCTAAACATTTATTCAGTTAGCAATGCTTATCGAGAATCTGTGGTGTAACCATCTTGCTCAACTTTGGGGTGGATGAAAATCCTTGCTTTAAAGGAGTTTTCAGTTGATGCAAATGTTATAGTGAAGCGTTCTATTGACAGATAGATTCCAAAAAAGTATGGCAGCTGTACAGTGCTTTTGTGTGGGCAGTCATACCTGCTGATGGCAGGACTGCAGAGGAGAATCTGGCACACATGTGATGGAGAAGATCAGGGGAGGCTTCCCGGAGAAGTGAGCTTTTAATGAACTGTTAAGAACCGTAAGAAGACAGCATGAGGAAAGGAGGAATCAGTTCTTACTGCATAACAGGCGCTATGCAAAGAAACGCTCGATGTTTAATCATCCTTATGAGTTACAGATACGGTTCCCAACTGTGTGCTGTCCTACTTGTACCACCTGTTCTCCTACAGAGCTCTTTGAGGCTTTCCGTGTGTGTATCTCTATAGCATACCTGTGAGCTCACCTGCACTTCAGTGCACATATCTGCAACATGTGTGTATATATCCTAAATCATCTGATTATTGTGCGAGACATTGTGAGACTGTTCTGTGTCCATGCATGTTGGTTACTCCTTTACACTTCTATATAATGTGCTCCCCTAAGAATATACCAAGATTTAATTATTCATTCTACTTTTGGCAAAGGTTTGGATTATTTCCCTTTTAGGTATACCATTTTCTGCGTTTATCTCTACATTATTCCTCATAGACTCTATCACAAACATGTAAGGATTTCATAGGGATAAATACCAAGGAGAAGAACTGTGATGTGTTAGGGGTTTTGCACCATTAATTTTACTAAATATTTCTAAAATAGTTTTCCAAATTTATTACACTGATTTGCACTCCTAGAAGCAGTGTAGGAAGATGTACATTCTCATCAACCCAAGTTCTTAATTTTTCTAATCAGGTGCATACATAATTCTACTCATAGAAGTATTAATTTTCATTTTGCTGATTACTAATGAAGACATCTTTTCATTTTTTATTGTCCTTTTGAATTTCTTCTTTTGTGAAGTGCCTGCTCAAATCTTTCTGAGATTTGTCTTTCAAAATAATTATCACTTACTGCATAATGGGCACTATGTGAAGAACCGTTCAATCCTTAATCATCCCTATGAGTTACAGGTAAGGAAACACGTTTTGAGAGGTTAACAACTTGCTGGCAATTACCCAGCTGAGAAACAGTGAATTTGGCACTTAACCCTAGGTCTTTCTGACTCTTTAGCTTCTTAAAGAGTGTCTGGAAGGAGATTGGGTTGGAGCCGCAGAGAATACTCACAGTGCCATTGCAGGAGTCTAGTTAAGAAACAATAAGATCATAACCAAGGAATTTCCTGTAGGGCATGTGTAGCAAACCACCAGAAGTGGTGATTGCGTTGGGTGAAGAAGGAGAATGCACAGATTTGACCCCTACTGGTTAGGAGGGTTCGATATTATTCCACACAGTGTACAGCTATACCCTGGTATTTGATAAATTCTAAGGCACGTTTTATGACCCTGTGATTCAAAAAGAGATCAACTTAGTTTACAAGTTCATAGGCTTTAGGGTTAAAGAGACTACAGTGTTTATGTGGGGCACCTCTACTTTTTAAAGATGTGGTACCAGCTACTAAAAGAGAGTAAGTGGATTGTTCAAGATCACATTATTACTAAGTATCAGCTTAAGAATAGACACCAGGACTTTGAAAATACAAACCTACATACACACTACATACATAAATAGATACATAAATACGAAGATATACAGATAAATAAACAAATACTGCCTCATTGTAAAATAAAAAGTGAACATACAATTAACCTACTTTTTCTTTTTCTTTTAGTTTTTGGTACGGGGAATTGCATTCATGAATTCATGCAGGTCAGGCTGGTGCCATGCCCCTGAGATATTTCTGGTCCATCTACTTTATTTTCTAAACATTCCTCAACTCAGTCCCCTTTAGCCTTTATCTACGACCCCTGCCCCGAGGCTCTGAGCATCATCTTCAGCAGGTTAAGTGCATAGCTTCCTATGATACCTTCCTGTCCACGATTCCACTAACGAAGTCGCTGTTATAAAAGTTTGATTTGCTGTGGTAACACATAGCATAAAGGCTTTCATCACCTATGAAATGATATCACCACTCCTTAAGAAATACACTGCTGTGCACCCCTGCTTTGGAGACTCATGCCTGCAGGGACACCTATGTGTCACACACAGGTGATCTGCTTCATGGTGTCTATTGTGCCCACACTAATCTTTTATTGATGGTCCCCAACTCATGATGCTTGGACTTAGATTTTGAGTTTTCAGGGGCACAAAGGTGATATGCATTCAGCATGAATCACATGTTGCACTGTGATCTTTTCTGAGGCCACTGATGTGCATAGGATGACAATGTGATGTTAGCAGTAGTGGCAGGCTGACCTCACTGTCCTGTGAAATGTGTGGCAGATCTTGCTGAACAGGCTTTGTGGTGGGAGATCGTGCCCAACTGTTGGGCAACATAACCTCCCCCCAGCACATTTAAGGTAGGCGGGGCTAAGCTGTGGCATCTAGTGGATTAGGGTGTCAAGTGCTTTCTGATTCATGATATTTTCAACTTACAATGAGTTTGTTGGGATAGAACCCCCTAGGAAGGAAGGTAAGTAGCATTATACCGAACATTTCTTTTATACACCTGATGACAATGAGGCACTGGAGATTTAAAAACGTTCTCCAGGCCATATAACGGTGACAGCAGAGTTTAGAATGACTGATTTCAGAATTTTTATTTTTTACTACATACTTCTCAACATTAGAAGTGAACTCTGGGCCCCATGAAGCCTTGAAACACTGTTAGACTTTGAAACTCAAGCAAAAATAAGGATGAGTTCTAAGGAATGGTAATAACATAATCAATGCAAAAAAGCTAAAAAATAAAAGAGCTGTTACAGGTTTGGGGTACTGAACACCTTAACGTATGAGGGAATAAGAGATGTGCTGAAATTTGTTGTTTGTATTCTATCAGTGGTGGAGTAGTTGCCAAAGTCTAGGCTCAGGACTGTTTCACCCTAGTAAAATCCAAATGAGTGGCCTTCATCTATGTCCCCATATCTGTGGTCTCTATAAATTGGCATGTGGGATCATAAGCCCCAGAGACGTAGTGCTAGGAGACAGGGCCCTTGGGAGGTGATTAGGGCACGGGGCGGGACTCTCACAGCTGAAATAAGTGCCCTTATTCAAGAGACCTCCGGAGAGGTCCCTAGACTTTTCTATCATGTGAGGACATAGGGAGAGGTGCAGTCTATGAAACAGAAAAGAGCCTGTCTCCAGGCACCAAATCTGCTTTGATCTTGAACTATTAAGCTTCCAAACTGAGAAATAAACTTCGCTGTTGATAAGCTACCCAGTTCACGGTATTTAAATAATAGCAGTCCAAATGAACTCAGGTTTTACAGTATTGTGTAAAATTTTAGACTTTTCTTCCTCTTCACTGATTGGTAGAGCCTCAGGCAATGTTAGGAGAACAGATTCAAAGCTGCCACTGTTTGAGAGGTCCCAAGTAATTTGATGCTAGATCAGGAAAATACACTTAATGCTTTCTTTTAGAAACCAAGGTCTTTCTGGAGCTTATCTGAACAATGCTTGACTGTCTGCAAGACTTTTAGTGTCACTCAGATACTTTAGGAATAATTCTCTATATTCTGAGAACCACTGTCAGAGAAACTACTATGAAAAACGAAGTATGGGATTTTAATGTGCATAAGAAACCTTTCCATGTTAGAGCTTACTGGGAATTTTAGTCTGGAGTTTAACAGCATTTATTATATGTGATAATTCATTATTTATAAGGTACATACCAGAAATTATGTATTCTAGATGTTTCAAAGTTTTCTATTTGTATTTTTGGAAGGCATAGGTGGCTTGTTAGTGCTTTAAATTCTAAGACCCACTTTTTACAATGTTAACTTCTCAGTTTCTCAGTAGTCCTTTCTTTTCTTTTTAATTCATGCATGTTAATTGCTCAGAATGATAGATTTTGTTTTGACTTATTGGTCCATACATTAACCTACTTTATTATCATGCCGCTTATTCCCTCTCCTTTCTCCTGGTCCTCTTTCTCATCCCTAAGAGTCTATCTTCTACCTTCTTTGAGGACCTACTTTTAATTTGAATGTGGACAGTATTGCTTTTAGAAAATCACTTATTAAACTTAAGAATTGATGTAACTCTACTTGAGAGTATATAAATATCTATAGCCACATCTGAATCTATTTATCTGACATTGTACTCACCTGCCATTCCGACCTGATAAAACTGAATAAAATACATTAAGCAAAAACTCCATGAAAAGAATTCGAGTTGCTTTGCATCTTTTGTGACTTTCAGTGCATGTGTTCTGACGATGTCCACTCTTGCCTTTGCCGGCAAGGATAGGTTCAAATGTGCAGGGTCACAGTCAGCAGGATCTCATTTATTGAACTTATTTCCTAGTCTTGTTCCTGTGCATAAAATTCTGACTGTGCTGTAACTTAAGGGGCCCATATGTACTCCTTCCCAATGGCCTCTGCTTCTGAACCTGACACTGTGTGAAGTCCCCACTTATCCCTCTGGTTAAAGACGTCAGAATTTCTTACAGAAATAAAAGTGTTTTGTAGCAAATTAACTGGCTTGGCTACCTGATAAACTAATTTAAAGTATGAATTGATGAAAATAATTTTGGGACATAGATAACACCTACACTTGGATAAATGTCTCTGATGCTTTATAATAGCAGAACAATGAAAGAATGACATAAATAGGAAGGCTTTCATATGGGAAGGGGGTCTGTTGTGATTTGGAACAATCACTTTGTACAGTTTGGTGGATTATTTAAAAATTTTGATCGTTATAGTCTTTGGCAAAGGAAGAGACTGATAGTAAGTTCTCATACCAGATCCATCATGAGTTAGTATCCCCTAGGGTGAGTCAACCTAGCTGAGCTTCACCTGTGTGCAAGACACTTGCAATACATGATGCCTGAATTTCTCCTTAATTTAAAAATTGCATAGATTAAATGGCACAGATTGAATTTAGTCTGAGGTGACACGTCAGCAGTCGGGCCAAGTAGGGTGCCAGGGTCCTGACAGAGCAGTTCCTGGGGGTGCAGTCAGCCCAGTGGGAGCTGGAAGGAAAGGGCCGGCAGGCGGACAGAGCCTTGGAGGTTTCGCTCCGACCCTGCCTCCTTCCTGTCTATGCTCCTTTCTGCCCATTATCATTTATCTAAACCTAGAAATAAGATATCACCAGTATAGAAAATCAGTTTTAATTATTGAGAATATACTACTTATAGGGAATATAATTTATGTATTTTAGACAAACTGACTGCACCCGTTTCCCAAGCTTGCATCTTTCTTTATTGTAAAATGCCTCTGCCTTTGAGGTACCACTGTGCACAATGCCTGCTTAGGGGCTTACTTAGGAGATGAGTCTTTGAACTCTTGCCTTTAGAAAACGTGATTTCTAAACTGGAAGTTAGATTTCTAAACTGGGAAGTTACCAGTGTATCACATGAAACTTGGCAACTTGGTTTCTTTGGCTGTGGTACCCACCTAACACCCTGCCATGAAGACTGAGACATTTTCAGTGGGCAGACTCCGGTGGTAGCATCTCTGAAAAGCGCAGCTCCTTCCTTCCTCCTTCCTGTGTCCCTCCCTCCTTCCCTCCTGCCTTCCTTTCTCCTCCCTTTATTTCTTTCTCACTTGGAAGTTTTGCTGCCTGCCCTGTTACGGATGCCCCAGAAATGAAGATGAAATCTGACTCTGCCTTCAGACTGTGGGCTTTGGCATAGGGAAGAAGAGAAGAAGCTACAAACAAACGATTTTCATTCAGAGGAAAGCTTCGTTATGGAGGTTAGGGAAACAGTGCAGTTTAAATGGCTCAAGTTCTACCCAGGTATTTTCAGATGAGGTTCTGCAGACAGACAGGAGCCCACTCTACGCGATTCTCTGACTGATCTCATGATCCTTTCTGCTCTTGAAAATGACTGAGAAATCTAAAGAGCTTGTTGGAGTGTCTGGTATTTATCTTTTTAAGGTATTAAAGTATAAATTTGAAAATATTTATGTAATTAATTTAAAGAGATCAACAATATTAAAGCCATTGCATGTTCATATGAATATCTTTATCTTTTTACAACTGCTGTGAAAATAGGTTAAGGACAAAATGACATTGTCTCACTCCTTGGCAGATGTTTAATGACCCGTTTAGGAGACGACAGCTGACTCCTGTTGTCTTCTGCCTCAGTCTGTTGTTACGTCACACATCGTGGTGTCCTGGCAAACTGCTATGAGAGGCTGGCAGGACCATGCTGAACTGCGTCTTTGTCGTGTTTGGAATTATTTTTGACTGATTTGAGGGACTTGTGTGTCAGTCAGCTTTCTGTTGCCATAGGAAAGACTTGGGATAACCGCTTACCAAGATGAAAAAGGTGGATCTCAGTTCCTTTCCGAGTTCCAGCCATGAGCGCTGGCTTTGTTCCTCTGGGCCTGGCAGCGGTGGCTGTGCCCTTATCAGGGGGAGCAGAAACCAGGCGAAGCTACACACCTCCTCGCTGATGTCCTTGTTACTTTCCTGTTGCTGAGAAATAATAACCAACACGCACAGTTCAAGGCGGGGTGTGGAGTGGTATGGATTTTGATTTTCAGAAACTTCAGTCCCTGGTCAGCTGGCTCAGACACAGAAGGGGTGTGGTGGAAGGGCCGGTGCTGAGCACAGCTGCCCGCATGGTGGAGGTCAGGAAGAAGTCAGGGAGCAGGCGGGAGCTAAGGAAGGCAATGAACCCTCCTGGCCGTCACCCACCTCTTCCAGCCAGACCCCACTTCCTACCAGCATCTCAGCAGCGGGTCCTTCCATTGGGTAATCTACTGATGCTGGTAGCTCCCGCCCCTGGAGCGATCTATCTTCCAAACATGACATTTTGAGTTGATGCCCAGACCTAACCAAAACAGCTGGGAATGAGAAAGGGAGAGAAATAGAAGAGGTGGCATCCTCTTCAACACCAAGCTCCGCATTTTCAGAAGACTTCTGCCAGGACCTTTTATAAAGTTTCTGCCACCTCCCAATAAATAGTGCCTTTCAGGGGAGAGGATATTTAAGATCCTAACTACAGGGGCTGGGGATTTAGCTCATGCCTAGCAAGCACGAGGTTGTAAATTTGATACCACACTTTGAAAGCATCCTCAGATTCTATGGGATCTGTGTAATACAGTTTGAGAATGCCGGTTAAAATTAACATTTTATTTTATTTTATTATTTTTGGTTTTTTGAGTCAGGGTCTTGCTGTGTAGCCAGGCTGGCCTCAAACTCTCGGTGATCCTCCTGCCTCAGCTTCCTGAAAGCTGGGATTAGAGATGTGTACTGGCATGCCTGACAGGTTAAAATTATTTATGTATGTCATGAACAAGTGAATGTCTTCTCTGCACCTAGAAGAGTGCTGTTGTGTGCCATGCATAGGAAAACTAAGGAGATAATGTGTTTTGCCACTTACATGACATCCCCACTCCACACAGGAAGCCCTGTGGCAGGACCAGACACAAGGGCTTGCCTGCAGATCTCAACAAAGGTGGCAGAAAATGCTTAAGTTACTCTAGCCCTGGTTAGAGCATGGGGTGAGTGTGACAGGCGGGTGAAATGTGGCCACAGAGGGAGCAGTTCCTGCCAGCCTGGCATCGGGAGGGGTCTGAGAGGGAGACAGCATTTCAGGCACCAGAGTCATAGCTTCCGCAGTGTTAAAGCCAGAAAGACAATTTCTGGATTTCTGAACGAAGGACCAGGCAGAGTGAGGAGCAGAGTGGGCCTGGAGTTGAGAAGCAGAAGCTGTGTGGCCTGCGGGTAGATGGAGGAGAAGGTGATCAGAGCCCTGGGCAGCTGGGAAAATCCACGGGGATGGACTGGACTGGGAGAGACCCTGTGTGATCCATGAGGAAACTTAGATCTATTTCCATGCACGGCAAAACACCTTTGCTGTTTGCTGAGCAGATTTAAGAAAAGGATTCTGGCAGGGACGCTGGGGGCACTGGGAGAGGAGCGATCTTAAAGGCGGATGAGCGGGGAGGGGGAGTCCAACTTGAAGAAAGCCAGTAAAAATGTGCGGAGAGGGATCCAGTCAATGCTCCAGGTAGTTCAGAGTAGGAAGCTAAGAAGCAGACAGTGTTTCACCCGAGGCGGTGACACGTGGTTCCTTGTGACTTCACTGCGTGCCCAGCCACACTTGTCCTAAACAACTGTGCACTGGTTGGCAGCTTCGGTTTCTCTGTGCGGAGGGTATGGAAGTGCATTGCCTGCCTGAGTGTGTCACAGGAGTCTGGGTAAGGATTAATGAGCTCCTTGACAGAAAGGTGCTTTGTTAATCTAAGCCATCAATAATACAGATGAGGATGCTTGCCAGGTGCTTTTGCTCCTATATCAGAGGCTGCTGTGTAAACACGGGACCTGCCTGGGACTGTTGTCATTGTTAATAATAGCGAGGTCGTTACCACAAATGCCTGCACGGCACAGTTGTTCTAGTCAGTCCTGAGTCTGTCCACTCCGTTTATTCTAAGTCTCTCTCATCAGAAACTGCTTCCTGGTTACTGAGGGAGTTGTGCTGACTCCTGGAATTTCACTGCGCCTTATTCTTTGCATCCCCGTGTTGTGCTGCATCATGACTGGGGACATCAGCACTCTCCCTCTTCTGCGAGCAGGAGTAAGCTTGTGTTCTTGTTTGTTAATCAGATTCCGTTAATTTAACCCAAGGGGGCCAGCATTAGGAGCTCTGGAGTCGGCCGCCTGGGTTTAAATTCTGAGCCCTTTCACTTTACGTGATATGCCAGTGAAGTTGTAGAGGGTCTTGAGCCTGAGTTTTTCATCTATGAAATGGTAGTAACAGCACCGCTGATCTCATGAAGATCCTGAATGTAAAGAGCCCAGCAACTGCCATGATTATTTTTTAATTTTGCTTTTCTTTTGATCTGTTTTTATTACCACGCTCATCAACACGTCCTTTCCATTTCCCAGTCAGAATTCTGTTTCATCCTTGCCGATTCATTTGTCAGTAACGTGTGACCACACAATTGGTCGATTAGTTCTTTTTTTTTTTTAAATTAAAAAACATTAAGGTAAAAGAGGACATAACAGCACAGGTCCGAACAGAACAATTTAAGCAACATAGTGTTTCACCACAAGACAACCCGATAACAGTAGTTACCATAGTGTCTCTTTCCTTGAAATATTTGAGTATACCTTAATATACTATAGCATCAAACATAACAAGACAGTGTAAAACCATTCAAGAGAATGAAAGTATTACAGGGTATTCAGAACCAACTAGCAGAAAATGAACAATGGCTGCTATATTATCTCCTTGTCTATAAAAAATTTTGTTTATACTATCACATATAATAAAATCCACTAAGATACAACATAATAAAACCAATGGAGACAGAAGAACAAGAGCTTGGTGAGACTTCAAAACCAGATGATATTAAATCATCACTAGCTATTATAGTGTCTTGTTTTCTTTAAAATAGCTGTTCATACCATAACAGACAATAAATCAGACAACCCAGAATAAAACCATTCCAACCAATGAATGAAAACATTATAAGTTTTCAAAGCAATATAATGGGGAATCATGATTACTACATACTTTTATGTATTCTTACTATTTCTTGCACTAGGGAAACTATTAGGTATTTATACATGTGAGTTTTATTTATTTCACTTATGAGTATGGTCTCAAGGTGCGCCCATTTATTTATAAATATCTCAATGTGATCCTTCTTTATAGCTGAGTAGTATTCCATTGTAGAAAGCTTTTTTATCCATTCCTCAGTTGATGGACACTTGGGTTGTTTCCAAGATCTGGCGATTACAAATTGTGCTGCTATAAACATGGGTGCATATATATCACTGTGGTATGATGCTTTCAGTTCTTCTGGGAATATGCCTAGAAGTGGAACAAATGGGACTTCCAATCTCAGCTTTTGGAGAAATCTCCAGACTGACCTCCACAATACAGCAACCAGTTCTTTACTTAACATAACATTTTGAAGAATCAGTAAAAATCTTGAATTTATCCCTTGCCTTTTTACCTATGTTGGGGGCTTTCTTCTGCCTCAACAGGTCAAGTACTTAATTCTTCTGTGACTAACGGTTCTGTGAGCTTTGCCTTAACCAGTAATGAGTTTCACTACCAGTGACATGTCTTCTCCTTCTGCACAACCCTTCTGTAAAAGAATTTGTTTGCTCTCCTCCTTTTTGATCTCTGGGCTTAACGTTTTCTCAAGATCTAGGCAAATGCTGGAGTTGCACACCTCGCCTCTCTCTCAAGACCTGAGACAGCGTGTTTCTTGTTCCTGATCATGTCTCTCTAGAATCCTATGAGCACTTTCCCATATTATCTCAGACCCTCCAGGATCTGCTGAAGCACACCCTGAGCTTTTTTTTTTTTTTAAATGTAGCTGTGGGGTACAGCGGGTGGCTGGAATTATAGCCAAGCATGTGTTCTGTTCACCAAATCAAAACTCATTTTTCTAACTTGCATGAAGATTTCAAGAGTCTACTGGTTTTGGGGAGCACCCTTTCAGTTGTTACCTTAGTATCGATCAGTGATGCCTGTAAATTCCTCTGGATTTTGGACCAGTATACCACTGACAGGTTTTTCTCTTTGTAATTGTTGCATAGAGAGAATGTTCAGTCACCATATTTCTCCATATGGTCTCTAACTTCTTTGGATCAGGAATCAAAGAAGGAAATGGGCTTGCTTTGTATAAAAAGTTGATGCATATTTGTTAATAGTGAATTATATTATGCTAAAATTGAATAGGACAGATTGAAAATGATTATTGAACATAGCTGCTGGTAGGTAGGGTACAATGATTGAGTAGCATGGCAAATAAGAATGCATTAGCATTTGATCAGTTCCTTCTTTTATGATTCCAGCATTGTTTGTCTTAATTACGCTGGCTGAGAACTGTTTAGATGAATGTACCAGAAGGGAGTTTCCATTTTTGAAAACTGTGATTCTTTATCTGGTGTTTGTTCAGAGAGACTGACATTCAGCACCTTGGAGTTGGTCACTGTATCGGTCACTGGGGTCTCTTGCCTGTAGCTTTAGGTAACTGCCACGTTTGCTTTAAACTTGCCATGTCCCTGGTGTTATTTTAGGGAGGCCCTGATGCACTGCAGCCCTGACACACTACCCTGTGTCATCCAGCAGGACCCAGCTGCACAGGGTGGTACCTAAGGCCTTTAACTTTCAAGTCATACAGATGGGATTAAAATTTCCAATCTGCTTATGCTGGGAAAATTAATCAACCCCTATCTTGTTTTGCACAGAGCATTGAATCCAGAATACTTTCACTGATCTAAAGTCCTAGTTTCCCTTCTTTTCTTTTGGAAACAGAGTCTTACTAAATCGCTACATTGGCCAGGCTAGGCTTGAATTTGTGATCCTTCTGCCTCAGCCTCCCAGAGTGCTGAGATTACAGGAGTGTGTCTGACATGTCCCATTAAACCAGTCAACACGTCTAAGACTTGATTTGCTTTGTCTATAAAGTGGACCTGTAGAATGAACCTCATAGCTTTTGAGATAACTGAATATAAAAGACTTCAACACAGGGTCTTGCTAGAGCAGGGAATTAAACTTTGTTGTTGTTATGAGAGCACTACAGACTTTGATTTGTGGTTTGCTTTGGTTCATTGCCAAGCAGTTTCATTTCTAAAATAGCGGAATCCTTCACATATTATTATGGCAAGCACTCTGGGGTGCTTTTCTATATAATAAGATAAAGCAATCTTGCTTTCATCCTCATTAGCATGTATAGTTTTGGGTCACCCCCTGCTAAGACTGGAGAGAATAAGCTATGGGACGGGTGTAGATGGGAGGTACAAGAAAAAATGGGACTATGAAATTTTGGTCCTCTGCTGTTCCTTCATAGAAGCGAGATAATGCATGCGAGTGTGCCTCGCAATTTCTGTGCCTCTGCAGGTCGAATGTGTTATTTATTTTCATATTAAAAGTCTGAAAAGATGAATAATGTGCTATCAGCTTTGTCAGGAAAGCTCTTACATCATACTGTAAGGAAAATCGAGGGAGATTGGAGTTTGAGTAAGTAAGCCACTAGAATAGGGCCAAGAGGCCAGGCATGGTCCGCACATGTTCAATCCCAACACTTGGCAGCCAGAGGCAGGAGGATCACAGATTTGAGGCCTGCCTGGCTGCACAGTGAGTACCTCTCTCAAGTAAACAAATAACCCTATAAGACCTAGAAAGAACGAACTAAAAAGGAAAACAATAGGTGGATGTTTGAAAAGCATCTGAGTGAAATGACCAGTCTGATAGTGTTCTAATGCATGACATCCATCTGACAAATCAGCGGGGTCCTGAGTGCAAGGGACAGGATCCTGGGTGACACGCGCGGAGCCTCAGCTCATCCCAGCAGCGGGCAGTGCTTGGATCTGCCAGGAAATTAGGGTGCAACACTTCTCCCCGTGGGTGGCAGTGGCCCAGTGACTGATTCTTCTGCAGCTTCTGATGCAGCCTGGGACAGTGACAGTTTGCATTCGCCCCTGCTCCTATGTTTGCATGCTCCCTCTGCAGTATTTTTTCTTCTTTTTTTAGAGGGGTACCAGGAATCGAACTCATGGCCTCATGCTTGTCAGGCAGGCACTTGTGCCCCTGAGCTACATCCCTGGCTCTCTGCCATATTTCTTTATGGCGGGACCAGATGTCTATCATCTTGAGCGCCCAGACTTCTCACCAATTCCTACTTTTCTATTCTGTTGCTCCTTTATTACTATCACAGGCAAAGAGCTCCCCACACACCTTTCCTGGCCTTGCACTCATGGAAATGGAGATGGATATGTGGGTTAGCATTTCCTAGAAAATCAAGGTGATCATTCACTTCTTATCACTTGTGAGAAAATCATTTCTAAGTTGAATCTATGGTAGGAGTTTGAGCGATGTTGAAATGAGCCATATAGAAATAAAGGTAATCTGAATGCATCATCAGTTAGTATATTCCTGGAACAGATATGACTTTTTTTATTCATAGAATGAATATGTATTGAGTATCTACTACCTGCCAGGTTCTGCCCTAGCTGTGGAATTACCGTAATGACCATAATAGATTTAAAAAGTAATTCTTGGCTTCCTGCAGCTTATGTTGTGCTGGAAAGAAATAGATAATAGCCTTGATGAATAAATAAAATATGTAGTGAACTAGAAGGTAAAAACGGTCAAGAAAATATTAAAACAGGAAAGTGGAATGGAAAGTATTGTGAAGAGTTACTGGTTACAATTTGTCATTAGGCAGAGATTTGATCTGGTAGGGGATTATAAGCTTGTGTTCTTCTCTGGATGTTTCAAAGCATCCTTGATAAAGGCAAGAACACTTCCTGGATAGGGTTACCCCACTTGAGGGTCTGTGAAGGACTCTACTTGCCTGATAGAATCGCCGCCAAGTTCTCAAGAATTATTTATTGGAGGAAGTAGAACTGTCAAACTTAAATTAAAATGTTTCATTTGCAAAGATCAGGTCTCAAAAAACTCACATTAACTTCGAGAGTTACTTATAATGATTTAGCTTTCCTCAAATATATACACCAGTAATTTAAAAGAAATAATTTAAATTCTAAAAATTATTTCTCTTCTATTAAATTGGTTCTGCCCTTAAAAGTAACTTTGTGTTCTAGTTATTTTCTGAAGGTTATTGTACGGCATTTTTTTGCTCATCCATTTACTATTTGATCTTATACTGATTGCAACACAAGTTACACTTTGTTTAAATAAGAAAAAAACTTTAAGTTTGATTTTCTTAGACTAATTTCCAATGCTTTTGAAGCATATCTTCTGTATTTTTTTTTTTTTTTGTACCAGGGCTCGAACTCATGACTTCACATTTGCCAAGCAGGCACTTACGCTGCTGAGCTAAACCCCCAGTCCATATCTTCCATATTTTATGAGTCATATAGTATATTATCATGGTCTGGCTTAGGGAGGGGCGGAACAAGGTAAATAAGAGTAAGAGACAGAGGAAAAAAGAGATGAGGGGAGAAGAATGCAAGAAGATAAGAAACAATGTTTTTTAAAATGCATATTTTTGAACTGCAATTTGTATCTTTCACATTATTATCTAGTCCTCTTATTGCCTGACACTGTGAGGTAAGATCATTATGGAAAGATTTCAAATTTTGAAAATCACTTTTCATAGAACGTTTTGTATGTATTTCATATAATTGACAATTTCTTTAATTTGTAAGACTCTATAGTCTTTTAGTTTGAATAGAGTCCAAGGTCTACCATATGTAACATGTATAATGATGTTAATATTGTTGATTGAATCAAACCTTAGATCAGGGATATGTCAGCCATTGTATGAATTACTTTTCATTTCATCAAAGCTATAGAGATGGCATTGATGGGCCAGGTTGGTTGGTGTGTAAATTCGGTATTTACAGTAGTGGTCCTCAGAATATGCCAGGTAAGTGCTGATAGGTAACTCATGCCCTCTATCTTCCTTGTCTCTTGGACTTCTTGTAAGCATTGATCATGGCCCTCTTTTATTTTTCATATATCTCTGTATCTCTGTTTAGGGTATTTACTGTTGTAGGCATTGAGCTCAGATATGGTGTTATTCTACGATTATAGTCCAGTGTGGGAAATGGACATTTTCCTTCTAATGTGGATCACAGTTTGTTATATAATAGCATTTGTATGTTTATTTTCAATATTTGAATAAAGTATGAGAGTACTCTTGGGGGACTGTGATCTTTTTCCTATGAACATATGGCAGACATACTGAACACAGATGAGGTATGAGAGAAAATATCCTTGAGAAAAGATGGTTGGGTAAGAATAGTCTAGGGGAGGATTGTGGTGGAAGAAAGTTCCAGGCTCCCTTAGTTACTTTTCTCTTGTTATTGAGAAAAATACTTGACACCCAAAATTAAGGAAGGAAAGGTTTATTTAGCTCACAGTTTGTGGGGGTTTCAGTCCATGATCAGCTGGCTCCCAGGCAGCGTGGCATGGCATAGGGTGGCAGAAGACAGCAGAGCAAGAAGAGTACAAAAAAGAGCAATTTGTTCCTGCCTAGTAAGCAGTATATCTTTGGGGCAATGTCTCTTGCACAAGCTCAGGATGTTTACAGAGTGAGGGCCCTGGCCCTGACTGAGTCATTTAGTTAAACTTCTCAAGTTGACACAATGAATCAACTGTTACAACATCCTGGACTGTAATCGGCCACCTAGGGCATGTCCTCTGCACCCTATGATGTACAGTTGCCCAGTTACTTAGTTAATTTTCCAAACTTCTCAAGTGACAAAATGTATCACCTGTTACACAGGCTAAGGAAAAAGCATATGTGAAGATCTAGAGGCTACATAGTTTTGAAGAATTGCAAGCTATTTGAGAAGGGCAAGGATAATCAAGGAGTGTTGAGAAGTAGGTAGGATTAGAGTTCATTAGGAGCGTAGTGGACGTGTTCATTATGGGAGAGTGGAGCAGCAGGTTGGAGATGTGCCTGGAATCAAGCATTTGAAGAACAGGTGAAGGCTGACAGTGATAAGATGAGGTGGCACTGGAAGACATTGGGGTGGCATGGCCCTGGCTGGTTTAGTGAGAGGAGGAGAGAGGCTTTGAAGGAAGAAGATGAACTTATCAGTGTGTGCTTGGAATTTGAGATATTCAGAAGCCCGTTGTAGGCAAGTATTTATCCCAGGGTGTTGAGAATTCTCCTCCTTTTCCAGACCAGACTTCTGGTCTACACCTGCTGTCTTCGCCTTCTCCTCTCCAGTGTGCGCCCTCAGCCTACAGCAGTCTGTCCTCTCGAGCTGCCACTGCCACAGACATGCTCTCATGAACAGCAAAGGTCATGAAACGTAATGAACGGCTGTCAGCCTTCCTCTTCTGTGATCACACCAGCCAAGGTGTGATCACAGAGGAGGAAGGAAATAGCAGTAAAAACAATAGAAACCAAAGCATGCATGGTGCTCACTGTGTGCCAGGAGCTGTTCTATGTTAGATAGTTTTACATACAGTAATAATTTTAGTCTTCTTGAGAGGTTGGTTGTACTTTGATCTCTGAAAAGTTAACCCACAGACTGTCATATGACTGGCACATGGCAGAGCTGCTGTAAACCCAGGCATCTGGCTTCAGGGTCTGCATGCTTTCTGCACATGCGACTGGAAGCCACGTGCACACGTGGTCCAGAAGCCGGGGAGGAAGGAAGTCACCAGCAATACTGCTGCAGATGATGAGGGTCAAGGGGAGTCAAGGCTGACAACTGTTCATTACATTTTGTGACCTTTGCTGTTCATGAGTGCGTGTTTGTGGCTGTGGCAGCTTGAGACGACAGACTGCTGTGGGCTAGGGCACACACTAGAGAGGAGGAAGCGAAGACAGCAGGTGTAGAGGACGTGCCCAGAAGTCTGGTCTGGAAAAGGAGGTGAATTCTCAATTCCCTGGAATAAGAGAGCATGCATACAAAGTACTTGATACAGGGCAGGGTAGAAGGGTGATTGCTGTAGGAGGAATAAATACGAGAAGTGTTTTCTAGATGAGGCAAGTGTGCTATGAAACAATCATAGAACAGTACTCTATGGATGATAGAAATCGTTACTTTCCTGAAATCTCTACAGTCACACTGTGAGTTACTGACAGTCAACTGCATTATATTTGGAGGCAAAATCTCTGACCAGAAGAACACTGATTTGTGACTCCTTTCTTAAGAATCTTGGGAACGGGGCTGGGGATTTAGCCCAGCAGCATAAGCACCTGCCTTGCAAGTAGGTGGTCGTGAGTTCGATCCCCAGTACCGATAAAAAAAAAAAAAAAAAAAAAAAAAAAGAATCTTGGGAACAAACACATTATAAACAGTAACCAGACACACATGGATCACTTTCACCAAGGACAAATGGCAGTCTTTTAGGACATTTCACTCCATTTGCTCACTTCCTTCTGTTTATTACTCTAGAATTACAGATGGCCTGGAGGAAGTCTCCTGACAAATAAATTAGTTTCCTTGTGACTTCTAATCAGGTTTGATTTTGACTCTAGGCTTTTGTCTAGGTTGGTTGGATCACTGTCCTCGGTCTAACCTGCAAATTAGATGGAACTATGTCTGGAAGCATTTGAGGAAAGTTACGGCACCAGCTGGTCAGTTCCCTGTAGGAAGTTAGAGCAGGGGAGAAAGTCACAGGTGCACACAGGAGCTGTGTGGCAACAGACCACAAGCAGTGGCTTCAGACCGTGATGGGCAGAAATGTGTCCTCTCAAATTCTGTGCAGTGTCCTGGGTCATGTTCTTGCCTGTTTCTATGACTGAGGTGTAAGAACACAGAATATTTTTGCCTGAACCTTACAGGTGTATTCCACGAAGTTTTCCCCTCTTAGTCACAGCGTGACTTTGATGAGCATGTGAAACTTTTAGGATTAATTATAAACTTCCCAGTGAAGGAGAATGATTTACAAAATGACAAGAGGAGCGAAAGGGAGGTAAAAAGAGTTAAGATGTGTTATGTCCGGGTTTCAACACTCCGCAATGATTGTAATTATGTACTGCAAACATGTACTAATAAAATAAAAATGAAATACAAATAAAATGATGCACTTAATGTAAAATTACATTCAATATAGGGTTATTTCAAGGAAACAGCTTATTTAAAGCTTTATTAAATTTATTGAAATGCATCTAAGTAAAATGTAATTTTATTAATGTAAAGTTATTGCTTTAATACCTTTATTTTATTGTGCCTCTCATTTGTGTTTTGCATATTATCTGAAAAAAAAAAAAACTACATCATTGTGGGCCATAAATAAAGTTTTGCTCTCTGGGCTAACTGTACAATTTTAGGAAAAGAGTAAGGTTATCAGTCAGTTCAGCAACACAATTAGTCATTAATAAAGGAAAAGGGAAGTGGAAACAAAATTAATGACAGAAAGATAGTTAATGGTTAAGTGCGTTTGGGTTATAAGCTCAGCAAAAGCACAAGTGAAACCAACTGCGAAATGGCTCTGCAGAGTTTTTTCCTTCTAAATAGGCCTCACAGATAATTATACTTGCTGAATCATTTGTCACCTTGTGTACCGCCCACATTAGCTGTAACACATATTTTGTGAGGCTCATTTCATGACTGATTGGTCACTCTTAATAAAGTGTGCTGAGAGCCTTTCCTTGTTAAGATAATTCGGGGAGAGTTTGCTTGAGGTAATTCACAAAGCACATTCCTTGTTACATGGAGGAGAGGGCAGCAAAGCCAATGGAGAATATTTTTCTTTTCCACCCAGCAGCTGTGAGAGAGAAATAGCACTTTGTGCCCTCGCAAAGTACCCTGCACTCCCTAAGCTTAGCGTCCTTCACTGAGAGAGCTGGACCAAGATGTGGGCTTCCTGCCTGCCTTTGCTCTGTGCTCCATGGTACAGGCTGAAGGAGGGACTCTGTGCTAGCACTGCCACAGGGCCATGTCTCATGCTGAGAATGACCTGTTCACAGAAGTCAATCTGCCCCGTGTTCAGTGTCTCATCCCTGAGCTTCCTTGCTGAAGCTCTTTTTGTTTTGTAGAGAATTTCCTACCCCTTTGGAAAAAGCTGATGGCTTATCTATGCTTTGGTGAGAGTCTGAGAAAAACGCTGATGTGAAGAACTTTCTGGATGGGTTAAGAAAGGCTTCCCCAAAAGGATAAGTAATTACCACAGATGTTTAAAAACACACAGAGTAACCGACTCTGTCTCTGAGTTATAGATATATTGTAGGTCATTCACAGTACTGAGAAGCTTCTTGTCTGTACTCATGTTTTCTCATCTGTAATCTTTTCAAACCTTATTCATCAGGCAAGTATTTATTGAGTACCTGTTACCTGCTCTGCAGAGTGTGACAGTTACTTCCAGGAAGATGAATAGCATGCAGTCTGTACATGCAGTGTCTCCATACCCAGAAGGACACCAACAGGCGTATTGAACAGGCAAGGCAAAATTGGAACGCTAACCCATCCCTCGACTGTGGCAGATTAGCCTACAGAAATGAGAGCCAGCTCCCTAGCAGTGATCGCTATAGCTTATGTTGGTCTCTGGGAGAGCTTTCCTCAGGAGGAGGTGAGCAGAAAAGAAAAAATAATGAGGAGGAGGAAATTTGTTTTAAAAGCCTGCTGCTCGCATCTGCTTTTGCTTCACTTGGTAAATCTTATTAGGATGAAGACTCCAGAAAGCCGACAGGCCCTTGAACTACGTACACGTTTCTACTTCAACATAAAGAAACGGAAAATAAACATCCTATTATTAGTGTGTTATTTCCAATGGAAAGATGCTGGTTGTTCTGAACAGACACAACACAGTACAGCCTTAGGTGGCATTTCGTACATTTTAAGAAATTATGACACATAATGTCCTCACGCTCGTATACGGCCACCTGCACACTCATTTCTGTGTGTTCTCTCTGGAGGCGCCAAACTGAATTTTCTTAGATTAGGAACTAGAAATTCTGCCACCTTAAAAGCCTAGAAAATAGATGCCCTTTTCAGTCTTTTTCTCAGGAAGATTTAATTATTTTAGTGACTTCAGTGCTTGTAATTTTATAACTCTGTATACAGTTATAGAAGGGACCATCTTCTGATATGATGATTTTTTTCCCAAAAGATGCATTATTTATTCATCAATTTCATCTTGGGCAGATATGAAGCTTGATAGAAAAATACGGTGAATGCCTAAATTAAAAAAATATATCAAGGTACAAGACACATTCCTGTTAATCTCATTTAAAATTACTTCCCACCCCTTGCCTCATTCCTCATGAGTTTATTTGTGCTGGCGGCTGCCTCAGGGTCCTGAGTTGATTCAAAATGTTGAGCTTTCACGGTCCTTGTGACTTTGGAGAAGAGCCAGAAGTTTCGTAGTGCCAGAGCCAGTAGGGAAGGGGGTGGCTGAGGGCACCCTGGAAGCTTTCTTGAGTTGCTTTTCCTTCTGATGACTCTGGGCAGAAGCATGTTTGGTAGTTTTGATTGCATTTTTTTATTTTAAAAGATTAAGATAAAAGAGGCCATAACAACACAGGTCAGAACAGAACAATTTAAGCAACACAGTGTTTCACCACAAGACAATCCGACATAACAGTAGTTACCATCGTGTCTCTTTCCTTGAAATATTTGAGTATAGCTTCATATACTGTAGTATCAAACATAAAAAGACAGTGTAAAGCCATTCAAGAGAATGAAAGTATTACAGGATATTTAGAACCAACTAACAGAAAACAAACAATGGTTACTATATTATCTCCTTATCTATAAAAGTTTTTGTTTATACTATCACATATAATAAAATCCAATAAGATACAACATGATAAAAACCAACGAAGACAGAAGAACAAAAGCTTAGTGGGACTTCAAAACCAGATGATATTAAATCAGCACTAGCTATTATGTCTTGTTTTCTTCAAAATAGCTGTTCATACCATCACAGACAATAAAATCAAACAGCCCAGAATAAAACCATCCCAATTAATGAATGAAAACCTTATAAGACTTCAAAGCAATGTAATGGGGTTGACTGCATTTGGAATCAGATGAAAGAACATCTAGAACTTCTGCAGAAAGTGGAAAGAACGAGGGGATAAATGTGTTCAAAGTGAGGGGGAGCCTTTCCGGAGTTCACAACAATGTGTTCTTTGCTGTGATAAATTTTAAAAAATTTAAGCGTTCGCCATATATTTTGGTCCTATCCCATGCGTAAAGTTTAGAGGGCAAAAGCATCAGGGTGACTGGACAAGGGGGCGGCAAAGCTGTGGCTCCAGGTCACCACCTGGAAGCACGTAAGTGCTCGGCAGAGAGCAGGTGATGAGAGAAGGCAAGCATCACACTGCTGCAGGCCGGGGTCTCTCTGCTGCTGGCCGGGGCCCAGCTCAGAAGCCTCCCCACCCAACGTGATGCTGGTTGCCTGCTTCAATGAAACTGCAGTGTGTTAGGAAGGCCATTTAATGTGTCTACACCAAAATAGTCTTTAGGTTCTATAACAGAACCAAAATAGTTTTTAGGTTCTATAACAGCATACAGAGAAGTGTAGAACTGGAGATCTGTGAAACGGAACGGTTAACAGGCAGATGGAGAGATGTTTCTGAATGCTTGCATTCGAGGAGCAGGCTTTTGTGTGCAGATTTTAGGAAACTTCAAATAGATATGGCCATTGGTCTCAGTCCAGCTTGTGTTTCTATGACACAATACCCGAGTTGGGCTAATTTGTAAAGAGCAGAAATCTATTTTCTCCCGGTTCCACAGGGTGGGAGGTCCAAGAGGAAGGTGTCATTGCTTGGTGCTGGTGAGGTGCTTCTTCATCTGTCCTCACCTGGAGAAGCAGAAGGGTGAGGTGGGTGACTGCGTTCCAGAGAGGCCCTCGTGACCTGGACTTGATCGCAACCCAAAAGCCCTCCCTCTGCAGTGCTGTCATATTGCTGACAGCCTAAGTTTTGGAGATGTATTTAAACCATAGAAAGACTTTAGAAGAGGTGTCTTAAAATTTGCAGCATCCAGTATAAATTAATGAAGCTTTGGGAAGGATACTGTGGTCATGTTTTCCTGTAAATGCATTCACAAGAGTGAAACCTGTAAATGTTTAGATATTTGCAAAAGAAAGCAATGCTCAAATTCGTGAGGAAATGTCAGATAGTTCAATGCAAAGAGAAAAAAATCATATATTTTCAAACTCAGAGTGACATAGTTTTTTAAACTTCAGGATAAGAAAATCCATGCTTACAAAAACTCTAGGTATTTAATATTTGGGATATTTATTAACTAAGATTTGTAAAATCTCATGAAGAATTTGATCTTAAGCCACATGTATTCTTATATGAAATAAAAAGACTTTAATTCCTGTACATTATACACATTCTTGTTAAACAATTATAAAAAGGTTCTTAGGGTTGATTTAAGAATGCTGGCAGTGATATAAAAAATTGAGAGAGTTAAATACACAGTGTTGATTTAGAAGCAAGGAAACGCTCTGCACTCTGAGGCATATTTGTACAACTGCTAACAACACTAGTCTACTCCATTTTTCATTAGCAATTTTTTCTCTTTACTGAGTGTGGTAGTCTTTAGTTCTGTTGCTACCACTTAATTTGTTTCTCAGTTGTGAAAAGAGATATAGACTTGTGCTTGGTAGATTTTCAGTGACTTAACCTTAACTTAATATAACCAAACTACAAACGACATACACATATTCTAATGGAATTTGGGGTTTCCCAGAGGTGTGTAAGATGTTTTCTTTCCCTGCATTTGGGAGGAATTATGAGAGGAGGAGCCAGAGCAAGCCAGGTTGCCATGAAATCTCCTGTGCTAAACACTGCCCTGCCCCACAGCCTTACCATCTGTGTCAGTCAACTCTCTGTCACTGTGACAAAATACCTGAGGCTGTCTGTTTAAAAGCAGAGAAGATTTATTTTGGCTCATGGTTTCAGAGGTTTCAGTCATGGTTAGTTCCTCCATTATTTTTGGGTTTGTGGTAAGATGTGTTATGGGTGCAGTGAAGTCAGCTCACTTCCTGAAAGGAAGAGAGGGAGAGGTAAAGAGAGGGGGAGAGACAGAGAGACAGAGAGAGAGAAAGAGAGAGAGAGAGAGAGAGAGAGAGAGAGAGAGAGAGAAGAAGGGAGGAGGAGGAGGAGAGGAAAGAGAAGGAAGGACGTGGGAATGGGAAAGGAAGGGATAGAAAAGTGGGAAGAGACCAGGGTCCCGATATTTCCTTCAAGGGGACACTTCCAGTGACCTAACCTCCCAACAGGCTCCACCTCCTGTAAGTTCTACCAGCTCCCCATAACACTGCAAGTTGGAACTAAACCCTTCACACATGGCCTTTGGGGACACCCGAGGTCCAAACCATGGTGCCATCTGTCAGTGAAACCACTTCCTTACGGCCTCTCTGCCTCTGCTCTCCCCGAGGTTTGGATGCAGCAGATGAACTGAGAGCAGACAGAATTTTCTGACCAGGATGGAACAGGTCATCTCCTGGCTTATAAAGATCCAGGGGGCCAGGGATACAGCTCAGAGAACAGGTCGTCTCCTGGCTTATAAAGATCCAGTGGGGCCAGGGATACAGCTCAGCGGCACATTGCCTCCTGGCAAGCTCAAGAGCCTCAGTTCAGTTCCCAGGACCAAAAACAAAAACAAAAAGAAAAACCCGAAATAAATACCCAGTGGTTTCCCCATGAAGTCCAAGGTCCTCCGGCTGTACGGTTCTTTAAGTGCCCCTCCTGCCCTGAGGAGTCCACAACTCTGCTGGGCCTCAGTAGAACAGTGTTGCCAACTCCTTGTGCAGACTGGAACGTTCTGTGCCTGGTAATTCTGATCTGAGGCTGGGTCGGGCTCATCCTCTGTGCAATGCCACTGCTCTGTGAAGACCTTTCTGGAGTTTTCCTTGCTCAGCAGAAATGCTGCCCAGCTTTCTTGTCTTATCCCATACCTCTATTAGAGTTCTTAGTGTTATTGTTATTTAGGATGTCTACGCTCCTTTGGCTGAGAAAGTCTCAAGGTTAAAATTTTCTTCTTCTTTTCAGTCTTCCTGCCCGCTGCCTAAACAGAGTAGCTGCTCAATTAACATAAATCAACAAATAAATTCTACTGAAGTTTTTACTTTACAAAAACTAATAAATATTCTCACTCATTTGATGCTGGTTAAAAAATATGTGGTAGTAAGCTAAACATCACTGTTAAACTAAGGAAATTATTAGGGTGAAATGAATTAAGGTGCAAATTCTATACCGAATATTTTTTACTCAAAAAGCCCTTCACATCTAACTGTTCTGATATTTTTATTTCCAGATACACACAAACTTCTGCAATCTATTTAAATTCTAGGTCCACACACAAGCATCTTTCATAATGAACACACACACAAACAGTACCTTGATTAGTTGTATTCTTTGTTGATGATGTTAATTCAATAGTGACATTTTAAAGGCAGCCTGATGGTTAGACAGGGCTGGCTTCACAGCCTCCCTGTATGGGTTTAAAGATTAACTGTGCTAGCTACTAGCTGGAAAGTTATTGAGCCTCAGTTTCCTTTTCTTTAAATTGAGACAATAGTGGTGATAACCGCTAAGCTGTTTTGTGAGTGAAGTGAGTTATTCCATATTAAAGTCCCCAGACACCCAGTGAGGTCTATAAGGGTTAGCTATTGTTCTTCCAGCTGAATTAGTGGATTTCTTCTCTACCTTATTGTTCTGTAAATTCCCTGCTTATTCGGTTGTTGGTGTAGAGAGGGCTTTTTCCTTTCTAGGAATATTTTATATTAAATATATAAATATATAATATAATATATTAAATAAATAAATATATTAAATTTGCAAGTTTAGTTGAAATCTCAGAGGTAGAGAAGATCAAATAAAAATTATAATGTAGAAAGAGCTGGAAATTAAAAACTAAATTGAACTTCCATTTTCGTTTGTGTAAACATCCTTGTCTAAAACTGTATGCAATTTAGAAGTCAGTGTGTGCTGAGCAGGTAACAGATGAGAGTTTGTTCGGACTATCGCTTAAAGAATAATACGGAAATAGACAATTTTTTATGAAAAGCAACTGTATATAGACTTTACGTATGTGTATCTGTATGTATGTGTGTGTATGCATGTGTGTGTGTGTTATGCTAAAGTTATATATTTTAGAAGGTGGCTGTATTAGGGACATTTGCAAAGAATTCACACTGAAGAATTCTTGAAAAGAATTCTTGAAATGAATAGGGAGTAAAACAGATTCATTAATAATGTGCTTTATGATAGAATATATGGGTAGGATGTTTCTCATGTTTATAGAGATGGGCCCTAGGACAGGTCAGTAATAAGGGCCTGCAGTAACCTGGGGTGACCCTGACCTGACGTAACCCTGACACAGCCAGCAGATCTCTGCGTGCTGCTGAGGTCTGGGACAGTGGACTTGGTCACGCCAACAAGGGTGAAACTGAAGTAGAATTCACCCCCTGGAGTGCGGCCAGCCTCGCCTTCTCTTTTGAGCTCTTCGAGGAGGTCAGACTTGAGTAGGAAGCCTCAGACTTCTTCAAGGCACCATTCTGTCCAGCTTGCCTCCTCCCTGCCAATTAGTCTGTGCTAGCCATTCAGAGCTGGTCTTCTCTTTGTGTGTCATCTTATCTTCTGAGTTCTATAAATAGACACACTGCAGAATGTGTGCTAGCTGAGTGGATGATGTTCTCAAATATTTCACATGGAAGGGATGCAGTCTCCCGAGGAGTAAACCGCTGATGTGGAAAAAAGTTCCAAGGACAAAGAAATGCAGATTTTTCTTTTTTTTTTTTTATCCATAAACAAAATTCTCCAAAGCACTTCCTTAAATAATTTCTCATGACTCAAAACATGTGGTAGTGCAGTTTAAACACAGGTATTAACTTGGGGCTATCTTTTAGTTATCATAGACTAAGAAAGATGATTTATGGAATTATGGACATTTGATTAACAGTTGCACTTGAAATTAATCTGTAACAAATGAGATCAGGATTTCCTTTTCATAGAGTTGCAGTGTTTAGGAAACCTATCTATATATATTCTTTCTTATCCAAAACTAAATTGCCAGTAGCAGTAGTCCTTCTGGCAATAGATGTATGCATTCCAATGATTTAGTTATTATAAAGTATTTGAGAACCTGAAATAAAAATAAGAGTGACTCCTGAAAAATATGAATCAAATTATGCCATTGCAGGCTTCTATTGTGGTTTTGAAAGATAATAGCCTGTAGCTGGAATTACTGGTAACCTAGGTAAGGGAAACTTTTTTTTTTTTGGTGCTGGGGATCAAACTCATGACCTCGCGCTTGCCAGGCAGGCGCTTAGGCCACTGAGCTAAATTCCAAGCCCCTATAAGGGAAGCTTACTATTTGGTCTAATCATGAGCTATGGATTGCAGCATGTATTTTCTTTTTCTATTTTTTTTTTTTTTTTGTGGTACTGTAATTGAACACCTGAGCTACATCTCCAGCCCACCTACTTGCCCATTTATCATCTATCTATCAAAAACAGCAGGGAGGCTGTGAAGCCAGACCTGTCTAACCTGTCTGTAAATTGCCCAGGCTGGGTTTAGACTTCTGATCCTTCTGCTTGGGCCTTCTGAGTGGCTGGGATTACAGATGTACACCATCAGCAATAGAGGGGCATAGATTTTCAGAGGAAGTCCTAGGTTAACGGAAATAACCTAAGCTATCTAGTCTGATGCTTGCGTTCTACAAAGATGGAATCATAGTTTGCAGAGATTCACTTTTGGTCCCGGGTCCTGGACACAGAGATCTGCTAGCACAGTTGGACTCCAGGTTTCTGCCTTCTGCTGCCACCACCGCTCCTTATGTCCACTTGCTCATTACTTTCTTGTGCCTCCTATAAAGAGAGAAAATTTCAAAATATGTGAGTCTGCGGCAGATAATAAGGAAAATGTGAGTATAACAGTATATTTCAGAGGCCATTCAGAGAGCAGAGGTGATCAAGGCAAGAGCGAAAGGAGGGAAGAAGTGTCTGCACAGGAAATTGGTTCGATTTGGGAAAGAGCTCGTGAGTGTCCCAGGCTGCAAAGGACTTGGGCGCGGGGCTGACCTCCCTTCGTGGGTGAGGGCTGCCCCTGGGGACCTCCCTTCCTCCTGCACTTCCAGCCTGAGCTTGTTCAAGGGCTGAGCGGACTTTCCCAGAGTTAGAAGAGACCCAGGACAAGATGACGTCAAACTCGCGGTGCTTGTCGGCTTTCACACTACGTTCAGCCAGAGCTTGTTTAGTTTAGTGTTGCCCCATGTAGGAGCCGGAGACGCAGGGAAGGAGAGTGGCTGAGGACGTGATCAGGGCCACGCTTTTGGGTCTGTTTCTTGCAATAATGTGTGGTTGTACTGCTTCCACGGTTTGCAGCAGGATGGCACAGGACTTCCATATCTTGGCAGAAAATATCGATTCTGGCTGTTTTGGCCCACTTCAGTAACCTGGAGAATCCGGCTCTGTCTGTGGAGACTGATGCGGAGCATACTTTAAGTGTCCACATCCTGAGACTACTCGGTGCAGTTTCTGTCTTCAGTTCCTCTTCTGTTCTTCTCCCTTTTACTTCTTTCGGTTGATTTACCCTGGCCCCTTCCCAGCCTTGTCTCTGTGGTGCTCTCATTGCCTTTCGGTGCCCTACTTCTCTGCACAGACTCGTGTCACTTGTCTCCTTTTGTCAGTAAACTTTCCAAGTTTTACTCACCTCTGGAAATGATGCACTGAAATGTGCTCCCACCTCTGGAATCTTTGCACTGAACTGTTATTGGGGACCTACTGAAGAGCCCCGATTGTCTGTGTTAAGGGTACTGCAAGAAAATAAAAAATAGAGACAAGTTTAGTAACTAAGGAGTGACTGGGAAGTCGATGTCTCCAAATGAGGCTTCTGCTGACACTCAGAACAGCCACCACTTACTGGGTGCGTGCAGGAATAGGGGTGCTAGTGAAAGATTCTAATTGGGTGGAAGACTCAGAGGTTTATGACTCAGTGGGCAAGTATAATCCTGGGCTGACTCAAGAGGACGTAGATGGTCTTATGCTAAGAAGAGTCAAATGGAAATCTCAAATGGGTGGTACCACTAATCCCAAACCTCCATTTTATTCCTTCAGGAAGTGTGCAAAATTGATATTGTGAATTTGTGGCCCCCAACAGACTGTGAGTATTAATAGTCCTTCTCTGTCCACCCTTTAACTCAGAGGTCCAATAAAGGCAGATGTCCTGTCCCTTGACAGTCGAAGGGGATGTCTGGGGCCCATCCACCTTAGTTTGGAAGTGAAAGAGTGCAGGGGTGATAGAACTCACTGTGGTCCCACAAGTGGTGGTGCGAGCCATGATTAATACCAGAGCTCTTTCCTATGTATCACACTGCCAGCCTAATATTATTAATTTGTGTGATTGTCTGGAAATTGTAAACTTCTGAGAGCTGGAGACCAGATCTATTTATTTGATTTATGTAACTCCCACAATGAGCACAATGATAGATAACTTAATAACTATTTGATGAAATCAGATGGAACTTTTCCAAGATGCAAGAGAATGGAAAGTAGGTTTTTCTGTCATCACTTTTTCCTCCTATTAATGTAATCTGATTATTTAGCTCTTTTTCAATGAGGCCTCCTACTGAAATTACTGGAATGTCTAAATCTAGGCAATGTGAGATGAATGGGTCAAGACAACCTACAATTAGCCCTTTTTTAATTTCTAAATTTTCTCATTTTTTTCTGTTTTGTTGTTAGAGTTCCTTACATATCCCTGATTGTGATACTTCTTTTAAAATATAGACAATACGTAAACGCATCGTCATTATTTTAGAATCTTGTTTATTCTGCAGTGTTTCAGTTTTCATGCAGTAGATTAGTGGTGTCTAGAATTTGATGGTATTGCCTCTAAAATTCTCACAGTCTGTTGGGGGCCACAAATTCACAATGTCAATTTTGCACACTTCCTGTAACCTGTGACTGTGACCTTATGTGGAACAGGGCCCTTGTGGATGCCATCCAGTGACGATGAGTACCTACTAGCTGTGGGTGGACCCTAAGTGCAGTATGACTGGTGACGTCTAAGAAGGGAGAAATACCGGTGCAGACCCGGAGGCTCCCGGAGATCAGGCTGTGGAGGACGAGCAGCGATGGGGGTGGTGCTTGTTCAAGCCGAGGACTGCTGCGGCTTGCAGGCGACCACCCGAAGTAGAGGCTGCTCTAACTGGGGTGCAGGCCAAGTCCCCTGGAAGAAGTGACAGCCCTGAGTCATAATGCTTCCTCAGAAAACAGGACAAAACCTGGTTCGAGAACATGCCTTCCCATGTGGTTGCGGCCCAGTGTGTGGTGGTGGCAGGTGTTTCCCCAGGGGTGGAGAGAAAATCTCTTCGGAATGTGCCAGTGACCTATTTTGTGACACTGGGCAGGTCATAGCTTCTTTGTAGCCTCACACTGGCATTGGACTAAAGCAGAGGTTGCAAACTGATTTACTTCAGCTGACTTGTTATTTAGTAAGGCTTGCACACTGTTAAAAAAACACAAACCTTAAATATCAATTAACAGCTTTTTAAAATACAGACTAGAAAATCATTGTCATGCAGGATGATAAACTCTGAAGCATCAGGTGAACATTTTTACCATGGTAACCGCTGCTCTGATGTTTAAATGGCTGTGTGTTGCCCTGATTGCCTGAACTGAGTTAGCATCTGTACCACCTATGTACCTGTGGGCATTTGAAAGTACAATTCAGTTTATCTACTGCTTACTAAGTAAGTTTTTTATTAATTTTTCATTAGGATGTGTTTGCAGCACATAGTGGCTGCATTTGCTGTGGGGACTTTGTGCATGCACATAGCAGGTCTTCACTCTTTTCTCATGCCCCTTTCTTCTCCTCCGTCTCTGTACCTCCAACTCTTGTTCTCCTTCCTGTCTGCAGAAGCTCTATTTCCACTTAGTCTTCAGTTCTTCTTTTAAGCCCCTTTCTCTTCCTTCTCTCTCCTCTCCCTCGTCTCTCATTCTCTTTCCCATTTGAAAATGATCTCCATACTTCCTATTGGCAGTATTTTATTTTGCACTTTTAAATTTGGGTTTCTCATAAGAGAAACCGTGATATTTAAGCATGCGTGTCTGATTTATCTCCCATAACATTACAATCTAGAGGTGCACCCATTTACCTACAAGTGAAATTTGCATCACCTTATATATTTTTGCTCATATTAATAAAAAAATGCTTTACTTTTTCAGTTCATTTTGAACAGTGAAGAATAGCTGCAGAAAAAATAATGCCCAGATGACATTAAAGTATATTTTTTAGATTAAACAATATTTTTGTGTCTACTGCAATTTGCGATAATTCCCTGTATCAAGTAGTTTGTGCAGTTTTTTGATTTTTCTGGATCACATGAAATAGTATTTATTGAAGACCAAAAGCAGCAATTTGATTAAGGGGTTGACCCCTTTCTTTATCTCCTGTGACATGTGGTGGTCTTTGTTTTAGTCACTTTCTCATTACAGGAATGACATAGCTACAACCTCAGTTTAAACATGGAGCAGTTGATTTTGGCTCATGGTTTCAGTCCTGGTCAGCTGGCTCCAAGGCAGAAACCACACAGCAATTTGAAGGAGGCAGAGAGAAAGGGGGAGACATGGACAAAAACGCACCTTTCCAGGTCATTTTCCCCAGTGACCACCTCCAACCAGGCCCCTCCTGCCAATGGTAGACTCCACGGCTCAACATCAGTGCATGGCAAATGAATCCAGGTGGGCACAGTACCGTCATGATCCAGGCACCATACACACACACACACACACACACACACACACACACACACACACACACACCTGCTAGCCCTCTAGAGCTGACCCTCGGCAGGGTACTCAGACACTGCCGTGTTGCTTCTGTCTCCCTAAGTGGGATTCAGTCATCCCGGGGAGCCTACATTGGGGTGCTTGTGTGACTGGCTTTTTAAAAGAGGGCTGCGTTAGCGGCCTCGACATTGACATAATCCAAAGTTCAGAAACAGAGTTGGCTAACTGTCTAGGAATTAAAGAATCTTGCTATTTCTGCTATGGTCCTTGGGGTAGCTAGGAGACATGCAATCTACTTCTGCAAAGGGGAAGTAAAAGTTGGCATTATTTGCTAGTTAAATGTAGTTACAGTCCCCAAAAATCTCATTTTCTGCTTTTCTTTTTGTACCAGGGATCAAACTCATGACCTTGCACTTTCCAGGCAGACGCTTATGCCACTAGCTAAATTCCTGGCCCCTTAAAATTTGCTTTTCTTAATAGTTTTATTGGGGATAGCGGTCCTCAAATTCTAAGCAAGAGTTCTCCGGACAGTGTCCCATGACTGATGGCATTTAAAACTTTCATGCAGTCATGGTAGAAACATGGAAAAGTAAAGATTCACCTAAATATGAATGGATAATGGAAAGAAAATTTAGGATTAATGTGCTCCTTCATATTTTACCACAAGTTTTTTATTAATACTATACATTTGTGTTATTTGAGCAATGTAAATGTGCTAGATTTGTGACCAGCATGGCAGGGTGTTTGTTTTTTAGAATAAATCCATGCTCATGGTTGATTCGTGTGTATATCTGTGTGTTTGTGCATACTTCACTTGAAACTGGGCAGTCAAAGACTGCTTGGAATTTGGCTTGTTTATGGTGTCTGTCTCGGGGTCTGTCTCTAACTTTAGGCTCTCACATGAAACATAGAACAACCCATCTTAAAAGTTATGCTTTGACCTATGCCGCTGTAGGAAATGTAGTGAATAATTAAACTTGCCATCATGAAAAGCTCACCACAGCAGGAAAGGAATAAATAATCTTCCTGGAAAGGAAAAACCACTAAATCACACAGTGAGAAATTAGGAAAGAAATAACAATGGGGAACAAAGCCCTCATAAATAGTGCCGTAAGAAATCAATGATATTTTAAAAACAAGACTCAAGACTGAGAAAGGTGAAAATATATCAGTGGATTTGTAGGCTGCCAGTGATTTTAGAATCAAGTTCCCCCTTGACATTATGTACTGATAGTTTTGCCAATATTAGTCTCATACTTAAGTCGCTTAAAGGAAGTAACTAAAGGCGAAGCCCCTATCTTCTGCACACTGATATGAAATCTTTGTAACTTCATCAAATTATTAGTTACATGTTACATGGGGTAAGAATAGATGGCCCATCTTAAGGAACATACTGTCTGTACTTTCGGATCAAAGCCAAAATAGAGTGCATTAAACTTTTCCTAAGATACTACAATTCAAGACAGTGCCTAACTTTTAGACCTGCACGTGGCCTGGCATACAAAATTGCAAGACTAAGTTATATTTACTAAACACTTACTATAGGCCAGGCACTGCATTAACTTACTTATGCATCTTAAGTCCTTCACTCTTCTAATTAGTTCAATGAAGAACTTTTTACCACAATCCTCAATTTATGATATTGTCATCAATGATGAGAGAGGCTAATAACTTAGGTAAGGTGACACACCTACAATGGACCAGGCAGGCCCTAGATGCCTATGTTTAACGCCTCACATCATTTCTGAGTCGCGGCCACCCTGCATAGGTCTCAGGGTTGATTTGATGCTCATATTCGCACTGCTGGAAGCATCTCCTCAAAGCAGTCAAGTCCAGAGCTCTTTAGGTGTCAGTTATTTTTCATTTTAGTTACAGAGAATGCAGTAGAGTTTTTAAAGAAAAGGCACACTATGAAATAAATCATAGTACCAATTCACTCTGCTGAATTGGAAAGAATTTCTCCCCCGTACCCCTTAAGTACGGGGAGATTTGTAGGATGTAGGTATTTGTTCAGTGTTAAAAATGGAAGCAATCGATGGCTGATGTGTTTGGTTGTTGGGGGTGGGTGGATGATGATGGTGAGGAGGAGGAGGAGGAGGAGAAGGAGGAGGAGGAGAAGGACAGTAGGCACTCCTGGGTCCTCACAGATGTTAGCTCTGTCATCACCATAGTGAGGCTTTCAGAATTCTGAAAGGAAGTTCACTGACTACAGTAAATATCAGAAGAAATATTCTTTGTAATTACTTCCATTGAATGGCAGCTCATCCTCAGGAAAATTAGCAGAAAGTAGATGGTCTTTCATTTTTAAGATGGAATGTATTCTTTCCAGACCTGGGTAGCTTTGAAAGTGTCCTTTCTTCTTCTCCAGCAGAACAGATTCATTCTTCACCCAGTCTATTATAAACTGAGCTGAGACTTTGGGTGATCAGTGGTCAGTAGCTTGTGGGTATTATTTTTAGCCAGATGCACTTAAATAGCCCATTTATGATTTAAATTGTGACATGAGACACATCTTTACTTGAAAGGGTGAATAGTCTACAGGAGCTAATGTAAAAATAGACATTTGCAGTCATAATAGCATGGTCTCCTTTCACTGATACATTTCTTCTTTTTTTTTTTTCTGTTCACAGTCTTCAAACTTATATAGCAGTTCAGCAAAGAAAGTAACACTTTTGTGCAATTCTGCTCTCGTGTTAACTTTTATGCAGAAATACAGGCTGGTGCTTTTATTTTTTGTAAAACAATGCAATCACAAAATCAGTCTATTTTTGTGAATTACTTAAGAAGCTCACTGTTATTCCCATGCTAACGGTGGAGGTTGGAAGTTATCAGGGAGATGTCTGAAGATCGCAGGTGGCTGTGCCCTTGGTCTTATCCTCTACTTTCAAATGGTTACTTAGACTCCAGCTCAAAATTCAAATGTTCAATAACAATTTTCTTCCCCCCAAATCAACTGTTTTGTTTTCTTACTTCCTCATTAATGTTTATGATATCAGCACTTTCTTTGTAGACTAGTGTCAGAACCTGAGTCTTTTGGGAAGTTTTGTCTCTCTTAATCGCAACGTTCACCTGTGGGCACACTCTGCCTTCTGCTTCTAGAATTAGGCACCTCGAACTCCAATTCAGTATTCATTCTTTGGTTCACGCTTGACTGAGATTTGCCTGCTGACTGGCAGACTCTTTTTTCCTCTAATCCATCTGATGAAAGATCGTTAATGACTTTCTGTTTCCAATTATTTTGTAAGCCCAGGGAACGTTGGTTCCTGTGTCTCCTTTTGGAAGCTCACCTTGCAGGTGTGTTTCTCAGCTCCAACTTTCCACCCGACATGAGGCACTCCTTTTGCTCTACGAAGGGCTATTGCTCTTTGCATCTTCTGTAAACTTCTTTGCATTATAATTAATGTTACAGTTTATGACTCTCAGCCAACTTTCTTACCCCCACAGGCCTGCATATGGGTGTGAGTTCCTTTTTAAAATTGTTATGCATTGTAAATTTCGGTGTATTTGTAGTACATGGTTGCATTTCTTGTGGGGGGTTGGCATGTGTACTTAAAACGTCTTATTTCTTTGTTAATCCCCTTCCCCTCTTCTCCTTCCCTCTCCCTCCGTCTCCAAGTCCCTTTCCTTTCTGTGAAAGTTCTACTTCTCTGTTCTTAATAGTCCTTATAAAAAGTGGGAGGCCAGTTGAAGGAGAGTTGGGTTTTATTACCCTGGGTACCTCTCAGGTATACATCAGAAAGGCTCCAAACCCCCTGTTAGGAACACACCTTGAACTGTGCCCAGTGGGCACCATGACTACCCTCCATCACAAAGTAGACTCAGCACACACTGATTTTCTAATTGTTGCACCCAAAAAGTCCCCGTTTTCGGAAAGTTTAGCTCAGAAAGCTGCAGTCTTGATTTGTTGCCATTGTAAATCGGCTGAAGATTTTGATTTTAATGTTTTTTCAGTATTACATCTCATCAATCATCTTCATCTTATCCATTGCCTTCTCGTGAGACATGGCTTACATCGGAATGACTGCACAGACCAAAAGGGTCAGTGGACAGGTGCAGACTCCAATGTTACTTTAGCCCCTGATGAATGTCTACAACTCAGAGTCATGCCCTCTGCACAGCCTACAGTGAGTGTAGGTGCACACGGAGGAGAATTATCACCGCAGCATCTTAGCAGCACCTCAGGGGAAGACATTCATCTGGTTGGTAAAGGCTGGCTCACACAATGGTAGAGTTAGGTCTTTTTTTTTCACTTGTTGAAATATTTCCAAGAGTAAACAACAGATACTTGCCACAAATTTGCTTTGCTTTTTCCCTAAGAATTTGTTTTTAATTTTAAAACATTGAAGTGGATAGTTCCCATGTATAATGGTTTTGCGTAATGAGTCTGGACAAACTATATCGTATTTGTACTTTCAAGAGGAATATAATAACATCTTGGGAGTTTTCCAATTGATGATGCTGCTCATTTATGGCCAGATAGAAAGCAGGGTTGTGTGAATACATTAGTATAGTTGTCAAGGTGTGGTTTGGGAACCCTGGAAGTCTCAGACATTCTTGCAAGTCATCTGCGGAGCTAAAATGTCTTATAATGGTGTAAAGAAATTGCTTGTCTTTGTCATTCTCCTCCTTTAAGGAATATGCGATACTATTTTCTAGAGATTACAGGATATCAGCTATTATAATAGCCAATGTGAAGATCTACCTGGCCTCTATTAAGTCAGGTGGTAAATGGCTTTGCAAATAGAAAGCCCTGACAAATTCTAACTTTTTTTGAAAACATGTATTTTACTCTCTTTGTCCCTGAAACAAAATACCTGACATCCTTAATGTGAAGAAGAGTTAGGGTTATTTTGGCTCATGGTTTAGGAATTTCAGTCCTTAGTGGGAGGCAGTGTGGTGAAAACACCAGACGGAGGAGAGCCGCTCACATTATGGGGTCCAGGAGGCAGAGGGCCAGAAGGAGGAGATGCTAGAGAGGGAGTGATACTCTCAGGGTCACACCCCAGGGAGCCCCAGTAACCAGGCTCCACTTTAACAGCTCCTCCTCCTACCCCATCAGATAATCCCCTCCAACAACCCTGTCTCTGATGGTGTGAGCCTTCTGGTGGCCATTAGGTACAAATTATAAAAACATGTGGTTTGAAACAGAAATGTTAATTTCTAAAAGCATTATGTTTATTGGTATTTAAATTAATAAATATTCAGAAAATTCTTAGTTCAATTTCTGATGTGATACCTGATAGGCATAATGGCCCTAAACAGAAACTCTTTGGATTCCTCAATTAAAATCCTAAATTTATCAGGTTCTTTGGTTTTGGTGTGTACATGTGATGGTTTTGTTATTTTAAATTGTGATAACATTAGGCATGACAATTGATTCCATTTCTATGATTTTTAAAAATCATGCATATTAGAGTAGCTACCTACCTATCTTAAAAGGAAATTGGGTTGATTTTATTTATTTTTTTGAAACCAAATAAATAACAGTAAATTATGCTGTTTTGTTTTACCATATATTTCAGAGTTACTTTTGTATTTTAAAATAGTTTAAATTACAGCTCCTTCCAACTCTTGTTCCAGGGCAGGGAGGGACTGGAAGGAAAGAGAACAAAAAGGAGAAAAAATTAAGATGTGTTATGTACATGTAAAAATTCCCCATTACAAATGTAATCATTATATACTGCAAATGTGTAATAACAAAAAATTTTAAAAATAAAAAAAATTAGTCCATAAAATTTCAATTCCAATGTATAAATACTGTTTAGTTACTGAAAATGGTTCTAATAGTCTTACATAAGAAACATAAGATTTCTCAGGGTATTAATCTTAAAATAATACAGTGACAATTCTTGAATTTCCTAGAGTCTATATGATATTTTCTTAGGTTAGCAGTTAGGGACAAAAGACTTTTCTTGATATTGAACAAACAAGTATATAATAAAAACAGTATCTATTACATGTCTCATTATTATAAATAAAATATATATTAAATTGAGTTAAATCTTAGCAAAATTTTTTTTCAAAAACTCTGTGAAATAATCATTAATGATTTAAGGTATCAGTAGATATAATAGTATTAAATAACTAAGAAGACCACATATTTTTTCATTGATTCTCCAAATTGGTGGTGTCTCAGATATGATCTGAGTGAAAATGAGGCCATTAGGCTTCCATGAGCTAAGAACATGATTTACGGTTGAAAAAGAATAGGACAAGAGATAACCGAAGGCAAGAGAGGCTTGGGAGCTTTGAATAAGCAAGCTGTGCACATAATCATAGACTTAGTGCAATCCCCAGTAAAACAACAACAATATTCACAGACCTAGAAAAATCAGCCCTAAAATTTTTTTTTCATTTTTATCGGTACCGGGGATCGAACTCACGACCGCCTGCTTGCAAGGCGGGTACTTATGTCGCTGAGCTAAATCCCCAGCCCCCTGAGCTAAATCCCCAGCCCCCCCTAAAATTTGTATGCATCAGCAGAAACTGACACTAGATAAAGCAATCCTGAGCAACAAAGGCAAAGAGGGAGACCTAACAATTCTGGATTTCAAGTTATATTGCAAAACTATGGTAAAAAATAAATAGCATTAGGAAGTAGACATTTGACCCATTATTGTGGGCTATATCTACTTGTCCTCCCAAAGCCTCATGCAGTCAGAGGTGGGGTTTTCAGAGGGGGCTGGATCTAGGATGTGTGATTGTAGATTAAGGATATGATACTTGAACTCAGGGTGCGTGGTACTGGGTTAATCCACGGATTGGTTTGTCATCGTTCTGGGGATGGGTAGTGGGAAGCCCCCACCCCGGGTGTGAGTGGTGCCATCCAAGAGGCCCATATCCTGGATGGGATAAAAGTGGAGGAGAGGCTGTTGGGGCTGCTGCACTGCTTGCTGCCTCCTGCCTGCCCTGCTATGGACTGTTTCTCTGCAGTGTCCCTCTGCCGAACCCTCGTGCCTTGCAGCCAGCTGACTATGGACTGAAACCTCTACAAACTATGAGCTGAAATAAACCTCTCCTCCCTTAACTATGGGTATCAGGTATTCTGTTCCAGCAACAAGAAAATGAACTAATTCACCCATGGAATAGAAGCAGCAGAAGCTGCCTCATGTAACTTCAGCCGTCTGATTTTTTACAAAGAGGGCAAAAACATACAAGGGAGAAAAAGTAGCACTTTTAACAAATGGTGCCAGGAAATTGGTTATCCATGTGCAAAGAAAAATGAAACTAGATCCGTATCTCTCACCTTCTACTAAAATCATATCAAAATGGATCAAAGACCTAGAAGAACACACTCTGTGATGGAAGATAACACAGGGCAAACACTTGAAGCCGTGAGCACAGGCAAGGGCTTTCTGAACAAAACTCTAGTAGTACACGAAATAATACCAAGAATCAACAGATGGGCGCCATCAAATTAAAAAGTCAAAGGCAGAAAGTTTAGTATAACATGGTTTTTTAAATATGAGAAACCCAAAATATAAATAAATTGTTGAGTAAAATAAAGGAAATATGGTATCAAAGCAGTCTTCTGGAGGTAGGGAATGGATTGTGTAAGGAGGAAAACTGGGGAAGTATGAAATGACCAAGATATGGTTTATATATGAAATGTTTTCCTGAAATGAAAGTAATTATTACATATCACAAACTATGCAAATAAAAATACGCGTATCAGAAATATACCCATTTTTGTAAGTTTAGAAATTGAACAGGAAAAAATTAAATGTTGGATTAAATATCCCAAAACAAGCTATAAATATAGAATATTCAAATTTCACTAAATTAAGCTTTAAGGATAAGGAAACAAAAACATTTTCTTTTAAAATTAAAACTGACACATATAGGGTGCAGTGATAATTTGATACCTGCATACAGTTCAAAATGATTATGTCGAGAAATTAGCTCTATCCTCATACATTTATAATTTTTTTGTATTGGGAATTCTTGAACTCTTCGCTTCTGTTCTTGATAGAATACGTAATGAATCAGTTTAAACTGTAGTCACTTTTCTGTGCTATAGAACTCTAGAACTTAATACCCCTGGCTAACTGTATTTTGGAATCAGTCATCCAACCCCGACCTTGTCTAACCTTGAATCAGCACTATTGTGTTTCTCTCTTCTTCTGAGAATCAACATTGTTTAGCTTCCACACACAAAGCTTCTTTTCGCTTGACATTGTAGAGTTAAAATTCTTCGATTCTTTCCCATTGTTTTTGCACGAAGTCTAAACTCTTTTGCATACCTTTTGGTGTCAGAGTTTGGCACCAAACTTCCATTCCAGTATCACCTTGAGTTTTCTCATACTTTGCTGTCTTCGTTATCTTCCTACCATGTCAACTTCAGACTATCCAAGGACTGCACTTGCTTTTCAGTATGTTGTTTTTTAGATGTGCCCCTCATTTTGGAATGTTTCATTCTTATGTTAGGAAAAGTTGTTCAAGACTTGCAAATGGACAAGAATTGTTGATTTTCTAGTGTGTGTGACGTTGATTGCCTATTTGTGAGCTCTCGTACAACATGGTGGTGGTGGAAGGTGAGCTGTATGGTCCTGATGGAAATGCAGATAACTCTGCCCTTAGCAATCACACATTTCCTGTTCATCAAAATGCAAATGAATTTTTCCATTACAGAACAGAAATCTCTATGTCAAACAAAATATTGGACATGTTTTTTCTTACATGAATGAGAATGTTTTTAACTTTTTGAAAATTGTATTTTAGATTTGTCATTTCCATCAACCATATATAGAACTCCTATTTACTGCTTAAAATATAGTGAAAATACCATCTGAACAGTGTGATAGTTGCTATTTCCAAAGTAAAAATTAGACTTTTTACCTCATAATTCTATAGTACTTTTAATCTATTTCTCCTACAGTACTTACCAAAATGCTACCTATCATTCTACTAGATCTTCAAAGACAGAAAATGTGTTTTATTCATTTTTGTCTGACCTTTTTTTTGCCAAGCATATAGCCTATGGCATGCAGATATTTGCTTGTTAAGTATTTATTGATAAATGACCGTACAGCCATGGGGAAAGGTGATGAGCATAATTTCCACTCACTGTTGATGAAGGAAAACAGACTTCTCAGCGTGCAAATCACAACCTTGCCCGTTGTTGACTGTCTGGAAATGCACAAGATTGAAGAGTTGAGGGGTGAGACTGAATAAGCCAACGTGCCCTGGAAGTGATACAGAGGGAGAGAGCTGAGGCTCGGAGTCTTGTGCTGTGGGCACTTTGTCCTGAATTACTGCAGTCAAGTCGTTTTTCTTTTGTCATCCTTTATGTATGTGCAAAGTAGGAGTAATTATTGTAATTATTGAGACGCAGGGATTCCCCTAGTGGGATGTTTGAGGCAACAGTGGGCAGCAGGCAGTCTTACTCAGTTCATTTTTCTATGAGTGAGGGTGGGAGAAATTTAAAAGGAATACAGTCTGGCAGAAAATTGAACGGTCTTGAATAACCATAGTGCATTTAGAAGAGTCTTTCTTCTTGGTGATTAACATGACTCCCATATCAATACCATTTGTATTTTAACCTTATTTATGAATGTTTAGGAACTAGTTTTGGGCAAAATAAGCAACTGTCAGAACAAAGACACGGATTGACTTTTGTCAGGTGTAACACACAATTCAATTTAATCGTGTTCAGGTACATAAAAATGCAGACTTTTTCTTGTTTGTTTTACAAATGCTTGGATATTTTCCCTGGAGCAGAGAGTGATTTCTAGTCCTTACTTCATAAAGAGGTCACTCACAGTGGACTTTAAAAATCAGCGGCAAGCTCTAAATTTTGTCCTGGCAGGTGAGAGACCCAAGCTATTTACTAACACAGTTCACTGCTGTTCTCATGGCAACCGAGGCCAGTCCCTGTCAGTCCAGGGTGGCTTTCTCATCAGCGGCGCACTCGGTATGACGTTGCCAAATATCTGCTTTCTGTGTTTCCTGCTCCAAGCAATTGTTTCTTCTCAGTGCTAGTGACCAGTCTACAGCGGCTACTGCTGAATACAGGCTCATATGTGGAAAAGTAGGATCAGCTGGCAGTGAATTAAAAAATACACTTAACTGGGTTGTACACTCCCTGGCTCATATGCCATCATTTGTTAATAATGTTACCTTGCTATTAGTGTGCAGCTGGGCCTGAATGAGAAACAACAGCATATCTGTCATCATGGAGTCAGCTGGTTTTGGAAAGGCCTGCTGCCTTTGGCTCTTTAGCTCCGCGTGCAAATCCAGATGATTGTGCACACACGTGCCAGCAGAAAAATGAAATTGCAACTGAAATGCTGTTTCCCTTTTTAAAATGCTCTTGTATTGATTGCTCTGACATAGAGAAAAAGCAGCTGCTGAAATGCCCGTGAAATGGCTGAGCAATATAAGATGAGAGGGGGAACGAGACAAAGGAAAGAGCTCAGCAGCGTTTGCTTCTTAGAAATGACGTTGATGGAATTCAGCTGTGCAGTAGTTATCAGGGTAGGTTCTGGATCCCCTGTGCTTGGGGCATCTTGTACACCAGAAATCTGAAGACCAGATTTGCACTTATGTCTCTTTCTCCATCTTCAATTCCTTGAGTGAGGGGGGCTGTTCCCATCAGCACTGCCTACAGCCGGCCCAGCACCCCCACACTGAGCGCTGTGTACATATTTAATGAATTCAGGAAGACTCAGTGAATTTCTTCCAAGTAGTTTCTGGTACTGAGCCCACCTATTTTTGACAGAAGCCCGTAGTCTCTTCGTCGCTGGAGAGTGTAACAGCCCACCACCATGCCTGCGCTGCTGGGATGATGACCCGGAGGTTTGTCAGCTGGCGGTTTGGGGCGGCACTGCTCCCACTGTCTCTTTCCAGCACACGAAGCTGAAGGGTGACTTTTCTCATTAGCATATTTTCTTCCTATCTAGTGGATTCTGTTCGTAACTGCTTTGGCTATCATCCTTTGCCGTTTCTAACCTTAGACTGGTCAGGCCTGGCCTCCACCCCTTACAGTGAGGGCTCACAGGGCTGTACTAGGCAGTGTTTCTAGTGGTGTTCCCCTCTCTGTGCCATCTCAACTGGGAGGCACTTTGTCTGTTTCTGCCCCACCGGCTGGGATATCTGGAAACATTTTTGATATTTTAGAGGAGATCTTGGGGGTGCTATAGCATCTAGCATGTGGCTGTTAAATGATTTACAGCACCCAACAACAGCACCCAGAGTGAAGGGCTTTTGACATAACATATTTAGGCTTGAGAAACCCTGCTCTGGTGCTTTCTGGTCTTTGGTGGATTTTGTTGAAAATCCTTAAGAGCTACACTCTGTGGCCTCCTCATCTCCTTTTGGAAACTGTCCCTCTACCCCACTCCCTTAGTGTGTTTTCCTATAAAATTTGATTTCTCTTCTTTAAGTTGTCGAGATGGTGCCGTGTAAGGAGACTCATTGTGTGCTCCTGTTGTGTGAACTCATAGGTACCTATGTAGTTCTGATGCTAGCAGCCCCAGATTCCAGAGGGTGGAAGGACAGTTATGCAATCCACTTCCTGGAAGAATCAATCTTGACCGCCCTTTTAAGGGGAGCATGAAAAGAAACGTCCACACATATACCACACTGAGTGTGGCGGCTGCTCCGTGATAATATTTTGCATTGTTTTGACCCTTGTTATTTTCAGGAACTTTAAGTTGAAAATACTTGTATCACATCCAATTCTGGAAAATAGCTGTTGCTTGACAATCTGTATGTCTATGCTAGGATGAACATGTTTTTCCTTTGAAAACCCCAAATTGACCTGAATGGTACATAGATACCTAAGAAGAGTGGAGCATTTTTATGCACATATATAATGTTCAAATTTTGAATTTTAGCATGAAAATTTAATCGCATAATATTGATTAGTTAGGTATTTTTAAGACACTTAAAACATAACATTGTCACTTGTTGAATAATTTCAGCAAACCCTAAAGAAGAGAGGAAAGTATGTTTAAGTGTGTAACATAGATGACCATTACTAAGTTTTGGTTGGATTTTTGAGCAGAACTGTTATAGTCTCACTGTTTGAATGTCACTTTGTATGCTTTAATTGTGTAACTTGAACAACTATTTCTAAGATGACAGTATGTAATTAATTAGTGATTTCTTAGTGTTTTTTTAAATTCTGTATTGTTGCTACCCTTTTTTCTGTTTTGCTTTTCCCCCTCTCCAAATAAAATTTTAAAAAGAAGAGAGGGAAGCATTTTACTTTTAAAACTTTTTATAAATATGAAGTAATTAATGCTCATAAACTCTTTTAAAAAGAAATGTATTGTTATTGCTTTTGAAAGGCATTAATACTGTTTACCGTATAATATTCTAGTTTAGCAGATTAGTGAACCATGACTAAGGGTATTCTTTCTTCTCTCAAATACTATAATTAAATTCCCTCCCTGATGTGTTCTTTGTGAATAACAGTAATTTCTGTCTTTGCCTTTTGGTGACTAGTTTTGAGAGTTAGAAGGAATCTGTGTAATTAATTTACGAAGCATCCTAGCTCTTTTGGGATGTTGCAGCAAACTACCATAAACTGAGTAATTTATAAGTAATAGAAATCAGTTTCTCACAGTTTGGGGACCTGGAGTGTCCAAGTACCAGCAAATTCAGCGTCAGTGAAGGGCCTGCTTTCTAGACAGCCATCTTTTTGGGGAACTGCATGATGAAGGAATGGAGGTTCTTTCTCCAGCCTCTTTTTGTAAGGATATCAATTCTATTAATGAGGCTATGGTCTTACGACTTCCCAAAGTCTGTCCTCTAAATGCCTTTCTTAGGAGCTTAGGGTTTAAGTACATGAAGGGTGTGTGTGCGCGCACACACCTGTGCTCACAAAGCAATGATATGAATGTAACATGTGTTGCCAAAATTAAGTCTGTAAACTTTTCCTTTAAGAGTCCTTTTTAAAGTTTCCTTTCATGAATATTCACATACTCAAGTTGCAAAACAAATAAAGTTTTATTGTTACTATTTCCACTGTGAAAAATGAATTTTCTTATTTTAGTCTAGTTGCCTTTGTATCACTAAATTGACTCAATATTTAGACATACAGTACACCAAGAAGTCATATCTCACCAGGATTCAGATAATTGGCAGGCTCTCCAGGTGCCTTTCCTTGTAAATAGCATTCAGTAAGAATATATTAACCACAGCAATTAATACGGGCTTTGTGTGGAAAAAAAGAATTAGGGTTCTCTCTACTTTTTTCTGTCACCATTTTCCCAAACCCATCCCACACCTTTCTTGTCTAGTTCTCCACCGAGAACTGAACATGGAGCACTGTGTTTTAAGTTTTTGAAAGTCAAGTATTGGAAGGAGATCAAAACCAAGTGAGGGCGGGGATGGAGTGGTTGCCTTTATGTAGGGCCCAGTCATTGAGAGCAGAAAGCTACCTGGTTCCCTGTCTGAGTTATTTCTCACCACACACATGTGAGATAAAGGTGGCCCTGTCTGTAGCTGTGACCGTGCTGCAGTAGGAAACCAGTATTTGTTAAGCATCTACTAGGAGCCTGGCGCTGGCTACCAAAGACACAGCTCTGCCTTGCTGGCCTTTCTAGGCCAGCAGACAGGTGAGTCCTTTCTTCCTTTAGGGCTCTCACACTATCTGCAGTAAACATCTGTACTTGGCTTTTGTGGTCTCCACAGCTCTGTGCTCCTGTGTTCTGCAGGTAGATGCTCATCAGGGCAGTGAGATAGCTCTATGACAGAAGCTTGGCTTACTTGAAAATTATACAAAAGTCAGATCAATTTATTGTCATTTTTGGAGGGATGTGTGTGTGAAAATGAGGGGACTGGCATAGTAGTCTTGAATTTATTCAGAATTTATATTTCCTTAGGGAAACACCAAAAGTCATGAAATTTCACTTATTTTCCCCCTTTTTGGCATATGTTTATGATACATAATAATTGCATTTATTTTGGGGAATTGGTGTCTATCTATCATGATTGGTTTGATCTCCTTTCCCTGCCTTCGCTCCTAAAAGATTCTTTAGAGGCTTCCGTGTTCCAGCATTAGGGAAGAATTCAGTAATTAATACTGATCTGTCCTGTTGTAGAAATTTCTGCTAGTTGTTGGGGAAGGCAGGCAAGAAACAGGAGTTACAGTGTGGCATGATGGATGTCATGACCGGACTCTGGACCGTGGGAGGTGGGCACTTGGGGAGGGGCAGCCCCCGGCAGGCAGGTCAAAGGAGGTGAGAGGGGCGACATTTTTAGCAGCTGGAGTCACAGAGGAAGTCACGGCTGCAAATGAGAACCTGGTGAGGCATAAATGATCCACGTGACCAGGAGTGATTGGGTGTAGGTGAGGGGATTCCTCCTGTTAAAGATTTAAGAAAAGGCCAGATCATAAAGGCTTTTCTGTGTCAGTTGGGAAAGCTTGAATTTACCCAAATCAGAATTATCCAATAAAAATTTTACTTGAGGGAAGGAACAGAATAAGACTTGTGTTTTGCGCCTATCACTCTGGCTGCACAATGGAAGAATTAGAGTTGAAAAAAGCATAGAGATAGGAAAAAATGGTGACAGCAATGGTAATACTGATTAATATATATGGAACCAATTAAATTCTCACCAGTAATAATTTTATTATAAACTATATGTGCAGACATAATATTCCATATATCATGCTTATAACTTTTATACAACTATAAAATCTACAGGTTCAAGGCTAGTCAAATTTAAAAACAATAAAATAAAAATTAACTGCACTGAATTAGCATGGCAAACAGTATGGATTTGTGGAAAATGCATCTTAGGTATTAAGTTTTCAGTTAAAAAGGTGTTTGTACTTTTATATTTCATGAGTTCTCTTGATTCAGTTTGAGTCTGATATACCGTTGTTGGTATAGTCATTATACTTGCTTATTTATTTTTCCTTTTTAAGAAAGTAATCAACTTTCAATGACTAATCTCTTATATTGATGGCCTCAAAATGTAACAGTTGCTATGATGTTAATGATATTTTAGTTTTCCTATTTATCAATAGTTTTAATAAAATATAGTACTTTCCACTGCGTACTCTACTAACCAGCAGTGAAAGTTGATACATACAGATAAAGCATCTGTGCAGAATTTTAGTTTGAAACAGATAGACATCAGTGGCCCAGCCTAGTTCTTTTGTATTTAGTATTTATTATATTGTGATATACAACACCATAACTCCAACATTCATTTATGTTGCTTTTTAACCTCATAATTCCATAATGGCAAGCAGTGTTTTCATTTTGTTTTTGTTGGCTTGAATTAATCATTAATATGTTGTTTAACTTTCTTATTTGCTGTGGATAATAAAAATAAATCATATTTCAATAAACGTTACTCTTATGATGTAAAATAAGTCTCATTTTGTTACCTAACACAGAAAACTAAGCCGAGTTTGTAGAAGTCTTTTATTTCCAAAGTATTTTCATAAAGATAGATTTGTCTTTTTAACTGGTAAAACATTTTGTTTGGATGGGAATGGTGTCTATTTGCTGTTAGGTAGACTTTAGAAGCAAACCTGATTTATTTAGTACAAAGTAATGTATTGAGATCTTATCCTGTCCTAGGGGGTAAGGTTGTACCTGTACAAGCATGACTTGTCTTAGTTACCTTACTTGTTGCTGATACAAAATACTAGACACCCGAACTTAAAGGAGGAAAAGTTTATTGTGGCTCACAGATTGCAGAGGTTTCAGGTCGCAGTGGCTGGCTCCAAGCAGGGTGGCACAGTAGAGAGAAATAGTTCATGGCAGGCAGCAGGCAGCAAGCAGTGAAGAAATGAAGCAGCATGGGATGGCCCTCTTTCTGTACTTCCTTCCATCCAGGCTCCGTGCCCTGAGTGTGCATAGCACTTACGCTCGCCTTTCCATTACCCACACCTAGAGCTGTGCCGACCAATCAGCGAACTAACTTAGTATTCGGACACCCTTCATTCTAGGATCTCACGCTCTAGGTCCAGCGACTTCTGAAACTGCATTACGCTTTGGGAGGACATCTAGGCACAAGCCATTACAAATGACCCAATAGAAAATGCAAGGCAGAGATACTCCAGACACCTTCAGAGTTAAATGTGACACTTTAGGTCACTTTGCTTTGCAACCAAATCTTTATTTTGCATTTCTGTCAGATTCATTGAGTCTTTTGGTTTCTGTGTTGAACGAGGGAGGGTAAAATAGCCTTTGGCATGTTAGGAAGAGGAAGAGGGAAGTGTTAAGAGCATACACTTGTGAGTACATAAAAATACATGAATGCTAGCAGGGATAATACTAAAATCTGTAACATACTTGCGTAAACCATAATTTTTATTAGTGTGCATTGTGGTAGACAATCTATATCTATTGGAACCAGAGTAACTTTTCTATAAATTTGTTCAGCTGGTATACTGGGGCATATACTGTGTTACAGAAACTGGTATCGACGTTGGAAAGGTAGCAACAAAGAGAGAACAAAACCTCTGGTATCATGAAGGTTGCACTGTACTTAAGGAGGCTGACAAAAAATACGTAAAAATATAGAGCTTCTTAACTGGCGATCAATTTTATGAGAAAAATCAATAATTCTGTGTACTTTTGACACTTACATACACCTGAAAGTTTGATCTCTAGGTAATAACAGTTTGCTGTATTACTTTTTCATAGAAGTATATTCAGTTTTCATTGCCTTCTAAACAGAGACTGCGAAATAGACTAAGCAGATTGTCGAAGATTCTATTTAATTTGTTGTACTCAAGCTATAGACAAAGTTGCATTTACAGAAATGGAGAGAAAGGGTAGGTGGTACTTTGGTAGTGACTTTCTCTATAAAACATCTCATGCCAGCTGTGTTTTGTACATTGGAGCCCTTCTCAGAGGAGGGGAGTATCTCAGCAGCCTACATAGCGCAACTGTAGGGAGTCTTGCAGACACAGTTGTGAGATCCCCGCAGCCTCTCTCATGGTTTCCCCACCCTTCTGCAGGCAAAATCATGTCCTTTGCAGAAGCCACCCTCACCGTTCACTGCTCTGAACACGTCTGTTATATCCACACTGTGGAAAAGGGAGAGCACAGAGGCTCCTTCCCCGCTCAGCACCCTGTTTAAGAGAACGGGATAAAGGCTGTGCTGTGGCACAGTGAGAACTCGTGCTGGCGGTGTGGACAGAAGGATCTGGTTTCTCAATAGTCTTTGAGGTCAATATCTTATTGCTTGTTTCAGGACACCTCTCCCATTGCAGACACGTTTGTGTGATCCGCTTCAGTGTTTTATTTGTTGTGGGATCCTAGGAACTAATTTTTTAAAAAGTATTCTAACTTTAGACAAATCTTGAAAATCTTTCAAGGTTCTAGATTAATTGGTCTACTTCCTTATGAATACCCTTTAGAAATCAGCGGCACCAAAATCTGAAAGTAAATGTTCTTACTCTGTGGGCTCAATTAGTGAAAAAAAACTAGCTTAGCAAGATAGAAGAAAAGCTTCAAAGTAGCACACTTTTATCTTGAGGACAGCATTGTGAAAACTCTTTCACCAAAGATGCAAACATTATTATTTTCCAAAAAACCTTCACGTGACTATTTTTTTTTTTTACTGGTTTTTGACTCCAAAATATATTACTTAATAGATATTTGCAAAATAAATATTTTTCTCAATCTTGTTTCCTTCCCAAAAGTGCTTGTTCCTCGGAAGTAAAATATGGAAATTGGTAAAGGTCACTGGAATCCAAAACCATGTGGCATAGACAGTACTTTGAAGTGAGTTATCTGAGGAAGTAAAAATCTATGCTAGAATGTTACTATTTACAGTTTTTTCATGAGCTACATGCAGCCTTCCAGCACCATATCTCAATTTAAATGCCAAAGACAAATTCATTTCTTTTTTAAAAAAAAGTGTACAGCTCAATGGGCTGATTTAGTCAAGTAAATCTTTGTACTTTTGGTGTAATTGCTGGGCCCAAGATGGGGCAGGCTTGAGTGTTTCCCTAGGAGCTGTTCCTCAGATGCTCTGCTGCCCCAAGGAAGCCACCGTGATGTGAGCTAACGTTGGCTGACTCAGGTCCTGTTCGACATTACAAAGTTGCTCTACTGCAGATATCATATGAGGTGGATTAGAAACTGTTTGAGAGTGAATCTGGATTGGAAGAGTTTGAGATTTCTTTCCTTATTTTATCACCAGTGCCAATTATGATGCTAAGAAATCAATAAGTATTCAGTGAACAAATGACCTAGTTGTATTCCAGATGTTTCTCTATCTTGCATAGGTGAATTCTGAGCACTTCTTGTCTGGGCCACCATTCTCTGTCTATACAGCATCACCTAAGGTTGCTCTGAGAGTCTAGTATAGTCTTCCTATTTCCCAGTCTTCAATCACCACCATAGTGAGTGTCTCCGGAAGGACAACTTTGCTCTATATACCCATGGACCATCAAAGTCTAGCATAGTGGTTTTCATGGTGGTCTCAGCAAGCTAATTTTTAAACATTTTCTAGAGATATACAAGAATCTGCTTCCTTTGAAAACATTTTTTGCTGTACTTGAATTAAAGCTAGCAACTCCCACGTGCTAGGCAAGTGCTTTACCACTGACTTATATCACTAACCATCTACTTCTCATTACATATTAATTTTGAATAAGCATATGCCCAGATGTTTTTAATTTAAAAAAGAAAAATACATCATGTTCCTGCACCTAACGTGGTGATGAATGGTTTCATCGAGTTGTTTTATGAGGATTTATTGAGTGCTGAGTGTTGAGTGCTGAGAAGGTACCAGGTACTGTTGCACATGTTGCTAAAATTGGTAGGAATAAATCACACCTGGGTTCCTACTTGGTGGATTGTGTATTCTCATGAGGGATATAGAAAATAAGTAAGATATCTTGTCTATCACATGGAGACAAAGTATTAAGGGGAAAAAACACAGCAAGGAAAGGGGAGACAAGCAGGGGCAGAGAGGAGGAAGACTTGGTAGGGTGAAACTTGCCAGCATCACCCAGAGGTGAATTCTGGGTGAAGCTGTGAAGAAAGAGAGATTGCGCTTGGTGGTAGCATATGCAATACATTCCAGAAAGAACGAGCATGTAGAATCCCGTTTAAAATCCAAAACCTTCCATCTCATATTACTTACTCTATGTTATGACTTGTTTAAATGTCCCCCTCAAAGCCTTACACAGTCATGGAGGTGGCTGAAGCTAGCATTTGTGATTGGTTCATTGCATAGCACTGGGATTGGCGGTGTGAGTGCTGCACCCGCCTAGAGGCAGGTAATTGGCATACAATATCATATAAGGGAGGGAAAAAAAGCATGCTTTGCCCGTTTTGCCCTTTTTGCTCCTGTTGTTGCGGCTGCCATGAATAGCTGTCCCTTAGCCACACCACCCTGCCTTGGAACTACCGGAGTATGGACTAAACCTCTCAAAACTGTAAGCTAAGTAAACCTTTCCTTCCTTCATTTTGGGTGTCAAGTATTTTGTCTTAGCAAAGAGAGAAAAGTAATCAAGACACCTGGTTTGCAGCTGTCAGTAAATGAAATCACCTCCACCTCAATGCCCGTCTCTTGAGTTTCCTCTTGTTTTTGCTTGTTTCTCCTCTTTCTTTTCCTGTGTATTACAGTGTTCCAGAGATGAAGTCTCATAATTCTTTTCTTCTCATTCCCTAGTTTGTGGTATCCTGTGGTTAAAAACACATACTTTTGTGTTTGTGGCTTTGTCGTCTCTGAAATCTAGAACTTTAGGTCCAATTGTGGAGACATTTCATCTACACTGTTAAATACTCCTCTCACATTTCACATGTCGAAAGCTTAACTTTTGATTCATAGCCCCACTATCAAATCTTAGGAGTCCTCCATAGACCCTCTTTAACTCACAGGCCTTGGATCATCCATTGGATCTGACTTCAAAACCTTTCCCTCAGCTGAGTACTTGGGCTTCCATAGCTTTATCTGCTCCAAGCCATCGCCATCTCTTTCTAAGAACACAGGTAAAGAATAATATAATAGTATAGTAGTATGTGTCACACATTATAATTATAAAATGCATCATGATATGATATATAAATATATATTTATATAATAATAAAATTTTAAAATAATATATATTAATAGAATGATATTCTTGGACTATAGCAATATTATGAATTATTATCGTAATATATTCTATTTGATGGCTGCATAACTATTATAAGATAGAAATATAACTATATATTAATACATACCATAACACAATGATACAACTACACATGTGTGCATGTAATAAGATACACAAATTATTTCCTAATTTTCTCCCTGCTTCAACCTTCACTATCTGCCTCCTCATTCTCCATGCAGTATCTAGAAGACATGAAAAATGAAAATCTGGTCATGTCATTCTTTTATTTAAAACTTTCACTGAGTACCCATCTTCAGAAGAAGAAAAGATAGCCTGCTTACCATGTCCAGCAGAGCCTTGCAAGTCTGATTGCCGCCTGCCTTTCCCCTCCCTTCTCTTCTCTCTCACTTTTCCATATCCTTCCAGGCAGGATCCTGAGTCAGTCTTTTGCCACAAGTGCTCTCTCTGACTGGCACACGCTGCCTTTGGATTTTCTCTTTCTTTGTCACTTCCTGTCCCTGGGATGAAAATACTTAACACCCATAGCTTAAAGGAGAAGGGGTTAATTTGGCTCCTGGTTTCAGTGGATCCAGTCCATGAGTGCTTGGATCCACAGCAGCAATGGCGTGGTGGAAAGGCCTGGTGAGGAAAACTGCTCACCTCCTGGCAGCCAGGAAGCAGGGGGGGAAGGGAAGAACGGTAGACAAGAACGCATGCTTCTAAGTCATGTTCCTGCAGACCACCTCCTCCCAGCAGGCCCCACCTCTAACAGTGTGTTTAGCTCGGAACTCTTCAGTGACCAGTCCCCATGATTCAGTCACCCCACAGGTCTCACCCATGGAGACCTGAGACTTGGGAGGACATTAGGTCTGCTCCGTAACACCTTCAGGCTTGCTCCCCTTTGTCTTTGTCCAAATACTGCACATACACTGAGGCACTTACCATTTATCTAATATAAAATCTTCTGTGAATCTGTATTTCCTTGACCTAAGTTTACCTTATTATCTGAAATCATTGTGTATATTAATTTTATTTTTATTTTATGTTGCTCACTATGGCAAGGTATTTCTTTTAAAATTTTACTTTACTTTTCTGTGCTGTGTTTGTGATGCTTCTTAGAATGATCCTGGCACTCCAAACCCCCCCCCCAAAAAAAAAAACAAAAAACAAAAACAAACAAACAAACAAAAAAAACCCCACACAAAACCTACCAAAGGGTCATGAGTTCAATCCCTGGTACCAAAAAAAAAAAAAAAAAGAATGATCCTGGCACATAGCTGATGCTTGATAAACATTTGTTGAATGGATGAATTGAGAGCTGTCTTTTGAGCTTCTATTTTCTCTATTGGAAGTCTTATAGTACTTAAAAACCTGTATCATAATTAGAAGTTATTCTTCTCACTCATTAGACTGTGAATGCCGGGAGGGAAACAGACCATAACCTTCAATCTGATGTTTCGGTGCTCAGAAAGAGGCTTGGGCTCATAGCGGTGCTTCAGAAAATTGCCCTTAATGAATTCGTGTTTACTTGGTCTTGTCATTCCCCAAAGAAGCAATTCAGGAGCTCCAGCGTTTCCCCAAAGCATCCCTTAGGAGAGCTACTGAGCACTGGCACCATGACTGCATACAGTGCAGCTCTTTTCTGGTCTAGAAAATAGTGGAATAATATTCAGGAACCATATGAAATTTTAGACTAGGACTTTCATAGCTAGGAAGCATGCAGTTTCGCCCAGAGCAAAACAGTTAAGACAACATTAGTGTACTTGGGATTTCGGAGGCCTACAGCAATGATCCTTGAGTCTAAGCAGTGTTTTACACACTGCCTCTCCCGGAAGGAGGCTTTCTCCGGGTATCGTTGCTGCATACTGGACTCTGATTTCTTGATCTTGGTCCTTGCCTCTCCATGGGGCCTGCAGAAGACTGTGGAAACCCAACATTTTCACTGATTTTTCTTTCTATTACATTTTCCTCCAGGCATTTTTCAGCAAGTCATTTTTATCACTAGAATTATGTACAAAGCAGACCTATGAGGTCAGAGTTTAGACAAATTCAAAACAGTTTCTTGACTCCAGATACCACCACTTTTAAAGGGTATCCTTAACTTGGATTGTTTCTGGTAGGAATTAGGTTTTATGACAGTGATTTAGGTGGTTTTATGAAGTAGTGTGTAATTCAGGAATTATTAGAAGTCAGGTGAGTTTTCTAACAATGAAAATCACCTTATATGCGTGGACAATAAAAATAACTTGATTCTTTTGAGGTTTTTTTTTTTTTTTAGAATACTTGAAGCTTAGAAATGTAGTATGAAACATTACTCATGGCTGTTTCTTCCCTAGGAATAAGAGAACTGGTTCTGATTTTGGATATTCTTAAGGTTACCATACAGAAAAGGATATGAAAAGAATTAGATCATATATCGAGTTTATGGGTCATTGTTGGTTAAAAAAAAAGAACAAACAGAAAGAAACTGAATAATTTGATACAAATTGTTAGTAGTTAGAACACATTTAGAAACTGAAAACTAGAATCACATCTAGTAAAAGGTAATTGCATTTCCATTTAACTGACTGATTATAAAATGCTGGCTTTCCTGGTCAGTGCTATTAGAGATGCATTTTCTTGTTGGAAGCCTGTCTTGATAGTCTCTTTCCTCACCTACCTGGATCATTACTCCTCCCTTGTTGTCTTATAAAGTCCTGAGCAAATCATACATTTTCCTCATTCAGTGGAAGTAGCATATTTACATTTTAGCCTTTACTGAAAGCACCGTGAGGTCCCTAAACATAAAGACCCGATTCTCTATCCCTGTTAATGGTGCCAGGTTTCTCCCACACAGGCCCTAACATGCTCTCTACTCATCAGTTCCCAAATACTCTCGTTTCCACCTTTAAATTTCTCTCCCGTTAGACTGGGCTGACACCGCAAAGCGTTACCAACTAACTGATGGTGTTTCTCTTCCTGCGCCACTTAGGTGGGGGCTTTTGTGTGCTTAGACTCTGAGACGAGGACAAGGACACCCTTGCTCCTGCCCCTCTCCCAGGGTACCAGAGGCTCATGCCCGACCTCATTTGTCACAGCCTTGAGGTCACGAGCAAGAGCATTGGAACCAGACTGCCCGCCTCGGGATCTCTGCTGTGCGGTTTGGTTGCCATCACTTGTTAGCGGAATAGCCTTCACTCCTTTCTGCCTCAGTTTCTTCATCTAACAGAGGGAATAATAACAGAAGCTACCTCATAGATTGCCATAAGGATTCAATCAGAGTGTTCAGTACTGTAGAATACCATAGTTAGAGCAGTACCTGACGCATGGCAAGGGCTCCAGTGCTAGTTGTAATGACTGTTGTCTAGAAACACTGGCTTTCCAGTTAGTGAGCAGAGAGAGAAGAAAGGAAGCCTTGTGAGAGGGGCTATGGTTTCTCGAAGACTGCCCCCGGTGGCTCTTGTTCCAGGTGCTGCTCAAGGCTGCAAATCCAGTGCTGCTCCCAGTCAGCCTTGGATCCAATCGGGAAGCCAGTAATGATTATCTGTGGCTCTGTGGATCAAGAGTGCAAATCAGTAATTTGATTTGTTGCCCAAAGAGTTGTTTAAAAGCAGATGCAAGGGTAATTATTAATTGTGTGTTAATTTGACTGGACTAGGGATGCCCAGATAGCTGGTGAGACACTCTGCTGAGTGGGGTTGTGAGGGCTCTTCTGGGAGGAATTGGTGTTAGAGTTGGTAGGTTAAGCAAAAAAAGAGAAACCTTGCTAACTGGGAGGGTGGCACCCAATGTATCCCAGGGCCCAAAGAGAACAAAGGGTAGCTGGATGGTGAATCCATTTCTGTTGAATTTGAACGTCCACCTCCTCCTGCCGTTCGACGGCATCCCAGGTACTTGGGTCTTCAGACTTGAACTGACAGTTACACTACTGACTGACTTGCTTCTCAAGTCACTGGGATTTCCTGAATGACACACCGGCTTTTCAGGTTCTTCAGTTTTCAGATAGAAAATTGTGGGACATTAGTCTCCGTGATCGTGTGAGTGGAGCTCCATAGTAAGTCTCAGGTCTCTAGGTCTCTGTTTCCATCTGTATCCTACTGGTTCCCTTTCTCTGGAGCACAATTGATACAGGAGCTATAGTCATGGTGAGCATCTGTGTAAAACCCATGAACAAGAATGAGGCAGACTCATAACTGCTTTGTTCAAGCAGTTAAGTCTTCCTGAGTTCTGAGTAAAGACCTGGAATGAAATCTTAGATGCACTTTGAAAACATGCAAGTTTTGTGGAAGAACACTTTTAAAAGCCAAGTTTCCATGATTTGAGCTAAAAATAAAATCTTACAGCTCAACTGTCTAGAAACACAGAAGAAAACATGAAAAAATCACAAGAGAAACAAAAACAAGACTGCCTGCTTACTTTTACTGCAAGTCAGGGATGTTCCAGTCATCACAAGACAGGCAAAATGGGCCTAAGGACAGAAAGGGGCGTAATTACCACGCACAATAAGGAAGGGAGTGTGTTTTTCAGAGAGTAAGTATAAAGACAGACTTCTTGTCCTCTTTGATCTTTTCTCACTATTTCCCCTTGGTGGAAATAAAGATTTCTACCTGCCAGAAAACTAGTTGATAATCCCTTACTGTATATTTCCACTGCATTTTTAGACAGTGGCACACTATTGTCCTCCTCTTAGCAGCATATGGCTTTCTACATCCACGAAAAAGCTGAATCTGCGTAGAGACAGAATTGGTGATAAGAACCGCCATGGTAATATGAGAAGGCTGAACCATTATTATCTAGTGCAGCCCTGGGAGGACTATGTGCAATGGACTTTTCACTTGGTCCAGTTTGCCAAGGTGGGCCAGTAACCGATGCCAGCCAGTAACATCAGTCTTAGTTCACAGTCAGGGAAATGGAGGCACAGAGTTCTGAGGAAGACAAGCTGGAGAAACATTGTCATGCTGCAGAAAGGGCGACCAGATGGTGACAGCAAAGCTGATGAGCAGGAGCATGAGGGAATGTGACAACACCAGCCAACCACAAAGGAGTCACTGAGGGCGCTGGAATGAAGCCAGGAGCTTCCCAGGCAAAGAGGAGGGCCTGGGCAGGGGAAGGTGGCCAGCAGCCTCTAGACCTGGGCCTGGGCTTTCCAGGGTCGGGTTCTCCCGCCAGAATGTGGTGCGTCCAGAGTAACTTCTGCTTTCAGCTGCAGCTTCCTTATTTGTCAGGCGGGCAGCACACTGCGGGTCGTCTCTCAGCGACAGTACTCAGGAGAATTCAGCACTGCATGCGAAGCAGCCGGTTAAAGCCCATAGCTATTGTTAGTTTTATGATTTTTACTCACTGGGTGAAATGAAACAGTGGAGTAATTGTCAAATGAGGGGCTCTGTGTTTTGGGGTTTCTTTATCATGAGCCACCTCACAGTATTTAGTGCTTATTACTTACACTGTGAAACTTCCAGAGAGAAATCCTCAGGTGTATTTGCCTATGGGACACCCTCCCCCCAGTCCTCTGGGGTGCACAGTAGTGTCCCAGGGGACTCTCTGTTCTGCAGATCCCAGCTACAAAGTATTCTTTATTTCATATTTGTACAAAAGATTGCAAAAACAGATGGGAGTCTGTGCCTGGTAACTTGTGCTACAAGCACCTATGCACTAAGAAACAGGGTGCTTAGCTTTGAAAACATTATAAATGCATTTCTTTCCACCACTGTAAAATGTGTAACTGGGTACTTTGTCCTTATAATTATTTGCTCTTTTCAGTGTCTCCACCTTTAGCATTAAAGGTTTTCTCCTCAGTTTTTCATCATGGAATAAAAAAATGGGTTAAAATTGGTGTGGCTCTAGGGTTCTGAGTATTATAAATCTGTACTGTGTTTGTGTCTGTTCTCATGTCACGAGGACCTGGCTTTCTGGTGTGTTAGAAGGACATTTCTCTGGTGTGTCCTACTTTGGGTTTGGAATGATCCTGAGTAATTGAAAGAACACCTTACCAGTAGTTCGTGCCCCAGCAGTGCTGGCATACTGTATTAACCAGCATTGGCTTTCTGTAATGTTCCCAGGTCTGATGCACACCCTGCGTGGCTTTTCGAGAAGCTTCTGTGGGTATTATGTTCATTGTGCCCATTACTATTAAGCTGGGGTGGGGGGAGGAAATGTAATTAGCAATAAAATCTGCCAGTCTGATGAACCCTGCCTGCAACAAATGTAGAAAAGAACAAAATAGCTTCATTACTGAATGGATAGATATTAAATACAAAGAAATGTGCATCACAGGCAACCTACCCGGGCAATTGCAGAGGGAGAAAGAGATCTCGCCTTTTGTGTTAACTGGAAGATATAATCTGCTACATCCATGTTAATTGTTTTTATCACAAGAAAAAGTAAAATTGCTGTATCTCTATGATAAGCAGGAAGTTACATCACAGAGCCGAGCGCCTGAGCTCACTCCCCCGAGGCTGGGAGACAGGGCGATTCTGTCCTTTTGGATTTTCCCATTTCAAAGAAATGGCTTTGAGGCTCCCACAAAGTATATCACTGGGATGCAGAGCTGGTGAGTGGTTTATTAAGCTTTCAAAAAGATTGAAACATCTCTCAAGGAGAACAGGAAACATTTAAAACCTTGAGTTTTCTATAGAAAATGCTAAAACAGGAGATAGTACCCTTCGTCTTTGGCATTAGAAAAAAATTTTTAAGAGTCTCCCCCGCCATCTGTATTTACCCTTAGAATCTCCTGGCTTGTGACTGCTTTGTAGTTATGATGTAATTGTTTCGTGATCTCCTTTGCAGCTTCTCATTTTTTCTGGGTGGTTTCCAGTTGTTTAAATATCCTACAAGCCCATAGTAAAATACAAAGCCATACAGTGATCAGAATTACAGTAAACTAAAAATTCAGGATAATTTTTGTCTTAAGAGAAGGCGCTTCCAAGTCAAAGCAGTAGTATGAGCCCAGATTAGTTTCTTGTTCTTGATTAGCAGCCTGTTAAGCGTTCATCCCATGCTACTTCACACACTGTTGGGGAGACTTTCACCTGTAATCTCAGATGATTAAGCAGCTGAGTATTACGCTGTATTTTCCTATGCAACATCCATGCCAAGTCTCAGGAGCAGTTTAACTCTGTGATTTTTTTATTAAGGGTCTTTTTTAAAATTTTGAGGCAGAGTCTCTCTGTGTGGTTCATGCTGACCCTGAACATGCTACGCAGCCTGATCTGGCACTGAATGCAGTCTTTCTGCTTCAGCCTCTGGAGTGCTGTGATTACAGGGCTATGCCACCATGACTGGCCTTGATCATCGGAGTTTTAATTAAAATTTTTTTGTAAAGGTCATTAAATTTCTCCTGAGTTCTTATTATATAAGGAACATATTTACGTGGTAATTGGGCCTTTTTGAGATTTTTCCACTTTCACAAGTGTTTCCTAGCTTCAAAACATGAAGTTTTCCGTGACTATTATGTAGCATTAGAATCTTAATAAGGCACCTATTGCAGGGAATACATTGAATTTGCAATATGCATTGTGTTATTTGCAGGATTAAGTCCAAACTATGAGCCATTTTTTGTCTTGTAATAAAAAATTAACATTATTGCAACTGTCAAATCTCCATGAGTAACATGTGCCCTCTCTTTTTTTTCCAAACTAGCAAAAACATGGATTTTGAGAAATTGGGACTTGACTATTTCTTTTTATCTATTTTATAAATTTACTGCTTTTTGAATTCACGGTGTGAATGTTATGTTAGATTTATAGCAGATTTACAAAGATGAGACCATTTACTTATTCAGCTCCACCCAGGCTCCCTTAAGGTTAACATTTCCCACATTAACCACAGTACAGCGAGCAGAACACAGCAATTAACATTGAAATATTGCTATTCACGAATTGCAGACTTTAACCACATTAGCCAATTTTCCACTAATGTCATTTATCTGTTCCAAGGTTCAGCCCAGGAGCCCACACTGCATGTAATCAGCCCCACTCCTTCAGACTCTGCCTTTGTGGTCTCCTGATAGTTGGATATTTTGGGAGATAAATAGTGAAGCATTTTGGAAATCATTCTTAGGTTGAATGTGTCTATTGTTTTCTTATGATTACACTGTGGTTATCAAATAGTAGAAAAAATATCTTTCAGTGCTTCTCTTCCTGAGTATGTAATATTGATACACTGTATTCCTGGTGATGTCGACTTTGATCACTTGGTTAAAGTATTTACTGTACCATAATTTTCTTTATGTTTTAAAGGATTGCAAGTATTCTTTTGCCTGAAACTTCAGCTGGATCATTATTTTCAGTATTTAGTAAATTTTGTTCCTTTTTTATGTGAGTTCCTATATTGCGGGTGACTCTCTTGCCTTTCCACACCGAGTTTTTGAGATTTAGTAGGCGATGCATTCCAGAAACTACACCTAACTGACTGTTCCCACGGATGTGTAACAAGTTAAGTAAAGGATGAGCAGTTCCCCGTTCCATGTTATTGGAGGAGGCTCCATAGCCAAAGGCAATCTTTCTTCTGAAACAAAGTATACCACCACTCAGGGAGCCAGTGAATTATAGCCAATTCATTCTACTTACACAAATATCCAGGCTATTTCTTTCCTTGCTTTGAAAAGCTACATTTATTAGTAAGGCCTTGAGGTTGATTTGGCCATGAGCCTTGTTTGATGATAATACTCGTTGGAAACACTCCTCCCCCTGTAAAACTGTACGTTTGTCTTTCTATATGAGGAAAACTTGGGCCAAATAGAGATGTGGACAAACTATTGCAATAGAAAGCCATTTAGCCATTGTTCTTGGGTGCTCCTTGATTTTCTGCAGTTTGTATGACTTATTGAAAACTGAAGTAGATATTTAAAATCATGATGTGTATGATTTTATCATATATAGCTGCAGATTCTTTTCAACTCCTTCCTTAAGAATCGTATTACATGTTTGTGTGTGTTTCCTCTTCTAAATAAATGGTAACTCTGCTCCGGTTCTCCACAGAATAGGGAACATTGTTAATGGTAGGTTAGCCATTTGTTAATGAAATTAAATTTAGATGAATGACAATGGATGAGGAGGCAAGGAAAAATAAATACTCATATCCATACGCCGATGTTTAGTGTTCTGCAGTCCCAGCAACTCTCTTAGATGGAACAGTTTTGGGAGTGATAATCCTGGCAATTTGCCGTCTCATTTTTGTGTACTTAACTTTTGCAAAAAGAACTCAGCATACTTAAGAGTTACCACCTGCTTAGCCATCTCGTTACATGATCATTGTTTTCCAGCTCAATACCTAGACACTTCAAAAGCATTTAGTGGTCATAGCATTAAACTTGTTTGTTTCATTATTTCTTGAAATCATTTTATTAGCCACTGCTAAGAACCACAGTGGAACCCTCAGTTTTAACTTAACTTTAATATGTGAAAAGTCATAAAAATTAAAAGAGGTCTTAGCTTACTTCCAAGGACATCCACAGATGATGTCTCTAAAGCCTTATTTCCTTTTTCCTCCCTCCTTCTTTCTCTTTCGTTTTTTCTCTCTCTTCACCCCCTCTTTTTTTTTCTTTTTTTTTTAAGTGGGTGATAGGGAAATGGGAAAAATCACTTGGCAGGAGGAAGCAGGATGTACAAGTTATTACATTTATAGATACTTTTTGGTTGCTGAGCAAATTAAAGGTCCATTACTCAGAGAAAACCTGAAGCACTGGTGGAGCGAACTCACAGCAGCTTGGGAGAATAAATAGTTAAATTCTAAGGAATTTGTCAGCTAGTTAAATACAACCATTAATAAGCATTAGATCACACAAACCCACTTTTAAATAAACATTGCTAAGATAACAACAACAGACTCTTCTTAATTTTTAACTATATTTTCCTATCATTATTTTATTTATGACTGAGGTTATTTACATCTCTTGTATCTGCATTATTAAAGTACTATATAAAAGTGGCTTCTGCACACAAAAAGATCACGTTGGTGGCTTGATAAGCTTATGATTAAAGGTATAAGTGTGTCTTTTCTTCAGGAAAATAAAATCATATATGTTAGGAGATCATGTGATTTTAAATCATTGCTCTCCTTTGACTATTGACTTTCTGCCAGTTAAAATTATTAAAACTTTATGTCAGGGTGTTTGAATTTCTTGCTTTCTCTGCCTGGAAGACTTTTCTGTGTAAGATGTGGGTACCCTTGGCTCTTTCTTTTCCTATCAGAGTTTAAACATCATCCTTTCAGACAAACCTGATCCGATTATCTATCCTATTGAAAACATCCTGACCTGTCTTGGCCTGTCAAATCTTCTCACTTCGCCCCCTGGTGGTTGGTCTCAGTGCTTACACGTGAAAGGGTGTGGTGCACTCTGTCCATGGGTTGGTTTCTTGTCTCTCTCCCCTGTTAGAATGTAAGCTCCCTGTGGGGAGCAAACTTCTCTAAACTTTTCTTCTCCAATTCTTCAGTACATAAATCACATGCAGACAGACATAAATTTTGTTTTAAAAAATGGTTAGCGATTGAATACACCAGGTTAATGTGGGAGGTGAGTAATATTTGAAGGTGAAATAAAGCGAAGATAGTTAAGGAGAGTACTTTCATTGAAAAGAAGGGGCTCTGAGATGCTGGGATAAGAGTTTCCTAACAGAACTTTCTTCTGCTGCATGCTTGTATGTGTGTGTGTGTGTGTGTGTGTGTGTGTGAGCAAAATTTATATAAATTTTTAAAAACCCTGAACTTTTATTAAGTTTCTCAGGGATGGAATTTGAGAGTTGATTATGTCAAAATTTTAGTTAGAAATAGAATTTGCACATTGCACTAATCATACCATTCTCATCTGTGGAAATAATGCTTCTAAATTAACACTAATTACACGAGCGAGGAAGTTGGTTTCGTTTTCAGGAACAGCAGCATATTGATTTTTTGGTGGTACTTCTTCACCTTCAGACTCTTTCAGAAACCCCTTTCTTTCCCAGAAGACTTTTGTGAAGTACAAGCTGAGGCTGCAATTCTATTCTCAGCCAGGTTTTGCATAAAAGAGCAAATAAAATGCAAAAAGCCAGAGTTTGCTGATCTGAAGGTAAGCTCTGGGAAGTCTGTCATTTGTAATCCCTGAACCCTGAACTAGAGTCATGAGGAAGAGTAGTTGAGGACTGGCCTGTCCGTAGCAAAAGTGTCTTTGTTTGTTCTTTCACTCATTTATCCAACAAGTACCCATTCAGCACTACCTATGCGTCAGGCATTGTATTAGGTGTGAGGGATGCAGTTATAAAATGCTTTTCATTTTCAGTCTAATGTGGGAATAGAGACAGGAAAACAGACAATTTCAATATTGTATGATATGACAGCATGCAAAGTCTTTTTTTCCTCTAGTACCTAAGAGAAACAACTATCTAAGATTCATTAGGCTTGAACGGTTGACCCCATGATCACAATTAGCCTTAGAGATTTTTTTTTTGAGGGTCTTGCTATGTAGTTCAGACTGGCCTTAAATTTATGACAGTCTTCCTGCCTCAGCCTCCAGAGTATTGGGATTATGTAAATACACTACCGTGTCAACTTTGATTTATAGATTAAAAAAAACTACTAGAATGTGAAGAATGGATTGGAGAGTAGTGTGCTAACAAATGTTTAAAAATTGGCTCTGCGCGGCTAGTAAAATTTGTAAAACTTGTAGTGTTTACCCATTTTAACGGTGTAAATATTTCCATCATGCTGACTTCTAGTTACTGCTATGCTGTCCCTCCGTGTAAAAAGAGGAAGAGATGGACTTAGTGGCTTTAGTGAGCGGACAGTGAGCAGGTGCCAGCACAGCTCTGCCGGGAGGGGATGGAATGGTGACTCAGGAAGTGGTTAGAGGGAACCAGGGAAAATTTACAACCTGAGTTGTGTGGGTGAGATACGAGCAATTTGCAGAGGTACTGAGGTGGTAAAGAAGCAGTTTACAGTAGGGATTAAGAGTTAAGACTCTAGACTTAGAGCCCAACTTGGAGTCTGTCTTGGTGCTGGCACTTACCTAGCACTGGGTGCTGGGCTGGTCTTCAGCCTCTCTGAGCTTCAGGATCTACTTCCACAAAGAAGGATAAACTTGAGTCATTTGCAGGGAAATGGATGCACCTTGAGATCATAATGTGGGATGAAATGTCAGACATACAAAGTCAAATACTGCATCTTTTCTATGAGAAACTCAAAATATAAACGAAGAGCAAAATAAAAGATAGGTAATGAGAAATGGTGAGATAGAACTTTCATGGACTGCACGAGATGGAGGGAGGAGGGAAAGAAGAGTGGGGAGAAGATGAGAAAAGATTCCAGATGTGTTATGGACCTGTACCGACTTATGTGACGAGTGTGACCATTCTGTACTGCAAACATGGACTAATGAAAATACAAATTTAAAAATACGTAAATAAAATGGGAACAAGACCCCTTGTTTTAAATTGATGATAATGATTATACAAGATTCTCAGTTGGTGTGTAAAATAAAGGAATCAATATATGCGAAATATTTCAACTAGTAAAGAGCACAATAAATGCTATTGCTAGCAGTGCAGAGGAGATACTGGTGCTTCATGGCCAGGGGATGGGTGGCAGGCAAGGAAGGAGAACCAGGAGTGAAGGCTGCATTGTGGTTTTCTGTGCTTTCCAATAGGTAAGGTAGAGCCTTAACTTTGATGATCTCAGTGACCCAGAAACAGTGAGTTTTGGGGCTGGGGATTAGCTCAGTGTCATAAGTGCCGGCCTGGCAAGTACGAGGTTGTGAGTTCAATCCCTGGTACAAAAAAAAAAAAAAAAGTTATTAAACATGGAGTTTTAGGGTCTATTTGTGTGGGAGGTTCTATTTCCTTTGTGAATAATGAGAAATAATCATTTTATGAGAATTGTAAGTTAATAAAGAGAGGCATAAGCTTTGAAGAGAGTGAAGTTATAGTAAGAATAGTTACTAAGAAAATATGTAATAGTTATGTTTATCTTGGTCTAGGAGACCATTGATTCCTGGAGAAGGGAAATAAGGTAAATATGAATTAGCAAACTCAACAATATAGGCAAAAAACCTAAGAAACAGTTTTAATTTAGGTATGAAATTTCTATCAGACATATTTATTTTTCAGACTTAAAGCCATTTTGTGAAAATGGGTATCGGAAGTACGTTCTCAATGTTACAATACTTAGTTTTTAAATTTTTAAAAGGTTTTAAATTTTTGTTAGTTTGTATTGGTAGTACGTCATGGTGACGTTCCTCGGGTGGAGCTGGTACATGAACGTAACGCAGCTTGAGCCTCCTTTCTCTCTCCATGCCTTCTGTTCTCATTTGAGAAATATCTATATTCCTGCTCTCTGTTACCTTTTACTGGACCCACTCAAAAAACAAAAACAAATAGACACTTCATAGACGTATATGTGGCCAACATGAAGAAAAACTCAATATCCCTGGCCATCAGAGAAATGCAAATTAAATCAACTGATATTCTATGTTGTGATACTTAACTGGACAATTTTGTAGATGCTGCTAGAAGACTGTGTGAAGTTTAGCCGGAGCATACAGCTTAATAGGCTGCCTGGACGTTGAAGAAGTCAGACAGACTTTGAATGTTCCAGCAGTATTTAATCACCAGCTCAAAAATGCATCAATTGCCAAGAACATTAAGATTCAATAAGGTGGAGCAAGGTCTTTACCTTATCATCGGCCTCTTGAAATAGATGAATTTTTTTATTAAAACTCAAAATTCATAGCTCTTTCTACTTTGAAAACTGGAGCATATACTATGCCATACTTTCATAGATCTTTTTCATTGGTTGTAAAATCATTTTTAAGGTTAGGATCTTTTAGACCTGGCTAGATAGAGCATTGTAATGTTTTTTCCTAGATTATGAGACGTTCTGTGTTTGTTGCCCTTTGGAATCCTCTACTTGGATAATCTGTGGATGAGTTTTTCCTAGTACAGACATGCAGAATTAAGTATCTGGGGTCAGGCATTAGGTTGAAGTTAGCTATGTAATCACCTTGTTGTAGAATCTACTTTTACCTTGTCTGAAAAATTACGTAGATTATTTGGGATTGTGACCTTTATCTTCTAGCAAGAATGCATACAGCTCCTATGTTTTTCATGAAATTAGTAAAAACCTTACTCCCTAGGTAGACTGAGACAGTGGTTTTGCTTCTTTATTGAACAGCATAGTTGGAAGTGATTCTGTAAGAATCCGTCATGACCAGAACAACGTATTTATCCTGTGATAAAGGCTGGTGCATTTTCATCCAGGGTCTGTGCATAATTATTGCTGGTTTAATTTTGTTTTCATTGAGATCTTTTGTTTTGACGCAGTGAAGGGAGGTTAGTAATGCCAGTGAAAGCAGTTCTGAAGATGAGAAATGTACGTTTGTGCATAAAAAGCTTTAGGCCTTGTGTTCATTGGGAAGCTATTTTAATTTGGGAAGCACAGTCCTAAGCCGAATTTCTTATTATCTTCAATTTAATTGAGAAAATTGTTTAACAAACCTCAGTCTTTCTGGCAAGTTTGACTGACAGATAATTGCTAGCTGTGAGGTGCAGTGAAATGATGGGGCCTTATGCTTCTTGAGACGTCTGAAGAGAGGAGGTGGTAAGTGTATCACAGCGACAAAATTATTAATGTGTGAAGAGACCTGTTTTTCTCAGTTCCTCTGCCTAATCAATTTACTATGCAGATTGGCCTAATCTTCAGAGGAGAAATAATAGAACAGAGGAAGGATGCTTCCGTGAATACATTGTCTGTAGACAACAAGAGAATAGCAAAAGATGAAAAGGAAAGAGGGAAGAGAGAGAGGTTCCCTAACAAGAAAAGCAGGGAGGAGGTGCAGGAGAAGAGTTGAGAGCAAGAGATTAGAGAGGTGAGGGGTGGGGAGGACCGGCCATCAGGAGGAATGGGAAGTAAAGAAATTTTAAAGAAATGGATTAAACATTGGGTATTCTCAGTAGCCTGGTTATTATTGGACTTTGCTTTTTTAACTACTGTACTACATATTTGGATTTTATGGAAAAATTACAAAAAATATATGTTAGCTCTCTCTTCTCAAATACATTAGATCAGTGTTGTAACAGAATCAAAAGTAAAGATCAATATTTTCATATACTGTTAACATCTGAGGATTCAGAGCATTTCAAATCTACATGGAAATCTTGGGCGATACTACTCTGTATGTCTCTAGTTAAATTATTGTAAGTTCAACATCTCCTTTTTCTTGAGACAGGGTCTTGCTCTGGAGTTCAGGCTGGCCTTGAACTCACTTTGTAGGCCGGGCTGCCTTCAAACTCACAATGATCTTCCTGCTTCAGCCTCTCTTAGTCTTCGGAGTACAGGCATGCACCACCATGCCCTACTGTAAATTCAACATTTTTAATATAAGATAAATTCAATTTTATGAACACTAGTGTTTTCTCCTTAACTTTCTAATTTATAATTCCTGTGAAGTTTAACTAACCTTTAATTATTAAATTAATGAAATGTACATTAAGAAAATCATTTTCCAAACTAGAATATGTTAAAAATATTGTCTTAAAATTGAAAATTTGTACTTTGGTACATTATCTATACGAGTAGTAGCTCACTAAATACTGACTTTTAAATTGAAACTCAGAGATTCACATGTTTAGTGTACTGTTTTTAAATGTTCTTCTCTTCAGAATGTGAGATAGAAGCTTCTACATGTTTCCACAGACAACTACAGTAGCACACAACTACAAGGAAAGGCGTTAAGACCGCCCCTCTAGGTGCTTTCAGTGGACGGAAATATGAAGAGGAGGAGGAATTGAAAGCAATGCAAAGTGAAGCAAACAAAACTGTGCCTAAACCAGAGCTGATTGGACCAGTAAGGCTGTTTGATGATTAGCACTGGTGAAAGTGAACTCAGATTTAGAGGGTACCAGACAGCTTCTCAAGCACGTACTCTGTAAATTAAACTTGGTGGCTATGGGTGGTAGGTAAATACTCCAGAGTCAATGAGTAGATGCCATTATAAAATCCTGTATTTTCTAAAATACTTTATTGATTTCTGTGAGTCCATGAACCTGTTAATTTATGCTATAAAAGCAAATATGAAACCTGGTTCTGTTTTCCTCTGGTTGGTGAAGTTTACAAGATTTCAGAGAAAGATGACACATGAACTGTTATTTTGAGAATTTCTGGATTTTGCTAATAGGTATGGCTTTGTTAGCTGCTCAGAACAATTTCCTTCTGCTTGTTACGCCTTGGGCAAGATACGATTCTTTAGTCACACAGTTTTTATTTCTTTTTTATTGCACTGGAGCTTGTGGTTTCCCTAAAGCAAGAATGCTGATGTGTATTTTGTATTAAAAAGAAATTGCATATTTGCAAAAATTTCAGTGAAATAATAAGATCTCGTAATTAAATATGTTAAGGTATTATTGTTATTTCATTCTGTGTCCTGCACAGTAGCACTGGGTGTTAAGGGTGGTTAACTGGTTTGTTAAGGAGCCGGCTGGCATGAGCTCTTGGATCTTGCATCCAGATGGGTGGCTGGACATTTTGCAGATGGCTGCTAATATGGATGTCTGGGTGCAAAATCAAATCATCTGTCAAGCTCAGTGCTTCTTGTACATAGTTCTGTGATGGAATAAACTCATCACTGGCTCCAGGATGTGAGAGACCTCCTATGTGAAATTTTCTAGGGTTCAGGCTTCCCTCAAACACCCAGAAAAAGGGAAATTCCGTAAGAAGTAAATGGCCTTGGTTACTTTGTCTCCTTGTTGTGACAAAATATATGACACCCAAAATTAGAGGAGGGAGGATTTATTTAGCTTAAAGTTTTTGTAGGATTTAGTTCATACTCAGCTGGCTCTCAGGCAGAGTGGTGAGTGGGGCGGCTGAGGGGCAGCTGGGGGGCAGCTGCTCATGGCAGCTACAAGGGGCAAGGTAAAAGGGTGAAAAGGGGAAAGCACACCTCCTTCCCTCCCTATATTGTATGCCAGTCACCCACCCCTGGGCGGTGCCAGTCCCAGTACTAGATAGTGAACCCCCAAACACTAGATCCAGCTGCTTCCATGACTGCATGAGGCTTGGGGGCCACCCGGACACAAACCATAACAGCCTCTCTAGACCATTTTTAATCCACTCTTGTTCAAACTCTTTTTATATCAACAAAGTTCATGTTATATAGTCACCACCACTGCTATAGGCAAAACAGCAACAAAATGACAAAGCATAAAAGGAAAAATAATAAGTACTGATCTTAAGTATGTTGTGTTTCTGTGCTTCTCATCCAAATACCTAATTTAGAAGTAAATATAAATGTACAAAAAAACCGGACCTCTGTCTCTGATTTATACTGTATAAAATAACTAGGTATGGATTGTAGACATAAACAGAGCCATAAAACTTTTAGAATAAATAAATAATATCTTTTTAACCTAGTGTTAGACATAAACTTCATAGGAACTAATTGTGAAAGAAAACATACGATAAATCAATCTTTATCCAGATTTGAAAATTCTGTTCATTATAAAATAGTTCTGGGAAAGGCAAAGATAAGCCACATGTGGAGAAATATATCTTCAGTACAAAAACTGCCGAAAATCTTGTTTTCAGAATTCATTTAAAATCTTCCTATGAATTCCTAATAAAAGGGGAAGAAATTAAGCAAAAGCCCAACATCGACAATTCATAAAAGAAAATATGGAAATGACTGATACCCACTTGAAAAGGGATCGGCATTAGGAATCATAAGAAAACACAAGATAAGACCACAGTGAAATGCCCTGAAGTACTGATCTCGATGTCTCAGACTTACAAACTGACCACACCAAGTGTTGGTGAGCAGGGGAGCCAGTAAATCTCTCGTGTTGCACTTGTAGGAAGAGAAAGTGGGCGATCACACTGCAGAGCAGTTTGTTCTCAGGTCAGCATGCGCCTGCCTCTGCATCCGCAATTCCACTCAGAGGCACTGTCCACAGAAATGAAAACATATTTCCACGATGAGAGTTCCATCCATAGTGGCTTCATTCATAATTACCCCAAACTGGAGACAGCCTATCATTTCAACAGCAGGTGAAAGGGTGCTAGAACTGTGGTACATTCACCCAGAGGAAGACGTGTTAATGAAAAGGGAGTAAATGTGATGCAGTCCACAGTCCGTGCGAATCTCAGAGCCATCGTTCTGGGAGAAGTCGGCCAGGCACGAGGTTGACTTCTTGGCATAATTTCATTGGAAGAGCTGCAAGAGCAGGCTGGACTCATGACGGTGGTGGTGTTCAGCACAGTGGTTACTGGGGGTGTGAGCGTGCTGAGGGGGGATTTAAGGGGACTTCTGATGTGGCACAGAGGCAGAGGTTCAGCATTTTATTGGGGTACCACAGAGTGTGTGTTTCAGAATTCGTGATTTAAGGTCTTCAGATTTCAAATTATGCCAGTTTGACCTCAGTTAAAGTTATTAACTGGATTATTTTAGTATATTGCAATTGAGTGTTGACTTTGTATCCAGCTATATGCTACTGAATGTGTTTATTGATTCTAGAAGTCTTTTGATGGAGTTTTGGGGCCTTCCATGTAAATATAATGTATCATAATTGATTCTGTATGGCTTTGAGTCTTGTTGGGATGTGGCTTTTTCCCCTTAGTTTTATATACCTTACAGCTACCTGGATTGTGATTTTTTTATTTATGCTTCCATAATCTTCTGGGAAAAAATTATAATTACACTAGATTATAACACCTTGCCTTCCTAAAAATTTGATAGAGGTGCAAAATTTGCCATGGCATTTTCTATATTTAGGAATGGTACTCATTTTTGTCCATTCTTTGCTTTTTCTCTATCGTTGTTTACTGTTTTAGGCAAAGTGTAAATAAAGTCTCCACTTAAGAAATTACTAAAATGTTAAGAATTACTAAAATTTGACATAAGTCAAATTAATATCTTTATTTCTTGTGTCAGAATGCTGAGCAACTTTTGACCAATAAGATCTCAAATTACTAATGTGACTTAGAGAATATTAGTGTTCTGTGTTCAATTTCTGTGCCTAAAAGGATACAACCATAAGTTAGATCTTAATCTTTTAAAAATACTTTTGACTTTTTTGGAAGAAATAATTTTAAGATTTTAAAATAATATCTGTATTTTTAAAAATTGTAAATAGATAAAATTTTAAAATTATAAATAGATAAAAGCCCTCCAAAATATTTTTCAGAATCTTTAGACTTTAATATGCTATCAGTAAGAAAACAGTTCAAGTGTAATATACCTTTCTTTAAAAATCAAATTACTAAAAAGTTCAAGTTACTGTTTTGAATTTTAAAGTTTAGTCCTGTCTACTGTATAAATATCTCTTAAATTATAACTTAAAAAGTTTCTTAAGTAACTATTACTATTATATAGAAATATTGCTGTTATAGAACCTAAAAATGATACCAAATATTGAATTTTATATAAAAATTTATGTTGTAACTTAGAATGAAGTTTTCTTGCTTTCTTATCATCTGCAATTTGTTACCTAGAAAATTATAGTTAAATGACTAAGTTTGAGTCTGGCTGAAGAACTGGAAACAGAGGAACACAATGTTTCAAATGGAAAGACTCCCCAGATGGGAACAGACAAAGAGGGGAAAAGAGAAAATGAATTAATACAGGATAGGGGCTGGCAAGAGGCAGCAGTGCAGTGCTGCAGGACCTTGGAGGCTGAGACAGCACGTACCAGCTCTGCAGTGTCGGCACCCAAACACTCCCTGACTGCTAGGAAGTTAGCAGAGGAGTTTACGGATTGTGGGGAGACAGTCAGGGTGATAAGAAGTGAAGATTTTAGAAGACGCCATCTGAATGAACTACAGTAAGAAATCTGAAGCAGAGAGGATAGTAGAGATCTTGAATTTGTCCAAATGATGGAAACAAAAACATTAAAGGGTTTAGACATGTCGTAATGACCTGGCAATATACTCACTGTACACCCTAAAAGCTCACTCTATTAGATCAGCAGGTTCTAATAATGTATAAGTTTGTGTTTAGGAAGCATGGAGAAGAACAGAGAACACTACCTTACAGGCAGGCTTTTATGTATCTTTTTATCTCATGGTACAGATATTTATTTATTCATCTTTATATGTCCTCAATTTATGAATGCAGAATGGTACATTGGGGTCACTCAGAAAGGTTGGTAGACATTATAAAACCAGCCAAGGAATCATGACAGTGTGTATAACACCACGAACCAATCACTGCTCTTGACGTTCAGAATGTAACAGAAAGCAACCCAGAGGTCATCTCTTTCTGCAAGAAGTTTACATTTTACTGTTAAGGAGAGAATGAAGAAGACAGAAAATTGGATGTCATTTGTTCCTTCACATACAGACGCATGTTGCATGAAACAGTTATAAACAGAGCAATGTATCAGCAGCAGACAAGGCGGGCCAGTGACCTTAGGTTGACTTTCTGTAAGATTTGAGTGGTGAGAAGCCAAACGAAGATCTAGGAAAAGAGTATTTCAAGATGAGTTAAACATAACAACAAATGAGCAGGTGGAGATGAACTCCATATTTTCAAGACTGAGGAAGGACAGTGTGCCTAACGTACAGGGAAAGGGCGATGGAGGAGCAGGAGGCCTGAGGGGCAGTGAGAGACCGGGGCACAGAGCCCATGGGCTGTGGCCAACACTTATCCCACATGTAATGGGAAATCAGGGAGGCAACAAAGCGATATGTTTCGCTTTATGCTTCAGAATGGTCATTTTACTTGCTATGTGGATACTGAGTCTGGTATAGAGGGTAATTGGGAGGCTCTTGCGTGAGTTCAGGTAAAAGATGATAAAGTCTGGAATAGAGCTGTGGTGCTAAAGACATGGAGTTTGGAGAAGGCAGTAGTTTGAGATCTGCTTTGTTGCAGAATGTGAAAGAGCTCTGGAAGAATTACACATAGGGAAGAAGAGGAGACATGGAACAAAGTTCACTTGTAAGTTTTCCACTTGAATAACTTAGTGGGCAGTGGAGCTATTGAAGCAGATGGTAAGCATCAGGTGAAGGGAGTAATCTCTTTGTGGTGTATTATATGTGTGTGTAAATGTGGAAATAGTTCCACTTGGCCATGTATATTGGTCACCTTTCCTGTTGTTGGAACAAAATACCTGACACCTAAAATTTGAAGGAAGAGAGGTTTCTTTTGGCTCAGGCTTTCAGCAGTTTTAGTCTATGGTCAGATAATTTTAATTAGAAACATTATTGCATTTAACTAACATTGTTGTTTAATTAGAAACAACAGAGAAAAACTGCTCAATTCATGGTGGCTGGGAAGCAGGGAGGAGGGAAAGAGCCAGAGAGGAAGGGGCCAGGGATCAGATAGCTCCCAATATAACTCCCCCATGACATATGTCCTCAACTAGCTTCCCCCAGTCTATTCAGCTATGACAGGCTATCACTATTGATGACATTAGCACTCTCATAATAAAATCAGCTCTCCAGAAGTTCTTTAATCCAGTAAAGTGGGCCGTTAATCTTAACAGTATATCTAATCATATCTCCTCTAATATACCCAAGTCGTGATTTCACCTAACGTGATATAATTAGTCCATGTACAGCTGAAAATGTACTAATACTTCCCCACTATCTCAACAGTCTCAGGATTGCTCAAAAGTCCAAACTCAAAATGCCCTGAGACTCAAGGCAGCCTCAAAGCTATGACTATCTGTAAAATTCAAAAAGGCAGTGATATTCTCTCAAAATAAAATGACATTCCCATCCCCAAATTGAGCAATAGAATTGAGCTGGACCAAAACAATAACAAAACCTCAGAGGGTAAGCATTAGTTCCCGTGGTTTCAAGTCCAGCGTCTGCAGCACGTGGTGGTGAGATCCGAGTTCCGGGGCCTGGGTGGTCCCATCCCTGTGGCCTTGCTGGTTGTGGCCCTCAGGGCACCCCTGTTGGGGTGGTTGTGCTCGCTGCTTGAGGCATTCCTTAGTGCAGTCCCTTGTTCCTAGCACTCCAGCTTCCACTGTGAGTCTCCACTGTGGCTTTGGGTTCATTCTCACCGCCTCACACGACCGCCCCTCAGAAGCACATTTTTGGTCTTCCACACCTTCCTTTGATATCTAAGTAGAAGCCTCCACAACCGTAAATCGCTTGCACTACACAAGCCTGAAAATAATCAGTATCTTGTATATGACAACAATGTCAGCTTCCAGAAAGAGCAGTAGTTGGACCCTCCTGGAACACGGCCTCTAAGGGCCCAAATGGCTGAGCGCAGGGAAGTGGATCCCAGGGAACAAATTCACTTGGATTCCCCTGTCAAGCAGGGGTCTCGGGGAATCTTGTCAAATGTGCGATTGATACTTGCACCCTCGAGCCTGCAATGGTAGGGGTCTTACTCATTCCCTAGGCGCTCTGAAGGCATCTTTCTTCTTGTTCCATTTCAAAGTATTTGCTGTCTTTTTAATAGCTTTAATCTTTTTATTTCCTTTGGACCCAACTTTACACATAGTTATTTTCAGGTTGAATATTTCTGGCCTCCTTTTTGACACCAGCTCAGAATATAAATCTAACTAAAAGCTGGGAGCAGCACCGTGGCGTAGCCTGAATGTTGGACTTCTTGATATTTCTTCTGCCGGATCATTTATTTTGCTACCTTTAAATTCAACGTCACCAAAGTCTTGGTGGGACGTAGGGACAATGTGGAAAAAATGTAGCGAAGTTCTTCACCAGAATGTGGCACACATAATTTCTGGTTCAGTTCTCGGTAGAATGCTTGTTTCCATCTGAAACCTGAGCCTGGCCTCTCCTGTTCTAATTCTTACTAGCGTTCTGCTTTTCTGAACTCCAACCACAATTCCTCATCAGGCTGTGCTTAGGCTGTGTAGGTACTTCTGGAGCCAACACCTCAAATCTTTTCACACTCTTGCACCCTAGGCTTCTGAGCTACATTGTGTTTTTTTTTGTTTTTTTTTTTTTTGTCTTTTTTGTTTTTATTGGTACCGGGAATCAAACTCACGACCGCCTGCTTGCAAGGCAGGTGTTTGTGCCGCTGAGCTAAATCCCCAGCCCCCTGAGCTACATTGTTAGTCTAGTCATGGCAATAACTCTGGATGTCTCATACCAGTTTTCTTTTTTGGTCAGCTTTCCCATTGCTAGGACAAAATGCCTGACTCTTGCAACTTAAAGCAAGAGGGGTTTATTTTGGACCACAATTTTGAAAGTTTTAGGCCAAGCTGGCTGGCTCCAAGGCAGAACATGGTGGAGTGGTGTCTTAGAAGACAGCTTCTTAGCTCAGGTGTTCAGAAAGCAGAGAGCAGGGTAGGAGCCAGAGAGCAAAGGCCATGGGCCAGTAGTAGTCTCCAGTGACCTCAGCCCCATGACCTGTTTGTGCCTATCACATCCCCCATCCGATGGACTTCTTGTAGTCCATTCAGCTACAAGTTGAATCAGTGGAAAATCAATTGATGAGGTTAATGCCCCCACAATCCAGTCACCACTCAGAAAGTCTTTAAGCCAGGCAAGGTGACAAACAAGATTAACTAGCTAGCACACGGGGCTTAATTGTTTTAATAAATGAACCGCAATACAAATTTCCTGAGCCTTTGTTCCAGCTGCTGGTCTGGATGCTAATTAAACCCAATCCCCACCCTTTCATAGACTTTATATTGTAGTAGGGAGAGAGAGACAGTAAGTGTGTAAATATCTATTTTGCTTGATGTTGATGTTGCCAGTGGATACACATAAAACAGAAAGGATGTGAAGAGTGCTTAAAGCATAACGTATGCTATGTTTTTAGTGTTTTCATGGAGGAATGTTTTAATAAGGTGGTATTTGATCAAAAGTTTGAAGAAACTGGGGCACCGGTTGTGTAGGTGTCTAGGAAAATGAGTTCCAGACACAGAAAAGCAAATGCAAAGGCTGTGAAGCAGGTGCGTCTCTGGCTTTTTTGTTTTGAGACAGAATCTTGCTATAGTTCAGGCTGGCCTTGAACTCACTACATATGTAGCCCAGATTGGCCTCGAATTGGTGGCACTCCCCTTTTCTCAGGCCCCGAAAGCTAGGATTATAGGCTCAAGCCACCAGGCCAGATGCCCTCTCTTAGTTGATTGAAGGAATGGTGAGGAGACCCATGAGGATTGAGCTGTGGACGGAGAATGGTAGTAGATGAGACCAGGAAGGCGGAGACCAGATGACCTTCTGAGTCTGCAACCAGTGGAGCTCTCTAAGCCATGCGCTGGGTTATTTAACTCTTAAAAAGCACTGTTTAACCGCTTTATTCTAGGGAGGCAAAAACTGAAAAAAGGATGCCGTCAGGAAGCAATTTTGATAACCAGGTCCTGAAATCAGGATCACAGTAATGGCATGGCTGCTAGCATGACGAAAAGTGCTTGGATTCTGAATTTATAATGAAGTTATAACTCATCACGTTGTTGACATCTGGAATTTGGAGCATGAACATAAGACAGGAAAAGCAGTGACTCTGGAAATTCGTTTTAGAAAAAAATTGTTGGTTTTGTTTTTAGATAGTCTTTCTATGTAGCCCACACTGGCCTCAAACTTATGATCATCTGTCCTCTGCCTGCAAAGTGTTGGGATTACAAGCATGTTCGACTGTACCTAGCTGAATATAAAGTTTTAGAAACAAAGTCTGTATTTATTAAATTGAGAAGACCTCAGGACGTATAGGACTTTGCAAAAAAACAGTTATTCACCTTCGGATATTTTACATTTGAGACAACTATTAGCTATACAAGTGCCAGCATGAGGTGAAAAAAATGTATATTAAATGTGTATTTATAGTATTTATATTATATATATGGTATTCTGCAAATAAACTCCAGCTATAGGTGTAAGTTCAGGGGTAATCAACATGTGATCATATGTTAAGCTAAGAGAGAAAATGAATGAGCTTAAGAGGAGAGCAGAGTGTTGGGGCTGAGAGACTGTTCCTTTAGCATCTGGAGGTCAGGGGTAGGAATCTGGGGACAAACCCCTTGGGTAAAGAACCAAGAAACCAGGTGAAGAGATTCTTTCAAGAAGGCGAGAAAGGTCAGCTGGTTCAAATACTCTGTCACATACATTTTGGAACTCAGTAACATGGATCTCAGTAACATGGAAATCAATACAATTGAACAAAAGCTATTTCACTGGGTATGGCAAAGGCAAAAGCCTTGGAATAGACGCCTTGGAAAAGATTCAAGACAAAAAAGAGGGAAATAACAGCGTATTGGAGATAACAGACATATACTTTCAAAATGTCTTCTAGGAAAGTGGGAATGTAAATTTTTCAGGAAGAAATGTCATTTTTAGTCCTGGCAATGGTGAAAAACATAGACTTAAATTTGAAGTGAAATTAATCAATACAGTATGGATTATCTTAAGCTGTGCTGATTTCTGGTTCTGATAAGAATAATTGGATAGTTGTATCTAAAAGGGTCGGGGTTTCTCCCTGTAGATGTGGTGAGAGAAGGCTTAGCTTCAGTTCAGTGAATAGCAGCTCTGTGCTTTAAAACTTTAAAGCCATATTTGATTCTTTGCTGTTTGCAGCCCAAGCCCAGTCTGTCACTGAATTCCATCACAGAGTGACTTTAGCTTGGGTCAAAGATTAGACGTTGAATAGAAATGAGCTGGGGGATGAGGCTGTGGTAATGGTAGGAAATGGAGGATCCTTAGTAAAGCACGAAAATGTACCAGTATGGATTATAACTTAGGTGAGTAGTTCAGATGCCAAAGACGCATTGAAATTAAGATTCTGGAAGGGCGGGGCTGGAGGTTTAGCTCAGCGACATAAGCGCCTGCCTTGGAAGCAGGTAGTCGTGAGTTCGATCCCCGGTACCGATAAAAAGGAAAAAGACAAAAATAAAATAAAATAAAATAAGATTCTGGAAGGGCTTCAGTTCATGCTGGTTAGATCTGGAGGACAGAACCATATGAATTTGGTGGAGAAAAAACCATTAGAGTGAACGTAGTCAAGGAAGTGAGAGGCCAGTGTATTTGCTGGTGGATGGGGAGTTACTGAGGACGTCAGAGCACAGGGAAGAGGATGAGTTAGTGCTGACATCACCAACAAGGAAGGAGAATGTGAGCGGTAAAGCAAAGCATTCAAAAGGGCTGAATAATAAAGTTTAATAAAGCAAGCCTCAGAGGGCTAAGGACTTTAAAAAGAAAGGAGGAGAAACTACTTGGAAATGATGGGAGAAAAAGAAATAAATTTCATTTTTAGGATCTGTGATGCGTGGTGAGATAACAGCACACTAATGTCAACACCAGTCCCCAACACAAACACAAAACCAGGAAAATGTGAAGTAAGGACAAATCGTAATTCCTTAGAGCAAGAAGATGAGGAGGCCCTGGAGAATGCAAATACGGATGGGGAGTGAATTAGGGGGATGGAGCCAGATTCTGGGTGTCCACAGCAGAACAATATCTTTCTGACAAAATATATGATTTGAAGTCTCAGTAACTGAGGGGAATAGGCTTGGTTCTGCAAGTCTCAAAGCAAGTTGCATTTTAAGAGCTCCAAGTGCTTGATCTCTTTCTCAAGGGGAGAAGTAATTCCTAAGAATATGCCAAAAATGAAGGTTGTAGAATAGCTAGAAGTACTGGTTATGAGGGGAAGGATATAACAAGAATAGCTGCATTTATACGGCTTTTCATTCAGAGGCTCTGTTGGATTGTCTTTTAGCTATCTGTCTTAAAAATTGAAGTCTAGCAATTTTATTTTTCCAAAAGCAAGTAAGACATCTGCGGGTAATCTATACCAAAACGGTATATTCTACAAGCTTTCACATGCAGGACTGTGTTTATTTTGTAACCATTAATTCTTTTCTGAATGATTACATATCATTTACATTTGAATTACATACCTGTTAATTAGGTTTTTTTAATATCAAAATATATTTTGTTCTGGACCTCTTTCAGATCTGATTCAAATTACAGTTCTCAAAGCAATACGATGCAAAGGGAAACTGCAACAATAACAAAAAAAATGTGCCTAGAAAGGATAAAAGGGTTATCAGGGACAAACTGTGATGTGAAACCAGAATACATCATAAGTGTAATTAACATGGTCCAGGACAGCATAGAACATCTATATCAGTCTTTCTTACACAATAATCATGAAAACTGAACAATAAAGTTCTTTAACATGTACAAAAACTGTCATAGGCTGGTTTACACTTTTACAACAGTTATGTTGATTAGTTTTATATAAGCAATCAGCCTAGAAGCCTGGACAGGAGACCAAAATGGTCCCAACAACTGGCTTCTTAACTCTGATTGAAAAGACAAATACACAGCCATAGCACCAAAGATGGATTTGATAAGGGTTACAACGACAAACACTGACTTGTAGGGCACACAAATCCTCAGTGTATTGTTCCTTTACAGAGCTTTGCGCTATCTGAGCCTGATTGTCCAGGTGTAGACTTAGTAAGCATCTCAGAATTCCAGAGGGTCAAGAGGGTTTCATAGATGCTGACAAAGCTTTCAAAATCCTGGTTCATTCATAGTTTTCTGAGATACTAATATACATTGGTCAGTCAGGGATCAAAGAAGGCTGTGGCTTATTTTGTACGATTTACATGGATATTGTTGTGATATGGACCAGTTGGCACTTGGAATGGTTGAAAAAGTAGGAAACATGTTTTAGCTCAGAGGATGCTACTTAACTTTATCTACAGGTGCCTGACACCAACAGCTTATTTGTGCAAATGACACCTAATTATGACACTGAAATGCTTGTCCCTACTGCTAGCTACCATTGTAACCATGTCGCAGCAGTTCTGTGATGTAGGGACTACTTTTATCTGCATTTTAAGATGAGGAACCTGAAACACTGATGTTAAGGAACCTGCTGGAGCCTGAGGTTATAATACAGCGCTTGTCGGTGGTCAGCCGGCATTTGAAACCAGGGCCTCCAGCTTCAGAGTCCCGATCTTACTGACCGCACTGCGTTATTTCATGTCTCATGGAGCTCTCAGAAATTAATCTGCTGCCTGGACTTTGGCCTCCATTTGCCATATGTCCTTCTCCATTTCCCTGTGTGTTTCTTGTACCTAGAAGGCATTTCAGGAAAATTCCAAAACATTCCTCACATTTCTAGAGTTTCTCTGTCAAAGCGGTTTACTGCATGGTGCTAATTCTTCCTTTTTCCTTCCTTGGCCGCATCTGTGTCTGTCTTTGTGAGGCAGCCTTGTGATAAAGACGTGATAGTACTGATGCCCCTGTGGAAAGCCTTTTCCCTGATGCTCCGGAGGTCAGTAGTCGTCAAGGAGAGTGCTGGCCCAGGGCAGATTCCTGTCCAAGTTGGGGATGAAACTTGCTCCTCCACCTGGGTGGTGGGCTGTCCCCAAGACACTGAGGCAGCGTGTCTTTGGACAGCATTTCAGAAGAAATCCCAGGAAAACAGTTACTGCAGCTTCTGTCCTGAGTGTGTTTCTAATCTGTTCTCCACATATCCTCAGGGTTAAATGGCATCTTAAGCACTCTCCTCTTTCTTTTCCTTCAATGCTCTTGTCCTGGCAACAAAGAAAATGAAAAATCCTTTCCTTTCTGGGCATGAGAAGCCAATAAGGTGAAAGCCAGTGTGGCCACTGGAGAGGTCCTATTCTGTGGCCTGGAGGGCTTCTCGTGTTTCACCGTGGCACTGGATTACGTATTTCACGGCAGCATTTGAAACCATCTATTGGACAAGGATTATATCTCCACAGTCTTAGAGTCTTCATATTTGTTTCAGCTCCACCAAAAGCCAAGAGAATGAGGCTGAGATGTATTTTAGCAGCAGAAAGAAGCATATTAATGAGCTGTGTTTGAATCTTGATGAGTTGGGTGTAAGGCCTGCCTCAGGCACAGATAGGACTGAGGACTGGCCTTCAAATTTCCTAGTTTCCTCCTTTTTAACTCTTCAGCTCCCTTCTTAATGTCATCCTTTATTAAAAACAGAAAAAAAGTTGAAAAGCAAATAAGTGTAAATTTAAATGTGATAGCTTTATTGCACTGTAAACTTTCATATGATTATGAAATGAGAACTTGGCTTTCTCCCTCCCTCCTTGCCTGCCTGCTCTTTCGGGGATCATGATGGTTAGGCAAACACTCTACCACTGAGCTGCATTCCTAGACTCCCCTTATTTTATTTCATTATTTTATTTTTTAGGTTAGAAGTCACTGAGTTGCCCAAGCTGGCGTCAAACTTGTGGTTCTCTTGCCTCTGCCTCTGAGTAGCTGAGATTACTTTATTATGAAAAGAGATTCAGACACCATTGCAGGGGATTAGAAAGGAAGAGAATTTACCAAGTCCTTCCCACCAACCATAAAATCATAACTCACAGCATACCAGCTATTGAGATTAAAGAGCTGTTTCAGCTAGCAAATCTATTTCCAGATTTTTAGACGGATGCTGAGCTAAACAGAACATGATGCCTCTTCTTGTTCTTTGTAATATGAAGCTCGTTTGCTTCAGAAGGTTTTTAATTCTGTGTGTTTTTGCCCTTTGAAAGACCATCTTCTTAACTTGGACTGGCAAACATGGCAAATATCTTGGCAACTATACAAATTATTTTTAATATTAAAGAAAAACCATACACTACAATGGCACTCATAAAGTGTCACCCGGATGGGCCAGCATGGGATCAATATGGTATTTTCCTGTTAACTTCTACTTTCAAACTGAAAGCATGTTTTACTCTAAGCAAGAAATAAAAGTCTTGCACATGTAACTTTCCTGTTGCTTCTGTGAGGAATAAGTAGAAGCAATAAAATATCTGCTTTTCTCCTTAAGAAATAGTCACAATCAATTGTTATTATTTGATATTGTGAGAGCATAAGAGAAGAAGCAGTGAAATTTGTGCAGCTAAACAGAATTTTAATACTTCTCTAAATAGTGGAATGGATTTTAGGAAATGTTCTATTCGCTGGAATCTGTTTTGTAAAAGCTCCTAGTTATAACTGTGCTATAGTGATATATTGTACCATTTTTTAAAGCAGACATGAATATACATTATGTTTAGTGTTCATTAAACCTTCAAGATAGTACCTGCTTTTCCTGATTTGCAGAAGCTTCAAAAGGACTGTCGACTTAATCAGGTATCAGTGCAGTGCTAGACTTACAACCTAAAGTGTCATTTTTCCAAACTTAAAGTCTTTGCTCTTTAAATTGTATCTTTCTATATCTGCAAATAAAAATTAGTCCCTGACTCTTTGACTCTTCGTCATGCCAATACATAAGCACCAGCATCTATAAAAGGGATGGACAGCTAGATTGGACCAGGGGAAAAACAGTGTTTGTGTGTGTGTGTGTGTGTGTGTGTGTGTGTGTGTGTGTGTGTGTGTAAGTTAGTAAACAGCCAGGATTGGAGTTGAGTCCAGATAGATTAGATGAAATTTAGAAATACCAAAGTGCTAGGAGTGGATCATGTTTGGTGACTAAACCAATTAGAGCACGAAATGCATTACAAGAGATTTGAAAAGCAGTAGAAGTCAGCATGTGACAGAGCTGGGCCTCTGTAAGGAACACTGTTCTCACTCGCCATGTAGTCAGTAAATTAATGTATTCATTTTTTCAACAAGGCGTTTTCAGTGTTTACTATATGCCATGCATATGGATCAGTATATAATATGAGCCCATTTATGAGATGCATTTTTAAAAAAGCAAACAAAAACATCTTCTGTTTTATCTCTTAATTATTGATGTGTTATTGTTACCTGTTATTCCTTTAAACACAGAAGGTAGCATGAAGGGGTTTTCTTCGGTTCTTTTTGAGTAATAGGACTCACCGAATTGCCCTACGCCACAGATGACACTTATTTACTCAAGAAAGATGGGAATGTCGGTTGGCAGAGGGGCAGTGCCAGGCATTGCTTGTCCTCTGTGAACGAGGCTTTGCAACTGTATGCACTGAAGTCTACACAGAAGATTAAGAACTAGGCCCTTTGGTTTCCAGGGGACATCTCAGCATATAGAAACAAGCATCTCCCTATAGGAGATATCCTATAGGAACAAATATGTCCCGAAACATCTCCACGGACAGCACTCCTACGGTCTCTATAGGGAGCTAAAGCTACAGCATTCCCATTAAGTAGTTATTGTTTATGAATGGTTTTTTCCACCTTAGTCATCTTTAACAATCTGAGATCACTTTATGCTAAGTAACGATGCCTAGTAATATAGTTGAGACATCTTAATTTTGGGGTTGCTACCAGAACAGATCTAGAAAGTGAACTGAAGGTCATATTCTAAATGAGATAGAGGAAATAGTCTGTTAACCCTTTACTCACATATGTTATGCTTCTGATTAGTATTTGTTGGACAAAACAGAAGGGGAACAATATAAAAAAGATATGAAACAATGTTCTTAGTTGGGCTAGGGTTTGACCCTCTGGAGGCAAGTTCAGTTTCTGTTAGGAAGAGCCCATAGACCATCTTGTCCCGGCAAATGATCTTGAATTGTCAGTGTGATCCAGCAGGGTCTTGTGAAGAGCTGCTTATGTACGGCTTTGAATTGTTGTTGAAACTACTATAGGGAAGAACAAGAGCTAGACCTAGTTTTTAGGAAGCCACTGGAATTAGCTCGTCTTTTATATGTAACTTGCATGTCACAAAAACAGTAAAAAGTGCTGTACTTTATGGGTCATAAGATACACATTAGCATGGCCCTTCAAATATGTGCTGCTGGAGTCATATTTTGGAGGTTAACTACCTCTCCCATGTTCTCCAATAGGACACAGTATTTCTTTCATCATGTGTTATAATTGTATTTTTATTGGAAATATTGCCTCCCATTAGAAGTAAGCCCTATGAGGGCAATCACGTCTGTCTCTGCTTGCATCTGGTGCATAATATATAGTGTCTTGCATAGTAACTACACAACAAGGTTTGATGAATGATGAATAAATGAAAGAATGTAACTACAATGTATATTTTTATTTTATTATACAATTTACATATACATAGTGAGAACATTAATCGTGGGGCATTTGTACTGCACATGGTGGGGATTAAAACAAAAATTTCCTTATGATATTAAATGTCTTTGTTTCATGCTATTAAAATATGGCTTCCCTAAAGTTGTATTTTTAAATAGAAGGCCAGTTACATGTTTTTTTTTTTTTTTTAAGGATGGTATTGGAAGATTGACCCATCTATGGTGAAGAACATACACTGCTTTCAGGTTATAGTGTATTTCTTACAATGAACTACTATGAAAATGTTTGCAGAATACTCAGGGGGCCTACTTTGAATTTTAATTGACTTTTCATGGGATCTTCAAGGTCCCTGAGGAGCAATTCTTAAAGACCCAAAGTTGAGGTTCAATTCGATCATTTACAGTAAGTGAATACCTTCTTCAATCCATGTGGTTCATGTTCTGAGACCTCTGTTTGGACTTCATCGATGGCTAAACTAATGATTCCACAGGGCACACATAATGGAGGTGTAAAATTTGCATAATGATATTGTAAGGCATTATTTTAATTAAATCCCCATTTTAGAGACTAAATTCCTACTTTATAAATGCCAAAGTCTCAAAACACAATGTGACATTTAACACATGGCTTTGGAGTCAGACAGCCTTGGTTTGAGGCACAGCTGTGCCAGTGACACACTGTGAGCCTTTCATCTCTGCTCCTTGGTGCCCTCACCAGGAAACTGTGATGTGACCCAGAATGCTGGTTTTGTAAGGTGGTTCTGAGAATTTTCTAATGCTAATTGTTAGAATATAAATGTTCAGTATCTGTTTGCTAATAATTTGCTCAAAGTTAAACAACTAGTAAGTTAGTGGAAAGTAAAATTTTAACTGGTTGTAGGTTTTAAACTTTGTGTTTCTTTTACCATTCACAATATACATGTTGTACTTAAAATTTACTTTGCCCAAGTGACACTTTCTCTGACATTTGGTGATAGCATCAAATAGTTGTAATTATGTGTTTTTTCTTTGAAATGTGATTACCTTGGTTACATTTGTTAACTAATAGCTGCTAGTTCATGATTTTTATTTGTTAATGTGAATGCATGAGGACATAATGGTTTTTAGTTACTTTCTTATATATTTATTAGAGAAAATCCAGTATACCAAGTCCTTAAATTGCCTGTTGATTATTTAAAGTTAAAGGAAAGTACCATTGCATCTTTTTGGTTTTGTTTGAGACACGGAGATGATCACTGAGTCTTGAAAGATAAGGTTTGCTTGAGCTACACAAATATTTCCCTTTTAGATTGTTAGAACTGTAAATCTCTTGGTGTGCTTTGAGTACTTCCTAGTTATATAAAACATGGACTCATTTTCACATCCATGATATCATTTTCACCTCCACCAGGAGCTGTTAGCTAAAATATTGTACTTAACTTAGAAGCAGTGCTTTACAGAACACATTTAGCTATAAATCCGGATTATAACCATATGAGTGAACCCCTGAGGTAGGTTGGAGGATAATACCATTGGCAGAGAGCTGGATATGTTGTGTTTGTGTTCTCTGTGAGACACTTAGGAAGATGTTAGATGTGTAGGTTAGAGTGCAGGAGAAAGATTTGGACTGGAAATACAGACAGTGTAGCAGGTAGCATGTTCAAGCCTTGACAAAGATCTCCTAGGAAAAAAATCTATGCAGGGGAAAGTTAATGGATGTGTATGGAGGCTTCAAAGGATACTGAGAAAGAAAAATCCAAGACACTGGAGGAAAACTGAGAGGCTGTTGTCTTGGAAATCCAAAGACCCTTCTTTCCACAAATGTTTCTTGAGCTGTCACTGTAAGTAAGATGTGTCAGTGAGGACAGCAGATATGTTGGTATGCTGCTGGAGTGAGACACACAAATATATAGTAAATGCATACATTCTGTATTTTTTAAAAAATAATAAGTACAACAAGATATAATGGCCCAGGGGTGAGCGTTGTAGTTTTAAGTCAGACAGTCTGGGTAGGAGAGTCTCCTGGGGAAAATGGCATTTCAGGAAAGACTTGCAGGGGATAAGGGAGAGCTAAACAGGTATTCCAAGAGGATGCAGCAGCCCTTATGCTTCAGGAGGGTCAGAAAATACTTTTTTAAAAGTTGAAGTTTACTTTTAGTGTTCAGGAACAGTGCTGAGCTAGGCAAAGACAGATGTCGCGCCATGGGATGGAAAGAAAGCAGATTACACTGGCTTGAGTATATGGAGGTACAGCCTGGAAGAGAAAGGAAAAACCGTGGTATCCAGAGGGGAGGAGGTAATGTTTGTTACATTATGTATTCTCAAATGAGAAAGTCTTGGGTGTCATTACAGACAGACACGGAAGTCAGAGTGACAGTTAGAGAGTTGACAGGAGGTTATTAATTTAGAAGAGGAGACACCCAAGGACATGGAAAGTGGGAGACTGCATGGAGAATACATGCAGAAAAAGCTCTTCCGGGGCAAAGAAGAAATGAACAGGAAAGATGGACTTGTTCATCAGTAACCCAGCACAGGGAGATGGCAAGTGATGTCTTTGTCTATAAGATAGGGAATAAGGACTAGTCACTGGAATGTCAAGGCAGGTAGTGAGGTGCAGGCTTCTCCTCTGCCATTCCCCGCAGTTGGAATCCTTATCACGAGATTTTCATCCATTCATGTTTATGATTTTGCACTGTGTCTTGTCTGTAGCAGACTTACCAGACTAAGTGTAGAAGAACCAGCGAAAGCTAAGTTGATCCTGGCCTGAAGTTAGCCTGGTGTGTGTGGTGAGTTGACAGGGAGAATGAGTTCAGGCATGTGGGAAGAGTACATTCACAGAGACGACTTAGTCATCGAGAAGGGGAGAATAAGTAGGTGGGCTGATAGACTAAAGGGTGGAAGAAGGGAGGAGGGGGTGTGAGGGAACTAGGGTAGGAGAGGTGTGGTTCAGTGCATCTGGCCTTGGAGTTTAAGGCTTCAAAAATGAGGCAGATCCAGACGGCATCAGACTCGAGATGCGAAGCCTGGAGCAGGGTGCGGGTGGCACCACGTGGAACCGAGGAAGACAGAGGTCTGCGAGGCCAGCTGAGGGGCCTGGTCACCCACGTGGGAACTGTCTCTCAGGATGCGGGGACCAAGGGGGAGACTGAACCAGGGATGGAGTCCGTGCTGAATCACCGAGAGGGTAGTGAGGGCCGTGGAGGGAGGCAATAAAGGGACCTCCTGAGCCCCCCGCCCCGCCCCATTTCATACTGTGTAAAACATTGTGTTAGACTCCAGGAGGCTAAGAAGGTCCCCTTCAGCGGATAAGGGTGATCACGTAGCTTGTTTCTTCTTGTCCATAGAAAGCCCATCTCCCATCATACACCTACCAAGTTGTTATAATCCACTCAGCCCTTCCTTAGTTAGCTCTGGGCTTTTCATCTTTCTGCTGCACATTTTGAAAGAGAGACAATCACAGTAAAATAATTCCTATTAGAGTTTAGTAAAGCTGCCGACTTGCTGGCCTTAGTGATTCATGCTGCAGAAAACACAGGTTTTCTGTGTTTTCTTCTCTAAAGTCGTCTAGGGAGAAGTGACATTTGGAATGAAAGGTGGTGAAGTCAACATGACAGGGTCAGCTAGTCATGATGCAGACAGTGCGGCCATTGGAACCGGAAACGGAATGCTATTCAGCCCCTTGACGGTGTTGTTTATGGTCAGAAAAATGACTAGGTACCCACTCAATGAGTTGGAATGTTTATTGTTTTTGAAATGCATATCTTATTTTGGTAAAGACCTGAAGAATTTTTTTCTCTAATTTTAATGGCGCTTCTCAGAAATAGCAAAACAGAAACCGAATGCTGATAATTTTGATCAATTTCAAAATAGGAGCATTAAAGAGATAGCATGTTTTTTCTTGGTACCAGGGGTTGAACTCACAGCTTTGTTCTTGCCAAGAAGATGCTTATGCTGCTGAGCTAAATCCCTGGCTCAGGGATAGCAATTTTTATAAAACAACTTTATACCTGTAATTTCCTCACCGTACCTGTAACTCTATAGGTTTTCACTGTGGACACTTAAAATAAATAAGCTAATTTTAGTTCTAGGTGTATTGTCCCTATCCTCTGGCAGGGTGGGTGTTGGATGTACAAGCCACTGATACATCCAAGGTGTGCTGGGAAGGCTTGGCCCAGTGACCCTGAGATTAGTTGATTGTGGAGACAAAAGTCACTGGCAATGTGGTTATATGGAAAATACAGAAAGTTTTGCTGGGACCTGTAAATGGTTTGTCCAGTAATACTGGATGTGCGACCTCTTTTCCTGTCTCTCTTATCCATTCCATTCCCTTATTTCTGCACCCTTTGAATTCCTTTTTCATGGAACAATTAAATAGTGAGTGCTAGTTAGGGACTGTTTGAAACCATAATAAGTAACTGGAATATATTTTCCATCTCTGAAAGACCTATCTTGCAGGATTCTACTGGGGAGGAAATTAAGACAATGAGATGGCTCAGATGAGACAAATACAATTTCTAGATCTCAACAAAATGCTGGATTCTACTGACAGTTTAGCAAAGCAGGGGTACATTCACTCTCCTCTACCATGAGAAAAAAGGAAATTTCTTTTTCATAAAGGTTTCCAAAATTTTGCAATCAGAAAAAATTAAACAGAGCTTTGCATCAGAGAAAACCATTCTGTGTAGATGTAAAATTTGACTCTGAAAATAAAGATTGTAGTTTGAATTAAATAGATAGGTCAGTCACCAAAGTCCTGGCATTGCATAAGGGCAGACTGAATGGAAAATGTGTCATCAGGGCCACAGCGTGTGTTCCCTGATGAAGAAAGGAGGCTTTCCCATGTGGCTTTGGCTGCCCGTGACTCAGCAGCCTGTCTTGTGAGTGATCCTGGTGTGTGTTGGAAGAGCTCAGAGAGAATGAAAGACGTCATAGAAGAGAAACATATCAAATTCCATTTGTAATCTTCATTCATTAATACCAGAAACTCCATTTTAAAAAATTTTCATAGATTAGAAAAGCAAATGACTTTATCTTGTAACTCAGAGCCAACGGCTCCGAGGAATCTTAAGAGTAGTTGTAATGGCAGGCAACAGGAAACCAGACGGGTTTTCTCCATTTTGGTCTTCTCACCTATCCAGCCCGCTCTGTAAATCTTCTTTTTTAAGTGAGACCCACTCTATCATTATTTTTTCACTCAAACATCGAATTCCCAGAATGTGTCACTCTGATAAAGGGGGTTGATGACTTTGGTGATGCCACTCCTGTGACAGATCTTCGTGAGGAACTGCATGTGGATGTGAGTTGTCTTCTGGTCCAAAGTAAGTCTGATTTTAGCAGGTGTTTTAGTGCTTTCTGAGATTATTACAGGAAGAAGCTAGGTTTATTTTTAGCTTTCCAAATAAGGTGTCTTGTTTAACATTGAGGATGTGAATTGGAACTTTGCTCCATGGTTTCAAGAGTACACATAGCTTTTAGACTCCGAATATGAGAGTGGCTACCTTTTGTGATGGGTAAATTATGAGCCAATTCGTTCAAAGCAACACTTTAACTGCATGATTGAGTTTACTTCTTTCCAGTTATGATTTCAACATTTATGACATTGGCCACAGAGGAAAAAATAACAGTTTTCTCCTCCCGTCAATCTGTCATGTCTCCTGGCCCTGTGGTGGCTCATGATCGTTGGTGCAATTAATCAGCGTGGCTCTCGGGGAGCCTGTTTCCTTGACATGAGCACATTGTTAAAGCCCCGGGAAGCATGTCCATGGCTTGTTTACAGCCATGGCTAAGTTTCCACAAACTGTGGTTTACTCTTTTCTTCTTTCTTGCCACTTTCTGTATTCCATACTGAAACATTCAAAGACAGCCAGAAAATGTTATATGACTTCTCTGTGAAATTCAGACATAAATGAATTAAATTTTCAGAGGCAAGTTGATTCTTCACTTTAAAAATGGGTGTTGTCTTGGAAAGTTGTGTTTCAATCCAAAATTCTCTTGACTTTCAGTCAGTATTAATGGTAGATATAAAGTCCAACCTACTTACCTCTTGGGTCTAGAATGTCCTTTTGTGAATGTTTTTAAAATGCAGTGGAACTCACCATTACAGGCCCTGTCAGGAACTTTTTTTTTTCTTTAAAGAAAAGGAAACAAAAAATACATGGAGATAAAAAAGGGTAGAAATAATACAAAATTACAGAAAAATAAATGGTAAGAAATCGCTGGTTGATAAGTTACATATTGTCATCTTAGAAATAGCTGTTCAGGTTACAAAATTAAAGTATTTAAAATGACATTCAAAAAGTATTGTCGGGAACTTTTTAAAACCCTGAATGAGTTCTTATGGTGACTACAAACGCAGTACCAGGATGGCTTTGGAATCAGTCAGTGACATCTGTGATTATGGGAGACAAATGCTCATCCCAGACCATCTGTATGGTACAAGAAGAATCTGTCTGATCAGAGATCAAGGTCCGTAGATTTTTTAAACAACCTGCAAAAGTTTCTAATTCCAAGTAAGCATTTCTAGTGGATCGCTTAGTATGAAAAGATCTGACAACAGAATTTGGTCTGTCTTGCTGCTTTTGTACGGAGGCAAATCAGAAGGGTTAGTCTTAAGATGTTATTTCTAGACACTTTATTTTTGTGCAGTTGTGTTCATCTTCACTTCATGTGATTTCTCTCTGAGATGTGAGGATCTTTGTAACGTAGCCGCTGACCATTGTTGGTTAACATTCTCATTGCGATTCCATCCAGTGCTAGCTCCCCCATCAGGACTGGGGTTTGTTAGGGCATCATTGTATAGTCATGTGGATTTTCTGCCCTGCTCTTTCAGGTGTAGTCATCATGACTACAGACGCCAATAGCTACCCCCTTGGCCTATGACTGTACCTTCAAAATAGAGTCTGTACCGCGGGATTCAATACAGTAAAAAAAATTGTCCACCATGTGTTGGCAATGGTCACAAATGGATAACAAAATTGTATCCTATGGGCTGACCAGTTACTGCCACCTGCATGCAGGTGGCCTGGTTTGACTGACCTTGGGTCACTCCTAAACTTACTCTCTCCTGTCCTCTTCCACAGAGAGGCTGCGGCAAACTTTTCAGAATTCTCTTTTCAGCCTTTGGTGACGGAAGAGGTGACACAGTTCTGCCCGCACAGCAGAGGAAACTTCACCTTCTGAATGGACAGGACCCAGTTTGGTGGGAGTCTCCTGAGCAGGAGACTCAGGAGAAGCGGCCTTCTGTGAAGGCGTTACTAAATCAGTGTAGCAGCCACCCACCTCCAGATGTCTTAGAAAAATTAAAAATAACCTCTTATTTATTTTAGCCCCTGTTCAGCGTACAGGAGATATAGTGTACACAGTTTGATTTCAACCATCAGTTTCTCCCCACTAGAGAACTGATAGAGGCCACAGGTTGAAATGGTTGATGTAATGTCCTTGGATCTATTCAGATTTACTTTCCTTTGTTATTTTGATTTGTTGACTGGGGTTCCTTTCTCATTTCCCTGTGCCAAATTCTAGTTTTTGAAACTGTTTTAGAGTTCTCTAGGGGTTTCTAAATTTGTTAAAAAATGTAGATTTCCAAAATCTACAAGTGAATAGCTTTCTCACTTTCTCACCATTACAGAGTCTATGGTTTGTTCGCCCTTGAAATATTTAATATAGTCCGGATTCAGCTGCTTTTTAGTCTAGAGATAATGGCACCACTTCTCTCTGGGAGTCTTGTTTATTTCTCAATGCATCTCTCTGCAGGGGTAACTCTGGTCAGCCCTGAATTACAGCTGAACATCCTAACTTCAAATAAGGGGTGGAAGGAGCTGCTTGGTAAGGTCTAACCTGAGGAAGGTCCTTAATACCTGTGAGCTCTGTGCCCTTCACTATAATACTGTAAAATAAAATTTCTTTCCTAGATGTAGTCATTTGAGATTTTATGACTCAGCTATTTCAGATTCATTTAGTTTAGGCTGCATTCTATAAAATTTCTGGTGCTTATAATATGCATATACTAAGTGCCTAGTAAAGTTGCAAGGTGTGACAAAATTATGGCGAATGTTTAAGTTAAAACAAATTTACTACAGGAAAGATACATTGTCAAGAATAATTGGAAAAGTGAGTTCAAACCCAAGAGTAGTATTTTGCAGGAAATTAATGGCAATGTGTTTTTTACTGTAATATGTTTAAAAATTTAAACATTCTCTCTACCTCTGATCAGCCCTTATGGATATATTGTTTACTGCAGTTTTTACCAAGTAAAAACATTGTAGCAAGTTCTCATCCTCCTTGTTCACTGGATCCTGTACCACATGACTTCTGGCTCTTTCCCGCGTCATCATGTCCATGGGAGGTAAAGTTTCCCATTGGGTCAGTATGTTGCTGCAGCCAAATCTGTACAGCTACAGACACCAGGAAAAGGACCTCCTGAACTGCCTTCAAAAGTGCTAGGGTGGTAACTGTGTTTGAAGCAAGGAGGATGATTCTAAGAGTGATTAATGGCAATGTGTCTTTTGCTGCAATACATATGAAAAATTTAAATGTCACTCTACTTACTGATTACACCTTGTAAGTTGTTTAAATGTTGATGGTGAATTTTGATTTTAAATTTTATTTTAATTGGTGTGTATTAATTTTATAGAATATTTGTTTTAAATGAGGTGTTTTAATACTGATTTTTAAAAGTTTTTTTCCATTTATTTTGAAGAGAATAAAACAAAACAAACCAAACCAAAACACAACAGAACAAAGCAGAGTAGAACAAAACAGTGAAAATAACACAGGATTTCAGAAAAAGACAGCAGGAAATCAACAGTGGTTACCATGTCTCTTGTTTTCTTCAAAATAGTTGTCCATGTCTTCACACACAATAAGTTAATACACATCAAATAGTAAAGAAGCAATCAAAACACAAGAATGAGAGCCTTAAGGGCTTTCAAGACCTAGGAAATCAATAATGGCCACTATAATTCTGTACTTATTTTGATCATATGAATCTGCATATTACCCTTTCATACACCCTGCTTATTCAGTTCTCTTCATCATGTCTAGTAGTACTCAACAGTCTCCTTTCTACTTGCCTGTCATCTTTATTTATTTTTTCCTGATTTTCATATGTTAGGGAAAAGGTGATACTGGTCTTCCTGAGTCTGGCATATTGCATGTAACATAATAATCTCTAGTTCAGCATATGACAGCATTTTCCAGCATATGCATAATGCTGTTCTTTGTGTCTGAATAGTACCCAGCTGTGTATCTAAGCTACATTTTCTTTACCTATTCATCTGTTGATGGGGACCCAGGCTGTAGTAAATGTTCATTGTGTTTTTGTGTTAAATTCTCTGGAATTTCTAAGTTAGGATACAGTTCCCATTTAATACAAAGTTGGAGTTGTCTTTACAGGAAGGTGTTAAATTATCATTCAAGTTTAAATACATTAAATTAAATTCAAGCTAAAATTAAATAAATTAAATTAAGTTCAAGCTAAAATTAAATAAATTCAAGCTTCAAAACGGAGAGTGAAAAGCAAGCCGAGAAAAACCAAAGTAAAATCAGAGAAGCGTGGAGAAATGATGCTTCTTGAGGCAGTAACTCCAGGATGTGCGAGCGTCAGGGTGTCAGGAAAAGCAATGGTGACCATGCAGATTTCTCTAAAGTTTTGCTTCTGGTCTCATCTGGAGACCTAGAAAGGACTGAAGACCCTCAGCTTTGCTTACTTGCCTCTTTTAACCCAACAGAACATAATGGCAGCTGCGGTGAATAAAAGTGTCCATGTGATGAATGAGAACAGGGTGTTTGTGGTCAGCAAGCTGGAAGTCCTTGTCACTGTTCCTCATTCTTGAAGTGTATCATTCCTTGGAGTTTCCTGCCATTCCCAGGCATTCCCAGTTCTATTGCACTGATCAGGCTTTTCTCACTGCCTAGAATGCCTTTTCTCTACCATCCTAGTCATCCTTCAAGACTCACGAAATGTCACCTCACCTACACAAGGTTCTCAAAGTCTTCCGAAAATGTCAGTTTCCATCCTCTTTACTCCCACAGCACTCCCCTAGTGCACTGCTCACACACACTGTTTACGTGGGATAATACCCCAGCGTATATGATGGCAGTGTGGTGGCTTCTGCATCTCTTGCCATCCTGGATTTTAGCTCTGTGAGGTGAGGGACTATAAATTATTGTTCTCACCAAACCAGAGTCTCATGATGCCTAAGGCAAAATAAGTGTTTAATAAATCTTTAGCGAGTGAATGAGTGTCCTGGAAGGGGAAAGACCCAGCAGTAAAGTCCAGCAGGATTGAATAAAATGTTGTATTACCACAGGTCTCAGGGTCAGTGCAGAGAGAAAATGTGGGTTTGATTAAACAATGATTGTTAATGACAGTTTGACACTTGGTGCTTAATGACATTAATATTTGTCAGGATGCTTTTGGGTATAGGAAGAGACATCTTGAATCCAGTTGGCTTAAAAAATAAGGGCATTTGTTATCCTGCATAGAAGAAAGCAAGGAGGAGGAGCAGCCTGAGGGTTCAGACAGATGGGGCTCCAGCATCACATTGTACTGTTTTTTTTCACTCCTCCCTCTCTATTGTGTGGGGTGAGCTCAGACTGGCTTCCTTCATGGCTAGCAGGTGGTTTGACAGTGGAACCCACAGTGGCATCACCCAAGCAGAGATGGGTAGGTGACACTGCTTTCCTTGAGACCCCACCTCTGTGAAGTCAGGTAAAGCTTAAGTTCTGTTTTCTCATTTGTAGTAGAGGTGGTAACAAAACTTACTAAGGTCACTATGGGATTTCTCCTCTCCCCACCCCCTTTTGGTATTGGAGGGACTGAATCCAGAGCCTTTGTACTGAGCTCCATGCTCTGCTATTTTATCTTTTTTATTTTGAGACAAGGTCTTGTTAAGTCGCTGTTGCCCAAGCTCAGGTGAAATTTAGGCTCCTCTTGCTGCTCAGAGTGCTGGGATTGCAGGTATGTGTCACTGTGTCCAGCCCGTAATGAAGCACCTTGAGAACAGATATTCTTGGCACTGTTGGGGACTGAACGCAGAGCCTCATGCTTGCTGAGTCACTTGCTGAGTCAGTGCTCTGCCAATGAGCAGCATCCTCAGCCTCACTGCTGGCTTTTGATGGGGATTCCATGGACAATACTGAGCTCATGAGCCTTTTATAGCATAACAAGATGAGCAATGTAGCAAACCTTTGGAAGGACCAGGTTCAGCCCAAGGGTTTGGAGGTGCAGTCTGTGTCTTGCTGGCCTCTGCTTCCAGGCCATCGGCAAGGCGTTCTCTGATGGGGAGGAGCGTGTGCTGGGGCCAGGATGCAAGAAAGAAAGAGAGGAGGCAGCGAAAGCATGGAGAGTGTGGAGTGGCGGGTCCTGCTGTCCTCTTTGGGGCCTTCCCCTAGCCACTGTGGTCTCCACTAGTCCCCTCTGTTTCATGTTTCCATCTACTTCCAACAGCAATGGCCTGGGAAAAAAGCCTTTAGTCAAGGGTCTTGGGGGACACCCCAGATCCCAGGTAGAGCACCTACTGAGGCTGTGGGGCAAGCACTTGGGGGGGAATTCTTTCTTTGTCATCATTTAACCAAATTCATTACATGTATACTTTACCAACTGACTTTGAGAATTACCCAGTATATTTTAAATGTTTATCACTGTATAATGATGAGGTTCCAATTTTCAGTGGAGGGTTTATGAAGTTGTAAGTGTGTGATGATCTATTATTTACGACTAGGGAGTGAGAAAGGCTACCTACTAAGTTCTTTTAGGAGTGGATATTCTGCTGACCTGATAGTCACGGGAACAAATTATAGATAAAATGCCTAGAAAGGAATCCAGATGAACATAGTTTCAGGGTTTAATTAGGTTCCTGAATACCATCTACTTTATCTTTTCATTTTATTAAAAAGAAAACTTGTGCCATGGGTAATTAAGTGAGCTTGGCCATGATCACGCAGTTGGTGGCAGAGCCCGCTTTCAGGCAGTGATTTTACACTCCATTCACACGTGATTCCACTTCCCACGTATCCTCCCTCTCCAGCTAAACAAGAAGGGAAACGTTCTCCTAATTGAGAGTTAGTACTTGTGCTACATGTCCTGGAGTTGGTAGGACGTACAACCACGTACAGGGTTAGGCTCAGAAAGTCCATGCGTCGAAAACGCTGGGGCATAAGTGTGTCTAGAGCTATCACAGTTATCATGTCACACCGGCCATAGTGAGAGGAGAGACTACCCAGGCTACTGAACATGAGTCAAGCATATTTCCCATGAACATGGTTGCACGAGCTACCTCAGAATTTCGGGTGCATGACATGACTTAGAAGGTCAAGCTAAACTAACATCTATAAAGAGGAGAAGTTATACATCTAGGACCACATATTGGGTAAAATTCCTAAATGTTAAATACTGCAAAGTAATATAGAAAATATTGTGTCAGTACTGAAGGAGGGGTAATCTACGTTGAATTTTAAAAGTAAAAATTCTCAGACTCAAATCATGAGGTACAGTTCAAAATACAAAATGAAAAGGACGTCAAATAAGCAGCTCAACCTTTGATTATCCTTCCTAAAGCTGCCTTTATTCAACTGCTAAGCTTTATTGCCCTTACAAATGTGTTTTCCAACAATCATAAAGCATACACACAGACCTTGTGTAATGCTTTATGGTCTCTCTCTGTGCTCGCTAAAAGCATCATAAGATACTTTATACTTCCTTCGGGACAGTGTTTTTATTAGAGTGACTTCTCAGCTGGGAGTTCATCTATTGATACTGAAGGCTGCTATTGAGAACCTGTGTGAATTCAGACTCTAGAACTGGCCCTGCCTTTGACGCATACAGACGTAAGCTCAAGTAGGTGTTAACGAGCAGCGGTAGCTTTTAAAATCTGTTTTAGAAATTGCAGACAGTTTACAGGAAAGAAACTCTCTTTCATGTGCTTTGCCCTGCATAGATTCTGCACCAGCAAGCCGTCCTCTTGTTTCGTTATTTGTTACAGATGATCTTGTGTGAATGTGTTGAAAGTTTGTGGATGCGTCATGCATCCCTTTAGCAATCAGGTCCGAGTTCTGAGAGCTGCTCCAGGAGGCGATTTTCTCATGTGTGAAGATCCTAGCACGTATGTGTACAAACCCAGGTGGATGTGGTGTCACTAGGCAGTGTAAGCTGTGGAACCGCCGTTGGGTACGTAGACTGTGGTACATGCAGGCAATCATATAGAGTGTTGTGGACTGAAACATTGCTATGCATCACGGCTGTTTTATACAGCAGGAAGCAACTGTGTTCTTTGTCTAACAGTTTTTAAAAAGTGCCTCAGCATTGTTTCCCTTTGGTGCACTGACTGTACCCCTCCTGCAGTGTGAGGCTTCTTAACTGTGACCTAAGAGCTATAGATACATGTGGAAGAGTCCACAGCTGTGCAGCACCGTGAACCCCCTTAATGTGACTGTGGGGCCATGTGTGCTTGCGGGCTTCTTCCCTGCACTGCAGCGCTGCTCATGACGGGAACGTACATGAGCTGCTCATGTGTCCAGCCAGTGTTTGCAGTCCCCTGCATGAGGAGTCCTTGCCATGGCGGATGCACATTCTGCGAAGTCAGGTGCATCAATGTTACTGTATCCATATTTACAGTTGATTCATTCCCTTCATTAATAGCTAGTGACCTTCTTTGCCCTTTCTGACCAGTTTTGGTGAGAATAAAATTGCTACCCCTGCTTGCTTTCAGGGTCCTGCTGCCTGGAATATTGTTTTGCATCCCTTGAATGTTAGTCTATGAGTTTGTTTTGGTTTGGATGCGTTTCTTGAATGCAGCAGACCCTTTGGTTTTGTTTTTGATCCAGTCTGCCAATCTGTGTCTTTTAATTATGGATTTGAAAGCTATTACTGAAAGGGATTATCTGGGATTTGAATTCTAGAATGAGGGTGGGAGAGGGGGAGGATAGGGGAGCACAGGAAAGAAATAAGGAAATAAGCACAATAAATGAAAATTACAGAGATCAAAGCATGGCAAAGAAGAGCAGGGACGGAGGATTTAGACTGGAGATGGAGGTGTGTAACAGTTTAAGTAGGTTGGTTTGGGAAGTCGTCACTAAAGCTAGATTTTAAGACCTGGAGCTGGGCAGGTCAGAGATCCAGAACTCTGGGAGAAAGTCTGAGTTTGAGAAGGGCATGTGCAAAGATCCTGAGCGGGAACTGTGCTGGGCACATCTGAGGAGCTGCCAGTGAGGCTGGAGTGGGATGAGTGAGGTGAGGAAGAGTCGGGACATATCCAGGGAGGTCAGTGCCCGACTGCATAACTGAACAGGCTGTGTGAGGACTTGGATTCTCCTTTGCATGAGGCTTGAGTCTTTTGTGATTGGGACCAGTTTTAAAGCTGCACATTTAGATCAGTATTTTAACTGGTACTTAACATCTCTTGGTTCAGTGTTCTTCTCCTCCGTCTTTTGTCCTCCATCCCTCGCTCTCTAGATCCCCAACCCCCCCCAACAGTTCGTGTTTGGGATGCGTGGCGCCACGCATTGCGGGTCATCCATACTTGTACGCGATGTGTTCCTTTCCCGTCCCACTCCCCTGTTCCCTCAGCCGCCTGGTCCCTTTCCTGTTTGCGCGTCCCGCTTTCCAGCCGTCAGAATTTTACTTTGCTCTTCACGTGTCCCGTGGATTTCTCATATGGGAGAAATCATTTGGCATCAAGCTGTGTGTCTGACTTATTTCACTTACAGTAAGTCTTCTTTTTTTGCTTCTATATATTTTGTCTTTTTGGTACTTGAGATCAAACTCACGACCGCACGCTTGCCAGGCAGGAGCGTCTGCCCCTGACTAAAACCCCAGCCTGCCTCTGTATTTCTATCAGTCAGTGTTCTCAGTATGTAATGTTTGTATTCACTGTGGGGAGTTTGTGCTCATCCTCATTCTTTTTCCATCCCAGATCCCTCCTACCCTCTCCAGTCTTTCCAAATCCTGGCCACATTTGCATTTTCCCTTCGTTTTTCGAATAGGTAAAGAAAATGTGATATTTATACACCATGGAGTACTACTGTGCCAGAAAGAATGGTAAACTCGAGGCATTCGTAGGGAAATGGGTGCACATTGAGCCCATAATGTTAAGTGAAATAAATTGAGTGCACAAGCTTAAATATTGTGTAACTTATCTTATATGTGAAACACAAAATATCATTAAAGAGTAAATACAAGATATATAGTAGGAAGTAGGAGATCTATTTTAAATGGGAAGGGGAACGAGAGAGATGGAAGGAAGAAGGAGGGAGAGAGGAGGGGAAAAGGATAGAAGAAACTGTTTAAGGTACAACTATTTTATTATAAGCGTGTCAGGTTTAAACTTTTGAGCCACATTTGCTTTATCCCCTTCTGATGGGAATGGAGACTATTTCCAGGATTTAGCTGATGTGAATTGTTCTCTTACAAACATCGGCATGCATGTGTCACTGCGATACGGTGCCTTTAATTCTTCTGCAAAGATAGCAAGTGGAATTTCTATTTTTAATTTTTTTGAGAACTCTCGGTACTGATTCTCATAATGGTCACATGAGCAATGTAGGAAGCTTCCTTTTTCACCAGAGCCTCGCCAGCTTTGCTGTTATTTGATTTCTTGATGATAGCCTTTTTTTTTGGAGTAGGATAGAATTTCAGTGTTGTCTTAATTTACCTTTCTCTATGTTGTTTCATATATTTCTTGGCCATTTATCCTTCTTATGAGAAGTGCCTATTCATTTTAGCGGCCCAATTTTTTATTGGGTCTTTTACTGGGGGAGGGTTCTCCTTTTTTGAGCTCTTTGTATATTCTATATATTAGTTCTCTGTCTCAGGTGTAGTGGCCGAAATCGTTTCCCCCTATTCCTTAGATTGTCTCTTTACTCATTAATTGTTTATTGTGCAGAAGCTTTTTAATTTGATATAGTCCCATTTGTCGCGCGACTCTTGAAGGTTGCTCTCTGGAGAGGGGTGGGGATGTGGGGACTGAGTGGAGTAACTCAGCCACAGCCATCAACCAAGGCTGAGACAGCGCTCGGAGAGCTTACAGGTTTCACCTGAGTGTCTCACAAGCGGCACTTCCTCAGTATTGCCCCTTGTTTAGACGCCAGAGGATGTCTGAAATTGCAAATGGCGCTCAACTCTTCTATATGCTGGTTTTTTCCCCCATACAAACGTTACTATGCTCCGGTTTCATTTGTAAATTAAGCAGAACAAGGAATAACACAATAACTAATAATCATATAGAAAAACTATGACAAAATACTGTGGTGAAATCACCAGCATCTTGTGCTTTAGGGTCATTAAATAAAATAAAGGTCACTTACACACAAATCCCTTGCTACAATGACAGTGGACCTGATACTCAAGACTGCTGACCACATAGCTGTCAGAAGTAGAGAACATGGCAGGAATGTGTTCCAAAAAGAAATAACCCCGGCAGGGTGGCACAGTACAGCATGGGATTGCATCATCTGCTCCGAGAAGGATCACAACTTGAAACCTACAGATTGTTACTTTTCATGGAAGTTTTCATTTAATATTGCTTGACAGTGAGTACCTGGACAAAAGAAACCAAACTCTGTGGATAACAAAGACTGCTGTGTAACTTTCATTTTTTTTGGAACTAGTCCCCCTACAGCCATCATTTATTCTGACTTCACTGGTTACCTAAATTATACCCATTAATTTTTGCAACCCCAGCTAGGTAAATGCAAGTTTTTTTCTCCTGAGTCTTTTTATTGGATTCACTGTCCATATATGTACAGGTAGAGTCTATGGCTCTGCTCTGTGTGATAGCCAGAGCCTGAATGGTGAAACATAAACCTGCCCTCTCTATTATTTATGGTTTATGACTCTGAGCAAGAGATTTAACCTCTCTCAGTTTTGTTATCTTGAAATTGGAAATAATAATAATTGTTTCACCTCTTCGCTTTTAGAGAACTTGCATTGCATGAAAACTGCACAAGCAGTAAGATGGTCCTGGATATTTTAAAAGGAATAGTTTCTCCTATGTTCTGCACGGTCTGCCATGGAGCCTTCATTACACATAATCAGCCTCAGACAGTGACTTGGTATGCATAGCTGTTCCAAATGTTGTATGGAATTTTTCAGGCAGCTCTGCCTCAGTGTAACTCATAAAGTTCTTTAAGGTAACTGATATAGTCTGCATTTTAAAATCACAGGACATACCAAAGAAATCATGTTAATCATGAGGGAAATTCATTACACTATTACAACTTTCCTCTTAAAATTTTGACATTCTTCGAAACACTGGTGTTGGTTGAAATGTCTAAAGCTTATCAATTTATACTTCCTGATGAAATATTCAAATGGAAATAAAATTGTGCTATCTGTTCAGCATGCTCTTTCTGGTTATCTCAGGTCTAGATTTTTAAAACACTTTCCTCAGGGTTGTTAAACTGCTGTTCCTATCTGAGCAGATAAAAAAGGTCATTAATAAAACAGAAAGCAGACTGCACAAGTATTTAAAAGTGCAGAGACTTTATAATTGCCAATAAAACTAGGTGATAAAAATGTTGATTAGATGTTGTTATATGATCTTTGAGGATTAAAAGCATTGAAGTTGTAATATTTTGCTGAAATTAAAATTGTATAAAAGTAAAGGTGAATAAATCAACCATGGTTTTAAAGAAATAACCTGTAAATTAGTTCATACTAAGAATAAGCTGAACTTGTACAATATTTTTAGTGTAAGAGAGAACGTTCATTTGACAGGTTTAGGTAAGTGTTAGGTTAATGAGTAGTATAGATAAATAATTTAGACAATTTATCATCTTGGTTTTTCACATGCAAATAGAATATTCATAGAAATGTATTTCTGAGATAAAAATCAGCCACTGAGTTGATTTTAAAACTAGTGGCAAAGTAAATTATCAATGTATGTGTAGACACACCTCACATTCTTTCAAACATTCCCTTGGAGAAGTTTATGCCAAATTTTTCTTTATGTGTTATTTGTTATTTCCTTTAGGTGACATAATTTAAAGTCAGATGGTAATGCATAATTCGCAGACAGTTTTCATGTTTAATTTCTCCCTGAAATATGAAATTAATAATCTCCAAAACCACAGTTCTCAATGGGAAATATATTTTGCTATCAACCAAACTATGAGTTAGGCTTATTTTGTTTTAAAGAGGATAAAACCAAGTAAAATTAAACAAACAAACAAAAAACAATCAAAATAAACTGGTATAAGTGATACAGGACTTCAAAAACCTTATGAAACCAACAATAGTTATCATAATATCTTTTGTTGTGCTCAAAACCGTTGCAGATACCCTCAGACATAGTAAACATTGAACACAACAGAGTAGAATATAACCAATAAAAACAAAACAATGAATATGTAAAGGACTTCAAAAGAAGCCAATAGTAAATCCAAAATGGCTACCATAATATGTCTTGCTATCTTTAAAATAGCTGTTCATGCCATCAGATTTAACATAATCAAACAAAATCAAAGAGAATAAAACTCAACCCAACAAAACAATGAAAATGATATGATTTCCAGGCAGGGGTGGCTTCCTGATGAGGCCTGGTTGTCTCCTGATCCCCATCCCCATGGCGCTGACTCAGGCTTAGGTGTGGCCGTCTGCACTCTCGCAGCGGCCCAGCCGTGCACTGGTTTCCAGGTGGGGATCACTTCCTGGTGAAGCCTGGTTCTCTCCTTCACAGGCTGTGAATGGTGCTGATTCATGGAGGGAGGCTTGGGTCTGGCTCGAGTTTGCCTTTTGAAATTTTTTTTTTATTTTAAAGAGAATAAAACAAAACAATAAAATGAAATAAAACAAAACAATGAGAACAATCTTGGATTTCAAAGGCAAGACAGTAGGGAATCAACAATAGTTACTGTATTGCACATTGTTATCCTCTATATAGTAGCTCAGACTACCAGATACAGGCATGCAAAGTTAATCAAACAGTGTAAGTGCTGAGTTGTTTCTTTATTTCATTGCAATCATTTCAGACATTTCTGGTGTGTAACTTCTAATTTCTTCTGTGTCTGTGTCTCCTGGACTTGTTCTGGGAGGGCTGAGGGCTGAGGCAGCACCCTGCTCCTTCCTCTTGATATTTTCCTGCACTTCTCTGAATCAGCTGGTTGCTGAGTCCTGGGCACTTCCTGCATTGTCTGTCTGTCCCGTGGTACAGAAGTTTGGGTCAGGCAGCTGGGTTCCTCTGATGGAGGTTCCAGGGGTGGCAGAGTGGTGGGGGACCTCGGGGCAGGCTCACTGAGGCGGAGGTGGGGTGGGGAAGCATGGCCTTTTCTCTTCAGGCTGAGATTGGCTTTTTTATAAACACTCAAAAACAAAAATTGGGAAGTGCTTTTTTTTTCTCCAATCATCACTATTTTATAGTAATTCTATGAACGTGATTTTAATTTTAAAAGTATATTATGTATGTGACTTTTCATGAAATGAAATTCTAAGTAGATGTATTTATCATCTTACCTAATACATAGTTGCTGTCTTAAACCCTGCCAATAATTAAAAGCAAGTTGCTTCCTTGCATGTTGAGTGAATCCATGTTAATTTCCTCCATAACAGAGACTATTTCAGTTTATTCTACTGTAAAATGGATATCCCTGAATTAGAGACAGGTTCTACAGAAAAGAACTTGGATTCTTGTAGGATTGGTAAATTATTTCTATGTGATAGGAAGCTGATAGTCATTAATATAACAGCCTTGTTTTTCAGGTGCAGGCACAGAGCAGATGCCTCTTAATGACATGCTGCTGCTATATGATCGATTGCAGTGCTCCGTCTTTTATTTAACAATTTCACCTCATCAAGAATATTTTATGGCGTGTGAGCTGTGATTGGGCAGGTGGGGTAATGTGCTTCGATGGTGTGTGATGATTGCATTTGGGGAGTGTGAGGCTGTGAAGAAATTCCACTTCACACGGACCCTGAGAGGTGCCCTTAACTCTCCCCGTTGGAATTCCTTTAAAATCTTTTTGGTTAAACTTACAAAACAACTTCAGTGGCGCCTTGATGGGCGGCAGTTCATTGAAGTCTAATGAAGGCTAAACATTTGGCTATGTGGAATATTTGTTTAATTTTTGAAAATTGAGCATCACTTTGTTTTGAACTATGCTTAATACTTGTGAAACAGCGTAGTGACTGCATCGACTACGCTACACTCTCCAGTCACTGTGCTCGTGAAATGACTGAAACTGAACTCTAAGCGGAGTTCACAGAAACCCTGTGTTACCCCGAGTGTGTCTTCATTCAGTCAGGGAAGATTTACCTGGTGCCCGCTGTGTGCTTGGTGCTGTGTGAGGTGCTGGGGACATAAACACCAGTAAAAGGGGTTCCTTTTTCTAGAAGTTCACTAGTGAGTGTGATGCATTTATGATTTTTATGTAAGGTAAAAGAATGATGAGATTTGCCTGTGATTTTCTGGGAAAATGATAAAGTGACAGGTTCCCAGTCTGGATTTAACAAGAGTCATTTATAAAGCTCCGGCAGTGAATTTATATCTTAACCACATTTAAGATATAAAAGTGGATAAAAAGTAGGAGTTTATGGGAAAAGGGTTTGAATGATGTTGGTAAGTGTTGGGGTTGGTCAGTGCGGGAGGAAGAAGTACGTGGTGCTGTGGGACTCCATATTTCCTGGATTCTTTTTTTTTTTTATTTAGAGGGAAAAAAGCAAAACAGAAAAAGGCAGAAATTATACAGAATTTCAAAACAAATAACAGTAAGAAATGACTAGTCCAAAAAACAGTACGAAATTACTAGTTGGTAAATTACATATTGTTATCTTAGAAGTAGTTCTTCAAATTAGAAAATCAAAGCATGAAAAATGGACAGACAATCAAACAATGACAGAACAAACCATTCTGTTCGATGAACAAAAACTTAGTAGTATGGTTATCTATCATGCACACTTAAACATACATACAGTTATATCCTTTAGAGCACTTTCTTTCCCTTTCATTATTACAGTATCTAGTATACATTTTGGATCTTACTACTCTTTCAGTTTTTTATCATTATTTTTATGTGAGAGAGACAATACAATGTTTACAAATGTGAATCTGATTTATTTCACTTACGAAGATCGTCTCAGATTGCCTCCATTTACCTGTGAAAGCCTCAAGATCATCCTCTTTTTTAGTTGAGTAATATTCCATTGTATAAAAATACCACATCTTTTTCATCCATTCATTTTTGAATTTTTGTTTCCCTGACAGTGGGACTTGATTCAAGAGAGACTGCTCCTTCTACTGCTACCTAATTCCCAGTGACAGCAAATAACTGCCTAGGAGGGAGCTTTCCATGTATGCACCAACAGCCCAGAACCCACGCCCCCAACACCTCTTTTACTAAATGCTTCAAGCAAGAAGCCCATGTTCTCCTTGCTGTACATCAGTCTAGGGCCAGGGCATAGACAACTGAAGGGTGTCCCTCCAGGCCGGTTCTTTCCAGTTCTGTTTAAGCCCTCAGACCCAAATTCACTCAACATTCAACCCTGCTTTGCACATTCCTTCCCTGTCAAATGCCGGTGAAGACTTTGACCACGCTCTCTCCTCTTCCCTGGGTGGGTCTTGGTCCTTTTCCACATGGCCTGCTGCGTGGCACACTGTGTCTTCTGGCGTCACTCCTGTAGATGTGTGCACTGCCAGTCTCTGCTCAGCAAACCCAGACACAAACCCAGGCACGTACCTTAAGCAGGGTGTGGATACTAAAGCCTAAGATGAGGCCAAGAGAGGCACACAGGACAAAGAATTCCACTGTACATGAAGTGGACGGGTACATATTAGCACTGTCTTGTAACTGGTGTTGCTGACGGATGGGAAAACAGTCCTGGAGATCTGACAGTAATTCTAGCTCTCTGTATGTTTTTTCAATTTATTTTTTATTTTCCACAGAAGTGATACTTATGCTTTTGTCATCTCTAGGAGAACAAATATGTGGAAGCGGTGTGAGTGAGCCCCTTATTTCTGGCACATTGAGGGTTCTATCTTACCACAGTTGACAAGACAAATTGTGACATTCACAAGGCATTATTATTGGACATAACACTATGTTTTTCAAAAATCAGGGAAGGCAATCCATCAAATTCAATGGAAATATGCTACCAAGTGAATCCAGACAAATTGGATTTTCAGTGCCTTGGGAACACACATCTCTCACAATCCTTTGCTAGGACTTACAATCCTTTGACATGATATTGGTAAATGTTCAGGACCAGCTACGTAAGACTTCACAAATCCATTCTCACTATGGAAATGGCCTTCGGAAATACTCGTCATACATCATATAGAAATGGTCAGGGTATTGGCCTAAGGTGGAACAGAAGTTAATTCCAGGCACAACTGTCATTTCTTATTTTCTGCTTTCTTTGAAATTTTTGAGGATAAATTAAGGTGATGACTCCCTCCTGGAATCGCATATTATTGCAAAGCTCATTCAGAAATGGAATAATAATGCAGTTCAAAGGGTTAAACTAAAATCTCTTTAGAGGAAAAATTCTGTTCAGGGTTTGCTGCTCTTTGCCATGCTAGCTTCAGCCCTGAATTGGAGTTTTAAGACATCTTGAAACGTGGCAATAATGTACCCTGACACTGGTCACTGAACTAATGATCTCTCACCCTGACACTAGGATAGGCTGCATTTGTCTTCAATTTTTTATAAAACTTATCGTATTTGACATTACCCCAGAGTGCCAGAATGTTCTGAGACTGAAATGCAACTTTCTACTGAACATTTGGTCTTATGTGGAGAATAAGTAGATGCTATTTCGAAACCCAAGTGATAATCCAAGAGCTTGTTCTCTGCCTGTCCGGTAAACAGCTCATAGATTTAGATTTAGATTTTCCCCCAATCTAATCATGCCTGCAGACTTCATTCAGTGGGGACCGAGTATGTAAGCCTGTACTGAAAGCCAGAAATCACTGTGTGAGAAAAATATTTTTAATTTAAAAAAAATGAAATTCTATATTTAATTAGTGTGATAGAAAGATCACTTGTATTTCCCTATATGCTTTCATAATCAAAAGTTTTATTGCTTGGGGCTGGGGATTTAGCTCAGCGGCATAAGCGCCTGCCTTGCAAGTAGGCAGTCGTCAGTTCGATTCCTGGTACCAATAAAAAGGAAAAAGACAAAAAAAAATTTTTTTTATTGCTCAATTCTTAGAAAAACCACCATTAGACAGCCCTCTCTCTGCTCTTTCTAAAAGTGCATCCATATGAATTTTTCCATGTCTCTCTCTATATCCTAGTCTGGGTCCATACGTGTTTCATGAAATATACCCTGGAAACATAACAGGGAATCTTAACTATGGTTTTTATGTCACTAGGCACCAAGAAAATACACTGCCTTGTAGTTATTCTCCCTATCATTTCTTTTTTTCACCAACTACCATTTTGTTTTTTTCTCTACTACTTTTAGGTATGACAAGTAAAGAATATGTGTTAGTATTTTGCTAGTAACCATTAACTATAATATTTTAAAAACAGGAATAAGTGATCTTTGTAATCCCTTCTGTTTAGTGGTAAAATACGAGAAGTGTTTGGTGGTCCCCGAAACCTCCACCAACTAACTCCAGGTCATCGGGGACTCCTAGAACTGTCTCACAGTCAGGGTGACTAAGAACACCCTGTGGAAGAACACACATTAGCAAAGGAGAAGGCCCCAGGGGAGAAGCTCAAGGGAAACAAGCTCCTTCTCCCAGGAGAGCCCTCCAGGGACAATCGCCATCATCTGCCTGCTGGAGCTCGCTGGAGACATGGTCCCAAGGTCTGCCAGGCACTTGGGACCCTGTTCCTGGCTTGCTGTGCTGTATTTGGATACTTGAGACCCTGAAGAAAGGCAGGCGTTCGGTATACACCACAGCGCTTGTACAAACAGTTCTGGCAACAGTGAGACCCTGCCCCACATCGTAGCTCCCAACCTCTGGCCAGAGGCTCGACTTCCATTTAAACCTCCCAGGGACGGCGGTGTCAGGCCTGCTGTCAGTTCTTTTCTGCACAGAAAGTAGGTACACTGAACTATTTAGATTCTCACATTTCCCTCCTGGGGTGTTCATGCAGTGTAGCACCTGAGTTATGCACCGCTATGCTGACAGTCAACATCCAGGTTTCTTTGAGGCAATGAAATATCTGCCCTTTGTAAGCTTTAGATGACTGCCAAATAAGTGAGATTTAATATTTTTGATATTAGGGAATTGTACTTAAGCTGTCAGTTCTGTAGGTAAAGAATAAAGCTGCTTCCATTTACTTTAGGGACTTTAATTCAACTTTTAAAAATATTAAATAGTTTTTAAGCTGCATAAAACTATAAAATGTACATATTTATGGGTACCACGTGATGTTTTGATATTTGTACACAGTGTAGAATATTTACATGTTGACTTGTTTTAGCATTATGGTTTCTAAGGCCGAACGGCTGTTTGTTGACAACGTCAGGGATGGAGTGTCTTGGCTTAGCAAACAATTTGCAGGAATTTAACCAAGGTGTTTGGCGCTTGTGTTATGTGTAAGGCAAGGGGCTGTTCCTTTGTGTGTCCTCGGTTAAGACTGTCAGCTGAATCTCCTTGGAGGAAGATGCCATCAGCAGGATGCAGACCTGTGCTCCTGGAGAAAGGTAAAGTGCTTGTGTGCGTGTGTCAGGGTCTGTGCATCTTGAATTTTCTGCCAGTGCAAAGGAGTGAGGTTCTGGGGTTTCTTATCAGTTTTCCCAGATGTGGGGCAGGAACGAAGTTTGAGAGCTGTCAGCAATGAAACATCAGAAGCGCCACCAGGCTCTACTAAAAAAAAAAAAAAAAAGGAGGAAAAGAGCTACGTGTGTTTCTGAGGAGCCTCAGTGGCTTTGAGACATGTCTACAGGAAATCCTGGGCGTTTCCTTTTGTACAAGTGACCTTTTTACTTGTGATAAAAGATGAATGTGAGTGAGATAATCTGTCTTGCTCTTTTCAACCCTCAATTTTTATGTGTTCTGTTATAAAGATACATGATATCACTGATTTACTATGTCTATTACTAGCACTACAAAACGTAACTACTCTTTTATGAATTCAGTTCAAAATGATGAATTTTATACTGCTCTCATACAGGATTCATCTTGGGCATCCATCATCAGAATGGGAAGAGAAGCTAAGCTTCTCATTGTGGGCAGTCATCACGAGTTATGACTTATTTTTTACCTCAGAGTGCAATTAGTTCTTTAAAAGGTCACCTGCAAAATTCAACCAGGTAGGCTTTTTAAGTGAGCGTTCTCAGAAGTGTATTCCATTTGTCCATGATGTGGAGGGCGAGTTTGTTCAACGCTGGTCTTGCAATTTGAAGTTGTGGCGATGTGGCATGGTGCATGCGGCTGCTGGAAGATGCCTGTTGGAGTGAACGTTCTATGCTGCCTGCCCGTTAGCTTCTGAGTCACCAGCTCCTGGGTCAGTGTAGATTCAGTAAAGGTAGTGATTCTGTTTCTATGCATTTCTGCATCTTCAGAGCCTACCACAATGCTGTGACAGCCACTGGAGAAATGTCCGTAGAGAGTACTTGGATGACAGCAATGTTTTACCTCTTTAACGATTAAAAAGAATTATAATTTTGATAATTAAAAGTCAAATCTCACCTTCTGGGCCTGGATGTCCCTCAGAGAGTCTGATGACCATTGTGACAGTTGAATATACATAAGTAACTCGATACTGGAAACCTCAGAAGAGTCATAGGTGAAACGCTTTGTCAGCCTTGTGTGTATTAATTATGTTCATGCAGTACATTCGGTTTTGAAGGTATTGGAATTTCTTCTAAACACAAGGCTGAACACATACTGTAGTTGGTCTTTGAGGGAACTGGATTTGTAAGGGCCTTACGTCTGGTTTCCTTTTTTCCTGGAAATTATGGGATCCTTTCTGATTTTTCTTAGTTTCTGTTTTCTCCTTCACTGCTGTAACTGTGTAGTGGATAAGAATAAGAACCACAGGTCCAGATTGCTGAAGGTGGACAAATTACTGGTCATCTCTGACATGCAGTTTCCTGCATGCTAATAGGAGTGTGTATTCACAATGTTATTGATAGTTAATGAGGCCATTCATGGATAGTGTTGGTTGTAGTTTTGGGTATATTGGGTAAATACTTGAAAATTTTTAATTATAATTATGGATGTTATACTTGTACCAGCTCATCATAGCTTTCTCTCAACTTGCACAGTTTTATTTTAAAAGACTTCTTATTCATTCATGTAATGGATGTGGTGTATTAATTTTCCAGTCTCTAACAGGAATATGGTCAATCCAAATCTCAAGTTCGAGCTAGATCACAGGACTGTAGCTGTCAGAAGTCTACCAGGGGCTTCCATTCAGCTGTTGTGGAGCTGGGGAGCAGCTTAGGTAGTCGACATAAGGCTGCTTAGGTAGAGTGGCTGTGGTGCAAGGACCAGCCTCTGCGTTACATGCCTATGAACACACACGTACACACTTGCTTATTTTTACCTAATTGCCAGGCTGTACAATAAAATTACATGTCATCTCAGCCGAATCATTCCATTCTACTTATTTTATGGTCCATTTCTCAAAATCTGTTTATGCTATTAGTTTAAACATTTCTTCTTTTTATTTTTATTCCACATTTGGAAAAATTCAACCACTCAATTTTTATAAAAAATTTCAAAGTTGAGATTACATTTATACTGCTAAGTATTATTTGAAAATTAATTGGAAATAGTTTATGTTGCAAAATAAGTCATTTACACAAAGAGTTCAAAAAGCAAACACAAGATTAAATAAAAGATTAATTGTAGCTCAGAGCAAAGAAGCTGAGAAATTTTGGACATTGCAAAATCAGATGCGTAATGTCCTCGATTATTGAATCAGTGCTGAAATGTATTTCTTAGAGGAATTTTGCTGTTTGCTTTTGTAGCTGAATATTTCCATATAGTGGTAGCTTAGTTTGACAATCCTTAGTTTATGACTGTCTAATATTTTGATTTTAAAATTTCCCAGAGCAGGCGAAGGATATTTCCTGTTGTGTGTGTGTTTTTTTTTTTCATATTTGTTCTTCTGGATAATGTAATACTGATTTAAATGTCCAACCAAGATATCTTGGGTGCAAAAAGTGCTACATGGCTTCTGTAATTTAGGATCTTATGAAGATGATGACTTAAATTTTAGAGAATGTCGAACTAACTTTCTTTTTTTTTTTTTTTTTGTCTTTTTCTTTTTTATCGGTACCGGGGATTGAACTCATGACTGCCTACTTGCAAGGCAGGCGCTTATGCTGCTGACCTAAACCTCTAGCCCCTAACTAACTTTCTTAATAAGATCAGCATTACAGAAGTAATGGATTCTGATAGGAATCTTGAATTTCTCCCTATGAAGACACGAGTGATTCACTCTTCACGGAGGAAAGTCTCTGTGCTGGTTTTAATTTTATGTTCTCTGGGTCTTAAGCAACTTTGGTCTGTGCGGTCTCAGCTTGCTTCCTTTGGTCGGGTGACGCAGAAAGAAATTTAGTAAAAGAATGTTAGGTGGTTCACGGACTTCAAATAACTGGAGGACAGGTCAAGAGCTAAGGTGAACAGGATATGGGTAGGAGCCTGAACAGAGGTGAGCCTGGACTCTGCTGCCCCTGCAGCCCCTCCACCACTGCCCTGTCCTGTGACCCCTGTTACCACCATGATGATCTCCAGTCGTCCTGTAGCTGTGAATCACATGTGAGTGGAAGAAATGTTGGGTAGTCAGTCATATGTGAGCAGGGTACCCAGGGTGCTGGCCATGTTCTACCTTGTAGGAGGCTGGCAGAAGAAATAGCTTGATTCTTTCCACTTGGGTAGGAGAGATTAGCTCGTGCTTCCTACCTGTTTTACGATTCTTCACAAACATGAGGATTTTTGTTTGCAAACGTGCTTCATTTCGAGGTTAGGTCAGGGGTAAAGACACACACCTTGCTTGATCAAAGCTTGTTTTGAGGATGCTGTGTTGTTTTTGTTAATTCACCCTTGAAATACTTTTCATGCCACAGTAAAACTGTCTAATTTGGGTATTGTGCTTTGACTTCCTAAGAACAGTGACAAAGAACATCTCTGTTTGGATAGATATTCTTTCTTGGAGCGACACATTAAAATATACAAAAATTGGGGCCTGGAAATCTAGCTCAGTGGCACAGCGCCTGCATGGCCTGTGCGAGGTTGTGAGTTCGATCCCTCGTACAAAAAAAAAAATGACTTTAAAGAGAGTAAAAATGTACTTTTGCTTATACACTAGTTGTCTTTGCATTTCTTAAAAAATCAGAGACAAATAAATCATTATAGTTATTTTTCAATGTGCAGAATTGAGTAAAATATGATAAATTGAGTTACAGTACATTTTAGAGCACATTACAATCAGAAAAGTCACTTTGGTTTAATTTTTGAGCACTTAACATTTTTGTTTCCTAGATCCTTCAATTACTGGAATATGAATGTTAAATTATATTACAGTCTTAGGCTTTGTCACTTTTTCCTTGTATGTGAATATAATTTTGTTTTGATATCTACCGAGACTTTTTAAATTGATGTTTCTAAGAGTAGTTTAACCTCTCCAATAAACTGTTTTTCATGGTTCATTATTTTCTAAAAGTTTATTTTTTTGTATGCTTTTAATTCAGTCTCATTTATGTTTTCATTTTTGGTTTTTTTGAGACAAGGTCTTGCTGTGTCCTTTAGGTTGTCCTTGAACTTGCTATGCGGCCTAGGGTGGCCTCAAACTGGTGGTGATCCTCCTGCCTCAGTCTTCTGAGTGCTGGGATTATAGGTGTGTGTCACCACGCCTGTCCAATCTTTTTGATTTAAAAATCATCCTTGTTTGAGTAAAAATAGCTTTATTAATCACGTCGATCCTTAGATATTAGATCACCTTAAACTAAAAGCTCAGTGAAAGCAACAAATTAGTCTGTATGCTCAAGAGCATTGGCCCACACAGGAAGTGGCACATGGATAGGGCCCCAACGTGATTTGTTAACTAATTGTCAGCAGTTAAACTGCTCTACTAATATTGAATTTAAACATAGCTTTCTCCACTCCTGTATATAGCATTCAAATATATAAATATATATATAACATTACACATGTGTGTAGACATGAAATTAATTATATGTGCATGTATGTAAGGATTTTATATACATATTATATATTTATATTTATGTATACATTTATATCTATATGACTTGTATATGTGACTTCTAGATGTTCATAGGTCTTAGTTTGATAAATGTTGGGCTAATGAACTTGTATTCTGTAGAGCAGAGTTTAGAATCTTTTTTGAAACACTGTGTATAGAGTGCAGTAGAATGGAGAAATCTATACACACATTGTAATCATATTTGTTTGAAGGTTCCCTTTTGGAAAAACAAGACTTACAGTAAATTTTCCTCTTGAAAATTTCTTCTTACTGTAGAATATGCTTTCATTCTTCAAGCTGACCTTGTCCTATGCTAAGATGTCAGTAACAGAAGCAGATTAATAAAAGCTTTTACTGAGACAAAAATGATCAAATAAATAATACTAACACTACCTTAGTGGTGCAGCTCTTGGAAGGCCAGTTCTTGAGGAAATTCTGTGAAAGTTGATTAGTTTACAGAGACCGTATCTGTTTGATTCTTATCTGGACTTTTTGTTAAGGACCCTGATCTCAACAGACAACATTAGCATATTGGTTTAGAATCTCGGTTCTGAAGAGTTTAATTCTTGTGCTAGAATACATAAAAGATTTAAGCCTGAGGAGCAGCATCCACATCACCTTTTTATTCGTTATATTGATTTTAACCTAAATGGAGTTGGTTACAGCAAGCTTTGAAATCTCACTCAAGCTGCTCGCAAGGGCTGATTCCTGCTGGATTTAAGTTGATACACTAACAGTAAGAAACTCAGAAAACCTGCTAGTAAGTTCCTATAGACTTTTCCGAGTTTTCTCTTTAGCTTGACTCATGACGATGCCCCACTAATGTGATAATCTATAATTGTTTAAACTTATTTGAAATAAATGGAAACATTCGTTGAAAACACGGCGGTGTCTTGTCATCTTGCAAGACTGTCGTCAATGGCCAACGTCATCAGTCACCTTTCAATGTGGAGTGCAGATTTGTTTGTGGCTTTTGCGAATGTATCAATCTGCATTTTAATAACATATTATTCTTCTTATTGTATCTATTTTTCTAGAGAAGATAATAGTTTCTTTCAATATAGTATCAGGTGTGATCAAACAGTGAATGTTTAATTTAAAAAAAATTACAATGAAAGACATATTGCCCCTTTTATGAAGGGGCATTAACCCCTTTGTGAAGACTCTGAAGACATCTTTTTTCTTTTGCTTTCCTTCTTTCTTTTTTTTAAACATACTTATCTTTCTTGTTGTGTTCTGGAAATCTTTCATGAGTGCCATTAAAATGTTGTATAAGAAAACTTGGTAAACACTACTTCCGAGTACCACCCACTGAAAAGGCAGGCTAATGAACGTGGTGGTGGTTTCTGTCGGCCTTGTTCACTGGATCTGACATTGTGTAACTTCTGGCTCACAATCATGACAGCTCAAAATGCATTCATGAAAAAAAACTTCCAGAACTGCTTCAGAAAGTGGAAAAAAGGAAGGGATAGGAGTGTTTGAAGTAAGCAAGTATTTTTTGGAGGGGAGATTAGCAGCAAAGTATCTTTTATTCTAGTACACTTAAAATTTTTTAAAGTCCCTGCATTTCTTGATCATATCTCATATTTCTTAATAAGAGTTGAGTAAAAAAATTTATTGAGCACTTTCTGTCTGCCCGGCACTGATTATCCCTATCATTAACTACTATGTATGATGACCCCCAGATTTTTGGCGCTTCAGATTTAGGAAACAAGTGTTCACTTACAGTGTCCACAGGATCCTTTTTCATACAAAATCATTACCTAGCATATCAGTCTGTATTCCATTCCTGTAACAAAATATCTGGGGCTAGGTATTTATAAAGAAAAGAGGGGTTTTTTTGGCTGACAGTTCTGGAGATTCAAGGGCACAGTGCTGGCACTGGTACTGAGGAGCTGCTGGCAGGTGGCATCATGAGGGTTGTACTGTGTGTGGGAGGAAAAGGTCCTGTGGGCAGACATGAAGCCAAACAGTGGAAAGGAGACAGTGTGAAATACTCATTAGTCTGCACCTTTTCAAGCTCCCTCTGCCCCTCACCAAAGCCACGTCCCACACAGCAGCCTTTGGGGACAGATCACATCTGATCTATTGTACCCAGCTTTTTGTTGTTTTTCACAGCACCCAAATATCCCCTACCATTGTTGTTCTTATCCATAGTAATTTTATTAAGTTAGACTTCTTGTTTTAGGGTAGTTTTAGATTGCAGAAAAGTTGTGGAAATAATCCCTATATGCTCCTGACTTGGTCTATCCTATGGGTAACATCTTGCCTCACCAGATCTACTTGTCATGTTTACATATAACGGCTCTATATCCTCTTATTTGTGTCAGCTTCTTCACACTGCCTTTGTCCTTGAGGACCTTGACGGCTTGGAGTCTCATTGCTCAGGCTTTTGCAGACTGTCCCTCAGTTTGTGTTTGTCTGAGTTTCTCTCGCGGTCAGCTCTTCTCTCATCACGTCACACGAAGGTACAGATCCAATGACGTCACTGATTGCCGCATCCTGAACTTTGATGCCCTAAACGGAGGCAAAGGGCAGTGATGGAGGTGGCACTTAGGTTAGGTGTCGCCCCAGACCAGGAAGCTCCCTTCAGCAGAGTGAGGAACTTCGCTGCGTGGAGAAGTAAGTGGCTTCTAGGACTGGGTGTCCTGTAGCAGCACACTGTCTAACTGACGAATGTGCCTTGCTTAGTTCATAAAATGTGCCTGGTTACTGTGATTTCTACACTCCCTGGTTGGCTGCAAAATATAAAGAAGCAGAGTTGCCATTAGGGTGTCTTTTTCTCTTCTGCTGTCTGACTCCTGACAAACTACTGACCTGCAGAGGTCAGCAACACGGTAGATGACATTGTGTTGAAGCAGTTGTTGAGGATGCATACATAGTTTGATTCTAATCTGTTTTCACACCTGGATTTTGCCCCATAGCTTCCAAGGAGCTTCTGAAGTTCTACACATTGTCCCCTCAGGCACTTGGACCCTGTCTGCCCCAGCTCATTAACATTTCCAAATTTCTTTCTGTCTGGTAGACTGTGAGCTCATTCAGTGCACTAGACCAAGCTAGTTTTCACACTGGGGAAAAGGAGAATTGCCTCAAATATGTTCATTGGAAAGCAAAATCATATGGAAAATAAAAATGATAATTCTCTGGCACACTCAGGACATTCCTTGAAAAGCTCCTTATGTTGTGAGGTAATTAAGACACAACTGAAGCTACTGAGCATATTTAAAGGTTATAGAGAGCACAGAGTATGGGAAAGAAATCAGTGAGATAAAATACAAACAAAACGAGATGTTTGTCTTGCTAAACTGCTAGATGGAAATGTCAAACCAATTATATTAGTCTGAATATGTCATTAGGAGAAAGCTAAAACATTATTGCTTACTTTTCAAAAATTCATTATTTGTAAAATTTTGATCACTGTTTTTCTAACTCTAGATACAAGTGGAGCTCAATGTAAATTAAATCTGTTTCCTCCTAGATATCTGTAAGTTACTTATACATTTGTATGAGAAGAAAGTATTCCTCTTTGTCATTTTTATATATTAATACCAAGTAGAATTTAAGAATATGCTGCTCATTGTGTCATTACTGTTCACCCTGTCTTTAGGTGATCTACTTAAAGAATAAAGACTTGTCCTGGACAAAATTAAACATCCTTTCCTGATCAAAACTCTGAAGAAAATAGGTATAGAAGGCTTTTCCCCTGAATGACTAAAGTTATGTATGTGAACACCATAGACAAACTGAAAGCCTTCCTTTTTTTTTCTTTTTTTTTTCCAGTATTGGGGATCAAACTAACAACCCTGCACTTTTCAGGCAGATGTTTTTGCTGCTGAGCTAAATTCCCAACCCCTGAAAGCCTTTCTTTAAAATGAGGAGCAAGATCAGGGCATATCATCACTCCTCTTTAATGAATTACTCAAAATGTTAGTCAGAGCAATTGAGCAAGAGGAAGAAATAAAGGGGATACTAACAGGAAAGGACGAAGTCAAATTACACCTATTTAGAGACATTTTGATGTTTTACATAGAAGATGCTAAAAACTGAACTATCAGACTCTTAGATCTGATAAACAAATTCAGCAAAGTGATCAGATATAAAATCAATAGCTTTCCTATTCACCAGAAACCCACTGAGAAAAAAATAAGGAAAACAGTTCTATTCACAGTAGTTTAAAAAACTAAAAATGTGAGAATCAACCAAAAAAGTGAAAGATTTCTATAATGCAGTGAGTGAAAAAAGAAATTAAAGTGTATTTAAAAGATATTTTAAATTGAAGATATTTAAAAATGGAAAGATTGAGTCAGTGAGAGTCTGGGTGAGTCTTTTTTTCACTGAGAGGACCTGGGGAGGGGGGCTAAAAGGAGCGTCAGTGATCCCCTTCTTCCCCCTGGAGGAGCTCAGCCGCCAGGGGGAGCATTGGTGACCCCCCCACACACACACACACATACAGGGAAGCTCAGCAATCAGCGAGAGTGTCTGCGACTCCTCCCCTACCCAGAATACCTTGAAGGGTCCCCAGGAGCATGGACAAGCCCTGCCCCAACCTAGAGAACCTTGGAGGAACTCAGTTGAGCCTGTGAGGCCCCCAGTGACACAACAGAACCCTGACTGGGACGCACATCATGAACAGATGGGTCTGGCATCCTGGAAAAGTCTGAATCAGCAGTAACAGTACAAGCCAAGGGTGGTTCACACCAGTACTCCTACACTGGACAGCCCAGGAAGAATCCAGAGCTCACCCAGCTGGTCCTGTAGGAGGCGTTCAGAAGACTGGCCACTCCCCTCCACTCTGGGACCTGGCAACTGGGGAAACATCAGTCACATAGTACGTCCCTGACTAAGACACAACACAATGGACAGATGAGACTAGTGGGATGGAAAAGAGTGAAATATGAACTATGAGATGAAAATGAAAATACAAAAAGCAAAATGCATTCTCAGAGCCCAGCCCATCTGGAATATGTACAGGAGACTTTGACATAGAAGACATTCGAAGACACATACCTAGAGTTATGAAATGGTAGCAAGTGAAGTAGAGAAACAAACCCATGAGACTATAGAGGAAATTAGAGCAGAAATAATCTTTCAGGTAAACAGAGAAAAGGCAAATTTAATGAAAGAATTGTACAGCATAACTAGAGAAGGCACAGATAAAAAATAAAGGAGCATAAGGACATGATAGAAACTTTGAGTGAACAATACAGGAAAGACAACGAATGCATGAAGCAGTCAAAGAGATATCCAGGAAGTTAACAATTTCATTGAAATCTGGCAAAACTGCTTGAATGAAACTGAAGATAGACTTTCAGACCTTGAAGACAGGATCATAGCTAACTATCACAAAAGGAAACATCTCTTAAAAATAACTAGGGACCATGAAATAAACAGCTCCAAGATGATGCAAAGAAAAACAATAGGAGACTGATAGATGTCAATGAAAAAAGAAGAAATCAACTCAAATGACATTAAAAAGAAAACAGTGAAAGTAATACCAGAAAATTATCCTAGCATGGGAACAGAAACTGACCTACAGAAAGGGGAGGCATATATAATTCAATTAACCACAACCAAAATAAATCTACATTCAGACATATAATAATCAAGATCGCAGAAATTCAGCACAAGAACAGAATACTAAGAGCTGCTAAAGACAAGAAACAGATCACCTATCAGGAAAACTCAACAGAATCACAGAATCAGCACAGACCTTCAAGTCAGGAAGAGCTTGGACTGAAGTTTTTCAAGTCCTGAAAGAAAACAACTTCCAATGCAGATTGATGTACCCTGCAAAACTATCTTTGAAAATTTATGTAGAAATAAGATACTTCCATGCCAAAGAACAATTGAAGAAGTTCATGTTTGCCAAACCAACCCTAGAAAGTACCGAAATATATTCTAGATAGAGACAAAAAAAGACCACAATTCCCAGAAGTACAACAGCAAGAAACACCAGGCAGGGCAAGCAGTGAAGCAAGGGGGAAAGCAGGAGACCAACCACAGGAAAGCAATATGACAAAGATAAATCGAAATGTATCAGTTATAACTGTTAATGTAAATGGCCTCAATTCACCAATCAAAAGAAAACAGATTGGCAGAATGGATTAAGAAAAAAGATCTACCTCTGTGCTATATACAAGAAACACATTTAACTAAAACAAAACTCATAGCCTGAAAGTCAAAGGAGGGAAAACAAGACTCCACGCAACAGGAACCCACAAAAAAGCAGGAGAAGCTATTCTCACAGTGTGAACTCAAAACCAAAATGAAAGAGATAGAGGTCACTGCATACATGCTAGGGGAAAATTCAAGAGGAAGAGATAACAATCACAAATATATGTGCACCAGGTACAGGAGCATCCAACTGTATATAAGACAAATATTAGTAGACATGAAAAATCAAATATGCAATAATGCAATTGTAATGGGAGACCTTAATACCCCCTAGTCACAAAGAGATAGATCAGCTAGACAAAGTATCAGCAAAGAAATAACAGAACTGAATCAGCCATGTGAATAGATGGACTTAATAGATGTTTACAGAGTGTTCCACCCAACAATATCAGAACTCACAATCTCAGCGGCATCTGGGATGTTCTCTAAAACAGGCCATATACTACCCCATAGAAAATGCTTAAGTAAATGCAAAGGAATTGATATTATCCCATGCATGTTATCCAACCAGAGTGCACTGAAACTAGAAATTAATGGCAAATGAAACTGCAAAAACTTGGTAAACAAACCCAGTGAGTCACAGATGGAATTAAAGAAGAAATTAAACAATATCTACAATTAAATGAAAATACAGATACAATATGATGCGGGATGCAATGAAAGTGGTCATAAGAGAGAAATATAGAGCTGTGAATTCTCACATCAAGAAAACAGAGCAAGCACAAATAAACAACCTAACGCTGTACCTCATACTGCTAGAAAAAGAAGAGCAAGTCAAGACCAAAGGTCACCGAAGAGAGGAAACTATAAAGATCAGAACAGAAGTTACCACAATTGAGACTAAGAAAACAATACAAAGAATTAATGAATCAACGAGTTGGCTCTCTGAAAGAATAAACGCAGTTAATAAACCCCTAGCCAACCTTATCAAGAAAAAGAAAGAAAAAACTCAAATTTATACATTAAGGAATGCAAAGGATGAAATCACTACAGACTGTGGAAAATAAGAAAATCATCAATACCCACTTCAAAAATCTTTACTCACAGAGATTGGAACATACAGAAGAAATGGATAGATTCCTAGAAATATATGAACTACAAAAGTTGAATCAAGAACATATAAAAATTCTGAATATAAATTAATTGATTAACAATTCTGAATAACAAAATATCAGTTAATTAAATTTAAAATGTAATAAAATTTGCTAACCAAGGAAATCCAGGTCCTGATAGATTCACTGCTGAACTCTACAAGAAATTTAGAGAAGATTAAATGTGAATACTCCTCAAACTCTTCAAGCCAAATTGTAAAACAATTTTCTCTTACTCATTCCTGGAGGCAGGTGTTATTCTGATACTAAAACCAAAGAAAGACTCAACCAAATGAGAACTACAGGCCCATCTTCCTAATGAACATAGTTGTTAAAATGTTCAATAAAATACTAGCAAAAAACATGCACAAATCATCAAGAGAAGCATATATCATAAGATGGGATTCATGCCAGGAATGCAGAGATGGTTCAACATATGCAAATCAATACATGTAATACACTGTATCAACAGAGCCAAAGAAAAAAATCAAATGATTATCTCAATAGATGCAGAAAAAGCTTTTCATTAATCCAACACTCATTCATGGTAAAAACCACACAGAAAATTGGATAGTTGGTCTTTACCTCAATCTGATAAAAGCCATCTATGACAAACCAAGGGTCAATATCATACTAAAAGGACAAAAACTGAAAGCTTTCATTCTAAAATCAGAAACAAGAAAAGGATGTCCACTATCAACACTCTTGTTCATATAGTTCTGGAAGGGTTAGCCAGAGTAATTAGACAAGAGAGAGAAAAATAAAAGGAATAAGAATAGGCAACGGAGAAGTTAAATTATTACTATTTTCAGATGACATGATATTCTACATAGAAGACCCTAAAAACTCCACCAAAAGACTACTAGAGTTAATATTCAGCACCATAGATGGATACAAAGTCAACACTCAAAAATCAATAGACTTCTTGTGGACAAATAACAAATTGACTGAGAGACAAATTATGGAAACAACATCTTTGACAATAGCATCCAAAAAAAAAAAAAAAAAAAGAAAAGAAAGAAAGAAAGAAAGAGGAATCAATCTAACAAAGAACATAAAAGATCTATATTATGAAGTTTTCAGTACTCTGGAAAAGGAGATTGAAGAAGATACCAGAAAAAGAAAAGATGTCCCTTGCTCATGGAGAAGATGAACCAACATAGTGAAAATGGCCATACTCTCAAAAGTGCTACACAGATTTAGTGCAACCCCAATCAAAATAGCATTAGCATACCTCACAGATCTAGAGAAAACATCCCTAAAATTCATTTAGAAAAGGAAGAGATCTAGAATAGCAAAGACAGTCCTGGGCAACTAAGGCAAGGCAGGAGGCATCACAATACCTGAGTTGAAATTAAAGTTATAAAACCGCTGTGACAAAATCAGTATTGTACGTGCCAAAAAAAAAAAAAAAAAAAAAAAAAAAGGACTTGAGGACCAATGCTACAGGTCAGAAGATGCAGACACAACTGCATTGTGCACAATATGATGTTTATGAAGTGGCTTTGATTTATTTCAGTTATGAGTATGGTCTCAAATTACATCCATCTATCTATAAAAGTCTCAAGTTCATCCTTATTGAGGACTAATGCTACAGGTTAGAAGATGCAGACACAAAGACTCTCCGCCACCTTTATTTGACAAAGGGACCCAATGTATTCACTGGAAGAAAGATAGTCTCTCCATACAAATTGGAAAAACTGGTTTTCTACATTGCTAGAGGTTAAAACTACACCCATGTCTATCACTATGCACTAAACTAAAATCAAATGGATCAAAGATCTAAATATTCAAACAGAAACACTAAATCTACTGGAAGAGAAAGTAGGTAGAAATCTTGAAGTCCCAGGGCTAGGCAAACAGCACTGGAAAGAATCAGCAACTGGGATTTCATCTTGTTGAAAAGTTTTTGCACATCCGAAGAAATCACCAACAGAATGAAAGAAAACCCACATAGTGGGAAAATATTTTAGGCAGCTGTGCTTCAGACAAATTACTTGTATCACAACATCTACAGAATTGGAAAAAATCAGACCTCCCAAATTCAAGACCCACTCCAAAAATGGGCATCACACTTCTCAAATGAAAAAATACCAATGCCACATAAATACACGAAGAAATGTTAGACATCATTAGTTATTTGAGAATTTCAAATTAAAACAATGCTGAGATTCCATCTCACCCGTGAAAGAATGGCTGTTATCAAGAAATCAATCAATAACAAATGATGGAGGGGCTATAGGGAAAAAGGAACCCTACTCCATTGTTGGTGGGAGTGCAGACTGGTGCAGCCATTGTGAAAATCAGTGTGGATATTCCTCAAAAAACTAGGATTGAAGGTCTCATTCAATCTAGCTATTCTGCTTCTGAGTATTTTTCTGTAACAATTGTAAACATCATACCTCAGCAATATATGACACCGATGTTTATAGCAGCACAATTTATAATAGCCAGATCTTGAAAACACCCCAGATGCCCATCCACTGATGAATGGATAAAAAGATGCGATGTTTTTTACAGTGGAGTACTACTCAGCTATAAAGAAAGATAAACTTGAGGCTTTTATAGATAGATGGGTGCAATTTGAGACCATACTTATAACTGAAATAAATCAAAGCCACTTCATAAATATCATATTGTTTCCCTAGTGTAAAAAAATGAAAGAGTAAATTAGATCCAAAATGTACAATAGATATTGTGAAGGGGAAAGTGGAAGAAACTGCTCAAAAAGAACAAAACAATTGGGATAGGGGAAAGGAGAAAAGAAAGAAGGGAAAAGATAACTACACTAATCTCTGCTAGTTCATCAAAAAGAATGGTTTGTGCTTTGACTGATCATTCATTTCATGGCTATCTGTATGTTGTAGTCTAAGCAACTACTTGTAAGATAACACTATGCAAAGTATTAACCACTGTTAATTTCCTACTATTTTTTAAAATTCTGTATCATTTTTTCATTAAAAAATGGAAAGATCATCCTTGTTTATAGATTGGCATGTCTTCTATTATTGCAATGGCCATATTTCCAAAAGCAATGTACAGATTCAATGTGATCCTTACCAAAATATTAATGATGTTCTTCCAAGAACTAGAAAAACCCTCAAATTCTTACGGAAGCACAAAAACCACAGTCCTGCCATAAAAACCACAGTGGGAGGCCTCTCAGTATCCAACTTCAAATTATGCTACACATAGAGAAAGCAGTGCAGTGGCACAAGAACAGGAATCCGGACTGACAGAGCAGAACGGAAGGAGCAGCCCCACACCGGTGCCCTGAAAGCCATCTTTTTGACAAAGAGGCAAAACCATTTCAGGAGAAGAGGCAACGTTGTTAACAGTGCTGGGAAAGCTGTGTATCACAATCAGAAGACTCAAAGTAGATCCCCAGCTCACCCTGCGGTCATATCAAATCAGCATAAATCAAAATTTAGGTATAAGACAGCTGGAAGAAAACACAAGAGAAATATTTGAAGTGATAGGTAGAGGCAAGACTTTCTGAATAGGACCTCAGTGACACAGGAAATATTATTAAGAATTAACTAATGCGGCCACATCAGATTAAAAAGCTTCTGGGTAGCAGAGGAAACAATCAACAGAGTAAAGCCATAATACACAGAGTGGTGGAAAATATTCATTAACTAATCTTCTGAGAGAGAATTAATATCTAGACTATAAATGGCTCAAAAAACTAGCTTCACAAATGATCTCAATAATACATGATCAAACGAATTGAATACACAGTTCTCAAAAGAACGGCCAGTGAGTATATGGAAAAAGTGTTCACCATCTTAAGTCATTAGGGAAACGAAGTCAAAGCTACTCGAAAATTCCGTTTTACCCCGGGCAGGATGAGGTGAATTATCGAGAGTACAGAAGACAAGGAATGCTGGAGAGGATGTGGAGAAACAGGACCCTTTCACACTGTGGATAGGAGTGTTAAATTAGTGCTACAGCTGTGGAAGTCAGGAGGGGGGATGTTCAAAACTGCAAATGGAAATGCCAATCTACCTACACCGCTCTTTGGAACATTCCTGAAAAAATTAAAATCAGTGAAACGTATGTGTACTCAAGTTGACAGCTTTGCAATGCACAGTAACTAAACTGTGGGGCAGTTTAGAAGCCTGGTCACAGATGAATGGATAAAGGACGTACGGCGTGTGTATGCAGTAGAATATTATTCACCCATAAAGAGGTAAACCATTGCATTGGCTGGAAAACAGATGGTACAATGAACTTCATGTTAAATGAAATAACCCAGACTTTGCAAGTTAAGTATCACATTTGCTCTTACATAAGCAACTAAGTTAACTAACTACCTAAGCAAAAATGTAAATATATAATGGAGAGATGATAGGAAATTAGAAGGTAGACTTTTAGAAGCAAGGAAGGGATTGTGGAGAGGGAGAATTAATGAGGCTGAAAATAAGCAAGATTTGCTGTGTACATGTGCCAGGGTACCAAAATGAATCTCATTGTTCTGTGTTAATAATATGCACTAATTAAAGTATGCATTATTTTCAAAAAGAGATTTATGAGAGTTCTTTGAAATTGTATTACTCTTATATTGATCTTACATTAAATTTACTAAAAACAGATCAAAATTTTAGCATATTAACACTTTTTATACTATGGAAGGAGAATCTGTCATGTGTTACTCTGGTAAATGATGCAGGTCAATTATTAACACTTTATTTGAAATTTATTTTTGTTGCCCCATTTCAAGTCGTTGAGAATTATCTGCTTATACAGCATGAAATTTTACTTTGTCATATGCTATATTTAAATACTTTTTATTTGATTGTATAGTAGTTTTACGAAGAGTTTTAAACACATTTTAGGCTAGAGATTTAGCTCAGCAGCATAAATGTCTGCTTGGCAAGTGCTAGGTTGTGAGTTTGATCCCTGATACCAAAAAAATCTCCCACATTTTAAAGTAGGCTTTAAAATATAATTCAATATATCATAACCTGATTAGATTGGTTTTTTAATAAAATATCTAAATATAACTATTAAAAAGTTTGTACAGTTTTATAAGAACAAGGAATGTATTATAATTCATATACACATTTTTGGAAAGAAAAGTATTAAAGTAGTTGCCTTATTATATAAAGCCTTTAGCAGAGAATCTTATCTGTCGATGGTTTCTAAGAGATTGTGGTTCCTTTTGTATTCCATCCCATAATCAACAACTGGCTGTGGTTTATTTTAACAGGTAATCAAATCATCTCAACACAAGACTATCGATTCTCTAACTGAAGATTATGAAAGACCTTGTGTCTCTAAAAGGTTTATTTACCTAAAAACTGGAATATTGTCTGTTAATTTATGTGATCATTAAATAAATAACATTTCTTTAGAAAGTTAAGGAGTGATTGATTCAGTTTGGTTACAGTATTTTTAATTACCTCAAAACAATAATAGCATTTTATTTATATATTTACTGAAATAATAAATGTTATTCTAAGAGGTACCCTTTTAAAATATCTACAACCAGAAGACTAAAAGAATGAGTCAAGACAACACTGACCTCATGAGAATTTAAAGATTATTCCTTTAGAAGCACTGGATTGTGATAGTAATTATATCCTTCCTCCCTTCAACCTGTGTAATGTGCCTAAATAATAAAGAAGGAGAATAAAACCCTTCATGCTGCTGAGTGAAGCCAGGCTGCCTGCACTTGTGATTAGAGTTGCAGTAATGTGCTTTGGTTTAGAATTTAGATAGGTTTGGTTATGCAAGAAAGGATGTGCACTGATTACTCTTGCAGAAAGAGGTGGGTTAGAAAAATTAGCTTTCCAAACTGAAATCTTGAAGGAGACGATGTGAAAAGTGATGTGCTTGTGTGTGTGTGTGTGTGTGTGTGTGTGTGTGTGTGTGTGTGTGTGCTTGTGTGTGTGTGCTTGTGTGTGTGTGCTTGTGCGTGTTCATGAAGTTTACAGTACAGAAGAGGGAAGTGGAAGGGACAGAGGTTCATGGAGAAAAGGAAGAGAAGGTATCTTACGATAGCTGAGACCTTGTGCAGTGGTAAATTTCTAAGCCTACAAAGAGTTGGCTTAGAATCCTGGGTAAAGCTGCTCCTACTGACAGCTCTCTGCTTGCTTATCTCTATTACAGAGCTCCTGGTTAATTACTTTTACAAATCATTTCCCTCTTGCCCTCTTCAGTCCAATTCAGTTGCTAAGTGACTGAAAGATAGAGTGACCTCTGAATATACTCCTCTCATTATATCGTGAGATTTTCTACATCATTTAAGGAGTGGATTTGTTCATGTAAGTTCAGCACCTCTCTAGGATACAAGTTGACATTTAACCTAATGAATAATCCCGGGAGCCCTAGTTACCCTGAGAATGCATAATTAAACCAGTAATACTACTTTTGCCAGAAAATTAACATTTCATTTTACCTTTAAATTAATCGCCCCAAATTTTCTTTCATTTTCTTACTCAAGGCTTATTATTACATAATTATGCATGATAATAAAAATAATTTTGAAGTCTATTCTTAGATTGAAAATGACTTAACAGAAAAATTTGAACTTTTAGGATTTAAAGTTAAACCCTATACATGTACAGTATTTTAACTTAATGGAAATTCCTTAAAGGCACTCAGTTTTGCCTTTTATCTTTGAATTATTCATTTTTACCCACAAAGCCCCAGTATCGTGCCTGAGACTGAACAGATAAATATTTATAGAATGAACACATATTCTTCACTAATCAATCTGATAGGAATTTGAATGACTTTCCTTTCAAATGAGGTTAATATTAAGAGTAACTATACATAGTATAAATAACTCTGAAACAATCAAAAATAATAGAAGCAATCAAAATAATGGGAAATCAGCCCACTGCTGTATACAGTCCATGTGAATTCATTCTCTGCAAGTGAAATGTTTTCCTGTCTAGGGAGTTGTGTGTACAAAGATACGTGTGTAGCATTCACTATGAGCAAGATGGCCTACTTCATCCTTTACACACGTGACCTTTTATAAGGGAATCCGTGGGGAAGAAAGTATCAAGCTATTCAGGAAAGAAGACCTATGTATAACTCAGCTACACAACGCACATCTAGCAATGAGCACCCGTATGCAGTGCTTAAGTGCACTACACACCGAGGGTTTACTGTGTGTGAGGGACCATCACGGTGGCTGGAATATGTGCAGTTTAGTGCAGCATCTGAGATGTTGAGCTGTATGCCCTTTGATGGATACAAAAACAAATGAAGAAAAAGAAGCAACGAATAGTGGGTTGGATACTGCTTCTGGGCAAGCATCTTTTGGAATTGGTAGATATTTAAACTGGTAGTGACAGTTGAACCAATTAGAATAATCCAAAAAGTACTTCATTAACCTTACAAATCATAAGGCATTTTCTGATTTCTTTATTTCCTCTATGACTCTTTGGTTAAGATAAAGTTGTTTACTCTCCACATATTTGTGAATTTTCCAAGATTTCTCCTACTGTGTATTTCTAGTTTTGTGCAATTATTATTTGAAAATATACTTGAAATCATTTCAATTTTCTTAAATTTGTTAGGATTTATTTTGGGACCGCCCATAGGATGTTACTTTGAGAACATTCCATACATGCTTGTTTATTCCTCTGCTGTTGGATGCATTGTTTTGTGTCTGTCTTTTAGGTTTCATTGGAGTAAAGTTTAATTGAAACTCAGTATTTCCTCAGTGATTCTGAGTTAGGTGATTTGGTCAATGTTGAAAGTTGTTACACTGAGCTCTTCTCCTATTTCAGTATTATAGTTTATCTTTCCTTTTGGATAATTTTACAATTGTTTTATGTACCTAGGTTTTGTGATTTTGTGTTTAGTATTATAACCTGATAATTCAATTTTAATTATTTAAAATTTTTACTCTTTCTTTTTTATGATTTTCATGTCAAAATTTACTTTTGTCACAATTTGTGTCCCTTAGGTGATATTTTGTACCTACAGGTATTTTCAGTAGTTTTGATTTCTAATGCTCGTAAGAAAGATAAAACACTTTTGCACAAGAGAAATCACCAACAGAGTGAAGAGACAACTCACAATATGGGAAAAAAATGTTTGTCAGTTCTTCCTCAGACAAAGGATTACTGTTGAGAACATACAAAGAACTAAAAAAAAAAAAAAATCAGACCTCCAAAACTTAAAAACCCAACCCAAAAATGAGCATCTGAGATGAATACATCTCAGATGAAGAAACACAAATGACTAAATATCATAAATATATAGAAAATTTTCAACATTATTGGTTATTTGAGAAATTCAAATTAAAACAAAGCTAAGATTCCCTCTCACTCCAGAGAGAAGGGCTATCATCAGGAAATTAACCAATAACAAATGCTGAAGGGGCTACAGAGAAAAAGGAACCCTTCTCCACTGTTGGAGGTAGTGTAGACTGGTGCAAGCACTGTGAAAATCAGTGTGGAAATTCCTCAAAAAACTAGCATTGGAGGTCCAATTGAAGCCAGCTATTCCCCTTCTGAGTATCTTGCAAAACAACTAAAAACATCATACCACAGGGATATATGTGTACCCATATTTATAGCAGCACAATTTGCAATAGCTAGATCTTGAAAACAACTCAGATGCCCACCAATTAAGGAATGGATTTTAAAAAATGACCTTTTTATGCAATGGAGTACTATTCAACCATGATGAAGAATAAACTAGAGACTTTTATAGGTAAATGGATGCAACTTGAGACCATACTCATAAGTGATATAAACTAGATGTACATGTATAAACATTGTATTGTCTACCCACTGTGAGAAGCTGAAAGAGTAACTAAGGTGAAACATACACAATAGATATTGTACAATGGAAGAAGCTTCGAAAGGTTTGGACTACTAACTGCTGATATCTTGTATTCTGAGTTACTAATTTAAAGATAACAATATGCAATATATTAACCATATATATTAACTCTCTTATTATCTTTTGAGATTTTGTATTTTTGTCTTTAAAATAAAAAACGAAACAACAGCTTTACTCACCTTTATAGTAATAAAGAATTCTGAATATGCCTGCATATTACTTATGACTAACATTTTTAACTTTCGTGTTTTGGTTATTCATTAGCAACTTTTGTTTCAGTTTTAGGAACTTTGTATTCAGCAGGTCTAGTGAGGATGAACTCCAGAAGCTTTGTTTAGGGAAGGCTTTCTTTCTGCCTCATTTCTGAAGGTCAGTTTTGGCAAATTTTGTAAACGTGTTAACAGTTTTTCTTCAGCCCTGTGAATATTTCACCCCACCCTCTCTAAGGCTGTGAGGTTTCTCCTGAGATCCACTGAAAGCCATACTGAGTTTTCCATGAATGGGACAGACTTCTTATGTTTTGCTGTTTTTAGTATCTTTTTTTCATGTTTGCTTTTTGGTGATTTAATTAAGACATGTTTAGGTAAACTGCTTTTTAGTCTGCATGTGACTGGCGACCTCTTAACTTCCTGTACCTGGATGTTTTTATCTTTTTCCTGACTTGAAAAACTTTCAGACATCATTTCCTTAACTATGGTTTCTAACCTTTTTTCCTCTCTCCTTTTTTCTTGGTTTTTCATTATGCAAAATCAGTTTGCTCAACAGTACTCAATAATTTCCATTGGTTGTCATCATTCTTTTTTCATTTTTCCTCCTCTGATTGGACAGTTTCCAATGTTCTATCTTAAAGTGATGGATTATTCTGTTTACTCATGTCTTCCACTGAAGCTTCTTATTTAATATTTCATTTCAGTTATATTATGTATCATTAGTATTTTTTTAATGTTTCTGTGTGTTTGTCAAGCTTGTCATTTTGTTCATGAACTGTTTTCCAAATTTCTGTCTATAATTTTTTTTCTGTCTATAATTTTTTTGAATTCTCTGAACTTTTTTAGGAGTGCTATTCTGAATTTTTTTTACCAGTCATTTAATAGATCACTATTTTTTTAGACTGCTGGGCCTATTAGTTTCCTTTGCTGGTGTCGTATTTCCCTGATTATGATTTTCATAACCCTTGAGTTCTCACCTGTGCACTTGGGAGGCTGAGTCACCTCTTCCAGCCTTGGTAGGTGCTCTTTGGTTGTGATAGATCTCCACTGTTTAGTCTAGGATTCCGAATGAGGTAGCAACCCTAGATGAGTAGACCTTGATCTGAGTTTTCTGCTCCAACCCTGACACTTTCTGTGCTCTGAGATTGAATAGCATTGCTGGCTGCACTATACAGTATGGTGAGGCCACCACATGGATTCTGATGCACATGGGGCTGCTGGCTGTGCTCTGTGGTTGTCTCTGCTAGAACAGGGCTGCAGGCTGTCTTCTCTGAGCACTGTTTGGAATTTGTAGTTGGGTAGGAAGGGTGCTCAGTGTCTTGCCCTGGTGTGGTTTAAGGATGGGAATGTTGGCATACTAGGTGGGCAAGGTCCAAGGTTGTGTTGCACATGTGCATGGCCTGGCCTTTTCTCTTGCTCTTAGCTAAGCTGATGTAGAGCCCTGGAGTGTACTGGAGTCATTACCCAGCATCTTGCATTCAGGCAACAAAGCTACGCAGGGCGGATCTTCTGTCTTCAGCAAATCCCCTCAGCTACCCCCAGAACTGTGCTGATCCAGTTTAGTGGTGTGTTTCTTACTCCAGTTGACAATTTCCATTAACCGTCACATACTAATATCTTATTGTGTGCTTGTGTCTCAGATGATAAGTAGTTTCGTTCTGACTGGTTATACAACATAATATTTTAAAATTAAAATTTAAATTTTTACCATTAAATTTAGAAAATTTTACTTTCATCTATTCCACTAATCATATTTAAAAAAATACTTGTCATAGGTAGAAAATCTTAAAGCAAATATTTTTAATTAGAAATATGACAATTACTCTGGCCTTTCTTCGGAGGTTAATGACATATTTAAAGGATCAGATAATATTTTAAATTTTGCCTGCCATGCACTCCCTGCCCCAATCACTCAGCTTTGTCCTTTGGTATGAAAGCAGTCCCAGACAATCTGAAAACTGATGATGACTGAGTTCCAATAAGATTTTAAGTACCAAAACAAACAAACATCCAGATCTGAGCTGAATTCACCTGATGGACTGCAGTTTGCTGGTTCCTGGTCTAAATGATTAGTGCATTTGCCTAAAGAGGTAGTAATATTTTGAAGTAATCATATGCAAAGTTTGTAAGAGAAATTTCAACTTAATTCAGTGTTCTATATCAGCTCTTAAAGAGATTAATACATGTATATTTTATTTAGCCTTTTTACATACAGTAGTAGCGAGAATTCTTTGAGCATGGAAGAAACATAACTTTTTTGGAATTCACAATATTTTTATTCTTATACTATACATGTGCATGCTGGCTGGTAAGGGAGTCATTTATAATAAGTCTGATAAGCATAAAGTGGAAAATTACTTAGATAATGTGTTTGTGGTACATCAATTCAACTTAGAATCGCTGGAACTTTGATAACCAATAGTTCTTTCCTTGCATATACTGAATTTCAGTGTCAAAATGTGGGAATTTAGGCCTGTCCAGAATGATTTGAGTTTTGCATTTGTGAAACTTCTTAAATCTCATGTAGTCTTGTTGGCACATTTTACATATAAAAGAATTTAAGTATTGATCCAACATGTTACAACCTGCCTTAGTTACATTCTTTATGGCAGCTGTTGAACAAATTCTTAGCGTCTCATGTACACAACTTGGTCTCTTGCTTTTCTCAAACTATCCACGAACTCACGTGGACACACGAGAAACTCAGTATAGCGCATTGAAAGGAATACGCATGAGGGTATTTTCTAGAACTCGAGTAACTAAAAGCATAAACTGCTCAAATTATCATCTCCTTGCCTTTCAAGCCAGCAGTACTAATTTGAAGTCAGAACAACACCAAATAAGCCCCTGATTATTTCTGTTCTTTCTGTGCAGTGGCACCAGCCCTCTGCCCTGCTGTAAAGGAGACGAGGAATTGCTAACAATTTTTACGTAACTCACCAGGATTATGATGCTAGACACTGGTTTTTTTTTTTAATGTCCCTTTGTGCAAGTGGAAGTTTCTCCAGTGATTTAAGAGACTCCTCCACGGAGCTGTACTTGTGGTCATTGTAATGCAAGCCAGGAAAGGTCAGAATGCTTTTCATAGCTAGATTGTTCATTCATTAAAAATTAAATCACACTGTTTATTGCAAGCGGTGGGCTGGATGCTATTATTTCCCACATGCCCCTTTTGGCAGCCCTGCCAGAGAGCATTTCTGAGGTCGTCTGTGATTGGACTCTTTCATACTTTCACTGCTGCCAGCTTTTCATTCTTCGTTTGTCAGCTTCAAACTTATTGAGAAGTTACATTTGTGGTGGAGAAGGAAAGAAGTTTTTGTCAACTAGATCTTTCATTCAAAAAGCATGATCTTGATTCATCTGTGTACTAAGAACAGTGCTAGGTGCTGGAGCTGGAAATCAGAAAAAAACATACTTGTTTTCCTTAAGAATGTGTTATGGGGCAGGTGCACAGTTTACAGAATCATGTACATTCACGATTGAAGTATTGTGACAAAGTGCTGTGAAAACCGGCAAATCAGACTGGCTGGGGGAAAACTCACATGTGTATTGCTGGCTGCAAGATGATGGCAAACCAGTGGAGTGACACGTTCTGAGTGCCAGAGGCACATGTGAAGATGGAAACGAACACATTTAACAGCATCAGAGTAATACGAGCTTACAAATAAACTTTGTGAAAGGTGTGTTGCATGTACTGATAAGAGCAATCTATTCTGGGTTCATAACTGTGTGTGTGTGTGAGTGTGTGTGTAAAATATTAGATAGTAAGCTAAAGAACTGGAGAAAAATATGAAAATAATACCCCCTTATGTTTTGAAAGCATGTGCAGTGAAGTGCAATGACATTATCTGAGACCAGGGATTTAGCTCAGTGGTGCAGCCCCTACCTGGCAAACACAAGGTCCTGAGTTCAATTCCAGGTACCAATAAAATTTTTAAGTGAAATTGTAAATTAAAAATGGATATTATTAGTTCTAGAACAACTACTAAAAAGAAGAAAAAAGGGTAACTAATAAGCTGCTAGATAAAATAAATTGGAAAATAAAAAAATATCCAATGTTTTCTAGAAGATCCTGTGACGGAGTAAAAATAGGATGGAAGATGAATGGGAGAAGAGAAAATAAATGGTGCTGTCCGGTGGGAAACTTGGACTCAGCAACGGTCCAAAGTGACATTTGAAAGTAAATAGAAGGAGTAAACTGTGAAGGGCACAGGTAACGAGTGTCTTATCATTCCAGGACAGCCTGGGCAAGGCCGTGGGACTTGAAAAAGCAGAATGAGAAGGAAAAAGGGGAACCGTCTCCATTTGCATGTAACCTACCTGTGTGTAAAGTTCTTAACAGCCTACACTGTGTTGACTAGACCTAATGACTGAGTTTACTAGTGTTGGTGGAATTAAGATCATTTATAAAGCTCAACTTTGCTTTTAGCGATAAGTATTTGAGAGATGGAATTAGAACAGGTAAAATAGCACAAACTGGATAAATGTTTAGGAATGAACTTTAAAAATGTATAAAAATGCAAATTATAAAACACTTCTGATGAAATTAAAGGGAACAAAACTAAGTACATAAACACAGTACGGTTGCAGATAAAAATGTGCAATATTGTTGTCCGTTTTTCCTAGTGTGGTCAATAGCTCTAGTAGAAACAACCCAAGAGTTCTAGAAGCTTAAAAAATATCAAGCTGTCCTTAAAACTTACTTGAAATGCAAAGACCTAGGATATTGCTTCAAACAAAAAAGAAGAAGAAACTTGGAAGTCTTAATTTCAGCTTTCTGCCCTGCACGCCCAATAGATGACCTCTCTTCCTGGGAAGGTCAGAATGAACATCTTGTTTCTGTTGGGTGCCTGATCACCAGGGCTGCTTTCAACTCTGGAAAAGTGGATGCTGTGGCCATCAATGGCCCCTCACCTGCATGGTCTACATGGTCCAGTACGATTCCACACATGGCAAATTCCATGGCACCCTCAAGGCTGAGAACGGGAAGCTTGTCATCCATGCAAAGGCCATTGCATCTTCTAGGAGCAAGATCCTGCCAACATCGATTGGGGAGTGGGGAGCGATGTTGGTGCCAAGTATGTGCTGGAGTCACTTGATGGGTGGTGCCAAAAGGCTCATCATCTCCGCTGATGTCCCATGTTTGTGATGGGTGTGAATCACGAGAGGTATGACAGTTCTCTCAAGATTGTCAGCAATGCTTCCTGCATCCCCAGCTGCTTGACCCTGCTGGCCAAGATCATCCACAACAGCTTTGGCTTGTGGAGGGATTCATGGCTGCAGTCCACACCATTATTGCCACTGAGAAGTCCACATGGCCTCCAATGAGTAAGCAGCTCCCCACAAAGCCCAGCGAGACCATGGAGGGAGACAGAGGCCTCAGGACAGAAGTCATTGTCCACTCAGCCCCAACGCTGACAATCTCCCCTCCTGACAGCTTCCATTCTGGCTCCCTGGAGAAGGAAGGGGTCTAGGAAGCCCTGGCTCATGCGTAACATCAATAAAGCCCATCGTGCCCGGGGGGGAACAAAAGAAGGCTTAATTTCAAGGTGCATTATAAAGACACAGCAATCAAGACTATAGGATATTAGGAAAAGATCAATGGAGTAGAGTCTCTAAAGACATCCATACATATGGTTGATTTTTTTTTTTTAGCTCACCAACTAAATATGGGGGGAAAAGGCTTTTTACCAAGAGTATTTGAACAGTTGCTCCCCACAGGGAAATAAATGACCTTAACGTAATCTTTACAGCATGCATTAAAATTACCTGGAGATGGATCATGGGCCTAAGAGCAAAATGAACAATGTAAAGCTCAAAAGAAAAATACATGAGGCAAGATGGCAGATTGATAGGTAGCAGGGTAGAGAGCCTCTCTGAGAAAAACAACTCAGACTCTAGGAGTTAACAACATGGAGAAGACTAGATCAAAGGAGAGAGATTCTCATGACGCATGAAGAAACTGAGGAAAAAGAAAAAAAAGAAAAGAAGTGAAAAATATAGATGAAAGGCTGGAACCAGATGCTCTCACTGGGGCTGGTCTGCACTGTGCAGATGTGCCTTGGAGTTGGATAATTCACGGTCATGCTGAAGTCACGGCCGCCGAAATTGGGAATTGGTGAGTCTGGGGCTTTTGCGGGGAGGATGTGGTGCAACAGAGAGCGGAACCAACATGGAGACCTGCACTAACCTGTGATGAGTGCTAGGGACTGGGTCCCATGAAGCAGGTGATCGGCTGAATGACATATTGGAGTTGAGCAGGAAGGGCCTGAACCCAGAACTACAGTGGCATCAGCCAGCCACTCCTGGCCCAAAGAGGACTGGTGGGCTGAGTCACACCCTTGGTCAGGACCCAATAGCCAGGGACAAAACTGTCCCCAACCTGTGATGTCCACACAGCACAGACTAACGTGCTGAAGGCACTCGCTGTTGACTGGTCCAGAGGAGAGGGGCCAGCCCACATCATCCCTGCATGCACCTCACAGATCAACAGTAAACTGGAGAGGATAGCAATCCCCTAGCCAGCGTGCTTCAGAAAAACTGTAAGCAATACGGAAAAGGCCTGAGATCTCCACCTCATACACCTGTCTGAAAGACACCAGAAGCATGACAAGAAAGAAACGAGAAAAAGCCTCCAGCCACTGAGTCAGGGAAAATAAGTCCAGGAGAGGTAAATACAGAAGAGATCAAGGGCAGCAGTCATGCAATATTGGATCATGCATCAGTGAACATAAAGAAATACCTTCATGATCTCATAGACGAAATTAAAACTGAAATCTTAATTCAAGTGAGGCAAGATATAAAAAGATTAATAAAAGAAATGCTAAGCATCTTATAAGACACAGATGGAAGAATGGAGGAACCCAGAAAAAGGAGAGAAACCTTTGATGAAGAATATAAACAAAATCTAGAATACATGAAACAGATCCAAAGAGATTTCCAGGAAATTAAAATTTCCATTGAAAGCTGGCAAAATTCCTTCACAGAAACTAAAGTCAGACTTTCAGAACTTGAAGATAGATTTGCAGTATGTGATCATGAAAGGAAAGACCTCTTAAAAATCACAAGGAACCAGGAAATAACAATACAAAGTCTAGAAGACGACAAGAGGATCTATAACTTAAGAATAAAAAAATGTGAGTGAAGAAGCAGGAATAAATACAAATGAAATACAATGGCTATTCACAGAAATAATTAAGGAAAACTTCCCAAGCATAGGACAAGGAAATGATATCCAGATAAATGAGGCATACAGAATTCCAGCCACCTACAACCAAAACAGAGCTACATCCAGATACATAATAATCAAGATTCCAGAAATTCATCACAAGAACAGAATATTAAAAGTGGTCAGAGAAAAGAAACAGATCATCTATAAAGGAAAAGCAATCAGAATCATGACAGACTTCTTGACAAAACCTATCAAATCAAGAAGAGTTTGGAGGGAAGTATTCCAAGCCCTGAAAGAAAATAACCTCCAACCCAGATTGATGTACCTTGAAAAACTATCTCTCAAAATTTATGGAGAAACAAGTTGCTTCCGTAACAAAGGGCAACTGTGGGAGTTCGTGACCACCAATCCAACCCTTCAAAAATACTGAAGGTCATTCTAGAGAGAGAAAAAAATCGCCAGGATTCCAGAAACAGTGGCAAAGAGGCCTCAATGAACGGGGCAGACAGAGGAATGAAGGAGAAAAGTAGACAACCAATGGCAGAATAATAGCATAGCAGAGATGAGGCAGAGGAGACTGGCTATAATCTCTAATGCAGATGGCCTTGAAACACTCACAAAAAGAAACACAGGCAGGGTAGATAGTAGATAGGGTCCACTGAGAAGCTCTGAATAGGAAATATACTCAACCTGAAAGAGGGTTAATAAACTGAAAGTCAAAGATGAGAAAGCAATGCTCTATGTGACAGGGAACCAGAGAGAAATAGGGACAGCTCGTCCAGCAGCTGCAGACAGGTTGGAAAGTCATGACACTTTTGTGCAGTGGAGAACTGCTCAGCTATAAGGAAAACATTGAGGCTTTAGTGGGTAAAGGAATACAGCTCAAGATCAAGCTAGGGGTAAAAAGGTTCAGAACCACTTAGGTAGGTAGTGGGTTGCCCCCTAATCTAAAAACTAAAGGAGTTAGTGGGACACAAAATGTACAAAACACCCTGAAAAAGGGAAAGGGGAGGAACTGTCTAAAAAAGGAAGGCAGAGGATATTGTTAATAATATATCAGGATTTAAAAGCTACAGTAGTCTTATCGCTCTGTTTAGTGTGATTTTGTTCTGTTCCAGTCTATCTACTCCTACTAGATTTGAGGGCACAGACAGCTATCCCCAAAATAGCAGGATATCCATGGTAACTATCCTTAATTTCTTATTAACTTAACCTGAAGCCCTGTATTACTTACACTGTCTTACTATGACTGATCTTATTTGAATCTGGTTTGTTAGATCTCTGTTTTGTCTTGACTGATTTTATTCGAATTTGGTATGCTTGATAGTATCAAGTCTAAGAGTAGAGGAAACTACTCTGAAGATGACAAGATGCAATAGGATACACATTCTGGTTTAATCATTATCTGCTTTTGAAGTCCTATAATGTCTCCAATGTTTTGTTTTTATTAATATTGCTATGTAGTGCTATGTTCAATTATACTATGCTTCATGATATAGAAAATTCTATTGAAAATAACAAGAGACATCATAGTAACTACTGTAGATCACCTAATAGTATAGTTTTATACGTCTTTTTCATTTCATGTTTTTCTAGGAATTTGTGCTGTTGTCTTATTTTGATTTGTTTTTTTTCCTATAATACAGAAAAGATTGGTATACAGGTAGAGATTCACACATGTGTAGAACTTCTAGATAGTTTATGAAAATAGATTTTATAATGCATGATGTAATGAACAGATACTCTGAAGAAAAAGTGACACTAAGATACCCAGTGCTAATTCCATAGCATCACAATATTAAAATCTAGCAATACCATTATTCTATGTCCAGAGTGATATTAGTATGTTTTCTTTTGTTTAATTTAAACATACGTAAAGATATGGACAGCTATTTCAAAGAGCACGAGAGACATTATGGCAGCCTTTGTTGATTCCCCTAATGTCTGGTCTTGAAGACCTAAAACACCTTCATCATCCTGTTCTGATCAGTTTAGTACTATATTGTTCAGTATGTATTCACTGTGTATGAAGATGGGAACAACTATTTGGAAGAAAACAAGAGACAATGTAATAGGCAGTGAAGATCTCCTGTGGTCTTGCTTTGAAATCTGTGTCTCTTAAATTGTTTTCTCATGATCTATTTTGTTCTGTTCAATTTTATCCTCTTTAAAATTAAAAAAAGAAAAATATATGAGAAAATCTTAAGAAATCTGGGCAAAACTAGAAAGAACAAACCATAAAAAATAATAAAATAAGTAAAATTTAAAATCTACTCACCTGAGGACAAAATTAGAGGGTTAATACACCAGCCATAGGTTGAAAGACAATATTCATGACATGCATTAAATAGAGGATGTTTATCTGCAATAGATTAGAAGACCTTTTTATAGTGAAAAGATCAATAAGGCCTTCCCCCACAAGTCCATCATCCAATAGGCATGAAACTGCAAAAGGAACTTCACCAGGGAAGATAAATAAATGATTAATAACCACATGAAAATATTTCTCAGTATGATTGGTCATCAGGAAAATTAAAAATAAAACCATAACAAGATATTGTCAAGCCTCCAATAGGGTGACTAAAATTTAGAAATTTGATAACATCAAAATTGACAGGAAGGACTTGCTTTGGTCTACTTCCTGTCACTATAATGAAAGAACCAAGGTTGGATAATTTTAAAAAATCAAGAGGTTATTTAGCCCACAGTTCTTTAGTTTCAAGGGCAGGACATGCACTGGCTTGGCTCCAGTGAAGACAGCATGGCAGAAGACATTACTTTGGCAGGACAAGTTGCCAGGGAGAGATCCTTACAGTCAGACGGAAGCCAGAGAGTGCAGAAGGGCAAATCTTGTTTCTTTTGTAGCATCTTTCTCATCAGAATTAACTGAGCACTGCAGGAACTACTCAACTCTTTTAAGGATGTAACCTCAGTGCCTGACTTACAGCCCAGTGAGTCCACTGCCTCTTACAGTCAGCACATGTGAACTAAGCTTCCAGCCCTCGATGAGCTCAGGACATACCCCGTCCACAGCATGGCTAGAAAGGGGCCTGGAAGCTTTTCCTGAATTAAGCATATTCCTGTCTCATGCTCCAAGATTATGAGATCAGTTTTTTCTCTAGCAGCCTTCATCTCTCAAGGAGAGATCTGATCTCTTGAGTTTTCTTTTCCTTAGTCCTTTGCTTTTTTGAAACAGTTTCACTATAGTGAAACAGTGTTCTTAAGTAATGTATTGTTGTGTTTTGCATATCTTCAAACTTTCTTCGTTACCTTCATGAAACATTTATTGTGTTTATACTCATTATTCAACCATTTCAGTGTTTGATGGTGGTCTCTAAAAGGAATATACCAAAATGTATTCATTGTTTGCTCTATGAATATAGTGTCTGCCAAATATCTACTTCAGAAAAAGAAAATCTTGTGAAAATATTTTAATACTAAATTTTTTGAAACATCATGAGATTAATACAACTCATCTTTGCCCTCTACAACTGTAAGAGGTACTCAAAGTGGCACCTATTAGCTTCCAGACATTTATGAGTACAGTGAACCATTCCTTGGGTCATCTTGGTCACTGAGGTCGTACATGCATGGTCAGCTTTTTCTTTAAGGGCTGGCCAGGTAGTAAGTTTTCTGTGATGCACAACTTCCTTTATGGCCCCCCATATGAGAGTAAGACAGTCTGTTGAAAATGTCATTATTTTTCTGTTCCTGAGTGAGTCTGCATTTTTTTTTTTTTGTAGATTCCACATAGGTTTGTTTTCCTTATTATTTAACTTTTGTTGCAGAAACACTGCCCTGAGCTGTCTTGTACATGTACCTTGGAGTCAAACCCAAGAGTTTCTCTTCAAGCGTGTATAGATTTGGAGCCACAGAACTTTAGATTATGAAGTACTTTAACAAGTAATTCTGTTTTTACCTCCCCTAAACTGAGTTTCCATTGTATTGTTATCCACAGCTTATAAATTTCTTTGGAAATTCATAATGCCATTACATTTCTCATTTTTTTTCACAATTTGATGGGAATAAAATAGTATTTCAATGTGATTTTAATTAACATGGATATATGGACTCTTTTGTATTTCTATTTCTATGAAATGTCTTCTATATTTTAGAGGGTTGTCTTCTTGATCTTAAAGCACTCTATAGATTTTAGATAAATCTCCTACTGGTTGTGTATTTCAAATATCTTCTCCAGACTTATGGCATACTTAAGAACTCTACCCCATTTTTCATAAACACAAGTCAATCATTTTTATATACATTATTTTATCAATAATTTACCCCTTAACATATTTGTACATTATTTATATTTCTAAGATATTCAACTATGCTTTATAATATTTAAAGTTTGGCCTTTCCTAAAGTTTTAATCTATCTGGGATTATTTTATCTATAGAATGTGGGCTAGGGGTTGTCAACAGCCCGGAGCATCTGAGCTCTTTATCTGCATGCAGGCTTACAGGTCAGCCTGCTATGGTTCTGTGAGTACTGGCAGAAGGCGCAAGATCAGAGTGTCGGGATTCACAGCAGTTCCTCGGACCTCAATTCCCACAGGGCGAAGCAAAGAGGTCAGGCGACTAATGCAGAAATGATGGGTTGTATGATAGCTGAGAAACCTACAGTTAGGGAACCCAACTTTTATAATGGACACTAAGCCTGCTTGATTTTGTTCTGAAGAGACACGTCAGGTTTATTTCCTGGAGAGTAATCAAGCCTATTCCTTGCTCCAGAGGGAATGACCGCTTCTATTTTTCAAGGAGGTCTGCTGTATAATCAGTTATCTCCGTGAAGAGAGACTGGAATGGGGACAGCCAGAACGTCTATTTGTAAGACAGGCAAAAATGCCAAGGTCCACGGAGAATCTTCTTCCAGGAGGGATCTATTTTTGACCCTCCACATTAAGGACCAAGCGTCTCAGTAACACAGCTTCTTCTCCTAGATGTCTGCAATGCAAATCTTACCATAATCAAGTTCCCACCTAGAGTGCATGTGTTTCTGGGGTTTCTATTCTATTAATTTTCATTTATCTCTGTGTGAGTTCCACATTTTTGCATGTATCACAGCTTTATAAGTTTTGTTCTCTGTGACAGAAATTCTCTGTCCCACACCCAAATACATAGTTTTTTAAAAAAACATCTTATATATTTTTGTTCTTTCATTTTTCCTAAAATTGAAAATTATGCACATCAAGTTTTGATGCGGAAATACTTTTTCCTTTAGTAAGGTGTTTCTCCACCTTACTGTGCAGGTGTTTCTCCAGTGTCACTTCTCACCACCGTGGTTTAGAGGTCTGTTTCTTGTATTCTGCATGTGTTCCTTCAGAAACTGAGATTGGATCCTCAGACGTCACTGGCAGATGCCTGGGACAAGCAGCAGCCTCCGTGCACGGACTTCTCTGCGTGCTTCCCGCCCGAGGCTGTCCAGCTTGTCAGCACTTTTCTTGGCTTTGTTGTTTTGCAGCATAGCAATGCATTTAAAATATGCTTTGTATATTTCATCTAACATTTCAGACATTTTTAAAATTTTATTTTAGAGGGAATAAAACTTAACAAAATAAAACAGAATAAAGCCAATCAAAACAAAACAGTGTAAGTGATACAGGACTTCAAAACAGGATAAAAGGAAATCAACACTAGCCACCATAGTATATCTCGTTATCTTCAAAATAGCTGTCATCCCATCAGACATAGTAAAATCAAATAAAACAAAACAGAATAAAACCAATCAAAATAGCTCATTGAATAAAACAAAACAATAAATTGGAGTAAAACAAAACAATGAGAACAATGTTGGATTTCAAATACAAGACAGAAGCAAATCCCCATATTTGCAATATTGCATACAGTTGTCGCCTTAATAGATGCTCAGGTGGCCATGCCACCCTGAATGCACCCCATCTTGTCATTCTAGGGATTTTTAATGGGTGTGGTTTTAGGATATCAAAGCCATATTATCAAAAACTGAAGTCTTGCATTAGTATTTGTTTCAAAATGCTTTAGTTTCTCAGAATTGTATCTTGCTCTGAGTGTGTGTTTGTCAAAATATGTTTGAAATGAATAAGATTTCAGGTGGTTTTCTATGATGGTGCTACATTGTTACCAAATAACCAATACCCAGTCAGTCATTAAGCATCATTCATAAGATGACTTTTCCTCATCTGGAACTTTATAAAATTGTAGAACATTTCAAATGTACAAAAATAGTATAATTGAAATCTCTGTACTTTGCACCAAATTTTTATATACACCCCTTTTTTCATAATTGTATGGTTATATATACTTAGAGGTTCTTCCTACCTTATCTTCTATAGAAGTATGTGATAATTTTATTTTACTAAAATACTTTTTCTATACAGTAAATATCCACTTACAAGTGTAACCTGTACAGCATGGCTTTTAAAAGTTTTTATTAGCATATTCTTGCATTACATAATGGTTACATTCATTCTGGGGCGTTGGTGCATGTACATGAAAGATCTCAATTCTCACTTAATTCACCCCCCTTGGCTTCTATTCCTTTCCATCTCCCTTATCTCTTGATCTTCTGCTTATTTGAAAAATAATTCATTATTTCCTAGTATCTATCTTCTTTCTGTTCTTCATTTATAGTTTGGGTCTTTTATATAAGAGAAAACCACATGATGTTTAAGCTTGCATGTTTGATTTATTTCCCATCATACTAAGTTCTCAATGTGCATCTGTTTTCCTATAAATGCCTCAAGTTTATCTTTCTTTATGGAAGAATAGTATTCTATTATGTATAAATATCATATTTTATTTACCCATTCCCCCTTTGATAGACATAATGGCCTTTGGTAAAATTTACCTACTATGAATTATGCTATTGTAAACATGGTTTACATGCATCACTAATGTGATGTCTTTAACGCTTTTAGGAGGATAAGAAGAGAATGAGTCAAATGGGATTTCTAGCTTCAGTTTTTAAAGGACTCTCCATACTCATTTCCATAGTGGTTGTACTAGTATATATTCCCAGCCACAATGTAGGATTCCCTTTCCCCTGCATTCCCACCAGCCTTTGTTATTATTGGATTTCTTGGTGATAGTCATTCTTTCTGGGATAAGATAGAATCCCGATGTTGTTTTAATTTGTCTTTCTTGAAAGGTTAGCAACACTGAATAGTTTTTCATGCTTTTATTTGTCCCTTGTACTTCTGAGAAGTATCTATTCATTTCAGTTATCCATGTTTTGATTTGGTCTTTTATTTTAGGGCTTTAATTTTTTGATTTATTTTGTATTCTAAATGTTAGTCCTCTGTCCGTGGAACAGCTGGAAACTTTTTTCCCACGCTGTAAGTTGTCTCTGCGCTGTGTTAGTTATTTCCTTTACCGCCCAGAAGCCTTTTAGTTAGATATGATGCTGTTTGTCAATTTTGGGTACAATTTCTTGTGTCATTGGGCTTCTTTGGGAAAGTCCTTACCTCCACCTATTGCTTCAGTAGTTTTACCTACCTTATCTTCTGGCAGAGTGCGGTTTCTGTTTTGGGGATTAAGTTCTTGGTTCCAGTTTGATGTGGTTTGGTATCTGAGTGTGGACTAAGTGTTCGAGGCTGTGTTTCCTCTGATGGATTTTCTGGCTCCTCTGCTGAAGGTCAAACAGCTGGATGCACTTGTGGTTGTTCCTGTTTCCTCTGCTATGTTCCGTTGGTTCATACATCTGTACCTGGGCCGATACTATGCTGTGTTTAAATTTACAGCCATGGAACTGGAAGTGTAATATACTAGGAGTGATCTTGGTTTCAACCTATTATGTATATTTGATTTCTTATGACTAATCTACTAATCTTTATGGTCGTAATACTATAGAAGATAACATTTTAGTATACTTTTATTATTTAATAGTCACAGTTTGTGAAAAGTACTTAGTACTGGTTTGGATAAGAATTACAGTGAATCCATGTTGTGCACAATACAAATTATGTCAACATCTCTAATATTCAAAATGGAAAATAGTGACTTGTAAACTTTTTTTTTTTTTTTGTCTTCTTGAGACAGGGTTTCACTGTGCAGTTCAGGCTGCTTTTGAATTCACTTTGTAGCCCAGGGTGGCCTCAAACTCACAGCGATTCTCCTGCCTCAGCCTCCCAAGTGCATAATTTGTAAATTATTGTCCTTTTTTTCTGCAGGTATTTATGAGCCTCCATTTCTTACACTACTGCAGTGAACCGACCTTGGATGTGAAAATTGCCTTTTGTCAGGTGTGTGTTCCTTGCAGGTAAAACAAGGTACAGTATATTCCTTGTATTTTCACTTTGCCATTTGTCTCATATTGTATTATCATTATTGTTTATATCACATTAAAGACAGGTTAGGAAGAGCAAGTGGAGTCTTATGATCTTTTTTCTTCTTCGGTGCAGTTACAAGAGGAAATAGAGTTCTTTTTCTGTTCTTTTGTCTTTCTTTTTTCTTTCTTTCTCTCTCTCTCTCTCTCTCTCTCTCTCTCTCTCTCTCTCTCTCTCTCTCTCTCTCTCTTTCTTTCTTTCTTTCTTTCCATCCCAAGAATCAAACTCAGAATCTTGCCAGTTAGATGATACACCACTGAACTAAATTCCCAGCCTTTTGAGCAATGATAAATATAGTATTTAATCACTGTACAAAGTGATTTCTTACCAATTGCATTGATGCTAAATAGAATATTTCTTTCCAAGTCCTTGAAAGAACACTTTAATGACCAAAATACCTTACACCCTAAGGACTGATGAAATCCAGTATTTTTCACACTCAGTTTGCTTTCTGATGTCTAGTCATATCCAGCAGTTAATAAAAAGCTAAACAACCGCGATGACTAAGAATTGGAGAGAAGACCCCAGCAGTGATTGGTATTTTGCATGAACCAAGTCAGCCGGTACCTCTGTATTCACTTTAACTCTGCTTTTAAGAAAGAGGCTCACTGAGGCTATGTTGACAGTGGTCCCAGCCTGCACTTGCTGTCATGGTGTAAGGCACAGGGCTCCCGTTTGATTTCAAGAACTCTTCTGGTTCACACAAAAATCATCTGCAAGCCCCATCCACCGTCCATACAGAAACTTCAGTCCTTGTGCAGTGATCGTGGCTGTGGCTTCTCACCAAGTGGTGCTGTAAGCAGAAATGGCATGTGAAGGAGCTTGTATGTGAAACAGAGGGTGACATAAATCAGGGTTTGATTCAAAAGCAGCTCCGCTGCTTCTGTTGTTTTAGGACAAGGTTTCCTGATTCTGGAAGTAACATGGGCTTATAATAAAAAGTCTAGAATGGATAAAGGTAAACACAACACTGTTTTGTGTCCCCTCTTTTTCTGCTGATCACTGTTTCTGCGCACAGTCAGGCTTTTGTAGGGAAAAGTTGGAGGTGCTACTTGTTTCGAATAAGACTTACTGATCTGCCCCGTTTTCCTTTCCTGTAAATGTTACAGTGCCTGAAGTTGCAGGCCTTTAGACAACTTGTCTTTTCGAACAGATGCTCTGGTTCCTGATAACCTGCACAAGGATTTCCTGTCCTGCCTCTCAGTGGCCATTTACTTTTGAATGTGGACAAGTTAGCCTGAGAGCTATGCTCCTTTTTCTTCTTATATAAAAGGATAAAGTAATAACTTTCTGCTTGTTAGGGTTGTTAGGAGAATTCCATAAGCTTCTACTTGCAAATCACTGACGGTGGAGCAGGAAAATGTGTTTCTTATGCAGAAAATGAAATTTTAAAGAAGTTTACGTTCACACGCTTGGTGCTTTCATTGAGTCCTAGAGATTTAAATAATACTTGTCTTTTAAATAGTCACACAGCTTTATCTTCAGTCAGAACCACGCTCTGAAGGGACTCAAGCCTGACTGTCTCACTCTTCGTCTCCATGAGGTGTTGTATGGGCAAGTCAGGCAGTGCACGTTCGAGTTAACCCCCAATCTTTATTCAACATTGACCCCTTGTGATTGTCTTCAGCTTAGCAAATGCTAACTCCATCCTTCCAGTTAGCGTAAAATCCTTGCAGATATCTTGTGGGCACGTGCCCCACGTGCTGCACCCCAGCCAGTGTCCTTCACTGCACCTCCAGAAGGTGTTGAGGTCCATCATGTCTCACCATCCTCCCAGCGACCACCCTGATCCAACCTACCTTTGCCTCTTGCCTGGGTTATTACAAACCTTCTCCCTCTGCCTAACTCCTAAATCATTAATTCTTAAATCATCAGAAAGAGCAGTTACTCCTTGACTAGAAAGAAAAATAAAAACCTGTCAATGTCTCTCTGTCTCACTTGGGATATTCTTAAGTAAATACCTATGTCTACTGTGCATCCCCTGAAAGACTCTTCTGCTGAAAGACTCCTTGCTTGGTGTTCCCTTGTCCCCCTCCCACATCTCTTACCATGTTTAGGCTTTTGCTCAATGTTATTTTCTATTGGACTCTTTTCTACTTAAAATTTACTTCCTGCCTAATTCTGTCTGTTCATCTTCCCTCTCTCTCTCCCTTTCTCTTATCACATTATGCACATCTGAGGTATTGTACATGTTCCTGGTGTGGGACGTTGTTTTCCTGTCTGCTGGAGGAGGTGTCTGGCACTTGGGTGGGAAATGTTTTGGGTCTTGCTGGGGCCAGCAGCCTACAGGCTCGTAAGATAGAGACCATCTCTTTTCAACTGGAGTTCAATGATTCCAGGTTGGGAACCAGAAGTCTGTGGTAAATGGAATTTTCACATCCTGGGCAGGAGCACAGATAAATAAATCACCTCTCCACTCCCTGTGGTTGTGAGCATTTCCAGCACTGGACACCACTGGAGTTTAACTCCCGTTTGATGCTGGACTCCAACACTCACAATAGAGGTGACAGCCAAACACATGCCTAAGGAGAGGAGGAATGACAGGCCTTGCTATGGAAACAGTCACCACCTTGGGAAAAGGCGGATCTGAACATCTGGCTTCTGGTCCAGGCCCCACCCCAAGCCATTTTCTCAGTTGCTGTGATCTGCACAGTAAGATTTAGAAACCAGCCAATGAACCGCCACAGAAATCCATGCTTTACATTTTCCTGAACCTCGAAAGGTATCAATAGAAACATCTTAAATATTCAGCCATGTGGAAAGATTCAAAATAGCTTTGTGTGGGTTGAAGTTATTTTTCAAAGCAACCTCAGCATTCCAGGACAGATGTAGAGGTTTATTTCTAGCGAGAGTCCTTTCAAGCAAAGGAGTAAAAAAGGGAAGTGAACTTCCTTAATGCCTGGATTTTCTAGATCACTGTGAAATTCTGATACTTGGAAAATCCACAAGCACATTTTAATAACACGTTGAAAAGTCTCTAAGCATAATAGTAAGCAGGTTGTTTCCAGTTGTGACTGAGAGTTTCTTATTTATTTTCCATGCATAATTTTTATTTTTATAATAACATCTATTTTTATTTTCCCTATACCTGTGTGCCTCATTTATTTCTCCAGTAGTTGGAATTTAAATACTGAATTTATTTTTACAGGTAGATTTATAAGGGTTTGTTTCCAAATTTTTGGAAGCTTGTTACTACATGGGGCATCCCACGATCCTTTATATGCTTTAGCTTTTAAGCGGATCGCCAGCAGGGCTGGGTTCCTTCTTAGTTTCCACCCACAGACAATATTTACAGATATTAAGTTAATTTGTTAACAGTAATTAGTGATCAGATAAGGCCAGAGGCTTACCTGCTTCCCTGCTCAGCTCTCCCCTCCTCTCCCCTCCCCTCCCCTCTCCTCCCCTCCTCTCCCTTTCTCTCCTCTCCTTTCTTCTTCTCTTTCTTTTTTCCTCCCTCTCTCCCTCCTTCCTTTCTTCCCTTACATCTTTCCTTTCTTTCTTTCTTCTTGTAGTATTAGGGTTATAACCCAGAATTTTGACCCATTTTAAGTTCTTTTTATTTTGAGACCAGGTCTTGATAAGTGGTAAATTGTCCAAGTTAAGCCCAAACCAATGATCCTTCTGCTTCAGCCTCCCAGAATGCTGAAGTCACCAGCATGGACATCAGGCTGAGTAACTCGGTCTCTTCACCCTCTGGCTTTCATTATTATTTCATATTTCCATTTTCCACCTTTACCACTTTTTAAAAAAACCACAGAAAAAGATAGAAAATAAAGTTGCCTGGATAGTGTATATGAACAGAGAACATTTACATTATTGATACTGGACTTAACTTTAATTCCCAATTGAGTTCTTTAAAGAAGTGGACTTAGTGACTTTTTAAGCTACTCTTACTAAATTTGTTGTTGTTTAGAAAACCCAACCAAGCATCTCTGTAGTAAGGTATTTCTTGTTACATCCTAGGAAGAAATGGTTTTTTTTGCAATGTTCAGTAATAGAAATATAATCTGTCTTTTGCACAGATCTGAGTCTTTTACCAAAGTGTAGACTACAGAGAATTTAGTTTGCAAATTTTTTCATCCTTTTGAAAAATAGGTAAGCTGATTTAACTTTCCTTTCTTCACTGAACAGACTTAGCATGGTTATATTTCACTCTATGAATAAAAAGATATTTGAAAAGTGTTATTTTGGGGACTTCAGTGTACTGAACAGATGAGTCCTGGCTTCAGCCAGGGTATGTATTTACAGGCAGATAACGGATAATGCATCGGAAGCCCTGCAGCACTGGTCACATCCTGTGTGTGCTGCACGAGGGTTTCAGGCTGTCTGTCTTTGCTCTATCTGGGCAAGACTAGGCATCTCATCCTTGCCTATGGGGCCCAGAAGTTTATCTTAACCCTAGAAATGCTGAATAAATACTTTTGAACGAATGAACAGAAATGAAAACAGCAGAAAACACAGCTTCTTAAGTACAAATGTGTTTGCTTGCTTTTCAAGTCAGATTGATCTTTCAGCATTTTCACAGTTTATAAGTGCGTGTTCATACATTTAATTATGTTTTGGTTACCCTACTAGTCACAGGAGCCTGAGATTAATCTAACAGTTATCAGCGTGTATGGTCTTTGCTACATGTATTACTGATCCCTGAGTTCGTTATAAATGATTTCCTGATTTTGAGAAAGCCAGAGGCATAGAGGGTTCAAATTAATTAATCAACAGAGTGCAAATAAAGCTGAACCAGGGGCACTAGACCAAGCCTCACTGTCCTGATGGCTGAGACACAGACTGTGTGGCCCTTTGTGGGGCTGCGTCAGGAAGCATCCAGGGCACTGAGTGCTCACGGCTGGTGTCACAGTGGCTCACTAATGTCTGTTGTAGATTACGGCTCTGTTAATGAGTTTGATGTAGTCACTCTATCTTGTATACATGCAGCTTCGTTCTGTACCCCAGAAATAGGTGTAGTATAATTATAATTCCTCAAGGTACAATCCAAAGTAAAATAATAGGAAAATTTATTAATGTTTTACTTTGTTTAGTCTTCACAGTATCATGTATTATCAGCAGGCAAACTTCACTGTATTTTATTCAGATGTCAGAGGTTTTCACCATTATATTGATTCCACTATAATTTTTTAATGAGCATATACTAATTATTCACAGTTATAGGAGATAGTGCAATGCTTTGACGCGATTACACTGTGTGAAGACCGCTTTGGGGTGATCCTCTACCACATCAATCATCCGTTCTGATGCAACATCTACTACGGATTCCTTAGTATCTTCTGTGGATGTGCAGTATTTTGCCAGAAATAAATAGTGATTAAATTCAACTCAAAATTTTTTTTTCAAAAGTATAGTTAAATGAAAAAGAGGTGTAAGATGCTATTGCTTACTAGTGAGAAGAAAAAGGCTTTTATATAAATTATAAAAATGACTGTGATATTACAAGGCTAAAAATATTGTGAGGGATATGATAAAAAGCAGTCTTATTCTAAGCTTTTATAGTCACTGTTGTTCCTCAATTTTTAGAAAATTCTTAGATACTGTGATATATTACCAATGATAGCCAAAGGGCACTGCATCTTTTAGTGAAAGCAATGTTTTCCTTAAAAAGACTTAAACATTGTGGGATTACTTGACTCATAAATTTTATCACTCTGTCTAGAAAATAAAAGCAAATATGTATCTCCATGGAAGGGCTTTTTAAGTCATATGCTTACTTACTAGTATCTAGGACATTTAAAAATATTGCTAAACCCAGTTCCCAAATTACATAGGGTTTTTAAAAGTTACTTTGCTGTTAAGGCATTTTGAATTAGAAGTAACTTGATTTGTTCAACTTATTTCATTTAATGAACCTAGGATGTTTCTAGTTCAAAAACTTTGAAAATATTTAATTAGAATTATTATACTTCATTGGATACTCACTCTAGATGAAATAAAGATTTCTATATCAACAGAGGGAACAGAGCACCACAGGGAAAGGTGTTTTGGTAGAACCGTGGAATAGCGTGTGTAATGCAGCAGGTAAATGTGTATCAGTTGTCATGGTCTGCAAAATAAATGGTGTGGTACATACACATTAGATTTTTAGAGGACCTATCTGTCACCCTCCAGAAACTTACCTGAGACTTTTGAATTGGTAGACACATAGGATAAGGGTTTCAGTAGGTTGAGAATGGATGTCTTTAAAGGTATTGGCATTTTATAAATGAATGACTATTTTTTTTGAATGACTATAATTTTGAGACATAAACCTATAATCCCATATCCATTTTTGTTTTCTTTTCATGCACTATGGAAAGAGAAATTTTTACTTTAGTTCTCCTTTTTAATGAATTTCTGCTCTCATGCATTTAGTAAATTTGAACTTGACTTTCTTCTGTATCTTCTCGGATGCATAGCATTTAATTTTTCATTAATTTTGTAAAATGAAATACTTATACTTCTGTTTGCATGGGAAACATCTAGAGTAGCTCAATTTAAAAGGCATTAAACCATAATCATAACACAAGGCACATCTTACATGGTGGAATAAATCATTGTGATTTCTGTACTATCATGACTATGGTCTACTTAGTTTTATAAATGAGTGTTTTGTGTTGCTTGATGGTGATTTTTTCTTGGTGCCGCATAAGAAATGGCTGTGGCAAATTTAAAAAGAAATTAGCATTACGTTTCTGTTTTATGCCTTGGAAAGTTTTTCTAAAGATTTAATAAATAGCTATTTCAGTTACTGAATAAATTTAATTATGGTGCTCAAGGTTAACAGAAAGATGGGGTCTTAAAAGTCCATTTTTGTAATGATGAAGTTTTCTGTATTTGCTCATTTTGAATAAGTTCCTGTTTTGCTTGAAATGCAAAAAGATCAGACTGATTTCTTGTTGAATGGGCTTAACCTAATGTAAGTGTAGCCTGGGCTCTTAGGATAATTATGGTTGTGGTCTTAAATGACGTTACAGCGTACATCTGTCTACATAACTGTGTTGTAGAATGTCTTAGCACCCTGTTTTACAGTGCATGGTTAGTCTGTGATCATGGTCTGCAGGAGAAATACTAACTTTGGATTCCATTTTAGTTTACATTGCGTGCATAAGTAATCAATTAATTATTTAACTACCCTATTTAAATTCTACTTCCAATGGGAGGTCATGGTAATGTATATTAGGTAGTATTTTTTCTTTCCTGCACAAAGATTATCTGAGACTGGTAAGCATGAGAAACAGAAGCTGCATTTTGCAGTAAGTTAACAACACACTCTGGCTCTGAGCTCTAAAGCCAGTTTCAATCTGAAAGCTGTTGCTTAACTTTTATTTTTTTGCTTATCATCTGTAAAACTGAATGTTCTTCTGTCATATGTTCCTAACACATCTTAAGAAATTTTAAAGTAACTGTAAAAAGAAATTTGTTTGGTGCTGCTGAGGGTTGAACTCTAGGACTTAGGCGTGTTAGGCAAGAGCTCGATCACTGTGCTACACCCTCAGCTCAGTACATCTCTAAGGAGAAGAAAACCAAGGTCTTGTAGCAGGGAGAATTATTAAACTTAGGCACTAGTTGGATCCTAAAATTATGCAGGTGAAGAAATGGCTATAGTAAATTGACCATGATGGAGTTTTAAGATAATATTTTTTTATTGATATATGAAAACACAACTTTAGAATTCCAGATTCTTAAATATAGTATTAGATAAACTCTATTTTAAAAATATATAAATATATATTTTAGAAATAAGTCCATCAAACCTAGAGAATTCACTTCAAACACATTGATTCTTAAATAACTTTATTCTGCTTTTGCTCTCACCCTGAGAAAAAGTTTTAATTCACTATTATTTATTAAAGTAGAAATTTTTTCTGCCATGATTATAATAATACCAACTATTATCTCCTAATTCAAATTTGTTTTACCCTTACATAGATAAGTTGGGAATGTGTAGATCAAAAGGTACAGAATTCAGTGTGAGATGCTTAGGAGGCTAGGTCACTGTGACAGTGCAATCAACATTTCAAGTTTCAAGAGTTTTGTAAGTGCTTGGTGCATAGTAAGACTAGAATAAAGATTTGTGCGATGAAAAACACACTATAGTAATAGTAGGTAGACTCACATCTCCGCGATTTTTAGGAACAAACATTTATTTCCTCTTAAGTAAATTGCAGTTCACAAGACGACGTCTATCTGGTGATGGAGGAAGTGAGGCTGCTGCCTCCCCATGGACACCAGATGTGGAAGGACATGGCGGAGGACGCACACCACCTTTAAGCTGCCCCAGAATTAGCTGCCAAGGGCATTTCTGCAGGTAGCTCGTGAGCCGTGTTAACCACATGACACTGACCCAAATGCAAAGGGGCCAGGAAGTACAGTGGGGTGCACGGATGTGCATGGAACAGTGTCTGGACAGGGAAGGAAACAGAAAAAATGTTTGGGTACCTGACCATTCCAGACCCTGGTAGTTAAGTAGACTTTATACCAGCATCCCAAAGCCTTAGACAGGTTCTGTGGCTTCAGAGTTAGGGCAATTTTTGTTAAAGTGTTGTGAAACTGCTATTAGCTATGTGCTTTGTATGTATATTCTCAATAATCGTTATAATAACTGTAGTCATAATACATTGGACAGTTAGATATCAGCTTGTACAAGGCTGCACACTTTCCATAGGTCACCTAATGGAATGAACCACTAACGGAAATTAGATTCTTTTTTTTTGAACGCAAGGTCAGGTTTATAAAAAAAGGTGGGAGTTTGTTATCATAGATATTTTTAAAAAATATCTCAAGGCTATTATATGTACAGTTACATGCATATCAGTTCTGAGATAGATTTTAATATATTGGCATCACCATTCTATTCCTTACTATACCTTTTTTATTTTAAAGAGATTAAGACAAAAGAGGACATAAAGAAGGGCAGATCAGAACAATGCAAGCAACACAGCATTTTACCACAAGACAACCCATAATTAATAGTAACTACCATAATGTCTCTTTCTTTGAAATGGTTGAGCATAGCTTCATATACGATACTATCAAGCGTAACAAAACAATATAAACATTCAAGAGAATGAAAGCATTACAAGGCTTTCCGAACCAAATAGCAGAGAATGAACAATGACTACTATATTATCTTATTTTCCATAGAAAATTTGTTTATACTATCATACATAATAGTATCCAATAAGATATAACATGATAGAACCAAAGGAAACAGAAAAACAAAAGCATAGTAGGACTTCAGAGTAAAATGATACTAAATCAGCACTGGCTATTTTAATGTCTTCTTTTCTTTAAAGTAGCTGTTTATACCATCACAGATAATAAAATCAAACAAACCAGGATAAAACCATTCCAACTAGTGAGTACAGACATTATAAGGCTTCAAAGCAATGTAATGGGAAATCATGATTATCATAAAATCTTACATACTTTTACCATTTCTTACACTAGGGAGACTATCTGGTATTTATATATGTGAGTTTGATGTATTTCACTTATGAGTATGGTCTCAAGCTGCATCCATTTATTTATAAATATCTCAATGTGACCATTCTTTATAGCTGAGTAGTACTCCATTGTATAAAAACACCACAACTTTTTTGTCCATTCCTCAGTTAACAGACACTTAGGTTGTTTCCAAGATCTGGCTATTACAAATTGTGCTGCTATAAACATGGATGCACATATATCACTGTGGTATGATGTTTTCAGTTCTTCTGGGAATATGCCTAGAAGTAGAATAGCTGGAACAAATGGGACTTCCAATCCCAGCTTTCTAAGAAATCTCCAGACTGACCTCCACAATGGTTGCACCAGTTTACACTCCCACCAACAGTGCAGGAGAGTTCCTTTTTCCCCACAGCCTCTCTAGCATTTGTTGTTGGTAGTTTTCTTGACCCTGGCCATTCTTTAAGGAGTGAGATGGAATCTCAGTGTGGTTTTAAATTGCATTTCTCTAATGAGTAAAGATGATGAACATTTTTTCTTGTATTTATTTGCCATTCTGTGTATTCATCTCAGATACCCATTTTTGGATTGGATCTTTGAATTTTGGGGGTCTAATTTTTTTTAATTCTTTATATGTTTTAGACAGAAGTCCTTTGTCTGAGAGACAGTTCACTAAGATTTTTTCCCAGTTTGTAGGTTTTCTTTTCACTATGCTGGAGATTTCTTTTGACATGCAGAAATGCTTTAATAAGACGTGATCCCAGTTATTGATTCTGGGAAGTATTTCCTGTGCGGTTTGATTCCTGTTCTTGAATTCTCTACCTACTCCTATGTCTTCAAGAGTTTTACCTAATTTGTCTTCCAATAGATTTAGTGTTTCTGTTTTAATATTCAGATCTTTGACCCATTTAGATTTTAGTTTAGTACATGGTGATAGGCATGGGTCTAGTTTTAGTTTTCAGCATGTGGAGAGCCAGTTTTTCCAGCACCATTTATAAAAGAGACTGTCGTTCTTCCAGTGAAAATGTTTGGCCCCTTTATCAAAGATAAGGTGGTTGAGTGTGTTGGTAGTTGTGGTTGTATCTTCTAATCTATTCCATTGATCTTCAGATCTGTTTTTATTCCAGTGTCATGTTGATTTTATTACAGTTGTTTTGTAGTATAACTTCAAGTCAGGGATTGTGATGCCTCCTGCCTTGCCTTTGCTGCTTAGAACTGCCTTTGCTATTCTAGGCCTCTTCCGATTCCAGATGAATTTTAGGAGTGATTTCTCTAGATCTATGAAGTATGTTGATGGTATTTTCATTGGGATTGCATTGAATCTGTATAACAGTTTTGGGAGAATGACCATTTTTATTTTTCCTATCCATGAACAAGGGATGACTTTCCATTTTTCTGAGATCCTCTTCAATTTCTTTTTTCAGCGCATTATAATTTTCCCTATATAGATCTTTCACTTTCGTGAGAGTAATTCCTAAATATTTCATTTTTTTGGTTGCTAGTGTGAAGGATGTGGCTTCTTTTATTTCTCTCTCAGTGATTTTGTTGTTAGTGTATAGAAATGCTATTGATTTTTCAGTATTGATTTTGTATCCAGTTACATTGCTGAATTTATTTATTATATATAGTCTTTCAATGGAATTTTGGGGGTCTTCTATGTAGAGTATCATGTTATCCACAAGTAATGATAATTTAACTCCCTCTTTTCCTATCTTTATCCCTTTTATTTCTCTTTCTTGTCTAACTGCTCTGTCTAGTATTTCCTGTACTATGTTGAATAGGAGCGTGATAAGGGACATCCTTGTCTTGTGCCTGATTTTAAAGTAAAGGCCTTCAGTTTTTGGCCATGATGCTGGTTGTTGGTTTGTCATAGATGGCCTTTATCATATTGAGATAAAGACCATCTATTCCAATTTTCTGTAAGTTTCTCATCATGAATGAGTGTTGAACCTTATGTAAGCTTTTTCTGCTTCTATAGAAATGATCATGTGATTCTTACTTTTGGCTTTATTGATATGGTGTATTACATTTATTAATTTACGTATGTTGGACCATCCCTGCATGCCTGGGATGAATCCCACTTGGTCATAGTGTATAATCTTCTCGATGATTTGCTGCATACTATTTGCCAATATTTTATAGAGAATGTTTGCATCTGTGTTCATTAGGGTGATTGGCCTATAGTTCACTTTTTTAATTGGGTCTTTCTCAGGTTTTGGTACTAGAGTAATATTTGCTTCCAGGAATGACTAAGGAAGGATTGCTTCCCTTTGTATTTCATTGAAGAGTTTGAGAAGTGTCGGCATTAAATCTTCTTTGTATTTCTTGTAGAATTCCGCAGTGAATCTGTCTGGGCCTGGGCTCTTTTTTGTAGGTAGAGACTTACTTACATTTTCAATTTCATTAATAGAAATTGGGTTATTCAGCAGTTTTACATCTTCTTGACCCAGCTTTGGTACTTCTTATGCTTCTAGGAACCTGTTCATTTCTCCTGTGTTATCGAATCTATCAGAGTAGAGGTTTTTAAAATAGTGTTGATGATCTTCTGTATTTCCACAGAGTCTGTAGTGACTTTGCCTTTTTCATTCCTTATTGCATGAATTTGAGCTAATTTGAGCTTTTTCCTCCCTTTTTAAATAAGCTTGGCTAGGGGCTTATGAATTTTATTTATTCTTTCAAAGAACCAACTCTTTGATTCATTGATTCTTTGGATTGTTTTCTTAGTCTCTATTGCATTAATTTCTGCTCTGATTTTTATAATTTCCTCCCTTCTTTTGGCTTTGGGCTTGACTTGCTCTTTTTCTAGATGGTTGAGGTATAGCATCAGGTTGTTTATTTGTATTCATTCTGTTTTCCTGATGTGGGAACTCAGTGCAATAAATTTTCCTCTGAGGACTGCTTTCATTGCATCCCACAGATTCCAGTAAGTTGTGTTTGTATTTTTGTTTGCTTGTAGATATTGTTTAATTTCTTCTTTAATTTCCTCTGTGACCCACTGATTGCTCAAGAGTGTATTATTCAATTTCCATGTGTTTGTGGGGTTTTTGCAGTATATTTTATCATTAATTTCTAGTTTCATGGCACTATGATCTGATAACATATATGGGATAATTTCAATTCTTTTGCATGTATTTAAATATGTTCTGTGAGCTAGTATATGGTCTATTTTAGAGAATGTCCCATGTGCTGATGAGAAGAATGTGTATTCTGATGTTGTTGGAAGGCACACTCTTTATATGTCTATCAAGTCCATTTGTTCACAGGTATGACTCAGTTCTGTTATTTCTTTGCTGATTTTCTGTCTGGTTGATCTGTCCCTTGGTGTCAATGCTGTGTTAAGGTCTCCTGTTATAATTGTGTTATTGCTACTTTGATTTTTCATTTCTATTAATACTTGCTTTTTATAACTGGGTGCTCTGAAATTTGGTGCATATATATTTAAGATAGTTATCTCTTCCTCTTGAAGTTTTCCTCTAATCAGTATGTAGTGACCTTCTTTATCTCTTAGGATCATTCTTGGTTTGAAGTTCACATTATCTGCAAACAAAGTAGCTACACCTGATTTTTTTTTTTTTTTTTTTTGGTTCCTATTGAATGAAATATTGTTTTCCATCCTTTGAGTTTCAGTCTGTGAGTTTCCTTTTGGGTCAGATGGGTTTCTTGCATACAGCATATGATTGAGTATTGTTTCTTGATCCATTCTGCCAGTCTGTTTCATTTACTTGGTGAATTGGGACCATTTACATTAATGGTTATAACTGTTATATATTGGCTTATTATTGACTATTATATATTGGCTTATTATTTCTGCTGTTACATCTTTATCTTTCCATTCTGTTTAATTGTCTACCTTGCCTAGTAGCTTTTTCCTATGTGTACCTAGACTGTCTTTCAATATTCTTTGCAGAGTTGGCTTGGTGATCATGAAGTTCTTCAGCTGTTCTTTGTCATGGAAGTATCTTATTTCTCCATCCATTTTGAAGGACAGTTTTTCAGGGTACATCAGTCTAGGTTGAAAATCATTTTCCTTTAGGATCTGAAATACTTCACTCCATCTCTTCTTGACTTCATTGTTTGTGTTGAGAAGTTTGCTGTGATTCTGATAGGCCTTCCTTTATAGGTGATCTGTCTTTTCTCTCTGACAGATTTTAGTATTTTATTCTTATGTTGGATTTCTGGGATGGTGATTATTATATGTCTGTGTGTAGTTTTATTTTGGTTATGGCTATTTGGAGTTCTGTGTGCTTCACTGATCCTAATGTCAGTTTCCATTCTCAGGTTTAGGAAATTTTCAGCTATTACTTTTGTAAATAGCCTGTTGATACCATTTGTGTTGTCCCCTTATTTTTCAATTATCCCTGTCAATCTCATGATGTTTTTCTTTGCATCATCTTGCAGGTGTTGAATTGTTATTTCCTGATGCCTTGTTATTTTTAAAAGATCTTTCCTTTCCTGTTCACTAGCTACATTCTTGTCTTCGAGGTCTGAAATTGTATCTTCGCTTTTGTTGAGTCGGTTTTGACAACTTTCAATGGAATGTCTGATTTCCTGTGTATCTCTTTGAATCTGCTTGATGCATTCTGTTTCTTAAATTGTTCATCCAGAGATTTTATCTTTTTGTTTTCTTCCTCTAATTTTTTAACTGTGTCTTCTTTAGATGTGTTCAGCATCACTTTCACTACTCTTATCATTTCTTCCTTTACCAGGGAGGTTATTTCTGAGTTGAGTTCCTTTAATGCTTCCTGGAGTTACTTCTTTATTTCAGTTGCTATTATGGCAGGTATTTCAGATGTATGGTCTATATTTTCTTTTGTGTACATGGCTCCTAGACTTTCTTGGGATGGGCTGGAGTTTTGAGATTGCATTTTGGTCTTTCGTTTTGTCATTTTCCTATATTTCTGTGTTTCAAGTGTTGTTCCAAGGCTTTCCCTAGATGTGTTGGAAATCGTGTCCTATGCTCCAGGCTCATGGGACTGAATGGATATTGCTGAGCATGGTCCAGTCAGGCCCTCAGGCCCTCCCATGCCATCTTTAGTGTTTCAGGAAGCTGGGCAGGCACCTAATCAATGTGGATGATGGGCTAAAGCTCTCCCCAGGCAAAGACCAATGCCCTGGAACTCACTTCACCTGCTCTCAACTCCTGTGATTGAAAAAGGTCACTGGGTATAATATAGTGGGTCCACAAAGCCTCCCAAGGCTAGTCTAGTGTGGCTGGGAGCTGGGCAGGTCCTTGAGCCCTGGGAAAGATGATCTTAAAGTCTCCTGGGGCTCCAGATGGCATGCAGGACTCACCCCAGCTGCCAGCTGAGTTTCCAGATTTGAAAGGTCTCTGGGCGTGGCCTGGGCAGGCCTGAAATGTGCAGAGTGCAGCCTAGTGTAGCTGGGATCTGGAGATTAGTTCTTGCCATGCTTTTGTACACAGGAAACCAAGGCTATGTTATGGAAAGCTTGCCCAGAGCCTCCCATCATGATTTTAAGCTAAACCAAGAGATAAAAAGCTCAACTTGTACCTTTCTCCAAGGTTTCTTGTCTAGAATTACTCAATCATAGAATGAGAATACAAATTCTTACATGAAATGATTCTTTAGACACCTAGCACAGCGCCCCGGCGTGCAGTACCCTAGGAGAATCCAAGTAGTGCTGGTTTTCTTCCTTAGTACAGAAAGAAGACAGCATTCAAGCCTGCTTTACCATTGATTAGTATTAAGTGCTTCTGCCAGTAATTGAAAGTAATGATTAAGTATACGTCAAGTCTTTGTTTGCTGCAGCACTGATTTGTTATAAACCACTGGTTCTACAGTGGCCATGTCTGGGCTAACTAAGGATGGAGGTTAGATCACACGGCCAGAATACGAGTGGGGAAATATATTCTTAACAGAAGTAAGTCAATCCTAAATGTCATAGAGTGCTACTGTCTCAAATGTCCCCCTTTAAAACAAACATAAAATGGATTGAGTGCAAGCCTTTTTGCCACAACAAACAGAATGGCGGGCAGGGTTTCTGCTAACTTTACATGACAATCTTGCAGTGGTATCACAAACCAACTCAATCTGATGGTCATAAATTTTGGAATAAATAGAACATATTTGTGTCAAAAGTAGAATCATGACTTCTGGTAGATAACATTTAGGGTGCAAACGGAAATATCAAAAGAATATTTGACATTGATTAGTTCTCTGAAAATATATTTTTCAGCTAATCCATCTTGACTTTTTTATCTAGAGAAATCAGTTTCTTTTCCATAGTACCTTTCCTAGTGCATACTGCACATAGGTATTCAGTAAATATTTAACAAATGAGTGGATTCAGATCTCTTATATTTCATGGCAGCTTCGGAAATCCAATGTTATGTCACTAACCCACAATTATTTATTTCAACATGAATCAGTTAATGTGTGATTAAGTTCCAACTGTAAGCTAACTAATGAAAGATCGTAAGGAAAAATGGGTTATTCATTTCTCTTGATTTTTTAAGACCCATTTCTGTAGCTCATCTCATTATTAGAAAACTACTTCTATGTTCTAGTTTATTTTAGCTGGGTTAGAGGTTTAGTAAAAAAAGAACACATGATTTAGAATTAAATAGATTTTAATTCAAATTAACTGGTGCCACTAATTAATAGTTCTAATAGTTGTATTTTGAGCCAATCAACTGACAGCTCTGCATGCTGCATTCCTCATCTGTTTTGACTATCAGCTTCAAGGAGTTAACAGAATACAGTGTAAAACTATAGTGAACAGAACAGGCAATAATTCAATAGCCAATAATGCTGGCTTACCTGTACTTTTGTCCCTGTCTTACTGAGAGTTTACATCGTATCAAGCCATATGAGACAAATTCTGTCTTTGGTTTATAAATATTCTGTCTTATTATTTGTATGTACAAGCTGCTAGTTGATTCTAGAATTACCATGTAAAGAACTATTGGATATATTCTTCCCAAATTCATGGGGCAGAGGTATTTTATTTCCCCCATGAACTTCTGTGATTTATTTTATGAGATTAATGAACTGAAACTTGCTACTCTCTCTGATTCTGTTGTGGTTTTGTCATTTTTCCTTTGTCTTTCTAGAAGCACAACATTAAGTTATGGGCTCAAAGCAGTAGATATTCATAATTTAAGCTTTCAGGTAAAATTGTCATTTCCAGCTTGCTTGCGTTAACATTTGTTCCTCAAGCTGAACTCAACAATTTTCTTTGTTCCCATAGCTTTTATGGTGAATTAACAAATCCTTTGTGAAATCATCCACGGTATCAGTAATAAACAAATCATCCATGGTATCAGTAATAAACAATAGCTTGCTCAAGCTTGAACAGCTATTCAGTGCAGAACTGACCCAAGCTTGATGTGATTTTCAGATATATTGTTCAAAAGAAAGTAAGGAAGCGTAACCTCTAAAGACTGCGAATCCTCACTGTTTCCTGACATAGCACAGTCATCTCCAAGAGAAGCAAGCAGGCTGTGCTCCTGGAATATGAGCTGTGATATGTGGGAGAAATGTAGTGGGAGCTCTGCAGCCCTGCAAGCTCAGATCAGTCATGAAAGCCATTTTTCTTTGGCAAATTTCATGGCCATAGCTGAACAGTTGAACTGGCGACAGGGACTTACTGTATAATGTCTTTTTCTTACAGTTCTGCACAAAATGTAATCTTTTCACAAAACAGATTACATTCAGATTTCCTCTCTGTCTACCTAGCTGCCAGTAGCAATAGTCTTCTTTCAACTTAACTTTAAATTTTGTCCACAGATGGAGAAGAGGGAGGAAATAAGTTGGCTTTGAAATTTTTGTGAAGAACACTCAACAATATCGAGATAAAAGTCATTGTTGAATCATTCAAATATAAACTTATCTGACAAGGAAGAATGACTTTTTAAAAAGATAAAGAGAATAAGCTGTTGCAAACGTATAGTTATTTTAAACCATGTTTATCTCCAAAAGTTATTACTGTGATGGTTTAACATTTAAAATACATATTATTTATAAATACCTATGAGTTTCATACATTCCCCTGAAGTGTTTGTTGTAAGTTTAACATAAATAGATAACGGGGTGCTCGTTTGCAGGAGCTAATGGAAACCGTAGGTCAGAGCATGTCGTCCCCCTCGGCAGTGAGAATGCGTCTACACACAGTGGGGAGCTGCTGACAGCAGCAGACTTTCTTTGATTTTAGCTCCCACATTCTGTACTTGTTGATTTGGGCTGCTCCCCACTTTTGCCTCTCCCTTAACTCTATTTGAGTGGTGATACCTCCTATCTACTATCTCTAAAACAGCAGATTTCAGCATGTATAAACTAGCACAACCACTGTGGAAATCAAAACCTGGAACTGGGATTCCATTCATTCTAGCTATTCTCCTCGTCAGTATTTTCCTGAAAGAGTTAGAGGCATCATATTGTAGCGGTGCATGCACACCCGTGCTCATAGCAGAGCATATCTCATAATAGCTGAATCTTGGAAGCAGCCTGTATGTCCATCAACAGGAAAGATGAAAGGATAAAGCAAGTGTAGTATTTATATATGGTGGAGCACCACTCTGCCATAAAGGGAGATAGCCTTGAGTCATCTGTAGGAAAATGGTTATAGGTTGTGGCCATAATGTTAAGTGAAATAAATCAGACACAAAAGCTGAAATATATACAAATTAAAGAGCAAAGTAAAAAATAGATAATAGGAAAAGAGAGTTGAATCTTTTGGAAAAAGAGAGCCAAGACATGGAGGGTGGAGGAAAGGAAGCAAAAATAAAGAGTGAATGTGTGCCATGTTCTGTACCAACTCCCTGTGGTGAACGGAATCATTATGTACTGCAAACACATACTGACAAAAATATAAATTAGAGATAAACCTGACACTTGTTAAAAACATAAACTATGGGCCATTACTGGAGTCCCAGTGAATGACAATCTTCACAGTGAGGCTCAGAAGTTTATTTGTTAAAAAAACTCCAGCCCTGAGAGCTCAATCCATGTTAAAACTTTAGAATTTTGTCCTATCACGGGAACGCAGTAACTACTAAAATGTAAGTAGACAGAAATTATTTTCAGCACTGACAATATTTCCCCATTGTGTTGTTACTGGCATATGTTCATGGATACATTTTATAGAGAGAAGTTTTTATTTGAGCATTACAATCCTGACAGGGAAGACTGTATGGAAGCCAAAGAATAATATATGCCATATTAAATATGCTCTGAACTTTTCAAATCTCTATTTGGATTTTTGAGGTTGGAGCACAGATGGGATCTGGGGGAAGTTCTTCCACACAGTGTACTTGCCATGCAATTTTTAGTTGTGACTCCATCCAGCGCTATTATTTCCATGTCTTAGCACTTAAATAAAGTAGACTTCACCAATTATCTGTGGTACATTCAAGAATTCATTCTCTAACTTCTAGGTTTTATCCAAAGTTTAATTCCAAGCTATAGATAAAGAAAATGCTTAAGAGGAAACATGTGTGTGTATGTGTGCAAGAGAGAAGGACAACAGAGAAAAAAGAGAGAGATTCACAAACCTTATGATGATGATTTCCAATTTTATTATGAGAAACCATATGCTCCGTAATGGACATAAGTAACACTGAGAAATTTTATTTTAGAAAGTGTGCCAGGCGATCAGGCATTTCATGTAAATAGCTCTTATTGTGTCCTTGTGAGTGAAAGAATTCTTACTATTAAATTTTGGGATAAGCTCTACCTCTGTTTTTTCCAGTACTCGGATCCAATCCAGGGTCTTGCATGGTCATCAGATGTGCTACTGCTATGTTCTACTCTTGCATTGCAATGGTTTAATCACTGTGCCAACTGTCCCAAGCCCATATATAGCATTTCTGTTGTATGAAAAATCTTTCAGGTACATGGTGTAAAAATTATGAGACAGTGTTGGAAGTTGCTGAGAGGAAATTATTTACTTTATTACAGCAGGTGGCCAGGCACAGACTGAATAGAGATGTTATGAACTTTGAGTCAGGGGCAATTTAAAAAGTAGGACCTGAGATGTCACAGTCCTTGCTCCATTTTGGTTCTTGATTTGCAGTTCGCATGTTCTGTGAGCATCAGAATTCAGCAGTTCACTGAACCACTATGTGTCCTGGTGCAAATACAGCGGTGTTACTTCTGCTTCGTAGTAAGGATGCCACCCTCTGAGCATCTCAGGCAAAGCCATGTCATCTGTTTCTATCTCCAGCCCATTGCCCCTTCCGTGTGTGGTTTTCACCATGCAGCAGTATTGAGAGAGCTGATTAACACACGGATCACGGGGTTCCGTCCCCAGAGCTCCTGACTCAGTGGGATGGGGTAGGGTGAGTATTTCTGACAAGTGTCAGCCAGGATGCTATTGATGTGTCAGGGATCACACTTGGTGAATGATCGTTCTGATGTGGTCTTCCCTAGTGATAGGCACTCAGATCTTCAATTTAGCTGGACTTCTCGGAACCTGCAGATTCTCAGGATTTCTACATTTACATGTTTGAATCCACATTGCCAGGGTGTTGTGAGCACCAGGATCTATTGTTTATTAAGCTCCAGATGGACACACACACACACACACACACACACACACACACACACACATCTAAGATCCAGTGAGAAAGGAGGCCCAGGGTTATCGTGTAAGTCAGATCTCTCCTTCCAACATTGCCAGTTTTTTTGGTGGTTTGGCATACACTAGCTGAGTGAACCAGTGATAATGCTGAATGCCAGTAGTTAGTTGCTGTCTTTCTGTTTGTTTGCTATACGTTTCTTCATTCTACAATGGAATATGTTATCTGTGTCTTAACTGCTGAGTTCGCCAGTCCAGTCTGGGCCCTTATCTTGTCCTTCGTATCTCCAGGGCCAAACTAGTTATCTGATGCTTGGATCATCAGGGTTTGTTGGGTTAAATACTTTTGAGTACCTCTTAGGGTATGGCTGAAAAATGAATGGCAGGCATCAGGAAATTCCCTTGGTGTCTTTTAATGTGCACTTGAATGTTAGAAGAGTAAACCCAGCAGGTTGGTTCAGTCCAATATGTAGACTAACCGCGCAGCTCCGAAAGCCGCTGCAAGCCCTGAGCGGCGCCAGACTGCAGCATGCAGTGAGGAGCCAGGAGAGCAAGGGTGAGGGCGGTAAGTGGGGAGGGGTTACCGAGGTGTGCGAGGCCCTACATGCCAGGGTTATGTGTTTGCTCAGAATATTAAAGGTGTGAGAAGAATCAGAACAAGGACACGTGGCAATTTAGGTGCTTCAAACTTCCTGAGTGAACTGTGGCGATAGAAGCATTTCATACTGTGGCTCCAGCTGCATTAGTGTCTGTCTTAGGAAGAACCAGAACTTTAATCTGGCCAGTTCACGTGTCACGAAGTCCAGAATAGACCTTGAGTACACTGATAGTGAATCCTGCAGTCACCTGGGACCCAGATGAGGACCATACCTCTTGTCCAGGTCAGCTCTTGGGTCTGCCTGTTATGTAGGCTTGGGACTTCCACATCCTCACGCTGTGTGCATAGCTTTGGTCAGCTATGTCCAAGTGGTCCCCTTGGGATTATCTTCACTTATGTTACTGATACTGTCACAGTCCCCTTTCAAGGGCATGCAAGCAGAGATTAGGCGGTGGTTTTATTTCAATTTTTACTTAGTAATGAAATGGCAAAACTTCACAAGAACAGGGTTTAGCTACCAAGCAGAAATTCAGATGTGAAAGAGGTTAAAATCTTTCAAATTATGTGAATCGGATTTTCAGAAAAGTTATTGTATGTTAACTCATGTGAAGTTCTTTGATTCTGAGCTCAAAGTACCCTAAGTAGGTTTTCACTAGTTAAAACTTTCACAGAACATTTGGAAGTTGGAGCTGTGTAGGAACTTATGATCATTCGGAATGTCCCGCTCACCGTGGCCCACCAGCCTTGGGAGACAAGCCGAATAAATGTAAATCATATCTTCCAGCACTGTCATGTTGCAAAGTGTGCTACAGACTTCCTGAATGCCCTCAGTGTGCTGTTGGGAACTGCCAGCTTAGGTGATTCGTTTTTCATTGTGGAGGAATGCACAGAGAATGCAGGTTTGTTTAAAATCCAAACAAAACCATCAAGAAGCGTAACTATTAGGGAGGCATCGTACTAGTGTGAGGTGCCAGACTGGGTAGTCAGTAACTTAGAAGGCCCTTCTCTCCACTGAACCTGTAATGTTCATATCGTAGAGTATAATAGAAGCATAATAATCATAGCTAGTGGTGCTTACATAATACATAGAAAATGATTCAAAATTTCAGGTTGAGTTCTTCAATTATTGTGACTGATAGATGAACTTCTCTTAAAGATAAACAGAAAATGAAATCATCTAGATATATAAAACAAAAGTATTTTATTTTAATTTTTTTGTATTTTATGAAAGAAGGGTGAAACAAAATTTCATAAAATAATAGGAGAAAACCAATAGTTAATACATTGCATGTTGTTATATTTAAAATAGTTCATAGTATAAGACATGAGCATACAAATTTCTCCAAACACTATAGCACAGACCCTCGTTAATGAACTAATAGATACTAATAGTATAATTGATTTGTGTTTTGTTCCCTTTACCTAGTGTCATTTTATCCATCCAAGTTCCTTTTCCCTTTGGGACAACTTTTTCCTGTTTCACAATATCTATTGTACATTAGACTTTTATTTACTCTTTCAGTTTACCACACCAGGAAGACAATATGATGTTTACACATGTGAGTCTGACTTAATTTACTTATTTGAGTATGGTCTCTAGATGCACATATTTACCTATCAAAGTTTCACATTTATCTTTCTTTATGGCTGAGTAGTACTCCCTTGTATAAAAAGATCACATCATTTTTATTCATTCCTTGGTTGATGGACATTTGGGTTGTTTTCAAGATCGAGCTACTACACATTGTGCTGCTGTGAATATAGGTGCACATATATCACTGTGGTATGTTTTTAATTCTTCTGGGAAGATACCCACAAAGAAAATAGCAAGGTTGAATGGGACCTCTAGTTCTAGTTTTTTGAGGAACCTGCACACTGATTTCCACAGTGGTTACACCAGTCTGAATTCCCACCAACAGTTGAGAAGGGTTCCTTTTTCCCAAAGCCCCTCCAGCATTTGCTGTTGCTTGGTTTCTTGGTTTCTTGACCCATTTTTTCTGGAGTGAGGTGGAATCTCAGTTTTGTTTTAATTTGTATTTCTCAAATGACCAGTGACGTTTAATTTTTTTCATATATTATTATATTTATATTTCTTCATCTGAGAAGTGGGCATTCATCTCTGATGTCCATTTTTGGACTGGGTCTTTGAATTTGGGCATCTGATTTTTTTCAGTTCTTTATATGCTCTTCTCCTTTGAGAAGCTGTCAGCTAAATGTTTTCCCATTCTGTGGGTTGTCGTTTCACACCGTGAGTGATTGCTTCTGAGGTGCACCAACTTTTTAATAGGAAGAGATCCCAGTTGTTGGTTCTTTGAAGCACTTCCCGCGTAGTTTGCATTTTGTTCTTGAAGGCTCTTGCCTACCCCCATGTCTTCAAGACTTCTACCTACTTTCTCTTCTCATAGATTTAGTACTTCTCTTTTAATATTTAGATATTTGATCTAAAATAGTATTTTAGAACAATGTGAATTTAAATTAAAATATTTCAAGACTTACTGAAGGGTAATTTTGGTATTAATGAAGACAAATGAAACCAACACCATTTAATTCAAATTTAGTTCACTAAAATAACTCCAACTGCATGTCAGTTGTTTAGAGGAAGTGTTTAGATACAACTGCTGGCCTTTCATAACAATCATAGTGATAATCAATGATTATCTCTGCCTGATTTATTTAAGTTCTCAAATATTTAATACAGTTCTTGAGACCAGTTCATTCTCAGTGTATGTTTGCCTCATAAATGAATGATTTCAAAGAAAGACTTCAAAAAAGATTGTGTGAATCAGATCTACGTTTATTCTATTTTCAAATAGTTTTAATATTTTAAAAAATCCTTACATGTTTAAGCTGCTTTATTCCAGATGATCATCGTGAGCCCACACACATCATTTCCTTTGCAAGCTACCTGAGCTAGATTCTAGATAAGTGTGTGCCAGAGATCATTAAAGAGTAGACGTGGTTGCCTCTATTTTCATTTGTTCGGCTCATTTGTCTCATGGTTTTGTTGTTCTTTTGGCCAGGGATTCGATAAACAAGTGGATGTGTCATATATTGCCAAACATTACAACATGAGCAAAAGCAAAGTGGACAACCAGTTCTACAGTGTGGAAGTGGGAGACTCGACCTTCACGGTCCTCAAGCGCTACCAGAATCTAAAGCCTATCGGTTCGGGGGCTCAGGGGATAGTGTGGTAAGTGATGTCACTTCATTTATGCTTGTGACAGGAACATGCTATGTGCATCTACTAGACACTAACACAGACAAAACCGAAAAGAATGAAATGCACTCTACTGGAGGGGAAATAGAATTATGAGCATTATTTGCCCTTTATTATCCATTTTACAACTATACAACAGGGATTGTGACATGATATTCTGGTCACCAATACAAAAGATTCATTACACAAAAAATTCAAGAGATTCCTAAGCTGTTGCTAACAAATTTAGAAAAAATTTATTTGCATGTGTCACTACAGGAAATGAAGACCTATGCCTTAAAAATAACATGTTAACTCTTTACCCACTCCCGAGGGATGAATGATATCTCATGTTATCATAGCTTTTAAAGTTCAGTGGTTAAACATAACAGTTTAGAAAAAGTTCCATTTAAAAAATATTTACCTAATTTTTCCCAAATAAGAAGACTCTTAGTAAACTATTTTGCTATGAAATTTTTGTGTGGCTAATTGAAATCATAATAAATCTAGATCTTATCCTTGCAAAGTGATGACATCAAGTTAATTGATTAAGTATTTCTTTTGTACAATTTCAGTATATAATGTAACAATCCAGTATATTTTGTTTGAACCTACCAGCATAATAATTTTCAGTCTTTTTGGTGACTCATGCTGATGAGTAAACTTTTAGGACATACACCTTAAATATATTTAGATATGTTTATTTATATAAAGGATATATATGTAATTATTATCTAAATCATTGTTATAATTTGTCTTTAAAAACAAGTTTCTGAAAAAGAAATGAACATTTAAAAATATTTTTTATTTCCTATTGCATTTTTACTCAGTTAAAGAATTAGCAATGCTATTTTAGGGACAGAAATGGATAGTTTTCATTATTTTCAGGCCTTCAGTTTACATTTCATAAAACTATTTAAGAAATTAATTTGCTTGATTTTGACGGTGTCTAATTTCAACATCAGTGCTCTGTCCGGGTGAATGAGAAACTGCTCTAGCATGCTTACTAAATCGTAGCACAAGGTTTTCTCTGAGAATTCATCTAATATATTTCCATCCTTCTAATGTTAAATAGTGTTATTTTTGCAATTTGAAAAGTGGGATACTTAATAAGGAACCAAATTTGCATTTTGAAGACATTGAAATAGGTGAACAAGTAATTTTTATTTTCGGTATTTATTTGTGTGTATGGATTTGCTTTGAGTTAACTGCTTTGTGACACCAAACATTTTCATGATGCGGGGGGCAGAATAATGGTTTCCTTGAAAGTGCTTAGGTCCTGGTTCCCAGAATCCTTAAATTTGTTACGTGATGTGGTCAGAGGGACTTTGCAGATGTGGAGAGTGGGCTGGAGAGACACAACAGGAGCTGATGAAGACGGACTTGAAATACGAGGGAAACATGAGAGAGACTTGCGTTGTCACTGGCTTTAAAAACAGAGGACATGGGATCCTGAACCCCAGGGGTGTGGCTGGCCTGCAGAATCCAGGAATGGCTGTCAGTGGAGAGCGAGGAAGAGGAGACCTAAGTCCTACAGCTGCAAGGAGTTGAAACTGCCCACAGCCGGAATGAACAGAAAGATTCTCTTCTGCCACCTTCACACAGGAACAAAATTAACATCCTTAGTTTTGCCAACACCTTGATTTTAGCTTAGTAAAACCCACGTGCTGACCTGCAGAGCTCTCCGACGTGAACTTGTGTTGTTTAGATGGTTAAGTAGGCGGTGAACTACTGGGGCAGTGATCCTAAGAGGCACAGTATAGCAAAATGGGTAACAAAATGATCACTGTAAATCTCCTGTATGTACCAGGAAAGGGGAAAGCAAGGGGCTGAGGATTATTTTTCTGTGATGTTATTTGAAACATTTTAGCATATTGACAGGAGAATGTTTTGGAGAAGACCCAGGTCAGGTGAGTTTCATTTTCCTGGCAATGAAGCTGCCCCAGAAAATGAGACTGGTTTGGAAGGAAACTGATGGACTTCTAATGACTCAAAAAGAGCCCTAAAGCAGCATTTTGCTCTAGAAGTTAACAGATAGTTAACAGAAAGATTGGAACATTTTATGCTAATAATTTTGTGATATATTTTGTAGGATATTTAGAGCCTCTATTTCTCCGTTTTGCGGTATGAAAATCATCCTTAATTTTAGATATAGTAACAGAAATAGAAGTCAATTAAAATATCTATGAATACTATCTAAAATCTTATTTTAGAACAAAGCTATCAGAAGACTTACCAAGAAAATCTGACTTTCAAAATGTTAGCCTTGGAGTTACCTGAGATTGTTAGGGGTTTTGTCTTTAGCTGAGGTAATAAAGTCATATTCAGGCTAGCAAAGACCAGAGCTGGTTGTTCCAGTGACCGCCTGTGTAGAGACCACAGTAATTCCAAAATGACTGTGGTTGTCCCTTCTCTTCCCTGTCCTCAAGCTTTAGCTTTAAGGTATCTGTTTAATTACAACTTGGATTTGCAGCGTACTGTTTCGTCTTGCAGGCCTGTTCTTATAGTGATTTGTCCTAACAACCTGGCATTAATTTAGTTTCTGGTCTATTGGCTTCGTCAGCAGCAGCTTATCTGCCTCTTTCATGCCAAACACACATCCAGTCCCAGACCTGCTCCTGGCATCCACAGAGCTGCCCCGTGTTCCTGTCCACTGTCAGATTGACCGAGTATCTTAGTGCAGTGATTGGCTGAAATTACCAACCGGAAATGAATGGGGACTCTTGAAATAGTTCTGAGACTGAGGTCTCCAGCAAACTGAATTGGGTCATTCATTTATTTTTACTTAATTTTCTTTGTACTAAAAATGAAACATGGTGGACCCAGTTTCAAAAGAGGATTACTAAAAATTTCTATTTGCCCTTGCCATCATGAAATGGAACAAGAGTGATTCTGCTTTTCACATGTAAATGTTGACATGCTGGTACTTTGTCAGTGTCACAGAATCCTAGTTTGTTTGAAATGCAATCTTACCACCTTTTACCAGTTATTGGGATTTTGCAATTTGAAACCCTCTTTTGCATTTTTAATTATTTGTTTAACAAGCAGGGAAAAGGCAATACTAAAATATCTTCAAAAGAAATTAACTACTAGGATGACTTGTTTGTTTGCAATAGAATGATAAAGCAAAAATGTCATTCTTGGAAATCATTAAATAAAACTTTTAGGAAATCTTTTGGAATAAATGAGAAATTTTATTCTATATCTGCTTAAAACAAAAATGATTATCTGCTGAAGCCACCACAAGAGGTTTTCTGCTTCACCACGTGAGCTAAGGAGTCCTCTAGAGCTTCATAGGTAGGAAAGTAATCTGTGGCATGAGGTTTTAATAACTGTGTTCAAGATCCGGGTGAACAAAGCATTTTACCACATTTTCCCAGTTATCCATGGGAGGGTCTCTCATACCAGTGTTTTTCAACTGTCAGCTTCAGCACAAAGACAAGCATGGGAATAAATCAACATGCAGGGATTTCATTCTCTTCTCTCACACCATCCCGATACTCTCACCAAGCAGCATTTTCTGTTTTCTCGCTTCTTCCTCCAAAGATGATCCAGGCTGATGGCTACAGTGACGGCAATAGTGAATAAGTGAGCTTAGCCAGGAAGTTTTGCCAAGGTCGGTCTGTACCCTCAGAGAGCTGATTTCACAGTTTTAGATGGTGGAGGGTAGAAGCGTATTCCAGTAGTGTTTCACACAATTGGCCTGACAGTGGTCCCAGGCAGGTTTGCAAGGTAATGTTTAGGCCAGATGTTTGTAGCAGAGATGTAAGCTCCATACACATAGAATCAGGGTGTTTTACGAAGATAATACAAATTAAAAAGTTAGGGTGTTTATCATAAAAAAATCTGTGACTTGAAATATGTAGAAGTAAGATGGGGCAATTTATGTTAGCTTAATTTTTCTGAAATCTCAGTTGCAGTTATAGGATGACATTTAATCAAAGCTGAAGCAGCTATCATTACAAAATGCTCTGGAAATAATCCATTGGATTTGTTCAGTTTAGTTTAAATAGAAAATGTATCCACATGTATACATATATAATGAGTATATAACCAAGATGTGATTATCATATATACATATTTTTCATAATCCAAATTAGTTTTCTTTAATTGGGCAGACATTGTATATACTCTTTAATACATGTATATGCAATATTTTAAGATACACAAGGCATGATCAAAACATATAGTGAATATTTAAATTTTAAAAAATCATTAGAGTAAGATGTGAATCACTGTTAAACCTTCTCAAATGACTCTGCCCAGCTTTGAACATGTATTACATAATTCTTGCTACTTTTGAAAGCAGCTCCAAAAATCTTTTGTGAATGTCTTTACAAGTTGTGATGAGACAGAGAGAAAGAGGGAGAGAAAGAGGGGGGGGGGAGAGAGAGAGAGAGAGTGCGCACGATGACAGAGATGGATGCAGCTATAGAGATGGTAATGCTGCTGCCAAGTCTCTGCAATGCGAAATCAGGCTCATGGAATATTACAGTGTGTTCTCATCTACCTTATTCATTGGATCCAGTACTGTGTGACTTCCGGCTCCTCCCCCTAGCAAATATGACCATAGAAGGCAGATGCTTTGAATGGATTCAGAACATTAAGGCGCCTCTACAGCATAACTAAGAACATTCCCAGAAGGGGACTTCTAGAACCTTGTCAGAAAATGGCAGGAATGATGTCAGGAATGGCAGGAATTAATGTGCTCAAAGTGAAGGGAATTGTTTTTGAGGAAGTTTAATAGTAGTATGTCTTTTCCTGTAATAACATTTTTAGATTTAAACATATACTTTTTTTTTTTTTTTGATTGGTATCAGGGATTGAACTCATGACCTCATGTTTGCCAGGCAGGCACTTTCTCTGCTGAGCTAAATCCTGGCAACATCTACCATATTTTTTGACCACATTTCATATCTATTTTGTTTGTCACAAATATTTGAAAAGCGATTTCTGGAGAACGCTCTTCTATTAGTTGTCTACAGTCATGATTCCCTACGTGCATAAGCAACCTAAAATTCACAGCGCTGGGCATGATCAGCAGAGCCTGCAGTGTTCATATACTCATATTTAGAAAACGGCGGTGGCTTATCACACATCACCTTCCTTTGGTAGGTGGATGCTTGTGGTTCTCGTGTTCTGGTCAGAAATATTTTAGACTAGTCCAGCTAAGGGTTAGATAGACAAAGAATTCTAAAATTCTTGTGCTTTTGGCTTTTAAAGAAATGTGTCTGTGATCTATACTGAAGAAAGACAATGCTAGAGAGCATTCAATAAATAATACTGTAATGCATGAAACTTTTCACTGCCTTTACTGAGCCCTTCAGGGGTCTTGAGTCTGATACTGCTCCTATATATTGTATTTGCACGTGTGTACAAAGACGTATAGTTAAACTTCTCCTATCACTCAGCATCGAGTCTCTTCAAGGGTAATGATAATGTGACATAAGCGTCTACCTCGCAAATACTCTTGCTAAGCACGTAGAAAGGAAACTTTGGTGGTGTGTTTTGTTTTAGTTGTGCAGCAAGGTCTGTACCTTCCCACTTCTGTGTAGTACTAGCTCCATACAATACTAATAAGTACGACTACTAAGTACTAATAAATGCTCCAAAGAAGAAAAATCTCTGAATTTGCCCAGATGCTCAACAATCTTACTGCAATAATGCCACATCAAAACATAGTACAGCCACCACTGTCTGTGGAGTCATCTTCAAATAATAATAGCCTCTGTGTGCTTTGAAAAGCATGGTGCATGAAAGCCCTCCCTTTTCAATCTCCTCTTTTACTAAGAAAAGATAGTACTGACTCCCAGATGGTTTTAGCTCCTCTTCTCATCCTGAAGATAAATTTCAGGTGCTCCATTTCCACTCAGACTTAATCAACCTTGAACTAGTTCCTCACATTTGCAAGAAAGCTGGGAAAAGTAAGCATCTGTCAGTATATATCAGAAAAAGAGACTGAAACTTGTTTATATTAAGATGCGTAATACAAAGATACTCTGTATATAGTTCTTACTTCTGAAGACTGGTATGGGAATGACTAAGTTCTAAGAATTCAGAACACTTTTCTCCTGTAACTATTACATACTGAACACTGTAAGATCATTCTATTATTATTTTCAGTTATTATTGTTAAAAATACACTTTTTTTCCAACAAATAACCAAGTTTCCCATTGTATTTCATCAATTGCCTTTCAGTGTTTTTATCCTTTTTATTTACTCATCTATAAAACAAGACTCCAGAGAGTAAAAAATAAACTCAGTGTCTAAAATTACCTTTTACATCTAATATTATTATGACTTTTAGTAGACTCAAAAAGGGTAGAATGAGGTTACAGCTTTTTAACAAGAGAAACTGAGCAAGATGAGCGTATGAAACCAAGGAAGGTTCCTGATTTATAACTGTTGTGTCATCCTCACATTGTAAACATGGAATTTAATCAAATGGATTCATTAATTTTCTATCAGCTACTCTGACAAAGTACCATTTGAATTTTTTGCCCATCATTCAGCTTGAATTCTATCAACTACTATTATTTTCTGTCAATTATTTATCTACCTGCCTATCTCTTTGTACCTATCATCTACTGGTTTTAAACATCAGTTTTTAAATTTACAGCATCACTGCACAGATTCATCTGCTTGTCCGTAAGCTCAGAGCTGAGATGAGAGCATTTTGTGGCTTTGAGGCTGATGTGTAAGAACAGAGGGTTTTCTCCAACATCAGACTCTCTGGCTAACACAGAAGTGATTTTGTTTTGTTTCTGGAAACTTCACTCAAGCAACTGTGGCATATTTTTCAGTTTCTAGTGAGCCTTTCCCCATTAAATTATGAAGCTTTAATTGTACATTTCCATTTGGCCCCTGGAAATGATACTTTGTACTTTTGTGAGTTTTTATACTCACAAGAGGCTCAAAGAGGGTGGCCGGTGGAATGGGGCACAGAGCGGGACCCTGTCTCGTCCACCTGTGCTTTTCTGCTCGGCCTTGTGGATAACACAGGCTTCACATACTTACTTACGTCCTGGAATGGATGGGTCAGGTTTGTAAATGCCAATTTTCCTTCATAGAGAAAATGTAGTACTTTGAAAAACAAAGGGTAGAAGTTTGACAGCAGTATGCTAACTGGAAAATAATTATACATTTATAATATCCATGTTTCTGTGTGTTAACTACATGCTATGTGAGTTCATATATGTAAGTATAGAATCGCTAATGTAAGAGCCAGCACTGATGGGGTTGGCAGTACATAATCCTGAAATTTGTATTTGGCTTTGGAACATGTTAATATCATTTATTCTGAACTTTGTCATTCTTCAGTTTATTTGTAGTTAATTTACATCCTTATACTAAATGCTGACAGAAGAGTTTGTAGCCTAAAAACATTGTTCTTGGCAGAGGTTAAAAGTTGTCACATAAATTTCCATAAGTAATTATTCTGTCATAGATAACTGGCCTCTTTGTAAATCATTTATTGGTATATATACTGTCTCTCTTTGAAAAAATAATCTGTAAGCACGTTATTTACTTTTTGGTTTCTATCCCAGTCCCAAAGAACCGAACCACAAACCTAGAGCCCAAAACAGCTACCTAAAGCTTGGTTCTGCATACTCCAGTGCATTTTGCAAAAACAAATGTTCCTGGCAGAAAGGAGGCTGTTTCATTGATTAAATTGTACTAAATAACAAATGGCAAATGCTATTCCTCAGATTTTGAGAACCGCTGTCATTTACTACTCTAAGAGAGCTGTCTATTCCATCTATAGATGAGGTAGGTTTTTGTTTTTTACAGAAGACAGCCCATATGTGTTATAAATATTTCATCTAAAGATCTCAATGTTTAAAGGATCTTTTTATAAAGCTTAGAGGGAAGGTACGACTTCGGCTGCTGACCCGTTCCAGTGTCACATTCTGTTTATTGTCTGAGCTGTCTTGATCTTCACAGATTTGAAGCGGGGAGCTGAGGACAAACGCAGATATCTCTTGGTTTGAAGATGGAGTGATAAGCCCACACCCCCTTTGTCTGCTGAATTACCCCAGCTTTGTATTCTCTCTTGCAATGAGATTTAAATTTATTTAAAATATTTGACCCTGTCAAGCAATTTACACTTTACCTGTCAAGAGTTATGAATCCAGCATTAAACTATTGCATTTAAACTTTTGGGAGCCATGAGAATTTCCAACTCATCATAAAAGAGAGAATTTGGCCACTGTGTTAGATATGGGGTTTCTTTTAAAGACATGTATGTTAGGGTTCTCTTAGCTGTGATCTTTTTTGTTGATATTCTTTTTTTTAAATTGTTAAAATGTTTTCCACAGCTGATTCCAATATATCCATTTTTAAAGTCAAAATGTGAGTCCCAATTCAGGGAAACAACACCAAGTATATTTGCCAAACATTTGCTTTGGGTTCATCCAGGATAGCAGACTTATGTTATGGAGATCACTGTGATTGTGAGGGAAAATGCCAGCCAACCATTTCCTGTCCAGCAAGGTTCCTGGAGCATGGTCACCTTCACCCAGGGGCGCTTCCTTTTCAGATTCACACATTCTCCTTGGATGGGCTGGTGGCTAATCCTGAAGGAATGAACTTCAGATCTCAAGAGACCAATGAGAGAAGCTTAATTTACCTCTCAGAAGTGTGGGCTGGAGAATGACTGGAATAGAGGAGATCTAATTGACCTAGTATGCTAAAAAATTCACCACTATGGTAGTTTAAGATGCCAAAGATACAAAGAATAAGGAACAGAGGAAAATTGGAAGCCCAATAGTTTCATGTGAACATTATCCCTCCTCTCTAGGAGCCTTCTCTTCCACCAGATTTTCCTTCCCTTCTTCTCCTTATGGACATCAATCTTTCACAGTCTTGCTTTTCTCAGTCCTTCTCCTTCTATCACTCTTGTCTCCTCTCCTCCTCCCCCTCCCCCTCCCCCCTCCCCCTCCTCCTCAGCTGTTTCCAAAGCTTCTGCACTCAGACCAGCCCACTGGCTTCTTTCTCTGCTCCCTGCTGGAGAGCTCCCATCATCTGGCTGATTTTTCCCCATTACGGGTTTAAGAGCGGTATCCTCAGCTGGGCTCCTGTTCCCACTTAGCAATCATTACACTGAAGCACATCCTCAGCTTCTTGTCCCATTCCCCACGGTGGCTGTTGCAGCCCTATACAACTTTCCTGCCAGTTTTCAGTTCCATCTCAGCAGCCCCTTCCTTTGCAGAAGGCCTTTCCTCCTACTTTCCTGAGAAAGCAGATGGCCTCAGATAAGTGAACGCTCTGCTTCCTCTTCCTCCTCCCAGCTCTTTGGCATCCATTGCCTTCCCTGCCCACTGGGTTCTTCCAGAGGAGCCCCGCAGGCTTTCTGCCCACTCATGTCTCTGCCTCCCCTTGGGCCCTGAATTCTTCTCTGCGCTGAGTCAACTGACGCTTTTCTCCCCTTCCTGTGTGTGATCTCCCCACGCAATCGCACGTAGAAAGAGGAGTTATTTATAATCGTGTGTCTGCCTCCACACTGTGTCGTGTCCCTCCTTGCTTGTTACCAGACTTCTTGGTTGAGGAGTGTGAGTGAGCTGGCTCCGGGTTCTCGTACTGATTTCACGTGGTCTCAGCTCCATGACCACCCTCCTGCTGCAATGGGGTGGTTCCATGTCTTCCGTCCAAGCCTCATTTGTCCCTGCTCTGTAATGCTAGCCATGTGAGCTACCCAATTCTTTTTCAGTTTTGCCTTTAACTGAATTTCAAGGTGACACTTTTTAAAGTCTACTCCTTGTTTGGAACTCTGGGTAGCTGGCCAGCATGTTGAGGGCGCCATGTGAGACATAAAATCTATGTGATCTCAGTGGCTTTGCCTGCAATGGGGATGTGCATGCAGGACATGTAAACCAGTTGGTGCAGCTCCTGGCTTCATTGGCAGTCAGTTCCTGTTAGTTTTTGCCATCACTAGCTGCCTGGGCCCATGGCCAGTTACTCAAGGAGTCCCTAGAAAGGGAGCTTCCTGCCCTTTGTAGTTTAATGTTTAGAAAGCCAGTGAAAGAGCCTAATCCGCAGTTATGGACAGTAAGACTAGAATCAGAAGCCAGAAAAGTCCCAATGACAAGTCTAAAATGAGTCATGGAGGCAAATGCCGAGATCCAGGCCAGAGCTGGATCGAAGTGGGAGAAACTCGGGAACAATGGAAAGAATCTAGGACGTATGTCATGGATATTATTGGCTGATGGGTAGTAATACAGACAGCTATTTAGATAGAAATTAATATGCAGTCAGAGGGTGAGTGAACCCTCCAAGAAGTCAGCACACACATAAAAAATAAAGACATCATAATTGTATGGCTGGAGGCAAATCTGAAGGGAAACAGGCTTCAGGATGGAGACACAGTAGCTAGACTTACGTGCCTTCTTACAGATAATCAGCAGTTTGAGATCACACTGTAATTAACACCATGTGGTCCCCTGGGCATGAGACGTGTAGGTGGGTGACCAGAACTCCTGGACCCTTACTCTCCACCCTTCTAAGAATTCCTTCCGTCTTTTCATATACCTTGCTACCTGACTCATTTCCCTATTGGATCAGTGGTAGTTAAGTGACTCTGCTTAGAACCCTATAGGTTGATTGTAGTTGTACCCACGTTGCTTTCACATTGTTGCTTTGCTATGTAAGTTACTCTTGCCAATGGGAGTTATAGGCAGTTCTGAGAGCAGGATGAGGTCAGAGAAAAAGTGAGACAATCACTGTGAAATGCAGTGTGGTAGGAGCTGCTTTGGTGCTCTCTCTGCCCAGGAACTCTGCACCCCACGGCCATGTGCCCCTGGGAATGAGGCAATGGCTGGGGCTCCCCACTCCAACTCTCCCAGGTCTCGCTCTTCCAGGAGCTGGTGGGTAAGTGATGCCGGTAGAGCCATTCGGTCTCTCTCTAGGCCGCCTTTGCCATCTGTCCCAGGGGCACAGTGACAACACAGGGTGGCCCGAAGCTGCTCTGTACATCCCATGGGCTGGCAGGGGGAGAGGCAGCAAGAACCAAGTCAGTGTGTGCCTTTAGTTGCGGCTGGTGCTAACCCAGAGGCATCTGGCCGCCCTCCCCATCTCAGAGGCTCCTTGCTCTCATGCTCTTCAACAGGGTGCCCCCACCCCACTCCATTTTACAAAACACTCAACCCCCTAGTGCCAGACAGGGTTAGAATCACGGTTGGGCTCTTGAGGGTGTTACTTGCTGAGTCAGCAGGAGGCAAAGCCTGTGTCCCAGCCATGGAAATGTGCAGGGGTTTCTGGCTCTGGAGCAGTGTACGCTTACACATGGTGCATTTCTCACAGTGGTTCCTGGATACAGTGCACTGGGTGTTTGCTGGGAGATGATGTGAGATCCTTTTCCAGTGCAAGGTGACCACACAGAATTCAGCTTTCTTACCTAAGTGGGCTGGAAGCCTGTGAGGATTGTGACGCTCTCCAAAATCAAGGATCTCCAGTGTCTTCTCTATTGTGATTTTGGACCAAAACTTGACACACACACACACACCCCACCTGGCTCATGGATTCAGAGGCTTTTGGAAAGTGGAGAGATCTTGTGAATAACAAACTCACCCATGTGCTTGCCACTCATGCATTCACACCTAAGCAGGCCTCTAAGGCAGCCAAAGGGAGTTCGTTGAAGGAAGCGGGTCCCTGAGGGGCATTCTGGGCACCTGTCCCTTCCTCTGCCGTAGACTCTTCCCTTTGCATTCTGCTTCCTGGTTGCAGTCAGCTAAGCAGCCTCCCTCTGCCTCACCCTTCTTCCTTGATGTTTCTGCCGTGGCACCAGGTTCCCAAAGTCTGGACCTTCAGAAGTCATGAGCTAAAACAAATCTTTCTTTCTTTAAATTGCATGTTAGGTATTTGCTCACAGTGATGAAAAGCTGACCAATACATGTTCTGATAGAGTTTTATGGGGCTGTCTGTTCCACTCTTACCTCCTCAAAGGAGAGAATATCCCTGTTTGGCTGTGGAACCAGGGCAGTAGATACAGGGCATTTCGTTTCTGCTACTATGCTGCTGCCTGAGGTCTCTGGCTCTTTTAGTCCATTCTTGCTGATTTCCAGGATCTGCTCTGCTCACCTCCGAAGGCAGCCATGCAGCTATTGCTTTGGTTCTTTTTGTGCTGGAGGAGAGCATTGCAGGATGCCTCTATTCAGCTGTCTCAAATTACTTTCTGCCTTTCTTCCTGCACTGAGTGGGTGGGACATGCCTGCCACTTGCCCTGCAAGATTCCTCTTCGTCTTCCAGTATCAGTAGCAATGCTCTTTCTGTTAGCCTGATCGTGCCTTCCCTACTGCTCAGCTAACGTGACTGCCCTCTCATCTGCAATAATGTGACATTGTTTGGCATGCTTCATATATTTAGGTCCATCCTTGCAGCTAGCTGGTGGTATCCCTGGGACAAAGATCTTGGCTCACTCATCTTGGTCATAAAATCTCAAAAATGCCTAATACATAACAGGAACATGTTCAGTGTTGAATTGTTTCTTAAAAATTATTCAATGGTATAAGGTATACACATATATATTCTTTGTATTAATAGCATATTCTTTTAATTTCAGGATAATATGGCAAATAACATAATGTACTTAAACTTTAACATCAGAACAATGAACTAGATATGTTATATCCAATACTGAAATTAATGAGAACAATTCAAATTTTCTCTAATGATTATACTCTAGCCCATGTAAGAATGAGTAATAATACTGCCACAACTGATTTTTCAAGTCATTAATTAAATGTGCTGCCAGTTTAAATTTGATATATTTAATTGCATAAATACCTATATAAAATATAGATATGGCAAGTTCTATAAGAATCATTAAATAATACAAGGCAAATACTTCACACAAATTGACTAAAACAATTCCCATTTTCAATGTCTAAATGGAAGACTTGAAACATTTTCATAATAAATTAATATTGTGGCATCATGGATATCATGGGATGTATACCACCCTAAGACAATCAGTCATGAGTGCTACTGACACAACTAAATTTGGGACTAAAGGTAAACCTATCAGTACTGTGCATGTGAGGAGCATGAATGGATTTAGAGAATTACTAGACTGAATAAAGTGGAAAAATGCAAACATTCAGTTTTCTCTATTCATTATAAACCTCAAATAAAAAACAATACAAAGCAAAATCCAAATTTAAACTCTTGCCTGAGGCAGCAATATCACAAGGACATAAAGCTGAATTCATGGGCTAGGAATTTAGCTTGGCAGCACAAGTGCCTGCCAGGCAAGCACAATGTCATGAGTTTGATTCCCAGTACCCCCCGCTTCTCCAAAAAGCTGAATTTATAGGGCCAAATATAACTGCCATGCAGTCAAGAGTTTGACATGTAAACGTATACACTTCTGATTTCTTTGCTTCCTTCAGTTTTTATATATGAGTAACTTCAGGCCAATTCTGGCTGCTATAACTACCGAAAGAGAATGGTAGCAGCTCAAACACAAGGCAAGCTTATTTCTTTCTTATTAGCTCAAGAATGGAGTGGATAAAGGAATGGTCTCTGTTCTCTATGGTGATCTGGGAGTGCAGGGTGAGGAAAGAAAGCTCCTGCACATCAGCCTGTGATATGTGGCATCTCCAAACTAACAGCTGGAAGTAAAAGCATAGAGGAGCTGCCTTGGGCTGGGCCTGGAAGTGCAGTTTCCTTTCCGCTTGCACTCTACTGGCTGGAACACACTATCCTGCCACAATGGGAGGCTGTCAACGCTATTCGTCTGGATATCCCAGAAAAGCGGGGCTTTTCGGTCTTTGTTCCATGTAAAATGCCAACATCCCGAGCCCAGCAACAGTGCCCCTCTGGCCGGCTTCTCCTCAGCCCATGTTCCCTTAGTCCTAGCACTGACATATTTACGTTACCTTATTTTTCTCTAAAATGTGAATTCCTCAAGGTAGAACCTATGAGGCTAGTTCATTACAATATAATAGTTCATTATCATTTGTTCTTCAAAGGCTTGGTCCAATTCCTAGTACAGTGCATGCTTACTAAACATTCTTGTTCGGCTCTTGGCTGTCTCTTCTTCACCCATAGCTCACTGGACTCTGTTCTGTGCCCGCCATTCTTCTGGAACTGTTCTAACCAAGTTAACATCAAAACACAGGCCAAGTACAGCAAATTCTCTTTGGTCTCCACCCTGTCTGATTTAGCATACTGGCCCCATTTCATGCTGATACTCTCATGAAGGTTTACTTCTGAAGATTTCAACTTTAGCTTCCTAGTTTAGGTAAACTCATTTTCCAAAAGGTCATGGGTACAACGAACAGCTGTTGGCGTTAAGTACTTACAACCTCAAAGATGAAGACAGGTCTGTGTTTTTAATGCTGTGAAAGCCTAAATTCCCTATCAGGTAGGGAATGCTGGATGTCAGCATACGAGGGAAAAGCTATAGAGAGAAGGGCACCTAGACACAGAAATACAAAGATGCAGTGTAATAACAGAACAGGTGACAGAGACAGAGAGCCCGTGAGAGAAACGGAGATGGAAGAGGCCACAAGAGAAAGCAGAGTAAAGGAATTAACCATGAAAAGAAGCAGCAAGTCTTTGTGAAAAAACAAAATTAAGAAAACTGTTTTTTCTTGAGTGAGCTATGCCTGAGATGCTGTACAAAACATCCTCACTTACAGTTTTATGGTCAAATAAGACTGGAAATTTCAGTGGATCCCCTGATCTTGCAGCTAGACAAGGAAATTGAATGGAAAAGTAAGAAAAATTAGAGAGCGCGTCCTTAGTCATAGAGAGGTTCCTATAAAGTCAGTGACTGTCTACTGCTTTGCATTTTAAGGAAGATGAACTCATTGGTAGAAATGCTTTATCACTGAAATATTTTAGGAAGTAATAGTTAAGGAACAGAAACAGGCTCAGTTATTTGTTCGGAGGATAAACTTATCCAGTGTATTCGTAGATCTGTATTGCTTTTAAGTGTTAACTATCTGTTTGAGTATATTTTTGTCCTGAAGTAAACCTAACTTTCTGGCTCAGAGGCAGAATATTATTACATAAGGCCATAATTGCATCTGTTACCTCAGTCCTTCTCTCCCCTTTTACTAAGTCTGGATGTTGTTTTTTATATACAAAACACTTTTGCCCTACCTGGAAGACATTATAAATCTCAGAGTTTGTGTGGGAACTTCTTTGGTTCAGCTGCCAGAAAGAAAGAGAGGGAGAGAGGGGTGGAGAGGGAGGGGGAAGACAAGAAGGAGAGAGAGAGGTGGGTGGGGAGAGAGAGAGGGAGAGAGGGAATCTGTCCACAACACTAAAGACTTAGACATCGGGGCAAAGGCCTGGCTCTCACAGCAATGTCCTGCATGAGTCCAGATGAAGACCTAGAGCCAATGACCATGCTTCCCACAAGTCCAACTGGAGGTTGGACACGACAAATGACTCATACAAGTCTGTTTTATGAATCTGCGCTGGAAAAGCCCAAAGGTGAGTGGTGGAAGCTAGAAATCTGTGCCAGAAGGGTAAAGGAGCAGTGCCACCAGGCTGAGGATTCTGTACTGGAGCAAGAAGCAATGCTTAAAATAAGGACCAGGCCACCCCTGAAAATTATCACAGCCATCCTCAGCAACAATGAGGTCCCAAGCTCCTCTGATGAGAACTGTCAAGCATATGTCAGGAAGCCAGTGTGACAAGCTTCTCCTGGAGATTGAACAGCACACATCTTCCCCTATGGAACCAGGAAATGATGCTCATTATAAAGACCAGAGCTCCCTCAAAGTGAACTACAGCCCCTCTCAGCAACAACAAGGTCCTGAGCTCCCCTGACAATAATGGCCAAATCCAAATTTGGGGAGCCAGCATGACAAGCTCCTCCAGGAGAACCAACCGCTCCAAACAATGACATTTAGGAGAACCCACAATGCTTAGCTCTTCTTCTCTGTGTCTGTATTTATGCTGACAGCTTTCCTCAGGTAGGCCATGTACACTCAGCACCATGCTGATTTAATTCAGCTAGTGTTAAGTTGAACACAGGTTTTAATCTGTAACAGGTAGGTTAGATGTTTTAAATGCATTTTGAGTTACAATATTTTCAATATATGGTGGGTGGACTGTTATCCAATCCACTCTCAGTTTGAGGATCACCTGTATGTATAAATATCTTCTAGGTGGAGAAAGTAAAGGTTTTTCAATCCTTTGGAATTGTAAGTGGATGTCGTGGGTTTCTCTTGCTTTGAAATATGAGCACATTTCCCTCTGGAAGAGATTCTTTATTCATTCTTTAACTTCTAAGACTTGCTTTTCAATGCCTGTTAGTCATTTTAATATAACAAATACCTGAGAAAATCAATCATAAAGACAACAGGCTTATTTTGGCTCACAGTTTCAGAGGGTCCATGTTTGCTTGGCTCCATCGATTTGGTTGTCTGGTGGCATCATGACAGGAGAATGTGCGGGATCAGGAGACCTCTCACCCAATGGTCAGGAAATAAAACAAAGGCAAAATAAATAGACCAAAGCCTCAGTGTCCCCTTTGAGGGCACATGCCCAGTGACCAAGAGATTTCCCATCAGGCCAACTCTTAAATGGTCCACCCTCTTTGTAGTGCTACTGAGACCAAGCTTTATGATGTGGACACTGGGGCCACTTATTCTAATCATAGCAGGTTCCAGTTTTCTTTGTTCAGAGAACTGTAAGAGTGTACAAACACTGACATACCTATTATTTTACATGAATAATGGTAACATGTATATTAATAATGTAAGATTCCAGCCATGTAAAGTAACAGCATTTCTGTTTTCAAGCACCTTATATAACTGTTACTTTAAAGTGATTTAGTTGGGTGTGGTGGTGCACGCCTGTAATCCCAGCACTCGAGGGGCTGAGGCAGAAGAATTGTTGTGAGTTCAAGGCCAGCCTGGACTACATAGTGAGGCCCCATCTCAAAAATACCAAAAAAAAAAAGTGATTTAAAAATAATCATTGTTTTATATGTTTTTAGGGTGAGGGACAGAAGACCTTTGAATGTTTTAGTTAAACCAATTCATAAGTGCACACTCTGTGACTACCTGTGCACATTTGTTCTTTGTGAAAATCCAGATTATTCCCTTAAAGACTCCAGAAAATGGATGCTTTGGCACATTTTGCAGAATCATTTCTAACTTCTATTATATCCATTCAAAAAATATTTATTAGTAATTTAGCTTGAAATACAATGATATAATAGAGTAATCATTGTTCATTTTCTGTTATTTGGTTTTGAATGCCCTGTAATACTTTCATTCTCTTTAATGGTTTTATACTATTTTGTTACATTTAATACTATTGTGTATAAAGGTATGCTCAACTGTTTCAAGGAAAGAGACATTATGGTAGCTATTGTTATATTGGATTGTCTTGTGGTGAAATACTGTGTTGCTTAAATTGTTCTGATCTGACATGCTTTGTTATGTCCTCTTTTATCTTAATCTCTTTAAAATAAAACAATAAAAAGAAATACAATAATATGAGAATTATTGCGAATATGACTGAGAATCTATGATATTTTCAACCATATTCTCTAACAAGCTAAACATCTGATATCTATTTTCACTGCTTGTTCAAAAGCAAAGAACATTACTTTTTGTCAGTCTAGGAAGTTTTACATAAAACACAATACATCTTTGGAGAGCTGGAAGGATGCGCATTAATAAAATATTGAAAAAGAAAGCCATTGTTTACTACTCATATTTCGTGTTGATTCCCTTTTACTGCCTTGATTTTCCTGGAAGTTAGGAAACATCTCTGCTTCAATCGAGTCCATGCGATTTAATCAGTCTTTGTGTAGCACTAATGTGCCCTGTATGTCATGCAGTTGACAGGGGGTGCAGTTCTGAGTTAAACTCCTCGTTGCTTTCAAAGTCTTGGCCTGGTAGATAGGATCCACTTGTGGGTGCTGCATGGCTAGGATGAGCGCTAAGCCGTTAGACCTAGAGATCACTGCCTGGGGCTCATCCTGCTTCTGTAAATGCTGAGCTGCCGGCCTGTGTCAGGTGATAGAGCAGCCCCCATCAGGGCGCAGGCTTCCACAAGAGATTGCTCTTGCTTCATGTGCAAGGCCACAGGATCATGTCCAGTTTTCAGGAGGAAGGAAATAACCAGTGGAGGACAAGCAGCCGATCTGTAAGGACTCGGATATTCTGGAAGTTGATCATTTCCCTTTTGCACTACTATTCTGAACCTAACTAGCTGCAAGGAGAGATGGACATACTTGTGTGTTATCTACTGAATCTATGTGCCCATCTAAAACTGGGAGTCTTCCTGCTATGAAGAGCGGTGTTGGGAGACCATTAGCCTCAGCAGCAGTGAGTCTCCAGATTCTGGACCTGATGACCAAGCTCCAATCTGTCTTCTCGCTCATCTTTGGCCCTGCCACAACTCAGCATGAGTCTTAGCTCCTGACCCTTCCAAGTTGGGCCCCAGCCAGCTGCATTATGTGGATTAGGGCCAACTGATTCCCAAGAATGGTACAATGAAATGTTAAACTGAGTGACAAATAAATGCATCGGCATGGTAGGACGCTGTCACCTTCCTTGTCTCCCCCACCTTGTTTATCCAATCTCTGGAGCTTCGGAAAGAAAAACGTCACTGAAGGATGCGTAAATGGATGATAGCGGAATCATTTGGGATGTCAGCAGATGGCCGTTCCATCTGCTTTGAAATAGAAACCTACTTCTTTCTGAAGATCCCTCTTTAACTTCCATCACTTGTCTTTTACTCAGGTTCCAGTTCACTTTGTTCCCAGAACCCTAACAAGAGAGAAACTTTAAACTTTAATCTCTATAAAGTCCTTAGTATTATTTACCCAATCACATACGATTCAGTCTTACACAGTAAGAACGTTTCTTCATGTTTTGTGAATAACATCTGTTGTGGTAGGGCTTCTGGCTGTTTTCTTATTTTACTTTTATCTAATTTCATAAATCAATTTTGGGAGACAGAAAAAATAGTAGGAAAAGGGCTGAATTTTTCAAGTAAAGTGTTGTTGTCTGCATTTCTTTTACCTTTTATAATAACTATTCAAGATAGTTGAAAACAAATAATGTTTTCAAAAATTATAAAATTATGGAAAGGAACACAAAAATCTACATTTTTTCTAGAAGGGAAAATTGGGACTTAGATAAGAAATGTCTGTGAGTTACATAAATTATTCATATCTGAGCCTTTGGCTTTTCAGTCTCTGCTTGTTTTAATTTAGCACCAATCCACTGATTCTGAGCTTTTAGTATCTACAGCTGGTAGATCTGAGGCTCTTACTCACATTAATTGCCTCTAAGTAAATTCTCAAAATGTGATGTCTTGGCAGTAGCACCGACACCAGTCTCATCTGGGGACTTGAACAAAACGCAAATTCCTGGGGCTCACCCAGGACCCAGAAGCTCAGAAGCTCTGGGGACCCAGCCTAGGAATCCTTGCTCTGATCAACAAGCCCTTCCAGAACTGCTGGACTCACCATGATTCAGATTCCCATGCTGCACTGAAAGCACAGGATGCTGTGGGTTTTGAGGCATCCATTTCCCTGGTAGGTCTTTCACCTCCTTGGTGCCACGATGGTGTCTAAAATGGCCATTATGTGTATTTAATAAGTGAGGATGCTACCCAGTCCAAAACTGGGCTCCTGAGATGAACACCCACTTCTCAGATGAAGAAATACAAATGACAAATAAATATAGGGAAAATGTTCGACATCACTGGTTATTCAAGAAGTGCAAATTAAAACAACACTGAAATTCCATATCATTCCAAAAAGAATGGCTGCCATCAAGAAATCAACTAATAACAAATGTTGGCGGGGCTGTGGGGAAAAAGGAACTCTTCTCCAGTGTTGGTGGGAGTTTAGACTGTACAGCCATGGAGGAAACCAGAGTGGAGATTCCTCAAAACACTAGGATTGGAAGTCTCATTCAATCCAGCAACTCCCCTTCTGGCTATTTTCCCAGAAAAATTGAAAACGACATGATACAGCTATATATGTGCATCCATGTTTATAGCAGCACAATTTGTAGTGGCTAAATATTGGAAACAACCCAAGTGCCCATCAACCTTGGAATGCATAAAAAGATGTGTTGTTTTATGCAATAGAACATTACTCAGCTATAAAGAAGGATAATCTTGAAGCTCTTATAGGTAAATGAAGGCAGCATGAGGCCATATTCGTAAGTGAAATAAATCAGACTTACATTTGTAAATATCGTATTGCCTCCCTAGTGTAAAAAAAGTGACAGAGTAATAAGATCCACAATGTATAATAAGTATTGTGATAATAAAACGGAAAGAAAGTGCTCAAAAGGCAAGAACAACTGGGATAGGGGAAAGGAGAGAAGGAAGAAGGAAAAAGATCCTATGTGTATAGGTACACACATATATGTATATGTGCGTATATACATAAACAAGATAGATGGGTACACTGCTGGTCTGTTAGTTCATCCACAAGAACAGTTTGTGCTTCCTTTGATTGTTCTTTTCTTCTGCGTGAATCTTCTAACCTGAGCAACTGCTTCTAAGATAACAAGATGCCATATATTAATTGGCATTAATTTCCTACTTTTCTTGAAATTCTATATCATTTCTATCCTCTTTTCTGTTTTGCTTTTTTAAAATAAAAAAAATGAGGATGTCAAGGTTTGGAGAGATTATGTTGCCACCATTCCTCCCACAACCATGATCATATAACGTCACACAGGCAGAAAGGGGATATTAGCCTGGGGTCTCATTCCGGGACCACTTTTTCTAGAATGCTGAGCTGGAAAAACTTTCATTGTTATAATTTATTCCGAGGCATAGAAGATAAGAATAATTAATATTTCAAAAACAAAATTTTCAGGGGCCATAAATGACTACGAAATCTCTTCTCCACATGATGCGTTTGGTAAAATGCTGCGCTGAGTTTTGCCCATCTTCTGTTAGGACTGCTTGTAAATGCAAAACAGTGTCTAGCAGCACCACCTTGCCAGTTTTCTCCAGTGAATATGCCTTCTCTGTTTTGCTGCCTGTGACACCAGAAGCCATCTGGCAGAGATGGGGATGTAACTTTACTCTTGTCCTTCCCAAAGGCTCTGTGTGCAAAATGTCACGTGGCTTCCTCTGGCGTACACCAGAGACTGCAGCCAGAATGATCCAGATTGCTCCAAGGAAAGGACTCTAACAGCTCATCCTTCCCATGGGACTAGGGCATCTGCTGACCGGTTTCTGGTTCTCAAACAGTTCTCTCTTACAGAAAGAACTCGAGAGTCTAGAGTGCAGATAGTGAGATCTTCATAACACATGCTTACTTAAACTTTGGACTTTACTTGTGGAGTGAGTGAACACTTAACATTGTCTTTTGAAAATTTACTGAAGTACTAGACCTGGTTAGTACTAACGGGAAACTCTGGCTGGCAGATTTTCAGACTTTTCCAGAGACAGAGTTATAAAATGCAGGCCAAAATCTCAATCTGCGAGGTGGTTGTACTTATGACCACAAACACATTTTTACATTTGCTTTTACCTTGACAGTTGCCTTTTTGTTTACATTTAAACAAAAAAGTTTGTATGTAAACGTTTGATGATGAACTTTAAAAAATTGGTCTCTTCAAGTACATTTATTTCTATAGCATTATTAATAACTTAATTTTATGTCCCACTTGGAATTCTGACCTTTCTCTGTAAGAAAACTTGTAGATAAAAACAAACAGAACTGCATGTAAAAATCTGCCTGTGTGAGCGGGAATATAGATCAGCAGCGCAGAGTCTGCCTGGCAAGCATGAGGTCGTGAGCTTGAAGTCTGGTACCTCTCTTCTCCAAAATGTCTGCCTGGGCTTCCATTATCATGAATACTAGAATAACAGGAGAATAAAAAGGGCTTAGCACAATTTTTGGGTGTGTTATACTAGATGCTTAACTGATGCTTTCATCTCTTTAGCTGTGGTAAAAAAATTATCTTAAAAGACGCAATGGATTTCCCAAAAAATGAAACTGGCAGTTGCTTTTCCTTTTTTGTCTCCTAGGAAAACTAAAATCTTACTTCTGATTTCGAGGAGATGATGTCACCCATTGAAATAGCTTGCAAAATAATAAGTGTATGTCATTTGTTATGTTAATTGGTTTTTGTCATCTGAGCGCTCCCAGTTTTGTAACTGAAATGAAAGAATTCATTGCTCTTTTTCGGCTGCTGTTGTAAGACTCCCTGTCACTGGGCTCCAAAGGGCAGAGCTGGGTCCTGTCTGAACATCACTGAATTACCAACTCCAGGCAGTTTGCCTCTCTGTCTGTTGCTGCTCTGAAATAGTGACTTAATTTGGAGTCTGAAATCAAGGAACAGAGCAGCCAGTCTTCAGTGATGCGTCTCCTGTGGTACTGAAGTGGTGAAATTCATTATGTTCTTGCTGATTCGTGCATGGTATTTTAGTCAATAAAATATAGCTGAAGAAGTGGAAAAGCATCTTCCTTGATTAGCTATGCAAGTATCCAGCTCAGCAGACTGAGTGCTTCTCAGGTGTCTTTGAAGAAGTGAAAACCCGTCCCTTGTGTGAGGGTCCTAAGCATGGGTAGTGTTAGGGAGCTAACAGCAGCCCTGGTGACAGGCAGCAAGGGGCCACAGTCTTCCAGTGACAACTGATTTCTTCCAACCACATGTAAACAGGGTGAGAAACATAAGCTCCAGAAAGTTCTTCCTTACCTCAGCTCGTGAAACCGGAGGCTTTAGGACCCAGTAGATGTCAGCAAACACTCCAAGACAGATGTTTGTTTTGTGAAGTCTTTAAGTTTGTGGCAGTTTGATAGACAGCTTAGAAAACTGATTAAGGTCATCTCATTTATCTTCTTGAGACTTCAGGTTTTCCATTCAAGAGGAGGAGATTCATGAAAGGATGATGTCTGGTGAAGCAGTCAGGCACAACTGTAATTCCATGTCTGGAACAATTTAAGCCACGGGCTTCTTAATACTAGAAGTATACTTCATATGGTTAATGTTTTCTGTTAGCAAGAAAGTCAAAGCTTGTTTTACGTAGGTATACACTGTAAGGGCTGGGACATTCACTTTGCAGTGTAGCATGCTGAGACAGAGGAAGCCTTGTTCAGAAGGAGTTATCCAAAAGAGTTTGCACAGTTAATTTTATTCTTCCTCCAACAATCAAGAAGGTTTTATTCAGTGAAGATATTTTGACATAAAATTGAGGTTGATATAGACTGTCTGGTAATTATAAGTGATTCAATGAGAATCACTGAATTCACACTGTGAGGAATAGATCAACACTTTAGTGTAGGAAGAATGTATGCTACAAATCATAAAGATCATATTGTGAGGTTTCCATACTTTCTGCTTTTCATCAGCTAAATTTCACCAACATTTTCATCAGCTAAATGACAGCTAATACATGCCGTGTGTGGAGATGCGGCTGGAAGACCCCAGAGTTTCTTGCCTCCGTAAAGTAAAGCAAGGACACCAACATTGTAGATGTGCCAGGACTCACTTCTGTAGCACCATGGGATGCACAATGCAGTGTGGGGCATGCTTCATAGGCTCAATACATTCCTCTTCTGAGTCTTCCTCTTCAGGAGGCATATGCCAGCACACACACAGACACAGACACACACACATACACACACACACACACACACACACACACACACACACACTGTGACCCAGCAATTAGGCTACTCTCTATTACAGTGTATCTTAATATTTCCTTTTATCTTTTTAAACATGAATTGTGGAGCTTGGGAATGGTTAGCTGAATGGTAGGGTGTTTGCCTGGAAGGCATGAGGCCCGGGTTTCTGTCCTAATACTGCAGGAGGAAGGAGTGAAAGAAGGCAGACAGGAAGGAAGGAGAAGAGGAAAGAAGAGAGGGAGGGAGGGCGAGAAAATGTGAAGTGTGCTTATGCATTTTTCATGACATCAATGTCACACGGACTGATGTTTTTCTTTTCCAATTTAGCTTACAAGAGTGTTCAATGTGCATAATTATCTCTACTGGTATTTTCTACAAAGCTTTGTTTTCTCAACTGAAACCTATGAAATATGTGTGTCTATTCTATTTCTTAGAAATTACTTCTTTTCCTATCTATGAGATACCATGATTCAATTTTAGTTTTTCTCTTGCAGTTAATAACTGGTATTCTTTGCTACAACAGGAAAAGTACTGTCAACTTTGGCTAGAAGTAACTGTAAATGATGAAAAAGGCAAAGACAAAATCTCCCCCCCCTCTCCATTTCTTGGACAAAGATATAAACTTTGCAACACAGGTCCCCCGGGTTACAATAGCTCAGGGATGGACTGGGCTTGCTATGTCTCAGGCATGTGCTGTACCTCTAAGTATCTTGTTTAGTGATCTTACATTTACTGTGGGGTTATGATTTTAGGCATTGTTGTAAGACACCACAATTATGTCTTGGCAAGTGATGTCATTTTTTTTTTTTTATTTAAGAGGAAAAAGAGAAAAACACAAAACAAACCAAAGCGGCATAAGGGTACACGCAATACAGAATTACAAAAAACAAAACAAAACAAAACAAAAAAACATAACAGTAAGAAATCACCTGCTAGTAGATTACACACTATCTTCTTGAAAATAGTTCCTCAAATCACAGTATCAAAGAACACAAGGTGGACATTCAAACAGGGAGACTGCAAACAGCTGTGTTCAATGTTCCAAAAACATTGATAAAGTCAGCTATTTAACACCCCCAAACACACTTGCTGTTATATCCGTTAGAGCTCTTTTTCTTTTTTTTTTTTTTCCTCTATTTTTTACAACAAAATTTACACATCTTGGATTTTATTACTCCTTAGTGCTTATTACTTTCTTTGGGGGGGGGGAAGAATACAGTCAAATATGGCAAAACAAAGCTGTCAGTCAATACCAAGGATAGACATAGCACATGGTGTAGAACAGAGTACAAGTTTATCAACAATGGTTATCAACGTTGTCCCTTGTTTCCTTAAAAAGAATTGTCTATCTCATTAGATATTATAAAGTTGGACAAAACAGTAAAGAACAAGACCAATAAAACTTAGGCATTGTAAACATTACAGGACTTCCAAAGAAGACAATAGTCAAACCAGAATGGGTATCTTAGTGAATCTTATTGTCTTCAAAGTAGTTGCCTATGTCTTCAAACTTGATACTATCATACAGAATGGAACAGAGTCTAATCAGTCAAAACAAGATCGTGGGAGTACTACAGGACTTCAAAACAAGTTAATAGGAAATCAAAAAGAGTTACTATTTATATATCCTAATTTTTTTGAATTTTTTCTTTAATTATGACAAACATAAGAAATGACTAAATAATTTTTTTTGAAACAATAAGGGGGAGATTGAGATAAAACAGGACATAACAATATAACAATAGAGGTCACAGCATGACTGTTTCAACAACCTAGTACTTCACCACCTTATAACCTGACTTAATAGTAGTTACCATAGTGTCTTTTTCCTTGAAATATTTGGATAAAACTTCATATACTCTAGCTTCAAATATTTTCATATCAAGAAGCCCAGAATAAAGCCTTTCTAATTAATGAGTGAAAACTTTATAAGGCTTCAAGGCCACCTAATGGGGAATCATGATTACCACATATTTTTATATATTTGAATCATTATTTACATTAGGGAAACTATTCGGTATTCACACATGCGAGATTGATTTATTTCACTAATGAGTATGGTCTCAAGCTGCGCCCATTTATTGATAAATATCTCAATGTGATCCTTCTTTATAGCTGAATAATACTCCATTGTATAGAAATACCACAACTTTTTTATCCATTCCTCAGTTGATGGGCACTTGGGTTGTTTCCAAGATCTGGCGATTACAGATTGTGCTGCTATAAACATAGGTGCACATATATCACTGTGGTATGATGCTTTCAGTTCTTCTGGGAATATGCCTAGAAGTGGAATAGCTGGAATAAATGGGATTTCCAGTCCCAACTTTTTGAGAAATCTCCAGACAGATCTCCACAAAGGCTGTACCAGTCTACACTCCCACCAGCAGTGCAGGAGAGTTCCTTTTTCCCCACAGCCTCTCCAGCATTTGTTGTCGGTTTTCTTGATCCTGGCCATTCTTTCAGGAGTGAGATGGTATCTCAGTGTGGTTTTAATTTGCATTTCTCTAATGACCAATGATGATGAGCATTTTTTCATGTATTTATTTGCCATTTGCATTTCTTCATCTGAGAATTGCATATTCATCTCAGATGCCCATTTTTGGATTGGATCTTTGAATTTCGGAGGTCTGAGTTTCTTTAATTCTTTATATGTTTTAGACAAGAGTCCCTTGTCTGAGAGAGAGTTCACTAAAATCTTTTCCCAGTTTGTGGGTTTTCTTTTCACTAGCTGGAGATTTCTTTTGACATGCAGAAACTTTTTAATAAGAAGTGGTCCCAGTTATTGATTCTGGGAAGTATTTCCCGTGCGGTTTGAGTCCTGTTCATGAATTCTTTACCTACTCCTATGTCTCCAAGGTTTCTACCTATTTTGTCTTCCAATAGATTTAGTGTTTCTGTTTTAATATTCAGATCTTTGACCCATTTAGATTTTAATTTAGTACATGGTGATAGACATGGGTCTAGCTTTAGTTTTCGGCAAATGGAGAGCCAGGTTTTCCAGCACCATTTATTAAAGAGACTGTCGTTCTTCCAGTGAACCTGCTTGGCTCCTTTATCAAAAATAAGGTGGTTGAGTGTGTTCGTAGTTGTGGTTGTATCTTCTAATCTATTCCACTGATCTTCAGCTCTGTTTTGATTCCAATACCATGTTGATTTTACTACTGTTGCTTTGTAGTATAACTTCAAGTCAGGGATTGTGATGCCTCCTACTTTGTCTTTGCTACTTAGAATTGTCTTTGCGATTCTAGGTCTCTTCTGGTTCCAGATGAAATTTAGGAGTGATTTCTCTAGATCTATAAGGTATGTTGATGGTATTTCTATTGGGATTGCATTGAATCTGTATAACAGTTTTGGGAGAATGGCCATTTTCACAATGTTTGTTCTTCCTATCCATGAGCAAGGGATGTCTTTCCATTTTCTGAGATCATCTTCAATTTCCTTTTTCAGTGTATTATAATTTTCACTGTATAAGTCTTTCACTTCTTTCGTAAGAGTAATTCCTAAATATTTCATTTTTTTGCTTGCTAATGTGAATAGTCCAGTTTCTCTTATTTCCCTCTCTGTAATTTTGTTGTTCGTGTATAGGAATGCTATTGATTTCTGAGTATTGATTTTGTATCCAGCCACATTACTGAATTTATTTATTGTATCTAAGAGTATTTCAATGGAGTTTAGGGGGTCTTCTATGTAGAGTATCATGTCATCTGCAAACAATGATAATTTAACTTCTTCTTTTCCTATCTTTACCCCTTTTATTTCTCTTTCTTGCCTAATTGCTCTGGCTAGTACTTCCAGTACTATATTAAATAGGAGTGGTGATAAAGGACATCCTTGTCTTGTACCCGATTTTAAAGTAAAGGCTTTCAATTTTTGGCCATTTAGTATGATGCTGGCTGTTGGTTTGTCATAAATGGCCTTTATTATATTGAGGTAAAGACCATTTATTCCAATTTTCTGTAAAGTTCTTATCATGAATAAGTGTTGGACCTTATCGAAGGCTTTTTCTGCATCTATAGAGATGATCATGTGATTCTTATTTTTGGCTTTATTGATATGGTGGATTACATTTATTGATTTGCGTATGTTGAACCATCCTTGCATTCCTGGGATGAATCCCACCTGGTCATGGTGTATAATCTTCTTGATGATTTGCTGGATCCTATTTGCCAATATTTTATTGAGGATTTTTGCATCTGTGTTCATTAGGGAGATTGGTCTATAGTTCTCTTTTATAGTTGGGTCTTTCTCAGGTTTTGGTACTAGAGTAATATTTGCTTCCAGGAATGACTTAGGAAGGATTGCTTCCCTTTCAATTTCATTGAATAGTTTGAGGAGTGTCGGCATTAGGTCTTCTTTATATTTCTTGTAGAATTCTGCAGTGAATCCATCTGGGCCTGGGCTCTTCTTGGTGGGCAAGGACCCAATTACATTTTCAATTTCATTAGCAGAGATTGGGTTATTCAACAGTTTTATATCCTCTTGATCTAGCTTTGGTACTTCATATGCTTCTAAGAATCTGTCTATTTCTTCTGTGTTATCAAACTTTTGAGAGTAGAGGTTTTCGAAATAGGTGTTGCTGATCCTCTGTATTTCTATTGGGTCTGTAGTGATTTCTCCTTTTTCATTTCTTATTGCATGAATTTGAGCTTTTTCTTTCCTTTTTTTAATAAGGTTGGCTAGGGGCTTATCGATTTTATTTATTGTTTCAAAGAACCAACTCTTTGATTCGTTGATTCTTTGGATTGTTTTCTTAGTCTCTATTGCATTGATTTCTGCTCTGATTTTTATAATTTCCTCTCTTCTTTTGGCTTTGGGCTTGACTTGCTCTTCTTTTTCTAGCTGTTTGAGGTGTAGCATCAAGTTATTTATTTGTGTTCGTTCTGTTTTCCTGATGTGGGAACTCAGTGCAATAAATTTTCCTCTCAGAACGGCTTTCATTGCATCCCACAGATTCCGGTAAGTTGTATCTGCATTTTCATTTTCTTTTAGGTATTGTTTAATTTCTTCTTTAATTTCTTCTGTGACCCACTGATTACTCAAGAGTGTGTTATTTAGTTTCCATGTGTTTGCATAATTTTTGCAGTATCCTTTGTCATTAATTTCTAATTTCAGAGTGCTATGATCCGATAATATGCAAGGGATGATTTCAACTCTTTTGCATTTGCTTAAATATGTTCTGCGAGCTAATATATGGTCTATTTTAGAAAATGATCCATGTACTGCTGAGAAGAATGTGTATTCTGATGTTGTTGGGTGGAACATTCTGTATATGTCTATCAAACCCATTTGTTCACAGGTGTGATTCAGTTCTATTATTTCTTTGCTCATTTTCTGTCTGGTTGATCTGTCCCTTGGTGTCAGTGGTGTATTAAGGTCTCCTGTTACAATTGTGTTACTGATAATTTGAGTTTTCATTTCTGTTAATAATTGTTTTATATAACTGGGTGCTCTGGAGTTTGGTGCGTATATATTTAAGATAGTTATCTCTTCCTCTTGGAGTTTTCCCCTTACGAGTATGTAGTGACCTTTTTTGTCCTTTATGGTCATTGTTGGTTTAAAGTTCACGTTGTCTGCAAACAGAATTGCTACTCCTGCCTTTTTTTGGATTCCTGCTGCATGAAGAATTGTTTTCCATCCTTTGACTTTCAGTCTGTGAGTATCTTTCTGGGTTAGATGGGTTTCCTGTAAAAAGCATATGGTTGGATTTTGTTTCTTGATCCATTCTGCTAGTCTGTTTCTTTTGATTGGTGCATTGAGACCATTTACATTAATGGTTATTACTGTTAAATGCTGGTTAATTTTAGGAATGTTATCTCTCTGCTGTTGCATCTTTATCTTTCTGTTGTTTAATTATTTGCTTTGCTTAGTGCTTTTTTCCTTTGTGTATCTAAACTGTCTTTCAATATTTTTTGCAGGGTTGGTTTGGTGCTCATGAAGTTCTTCAGCTGTTCTTTGTCATGGAAGTATCGTATTGCACCATCTATTTTGAATGATAGTTTTGCAGGATATATCAGTCTTGGTTGGAAATCATTTTGCTTTAGGATCTGGAATACTTCACTCCATGCTCTTCTTGACTTTATCGTTTGTGCTGAGAAGTCTGCTGTGATTCTGATAGGTTTTCCTTTATAAGTGATCTGTCTTTTCTCTCTGACAGCTTTTAATAATCTATTCTTGTGTTGGATTTCTGGGATGGTGATTAGTATATGTCTGGGTGTAGTTTTATTTTGGTTATGACTGTTTGGAGTTCTATATGCTTCACTGATCCTGATGTCAGTTTCTGATCTCATGCTTGGGAAATTTTCAGCTATTACTTCTCTAAATATCCTCCTGACATCCTTCATGTTGTCTCCCTCTCTTTCATTAATCCCTATCATTCTTATGTTATTCTTCTTTGCATTGTCTTGCAGTTGTTGAATTCTTGTTTCCTGATTCCTTGTTATTTTCAAAAGATCTTTCCTTTCCTGTTCACTAGCTGCAATCCTGTCTTCAAGGTCTGAAATTCTATCTTCACTTTCATTAAGGTGGTTTTTACAACTTTCAGTGGAGTTTTTTATTTCCTGTATATCTCTGTGCATCTGCATTATGTATTCTGTTTGTTTCTTATATTGCTCGTCTAGGGATTCTATCTTTTTGTTTAGTTCCTCCAGTTTTTTATCTGTGTTTTCTTTAGATATATTTAGAATCTCTTTCATTTCTTTTATCATTTCTTCTTTTATCTGGGAGATTATTTCGAGTTTGAATTTCTTTAAAGCTTCCTGGAGTTGCTTGTCAATTTCAGTGGCTATTGTGTCCGATATATGAGGTGGATGGGATATATTTTCTTCTATATACATTGCTCCTAGGGTTTCTTGAGATGGGCTGGAGGTTTGAGGTTGTAATTTGGTCTTTCGTTTTGTCATTTTCCTATATTTCTGTGTTTCAAGTGTTATTTGAAAGCTTCCTCAGGATCACAGGCCGCAGTGCTTCAGGAACCTGTGGACCCTCCCTGGTTGCAGAGATATCCACAGTCCTCCAGACACGCAGAGAGGCCAGTGAGGGCACCCCAGATCTGCCCAGCTCCTCCTCTGCAGACCTGTGGCCAGGCGTGGCAGCTAAACAGGCTGGGCTAGGCTGGTAGTGTGGGCCAGCCCACCTATGGGGAGCTCAGCAGGTCTCCAAGTGAAGCCGGGAATGGGGAGGTTGATGTGGAAGCCTCAAACCCACCTCTCTCCTTCACTGCACCTGGAAGCCTGAGGGAACTCCAGCAGTCTGGGCGCAGATATCCAGAGTCCTCCAGACACGCAGAGAGGCTGGTGAGGGCACCCCAGATCTGCCCAGCTCCTCCTCTGCAGACCTATGGCCAGGCGCGGCCGTGATGTCATTTTTGTAAGACCATTCCTTGAGTCCTTCAAGAGAATCTTGGTGATTAATAGTTTTTGACGTTTATCTTCCGGCACAGCTGAATTCTTTGGAACATAGAATGGTTGTGGATCCTAAACACAAGGCTATATGACTTCATATAAGTCCATTGCCTTGTGGTTAGGACATTAGTTTAATGATAAAGGTCTTGATAGCTAAAAATTTAGTATCGGTAATAGATTATTTTTGATTTAGAGAATGCACACTATGCTTTTTTTCCTTCTTGAAAATTACTGCTGACAAGCACAGTGCTTTTAGCACTTTGCACAGCATTTATTATGCATCTGCTAGGAAGCAGAGCTCACGAGCTGGCAAATGATTACCAAACATTTAGCAGCCAATAGCTGTGTATGTTTCTGTGTGTGTGTGCATGTGCATATGTGTGTGCAAATGTCTGTGTGTTTGTGCTTCTGTGTGTGTAAATTGTAACCAGTTGGAATAAGAATATGTACATAAATTTCCTTTAATTAGAATAATGAGAAGGATGTAGAGTTATCACCACCAGAGGTAATCTTTTTCTATTTTCTTGCTTTTGTTTCTTTGGAAAATCTCAAATACTTGAATGTTATTAACAGCTTCCGGTCAAGCAAAAGAAACAACTAGGGCCAAGTTTGTGCGCATGGGTGATATGGGACTCAGAGGCAATTTTGCAAGAATTTATTATATATTATTAGTAACTGTGTTTGAACTGGACATTTTTTACTTCCAATTCAGTGGCTTGCATATATATTGCTGGCTGGTTAACCCAGTAGTCTGTGAATTCATACTTTAATTATCACACTTCCATGCTCCTTGAAAACATGCACAGGAAGCAGATACTGAAACTAGAGTTTGGGGCACTTCATTTGGAGCAAGGCTACTCTTTGGGAAACAGGAAATAGCTTCAAATATTTAAATTCACGAGTGTCAACAGATAAGCAAACTTCGTTTGACTCTAGAGAGTATGCAGAGGGCTAATTGGAGCTGAAGCTGATTCCGTGTAAGAGTGAACCTTGTCACTGGGAGCCGTTCATCATGGGCTGTATTCCCTGTGAAGGTCTAAGTGACTGGTTGCTAATAGGATTCAACAAAACCGGCTGCATGACAATGTCTCTGAGGGACATTGTGTGGCTTCATTCAGTGGATTGTTAATGTAGATGACTTCTTAAATTTTCTTCCTGTTCTAAGATTATGTAGGTTGTTATTCCCTCAGAGTCACTATCAATGCCTTAAAGTAGAGCATCCACTGCTAGAAGGTGTCCAAGGTGGTCTCTTGTTAAGATTCATAATGGGACATGTTCTTAACTCACTGTGATGTTGTCTAAGAGAACCAAATCTCAGACAGTGCCACAGCAAGGTATCTGGCTTCCCATCCAAAGCCTGAAAATGAAATTCTGGCCAACTACCTTGGGTTCATACCGTTAATGGCTATGAAAAGAGTTCCTTAGGGTTCAGATTCTTGACTGACATGAAAGGATAGGCATGAGAATAGCAAGTTCAAGGGCAGACCTAGTCTCAATGTAAGGACTGGGAATGTAGATCAGTGGATGCAGAACTTCTCTAGCATATGTGAGGCACTGGGTTCGATCTCAGGTATTGCTAAAAAGTATCCTCCACAAAACTAAAATTGTAGTCACCTTTCTTTGGGAAAGGTCAAATAATTTTGTTTTATCTCTATCGTGGTTATTTTTTTGTCTTGTTGAGACAGAATACCTGATGCCCAAAGTGAAGCAAGGAAAGGTTTATTTAGTTTACAGCTTTTGGAGGTTTCTTTCCAAACTCAGCTGGCTCCAAGGCAGGATGGCGTGGCTGAGGGGCAGCCACTCATAGTGGCCAGAAGTGACAAGAGCAAAAAGGGCAAAAAGAGGAAAGCAAACCTCCTTCCCTCCTTTAACTGTATGCCAGCTCCCAGACCCTGGGCAGGTGCAGCATTCACATGGCCAATCCCAGTGCTAGAAAAAAAAAACCAATCACAAGTGCTAGATTCAGCCACCTCCATGATTGTATGAAATTTGGGGGAACCATCCAAATACAAACTATAAGAAGCTCTTAGCTATACCCTAAGCTAGTTGAATGTGAATATTTATGTGGTGGACAGGAAACTATGTTATGCTGAGCCTTAAGCTTATAACACCTTTGGAGGGCCATCTTTTTAAAAAATCACATACATCAAGTTAAGAAAAAAAGTAAATTATTTATTTAGAATAAAAATAAATAACAGCAAATCATAAATTTGAAAAATACTCATAAACACCTCAGAATGATAAAATTCAAAGAAGTAATATTTTATTGAATATATGACATAGTACACAGTTTACTCTATTTAAACTACACGATCTTTGAACATGTTTCTGTATGAAAATAATTTTGTAAATTCATTAGCTATAAAAAATGAAGGAAAATTCAGTCTCATTTTATCATGGTTGATAAAAATTTACTTCATTATTTATAGTTTTAAAATATTTGTAATTGTTCAATTGATCATTTTTATGCCTATATTTTATAATCTGAATAACTAGTTTGAAAAGAATAATATATTGATCATTTTTATGCTTATATTTTATAATCTGAATAACTAGTTTGAAAAGAATAATATGCAATATAGTAACCAGTATTAATCTCCTATTATTTTGTTTTGAAATTCTTTATCATCATTTTTATTCTTTTTTTAAATAAAAAAATCTACAGTTCCTGAAAATGTCACACCCATCTTCAGAATTTTGTAAAATTCAAGGAAAACTTTCTGTTTGTGATATTTGAAAAAAGATATCCATAGACTATCTCTTGGCTTTATAAGTTTCAAACTTTGTTATTCCACGGCTATTTATACACTTGCTGGTACAAGCACAGTTCACATTGTGATATGATTCCAGGCCCTGTCCCTTTCCATCAGAAGACTGCGCATCAGATGGGAGAGCCTAGTGGTACCAGTATTGTTAGAACTCATTCCTACCCTGGGAAATGTGTAATAATTCAAGCACATTGGTGATTCTGAAACACGATAACCCACTGAATCAAAGTTAATGTATCCCAGATTTTACTGCCCGATTGTGAGATCTCAAAACATCTTCTGTCACTTTAATTCTAGTGGATACAAGTAGACAGTGATTTGAGGGAGACTGTAGTGTAAGAAAACAGTTGTCATAAATCTAGAAAATTTAACTAAAAACAGAAAATGACTTGTTTTTTCAAACCTAACATTGTTTATTCACTGATAAAATTAGAATTGAGATTAAGATCCAAAAATATTCACAGTAAATTTTTGTGGAACTTCATAACAGAATCGGTTTGATTTAGATTGTCTTGAAAATGGGTCAACAAAATCATAGTCAACATATGGTTTCCAAAGTCACATTTGCTGTCTTCCTTCAGCAAGATAAACACATTTGGTTAGATGCATTTTCTGATAGATACAATGCACGCTGTTTGTGTTTTCTTTTCAACAATCAATCATGCGTGGTATAAAAACATTAGAATAGCCACTACCTTTCTTAGTATCTGAACTCAACAGGTATCAGTAGTAAAGTTGCAGAAGAATTGTATCCAAGATTTGTGCTGTCTGAAGGAATAAGTGAGTTAGTTTTAACTCACTTGAGACCTTTTTGGACTAGGACAGTATTTTATCCACTGCCTAGATGCGAGCAGACGTGAGCTGACTTTGGAGTTAAATTACCAGTTGGTGTTTCTTGGAGTTCACCTTGATTATTTGCCTCAGATCTCTTATACCTCAATGTAGCCATTGTTCTTATCCAATATTATTGGCTATATTTTCCAAGCACTTCAAAATCTCATTAATTATATTAATTTAAATATAATATTTTTGATAGTCTATGTCAGGATATTTGTAAAATCCTATTTACACTGTTTCATAAATAACATGACTTAAAAATATTTAGTGTCTAGTACAACACTTTTACCACTGACATTTACATTACTTACTGACCAATGAACAGGCTTCATGCAGAAGCAGTTGACTAATTACATTTTTGGCACAACATACTGCCAGTTATTTGCTCATAAACTTGCAAGGACTCTTTTTTTCCTTACTTCGAAACTGTAGTTTATGATAGAAACTAGGGAAGAATTATAGTTGTTGTTCTAAAAAATACACCAACTAATACAGATGCTAAGATAAATCCCTAGCTAAAGAGGCCTTTCACTAACTGTCCTTTCCAAAACTGATATATCAGTCTTAAAATGTAGTGTAGGTTCTACTAAATTGTCAAATTCAGCCACACATGCTGTAGTGTTACTTCTTCATGTTGATTACTTTCTACACTTCTTGTCACTCAAATTTTTTGTGTGCCTGTTGGCTAGATAATAAAATCAAAATAAGCAAAAACACTCAGTAAATCACCCGTGTATACGTTTTTAACAATAAAAATGAAACTAAATCAATAGCTTGAAATTTCTGTTTCTAAAAGAGAGCAATGAATTTGACTTTAGAATTTTATTTGCAATAATTCTTCAAACCCAGATGGCTCTATGTATAATCTAGTCTTCTGTAATTTCTCTGGCCCTGACAATACTCCTATCTGACTGATTTTTTTTTCTTCTTATGTAACCCACTATATACCATAACCTACTGCTTTTATAAACTTACACTGTCTCCCCCACTTCATTCCTGCAATTCCCAAATGCCAGTTAAACCCAGCTCCTTGAGTGCTGTGTAATGATCCATAACTGCAGTCCCAGGTACTTGGGAAGCAAAGGCTAGAGGATTGCCTGAGGCCAGAATTTCAAGGCCAGCCTGCAACATGGCAAGATTCACTTCAGAAAAACAAAAATTCAACTCCATAGCAATAGGAGAGTAAAAGTCTGGGCTGGGAACATGTCTGTTAAACAACGTTTCCTAAATTTCAGACCAACAGAACTCATTGAGCCTCTATCACGGCTCATTTGTCTTCCTGTAATCCTGTGACAATTCCTTCAGTTCACCTCTTTCTTTGAAGCACTGGTACTTTCTCTCCTATCTTCTCTCTCACCTGGTGATTTTGCTGTTCATTTCACTGCAAAACTACAAGCCATTCAGAAAGGAGCACTCAGGAGACGAACACTGTCCACCCCTCCCATGCCTCTGCCCATGCAGGGTCATCTGAGTGCGTTAGTGTCTTTTCCCCACTGATACACTGCACAAACCCATCTATGCTGCGGAAGTCAATTTTGTGCTAAGACTACTTCTTCACCTCATGAGTATTTCCCCAATATACATGTACCGTGCGTGCATAGATGTCTTTGTCATTTTTAGCAGTGGCAGAAAGAACATCTGTAAGGAGAGACTGGAAGGTGAGTACTGTGCTTCTGACCTTCTTCTAAACTCATTCCAAATGAGCACGTAAATAAACCTCTTTTCCGTGTTGTGCTTGCTAGTATTTGCTACTTTGGCTTCCTAAACCAAGCACACACAGAACCGTACAAGCTTGGTCTTCCTGGAGAACCGCTGTCAGAAGACAATGCGTCCATGGCAAAGGAGAGTTCATATTAAAGCACATGTGATTGGCATGGCGTTAAAACAACTTTTGTATTAATTTTAGGGATGAAAATGTAAGTTCAAAATATTTAAAGGCTGTTTGAGTCATGTTCACTGAAATCTGACAAAAGTATTTTACCATTAGGAGTGCATCAGACATCAGTTACTTGGTATCAACTACTTTTGTAGGGCCCAGCTGTATTCCAGATGTTGTTCTACGTTCTTGATGCAAAACTGAGCAAGACCTGTGTGATCCCTTCCCTCTTGGGACTAAAAATCAAATAGTGCCACATGGTTTCTGAAAGCAAGGTTGATTCAATTCTCCCAGTGACCTTATAAGGTGCATTCTTTAGGGTTTTTTTTTTTCATTCTTTAGTTATTAAATTCATGCTGGGCTGCTCAAGACATTTCCTTTATAAACCCTATAAACAAAACAAAAGGACTCTCATACGCAAAGCACTGGAAGAATGAAGTCTAATTTAGATGTAATGAGACTGAGATTGGTAGGTGCAGGTTGAGGGAGGGAACAGGAGTAGCTGTGAGCTGAGCATCTCAGACACCCTCAGTGCAGTGATATAAATGGTGGGAATGACCTTCGAGGGGTAGGGGTCAATTTTTAAACATACATTGGAAGCAAAAACAGATCTTTTTGTGGATTGGATTTGGTTAGGAGAAGAAAAAAAATCAAGATGAATTCTACATTTGAACGTGGGGAATTTAATGGAAAAATAGAAGGAAGACAATTTAAGTGTAAAGAGACACTCAAAGGTTTCTTCTGTTTGGCCATGTGAATTTTGACCTGTCTCCAAGGCACCCAGCTAGGAGTCATGTACATGCTCATCAGGACCCTTCAGGAATAGATCTTAGCTAGAGGTGAAATCTTTGCATTTTGAGTAGCATAGCATTAAATTAATGTATGCCACTTAGCTTATTTAAACTTGCTTCCTTTAGCTTACACAATGACCTTTTTCTAAAATATTTAAAGCTCTGAAAAGAACATTTAGCAACGGCACATATAATTTAACACAATAAATACATAGGAGATACAGAGTTAAATCCTTTAGGACTTGGATCCTTAGAAACATACAACTTTGAGGATAAAAAACAATAAAGGGTAATGTATCATAAATACATTATAATTTTGGTACAAATAAATCTCTACAAACATAGGATTGCATTAATATTAGCTTCCTGAATATTGGGTTTAAATAGTGATTGAATGTGGAAAATGAGTAAAGACAAATATAAAGAGGAACAGATGTCATTAAAAAAAATAAACCCTGTGGGTAAACTAGGCAGAGCACACTCCTGTTACACGGTTCCTTTGGGAGTCACTGCTTCATTGCTGAATGACTTGCACAAGTAAAGTGAATGCTCTCAGTAAGGTCTTTTACTCAATGGCTAACTCTGCCTTCACCTGGGTACTGAGGCTCATCTGAGTTGCTGTCTCTAAGAAGATTCTTGTTAAAATAAAATAATTAAATACAAATCACGCTGTAAGTTGTGTTGCCAGGAAATGACCTCAGGTGAAAATGTAGCAGGCACTGTGGAAGAGAAGTTCTTTTGTTCTGCTTCTTCAGTCTTTTGGACTAGACACAAAACCCTCTTTAACCAAAACCCAGCAACGGTGAGCCATGGAGACCTTATGTATCATTTATCTGGAAATTGGGAGAATTTTGACAGTGAAAAGACACATTAAAATACAATTGTGGGTAAAAAATAGTGCTATTGCTATTTATTTTAAGTACAAAGTTTTTAAAGTACAAATGAAATTTAAAACACATTGATTATCCAAATAGTTAATGAGAGAATAATCTTGATATATCTTTATGCATTTTAATCAGCTGAACCTTCTTCATCGAAACTCTATGGTTTCGCTGGTATTTTTCCAAAGTCAATTTTTCAATTTGATTTTATTATTTTTAAATTTTAGTGAAATTTCTGGATCATCACAATTACATTTATGCCATCAAAATTATATTTTATGTCTGATAAGTTTAAAATATTGCCACATTCAATATCAATCATAATGTTTGCTTGACAAATAATCTTAAAAAGGGCCAAGAGAGTTGAGCTCCAACTAGCCATGACCAAAATAAATCTACACCCAGGCACATAATAAGATACTGGAAATTTAGCACAAAAACAGAATAGTAAAGGCTGTCAGAGAAAAGAAACCAGCCACCTATAAAGGAAAATTCATCAGAATCATGACAGACTTCTCAGTAGAAACCATCAAGTCAAGAAGAGCTTTGAATCCTGAAAGAAAATAGCTTCCAACCGAGATTGATGTACCCTGCAAAAATATTTTTCAACATTGATGAAAAAATGAGATATTTCTGTCGTAAAGAACAACTGAAGGAATTCATGACCACCAAATCAACCTTACAGAGAGTGTGGAAGGGCACTCTAGAGAGAGATAAAAATGACCACAGTTCCAGGCAGAGTGGATTAAGGAACAAGATCCATCAATAGGTGGCATGTAAGAAACTCAAAAGAAAATTTATAGAGTGAAAGTCAAAGGAGAGAAACAGTGCTCCATGCAACAGGGAACCAGAAAGAAGCTGGTGTAGCTTGTCCATCAATTGCAGAATGGATGGGAAAGATACTTTTATACACAGCAAGTTCCGCTGTAAAGGAGGACAGCCTTGAGGCTCTTGTAGGTAAATGGACGCAACTTGAGATCACGCTCATAGGTGAAATGGTTCAGACTCACTTGGGCGAACATCGTGTTGTCTCCCTAGTATGAAAAACTGAAGGAGTTAGTGGGATCCGAAATACATAATACATACTGTGAAAGTGAAAGGGGAGAAACATCTAAAAAGGGAAAGTGGCAGCCATTGTTAATTCCCTGTCACCTTGTTTCAAAGCCTTGTGTAATTTTCATTGTCCTATTTTGTTTGGTTTTATTCTGTTTTGTTTGATGTTATTATATCTGATGGCATGGGCAGCTCTTTCGAACATAAGGAGATATATTATGGTAGCCATTGTTGACTTCCTATTATCTTGTTTTGAAGTCCTGTATCATGTTCACTGTTTTGTTTTGATTGGCTTTCTTCTGTTTTATTTTGTTTGGTTTTATTCTCTTCAAAATAAAATTTAAAAATAAACAAGCAGACAAAAAGGCACCTGTCAAAAGAATACCCTAACAAATGAAGACACAATAACGTATTTATGGAATTCACAACTTAACCTGTGCCCTGTCTTCGAGAAGTCATGATTTGCTTTGATTCGCGCTGTTCCTTCCTCTCCTTGCCTGAGTGCCTTTCCTCCTGGGGAACCCCTTCCTGGGCAAGGTTCATAGTAGCAGGTATATCTAAATACCTCCAGACCTGAGATAATGCATGCTCTGTTTATTAAATAATATCTTACAATAGTTTGGAATGATTTTGCAGAAAATACATTCAAAGCCTGGAAACATATTTATAAAAAATTGTTTATCAAGCAGAATTAAGAGGAGTTGTAGGACAGTGCCACTTGTCATAAAATTTAAAAAATTATCATAATTCTTTTCAATGTTAAATTAGTCTCCAAATTTTTGTACTAAAGCTCTTTTAACAATATATTTTTTAAAATATCTAAAAATCTGAACACCTAAAACTTTTACTTTGGTTTGTAGTATTGTGCAATTCTTCCCCCACAGGGTAAATAGTATTTCAACCACCACCAATTCAGGCCATTTCTATCCCACAAATTTCTTAATTTTGATGAAAGCAATGTTTATAGTATGATTTTGTTCTCCCAAAACTTTGTATTTGTACTACCATTTTAAAAAACTATCTATACTATCGATATATTTAAATAAAATTATGACATTTATTATACTAGTCAGATTTTCACTTTTCGTGTTTCACAGATTTCCACTGAACTGGGTAAAAAAATTGAACTTCCCTTGAAATGCATTAATTTTATATTTGATGCTGTTGCTAAAAGGTTGTTCAGTTATGTTTCCTGCTAATAGAAGCAATTCATGAAAGGTTTTTGCTTACTTGTGTGTACATATCTGAAAATATTTGGACTTAAAAGTGTGTAAAATCAATGTGAAGGTAGTCTTGGATGCAGACGAAGGCTGTGCCTGTAATCAGAAGTGTCTCTTGCAGAGTGCTGGGACCTGAATGCTTGCGCTTCTCCCCCCAGATTCCCATGTTGAAAGTGAATCTCCAGGACATTATGAGAAGATGGGGCTTAGGCAGTGATTAGGGAGGTCTTGAGGCTCTGCTTTATAAACCAGATTAGTGCCCTTCCCAAAGAAGCCCTGCAGAGAGGCAGCCCCTTCCACCACAGGATGACAGGGCAGGGTGGTGGCGCCTGTGAGCTCTTTCCGGGTACAACATCTGCTGGAACTTGATTTTACGCTCCCTGATCTTCAGAACTGTGAGGAACAAATTTTGGTTGGGTCTGAAGTCCATGCTCTAAAGACCTGCGCTCGCAGACTGAATGGATTAAGATGCAGAACTGCACGAGCTAAATCGCTGTCTTGAAGCTCAGTCTTGAAACAACTCCTTTGAAATATGTCTAGATCCTGATTTTTTATAATGAAGTTTATTGGTACAGTTTAGATATGGATAATGGTCATATTCATCATAGGAAATTTGTACCTGTGCGTGGTTTATCTTAGTTCTTCTTTTTGTTTTCTTCTGTCATTCCCCTTTCCTCCCTCTAACCCTTTCTCCTCTCCCCATTCACAAAGTTCTGTTTCTGTTTTTTTCTGATACTGATGTTTAGGAGAACTTTATTCCTGGTTTCTATTTGGTTTTAACAAAGAAAACATCAAGCATAAAATTGGATAAAATCTTAAAATATGCATTTTCAATTTTATTATTCTGTGTTTGTGGCAAGAGTTTTATTTCAAAGTTTCAATTTAGTTTGACTAAGTACTAAAGAATTTGATAATTATAATTACGCTGCACAGTAAATAGGAAACTAGGGCCGCACGGGTACTGACTGCTCCTTTGAAGTGTTAGCAGCTGTACCCCTCATATATTTTATATCAAATCAAACTGTAATTTTCCAGGCTTCCAAATGACCCTACCAAATGGCAGACTGGCAGGTTCGTGGATATTGTGGGCTGAATCATGGGGAAACCGTACATGAATGGTCCCCTGAAAGTTCAGTTGGAGGGGCAGGGTGAGCATCAGACATGCTGTCACAAAGATAAAAGCAGGGAGGAAGCCTGGATATGTGTGTCACCACTTCACTAAAACGAAGCCAGGCTGCTCTTCACAGGAGACCGATTTCTTCTCCAGTGTCATCATGTGATATCTGGCAATGTTGTTGCTTCTCTTATGGCAGCCAGCTCCTTTCTACTGTTCAGTGTTCCCTGGGGCTGATTTTGATTGGCTGGTCCCAAAGTTTTCCTTAAGGTGCATATCCTCTGTGTGACTTTCCCTGCAGCTAGCTCACCAAAGGGCTATAAAATAAATAGAGTTTGCAATCTTTAGTGTTTGCATGAACCATTGCTTTTGCTAGTCTTTGAGGGCTGGCTTTTAAATTCCATCTGTAACTCCTATTTAAACTCTGTTACCCATCAAACACAAAGTACTTTTGTTGGAATCTGTATAACTGGCTTGATTATCTAGGTTAGTTGGTTATGTAGATGGAATGGCTTTTTTTGATGTTGAGTGTTGAGTTTAACCCTCTTCATTCACAATTGGACCTGAACTTTTGCTTACAAAATGTCGCAGGTGTATTCCAAAGCTTATTGTATTTTGACCAAGAGTGACTGCTAATCAAATCTTTTATTCCCTAGAAAGCACATCTTGCATCTACACATTGAAGATTTATTAGGAGGGTGTTTAAGGAAAAGAAGGATGTAGAGGCATAAGTTCAATTCATTGCAATTTCACTGGAAGCCTCAGCTGATCCTTTGGGGACTCCTGAAGATAAAATGAGCCAGCTGTCCCAAATGACACTGAGGTAGCTAGAGTTTTATAATCCCACGTCGGTAACTGAGTGAAGGCTGTGTGTGTGAGGGTAACCTTGGTCTAGGTGGCTGTCATCATCTGTGACCATACTCCAAGGGGGCTAAGTGCTGGGGGGACTTTTGCCAGCTGCGCTTCTAATATTTGAATTAATTCTTGATGGGGATCTTAATGCATCATGGTATGACCCTGCTTCCTTTCAAAAGCACAAATAGAGTTCTCATATTATTGAATTCTTAAAAATATTAATATGCAGAGAACCAGTTAGGAAAGTGTTACAAGGCAGAAGTGCCTAGGGCCTATGGAAGTCAATGCATACTTGAAAGATAGAGCTGCTTCTGTATTTTCTGTTATGTGACACAATGAATGTTTCCATTATTTAAGTCACTATTAGTCAAAATTCTATTGCTTGTAATTCACAGTATCCCTAGTAAATAGAACTGAACCACTGCAGCCCAACAATTCAGTGACAGAATTAACCAAAAATCAACCATTGACCTTCAATGAGGTGATGAAGAAAGCCTTCTCTGAGGAGCTATTTGGACTGAAATCTGAGCTAGCAGATGAGGGCAGGATATGAGACAACCATTCTGGCAGGAAGAGGAGCAGCTATAAAAACCCCAGGGCAGAAGTGAGCTTGGCAGGTTCAACAACAGTCTGCAAAGGTTGACTGGGGCAGGTGATGTTTGCTCATAAATGTCTTATATTGAAAGGAACTGGGTGAAGATCTTTATGATGTTTTCAACTGAAGGTCAGGTCTTTGGAAAAAGTCAGGGTCTAAATGTGGAAATACAGGACCAGAGAAGAAGGCTACAGTATATGTATATTCCAGGACACAACTTGACTTGCGAGCTCACGGCATAAGATGTTTCAGATGTTCCCGTAGTACTGGTATGCTTCGATACTGTTGAACAGACAATGTTCTTCTCATAATGTACAAGGAGCCCCCCTCTCCAATGTGGTAATATAATTAATAACATTTTAAATGGGAAAGATAAAAGTAATAAGAAAAATTATCAAATAACTTGTTATGCCTCAGGAAAAACAATTTTGTAAGACCTTGCCTGTGACTGGAGGAAGACAGCAGGCAGATAAATCTGTTAGAATAAGACTTCCTGTAAGTGTGTGCATGTACGTGTGTGCCCTTGTGTAAATTTATACAGGAAGACAGCGTAGCCCTCAGCATCATATAACTGGATTAAATGACAGCAGGCTGCATCTTTCTTTTAGGAATAGGCCTGGTGTAGTGAAAGCGGGATAACATTGCATACGAATACGTTGCTGGAAAAATCTGTCTTCAGCAAAATTGCTAGAAAGTTGTTGAAAAAGGTTATAAAAATTTGCTTCCATCTTTACGTTCACGTGGCTAAGAGAGGAAACTACTGAAAGAAAAAACGGTGAGATTCCATGGAATAGGACTTTCAGAAATGATGATTTAAAGGTAATAGGACACTGTCAGCCATGTATCTGTCCTGCACAGCATCAGTGATGCGTTTGCAAGCACACAGTATTTGCTGACCTGCTGCTTATAATCACCGAGAAATAGCAGAGGTCAGGAGATAGTAATGCCATCCAGGGTTCAAAGTAAGAGACAGAAGCATTTCAGAAGGCAGAATCTAATACAGTAAACCAACAACCACTGGAAGGTTTTTGGAAGCTTGGCGCTGGCCCTGCTGGAAGGCCTTGCAGACCCTGGAGAGCTGAATCCCCAGAGAGCTGTGAGCTCTGTGAGCACCCTACAGCCCCACGGAGTTTGCAGAGCACAGACCCTAGCTGAGCTTGGAGTCCTGGAGCTGGATCAGGCCCTTGTTGCTGCTTGTCACTTCTTAATCCTGTGACACATGAGCATTGGAACCTGGAGTCACTGCTCCTTCTGCTTTAGCACCTCCTCTCAGCTGGGAAGCAGGAGAACCAGTTACACGGGTCCCCTAGACTCAGCTTGGCAGCCAGGAACGGTCAGAAGATGCCCACCTTGGGGCTGGGGATTTAGCTCAGCAGCATAAGCGCCTGTCTTGCAAGCAGGCAGTTGTGAGTTCAATCCCCGGTACCGATTGCCCACCTCCTCTACTCTGCCTTGTCTACCTCTCCTGGGACAGGGCAGGACCTCAGTAGAGTCACCAAACTAGGTGAACCTTAGCTCAGGGATTGCACACGGATTTCTGTAATCTCTGTTGAAAGGGAAGGAACCCTACTGTCCAGGAGGGTGTCAGGGGTCAAGTGATGTTCAGTGAGCAAAATTCCACACGACTGTAGGCAATGTTCTTATTTCTTTAGAGGGAAGAAAATTTACTTGCAAGAAGCACCTACCAAGCCTGATGTTTGCTGGAAAAAGATACTGAGTGAACTATTAGGAAAATATGCACAGATAACTGGGAATAAAAGTTCATTAAACACAAATGCTACGAGGCTGCCTACTAAAGTGGGAAGTGAGAGAACCATATGGTTATAATCTATCTAGATTTGAACTAGGCTTTTTCCTCAGCTTTCTTGATATTATGAGACCAACTTGAGCAATATGGTCAAGACGGTGGCACAGTTGAATGTATTTGTAATTAGTAGAAAGTCTAGATATTCCTGATTAAGAGGCACATGTCAAATGGTTGCATATGCCATCAGAATTGGTATTTTATCACATCCTGCCTTACACAAACCCAAGGACATTTATTTTTAAAAGATATCTTACATATAAAAGTCAGATGTTGATATATTAAATTATGATAAATACAACAGTCAAGCTGACCAAAGATGGGCAATATTTTTGCATATGACATTATTAGAGAGACCCTGGTAAGCAGAATGCTGACCACAAAAGACAGGATGAGCCCAGCAGACTCCAATAAGAAAGTTAACCATCTGCAGCCTCTGATCATCATTGTGGGGGCACCTGTCTGCCTGGCTGCTGGAGTTTGATTTCTGTATTTACAAACCCATTCTTGCCTTTATGTCTTACTTATGAGAAACAAGTTACTAGAATGTTTCTTTTACCTGTGCTGCATTGGTGGGTTAAAATGAATAAACATTAGGACAGAACGTCAGTGATGACACATGTAATGTAACAGCAGCCCGAGTGTTTAAGAGATGGTATTTTTAACTAACATAGGTTCACTGTGGTGCATCATGTATGATGTTATCAGGACGCCAGGTCAGCCCTTCTGCTACTGGGAATCGAACTAGAGCTTGCCAGGCAGGTGCTGCACTGCTGAGCTATGTCCCTGGTCCAAACTACTTTGCTCTCAGTGAGGCTCTGCTTTTTGAGGTACATACGCAGAGATGAATGAAATTTTGGTAGAGATATTTTAGAGAGAAGTGGATATTAAATGGAGGTGTGGTCCAGATGGACACTAAGACTTATCCTGTGAACCTGTCTGATGATATAGCACAGTAATTTCCCCACGTTTTGTGTTGTGGTTCAGTAGCATGAGCCTTAAATGGTGAAGTGTTACTCCCAGTCCAACAGATCCCTCGTAGGAGAGCCTGACTTCTGCCTTTTTTGTAGAAACAGACAAAACGCAGCAAAACTCAAAGCTGTGGGCACAGGAGACAGTTTTGAATACATTGTGAGCTGTAGTAGCGAGAAGAGCCCTTTACTCCCCGGTGTGATCTCCAGCCCATGTGCTCCAAGCCCGTGTGTTCCCAGGATGAAAGAAACTGAGCATATGTTTGCATTATTTTCTCACAGTACGGTAAATTATTCTCAGACAGTTTGAAAGCATCAAATGTAATTGGCATTTATTTCTGCCTTCGTATTTCAGTGAAGTTATTTGTGGCTTTGAAAGCTCTGTTACATCCTTATTTTGGGTTTTGTTATTGTTAACGAGCCCATTTTGTTATCCACCAACCAGTGCTTCCATGGCAGTTAGTAACACACCTTAAACACTGGCTCCTGTGATCAAGAAAAAACATGACTGTCCACTTAAAATAATTGGAGAGCCCATGGACTTGCTATCCAAAGAATACTTAAGTGCTATTTATTAATAACAACCCGGAAACAACCCGGAGATGAGATGACGATGTAGTCACAGAGCCTGTGGGAAATTTAAGCACTTTTCTTCCTTCTCTCCCCACAGCCAACCTGCTAATGCAGGTGTGCACTGTATTCTTAGTAAGATAACACCCTTCCTTCCTCTCTCCTTCCTCTTTTCTCCCCCTCCTTCTTCCACCAGTAGCTCACATCTTTACTTAAGACCATTGTCACGTACCAGAGACAATGGTAGCTGAGTAGGATGCCAACGTAGCATCTTCTTCACCAGCCCTTTGCTAGGTGGGTGGGAGTTCTAGGGAATCTTCCGCTCTTCATTCTGGATCATTCTGGATCATTCTGGATCTCTCTTGAATCTCCGCAGTGCTGCCTATGATGCCGTCCTGGACAGAAATGTGGCCATTAAGAAACTCAGCAGACCCTTTCAGAACCAAACACATGCCAAGAGAGCCTACCGGGAGCTAGTCCTCATGAAGTGTGTGAACCACAAAAACGTGAGTTTCCTTGTTAGTTCGAAGCCTCTGGCAGTGGGGAACTGTGAGGTTAAGCCATGAAAATAAATGACAACTTGCGTAGGAAAGACTTTCTTTACTTTGCAGTTTCTGCCTCTTAAGGTTGTTTATCCTGCCCATATGCTATATGTGATTTCATTGTCCTCATAGTAGCTTCCTGCTTAAAGATCATTAAAAAGCCATATGGCACAGAAATAAATTTGATAAGACATGTCTCTGTTACATAATTAACCTTATTTGGTTATCTTGATCCTATTAACAGGAGACTTCATGCTTTTCAAAGCAAACAAACAAATCCTCCCTCCTAGTCTCCCCCAACAAAACCTAGAAAAACTATATATAGCAATATACCATATTTATTTATAATCTAAAGTATTAACAGATGGAGATTTTTATCCACTGTGTCATTTCCTTTGTGCTTTAGCTGTAGTCTGGCAGGGCCCTCACACTAACTGCTCAGGGTAAGCCCTGTGCCTTGGTGTCTTGGATTTTGGGGGGTCAGGCAGGCAAGGTCAAGGTTGTGCACAATGTGCAAAGCAATTCAGAGTGGATCACTGGGAGCATTTTCCCACTGAGCTCAGGCGAGATTGGAACAGACTCTTCATTTCACAGTCTTAGCTCCCTACGTCAAGCAGAGGTCTCTACAATGTGTCCCAAGCACAATTTCTCCTTAGTGAGGAGAAGTACGCGACAACTCCTTTTTCTTATAAGAAGTATTTTAACAATTAATTAGAACAGATTTATTAAGTATGTTTTGTTTACATTTATGGATATAATAAAAATAAATTATAAGTAAAATTGAACAATAATAGCCATCACAACTCCCTAGAAATTTCTTATGCATAAAATCATCAAATATATGACATTTTATAAACAAGGTTTTTTGTCTACCAGTGGCACCAAAAAGACACAAATGCATGAGTGTTTGGCTGAAAGATATTTAAAGTATAAAGAAGTAGATCGGACCACTGACAGTGTTTCTCTTTTTTTTACTGTATACTCTACTCCAGTGACTTTTAAATCAGATTTTTTCATGTTGTTGAGTTTTTGTGGGACCACTGACATTTTAATTTAGTCATCTGTCACGCCCCACACTAATGATACCTAAAAAGGAGTTCCAGACTGCAGTGATAATTTATAACAGTGTCTTACCTGTACTGTCCTTTCCCGTGTGCATATGATAACACAGGTGTGCATGTCTGTCTACAAAAATACACTTTTTTAATAGAGAGGCGCTTCCCTTATACCTGGCTGTTAAATCATACTTTAGTATTTGATTTATTAAGAAAAAGCAGTTGTAATATAGAACTCTGTTAACACTGCTGAAAATATAGAGGAACATAGAAGAATCCTGTAAAATCTTTAACAATAGTGAAGAAGACTGATTAGAAAGTGATCACTCACTTGCAAGGTAGGGTACCGGGAGTGGCTGTGAGGATGTGGTCACACTGACTCACACAGGGGCCTCCTAAGACACAGGGTCAAACTCCTGCTGGAAACTGGGACTGGAATTGAAACACCTGTGACGAGCTCTTCTTAAAGATAAGCTGTTGAGTTGCTTATGAATAGGAATTAAGATTTACGAGGGTACCAAGAATGGAGAGCAGAGAAAATCTAAAAGGGAACTCAGAGAAGATAGGTTTACAGAACAAGAGTGTAGAAAAGCGGGAGAATAAGGGTAGACAATGGGGAACAGAGCTTGAAAAATCACCTTGTAGACATCTAGATGGACCTAAAGTTCTCATGCTGCTTTCCACACTGAGTTAGATGAGTTACATTATTTGTTTACCGGATGGTGGGGGTACACACTTTTCTTTCTTGGAGGAGTGCTTGCATAAATGTGTGCCCTGGGTCCTCTCCAATGGGTTTTGTGCAAATAAAAATGGAAGTGGTAAAGTGCTTGATAACAGACTCACCATAGACAAATGAAAGTTGTATTATACCAGCGTTTGCAACTCCTACCACAACTAGCCATACTGGATATCAACTACTTTAATTACAAATTTTAAAGAAATTTTGAAACAATTGCTGATTTACGTCTTTATTTCATACTGTTGCTTTATAATTTTGAGTTTTTAATATAATTAGAACCATTACCATATATATTTATACTAGAAAAAAATCAAATGGTTGTGATATTTTTCCCAGTTTCTTAAGAAATGACAAAAGTTGCATAGAAATGATTGCATTTCTCTGGTATTTGAAATAGTGTTGTTTTTAAGTACTTCATGTATTTCTGTGCTACTTACAGAATTTACTAAAATCCACTGATTGACATTTTGAAGCTATTTAAATCTTGAATTTGTATTTATCCCATTTTTGTAACATAAGTGCAATCAACTTGTAAGTATAAAGTTGTTATCTGCATATTTTATTTTCATTTTTGACTGGCACATTAACAGAATATTTAGGTAGAAGAACACTTTGAACTATTTATGTATGTAATTCATGTGAACCCAGGATAAAGGACTTTTTAAAGATATACTCTTGATTTCCAGTAATATATATATATATATATATATATATATATATATATATAGAGAGAGAGAGAGAGAGAGAGAGAGAGAGAGAGAGAGAGACTCATTCAAGAAGATAAATGAGAAGGTGAATTTCTTTGTTGTCTAATGAACAAAATATTAAGGCAAGGAACAAAAACTTCAGAACTGATTTCAGGTACCTTTTAAATATACTTTCCACTAAATTCAGCCTTAATTACCTACAGTGTAATCCCCCCCCCCCCGCACACACACACAGCATTAGAGCATTAGTTTAAGAATATTTAGTGAGACAGAAGTAAAAGAAACTATGGTAGCAGCACAAAAACCATTTTGAACCAGATGGCAAGAGGAGAACACGTCTGTGCACTTCCCAGGCTGCTGTCTCTGCTTGTGTGGTTTTGTCTCCCTTCCTTTAATCACCTGTGGGGCTGCATTCCACCAGGAAGAATCACATTAACGAGTATCCGTCTTCTCTGGCTCTTCCTGCTGGCTGGAAACATGAGCTTTACAACTACATCACTAACCTGGAAACAGATCATAATACCTTTCTGAGTATACTTTTCTATATTTTGTGAGACAATCTAGAAAGTTTTCTCAACTTTTGTATTCCTACCAAAGCTCTAGTGAGTGACTTTCATTTGCAATATGCTTAAATATGATTTTTACATAGCTCACTCTCTTTCTCTCTTTCTTTCTTTCCTCTGTGCCTTCCTGCATTCTTGCAGATTATTAGCTTATTAAATGTCTTCACACCCCAGAAAACGCTGGAGGAGTTCCAGGATGTGTAAGTAACTAACTCATGAGAAGGGCGAGCCAGAACTCATGTAATTCAAGGGAAAGTTACAACAAAATGAAAAGATAGATGAGGCACAACCTTGTAGCGATCAAATGGGAGATAAGAGCTGGGACCAAGTGACCCTGCTGGCAGTGAAAATCTTTAAAATCACTGCTTCTTCCTGGCCTCTGGGTTCCATGTGTTTTGTGGTTCAGTGCTCAGGAAGGCTTGTTTGTATTGTTTTCTTAATTATTGTTAATTAATTCCATGCCCCTTCTCAGATGAGTCAGTTTATTTTGAGAAATGTGAATACAGGGGAAATGATCAAATTGTCTCTTATTTCCATTGTGTGCCATCTTTAATTCTGAGCAAAGAGAATCTACCTAGAAATAGAGCTCCCTAGAGAGGAGAGCGAGCTGCATGTGGTCAGCATTGCTTTAGTGGAAGTAGCTAACCTGAATACTTCTTTAATTTGTGATCAAACTATTCAAGAAAATGTTAAGGGACTACAAGGAGAAGCAAGAACAAATGGAAGTAAGAATATACAGGCGGAATCACACATTAATCAGTAGTGCTTCTGCCAGCAGCAGCTAACGCATGGGGTCTGCAGTTTCCATGCTCTGGCTCTGTCCATGCAGAGCTGGGAAGTTCAGAAAACTGGCAGATCTAGAAGAGAATTCTAGTGTGGCTGAAAAATTTCACTAGTCGTGATCTGGAACTGACACTGTGGATTTATTTCCTAGTTACTTAGTAATGGAACTGATGGATGCCAACCTGTGTCAGGTGATTCAGATGGAGCTGGACCATGAACGGATGTCTTACCTGCTGTACCAGATGTTGTGTGGCATCAAACATCTGCACTCCGCTGGAATTATTCACAGGGTGAGGACACTTCCTATGGAGTTACAGCTAAGAGTCTTTTGGAGCAGAGAAAGAACAGCTGTAGTTCTTTTCTTTTAAATAGGGGGATTTGTTCAAATAAAATGCACTTCCTCATTTCTTTGATAACAGAATTAGCATATAGTTCACTCATGTGTAGCAGGAACTTCTATCCAAACTGTGGTGGACTCTCGGTGACGTTATGTTTCAGTTCTGAGGGACCTCATGCTTTCTCGCTTCTTGACGGGGCAGGAGGAATAAGGCAGATCTAGCAGAATAAAGACAACTGCTTCTCTTCTGTCAGGTCTGGAAGCAAAATACACACTGAGAAGTTACATTACCCTAAGGAGAAACCTGAGATGAAAATACATGATATATTGTTTTATTTTTCTTTTAAACTTCTTCTCAAGATGACCCTAAGTTGTGAAATGATAGTACTGTTCTCTTAGGGATTTGAACATTTTTCTGAAGCTAGTTTTTAAAAGCCCCAAATGAGTTGTTAATTTCTTGGTGGTGCTGATCCTACACCACCAAGCTTGTGTTGGCTTTGCTACATAGATTGGGTAGATGGGATTCCAGGGTTCCATAGGACACAGGCTTTCAGCGTCCTCTTGTGTTCTCGTTGTCAGGACTTAAAGCCAAGTAACATTGTAGTCAAGTCTGATTGCACACTGAAAATCCTGGACTTCGGGCTGGCCAGGACAGCGGGCACCAGCTTCATGATGACGCCATATGTGGTGACCCGTTACTACAGAGCCCCCGAGGTCATCCTGGGAATGGGCTACAAGGAGAACGGTAGGTGGGGAGCTCCTGAAACTGGACAGAAACACGCACACAACTACACAGCTGGAAGAATGTTGTCTTCCATAAATACGAATTTCTCAAAGACAGAGATGCCAGGTTTCATATTCAAAGTTCGTTTCTGCTTCTTAAGCAGCACTATGAGGAAAAGTCACTCATTAGAAATGTGAAGGGTGTTTCTGAGAAATAAACTTTGGCAGAAGAATGCTAAAATGTTACAGCTAAGGAGAAGTAAATGGAGTCTGATGAAACAGGTGAGCGGTACCGATTAGCATGAATGCTACCGACAGTGAGGAAAATGCTATTTGCGTTGCAGCTTGGGTAAGAGTGTTTGTGCATAGGGGAAGACCTCTCCTCCACTTCCCCATCTGGCTCTCACAGCGTGGCTCCTGTCCTAGGGAGAGACCACCTGGAGATGCCTCGTAGGCACTCCACGGACAGTTCAGTAGAATAACTCATGTTGCTCAAATTGGATAAGAAGTTTGTTCATACTTTAAAGTGCTCTGTAAGGAATACTTAGGGTCTCAATTGCACAATAAAAGTTTCACAACCATAGAAAGGAAAACATTAAATTTTGCATTACCAATTCATAAAGTTAGTTGAGTATACACAAAAATTTTAAAGAATGGCTGGGTATGGTGGTTGCACACCTGTAATCTCAGCACTTGGGAGGCTGAGGCAGGAGGATCACTGTGAGTTTGAGGCCAACGTGAGTTACAAAGTGAGTTCAAAGCCACCTGAGCCTACATAGTGAGACCCTGTCTCAAAAATACAGGGAAAAAAAGGGTTTATTCAAATGTATTCAAATTGGATTTTGATTGAATAAAATGGAGAATTTATAAACTACTACTTGCTAGAAAGCCTTGAAATATGGGGATTCTGCCCAGAATCTGTCTTATATGTAATGTAACATGTTAAACAGATCTCATATCTTTAGAAATAAAAGTAGTTTTAAATTAGGACTGTGTATGTCTATCCAGTGTATCTTTCATATTTGCTTTTTATATTGTTTACCTCCAAGTAGTCTATTTTTATATGTTTTATAAAAATGATTACCATTGCATTTTTTACATACACATGATACAGGATAATTTATAAAAATTTCCTAGTCACTGAAGACAGTCAGTATTTTTATACATTTATATGGAGGAAGGAGAAAATCAGCTTTCAGAAGGACAAATTCACACACAGACACAAAAAGCTAGGTATGGTGATACATGCCTGTAATCCAAGTGCTCTGAAGACTGAGGCAGGAGGATTTCTGTGAGTTCAGGGCCAGCCTGGGCTACATAGTGAGTTCAAGGCCATCCTGCCTGAATATATAGAAAGACTCTGCCTGAGAAAAAAGGAAAGGAAGGAAGGGAAGAAAGAAAGAGAAGGGAAGAAGGAAGGAAGGAAGGAAGGAAGGAAGGAAGGAAGGAAGGAAGGAAGGAAGGAAGGAAGGGGGGAGAGCGGATGGCAGGGAGGGAGAGTTCCCTTGGTGGCCAGTGCGAGGTGAACACAGCCTGCTGCTGAGGAACTCTGGGTCGCAGGTGCTCTTCAAAGTTACTTCTTGAAAACCAGAGAGGACTGATCGGAGGAAAGTCAAGAACTAAGGGCTGCTGCGGAAAATAGTTTACTGTACCCGTCAAGAGCGCAGGATCAGGGAGTTCGGCGTGGCACGGTGGAGGTCTGCGGTGACCTCGTGCTGACTGCCCTGACTCCCACCGACTGTGCCCCACGGTGTGGTTACTTGTGTCAGTTAAGGGACAGGAATGAACGGTTAAGGGGGCAGGGCTCTGCTTTGGCCCCTGCCGGCTCTTTAGCCTCCGCCCCAGGGTGCAAACACTCCAACCCTCCTCCTCCCCGTGCAAGCCGTGCAAGCCGCTGCCTGCCTGTTTTGTTTGGCTTCAGGGCGCCTGGGGAAGAAGGTGACGCAGACTCCCGCTTGCTGCCCGGGCATGCCCACGTCCCTGCACCGCGCCCCTCCTCCCCACAGAGCCTTGCAGCCTCCTGGTGCCCCAGGTCCCCGTTGTCCGCAAGGAAAGGCACGTTGGGAGCGGATAGAGAAGGCGAGGCGGGTTGTTCAGCCAGGACGGCAAGCTGGAGGAAAAGTGGGGTGCGCCTGTGTGCTCCCCGCATTTTAGCTCCTTGGGCAGCCTTTTTTCACTTTGCCTCTGGATGATGGCCTTACGCACGTGCCAGTTTATCACACGTTTTCTCTAAATATTTCAAATAGAAGTTAAAACACATAATTCATTGAGAAGGATCACCCTTGAGGGGTAAGTCTGAATACTGGGAATTCCAGTCCTGTACGTGGAAAGCAAGGTTCCAGCCAATTCCTGGTTTGGGGGCGGGCTGAAGATGCCCTTAATTCGCGCACGCGCGCGCGCGCACACACACACACACACACACACACACACACACGCACACGCACACGCACACACACACCCACACACGCACGCACGCACACAGAGTACTTTTTTTGTCCTAACATTGCATACTGAACAGGATGGAAACCAGAAGCTGTCGCCCTTACAGTGATAGGCTATTGTTTTACATCTGACAAATCGTATTAAAGACACTCCAGGTGGCCTCTTGCTTCCACCATCACAGAGATACTTTTGTGGGCTACTTTTTTCCCATGCCATCCTGTGGTGTTTGGAGGGCACTCTTAGGCCTCTATACTGTAAGGCTTTTTAAAAAGACATTAATTAGTGTTCCTCCACTTGACACTGTTTACCTAAAGCACGGTGATGGTTTCTATCATCTGATGGCCACCTTGGTGGGAGGTGAAATGTACTTTCTACTCACACTGTTCTTTTTCCTCCGCCTTCGATGTCACTGTCCTAGCTAACTTTGCTTCCCTCCTGTTTCTCCCTCTCCCTCCCGCTCCTGTTCCAGTGGATATATGGTCTGTGGGATGCATTATGGGAGAAATGGTTCGCCACAAAATCCTCTTTCCGGGAAGGGACTGTATCCTTGTACCTTTTGCCAGAGCTTTTCCTGTTTTGTTTTCTCTCCCTTTAAACGCGTAATGATTTTTGCCAGGAGAGTAAAGATAGAAGCAAAAAGTTGGGTAAGTGATGCGATTGTTATTAAAAGTGATAATTCCCGTGACCTGACCAGCATGGCAGATCAGCTACCACAGTGATTTCCTGTGATTACATTTTCAATGTGATTTTTCTTAAATTACTTTATTTTCTCTAACTCAAAATAGCAATGCTATTTTATTCGTAAATAGCAAAGGCCACTAGATCCCAAATAATTAGAATATAATTATCTCTATCCTTAGTCAGAGAAGCCACCATACACACATTGTTTTTCGTCTTCTTCAGAAAACCATTTTATGCTTCTACAAGATTTATGCATAATGATTTCTCTCCTTGCTGACATCCTAAGCTTCTGTCTGTGGCTTCACTGACTGGAATTACTCTTGAAGATATATGCTGCAGTATTGAATAGGCCAATATGTCATATCCTCCTCAAACCCTGAATTTTCATATTTAAAATTCCTTATCACTATTCAGATGAGTTGAAAATAGGCTTACCTCTTTTGACTTCAAGACATGTCACATAAGTAGAGAATGCCTTTTCCAACCAAATTTAGAATTTTACTAATCCGTGCAGATTTGAATTCTACCTGGGTCCTATGATAGGTTCCATCAGGAGTTTCTTAGACAGTTATTTATGAGTTGGAATTATTAGATAAATGGGAATGATTCTTAAATGACCAACACTCTATTAAAGGTACACATCTGTGTTTATAATGTATAGGGATCAAGTTTACACAGAGGGAAAAATACACATTTAAAGCAGAAGTAGCTTGCTAACAAATCTAAGACCTTGGTCACTGACAGTTTTAGCAATGATAATCAAGAGCAAACTCAGCATATTTATTACACATTAATATGTTGGAAATTGACAATAAAAAATTGCAATGCATAATTCTGTTAACCTTTCTGTGTGATTAGGAAAACTCCATCGAGGAAACTTTATTATATAAGAACTATAATTTTTATTTCAGTATGAAAATGGGTCAGTGGTACAGAAACCTAAATGAAAAAATTGATATCACCATGAATATGGACTCATATAGATGTCTATTTATTCTGCTGAACATTAATGAAACAGCATCTAAGTTCCAGTAAATGCAGTGGTATCTTCCAGCCCTGCCCCAGTCAGCAGCGGGCCACCAGACACATTTCTCTTTGGCAACTGAAATTATGATCTGAAAGCACATGTGTGGTACCTGTAAAATGCATACCACTTACTGAAGATGAAAAAAGCATACAAAATCTATCATCAATAATTTTAAAGTTGTAGGTATTAAAGGAACAAAATTTTGAGCATGTTGGGCTAAATTACATATTTCATTAAAATTAATCTTGCCTGTTTGTTAATTTTTTTAAAAGAGAATCTGAGTAATCTTAAAATCACATGGACAACTTGCAGTTGTGACTGTTACTTTTCTCTGCTGGATAGCTGTACTCGAGAACACGGGATACCATTGTTGTAGCCTTTTATTTACCACCCATCTTAACATTTTAAATCATCATCTTCTTCCTGTTTCTTTATCTATAGTGTAAATATTGTTTTCACTATCAGACCATCACTTGGAAAAACTTCATTTTAGTTCACATTGTTCATTTATCATTTGGAGGTGTATTCCATAGTCTACATAATTGATCTTCTGAACAATAATGTAATTCACATTCATGCTTAAATTAACTGCTCTCATTCAAACGTAGGAATTGTTTTCCTTGTATTTTTGACTTAGGGGCATAACATATCTCAAACAAAGGTAAAGGACCCTGCCAGTCAGGCTGAGTAAAACTCATGGCGAGGTCCCTCAAGGACACTTGTTAGCGAGAAGGTGACAGTTCCTGATTTCCACATGGTGTTGCTGTGACTGGTCACTGAATTTCCATGCAGTACACTGTTTTCTGAGATTTTAGTTCTCCACACATCTACTATGGTTGTTTTTCTTCTCTTTCAACAGTTTAAATTTAAGACCCAATAATATTAAGAAAGACTAAAATTTAAACCTAAATAAAACCAACCAATCGTGGCACTACTGATAATACTTCATCCTTCTGAAAATTATTCTTTTGGAGGTTCTTTTCTTTCCTTTAATTCTATTTTGTTTTGGAAAAGAAGTTTGGAACGGAAATAAAATTGTACAAAGATCAACACCTAAAACTTATGTCCTTGATGAGTGTGATCCTAGAACTTAATCAGTAATACAGAAAAAATGTTTCTCACAAGACAGGTTTGCATCCTGTGTTACTTCATTTTAAGCGCTGATTCCACAGAGAAGTCGCTAATATTGTGGCACTGTCTGTGGTCCTGAACCTGCAGGCGGCATTTAAGCAGTTTTACTTAAATTCAAACTTTGCTTTATTATGGATAAATAATTTTCAATGAAATGAGTTAGGAAGATGCCATGTCTGAAACGTTTCTTTTTGGATTTAAATTGTTTTCCATTCCATATATAATTAGTATTGTAACTTGGTATTTTAAGCCATGATGACATTTTAAAAACAAATTACAGGAATCCCTATTAAACAATGGGTGAATGTACTTTGTGGATTTGGAATAGAATTGTTTCATTAGTTTTTAAATGCAATTATCATTTGATGAATAAAGCTTTCTGCCAAAGATAGTTTAGATAATTGAACTCCCCTCCCTAAACTTTGACAGTCAGATACAGGGGTTACTTATGCTGAGGAAAACTGCAAAATACTTCAGCATATTGAAATCATCCCAGCATTGCTGGAAGCAGAGTCAAACTCTAGTGCAGGCTAAGTGATGTCTTCAGTACTTCCAACATCTTGTAGACTAAAATTCATGCTCTCTTGTCTTTTATTTAGAATTTTAAAATCAAGTGTAACTATCAATTATTTCATATTGATAGCAATATTTAATTACTCTAAGATTCAAAAATGATCTGTCTCCCTAACCAACAGCATTCCTCTCCCTGCACAGAGCTTTTTAATGTGGAGCCGAAGGGAACATAGGCAAACACATCAGGAAATCTTATGTAGTGCTCATTGATAACTGATGTTTTAACTTGAAATTATCTTTGCATATGGAAGAGCATAGTGAGACTTTATGGTGGTTGGTCTGATCCACATAATACCAGGGGCTGTTTACTGAATACTCAGTCAGAGTGTTAGAAAAACAAATACAATTTAAGAACAAAAAATACATATTTGCTTTTTTACCCATTAGTTTGCTAATGATTTTAGTATTCAAAGGACTACTTCTAAAGTATTTTTATCATGTGAAGAGCTTTTAAGAGGTCACACATTCTTACACACTGCATTTGTACTGTAGTTTCATGTGGGGAACGTATTTTGTAGTGTGTGTTGGCACGGTGAGTGTGCAGGATTGCTAAATACCCTCAGAACAACGTACAACTGCAAACAGAGCACAGTAAATATGCCAGGTCCACCTAACTTCCTTACAAAGAGCAAATAGGAGCATTGAATCAGATTTTTCTCTTTCCAGTAATAATTTATAGTAAGATTAATGATGCTTTCTGAGGGGTTTTCCTAGGGACTATCCACTTTCTCCTTTCCTTTCACTGGAGCCAAGTCCTAGCTGCATGTGACTACTCATGATTGCTATACTACTGGGTCATTTGTATGAACTATTTCCTCAGGCCCAATCCATATCTATATATTTTTTTCCAACTTTGCTTTTTGACCATTCTTCTTCAAAGAGCAGGACGTTCTTTGGCAAGCCTGTGATGTTCCTTTGTCTAGAGTTCGTGGCCAGATTTCTCTGGACCTAAATGATGATTCAGGGAGGGACATGGCACTAGTTTGAAAATGCTGTAATTCAAGTTTGGTCTCTTCAAGTTTAGTCTCTCCAACTGAGGCTGATAGTCAAGCTATACCTGTGATCCCAGCCCTTCAGGAGGCTGAGTCAGAAAGATGGGAAGATCCAGCCTTGCTTGCATCAAAGTTTATAAATAAATAAATAAATAGATAAGGTTGTAGCTCAGTGTAAAGGTACTAGGTTCTGTAGCACACACACACACACACACACACACACACACACACACACACGCGTACGCGCACACACACAAAATCACATCCAAAGAAGACATTTAGACTTTCCTGCCTCACTTTTAAAAGACCTGAGATTATAGCTACAGTGAAAAAGACAGATGCATAACCTTATCAGAAAGCCAAGGCATTATGGAACAGGAAAAAGAAATAATTTGCAAAAAATACCTATGTACATAGAAAACAATCTCAAATTAATGAAGCATCACGCCTTTTAAAAAAATTTGATCCTGAGAAGTAGGAATAGTAAAAGTAAAGTGAAAAAAAGTTGAAGGATGCAGATTATTATATCCAACTAGCACACTGATATTTCTTAATGCTTCTAAGTCTTTGAAATAGCAGTGCCTACTAAACTTTTAATGCATAGCTGTGTGGTTTGTTCCTTAATATTAGGGTAAGACAAGTTTAACTTAAGTAATATGAGATTTATGACTGTACGTAATTTGAGATATATAAAACCTCAGTAGTCCTTCCTTAAATCCATAAACACACTGCAGTTAATCATGAATATGGTTTTTAAAAAATCTTTTACTCTTAATATTAAATGTTATCAATGTATTATTTATACTCATTAGAAAGCAGTTCTTTTCACTCTTGGTTTGCTGCTTACTATTTTCTTATTACTTTGTGGAAATATGAATAAGACAAGATTCATCAAGATAAAAGCTAGAGATTCTGAAGTTACAAAGAAAGAAGAATAAGGTTAGCATATAGACTCAGCAGAAAATGCTCTGATTTTCAGGTGTCAGGAAATATTACATTGCATTTTATGAATTGCTGTTTGTGTTTCTTACTTAGGTTGATATGTACACAAATGTATGTTTTCAGTTTACCTATGGATACTGCAGGCTAAAATGATGCATCTTTGCTAAATAACTCAGTGTATAACTTTTGAAACATAAAATTTCCAAATAAATGTCTTAGTTTAAAAAAAAACTATTAGATCTTTGCTATATTCATTGAAAGAAAATGTCTGGAGGCATACTTTCTGAATCCTGTGCTAAATGAAAATATAATTAAATATGTTACAGAGACAAGGCACACACAGCCTTTATGTACAGGACTATTACAGAGACTGTGGTATTCTATCACATGGTCTCTGGAAACATAAAAGCCTAGTTTCCAACAGTGAGGAAATTTACTGATTACTCCTAAGGTCTATGCATGATCACCATGCACCATAATATATTTAAAATTTTACAAAATAATCTGGTCTCACCTTGATAAACAGTCGACTACCACTGTGTGCACACAGTATCTGGAGGGAAGATTTACCACTGTCTCCTCCACCCACTTGCCAAGACGCAAAGTGAATGTTTTTCTTACCTACTTCCTGTTAGTTGACATGATTAATTCATGAAATTTGCTACAGAGGCTTTATTTTCAGCAATAATTCTACCTCAAACACATAAAAATTCCTATAACTTCACGCACTTATTCCCTTCGGTTGTAGTTTGTAATAACAGATTTTATTCATCTCCAGACACAAACGTTTCCCGCATGGGTGGGATAAGCACAGAAGGGATCTCTGGGGACAGAGCACAGTGGATAAAGTTAAGTCAGATTGGAACGATCTCCAGGGACTTTCCCTGATTAATGCATTAAAATAAAGGTGAAATGCAATCTGAACATCGGAAGTTCCCATCTCAAGTTTAATCTCTGTCTTATAATTTTCATGTGACAGGATTATGGGCTATTAAATCTACTCTGAGTTGGGGATAAACCTGAAAACATGTTCTATTTATATCTGGAAAGTTGGTATTCCTAAGAAACGCAAGCACAAAAGGAGAACTGGGGAGCCATAGCAGTTACTAACATCAGTGACTAGACTGTAGGCAACCAGTTGATACCCGAAAGAAAGAAGAAGTAGAACTCTACTTAGACCATCTGCTTTTATTGTTGATGCTGCTGTTATTTAAGGCATATGTGAGAGACAGTTTAAAAAAGAATCAAGGCATTTTAGTCCAAAAGACAAAAAACGGTCAGCTTTGAAAGAGGAGCTGTTAGTCATCACAAGTCGTATTTTAAGGCTGTTATTTAGCTGGAGACATAGGGTAATTCCCTTCTAGACAGTGGAGATGAGTTCCAGAATCAGTGATGACATGATTATGTACAGTGCCTTTCTCTAGATGTTTCGATGAAGAAAAGGCTTCCTAACTAACGAACCAAGTTCATTTTATTTTGCCTATGAGTGGTGGCTTTGCCTCACTGGAAAGATTTCCTTATTCTATTTGTAAAAAAAAAAAAAAAAAACCATATATCAATAGAAAATAAACTTTTGTTATGCATACTTAATCCCTGTGTTTAATACTTACATAGCTGTTAAATACATGACATTATATAAAAATATTTACTGAGAATTACTATATATCAAGCAATAGACATTTCTTAAATCCTAGATAAGGCCACAGAAGAGTCCTTTTTTAAATGTGTGAATGGAGCCAGGCAAGGAAAATCACATCTTACTGAGTTCTAGATCTTTGTGTTTATATCCATCTCTTCCACCGTGTTGTAAGCAGTAGAGACACTGTCAGTAGCAATTTGACTACTGACCGCTTTGGACAGGATGATACTTTAAAAATAAATACAACTTTCAGAGAGTTTCTCTTTTTTCTGCAGTGAGAGATTCTCACAAATCAGGGTTTGTGAGAGGGACCTTACCAAGCCACAATGCATTAATAACAAAGGGCTGCACAACTGTTTGCTCTGTCTTTCCCCAAGATATGTGCATGTCACTGGCTTTCCTGAACCGGAAGCAAAGCGGCTTGCTTCTCTGGTTCTGCTCCTCTCCTTCAGAGCTGTCTCCATTTCCCAGCAGGGTCACTCTGTTCGATGTGAAATCAAACAATGGAAAGTGTGTTTAACCCCGTGAGATTTTCACACTGGGAAGAATCTCACAGGAATTCTTTGAAGCCCACTGGCAAATTACAAGATGTAATTTGGATTGTGAATGGAGCAAAATTACATGGTACCTCTTTCTTAACACCTTTCCCCTTTGTTCCCATCAACATCCCTTAACAAAGACCTATCTTCCTGACCTTCTTCCCCTAAGGACACCTTGTAACCAAAGAGTGCTTTTTTTGCTTCACCTTCTCCATTTTGCCCCCTCCTTGCCTGCCCTCTGCTCTTCTTCTGGGTTTTAAGTTTTGGATGATAACTAGCAAGAGCAGAGAGACTGTTAGGACCCACACGGATTTCCTTTGATTTCCCGCTTCCTAGCCTTGTGGCCTCTTTCTCACTGAACCATCCCACTCTGAAAGGCAGCAGGCCTTCTCCTTGGAAGCACTGGTGTGTGTGAGGCCCTATCAGGGCTTCCTGCTTAGGAGCGCACTCCTTCAGTGCGAGTCATGAAGCTGAGCTAGTGTTGCACAAAGCCTTCTTTCCTGAGCTGACACTTCACTCTGGAAAATTATTCATATTTATAAATAAGAGCGAATGTGTCTTAGAAAAGAAACTCGCTCTTTTAAGGTTGCTGGCAGCTTAGCTTTTCTTTTCTCTAACTATGGTATACAAAAGAATTTTAAAAATTGGTTTGTGTTTCCCATATTAACACAGGCTAGAATAATTTACAATGCAAATCAGCGGTATTCTAGTGCATGGATGCAAATTAGGTCTTTTAAATCACAAACTGAAGGAATCAGTGAATTATAACTGCAAAATCATATTATCGCATGTATGCTAGGCAGCTTTGGGTAGCACTGTCAGTTCAGCTCTGCAGCAGAAGGGGCCCTGACATTCTGTTCATTCTTGCTTTTTAAAACACCAACGCACACGGGACTGAGCTCTTCTCATCCAGCCAACGGAAGGTCAGAGGACTGCTCTGAGGCACGAGGGGCCAGGGTCTTCACTCACTGTTCTGTCCTGTGCTCTTGTTTGTCTCCGTCTCGCTTTTGTTTCCAGTTGACATGTGGTCAGTAGGGTGCATCATGGGAGAAATGGTAAAAGGCGCGGTGCTGTTTCCCGGCACTGATCGTATCCTTCTTAGCCGCCAGGGGGCGCTCGGGGTAACTCGGAACTGCGTCCCCATTGGGTATCAGATGCCCTCCCAGGGGACCCCAAAATGAGCAGAGACACACACTTTTATTGTGTTGCTCTCGTAAATGTCTCAAAATTAAGATATAACAAGATAAAAGTGACACAGGCTTTCAGTTTTAAAACTGAAGATCTGTACTTGTGCATCCTAAGAAATATTAGCTCGGCATGGATATCTTTGATAGGTTTATGTACATCTGTACATATACTTAATACACGTTTAGAGAACATGCATGTAAATTTCATTTTCAAACTTATCAACCTTCCCTAAAATTCTTTTTATCATATATTTAATGTGTTAGGATGTTACCTCGAAATCTGTGAAAAAGTACAGTAATTGAAACCTTATTAAGTAATAATGATTACATGATATATATGAATAGATCATTTAAATCACTTGGATAAGTAACACGAGTGCTCTCTCAAACAGCAAATTATTAATAAGTGAAGATTGGAGGCTCTGCAGTATTAAATTGGTGTGAAGGATGCGAGATTAGTATGTAGATGTGTAATGGGTTCCCCTATATTGCTTAAAAATAACCTCCGACCTTAAGGAACCTCCATTCCTCCTACATCGTCACTTAAGAAAACATTGTGCATTCACATTAAAAATAAAACTTATGCTTTTTTCAGTGATCATAACCCAAAAGGGAAATTGAGCCTTTAAAAGTAGAGTTTGATGTCTAATTACAGTAGATTAATCACTAAAATATTATGTCTATTCCATATTCTGTTAAGTCATTTGCTTTATCTTTCTAATAGCTATATTAAAATTCTTATCAAATGTCTATACAGCATTGTGAACGTTGAGGGTTAATATATATTCTAGAAAAGTATACGGTTCCACATAAGTATATATGGAACATGTGTGTTACCATATGTATATGGTATGTATATGTATATGGTATCACATATATAGTTCTTACATATAATATCTATACATATCCTTTATGTTTGTAAAGGAATAGTTTAGAAAATAAATAAAGCACTGAATTTTTGTTAAAAGAAAGAACAATATATTCCAGTTATTAAAATTAAACTATATTATTTTTACTTCTGGCTATTGTTAGAAACTTTTATTCTAGTGTTACATACGATATCTATTTTAAAAACTTTTCTGTCTATGGTGCTTTTTACAGATATATTTTATTAAATAAAATCTACAAATTCACCATATTCATATTAATAGTAATGCTATTTTAAACGCACATTGACTTGATAAAAACAAAATTCCTCACATTTCTAAAAGCAACATGATTTATTTTCATTGTAACAAAGTATAACGTATTTAGCATTTGAGCACAAATATGAAATTGTGCTTACATTCTGGCCAATTGTAGAGAACTTCAAGAAAAGAGATTTGGTCTGTGTACCCTTTACTTTTCCAGAAATTGAGCATGGTTGAAATAATTGATGGTGGAATGAATACTTACCACGTGTAAGTTGAAGTGATTTTTATTACTTTCCTTACATTTTTTATTAAAGAAAATTCAACAGATTTTCAAAACTGAGCTAGTAAACCTAGCTTAACATTTATTAGAATCATTTCTTGGGGGAAGTTGTTTGAGTACAATTTTTAAACTTTGATGTCAGAATTCCTTATAAATAATTATTAGGCTGCTGGTAACATTACATGGTTATGTTTGACACCCTCCATATTTTGATACTGAGTTCTTTTAATGATTTCATATTGACTGAAGTTTTAAATCAGCCTTTTAAAAGCAAATTTTGGCCACTGATATTGGCCAATTAGCCTTTTAAAATGCAACACAGATTACTTATCTTTTAGCAAGTTTTTGTCACCAGAAATTACTTATCTCAGCCTGTAAAATTATATCTAAATCTATCGGTTAAACAGATTTTGAAATGGAGTTGTACCTAGAGTATGTATAATATGCATCTTTATAATACATTCTGAGGAATCAAATTATTTTTAATCAAAATACTCACCTTTTTGAGAGTCTCAAATTGATATTTTAAAAGAACTTTTACAATATGAGCTGTGCATTTTGTTTTAATATAACAGTAAAGCTTAAAATGTTACTACTCACAAGATCTATAGTTTTATGTCTATAAATTCAATGTATTATTTTAGTGAGAAAGTTAGATATCCAAATAATTCTTAAAATTATATATACTTAATTCTGTTGTATTAATATATTTAAGTAGATATTAACAGAATTTCATTTAATCAGATATATTTTTAAATTCTTTTTGGTACCAGGAATCAAACTCGCGACCTCACACTTGCCAGGCAGGCACTGCATCACTGAGCTAAGTTCCTAGCCCAGAGTTCAACTTTTGAGATAGTTTCTTTTAGGAGATCTAACAAATTTGAATTTTAACAGACATTTTTACTTCAAAAATTATAAAAATATTTTATAGTGTATAAATGAGTTAGCTCTGGAAGTGAATTTAAAAAGTGAACATATGTATATTACCCCTTGGATTTAAAATAGCTTTACTAATACTTCCAATTCCTTTTTTTATATATTCAAATCTAATCACGTTCTGTCTTCTCTTCAAAGAGATAAACTATTTTTCTAAACATTTGTTTTTACTGTTTTTCCTTATATTTTTATCTCAGCACATTTATACTTAACTCAATGTATAGCATAATTTTATGTGTGTTGCATATTTTGGTGTCATTATCTTTTGAGTTATTGTTTAAAAATTTAGATATCTATATTTGTGGATTTGACATAACCCATTTTCATTGCTGTATACTATTCCAACCCATGAATAACCTATACCTAATCCATTTGCCAGTAATCAAGACTTGAAAATATATTCAAAGTTTTAAGCTTTTGTTTTTCTGAGCAATAATGCCAATATATTTCCAGGAGCACCTGGACGAGATTTTCAAATAATAAATGCCTAGAATCATAGGGGACACATTTTTTTTAGAGGACTTCTTTTTTAAGTTTGTTATACAAAGTCTAGTTGATTTTTAAATTTACAGTGTACATAATGCAGAGCTGTCTGTTTGACCCTCTCTCCAACTGTGGTATTGTCATTTGTATTTTTAATTTTTTTACTAATCTGTTGGATTAAAAAATACTGCCTCCTTAGAGTATAAATTTCCATTTTATTGATTACGAGAAGGCTGAGCATCTTTTCTATCATTGACTGGCATTAGTGTTTTCTCTTTGGTAAAATGTCCTGTGTTGTTTTTAATTATTTTCTATGGTGTTTGTGTTCTTTTTCCTATCAGTTTGTTTCACTGACATTCAGTCATCATTGGTTTTAAGTGTTGTGTGTCCTCTTGCTATTTTGATTTTCATTTCTGTGGCTTCCTATCACTTTGTTGCAATTTAACTCTGTCTTTTGAGAATTTCTTTTCCTGTAACATACATCATTTTGGAAGGTCCTTCAATGGAATCTTTAATAAAACTGTGCTTTGGATGAGGTTCCTCTACTTCAAAGATAGTTTAGTTAGATATATTAATTTAATGAATTGAGTGATCTATAAATTGAATATTATTCTTCTGACATTTAAAGATATTATTTGACTTTTGTTTGTGATGGTATTGGTGAAAATATCTAATTTGTAATACATTTATGTCTAATGTGGATATATGTAACGTGCATCTGTGGAGTGTAACAGTCATCACAGAATTAGACTCCGTGTTTCCTATGTAGGACTCCTTCCCCACGGCCTTCGGTCATGCTAGCTTCCTACCTGGTGCCCAGGTCTGGATTTCCTTTCTCTCTCTTGAGATTCAGTGTTTCCTAGCTTCCAAGCTTTAATTCCTGGAATATCTCAACGTTGTCTCTTTGAATATTTTATGTCCTGTGCTCTTTACTCCATAAGGAACTGACCGAACACAGTTTCCTTAACTTCAGAGGAATGTTCGAGCACTTACTCTGTGCCCCTAGAGGTTCACCAGTCCGTAAACGTGACAGCCCTCCTGATTATCCAGGGTCCGCAGCCAAGGGAGTGGAATCTGCACAGTGGACGGCTACATGGTAAAGGGTTCCGGGGCTGAGACAGGAGGCAGGAACCGCCTCCTCTTTAGTGTTTAACCATTAAAGCTTCTGTTAGCTCCGCCTCTTGTGGCTTGTCTTACTGACCTCACGTAAGCAACTGTCCTCTCTCAACCTCCATTCTGAGACAAACACGGCTTCCCAGAGATGGTCTCACACCACCAAGCACACAGCGATCCTGTCGTGCCTCTTAAATAAATAGATCCTATATTTCTGCTAGTATAGGCCATTTTATTAGTTCTGCTGTGTAAAATAATGCTGTTCAGCAACTGGGAAAAGGACTTTAATATCTTTCAGCTCTAAAATACACATGCCAGACTTCACCTCCAATGCTGCTTCTCAGTTTCAAAATGCTAGCTGGATCCAGCATTTGAGAAATACAAGTATCAGACAGTTGGTGGAAAGTGCTGTTTGCAACAAATAATTAATAACAGAAAATTCAAAATTAGGTATAGCATGCAAATGAGAGGCCCCTAAGATTGACTGTCAAGAGTTTTATGAAAAATTTGTCTCTGAAATTCATGTTAATATGCACTGGAAGATGTCAAATATCTTCCTCTTTTTTGATTCATAACATGGATTAAAATAGTAAATAGCTTCATAAGACAAAATAGATTGCAGCAAGGACTATATTCTTCACTTCAAATTAACCTTTGTTTGTTCCCGGCCCTGCAGAATCTCACAAGCATTTTGGTGCCAGGGAACAAATAGCCTTTTCCTCAATTTGTCAGCTTTGAGATTTTTATGTGATCTGGCTTGTGATATTTCCTTTTCCTGTGCTCATTTATAATACAAACAGATGTTAGTTAATTGTGCACTAAGCGACTTATTCATATGTTACCAGAACTTGAGGAGTATTTGTCAAATGAAGAGAACATTTTTAAATGAAAAGTAAAATAAGAACATAGTTGCGTACCCTGGGGATCTAACCCAGGGAGGCTCACCTATGCTAGACATCTGCTCTGAACATGTCCTATTTCAATGGAAGAAAACAGTTCTAAAGGAGCAAAAAGTTCAAAACATAAACATGAAAACAGATACAGAACTTTGTCATCTATATGTGTATATATGTTATATATAATACTACATATTTCTATATAATTTATGATGTACACATCTAATTCTATCTTATTATCTATTTCTATCTTACAATTTGCTTCTTAAGTAAAAGCTCAAGAACAAATTTTATCAAGAAGAAATACATTATGGAAATAAACTGGTGTTTTCTACTTTATGTTGGGCAGCTTCTGAGCGTCCACAGATAGCTCCTCCCAGTGATAGCAATATATGATCTCAGTTCTACTCCTAATGCTCAGAAGCACAACCTCTCTTCTACTGGGAGCCTCACTGTAATTTTCCATGGTCTTTGCAGGAAACTGACAAGACGGGGAAAAACAAGGATGAGGATTTCTCGTTCTTTGAAGCATTCCTACTGGCAGGATCTCTGAGATTCCTACAGCAGATAGGTGTGGCTTAATCATTTAGCCAACTCAAACCTATTCTAATTTCTGTCAGAATACTGCAACACGGGCTTTTTCTTACATCTTGACTTAGTAATTTCTAAGAGACTGTTAACACCTTCTACATTAATACTTCTCAAAACATGGACCAACTGAATTACAGTTGCCACTGGTGTTTTTGTGTCCTTAGTGACCTGAAGCATTCTATGTATCAGTAGGGAGCAGAAAAAGCTCCGAATTTTTGTAAGTTTCCTACGTTATGAACATCCAGGTTTGGGACTGTGGTTTTATAGCTTGAGGCTTAACATGTGGTAACATGTGTGTATTTTCAACGCATTTCTCTTTGGAGACAGTGATTTATGATAGTATTGTTTTTTAGAGAGCTAATGTAGTGTAGTGACACACAGTCACACTCAACATGGTGCCCGAGTTGACTTATGAGAGAAAAGAGCCCTTGCTGGAACTGCTCTACAGAGACATCGCTAGCAGGCAATCTTATCTTTAGGAAAGGGCTACAAACACAAAGGCAACGGCTGGTATGCTTTAAGGTGCAAATAGAGGTCACACAATTTTTGCACAGAAGATTGAACCCGGGATTAGAACAGGGTAGAAATCAAATCAGAGACCGTGAAGGAAATCATGATTCCAGTAACAAAAAAAGGCAATCAAAGATGGCAGAAAACGTAAAAAGAAATACATTAATTCAAAGGGCACCATGGAATGAGGCCATTAAATAGCTCATTATGACTCCACTTAGCAGCATCTGAATGTTTAAGTGTGCATAGCATAAATTGTATTCATAATTACAACCAATATACCCAGCAAGGGATGAGGTGTTTTTCATGGTTATGTTCAAACCAACCAGGGAAGCTAAGACAAGAGAAGCGTTTGAAATGTAAGTGCTTAGTTGATTTTCAATCTCAGAAGTTTCCGTGCTAATTTTTACTATCCATATGCATTCTAGCCTTTACTTATAATGCTATTTGTTGAAAATCTTAGTAGTAATCAACTACACTTGCAAACTGTCTTGTCATCACACTCATAAAATTAAACTTTTTGCAGCATAACTCTATTTTTTATGTAGTGAATTTAGATTAAGGAGACCTACAGTTGATTCTTGTTAAATGTCGTTTTCTCATTTTGTTCAGTACCTCATGATTTATGTTAAGGACAATACTTTCTGAAATAGCAGATCAAAAATACAACCACCCACATATTTACTGTTCGTTTCTGACAGCTAAATAAGCTCGTCCTTAGTATATCCTAGTACAGGAGAGTGATGACTTACAGATGTTCGAAAGTGAATGGATGATTCTCCAAAACTAAGTTTGGCTTGTCTTTCTAAAATACATATCTGATGTTATCATTTATCACATAGTCATAAAATCTGGTACATATTATGTATATTAAAAAGTTATCCTTGTGAAAATCTAACATTTTGACTCTCTTTAAATTTTACCTTAAAATGCCATAGAATTATTTTGGCAATGCTCTTTTAAAGAGACCTAAATCTTTGCTGAACAACTTCATAATTTTAGCTAAATGTAACTCGAATATAATCATGTGCTGGAACTATGCCATCAACTTTTAAAAATGACTTATTTATAGAAATTGAACAGTTTCTTTGTCTCTGCCTTAAGTTTGTTATCAACTGAGGTGTTTTATCAGCTATAGGATGACTACAACATGACTACAGCTAATAACAATATTCTGGATATTTCAGAAAAGCTAGAAGAAAAGATTTAGCACCTTTTCATCAAAAATAGAGATGTTTACCCTGATTTGAATGTTATAATATATGTGCAACAAAATACTGAATAGTTCTCAGTAAACACATGCCATTTTTACATGTCAATGGAAAAAAGTAAAAAGAAACCCAAATGGTATTGATTACGTATGTAATGGGTATAACTAGAAAACATTAATTAATCATGAAATTTCCTAATTTTTTGAAAAGAGGAAAAATCTTAAAAGCAATTTAGAAAAATGTAAATAAGTAACATATTTGTGTACATGATATTTTAAAATGAAATGATTGCAGTAACTTCAGGATAACAATGTCACTAGGAAATGTCTTTTCAAAAATTCTTGTAATTTTATAGAAAGTTAGTTCACTATGATTCTTCTTGTGTTATTTGATAACTTTTTATCTTTATAAATCTAAGACTATTTTGCAATTGTGTTTGTTAAATAATACTAGTTCTCCAAAAGTGTGTTTGTTGCAAAAATGGATTTAAAATTCCAAAAGGGTTCCTTGCCTGACATTTCTGATTTTATGTTTTTGTTCTACATTACCCATTAACCTCCAGTTGTATTGATAATGGTTTGGGATTCCGAGCAGAGTTAGCTTCCTCATTATTGAAAAAGAAGAGCTTGTGGCTTGCACTTCTTTTTGCCTTAACCATTCACTTCTCAGACATTGACCAGTGGAACAAAGTAATTGAGCAACTGGGAACCCCATGTCCAGAATTCATGAAGAAACTGCAGCCCACAGTAAGAAACTATGTGGAGAATCGGCCCAAGTATGCTGGGCTCACCTTCCCCAAGCTCTTCCCCGACTCCCTCTTCCCAGCGGACTCTGAGCACAATAAACTCAAAGGTACGTCTCTCGGGGGCAACCGCAAACCATCATGGGGCTGATAGGCTGAAAAATGTGTGATACAGAGACCTTCGTTTAACTGGAGTTTCCTCAGGATAAGGGGAGGTATTTCTTAAAAGAGATTCCTTACCAAGAGAAGTGGCTCAGAGTTTTATAACTGTGCAGACACAGAAGAATGAATCATGGGACAGTGGTGTAGGAGAGCTACTTCATGGGGGCTTAGTTTGAATCTTAAAACATCTTTGGAAGTATAATTCTCAAAAGACCAATGTGATATAGATTAAATCATTGTTTCAATTCTCCTTAATACTTAGAAAATATTTCCACACAAGTTTTCCGTTGTAAAATCTTGGAGGTGCAGGCAGCTGAGTTCCTTTTATTGGTATTTAATGAATTGCTTAACCATCTTTAAAAATTTTTTTAAGTAGTAAATCAGATTTTTGCTTCCACGTTTTTGTTCAACATAAGCACTTCCATCATAAATGCTTCTTTCTACTACTGTGTCAGCAGTTACCCCATGATTTCTGTGTTGTTGATACTTAATTTGGACTATTAGGTTTCTTCCTTCAGCTGCCTCTATGGATTCCGTGATTGGAAAAGGACTAAATTGTTATAAAAGCTTTTGTTTTTAAGATCAGTGATATAAATACACAGATTGGGAAAAAAGCTCCGACTCCAAATAGAGATTGCTTAACATTTATATTTTTTGATACTATTAAGCAAAAGTAATTTCTTCCTCAAAAGACACTTATAAAGTAACAAAATAGAGACAGCAAAACCTTTGTCAAACTGTTGAATGACAGTGACAACCCCTGTAGAAAAAACTGGAAAGCGAAGTATTATATTTCATATAATGCAATAATATTATAATATGTACATTTAATGTAATATAATTATATTATGAATGTGATATGATTGTTTTAATATAATTAATATATTTAATTATATTAATATATATTATATATAATATATATTATTTGATAATATAATTAATATAATATAATTAATATAATCCTAAATATTTTGAGTTTCCTCTTAATCAGAACCTCTACAAGTGTTTCTTTTTGTAAATTACAAACCAGTTTACATAATAAGATGATTTAATTTTGATATTGACATCAATTGGCACATTATGAGGAATCATAATATACCCAAGAACAATGAGGAGAATTTACTGCATTTGGAAAACAGTGTAACAGCTTTGCTTAAAGAGGAAAAAGCAAGCATCACACTCCTCCCTCCACTTTGTTTCTTACACAAGGAGTCGCTTACTGATTCTTGGTGAGCTACTCTGGCATCACCCAGAGGGAAGCACCCATTCTAACCCCTGTGCTTTCTAGGAGGAGAGATACAGATACAGATGCTCAGGAGAGCCTGTGTGTTCGTGGTGGGGTAAGGCAACGAGGGCTCAAACTCATGACATAAAGCATGAGTCTTCTTGGCTGTGAGAAGGCTACAGGAAATTAGAAAGCTTTAACTTTGAATTAATATATAATTCAATAATTAATATAATTATAATTAATTAATAATATAATTATTTTTCTTACTTTGTAAACTTCAAAACTGTATTAGAAAATGAGACATCATTTGTGATTGAACTTTCAAAAAAAGTAGTCAATAGAAAAAAATCTCCCAAAGTCTGACTTAACTAATGATTTTTCTTCATATTAGTCCAAAACATTAGAAGGCATGTGGAAAAGCATGAAATACTAACAGGATAGGTGGAAAAATAGTCAGTTACATGTCACCGACTAGTATTGTCAAATTATGTGAAAAATAACTGACCAGAAAACAAGTGAATGGAAAAATTCCCACTAGAAAAACGTACAACCCTGACTTGTGGGAATAATTGATATTTCCTGATTTTTGTATTCTATGTTATTTTCAAATTTGTATGATTAACTCAGTTGTCTTAAAAAACAAAACTGAGAAATCAGCAGATTCAAGAATGTTGACATTTTCTTAAATCAATTGAGGATCTGCTCTCTAAATTTGAAGTTTCACTGTATATTTAGAAAAAACTAAATATTTTCATTGTTAACTTTTCAAATCATCTAGATAACAGTATTGGTTTGAAATACTCATTTTTTGTTTTGGTTAATACTATTTTATGCAAAATGTGTGTTTTAGATATTAAAATTAATTTGCCTTGTAATAGTGTTGTTAAACAATCTTGCTAATTATCACCATATAATTTTATAACTGTGCTGCTCACAATGCTAAAATTAATCATGCAAACATGTACATGGTATGGAGTGTTTCACTGCTACCTGGCAGGCATAGCTTGGGAATGGCTTTAGTCACTAAGTTCTAGGTGTCTCCAAGTTATGCTTCTGTTGATTTAACATGCCTGACGATTACAGAATGTTAAAATGAAGTTTAGTAGTTGAATGTTATGATTTGTACCTCATCCACACTTCAGATTGTTTTTATGATTATAAGAAGTTGGGATTATCTGATCTTTAAATCAATGCAAAATCTATTCAAATTTTGATGAAGCCATTGTCTTAATAAAAACATGAAAACACACATATTGGTTAGCCCCAAATAGCCAGCCCTACATTCGTGAAGCATTGAGTTCCTATTTCCCACCCGCCCGTTTTTGCAGATGGTCCGATCAGATTACCTTTCCCAGATAACCTCTGGGTTGAGAGGTGTCATGGAGAACTGAACTCACACGCTTAGAGCTTTGAGCCCCGAGGGGGCCCCAGATGGTGTTCAGAGGCTTTATGACAGAAAGGGATGTAAAACGCACTTCTCTCTTCACACACTAAGAATGTTTCTGATGTTTAGAGTGAAGGTAGTTATTTGTTTTCTTAGTCTCCTCTCTATCTAGCAAAGTCCCTCGTGGAAATTAAAATCTTACTAACTATTGTCCTCCTGTGATCTTTCAGCCAGCCAAGCCAGAGACTTGTTGTCAAAGATGCTAGTGATTGACCCAGCCAAAAGGATCTCGGTGGACGACGCCTTGCAGCACCCCTACATCAACGTCTGGTACGACCCTGCCGAGGTGGAGGCGGTAAGGCTTGGGCCCATTTGACTTGCTCCCCTGGACACCCGCAGTGCATGGCGAGAACTAGAAAAAACACCCAAAAGATTTCTATAAACTCTCCACATCCAAGGACCATTACATTTCCCTTGCAAAGTTATCTCCTTGGACCTGTGTGTTTTTTGTTTTATTTGTACCTTCTTGGCTTTAATAATATAGTTGAGCATCATACATCTGTTATAAAAATATTATTTCAACAAATTTGCTTTTCTACTGTTGCAAATTAAGGTGTCCCAGATCACGATGGACCTGTGTTTTAAATGGAGTTTTTCAGAACTTCCTATTAAATGGAATGTTAGTACAACCTGTGTATTTGTCTCCATCCGCCTTCTTTGCTTCCTTCTTTTCCTTTTTCTCTGCTTCCCAGCCTGCCTCCCTCCCTCCACAGTTCTAAGGATCAAACAGTATTGTTTTGCGTATTGGCAGGTGCCATACTGTACTGTGAGCTACATGGCATCCTCCGTCTAAATGCTGTGGCTCACTGCCACTTGTTTTCCTGATTAGTGACACTTGTGTTTCCTCCAGGGTGATAAACTATCAGCCTCTCCTCATGCAAACCTCATAGTAGAAAGCATAATAGAAAATGATTCACTTTGTTCTATTTGCTGTTTGAGACATCTTTCGCAGGCGCCCCATGGGGATGGTGGGTGCCCACATGCCACATCCAGCTCCTGGTGAGAAATTCTTTTCGGTGCTGCTTTTAATGTTACTCTCCTGTTGCCCTCTCCTCAAAACGTCAGCATCACCTCGAAATCTTAAAGTATCTGTGCTAGCAACTTACTTGCCTTTAACATGGTGCATTCATGTGTTTGAATTTGCCCCTCATCTTCTATTTGAAATACTGTGTGCTCTGGCCAGGAAATATTTTTGCTCTGTGTCAGTATCTTTTGCTCTGCTTCATCCTGTCCTTGCCCAGTTCACAGGTACTAAATGCAAACTTGCATAATTCTCGCGTCTTCATTTTTCACTAGAGAAGCAAGAGAGAGCTGAAAGATGATGTGAGGGTCAGGTAGAACTGAATGCCATTGTCAGCATATGCAGCCAGCTCCTTTGGAAGTAGATAATCCAATCCTGAGGCCTTTGAAAGCTTCAGACACAGCAGTGCAGTCAGGAGTGCAATGAGGATGAAGACCCAGGACTCCCCATCCTGCTGGACTTTATCTTAGGATATGCTCAGATGAGCAGTTACAAAGGGTGCTGACGTTTGAGTTTGCCTCAAATTAAGTTTTCAGTCATTTGATTTTATTCTTACAACATAAATTCTCTGCGATTACTTTTGAGCTTGTAATTCATATATCTTAGAAAACTGTCTCTTAGTACCTAATAATTGTTCATGGAAACCTCAGCAGTTTGGAGGAAACAGCAAACATCCTCTGCAATTGTTTTTTTTTTGGCAGGACATTTGCAAGTCACCAATCCGAGAATGTTATTCAGTTCCCCTTGCTGCTGATTGGCTGCTGCCTGGTAACCTATCTAGGGCAGATGCGCCAGCATTCCTGCTTTGTAATAGGTTGTTGCACTGAATGTAGGTATCTCCACGGTTCTGCAGTTTGTTCTTAAGGCCCTGTGATCCAATCAGATGCCTCTGCATATGCCCTGCACCTTCTAAGGCTGTCTTAATACAATATTTTATTAACTTACTTAACTGCAGGAGACGTAGTGTATTTAGGGTTTAAACCATAAAGATAGGCATTTAGAGGTATTTTCCTGACCATATCTGAAATTCAGGGTTTTCACAGTGTACCAGTGCTCTAGGAAGATAACCTCCGTTATCTTCCGGGGGGGGGGGGGGCTCTGTACACATTTTGGTAGGTAAAAGAGAACGTCTTCCAGTCTGTCATGCTTTAAAGACAGATTCAGTTTGGAGTAGGATAAACTAAGGCATCTTTAAAATCATCGGTGTCCAATCTTTCAGCTTGCCTGGGCCACTGAGTGAAGAATTGTTATCTTGGGCTGCATAAAAGTGTGTAGTATACTCTGTGTGTATAAGTGGACAGTCTTCCTTTATAATTTTGGCTAATTATTAAATTATTTTGCAAATGACGCCACAGGCCCAAGGTTAGTAACTAAGTAAGCAAACTTCCATGGCTGCCTCGCAGCAGCGCCAGGGGTGGGCAGGGATTTCCCTCCCAGTTCCTTAGCCAGGGAGGATCTGATGCAGGAGGAGCTGCTTTACCAGAGTCAGGTGGGGGCAGGCAGAGAGGAAACTGCAGGTGACTGTTCTCTGGGCACAGAGCTCTGTCGTCCCCAGTGTGTGCTGGACACCACAATGGAGTCATAAGCAGTGTTACCAGAAGTCCCATTGTCACGCTGAAAGTTCATGGCTCTGAAGGCCATGTTGCTAGCTGTCCAGAGCTCTTCCGGCCTGCAAGTCTGGATGGACACCACTGGTCTATATGATTATGAAATTGAGGAAGGGCAGTTTTTCTCTGACAAAATCCAAGAAAATGTTTTAGGTTGTGCCAATATCGATTTTTGTATAAGTAAGTTATTTGAGATTGTTTCTTTTTATTTATTTTGATGGTTCCATCATGTGGCATATTTATTTTTGCTTACATCTAATTGAAAGTAAATAATCTGTCTTTAATGGATTTTGAACTAAATGGTCATTAGTCATAAACTCTACATTTGTAATTCACTTGCTTTATGTCACCCATAAAAGAGACATGACTTAGGATCTATAGCAGCATAGTACAGCACATAGTAAAGTATATTTTAACTTTTTATGAAAAATCATTTTATGGGGCTAGGGATTTAGCTTAGTGGCATAAGCACCTGCCTTGCAAGGTGCAAGTTCAATCCCTGGTACCGGTAAAAATAAATAAAATAAAATAAAGAGGCAAAAAAATCATTCTATGTTAATAAAAAACAGTACAACGTAGTACTGAACAGTCTAAAGACTGTTTTTCAGCCATCTCAATACTGTTGTGCTGCAGCATGAGGAACAAGACAGGACTAATGAATTTTAGGGGGAGCCTCTTACACAGCCCAGATCTCCAGGGGAAGGAGAGGACACACACCTGATTGCCCAAGGGTAAAGTTATCTGAGCATCTACAGGTGTTACAGTTAGTCCCGACCAAGGGCAGACATAGTTTATTGTTCTTTCAAATATATTACAGAGGTCACAACTGGGAAATGACAGGTCCTGAGGACGTTGAAGGCACATCAGCTATGTTGTTTTGCCCCACCAGCGGAATCAGTGTCTTTATTACCATACATGAGTGAATGCTTAAAATTACATGACCTTTCTTTACGGTCACACAGCGAGAGCTGTGTTATGGAGTAGTATGCCTTCTGCTGGGACTGGCAAGAGTATTTTGTAGCATAAACAAGGGAGTGCTGAACTCCAAATAAATAAATCAAATAATTGGAAGTTATATCATCAGAAATTGAAAGCCTAAGCAGCTTTCACTTAGCTCACTCACATGATACTAAGCAGGCAAGAAAATTCAAAGGTGAGAATAAAGAAAAATTTTTATTGAAGGGAAATAGAGATAGGAGGAAAGAAATTAAGGAAAAATTGCACAAGAAGATTGTGCCTCAAGGAGCAATGAAGAGCAGGGAAATGCTGTGTGCACCATTAATCTGTCGACCTATGGGCCATCTTAGGTGTTTCCCAACTTCCAGAGCCAACGAAGAAGAGAGTATAAATATTTTCATAATTCTAACAGGGAAAATTAGTCAAGTACAAATGCAATTGAAAATTTAACAGTTTAGACTCACACTTAGCAAGTTCTTTTGCTTGTAATATTAGTACATAAAGATTTTAAGTTATAGCTGCTAAAATTTTGAGCAAACTCTTCCAAGTAATGTTTAGAGTTTAACAAGAAGTATATATCCCAAACAGACCACAAAGGCCACACTAAAAGTTAGTAATTTTTGTAAACAATTGAATTTCCCTGCCTGTGGTTTCTTGTTCATCAAGAGAGCAAGGATACCACAGACAGCTACAATTAGTGAGCTCTTTGCATGTCATAGGTACAGAAAAGATGGCTTATGTTAAATTTTTGATCTGTCCATTAGGTGCTCACCTCAGTGAAGTTTATTAACCTTTCTGGGACCCAGTCTTCTTAGCTAAAATATTCTGCTGTCTGATCACATTTACAACATGTGGTCAGCTAGGAAAGGCCACGTAGATCATTATCATCCTCACTGTAATAAATTTCTGTATTACCAGATAGCTAGATAATTCTGAAGTTGTTTACTAAGAAAGTATACCAAGGAAAGACTTAATTCATAAAGATTCACCTATAAATCTACTGACTATCCTTCAGACAAAACTGAAGGGGTAGAGGGTACTTGGAATTATTCACATCCTTTTGTTTTTTTACCACTTCAGTGTTTTGAATGTTTTTAAATACCATGTTTCTTTTATTATTGAACTTCATGAATTATTTTTGTATTGTTTCTACCTCCATTCATTACGGCTTACCTCGTTATCATCTACTGAATTGGCTTACCTGGTTATCATCTACTGAATTGGCTTACCTGGTTATCATCTACTGAATTGGCTTACCTGGTTATCATCTACTGAATTCTTGTAAATACATATTACATTCCTAAAGGAACAGGTTTAGAATAAACTTATAAATACATTCAGTATATTTTGCTAGAGTCAATGTGGATAAACCTAGAAATGATAAGAAAAATCTCATTCGAGGGCCGGGAATTTAGCTCAGTGGCATAAGCGCCTGCCTGGCAAGTGTGAGATTGAGTTCAATCCCAGGTACAAAAAAACAAAATAATCAGCTACGATGAATAGAAATTTAATATATCTACTACTCAAGCAATTTTTTAATAGTTTACTTTTTGGGGATAAATCACTAAATGCAATATACATATTCTTGCTTCAAATATTTTATAATCATTTTATTAAAACGTTGAGCCTGAGTTTGCCATTGTGGCAAACACAGCATGAAGTGTCTGGGAGAGACCACCCGAATGAGTTATAAATGAAAACAGTGCAGACTTCTGTCTCCCACTGGGAAGAAGGGAGTAACATCTTTGTAATTGGTATTTTCCTTCGGTGAGACTATCCAAAGGTTAGGGCATGTTCTCAAGACACTTTCTGAATAATTCATCCATCTGAAACTCTAAGAGCTTTGTTTTGTTTCCTTGTTGCTGCCACAGAATACAGACACAGTCAATAGATATTATTTGTATTTGTCATTACTGTGTTTGAGGATTGTTGCTTGGCATATTAAGTGTATTATGTAAAAATTTTAAAAACTTTAGTGATCTATCAAATAGCTAAGCAAAATTAAGCATATGTTGATGTAAAATATTTTATAGGTATTTTAAATAAAAATACCTTTATGAGGGAAATTGGAAAATTTTTGTTAAGAAATAAAAACAAAAGAAAAAACTAGTTTCTCTTAACATTTCATGGGTAGGAAAAAAAATCTCTGATGATTTTCAGAAACAGAAATGAAGATCGCTGAGGGTCTGTTGTCCTGAGTATCATCGTGGGGTTAATTTGTTTCTTGAGGCTGTATATGTGTTACCACTCTTAGAAAAGAAATTTTTTAAAATTCCTCTTATTTCTTTGGATATTTTGAGTGATGTTTACTACTTTATTTGAATTTGAAAATTTTATTGTAAATTTTCCTTTTATTTTTGTAACGAAATATACTGAATTTAATAAAGGGCATCATTGGCTTTTCCTAGGAAAATCCTACTTAAAACTTTTACAAAGAGAGTTATTTTTAAAAAGATTTCTTGGATTATTTCTGTAATTTTTTTAAACAAACAAAAGTTACATTTAAATTCTTTTCTGTATCGTCACAAGTAGTACAAAATGCCCTAGCTGAGGTTTACAAAAAGAATAATTACCTACCATATTTAACATGTTAGAGATTTCATTTCCGTCGTCTATTGTAATATTTGTTATGTATTTTAAGTTTAACAATCAGTCAAGATACTTCCTAAGTACCCTTCTCATTTACTCTGTAATTTGTGTGCACGTCATAAATGATCATTTTTTAAGAGGCAGAAAGTCACAGAAGTTACTGAGAGACACTGTAATGTGAAGCATCTTTATTCACTCCTGCCGTCTCCATCATTTACATTCTGTTTTCAGACTTAACTGTTCCTGCAAATTCTTTTGAATATGATTTGTTCTACTCACATGGAGTTAACATACTGGCTGGATCTCTCACTCAGCTGTTCTTGCCATCTGTCCTCACACAAGAACTGCTTCTTTGAATTTTATAATTTCTTATTATTACAGCACACAGCATGAAATGAAAAAGTGAGTGAGACTCTTGGCTTCATTTGAGAAATAGTTCAGTGCCGTCTATCTGTCAGAGACGAATCTTTTAGTGTGGAGTTGGTCTCTAAGTAAGTTTGTTAGATTTGGAATGTATATAAATTTAGAAATAAGTAGGAAGAAACAGGAGCGAGAGTGGATATAAATTTGATGCACTGTAATTATGTGCTTAATTATAGAAAGAGCAGTTCATATTTTGTGGCTCTCGTTTGCATGGTGAAAGTTAAATCCGCATTTCCAATTCCTAATATCTGCCATTTGCAGAATTTTAAATTTCCATCTGTTCATGCTGATGTATTTTTTCAGCAGCAAAATGTGAGCAATTTGCTAATTGCCTCCTAGAGAAAGTATAGCTTCAATACATTTTGCATGCTCGGTGTCATTTGGTAAAGGGAAGATAACTTTTCCCATTGCATTGCATTTGGATTGCTTTCGTGCCATGTGTTCTGTTGAGGGAACTTGTCAAAATGTTTGCTGTAGATGGATTTAGCCACCTGCTTGTAGAGTCTCCTTCCCTTACATGACTTGGAACAGGGCTGTGCACTTCACTCACAATGAAGTGACTTCTAATTTTAGCAGATTCTTTCACTGCAGTCATCTTGATTGCAATAGATTGATACTCAAATCTGCTGAACATATAAGGTTCTCTCTCCTGTGGCAAAAGCTGGAATTGTGGAATGCGTCATTCTCAATAGACCCCTGTTCTGTGGACTACCAGAATCCATGCTTTGATGTTTTGCAAGGCTCACATATTAATCATCATGTGTACTCTGTAATTAAAAGGCTACCTCAGTTGTATTCCAAGTAGAATGGTTATAAGGTGGGCAGCTCTGTTTAAGTTCCTAGTTTTTCTACCTCAAATATTTTTCTTTACTCCTTTGCTTTCAGATTGAATACAGGTTAACTGCATAATGATGTTTTAAACAGAGTATTCTCTTTTTACAAAATACCCAAGGGCACACATCCCCATCCTGCACTTTCAGCACAGCAAGTGCTTACTGCAGTCCTGGCCTGGCCTGACCTGCCCCTGAGCTCTGGGTGTGCAGATGAGGGAAACATTTCCATGCCCTTAGGATCCTGCAGTCTACTGTGGGGCTTTCTCATCACTCCTGTAGCTCCAGTGAACAAACTTCTGAGCTTTGCATGAACACTGAAATTATGTGGCTTTAATTATGGATAAGCATCTTTCTGAAGATACAGCTCATAAGCTTTATCAGATTTTTGGAGCTGCCTTACTCCAAATTTTAGTCTTCAAAACTTAAAAAACACTAATCTAGCACAGAAATTTTATGCTAAGGGGGCTACATGAAAGCTGGTCTTTTATGATTCAAGTTGGCTATTGGTGACAGACATAACCATTCATACACTCTTTATAAAACCCTTATTCCATTGGAATAACTGAGTATTTGTATAAGAAACTCTTCAATCTCAAAGGTCTTTCCTTTCTTAGGAATGCAATGGAGGAACAAGCACATTCTAGGGTTAGATTCCTGTGTTTCTAGGCAATGTAAATGGCACTATGGCTTACAGATTCCTGACCACTTTGACCTACAGTGAATAGTGTATGCTTTATGAGAATGATGGATCCAGCCTTCCTCACCCCTTTCTTCCAATACTTTCTCCTACTCAAGGGCTTATTTCCTTTACAATTCTCATTTATTCTCATCATGTTTGTCTCCAAAGAATTTTGTTTGTGTCTCTGTTTTCCAAGAAGATAGGTATGTTGATTGTTGCAACAAAAAGCTGAGCAACCCCAAAACACAAAAGTGCTATGTCTTTTTCATTATGTAGGGGAAATCACAGGATTGCATTACCAACCACCTTGTTTCGGGAGACACGCATGGAGCTGGTTATGCTATTGATATTGGGAGGTAAATTAAGAAGTTTCACATTTGGGAAGAGGAGATATTTATAAGACATGATTTTAATGATACTGAAAATGAATATGCAGAAAAGCAGTTATTAAACACTAGAATATTTATTTTGATTTTTCTTTAGTCCCAAATGAAAACTATAGAGATTGAGTCAGAATGTCATTAGAACTATACTAAGGACACAGTTCCATGGGCTGGGAGATTGAACAGCTGCAGAAAGACATAGCAGTAGGGCGGCAGGAATTTCGTGTGAATGCTGAATCCTGGTGACCTTCAGAGCAGAGGAGGGGCTGGATCTGCACATACTTCCCCGAGCAGAACCATCTCATAGGCCTTCAGGCGTCAGTTATATGTGAGTGGAAGGTAGAATGAATTCATCCAGTGATGAAACGGAGTATTGAAAAGATTACACTCCTTTTTTACAAGTCTGTTAAAAGTTTATGGTCTTTCACAGGGTATATGCTATAATAAAATTATGATGTCCCTTTCTAATGGCAAGGCAGTCATAAGAATGATAAAAAAATTCTCTTATAACTTGCTGTGAGGTTCATAAGAGGTTCACAGTGTCACTGTAAAATAGTGGCTTGCAATATTTTGTAAAAAGAGTGAAATTAATTGTTTATGAAAAATACTTTTAATTGATAATAACCAAAAGCAGCTCCCCACAGTTCTGAAGTCAAGGGAGAATCTGCTTCTGATTTTTTGTACATTTGCATACTGAATCCTCTCACGTTCCTCGCAAAGCAGGGAGGATACAACAGCTGTGCCTGAGCTACTTTTTCTTTTTTTTTTTTTTTCTTTTTTTTTTTTTCAGAGGGCAACATTTATTGATCTTACTCCAGTAGGCTGAAGGACTATATCAGAGTCCAAATCACCAGCCACGAGTCAGCTTAGAGTTCAGTTTAAATACAGTTTTCAAGTAGGAAACACAGGGCTAATGGCAGGTTATTACATGATTGATTACATGAATTAAGTCACCTATTGTCAGACAAGCAAGTTCTAAATAGATTTACCTAAAATAAATTATTTACCAGAATGTAGGAACATCTTTTTTTTTTTTTTTTTTTTTTTTTTTTTTTTTTATTTAAGAGGAAAAAGAGAAAAACACAAAACAAAACAAAGCAGTGTAAGGTTACACATAATACATAACTACAAAAAAAAAACATAACAGTAAGAAATCACCTGTTAATAGATTACATAATATCATCTTGGAAATAGTTGCTCTGAGCTACTTTTTCTGAAACACGGTTATCTCTGATGTGAATTGTTTTGGACTCAGCTCAGGAGAAAACCATTTTGGTGACCTTGTGTCATGGTGTACGTGCCATGGAACAATATGTCACCACTTCTCTCTCAAAAGCACGTTCCTTGTTCTATTGGATTTGGTTCCCATTTAATCATAAAGAAAGGGTTATTCCTGGCCAGGGTTCTTACATATATGCATAGAGAAATTCTTATATTTTTACTGGCTCCCCTGGGAAAGGAAGGCTTGGCTAGTAATAAGGTAAAGCCTGGTTGCATATACTCCAGTTTTCCAAACCATGGCATCCTAAGCAATGGTAGAGGACCAACAACTACAGAGTGTGGAGACCAACTCACAGTACAGGCAGACAACAGGGCCCTGTGGCAGCCATTCACAGCCAACCCTTAGAGAACTGGATGCAGACTCTCACCATGCCCTGGACAGATCTGCCTGATTCCTTCACCTAAACTGCCCTGCACTTCACTTACACACCGCCACCTAAGAGTCATTACTTCTAACGATGATGTAGTGTCTAGTATTCAGGAGCTTATACTGTAGCACAGTTGATAACTATATGGACAAGAGTATAACCACTCTGGTAAAGCCCATCAAAGAGGAATCACAGATGCTACAAAAGTGCAAGAAATAATAGTCACCCACCCTTCAGTAGACTGAGGAGGTGCTCAGGAGGAGGAAGTCTCACGTGAGCCAGAGGGATGGCGAGGAGTCTGTTGAACGGGAGGGTGGTGGAAAAGGAGGGTCGTAGTGGGCAAAGGAGCAGCCTGCTCTGAGACTGAGGAGAAGGAGAGACCTCTCTGGGGAGCTGTGGTTGATTCTGTGTGGGCAGGGAAGAGTGCTGGGAAGTGCCGCTGGAGAGGGACCAAGCACCCGGTGAGCAGGCACCTTTACCTCACCCCTCAGGGTGCCTACCAGGGCTTCAGGAGCTGCTGTGGGACTTTAATCGGGGAATAACGTAAGGGGACCCCTGCCCCAGATACATCATTTTTTTTTCTGATTGGCGAGGGAGTGAACATTAGTAGGAAGACCATTAGAAAGCAAAGGAAGTAGTTGAGATAAACGATGGTGATAAAATGGACTTCAGGGGCAGTGGAGAAGAAGAAAGAAAGACGGATTCAGGACATATTGCTGCTATAATTGCCACCACTAATCTGCACCCACGAAACAGCCTATCTAGTAATGTTTTAGGGGAGAATGTGAAAGTGCTCAATTAACTGCAAGCATACGTTATTAAAGAGGCTTTTAATGAATGTAATAGAAATATTTGAAGTCTAAGAGTTTTAATCTGTGTCACATAAGAGAAATGAAAGTCTCATTTATTGCCATCAGTTAACTCAAAAGCTCAGAATTGTTTTCCTTTTAAATCCGCCCTTAGAATATTTCACTGCTGAATGAAGAGACATTCTGCTTTTAGAAGTCACAGGTATGAAATGTACTTGTTAAAGGGGGGAGCAGAGGCATGGTAGTGCTTGCTTCTCTGTGACCACACACATCCCCGCCCCTGCCCCCAGTAGGGCTGAGGCTGCCGTGGAGGCATCAGGGCATCAGGGCCCCCTCATTAAAGTGAAGAGTCTGGGTGGGATGTGCAGGGCATTTCGGAGGCTCATTACTAACTAGAAATAGGCCCTGGGCTTCTGGTGACTCCACCTCTCCCCACAGTGCACCCTCCCAACCTCCTTCCCTAGCACGACTGCTCCAGGAGCAACTTGAGGATTGGCGTTTTGTCAGATTCGCTTACATCCTCTAGGGTGCCATGCATTCTCTAAGATGGGGGTCTCAGAAATGTTGGCTGACCCAGTGACACTTTTGAATTATCCTCATATTGGCTGTTTTTTTTTAAACTTTCTTTTGATGCGCCTGTGCTTCATTACTGCAATCAGAAGAACCCTGCCATCACGTCTGGGTAAAGTGACTTCATAAAGATCACACCCAGACACTAAGCTTTTAAGCTCCTGCTCACTGCATTATGTCATAATAGTCTTGAAAGTGTTGCCTTTTCGTCACAGAGAAGGTATTTTAATAATTTTATCTACTAAGGAAATTCAAAATCGCAATCAGTTTCCAGTAATGACATCATCCACTTCTTTTGACAATGTCGTGTATAAATGCAGCATACATGGACTTTCTCATACAGTGTGCCAAATGGATCAAGTCCATGGAACCATGTAAGTGCAGTTACTACTAGATTAACGGGAGCCTTCACATCTGATTAAAAGATTCCACCAGTATAGAACTTTGAAATAATGTTCTAGACTTGTTCAGAGATCAGAAAAAAAAGATACCAATTTTTAAAATTAGGCAGTTGAAAATTAGTAGATACTTTGCAGCTGACAAATGAACCAGTAACATCTAAGTTACAATATAGTACTGCACTAAGGCTTCAAGGTATATTACCTGAGAGAAGTTCCTGATGCTCTCACCGTGTTTCTGTGTTCGCTGGATCCGTACCCCAGGGTTTCCTCATTGGTGTGATCTGGAGAAGCGTGGCTTCTCACTGTTTGCTCAGGTTACTGTGCCCGGGATAGCAGCAATCCTTTTGCTCTCGTTGTGTGGTTGTAGAGCAAAGCAGCGAACAACCGCCTGAATCTGACGAGGTAACTTGGTGGTCTGTGTATGACACACTGCTTTTGACTTGATTTGTTTTCCAGGTCCTTTATAGGTCATTTATCATCCTGTAGCATCTTGTTGAGGCTGAAGTGTCCTGTAGACCCCGGGAGGGGTCCTTGCTTACGACACCACCTGATGTCACTGCTCAGAACTTTGATTGACTCTTTTCCGTGAGAACCTTGCACATTTTGGTGAAATCACCCATTTTGATGTTTACCTCCCCCAGCTTGACTGCTGACCTGAACTGCAGGTTTATCTACTGAGTGCCAAGAGCAGCAGCAGCGGTGCCCAGGACTGATCAGGTACAGGACTTGAGCTGTGCTCTCCTGTGCGGTGCTGAGCACTGCTCTGGTGTTTGCAAAACCCATCCCCATACTCAGTCTTACTTAAGCCTCATAAATACTTCAGAAAATGATGATTATCCTCAACAAACCTTACCAGGCTGACCTACAAAACAGCATTCCTCCTCCTCTGGTCCATGCAACAGTCACCCCTGTCCTGGACCATGTGACAGCCTAATGCTTCTTCTGGTTCCATGCTTGTCCCTCCTGGGTGTACTCCTGGGTGCCCAAAGCTTTCCTTCTAAAATGTCAAACCGGTCATAAAATTTCTCAGCTAATCCTCTTCCATGGCTTCTTGGGTAGATCTCTGAAGTATTCTTCCCGAGTACAATGCTCTATTTCAATGCTGCTCCAGATTTTGTCAGAATCCTTCTTTAAAAAGGTGTTTTTACACACATACACACTCACACACAGACACACACACACACACACACAGGTATGCACATTCCAAGCTAAACCTTCATATTTTGATATTTTTCTCTTATTTTACACTTCAGGATTACATTAATGGGCTGTGTAGTAGTGAGTGTAGAAAACATCTCTCTCCTTGGTTTGACCCCTGTCTGCTTTCCTGATTTTGTTTTCTGTGCCACATCTTTTCCCATTTCTGCCAGTACAATGGCCTCCTTGTGTTCCTCTGACCCTGCCAAGTAAGCTCCTTCCACTGGGTAGGTTTTGTGTAGGTTTTGCCTGGGAAATTCTTCTTCCCAGTTATCCATAGGACTGTCTTACTATGTTGTTATTATTTGAAATTGCATAGCTCTTTCTATTGCTGGTCTCAGTCATTAGAATTAAAGATTCATAGAGAGAGAGCCATCGTTGTTCCTAAGTGCCAAACATAGGACTGGTCCTTAGAAGGATATGAAGGGTTTGACTATTAGTAGTCACATAATCACTATTTGTTGAAGAAATGACTCTACGTTTACACCTGAAGACCCGAAGGCTTGTGATGTTAATGATGTTAGTGCCTTGATCAAAGTGGGTGTTACACATGTATATATTAAGCTAGAATCTGTGGATCTTAAAATCACTCAATGTCAAACATACTGTCACCTTTTAACTGACAGATTTTTCCAAATACATAGACACTACGATTTTAGAGCAGCGATGGTTCTTTATCCATTTGCTCTGCTGGTTGAATGTTTACTGTGGATAACGTACAAGCCCTGGATGCCAGCCCTTGGCTCAGGTACTTGTCCCACAGTCCAATGAGAAGACAAACAGGCAAACATTGCATGATACGTAGTCCTGTTTTAAGTCCTGCCATATAATGGAATTACAAAGAAAAAAATTACCAGTAATATGGGTAGGAGGAGGCTTGTTGGCAGGACTGAAATCTCCAAGGAAATAGGATGGCCAGAGCAGGAATTGGAGAAAGGCGGGCAGAATGAAGAGACCGTGCGTACAACCCAGGGTCAGCAAAGATGCAGAGAACTGCGGGTCTCTGGGGACAGCTCAGGGGAGATGGCAAGAAATTATTTGGGGCAGTAGGCAGGGAGCAGGTAAGGAAGAATTTTCTAAGCATTGTCATAGATCACAGACTCAGTGTGAGGGTTGAGGGAAGCCACTCACCAGGAGGCAGGACAACAGCATCTCAGCCTGGAATTTCCACACTGCTCTCTTTGCAAATTAGAACTAGAGTAGAGCAAGGGCAGAAGAGAGGTGTCGGCACAGGTCTGAAGCAGCATGGGACAGCACGGGAAATGATAGTCTCATTACAGACATTGCAGGAACACAGAAGAGAATCACGAGCAAAGATGTGGAACTCAGGGTGACTAAAAACACATAGCAGTTGGTTAATAAATATATGTTGAATGACTTTTAAACAGTAAGACTTATGACTCGAGCACTGGTGATTACTAGTGCAAATGCTGAGGCTTTTCTATAAAAGAACCACAGGAAACATTAATATCCACGGAGCAGTGAAGGAAATTTCCAATTTTAAGACCTGACCTTTTGATTGTATAAAAGTTGTAGTATCTATGAAAACCATAGGATTAAAAGTGGGGGAACTGAATTTAAATTCCATTCACACCTCTAGAGTATTACTTAATCAAGCTTTCTAATTACGCTCATTTCACACTGTAATTAAAATCCACATTACTAGTTTTTACAAGTTTTCCAGGTCACTTCGTACAGCGGTATCTCCAAACAATTCTCATGCTTTCTACATATAACACGTTATTTTGTGCTTTCTGTGTATAGCACATTACGGGGTGCCTCGGCTCATGAACTCCGTTTTCTCCACGACTCTAGTCACGGATTGAACTGGACAAGAATTGAATTAAATTCCCCCATTAAGGTCCACATTGAACTTGATTGAGTTCTTATTCAAGTTGGTTTGTGGTCAGAGTTGTAGAAACAATCATATTCGTGAACCGAGGCACTATAATACAATGCTGCCTTACGCATCACACATTCTCAAGAGGCGTTTGTTGAATTACCCGTATGATGTTCACTTTACACTTAGGGTGAGTTTTCTCTTGAGCAAAGCCGTGTATGTCTGGGTTTCACTGCACAGCGAGTGACCCACCCAAGATCTGCCTCGTTGGTAGCGGGGTTCATGGTGCACTGAGTCCGGTGCACTTTCCAGGGTCCTTTCCAGGAAATCAGTGACTTGGCCAAATCTGGAACCCTCACTAACTCTGCATACAGACTGCATGTGACTGAGAAATACAGAATTGACATTCTCTTTGATTACAAGTGCCACGTCTCTTTGTTCTGGTCTTTAAACTGTACAGAAATCATTTCGTTGAACTAAGAAATGGCTGTCACTGAAGACAGAGACACAGTCACTTTATCTCTGGTGTCTCCTCTTGTGTGTGTGTAAATGAAGCTTGTTTTCACAAGTGACATGTTATTGTTATGTTTGCTAAGTGGTTAGAACAGAGAGCCCAACGTTGGCTGTGCAGCACAACCTCCTGGCACACTGTGGAATATTCCAGTGCCCTGGCCTCTCCCTCAAGCTGAAATGAGACTCTCGTGGGTGATATCCAGGCATCAGTCTTTGTGGAGACCACCAGGGGGTTTGTTGTGCAGCTTCCACTGAGACCTCAAGTGACAGAGCAATGAATTCACACAGCTTTTGCTTAATGTGCTCTTTTTTCCAACCACGAGGTGGCAGCATCAGGATGCACTGTGCATCTCAGCCCCGTGGAAGCAGAGTGGAAATAGGGGCTGGGGATTTAGCTTAGTGGCATAAGCACCTGCCTTGCAAGCAGGTGGTCATGAGTTTGATCCCTGGTAGTGATTTTAAAAAAAGGAAATTATGTCTCTAAACTAATGAGTAGCTTCTTTGGTGTTCATTCTGGGGGAGAGTCCCGGATGGTGTTGATCTCCCTGCTATTCTGTGTTGAGTTGTTTTCCTAAATATCTCAGTTACTCTCCCATTGCAGGACCCGACACCCAATCCCTGCAATTTAATAGAAGAGAGGTTATTTCAGGTTTCAGAACTGCAGGGTCTGCAGGCTCCAAGTGAGACACTGTAGAGCGAGAGCACCTGGTGGGGAAAGCTGCCAGGGTCTGGTGACCAGGAAGAAGAGGAGGAAGGGAGGAGACCTAGGGCAAGACCACCCCCCGGGTCACACCTCAGTGACCCACACTGTCCTTCCAGACCGCCTCCCCACTGCAGGTTGGCTATGTATTCACCATGAACACATGCATTGATGAGTACAGCATGCAATGCAGTCATCTTCCAAATACCTCAGATCTGAACTTCAACATCAAGTAAACTTTTAAATACATCTGTCAGTGCATTAAATTAGCAAGAATTGCAAGCCATATTTGCTAATGCAAAAGAAAAAAAGACTAAAAAGACAGAGGAGTTTAATACTGCCTTTCCCACACAGACACAATTATTTTGCCTTGGCATGCTCCATTTGCACACTTACAAGAGAAAAACTGTTATAAAGATTGAATGACACGGTGTATGAAACCAGCTTCAGAGAAATGGATGATGAAGGTGTTGAGGAGAAAAATGACAGTGCTGTTACAGAGTTAGTTACACAGAGTCCAGAAAACCCCAGGACACAGTGTTCTTACTGTGAGTGGGGTGTGTGTGGTGGGGATAATCTTGCTTCTCTGCATGTGGATCTCTTCCTTCCCTGGTGCGCCCTGCCTTTTGGCTTCTGGCAGTGATTACTGTGCATGGGTAAGCAGGCTCCAGTCTCTCTCATTCCACCTGAGAACACAGAATGAAACCAGCACCATTGCTACATTTCTGATATTAGCAGTGGTGGTGCCTGCCGCCTTTATATCCAAGTCCTTGTTCGGCCATAAGCATGTCATTCTCAAACCTTGACACTGGTTTCTCTAACATCGCCAGCGGTCTTCAAAGTACCAAATTAGAACTTCCATGCATGCACACAGGTGACACTGTCTGTGTCCCACACTGTGTCCCTGGGCTCCTGTAAGATCTGTGCTCCTGTCTCCCTCAGCCTCTACTCCTGGGGCTCAGCTGTTTTCCTTGCCCTTAGAGTTGAGGCTACCAGGGCCTCTCTCTTGTCTGCCCTAAAGACTTTTTCCCCTGAGATCACATCTCCTACCACAGCCTCAATTTAAGTACCAGAAATGACTCAAATCCACATTGCCCTGAGGTCTGGATCTGTAAATCTAACAACAGTCGGAATTTAAGTGGGCGTCCACCTCCACGTGACTGCTCAGAATCTGGACTGCGTATCTCTTCCCTTTCTCCTCAGCCCTTGGCACTCCTGCCTCCAGAGATGGGGTCAGGTCCTGGCGGGGAGGCGTTCAGCGCTGCTCTGCCCAGCCCTTACACCTGTGCCCTCGCAGCTGGGAGGCTTCAGCGCCCCCTCTGAGACAAGACACCCCGAAGTGCAGTCACCTGCTGCCTTCATGTCTTCACTTGACCTTAGCCCAGCAGGACATCTGTGGGCAAGCCATGCTTGCCGAGGGTATGGATTCCGCCCTGCATTTGTGTCCCCTCCTGTCCCCCCAGCAGTCCCCTCAGAGCCCTGCTGCAGATGGCCACTTGTTCGTGAATTACATTCACAGGATTTCTGCCGGGAATTCAATGTGAGACAGCGGTGGTAGGGTGGCAAACAGAGCGGCTTAGCATGTGCGTTACCTCACATCCTCTCTTTTCCTGTGTGGCTGAAGACAACCAGATTGCCTCCCTTCAGCTATTGTCAATAATGCAACGCCTTATTACCTGTAGTCACCGTGTTGTACAATAGCTCTGGAACAGACTCTTTCTGACTCAGTGAAGTTTTATATCCTTTGGCCCACATAAACATTTCCCAATGAATGACAGTAGTGGTCCCTCGACTAGGTCATTGAATGAATTCATCACTAAATGAGGAATTACACATCATATGTGCATTGCAGTATTCAGAATGAAGAAATTGGCAAAGAAAACTCCAACTTGATGCCTTTGCTTTCACTTGCATAACTCTATGTATAGTACTGCAGTGCATAACAGAACAACCTACAGTGCTGCCTTGCACAGTACAATCAGCAAAAGTTCCAGTACTGTATAACCAAGATGTACTTCACCAGAAAAAGGTATTGAGACCCAGTAAACAAGATGTACGGAACTGTACAAAAGAAGGTGGGTTATAGGTCTGGGCTGTGCATCCTGGTTGTAAGTTTGAACAGTTGTTTGACCAGGTTGGTTTTTAAATGAGGGGTATCAGTACCCCACTGTGTCACTAGCCAGTCCTCAGCAGCCCGACTGTACTTTCTTCTTCAGTGAGCTGAGTGATTTTTCCATGGCACGTGGGGGATCACGCTTTGTGTGTTTTTCCGTGCCTCGTGTATTTCTCTTAGAGAAGGTCAATGTCGTGGAACTTTTCCCCATGTTTTCTTCTAGTAATTTTAAACTTCAGGTTTTATTTTTAAGTTTTAAACTCATTTTGAGTAGGTTTTGATACAGGATGTGAGATAAAAAGTCTAATTCCTGACTTGTGCATGCTGACACCGAGTTGAGGAGACTTTCCTTGTCATGTGTTTGTGGCATCTTTGTCAAAATCTCTTGACCATAAATGCATAATTTCTGGGCTCTCTATGCTGTCCCATCTACTAGTCTCTGTTTTATAATCCCAGTGCCATGCTGTTTGGGTTATTGTTGGTTTGTCATGCATTCTGAAGTCAGATAGTGTGAGGATGTACCACAGTGCTGGATAATAGAAGGCTCTCTGCCTTTCTGGTTATCAACAAAACTGAAGCAAACACTACAAAATTGTTCATTGATTCCTCTTTTTAAACTTCCTGCCATTGCACTGCTATCTGATTACAATATTCTCATTTTATACGTATTTCTCTAGTTTGGGAGCAGTGGACCTTTCTTCCTCGGACTGTCTTTAAGTTCTGGTATTTGACAGGATTCCTTGGTCCCTGCACCTTCTCTTTTGACCTCTTCCATTGTCATAGTTCAACATATTTTTGCTGGTATTTGTGCATCTGCAAGCCTCTGGCCAGTAGCACTCATATGAATTCAGATCCACTTAACTTTCAAATAAACATCTCTGCTCACACAGCCTCAGGCTTTCTCTCTGCCAGCCTCATCTCACTCTGTGTTCATGTCTTCAGCAGAGTCTACCAGCACCGTCATCTGCCCAGGTACTCAGCTTAGAAAGCAGGATCATTTTTCTCTCTCACTGTGTGTAATGCATTAAAAATCCAATGTGTTAGTTTTACTTATTAAACTCATTAACTATTTTTGAATAATGTATAACTTCTGCCCTTTCTCACTTTCCAGTCTCCAGTTTGATTTTTAAATATTTTTTGTAGATAATACAATAGCTTTCTAGCCCTGATTTCTGTTGTCATTCTTCAATCCAAGCATAGATTTGGCAATGCTAGGTGCTTAAAACCTTTGTTGGATGACTAAATTTAATAAGTGAATAAATTTAAAAATTAACATTTTATAAATCATAATAATCATGTATTTGTTCCTGTGTTTATCTTGTTTAATTCAGTTTGAAAATATATACACAATGCCATCAATACAAAATATGTACAAGGCACCTTGTTATTATGTATGCTATTCACGTGTGAGTCTGTGGTTCAATTTCTGCAGGACTTTCAACTAAGAGAGCAAAGGCAAATCTTCAAAAATAATAGAAAAATATCTCCAGTTTCTTGAGGGATGAATGAAGGTCACAAAGCCTGATAGTTCTCTATTCATTCCCCAATTTTCTTTATCCCTGCTCCTCATTTCATTTATATTTGCATTGTTACCCAGAAAAATGGGATTCTCCTGTTTAATAGGATGGGAAAACAGAAAAGCTGAGCCGTCAGACAGTAACTGCTCTTAGCAGAGAGGCAAAGAGTGCCACAGAGCGTCACACATTCACGACTGCTATCCAAGCGCGTGTGCACGTGTGTGTGCTGTGCTGCGGCTCTCTTTGGATTCTCCATCATCTAGAAGATATCTTTATGTGAAGGTGTCCTCATCAAGCAGGTGACATTTGCTTCCTCTCTTTTGAAAACAAAGCAAAGCAACAAAACGGAAGCAAACACCCAAGTCTGAGTATAAGCTCATGGGCCGACGTCTTGAGTAATAGCTGTAAGAATGTTTTTAAAGCGGGTGTCTGGTTTCCCTGAAGGGAAGAATCCTGGCCTCAGCACTCTGCTTTCTCTCTGCACAGTTTGTGGTTAGTCTGTGTACTCGCGCTTCATACATGAGCCACAGCTGTGTCCTGAAGTGCCAAGAAAAACCACTTCGAAATAGCGTTGTTGCAAGCAGACAATGGTGTTTATGAACTTTGGCAGCGTCTGCACTCGTGACCATATTTAAATATGAAACTTGACTGGAAAAATCCAGCACATAGGGAAGCCAGTAATGTGGATCCTGCGCTGGGTCTACTGTTGGTAGGAAAAGGTGCACCCCAAAGCACAGAGGTCTGAGGCCTGGCAAGCCGCGCACATTGTCCTGCAAAGGTCCTGAGACCTAAGCACAGCAGTACGCATTCTTCCAGGGAGCACAGCAGGCAGCCTGCCTCCTGCAGGGAAGTCATCATGGCTGCCAAACCAGGCTTCGACTTTGCAACAGCTGGCTTCTATTATGCCTCACAAATTTTCAAAAATAGCCTCCTTTTGCTTGTTCACTCATGAAATCATAATATTCATGTAATCTGAGACTCTGGACGATTTCCTAAGTCAGGTCCAGTGCACAGCGGCTGACCTCCAGTGTTGTCCCCTTTATCTGGCTGGACTTGAGGGTTTCAGGGTTGGAGGAGGGCTCCTTTGCTTAACTGTCACCGTGCTGACTGCCGCCGAGGGCCTAGTGCCGGCCCTATTGCTGCTCCACCAGCCACATCTGAGCAGCAGTGATGTTTAAAACCTTTGTCCCCAGTAGCAAGTGTGCGTGCTACAGCGAGATCTCATTTCTCAACCCCTCGGCTGTGCGCTGGCTTCTCCCCACGGCTGAGCAGTCTCCTGCTTTCACACCCAGGCACTTCTGCAGGCTGTGAGCTGCCCGGTGTGCGGGGCGGGGTGAAACTCATGGCTTCCAGAGACTGTGAGTGTCGTCACGAGGGCACTGTGAAGCCAGATGGTGTTTCTGAACAGTGTTCCCTAAGCCTTCTTTGTCGTATTCCTTTTGGGGGGATCCACATCCCCGCAGGTCTGAGTCACTGGTCCTGAGTAAATCTTTTGGTTTCTCACGAAAGGCTTGGAGCCTTGAGTTCCCGGCTACTCTGTCTCAGGTCCTGCTATCTCTGCCTCAGTCTAGTAAACATCATGTGGCTCCCCTGGCTTGCCTTTCTCTGTCTCGTAGTAAGGTGAGTTTTGGAGAGATTTTTTTCCTTTCAGTGTCTGCTGGCTTACATTGGGCCTACTATCCCCAACCAAAATGCTAAGAACATGAGAGTGGGGAGTTTATTTGGCATATTTTTATTTCTTTATGAAGAAAGAGAATGTGTGGGAATATCTTTCTCCCTATCCAAACCCCACATATGAAGAGAAGTGCTGACTGCGTACATCGGACCAAAGGCTCTGTTCCTTCATCTCTCCCAGAGAGGACTCACCTGGGGGCTTCTGGGGGGCTCCAGCTGGCCTCCTTCTGTGACCAGCTGTTGGAGGGGGTGTCTATTGAGACCATTTAAATATAGGTCACATGACTATGTATAATGATATTTTATGGTGTTTCAAGGAAAACAAAAGATTAATAATCTCAATGTTTCTTTATAGTGAGGACTGATCCTATGGTTTGTTGGGAAGTATTGTAAGAGTTTTCTTCTGAGAAATCTAAAAGTGGACCAGATCTTATCAGTCTGGGAGCATTTTAGTAGGATCCGTTATAGGGCAGATGAGCAGCAGAAAGGGTAGCTTCTGTGACCTGGTAATCAGGGGTTGGATTGAGTTTCAGCCACTAGTGGCTGGACTGTGGGTTTCTGAGCCAGGATGTGTGGGCATGTGGATGCTCAGGATGGGATCTGTGGCCGTGTTTATTCATCAGCAATGCTGAGATCCAAGGAGATCATCCAGCAGTGTGTGGGGAAACTTCTAAATTAGTGTCGCTGCTCTGTGTTTATGTAAGGTTGTGACCACCACCAAAATCAGTGACACCAAGGTATACGCACTGGTAAGAGTTTAGTCATGTGTAAGTTACTTACAGAATTTTTATTTGTTTTTATTCTGCAGCCTCCACCTCAGATTTATGACAAACAGCTGGATGAAAGAGAACACACCATTGAAGAATGGAAAGGTGATTCTACTACTCATAAGTGTATATTTTTTACTTTATAGAGACTTAGAACACAGAAAGTACCTGGCACTTCTATAATTTACAAAGTGACCCAAGACCTATTCTTATAAAATAATTTACTGAAATTTTAAAATTGTTCTCTTGGGCCATTTTCAAAATTTCTAAAATTTAATCTCTCTTTTCATACTGGTAGCAAACTGAGAAACTAATTATTGGCATCTTTGCAGGTAGTACTGATTATCGAAGGGTTTATTGTTGTGGAGGGCAGGCTTCCACTCAAAATTTCAAAATCTAGCTTTCCTGCTTGTATATAAAAAATTTGATTTTTACATATAGCATGAAATTAAAATTAGGTCTGAAATGTTTTTAGACTTTCAAAAGAGGAAGATAGTTATTAATGAATTCATTCACTGAATGTATAGGATTTCCCATGCAGATAATAAAAGGAGTAATGAGGGACTTGAGCCTTTTTCTTTCAGAAAAAAATTCTCCAGACTTTTGTTCCATCTTCAAAACAGTACCTAAGTTGAAACAAAGAGGAGAGGCAACTCAAAGTTGCAGAGCACTATTAAACTCATAGAAATAACTACAGAGTAGAATAGTACCAGAAGCTGTAATGTGAAGAAACTAAGTGCTCAGATCAAAGTGGGGAGAAACATAAATGGAGAATTTGGAGCAAAGGGAAATATATTTACCTTGAAGGAATTAATAAATATAAATTGGGATTAGAAAAATAGTAAAATACCGAATAGGGGCTATAAGAATGTCAGGAAAGGCCAAAATTTACAAGGAGAACAAAAAGACTTTCTTGGGCAAGAGACCGTGCTGGTGAAGATGGAACACTGAATCAATGCAAAAGTAAGCAATGAAAATGCAGCCAGGAGGAACCTGCTTCCTTTGGTCTAATCACGAATAGAGGAGTTTGCGGGGTTCATCATAAGAGAAAGAGATACAGCCATCAGACAAAGACATAGACTAGACTGGGGAAAGAAGTGTGCATTAGAGTTGATGATTATGTGAGCCTCAGGCTACCAAAAGCCAGGGTGACCAGGGCTGGATAATTTTTAGCAAAAGGGGAAAAGTTAAAAGAACTAAAGAACATTTAGTTCATAACGTGCTAGCAATAAGAAAGACAAACATGGATGCCAATTTAGCAATGAATGAGATGAATCTTTAGCAGGCTGTCTTTTAGGCCTGTTTAGATTTAGGATGTGAACCTGGAAGAAAAATAATGACATGACAGGTGTGAGGTCAGGTCATAATTTAATGTGAGAAATTGTGCATCTTACTTAAGGTGCACGTATTAAAAAGCAGGTGCTCAGAAAAGGTCAGCAAAGTCCTTGATAAATACCACAAGATTTATGAGAAGTGCCTACCCACTGAGAATTCAGAAAAACACATATCTTTCATACATTTGTTTATTAACTTTGTTTATTGTTATTAAATTTGTTTATTATTGAGGAGCTACTTTTGCCTACTTCATCCTAATTTCAAGGAAAAAATAGAAATAGAGGTATAAGTTGACTTTTTATATTGCTCAACTCCATTGAAATACTGTTATGTTATGAATAACTTCTCTGTGGATTAAGAAACATTTGCTGTATATAGTAACATGGGTAACTTTCTTACAGAACTTATTTACAAGGAAGTAATGAATTCAGAAGAAAAGACTAAAAACGGCGTAGTGAAAGGACAGCCTTCCCCTTCAGGTACCCACTCTCAGTGAATAACCCATAACCTAGTACCTGGCTCTGTCCTGGGCTCCGGGAGGGGTCGCAACCAGTTACGTCACTTCCTGAACCTGTGAGCAACTTCCATGCTACTGTTTCCCCATGGCTTTAATTTTATTTGTTCTGACATTTAGTTTGGCGTTCATTCTGGTTATTCTGATTATTATGGCCCAGCACAGAAGTTCTCTTAGAACTGATTTTAATACACTAACACATGCGAAAGAAATGCTGACATGGGTTTCTTCAAGAATAAATGCTATTTGTAAAACACGGAGACTCAAGTCCTAGCTGGCCACCAGGCCAGTGGAGAGCTCAGAGACCCCCTAGGTCCCCCCTCTCCCCTCATCCACTCTCAGTTTCTGAACTCTTCCTGAATCGGTGTGATCATCATGTGCCTTTACCTTGTGTGCTGTGTGATTGTCACCTTTCTTATATTAGGACAAAATACCTGACATAGGCAACCCAAGGGGAGAAAGGTTTATTTTGGATCACGGTTTCAGTTTATTGCCACAGGCTCCTTTAAATTCCTTCTGTTTCTTTGCAGGGGGATTTTTTGTGTTTGTTTTGAGACCCAGTCTCACTCTGTAATTCAGGCTGGCCTTGAACTCCCTGCGAAGCCCAGGATGCCCTTAAACTCTCAGTGATCCTCCTACCTCAGCTTCCAAAATACTGGGATTATGGGCATGTGCCCCACACTGCAGGTTCAAGGCAGATACAGCAAGGTAGAAGGGTGTGCAGGAGATGAGCTGCTGAACGCATGGCGACCAGGACCAGAGCCAACAGGAAAGTGCACAGAGAAAGTCAGGCCCATCAAAGTCGCACCCCAGCGACCCGAGTGACCTGTTCTCTGGGAAGCCTCACTTCCTTATAGCGTCTTGGGCTGTGGACACACCAATGGGATAACGTGTGTTCAAGATTAGCCCTGTGGGGGGCTTAGCAGTGTAAGCCCTTGCCTGGCAAGCGTGTTAGCACTATGGCAGGTCAATTTCCTAACTTCCAGGAGTCTCTAGTCCAGGCAAGTTGACAATCAAAATGACAGTCACAGTCAAGGCCACTTGAAGTAATTTGCACACTCTTACTAATGATAATATATTTTTCCTAAGATGCATGTTCTGAATATAAAGCATTTTAGAAAATATGGTTTATTTTCACCTTTAAATTACATCGAGCTCATGATGGCTAGAATATAACCTGCAAAGTTCTAGTTTAGAAGAAAACGTATTTGTGTGTCCTACCTTTAATCAAAAGTATTTTCCATTCATTGCAAACTGTTTTAGGGTTAGGGTACAGGGTGAATTAATGAATCCATTACTCACTCCGGAACTACTCTGTGAATCAGCCTGACACCCAGACGCATAGTTACTACGAGTCCTTCTTCAATTCTGTCCCAAGTTGTCCTCGGAGAAGGCAACGGGGCACTGGCACTGTCTTCCACCTTGCCCACCTTAGTTACTCTTTCTAACAGCTGGATTGACTCTGAAGAAGTTGTTTCTAACTTCTCTAAATGCTCTCTGCTGCTGACTAAAGAACTCTTAAGACAACATCAGTATCCATCCAGAAAAATTCGTGGTGTTAAAATTCCTCTTATAATCAGAACAAATTTTCCTAGACCTATTAAGAAGTTGAAACACCAAGATCTGGAGAAGATGCCAGTTTTTCCTACTGGGATGGAGCACATTTTCAGTTCAAATTATCATTCTTCATTTCTTTTCTATACTACTTTGCTCCCAAAGGCTTTTAATATATTCCCAAAGTATAGGATCCTTTTAAATTTTCTATTAGTCCCTATGTTTAAAACATTGGACCTCTTGTTTTATTAGCCCTTACTGATTATAAGTTTACTGAGAAGATTTCCACATTCATCTTTGCACACTGTTAAGTGCTAAGTCCTGCAATATTAATAGTTCAATAAATATTTACTAATTTGAAATTACCAGTCAGGTCATCACTCAGCATGCTGCTTGCTGCTATTCCAAAAGCAGTATTCAAGACAGGACAACAGCTTTAATCAAGTACCCAACTAAGTAAATTCATGCACGGTGATGGAGCTATTTAGTCACCCTGTTATTCACCATGAGTTTACATGTGACAAGGATTAAATCACCTCTGACATTTCTTCATATACCCCAGAATGGTTTGCTGCTTTCTCTCTGTTGTTTTGATTCATTCATTTTGGAAGTATATATTTGTGATTATTTTTGCAGGCTTGCTTTCTTCATTATTAATGAATATTTCTATAATACATCAGGTAAGGTCAGGTAATGCATCAGTTAACTGAGAGTGAGAAGTCTAAACTCCTCTTTAACTGTGCCAACCACTGGTACCAGTCAGAGACTGTCTACCTCAGGCACACGTACCCTCAACTATATAGTTCACCGATGTAACAAATTCAGAATTAAAACAATTGTGGAGTCCATCTTTCATTACATGATTTTAACAGAAAATGATTTACAAGTAAATTTTGATAAATTATGCGTGTTGTGATGTATTTGTGCGTGATGTATCTGCATATATTTACACCGTGCCCAATATGGAACAGCTGCATGCTGGAGCCACCTCTTGCCACTTTAGAGATGCAATTGTATGCATCTCTTCTCAGAGTGATTTTATGGACAGCCTCTAACCAGCCAGAGAAATTTATAGCATGCAACTTGGCAGACTCTAAGAGTCAGTGCAGTCTCCCCCTGGAGAGCCACTTGTTAAATTTTTATTGGTGCATCACTGAATTAATGTGCTCGTGTATGCATGCAGCAAACTGCTGGAAAGAAAAAGCAATTACTGAAACATCTTTTGAAAAAGTTACTTTCCCCCTTCATGTCTCCACACCATATTTTTGTCTAAACATCTAGGACAAAGTGATCTTGCAATATGGATTCCCATCCTAGTCAGTGGTAATCCCACAGCAAGGGAATCAGTTCATGCAGCTCCTCAGGGGCAAAATGGTCTTAACCCTCAAGCCTGTTTTAGGGATGCTTTAAAAATGTAAACAGGAAGTTAAATGCACATTTTCAGAGTCAGTTCTGGATCTGAAATTTATTGATGGGCTTGTATATCAATCAGGACTACATCTAAGCCTCAGATACATTCCCAAGCCAATAATTTTACTCCCTCTGCCATCTGATTTCACTTGCAGAGTGATTTGTGCTCAAGAATAGCTTCACTGTTTGCTTCCTGAGTTAATTTGTAAAGACTGCTGCAAGAATAGTAGTCTGTGAACAAAAATTAATTTTCTGACAGCAGTTGTGTAGAATGTTAAAGCCAGAACAAATGCAGGAGGTCATCTAACCCAGCACTTTCCTATTTGTCTCTCACCACTATTCCATGTAGAAGTAAAGTTCCCTCAGTGACAGTGACCCACCGAGATGGAGATGCTTAGCACATAGTGGGCAGAGATTTTTAGAAAGTCTTTAAATGAAAGATACACACGTCCAGGTGTTGTTAGTACACAGTCCCTCCCTCACTGTGTGGACAGCGTTCCCAGCCATGAGAGTAGATACCTCCCAGATGTGGTCACTTATTTAGTTCAATAAGTTGTATTTAGTTTTTGTTAAAAAATCATCAAGCCCAGATATGTTAGGAGCTCAAGATTATACAGAGAGAAATGAATATCGTTTGGTGGTTTTCTTTTTCTTAGATTTCTTCTCCTTTTTTTTGTATATATCTCTCTGTTGGTGGTGGTGTTGTGGAGTGGATTGTCAGAAAGAAATTTCCTTTTTAAAACCAGCAACAGTAATAATATCAGTGAATATCTTTTTGTGAGAGGACTTCTGGCTTGGAAATTTTCATTAGCATAAGTTATTTCATTTTATGAATTGTACTATATTAAAGTTAAAAGTAACTAATATCCCTCATTCACAACCTTATTAGTAATTTTAGTACCTTTAAATGTTACTGAAAATGTGCATTGCTTCACTGAAGGCAAAGCATATTATAAAATGCATCTCTCCACCAGTCCCTTCTGTGTAATAGAGAAGAAAGGGGTATTTGTCACATTGCTAAGGTGTCCTGGCAAGTGGACATCATAATTGCATTTGGTCTGGTTCAATTCTGTTTAAGAGGCAGTGAATTAATGTGAGACTAAGGTTTTTTTCTGTCCCTTTTTCTAAATGGATTCTTAATTCCTTTTTTTTTCCCAAGATGAGTTCTCATTATTTAGTTCAGGTTGATCTTGAACTCATTATGTAGCCAGGCTAGCTTCAAACTTACAGCGATCATCGAACCTCAGCCTCCCAAGTGCTGGGATTACAGGTGTGCACCACCACAGCTAGTGTCTGTGTGTTTTATTTGAGCTAATTTTTATGGTTTGCAAAACTTTTTGTTGCCTGTATGAAAATAGACCTGAATGGATCATATTAAAGCCAGAAGTGATTACAGTCATTTATTATAATGCAATAATGCAGGGAATGCAAAGCAAAAATTATTCATCAAACAGCAGTAAGATCATTAATACTTACCAGTCTTCTCTAAAAGACAGCTGATCAGTAACATTTGCCAATTTCTGTGGTATAAATATTTTCACCTTGACCAGTTGCAAGCTCCCACTGTGACACCAGTGAATGCAGAGTTGTAAAGTGATCCTAATAATTAGCTGTAAGAAGCCATGAACACTGCCACCAACACACGGAGAGACAGTGCATACTGTTCTCCTTTCCTAGTGCCAAGGAGAGGACCTGCTCCTGTAAGGCAAGCAGGGGGCATGGCAACTTTCACAGAGGAAGCATCAGAAGAAAAGACCTCTTTTGATTTGTGGTGTAAAAACTCAGGTACACTAGTCCGTAGAACCCTAGAAATGCAGGCTTTCTGTAAAGACTTGATAGGTTCTGAGTGTGGAGTAAGTGAAGGCTAATTATAAATTTACATTCAATATTGATAAAGTAGAAGACAGGACTCTTCTGATGCAGCATAAAGGTTGCAGCGAGCTAGGCAATGAGCACAAAAAATAAGAGGTGATTTTCCTTGGCCAAAACAGTGTAGCATCGTTTGATCTGTTTGATTTCCAGTCTACTGCCAATGAGACTCTTTATTCAAATAAACCAATAGTTCTAATTTACTACCAATGAACAAAAACAATTCCATTTTTAATTATATGAAAAACCAGGAAAATAACCCTTATGAATAAGTATAATAAAAGAAGTGCAAAATGTGTACTCCAGAAATTACAAAACATTGTTTAATCAGTGTTAAGTTAAAGAAGATCTAAGCAAATGGACAGATGTACTATTACTTATGGATGGGAATAGTCCCTATGGTGAAGATAATACTCCTCAAATTGACTTAAAAGTCAAACAATACAAAAATAAAGACTGTTTTCTTGCAGAAATCTAGCCGTAGAATTCAGGGTGAAATGCAAGGCACCCAGAGTAGTCAGACCATCTTGAAGGAGATAAAATTAGAGGTTCACATTGCCTGATATCCAAAATTAGAGCAAAGAGTCATATTCAATACAGCATGCTACTTATATGAAGATGTAGATCAATGCAATAGAATTGAGATTCCAAAAATAAATCCTCACATTTGTTAGCCATTGATTTTTGACAACTGTGTCAAGATAACTTTATAGGGAAAAATAATCTTTTCAGTAAACTGTGGTAAAACTGAATGTCCACTTGAAAAAGAATACAGTGGACCTCATCCTATGCTAGAATGATCTCAAAAAGGCCCATAAATCGTAGTGTAAGAATTACAGTTATACAGTTCTCAGAGGAAAATGTGAATTAAATCATCATGATCTTGGGTTAGAAAATGATTTCTTAGAGGTGACACAGAAACTCAAGTGACAGAAAACAATTAGAGAAATCTGACATTATCAAACCTAAAACCACTTGTGCTTGACCACTGAGACCTATTATTCTGTGCAATCAGTGTGTGCTGATAATTACTCAGAGAGAATGAACTTAAAGAAAATTAAACACAGAATTCTTCTGTGACCCAAAAACTCCATTCTTTGTTACATACCTAAGAGAAGTGAAAACACATCTGTACAAAAGTTGTACATAAAAGTTTATGAAAACATTGTGTACAGTGGGAAAAAAGTCTAACCCAGATGCTCATCACATTCCTACCAAGTAACTGTACAGATAAACCAGGTCAGTACATCCTAATGATGGGCCATCCTCCTTTTGTATAACAGGATGAAATACATACCACAGTGTGGATGAACCTTATGGATATTGTACTTTGTGAGAGAAACGAGTCACAACTGATCTCATATTGGGCTCTTCCATTTGTGTGAAATGTTTAGATTTGGCCATGCTGATTAGCCTAGCTAGAGCTGGAGAGTAGGCAGGGAGTACAAAGCTATGCTCCTTTTCGGAGTAATAAAAATGCCACAAGGTTGATTGCAGTCATGGCTGTGCTACTCTGAATATGCTAAAAAAAAAATACCTCAGTCTTCACACAAATTAAGTTTATAAAGCATATAGTATGTGACATAACAAAAATGTAATATGGGCATGATTTCATTTTTCAAGTCCATAGTAAACCTAAACTACAGCACAATGACTTGAAAGTTATTTATAAGAAAAGAATATATCATGTAGAGACAAATGCATGGTATAAAAAGTGCCATCTCACTCTGCACATCTATAATCCATCAGGCATTTGTTAAGGTCTGGAGTTTGGTCTTAATCCCAGCCTTTTGATAAGGATGTGGAAAAACTGAGGATGATTCTGAGAAGTCCATTTTAATGACACTAAATGATTAGATCCCAGAGCTTATGAGAGAATCTGAAAGATGCTTGTATAATTTAATGCATAACTGGGGAAATGCAATGTATGCATCGATCAGAGGTTATCTGGCACCATTTCCCTAAGAAGCATAACTACATAAAGGTGAAATAAAAGAAGGCCAGATAAGTTTGCATCGCATATTATTTTGATAGTGAGAATAATTATTTACACAATATAATAAGGCATTAAAAAGCGAGGGGCGGTGGTACATCCCTGTATCTCAGTACTCTGAGGTGCTGAGGCAGGAGGATCCCAAATTCAAACCCTGCCTGGGCCACTTCGCAACTTACTGAGATCTCGTCTCAAAATAAGAAACAACAAAAGTCAGGATGTCATTCCGTATAAGGGCACTGAGTATAATTTGCAGTACAAAAAAACAAAACAAAAAACAAATCTCTTCTGAAGATACTTAAGAGGTATTGAGAATTTTAGAAATTTAAAAAACATGAAAAATCCCCAAACTTTTCTATATATGAAAATATCAGGGTACAAAAGAATACATATAAAATTATCAAAACCAGAGAAACTTCTTAGCAAAAAAAGACTAGAGAGCAATATACCAGAAGTGTCATAGATCCAAGCATTACTCTGAGAATCAAAGCATATTATCTTATTTTTACACATTTCCCATTTTTAAAATAAATATATTTATAATCACCAAATGAAACCTTAATACACATGTGGCATCGGTGTATCACGTCCTCCTGGTTACAGTCAAATTCCCATCATGTTTTTTCCATGGATGAGCTTACTCCAGGCACAAGGAATGTGTGGATGTCTTTGCTTCTTGTTTAGTTTTATGTACTAGTTTGTTAGGTCTGTGTAATAACATTATTGTTATTTTGGACTTATTATTTTTCAGCAAACCCATCTTGCATACTGTATTTTCTCAAACATGATGTAATTTTAGTGAGGATTGCTAATCTCTTGCTAGGTGATTATACTGCAGGTATTGTCCTCAGCCAGCCGTTTTGTCACTGATATTGCCTGGGTATAAAGATTACCGGGAAAGGAAATTGCCCATTCCAGGGAGCTAGGGTGTAATTGCATTTTACAGTGCCTTTGCTTCATCTTTTCCTTCTCCAAGCTATTGTAACTCAGCAAGTTTTTAACTGAACATGCTTCTCAGAATTTCAACATCGTTATGTTCCCGCAGAGAAAAGAAATGAAAGAATTTTCCAAATTAATCTAAACTGCTAATTCAGAATCATTTGGAGGCCCCAGTAATCCAATGGGCTGGAGCATAAATACATACTAGAAAGTTAGGCTCTGACTTCTTTTTGTGTGTGTGACTTTTGACCTACTTTGTTTTTCAATGTGGATTTTAAATTTGATATCATTATTGACTATGTAATAATGTTTATATTACATACCTTCCTTTTACGTCTCCAAGTAATTCAGACTTCTGCCTATACATCCAGGATCAGTCCCTTGTGTGGGTTTGTCTTTAAAACTCCCAGCATTAAAAACAAACGGTCAGATTTTGTATTAAGGGATTTTGTTTAACCATCTCCTCATAAAGTGGTGTTTTTCAGCTCCCCATTCTCCATGCAGTCTCTGGGTGGCTATTGAAAATTATTATATGATAATAAATAGAGGAACTGGGTGTGTGTGTGTGTGTGTAAAGTGCATTGCAGGGATTGTTGACATAGAATGGGACGTGATAGCCCTGCACTGGCCCGTGAGTAACCTGTAGCTGAGGCTGCAGGGTTTCATCCTGATTTGCACCGTGTGACCCAGTCCTGTGTCGGTGACTCTGTGAGTGTCTGAGGAATGAATCCTCACATGAATGTGCCATCTGGACCTCTGCCTGGTCTTCCAAGGGGTCCGGTTCCCGATTTAGTCATGTGGTCTTCATTTTCTTAGCACAGGTGCAGCAGTGAACAGCAGTGAGAGCCTCCCCCCATCCTCGTCTGTCAATGACATCTCCTCCATGTCCACGGACCAGACTCTGGCGTCTGACACTGACAGCAGCTTGGAAGCCTCAGCGGGACCCCTGGGTTGTTGCAGGTGACTAGCCGCCTGCTTGCGGAACCCAGCGTTCTTCAGGAGCTGAGGGGATGGAACACACACACACCCGCACACACGCGCACACACACACACAGACATGCTCGCATGTAGACACACACGCTGAAGAATCAACAGGGGAGAGAATCCAAGCCTCCAAGGGAAGCCAATCTTTTAGCCTGCTTCTTCTCCAAAGTTCTGTATCGTAGCTGAGCTCCAATGTATATTTAACTTCTAGTTGCTCTTGCTTTGGTCTCTTTCCACCAATGCTTACCACAGAGAGCAAATCGAACACAAATTAGAGAAACCTTTCCCGTAAAGTGTATTTCCAATGGCTGCGAAACCAGCAACCTGTACTGCCCTTCCCTTCTGAATGGCATGACAAGGTGTGCAGTGGCCCCATCCAGCATGTGTGTGTCTCTATCTCGCATCTGCCTGCTCCTCTGGCCTAGTCAGATGGATGTAGATACAGATCCGCATGTGTCTGTACTTGGACAGCTCGGCAGAGAGCTGCTCCGTTGGTGTCCTCAGGGCTCCCCACGGCATCACGCGCTGGGGTCCCACACAGTCCATTTCTCTCGATCTATTACTCTGACATAAAACCATCTGTACTATATTGCCAGTATATAAGCTGTTTAGTTTGTTAATTGATTTAAGCTATATGTCTTACAAGAAAACATGTAAAGGGGGAAACGCGGGAGGGGGGAGTGAGCTCTCAGACCCTGAAGATGTAGCGTCCCGATTTGAACTGATTAAATGGCACCTGTGCACCAATTTGTAGAAGGAACATATGTGATGCTTATGGGCAGTGTGTGGGGGCACGGTAGCTTTCAGGTACCAAATGGCTCAGACTTAGGACGAAAGTGTGAATATTAGCCAGTGGTGAACAGGCAACAGGAACTGGAGGGTGCCTTGCGGTGTGGACTAATAACAGTGGAGATGATTGTCCAGAGGCCAGGAGAACCAGACATCTGTATTTTAAGGAGCAGAGCCCATTTGTCATTTCTGAATCCCATGTCACAGCAGGAGGCTACTGGAGAGAGTGCTGGTGAGGCAGGGTCGCTGTGTCACATTTCACAGCGAAAAGCATTAACATAGTTCCTAGCAGAAGCCTGTCTAGGGCAGTTTGTGATTCAGATGGTGGGCTGTGTTTTCTAGGGTGGGCTGCTTCTTGGGCTCATGCCCTGCCAAGGTTTTATTCTGAGAGGAAACAGTGTTGTCGTCTTCCAGAATAAAATAAAATTAATTAATTTAGATAAAGCCCCCAAAGCACAGAGTGATCCACAAGGTAGCATGTTGAAAACATCTCCAAAGACACCGTCTTTCCTCAAGAGAGGCCCTGACTCCTTAGTATGACTGCTGCTTCATGCTTACCTTTTTATGTTATGAAGTTGAACAGTGTAAGAAGGGCTGATAGGCTGAATATTGTACTGCAGTAGACGTGAGAGCAATAACATCCATGACTGCTGCGAAACCACATTAGCAATATGAGTTTGTCTTAAAGCCATGAAGCTTTCCTGTCAGTGTTTGGCAAAATCACCTGACTTTATTTTAAATCAAATCCAAGCGCTTTCTGGGCACTCTGGGAGGGTCTGTGGACTGTGGAGGTCACTGGACAGAGTCATCCCAGAAGGCTGCTTAGCAATAATCTCACCAGGCTAGGCTTTCCTTCTCGGTCACTCGGGGAAAGTGTCCGGCACTCTGGCCACCCTGGTGCTCACCAGTGTGTGGTATTTCACCTGAGGAATAACTAAAACACATAGAAGAAATGGTGGTGAGTGTGATCTGACCGGCACCTGGGAGCCCTTCAGAAATAGAGCAAACAGGGACACCGGTACTCTAAAAACTGCCTTAAATCCAGCAGCAGGGATGCTCCATCTCTTTTGAAGCAATAGAACTGTACCTGTTCCCACCACTGCCGAGCAGCCACTCAGGGGATTGCTTCCCATGGTAGGGTTCCTTGCAAAAGGTAACTTGTTTAAAATGCAGAGAACACCAGATTGTGCAGATTGTCCCCTGGAATAAAAATATCCCACTCTACTTGTTACCATTCTTTTTGATGAATGTTGCAGACTTTTTAAAAAAATGCCGCCTCGTTCACATGTGTCTTCTTGCTGTTCCTTGTGTCACGGTCTGGGTGTTTTGAACTTCCCTTCCCCGCGTCACTACTGTCTGTTTCTCTGAACTCTGCACTCAGCATATCTGTGACCTCTCCACTCCTCTGCTTTCTATCACATGGGCCTAAGTGCAGAGGTCAGGCAGCAGCTTGAAAGGCGCCTGTGTAAGGGGAGTGTCATGAACTTCACATGGACAACAAAAGCAGAAGGAAATCTCCACAGCATCTTGGAAGCAATCTGCTGTCTCTCATGTCTGCAGGCCTGATCATTTATTTTCTGAGTATACAGTCAAGAACTACACAATTCCAGGTCTTGCTCTTGAAACCTTTCCTGGGCTCTACTCCTCCTGTATTTCCTTGCCTATAGCTCTGGGAGGTCCCCTGTGGACAAGGGAAAAAAAAAACAAAAAGCAAAGAAACAAATCCCTTAGATTTACACAGCATTGACAAATAGAGGCAAGAATTTGGACTTCAGACAGGATTAATTTCCTAGGTCATCAGAGCAAGCTATACTAAAGATGGAATGACAAAGATAATTACCACTTTAAAAGCCCCCTGTGCTTCACAGTCTGAAGGGTCCTTGTTATAATACCCTTTCAAGGTGGTTATGATGATATTCAGAATATGTTATGTCTAGCATCAGTTCTTCTCAAGCAGCAAGAACACCAAATATTTCCTGTGTGGTCACTTGTTATTTCCAAAGGATGTTCTTACATTTTGGGTGCACTACATTTGTGAGAGTCATCCACACTATAATTTTGGAAAAAGGGAGAAGGTCTTGCCTCTGATGGGGATTGCTTTGGAATATGAGTTAGCACCTGAGGAGCTCAACCTCTGTCCTTTCAAGCTGGGGAGCTGCTGGGTCCACAGTGATCCTTGGTAAGACGTTTTGCAGTGTTTCCAAGAAGGGATGGGTGTGAGCTTGTGTGCAAGAACAACTAAATTGTTAAGAGAACATGGCAAACCAACACCAAAGTTGACACATCTTTACTAGCTTTATATGTGTTATGTGGACCCATGTGTTCATTTTTATAAATGCAAACATTGACCTCAAAACAAAATTTCTTCTTGTGGCATAAAAACAAAATAATATTTCATCTTCAAGGGCTTAATGTCTGAGCTCTCTAGAATGTAGTTCCCAGTTGGTTGAGAGCCAGGCCAGTTCCCATCCATTGGAGGAGGCTGTTTCATGCCTGGAAGAGAAGTTGTATAACTATGGAGTGGCAAGTGAGAAAATTGGTCTTGGCAAATGGAACTAGCAGAATAGATAAAAATACATAAATCATTTTGTGATCTGTCTGAAAGAGTATAAAAAAGCTGTTTTGTAAAGTTTTAATATTTATTGTAGAACCTACATTATACAAATTGTGTTTCTATTTAATTCTCTTAACATATGACAGTCTGCACCTTAAAAGCATTTGCTCTGTAAAAAAATGTTATTAAGGGACCGAGGATATAGCTCAGTAGCACAGGGTCTGCCTGGTAAGTGTGAGTTCATGAGTTTGATTCCTGGTACAAAAAAAGTCTAGAATGTTATCAACTAGCTTTGAATATATATATATATCTTCTACAACTCAGCCAGAGGATTAGAATTGCTCTAGGAATTTTTGTTACCAGCCTCTGGATCTGACTGAAGAGGAACCCACTTCCCTTCGATCCTTGCATTGTTAAGTATAAAAGCCCAACATTTATAACATATATCATTAAACCAAGGAATATCATCCATGTAAAACAAACAAAAGAACTGTAAATAGTTCAATCAATTATTTTGCTTGTGATTAAAATTTCGTAGTTTTTCTTTAACACTTAGTTCTTTGAGCAAACTGAGGTGGAAGGCCTCTGTTTATTCCTGGACTCCTGTATATCCAGCTTTTAATTATGTGGGACCAGTGGCCAGTATGTCCCCACATGCCATTCTCTGTTCACCTTGCCCTGTCCTTCTTGCAGTGGTCCTTAGCCTGTGATTCTGCATGATCGGACACTAAAGACCATTACCTATGATGAGCATTGGTTTATATCAGTGTTTATAAAATGTACTAAAGCACACACATACACATGCATGCACATATATGTTCACAAACACCCCCTGGCTGTTCTAGATCAATTCTGAAAGCCAAAGTCATGCAGGTCCTCTTTTGTAAAATCTTACAAGCAAGGCCTAAAGTCAGTCATCCTGGTGAATGAAATCAACCTCAGAGACGTTTAGCAAGGACTTGACATCATTCAAGCCATTTCTGTGTTCTTTCTCACATTCTCTGATTTCTCACTTTCCCTCTTCTGTTTGCAAAATACGTGTGGAACCAAGGATGGATTGGATGAGAGCTGTGGTTTCTTTTGACTCTTCATAGATTGATGCTGGATCAATATGTTTGATTTCTGTTTCTTATAAATTATTAAAACCAGAGGAAATTGGTTCCCCTTAATCAAACCAAAATGTTGTTGGAGTTTGCCTGTTGCCATGGTTACTCTGCTTCTTACCTCCCTGTCACACGCTGACCATGGGGCTGTGGAGGGTAGAGCCTGGCCATGCGGTCTGTTCTCCGCGCCAGGGTATGTATAAGGAACAGAGGGCTACTCTTTCACATGCCCACACACGTATCATAGGAACGCTGTGTTTTATTAAAGACCAATCTCTTCTAACTCTTCCCTTCATTTCTGTGTGCACACACCAGTTGTGTATCTGCCATTCAGTAAGTTTCCTATACAGTATGAAGGGGGGATCAGGGATTTAGCTCAGCCGCTCAAGCGCTTGCCTGGTAAGTGTGAGGTCGTGGGTTTAATCCCTGGTACCCCCCCCCCCCAAATCAATAAAGGGAAAAAAAGCCATTTTTTTCTGAGCCATTTATTCTGAGAATATGGTTAAATTTTTTAGATTAATGGTCAGAATTCCTAATCATTCTAATTATTATCTAAGACACTGATTTTTTGTTGATGTGATAGCAAACCTTAATGTTTCAAATTCTTTGGTGAGCTAAAAAATTTGACTTTGTGGCTTGATAAAGAGATCGTGGAACTTACACTGGTTTATCTGTCAGTACCTGAATGATGCTGAGGTTTTGCCTTACTTACTATTTCCGTAAATAATACATTTTATTTAATCAATTAACTGTGAGAAAGTCTGGAATATAAACGTACCTATTTTTTTGAGTTATCAAACATATTTTCTATTTATTTAAGGAAAATAGAGACCAGAATTTTTCATTACCTCTGGAAAAGCTTCTGTTTCAGTTTTGATCATAGATATTTACTCACTTAAAAAAAGTTTAAAAAAAAAAAAGGTCAAATATAAGTATTTGAAAATATAAGTAATTGAAAATACTCACAAGTCCGATGGAAAATTCCTTTCTACAAAGTGATTCCTCTTAGAAAGAAGGAGTCAGGGGACTTATTTAGTGCACCCCAAGTAGCATAAAATGTTACCGAATATGTGGTTTTGCTGGCCAACTTCGCAGTGAGCAAGCACTGCCTTTTTGAAATCACTTATGGCGCTACCAATGCAGAAGGCTATAGGTGTTTGCACAGGAAGAGCGCTTGTGGTAGTCAAGGTAGAGGTTTTGGACATCACCCATTGAGAGCGCTGAGTGAGCGTGGCAGCAGGGGCCGGTTGAAATCACACTCGCAGAAACAAGGCAACACCCCTCCGAAGCTCCGTGCTCCCCTGGGTCAAATGTTGTTCTTTAAAGAAGCTTTGTCCTTGTGTGAAACACAACGTAATGTAAATTTCAGATGTGGGTTGTGAGGCTGCAGCTCCACTCATGAGTGGAGAGTTATACTTCCCTGTCACTCAGCTTCTGAAGTTGTCCCTCACATGACCTTGTCTTGAATTTTTCTGGTGCCCAGTAGATCATGATGATTGTAACTGAAAAGTCGATATGAATTATTACTCATTTTACAAAAACCACTACACTCAGCCTAAAAGTCTGTCCCACACACAGTTTTTCTTCCATTTATACCTTTAGATTCACATCAGTGGCAATAACATTCATAAATAGTCATACACAAAATAAATTTTGTAACATAAATAATACTTCACACAGAAGGAATTAACATTAATTTTTTTTTCTTTTATAAAACAAACACTTTCAAAGATAAAATTGCCTTCTCCTCAAAGTTAATATACTGAAAATTTAGATTTGGCAAAAATTCATCTCTAAGACTTTCGAGTTTCACTTCTGAGTTGTGTTCTGAAGAAGCTTATCAATTCACGTCAAAAGCATTTATTGGGCATATCTATGTAGAAGACACGGTATCACCTTGAAAAATTTGGAATCAATAAACCCTTGTTTAAAACTATGCAGTGAAAGCAAAATAACTTTATCTAGTTCATTTACTTTTTAATTGATAATGTATTTCAATTGGTGACACAAGACTTGAATGAATCCATGAAAGCAACGAAATAAGAAACCTGGTTCATCCAGGGTTCTCAGCTTGCCTGATTGTACATCACCAATTAAATGAATCAGCATAGAGGAATTCTGGACATTATTCATTACATATGGAAGATGAAGGCATTTCTACAATTTATTTGAAAAACCCCAGTGGATGTTCTTTTCTGCGTTACAGATGTTTGCTCTGACAGCCGCTTGCTCTGAGAGCTACTGGGGTTAGATGCCGGGTTCGAGGTTCACACTCCGGGCATCAGCATCTGCACTTGAGCACATGACTTGGGTGCTGGGGTCTGCAGTGACAGCTGTCCCTGAAGCGCACCTTGGAAATGCGTGAGCCCATGGTTACTCCTGGAGTTCTGCAACAATTGGCCTCTAACTCCATCATTTATTGTTTCCTGGTAAAAGGCTCACTCCAGAAACAACCTGTGCATTTCACCCTGAAAGTTTCTCTGTACTCTAAACTCACAGTTCACACCAGGTGCTCCTGGAGCCCTTCATCTCCCCGGGGGGACTCCCGGACATGCTACCCACACAGAGTCCACACGCCAGGGGAGTGCAGGAGAGCAGGCAGCGCCAAGGGACGTACCAGGCCAAGGTGTGATGAGGCATAAAAAACCTGGCACTTTAGAAAGGCCATCGGGACAGGCATCTCCTAGGAGCTCACATCTATACAGAGGCAGGAGATAAACCTCCTCCTTATCTGAAGAAGGACATTTCGGTGGAGGGCAAAGCAAGTGTCTAGGCCCCGGGGCAAAACTTGCCATGTCCAGCATACAACAAGGGTAGCAAAGTGTCTGGGGAATGAAGCAGAAGGACAGGAAAAGTGTGACAGAAAGGGGAGCAGGGGTCAGGAATCAGAACATTTATGATCTTGGGAGTTTATTATAGATACCAGGACACAGGTTTGAGCAAGGAAATAATGTAATCTAAGGCTTTTTAAAAGGATCCCTTTGGCTGTGGAATAGAAAAAAAATCTTAGGAAAACTAGAATGGAAACAATGAATCCAGTAACTGTAGAATATAACAAACAAACCGACACTGAAAGCCAATGGCCTGTGGAACCTGCAGAAATAGAGTCTAACTGAAGAAGGGGAAATCACAGATGATAGTGCCACTCCTCCAACACTGCGACATCAGAACCCAAGGAATGTTCCCAGGGATGCTGGTGAGCTGAGCGGAAAGCTGGAAAAGGGTGGAGTCCTAGATACAGAGTCAAGAGGGTGTTTTCAGAAAGCAGGTGGACTGGCTACTGGCAAAGGCTGCTGAGATGCCGAGGAGGAGAGGATGAAGGCTGGCAGTTAAACTTGATTTGGGAAAGTCACGGTGGACCTGTGTGAGAGCAGACTCCGCGCAGAACTGAATCAGAAGACTAATGCAAGTGAGTTTCACAGGACACAGGTCCTGATGGCCAAAGGCAGCTGTACTCACAGGACACCTGGGCACACTCACCAATGTGAGCAGGCACACCATGATGAGACACATATAGGGAGAATCGGAGTCCATCTAAGAAAGGCAATATACAGGAGAAAGTGAGTTGACAGAATCCAGAAGTATAGCTGGTGGGAATAAGGAGCAGCGTCATTGCTAGGTCCCATAGCTGCTGCTAGCCCAGGTCTGGCAAACATGTCCCCTTGGGAAATGCACAGATTCCTCCAGCGAGAGGAGCTGAATGTGGTGAGCGTTGATGATTGGCCAGTCTAGCTGCCACCTCTAGCAGTGCTCACTGGGCTTAGAGGTTCTTCAGTAGGGACAGGGTGCCCAACAAGAGAGATTTGCCAAGGAAGATCTTCCCAGACCAGGATACCATGGGAAACATGAGTTACAGAGAGGCTCTGAGGGCAGTGGCTGGGACAGGACTGGGAGCTCCAGGGGCCGAGTGAGGTGTAGGGCACAGTCCTGATGTGGAACCCAGCACCCAGCACTACTGGATCCATGAGATAGTGAGGAACTTGGGGTTTGCAGTGGCTGGGACCCGTAAGAGCAAGGGTAGAGAAAAGACTGTAGAGTTAGGTCCTGGGAGGAGATCTCTCGTGGATTCCCAAATGTCACCGAAATTATGGGCTGCAAAGGAACTCACAGAGAGCCTGATTACCTGGGACACGCAGTTGCCAAAGGTAGAGAAAACAGTGCACAGTAGTGACTAAGGAGGCTTTTTCCTCCCAGTTCCCATGTGTCACTTGGAAGAGAAACTCAGCAAGCAGCAGCATTGCTGTGAGCTGCTAGTATGGGGCACAGGAAAGGACTAGGCATGCTGTGTGTGAGAGTGGGGTTGGAGGGTTTGCTGCCTCCCACTGACCTCACAGAAGTTACAGCCAGGAGAACCTTAGTCAAGCAGAGAATAACTGAGCTGAGTGCCTGAGCCTGAGAGAGGAGCAGAGTCCACAGCAGGAGCGCACCCCGAACCAGAGCCGGAACAGAGAGGGACACTTACCAGTGGGAGGGGCCTGAAGCAACAGGCTCCTGAACCTGGAGGTGACAAGAGAGGAGCACGCACGAAGCACTTCAAAGCATTCACCCCAACTGAGAAGGAAGGGTGATTATAATCTTTGTTTTCTTGTTTGGTTCATTAAGTTTGGTTATTGCGAATGTGTGTGTGTGTGCGCGTGTGTGCATGTGTGTGTGTGAGGGTGACTGTAGCTACAGTGTAAGTTCTCTGCTGTGCTTCTGTAGCAGTCCATCGTGCTCAGCAGTCACTTATGTCCACAATCATGGCTGCTTTGTGGATGTTATCAACATTGCTTGATTTTCTGTTCGCTGTTGGGATACAGTCTCTATTTCTTCTCTCTCCTCCCATTTATAATCTCTTCCTTTCTCTGCCTTCTTCATTTTCCCTCATATACCTTTCAATCTCTTAGTGTTTTCTCTTTTCATTTCCTTTGTTTTTCTCTTTTATATAAGCACTAGTAGGATTAATTCAAAAGTCATAAAGTTCAATATCTTGCACATTACATTATATTACACTTCCTGCCTTTCTAGGAAAGCAAAACAGTACATAACTTCGAAAACAAGTTTTGAATTCCCTGATAGTGTATAGGACTGGCTTCTGGATTGTTTTTGTTACTTACAATTACTCTCTATTCTGACAGCAGTGTTAGAGGTTGCGCCTAGTATTCAGAACAGTGTATGGGGCGGGGGAGATTTTCACACAGACACAAGCCCAGAACACTGGGCACATCACGAAGACAAAGCTGCTCACCAGAAACATCCCCATGCCAGAGTGGAAGAGACTGTCTTCCCATTTGCTCTGTAAACCTCTATACAGAAACACAAGTGTAATGCAAACATCAGACAATGAGATCCCTATGCAAAATCAGCTTCCTGAAGCTTGATTTCCAGAGACCGAAGTGGAAGAAATTCCAAAAATTAAAAGTTCTTTAAAATAATTAAGGAGATCAACGGACAGACAAATAAGAAGCTGAATGAATTAAGGAGGACAGTGCAGGATATGAAAGTCTTTAATAAAGGGACAGAAGTTATGAAAAAGAATCAAGCAGAAATTCTGTAAAACAAAAGTTCCGAAAGTCAACTAAAATCTTAATTGAAAGTCTCAGAAGTAGACCAGATTAGATCAGAAGTAAATGATACCAGGACTAGACTATTCAGTCAATAACAGTGGAAACATAAGAGGCAATTAAAAGATTGTTCAGTAACTCCTACGTGACTCCAAAGAAGAAATGTAAGGATTATAGTAGAGGTTAAGAGTTTAAAATATATTTCCTGAAATTTTTGCAGAAATTACCCTAAATCTAGGGAAGAAATGTATACCTAGGTAGAAAGGATTTAGAACTCTTAAAAAAAAAAAACCCAAACATGGCCAGAAGAGAACCTTTCCACCACACATCATAGTCCAAATTCCAGACACTCAGAACAAAGAGAATACTAAAAGCTGTTAGTGGGGATCTCAGATCCTCTATAAGGGTGAACTCATCAGAATGACAACAGACTTTTTTTTTGGTACTGAGGACCAAACTCAGTACCTCTCACTTGCCAGGCAGGCATTTGTGGTGCTGAGCTAAAACCCTGGCCCATGAGAGCAGATTTTTAACACAAAGTTTAACTGCCAAAGGGTTTACAGTGAAGTGTTTCAAACCCTAAAAGAAAATAATTAGCCAAACAAATTACTACATCTAAATTAAAGGGCAAATAAAGATCTTTCACAAAAAAGACAATCTAAAGAAATTCATGACTTCTAAGCCTGTACAACAGAAAATACTTGATAAAATGTTAAACAGAGATGAGAACAACATTCAGGAGGCCGAAGGAAAGAATAAATTTCAGTAAGAGAGTAGCTAAACAAGAAGTGAATGAAGCGCTGAAAAAACAATATAAAGCTAGAAGTCATTATATACTTCCAGGAATAACATTCAGTGTAAATGGTCTTAACTCTCCAACCAAAGACACAGACTAGTAGGTGGGTCAAAAAACAAGACCCCACTATATAGTGCAGCAAGAGGCACACTTCATCTAAAAAGACACATGGAAGTTGAAACTAAAAGGATGCAAAATGATACCTCAAGGAATTAGAGCGCCCAAACAAGCAAAGGGGACATTATAGTACCGCACAATGTTGACTTCAAGCCAAAACTGATGAAAAGAGATAAAGAAGGTCACTACATATTGGTAAAGAGAATAATCTATCAAGAATAGAAAAAAAATGTAAATATGTTTGTGTCAAGCAGCACCACACCCAAGTTCATCAAACACTATTTGACATAAAATGACAGAGAGACAATGATACAATCAGAATGGTACCTCACTCTCAGAAGTGTACAGTAAGTCAGATATCAACAGAGAAATACCAGAGTCAAAATATAATGCAGAACAAATGAATTTAACAGATATCTGCAGAAAATTTCATTCAACATCAAAGTAACACACGGTTTTTCAGCAGCTTATAAAGCTCTCAAAAAATTAGAGTATATGTTAGGCTATAAAGCATGACCCACTAAATACAGAGCAAATGAAAAAAATCTCATGCATCCCGCCAGATCACAATGGAGTACAACTAAAATTTGACAATGAAAGAAACCACAGAGAGTGCACAAACACCTGGAGATTGTATAATAGGCTTTTGAATAATGGATTGGTCACAGATGAAACTGCACAAGAAACTAGTTTGAAAATTTACATTCTCATAAACTGGAGAAAATAGAAGAAATTGATACATGCATTACCTAGATACATAAGTTACCAAAATTGAACCAAGAAGGTATGAAAATCCTGACTAGACCAATACCAAGCAATTAAATTGGTGCATTAAGAACTCTATCAAACAGGAAGATTCTAGGACCTAATGAATTTGTTGCTGAATTTTACCACAGAATTAAAGAAATAACACCAATGCTCCTCAAAGAAATATTTGTAATTGAAAAGGAAAAAGTTATTCCAAATTCATTCCACAAAGCCAGAATCACTCTGATATTAAAACAAGGCAAGGAATCAACAAAGAAGAAGATCACGGGCTGTGTTGGTTACTTTTCTCTTGTTGCTGACACAAAATACTCGACACATAAAATTAAGCAAGGAAAGGTTTATTTAACTCACAGTTTATGGAGGTTTCAATCCATAATCAGGTGTCCCTGAAGCAGGGTGGCATAGCACAGGGGCAACATTTCAAGGCAGCAGAAGGCAGAAAAATCTTTAAGAGCAAAAAAGGGGGGCAAGCCTCTTTTCCTCCCTCATATTGTAAGCAGGCTACCACCTCCTAGGGTGGGTATAGCACTCACACCATCTCCTCTTGCACAGCCTCAGGACGTTTACAAAGTGATGCCCCGATCCCCTGTGGAATCCCTTAGTTAAACTTCCACACTTCTCAAGTTGATGCAATGAATCAACAATTACACAGGCAAATATTCCTGAGGAACAGAGATGAAAACAGGTATCTCAACCAGATACCTGCAAACAGGTTCAATAATAATTCATTAGATCAGACACCATGACCAATTTAGCTTCATCCTAAGAATGCAAAGATGGTTCAACATATAGGAATCAATAAATGTAACATACCACATAAATAGAAGCAAGGATTTTAAATTGTTTTTTTTTTACTTGTTTTTATATATTTGATGGTTTTTATATATTCAGAAAAAGCCTTCAAGGAAAAGCAGGATGCATATGCTCACACAGACATACAGACACAGACACAGACACAGACACAGACACAGACACACAGACACTCAGAATAACAAATGCCGGTAAGGACTGTGGGGAAAAAGAAACCCTCCTACATTATTGATAGGAATGAACAATAACACAACCACTATGGAAGTCAATATGGGGATTTATCAAGACTAAAGATAGAAATTCTAGATAACTAATCTATACATATTTTTCCTATATATATTCTCAAATGAAGTAAAGACATCGTACTATACTGATACATGCATATTCATGTTTATAGCAGTTCAATTCACAATAGCTAAGATGTAGATATTGTCTAGATGCCTATCAACAGATAAATGGATAAAGAAAATACCATGTGCAATGCACAGAGTCACATACATATACATCATGATTATATATTATTCATCCATAATGAATAAAGTATCACATGCAGGAAAATGGATGGTTCTTGAAATTATCATGCTAAGTGAACTAAATAGGATATGGCAAATTAAATATCCCATGATGTTTCTTATATGGGAAACCTAAGTGAAAGAAAGAAACAGAAGAAAGAAACAAAATAAAGATGAGCAAAGACAGAAAACAAGAAGGCAGACTGTTCACAATCAGAAAGGAGATCAGGAGATGGTGAGCAGGACAGGAGGGTAAAGGGACTGAAAATTAACAAGCTATGTTACAAGCACGTACCAGCTTCCCGAGGTGAACATCACTCTCTGGTATTGCAAACATGCAGAAAGAGAGCTAGAAAGACAGAGACAGACAGAAGGAGGAAGGGGAGGGAGAGGGGAGAGGGAGCAGGAGGGGGAGGGGGAGGAGAGGGAACAGTATGTGAAGTGAAGAAGTACAAATAGGTGCTAGAAGCTCATTTCTTTCCAACAAGGGAAGAGGACAATCATGTCAACGTTGGAGATAAATATGGGATTAAGAGAAGGTTCTCCAGAACATATGACAGCACACGTTAAGACTAGTAGAGAGCCAAAGTGATTGTGCAAAAGGTGATTATTTGACAGAGTTCTGAGTCTGAATGACAGGAGGCAGGAGGGAGGGTTTGTCCCGCTCAGAGCAGGTGGCACAGGCACTGGTGGTAGATCATACTCGAGCGCAGGACAGATGCAGGGGTGAGTGAGTGTGGCGAGTGAGGGTCGGTCCCTCAGCACATACGCATCAGATCTCTTCCCATGAAGAGAACTGATTGTGGACAATGAAGAGGGGTGGGCTTAGGAAGCTGGAGGAGACCATTGTGAAAGCAACCTTGGAAAGTATGGTGTCAGGTCCCTGCACAGGGCTAAGAGCCCTGTGAGTCATCTGCATGTCAGGTGGGATACTGGACTTTGTGGTACTCTTTCTGGTACAGGCTGGGAGGAAGCAAAATTGAGGTTAGCCACATTGGTCTTGTGTTTTTCTCTCTCAAAGGATTAGCACAGTAATCTGACAGAGATAAAGAGATTTGAGAATGGGACAAGAGAATAATAATTGTAGGAACCATAGAAACTCAGCTGCTCTAGGATGGAAGCAACGATGTGACAGGTGACAGGAACATCCAGCAGAGTCACTGGCTAGGAGACACGAGGAGGAGGGCCTGAGGAAGGCTGGAGCGGCAGTGGAATGTAAGATTTCCTAGGAAGGGAAGAAAAGTGGGATGCTTAAAACGGAGACTTCAGTGATGGTGCTGGTATTTGAAGCAGCCTGGCATAAGACTTGACCATGGGTGCTGGCATCTGATCTTCAGGTATAGGAGAAGATTCTGAGTAAAGGAGCTAAGTGCCCATGTTGGTGGATGGGGTGGGAGCAGTGGAATGGGAAAATAGTTGTTTAGGGGCTAAAACACTGAGTGCATGATGAGAAACATCTGCGGCTAAAGAGACCCGAGGAGAGGGACAACCCAAGGTCCAGAAGCATCAGCAAAGAGCCCAGCTCACCCTTAGCCAATAGCCTGCATTGTGGGTCAGGAAAGCATCAGTCCTGGGAAGGCTACACGGGCAGTGGGGTCTCCAGGAGGCACAGTGGTGGGTGAAGAGGATGGCTGGGAGGGGGAAAGGTCCGAGGTGTGCAGGGGGAGTAGAGTTTGGAGCATCCTGGAGATGGGTGTGCAGATGGAAGACAGAGAGAGCATTTGGGTTACTCTGGCAGTGGGTCATGAGGAGCAGGACAGGAGGACAACCCTGGTAACTTAGTTCCTTTTGTGTGTGTCTCTCTCTAAAAGGACATGTAAAGCTGGGTAGTTTGTCTAGGCTTGAGGTTCTGGGGGCTGGAAGCCCAGGGTCCAGCAGCACAGCTCAGGAGGACCTCCTGCCCTTTGGAAAGCCAGGGGAGCTGGCAGTGGAGCAGGCTCATCTGGAAGAGGAAACACAAGTTGCCTCACTTTTAACAGCAGCTCTATAGCGGCTCCACAGCCTCCTCTGACTCAGCCTCTGAGTCAGAGGCATGGGGAATGGTTGTTTTGTGAAGAGAGAGCTGGGAGGGACCATGCACATTTGCAAAACCAGGTGGGGTCATCAGGCCTTCCCTTGGAGGTAAGGCTGTGCTAGTCTGGACCTCATGCACACAATTCCACATTCTGTTACTTTCCACTCTAAGGAGGGTGCCCTCTGCATGAGTGGGTCACAGCTGGGCTTAGCCCTCCAGGGCCTTGGGGTAGCAGGTATGCACAGTTTAAAAATAAAAAACATCACTCAGCTCTGGACTTGAGCCACGAATGGTGCTTCTCATCAGCTACCCTTTCTGCTTAAAGAGCTCTAGTGGGCTCTGGAGGTCTTGGCTGGCCAGTAACGCTTAGTTTTTCAAGCCACTTTGCAGCAAGCAGCCTTTAAGCTGGGCAGTTTTAAATTTCACTCCTCTCCCAGGTGTGCAGTTAAGAGGGCTATAAAGAGAACAAGGAAATAGGCCACTGGGAGCCACTCCTCCCCCTCCTTCTCTGTAGTCTGGGAGTTCAAACAAGGCAAAATGTTTTTAGCTTTGCTTTCTCAGGCAGCAGAGCAGGCTCCAGGTCCTAAGAGTCCCTGGGCCTCAGTATGGCTGCTAAGGCCATGGAGCCCAGGTGCCACAGGTCAGTTCTCTTCTATCAAAGGCTGTAGGGTCTGCCTTAGAGTGCTTTTGCATTTGCTGATCCTTGGGCAAGGAAAGTTCCTCAGTGAAACTGCCACTGCTGCCAACTTCCTCTTTGTCCTTCAGAGCTCACAGAGGTCTCGGTTTCACCCACGTGCTGGAGTACTTACCTTTTAGTACATTGTGCTCATCAGAGACGAGCTGTCTCAGGGCACCCTGCCACAGCCATCTGTTCACGGGTCTCTGTCCCAAAACACCCAGGAGCTTTAACACCAGGGCGTCTTCAGTGTGGACATGGACAGGGATGATGGGCAGGTGAAGGTAAGTATTTAGATAGTGTTCTCAGAGCATGGATGGAAGGATCTGCATTATTTTACAGCAGAAAGTGTCCTCAGGATGCCTGTTTCTTGTCACCCATCTCTGGGAGGTTATTTGTATACAGGGAAACTGGAATCCCTGGGACTGGGACAGAGATTCTTCCAGTGAGCATGATGCTTACTTGTTTTTGGTCAAATGGCAGGAGCCAGAGCTCCGCTCTGTGCCCTGGGAGCTGGAACGCCCTTCATTTGGGGGCAATTTGAGGGCTGCTGGGTTGGACTGAGAAACACCTGTGAAAGCAAAGCACACCTCTGAAATGTGTCTGTGAGGGATTTTGTGGGGAATCAGCTGGCTTCAAAGCTCAAGGACGTTTGAGAACACCTGAGGATGTGACTCTGCTTGTTTAGTGCAACAGCACAGCAGGATACAGTTTTGTAACCATGACTTAGCACAGGTAAACATGCACGCACTGGTTACAGCACCGTGTAAGAGTGTAAACACGAGAAAACAACCTGTATAAGAATTATGCAGAGGAGACAGGCGGTTCTTGCTTCTTCTGCTCTGCTCTGCCTCACGCTGCCTGCCGTTGTTGCTGATGTCTTGTACACATGCATTCTTTAACCTTGGGACCTCACCCGTCACACCTGGCATGGTCTCTCTCGGGCTCCCTGAGTGGGCTGAGTTTCTGCAGGTGATTGACATGAGGGCCAGGCAACTGATGAGGAAAAGCTGCCCAGACTGTGACCAGCACCATCCAGTAGCTGGGAACCCACATGCAAGAAAGGCAGGGGAAAGAGAAGCCAGCCAGGCCTGTGGCTGGCACGCTCTCTGCTTCCAGTCTGCCATTGCCGGGCAGCCTTTGCCCCTGGTGCCCCTTCCCCAGGATGTTGCTGGCTCCCCATGGGCCTGGAAGCCATGGAACCCGCTGACCTCAGACTGGTGCCTGTGACATTACTGGCCAAAACAAACCCTTCCTCTGTGTGGTTATTCTCAGATATTTTGTGACAGTGACAAAGTCTAGCACAATTTAGTTCCCCCAGTAGAGCAGTTCTAAGCAACACCTACAGGGTAAAGCACACAAACGCATAATGCTTCGTAACTACTGTGATATCTGCTCCAGATTATTCTTATCCAGTTTGCATGTATGTTTTCTAAGCCTGTACATGAAGTAACAAACACACAGATGGACAGGCCGCTTGTGGTATCCGTTGAGTGCGAGACATTGAGATCAATAACGAAAATTAACAATGGTATCCTCCAGCAGTTAAACAGGGTAACAGGGAGAGTATTGTGTTCTTGTTGAAAGAGTTATTGCTAACTCTGTGCTGCTCCTCTGTTTGGTGGGACTTGAAGATCAAGATGACTGTCCAGTCATCAGAAAGCTATCCTTGCAGCCAAGGGTGTGTCCTGGGACAGTGCTCACTGCCCTTGAGTGTAACAGTGCCGCTGGCTGTGTGGGAGTTATTCTCACCTCACAGGTGAGAAACACTCAGAGAGGTCCTTGGAATACATCTTGTGTAAGTCATGGCAAGATGCACACTGAGGTCTGAATGGCTCTCAGTGGTCTGCAGTTTGATCACTGCCGTACTGCTTCCTAAAAGGCTTATTTCATTAACAAAACTACGTTAAAGGAAAGACTGAAAGAGATACTCGCACATGGGAAGCACAAAAGACAACTTCTACTTTGAGGTGTTAAGAAGCTTCATGGAGAACGGTGACTTGGCTGTTAAAAGATATCAGTGTTCATGCAGAAGGCAGGCAGAGAAGAAGCACGTGGCAGCAGCCAGGAGGACCTGCAGGAGGTAGGGAGGCAGGCCAGTGGGGAAGGAACCTGGAAGTCAGAGCCTTCACGGTACGTGAAGGACATCATCCTGGTGCAGTGAAAGGCGTAAAATGCTGTTATCAAGGCAAAGGCAAGGCCAGAGAAAGGGGCAGCTTGCCAAAAAAAGGAAACATAAGGCAAATATCAGAACACAATTGGCCGGGGAGGATGTTTTCATCAAAAGCCTGGAAAATAGATTAAAGGGCAGATCGACAGGGCAAAGATGAGTGGAATAGACAGTTTGGTTTGGAAGCAGAACACAAAAGCAGGTAGATTAGGAAAAACAGGTTAGCATTCATGAAGCTTTCCTGGATGCCAGCTGCTGTGCTTAGTTACCACATGGGACCTCTTTAAAATCACAGAAAAAGTCTAGGGCAGTAATATGTGTTTATTATGCCAGTTGCATGGTGGGAAAAGTTCGGCATGAAAGGTTCAGTAACAATCGTAGACAACCTGAACTCAGGCTGTTTGGTTCACAAGCTTTGCTCTTAACTCTTGTATCATATAGTTCCCAGGATGCCTTGAAGTGCTCATTAATTAAGATATGAAATGAACTGAAGAAACAGGCAAAAATATGTAGAGTTGCTGAGAGCAATTTGCCTATTTTGAATTTAAATTTCTTAGAGAATATACAGCGGGAAGTGTCTGGTTACTTGATTGGAAGGACGGAGCAAAAGGAATCTTAGGGGAAACAGTTGTTGTTATGCATACTCTGGTTGATACCAAAAGACCACACAAACTCAGAGGGGGAGCTAGAAACAAAAGCAGAGTATTGAGAAGAATAAACGCCGTAAAGACCGCTTTCTTTGAAAGGAAATAAACACAGAGACAAAGAGAATCTCCAAGAACACAAATCCCATAAACTCAGTCTTTATTTTTGATTTGCCTTTTGTGACTTATTTTCTTGCATGAGATTTATTCACCTGGCTTCTCATAATCATTGCCTTATTGAAGTGTGAAGAGACTCATTCCCCTAGAACAACAGCTCAAGAGAACCCTGAATTTTTCTGAAAAGGTAACATTACTGAAGATCACATACTTGCCAAAACTGGACATGTGAGCATTCATGTTTGAACACGAATGAGTGTGTTTTCAAAAGAGAAAAATGATATGGACAAAATTAGAAGCAGAAGAGTTGTCTGTTCCAAACTTCCGCCTGGTCCCTTCTCTCATATCTTGCTACAAACTGCCTTTGCCAGCTGTGGTGCAGAAAGAATCCCAGATGCCAACAGCCTGAGCAGGAGACGGTGTCACCACGTGGCACCTAATTTAGTGGTTTTGCTGTGGGGGACACACTATTCACCGCTGGCATTCCAAAGTGCAATTGTTGGGGAGGGGGGAGGTCTGTGTGACAGCACGGGTGCTCATGGGTTAGCAAGCATTGTCTCCCAGTGCCCGAGCAGAAGATAGGCTTCCTCCAGTAACCACCCAGCAGTTACAGGGATTCTTGGGAAGCAGACAGGAAGCCACGGTGCAACTGCTTAAACGCTATCCTTTGCATGTTCCCTATAAGGTGCCTCTTGCATAGGAGACACTCACGTGGACCTGGAACGGTGGACGGGCCCTGGAGAGGGGACGTCCTCACAGTCTCTCACCTCCTGAAACAAAACGAGCCTTAGTGCCAAGGGGAGAAGTCAAAGAGCAACCCAAAGGTACCTTGAGGTTCTCCTGTATTTTATAAAAGTATTTACATTTCGCTTTTTGGTCATAGCAAGGTCTGTTGGCACGAAGAGGACAGCCACAAAAGAATCTTTAGATTTTAGCAACTCATCTCATATATATCTGTATCTCTCTATATATATCTTTCTTCTCATCTCCTCAGCAAAAGGGGAAATAAAAATATTGATCTATAAAATAAAGAGGATGATAATGCCAAAAATAGCTTATGTTAAGTGCAAGGGGTAAAGCTTGAGAGCAAGCTAAATTGCAACCACCTATGGATTTAACATTTAAATACAAGACTTGCAATAAAATAATTCTGAGATAAGCTTCTTATTTTTAGTTTACTTTTAAAAACTATGCTATGTACACGTCTCCAGTTGTAACACTTGACAGTAGCATGACGCGCCATGGTATAACTTTGGTACACGCTGCGGACACGGATGGCGAATGGCTGTAAATGAGGTCTCACACCCACAGGGCTCTCACAGCCAGGTGACCAGTCACCGGCTCCCCGCCGCCTCCCACCAGCGGCCCCACAGTCCTCTCCGGAGCCCGCGAGGCAGTGGCGGAAGCAGGCTCACTGGATCCATATCGTGTTTCCTCGCTCGGGTCTCCTGGGTTCCACCGTCAGCTCCCCGAACGTGGAGAAGAACTGCTCCATCTCCTTCTGCAGCATGGCGTTTCTTTTCTCGGCATCCTCTTTTGCCCGCTCGGCATTTCGCATCTTGATTTCAATCATGGTGAACTTTTTCCTTTCTTGATCCAGTTCGTCGTGGAGGCTCATCATTTCTGTTTCCAAAGTCAAATTCCGCTGTTCTAAGCTGGGGATTGGGGAGAAGAGATAAAGAGAATGAAATGAGAGAGGGATGCCAATATTTTCTAAACTTGTCTACGATGCTCAGGAAGTTAGAATGAGCCCTTTCAAATCAGCAAAGCAAGGTCTAGTGATTAAAAGGGCTTATTTTTTGATATTATCTACACTGAAGGCCCAAGACATCTCTGGGAAATGAGTAGATGTTATTTAATAGTCAATGCATGCAAGTCACCACAGAGAAGCTAGCGAATCAATCATGCACCACAGATAGGCAGAAGTAGAAAACGGCCAATCCTCAGGAGCTTCCAGGATGCTAAAAGGGGCAAATTCTGACACAGTTGGAAAAAAAGGGGGACAACCACACTAGTCTTCTATCATGGGAAAATATTAATAGCAAAAATGTGATTGTTCTGAAATGGTGAGTTCATTGAATGAGGACACACCCAGTGTTAGTAAAACACACTCAGGGGTGTGTGTGGGGGCCCGTGGAGGCGTGGCCTTGTGGTCTGCATCTGTGCTCGGACACCTTCTCTCCCTGGCTCTGCTTCCCTGCAGCCAGGAACTAAGCAGCCCTGCCACCCTTCTACAGGTCATCCCTGCCTTGCAGCCAGCAGATCATAGACTGAATTCCCTGAGCCAAGTGAAACCTGCCTTTAGGTTGTGGTGTCAGTATTGTGTCTCTATGATAAAAAGCTCACAAATGCAGATGTTATGTATGACTAAGCCCACCTCTGAGAACAGGTTTTATTTTGCAAATAGATAGTCTCACAAGTAGCTACATTGACAGGAGAGGTAAAAATGTGGGGAGTAAGTGAGAACACTACCTGTTTTGTAAACATGGGGCCCCAGATGGTGGCCTGCTATCACCAACTTTCACTGTTTCCCGAATAGATAGGGGAACTTCTTTAAAAGCAGAGACTCTGTTTTTCTCAATAACCACTAATATCCAAGATATATATGTATATAGATATACGCATACATATGTATACATGTTTCAAAAGAGCTATCAAACACTGGTCTATTATATGAGACAGCCTAGTAATAGGATGGGCTTTTCATTTCTCCTTTTTTTGAGCTAAAACCATATTGGATCATTCACATTTAACAGATCACTGAAATTAGAAACGTTAATGTGTATACATATGTCTTTTATTTTTAGTAATAATTATAAAACGAAAATCACAATTATTTTTGCTTTTGAAAAAAATAAGCCACTGGTACCTGGCTATTTCATTCAGATAAGGGCTCTTAGAAGGACTCTATCACCCCTTTGGAAGCAACTAGAATTTTGTAAAAATAATATTTTTTTGTTTTGTGATAGTCAAGATGACTCTTTTAGGCACAACGCTGTTACGTAAGAACCTGGGACTGGGCTGGGTGCCACCCAGAATTGTAACACGGTGTACTCTCTTTGCTTTGTGAATCTATGTGGGAATTAAAATCATTGGAAGAAGCCAAAGCTTGATGAGGAGGATGACCCTTCCAAACAGCATGCTGATACATTTGTTCTATCAGGAACTTGTGTGAGAATTACAAGAATCTAAAGTAGGAGACTGAAGACATAAAGAATCCCTTCCAATACAAATGCATAAAAATGATGAAGAATGTAAGAAAAAGACTTTTTTAATAGTGAAGGTTAAAATAAATGAAGAAAATGCCTCTCAGTCATCAGAACCAACTCGTATAGTCCACTGAGCACACGGGAGTACTGGTCCCATGTACAGGCCCGAGAAACTGTGGCTCTTATACGGGAAAGGAAATGGGCTTCTGTACAGAAAGGCAGAAAACTGCAGGGGATCAAACAGAGTTTGGAGCACAAGATACCACAGCCAAGGAGGCACTGCTCACGGCTAAGGGAATGGCAGAAAGAACTCAGCAGCAGAGACAGTGAGTAACACAGCACATCTCACAGAACGGTTAACAACAGACAAAGACGTGAGCAGAGATGGAGGCCACACTGAGCAGGTCCAATACACGGGACTTGGTATGCTTGAGGAAGAGAGCCTGAGAAGTGGAGGAGATGAAACAGACAATTTTGCTGAATGAAAATATTCTAGATTTGAAAGAAGTAGGAGTCCTCAGATCAAATAATAAAACATACATATTGAAAGTCAAGGAATTTAAGTAACACAAGACAAAGTTATTGATAAAAAGGATGGTTAATGATTTTAATATCTGAAATGATTTTAATATCTTTAATATCTCAGATAAAAAGCCTTATTGTGATAAAAGGTGACATTTTAACAATAAAATAATAAATTTCCTAGGGATATATAAAGTCTGAGTATTTGGATGGTAGCAAATACTCAAATTATTCAATATAAAATTTAACAATGATGAGTAGTAGTTGGGAACCCTCAGAATAATGTTAGGAGACTTTAAGAAACCTTTCTCAGAAATTTTAAGTCTATTTGACAAAACAAAAAGAAATACAGACGATTTCAACATCTTGATGAGTAGACGATCTATTTGTCATATATACTATCTAAACTCAATAACGAGAATAGTTTTTACTGGATCAAATAATTGATATCACATAAATGAATTTCTCTCTATAGACTACAATATTTTCAAAGAAAATAAAGTTAGAAAACAGTTAAGGCACGGAGAGAATAACAAACTGACATGTTTAAAATTAATAATAATATGTCTCGTGGATAATGTAGGCAAATTAAATATTTTATGATCTGTCTCTCTCTGTTCACCCATACATCCACTCACCCTCGATACTTTATGGAGTGGGGTGAAAAAAAGAGTTTGAAGAAAAACATGTAACTCTGAACAGAGGACTGGGAATTAACCAGAACATTCAGTCTCTCATGTCCCCAGGGTTTAGGACTGTCCCCCTCTTCCTGTCTTTGGCTTTCCTGTGGGTGTCAGGGATAGGGTGAAATGGCCCATAGAAAGGCCACACCATTGGAGAGTTCTGCTATCTTATCTCACTGTCAGAAATACTTAACAGATCTTAGGGCATAAATTCATTATCCATATCCTCAGATATGAAATAATGGAAGCTTCAGACTGATAGTATTTTCCTGCTCCTAACAGATCTGGAATGTCATCCTTTGCTTTGAAAGAGAAGCTTCCCAGGGTACACCCTAACCTGTCCTAGAACGCTGGTCATATTCCAGAATCATGGTGGTTAATGGTTCCAAAACCTGTACTCAGGCTATGACCCTGCTTTTAAAAAAAATTAACCCTCTGGCAACTCAATACTACAGTTATATTGAAAAATTAAACCAGTTTTCCATTCAGTGGCGCTTACAAAATATTGGGTTACAGGAAGTAATCTTTCAAGCTCTTAAGTATTTTTGTTCGTATTTGGTTTCCGGAGCTCCTGAAAGAGTGTTATACTTTCTTCTAACAACTGATAAAAGGATGGTAAACATTAGGATATATTAAATCCAACTACATTATCTGTATCCTCAGATGTGTCCTATATTATCCGTACCCTTTTTATCTATGTGCCCTTTTTATCAGATGTATCCTACATTATCCATACCCTTTTAACCTATGTACCGAGTGTCACAGAAAGTCCCCAGACTCTGGAGCCATGGGATGAGCCGAAGTAGGACACACTGCTGAGGGTCCTATGCATTGTACAGGAAGAGGGTGCAGGAAGAGGCCCCCCAGATCACGCAGCTTGAAACTGGGACCCCTAGAGGGGATGCCTATGCAGGACTGAGACTCTACTCTGCTTCTCCTGACCCTGAATGTGGGGTTCCTTTCCCCACAGCACAGTGATGGAACCTAGAAACAATCCGCTTGCAGTTCCTGTGACTGTGGTGACAATGCGGACCCTGGACATTTCCAAGGCTCTGGCTCTGTGAGTGCTAGGCTGTATGCTCAAGAGGGCTTGACACCAGGAGCATGGACAATACAGGACCCTCAGCTGGTGCCCCCTCACCTGCCCACAGTGCTGTCCCGAGGGAGCAGCTTGGCAAAATTCTACCCCAACACCTCCTGAGAAGAGGCAAGTTGATAGGTCATATGGCCTGCACCAGATTGAGGCTCCAATCTCTCTTTTCCGTGTTAATACATCTGAAAAATCCTACATGGACCCCAAGACAGAACATGACCTTGCAAAGTCCTCTGTCACTTGGCACCTGTGCCCTCTAATTTGCTCATATAGATCCTCTGGGCTGAGCAGATGGAAGACTCTCTTACAATTCAACAACAAAATAAAGATCCACTCACTGTTTTTTTTTTTTTTTTTTTTTTTTTAACCTTGACTTTTTAACTCAGTTGTTTTTAAAACTCTGATTTTATCCTTGTCTTGTCAGTGGAACTGGCAGGTACCTAATTCGGTTTTTATTTCCTCACAGCCCTGTTCCAGGAAGCCCTCTCCTGCAGAGCTACATATTTAATAATAATTATAACACCATCACGCGCCTGTTCTGTGCCAGGGACCAGGTGCGGTGACTGCTCAATGCTTTTGAGACAGATGCAGTCAGAATCTAAGTTCTCCCATAGGGAAGCCAAGGAGCACAGAGATTAAACTAACATCCCCAAAGTCCCACTGCAGGCGCAGGGTGCAGTGAGGCGCTGGGTTTGGGTCTCTCTGCCTTTGCAGTCTGCACATTTATACCCTCACACGATTTCCGTCCCATGGGGGAAGCTCTCGCACCTCCCCACAGTCAGGATCTCCAGATTTTCCTCACCTCTTTATCCTGGTCTCATACTCTATCTTCTGTTTGGTCATTTCCTGTTTCAGGCTGGAGACTAAACTGTGCAGGGCACTGTGGTTGCTGGTATTGTTACCCACAAATGTCTCACTGTTGTCACTGCTGCTGGTGGCACGACTACTTCGACCTCCCACACTCCTGTGGTCACTTTTGCTTTCATAGTCCCCAGGGTGTGAAATGTTATCCTGGGGCAGCCCATCCAGAACAGGATCCTCAAAGTTCCCCCCGTAAAAGTCTTGCTCCGGGCAGGTGGTGGTGGAGGAGCGGCAGGAGTTGGAGTTCTCGGGGAGGGAGATTTCACAGGAGGAAGTGGACCACGTGGCACTGTCCACACTCTGCTTGTCATCTGGGTTCATCACGGAGAACTGCTGGTGGACATTGTCATAGGTGGAAAGCCTGTTGTGCTGGGCCGACTCTCCAGCTTGCTCCTTCTGCTTGTTGTCCCTCAGGGTCACATAGCCATTGGGCAGCCAACTCATGCTGCGACCATTCACGGGATTCCCGAGCATGTCGGGGTTCAGGATGCCCATACGCACCGTTCCATTCTGCACACTGTGCGTGCCCATTTTGGTGCCAGGCCCCTTCAGCGAAGAGGTCCTTCTGGCTTGCAAGCTGCCGTTAGGTGTGGTTTGAGCTTTCTCCAGACCTTCGGCGTTACTGCTGCTGAAGGACCCGTTGGTGACTATCCCGCTCCCCTTACTAAAGGCAGGGTTCTTCTTGACCATGAGCGGGGGACTCCTAGACACGTCCAGCTTGTGGATGCTGTTCCTTGGGCTGTTGGTTTTGCTACCTGGCAGAGCTGTGGGGGACCCACCATCCATGCTGCTTCTCTGGGGAGACTCAGACGTGTCCCAGGAGCACTGCCTCCCCGGGCTGTCCTTGGTGTTGTTGTTTGCCTTGTTCTGTAACTGACCCGTGGTAGCTTTCTTCTGAACATCATGGTTGTTGTTGCTCACTCCGTCCTGGGACACGCTCTGCAACTCTGCATCTCTGGGGAAGAGGCAGTCCTGTCTGCTGATCATCACTGACATCAACTGCTGGACCACTACGGTGCCTGAAACAGCACAGAGAAGGAAAGAGTGTGAGGGAGTAGGTGTGGCAGTTTGGTTCATGAATCTAATCCTTTCCACGGTTCTGCTTCCACACTGAGGGGGATAAGGACTGAATCAAGTTCAATGGGTAAGTTCAACGTTGGAGGACCTTGTGGGGAAATTTGATTCAGTTCTGATCCAGTTTGGTTTAGAGGACCAGAATCGTGGAAAGAATAAAGTTTGTGAACTGAGGTACCACTGTATTTCCTATTTTCAATGTGGGTTTTAAAGAAACATATTTGGGTAAAATTCAGCATTATTATCAGCTGTATCAGGTTATATCCTTGGTGATTATAAAAGCAATAGATGTTAAAATTTCCTGAGCATTTACCCTGTTCCATGAACTGTACTAAACATTTTATTTTTGTAGTTACATGATTTTAAAACATGTATATGTTTTAGTAATTTGATTAAAGTCACAAATCTACCAAAGACCAGACTTTTGGCTTGTACCGTTATCCAGCTCAACATGTAGACTCTTAATCATTGTACTACATTAAGTGCAAGTTTTACATACAAATAGGAGAAATCAGCTCAGGTTGATCGTTCATCAGAAACAGTAATTAAAAAATCAAGTGACCTCTCAGGTGCTATGCCATATCAGTTCTAATATTAAACACACCTTCACATATTGGTCTTTGCTGTATAAGCAGGGCTACTGTCCCCTACAACCAGTTTTAACAGCCAGAAGCAGCCGCCACTTGACCTGGTGCAAGGTCACTTTCTAACCTGAACCAACAGGTAATCAAAACAATTCCTATTCAAATGGTGAACAGGAATAGTACCTTATCCTCATCTACACCCTGCATACATTTTCTGGGATGACTCGAATTTGTATTTAGAAGTGTGCTTGTAGCATGCCAGGTCTCCTGCAAGACTCACATTGTTCATATTTTAATGTTCGGACAGATCACCTAGAGATCCTGGCAGATTACCTAGAGATCCTGGCAGATTCAGACTCCAATTCCATAGCCATCTGGTGGGACATGAGATTATATATTTCTAGCTGGCTTCCAGGTGACAGCAGCAATAACAGACCAGTGACACTAGCTTTGGTTGGGAATATTGCAATTTCAGGAGCTTCTGCAGACCTCCTGAACCAGAATTTGCACAGTAATAATATTCCCCAAGTGACTCCTGTTTGCAATAGAGTTCAAGAAATCTTGTAGTTGATGGGAGTGGTTCTTATATATCTTCCAAATTAAGTTTCTCAGAATTCTGTGAGGTAATACTTAACATTTTTTCAGATGAGCAAATTCAGTTTCAGAAAGGTTAAGCTATTTGCTGAAAGCCATACAGGGATAAGTAAGGGGAAATTTAATACTCATTTTTCTGATTCCTATTTGTACACTGTCTGGCTATATCTCACCTGCTAGCATTTGAATCAGTAAGAATCATAAGTAAATTCAAAAGACGACAATCTACTGAAACCCACAATTACGGCAGATTTGTGGGAGACAACAGACTGGAAGAGATTAACTTGTTATAAATACATCTGTCTTCTTTGAACACTCTCTAGATTTTAATCATATTTTCAGTGCAGTGAATTTGATGAAAGACTTTAGAGCAGCAAATGTCACCACTGTCATTCCTGAAGACATCATTTACCTGACGCTATTTTCCAGAAGACACACTCACTTTCAAGGACTTCCAGCTCCTGTTACAGGAGATTTTTGAGTAGTATTTAGGGAAAAGGAACCTTCTTCCCATCCCTGGAATATTAACACTGAGCTAGCATCTCTGCTTTCCATCACAGCAAAGAACTCTCGGAGGTGTTTAATTAATTGAAGAGCAGCTTCCCAAAGTGCCCATGAGTTTTGTGAAAGCCATGAGAAAGTGTGTCTGCCACAATTACAGGGCGAGTGTCAGGGCCCAGCAGGCTGTGAGCCCTCTTTCTTGTGTGTCGGGAGGCTTTGCCCCCATCTAGCTTCTGGGCTGACAAATGGCAACTGTCCTCTGCACGGGGCCCTCTGGGACCAGGCAAGGTTGGTAGTGATGACGAAGTGTGTGTGTGTGTGTGTGTGTGTGTGTGTGTGTGTGTGTGTGTCACTGTGTGTGCCATGTTTTTCCTTTTTGCTTTTCTCCTCCCTGTGAGTGCTGATAAGGGGCATTAAGCCTAAATGAGAGTAGAATGGCTACAATCACCAGGCTGTTTTGCAGAGTTCAAGGAGATTGTGGAGCCCACACTGTGCTACACAACCCAGCAATTCCTCCTGGCTCTACCATTTTCCACAGGTTGGATTTAAATATGTTACTGGCACTGCGCTTTATAGGCATTGACTAGGAATTCAATTTTCCCTCAAAAATATCTAGACAGTATTAAAAATGGATCATATATATTCATAAATGAGCGGAATTCTATGCAATATGTTTCAATTTATAAGAAGCAACCTACACATTTGTCACTTTGCTAGTCTGCAGGTATCTGTAAGGTATCTGATGAGTTCCGATACCAGCACAGTCCCAAGGAAAACACCTAATTAGGATAAAGCAAAGCTCCCATGTGCCCAGTGTATTTTCTGTGCCTCCAGCTGCAGCTGGTTCCTTGCCCCTTTGTCTTCTGCATGCCTTCTAACCTGCTCTGCTTGCTGGCTGCCAGGAGGTGAGATGGCTTGGCTCCCCCAGGCCCTATACCATGGTGCTCCTGCCTGGAGTCAGCTGAGCATGGACTGAATTCCCTGAAGCTGTGAGCCAAATTAACTTCATCTCCTTTAAGCTGTGGTTCATTAAATTCCAAATGATGGGAAAACTGACCGACATAACAACTGTGGGGAAGGAAGCAGTAGGAAATAAAGAGGACTGCGACAGGCCTGAACCTCCAAAATACTCCATAGGTTTCACTGGGAAATGCACAGGGCCCTTCCAGAAAAGCAGCCTTGGAGTGGGACCCTACCTCATTCCCTGCCCTGACAGACAGTGAGGATGGAGCGGAGAGCCCTCCAGCCCCGTGAACTCCTAGTGCTGACCAGCCAGGACCACCCTCCAGACAGGGCATGGAATCGAGGTGGAGCAGGAGACAGATGACCTGAAGGGGGAGGGCAACTGAAACAAAGGAGGAAGCAGAGCCAAGCTGTCTCAAGCAAGGGGCCATGCTTCTGAATGCGTATAAGAAAACACATGGGGTTCTGAGAAGCTGGAAAGGTTAAAACTGGTCTTTCACACATGTGTGGCTTATGACCGCACACCATGTGTAAAGTTGGCTGACTCAGGCTGATCTTCCCATTGGTGATGTACTTAGTTCCACTGTATGGAAGACACCTTCGTTAATCCAGCACTGTCGTCACTTGAAAAGTGTCTAAGTATTGGGAAGCTGTTAAGCTCAAGGTTTGACTACACCGCTCTTTTTACAACACAGTTCAAACTGTATGGAGGACAGCGAATCCAGCCAGCTATGTTTCTTGAAATGAAAAGTTAACTTCATACTTTTTGAGACCGTATCTGCTAATGCTCAAGTTTGAGTAATCATAGTTTGGAGTTGCGTGGGCCAGCATGGTGCTCATGCCTGCAAACCCAGCATTGATGGAGGGGGGAGGCAATGTGTCAATCACTATATTAGTTTAGAAACAGTATACAGAAAAAATGCTTCATACATTGAGCTCATCACTTCCCCAATAATATTTGAAAAAATGCTCAGTTTGGAAATGTAATACAGCTCGACCCAATTAATATTTTTTATTGAATGCTCTGCAAGTATCTCCCTCAGTAACATTGGCATTTTATTCTCTGTAGCAATTGGATGGCAGTAAAGAACATGATGCAGGTCCTGGGCGTACCATGGACTGAGGTGTTTCTTCTCTTGCCCATCATTGTTTCTGCACCCTAATGCAAACGTCAGTGCAGTCAAAAGACAGAAAGCAACTCATACTACTTTTGCTTGAGCCTGTGGAGCTCCTGAATGTAACTTGGAGGCCTCCAGGGAGCTGGGGACAACAGGCTGAGACTCACTGGGCTTGAGGAACATAAGTATGGTAACATGGGAAGGGGCTACATTAATATAAAATATGATTAAAATGTATGTGTGTGGCTAAGCACAAACATGGAGAAAGTACAGTATATATATGTATACTCCACAGGATAGATATGGTACAAATATTAAAATAATGAAAGGAGGAGTAGAAATGCATATTTAAAGTTTTTAAATGCTTTAGTAATCACACTGGTGTTGATAGTACTAGTATTATTGTTCTAAAAGTTTGGTGTGTGATGAGATATATTGCAGACCAAATAGAGTAGAGCAAATATTAATTATGAGTTAGTCTGATTCTGGCATCTTTAATGCTTGGGAGCATCAGGAGTATTTTACATGAGGATGATGGAAAGAAAGAATAAATAAAAAGCCTGTGGTCATCATTGTGAAGTGTGAGCACAGCGTGAACCTTCAAGCCACTTTTCCCTCAGTGTGTACATGTGTGCACATGGTATTTGTGCATATGAATTTAAATCTGGTATCCACGAAATAGCCTAGATACAGTGACCAACCCGGTAGTGAAGAGTATCACTGGTACTTAGATTTGGGCCTTGAAATATCATTTCTCCACTAAAAACAATTAAGATGTCTTGAAAGTGGCCAATTCTGGGTTAGAACAGGAAAGCTGTTGTGAGCCAGGGAAATGTCTTACTAAAGAGAGGATGCCATCTAAAATGCCAAGGTTATGCCAAATGACTAAACAGATAATTTGAGAAGGCTTCCATTGGCCAAAGGTGGGAAAATATGACTAAACGTCAGTAGAGGCCAATGATGACAATGCTCTGATCCAGCACATAGATTTGGCAACTTGATTCATAATGCCATTTGTGATTGGAAAAGTAATACTCACTTTCAGAGAACATCATCAATTGATTTTGTTGGTTTTAAAAACAGGTAAAGGAGAGTGTCCCAGCAGCATTTAGAAATATTATCTTCCTTATCTGAGTTGCCCATCATAGGCAAATTCATGGTGACAGAAGGTAAACGGTGTTTGCCACAAGCTTGGTGATAACAGGGATGAGGGTTAGTGCTGAAGGGTTCAGGGGGTGAGTTCTACAAAATGAAGAGGTTGGTGGAGATCCATACCAATGAGGATGCAGTTAAATTGAACTGTATACTTAAGGATAGCACAATGATAGACTTCATGTATATTTCACAAATAAATAATTAAAACAGAAAAAACAGAGTTAGAATATAGCCATTTCAACTACCAGTGAATTCATGGTAGGGACTGTGAAATTCATAAAACGAAAGATAAACAGACATTACATGATTGCTGGTTAAAGAGCACAACACCATCTATACTCATGCCAAGGGGATCACAGAGTTGGTCCAGGTTCTAACTTGTAGAACATCCAAGTTAGAAGAATAGGTTAAACTTCATTGTCAATACACAACCAACATAATCTGGCCTATGGAAAACTACAGGTTAGACAACCAAATTTTCCAAATAACAAGTTCTAGGAGATGCATAAAAGATTCTTAAAAGATATCAAGTAAAAGAAGAAAAAAACACAATATAATTCCTAGAGAAGACAGTGAGGCGAAGACAGAGAAGGAAGAGATTGGTGTAAATGTCTGAGTCTAAGGACAGAAGCATCGTGAGTGGGTTTGTGCGTGGCGGTGATTTCTAGAGCGTGGGTCTTCGTGACAGGTTCAGGTTTGTGTGCGTGTGTTTGCACGTGTATGCTGACTTCTTTTACTGTGTAAATTTTAATTTATAATAAAAGTTTAAAATTGAGCTAAAGTATCTCTAAGATTTTTATAGATTAAATTTTAACAGCTTTTAATGCCTGCTAAACAATTCATATAGGAATTAATTTTTCTGAATTATTTTATTGCCAAAAATATGACTCTCAATTTATGTTTATCTCAGTAGTAGACACGGAAATAAAGCTGAGGTGTCCTGGGTACATACCAAAAACCTTCTCACACATAGATATAGAAGTATGAAAATCTTAGAACTGCCAGGAAAGGAACAAAATCAGGGAATAAAACACTTATAACTGAGAATGATATGTTGTTCTCCATAAACTCAGAAAGAAAAGAAAAATAAGTATTTTTTCCTCTATTAAGTTTTTAAATAGTTTGTGGAAAACAAGGACACTCCTAATGGCCATAGCGCAAAAGCGCTGAGTCTAGAGGAATTAAACAGGAGCAGTTTGGTGTGGAAGGTAACTCGAGTCATTTCTAGTTGGCTTACAAGATTTCTTTTATGTTTTAGCCCCTCAGTGCATAGCCAGCATTGTTTTAAAAAGCATCCACTTTCTTGACTTCCTGGAACCAGTCAAAAGAAAACCAAATTAATAAACACATACAAACTGAAAAGAACTTTGAAATTGCTGAAAATTGCCCAGGATTTACAAAGAGATCTTTTTTTATAGTTCTTTCATCTGATACTTTAATATTGATTTATTGATTTATGCATGTTTTACTTGTTCTTGTAAGGCTACTAGGGAATCATTTTATCATTTTCTGATTAGTAACTTCAACAAAATGGCTAAGCATCGAAAGAGAAGACTTGGTATTTAAAGAATAAATATGAGTCAGGACATGGAGCTGTCATGAATTTGCCTATGTTTTCTTTTTAAGTTTGTTGAGACTCTGGTCTGTTGTTTAAGTCTGTTGACTCTGGTCAACTGCTTTTGATGGGGCTGTGAGATCAAGATTGGATTCTGGTCAGCTAAGTGAGACTTGGTTCATCTTTAGACGAGGTCGTGAGATACTCGTTCACACACCTTCCATGATGGTTAAGGGATCCTCCACCTTGGGACGCAGGATATTGGGGCCAAACACAGTGGCCAAGTTCTGCACGCTCATTTTGTTCACTCCAGAATAGGACTGCACTTCGTCCAAGAACCTGTTGGTCACAAGAAGAGGATTGAAACACAATGAGGTTAAAGTCAACAGGAGATAGAAATGGGTGGCTGGGACATTTCTAGACTGAAGCACAGGATGGCTGGAGATGGCTAAGCAGACAGAATTATTTGGAAATTCAAACGTCTCTTATTCATACTTAGAGAAAGTACACAGCAAAATATGAAGAAACAAAATTTAGGGCTCATATCAGACACCTGTTCTGGTTCACCTGGCAGGGTTTCTTTGTTTAAGGAGCAGGGTATCGGGGAAATGTGGACATGGACTTATGATATGGATACAAAAGTCAAGGGTAGGTTTTCCCTTGCTGATGTTTACGTCAGTGCCTCCCAAAGGCTTAGGTATTAATTGCTTGGTTCCCAGCCTGTGATGCTTTGGAGAGATGACCACATTTTAAAAGGCAGAGCATGGCAGGAGGTTTTCTGGTCAGTGTGGGTGAGGTCTGCTGTGAGGTTATTGCTATGAATGCCTGCCCTGCTAAGTTGCACTGCCACGGGCTACAAGGATCAGGGCCCATCAATTATCCATTGATTCCTTTAGATCAGCAAGCCAAAATTAATCTTCCCTCTTTTTAGATTGATTACTTTGGATATTTAGCTGCTGTCACATAAAGCTGACTAACAGATCTAAGCCTTCAAAAAAACTGGTTAGTGCTGGGCTATGTCCATACTCTCAGTACCGAGGAGGTTCAGTCAGGAGGATCACAAGTTTAAGCCCAGCTTGGGAAACCTAGAAACTTAGTGAGACCTTGACTCAAAATAAAACAATTTAAAGACAGGAGTTGGGGAGCCAGTTATGTCAAGGCCTTGGGTTTCATCCCCAGTGATGCCAAAAAAATATTTAATACATATGCTCAGTTGGAGAATTTGCTATTAAATCCTTTCTTTGATAGAGGAACACTAAATTCTTTGTGGAGGAATAAAAGCTTCATATTAACAGTTTTAAAAATAAGATCAAACATTGTGGAAATTAAAGCATTAATTCTCCTGACATGAAAAACTGCAAGCCCAAATTGTTTTTAACTTATTAAGTACTAAAGAATTAAAGGCATCCAATAATCCTTTCCCAGGACGGTTCTCACAGGAGACTGGTTTTGTAATCTTTCACCCTTTTTTTCATTTCCCGCCTCCTCTTCACTTCTACAAGAGCTTCCGCTATTTCATGGGCTGCTAATTAAACTCATGAGATTAAAAGGAAATGATGCAAAATACAGACATCATGTTTATGTGGCTGGTAGTGTGAGAGGCAGTCATGCTGGCTGACGTCTTGGAGGACTTCCTTCAGGTAGGTACAATTATGCTTTCCATTCTATAGATGAGAGGGATGAGGTCCAGAGAGGTTAAGAATATTCACTGAGGATCTAGGATCAGCGTGCAGCAGGGCTGAGGCTGGACGCCAGGCAGCATGTCTCTACTATGAGCTGCTGACCACATTTTACTATTGTGATATGGTTCTGTTATGGATTAAAACCTGGTGGTCAACTCAACGCCAACTGAAATAAATCACCATGGTTCTGAGCATAGATGCTCCACCTGAGGAAAGTTGCCAGTGTAAATAGGGATGTGGAGAAGAGAGGCATTGAGGCGTTGTGGGTTCTCCTGTGTGATGCTGTTTGAGCCGTTGGTTCTCCTAGAGGAGCTGGCATGACTAGCTTCCCCATTGTAGGTTCGACCACTGTCATCGGGGGAGCTCAGGACCTTGTCAGTGAGAGTGGCTGTGGTTCACTTTGGGGAGCTGGTCCTTACACTGAGCATTGCTTCCTGGCTCCAGAGGGGAAGATGTGTGTTGTTTAATCTCTAGCACCACTCATGATGCTGGCTTCCTGGCATGTACTTGACTGTTCTTATCATCGGAGAAGCTTGGGACTGCCGTGTTGCTGAGGATGGCTGTGGTAATTTTCAGGACAGCCCTGGTCTTTATGATGAGTGTCACTTCTTAGCTCCAGCATAGAACCCTCAACCTACCAACCAGCACAGCTCCTTCACCCACTGGCATAGACTTTCTGGCTTCCACTACTGATCTTTGGACCTTCCCAGCATGCATCCGTAAAATGGACTCGGGAGAGTTCTTTTTGTGGGCTCAAGACCTCCAGCTGAATCATGGCTCTGGGTTTTCATCTGGACTCATGCAGGGCATTGCTGTGGGATCCAAGCCCTTGGCTGAATATTCTATGTTCTTAATGTTGTGGACAGATTTTCTGCACTGTGTTAACTCTGGGTGACAATCATAAAATAATGTTATGAATTCCATGTCCGGATTCTGATTATTGTCCTTACAACCCCTGACTACAACAGGTTTGAATTACAAAAAATGGAAGGCAAAAAGTAAAAATTAAAACTAAATTAAAAGTCTCCTTCAATGTTTCAAAAGAGAACTTAAGTATTTCTGTTCTGGGGGCTGGGAATTTAGCTCAGTGGCATAAGCACCTGCCTTGCAAGCAGGTGGTCGTGAGTTCAATCCGCGGTACCGATAAAAAAAAAAAAAAAAAAATCTGTTCTGGTTACAAAGATTGCAATACTGTTGTTCTCAAACAAGTTTTTCATCTCTTATACTCAAAGAAGATATAACCCCCCCCCAACTGCTCCAGGAACTTGAATTAGCTTGAAATATTGGGATGAAAACTTTATGTGTTAATAGGTACATGCTGTCAGGGGAGCTATTTCTTGCTTTTTAAATTGTGAAACTTAAGATTCACAAATGGTGCTTATGGTTGCTGACCATAAGCACAAGTTCTGCTGGGGGGTCTTGGGTTTCCTTCTCATCCTCCTTGCCATGAACTGCAGGGGGTCCCGCTGTGGGTTCAGCTCTACAGCTCCCAGAGCTGCATGACACATGGGTTTCCACTATCATAGTACCTAGGAGCACCCTGAAGCGCAGAAGCCTATGACAGTTGCACATAGACCGAAGGAGTCCAGGGTGGCCCCTGCCTGCCACATGGATAAGGGGCAGCTTCTCTTCGTTAGTGCCCATGCAGGATGTAAATAATTCTGACCCATGTTCAAAGCAACAGGTCTTTACTATGTGGAGGCAACAGAGGTATCACCACCATCAAATCACACAACCAAGCAGTCGCAGTGCTCAAAAACTTTGGAAATCACCTTATCAAACCTATCCATTTTCTTTTTTCTTTCTTTGTTTTTTAAACCTTTTAATCTTCTGGAGACTGATGTGGGCATTCAGAGCAGTTTGTGATTTTACTCACTGTCAAGTGTAAATTATTGTCAGAGTAAGTGTAGATTGAGTTGTTTAGCTTGTCTTTAAAAGTTCTTACCTGCAAATGTACTTGAGGAGGTTGTAATTAACTACTGGCAAACTCTTCACTTGCTTTGCTAATTCCTTAACTCCCTGCAAAGAAGAGAACACATGTCATCTTTCTCTGTGCTCGCCTTAGGACTAAAGCAAGTGGGAAGTGCCATACAAGTATGTGTGTACAACTGAGTACAAATGTCAATTTTTCACATGGGAAGTGTAAATTGAATATTTATATTAAGTATATTTGACGAAAAATAAGCTCCAATAATGTGAGGGTTTTTCCCATTTTTACAATACTTGGAATTTAGACAAACATGGCTTTTGAAAAATAAGTGTCTCTGAACTGTCATGTCTAGGATACGTCATCTTGGGTGGAAAGAAGGTTGGAAACTGCACAGGAATTAATTTCTTTGGTTGTTCTGGTAGAGCTTCCTCTAACATGGAAACGGTTCCCGAAAAGCCAAATGATAATGTACTTGGATTTATTCTTCTGCAAAGGGCCAACTAGTAAATATTTTTCACTTTACAGGATAGATAATCTCTGTCTCAGCTGCTTGACTATTCTGCTGTAGTGCAAAAGCAGCCACAGACAGTATCATGTAACAAATAGAATCAAACAGCGTTTGTAAGGTTATGAAGCAAAAATACCTAATGGGGGAAACAACCTCTCAACCACTGGTTCTGATATTCATAAACAAACAGCGAGCTATCCGGCTATGAAAAGATGAGTTTGGTGCTTTCGGTCACACGATATACACGATCCAGAAACCAATCATGTGACCTCCATGCGAGAGCTGAAGCTGTAGAAGTCTCAGAAGAACATACAGAAGTAAATCTTTTTGAGAGTTCTTAGCTCTGCTATACAAAGCACAGTGACAAAATAAAAACAGAGAAACTACACCTCATAAAAATGAAAAAAGAAAAAAGAACCTCTTGGGTCTTCAAGAACATCAAGAACATAAAGAGAGAATCCATAGCAGGAGAGAAAACATTTACATATCATATATCTGATACAGGCCATTTAATTTAGCGAGGCAAATACAGTTGGCCCTCTATGTCTTATGGATTCAACCAACTACAGACTGAAAACAATAGAAAAAAGTCTGTCCCAAATATATATATATATATATATATATATATATATATATATATATATATTTTCTTTCCTGTTTTGTTCTCTAAACAATACAGAATAATAGCTATTTGCAAAGCATTTACATTGTATTAGGCATTCCACGCAATCTAGAGATAACTGGAAGTATACAAGAAGATGTCCACGGGTTCCATGGAAATATTACACTGTTTTATACATAGGACTTTACCTGAAACCTATCTCCCAAGGAACTTGGATGACTAGAATTCAATTAAAAATGGGGAAATAATCCAAAAGATATTACTCCAAAGCAAATACATGAATAGCCAAAATGCACATGAAAAGATATTCCACATCATTCGCTACATGGAAAAAGACATTCACAGCTCAGTGTTAGACCACTCCACACACATCAGGATATAGATGAGAACGGAGACCACAGAGAGGTGGAGGAATTGGCTTATGCACACTTCCCTGGTGAGAATTTAAAGTAGCGAAGCCTCTGCAAAACAGAGTTGCATACAGCCCCAAAACTCTAGCTTTGAGGTGCATTCCCACAAGAAAAGGAGCTACATGTTCATGCAAAATTCGTTAGAGGAATGGTTACAACAGCATTATTCCTAAACTCCAAGCAAAGGGAATCAAAGCCAATGTCTTCTGGTTATTATTTGGAAATAAAAGCAATGAAATACTGCTATGTGGTTTAACATGAATGAACCTTAAAAAGATGGAAAAAGGCTAGTCACAAGGAAGAACCACTGAATGACTAAGTTTGTATGGAACATTCTGAAGAGGCAAGCCTGTAGGAAAAGAGATTTGTCACTGGTAAGAGCCAGAGAGAGAAGGCATGTGCGAGGGTCTGGGGTTTGTTTGAGGATAACAAAAATGTTTCATGTGTGCTATTCTTAAAATTTTGGTGATGGTTGCACAACTCTGAAAATATTTTAAAATGTACTGCACTGGACACTTTAAATGGATGATTGTATAAATTATTTCACAATAAAGCTGTTCATATTTACCAAATAGACAAGCGGGAGCCGGTTCGGAGGTTATTTTGTGAGGTGATTTGGGGTCACAAGATGAAAAGGAGGCTATGAAACCAGTCAATTGCACTTTTCGTAGTATATGTAGGGTCCTATAGTGAATCATCCAGGGAGCAGAGGGCCAAAGGATACTGATCTCATTTATTCAGTTGTGTTCTCCTTTGTGGTCAGACTGGGCTCAAAAGCGGACTCGAGCTGTGTGTGGAAGGTCTAGATGTGTGTAGTGTCAGCACACAGCAAAGTAGAAAACAGTGTAAGGGCAGTGCAAGCAGGAATTGGAGAATCACAACCTAAGACGCTGAGAGAAACTCCAGGAAAGCCCGCTGGAAATCAATGTATTGACTTACCGCGTCTTCTTCCTTGCTGAGCAGTTTGGCACAGGACAAAAAGTCTTCATACTTCGCATAAGGAATCACCGGCTCTGGGAGTTCGCGGAGATACAGCTTAAGAAGCGATGCCACCGTGTGCACGTCCGTGTTGCTGCAGAGACAGGTGGGGATATTCTTGGAGCGCACTTCTAGCACTGTGCTTATTTTCTCATCCAGTACATAACAGAGTGTCACAATTCTACCCACATCTGCATTCAGGCAGTCAATCCAGGTTCCAGGGAACACAACCCCTGCTCTACAGAGCTAAACGGCCTAGCAGGCGCCACTTCAGGGGGTGGAGGAGGGAGGGCAAGGTCCTGAAAACATTTTAAAATTTAACGAACTTTTCTAACATAAGGTAAGCAAAAGTATTAGCTATGGAAAAGGAGGGAAATATGCCACATCATACAGTTTACAAATCTACATGTGTGTATTCATACATCAGAATTAATTGCTTCGGAATGCTCTCTCCATCTCTCAAAGTGTCAGATTTCCTCTGAGACTGAAGTTGGTGATACCTGAAGCTCTATTATGACCTACTACCAATCTCCCAGCAAAGCATGTTTTGAAGACGATTGAATCTCAGTGTAACTGCTCGCCTACTATCTTGAAGCAGTTGGGAATTTTCGAGTCTTCTACAAAGCGAAGGGAAAAGCTGCAAAATAAACAATGAAAATTTAACCTGCCCTTTGTATAAGTTTACTTTTATCCTCTGCTGAATACCAGTGTGGCAGATGTTCAGCCACAGCCCAGGTCTGGATATGCAGTGCCACCAAATAGCCCCACATACTATTTCCCCTTTTTTCTTCCAATCTACTGGAATAACGTGGCTAGGTCTATTTTGCCCTCAAAAATCAATGAGGATTTTGTTTGAGCTACTATTAGGTTCAGAAGAGAATACAAAAATAAAATAGAAAACAAATATGTGCACATTTCAATATTAAAAGCATGTTTTATATCCACATAGAATATACAAAACATTTACAGGCAAATTCAAAGAAGTAAATGATAAAATAACAGTACATACAAAAAATCTGCTGCAGAGATTCATTACATGTAATCTCCCAAACAGAATTCTTAAGCTACCTTCCATGTGAATTATTTCCTGGGAAAAAGCACAGCACGGAGAGTGGCCACTAGATGGCAGAGTTGCAAAGTCAGGTTAATAAGCTGGTCCCACACTTGTGAAAAGATGAGACTGCAGGATCATCCTTTTTCACCTGCAATTTTCTTAGCAGCACAGCTGCAGTAATGTTCCAAGAACAGAAATATCTGAGCTATGAATCAAGGTAAGACATGTAGAGTGGGATGACTATTACATCCCTTCCCCACAGTGATGCAGTACAGTGGCTTTCTAGTGTTCTAGCAAGGATGCACACCATTAGTCATCCAGAAATGATAGAGAAAAAAAGAGCCAAATATTTTTTCAATTAACAAACATTATTAGAATTTTGCTTAAAGGCCAAAAGTTAAAAAATTATGACTCTCTTTTTTGGGCTTTATTACACTTCAACATCTTTGTAGAAACAGAATTTCTGCATGAATTACGCATTTTCATATTTTGGCTTTGTCCTTTCCCAATGAATGGAACAGAAAACATCACATCTGGACAGACTCCGGCCTGGACTGTCTTATGCAGCCCTGGAGGCTCACAGCCGCTCTGCTCCGAGGGTCAGGAGGCTGCAGTGGCAGTGCGCAAGTCTGAGGTTTCTCTCAAAAATCTTTCACTACAGAATCGCCGCCTCCTTCTGCCGCTCCCTCTCCAGCTTGGCATCTCATTGTAAACCCACAATTTTGCATAACTGCTATCTAATTTGTGCAAGCAATTAATTAGATAACACTGTTATGTGTCAATTTTATAATGAATCTCGACCGTGCCATTTGTGTCTCAGGGAAATATCTGTCTCCACCAACATGAATCGGCCCACTGTGGCAAAAGACTGTGTGTACAGTGGACACGAAGAATCCCCCACTTGGCCAATAACTGCATCAGCAATGCTCTGCACACACAATACTCTCTCTCACTGCAGCTCAATGAGTCAACTCTGTTACTAACACTGTCTGAGGTGCTTGACAGGACACTGCACAGCTAAAAGTCTTTCGGATACGGGGTACTCTAAAGTCATGCTCTTTTTTCAAGCTTGAAACTATTTGCTAAAGGAAAATCATTATTCGCACTGAAATTTCTTTCATTCATTTGGAGATAAAAGTTGTGCAGAAGTTAACAAATAATCATGTATTTTGGTATCCAGAAATCCTTGACAGAGAGAGAGAGGAAGAGACTCACAGATCCTGATGAAAGCCCTCTCCCACCAGGAAGAGGTCTGTGGCATATGTATGTCCCTTCGTTTGTCCAACAAATGCGCTTTGCTTTTATCCTTTCACCTTACGTTGTACCTGGACTTCGCTTCTGAATTTTGCTTCCTTGTGTGTTGAAAATCCATGAAGCTTTCCATGATTAACCTAATTTTACTTTCCCACGGGTCACCCTTTGGGCATCTGGGGATCAGTCACTTCCTCACCAAATAGATCCTGAACACATGAGGTACACTTCCTCAGGCCACATGCTAAATGAAGCAATGGTCAGCAGTGTATCTCCTGGGGCACACATCTCTAACTGGTCACCATCAACACTTTCCTATCATGCCTCAATTTTTCTTTCTCCTGACAGTCTGTCTTTATTCCAAGTCACAGCTGTATGTGTGATCTTAAAGTTCTCACACTCTCTGGAAGTTACTTGCACAATTGATGATCTATGTGCAGTTCAGGCTTCTTGCTAATCTAAACGGGAATCAGTGATCCTACAAGAACCCCACCTCACTTATTCTCCAACCCCACTCTTCCTTCTCTAATAAACAAACTTACACACAGTGAGAAATCCAAATGCCATTATAATTACAAGTTTAATAAGACACAGGCGAAATCTACCCATATTTAATTCTTAACACTAGAAATGGGAATTGTTCACGCTGGACACCATGCATAAGCAGAAATGCACTCAATTCCTTGATTTCACAGAACAGAATGAGTTTCCAATGTGTCCACACAGGAAGTTATTAAAGAAATTACCTGCCCCAAGTACAATAAGAGGACCTAGAATTCCCTCTGAATTAATAAGCATGTCATACCCAAAGACTCCAGGGAGAATATAAGTGAGAGAGACAGTATTCCTCGGAATGGCCCAGATGACACTGTTCCACTGTGTCCTCTTAAGCATCAGTCTCTAACAGAGAGTTCACTGTAGACACAGAAAAGCAAATCCAAAGTAGAAGCAGGCTGAAAGCAAACCAAACCTTGGGTGGTAGAAGTCTGCTTCTTTTCGAACTTCTTCATGTGCCCATCAAAGCTGGTGCCCTTTGTGACTATGAAGCTCGACTATGGTTAAACTCGCTCAGCTTGTCATGAAGTTATGTAAGTGTCACCAGTGGCTTATGCACAAAATCACAAGCAGTTCCACCTCCTGGCAAAGTCCTAGAGTAGACGGAATTAGGGTTGGTCCTATTGATGTCTCCTGATTTAAAAGTACTGATGGCATGGTGATCTCTGCTATAAACCGAACTGTGTTCCACCAAACTCACACATGAAACCCAAACCAGGCAGGGTGGCACATGCCTATAAGTCTACCTGCTCAAGAGACTGAAAAGGGAGGATTCCAATGTTGACAATTTAGCAAGATTTAAGTCTCAAAAACAAAAGAAAACTAAACCACACATGGAATCCCTGACGCCTCATGTGACGGCAGTTGAGAGATGAGGCTTTTCAAAGGTAACTAGGATTAGCTGGGCTCATAGGGTGGTGCCCTAGTCTGGTGGGATTTGTGCCCTTATGAAAAGAGCACTACTGGAGAACTTGGTCTCTCTCTAGCTCCTCATGCACGTACGAAGGGACAGTCTCATGAGAACACAGCAAGATGGCATTCAAAAAGCCCTCACAAGAGCTCAACAGTGTTAGATCTTTGATCTTGGACTTCAATCTCCAGAACTGTGACAAAATGTTTGCTATTTAGGCAAACACATCTGTGGTTTTGTTATGGAAGCCTGAGCTGATATAATTCCTGAATCTGGATTTGGTGAGTTTGCCCATGAAAATACTGGTAGCACCACTGAAGTGATGAAATGTTGGAGAAAAAACAGAAATATGCTTTCAGCTTCTGAACTGAATATGATGTAGAACGTCAGATAGATAGAGAAAAAGTGATTCTCAAACTTGGTTGCACACTGGAATCATCTGGAAAGTTTTCAAAATATCGATGATTAGATCCTTTACATTCTAATACCATTGATCTAAACTGAGGCCCAGGTACTATGAGAACTCTCGGTTCTAACCTGTAGAAATGCCTCTGCATATAGAGACACATGTGTGCAGAGCGCTCCCTCACAAAGGTAGTCATGCAAGCAGAGTACTGGACATTTTGATGTACAAAGACTGCACACAGACACACACGCACATGCACATACATACACAGACACACAGACATGCACACACAGTTCACTTTATGTACACAAGATGATCCAAATAACAAAAATGCCTGGTAGTATAATTGAACTTTGACTTTGAGTAATCTGAGCTTGGTTCTTCTAAACAACAGACTCATTATAAATAAGCAGTGGACACACCCTTCAAACCACAGATATATGCCCACTCTTGCCTTCTGATGGGTGTCTCCCTGGGTAAGTCTATTTGTTGCCCCTTTGAGTCCTTTCTTGTGTTTCCCTCCCACCTCACTGCCTTCTCCTGCCACCATTTTGCTTTTTTGCACTGATTCAGTCTCCCAAGTGCCTCTCCCTCGCTGGCCTCTAGGAGGTGGTGTTTTCCTGGACTTCCTACACAGGACAAAATCAGTTGTTCAGCCCTCACTTTCACCATGATTCCAAAGTACACCCCTCTGTAACAGGCTGTTTTCTGCTTGGTTAGCTATGATATACATACTCTGAAATTCATACCAACAAAACATACCACCATTAATGATAAATGACATGGGGCGTGTGAGGGCAATGTAGCCATTGACCATCAGCAACAAAACCTCCCTTGAAATAAAATTGTTCCTTCCGTGACATTTTTTCTGGATGGATGACATTACATGGAAGCAAACAAGAAAACTTCAAGTCAACCAAAATGTTAATCTCTTGGGATCATTCTTGAAATCTGTGATCCATGATTCTCAAACTGAGTTACACATTAGAATCACCTGGGAAATGTTAATAAACGTTAATGACTAGGCGGCATACACTCTGGCATAATCTTTTATGAGCTGTAACTTCTCTAGTAGCATTACTGGCACTCTAGGTTAGATCATGTATATTGTTAAAAGTAAAATAGTTTGTTCCAACTGCAGGTTTCTCCTCCCACCCCTGAACTTCTTAATGAATCCATGTAGTTGGTATTCATTAGTAACAAATACAGGCAAATCCAATGTTCTGTTGCATAGTTGTATAGGTCGTGTCTGAATACAAATAGTAATTGACTGAATTTATATAGATGAAATACACACCACACAGAAACATACACAATTATTTTACAGACTAGTTATTAGAATTGCCATCACTTAGTTTGATTTAGTATGTGTCGAGATAAATTCATTTTAAAAGCAGTTGAGTTCTAATTTGTCTAAGTAAATAAAAAACATAGACTACAGCATAAAAACAAGTTCTGACTTTTTTCTTATAGCGTCAAAGTAATTTCATGAGAGAGAAAAGGCTAGCAAGATTGAAGGACCTAAAATATTGGTATAGAATATCCAGAAATTTTCCTTAAAGCAATATTACCTCAGTATAATTCTACTTCAAATAGTATAGTTGATGCATACAAAATCTATCCAGCTCCAGCAACAACAAAACCTAATTAAAATCTTACAGGCAACAAAACCTAATTAAAATCTTTGAATGTAAAATGGAAATGCTAAAATTAGAAGGAGGCATACAGAAACACTTCAAGATATTGGTATAGGCAATTCTTTTTCTGGACATGACTCCAAAGGACAGGAAATAAAAGCAAAACTTGACAAATGGGATTACATCAAACTGCAATATGTGTGGACAACGAAGGAAACCATCAACAGAATGAAGAGAGAATCCACAAAATGGAAGAAAATATTTGCCAATTATTTATCCAACAAAGGATTAATATCCAGAACAGATAAAATTACTTGGCAACAAGTAACCCAATTAAAAATGGCAAATGATCTGAATAGATGCTTCTCAAAAGAAGAAATGCAAATGGCCATTAGTAATACACAAAGTGCTCAGTACCACTGACCTCAGGGAAATACAAAGCTGAACTACAATCAGATAGCATTTCACCTTAGCTAAAATGGCTTTCATTAAAAAGAAGATGAAAGCAAATATCGGCAAGAAGTGGAGAAAAAGGAACTCTTACACACTGTTGGTGGGAATGCCAATTAGCACAGCATTACACAGAAATGTAGCAAGACTCCTCACAAAATAAAAAAGAGATCTATTTTATATAAACCCCCAATTCCCCTATTCAGTTGTATATCCAGTGGAAGTGAAATCAGCACACCAGACTCAGGTTTATTGTGGGATCTGCCCAAGTATGGTCAAATGACGAGTGGAGGAGTAAAGTGTAGTCCATATGCACAGTGAACACAGCTCAGTCACAAAGAAGCGTGGAATACCATCACATGCAGTGAACAGATCCAAGCGGAAAAGCTTACATTCATGGAAAGATCCAGACACAGAGAGACAAGTACTGCATGTTTCCTCATATGTGGGAGCTAAAAAAGTCAGCCTGAATGTTCTACAGAAAAAAATAACTGTGCAAAGTCTACCAGGTAGCTATGCCGAAAAGTGCAAGGGTGCTTACAAAGACACTGGCTGATTATCAGTCCAGAACACTTATTTTCAAGTAGCTATGAAGAAACTACGTGTAGTGCAAGACACAGCGTAGATGAGAGAGGCAGACTGACATCTTCCCGCTCACCACATTGCCCCACAAAAGTCTCAGTAATGAGGGTGACGGAGAGAAGCAATGGGTAACAGGTGACCACACTGTAGTTACCGCAGATGACAGCGTTCTAGTGGATGAATGCATGTTACAGATCGGAGGAGAGGATGAAAACCTTTTAAAAAGTCCAGTGACACTGTCATTGCTGCTTTCCCATTTAACACTGTCCTGCTTTCCTCAGTGGGACCCTTTCTCACCACATATACGGTCTGTGTATCGTATTAGTGTTTTCTGTTTGCACCACTGTGAAGAGAAGTCAGAGGGAGAGGAGAAAGAGATGAACCAGATTCTACTGAGATGAGCAAGATTTTATTTCATTTTGGTTTTTGTTTACTTTGTTGTTCCCGGATTGTTTTAAGTCAAAATCTAGTTTAGTTCAAGAGTGTAATATACCCATATTCCGAACAGCATTTTAGAAGTAGAAAACAAAGCTACTTGTTATAGCTTAGACCATAAATGTACCTCCAAAGGCTCATGTATTTGGAGGTGCAACTGCGAGAAGCGGATTGGATCATGGGGATGCTCTGCTCACCAGTGGATTAATCTGTTGATGGGTTCATGGCTGAATGATGTGCTAAGAGGTTGAAGCTGAGGAAGTGGGTCACCGGGATATGGCCTAGCGGGACGTATGGTTGTCTCTGTGTCATACTCTCTCTGTTTCTGACTATCGTGAGGTGAGCCACTTTTTCACCATGATGTTCCTGTCTTAGAGCCAACTAACCATGGACTGAACCCCCTCATCATGAGCCAAAACACACCTCTCCTTTAAGTTGTGCATACTCAGTATTGTGTCTCTGTGGCTAAGACAGTAATATCCCTCACTGAGAGCTACCTACGGCTTTTAGGAAGTTATAAATCCATGCACAGAACTGTGACTTTACACAATGACTCAGGGGTGCCTTAGATGATAAAAATGCCACTTTAATGGGATTTTAGAAGTTATTTCAAAACGTAGCAATTTTCAAGTTTCCTAAATTCTGATCATGAATTTAAGTTTACGAATTTTCTACTTTTTGAGATATCAGAAATATTGTCATTCTTTTATTCAGCATATATAGGTAAAATACATTCTTCTATTAATTTATTCAAAAAAATTTATGAAGTGTTTATACTGTGTCAGGAGGCAGAGACAATAAAAGTGATGAAGATTCACAAAGTTATCTTTTTTGGGTTTAGATTATAGTTTGGCACACAAAGTTTATTTTATGAATACAGAGTTTTAAGTAAATACACAAAGTGAAATCCATGTGAGGATGAAGATGTTTGTTCCATGATACGGTAGATATTTTCTCAACTATAAATGGGAAATTTTCATATTACTATTAATTCAGTGGAGATTTTAACAATTTCTTTACCAGGAATTGTCACGTGAATCAGAAAAATAAAATATTTGAAAACTATAAATCTTCTTATGAGAATATATGAATGGCTCTTAAGAATATAAAAAGATGTTCAATATTAGTAGTCATAGAGAAATGTACCTAAAAATTAAAGTGAGATGTGATTTCATTTTCTCATCTTATGAGAATGCTAGAACAAAAAGTTAGGACATTCACACAATGCTAGTAGTACAAAATAGTATAGTAAGTCGAAGACTGGATTAACTGTTGCCTAAGAAGAAAGGGCAGGAGGTAACAGTAATGGACAGATGGAGTTTCACTGGGTACCAGAAGTGTTCTCTGCAACTGATTTATGCTAACGACTGCACGTCTTGGTACATTTGTTAAAAATCTTTGAGTTGCACCCTGAAATAGAAGAAATATGTGTCTCAATAAATTTCTGTAAAAATATGTAACTTGAAGGGATGCACATTCATGCAAAAATTTATCAGCTGAATTATAAAACTCAAAAACACACTTCTGGAACGTAAAATTTCATAGGTATCTTCTTTCTTTCTGTGGGAGTTACCATGGAGATTTCAAAACAGCCATGCAGACTTTCTGGGTTAGAAACAATGAAGAGTTTATAGTTCAGCATTAGTTCTGTCTCTCACAGATCCCAGTGTGCTGATTTACCTTTCCATACAAATGTCGTGGTCATATTTACAGTGGGACTCAATAGGTGACCATGATAATGGCCATAAAATATGCAGGGCTCTATGGGATGTACTTGACACACATTTTATCATTTACTTTTAGTGTGTTTGTTCCATTTTGTTTATTTTTATTTTTTAGGGTTTTTTTTTTGGGGGGGTGTACCAGGGATCGAACTCGTGACGTTACACTTGCCAGGCAGGTGCTTACACCACTGAGCTAAATCCCTGGCACTTTATTTTTAAATTAATAAATGCATATTTTAAAATGAATAAAATGTTTATTTTTAAATGAATTGCTTTGGGGTTCATTTCTATTGTATATGAGGAAACCAGGTGTAGTCTCAACTCACTGGTCTAGAAAGGAAGCAGGAAGCACAGAAATGAGTCCCATGTCTGCCTGTCACCTAAGGAGGAACTCTGTGACTTCAGCATTCTTTCCTCTGAATAAGAAGACAAACATCAATGGTTAGGAACGCCAAACACTAGAAACTTCATGATGCTATGGGTATTTCTTAAAATTTATAATATGTTAGGTGTCAGTGAGGTCAGCCCAGATTATACAGAAGAACTGGAAAAAAAAAAAGCTCATATTCCTTGCTTCAGAAACATGATACAACACAAGAACTAAACCCATTGAAATGTAAAAGGTTTCTAGTTTACAACCTGTGCCACAAAAAATATTTAATAAACACCCGTTTGTGTATTTTCCACACATAGGATATTGCTCCTGAAGGCCCCTGATTTTTCAAGCCATGGTGTGTTTGCAGGAGGATTCCACAGAGTCACTGTGAGAATTGTGGTTCAGATACGATAAGACAGTGCCATTTAAACTGGACAGTTTAGCTGGAGAGGTGACTGAAACCTGAGTCACTTGGTCACAGCCCAGTGCATTGCCAGCCGGTGGGGCCCGGAAGGAGGTGGGTCCTGGGTGTGCCCTTGGAGGGTACATCTCTCGCTGGCACTGAACCCCTTCTCTGCTTCCCAGGATCCATCACCTGGACAGCTGTCCTGCCATGACGTTTCTGCCTAGGAGTCAGCCAACCATGGACTGAAACCTCGAACCCCGAGCCAAAGTAAACCTCTCTTTCTTTAAATTGTGGTGTCAGGTTTTTGGCCCTAGCAAAGCGAACCTGCCCAACACAGACACCAAGCAGTCAAGAGAATTAAGCCTGCCTGGGCTGGTGAGGAGTAAGCTGACTGTTTTTCCCAAAATGTGGCTATTCCAAGTAATAGTTACTTGGAATTTGTTAGGATATTGACATCAACTCATGCAGAAGAACATCAGTGGGTTCTTTTTTTTTTTTTTTTATTCTCTTCAAATCTCCGGACTATATCAAAGAGGAAGCACCAGCTGTGAATACAAGTCATGTGAAAACGGGACCAGCACTTGCCAAGCTCCATCTTCATCAAATAGAAAGAGGGCCTTCGGGTGAGGCCTGGGAAGGAGCTGGACCCAGGCTGTTCAGTGACAGCTTCGGCTGTCACTTCGTTGATGCTACACTGACCTTCTATTTATGCAAGTAGTACTAGTTTTTAACTGAAAATGACAATGAAAGCGTCCCTGTTCAATGAAAGTGATGAACAGTGAATACATTTCAGCAAAATATCCATAAACCTAATATAAGTATTAAACAGATATGGCTAAAATCGTGATGGTAGAAAATGAATGCCAGAAGTAGGAGAGATGCTCAGAAAATGGTTATCAAACCTTGTCACACCATCATTTGAAACCTGCATACAAGTAGGAAAATGAAGAATTATTGGAACCGAACTGTTGTTCGGGACTTTGCAGGGCTGCCCCCTCTCTGGACTTCTCAGAGCCATTAGGGTGCTGGAAACAAGTGCCCCCTCCCACACACACAGTCAGGCTGGCCCCAGGCTACCTCCTAGGGGTCTGCTCTATGCTTTCCCTACTCTTTTGGGATGCAAATTAATCTTTCTGCTCCTCCACATGCCCTCCACGAGCCTCTTTCCTCCCTCTAACCTTAGCCTTAGGTCTTCTCTTCACACTAGGAGACCAAGGCTTTGTAAGTGTGTCCTCCTTTATTTTTGAATTTCCATAAGGATCCAACCATAAAGGTGCGAAGATCTGTCTCTCAGGTTGCCCTAAAATTTCAGGCTGTTTTTCACAGATGGGAAATTATACACTTTGTGCATCAATTCTAAACTTCAGAAAATAATTCATCTTTCATAGTAGTATAAGACCTATCTAGCACATTGTTGCTCCCAATAAATCCGTGAGGCTGATTTCCCCATCTCTCAGGAGACAACCATTAATGAATAACATACTTTTACCCCATACTCCCATGGTTTACAGCCCAGATAATATTTCTCAAGTTATGATTTTAGCATCATGAATATAAAGCAAAACATTTAGAGGTTTGCTTAAAATGCAGATTCCTAGGTATTCCCCAAGCTTTTAAATTGAAATACCACCAAATGGGTCCTGAACAAATGAATCCCAAGATATTCCTCTATATTACTCTCATGCAGGCTAACATCTGAGAGTCCCCACTACCAAGGCCACTTTTTATAACATAGATCAGTAAAGCCCAAACCCATATGGCTTCCCCGAGGATTCAATTAAACTATGTCTGGATTCCCTGACTTGTACATTTTAAAGGCTGTGATTGTTATTTTGCATTTCTGTGTGTTTAGTTACCAAACCAAAACCAAATGAATAAAAGAGGAGGGGAGGAGCAGAAGGGACAAGGCAATGGCCAGCAGGGTGGGGTGGGCAGCTGGGTGCCTGAGAACGGCAGCTGCTCCGCAAGACCCTGGACAGAATGGGGAGCACCCTTGGCCTGGCACAGTTCCTGTCCTGGCTCCTGAGCTGTGCTTCAGTGCATAGCTATTCTGTTGCCAAGCAGTTAATGCCACAAAGGGACACACAGTGCCAGTGGGGACCTGACCCCCTGTCACTTCCAGACTGCCTTTCCTCCAACAGCTGACACCATCTGGAGAGCTTGGGAACGCAACAGCACCGGTTTCTCCTTTGATTTCCCAGCTCCCACAGCTCACTGCAAGTGAGGGAGTTTACTGTGAAACATGGTGTTTCCATTTGCTTTCATTCCTGCATGCAGGGAACAAGGCAGAAGCGGCTCAGAAATACGATACATGCGTTTAGATTGTTTTGTTCTGAGCACTTGACTGGAATGGATAAAATACAAATTCCTTCAGGCCAGTGAGAAGCTCCTTGCTCCCAACATGCATTTCAGCCCAGAGTCCATGGTACAAGTCACAGCTGCAGTGACAGCATCTCAGGTCTAAGTGTGACATCTGCCACAGCTAAGGAAGAGCAGAAAGTACAGAAGGTGGGGCACGTACTCACAACCCCTGTAAATTCAAATGTCCATTCCAGATATCTTTTTTTAGACACACACCCCCTCCAAGAACAAATACTTCTCACTCAAATGTGAAAGATTATCTTCCAAACTTCAAATGCGCCCATAGCCTCAAAAGCACAGGCGGATTCACATTCCTGAGAACCACGCAGTGACTGGGAAAGTGCTCCTGAGCTAGTATCAAGGAGAAAACGCCAGACGCAAAAGCTGTATGATTCAAATACTTTCACACATACATTTTTTTATTATATTTATATGGCAATTTTACTATACTTGCTTACATGTTCTCTACTGGCAGAGCTGCAGGGTCGGAGAGACTTGAAATATTAATCTTTCTTTTTTATGTTCTTCTATATTCTAAGTCATATTCAAAATGTTATACATTAAAATAGAAATTGAAGAATAAATAAAATTTAAAAACACTTGAGATTGATAAAATGTAACTATTTCTCTCTCTCTTTTTTTTATCGGTACTGGGGATTGAACTCACGACCACACACTTGTAAGGCAGGCGCTTATGCTGCTGAGCTAAATCCCCAGCCCAATAAAATGTAAATATTTTGAACATTGTTTTGAAAAGTTTACTTTAAAAGCCATAGTACAGACTTTACTATTAGTCTCAATATCAACAGTGAGTGATATTAAGGCACCGTAGGAACTTATTTCAAGATTTTAATAAACATATTTTAACAAATGAAGGAAAAAGCTATACCTATCAATTCTTAATGAGAAAAAGCATGATTAGAATAATCAAAGAAAAAACCTTTATTCATTCTTATTAATATGTTTCACAATGGAAATTCTGGTTTTTGACCACACACACACACACACACACACACACACACACACACGTGTGCACACACATATTATCATATTTAGGGTGAACCCAGGCAGACTAACTTTGGTCAGTCTCTCTCTGCTTCCTAAAGACTGAACCCAACTGGACTGCACCATGTGGAACATTGTAGTCTGCCAATTAACCAATTAACTGAAAAGCAGACTGGGCAGTGCACTGCACTTGGACAAGTTTCTGAACATAGCTTTATCATTCCCTGGGCAATTACAGGATTTTCTTCTCTATTTATTTGGCTCATAATTTCATTTTGCCACAAATACTCTCTTCCTTTTGACCTCTTGGTTCATGGATCTGGGAGTCCTCTCTTCCTTTCTTATCAGAATAATCCAGGAATTTGCTTATCTGCCTGTCTGAGGTCTAGAGACTGAAGTTGGGCTCTTTGTTTATCAAAAGGAGAACATTCTAGTTGCTGGAGTGACATTTTATTTACTGGCTTAAAATCCACAGAGGGCTACTTCACTTGGAAGAAGTACCTAGCTCTTGCCCTGATTACAAGGCCTACACACGTGCCTCCCCTCTGCAGAGCACAGCCAACCCTCACCTGCCTGCCCTGTGGTCTGCAGTCTGGGGTGCTGGGCCCCTGCCAGGCTGTGCTCCTGCTGCCCTCCATGGGACGGATGACATCTCCATCACTGGGGAGGACAGGCTTCTCATCACTCAGGCTAAACCCAAAGTTTGCGACTCCAGGAGGGAAATGAAATCTCCCCCGCTGCACTCACGACACAGCAGCACAGCACCCTCAACCCTAAATTTATTTATATACCCCCCGTTTGCTCACTGCCTATCTACCAGCTGGTATGCAGAGCCCAACAGGGCCTCACCTCCTCTCACCTAGCACACTGGATGAGGCACATTATTTGTTAGATGGATGGTGCACAAAGTAGACGGGTTCTAAATATGACTGTGGATAATCTCCACAGCAACTGTGGTTTGAAGGCTGGAGTTTTCAACCAAACCACTACAGATCCCTATTACTCCTACTATAAGGAAGCAAAGTCAATTCTTAACCCTTCTGATTTGAGCTGGCCTTATACTCTGCCTTTGATTGACAGCAGTGAAATATGATGGTCCACCTGTCTGAGCTAAATTTTCATGGGTCTTATGGCTTTTTTGAATCCTTGCAATCCTTTGAATCCACCACAAAAAGGTCCCAAAATCTGGCTAAAGTATAAAGCCCTAAAGGGAAAGAGAACCTCCCAATCAGCATCAGTCATGCTGGGTGGCCCACCTTAGGATCAAGCTTGGGTGGGAGGCACCCTTGGGTGTGGCAGATGTACTGAGTCCCCTCAAGCAACCAGTACCATGTGGACAGAGACAGTCTCCACAGAGCACTGTCCAAAATCAGACTCTGGAAAAGTTGTTTCAAGCCAGAAAACTTCCGAGGTTTTATGCACAGCAGTAGATACAGTACAGTCGCTGGTATCTGAACGGGAAGTCACGACAAAAAAGCCCAAAAAGAGATTATGTTTCCTTTAGATCCAGACAGCCTCTGCAGAGTCAGGGAGTATGGGGAGCAGTTACAGGAGTGCAAAATCTTGCTATTAGAAGCAGAAGTACTTTTTCAACAGTCCTGGAAACTCAGCAAGATTAGAAATCACCAGGACATGAACTGGCAGGTACTTGTGACGGGCTTGTGGGCTCGCTGAGCAGGCCCCGGCCAATGCACAAGGAGTAGCTGGTCTCTTTCATTTGTGTGTCACAAGGTAGTTCCGGATGGAGGTGAGTTGCGGGAGGAATTCTTGCATTTTGGAGAATTTCTTAAAACCACAGTGGCCCTAAGACAGCATCTCTAGATGGTAAAAGATTCCAGCAGCCAGCATGATCACAGCACAAAGGTAAAAGCAGATAACAGCATGAAAGTAAACACTGAATACCGAATGTAACCACAGATCCTTACTTCAAACTTCTGACATCCTTCGCCCTTCACGGGTTCTTGCAATAGCACACATCTTTCCTGGAATTTTGTTTAGCCTCTGTAGCATGACCCATTTTACACAAAACACACACATTTTACATGAATTAGGAAGGATATTTTGTGTAAAGACTATAAAATGTGTTATTGTCAGTCAATATTCATTGAGAATTTGATTTAGAGCTAATTTTATATAGGGCTCATCAGCTCTTACAACAGCCCTAAAATATATGAATCATCCCTACATTCTCCCACATTAGCAAAGATTTGCTATAGTAAAACAATAAATGCTCATGGCAAAATAATTTTAATGAATATGCAATAATTTCATCTTCATATAAATAACATTTTAAGGAGACATGGAAACATTATTTTCTCATGAAGTTAGTTGTAGAAGGTGTCTTATGTATCATTACATGGTATTCCAAAGACACTGTTGCCAGATTTCTATCCAGTTCTGAAACTCACAATGTGTATTTCTTTTTTAAAATATATTTATTCTAGACAAATGATTATTTATCTGCTGTGGACAAGCCTCAAGAATATAACCACTTCTAAAATTCTTCTACTTCATGAGAAACTAAAATAAACTTTCACAGTTAAATACATACTAAGAGAATATAACTAACAATCAGCTCTTCTTCTTTAAAGCACAGAGTGAGACACACAGCATCCCATACACAAAGGATTCACAGCTTTGAAGTTTGTCCCCTGATGCTAGTTTTAAATTAAGTTTCTTATTTCCACATCTAAAATTTTCCTTGGAATAAATGCATGAACCTTTATAAATTGTTGGAATGCCTTTGTCAAGGTCAGAATTTCAATTAGTCAATTGACTTTGTCTCGTTTTTCCTTTCTGTGCTCTAGCTTGGGTCTGGAGCAAGGCTCCACTGGTACGGGCTGAGCCCCTGCCTGGCTGCCAAGGGGCGGGTGGGTGGGCATTGGGGGCAGATTCCTGAAGGGTTAGGACTCCGCCCTTCCTCTTCCTTCTCATTTCTGTCTGGTCTGTGAGCCCTCCTGCACCTGACAACGACCTGCTACAACGACACAGGCCCAAAAGCCAAGGGGCCAACGGATCCAGGGTTGGGACAGAAGGAATGAAGAAAAACAAACCTTTTCTCTTTTTTAATTAGTCATCTTGGATGTTACAGTAGCAGTAATTAACACATTACAAAATCAACATTTTTCTGTAACTTTAAGACCTATCCAATATTTTCTGACATGTACGAACCCTTATTCATTTACACATACCCACTGTTGGAATAGTAGATCACTGGCTAATTTTGACTATTATAAAAATTGCAATAAAGAAATTCATACTTCAGTTTTTCTTCACATATCTGATGCTTTTCAAGAAATGAAATTTCTTGCTTTAAGGCTCTTGAAAGAAATTAATGAATTACTGTATTTTGGAAAGACTGCAATCCCCGGTACCAATAAAAAAGGAAAAAGACAAAAAAAAAAAAAAAAAGAAAGACTGCAACAATTTTCACTCTCATATCCTGGTATCTACTACTTTACACCTCCCTGAGTGTTAACATCATAATTCAGGGCTCTGTTAATAGGACCAACACCAGGTATAAGATGATGTAATACACTTGCTGGATCAGAGTCCAGACCACTAGTGATGCTTCCTGCACCTCGTGGTTTCAGACTTCTTCCTTCATATCTGTTCTGTGGAGCTGTGTCTCTTTAGAGACACTTCAGAGTCTTACACTTCTAAAGACAAAGAAAACTTAACAGATTTGATGGTCTAGATTTCCTTTCATGACAATTCTCATGTCGTGAGCTGGTCATCAGTCTCTGCTCCTATAGGGACTAGAGCTTTGAGGAGGCCGTGAGAGCTGAGGATGGGGTCTAAGGACTGTAAGAGCACCCAGCAAACTGTGGGAGCCCCTTCACCCTCTAAAGAGAGATTGCCAGACAGCAGACACGTGATTTCCTGGAAGCGGAAACACAGCCACTCTAGACAATCCCTTCCTGGTACGTACAAGCCTCCTGGGTCCTGGTGCTTTGTGAGAGCAGCCCTCATGAACTAAATGCCCAGTTCTCAAGAATCAACGCTGTTCGCCAGTGGTGGCTCATGCCTGTAATCCCAGCACTCGGGAGGCTGAGGCAGGAGGATCATTCGAGACCAGCTTGGGCTACAAAGTGAGCTCAAGGCCAGCCTGAACTGCATAAGGAGACCCTGTCTCAAAAAGACCAAAAAAAAAAGAATCAACACTGTTCTTACCCACAAAGTTCAAAACTGAGGGAAAATCATTCCTAAAGGCTAACATTGCTATAATACTGAACAAGCTGTGATTAGTGTCCAGTGAGACTGGAATGGCTATGATGGGCCTGTAAGCATTAGAACGAAGTGTTCCATTAAAATACATGGGAATAAAGGAGAATTCTCCAAATTTTCACATGGAAAAACTTCTGCTGTAGGGGTCAGGGGTTTATTTCGGCGGCGTAAAAACTTCTGTTATGCAATGCTAAACAATATTAAGATAAAATACTATTTTTTCTACTAAGGTGTAGAAGGAGATAATTCAGAAAATATTAATGGTAATTAACTAGTAGAGTTACAAATGCTTTGTATTTTCTTCTCTCGAAATTGTATTATTTTTGAATTTCACCATATTATACTTCCTCTGGTTTCCTTGTAAATCCACTGTAATTTAAAACAGAGTTATACATTTAAAAATGTTTTTATTATTGTAACAATGTTATTTTTAATTGCACCACAGCTAACCCAATCTCTACTTAGTTCTTTTAATGAATTAACTGAAAGACTTAACAGAAAAATCCAACAAGATTCCTATCTTATATGTTCACTTTTCTAATGTTAAAATTTAACAGAGTTTTACTTTAGAATCAAAGGAAAAGAACAAGCTACAATGTTTTAAGGTAGCAAAACAGGGCTGAAACACTAAAATCTCAGAACCCTGGGAGGCTGATGCAGGAGGGTTGCAAATTTAGACCCAGGCTGGGTAACTTAGTGACTTAGCAAGATCCTGTATCAAAATAAAACATTTTTTTAAAAATAAGGGATGGGGATCTAGTTCACTGCAAAGGCCCTGAGTTTAAGCTGAGAGGGAGAGAGGGGAAAGAACAAGAACACGGCCATCTAAAGTGCTGGTTTTCACTTTGTAACTTAATTACAACAATCCGGACCTGCGTGGCCCAAATGACCATTCTAACCAGCAAGGCCACCGTCAGAGCTGTGCCTTTCTGCCCGGTGTGTGGCTCTCCTAGTGAAGGGCGGGAGGAGGGCATGGACAGGTACCTGTCGAAGGACGGCTTCTCCCCGCAGTCGAAGGCATCCTGCAGCTCCTTGACCAGGTTGGCCTGGCCGGGCAGCCGGAAGAGGCCCTCCTCCTGCAGCCCCCGCTGCCGGATGAAGTCCACGCACTGCTCCACCAGCATCGGGGCCAGGCGGTTCCCATACCGCTTCTCATAGCGGACGGTGTCCTCCAGCTTCTGCCCAAAGATGCCTGGAAGCACAGGAGAGCGCAGTGAAGACCAGAACACCACCGCTTCAGACCTCATGGTTTAGCTTCTGAAGTCAGCAGAGAGGAACAAACGAGTCTACAATGCTAGCCGGTACCCCACAGTGGTATTTCCCACCCTTACACAGCAGTTTCATTAGATACAGTTCTCCAAAGGGAAAGGGTCCTCATGCCACTCCCTCCCTGTCCTGTGCTCAGCTCAAACTACTGTTTGAAGTAGAAAAACATCATTACAAATATACATTTTGCTTGGGGTTTTTATAGTTTTTTTTTTTTTTTCTGGGACAGAAACTGAATTCAAAAGACAAAGGTAGGAATATTCTCAAAATGTTAGTTACAATTTAGTTTCCTTATGTTTTATTTCATGCACGATTTGCACTTCATTTAAATTCTACTCATTTCTCTTTTCCTCTTTGTTTTCATTCAAGATGTCATGACTAATGAAAATGATAAAACCAGGAAAATAAGCCATGTTAACAAAGAAAGGGGATCAAGGGCGCGGAAGGGAAGCAGGGCCGGGAGAGAAAGGGGCTAAGCCATGCGCTGCCCCTGGACCAGCAAACATGAACCGCACACGCACTGATAATTAGACATATTCCCAACAGCCTTTTCCTTTTCAAACCTTAAACTACACACTCATTTGAAACAGGAAAACTAAAATCAGGAAGCAGTGAACTCCAGAGTGAGGAGGATGGTTAGCCCGGCAAAGGGCATCATGGCCTCTTCCTTGGTTTACAGTGGCCAGCACTCAGTGGTAACAAAGAGCAGCACGACTTTTAGCCAGTGTCATCACTGCTTGCAAAATATCTCTCAGCACTCACTCCTCATTGTATGGAAATGAACACCCCAGTGCTCCACCCTTGGTGCCCCACTGAGAAGAGACAACTCCTCTTAAATACATTCATATTGGGCAGTGGGTGGACAAATATGACCGCCTTATGAGAAAAGGAGAGAAGATAAAGCCAAAGCACACTTGGCTCCAACATTCTCTGATGAAATGAATCTTTAAGTGTCATAAAAGGGGAAGAAAAGTGAACATCTGTTAAAATGATACAAGCCTCCAAGGTATGTGAGGAATTATTTAACAACCATTAGGCTAATATTTGATAATCACAACAGATGCTGCCCTCCACTCCCCCCCCCCCCGAAAATTCATTTACCTACGGATTCAGCAACATGAAACTAGCACATTCCAGCAATAAAGACCTACTTCCGAAGAGGAGATTCAGGGTCCAGGGAAGGACACCGACAGGAAATAAAATGACTCCACACCCGGTATCACACTTAGCACTCATAGACTTCATGCATTCCTTTCAGAAAGTAAGTTTTCGGGACCTAATATCAGTACTCAGGAGCACACCAAACAGAATCAGAAAATGGTATTTTTGGAAACCAGTAAAGACTGGAGCAGGTAGAAGGCCCATTTAATTTAGTTCACAGCCTGTATGACAAGCAGTTCCTTGATAATAGTGCGTCAAACTTTATTCAGCAATTCATCACTCATTCTCTGATATCTTCTCTTGTTAGCGCTACTTTGGAGGCTGAAAAATGAAATGTTTGTTTTATGTCTCCTACACCGAGGTGCCCACATGACAGAGTGCTGGCGAGCAGTCTCGGAGACTGGAGGGAGGCTCGCTTTGTGGATGGCAGGAATGGTCTCTGTAGCTGCCAGCCACCCCTTTTCCTTGTCTCTTCTGCTTTGCAGTCCTTCTATGATGCACGGAGAGGGGGAAACATGACTACCTAGAGAGAACCGAGGTGATACAGCCGGCGAACGGATGTGATGCCAATAATAGCCACAGGAGTAATTTTAAGAAAGGCAGCAGTTGGGTCTTGTTTGCTTTTCATGGCTTGGAGTCATCACTTGGATTTAAAAAATTTTTTAAAATATTTTAACTGACTCACAAAACCATAAAAATTGTACATATATTATGGAATACTGTGCAATGTTCTGATGCACATGTGCAGTGTTGGTGTTTAAATAAGTTTAGCATATCTGTGCCTTCGAACATTCCTCTTTTTATGGTGAAAACATTAACAATCCCTTTTTAGCTCTGGAAAGAAATGAATCTATCGGTAACCATACCCATGCAGCTTGCAAAGCATGCCACAGCTTCTTGTACCTAACTGCACCTTGGTGCCCCAGGTCCAGCCTCTGCCCAGCCCTTTTCCTCTCCAGCCTCTAGTACCCACCATTCCACTATCAGCTTCTATGAGATGAGAATGTTAGGGTCTACCCAATGATCTCCAGCTCTGTCTGTGCTGTAGGAAGGATAGGCTTTCATCCTACTATGCCTGGAAAGCATCCCACTGCGTGTATGAATAACATTATCTTTACTGACCCGTCACTGGATGGACCACTTCCTGAGAATACTTTGGGAACGATATGTCTGTTCATAGATGGGAAGAATTGATGAACACACGTATCTCCGTGCGTCTGTGCCCTTTTTGTTACATTTACTTCTAAATTTAAATATTTATTTTTATAGCTGCTTTAAGTGGGAACTCTTTCCTGTCCTCATCTGGGTATGATATGGGTCCATGCAACAGCCACCTTAACCCTCACGCCGATCACAAGGGAATGTGAGTAACAGGAACTGAAATAATGAGAGCTCTTTCCTCAGGTAGGCTTTTAATGTGAGAAAAAGAAGCCTTGTGTGTTTAAGCCTTACTACCTGAGTTTTCTGTTATTTGCAGTAAAACAAAATCCTAGCTCATTCTGTGGTGATACTGGATTTCGGGTGATAGCCCCATGTCTAAAATCAAGGCTTGAAAATTTGTTATGAGTGGAGAGTATTGACTCTTTTTCTATGAGTCATTTAAAAACAAATGCTTATTCATCTGTAATATCTCAATTCCATCCTGCCCAAATGAAGGAAATAGTTTTACAAGACACTTGTAAGTCATTAAAAATAACATGCTGACATTCAAGAATAAATTGTACATATGTACAAGTTTTAACTTTGGATATTCTCATTGGATTGACAAATACATTACATAAGTTTTCTCTGCACTCCCAGGAGAAAAATACAGTAATGATTTTTCTTCCAATTTAACTCCTAGGAACACTACAGACAAGAGCTAAAACCTTCCAAAATTTAGTTATATACAATAATGAAAAGCAGTCAAATGTACTGTTCTCAAAACTTTCAAGGTTTGCTTTTTGGCAAACAATTTAAGAGATGATAAAAGAAAGGATATGATTTGCTGCAGGTATATCTTTGCGATAAAAAAAGAATTTACCTAGAAAGCACAGCAAGATCCCACACTTTACTATGCTTGTACCACTATGTACCAAGCCCTGGACGGATATATCCTTCCACTTTTCATCAGAAATATATAATGTAGCCACCACTCTCCCTCCTCACAGCTGAGGCAAGGAGGGCTTACAGAGTGTGAATACTTTGCCTAAGGTTAGTTATGCACACCAGATGGCAGAATGGACGTCTTGGCCTGGACCTTGGCAGCTTTAAAAGCTTTGAGATTTCTTCCTTTTTGCAGAATCACAGTTGTCACGAGTCTTCATTTTCCAGTCATTTAAATACTAGTGGATTCTAAAGTAAGCAAAATACTGCACCTGCTTACCTTTTAAAAAGCGATCGTAGCCAAGCTGTACCTGTTGATGCCGGGCAGGTCATTAACAGTTTACCTGCTTTATCACATTCGAAGCCCTCAGCACCCCATGAGGCAGGCACCTCCTCTACCACACTCCAGGAGTTTGATACCACGACAAGACAAGCGATCATGGCTCATAGTGCATTGCTGAGCTGAAGCGTATCAGGGCTTCCCTGGACATCAGTCAGTCACACGATGCTGGGTGGCATGCATCACAGCTGAAGGCAGAGGTGGAAGGGGAATCCTGCCTCTTACTATGGCTTCCTGCCCTGGGTCCCTCTCCTCACAAGCCAGGGGTGAGGGTGTATGCTGAGAAAATGTCAGGTAGGTGGAAAAACACCACCTAAACATGGAGAAGGAATAAACTTTGGCATTTCAGCAAGCATGTTTGTTTAGCAATATAATGGGTAAGAAGTTTGAAGCATGTAGACATCACACAATATGATTTTAAATTCCTATGGAAATATGGTAGTTTTCTGCTACAGAACTGGCTTTGTAATGAGTTAATGCAGAGTTCCTATTCTGGGGCATTGGAAATAACAATACATCAAGCATTTCGGGCGTTAAATATTAGGTGTGGGTTAATCTCCTGTAAAGGAATTTTTTTGTGGAAAATACTGCTGGGGTAAGAAAAATACTTTTAAAAACATTTCATTTAACAGCTCCTTAAGGGGAGAAGTGAGATTTGAAATTTTAAAATTAACAACAAAAAGCACAAAGGTCACACATACTGCCCCTAGCTAGCAGCACGGCAAAGAACTCCCTGATTAGTAGATCATTAACCAGAATCCTCCCTGGTGTGGGTCATGCAAACAATCCCAGCTATGCCCATTTAGTTCTCCGTGAGGTCTCACAGAAACTGACCGTGCCCTCCCCAGGATTTCTCGGTGACACTGGTATGCCAGGCTTATTTCTCTGAGAGCATCCTCACGCTGCCATAAAGTGCCACCAGGAGGGACCTCTCACCAGACGGAGAGGGCAAATCACACAGGCGAACTGGTGACATGTGTGAGAATGTGGGATAGAGAAATCCGAAGCTCTGCAGGGCTGCGTGCTCTCCTTTGCTAGTGACTTACCTGGCCCATAGGGAGCAGCACTGTGCCTTCAGATTCATACATTCAAATCTCAACTTTCCTAAAACTAGGCAAATACACAGTCGGCCGCCTTGAGCTCTCTGTGCCCTGTGACTAAATATCCTTCTCCCTCCCTGATTCTAATAACTCCAGCTCCATTTCATAACGTCCTATCGCCTACTACATTCACTGTGAAGGCATTTTCTGACATTACTACCAACTTGCTGGTTGCCAAACCACTGTCAGCCATGTTACGTTTTTGTATTACTTTACACTTAGCATCCTATAAAACTGCCAACCTGGCTCCTCCTCCTGACACCTCTCATTTGTGTCACTCTTGCCTCTGGGAAGGCTCAGTCTTTCTTGACCATGTGACCTACCATTCCTTTTTCCATTTCTTGGTTGCTTGAATTCTGCCCTCAGTCTTTACTTCATACGAATTCTGTGATGGATGCTGCCCAGTCTCACAGTATATCAATCATTCCCAGATTTGTACCCTAAGTTAGGCTACTGTGATTAGATATTTAAGTGCCCCTTATGTCTTCAACAGGGATAATCTGAGAATATTCACAAAATTGGAATTTTTAAATAAGTCATCTTTTCTTTGAAACTTTGTAGTTCCTGTAGTCTTAACTTGATTACTGGTACCACTGGTTCCCCAACATCACGACGTCAACTTAGATTTTCCTTTCCTCATGCCACTTGGTCAACTACCACGTTGGCTGCCTCCAAATGCAGGTTACACAGTCCACAATTTACACAGCTTTTTGAAGAGCAGAACTCCCGACTGAGGTACATACTGCCGTCACATTTCAATCCATCACACCACTCTTTGACTTCATATCCCCCAATGGTGCCCACTGGTCTAACTGTGCAATCAAACTCTTTTGCATAAATTAAAATCCTAACAATCTGGGTTCTGCCTCTTTATCCAGCCTTTCATCAACAGTTTCTAGGTTGCACTGTGTGTCAAGCATTGTGCCATCTCCCCCTCATTCCTACTGTGTCCTCAAAAACATCCTTCGTCAAACCACACCCCCACTGGCAGTTTTCCTAAATGAGCATGGCTAGTAGGTAGGTCTTGCTTCACGAGTCAGAGAAGGAAATCACACTCTGCAAGGTTTAACTCACATCATCTCCTGTGTTGTCTTCGCTACTGTTCCCACAACCTCCAACCTAGTGTCAAAGCACAATATGCTTCTTATTTGATTTCTTAGTGCACTGCTCTATAATTTTTTAAAATGTTCACTTGTACTGCCTTAGGTCTCAATCATCAAAAAAGTATTGTACTTTTGCAATTATTATAACGAAATAATTATTTTACATCTGTTTTGATTATTATAAATATTATTGGAAAGTAGCTGTATACCACAAATATATCATGAGAACTACAGAGGAGTTTCAGTAGATTTCCCAAAGTACCGCAGATAAAATGTCAGAACTCATTTTGGTCCCAGGTCTATAGGACCCCAAGGTTCAGGCAGGTTGAATACTCATTTTCTGAAATTCATAGGGCTGTAAATGTGTTTCAGATTTTGGAATATTTGAATATATGCACTAATGTATCTTAGCAATGGGACCTAAATCTAAATGCAAAATTCCTTTCTAATTTACATACACCCTATACACATAGCCTGCAGGAAACTCTCTGCCATATTTTAAATAATTTTGTTCATGAAACAAACTTCCCTGGTGTGGAATTTTCCATGAGGGCCATCATGTCAACATTCAAGAAGTTTCATATTTTGGACTCTGGATTTGCAGATTTGGGATGCCCAACCCGTATTCTCTTCTACATTAGGGAAGACCTCTGATTTGTGTCTCTAGAATGAAGTGTCAAGATGAGTGAGGCAGGAGTGTTCTGAAAACATTTGAGGAATAATTATCTATATGAGAACAAAATACAACCTCCATAACATAGGCAATAAATGAGATACAGCATTATAAAATTCAACTCATCAAAAATTCTTAGTGATGACATTAATTTCTGTAAAAATCCAAGAATATAAGTGTCCTTGTGTGTTGGTTACTTTTCTCTTGTTGCTGAGACAAAATATCTGACACCCAAAATTAAGGAAAGACGTATTTAGCTCACAGTTTGTGGAAGTTTCAGCCCATAATCAGCTGGGTGCAAGGCAGGGTGGCGTGGCAGAGGGTAACAGTTCATGGAGGCCAGAAGACAGCAAAAGCAGCCAGAGAAAATAAAAAACAAAAGGAGGAGCACAAAAACAGACTCTTCCTATCTCGTATACTGTATATAGAATATATACCCTAGGGTGGGCGCAGCACTCACACCCATAATCCCAGCACTGTGAATCAATCATCAACTCTAAAAGCCTGCCCCCATGACTGTATGAGGCTTTGGGGTGACACCCAAACACAAACTGTAACCCTTCAGTTTGCTAATGAGAGGACAGAAGCTCAGAACCATAGTTTCACACGCTGTGGAATCTGTGCGTAGTGTTTTCCACCTCTTCTGTCTGTGGGTCCGTGGTCAGCCACAGAGGGAATTTGCTTTACTTTTCCTGCTGCTGACTCCAACTTTGCCACCAGGAGAGACCTGGTCATCACCAGGACTGTAAGAGCTTCCAATGAACATTCACCTTTGGTAAACAGATAAATCAAAATAAAAGACAACATTTGAGCACAGAATTACGAAGGAAAGGCAGCCAAAATTTACTTCAACCTGTCTGTAGCTTTCCAAGTGGCCAAAAGTTCTTATGTAACTACAAACCCTTAAATCCGAGGAGCTAGCAGTCCTAATGAGTCCGGAATGGTTGGTGGAATTCTGACTACTTCACAGTCAGAAAGAGGACAGAAGTGAAAGACAAAGGCTTGGAAATCTGAAGAAGCTGTTACGGGTTAACACAGTGATCTAGGAGCCTATGCCTTGGACCAGTGGGACACGACAGAAATCCCTTGCATCAGGTACTGAGCTGTGCAGTTTACATGGCTTTCTTTATTGGATGCTCCCAGACCTTGTGCAAGGCAGCCTTTCTTCTACAAATAGAAAACTTGACTCAAAGATGCTACTGTGACCTATCTGAGGCCACACATCTACAAAAGAGCATATTTGGGTTACAAGTATATATTATTTTAAAGTCATCTTTCCCCCACTATATTATGTTACCTTTATTCAGACATTTTATAGTTATGCTGACCACTTTTGTAGGGTCATATAGGAGAAAATAGGACTTCATGTAATTGAGGTAATGCTGCCTTTTCACATGAGCCTCTCAGGACTGTGTACAAAATTTGCTACAGTGTTTACAAAGGTTAACAAGTTATTACTTGTTTATTACCCTCAAGTTATTACTTGTTTATTACCCTCTGTGATTTCACAGGTTTTTAGGAAACCTGGTTTGTTTATCTTCTCATTCCTAGCATAGCTTGATAGGGGGGTCCAAAAACCTTTGATATATGAACTATTGAGCTACTGATTTATAATTTAAAATGATACAGATTTAGGTAGTAACATTTTTGTTAGAAAAAAAAAACTTAGAAAATATGATTACAACAATAAATCCCAAAGAGAATGTTCCTATGATCCACCACTACTATGAAACTGTCCTATTTTAATTCAACATGGCCTATGGATTAGCAAAAAAAGATAGGTAGAGATATGGACTTTATCGGGGTATCATCAGTCTTGAATGCTTTACTGAAAAAATCTATCGTTAAACTTCACTTTAGGAGGATGTGTGTGTGTGTGTGTGTGTGTGTGTGTGTGTGTACAAATGCTCACAGTCACTTAAGGTGGCTACAAGGATGTTTTATTTAAGGGCCACAGACTAAGGATCATTCTGGGTTTGATGAAGAAGCAGAAATGTAAGACATCTTGTTCAAAGGGTCAAATCTAGATGAGAAATGGAGGAGAAGGCATCACAGCAGAGGAAACAGATCGAACAGAGACACTCAGGAGGGGCAGGGCATGTGTTTAGGGAGAGAATGTAGGTCAGCCTAAGGAACTAGGGAGTTTGCACAGCAGGTAATAGGCGTGGCTAGTTTTTTAAAAGGCATTGATAATTATTTGAAAGACTTCTTCCTGTGGGCCACGGGAGCTCCTAAAACCTTTTGAGATGTGGAATGTTGCTTGACAGCATGTTTTAGGAATAGATATTCAGCAATTCTTTACGAGTGGACTCTGGGCGTCAGGACTCCGAAGAACATTAGTGGTGGGCAGGGTGGAGATGGACATTGTCTTGCATGGCCACTACTTAAGGTAAGTTGCATGAAGGAAGCAATAAAGACAACTGGGGAGATGGGGGCTGGGTCTGCAAGGAGCCCAAAGGGTCCTGCATGACCTCTAAGTGGTTCTAGTGCACAAAAAGCCACTGGGGAATGGGTGCTGATTTAGATGCCCTGAGAAAGAAATTCATGGAAAAAGTAAGGCAAAGTTAGAGTTGAAAAATTCCATTTCCTGGGACAGCAAGTCATCTAGCCCATTCTAGTTAGGCTAAGCGCTCAAGAACCAATACGTATACCTTCCTGTGTAATGAAAGCACAGAAATCAGTTATACACTGATATTAGTGTACAGACGTAATGAAAATACAGTCTCAAAATCCACAGTGAAAATACATTGTAATCTTTCTCTCACCACAACGTAAATGGGAAGTACCACATTCCCCAACTTCCTCCCTAGTAGACGTTTCTTAATTCCTGGGTTTCTAAGACCACTGGGAAGCCGTTTCAGGGAACTTAATTAGTATTGGAACAAAGAAAGAGACGAAAAGGGCAGTAAAGTGTGAAAGAAAGAGTCTGGAAACCAAAGGCACTATGCAAAAGGAGTCCTGACTGCCCAGAGCAGGCTCTGCACCCACCAGGCCGCTGGGAGAGTCTTTGGGAAGCCAGGACATTTTGGAGTCTCCTCTCCAGTCGTTCTGCCCTCAGCAACAATAAAAAATATATATATCTAAAATGTGGATCGGGAAGAGTAGCTATATCCACAGTTTTCCCTTCTTGGCATTTTTGCTAGCTTCACAAGCATTCCTTGCTGGGTTGCTTTAAATGCTGCTGCCAGGACAGCCCAGAAATCAGTCCACTTCTGGAAACACTTAAGCGGCCAGGCGATCTAAGAAAGCACAGAAAGCACTCTCTTCTCAGGGTGGCACGGCCTTGGAGAGCAGGCAGGGCAGCAGCAGGCAACAGCTGGGTACCTGGCTCCCCCAGGCCTCTGTGCTCACAGGCTCAGCAGCAGGGGATCAGGCAGGGGCAGCCTGAAGGCTTCCTGCCACCCCTCCTTTACTGGTCATCAGAGAATATAGAATACAGCCTTGCAAAGGTGACCTGGCTTAGTCCTTCTTTCAAAGCTGAACTCCTCAAGCAGATTTACCTAGGAAGGATGGCACCTTAGAGAGCTGAATGATGTGTGCTTTTCCCTGCGTCTGCAGCCCCTGGTGAGAAATCTTGGGGTGCAGGTGCTGCCTTTCCCCGCTGGGGTCAAGGAGGGAGGGAGAGGCCAGGGGAACGGAAGCCATTCCAGGGCCCGTCACAGGTCCACCATACCCCACCTTGGAGCAAGGAAGGTGAGGGGGTGAAGCAGACCCTTTTCGGCCCTCAGAGATGACCCTGCAAACAAGTCCTGAACTTCTAAGGGGCAGAGAGCTAGAAGAAAGGGACGCGTCCTTCTAGTGTCATTTTCAATGTCTCTATCACTGATATAATCTGACAGCATTCATGAAATCCCCAAAGATCTACAAAACATAAGATCAAAACTATGTATCTCTCATTTAATTTCTTCTATGAATGAAACAGGAATGGGAGTTAATCCCTGAATTTCTGGCTGCTAACACGTGACCGTTACTTCTTCAAAGAAAAAGACGCAGAAGAAATAAAAGGAATAAAAACATTTCTTGGGGCTGGGGATTTAGCTCAGCGGCATAAGCACCTGCCTTGCAAGCAGGCGGTCGTGAGTTCGATCCCTGGTACTGATAAAAAAGATTAAAAAAATTTCTTATATTTTGTGCATTTGATTTTTCTTAGTTTTTTTTCTCATTCTTTTTTTTTTTTTTTTGGCTACTAAGAAAGGAAGTTACTTGGCAGGTGGCAAAGCAGAAAGGGAGGAACCACCCCAGGTGCCATTCAGTTCTGCCCCTGACACTTGCTGTGCATAGCTCTGAGGTCATAATTACCTAGTTTGTGCTTAACACAGACATTTCACTTATTCTCATTTTAAAGCAAAAGGAAACTTTAAGATGTTTTCATACATAAACATTTTCTGAAAACACTGCATTTTACTCAGGCCTTGACTCCCTCAGAATAAGCCCATCCAGGAATGTTAGTTTGTTTTATTAACCAAAAGTTGTATCTCCCCACCCCCTTTCCTGACAGTAGTTCATCTCTCCCCGCTTTCCCAAAGGCATTTCACGAAGTATCTGCACAGACAAGGGGATTCTTATTTCTAGCCAGTGTTAACCAATATATCTGCAAGTTTCTTCACAGCGTCCCCAGAGATAATTGGTTTCTCAAAACTGTCCCTGTAGGGAGAGGTGAGGTGAGCAGAGGCAGCCAGAACACAGCAGCAGGACACAGCACAGGGACTGCCGTGGACCTGTGTGAGGCTGCAGGAGGTGGCTGCTGGGTGGGTGTCCGGGAGGCACCCAGACAGGCGTGGCCCCTCCTTTCAAGATATCAGCCCTACTTGCCCAGTTCTCTGTCAAGATGATCACTAGAGGACCACCACGTCTTACACCGCACCCACTTCGTTCATTCACAAATAGTCACACACATCAATATGAGCCCTAAGAAATAAGTGCAGATGTCAAGGACACACCCAAGTCCCTCTTGCACAGTTGTAAGTTTCCAGGTTCTGGTTCATCTGAGCATACACAGACCTCCGAGCATGAAAGAATACAGGTATACTTCTATGAGAACGTGAAAATGTCATTTACTTACCTTTTCGAAAACTAAAGCACCGTTTGATTCTTCTGTACGTAGTTTTGGGTATGAAGGTGGTTGGAGCTAGGGTACCTGAGGGTCGTCCCCCAGAATTCCGGTCTTCAGGCATCATTCAGTCCCCGAGTTCCAAACCAGGTGCAGGTGTTTTACACCCCGCCTGTGGGCGGGGTCTTGCCATCTCTCCTCATTTTGGTTTATGTGTTACCTTGAAGTCCTGATTCCTACAACTCCAAGATACCGATCGGCCAGGTCCTGGCTTATGGATAAATTACCAACTCTCCTTTCCTCCTTTCTGGCAGAAAACTTCTTTTCCTTTGGCCTAATCCAGGGAGATTTCAATGTATTCTTGTTTTAAGTTTGTGCAGACATTCCACATTCCGAAATGTCACAGGCAGAGAAGACAGCAAGCAAGCTACACCACCCATTCAGACAGCAGGACCTGTTTGGTTTGTTTTGTTTTATTAAGCACCATCTCCTCGGCTGGGCTGAGATTCCTGTGGAAAGGTCAGCTGACAGCTTGTGCCCTGGGAAAGGAGCAACCACAGAGAGGTTTCTCGGAACACTCAGGATGGTCCTTGCTGGCTCCTTTCATTTGAGCGAAACAGGAGGAGAATCAGGGCAACTTGTCCAGAAAGCATTTCAGTGTGGGAGGGAGCCCTCGCCACGGTCTCCCCTGGCCCTCTCACAGCGCCTGCATACTTTGATGCTCTCCGCGGGCTTCCATCCTGTCTTCCAGCTCCTAGGAGTCAGAGCAGAGCGGTGGAGAGCCCATTCGGGGAGGCGCCTGGCTCCTCTGCTAGCTCCCTGCTCAATGAGACAGGGCGGGGGCTGGCAGGGCTGCGGCTGCCTCGTCACAGCTGTGGCTGCGGCTGCCTGGGCGCTCACTGGTCGGTCACATGCAGCAGGGCAGGCAAACACAGGGGAGTGAGTGCCCGCCGCGGGGGAGCCTCTGTCTCTCTCTCCTGATTAAGGTTCCTGCCGTGGGCAGCACCGTCACCATACTGGCACCGAAGACCCCCAGGGTCACCTTTCTGCCCCTTCATTCCTGTTCATTTATTCTCTCCCTGTCCAGGACTTAACTATCTTTTTCTGATCTATGCGGCCGAACCGATTTGCAAGTGATAATTTAATGTGTAGATCCTCAAAACACATGTGTGATGTACATGTATGTGCATGTCTGTAAAATAAAAACATTCAATCCAGCAGCAAAGAATCTACACTAAGAACTGCAGGATGAGCCAATGGCGCATATGTGTATGCGGAACACACATGTTTTTCCATACCCCAGCCCTCAGATCCCCACCCCCTCAGCCCCACTCTCCAAATAATTTACTCTTTGGGTTAATCATTCATCCTCTGGGCTGCTCCATCTGCAGATCTAGAATGCCAGTGCTTTAACCCCAACTGACCCCCAGCAGCCCTCAGCTGGACTCCCCAGCAGGCAGGGGGCAGCCCAGGAATAGCAGCCCAGATGGGCTATCAGGGAAAGATTCACCATCACTCGCTGCCCCCCTCTGCAGGCCCACACAGCCTCCCCAGGCAAAGGCCCCAGCGTGTACACAAGGCTCACCGGGAGTCACCCAAGCCGACTGTCTGGTGTGTGGAACGTGCATTGGATTTGGGTAATCACAAGGTGTTGGAGCTAGGAAGCTAAAACTACTTTGTGCAGTTTCCTAATTTTACAAGTAATGACAATGGTGAGGAAAGAAAAAACAGAGAGGCAGCATCACACAGCTGGTCTGGATCTGAGCAAGCAGTAAACCTCTGCTTGTCTGCTGCTGACGATGCACAAGGTTATTCACGAGGGTTTACTGTCTCGCTGGCTCTCGGACTCAATGCTTTGGAAAGGAGACAGAAAAATACAAGAGAAACTGATTTGTGAGTAGTTAAGTAAGGCTAAGCATTCAGGGCTAATGGAAAATTAGTGGGTTCTCCCAGCCCATTGATCCTGGGCTACATACTGCCATGAACACTGCCCTGAAAGCAACTGGGAAGACAGCCAGTGTTAAACATAAAACAGGGACAGAGAGAGAGAGAGAGAGAGAGAGAGAGAGAGAGAGAGAGAGACAGAGAGAGAGAGACAGAGAGAGAGACAGAGAGACAGAGAGAGAGAGAGACAGAGAGAGAGAGACAGAGAGAGAGAGAGACAGAGAGAGAGACAGAGAGAGAGAGAGAGACGGAGAGAGAGAGAGAGACAGAGACAGAGACACAGAGAGAGATACAGAGAGAGAGACAGACAGACAGAGAGACAGAGACAGAAAGAGACAGAGACAGACAGACAGAGAGAGAGACACGGAGACACAGAGACAGGGAGACACAGACACAAGGAGAGGCAGATACAAGGAGAGACAGACAAAGACAGATGGAGAGACACAAACAAACAGAAAAACAGAGAGACAGAGAAAGAAAGACAGGACAAGAGAGAGAGAGAGAGAGAGAGAGAGAGAGAGAGAACTAAATTTTTCCAATCATTCTCATTTTTGGGTTTACTTGTTAAATAAACACTCTCAGCATTGTTCACGGGGAAATAACCCTTACGGGGGTTTTTAAGCAGACAGCAGAAAGTTAAGCTACTTAGATTCAACACTGAATTTTGACGGTAGCCTAACAAGTTAAAAGGGGAAGCCTGCTTTTCACATTGCCATTGGTTCTCTTCTTCCATCAGTTCTGGAACAGATGGGTTTAAAATGTATCCAGATAGCTCAGTTTTTGAATCAGGGTGATGACATCACTTTCTCTTACAAATGCCATAGGTTCTGTCTAATCCACAGCCACAACTACCAGCACTGGGACAGTGGTGGAAAGCAAGGGGTCTTTATTCAGGATTAAAAAGGTCAGGGCTTTCTAACCAAAACAGAAAAGGAAACGTATTCTCTCATGAAAGACAGTTATGTCAATGCAGATATTTTTAATAGTTTTATTGAGATGTAATTCATATACCATAGAGCCCACTTACTTGAAATTCATGATTTAGTGGTTTTCATTATATGTACAGATGTGTACAATCACCACCAGAGCCAATCTACAGAATTTTCATCTTTTCAAAAACAAAAACTAAAAGTAAAACAAAACCCTCATACACTGTGGCTACCGCTACAGCTCATCAGAGCCCTCGACTCTAGCCCTAAGCTGCCTCTTGCCTATTTTCTGTTTTGTGGATGAACACCACTGTTCCGTACTTCCATACAAAGGGACTCATGTAACGTGCGGTCTTTTGTGACTGGCGTTTTCCACTGAGATGCTGTGTTCTGGACTCCGTGGTGCCCGGCACGTGTTAGAGCTTCCTCCTTTGCATGGTAAATATTAATCCAGCTACAGATCTGCAGTCAGCAGCGGTGACTGTTTGGACATGTTTGGAGAAACATGTTTTGGGGCAGACATCAAAGAGTGAACCTCACCTAAGATGACTGTGACGTCACGAGCTGACCCCGTCTTAAGGGACCCCCTCACCCTCGCGGCCTGTTGCGGACCCACATGTTGCTATGTTAAACAGGCCTGCACTGCCCTCTTTTACCCATTCTGTTTATGCATCCCTTCATGGATGGACATTTGGGCTGTTTCCCTTTTTTGATGCTGTCAATTCAGATATTTCTGAAAGACTAAAAAAGCCTATATTAATTCTAGTAGCAAACTTTCAAACATTTTTGTGTTTCATATACTGAAAACTATCCTATCAACAAGGGATAGATTTGTAATTGTGAACTTTTTACCACTATGGTTAAGAAAAAGTCACACTATTTTGCTATGAAGGAGGAGGATGTATGGTTTTTCTTCTAGGTTTTGTCACTCACAATGTGACACTTGCATTCTTCCTTAGGATTTAATGATCTAATCACAAAGTGGAAGAGAAAACTAAAATAGCGACTTCGAAATATCCTGAGACGGTGGAAAGCTTATTTGCAGTGAAACCATAAGTAGAAATATGTTAGATAGTTTGTCAGTCACATAAATTTATTGTTCAAAACCCAAATTTATAACATTTCTTTAAAATTCCATCAGTGAGAAGAGAATGAATTGATATTAATATGACTGCTTGATATCAAGGATTCTGAGGGACTGTTATCATCTATTATAGTGAATTTTGGTTTGTCTCTGTATTCTACATTATCTTCAGGAAATTCTGATACTCAGAGGAATCACAAAAGGTTTTTACAAATTAAGTGAGTGCTTTAAAAACTTGCTTTGCAATCTCATAGCAGTTTCTAATTAAACAAAGAGTCCAAGAGAAGATTTATTGGTTAGCGCACTATTTCTATTTTAGAATTTCCTTGAACTATGCATTTATGCAACACTCTGGATAAAGTATATGAACCAATAAACTATGAACACAGCTCTTCCAGGTTCACAGATCGAAGGCTTAAGTTTAGCTCTCTCTAGTCTCACTGGGATTATTTATGAGACTTCTGAGCTGGTGGGACCACTTATGATTCTGGAAATGCTCACTGAATCTCATGTATTTTTCTGGAGGAAATAACAGATGGGACAAGAGGAAAGGACAAGAGGAAAGGACGAAAATAGCACACTTGATGAAAATAATCCTTTAACCAAATATCTGCCACGGCAGACACTGAGGCTCCTCCTGAACTCCTGAGCCCCAGGAGTCTGAAGACAGTGGAAAAGGGTTCTTTAGAAATGTCAGAACTTTGAGAGACACATCCTTACTTCCCTGAATCTTTGGCCCAAGAAGTGTCAGCAAACTCCTTCCCCTTGGATGTGCGTCTTCACTTTCTCCAGGAGGAGGAGGAGGATGGGGAGGAGGAGGAGGAGCCTTCTGCTTACTCAGGCTCAGACAGGTGGGGAACTCAGCCTCTGTGTTTTCTGTCACTCTATACCCTCCCTTGGAAAGAGTGGCCATATAAATTACCATATGAACTACAACACCCTGAGAGAGCTAACGCTAGCACTATCCATACTTAGCTTGGTACGATCACTGCAAACCAGACTGTCACCAGGGAAGCTTCAGTGAGGCAGTGAGTGGGTGGTCACCTGCTTAGGGAACGCCCCTCATCCCCCACAGAAGGCACAGCTAAAAAGCAGGCAGTTTACAGACATGCATCATGTATCCAGCAGATACCAGCATGGCTCAATGAGTCTTACCCACTTCAGTGCCCACCTCTTTTGGTGCTGAGAGCTGAGACCAGGGCCACTCACAGGCTGAGCACTCACACCCTCTAAGCGACCTCTCCAGCCCAAGGTTAACTACTGCAACTGAATCCAACCGTACAACTTTCAAAACTAAGTTTTCAAAATAACTGTAAAATATAAAACAGCCTAGGAAGCATCTGTTTGGGGAAAAAATTCACTTTGTGACTTCAGAGCACTAACAGTACACAAAGAGAATGTAAATACTGGACTTGTAACTGATTTATTAAATGTGAGCTTGATTAATGCAACTTATTTTCATTAAAGCAACATGAAAGAATTAGGCTTTGCACTCATAGAAGTGTACAAGGGCGATCAAAAGACACGGTGAATGTTCAAGCTGAAAAAATCTTCCCCGATAGGGACACGCAGCCGAGAGCGATGGGAAGAGGGTGCCGGAAGGCAGGGGAGTGTTCTGAGGGGCACAAGTGAGGCTGGGTCTTGGCTATAGTAAGTCTTTTAATGTAAATATTCACTGTAAGTCTTGATCACCCTGCACTGATAAAAAATATTTATAATAATTTCTGTTAAATAAAAAAATACAGTGTGCCCACTTTATGCACCACATCTGGCCCTGTGCAACTTCTTCCTCAAAGCCAAAATGGTCATGAAAGAAAAATGTTCTGACTGGATTCAGGACGTGGGGCTGCCGTGACAGCCCAAGTAAAGACCCTCAGGAAAGAGGACTTCAGAGCTGCTTCAGAAAGTGCCAAGAGGGCTGGGGTCAGTGTATCCCACACAAGGGAGGGATCTGAGAGGTACTAACGACAATGTGCCTTTGCCTGTAATATATGCAAGACTTTAACCATTCATTGTATTTTAAAAATTTTTTTATTACATATGCTGGTAGTAGGTAAAACTTTTTAGATCATTATTTTGAGGTTCCATTTTTTGAAAAAATATCTGGTCCATTTATGCCATTGTCTATTTCTTAAAAAAATCAAAATCACAACTTTTTCCCCCTGCCTCCTATCAATTCTACTTATAACGCTGGCATATTTTCCATATCATGTATTTTCAACATTGTATTAGCCTTTTTAAAAAACTTAATATCAAATCTATATGCACGTCCCTGATCTAAAGCATTTATTTTTCAAATGGTTTAATTGTCATCAAAAGTTTGGGCTTTTCCTTTCAAAAACTCTGAGTATGTGAGACTTTGGATTCCCTCCAAATTTCCCAGTTAGGCATCTTTTGCTGTGTGTAGACAGATATTTCTAACTGGTGTGCATTTACGGTATGCTGTACTATATACCTCCAGGAGTTACTGAGGTACCAGGAGTGTTGAACAGCTTACTATTCATTTCAACGTTCATCCATTTGAATACGGGAGATAGTAATAGTTAACTGGAAGGAAGAAAAAATAGGTTTGTTCAATCTTTCTGATTTCTGCAACTTGAAAATAAGCTTACCTCCTCCGAAAGGCCCCCATATGACTCGGCGGATAGACTTCACCCAGTCTTCCATATCATTTTGGGTGCTCGCCATGAGGAGGTAGCTCTCATGATTGGCAGTCATCCGATCGCGGTCGCTTCCTGTGAAAACACACGGGGACATTCAGAGGAAGTGTCACCAGCCTTGTGGGACATTTCTCAAACACAGACTGGGCCTGTGCAGTCAGCACTGGGCCTCCTCAGTGAGTTGGAAAGCCTCACCATCACTTCTCAATGAGGGGAGAACTGCTTAAAAAGGAAAGGCTCTCCTGTGTCCAGGAGGAGGCTGGACAAAGAATGTGGGTTCCCAAGCAAAGCCTGGGCTTTTTGTCCTAGCAACAGCCCACAGGCCTGCATACCTCGTAATCCAGTCCATTCAAGGGCAGCTGCTGACCAAGCAGGAAAGCAGAGACCACAGGAGAGACACTGAAGTGGGATCCCAGTCCACCATGTGCATGGAAGCAAGGGTTGGGCCCGCATGGTAGGCACACACCAGGCGCCTGGGGGCCCGGGGCATGCAGAAGGGGTCAGCGAGAGGAGTGAGGGCGCAGCACCATGCAGGTCACTTCTGACCGAGCTTAACCCGAGTCTGTTTTCTGGAAGAGGAGTCTCATCCTCCCCGGTCACAGCTCCAGAAGGGCACAAAAAGAAGGGAAAAGAACACGTGCAGGGGCAGCCGTGTAGGTCAGCTGGCCCTCCATGGCCCCGACCCTAGCAGCAAAGTTCTGGAAACCACCTGCTGCCTCCTGCAGAAGGTCAATGGTTTCCCTCACATTTTTCTCAAAACAGCAAAACAAACAAATCATAAAATTAAAAACCTTTATAATCCCTACTGCCAAATTTGAAGTGTTAGTCTTCCCAAGTGTGCAATTTAATTCTGTAGAAATCTTTTTTGTAGTGCATTTACCTTTCCTGGTGACTTAAATTTACCATTTACATAACAAGGGGAAACACCCTTGACCTTGAACTAGGTCTTGGGTCGTGGTGGCCCAAATTTTCACGTGGAAAGGAGTATTTCTGAAGACAGTTATCAGGGAATGCACTTCCTCTCTCTTTGAAAATAATTAATGCTGTTCACGGAAAGGGATAGATAAATGGAAGGGCATTTCACTACATTCTGACCACATGTTAATATTAAATTGGCTTTTCAGGTGCTCAAATATATATCCACATTTAATTTTCCGTAAGTACATGAAACTTGTAAATGTGGGTTGAATTAATTCACAGTAAATACTTTGCTTTGTTAGATGTGGGCTAAGAGGATCCGAGTACCTCCATCTGGGGCTGGCTGGCTCACGCTTACAATGCACACCACCCCTCTTTCCCCTGTCACACCCATCCTGATTCACACAGTGCTTTGATACTACACCGGATCTCAGTGGCTGAGGAGCCATCACTCAGTGCTTTGAATGCTGCTGGCAGTTTAGACGGTACCTGAATTCTACTGGGCCTTTCTATGTGGAGGAAGTGCCGTAAAAATTGAACCCCGGCTCTGGCACTAAGTTATTGAGCAACACCCCCAGTCTGCCTGCCTGCTTGCTTCTCTCTCTCTCTCTCTCTCTCTCTCTCTCTCTCTCTCTCTCTCTCTCTGTCTCTCTCCTCTGTCTCACTCTGTCTTTGTCTTTGCTTTCTTTCACTTGAGACAGATTCTTGCTAAATCTTTAAATTGCCCAGTTTGGCTCAAACTTGCCTCCTCCTGCTGCAGCCTCCTCCAGTGCCAGCCACCTCCAGTGCCAGCCACCATGCCACCATACAGAGCCTTCTTGATTTATTTCCTAGGTTGAGGACAACTACACTGGCATTGAGGTAAATTTGTGAATCAGGTAAAAGGTTAAAGAAATGCAATAACTGGAAGCCAACCAGGTGAGCAACTAGAATTGGTGCTCTGCGTTGTCATATGAGTGGATGGGGACGCAGGGGCGGGGATCCAAAGGGCTCAGGGCACACAGGTTTCCCACTGTCCATACAGCTCAAGGGAGCTCAACTGTAATTCGGAGCAATCTGAATCTAAAAAGCATAGACTCAGGACTCAGGGAAAACCCAGGTTTACTATTCTCTCTTGGCCCCAATGTTTGACTTCCAGGTAACTACAGACCATCTGTGTCCCTGATCAAACATGGAGAGCAACATACCTATGCTGCCAATTTTTCTAAGAGTTGAACAAAATAAAGCGTGTAAAACGTTAGGCTAAAAATTCTGGAAGTGTGAATTTCATCTCACTTAACTGCCTCCACATCATAAGACATTAGATTGACTTTTGAGGTATCACATCGAATAGATACTTGGGAAGGATTAGTCAATAGTGCAGGGATTTTCAGAAAATGCTGTAATTCTTTCATATATGTGTAAACAAAAGTCACATTAAAGTTATATACTGCCTACATGCATAAAAATATCACATATTCATATTCATGGCTGTACCTAAGTGGCAAAAATAATTAAATGGCAAAGCAAAAAAATGCTCCATTCCGCGGGGCACCGTACGAAGAGTCTGTTCTGTATTTTTTTTTCCCCTTTTTCTCTTTTCTGTATTCTTATCTACTGCACCACAGCACTGAGCCAAAAAAATTACCACTTTGAAATCAGGATATTTTAATTACAGCCTTTGGCTGAAGGAGCTCAGCAATTGAGACAGCAAAGCCTGCTGAGTCACTCCTGGCCAGGCAGAAACAGCCCTGGTAATGAGGATGAGCCACAGCCCAAGAGCTGCTTTTGCTTGAAAGCAGAGGAAAAAGTGAACGTAGGCACAAGTGGCCATGACCCTGTGACTTCACTGATTTTTACCACTGTCCACAGTGCTGCACATCTGACCCATAATCTCATTTGGACTGCCCATCACAGATCTGAAATCCATGTGGAAATTTCACCCACAGACATAGACTTGAACTGTCAGTGGGGCAGCAAGAAAACACAATTAGACAGGTATTTGCTACGAGTTTCAGTGGAAAGAGACTCACTGAAAAGAACATGACTGCGATATTTATAGAGGTTTACAGGGTCTTTCCCTCTAACCCACAGTTGCTCTCTTTAAGGTTTTAGTTACTCTCAGTTGACTGAGGACTGAATATATTAAATGGAAAATTCCAGAAATGAACAACTCGTAAGTCTGAAATGACTATTCCCATGGAATATCATTACACATTTTCACGTTACTGTTGTTAACCTCTGAGTACTGTGCCTAACTTACATTGAGCATAGGGAGGTATGTCCAGGTGAAAGTGTAGCTCATACAGGAAGTGCTCCAGCCATCCACCTGGGCACCCAGGAACGTTATCTCCTGAGCACAAAGTGAGGTCACACAATAGACACAAACTAGGTGCTCACTGAAAACAGGTTACTTCCAACTGAAGATGCCGCCTGTGCTAATCCATAACCCTTTACTTCTAAGCACTGGGAGCGGGCCCTGTAACTAGAGGGACTCAGGACAACTTTTCAAATTTATGCTCCAAAAACTCACTGCACTCAGAATTTTAACTTTCCAACCCTGCAGATCAAGGTGCCCTCTTTTGGTTAGAGCTTTCTGGTATTCAATACTTCACTAACCATTTCAGAACCAAAAACTCATTCCAGAGCTCTCATTATCACTGGGGTTTGCCTTTTAGCCACCTACGACACACACCAGACCTCGCAAGTGTTCAGGTTGCACCGGATCATACAAGCCAGTGCACATTCTTGGATTTTTCTTGAACATAAAATCTAAGTACTAACTTAAATGACACTGGATTTGTACACATTTGTAGATGACACACTGCCTCAACTTTTGGGCTAACTTCTGTTGGGAGCGATGGTTTAGTGCTCCTGCTAAAACTTCAAGCATCTGTGATTCTAAGTGAGCTAAGCAGGCTACATCCTTTCCTTTTACATGTCAGTGTACAATAGAATGCATTTGTACATTTTGCCAAGCTCTTCTGTGTATTTGCATTAGATATGCATTTTTTTTACCTTTGCCTATTTGCATTTGATTTTCTTTTCTGGAAATAAAATAGATTCTCTAAAGTCAAATGAATACTTGACATGATTAAATTTTGCAAAAATTGAGACGTAGACAAGGAAACGTATATTAATTTCATAGATGAAGAAACTCAATCTAAAATTAAAGGCATGTTAAAGAAATTTGTGCAAAGGAAGATTCAGTTCAAAAAGGAAGTCCAAAAACCTAACAACTATATGAAAGTCATTAGTAACTACAAAACAACTAAAGACACATTTCAAACCATTTTTAAAATTGTTGTACAAAAAGCATTGGAGGTTGTATGCTGAGGCTTACACTCCCCTCACAGGAGCATGGACCATGTTCTCTATGATGTGGTCGTCAAAACAGAACCGTGCAGTTGACTAAGGTGAGTTTTATTACAGGAAAGTAAATACACAAATCTTTAGGTGACATCTTAGGTTTGAAATAGGTAAGTACAATAAAATACACAGTAATTTTAAGTGTCTATTTCTGAATAGCCATTGTTTATTTGTTCTTATTCTACTTTTGTGTATTTTTATACACTTTCCTGAGGTTCAACTATACACTTTTTAAAATACTTGGGTTATTCTAGGAACGGTCACCTATTTGTGTGTGTGTACGTGTGTGTACATGTGTGAGTGTGTACATGTGGGCATGTGTACGTTTGTGTGTATATGTGGGTCTGTGTACGTGTATGTGTGTGGGTATGTGTACATGTGTATGTGTGTACCTTGTGGGCATGTATGTGTGTGTACTGTGTGGGGGTGTGTACATGTGTGGGCATGTGTACGTGTGTGTGTGAGTGCGTACGTGTGGGCATGTGTATGTGCGTGTGTACATGTGGACGTGTGTATGCATGTGAGTGTGTCTGTGTGTGGGCATGTGTACGTGTCTTTGTGTGGGCGTGTGTGTATGTGAGTGTGCACATGTGGGTATGTGTACGTGTGTGTGTCCGTGTGTGGGCATGCCCCTTTGGAGACTCTTCCCTTCTCTGCCCAGCTGTTTTGTTCCCAGCCTGTATCAGTCACTCCCACCCAGCTCTTTTAGTTGAGGTGATGGAAACTTTGGTCATTTTAATACAAAATTTTCTGCCTAGGCCATCCTTGCCCAACAGCTTTTGAACATGTGACACATAAAGCAGAGAGACCGTGACCCCAGGATGCTCAGGAGGGGACCTGTCCCTACCGCGACAAGTCTATCCTGTCTGACTTGTATGCATCTCTGAGCTCTCTGCCCACTCTCGGGAATTTCTCCTGTGCACTCCTTGCTTGCTGTGAGTAACACCCCTTCTTACCTCTCTGGGCTCCGGATGCTGCCCTCCATCCATGCATTCATGCGAGGAGAGCCCACTGTGTTCAGTCACAACTCTACCAGGTATTGTTTCATGATCAGAAAACCATTACTGAGCACAGGTGACGAGACTTGTAAGGTCATAGAGCCCTAGGCAGCCGAAGGAAGCCAGAAGGTAACGATTGCTAAGTCACTCAGTGCCTACTCTCACTGTTTACCTATAACATTTCCCCAGCTGCTGGTGCCTGATGACATTTGTTACCCGCTCCCCATTTCCCCTCAAAACATGGCAGACAGTTCCTTGGGGAAGAAGAAACCCTTCGTGTAAAGCCACCTTTGAAGGAGACGGAGGCCCCTCATTTCCTCAGTTCCTGCTGAGGTGTGCACGCACTCTAGGAAGGAGGAGAGGACAGAAACACAGTGAGAAGACAGACACACCCTCTCATAGCCTCCAAGCCCAAGCCTTTTAAACTTCTTCCCTCTCTTGTGGAAAGGAGGCTGACTCCCACCTCTGGGGCCTTGTAGGGAATGCAAAAGGGCAAGATGGAGAGCCTGTGGTTCAGGCTTTGAAGTTCTAGCAGCAGACTCTGTGCCAACAGAACTCTGGCACAGGCACAGACCCAATACCTCCATGGGAGTGACTTCTGTAGCCAGGGCTTGTGCTGAGAGGTGTGAAGAGCTTCTACAACCAGCACGGTTTTGCTGGATGGGCCGTCTCTGTCTGCACTCCTGACTATGCCCAGACGTCCATGCAGAGAGGCACAACTGCATGGCAGCTGGAAACACAGATGCCACATTTGGCAACCATTCTTCACCCCTCCTCCAGCTGCGCGTTGCCCCGCCTGTGGAGCCTCTATCCGTGAGTGTCACGCCAACATCATCATGTTCCTTCCAGACAGAGAGGCTGATCCATTTACCTGATCAGAGCAGGGAGCTGGGGAACCGCTTACACTCCTGGCCTGAGTAGTCTGGAGTAGCAGCCCATCTCCCAGAAAAAAACTACCAACTTTAAAACATCTGTTTTGTCCTTTTGGTTATCCATTGTTATGGTTTGAGAACTAGTGGTCAACTTAATGCCAGCTGGATTACATCATCATGCATTGATCGAAGATGCTCCACCTGAGGAGGGTTGCCAGGATAAATAGGTGGAGAAGAAGGGAGCTGTTGAGAGTGCTGAGGTGTTAAGGAGACATTGTGAGTTGTCTTACAAGTTGCTGTCTGAGCTGTTGGTTCTCCTGGAGAAGCTTGGGTCTTTACATTGAGCATTGCTTCCTGGCTCCGGAGGGGAAGACATGTGCTGCCTGGTCTCCAGGATGAACTCGTCATGCTGCTTCCTGGCACATACCTGACTGTGCTTGTCGGAGGAGGAGCTCGGGGCCTCCGTGTCACTGAGGATGGCTGTGGTGCTTTTAGGACAGCCCTGGTCTTTGTTGTGAGTGTGACTTCTTGGCTCCAGCGTAGAACCCTCATCCCACTAGCACAGCTCCTTCAACCTGCCGACATAGACTTTCTGGCTTCCACCGCTGACCCTTGGGTCTTCCCAGCACTGATCCATAAAAGAGACTGGCCTGAGTCCTTCTTGTGGGCTCTGGACCTCCAGTTGGACTCGTGGGAGGCACTGTCCTGAGCTCTGGATTTTTATCTGGACTCATGTGAGACACTGCCGTGGGGGTTAGGCTCTTGACTAAATAATCTATGTCTTTGGTGTTGCGGATAGATTTCCTGCATTTTCCCGTGTTAACATCTGGTGACCATTATAAAAATATTATAAACTCCATGTCCTAATCCTAGTTGTTCTCTGTGTACAACCCTGGACTACAACATCCATGTTACGTGAGAGGTTCGGGGCCAGAGACCAGTATTACTCAAAGAATACACGACACCATGAAACTAGGATTTCCTCAGCCACAAAAGGGACAGCTTGTAGTTGTGTAAACCTTCTAACAGTTACAGCTACAGAAACAATTTTACTGAACTTATTGTGTGGAAGTTTCAGAAATCTCCACTGTTGTGGACTTATCCTAAATGTCTCATGACTCTGACAGGCTGTGTGCTAAAGGCTTGGTCATCAACTGGTGACACTGCTGGGGTGAGGGGTATCTTCCGAAGGTGGAACCGCACAGAAGGTAGTTAAGGCTCTGGGACAGGCTGGAAGGGGAACACTGCTCCTCCCGCCCCTTCCTGGCTCTTACTTCCTGGTCTCCATGATGTGAGCAGTTTCCTCTGTCACACAGTCCCCTCCATGATGTTCTGGCCTCCAGAGGTCCTAGTGACAGACCCTCTGAAACCTCTGAAAGCATGAACTAAACTAAACTTTTATCTTTTTATAACTTGCTTATCTCAGGCATTTTGCCACGACAACAGACAACTGAATCATATAATCACAAAGTAGACCTGCCAGGTTTCCTGGTAAGAACATAACTGTAGGTTCTCATTAAGATTATAAATGAAAAATTAGAAGTTTCTCGGAAGTGATATACTTGTATGCTTGTCTGCTCCAGTAAACAAACTTTGAAAGATATACAATGAGTTCACATTCATTGTGACTCAATTTTCAGATCAGCGCCTGCATTTACACACAGTGAAAGTGTCATCCGTCCTTCATGGGCCTGTGGCCCTTGGGTGCATCTTTCTCCTGTGTGATATGGGTTCTGTTCAGCAATCTTCTTCTGGAAGAAATTCTTTCATCACAGGTCAACACTTGATGAGGGGTGGAGATGTATCTGCTTTCATGAACTCCCCAGTCTTCCCTGTGGCTTCTGCAAAACTGGAAGCCTCATACTGTCTTATGGTTGCCACTTTTCCTGCAGAATTTATCAAACCACACTTCGCTGGCTTTAAATTCATCCCTTGTTCCCTCGATTTTTCACAGATCACAGCTTCATTAATGCCACCACCTGCCTGTTGTTTTTATTCAGCCACACTAACGAAAGCTTTTCCACCTCTTCCAGCAGCTGTGTCTTCTGCTTGGTTAACATCATTTCTCCTTTTGTCAAATCAGCCCTTTTGATGGCATCTTTATTCTTCAAGATACTTGAGAGCTCCTACTCTGAGGTTGGATCAGTCACATGAATATTGTGGTTCTCTTTATAGAGAACCTTCTTCAATTCCCTGATTATTTCCCCCAAAGCCGTCTTACTATGCTTCCTCTGCACTTTCGTTGGGGCCGTGTTCCACTGAATAATACTGTACAGTGCAGTATGTGCTAAAAAGCACACAGAAAGCTTTACAGCAAAGCACACAGTCTGCCTGTGACCGTAATCTCAACCATGGGTCAGGGTGGGAAAGATAGCTGAGGCTGTGTTTTGTTACACTGGGGAGTCATGAATTGAAGCAAAATTTTGCTGAACACTTCTGTTTGTGAACTGAATTGCTTGAGAAAAGAAGGCTTCCTGAACTGAAGTACTGCTGTAGTTCGGTTCTTTATTTCTGATGAAACTTAAAGATGAATAGCAAGATGTAAAGTAGTTTTGAAGTATATCAGAGAAAATTTAAGGTGGAAAATCATTTTTCCCCTTCCATGGAGACATACTTGGAAAGTAAGTCATCATGAGATGCAAATAATAAATTACGGGCTTCTATGGATACTATCATCTATTAATAAATAACAATAATAATAAAACACATAATTCACAAAATGAGGCCAAACAACAAACTGGACTCATATTTAATATTTATTTTCTTCATTAAATTTTGTATGCAAAATACACTAAGGAAATTCTGTCATCTACAAATTAAAGTTTTGGTATGTCTTGATGATTAAAATTTTCCATGTACTTCTTCCCCAGATGTCATTTGAAAAAGAGAAGAACAAAATTTCCATGCATTTTTTCAACAGAACGATCGCGTAGTTCTACAATGAGATTTTGACTATTCTAAAATCCGTAAACCAGGAAATGAGAAGTAAAGGCCTTTGACATAGAAACTTGCATAATTCTATAGCAAGTTTTTTTTTAAAATATTTTAAAACATTTAAAAGAAAATATATGAATGAATTAAGAACCTAGCCGGCAGTAAGTGTCATTACATCTATAGTCAGTACTGTACAAGAAATACACTATTAAATATCCTTTTCATTATAATATAATGACAAATTTCAATGCCTTGAGTACTTTACTATATTGCTTGCATGTGTAATTATTAGTCCTCCACTAATTCATAATATTTTTGTAAGAAGGACTCATTCTACAGTATTTAGGCAGCTTAAGTTTCTAAATTTAAAGCAGCTGTGAGTGAACAATTGTTAACCAATTACAGATCAATTGCTATGCATCAGTTATGGAGTTCTCTAAGAAGTAAATCTCAGAATCTTTCGGCAGATATGCACCTAAAAATTCTGTGCTATCCAGAATTGCTTCTGATTTGCCTTTTCTCAAACTTTATTAAAAAAAACTTTATCCACAGCTGTGAATGTTAAAGCAAATGTGTTGCCTTGACCAAAGCACAAATACAAAGGTGCTGAAGAAGAAGGCTGACAGATGATTAAGGGTAACAACACAGAAGCGGGATTCCTGGGTTCAAGGCATCGTTCGCTGCCTAGGGAATCTGCTGTCTCCCACTGTGGGTGACACCTCCCACACAGCACTGCTGTGCATTAACAGGGTGAACACTCCCGTCAACACTCTAAACAGGCTTGGGACACAGGTTGCTGCACTGTTTTTATCAGTGTCTTGTATAATGATTGTAGTCCTAAATTCTTTTCAAAACACATTAAATCTTTGTGGACAGAATACATTTAAATGCAGGAAAATGACTTACTGTTGGAGAAGTACTATTCTGAATATGTTTGTAAATGGAATTCTTTTAATAAGAAAGCAACTGTACATTTATTTTCCAAGTAAATATTGATATTTTTATTCGCTGTGTTTTTAAAAGTACCACTGTAATACATTTTCTTTTAATTTATTATTTTTGGTACATTGACTTTTAAATGACTAGTGGAAATTTAAAATTTTAGAATAGGCTTAAATTTATATTTCTGCTAATTTTCATGCATCTGGGATTCAGCCTTTCAAAAAGCTTAATGTTTGTGTCAGGCATATCAGTGACTCAGAATGATGCAATTTATTATGCTTCGGGTATTTGTTTCCCAGATTGTCCTGGGAAATCTACAGAATCTCAACTTAAATCCAACAATATATTTTGAGTTTCACTTTTGTCAGAGGTTTAGAATCTATTCCTTTTTTTCTCACTATCTAATTAAACCCTTCTGATTGAAATTTTTGAGAAAGGTAGAGCATTTGCTTGGTAGAATTAACTAATTCTTGGTATAGAATTAATGTCCTCTGCTAACTCAGCTTAGCTTAAATCGGGAGGCTGATGAATTCAAATATCTGATGGGGGCAGAAGGAAGACAGAATACATGAAAACTGTTAGAGTATTCTGGTGCAATAGAGAAGCAAAAAGTACAAAATGAACAGGTTCATGGAGTTGAGGACATGGAAAGGAGCACACGACCCACGGCGGCTGGGCTGTGTCCTTCAACCCAATGCAGAGAGGCAGAGGGTTACAGGACCTCTGATTGAAGTGGCACATGGAGTGGATATTGGTGACATGTGAGGAGCCAGCTGGAATTATGTAACCTTTGACTGGATGTGGTGCTTAGGGTGGACATTGATGACATGCGAGGGGCTGATTGGAATTTTCTTCATGTGCACAGGGAAAGGAAAAATTAAGTTGTAATCAGAGAAAAAGGAGGAAGTGACTGTTAGGGTCACTTCCCCGATTTGGCCTTCCACCATGCTGAAGTACCACCGTAATATCCTGTAATTTATTCTAGGGCAAAACTCCTTCAGCAGTGTCACTTCAACCCTTATGAGGCACGTGTATTCCCAGAGCCCACAAATGACACACTAGTCTATAACTTGTAGCAAACGGGAGAGCCTTTGGAGTCATGACAGGGGTGCCTTGAGTTTGCTGACTTGTATGAATCCAGAATAAAAAGCATTTCTCTATCAGCAGGTCCCTTAAGGGTACAAACAATTCAACATGAGAACAAAGGATGCGGAGTAGAAGAATTTCTAATAGGTTAAGAAGTCAAAAATAGGAAGCCCTGAAGACATTGATACAAGGATTTTAAAAAGTCCTCATATATGCATATATGGGGAAAAATGTCTTTGCATTATTTTTTGTTTGTTTCTGCATTATGTTGAACTTTATATTCCCTGTAAAAATGGTGATAAGCCATCTGCAGGGATAGTTTTCTATATGTTCAGGAGGATCAGAATTGAGCTTTACAATAACCAGAAGCTTGTTAAAAATGGGAATTCTTGGGTTCCGCCCCAGAACAACTAAAACAAAAAAACTAGCAGAGGGAACCCAGACCTCTGTGCTTGAAGATGCCTACCCTGTGCTTTTGATGTGTCGGAAAGTTTGTGAGCTGCTGGTTTTGTAAGGGAATTTGCTGCAGGTAGCGTCCGTACATTTTAGAATTTGGGATTTCAACCACATTCAGTCTGCTCATTTATATCCATGTCTTACTCTGGCAGCAACAGCCATTCAGTCAGAAAGCACTGAGCTTTAAAGCTGTGGCTCTCATAATTTACCTAATTGCTTATTTGCATTGTAAATGATTAACACTTCCCAACTAGTTTCTCATGGACAATGCCATTCAAGTTGATACTAGCCTGGCACATTTGTGAGGCTTATGTATTAAAGATAACATACTTTTATCAAAACAACAGTAAGGTATTTCATTTTGCATTTGAATACAGATTTATTATTTTTCCGACCCTGGAGCACAGGGTTTGATGAGTCAAAACTATGAATTTGGAGAGACACATCACATTTGAAGAGCTAAATTAAAATACTGAAATCCACTTTAAAAACTCCTTCATATACACTCCTTTCATTGTTTTTCTAAATGTTGTAACTCTGCAAGTCTAATAGTACGATCAGATGGCAGTTGCAGGTGATCTACTGTTTACAAATGAGCCATTTGGTTCACAGCAGGGCTTGGAATCTGGGCAGCACAGCGGTGTGCCCTTCCGATGTATCTATGGGGCATCTTCAGTTGTTCTAGTCACTCCGCTAGGTTCGGAAGACACAGTGGTGATCAAAACCAACCTGCAGCTCAGGAGCCTGGTGTGGACTGAGGTTGGGATTTGGAAGTTAATGCTGTGGTGATATTAAAGGCAGTGACCTGAACGCAGTCCCCAGAGAAGACTGTGGCTCAAACAGAGAAGATGTAGCAAGGAAGGGAGAGAAATAGGACAGGGTGATGGAAGAAAGTGATTGCAAGAATCAGGTGCTCCCGAGAGTGATGACTTGGTGGGCTGAGTGTAGACTACTAAATTAAAAACAGTGGTCACTGGATACCCATTAACTAAATCGCCAGCATAGGCTACTTGGAGATTACTGATGGTCTCAAAGCAGCTGTTTCAATCTTCCAGACTGCATGAATACAATTCTGACAGGGTGTGTTCACAGGGCTACGGAGGAGAGAGGGGCAGAGACAGTATAACCCTTCCCCACGCGTCAGTGCCTTGCAGAGCGGAGAATCAGGGCTGCAGAGGGCGGAACAATAAGCACTCTGGAATGTTTCCATGAGTTAGGAAATCTGCACCGGAGAGGGAAAAAGTGATGCGGTAGAGGATGGGCCGGTGGGTTCATTTTTATTCCTTTAAAGCCATGCACATTCTTACTTTCAAGAATCTTCAGTAAGGATTCACAATTGATATCATCGATTTCTCCTCCAAAGTTTGTTACTTTTAATATGTGAAACATCTGGAGCACAATCACTGAAAGACAAGGAAGTAGTTTTGAGGTAGCTCTTTGTAGCTTTGTTTGGAGGCAAACTAAAAATGGAAAGGGGCTAAACTCATCAGCTTTCCAAGTTAAATTTTTCTATATTTATTAAAACACGATTTTTAGTGTCTACTCATTAAGGGATTCTGGAAAGCTAAGTTAAATGGGAACCTTTTCTTCATGTAGTATTTCTTAGTTTTAATTTTCACGGCTGCTAATTATCCAATTTTACATCTTTAGAGAATGTGTTTGGTATGCAAAAGAACTAATAATTTAAAATGAAATGGTATGATAAATATCTAAAATGTATTTACTCCACTCAGCAAATGAGACGATTATTACAAGGATTTAAGATTAAGAAAAGCCTTTAATTTTGGTTTGAGTTTATTCTCTTTTGCAACTAAAATTAGCTTTATAATCAGACTAGCCTAACTTCCCATTACCCTCTGCCCCTCAGCTTGTGCCTGGCTCTCTGGTTTTCCTGGACTCTGGTACAGTTGTTTGGGAAGGCTGGATGGAAAGTTTGCCTCAGGGGCCTGAAACTCATGTGCTCAGCTGTGTGGGTAATGGTGCATACTTCATACAGTACATAGCATTTGCACATGTCTCAACCTAAAAGGGACAGGAAAGTTGGTGCTTTGATAATCGAATCATTGCTATTAAGACGCCCGAGAGCATTTCCCGATTCAGTTGATATAAACATACTGTAGCTTAACTTATTTTTCCATAAAATATAGACTATTCTCTTAATGAGAAATGTTGAAAAGATTCTCTATATTCATTCCACTAATTATTCAACTTATGCTTAGAGTTAAAAGTCTTGCCGAATTATTCCCCTCTAATAAAATAATACCAAGAGCCCTCAAAAAGATTAAGGGCTGAAAAGTCACTTGTTATTCCCAGATTAACTGTCGGCACAGGAGTTCTGGTGAAGAACCCTTCTCTGTATGTGCTTCTTACATAAAAGCATATCCACTAATTTTAGATTATTTCCACCTCTCAAAATACTCTGAAACTACTTCCAAACCCTTAAACTATAATTATTTTTCCTAGAAACGTGACAAAAAAGCATTTACTGAGAACAACAGTCTTCGAAGTCTCATAATTATCAATCTTTTAACAAAAAAATAAATCATTAAAAATCATCTAGTTTTTACTGGAAAGTCGTATAACTGAATCCAAATAAGAAATTCTTGAAAAGAAAGTCAAGCAAAAGCTCCTAGAAAATGCCTCTAGAGTTTCTACATTGCATTCATTTTTTTGTATTTATAATCTTTCATATCTAGCACAAATACGTCTTTGAAGTCCCAAAGCTCTATCATTCATTGCTTCTGCAATAAATTAAAATTTGATCTTTCCTGCTGATAGATTGATGCTGTGTACCTCATAATTTTAAACTGAAGTGTAATCAGTGAGAATCCACAACAGTTCACCCGGCATATAATCATTAATTAACCTTTAATGAACACCCAGGGGTACATGTGGTGGTATTGGAAATCAGCAAATCAGCCACAGTTTTAGGCATCTCGTTTGATTTACAGGAACCTATCACCCTAAATCTGGCTACATTTGAATGTGGATTGGCAGACAGACAGTGTGATCGTTAAACTGAAGACAAAAATTCCTTAAAAACACCCAATGAAAAGCACTAGAGTGTTTTTTTTTCAAATATAAAATAGACACTAAAGGGTAATAGATACGTCCAGTCTCTCCTGATCTATATATTCATATATCCCAAGACAGAAAAAGAAAAGCCATATAAAGCCAATTATTTGCTGAAGAATGTTTTGTAGCTGAAAGCAAGAGTAATTGAAGGTCACTGGATTTCTCTTTAGTAGGTTGTATAAATGCCTCGATGTTAGAAATCTCAATAATTTACATAGTATAAGAAAAATGGAGCCTGTCTCGAAGATTTGAAGGAAGCAGTACCTAAACCTTTAACTTCAAAAACAGATCTGGAAGCACAGTCGGTTGTAATGTTGTTAGTTTAAGATATTTCATGAATAAATGAATAGGAATTTAGAAGATTCATTGCTCTGTGCACCAGAAGTCAGTATAAATACTAATAATAATACCGTAAACGGTCCTTAACATGTCCACAGCAACCTACTGAAATTCATCTCAGAACACATCTTAGTGGTTTACAAATGAGCATCAGAACTAATTTGTGTTGATGAAGGCTTTAAAAATATTATCTGAGGGCGCTCTGAGCTACCAAACCCACCTCAGCACTGCCTTGCTGGGTTCCTGTTCCCTCCCTCCGGCGTCTGTGGCTGGCTCTGTCTTGCCCAAAGCTCAGTGCTCTTCTTTACGGGTCTTCTGCACATCTATGAAGAGTTCTGCTGAGAACTTTCTGTCATTGTCTCTTGGACTAGAAATGCTCCTTCCTTAGTACGGAAGCAAATACTTCTTCACTATTTTGTGGTGATTCCCTGACATCCCACCCACAATTTTGTAAATAATCCTTGTCTGTAGGAATCCTGCTAATTCGTCCTACTTTGAGTCTGCCACCTTTTCCAGTGAGGACTCTGACCCTGCTAGATTGTGCAAGGCACACATTTTCCATCCTTTATGTCACCATCTTCTCATCCTTATCTAGCAGCTACCCTGCCAAGGAGGACCATGATGACCTTACCTTTAATTTAATGCTATACCTACCCACATTTTATATACTTTCACATTGCCAAGGACCTGAGATGGGTGAATAAAGAATCTATGATGCTTAATATGCACCAGGACATTATGATCTCATCAGAGAGGCAGTGCATGAAATGAGGATAATGATAAATAAAGCATGAACTGAACAGGCAGATCCCCTCATTCATGATACAGAAAATGTACCATGCATTAAGCAAGCAAAAGCACCCCCACAGTAACATCAAATTTGATGTTTTTGTTTAAAAAGCAAATTTTATGAAAAAAAAAATCAATATTGACTTATGTCACCAGGAAGGATTTCTGAAAGAAAGGGAATTTAAGAAGCTGTTGGGGTAAATGTTCCCAGAGTCAGGGTGGAGCTGATAGTGGGGAGGAATGGGAGTGTGAAGATGGCTCAGATGCCACCTGTGGGAAGGGGCGCCTGGTTCCAGGCAGCGGCCCCACTCGGAGGCCCTCTGAGAGGCAGAGCATCTCTTCTGAGATGAGTTCACTTTGAGCAATGCTAGAGAAGCCTTCTTTATTCCAGGACTCCCAGTAGGCAGCTGCAACAACCACGGCAGTGCTGAGCCCTTCCTACACTATGCTTTTCCTGTCCCCTGGCCCCTTTCCCCTGAAGGCAGGCATGCTACAGCCACTCTCCGGCATATCCAGTTTGCCAGTGTCGCTACTCTTGGGTTGGGGCCGATGACCAAGTTACACGAGGGTTGTTTGAAGGCACTGGGATGTAGTGATCCTTGGAGTCTGGTAACTGAGATGGCTATTAAGCGCCTGAAGGCTGGTAGCTCTACCACTCCTGGGGGGATGGAGTGGGATGGGGTGAGATTTCATCACATGACTTAAAATGGCGTGCAGTGTAAAACTTACGAACTACTTCTGGGCGTTTTCATTTAATACTTTTGAAGGGAGGTTGACCACACATGACTGAAAGCCTGGAAAAGCGCGGCTGCAGATAAAAGAGGACAACTGTGGGAGGCGGGTCCTAAACTAATTAAGAACCATGGATACAAACACAATTAAGGCATAATTGTTCATAAGTAGCAAGCTGTCTGCTTAGAGAAACACAAAGCCCTGCATATCTCCAATTTCTAATCCTAATCAGAACAAGGGCTTTCAGCGTCAGTGTGTCCACACACACGCCCACCCTCGCAGATACGCACAGGACAGCATACACGTTATGGCCAGTAATTACATACTAGGCAGGAATTTATCTGTAGCTAATTGAAAAAGGAAAGGTATACAGTTGGAGTCCTATAAGAAATCAATTTCAAAAAAGGATAACGTGCAAGAGGCTTGATAAACACAAGACAGTGCTTTTTGGCTGTGTTTACTTAGCGATGCAAGTGAGAAAAATATGTTGAAAATTTAAATTAATAAAACTTTAAAAACAATGAGCTGGGTTTGCTTGGGTATCCATTTTTAGATGGCGGCTGCACAGGTAGCAAATGATAACTTAGTCACAGGAGGACTTTTCTTTTCCTTGGAACCTCTGAATATATTAATACTAGAATACATTAACAACTACAAAGGAGGAAAGTAGCAATTTGAAAATCCTTTACAGGAGCTTAGAGCTCGGTTAAGGTGAGACCTTATTTTATAGAGCCAGAAGTCTGAGTAAGCAAGATTTCATGCAAATCAGATGTAATTCTCTATTCATTTCACTTTTAATTAACACCAAAGAATCGCTGGTTCTTTGCATAGTCAGTCTCCATTTTTACCAATATGTGCCCTCCTGCCCTAACCTTAACATTCTCCCTTCTTTATAAAAGAAAAAAGAAAATTATCTTATGTCTCTTTTTATGGAATATAGAATAAATTAATGGGTCAGAGAATCTTGGGTCTGAGCTTCTGATTAAATACAGTTTCTTCAGTTCTCTATCCTCTTTAAGGATCAAGGAATCAGTCTCCTACCTCCAATTATGTTGATGACTATATCAATCTTACATAGTAAAAAATCTCAACGCCTAGTGACAGAACTTGGAGACCTTGTATTTATGCACATGAAATATGGAGTCAGTGTAGTATGGGGTCACTGCAATTTTCATAGATCTTTCTGGTTTTCAGCTTATGTCACTTTGTAAAGCTAAACCTAGCACAAAAGTTAAGGGGCACCAAATTAACTAGTATAAAGGATAAACAATATTTTAATAATGTTTTTTACAAGTTAATATAGAAAATCCATAATGAACACAATATCAAAGTAAAGACAGAATCCCTGCTACTGATTTCTCTTTGTGCTTTATGCTAACACAACACTATTTCTGACCCTGGTCCTGTTGGTTTGAATAATATCAGTGCTAATTGGTGCCTTCCTTCTCTGTGCTAGTTCTGTCTATGGAGCACATCACTTCTTGCCAGATGACATGGCTGTCACATTTATTTGAGCCTAAGAACCAGTACGGAGCACTGCAAGCAGCTTTCTTATATGAAAGATTGGTTTTATTATGCTGGAAAAATCTTTAATGTGTGCTTTGTACGCTTCAATTGTTCCTACCGTTCTGAAATTTCTGCGATAGCATTTCAGTGTCTTTTGTTTGTGAGGAGTGAAAATGAGAGATGACCTGCACATTCACTATCCTGCAGTCCTGAATGCAATCAGTTCCTTAACTATATGAGGTGCTTGGCTTCTAGCACTGGGATAAACACAGCCTAGCAACAACCTTGGAGCCAAGACAAAATGAGCCGCCAACCTAATTTCAGCTCCTTCCTGGCCGATGCCCAGTGTCCTAATTGGCACACAGGTGACAGCACCCTGAAACAAAGTGACCTGGGACCACAGGCAACCTCACATCATCTGGGTACCTGAGACCAAGCACAGGAAGCTTTCCTTTGCTTTATGGAGTGCAGGGGTGGGGAAACCGATTCTGAGAGTCCTGTTATCTTGACTAATCACATGGTAAAGTAAAAGCTCCTTATCTGTATTTAGAAGTAAAGTGCAACAACAAACTAATGAGCAGCCTGCGCTCAGGGGGTGGGCCGGAGTCCAAGTGATCACTGCAGGAGAGTCTCTTTCCACGGAGCACAGGAGAAGGTAGCCCTCTGTTTCTGCTTTCAGCCAGATTACTAAATGAATTAATTGCACAGTGTTTGCTTCTGAAAGGGAAGAAAGGGTGGGACTGGGGGGAGGGGGAGAAGGAAGAAAGGGGAAAAGAGGCAGACATGCAGCATTCTTTAATTATTCAGAACAGCATATAATTTTTCTGCAGTTACATGAGGATTTGAAAAAAAACTCACTTCAGTGACATAGCTTTATGTGTACCCAAACTGGTGGCTGGTCCACATGACCATAAAAAGAGCCAAACAACCCCCCGCCTTCTTTTCTCCTTTTTTCAGTAAGGTAAAACTAAATCTTTCAGCTTCTTTTCTTGGTATTTTATGATTCTATGAAAATGTTTTTTAAAAATTGTGGCCCTTATCTCTACTACAGCACCCATAGCATGCCAAAAATTTTTCCTAATGGAAGCCAAAAGCAAATTAACTATAATTTAAACAGATTTGGGTATATTGGGTTGAATAAAAAATCAAGCAACTAGTTTTGGGAGGCCGTCTGCCACCAAAGAATAATTTGGGGCTTACTTTTATAATTAAGGCCATTAGGCAAGTATCTGTAATTTGATTTTTTTCCCCACTGGCTTGATTTTTTCTGTTGTGATGTAAAAGATCACTCATCAACAAATTACATGCAAATTTTAAGTCAGTAGCTATTAAATAATATTGTGACAAGGGCACTTTTAGTAGTTTATTTTCACAGGACTATTATTCAAGTCAGAGAATAGCCACTTAAGGCACTGAAACAAATCATTTATTTTGGGTACCTTTGGTTTTATCCTGACTATTTATGCACTGAGAAAATAAACTACATAAAATAGTATAAAACTTTAATATTTAATTTTAGATGCCAAGTTAAACAATAGCTATATTTCATACAATTGTCTAAGTGAAGGAAAAATATTTCTTAGCTTTGAAATTTGCATATTATTAAAGCCATTCTATTACACTGAAGATCAGTGTTGGTGTAAATAACAATTTAAATCTTGTCAAATTTCATTTAGCAGCAATTATCAAATAGTCTTTATGATTCAGCTACAGATTCCACATGGGAAAACATTATCCAGAATCAAGTACATCTGAGAATCACTGATTACAAATTAACAGATTTTGAGTTGTATTCTGTGGGTTTTCCCAGTCTTCTTTAGATGCGCTCTATAAAATTCTAAGTGTATCAGTTAGTTCTTCCATCACTGGGACCCAATAATTAGCACCCAGAACATAAAAATGGTGAGATTTAATTTGTGTCATGGTTTCAAGGGGTTCAGTCCACGCCTAGCTGGCTCCACGGCAGAAACATCATGGCAGAATGGGGTGGTGGAGGAACGTTGCTTAGTTCAGGGATGGGAAACAGGAACTGAGACTCCAGAGAGGAAGGGCCCAGGGACCTGATGGGGTACCCTAGGTCATGCCTGCAGCGCTCACGCAGACACATGCACAATTGTCTTTTACTCATTTACCAGGTGATTCTTAATACAATTAAGTTGATATCACAATTACAGTCACAGCAAGGAAGGACAGTACATGCAAGCTGTTTTACATACTGGCTTAGGGAAACTTTGCAGATCATCTCAAGAGCCTCGCATTCTACTGAAGTTTCTTTCAAAAGTAGGATTTTTAAGCCAGTCACTGTGTTCTACTGACGTCAGAGTGCACATACAGTTTTCTGGAGATCCCTGAATCCTACGAGGATCAAGCAAATCAGAATATCTAAAGACACTGAGATTCATATTTTTAAAAAGTTGTTAAGGTAATTTTAGTGTTTTAAATATTTAGTGCTTGTTTCTTTTTAAGAAATGCTTCAAAGTAGAAACAGTTTCAAGACTTTAACACTGCCTATTACAGCAGCCTCATACTACTAGCAGTGGAAAATTTAAAGCAAATCACTTTAGATGGTTAACTCAGTACAACTGAATGCCTATTGAACTAAACTACTGCTATAGGTAGGTAAATTAGATAAAAATATAGTCAGGCTGGGGATTTAGCTCAGTGGCATAAGTGCCTGCCTGTCAAGCGTGGGGTCCTGAGTTTGAGCCCTAGTAAAAAAAAAAAAAAAAGTTATAAGCAGTCAAATAGGCCTGGGTCCTAGAAGGATTCAGTGCAGAAGACCAGATACCTTGCAACGGTGGGGGAGACAGACACCTCCCACTGTGGGCCAGACCTCAAAACACAGGCACCCACATCCTAAGGATTAACATCAGGGATTGATATTCTAAATAGGTCTCTATCACCCTGAGGAAGCCAGGAGGAGCCACTAATCCAGCCCCTAGAGGAAAAAGCCATGTTCTGTATTCATGCCCGCTTGCTACATGACTGGCTTCCCCATTTGACCCACATTTAATCAGTATCAACTCATATGCACACTGGCTGACCATAGTTCTGTCCCTCCTCGTGTACACATTATGACTTCCCATTTGCCCTCACTTTGGATCCACCTCACCTTGCAGCTTTGCTCTATAAAATCCCTAGAAAAGGCAGGGTCTTTGACAACCCACTCAGGACCCCTTCTGGCTCTCTTTTGTGACAGAAGCTTTTTTCCTCTCAATAAATAGACTCTGCTCTAAAATCCATTCTTTGATTTTAGAGAACACGAACTCGTACCAGACATCTAGCAGGCTGAGAGTTCTTTTCCCTATGTCATCATCAGTGTCACTACAGACTGGAAGGAGAACAGTGAGCGATAACTACTACACGTGTGAGAGACTTGGAATGAAAGAACTGTAAGATTTAAAATAAATACAGAAATAAGAGTTTAATTTTATACTGTAGTAGCCAAGCCTTAGTAAAACCAGCTCTAATGTAGTCCAGCATGATCAGAGACTTTTATATTTTTACATGCTTTTGATCTAATATCAAAGTGTTTAGTTAATTAGAAAAATTATTTGACCCAACTTTTCTCTGAATATGGACTATGCAAGTGTACAAAATTCCTCACTTAAGAAAAATCTTAAATACGATGTTTTCAATCTTATCAATAATTCAGAAAGAAAAACATTTACACACACCGTCCTCAGCCCCGTCCTGAGCTGATGGTTCTTGAAGCATACATTAAAGGTAACCTGCGTGTTAGAGAGAAACACAAAAAGGAAACTGGGATATGAAACCGTCACCAAACCTCAGATCAGTTTCGATTAGAAAGTTTTCAATTTTGATCGCATTTTAGAGCTTTGCTCACAGCTGACTGGCTTTGCTCACACCCCACTTCAGGCAGTGCTGACAGTGTTTCTGAAAACAGATCTGTGATCTTGCCCACACTGCAAATCAGGACAAATTGTGGCTACCAGACCATGATTACCAGTCACAAGGGTTTTGTTTTCCTCTCTCAGCCAACCTTAAAACTGAGCGGCCACTAAAGGCCATTTGAGAAGAGGAGTGATGGTGTTGTGTCATGTGTCACCCTACCCTACAATGTCAAAGTGTCAAGGGCTTGGATCTGCCCAGTGTGACCACTGGGAAACAAAGGTCCTGGGTGGGAAATATCCCAATCTCTAATTAGCTAGACTGGCAGGCTGAGCTTCTTAACTCACCATCTCAGCCTTACAGGGAGTCTGAAGAGCTTCAGGAATCTGGGCTACAATGCAAGTGCCACACATTAAACGTGGCCAGAAAACTGGGACTCAGTCAGTATGTTCGATTGACAGTTTAGCAGATGGATTAACAACAAAGTGAACCATCTCTTCTGATTAGTCCAGCTCCAATAAATATTTACTTTCCTTTTGGCAAATAAATTACTTGCTGGCTGCAAGCTAAACATTCCTGGAGGGGAAGTACTGCAATAAATTCTTTAAAGCAACTGGCAAGTTATTTGGAGCAATAACTTTCCATATGTGATCTCAAATTCTTTGGTGAGTATAAAAATGCACCACTCAAAAAACAAAGTACAGCCTAACAATTTTACAAACCCTACTCAAGTTTTCAGTACATTGTATCTGAGATCCAAAAATACCATGTGAAAATCTGGCCATCCATCACATGTCTTGCTGATGTACTATGATAGATACCTGGGACAGGAAAAAGGAAATTTATTGTGGGTTTAAGATTGTTGTCAGTATTTTTTCCCTTCATTGGGCTTCCATTATGGAAACTGGCACAAAAGAAATCACCAAAATTGTTTTCCTATTTTTTTGTCTTCCAACATAATGGTTTAAGGGCAAATCAATCTCAGTGCTGGTCTCTTATGATATAAATAACTTTGATTAGTTTGCAACTCAGATTGGTAAGTCATTTATTTCTTTAATTTTTAACGTATGATTCTAAAACTAAAAACTCGGGGATACGATCTTCCTAGAAGAAATGAAGATAATTAGCCTTGAAAGTCTTGCACTTAGCGAGTCAAGATGTACTCAGCTGGCAAAGGGTTTACCAAGTCTTCCAGGGTACATGATACATTTGCAACTGAGAAGATGCATTGGAGTATAAGTGGGCAGAAAGTATTTATTGTTCGTTCACTATATGCCAAGCATTGTGGTTGGTACACCACTTATTTTATTTGATTGTTTCCCCCTGTTTGAAATTTATTTTTTAAAATGTATTAGCACATATTACTTACATGGAATAATGTGTCTTACTGACATTTTCATGGATACATAGAACATAGTTTGGTCATATCCAACCCCCAATTTTTGGTGATAATCCTGGAATATAGGTTTTGTAACCTTCCTACAGCTGAGATAACTGAAGTATAGAAACACTGAGTAATTTATTGGCACATCATGATCCATTTCTCCAGGACCAAGGGTTATGCTAAACATTTTTCAGTCTTGCACTGTTTTAAGTTAAGTGGGAAGATCTCTGAAGAGGGGCAGAGGAATCACAGAGCTATGGTGGTGGTAATAACTAAAAACAGCATTTCAAGACAAGTTGCAGCGATTTACCTTTACTCAGGCCGTGGTTTTGGTTGTCTGACTCATTGTGAAGATCACAGCGATGCCCTTTAGGACTCTTGCAAGCCCTTTCTTCCTTCCTGCTTTCTCAGGCTGGAAAGCACAGCTTGCAGTCAGCTAACCCACTTCCACCCAGCCCTCCTCCCTATTTATTCAGTTGTTTGTATGCCTGGAGTTTTTCTTGTTTCTAAAAATACGAATAGGTAATTCACGAAAAAAGAGAACTTCATAGGAAGTAAACTGAGAATACACAACATCTATTCCTTCGGCGAGGTACACATGTATATCAGCACATTTAAAACACTGAAAAGTTATTCAGTCAAAAATATGCATAACTTGTATATATTAGCGTTTCCTAAATTTATTTGATCTGAGGCAGTTACCCCCTTTCTTACTGTGCGACTCTCAGTTTCGGAAATACTAAAATTTTGTAGTGTATACTAGAAAGCATTAAAATATGGTAGAAAAATAAAGATATTTCTGTGAAAAATAGTTAAAAAGAGATAGAGGTAGCTGGGGAGGGGAAGGAATGGGGATAGAAAAAGAAAAGCACTGAACTAAAAATGGAAATAGAACGTTTGCAAGTGGGAAAAGGACCAAGGGTGAGAAGGAACAGGGAGGGATGGGAGGGGGAGGGGATGAAAAACAATGAAAATGTGACACAGGCATGCAAAAATGCCCCTCTGTACTGCAGTCCTGTAGCAATCAAATAAAAACAGGTACAGAAAATCATCATTGAACAAGTTGTGCTCAAGACAACAGAAAGTACTGGTTTAAAAATCACACATTAATGACTTAACAAGTAAACTAGGAGGGATTTGAGCTCATATTACTTTATAAATTCAGTATATAGATTGAGTCTAGAATTACAGGTAAAGAACTATGGGGTAAATGTACTCAGAAAAAGGCAAAGAGAAAACCAATCATTTGACCTCTACTAAAAGAGCCTGGTGTTGCACCGAAAATGATGAACACATATTCACTTGAAAGTTTCAAATTAATGTAATGTCACCTATGTTATATATGATTTCACATTTCTCCAGATTTAACCAAATGTTAAAATGGGTCAATTAAATAAATATCTAGAAGTGGTGATTAATGCCTTCAGCCCTGTGGTATGAAGATCTTTTTTAAGCAAACTGGCCTTCTGTGTAGCAAAATAAATAAACAAACATAAAACTTTTTTTAAAAAAGTTACTAGGATGGTGCTCAAAACTGAGTAGAATTTGAAAGCCTGACTTTATTCTTTAGAAACAACAGCTGTGGAGTTCCATCCCCAGCCATTCTGACCTTAGAGAGCCCCCTCAAGTTCATGCTGCAAGGGACAGTGTTGCCTCACGAAGGCACCATGTCAGAAGTGGCCTGCAGGGCATGGCAGCCTCCAATTCTGCACAACACTTAGATTTGCATGTAAACCGAGGCTGCACCTGATTGCTGAACTCTGTTCTTCCCCAAGGTGTGGGAAGAAAGGACTAACAGTGCTACCAGGTCCTCTTCACTGCCAACATCGCTTTTCAAAAAGGAAGGAAGGAAACATTTGATATTAAGAATATGCAAGCATAACTACAAGCAGGTGAACACTGTTTAAGCAGGATTATAGGATATGTTTTCTATTCAGTAATTCCCTCTGACTACTTTAGTTTTACTTCGCACCATAGGTGCATCATGAGCATTTAACACATACATTATTTTAGTCATCTGGTTTCTTTGTTCCTAGATATTTTCACTATTATCTTTATCATCCTAATTCTTCTGTGGAAAACTTTACTATCTGATATGTATCATATTTTTCTACTATCTTGATCAGTATGAAATAAATTTAAATTGCATATTACAAGTACAAATACTGAATTTCAAGAATATTCTGGGATCTTGGATAGGATAGGAAAAAAGCTAGCTTTAGAAATGTAGTGTTTGGTTTGGACTTAATTTTACTGAGGGTTACCAGATAATATCTCAAGGTATATTTCATCTGCAGAATTTATTATTTTGCTACATAAAAATAGTTTTTTAAAATCCCTAGATACTATTTAATACCCTTTATCTGTTTAAAATAACTTATCATCTTTTCTTTTTCTACATAATGAAATATTCTTATAAATAGCAAAGAAAAACTGGTGACCCTGGGCCTGGGTGGCTCAAGCAGTGACAGATGCTGAACATTGCTTGTGTCTCAGTCACAGTTACTTACTGATTAACTGACCTTGTCCAAGTGCATGGGAGGTGAAACTGTAGGCACCAATAGGATTTTGTTTGCTTTCTATTTGCTTTGTAAAAATGCCTTCCATTCATTTAGTGTAAACCTCATATCCTCAAGATATTGTTTCTTTAAAACTTATGGTTAAAAAAAAGCAAAGAGGAGTTTGACTCTTGGGTAGGTTACTAATGTGCTTGTGCTAAATTCCAAGAAGAAAATCTACTTGGTTAATCATTTTTAACTGCATAATTCAATGGAGTTATATCTCTAGTCATTTAAAAGCTTATACATGTATTAAATCACTCCAACTTGGATCAGATTGACTGTTTATTTCAGGGTGTTTATCTCTGCGTAAGCAAAGTGGTCAGTCACCAAGGTTCCAGCTCTACCAGCTGTCCAGCTACTCTGCCTCAGTTTCTTTTAATGTGTCGGTCTTTATTCAGGTCCAAAGTCTGACGTTCTGCTTTTCAAATTATTCACCAAGTGTATTTTTTGGTCTTAAAAGAAATGCATCCTGGACTAACTCAGTTCAGCGTGGGCATGTCCTAAGTTCCAGCTGCAATCATCTTGTCCTTTAATTATGGACATCAGCCCACACGTGTATAAACAGTTCCCTAAGAGATGTGTGCACCAATGTTTGTGCATAGAGCTGTTAGTGATTAGTGCAAAAGACAGAGGGAAAAATGCTGTGGTCAGGCTAAGCAAACCACATTGAAGTTTTACCAGAGTCCTCTGTCTAGCACAGGGAAGTTGCTCAAACGCCCTTGAGCTGACCTTCTCTGCGTGTGAGAAGCAGGCAGATCTCTTTTCCTATTAGTTATTCCTCAAACAAGAGTAAAATCATTGATTTACTACTAAAAGTAGCAATGAAAATAAAACATAGAGCTGGGAATATAGCTCAGTGGCATAAATGATTGCTCTGAAAATTCAAGGTCATGAGTTAGATTCCTGATATCAAGACCAAAAAACAAACCAAACCAAAATGAAACCAAAAAAAGGCATCTCAAGAGAAATGATAGTAATTTAATATTTTTCTCATGACTTCCTTTAGAGATTTTTCAAAAAATTAAATAAAAAAGAAGTAATCGATTTCAGACATAAATTGGCATACAGGAACTGTGTCTCTGCTCCATTTTCCTATTACTCAAACCATGATGGATAAAACTACAGACACACACTCTCTTTCTCATCTTCTTTTCTCTTCTTTTTTCCATCACTTGTCTCTTCTCTCAATTTAACTGCTCATCACATTGAAAAATGAAAGAGGATAAGTGGAAACGTATAGACAGAAACTATAAGCAATGGGGAAGTTCCATAAATAAAGAATAAAGAAGATAAATGAGAAAGAACAGGTAAAGTCAGGTTAGCAAGAAAGAATAAAGAGTAAGAAAGACAGAAAGAAGCAACCCCCAGGAAGGGAGGACAAACGAAGCTGGCTTCAGGGTGAAAATGAATTCATGTGATCTTTTGATTTTCATGTGATCTTTTGAGTTCATGTGATCTTTTGATTTTCATGAGTTCATGTGATCTTGTGATTCTCTTTTTGGCCCCCATTTTTTAGAGATCTGAACACATAAACCCATCTGACTTGTATCAGACTGTTAATTGTTTTCTAAAGATAATAATAATGAACAATAATGGTTTGACACTGATACCAACGTATGACTGTTTGTGTCACAATTAATATGATATGTGATAGTCTACATGCGGATGAAATTCAGTACATACATTATCTTTTAAGAAGTCTGTTCTTTCTAAATAAAGGAGCAGCTGTCCACTCGTGTGCAGTGTGGAAGTTAGCAGTTCCCTGAGGTGGACGGAGCTTCTCATTGAGCACCTGTATCCTGGCCAAGATCACGAGGGGTAGCTGGACTTCCTGAACCATCTATGGCCTTTCAGGGTGTAACTCCTCCTGGAGGACGGGGATTGAGATGCTCCAGTCTCCTGGGATTGGGGACAGGGAACGAGGAGACAAGCCTTTGACTCATTCTGTCCTCAGATGGAAGATGCACCATGTCTGAGGAAAAAGGGGAATAGAGACTGGGGTTTTTAAACAAAGCTCCTTGAAAACTTCTGGGAGTGCCAGCACTTGCTCCGTGTGGCCCAGTGCTCATGGGGTGCAGCACGTCTGTTCTGCCCTTGAAGCAGGATGGCTCAGAGAGGACGCTGTGTCCCGTGCAGCAATCCACACCAACCTGTGTGAGCACAGAAGCATGAGATAAGACGTCACACTAACGTGATGTCTAACAGAGCTCCTGTGATGGGACATAGAAGATGACAACTGAAATCTAAAGACCTGAGTGGGCAGGGGAAGGACAACACAGAAGCATTGCTGGGACCCCTGAGCAGCAAAGAGGGGGCAAAGCATCTCACAGGATAGGAACTTATCTGTGTCTCAGAGCGACAAATGACTCAACGGGCATTCAGTGTTCACCACGTAAATCAAGTATGGAGACAGGGAATGTGGCAGCATCTTAAATGGAGTCACCTGTGAGCCACTGCTACAAAGAAATTCTCCAACACCTGTAAGAAGATCCCTGAGAGGCAAATTCCCAGCAAGGGCTGAGTGAAGGATTCAAAACTAAGCAATAGGAAGTGGCTACAAGAGAAACTGATGGCACTTTCTTTAAGATTCAGAGAGAAATCTACTTTTTTAAGACACTAGGAAGCTAAATAATTACTTGCAAACATCACAAGACAGTGTTAACTTGACAATGGCAAAATGATGTTAGCTCCCTAAAATAAATGAATAAACTAGAAGAGATATGTCTGTTTCAAACACATCATTTCATTAAGATGTAGAAATGTGGTTTAAATAGCTCTGGAATCTGTCGAATACTCCATTTGTTTAGTACACCTGATACGGAGAAGTACGCGTTTCCCAAGGAGCAGCAGCTGTTGCTATTCTTGCTTTTTGTTTCAACAAAGCAATTATTCTGATATTTAAGTTCTGGAAGCCACAAACTTTATATTTAAGCTCTCTATGCTAGGGAATTAATATAATTGGTCACTAAGGATTGTGAGATATTAAAAAAAAAAGCAACCTCTGAGGTGTCCAGTGGCCTTGGGGACATTTTGGGAACTGGCACTAAATTTCCATATTTTTAGGTGGCATCATTAGTTCTATTGTCATGGTCTGAGTTGATTAATACCAGCTATCTTTGGGAAAGAATCAGATGTCACACAGTGCTAGATCAGTTGCTATGGTAGATGAGGACACTCTGATGTCTTATGAGCCAGCTTTTCCACTGGATGTCACTCTGCAGCAGTGACTTTTTTTTTATCACCCGTGTAAAGACATTCATGATAAAGGACTCCCAGAACTGCTGGAGAAAGCGACAAGAATGACAGGATATGTGTGTTTGAAGAGAAGGGGAATATCCTCCTGGGGACTCGTGTTATCTCTTACTGTAATACATTTTTTTAAATGTAAACATTCATCATATTTCTTGATACAAATACTCAGTACTTACCCTGTTCCAGGGATTTTGAAATTAATAAAATAAAGCCCCACTCCCAGTGAATTTTATATGCTATTGCTATACATTAAATTTCATAATTCCTCTGCTAAGTCTTCAATAGCCATCCATCACCGGGCAGTCCAACTCCAGTTCTAGAGTCATAGACTCTCTTAACAATCTGGCTTTGAACCCACTTCTGGTTCCCTATCAATCCTAACCTCACTGTCTCACTGTTTTCCAGCCTGGTAATCTATCTGCCACTGCCTGAACAGATCTCTCCCCTTTATACCCTCTGGCATCCATTTCCTTGCAAAATTTCTATTCAAGGCCTAATACCGAGCTTAAATTGTCTACCTTCTCTAAAGTCTTTAGTATCCTACCCTGGTAAATGGCTCCTTTTTGTGTGGCTATCCACTTCATGTCTCATATTTACATATTATTACCATTCTCACTGTATCTCCATAACAGGCTGGCAGTTTCTTCACTGCAGAAAAAATGTAGACGTCTTTGTGTCCTGAGCCTCTAGAAAACAATGCCACCTGCAGGACTCAGTAAAGGTTTGTGCAATTACCAAGATCAACAAAGAAGACAGAAGAGAAGAGAAAGCCAGGGACAGGAGTGTCCTTAGTGACGAAGTGCAGGTAATAAAATGGTAAGCGATGTTCACTCCATGTTCAGTGAACACTAAAGATGAGGTTTCATTGTTCATGACAGCCAAGAGGAAAGCACTGACCAACTCTGACAAAGCCCTCCTCAGCCCGGCGATTCATTCTCTTAGGTTGGCTTTCTGAACAGGGGGGCTTTGCTTTCCTACACCCCTGACAGTGTGGCAGGGAAGGAACTATATATACATCATTTGCTAGAAAACTGTAGCCCCTTTTTCAGTTCATGGGTTTGGAAATAAAAAGAAGAAAGAAAGAAGAGGCAATAAAAAGGAACAACATGGCAATAAAAGTCTTACAGGGTCGATAAAAGATTCTGGCAGGACTCAGCTGATTTACACACAGATAGGCATGTAGGGAGTCGTGTTAAGAAATACTGAGCTGTGGCTTCTCTGCTATTCTCAGCCTTAAGTGATAGAAGTCCCGGCAAGCATAGCATTATTTATGGGAGAGGCTATTTCAATTGCTGTGTAAATTTCAGGAGAATTAACGTGCCCTGCTGCAAGCAGTGAGATACTTTGAGTTGTCTCCTGACACCCCATCCATTTTGCTCTTTCAGTAGCAGCAGATAAGCTGCTAGATAGTTTTGGAAAGCAGAAGTGTGGTTTTCAACATTTGCTGACCCCTCAAACACACACCCTCCTTTGTGCACTGGTATTTGCCCATGGGCCTCACAGCACAGAATGAAGGGTGTTCTCCTAGTTCACAGGTCTTCCGTCAAAAGCAAATGATGATATCTGGTGTCTTTTGAGACTTTTCCCTAACCACAACATTTCCTCTATGCTTTTCAACATTAGTTACATTTGCACTAATTAGGAAGGCTTGTAAAGCTACAGTTTATCTGTGCTTAATGGTCAGGCATCGACCTCAGTAAACACCTCTCTCTCTTTTCATCTTGCAGGTTACTTACTACTCAACAGAAATGTGAAGTGAGGCTCCTGTTACAGTGCCACTATGGGTACATATGGAATTTACACTGTTTCATTAAGAATGCTGGCATTTTGCTAAATGAAGGATATGGGATATTCACCCTCTTAAACAGTTACTTGATCTTTTTCACTGACATAACAATTACCAGGCAGAGTAATTAACTTAACAATAAAAATACATCTGAGTCTATAAACACTGTCCTTACACCAAGACCACAAAAAGTAAGGTTTACTTTATTAAATATTATTTTTAGAGAATAATGAGCAATATCCTATCTACCAGTTTATAAGAGCAGTATGTAAAATTTTCAAAAATATGTCAAATTAAAAAACGTAGCCTACTTTGTGCACACAAGAAAGGGAAGTAAAAGATATTGGAAAGTAGTACAGAACATGGAGAAAGTGGTTGGTTTGCATAAAGAAAGTCTGGATGTAGCGGATGTTTTTCTCTGAGCTCCAGATAAAACAATCCTAAGAGACTGCAGAAGGTGAAACTATCTCCCTTAATAAATAATGCACCATTTGGACTAGTCAACAAGTACTATGTAACCCAGGGAAAATGATAACTTACATGTGCCCCATGATATTCTTATCAGTTTGCCTATCTATCAACAACTTAACAAAGTAGTGTACAGGCCATCCCCTGCCACTGTCTAGGAAAATGTAACTGATCAGGAAAAGTAACTGTGAGTAATTATAGCACATTTTGAAAAAAAGTATTAAATACATAACCTTGCTTTTGAAAGAACAGACCATCTTCAGAACATTTCTTTAATGTTTTAGATCAAAATTCACCTACCCATCAGCTTCAGGATCTAGAGAGCACCCGTGACAGGGAAAAGGGTGAACCTACAGTGGAAAGAGACTTTTATGCTATGGAAATGTAGCATCTTTTCCCATAGGTACTTAAAATAGCCCTGCACTTTCACACCTGTAAGCACCTGGGGATGTGTTACTTTGAGACAGTCGGTGCTAATGGAGACATTCTCCAACCTAGGCCGCATTAAAATCCTACTAGGTACCTGCCTGGCAAGCACAAGGTCCTGAGTTCGATACTTCATACCAAAATAAAAACAAAAAGTTCTACTTTGGCATTTCCTGACTTTCTCCTTTTCCCCTCCTATTGTTTAAGAATGATTTTCACTTGATGTTACTAAGGCTTCTTAAAGTCCTGCTTACCTGTAATCATTTCTCTCTTCATGACAGAGTCTCTCTCTGTAGCCAAGGCTGGCCTCCAACTCACAGAAATTCTCCTGCCACAGCCTCTTAAGACATGCACCTCCACACCTGACTGTGGTGACTACTTCTTAGTAGACATTTTAAGTACAATTAATGAACTCTAGATAGGGGGAAATGTTTGTATACTTGGATTAAAGAGTCAATATTTTAATCCTTTAGCTAATTATTAAAGACTTCCTTTAAAACTTACTATGTATAACATTGATATTTAATAATATTAATGAAACCAATCAAATGCCATCAGATAACAAATCAGTTTTCCTTTCTTGCTCTCTTCTAGACCTTTGTGTTTAAATAGAGGATACAAAGAATTTCTTGTGCAGTGGTTAAAAAACTTGATCTTGTAACTTCAAGAGTTAAACTCCCGCATCACACGTACCTATTTAGGGGCATCTGTTAGGAGTAATAATGCCAAGCCGGTCAGTTCAGTGGCGATCTAGTTGATGGTGAGATCAAGATGAGAAAAAGGCCAGCAGTGTATGTGGTAAACCAGATCTGCCCTCTGTAACGACCACAGTAAACTGTAGGAAAGCACAGATATGCTCCCACCAAGTCCACTGTTCAGACATGATCATATGGAAAAGCACGTGGGGGCTGTTCATTCCCTCCCTGTGAATCGCTGTGGGAGCACAAACCCAAGACTATTCCAGCAGTGAGCCCAGAACTCTGGTCTCTGAAGACAGGGCTTAGTACTTTAGGGCTGTTTTCAGGCACAACACACTTAATGTTTTATGATGTGAGAATGTTAATCTGAAGTCAGGATGAAAATTGGAAGTGAAAATTAAGTTCTTCCACATGGTGGTTCACTACTGTACACGAACCAGTTAAGCAACTCAAGTTGTAATTTCTATTTGGTCAAAGTGTAATAGGATGCTTCTGTGAAGTTTATCAGATTATGACAAATAAATCATGTTGCTAGATAATGCACATTGATAATGATTAAACTTTTGCTAAACACATGGTTTGCTAAAAATTGTCTTGGGCCCTTGGTCAATGCATTAATTCTGAGTTCAGTCATTGCTACATTAAAGATAAACGTAGGCTGTAAAGCAGGAGATAATTGAAAATTCTCCACAGTACTATGACAGTGATATCATGATTCTGGTTCATACTTATGTTTGGTTTATCTGACAAGTGTGACAGTAAAACTGATGATACCCTGAGTTTCAATTTTCTCTCTGTAGGATTCTTATACCAGGTAACATAGAGCTATCCCAGAACTTGGCTCTCTCATTCAAAAAAGACAGCCAATGTTATGACAATCACCCCAATTTAGCTCTGCAAAGGCTAGTTTTCAACTCTCACATTTTAGAGCTCAGATCTGAGTGACCACCCTCCTGGTCACAGCTGGACACCACTTCACACACCAGAGACATCATCAGCTGCTTGGTGGCACATGAAAACCTGGAAGAGCGACCGTTTCCTCAGCTTACCAAAGGTAACTCAAAAAGATACGAAAGGTATAAATTACATTGTCAATTATATGTCAAATTACTGAATTTCAGACACTTATAAACTTATAAAAAGATGACCTTGAAGATATTAAAAAGACAGTACTGGGCCGGGGATTTAGCTCAGCGCTATAAATACCTGCCTGGCAAGTGCAAGGTTGTGAGTTCGAACTCCATACAGAAAAAAAAAAAAAAAACTATTATATTTTCTGAGAAAATTAGTAAAGCCTCTCAAATTGCATAGGTGCTAGTAAGCATTTGTATATTTCTATAGAAATAAGTGTACTATAAATTAGAATTTGTAAAAACTGTTAGAAAAGCACACTTTAAAAGAGCACAAGTAAGGGTGTATATTTAAAAATCTCTACCTAGATACCCAGATTCTAGATGCAAATATAAACCTAAATTAGATTACAAAGCTAAATGGCTACTGAACTTATGCAGCATTTAACTTTAAACCACTGGATTCAAGATCACATGCACACAGTAAATTGTATATAAAGGAATAATAATGAATCTTCTATGTAATGCGAAAAAACTAAATCTTATTGCTTGTTGGATAATTAGGAATAAATGTGAATACTAAGAAAAATTATCTGCATTTAATAGCAAGAGTCTCCTTAAACCTCACTTTTCCCTTTGCTTCCACAAAATGACTTTGGGTAACTTTTGGAGTTTCTTTTGTTTCCTGACAGACATATAGAACTTACTCAGTTTTAAAAATGTCTGAGTCCATTTTCAGCAAATACAACTGAATGGAAATCGGCATATTCTAAAGACTATTTATATAAATTGCAGTAACAAGATTTTAACAAATTTAGCTGCTGGAACAATTTCACTCTGCACTCAAAACTCCCAACTCCTACCTCAAAATGTCTTTCTCAAAGCTTTGAAATATTTTTAGGAATAATAAAAACACACTGATGATTTTACCTTTCACATTTTCCAGAATAAAGTTCAACTTCCCACCAGTTGATGGTTCTGGGCTCCAGCTTCCTCTCAACATAGGTGTGCTGGTGGGAAGCGGGCAACAGCGCATACAGCGACCAGAGGAAATTCAATGCGGATGGGGCTTTCTACCTCCACCCTCATCTCTCCCTGAGGGTGAGAGACAAGTGACCACACACAACACTTCGGTAGCTCTCCCTTGACAAATGTTTAGAAAGCTAGTCCTGACAGAAACTGATTGCCAGGGATAAAAATCACACTCCAGTCCCTCACAACAATGAGAAGATTAAAAGACAAGCTTTGAAGTGGTTTAGTGTCCCAGTGGTCTTTAAAATCAAAGCAGGCAACAAGGTTTTTTCCTCATTAACCTTTCCGCATCTTCTTGTTTAAATGGCCTGAAATCTTCTAAGGGCAGATGGTGCCTAAAATGAGTTTGTTTGAGAAAGTTTGAACAGAATTCTTTGAAAAATGGGTTACATACAATAAATTGGAACTGCCACTTTATTAAGTAGTGATGGGACATTTAAGAGTGCTAATGAGATGACACTGTTTCCTGTTATTATCAATTATAACTTAATCTACACATTCTTAAACAAATTCAGTGCTTGCTACTTTTGTAAGAACGTATGCTACAAGTAGAGTTTTCACATGTTTATCCTCCGAATGCTAGCGGGGTTAAGTGGACATGCAGCTTGTTCAGTGTAAGTCTCTACTTCATAAATAAATAAATTGAGGAATAAATTGTTTTTCGCTAAACATGTAAGGAAAACTATAGACCAACATGCAAGCAAATTAAGACAAAACAAGCCGCCTTAGCATAACTGTGTAAGATCAAACCGTAAGAGAAATGCAGGACACCCAGCTCCTCCACCTGGGTTACATTTTGCTAATTTCTATTTGGAATTTTCACTATGTGACCATAGTATTTCTCCGGAATCCCTCTGCACCCTTGGTGCCCACATCCAGTACCATCTTGTTTGCTCCATTCCTCTTAGCTCAGCTGCTTTGCCATGGCTGTGTCACTGGCATTCTATGTGTAATGATGTATTATTTTCCTTCCCCAGGCAGGACACCTTGGTACACGGACTCTGCTACCTGCACCAGCAACATCAGGTGACTCTTGGGCCCCTGAATGGGTGTCTTCCTTGTCTTTGGGTCTTTGCTCCTGTTAGTTCTGATAACCGTCACCTCCTACCCTTCCCTTTCAGCCTCAGCCGCGTATCAGCATCCCCAAGCAATGAAAGAACCATTCCAGATCATGGTTCACAAGATACCAGGTGAAACTGTTGGTTCTAACACTCAGCCACGACTAAAACAAATCACTTAAACCTACCAAAATCCTCCTCCTCCTCTCTTCACATCTTCTCCATCAACTCTTCCAGCCAGATATGTCCTTCACATCTTCTGAAGATCTTCCGCTTGCAATTCTCTACGGAGCCTTCTCCAATTCTTCTTTGCACATGGATTTCTCCCAGGCTTTCCATTATTAAGTGGTCAATTTGGGTACGGATGAAGGGAGTCCTCTGCACTGCCCCATCTTTTAGTTTCTTTGTTCCCTGGAGCCACCTTGCTGATTCGATTGACCTAGATTATTCTACTAAAGAACGCGGAGTGTTTAAGCAGCCCTAGTCCTTCCCCACTAGGCTGGGCCCATCAGGCAATTTCTTTCTCCTTCTTCCTGAATGGTGGCTCAGGGACAATCAGTTGTGTACAGGGAGGTCCTGAATTTTGTGTTAGCCAACACTGGTCTCCAATCTGCTCTGGGCTTTAATTGCTGTTTGGCTTTTGATAGAGATGCTGGTTTTACATTAGAACCTTGGTCCAATCCCTGTGATTTAGGTGTTCAGCTGTGGAAGCAGAATTGTCCCTTGATAGTTTTTATTGCTATATTCCAAACATCCATATAAGACCTTTGCTAAATGCTTTCAAAACCTTCTGGCCAAGTGGACACTGTACCGAGACCAATTCTATAAACTTGGGGTCAGCTGGGCCTACTTCCCGCCTGGTGTAACTCCAGCCACACCACACATTACGCCAGCTCTCAGATCTGCTCTCACCTCCCTGATGTGTCTTGGCTGCGAGACAGTGTTAGGCGTTACACTCTACCCTGAAAGCAGATAAAAACTGTCTCTTACTTATCTTTGCTGTAACAGACCTCAGAGTGTCTCACAGTGCCTCAAATACATAGCAAACATTTTTTAAAAGTATAAAATAACCAAACACAACACTTTGCAAATTAAATTAAAATCTTAACTTTAGTCAATGTTGCTCTTCAATCTTCAGGCTCATCCCACTTAAGTCTTTCAATAATAAGAATTTTAATAACTGAATATAGAGGAACCGCAAAGGTGACTGTGTTCATGTTCCTCACTTCCCAGACAAGGCAGGAGAGAAGAAGAAACTTCGCGAGTGCCCTTCCTGCAGCAGGGTCAGAGGCACACAGGACTCTAGATAGCTCTCCTGACTTCTAATGAGGTCCACATAATTATCAGGAGGGTCTAACTGTGGATGCAGAGAGGTGGGCTGAAAAAAGGGAGAGGGAAAAACTACTGACAAGCATCTGCTAGAGACTAAAGCATAACATGTGTGCTGCCACCCAATCTCACAATAATTCTATACTGATACTATCTGGACCTTGTGCTTGTTTATTTGTTTGTTTACTGTGGTGTTCAGGATAAAACCCAGGGCCTTGGGCATGCTAAGCTACATTCTACAAAGCTTGCATATTTTAAAGAAAAGAAAACAGAATAAACAAACTTAAATATCTCCCAAACTCACATGCCTATCAAGTGGTAGACACAGAACTGGACCCCCAAGCGATCCAGCCCCACAGCCAAGGACCTCCCACTGCTAACCCAGTCGTGAGGCTGGAAAGACAACTGAGGAAGAATTTCCCACTTAACTTAGAACTTCATCGAATACAGTCCCTGAAATAGGCTCTGAGTTTTAGTTTCCCTGTCAAATTTCCTATTCTAAATAAATAGTAAGTTTGGCGCATATATTTTGTAGGGCATTTTCCTCTACTAAAAGATTGATATGCTTGAGTGATAAAAAATATGATAAACATCCATAACCTTACGAGATAGACTGCACTGTCCAGGCTCCTTGTTCCCTGTGAGTAACACCTGCCTCATATGAGTTATAGTATAGCCCCCAATTTTGGTCTCAAGCATCAAATTAATGAATTTTCTTTTTCTCTCACTGGACTATAAAACCCACGACAACAGGGACCAAAGGGCCGAGGAGCTGGAGTAGAACGTTGGCTCCTATTTATAGGATCCCCATCACAAAGCAGACCCTGGGGCTTCCAGTGCAGAGCAGGGTTCAAGCTGCAGAGCATCCCGGCATGCTTAGGCCTGGCCTCTGTGCGTTTTCTTTTCTGGTGCATCGCGCATGCCTGGTGAAATTACAAGTATCCCTGATCTGGATACGCAGACCTGAGCAAGTTAACAAGCCCCAAATTAACACCATTTGCCTGGGAAATAACACATGCTTGGCAAGACAAAAGGAAAAGTTACCAATAGATTAGTTTTAAATCACATTTAAAAATGGATAATCAATTCTTCCTCTACTGTCTTTTTTGGCAATGAGACAATATCATGACAAGCTTAATGATTATAAGATAAATGAAAGATAAAACCCAGAACTCCAATAAACTATTTAAGTGCTCACATTCTTTTATGACTTTGGTTAATATCCTAGTGCAAATACTATTTAATGCTATTTTTAAATTGTCACTACGAGTACAATTATTTATATTTGAAAACATGGTATTTATTTGTATGATCCATACAAGATGGAAAGCATAATTCCACTTTAGGATGCCACTTTAAAAGCAAAGAAAAGAAACACAAGTATTGTTGCATTTGAAGTTTATATTTTACTTTTAATATTGGGAGTAGATATTAATTTCCTTACATTTTTTTCCAGGATAGGGCCACTTCTGTCTATATAAATAGGCAACAGCTAACTAGGGATCATAGCAAATCTATAGGATCTATGCTGGTAGTAATCTGTACAAAAATAAGCTGTATCTTGTTCTATTTAAAGCCAAAAAGTCCCAAAGATTAATTATCACAATTTACACACAGTGGCACCTCAGCTCACGCACAATTTGCTCCATGGTTCTTGTCATGCAATTTGTCCTATGAATACGTGTACATCTGCTTGCAATCCAGATTGTTTGTGGAGTAATCTAATTTCATGAACCGCGGCACCACTGTGTGTCACTGATGTTCTCTTGGAACATAATGTTGCTGATGATGTTGTCTTGAAAAAATGCATAGAACAAAGCCCTGATGTTGGAATTTCATGTAAATAAAAAAGCAAATAAAATACATCCCTATGGTTAGACATAGCATGTATGTCCTTGCACCAACGTTCTATTTCTTAATTTTTTTCGCAAAAGAAAATCCAAGACCCCCTTTTCCTGTAGGCATCCTCTGTGATCGTTCAAAAAGCATGAAACCCTTGGGAGAGGGCACGGCTGAGCTGCTCCATGGAGACTTCTGCTGTGGCAATTTTTCATCCCACATTTCTACAGGGCTCCTTCAATGCTCTCAGGACTGTGACATCTTAAATCACACAGCTCAGGCAAAAGAGGAAAATGCAAGGTTGTGGAGAAAATGGCCACATGTGAGAGAAATGTTAAACTGCAGACAGAGGAAAACACTTCAGCATTGTTGCTTCCATTAACCTCTTAAGGGAGATAACTGGAAAAGCTTTGAGGATGGGAAATTCTCTGTGACAGCAAATACCTGAAACTTGCACAATGACACAAATGGATCGTGCAATGCAAGATCGGAAATGAAGAGTCCTGCATAGTTTTCTCCAGGATCAGATCACAGCCTGAGGGTAGGGGCTCTGCTATGGTCACTCAGATTGGCTAAAAATGTTTCCTGAGCCTGGGTATTTTTACATCCATTAATACACACCAATCACTCTCCATCTTAAGAGATGGTGGAACCAATAGCAACGACACTAAGGCCAACTCAGAGAATGCGGCTGATGGACGAGTTGTGTCTTCCCGCGTGTACACACATGTGTGATGTTCAAATGTGTCTACAATTAAAACAGGATAGCATGGGAACGGTCACTCCATTCTGCACACTGAGCTCTCAATTCAAAGTGATTCAGATTTGTCTCTGGAAAGCATAAAGATACATTAAGCAACATGTATATATCCATTTATTCATCTCTGTGTAAAATGGAAAAAGGGAATACAATGAACTTTTCTGAGTACCACAATCACTTGTTACTACTGTCTTTTAGATACAGGGATGATTCTACTACATAATTTGAAGACAGTTTTTTTATTTCACTGTGAAAATATTCCATTTTAGTAGCTGTCAAAAGATTGTATTTAAAAATCCTAATGCAAGCATTAAGTTGATATGTAATTACCAATTCTTGGCATTGTGTATTCTGTATATTCACAATCATGGATGTAAATTTGTCTTTTATTAATGAACATAAATGAATCAGATTATACTGACTGGGTCAGTGTGTCAAGTTTTCCTAAACAGTTTTAGATATAGTACAATACGTCTTTATTAAAAACAAAACTTCATGAATATTTTATCACTGTTTAATTTCACTTTTTTCATATTTTCAGTCTATTTTAGACAGGCTAAAATGTTGGGAGCCGCCGACACCGGTCGCCTTACTTGGCGGACGTAGGGCCTGTGGGTGGGAGCGGAGCCTGAGCTAGATTGCCCCTCCCATCGAGTGAGTCAAGTTGGCGCCTGCTTCCTGCCCCCTGATTGCGCTGGCGACTTAAACAACCCGCTCTGTAAGATAGTCTGCCTAGCAACAACTGATGTTAGCCAATCAGCCCGCATCGCGCGCTTTGAACTGATTGGCCACTGTCACCCTATAAAAGTGAATGCCTCTCCCACCACGAGACAGGAAGCACAGAGAGAGATAGAGAAAGTCCACCGGCGACAAAGGGCCGGTGGCAGAGAGGAGGCCTCGCGGGGCCCACGCGGAGACAAATAAAGGCAAGGTTGCACACCGCCAGACTTTGTCGTGTGTCTTTCCTGCCGGCCGGGAGCGACCCCGACACTAAAATATGACAATTTTCTTAAATTTTTTAATTTTAATATTATGCTTCAAAAATATTTCCTTATTCATTTTTGCTTTTTCCATCCAAATACACAGTGGGAATAAAAGTTAATGCGGTACCTAAGAAACAAACAAAATAACAAAAACTATCTCCAGCTAAAAGACTACAGAATACTAAAAACATTTTTAAAGCACAACGTAATGAAAAAAAAAATAAAAAGGTAGATGATAGACAGCCAGACAGACACAGAGGTAAGGTAGAGACAGCTGGAGAAGCGCTCTAACATGTAACTGAAGATTTGCAAGCAAATGGAGTCTTTCGTAATATAGTGAGAAAGCTGAGAAATTTAAAATCAGGTTATCCTGAATCTGTTTCCTTTTCCCTGATGACAGATCTGATGAAAAACAGTAGGGTTACACCGACTGCAGACACAGGACTATTTCTGAAGTAGAAGGAGAAGTTCTACAGGCCATGCTAGTGTGAGACAGTAACCAGGACCCTGTCTTCCCCGCCCGGGCCTCTATGGCAGGGTCACTGTCACTGGGCCTCGCACATGGAGCATCTCTGTGGTGGGGACTTCATCAGAGGCTGCCGGTGCCCACCACAGCTACTGGTGCTAATATTTGTGTAAGTTGTTAGCATTTTCATTCATGCTTCATTTTTAATTTGGTCTCATTTTTTGGTTGATCTCAATGCTCTGGGAAAATATAAGCATTGCTATTTTTATTAAGCATTTTTTGCAAAATACAATGTTTGTCAGCCACTTGGATGCAGTTTAACAGCAGAAGTGATTGATTTAATTACCCAATCATGAAAAGTAAATTCTGTACCTGTTTTATAGCAGCACAGGAAAACAAATAAACAAACAGTTCTATTTACGCTGAGCTGCTGGCTTGATCCACTATTTCCTCACTGAGAGACACACACCCAGAGTCATGAGACTGCTATTGGGCCCTGGGTTATCCAGCAGGAGGAGGAGGAGGGATGCAGACGTGGCTTCAGCATGCAGTGGAGCAGGAAGCTCTCCACGGGGTCAGGTAATGGAAATGCAGGATGAATGTATTAAAATAGCAGCGCAAGAATTAACGTGTCCCAAAGTGGAAATAAAGGCAAGACAGTCCTGGGTCATGAGGTGGATGGGAATGGGCGGCTCTTTCCTAACTTTCTGGTCACCCCAGTTGGGTAGCACTTGTCACACTGCAGTGGAGTTGTTTTTTCCTGGCCTCCATTCTTGTCCCAGCGTTGGGGTGGGGCACCCAGCCTCAGCTTTGCTGTCCTCCCAACTCTGTAAAAACCCGGGTACAGAGTAGAGGACCTTGGGTGTGTGCTGAAGACAGAGTGACTTAGGATTGGAGCTATGTTCTCACATGGAAAGGAAATAAGGAGGACATCAAGGATCAGAACTGGACACCTGCTCTGATTAAGAGTCCACATTAGGGGCTCCCCTACCTTGCCTGTGCTGTGCAGCATTTCTATTGTGTGTGGTTAGCTTTATAGACCACGTGGCGAGCACAAATGTCCCTTTGCTGGGAGAGGAAGGGTCAGTGTACCACCTTTGGTTTGATCCTCAGAGGGAAAGCAATTATGAAGCAAATGAAGCTGAAGCCTTGCGGACTTTCGACTGCATGCCCTCTTCCAAGGTCCTACTGAGCCTGGATTCCCGTGCTCACATGGCCACATGTTTGAGCCATAGTCTTCTGCATATCCTTTTCTCATCCACCTTACCAAGCAGCACACTTTCCCTTGGCAAAGGTAGGCTGAAGTGGGCCCCTGGCATTTGGCACTGAATAAGAAGTTGAGCTAGGAATACATTGAGCTTAAGTTTAGTTAAATATATGTATATGGCTTAAGGAAAGACTATATTATCTTTCTGTAAGAAGTGCATTACAAAATAGTTATCTAGGGCTAGGGATACAAGCTTTAGACCACTCAAAACGTGAAGCTTTCCCAGCTCTAGGAAGTCATGGAACACTGGGTGAAGAGGAAAACTCTTAAGACTGGGTGTGAGATTTATACACATTCCTTAAAAGAGATGGGGAAATCAATATCCTTAGAATTGGGAAATACCAAACAAACCTTTATTCAAAGTAGAGAATAAATGGGGATAATAAGTCTAATCTCATATTTGCTTGATAATTCCTCCTCTTATTTCAACATTACTCTGGTCAACAAACAGAAATACAATCGCACCATTTAGAAAGTTCTTTGCAGAACAAGGAAGCTGGAAACAAGCTCACGAAACAGGGCACATTAAAGAGGAGAACTGTGCCACCCCTAACAGAGGAAGTATTATTCCTTCCCTGCCTACCCCAAGCTCCTCTTCCTCATATCTTTAAAAAGTTGTCCTCTGTACACATCTCATATCAAAGGAAAGGGACTTAAGGCCCTCACTAAATAATTGAATATTATTATACAGCATAAGTGGGTTTTTAATGTGCTCAGAAACTAACACCTAAGACATCTGTCCTCGCCCATGAAACATGTTAAATACTCAACATTCCTAAGCTTCTATCCCCCAGAATCCGTTGAATTAATGGGGAATAAGTCTTCACTGATTAGTAGAGTTCAATTTTGAAATGTTGAGCCCATGAGTGTGACAACGAGCAGCCTTACACGGCCAGTGCCCCAGTCCAGATTTTGCAGAGAGGTCAGGAAAGCCCTGCAGTTTCCATCTCTTCCTAGAGAGCAAAATTAACAAGGGATGTTGCTCCGCTCCACAGCCTCAGCCAATGGATGAGCTCTACTTAAATTTCATCTTTGAAAGAAAATATAGGTAGATACACTCCACAAAAAGCACTAATGATTCAGACAGGAGGAGGCTTCATGTTTTGAGAGACAAGTGGGTAGCAACATTTAGGACTAGGGAAACAGGAAAACATGAATCACATACAGTACTTGACACTTTGTGTGGTGAGGGCATTCCTGCTAATGCCAATGGTAGCTCCCATTTATTAGTTCTGTGTGTTGGGAACTTTATTTTTGGTACTAGAGATTGAGTACAGGGACTTTACTCTGATCTGCACCCCTGGCTCTTTTTATTTTTCATTTTGAGATTTCAGATTCATATGTGCATTTATTCAATCCATATATCTTGCATAGATATTCTGATTGCACTGCATTTTATACAGGGTGAAATTAAGGAACAGAAGGGCCGAGACTGTAGTCAGAGGCCCAAAGTGCATTCTGGCAGTGGCAGAATTCAATCCAGGGGGGCAGTGTACACAGCCCAGGCTTTTCCCTCGCCTTTAAGCCTCATGGAAGCAGCTATCCTCACCTTGTTTCTCACCTCCAACACCCCAAAAGTGAGTTCTCAAAGATCCAGTGTAATGGGTGTGGCTATTAAACTCTAGAAGGAAGCAAAGTTATTTTGGAAACTCATGGGAAAACATTTTTTTGTTTCCTCCGAGTTAGTGTAAAAGAAACAAAAAGTGCTTCTTGTTCCGGTCATAGGTGACTGTCAAACCCGTGACAGTCCTGAAAGTTTCACAGCTTTGTGGTCTCTCCATTCTGGGGCTGCAGAAACGTAGAGAGAATGAGATAATCACAGAGGCTGTGGTCAGCGGCAGCAGGAAGCATCCTCTGAGACAGTGCTTAGAGCTCAGGAGTTAAGAGCTGATTAATGCAAGTCCTAAAAAGTCGAGCATCTGCACAGAATGGTAGAGGATAGAGCAACATGACATTCTCACAGTGACAGCTACCCCAACTCCACTTCCTAGCTGGGCTCTTCTAAAGGCTGGAGAGGCGGGGCTTCCTCACTGCCAGGTGACAGAGCGCTGGGCACTGGGACAGGGGCACAAAGCTACATGCAGGAAGGCAGGGCAGTAAAAACCGTGGAGAAAGGGAGCTGTCGCTTCGTTCCAACCCTTGCTTTGAAGCTGCAGCAGTGACCTAATTTTTTGGTGGTGAGGGGGGACTTGTGACATCTCACAGCATCAGCCTGACCATCAGGAGCCCCTGCAGCATGGTCAAGCCCCTCTAGGTGTCTTGGTGTGGTTGAAAGACAAAGCCCTAGTATTCTGAGCATGGTAGTGAAGCCTTGCAAACCTGACAGGTGGAGGGAAACACGAGGTCGGGAGGGTCCATTTGGAGGTCATCCACTGACTGCAGAGACGGCTGCAGCAGAGGCCCTTTCCACCATATTCATGCTAGAAAAAGCACCGGAATGTTTAAAAGAACATAACAATAAGAAGGCAAGGCCTTTTTGAAATGGCAAGATGATGGCTGATTTTTGAAAGAAAGTTATTATTTTAGGATAGTTCTAAACTTACAAAAAGTAAATTTACAGAAAAGCTATAAAAACAGTAGAGTTATCTCATGTAACTGTAAAATGCTTCCTCATTAGTAAGCTCTTCCATGAGAACTGCAGGAAGAGAGTTCTGCTGCTATGACTAATGAACCAGCAAGAGCACATTATTATTAGCTCAAATGCATACATTTTCCAGATGTCTTTACTTTTTGCCTAGTCATTTTTTAATCTTGTGCTCACCTTGGGTGGTACATCATGTTTAGTCATCATGTACCCTTGGTTTCCTTTGGTTGTGAGTTTCTCAGATTTTCCTTGTGTTTGATGATAGTTTTGAGATGTATTGGGTCACATATTCGTAGACTGCCTCCCGGTCAGGATGTGTACCATAGTCAAGTCTGATCAGACTGCAATTGTGGGTTTTAGGACCACTTACATCATCCACTTCTACCATACCCACTCACTGTTGATATCAATTTCTGTTGCTTGATGGAGGTACATTAGTCAGGTTCTTCTAAGTTACTTTTTCTGTCTCTCTTCTGTACTCCTTGTAAGGAAGATTCCACTCCAACAGTTCACAGTAATCACAGGTATTTATTATGTAAGTTAGAATGTAACTCAGTACTATTTTGGTGGTATTGTCCCAATTGTTCCAGCCTAGTTTACCATGACTCTTACATTTAGCTTCTCTATCACTTTTTTTTTTCTAACAGCATTTCCTTATCTTCTGGGACTACAAAGTGTCCTGGACTCGTGTGTGTGTGTGTGTGTGTGTGTGTGTGTGTGAGAGAGAGAGAGACAGAGAGAAAGAGAGAGAGAGAGAGAGAGAGAGTATGTGCGCATGCATTTTTGCTCCAAACCTAGAGTCAGATATCTCACCAAGGAGTCCTCTTTCCTTTTATTGAAGAAGGTTTGGGTGTTCAGTGCATGGCTGACTGTAGAAAGTTCTTTTCCGGGCTCTTTCCTTAAGAACTATTTTGGCCCTGCACAGTACACAGCCTTCCCACACAGCAAACTTCTGCTCTTTCCTCTGAATATCCAAGTCACCAACAGCCCAGAACAATCACTGCTTGTTTTCTCTTTGTAATCAATGGAGGAAATTTAAACGTCCTACAGTTCAGGTTTTCCAATGGCAAGGACAGCAAGGTTTAAAAAAAAATCACAATAGAAAAACAAAACAACTTCATCCTATGCATTGCAAGTTTTGTATCTCCATCCCTATGCCCAAACCAGGCCATACACTTCCATGTTCTAGACAACCCTTGGGGAAGGAGGGGTCCTCTTGCGCACACATGATAACCTGTGTGTATCACAACACACAATTGAAAGGAACTAAGTACAGGGCTCTTAGATCACCTAGATCGTTAATAGCTGATAACAGCACTTCAGATTGCATTGAGTAGGAAAGTAGGATTCCAAAACAGGAGATGCAACTTCCAATTAGGATTGTGTTTCTACTTTTTTCTTTCATTAAAAAGCCCTCTGACTAATCTACTGAGCAATCTAAGTGATCTATGCTATTCTGAGGACAAGAGGAAGTCCCATAAAAAACTAAAGCAGAACAAAGAAAAGTCATACGTTTATTACTGCTTTTTCCCAGACCAACCATAGTTCTGGCCTCATCTGCGATTGGCTGACTGAAAACCTAAATATCTGGGCATTAGTTATGTGGTTAATGATAAAAAGCCTGATGCTCCCTTAATTCTGACTTCAAGCATAAAGGGACCAGAAACCACGACAGTTAGGCTGAGATCATATGCGTGTTAGCACATACAGCATTTACACAGCAGTGATACTTTAGAAGAAAACAGTGCTCTTCGGTCAGCGTTAAATGTTTTAAGAAAAATTCCTGCTACGTGTCAGGTGCTTTATGTACATATACATTATTTTATGTAATACTCCAAGCTAGTCCTGCTGACTCAAGGACTTTGGAACTCCATTTCAAAAGTGAGGGTTAAGTGATCCATTCAGAAATACATGAACAACCTAGAAACAGAAATATCCAAATGTGAAGACGTTTTCCCTGTTGACATTAAGTGGAGTACAGAACCATTCCTATGCTGTGTAGACGGAAGTCTCAACAGTAGACAAGTGTGTGTGTAGACTCACTCAGGATCATCCATGGCGGGTTAGAAAAAGACTGGCAGGTGGCCAGGTCACCACAAGGACACTAGCCAGGCTCCACGCTGCAGGGCTCTGCTTCCCCGTCCCTTGCAGCCAGCTATGGTGATCCATCCTCTTTCCGCCGCAGCGAGAGGCAGGGAAAGGACCAGGCCTTACAATCTCCTGCAGGCTGGCGCCTCGGGAGGTCCCTGAAGGCCACCTCCATCAAAGGTGTGGAGCGCGGTGGCTGGGTGGTCCTCGATGGGCTCTGGAGCAGGGGGTGGAGGCCGGATGGGGCAGCACACCAGCAAGGCTCCGCGAGCTCCAAACACGCTCCGTGCGCAGAGCCTGAGTACATGAGATCATCGTTTTTTTCCCTTGAAAACCAGAAGCAAAAAACCTTTGCACTGAATCTTTCCAAATGTGTGAGCATCAAAGGTGAGCTCACTCATGCAGAAAACACCATACACACAGAAAAGTCAAAACTAGCACCTTCCTCCTTGGCAGAGAAGCAGCTTGACAGTTAAGTCAAAGTAATGCCTCTAGCATTTAAAAAAATTAGGAGTGTAGTCTGCAATATACACAGTGAGTGTATACATGATCCCAGTGTTACTCCCCTGGCCCCTACTTCCTCTCTCCATCTTCCCTCAGATCCCTTTCCCATCTCCACAGCTTCTAATTCTGTGTGTCTTAACACAGCTCTTTTATTTTGCTCTTTAAATGACTTCTATTTTGGGTCTCTCCAGTTAGGGGAACCGTGTGACAGCTAAGCCCTGGGTCTGACTTATTCCGCTGAGTAATCCAGGCTCAAGGTCCAAGTCAGACGCAGGTTGGCCAACCCTTTCTGAGTCATGAGGACTTGTTCTGTGATTTGGCACCACTGGCTGTCGCTCCTTCACTGAGGAGCTGATTATGGTTAGACACACGCTATCAGCTCTGTACCCAGTTACTTTTTATGTTTTTATTATAATACCCTATTATCAAAGTATTATTTATAATTGTCAAATTAATATATATCAAATTAGTATTGAATCTGATTAATGTAGAATAAAACAATAAACAGATTCAAAAAGGTGTTGTTACGAGGATTACAGAGACAATGAACGTGAAGTGACTTTATACTCAAAATATTAAATCCATAGAAGAAAAGACCTTTTTCCAAGACACAAATTCATTTCATCTGATTTTTGTTCAGTTTGTTTTCTTTTCACTGTCTTGTGTTCCAGTGTAAATTGCCTAACTTCTTTAGAAATATAAAGGTAATGTCTTAGGTTAATATATATTATATAAATGTTCAACTAAATTTTAAAATTCAACCATTTTGAATGGGTGTTGTATACTTCCTACAAAATAGTCCAAATGGAAAGGTTTTCAATATAAATAATACTAATTTAAATGAGTAATCCTTCCTAGTTTATATTCTTTGGTTTGCATATGCCAGGGTACTACTTCTAAAGTAAAATGAACAATTAATTAAAAAAACATACGTGAAATGTATTTTTCCTAATCATAAAATGTGCGATTCTTGACAGCAAACAGTTGAATTTATGTCATCTACCAATTCATGAGATCTTAGGATTTAATTTGGCCATGATAAGGACTAAGCTAGAAAATGAAGGATTAGTTGAACAAATCTTGCTTTCATTAAGTGAAGTCAGATATTATTGCGGATAGATACGATGGAAAAGCACATCTCAATAAGAAAGCCAAAAGGAGACTGGAGGAGCCAGGAAACCCCATCAAGAGGCCTCCATCTAAAGCCACAGGACCCCCATTAGGGCCTCCTAGGGAGAGCTGGGGGGACTCAGGGCAACACTCATGGAGCCACACATGGAATGAAGGCGGGAGACGGGTGCTACATGCAAAACTCATTCTCTCCAATGGACACTGTTTTCTGGGTTCAAATGTATCAAATTCTCAGGATGCTGCTAAGAGGTGCTCTTAAGGCCTTCCACTGGGGACCCCCAGGTAGAGCTCCTCAAACTCCCAAAGAGGAAATCAGATAAAGAAGAAAAGGTGAGTCTCCTCCCCAACTGGTATACATTTCTGGATACTTGTTGCTGCCCTTCTTTGTGGCAGAAGAACCTGGTCCTTGAGACACCTCTGAATCTCTTCTCCTTCCCCCTCACCCTGTCATTCACCCCTCACCACTTCCCTCCCCACTCCTGGCCCAGGGACGCATTCTGTGTCAGTCCATCAGAATAAAAGATCTCATTTTTTCGATGTCAGGTAAGTCGCTGTTCACCGTGCATTTCCCCCAAGCTCTGTGCATAGATGCCCAAGCAGAGGAGAGTAATGCTGATCTTCCTAGGCTGTCCATCCTGAAAACACAGTACGTCTGCAACCAATTTTACATGGTGAACTCAATCCTCTGACATGGCTGTAGTGTTGTTTTCTTTGGCAAGAATTTATGAAAGCCTCATTCAAAGTTCCTGATCTCGGCTCAGACTTTTATTTAAGGAGTAATAAGTGATTTCCTAGGAACTGTATTCCCTTCCTCATGGCACCTCACACACCCCACTGGCAAGACGATGTTCTTTTTCATTAGCACACAGTTCAAAACAACTTTGAGGTTCCAGGAGAAGCAGGGTACTTTCCTAAAGCACTGGGAAAGAAAACGAGTGCAGAATGAACTCTCAGCACTGACAGATCAGAGTCCTGGGCAGTAGACAGTAGCCTCCCAGTTAGTTCTTTAGTCACTTGGTCAATGCTTACTGAGCACCTGCTGTTGTCAGGCAGGAGCTAAATGCCCGAGGGACAGACGGACAAGAGGACCTTACTGGTGACTTCATCACGCTTCCATTCCAGTGACGTAACTGATGATATTTTCCCAGAGGCTACAATATCGATACAAATAAATAAATACAAACACTGACAGAGTGTGGTAAGTGTTGTGAGGAATATAAATAGGGCTTTGGGACAGAAAATAATTATACGGTCTGGTTGATAAAGGCCTCTCGGAGGTTTAAACTCAGACCTGATGGGGGAGGGATCAGACTGCCAAGAAAAATAGTGCTGTGCGGGAGTGAGGCACTGTGATCCCTGAGACCCAAGCTTCCAGGTCCCAGGGGTGACCTGGATGGGAGTCTGCAGTGCGGTCAGATCATGGCTGGTCACATGGACAGCAGCCCAAGATGAGGTCGGAGTCAGACTTGTCCTGCTGTGTCTGCATGTCACAGTGAATGTGGACAGTTCCAGCAGAGAGGGGCAGGACCAGGATGCTGGCTTGCCGCTGAGCGGGGAGGGGAAGGGACTACCGCAGGACTCCGAGTGATGGTGGCGGGTGCCATGGTGATAGCAATAAACACGAGGAAAACTAAATGGAATGGGACACAAATTTTGGAAGTCAAGTTGATAGTGCCCAGGAAGGAAGTGGATGAGGAAAACACAGGATCACATCCAATGTTAGATTGTGTTGCTGAGACAGGAAAAGCAGCCAGGGGACCTGATGTCAGCAGGGGTCACAGGGCTGCCTCCTGGATGGTTATGCCTGGGACGCCTGTGGGCTGAGTCTGTGTAGCAAGGGAGAAGCAGGGCCAAAACTCTAGATGAGTGCTGAGCCCGGCAGAAAAGCAGCAGCCTTCACTAGCTGTTCAGAAACAGCAGGGTGGAGAGAATTAGAGAAGAGAAGGGATGCCACCGGAGGCACCCAGCACAAAAGGCTGGCCTCGCTATGGAATAATAAAGGGTGGGCCCAGCTGGACTAGAGTGCCCATGAGATGGCTGAGAAAACTTATTGGAGGATGAAGTAAGGACCACACGGACAGAACTTTTAAATTGAAGCTTATGCTTTAGAGTGTTCATGGTGAGGGCGCTGAGAGTACCTGGGCAGAGCTGTGGGGGGAGCGAATGTGTTTTTAGCAGCTAAGATGGAGCAGGTCCAGTGCTTTCAGGGAAGGAAAACCCTTAAGCTGACGTGAGAATCTCAAGGACCCTGTTCAGAGAAGGGTGCTGTGAATGGGCAAAGTTTGGGCAAAAGTGGGGATCATAGAAAGGACAGGGTGACGAGGAGTAAAGTGATGTTACAAAGAGAAAACATGAGAAATATTCAGTGCTGAGAGGCAACCCCCCGGAATGAAAGGGAGTAATTCGTTAAATACCATCCATGCCCCTTCTTATTCTTAACTGTGATTCCAGCCTGGCACTGTGCTAAGCTGGCTCCCCCCGTACCCCCCGCTTCACGCTCCTTTCTCCGGAGTGGCAGGAGCCATCTACACAGCAAGGAGGCTGAGGTGAGCTTGGGCCAAGGAGGTGACGGCACAAGAGTGAGGAATGCCAGAGGAGAAGTTAACACCTTTAAGGTCCACGCTTGGGCCCGAGCCATACACCACCTGATGTGTCACACAGCCCATGGCTCAGCGAGGGCCTTCTGTGGTCCTTCCTCTGGCTAGGACTTCCTTTAGAAGAGGTGATCGCCGGTGTCTTGACTTTATGAAAGAGAAAAAGGGCAAAACACAACTACCAGCAAGAGCTGGATGAATAACAGGGCTCCTCAGCAGAGGCTTTGCCTTTAGTTTTGGCATTGATATTCTTATGCTGTTAAAATCTATGTGGCCTTAGGCAACTCTTTCCCTTTTGGTGTTCCGGTTTTACTCTCGGATAGGAAATCAGCTCACCTTGTGCAGCAAGAGAGCTGTGTGTGTGTGTGTGTGTGTGTGTGTGTGTGTGTGTGTACCTGTGTGCACAAGGTAATAACACACATGCTAAAAAAGGACTAAGAAGACATAGCAGGATCATTTATACTAAATACTGGCAAAATAGTGAACATCAGGTATCCCTCCTGAAGCACTTCTACTCAAAATATCAGTAAGAACAGACTTAAAGATATTAATAAATAATCCATTCACAAAACAATGATGACTAGGAACAGCGACTGTCATTACTGATTTTCATAATCAGTGAAAGGGGAAGACAGATGTCAGCAATTACTTCCATAATGCCCACCTTCGCCCTGCCAGCAGCTGACACATGATTCCGTATTGCACCTAGGGTATCACATTAAATCCCCTCCTGAGCATTCATCACTGTAGGGTTGTGTCACCCTCAGGGACTTCAGGTATTTTTAATGCCCACTTTCCTGTAGTAATTCCTGTCACTCAGCACGAAGCCGTCTGTTCTGTACCAGCCTGGCTTCCTCGACCCACGCAACAAAACCTTCAGTCCTTCCATGCTACGAGGCTGTGGATTGTACCAGGCCGGATCCTGCAGTAATCTGTTGAAGCATAATCCCTTGCTAAGAGGGCTGACAGACTTAATATTAAACCATAATGAAGAGATGGCCCAAATATATGATGTGTACTTAATATCTGGTCTTCGGGGAGACTGCCTCTATAAATCACAGTTCTACTTGGCGCCCTCCGTGTTTGGGCTGGCGTGCGGATCAATGTGTCCTCACGGGGCACCGTATTTCAACAAGTCACCCTGCCTCTCCCACCTCTCCATAACTTGCTTTTTATAATCTCCAAGTAGTGCCTTGCTCTGTAATTCATCTTCCACGCCTCATTCATTCTAAATCTAAGCTTCTTGGCCCTGTTTCTGCCATATTAAAACACTTCCTATAGCCAGCTCATGTTTAAAAAGAAACTCAATTGTTCTGATTCACTTGACATGAGCTTCTGGCTGATTCTATATTTATCATTCCCTCTCAGGTCAATACCTCTATGATACCAGTATTAAATATTAACAGCTGCCAAGGGCATGATCTTTATCAGAAAGCTTTGTCCTGCTCATATCAGGGAAAATGATATCCTCCCGCCACGGAAAATCTGTAATTTTTTTGTGAAGGTGTAAGCTCTGAAGCCCCTGGGTTTGCCAACTTGCTGGTGGAGAACAGTGCATGGAAAATGACAAGAGGACCAGGGAAGGTTCTGCTCTGCTTCGCTCCTTTCCTGCCTACTGCAGAACCGCTTCGTTAGCAGGCTGACAGAGGTCACTTGAAGCAAATGCAAATTAAAATGCTAGACTGCAGTAAGCTGGCAGAGTCTGAGAATGAAAACAGTTCACACGCTGACCCTTCCTGTGCCTCCACAAGCCTGGCTCTTACCCTCAGACCTAAATCTCACACAAAAAAATTCGTGAGACTTATTTGCAAGAGAGAATATTCCCACAGCTTTCACCAAACTCCAGTGCATACTTCAACAAATAAAGCTTATTACTCCAACATGGTGTACTCCTTGATGACTTTGTTTTTATATGCCAGAATTACCTTATCACCGCTTTCTATTTTTGCTTTTCCAGGTGAATATTAAATAAACAGAGATCAAGTTTCTGAGTTAAAAGTTTAGGAAATTACTCATAAAGGATGTCCAAAGGCACGTCTAATACCACAGAGCTCATGCCTGAGGTGCGGCTTCTGCAGTGCAAGATCAAGATGTCCTGAGGAAGGACAGAAAGCCCAGACACAACTCACATGTGTGTGCCTGTATAATGTGTATGCATGTGTACATATGTGCATGCATGTTTCTGTGCAAGTGTGCAAGCGTATGTGTGCCCACATGCAAGTGTCTGCCTACATGTGCATATGCAAATATTCTTTTATGTGTGTACACATGTATATATGTAAACTTCACTTAAATTAAATTACTATTAATTAAATTAAATTACTTAAATTCACTTAAATCACACATAAAAGGGGATAAAAAGCGACACCTTAACAAACAGGAGAATTATTAGAAATTGTTAGGGGTTCACAATAAAGATGAGAATGTAGGCAAGGGTCAGAAAAATAAAATTAAATAAAAATAAAAAGCAGCCTGCATGCCCTGGTTCTTTTACAGCCCTTGTATACCGTGGGGCTTCTGAGCATTTCTCCTGATTCTTTTGTGTCATGTAAAACAGAGATCAAACACCACATGGGTCCAAATACAGCCATGTGCTTGTTTTTGCTTCTGCTGGGATGAGACAGAGTAAGGACCCCAGTGTCCTTTGCCTCTTTAAAAACAGATGTTACCTAGAACGCATATACCACCAAACGGCAGAAATAGAAATGCCACCCAAATCACAGAGACTGTTTCCGAATAGGAAATCAAAGCATTATGACTTAGAGTCAAAGGATTTTGGAAATCCAAATACACCTACAGAATCTCCTAAAAATGTATTTATCAGGAAAAGAAAAGCTTATGTAAACATTTTAAAACTAAATTTACAGTTATCTTTGGTCCTGACAATTACAAGAGGTACTCAAAGTGCTGTCCATTAGCTTCCAGACATTCATTAGAATGGTGAACTGCTAAAGTGTACATTCATTTTTAGCAGAATATACACATTTATCATATATATATATATAATATATATACTTAATCTTGATTAATATGAGTTCAAAACCCTTACTTTCATACTGTTAAATAAATTAGCAGTAAAAATTGGTGCATGCATAACGCATTTCTCTGTTTTCATAGAGCAGCCAATTCAGACGCTCTCTTCCTGTGAATCTCATTTTCTATACGTGTATTTTCTTTTGTATGCAGGACAATTTTTGTTGCAGTTTGTGAAATCCAGAAACATACTTATGACAGTGTCTTTGTTCTGTATGGAAACCTCAGCAAGCCTGTTATTCACAGTATTTGAAAGTTCCTCGAGAGGAGAGACTGCTTCGTTAACACCTGTGTCCTCAACACCTAGAACACGGCCAGGCACAAATGCTGAATGAGTACTTGCCCAACATTGCTTTCTTTCAGGTGTACACTCTTAAGATTCCATCCAGCCATTGCTTGGGATAGTAACAACAGAGATGGGTCAACCCATGAATCTATCTTAAATACATTCTGATGTATCTGCATCCATGAGATGCAACTGATGTTAAGTAAAAACGAAAGTTTTAAAGAATAGTATAATCATGTTTTTGTGAAGATATACATGCATACCTGAAAACAGTCATAGAAATATGTACTAAACTGTACTCATTATGTACCACCAACAGGTACCATAAAAATTTGAAAAAAAAAAAAAGAACTATTACCAAAAGTTTGGACGTTGTAGTACAATTTTTTCACTTCTTATTTTAAATAATTTCCTTAACATTTTTTTAATCTTAAAAGTACAATGTGAACATTATAAAATCTAAGAAAGTGGAAACAAACTTTGTTATTAAAGTATCATCGATCTTTATTCTTTATGCATCCACACACAGATATTTTTATCCTAATGAGATCACTGTATACCTACACATTTTCTCATAACAATACCCATAGTTTCTTTTCAGTAGCTGATAATCTCATTAAATATGTACATGCATTAGTAAACTAGAATTCACCAAAATTAAATATTTATTTTTAGAAACTAAAATAAAGGAAACTGCAGATTAGGGTATCAGCCTGATACAGTACTTCTACCCACTGTACGTGAAGTACTCTCACAACAAGATGAAGATAACATGTCCTTTAAGTAAACGGGCAAATATTTAAACACACAACCAAAGAAGATATGCAAATGACCCAAAACCCATAAACAGATACTCAATGCCATTTGTCACCAGAGAACTGCAACTCAAACCACAGTAAAATATCACTAAGTACTCACTAAAATTGCTGACATTAACAAAAATTAAAAAGACTAATAATAACAAGTGGTGACAAAGTTTTGAAGCCCCTGGAACTCTCTGGCATGCTATAGGAAATTTAAATATTACAGATAACTTGAAAGAGAGATCTCATAAAAATAAACATATACTGCACAAATGATGCAGCCTATACAGAAATGTGCACAGAAGCCCAAACTCCATCAATTAAAATGATAAAAAGTCAACTGAGCTTTCATGGTTAGGGCAGAGTCCTTGGATTGACAGGCTGGAGAGTTGTGTTTGCCTTCTTGCTTAGAGGCTCACATTCTTCTACACAAAGATGCACACACACACACACACACACACACACACACACACACACACACATTCTGATCAGGCTGGTCATTGTTCACTGACCAGCTCACAAGGCTACTGGACTGTCAAGGAAGGCAGAACATAGGAAACTATTCTTCAACGTGGAAAGCTCTGTGTTGAGTATTGGCTGCAGTCCTCAGGAGAAATGGGCTGGGTTTGACCCACAATACTCTGGCCCAGGGCACTACTTCAGTAAGAACAAAACAAAGTTAACACAGATCTAGGATCACGGAAAGTGTGCAAGTCCTGGAAAATCCTTTGTTCTTTGGACAATTTCAGAACTTTAAGCTCACTAAGTATTTTTGCCTTCCCTTGGAAATGCTGCCTACTGGACTCTGAACTAATAACAAGGACGGCTGCGGATCCAAGTCCTGTACTGTGAAGTCATCCATGCAAACATCACTCCAAGTGACAGCACCCAGGGTCAGAAGCACAGCTGATCTCAGGCAGCAGGAAAGCAGGGAAATGGAACCAGGAAACCAGGGGAGAATTAACAAAACTTGGAACCTTCGTTTAAAAAAGGCTTCAATTTAGAACTAGGCTACGTAATACCTTCCATTTGTGAATGAAGCAGGAACGGACGGCAAAAGCATGTACAGAGGCAAGAAAAATTTTCACAAAACAGGCTTACATGTCACTACAGGAAGCATCACCTTCTTTCTGTGAACTGACAGTAGCTACAATCCAACAGTACCACTGTCTAAAAAGCTACTTGAATGTAAATATTGTCCACCAAGGGAAAAATTTTGAATGCCCAAGTTCAAAATGCTATTTGTCTGAGATGTTTAGAATGTCGATTATTACAAATTGCCCTGAGATTTCTGTTCACAGGGACAGAATTTCTGAATTGATCATATTTTCAAGGACTTGCTCTTCAGACCATTTAAAAGTGTAAATGGACCTTAGAGCTGACTGCCTTTCATCTCATAAGAACACACTGACCAAATTCCGACTTCGGCTGTCAGCCCACACGTTCCTGAACGTGGGCTCGGAAGTGGACAGCAGAGTCGCCTCATGTGCAGAAAGCCCAGAGGAGTGAGAGGAGAGACCAAGCACAGATTAGACAGCCAAGGTTCCGCTCTCCTGAGTCTGCCCTGGACTTCCTCGGTGGGCTTCTCCCTCCGGAAGCCTACATTACTCTTTGGCAATGTTAAACTGCGGAGCTGGAGTGGGGTGAGTCTGTGGCACTGCCACCTCCCAGACACCGCCACGCCCATCCTGTCATCTCTGATGCTTTGACAGAAGACCCTGTGTCTCACCGGGAGCGCTCCCCATGTGCCCTAACCTCTGCCCTGCCACCCTTGGTCCCCACTTACAGGTGTCCGTGTAATTCCTCCAAGATGCCGGGTCCATTTTCTCCTTGACTTTTGCCTTTCCAGTTTTCTGCACCTGAAAAGCTCGTTCCACACTGGTTCTCTTGGCCTTTGCTCAAAATTCATCTTGAAAGAGTCTGTCTTGCCGTTTTGCATAAACACGGCCCGCTCCACCCATTCCTCTCTCTCCCATACTCTGCTGGCTCTGTCTTTATGGCCCTCATGCTTTGGGCATAATTTACATTTATTTCATTAAGCTCCTTTATGCATATAGTGCCCTGTTACTTATTAACCATCTGTAGTGTTACCCAGGAAAACTGCCCTGTGAGTATACTTCACTGATACACTCTAGGTACCCGCAATAGTCCTATCATGTCACGCAGATCAGTGGATGACCGATAGTTAGATTAAAAATGGACCAATCAAGTGTCCACTGATTAAAATACCTTATGAAGACCTATAACGGTGAATTTCATTGCAGATTGTAACTGAATAATAAAACATGAATACTGAAGTATTATTATAAAAATTAACTTATTTGATTATTTTTGAATGTACCTGAGGAAGTCACAGTAAAAATCTGATGTTCAGAAATTCCAACCATAACCCATAATGCTCCTGGCCCTTAAAATTCCTCCCTTTTGTTTCCAGACCCAACTAGCATCCCAGGCTTCCCGGGGTGAATAAGGTTAGAGGGCGTGGATTGAAATATATTCTAGGCTTCCGAGGGGCTAACTACAAACTGGCTTACATGTGACCTTGCAAGAATGGCCAGATGTGACTCAGAGTACAAGTCACAGACAAAGAAAGGTTCTCTCCTGTGGAGAAGAAGCCAAAGGGCAAGAACTTTCTTTCCACTGAACAAATTAGTAGTGTAAATGAAACAAATTAGCATTTATTTTAAAGTGCTTTTGTGTCAACAGAATAGATAATTTGGGGATTTATTTGAGCTTCTCCCTATTTCCTAGTTATCCATCTTCTGTTTCTTTGTCTTTCTCTCTCTTTCTCTCTCTCTCTCTCTCTCTCTCTCTCCTCTCTCTCTCTATGTGTGTGTGTGTGTGTGTGTATATTTGTATATATGTGTTTGTCTCTTTCTATATAATATATATTTATATCATTGTTACTCTCTATTTTCTCATGAAATTTTGTTTTATTTTTTCATAGAAGTAAGAAGAATGATTTTAATACTTTATTAAAATCTGCTTCCATTACTTTAAAATTTAAAAGAAATAAGAAATTATTGTGAATCTTTTTGTGATATCTCATCCTTGAATGAAAATAACAGTTTTAAAGACAGTCTCATGACTAAAAGGTGAATATTGTCTAACATTTCAGCAAACAAACTATACAAAACTGGTATAAACTGGTTATAAGTATAAAAATCAACTTTCTCTCAGATATCCATGGCACGGGGGTGACAAGAACACTAGAATCTCTCTAAATTATCTTTATTCAACACAAACAGGGCAGAGTGAATGCTGCCTGGTAACCACAATTCCATGTCTAAGAATAACGTCATTATCATCAGTGACAATTCACTGATTGCTTTATAACCACCCCACTAGGAAAGTGGGAGAGCTGACTTCAGAAAACACTTCCTCAAGCCTCACGATTGGCACAGGTGATATGTGGTTGTACTGCTGGCTTTACCCTAAAGCAGGAGCACTGAGCACGGTACCAACAGTGCCTCTCAGCAAAATGCCTCACTAAAGCAAATCCTGATTTAACCAGGTGGGTGCTGAGTCCCACACATGAAACAGAGCACAGACCGCAGGCGAGGCTGCGATTTTCTGCTGGCTACATCAATAGATAACAATTCCATAATAAGTAAAATACAAAATTAATTAAAAATCCTATTTTTACTTAAAAATACCATCACTAACAAATTGTTACATCCTCGTGTAGTCACACAAGCTTTGCCCTGGTCTTACTGTTGACTTGAGATCTTTGTTATTTAGGGAAAAATTTGAGTCCTAGAATAACCCACAAACAGCTACAGTAGCTCTGACTCTTTTGCTTCATTTTCTTTAACTTCATTAACATAAACCAACCCACAGCTTACCATTATTAATTACCAATTTAACACACACAGTGTGTTAAGTGCTTCTTCCTGAGTGAGGTGCACACTACGGTGTCTTGAATGATGGAAGCACAATTTGTAATGAAGAGAGAGAATCTGAGAGGCACAGAAATGCATGCACTGTATTTAAATGCCCAGATGCCTACAGATCCACACAGTAATGTGCTGTCTCAACGCACTAACGCAGTAGTGGTGGGTGCGTCCAGGCTTGGGGAAGGGCAGGAGTGGAAAGGGGCAGAGCTACTTCCAGCCCTAAGGCTTTGAGCAAACCACTTAATCTCACTGGCCTCGGTTTTCCAATCTTTAAAACGAAACAGTAGAACCAGGGATTGTTGTGAATAAAAACTTTAAGCTCTAAATATACCATAATGTTGGCTTTCAACTCTATGTGTACCACAGAATTCTCATATTGATGGCAGCATTTTATGTAGGTTGGGTGAAATAGTTCTGGTTGAAAATTGCCATGAATGGTAAATATGCTGGAATATTGGAATAGTTAGAATAGTGTTTCCTGTCTGTCCATACACTGCTGGTAATTTTGATTACCAAAATTCACAGTACCGTGGACTCTTCTCATGATGTCCCATTAAAGGTGGAGTCCTAGATCTTACAAAGCATGAAACAATCCAGGTAGCACTGAGAGCCACACCATGAGATCCAACTGCTCAGTGACACCCCTGTGTAAATATCGTCAAGCAACAGAGCAATGATCAGGGTTAGTGGCTGCTGGTCCTTCCTGCCTCTCCAGCCTCTCATCCTCCACCCTTCAAGTATCTGTATCTGCTTTGGGCATCTGTTATCTCAAAAAGAAAATGCCTTTGCCTCTGCAGCTGATATACGACACATTCTTACCATTACTGAAGAAAGGTAAATTAAAATTCTTTTTCTATCCCCTGTTTTAAACACAGAATTCAACAACTTTTAAAATTACTCAACACTGTGCAGTGTCTGTATGTCCATGTGCATGTGAGTGCGCTTATTACTAACAGCTACCAACACTGTTGAATAGTAGAACAATCTGGAATGTGCTGAGTTCCATAAACTCAGAGCATCACTGTGTAACTAAGTGGAGACGTAGGACATAGTCATTCCCGGTGCTTACCACAGATGGCCTGTGTGGGTCCAGAGCTGTCCCTCGACTCGCTGTTTCTAGCCAAAAGGCTGTCTCTTTACTGTTCTGCACCAATGTCTACTTACTAAGTTTTATTCTTCTGAATCCCTAAATCTATTCTATAAAATTTACCTGTTACATAAAGATGTACCGCAACTTATTATATAGTAATCCTACTAATAATGGTGATGTTGGTAAGGGAGATTCATGTGTGCCAGAATGGAGGTTACATTAAACACTGGTTACCTCACCTGATCTGTTCTACTTTCTGTGGCAATGGGGCTGACACAGGACCTACTCCTAAATTCCACCCCTGCCCTCATTCCATCTTCTCATGATGAAACTAAACCACTAGGACCCATGTGACATTTGATAAGTAATGACACATTTAAAACACTCCGTCAAGGTATGTTTTGGGCTGCTGGAAGCATTAATTCTATTTCATTATTCTTCAGTTACTAAAAATAGACCCAGTAATGACATTTTATACATTTCATTGTTAACTTCCACACTGTAAAATTTTTGTTCACTGTTCCGCAAGCTGCACCTCCAATATTTCTCAGCACTTTACTGTGATGAAATCGGATTATCCCGTGGGAAAACACAGGTCCTCTTACGTTGATTTTATTGACACTGAAATCCTTCTAACTTTGCACAATGCGCTTCTCCAGACATTACTTGGGTGTGGAACCCCGTTTACACGAACTATTAAAAACACAAGTCTGCCTTCTGATCTGCAGCGAATGAATTAAAAACCTTAGAGTACAGGATGATGAATTTATTATCAAATTTTCCTCACTGTGAATTCCTGGCCCGTCCCATTATCTGCATCTTAGTTAGGGATTAGCACTGCCTCTTACTGGGGCTCAGCCTTTCATTACCTGTAATTCCCCTTTAATGAAAGAACTTAGAACGAAGAGAGGATGCAGCTTCCCCACTCCCTGATCCACTTTTTAACTCTGTTCATCTATTTTTATTTTATTAGCTATGTAATGACAATAAAAGAACGGTCTAATGTTGTGACATATTAATAGCAGTGTTAACCTAAACAGAAAATAGTACTGCTCCATTAATCCAATCTTTTAAAACCTTAATGACAACCCTAAAAATTCAAATGGCAACATGCATATTGTAAAAATATGTAAACAATGGGAAATGCATCACTTCTCATGAGCTTAACTCTTAGGCTCTTACAAGAAACAAATCCAATATACGTTTACGCCTATGTACTTTCTATTTTTCCAGGCATTTAAATTTTCTTGCTTAGTTACATATCTTCCCCTTTGACAATTTATTTCTCCATCACTACCTTAGTAATAAGAAAAACATATGACAAATTATAAAGGGATAGAAGAAAAAATGAAAAAGAGAATCACAAAAGGCTTTTGGTTAAATTATTGATGGGGAAGACCAGGAGCCATTTATGGTAACGGTTTGTTGATTATACAGTTTTTAAATATCTCGATGTAAAACTTTTGACTTTTATGGCTAGCCCCAGCTGGGCAATGTGAGGGCCCATGGATAGCAGTCAATGCTATGGCCGTGTTGATGCTAACCCTGGGTGCACTATGCGAACACCAAGGGAACCTTACCATACACCATCAGGTCGGGAGCGTCAGAGGAAGCAAAGCTCGGCGCACAGTTGGCAGAACGTGCCACTTGGTTCACACAAGCTCCCTGCCTCCTTCCTCATGCCAGCTGGCTGGCAGACCACATTCAACAAAAAAAGGAAGCTATGTTCTTTTTCCAGACAGCTGGCGATCCAGACCGCACAGGCGCTGTACAAACAATGTTGACTGATCTTGCCACAGCTGATTTGTATACAGTGTCTCCAGTCTGTTTCTCTCCTGGGCTGAACTCACCACCATGGAATAAATGAGTTGTTTTCTTTACTGCCCGGCATTTTAGACACCAGATTGAGGGGAAGTGGCAGTTTTGAAATGGCTCATCCATTTCATGGACCAGGAAGACTTCATTTATTGTCTTATAATAACAATGCTAAAAATGTTTTACATTGTTTCACGCTTAGACAGGAGAGTGATGGTGATGAGCCACTCTGATCTGTGGATGAAAATGCTAAGAAACAAGTGCAGGCATTTGCCCAGCACTGTTCGGGCAGAAAGTGGCAGATCAGGATTTGAACTTAGATACTCTGACTCTGGAACTTCCAAATCTTGAGGGAATGAAAAAGAGCCCGATCTGCAGACAGAGGGAACTTGGTCCTTAAATTCCCACCTAATCTCTACAAAATTTGATGGGAGGGCTGTGTGGGGGCAGAATCCCGGCTGCTCTGTCTCCAAGAAAATTCCTGAAATTTCCTATAGAGGGGCACACACACACCCTTTCATATCACTTACATCCATGCAGGAGCTCAACTGGCAAAATCTTTTTTATTATTCCATATGCAAATACTCTTTTACTAGTAGATGTTTGAAGTATACGGTGACATTCATGGTGGGGAGTTAGTACAATACGTAACACATCTCAGTTCCTAATTTGCAAATTCTCTCTCTCTCTTTCTGCCTCTGTTCTTTCTCCCTCTTTCCCTCTTTTCTCTCCTCTCCCCTCTCTCTTCTGTGTCTCTTCTTTCTCTCTCTTCTCTCTCTCATGCTTATTATTATCCATTCTTTATTTTGCTCTTTAAATTATTTATGTTTGAATTTCTCACACAATTCAAGAGAGACATATTGCTGCTTAATTTAATCTTTTTTTTTTCCCTTTATTTTTTACCTAGGACAAAGGGCTTGTGTGTGATGCTTGGGGTGCTGTGTACTACTTGGCAGGAACAGCATCAGTTATTATTTATATTGTTTAGCTTTCAAAACTCCTTGCTGTATCATTTTTGCAGGTTTTGCAGAAGAATTCCTCAGTGTCCTAGATCCTGAGGATGGCTAGACTTCTGCAACACCACGGAGTGAAATGTGTTCTCCAGAAGGTTTGTGCCCAGCTGCACTCGGAGAGGCAAGAAAGGTTCCTCACCACCTTTCCACCAGGCAAAAACTCAGTTTTACCTAGTTAATGTTCCTACAGATGTGCTGCACAGCTGTTTCCCATTTTGTTGGAAGGAAGCATTCTGGCAAAAGCTAACAAAAATAAACAAATTACTGCTATTAGCAAAAGCCAATGACAGTATTATCAAATACATAGATGGGATGAATATAAGCCAAGAGTTATTCTAAATAGGTTATAACCCTATAAAGTAAGTTCTATTGTTCCATGTTGTAGATGAGAGAAGTGAGGAGATTCATTGGTTTATCCAAGGTCTTGGTAATAAATGAATCTTGAAATATAAATAGCACTAACACTATATAGTTTCTGATAGTTAAGAAATTTCCTTTTAATACATTCTCTATGGTGCAATCATTAACTCAAGTTGAGGTCTCAACTTGAACCAGAGTGTGCTCACCTAAAAATATGCCTCGAAAGCTGTATGCTTATATTTTCCCATAAATAAACAAAATACAGAAAGGGAAAAAAAAAAAACAAAACAAGACTAAATGCTGTCAGATGCAAGCAACCTTGCTGCATTACGTAGCTCAGTTCTATTTCAGTTCTGCAGCTGTCTGCACACTTAAAACAATGACAAAGGATTGACCTGCTATCCTAGAAGCTGTGTCAAGGGGGACTCAGCCCAGCCCATCCAGAATTACAAGATAAGCCACGTACTTGGTGTTCCTTCAGGGAATTAATAGAGGTCGGTTAGAGGGAAATACTTCCCTTGTATCTGATCTTTGACCACAGAAAATTTGCCCGGCAAATACTAAAATATATTGCCAAGGAATACTTTCCAAGGACTTGACAGTACTTTCCCTATGATAACAGTTTCCTGATGGTTTCATTATGAGACACAATGTGTTTTTAATATAGAGACTACAGAGGAGTCACAGAGCCAGGTTCTACGGAACAGAAATAATCTCCTGAAATGGATCTCATTAGAAAAACAGCTAACATTAGGTATAAAATGGGACTGACATTTTTTTTTTTAAACATCTAGTAGTTTCTCTGGCAACTTTAGAAAAAGAAACTCAAAGGTGACACAACACCTAAGGTGATAAGTGCTCCATGTCGCCTAGTTGCATAACTGACGCACCTTTCCATCTGTTGTGCCCTTAGTCAGTGGTACTTTGGGATGGTCTTAGAGGATCTGCTGAGTAGGTGGCAGGACCCCAGGTTTTGGAACAATGGAAAGGCTGCTACCAACAAACTGAGCCAGGATACTAAGTAAGAAAAGAAGGTTGTGTTTTCATCTGCAGAAACTGTATTTCAGTTTCATCACAGTCCTTATCACTAAAAATATTTACATGGCAGAGGAGCTTCCTTTTCATATGCAAAACCAGCATCAGCAGGCTCCCTTCTGCTGAATACCTAATCTTGAATCATCTTAGATACACAGAAGTGGTGAGCTAGAAACCAACCAAACATCACAAATAATGCAGGGCAGACCAGGCTGTGGGGTGTGGGGAGGCCATGCATGCAGCTGCGGGGCTCAGCAGGTGGCTGAAGTCGCCCCAGAGCCCTCCAGCAGCTTCTCTCCTCTCCATGGCTTTATTCACACAGTTCAGAGCTTCAAGGTGGATTTCAACATGCAGCGCAAGGAATAAATAAATAAATAAAATGATCCCTTATAGCTTCTGGGAAAGTTGAATTTAGCACCTATTTTCTTAAGTTAAAGTTTATTTTAGCTTATTTTAGCTGGCGTTTTTTGCTTTTTGTGTTTCATTTTTTTTTTTCTCTGTTCTCTCCAGCCAAACAGTTTTTTCTCAGGGGCACTTGGTAGCTCCTAAGTGAACTGCGGTTGGAAGCATTTGTGTAGCATCTGTTTGGCCATCGGAGTAAATTATTTTAATCTGAAAACTGACAAATTGATGACCACACAAGGCAGCCTACATGTTTATCTCTAGTGATAAAGAAAATATGCAAGAATAAACAATGTTATTAGGGATTTTACCTTCGGTAGATAGTATTGATAAATGATGAAACTAGGTAAACTAGAAATTCTCTCCTATTACACAAATTTGAAGCTATTTCCTTTGTTTGTTTGTTTGTTTAGTTTTGTTTTGAGACAGACTTTTACTGTGTGGGTCAGAGTTGGCTCAAATTCACAGCAATCCTCCTGCGTCAACCTCTTGAGTGCTGAGATTACCACTGTGGATCACCAAGCCCCACCTTGTGGTTTCTTATTTGAGAAACACACCTTGACTCAAGGACTGGGTTTAGCAATATGTTTTAAAAATTGCTAATTTTAATGTCTCAGATAACTTGTGCATTTATTCTTATTGAATTTTTCCAGTTTCATTATAATTTCCAAACACAACGAGGGCAGCTATCATCTATAGTTCCTTGTTCCTATTGTTCAGTTTCTCCTTTCCTCTGGAATTAAGTAGATGCTAGATAGGTAGCAGATGTCACTGCAGGTAAGGAGCTGTTCCTGAAAATGCCATGGACCATGCTCAGGCAACAATGCCAGATTCAGAGTGCTCCTCAGAGCTGCAGATAGGTGACATCAGCAATGGACACAGGTGAAGACCTCAATGGAGATGAATGGGAAGAGCGGATGAACCACCCTCCAGGGGTTCCACAGGGATGCCAAAGAGCAGGGGCGTGGCCGAGCTACAAGGGGAAGGGCATGGGAGCAGTGTGCTTGGTTTGTATCCCAAGGCAAATATTCCTGAGACGGTCACTCTTTATGGAAGTTCCAGAATAACAGGGAAGGGATGTAGCAGATGTGCAGTGATGACTGTTTGTGCAACAACAGATTTCAAAAACATATTTTAAAGTAGCTACGTGGGACTTTTGGGGCTCGAACTCACCACCTCGGGCTTGTCAGGCAGGGGCTTATGATGCTGAGCTAATGCTTGGCCACTACGTGGGACTTTTAAAGATACATTCACAATGATTTCACATCTCTTCTGAGAGCCAATATCCCCAAAGATCAAGGACACAGGCGCTGAATTGGATTTGGGTTCTGCCCAAATAACTGCCGAGAGTTGACTTTGGAGGTTATTTTCCCTTTGTCTCAACTTTCTCAACCTTGCAACTTCCTTATCTGTCATTGACAGCGTTGCTGTGAGCATTAAGTATTTAAAAAGTAGAGAAACACTCAGGATGGCGGCCATTCTTTCTGTCCACTACAGGCACTCCATAAAGAATGCTGGCAGAAGGATAACCAGGATTTTCTAAGTCATTTTTTTTTTTTTTTTTTTTTACTGTGCAATATGAAGACCAAGCCTAAATGCTTATTTAGGAAACCAAACTAAATATAATTTTGACAGAAGATTGAAGTCATTTTTTCTAATTTTCAGCCAGAAATCTTCACTGTCATGTCGGGAAATATATCTACCCTGCTATCACGGAATGGCAGTTTGAATAAAATCAGAGCATGCTATGCTATACACTTGCTGACTGCCTGGATTTTAGGGGTGCAGGGCCCTGAGCATAACTGACTCTGGGGAGAATCTTGTGTCACTTGCTGCTGTATCCTGGAGACTGTGGCCTCTGCGTTCCTCTTGAGAAGACAAGTTTGTTCCTCTGTTATTGTAAGCATCTCCCCAGTGGACTCCAGGTCAAAGTTTAATCCAGTGTCTTCTGTTTTAAACCTTTTCCTTCCCATTTGCCTTCATGTAACCACAACTTCTGGCAAGACTGCATTTTCAGGGAAGCGCCAGGTCACAGGACAGGGAAGGCAGAGTTGAAGCAGGGCTTTGCCAAATGTTTCCATCACAAGAAGGCAACACCATGAGCTCAAATGCCCTCTCCCCATTTCTGGGAGGATATTTTTGTCTTGCTAGGCCATATTTTAGGGGTTCGACTGTAGGAGTCAGCTAGCTAAATTGATGAATATTGTAGACCAGTGTGAACTAACCAAAAGGACTCACACAAGTAAGCAAGCTAAGAGCAAAGAATTTGATCTCTCTCTCCCTAAGACGGTACTCGAGGTTCACACCAAAGGATAATCTACAGTATGGAGAACCAATAGTGACTGACACTGCACTCCTGTCACTACCTCCAGAGGTCCATATTACCTTTCCAAATGAATGGATGTGACACCTGAGTTAGGACAGTAGTCCACACTTGGTACATGCATATATATATTTACGGAGTCCCTGACACTAAGTATGGTTCATTTTGTTCTTGGCACATGATCCTGGAGCTTTGCTCAGTGAATGAGCTGGAACAGATATTCTCAGACTTTCAAAGCTAAAGACCTGGGGATCTAGCTGAAACGTGACCCTGACTCTGCAGAGGTACAGTGGAACTTGAGGCCCTCCTGTCCTAATTGCTCGGGTCCACCAGCCACACAAGTAACATGGTGCTCCTGTCCCTGAATTTTCATTATTATCACTTCTTCTGAGCTGGTTCCACGGGTTAACCCAGCCTTTCCCTCCTCCTAAAAGGCATGGTGAAGTCCTAATATTACCTCAGAAGGTTATCTTATTAGCTATAGGATATTTTCAGAGATTATCAAACTAAACTGAGGTCAATAGGATGTCCTTGACTTAAGAAGACTGGTGTCCTTATCCAAAAGGGAATTTTGGACACAGAGACAGCCATGCACAGAAGGAACACAACATTAGAGAAGCAGGAAAAGATAGCAGTCTACAGGATAAGACACTCCTGCACCTTCCAGGAGCTGAAAAAGGAAATTCAAGTGGACCTTTGCTTGGGCCATCAGAGCAGGCATCAGTGTGTCATGGCTTGGTTTTAGACTCCTGCCCTCTACGACTATGATACAGTGAATTTCTGATGTTTAAATCAATTCTTGGAACCTTGATACAGCAATCTTAGGAAGACAATGTACTAAGGGCTTTTCCAAGACACCTTTTCTCTCTTCTGATCTCCGACACAAATGGAAATGTTTGGTGCACTGCTAAGTTGGAGCCATCTGAAAATACAAAGACAGTGCCCAGCTGCAGAGAAGATAATAGCACAATGGTACTAACTCTGGGTCTTAGGTTTGCCTAAGACTAAAGCTAGGGTGATCCTAACACTGAAGGTGTTACCAAGGACAGGTTAAACTGCTCTGCGTACCCTGCTCCCACTTAATTCTATGTCTTCACATCCTTTGTATCCTTGTAAATCATTACTGGCCTTACTGATTGGTTTTCCTTTTAAAGCCATTTTCTACTCCTTTTTTGTTTTTAATCCCCCTCCATTGCCACCCTCCCACACCCCACCCCCATACCAGGGATCTAACTCATGACCTTATGATTGCCAGGCAGGGCTTGTACCACTGAGCTAAGTCCCCAGTCCTTTAGAGCCATTCTACAATGAAGGAAAACATTCTTTAAATCATATAACCCTAAGTTTTCTGGAAATACAGGTAATGAAAAAATAAACCTACTTAGATTTAATCGTAAGGATACAGGCAAAAATGAAATAAGTTCACCTCATTTGCTGGCTAAGGCAATGCTTTCTAGAAATAATACAGCAAACATGACTAGCAGGCTCAAGAAAAAAAATGATGCATGAGTTACCCAGTATTAGAGGCTTTTGCTTTAAAAAGAATAAAAACATGCTTATGGAACCCAAGAAAGTCCACAGGTGGTATCAGACTAACTACCCTTCTTGATAGGGTCCAGCCAAAGTTTAGTTCTCTCAGTGATTTGAAAGGAGGCTGGTTCCATTCCTCTGAGGCAGTTTAAAGTCAGGAGTGTGTTGGTTTTCTCCTACACGGGGAGTTACTGGCACTGCATGAGCAAGGACAGGGAATCAAAATATCCCGCGAAGGATGATAAATATGTGTCCCCTACCAAGTAGCAAAAGCACTGACCTCCCACATCCCACCCTGACGTTTTTCTGAGATTCACAGTATTTCCCATTTGTGCTTCTTGTTTACCCTTTGACTTCTACCAGGAACGTGCTGACCCCAGGGCTATGACTGACATGGCAGATGTGCCCTGCTCTGCACGTTCAAAGGATATTGGACCACAAAAAAGAAACACCAGGACAGTTAACCTGCCTGAATTCTATGACTGGTTGTTTCATTTTGGAAGGCAGAGGAGTGGAGTGTTACAGATACATCTCATATACACATAAATTTCTGGTGTAACATCTTGGAGGATTTTTTAAAAATATTTTATGCAATATTCCATGTTCCTCATGACTGTCACCGCTCTATTCTTTCACTTACTCATCCATCAAATATAAGTCAGCACCTGTTAAGATCAGGGTACCATAGTGGGCCCTGTGGCAGGGTGTATAAAAGACTACAAGATCTCCATTCTGTGGTCATCAGATTTACCTCCCTTTCTATCCCACTACTTGGTGTCTTGCTCTCTCTGGTGACTTTCTCTCAACTTTACCCTTCCATCTACTCTAGAAAACACTCATTCACAAGACTCAGTGATTTTATGTCTTAAAATATTGCCACTGACAACTTACTCTTTTGACTATTTCTTCAAGTAGAGACAAATCTGTATACAAATTGTATTACCTGATTTTATAGACATGAAACTAAGTTGTGAAAGATTAAATGACTTCCCCATGGTGAACTCATTTAAGAATTTCAAATCAGGTTTGGCTGACCCTGTTGCCTGTTTTCTTAACTAATACAAATATTCCCAATGGTGAAAATCACCCTCTGCAACTGCCAGAGAAGTTTAAACATTCTACTTTACAAATTTTACCTTGGACACATTCGGCTTTTATGCCCAGGACTTTGACCAAATTTGTCATTACTCTTTGAAAAAGCTAGTTGTACCTTCCAAGTTTCTATTAAGAATACATTTTGAAACGTTAAAGAGCTTTTCTGGCTTTCTTAGCTAATACAAAACCTCAAGGCAGAAATTTCACATCCAGCTGGAGAGCCCTCTGTGACTTCTGGGGGAGCCTGGGGCCTGCTGACATTCTTTGCCTTACTTTGTCACTGGGAACTGCACATCGCTTTACACACCTGTCAGCCCAGGGATCTTGGCGTGAATGACAAAAGTGTTTCTTTATCCAGGTGGAAGGATGGTGTGAGACAGTATGGGAGGTCAGCGGAGGAAACTGGAGGTCATTTCAGGGTAAAGAAGTTAACTGTAACTAATGGAAAAGAAACCTGTACAGGTGCCAAACAAAACTTCTTTCCAACTGAACCCCCCTGCTCCTCACCAATCGCACTGTCTCAGTCTCTTCTGGGATCCACTCGGGCTGCTGTAAGACAGGCCCTGGGCATCTACCAGCACCCGACCCCCCCTCCACACCAGTGGGATGGCAGACCAGCCTGCCGCAGATGCCAGAGAGAAGGCGCTGCTTTGAGGCCTCAATCAAAGGTCAGGGTTACGAATTGGAAAGAGCAAGAAATTGGGTGATGTATTTTACCTAGCACTTGTTTGGTCCCAGTACAAGACACAGGCATTCCCTTTAAAAGTCAGAAGGAAATCTGGGACTTACCCATTTCTTGGGAAAATGAGATACTGAATTGATGGCACACAGAAAGGGCCACTGCTGACCCCTCCTCCCTGCTGTGATGATTGTAAAGACTGTCACTAAGCCAGGGTCCCTGTCACGTAGCAGGATGCCTTCTCACCTTTCTCCTGGCTGTTTAGGGACATGGGTTACCCCTTACTATATGCAAACAGACACATTAAAAGTTTTCTGAACACGCTTTGGATTTTATAATGTATGTTGTCAATCACGTCTACATCTTTTTGTGAATTTTTTTTCCTTTTACAGGTGAATACCTAATTGTCCCAATACCAGTATCTCTTACTGGCTCATTTATTCTGCCTGTATGGTATGGAAGTTCCACATTTCACACACTAAATCCTTGTGGAAAATTCCAATAACTGGGATGGAAAAACTAAATAGAGAAAGTGAAAAATTCCATTTCAGTTAAAACACCATATGTATGATTTTCCTTTCTTAAATGTCTAGCAGTAAGATAGAGAAATATAAAGGGAATGCTCACACTTTACGAGAAGTCTTCTTCTTGGATTATACATTATTTTAGCAAACGTTCTTCTGTTCTACACTCTAAGTTAATTATCCTATTCTGTTGTTTGAAAGTTCTTTGATACTCATGTGTATTGTTGCTTATTTGAAAAGCAGGAAAATTACTAATGACAGTTTCACCAGGTCAGCTGAAAACCAAGTTGTTTTCAATTTACGTATGTTCCTAGACACATTTTATGTTTGCTAATACAGCATGACAGGTCACGGATTTTTTTTAAGTAATATGAGATCCAGCTCATATTAGAATAATTAAAATAATTAAGTATTGTTAAAATAATCAGCATTATTTTACTCCTCTTTTAAAATGTCTTTTTACAAAAATGAGACTAAACACAATGCAAATGTCTGTTGGGGAATCTGTGGAAAATTGCGTCAATTAGTTTGGTTAACTAATTCTCTTATTTGTTCATTTTACAACTGTTTATTAAGAGTCATGCGCCAAAAGATGGTCCCAACCAAAGCTGAGTGGTATCTACAAAGAAACTATTCTTCTACCAGGTTTTGCCCAGTCAGTGTGTTAAAAGAACCTTATGTGGAAGCATTTTATTGTCTGGCTCTAAATGAAATAATTAAGCAGTTGTACAAGGCAAGTGAATATACCATGTTCCTTCAATAATAGCATTCCCTTCTTTTCAAGTCTTTTGCTGCTTTACAGTATTGGATTTAAGAACCAAAACCAAATGAAAGCCTTCTTTGGGGTTTGCTTAGAGCAATTAGGGTGGCCTCTCAGGAGGCTGCTGCCTGTGCCTGCCTACCTAGGGCACTGGGTAGCCCACTCCTGTTTTAGTGTGTTAGTCTGTAACACTGTTGTACCTTTTTCTATTCTCTCCCTCTGATGCTATGCCTTCGGGGACTTTGTGACTCTAGAGAGACAGTTATTGTTATGGAAAGGACAATAGATCAGATAATTGCCAATGAAAAATAGTTTGTCATGCTCAAGTTCCCTAGAGAAAGGGGCTTCCCTGCCACATGGAGACCAGGAAGAAACCCCAGGGTCTGTCACGACCAGGGACCTGGGGGGAACGTGGGCCAGAGCCTTGTTCTCACCAAGAGGCAGCCTGTATCTACAGGGAGCAAATGGGCTGCAGCCCTGCCCTTCAAACACAAACCGACCTGTGCAGAGCATGCGGTGCAGCTCTTAGGCGGTCCCGTTCTGGCTCACCATCCATCTGCCCCACTCACCCAGGACCAGACACCAGTCAGTTAAGAGCACAGCAAACCCCAGAGTCACTGAATTTATATAAACTGAGCTGGAATTCAGTACCCCACTTCCTTTGTTCTTTCTTGTGGAAGACACAGAAGGCTTTTGCCTGTGTCCCTCAACCCCCTGGCCACCACAGGCCCCAGGGTTTCTTCATGGTCCCTGTGTGGTAGGGAAGTCCCTTTCTCTCGGGAACTTAGAGCGACAAACTATTTTTCTCTGGTAATTATCTGATTTGTTGCCTTTATGATAGCTGAATAACAACACCTACATTTGAAAACATAGTTTCTACATTAGTTTGGAATGAAAGATATTTTCTTATAATTACAATACAATCCCATCGAAGCTACTGATACCTCATTTCACTACAGCGTCTTTTATAATTTATCATCAAAATACTTAAAGCCTGGTGAAATTTAAGCTGTGTCATTGGAAGAAAGCATCTAAAGACTCTTATTGATTTTAAAATATTAGAATAAATTCTTGAAAATTTCCCTTCAGTTGAATGTGCCTACTATAGGAAACACTGCAATGATTTTCCTATTGATGACAATGTGCCTATTAGTTATATTTGGAATTTGAAATCATATTGTCTTACTGATAATTTGACTATCTCATTAATCAGAATTTATTGGCTATCAAAATGTACAGTTTACATTTAATTGATTATTTGCCTTATAAAAAATTACTGAGGGCAAGTCTGGAACCAGTGCTAAGCATAGGCCACGGCCGGCCTGGAACAGGCAGCCCCCAGCCTCTCCCCATGAGTCAGCACCATTTGCAGACTGGGGGTAGAGAGAACAAGGCTACATCAGCAAGCAAGCTGGCCTGGGAACCAGCGCCACATGCAGTCCACCACAAACTGGACAGACAGACCCCCGCGTTTTCTGGCATGCAGGTTGGAAAACAAGAAATACCAACCCCCATCTCTCCCTCACCTGCCTGCTATAAGTGACCAGCTTATCTGGAAAACACAGGCTGTGATGATAGCTATGGAGTGAAATGCAATTGGATGCCTGTGGTGTTTGGTGTTTCACTGACACTGCAGATCTAGCGCCAGGGGTCTGATCATAGGTTCAGAGGATAGGGGTACACAGTGTGGCACCTGGGGGGATCTCCTGAGGGCTGCAGCCATTGTTGATTCCCTGTGATCTTGTTTTGAGATCCTATATCATTTCCATTGTTTTGTTAGGTTGTGTTTAATTCTCTGGTTGTGTTTGATAACCTCAAATTTGATGGCAGGAGCAGCTATTTCAGAGATAGCTTTAGTCCTTTATTGCATTCATTGTTTTGTTTCTATTATTTCTATTCTATTCTGTTCTGTTGGACTTTTACTATTTTTGAAGTTATCTGCAGCTATTCTGAAGACTTCCAAAGGCATTATGGTAACTATTGTTGATTTTGTAATGTTTTGAAGTTTGTATCTTTTATACTGGTTTGCTTTGATTGGTTTTATTCTGTTATATCCTCTTTAAAATAAAAAAAAAATTAATTAAAGCAAGAGGTGGCTATTTTTGAAGACTTTCATGGTATAAACAATGTGTTTTTTAAGGGAATTATATTGAGTATGACACAAGATATATATTCCTAGTTCCCAGATCCAAACTCTGAAATGCTACAGAATCTGGAAGTTTTTGAGTATTGCCCAGATACCACAAAAGCAAAACTCCACATCTGACCTCATGTGACAGGTCACAGTCAAAATGCAGGTGCTCTAACACACACATAAAATTGCCTACAGGCACACAGTGCCTAGGAAACATAAAAGAACTCCAGGTTCAGGCTGGGTCCTATATCCAAACTACCTCATTCCAGTATGTGTAGTGCAAGGACTTGGAATGATGCATTTGAGAAAACCACTTTGATAGGTGCCTCCTGAGCTGGCCAGTGATCCCAATCCAGTACATCTTCCGGCAAGCAGACCCTGACCTTCATTTTCTTAGCTGACACAGCAAGTTCAAGCTAAACGAAGCACACCATGTAGCCAGGCTTCAGAGACCCGTCTAGAATGGACAGTCACCTTGCACTGTCGGGTCCTACTCCTGCCCATACCTATCAGGACACCTAGGCACAGAACAGAAACACCGTGTGTCCTATCTCCCACCTTCCTTCTCTCCAAGGAAGGCCTTTCTCAAGAAGTCTAAATGTCACAGTTAAAAGTTGCAAGGTCTCATTACATGGTCTGAATTCACGTTTCTTTGGAAATAGAATAGAACTCAGTGGCTAAAGTGAAATGGGGACAGTATTATAAGGCATCTTCATACACTGAAAATCATAGTTCATCTCAGATTATCAAAAATCTGAGAAAGTAGAACTCAATTAGTATGTCGAAAGAATTCATGCTGATTTCCAAGCCTACGAAACAGTCATTGTCTGCTTGGGCACATGTTGCCTCTTTTCACCACTAACTGTCCCATTTCCTATGCAGACAGTGGGCAGTGAGCACTTGAGCAGGTGATGCTCTCCTGGTGATAGGTGACACTCATACCTACTTCCTTGCCTGGAGTGTAGAAACACAGTAGAGGTCAAAGCAAAGAAGGTGCAATAAATTAAGGCTTTACTACGTTTAAAGTTTGGAATAAAATGATAAAAGTTGAAAGAAGACAAGAAGCAAAGATATGGTGTGTTTAGAAGTTTAGACATTTTAGCAAATTAGAGACACTTATCTAACATACAGTGAAGGTTAATCTTTTCCCTTAACCAGGGAAGCTTAATGGCAGAGAAGTAAATGTGTTTGAACACAAGGCCATGGGCTTTTAGGTCACACTGCTAATCTCTAAACCTCCTAAACCTCTTTGCATGTGGAAGTAAGCTAGTTATCTAATGGATAAACACAGGTTACTATTTAAAGCTTTTTGTGCTGTTTACACTGGGAATGATTTACCCAAGAGGTCACTAACTTTCTGATCTTTCTGCACGGGACATGACCATGGGTACACAAGGACCAGGTCCCAACATACTCTTGGGACTGAAATCATTACAAAGACACGCTACTCTTTTGTTTAGAAAACAGTGACAAGCAGTCTCCCCGCACATCTTTGTCATGGTAACACAACCATGGTCAATATTTAAGAAGTAGTAACCAAATTTCAGATAGCAACTGTGGAAAAGTCAAAGTCATCCAGATTCCAACATGGAAGTGGCAACCAGTGATCTTTGGTTCACTTTCAGTGTCACATCTGTGAAACGAAGCTTGTATGCTTCTAAACTGACATAGAAACCAGGACAGCATCGGCCAGGGGCTTTCTGCTCTGCCCTGGGACCTTCGCAGTCTGCATGTTCATAGAAACAGTTTAGAGTATTAGAATTTTTGTTCCAAGTTGACATGGGAAAGTAGTGTAGCTCATATTGATCTTGTGGCCAATTGTTAATTTTAAATTATTTTAATGTTTACTGCATTTTAATAAAATTTACTCTATAAATATTCCACATCTAACAACATAAGGAGCAATTATAAGGTACTGGTTTTCTTTTACTTTCATTAATCTCAGCAACAGAATTCAACTTAATTAAGACTGACAAGTATGTTCCACAAGTTGACAGCATGTTTTATTAAGAATTCTTGCTCTTGGCTTCATTTTTGCTGACTCTGAATTTCCCTAAGTGTGCTATTGTTCTTTCATTAGACATAAAAATTTGGCGATCTGGAGCAATTTCCAATGTTCCCTCATAATTATTCTGCATTTCCATGTCCTCTTTTTGCTCGATTTAAAACTTAAAAGTTTTTCATTTTCATATCTTTTCTATGCAATGTCAAAATTTCTATCTTCTGCATTTTCTAGAATATATATTTTGTGAATAGAAATTTAAAAAAAGAAAGAAATCTTCTGTGGATTTAGTTATCATTAAACAGTATACCTCCCATATGAATTTTTAGCTTTGCCTGCATGGCTAACACACAACACAGCTGGGGACTGTGGTCCCTTTGCTTATTCTGAGCCTAGTTCTGATCTACACAGTACACACTCACATGTCGCACCAGGGTCACACAGGCTTACACAGTGGTTCTTTTGTCTTACATACACACACACACACACACACACACACACAAACACACACACACACACACCAAGTGTGACATTACATAAATCAAATATGCTGAACAAAAGCACCATAGTTTGGTTACATCCAGTATCAGTACATCACAAGATAGCATGTTTTGCTTCTCAAACAGTTGTTTTAAAATCACACACACACACACATACACACACACACACTGTCACACACACACACCCACACACACGGCCAAGTAGAGGCTTTCCTGTTGGCGAGGAAATACTCAGGAAACTCCAAATCACTTCCCTTTTCTGATCAGACCCCAATGCTCTCGACTCTCCCTTTCCAAAGTTTCCACAACTCACATGTGGTTGAATACACACCAGCAAGTACTGAAAACAAGCAGCAACCCAGACCACGAACGGCAGAGGCAGTTTTCACACGCCCTCCAGTCAGTCTGGAATTCTGAATGTGAACAGCTATATCCGCTGGCAGCAGCACTAATGAAAGAATCCCAGAGACAGTCGTGATCGAGTTTCAGTGTGGACAGAGAGCTCTAAGCCCAATCTCTCGTCTCCGTTTGGACTACGCAGAGCACTGAGGCGACAGTGACAGAAACTATGGTGCACAGGAAACCTCGCATTGCTCAATCCTGAGCCCACAGTCACACACTGATCCCCACAAGTCCGACACAAAAGCAATACCCGGCAGCACATCTCAGGCTAGGAAAAAGTCGCGGCTGGCTCTCACCTGGCACAAATGCACACTTCAGTGGTCAGTGACAAACCCCGGCTGGGAGACAGAGCAGCTGCTCTGTGCTGGGCGGCTCAGAGTACATTAAAGCAGGCTCCAGCCCCACTCCGGGTTTGCTCTGCTGTTTCTCCCATGACTCCATCACCCAGGAATGGAAACCACCGCTCTTCCCAGCACAGTGGCGTCCAGCTCCCTGGCCCAGGTGCACACGCTGAGCCCTGCAAGGTCACCACAAGGTGAACACCAGCAAAAAGAACGTGTGGGGAAGAGGAGGGACTGCCGAGAAGAGACCCTAAACTCCGGACACCTTGCATTTCAGGAGAATCTGAGCACCATAAATCAGAGCGGGGACAATAGGAGGTCAGAGAGGCAGTAAATCCTAGAATCTCAGATGGCACAGAGCCAGTCAGCTAACCGGGGGCATTCTGAAATAATAATCTCTGTCTCTTACTCTGTCTCTCTCTCTTTCATTCCATGTTTCTTCCCCTTTCTGCTCCTTTATCTCTCTTCCTCTCTTCTATACACACACACACACACATACACACACACACACACACACACACACACACAAACACATGCACACACAGAGTCAGACTTCAACTTTTCTATACTACGTGATCAGACATTTTTAGGTGAAAAACCTTGAAGAAGCAGCTTATGAGGTATTGGTGAAACCAAAATAGTTTCTTTAAGGGTGACACATTTCCTGGTTCATAAACCATCTCATATTAATTAAGTCTGGGGTTCAGTGTACATAAAAGAATAATGTAAACAACTCCCGGATTAAAGAACTAGTGGACATGTAGCTGTCTCGGAGCCAGCTGACAGAACCAATTAAAACTCCCCATAAAACCTCCTGCCACCCTCCTCAGGACTGGTCTTGACTGTGCACACATTTTAACTTGAGCTGTTTGAGAAGGCACAAGTTATGTGGCACAGTCACTTCGTACACACACATGAGACATACGCAAATGTGTGCGTAACTGTGCCCCTGGAGAGTGAGTGTCTCTCACTTTTCTTTGCTCAGATGTTGATATTCTTCTCTGAAGAGAGAAAGCAAATATGTGTTTATGAAACATTATTTTTTTCTCAGCTATATATGTTTCCTTACAGACAAATCAGTATTTACTGATTGGCAGCCTCTTTCTTTTCTCCTCCTTCACCCTTACCAGTGGTCCCCAGCAACTTATTTAACCTCCTATGCAGAATTTTGTGATCCACAGAACAGAGCTGGTGGCAGCATCTGCCCTGCCTATTTCCTGGGCTGAGTATTGTGAGGGTACAATGAACAACGCACAGGGCAGAATGCCCTGTCCACTGGAGAGGTTGGAAAAAACATTCTTTCCTCGCTTTGAGTGCCAGGTCGGCCGGTAGAGGGACCCATGAATCCTTTCTGTGCTCTCAGGGAGGACTCTGAGACCACTCAGGAGTGCTGGTGTCAAGTGGGCTATAAATAAGCTTCAGATTTTATTGACCTGCTGTCTTCTTTGGCTAGGTTGATGGCAGCCACCACATGGCAACGTGAACTCTGTCTAGCTTGCAGGGGAAACGAGATGGTTGAGAATCTGACAGAAAATGCTTTCCCATGTGACTGGCCTCACAAGTAGCTGGGCATCCTGGTGAGTGCCAGGGTTTCAGGGGTTGGGTAGAGGATTAATGAAGGGGAAGGGTTAGAGATGGAGTGCCAGGTTCAGTCCTGAGCTAACTCAGTAACAAATGCATCAGGGGACTCATGCTAACGTTCCTAATTACTGGTGCATTATTTAGAGGTGAGGCTGTGGGACAGGAAAGAATAGGGGAAGGAGACAGGAGGCAGCAGGAAGAGAACCAACAGTGTGACCACACATGTGCGCCTTAGGAGACATGCGGAGCTGACAACCGCAGGAAGCCCATCTCAGGTAATCCTCACAATTATCCTATGAGGTAGCTGTATTATCTTCATTTTAGAGATGACAATAATTAGCCTGTACCCTGTTGAACAGTGAGTGGGGGAGTCTGTTATCACAAAGCTTGCATGGTCTAGAATCCTACATTCTGGGTAAACTAGTAGACTTACAACTTTCTTAGAGAAAGGAAGCAGTGCTTGTATTTTATGCAGTGAGAACAGTGAAGACAAGAATACAAACTAGTAATAAAATTTCTTGTAAGTATTTACCAGGCAAGTTCACTTTTAAAAGAAGAATTTAGAGATTATTAGAAAAAAACATATTTCAAATTTTTAAACAATGAACGTGTTGGAAATTGTAGAGCAGAAAACAATTTTTTTCATTATGTGCCAATATTTCTTTCTAAAAATTGGGTCCTGCCTGCCTTCAAAGAAATGTGTTCAGAGATCTTTATGGTAGAATACTAGTCCGTTTTTTGAAATAAAACCAATGCAATATTTCATTTAAATTTGCTTCAATGATCAGACCTTGAGGAATACCCTAAAAGGAATCAAGGCCATCTTTTGGCCTTAAGTATAAACAGAAGGCTTCTCCCAACTGCAGTTTGGGGTACAGAATTAGAATCACAGTGCTGCAGTCCACCAGGTCTGGGGACACCTATACACTGCAACGCTCTTTCTGCCACTTTCATTTGAAAACTGGAGATAAGAGTTTGACCTGCAGCCCACTGTGGCATCTGTTTCCGCTCCACTCTTGAGGCCTCTTGAAGCCTCTTTCCTGCAGGAGAAATGCGCAAGTTTGTATCTCAAGTCAGCAGCGGCATCCAACCAACTTCTCCAGGCAGGCCAGTTGCTTCTGCCTTCGGCGTCTTTCCAGACAGGCACAGCCTTCTCTGAGATGCCTCTGTCTGACTGCACCTTGTCTCTGCTTTTAAAACTCTCACTGGGAAATGTACACCCAAAATCTACCTCGGACAAGACTTTCCATTCACCCCCAAAAGAGTCTTAGAAAACTGTAAATTTGAAGCCTTATTTAGAAGCCACATTTGTGGGTTAGATATTTTTACTATAAAGAGAAAGGAAAACCTTGTACTACCTAGGCCACAGCCCAAGGTAGTAAATCAAAATATAGCAGAGAATAAAAAAAGAATACATGCAGGTACTTTGAATCTCAAATTTTTTAAACTTAAATCCTGAGTTAAAATGCACATGCACACACAGAGCATTAACAGCATCCTAAGTAACCAGTTTGTCCACGTAAAAGAAGGTGAGGAACCAAGATCAGCTATTTGGTGTTTTCTGCTTTGCTACTTTAGCTTAGAATATGTACACTTGTATCTCACTGTAATCTAGTTATTATAGTGACCTCACATTAAACTAAAATCTTTTTTGAAAAATTTAATACGTTAAGAAGCAAGTCTATGTTGACCTAGTAACATATGACAAAGTGAAAAAGTGAATTTCTCATTCCAAATCCATTTTATGTAGAATAAAGGATGAGAAAACAATCATAGCTGGGATAATTTTAAAAAGTAGAAACGATTCCAGTGATCTCTCAACAAAATAATAACTACCTTTGAAGCTTTATTTAGTTCATAGTTTGGAAATGCTGAAAATGGACACAGACTTGGCATTTCCTGCAGATTACCTGACTGCTCCGTGGTGCATTCTGTTCCCCTATACTACAGCTCGTGGCTGCTATGTGTAATTACCAAAGCAGAGAAGTAATTACACGATGCTCCTACCTTTCTTGGCTTCAGAGTGTTGCCTGTTTTCTCTTAGATTTGAGATGCTGATTTCAAAATCGTAGCTTAAAAGGAAACTTGTGTTGGAATTTGAAAATATGAAGAGGTAGTTCAGCACCCTGGGTGTGGCACCCTGGAGAGTGGCAATGAAGAGGCTTTGGGTTTTAGTCTGGTTCTTGGGACCTTCTAGGGTAGCATTTATGTGACACACCTGGAGCCTTCAGCATCGTCACCCTTGCGGTGCAATCAGGATCACAGATGAAGAGGATGGAGTCGCTTTAGTTTGCAAATTTAGGAGAAGAAATATTTGCCTGGCACCTTTTCCCTGCTGCTCGCTTCCTCCTCCCACTTGTCTCCCTTTTATTGGGGCCTCAGGAACCACATCACAGGCTGGTATCTATCAGCCAGGGAGCACAGAGTTTTGCTGAAACACTGAAAGTCTGAAAGCCACTTAAGCAATAGTTAAAAGTAATGGGAAACACGCACACGGTTAGATTTCAACCACTGTGTGCAGACGTCTCCAGGCAATCTGTGAAGACTCAACCAGGCACTGTAGAGGAAACACAGTGCTCCTTGCCTTCGAATAGGGCTAAGAAACTCATTCCGATGTGTAAATATCATCAGCTGACAGGCATTTAGCACATTAAAACTACCAAGCCACACAGCTCAGCAGCATGGGACCGCTGAAGTCTCTGCTGTCCACCCTCGTGAACACCTGGCTGACCGGAACCAGGATACCCTGTGACCAGGTTCTCAGCGAGAACCACGCCATGTCAGCAGTCCAGGAAAAGATCAGGCTGCAAGCAGATACCACCAAATATGTGCCAATCCTTGTATCATCACAACAGAAGAGTTGTAGGGTGACAAACCATAAAATGCGAATCATTGGTAGATAAAACCAATGAAAGGAATGCTTGCAAGCAATGATAGTCTTCTGCATTTTTACACATGATTTTGATATTTTTTCTAGGTGCAAAAGATACATCTCTTACTGCTTTTTTCCACTGTAAGATGGGGAGAACCACTGGTTTGCTTTAGCACATAATTCAGAGAGGCCTCCTCTCTAATAGCAATGTAAGTTTGCTGGGGGCCAAACAGGACACACAAGGAGAGATCACCCTGCAGATGCTCGGAGAACCTTACTAGCACTTTGGTTTGTACATATATCTTCCCGAGCTAACCAGGAGCCAGCAGAGGACTTAAGATTACAAAAATAAACAAGCATCAGCCTTAATTAATTAAGTACAAGAATCATATATATGTATATGTATCTTGGAATCAGAAGAATTGAATCCAAGTCTTGCGATCAGTGAGAATATCTAGATGACATTGTCACTAATATTCATTCACGCACCTGCTATAGTGAAATAACATTTGAAAGACTGGAAAAGTAGCCAAACCAAATCCACACAAATGGATCATTTTATTGTTCAATAGTTAAGTTATAGCCATAGATTTCCTTTCCAAAAGGCAATAAATTTTGCTAACATGTTTATGTGGAGAAGAAACTTCATTAGCTGAGCTATATTTCAAAAAAATATTAGTACTTTAAACAAGGTTAACACACAAATGAAATTGGGGATTCAGAATATTCTGATATCACTGAGCTTCGGGTTCAAAAGCAAAAACCAAACGACATTTTAAAAACAGCAATATCTACTAAAGACAAATTGTCTTAAGAGAAACAAAATATTTTGTTTGGCACATAGCTAAAGAAAAGTATATGTTTTCATTATTTGCAGTCTTTAATTCACATAGTTATAACTTTACTTATTTATAGAGGCAGAATAAAGTCAAAACATACTTAAATTTTTTATGGAATGAGCTAATATATTTTTACTAAATTTCATACAGGTTGATGAAATACTAGAAAACTTGTGACTTATGCACTATTATAATAGCTAAAATGTGTCTTACAGATTATTTATATTGAGAAAAAAAGACAATACTGTCTTTCAGTTTAACCTCTTCAATGGAAAATCACATTGTGCTACCCGTGTAAAAATTAGTAATTTATCACTGGGACAAGTTTCTGTTTACATTTAAAGATTTTAGTGTTTTTAAAAAACAAACACTTCATCACTTATATAGTATGTGTATCTCTCTCTATACATAACTCTTCTGTGTGTGTGCACGCATGTTTAGTACAGTCTGTACTCACAGGTAGAGATTCACGTGGTTGTAGTCATACACCACATACAAGCCCTGTATTTACTACTGTGCTTAGAACACCTTATGCACATTTTCCTTATAGCTTCAATCTTCAAACAAAATAATATAGAACATTTTATAAGCTGTAAAATAGATGAAACTGCTACATTGTAATATTATTTTTTAATATGATGCAACTTAACTGATGTGCTTCCTTCTTTTGAGACACAACTTCAGTTGTTTCCAGTTGCTTTGATAAAATTACCTTATTTCGCTAGGAACTTTTCTACTTTTCAGTGGATTTCCTTTTCCAAGGGTCTTTTAGAATAAGGTCATAGTGAAACCAGATCACTGGGTCATGATAGGATTGGAAAGAAGTATGAAATATAAATGACCTTTAAGAATGCGGGGAGAGACCCCCGACCCACCGGGGTCCGGCATAGTCCCCGGGGGCTGGCAATCTCTCCCTCGGACACGTGGAGTGGGGGCATACATGTAGCTTAGTTTGGGGTGGAGCCTAGGGGGCATTACTGATGTGCAGGTAGCCCACTGGTATTCATTTCCTGCCAAAGTAAATTCATAGGAGTGGGGAAGATGGAGCTCCTTGGTTCTGCCTCCAAGGCTTTACCGGCCACCTTGCCTGGCCTAGGGCAAGATTCTTTCAGGTCAAAAATCTGTTCTTACTGAGAACATTGTCGGTGGGTGGAAAAAAATCAGTTTTAAAGCATCTGATGAAGGTGAGCATACAAACGTGAAATTTTACAATTAATTGTAACAGATTCTGTTGAACTGTTTAACCTGTGTACCATTTTTTTTTTTTTTTTTTGTGCTATGGGTCCAAATATGTGCAAATTTTGGACTTACACTTATTTTTATGTCTAAAATAAGGATTTGCCTTTATCCCACTAAAGCTTTTAAATGAAATTGATGATATTCTCGTAAACGCCATTCCATTTCTCCCTGGTGATAAGTTCTAAATGACTGCTCAAACACTCCAATTGTTCCCCAACACCTACATGTTCCCCTCTGGAAAAAAACCTACAGATCTATTTGATAAATCCCATAAAAAGTTAATAATAAAAGAGAGGAATCATTATATGCTTTAAATCATCTATTCACTGTGAAGACACATTTGTAATTATTCTGTTTTACATTTCAGAGTTTTAACAATTATTTTTCAATTTTTATTTTGATACTGTTACTCACCATGTTCATATATTTTCCACATTATTTAAAGTAGAAAACAGGATATCTTAACAGTCAAAACAAGTTTGTGGTCACATGTAAGCAGAATTCTGACAGTGATCTTTTTCAACAATGTCAACTGAGTACTTTGGAGGAATTATGTTAAATACAAACCAGAATTTGAGTTGTAACAGTCTGTTGTAAAACATAGCATGAAACTAAAAATGCTAGTTTAATTTGGGATGTAAATGTGCGTGTGCAGACATTAATACAGCAGGAATTTGCACTAATACACGTTTTCTTACACTTTTCTTCTCCACCTTTGCAAATATTGGTGAGAGGAATTGCAAACATAAGGAAAATGCAAGTATCACCAAGAATTGGCAGGAAACAGAAGAGAAGGCACTAGAGTGGAAGTCAGGACACTCCACCTCCCAGCTGAGCAAATCCCTGGGAAATCCTTCCATCTGTCTGTTTCCTTAACTGTAAGATGACATCGAACCGAAGAGCAGATGACACGTCTACCAACAACGTAAGCATCTGCTGCTGTGTGAGAGTCGGCACTAAATTGTATGAATTTAGTATTGCATTGATTTTTATAATGAACTCCATGACTTTGCTGCCAGGCAAGTCTAAGCCATAATGCAAAATGGGACACATGACCATCGACTCACACCGGTGTTTGTGTTTGTAAACTGAATGATAGAATATCTGTGTGTAAAATTACATATGTAAAATAGGCATTTTATGCAGCTCTTGCAGCTTATTTTTCAAACCGACTAAATATCAGTTCACAAAATAAATCTTCTGACCACTACCTTGCTCCACAAGACATTTTCCAGGGAGGGAGTAGAGGGTGAACAGCAAAACATCTATTAAGAAGAGGGCTGTTGTGACTTCTTATGAGAGGGGGGGAAAAGTAGGAGGAACAAGTGGACACAGACAAAAATAAAGGAAATAAACATTACTACCGACAGCAGGCAATTAATCAGTGTCATTAACTGGCCGTAAAGAAGAAAACAAGATTTCGCCAGGGAGCAAGATGACCGGTAATGAGAACAGCTAAAAGGGGGCCCTGATTCTGTCCAAGGCAAAGACACGTTACCTAGAGGTACTTCTCATCAGGGCTCTGAATGTCGTGGTCTGTGACAGGAGAGGGACGCACCCGGAGGAACAGGCTGACACCCAGGTGCGCCCTTCTGGGGCTAAGCACCAGTCCCCACCCCCCACCCCACCCCTGCGGTCTTGAACATTTCCTTCCTGATTACATGGTCCCAAATTAGGCTGAAATGGACAAGAAATTAGGAACAACCTGTCTGCCGTCAAAAGTTTATGCTTTGCTTTTCTTTGTTCCTCTTCTAAAACGATAATCCCTAATGATGGAGCAATGGCTGAGAGGTGTGTAACTGTTTCCACTCCACACACACAGTAACCTGGCTAAGAAATCCAGTAGCACTCTCTGTCAGTATCAGCATCATCCAGCAGCATGAAGTTCTGTCTAAAAGAGGCAGGGGGACTTGATTTTAACAGCTAGGATAGCAGGAGTGCTCTAAGGATTGTTAAAACAAGCTAATAGCTGCCTGGGACATACCATACACCCAGAATTTAGTAAAAGGTCCAAAATTGTATAGTAAATATCTCAGAAACAGCCATTACATTGGAATGGTCACCTTCAGAGTACTCTTTATATTTGGTTTTAATTCATTTTATCACATATGAAACTACTAATCCTGATAAAATGAATTATTTTAGAGATTTGCCACTTCTCTATCATTTATCAAATAAATTAGCAGTTCTCACACACTTTAAAATATCCCTTTCTATTCTCGATCTGGCACTTTCTTCTCAAGGTCACTGGCAAGCGCAGAAAGCTGAAGAGCCACATTCAGGAAAAATATGTGGTTTTCCAGTAGAACAACTGAGAAATGTTGGGCAGACCCAGGAGGGTGCAGCGGAGAGCAGTGCAGAGGGCAGGTGCCGGGAGCCCCAGTCCCATGCCAGCTCTCCCCTGGGCTGGGTGGTTCCACTGCCCATCACTAGGATTCTGTGTCCATTCTGTCCCCTGTCCTACACCTGAGCTTCCTGCTTAAATTCCCATCTAGGGCCAAGAAGAATGGGGAAATATTTGGTAAAGAGGCGGAGAGACTTAAAATTTCCATAATACAAGAATGTGTTAAAAGCAGAGCATGTTACAGAATTCAACCTCGGAGGCCAAGACCTTTAAAGTCACAATAGTTCCACTCCAGTGATCATGGCAAGTAGTACTTAGCAGTGAATAAGCTTCTTGAATAATGAAGTCATAAACTCCACATTAGATAAGATGCCAATAATCCGAATCTCTTACTGCTGAGTTAGCTAACACAGACCCTTCCCACTGGAAAAGAAATCTCCCAGACCTCCCAGGAATATTGAAAAGTTTGCATAGGTACTATTTGGCATGAACCTCAGGGTCACTCATGAAAAATAAAATTACCAAGTAAATGTGGGGATGCTGTGGACCTATACTGTCTTCTCTGTGTTAATAATTTAATAACATTTAATTTCCTATGACAGTGCCCTGATTTTCTAGAAATGTGTTATGAAAATTTTATAGTTCTACAAATAAAAGAGAAATGGCCCTTTAGAGGCACATTTTTCGTTTGATTGCAGTGAGAGGATGAGGTATTGATGTTTAGGGCCAAGCTGTTTAACATTTTCATTAAGACTGTTGATTACATTTGGAAAGCAGATAACTACCAGAATAGATGAAGCAATAGAAGTTTGAGTATGAAAAATCTTTTCTGTGCACGCACTGGAAACTTAAAATGACACAATGAAGTCCAGATAAAGAACAAACTGAGGCACAGGCCAGCAGATCCCTGGAACAGCCTAAATGGAGGAAAAGCAGGTAGCTACTCAGTGATCTGTCTTGAGAGTCTATGCTCGAAAGCCCAGGGATGTGTTTGCTGTATTCTGCTTTAATTATCATCAAGAAAAAAAGGACCACACGTAGCTAGAATCCCTGCCTCGCACAGAAACAGGTTTTCTAGAAATACTGCTGCTCCTTCCCATGGGAAGAAACGGATTCTTGTGAGGTTAAGAGCGTCTCTCAAAGTCACACAGCTGTTCTGTGCTGAAAACTTAAAGATGAAGAAGATACTGTCTAACAAAATTGGTAATTTATGTAGGTGCAGGGCAGGCTCGAAATTTATTAAAAGACAACTTCACTCACATTTATCATTTCTTGGTTTTGGTTACGTTCCAGGGTTTAAAACACATTTTTATTATCTTGCAACATCCTTGGAAGACTCTTTTTTACTGTATGATTTTATAACATAATGTTGCAGATGAAAAAATCGAGCCTCAAAATTTTAAATGACTCCCTTAGATTTCAGGTGAGGCAGGTGACAGGTCGAGATTTGCCTCTGAAGACCATGAGGTTTCAAACATCTTTAGAGGATCCTACTTGGATTCCCGTGCTACGTAGAATACAGGAAAATGACAGAAAGAGCAGTCAGTCCCTTAACTAGCACACGTTTCCTGCCCTTAGAGTTTATCGTTGACATCTGCCCTCCCATGCACACACACACACACGCATGCACGCACGCACACACGCACGCACACATGCACACACGCACGTGCACACAGCTCCTCTGCCCATCGAGATCAGAATGAAGCAGCTTTATCTTCCTTGCCCCACAAGAATGTCCCGGGACCCAGAAACTTTATAAAACAGCAAGGGAGGTTCGAACTAGATGGCCTGGAAGAAGGTTCTACGAGGAGTGATACAAATGTAAGGAAAACACCACTGACACGTGACACCCAGCAGAAAGCAGAGAACATCAGGAAGGGCACACACAGGGTCAAGTCTCAGTAACGTGTGTGTGTGACAGGTTTCAGCCGGGCTCCCTTCAGAGCATTTTAACAACAGACAGCAGGAGAGGAGCGAGTGTGAGATTTGTTCCAGTTCTTCTGACTGACAGAAGACAGAGTTTTCCAGTTCCACTGGAGGTTCAGAGCCCACCCTTTTAGGAGACATCAGAGGGGAAGTGAAACTTGGGTCTATGTCTATGATCCCGAGACCAAGGTTCAGAGTTCCCCAGTGGAACTCCCCAGACCTTCCCGTGAGAAAAAGCACGCCAACCAACAGCCAGCAGGAGGACCGTGCTGCTTTGCGACCCTGTGGAGCTGTGCCAGCCGAGTTTGCCCTCAGGAGCGCTAAGGTGAACTCTGAATATTAACAGAGCACATTAAAGTATTTAAGAGAAAAATGCTTTAAAAAACAACCAAAGAAATGAGCAAATGGTTTCTCATCCGCTGTCATGACGGGGCTCCATGCCACACATCTCTGCTGAAACCATTTCTATGAAATAAAAGCAGTATAGTAAGTCCTTCTCAGTCACTTTGCTACCACAGGGTGACCTCTGTTCAAAGCAACCACGGAAGCTGAATGTTTTCAATTGATTCAGGACATATAAGCACAGAACTGAAAACACTTATGAAAGAGGACTTCAGAGCTGCTTCAGGAGGGGCAAGAACAATGTGATTCAAAGTGAGGGGATTCGTGGTTATGTATCTTTTACTGTAATGTTTTTTAGACATAGGGTCTTGCTATGCTTGAACCCATTTTGTAACTCAGGCCGGTCTGGAACTCACAGTGATCCTCCTGCCTCAGCCTCCCGAATGCTAGGATTATAGGCATGGGTCACCATGCCTGGTTTAATTTTTTTAAAAATTTAAACATTCTCTGTATTTTTGGTAACACTTTGTATACAAGTGGGTGAAAATGTTAAACAAGCTTTGCTATGTAAACATATTTAGTCGCCTTATGGTTCAGAAGTGACTAGGCCTTAATAGAAAGTGATAATTTGTTACCTCCCTTAGAATTCTTATTTAAGTAATCACAAGAATACACTCCCTTTCTTCCTCTGTTATTAACATCTTCACATAGGAACCTCTAACAGCAGCTGTTTCTTAACTTTGCAGAGTAATATTTTCATTTTTACCGCTGTTCCAGTGGAAATGTTCACTTGCCTTCTCATTTCAATTCCTTTCAGTTTCTGATACAGACATCCCCAAATTGCTAATAATTCGACAGTGGTGGCTACATACATGTCAGTAAATACTTAAAGTGACAACTAGAGAAACTGTCTTTGATTCTGTTTCGTATCAATAGAATGTTTTTCTGCTCTAAATCTTCAGACTCAGAGGTCCATTGCCCTCTATTTACCAAAATCTTTAGCAGTGTGTGAGCAATGCTTTTTCTAACCAATGCAGTTGGCTACTTACAGAGAGCCTAGAGAAGGGTGATGTGACTGGTTCTGAAAGGGTCTTGTGTCTTGGTTTCCTCCATCGAGCACCCCCAAGGTAGAGAAGGACATGAGTCCAGCCCAAGGCGAGCTGGTGCCAAGGCAGAACCACATGGCGGCGGGCACAGTAGAGGCTGCTGCTCACGTCACGGCAGCCAGGGAACAGGCAGAGAAGGGAGGGTCCCGGGAGACAGGTAACCTTCCAGTCACGGCGTCCTCAGACCCCTGGCTGCACAGGCTGGGCCACCTCCACAGCATGAATGGACCCAGAGATTCACCTGTGCAGGTGCCCCACGCTCCGGATCCAATTACTCTCCCAAAGCTCTGACTCTGAGTGCACAAGGTCTTTGGGACATGTTAGATCTGAGCCATAATGCCCTGTAAATGACACAGTCTGCAAGTTCATACTCCACAAAGAATTTAGGGGCATGCATTAGCCACTGTCTCGTCAAAAGAAAAGATTTGTCTTTGTTTTTAACTTAGCTGCTATTTGTTTTGGGTCTTTTTTCTTTCTAAGTCAAAGAAGAAAATTACTATCTCATGGACAGTTAGATTACAGAACAAGAATAAAAACTATTATCCAAAATCTCAAAAGAGGACAGAGAGAGAGGAGCTAGGTCAGGAACAACTGTTTAACTTTCTAGACTCAGTCTATTCAGGCGGGCCTGACCTGCAGATGTAGGCTAGAGACGGCTGTGGGAGGAATTACCCTGACCCCACTGCCCTCTGAAGGCTTCTAGGAACCCAATACTGTGAAGAGAGACAGGAGACGGGACAATTAGTTGCTTCCTTACAGTGCCTGTAAGTCCGTCCCTCAGAACACCCCTTTCCAGCAGGCTAAGTAATTATTTTTCCTTACATGAAGAAATTTAAATAAAATAATTTCACATGAGAAACTGAAGGAGCACTGGAGAGAAAGAGATGTAAAAGATGAAAGATTCACGCTGAGTAAAAAAAAAAAAATAGCGATGAGAGTGACGGAAGGAAGGAAATGGAGCCTCCCGGGTTGCAGGTGAAGGCGGTATCTGAGAGTGACAGTCAGCTGAGAGGCTGAAGAGGCCTCCTGTAACCGAGGGAGGACTTAGCCTAGGACTTTGCTCGCTTTACACAGATGCCTGCTGCATGGCTTCCTCAACAGGGTCACAATGATATTCAAAGCCTATTTTTGGGATTGGGGTGAAAACATAAGAAAAACACAGGAACATCTGGTCACTGTCACAATAAGAAGTGACAAACGAGAGTGTAAAACTGTCAGTGCGAGAAAATAAAAATATTTATTAGGGTACACTGACAAGGAGAAATTCTCCCACTTCCAGGGAAGACAGGTCATCCCTGGGCTCATAAAGGCTCGTGGCGTGAGGAGCTGTCACTTTAGGGGAAGGAGGGAACACAGATAAAGAGTCTCAGAGGGCAGAGAAGGCTGCGGGTGACCCAGGTCAAGACTCCATGGCCGAGAGGACGGGGCACTGGCCGGTCCTCGGGACAGGGCACCGGAAGGGCCTGAAGGACGCTGTTTATGTGATGTCTCTCTGGGCCAGATTGAGCACTGGAGAGAGTGAGATGTAAATGTGATTTTACAATCACATTTGTTTTTCCCTACTTATCTTTATTTTTTCTAGCTTACTTGGATTTCAGCCTTCTGTGAGTTGAAGAACTGGACAGGAAACTTTACAAGCTTCGCTCTCAGAAGGGTGGGTGAGGTGGGGCTGAGGTTGGATTTTGGTTTATGCAGTACCCTGATGACTTGAATTTCAGGGTTTGATTTAAGATAATTAGAAAACCGATGGAACCGGTTGACAATGGGTCAGAAGTGGAGTAAAACTTGCTATTCTAACTACATACTTTCACAGATACGGAAAGCTCTCTAACTGGAAGACATCGGGCTAGATGACATGTTTTTGATATTGGATTTTGCTAGAAAGGTAAATACATTTACCCCAAAACGGTGTAATAATGGCTTCCTGATGAGTTAAAGACTCTACCACCTAAAATTGCAAGGCTTCATTGAGATTGATGTGACTATAATTAGAGTTGGGAAAATGCACGTGAAACAAAAGCTACAAATACTGGAAGACCAGGAGCTTTCTCTTAATTACATAACTTATCAACTATATTCTCATTTTGTTGCAGGCAGCTGAGTTAGTTACAAAAACAACAGGCAGTGGGACAGGACTGGGTCCTCAAAGGAGCCAGGGCAGAAACCCAGGTTCCTTGCAACTATGGGGGAGACAGACACTTCCTGCTGTGGGCCAGGATTCAAGACAAAATATCAAGCAAATGCATCCATATCCTAAGGACTGATAGTCTAAATAGTTCCCATATCCGGAGGAAGTCTGAAGTCACCATTCCAGCCCCCTAGGGAAGAATCACAGCTCTGCAAGAACGCCTGCTTTCTACCTGACTCGCTTTCCCATTTGTTCCTAATGTAATCAGTTTTACCTGAACTACTAATCTGATTGGCTAACCACAGTTCTGTCCCACCTTATTCCTGTGTGTCTTGTGAGTTCCCAGTTTTCCCCACCTTGAACCTGTCTCACCCCATGATTTCACTCTATAAAAGTCCCTGGAAAAGACAGAGTCCTTGGAAAATTGCTCAGTATTCTTTTTGTCTCTCTCAGACAAGCTTTCTTTCTCTCAATAAATATATTCTACTCTTCACCTCCGTTGTTTCTAAAATTCATTCTTCATTTTAGAGAACACGAACTTGCGGACATAGTAGGTCTGGAGTTTCATTCCCCTATTATCAATTTCATAAGTGGGAAGTTAAAGCTAGAGATTATTCAAGTGAATTTCTGAAAATAATATGGCAATACAATGAGAGAAATGATGAAAAATGTTCATTTCCTAACTCCTGTTTTGGCTGGTTTTATCCAATCACGGAGGACCATGTGGCAACATTCTCCTCTTGAATTCTCCACACCCCTCTTACAGAAGTCTCTGTCTTGAGGAACAAATGTTACCATTCGCATACTAAGATTGTTTCCTTAAACTTTCTCCCAGACTCTACAGTCTCTTTAAAGAAGACTCCAGTCTTAGAGGATGTATTTCACGACCCTCAAACACTTTTGCAAACAACGTGTTTTCAGTCATGTTTCCGCTCTGCAAACTAAGCAGTGAATTTTAACCTCACTGGCAGAAAGCATGGCTTCACTGCTGGGGGGCCTGGAAACAACCCTTGAGCTGAAACTTCTCTTAGAATCTGCTTCAAACCCCTCACACCCTCACCCTGGATGCATCAGCGGACACTAACATGGGTGACTTCAACCACTTTCATTCATTCCCTTGGGTCAGAGTGCAAACACAGAGTTGGAAACTATGAGATGGAACCGAACTGGAAAAAGTTCAGTTTTCCACATCCTCTGTTCATATTTACTGAGGGACTTTGAAATTCTGGTCAGATGAGGTTTTTGAATAAGACACGTAATGGCAGGAGAGTACATGCAGCTCTGGGGCAGAGGCCTTGATCTATGATCCACACCTCAGCATAATCCCGTCTGGGAGCCTAAGAAGCCCCGAGCTCACACTTGATGCTCTGTGATAACGTGTACAAGTGGGTTTTCTAGGGAGGTCATCCTGACTTCATATTGAATTTCCAAATAGGTTTTATTACGAACAATTGCCAAGGGCTTGGATATAGCTAATTTCTGGTTGACCTCTTCTTCTTTGAACTCAGAACTGATGAACACAATCCTTTGTGGAGCACGAAGAATTAATGAGCACTAATGGCACATAAACGAAAGGCCACAGTAAAAACCCAGAGCTCAGGAAATTTACATTTTAATGCTGTGGCCCTCCGGAGCAAAGTATTCCAAATCCTGGAGCATTTGCTCCTAATAAAGAACCCTACAACAGCAGGGGAATCATTCGTGATGGAGACAAATTTTAATACCGTCCCTCCTCAGCACGGCCGAGGAGGAGAAAATTTTACATCTTCCTACTCCAGATGGTGCCATTTGATCAGAGCTTCACTCCTTTGTGTGTTCAGTTAATTAACGTCCTTACCATTTGTTAATGACAGATTTGTGCCGCAAAATGACTCTGAAACAGATGTCAGTAAATTTGTCAAAGGGGCTGAACAGCCATCCTGACCGGGCTCTAAAAAACTATCTCATTTCTACCTGTGTCTCTCCCCTTACAGGACCTAAATGTCACCTTTGCCTTTACTGCTTTTAAAAAGGAGGTGGGGTGGGCTGAAAGAGTCTCCGACAAAGTCGACTCTTTGGAAAGTAATCAGTATCAAAGCCCTTCCAGCAGATTTTCCAGATGCAAAAGTATCAAGACGATATATTTTTTATGAGACTCTCCCTCTATGTCTCACCACAAGCTCGCTAATCAACTTGCGTTCATATTTGCTATAAAGTTGCAGCTCAAATAAACTTTTATCTCATACCTTTGTTCCTGTTTTGCCAGGGTATATCTGCAACTAAGATAGCAGCCTGTTATAACCAGAGATTAAAGGAAAGAGAAATGGCACCAAGTGACTGATTAAAACAAACTAAACCAAACCATGTAGTACCTCCCTCCACCTCTGCAGTTTCATGGGTCTTTGAAATGGAAATTGCAAAAGGGGAGTTTTGTGTGCATGGGAAGATTATCTGATCTTTGGCAATTTCACAACTCTGGATATAGCTAATGTCTGCAAGACAAAACCCAAGAAAGGACTAGAGTAAAAAGCTCACATTGGATTAAAATAAAATAAAATTTTGAAAAATATAAAGCTCTGTGTGGATGGAACATTTTTAAAATTAATTAACTGAGGTCTCTTGGAAATCAATTCATTTTATGATATATTGTGGTTATAAGCTCTAGAAACACAAAAATCACAACGTTTAAAATGATTTGGTGGGAAATTAAGACTCAAGTTCATTTTCAGGGCTTGCAAAGAAAGAATAGCAAAGTAAGCATCATAATCAAGAGATAACAGTTGTTCTCAAGATGCAGCTGTGAACTTGTTATTCTGCCTGTCTCTGCACCCCAACAATGGACAAGAGCCCCTTGAAGGAATTCATCTCAGAAAGCAAACAAATAAGCCCCATTGTACTTCAGGAAAATGTGACAAACACAAGCACACTTTTCTAAGCAATAGCATTTTCTCGTGCGTAGAAAGTTTTAATACACTGACACCTCAGCAAGAATAGGGGGTGACTGCAGAGAGGTACCCACACACTGGCCTCACACACAGCAGCCAAACCCGCATGTGTTAGCTTGGTATTCTGAAGTCTGCGTGAATATACCTACCAAGTACAATGTTATGAACTTAAATGGGGTGCCAGGCAATGTATACACCTTAATTTGTTATTTGTTTCTAGCTTTGCTAATTTTTCAATAATCGTTAATGCTTTGTGAATGTGAAAAGAGAAATTCACAGGTGGTAAGGGCTTCCTCAAGAATGGCAGTGCTGGGACCTTGAAGCCCCTGATCCTTTCATTCCAGTGCACTGTCCATCATATAATTCTTCAAACTACACTCTTATTTGCTTTACATATGATTGTCTGGATTCCTTCCATTTAATACTAAAACGCTACCATTATTTTCTCCTCACTTACAAGCAAGCTCATCCTCTGGGCATGTGTCTGTTTAATTCCTGTTTTGCTGCCCCTGGAATATCACCATTTGTGGACATGAGTACCCGAAAGGTCCTTCCTTTAAGCTCAAACTCTTCCTGTTTAAAACTGCAGTAGACCGAGCACGGGGAGAAGACTGTCTTCAGTAAGAATGTTTTACATAAAGAGAACACGTAAGTATCACCTTACATGATCTCAAACTTTAGAGTTAGTATTGCAAGGTTATATAATGTGGCCACAGCTACATAGAAAGAGACACAACTAGAGACCAAGAAGCCGATACCATTAGTTTCCATCTAAATGTTTTCCATGAAGGAGCTCTGCTTAAAGAGTTGCATTTACAAAACAGCTGTTGTGATGTGGTTTAGTCCAGTGATCAAGCACTTGTTACACGAAATGCTCCTAGTTCAGTTTGCAGGCTCGGGAAGCTATCTTTCCAAGTATCTTCTGCTTTTCCATGTATCTGGGTTTCATGAAGCAAAGACAGTGACTTTAGTGATCAGACTAATCCAGCCAGTTAAATGGCATTGCAGCTCTAGTCCTCTCCGCGATCCTGACTCGGGTGATACGTGCACAGGCAACGTGAATGATGCACTCAGGAAAGGTTCGCCACACCATTACCAAGTTAAGGCAGCCTCCTGAAGATGGGGCTCACTCCCCAAGGGGGGCTCCTGTTGGAATGAACCGCTGTTGCCTCTACAAGGATATGATTTGGTCTACAGAGACCAATCAGTATAGAGAAATATAATAGCTCTAGTGATTCTCTTAGGGTACTCCTATTAAATTTATAAAATCTTATATGATGCCATCTTTTGGCACACTACAAGAAAGGCACTTACTTACATTTTTATTTGGAAAGGAAATTTCTGCAACACAGTAAATATCTGTCATATGGAAGAGAGGTCTGCAACAGATGAAAAATGTATGGAAAATCTTTATGATGTTTCATTTTCCCACAATTCACTTCATTTAAAGTTAGCATTATCCAATGTATAGCTATTAATATTTTTCACTTCATTAGTGTTTCCTAACAACACTAGATAAAACAATCTATGTGGGGCAGAGATGCTCCTGCTTACCAAAAGGGCATCACAAATAGGAAGATGTAACTAGAGAGACTAAGGTAATTGAGGCAAATTTATCACACAATTAGACCATTGAAATGCATTTAAAATTGAAGTATTTGCATTTAAAAAAAGAAAAATGAAAATCTATGCAACTATGGGTTGTTTAAAAGGACAGGGCACCAATGGCTGAGACACAACCACTCACAGCTCACAAGAGAGGCGGTGTTTACAGTGCTGGTCTTCAAGCTGTGGGTCCTTTGGGGGTTTGTGTTCTTTACATATCTAATAAGGAAAATTGGTACTTTTCTGAATGACATCTTACCATGAATTGTCACTTTTTCTTGTGGAGCATTTTCAAACGAAAATATTAAGTGAACGTTATATATTCGTCTTGAAAATATCTGGAAAAAAATCTTCCTGTACCATAATGTTCTTAATTATCATATAAAGTGAGTATTAAAATTCTTTAATTGCTAACACTGAAAGGAATTAAGAGAGCAATATGGTATATAGACAATTCTATTGAAGATAACGAGACAACACTGTAACCATGGTAAAACCCCTTGTACAGTGGTCTTATAATGTGTTTCATTTCATGTGTTTATAGGAATATGTTTTGTTTTGTCTTGCTTTGTTGTTTCTCCCTCTAATCTAGAAAGGATAGAAACACATGTTAAGACTCATGCATGCGTAGAACCTATAAAGTTTATGAGAACTGATCTTATGACACATGATGAAATGAAAAACACTTTGAAGAAAAAGAGACACTACAGTACCCAGTGCTGAACCCATGATGTCATGATGTGAAATCCAGCAAAACTATTATTCTTTGTTCAGAGTGATTTTAGCTTGCTTTGGTTTGTTTAATCTCAATATAAATGACGATATGGATAACTGCATGTATAAGTGTATAGGATTGACAACCACATTACTAAGTTTTTGTTGGATAGTTGAACAGAATCGTTTACAGTCTCGCTGTTTGAATCCCCACTTTGTATGTTTCACTTTTGTATCTTGAACAACTATGTGTAAGAGGACAATACGTAATCATCAACTACTGATTTCTTACTATTTATTTTTTCTTTGAAAGTATGTATTATTTCTACTCGTTTTCTGTTTTGTTTAGTCTTGCTTTAAATAAAATTTTTAAAAAGAGAGCTATATGGTTGGAAGCTGTTTCAATACAGCTTGCTTAAGGTGCTGTGCAGCAGTTATTCCATCTCTTGGATGTTTCTTTATGAAATAAATAAGATTTATAATCTAACAGCCGAATTTTATCATTCAAAACACTTTCGGTGGAAGCTCTTCCTTGCCCTTCTCTTTCCCTCTTCTCCCCTCTCCCTTCCCCTTCCTTTCTTTGCCTCTTCTTTCTTTTTCCTACCAAGCTCCTGCTGTGGTTTGCTATGTAATTATTCCTTGTTTGGCCCTAGCTCCTTCAGGCCAAGACCTGCTTCCCTCTGGATCCCCTGAGCAATTCTGCTCTTCTTTAAAAGCAAACTTCTGGTAGGAACTGAATCCTTGGTGGTCACTTCTGTGACTCTGTAACTGAGTTTATGTCAAAGAACATGGGTAGCTTTTCTCTTGTTAAGCATTTTAAGTTTTGAGAGAATTTGAATTGTGGGGAAGAGTTGTAAAGGTACAACTGAGTCACGACAGTCACAGCAACAAGGCTCCTCTGAGATAACCCCTCACATGTCCTGGAGTCTAGCAAGCTGAAGGATTAAGTTTGATGCAGTATTACTAACATACCACAGACATTATTCAATTTTCACCACATTTTTATTTTTATATTCCAGGGCCCAACCCAAGACTCCTTTCTACATTTAGGCTGTATCTCTTTAGTCTCCTGCAATCTGAAGCAAGCCCTCTCTTTCCTGGCCTTTCTTAACTTTGGTACCTGCAACATTCTTTTCTTTTCTCTTTATTTATATGTGCCTTTAATAATTATTTTTATTGCATTTGTTTCTTTTGTCATTATTATGAAGTTTACTGCTATTATTTTACTGTTTTAGATTAATCTAAACTTAGGCTCATGGTAAGTGTTTTTTCTGAGCCTAATATCGTTAAAACACCTTTGACCTTTAAAATCAAATTTCTCCATAAGGTCAACACTTTATCTACTGAAGTTGATTAGGTTCTCGGTCAACTCAATTTGGGACCAGAATTATGGAAAGAATCAAGTTCGTGAACTGAGGTCCCACTGGAACAATATAAACACGCTTTTGCTTTTTGTTCCTTATATATGCTAATTATTGCCTTTGCTTTTTGTTCCTTTTATATGCTAATTATATTTTGCTAGCTATGAAGATATAAAACACTGAACAGGAACTGACCTTCATTTCCCCAATTCATTTCGGAAATCTCTCTCAATTTGCAATTTAGCTACTCATTTTGCCAACTTTATTTTGAAATAATTTAATCTTGGGCTGGAGGTTTCAAATATGCAGGGACTGATTAAAAACATTATGTGCGCTAAAATTTAAAAAGAACATTACAGTAAAAAAATGTGTTGCTGCATCCCTCTCAAAATTGCCCCTCTTTACTTTGAGTGCATTTGTCTCATCGTCCTTGCCACTTTCTGCAGCAGCTCTGAAAGTCCTCTTTCCTGAGTGTCTAAGAGGTGTCATCAAAACAGCAGTGACGGTTGCTACCAGGCGCTGACCAATGGGAGGGCAGGCTCATGAAAACACAGTGCTGTGTCTTCACCCATGTTGTTCACTAGATTTGGCACTGTGTGACTTCTGGCTCTCCCTAAGGTCAAAATGACTATGAGAGGCAGAAGTTCTGAATCAGCTGAGGACCTCCTGGCAGCCAGCACCACTACAGACGTGAACTGCTCTAGTCTATTCAGTTTCCCCTGCAGAAGGCATCTTTGAAAACCACCATAGAATAATCAGAATCATGGTAAAATTATCAAATATTTATACAACACCACTAAACTAAACCACAAGCCTGTTTCGGACTTTGCCAGCTTTTGCATGCAATCTTGGGGAGGAGGTGGTGACAGGGAAAGTGTACAGTTCTGTGAGATTGCATCACATGTGTCAACTTGTGCAACCACTGCAATAATCAAGGTGCAAAACTATTCCAATCCCTCCCAACAAACTCCCTCATGCTATCTTTTACAGTCACTGTCTCCCCCACCCCAGTTCCTGGCAGTCATAGCTCAGCTCTCCAGTTCTACCATTTCCAAAATGCTAAGTGGAACCTTACTACAGTTTGTAGTGTGAGATACGCTTTTCATTCAGCATAATGCTTTGGACTCCATCCCAAATTTCTTTACCTATATCAGTCCTCTCTACCTCGGTAGCTGAGTCATATGAAATGGCACAGGCATTACCACTGTTTCAAAGAGAAAGTGGTTAGTTAATAAGGTCCCTCATTGAAAAACTTGTATTGCCAAAATTTTGATACTGTTCCAACAGAAATCCAATGTTCAAAAAAATTTTAACAATGTTTCTTGTTGACGTCATCTGTAACAATGTTTCTTGTTGACGTCATCTGCAATACTGTTTCTTGTTGACCTGTGTGTTTTAGTAATTAACTTAAGGTTTTTGGCTAAACTAAATAGTTTTGAATTTCATTTCAAGATCTAAGACCTTGTAAGAGTAATAGAAAACATAAAGCCTACATGGTTCAAAGACACCTTTCAAGGCATGTAGTAAGTTCTGCAGTGCCGCTGAGGTCTCTGAGGCTTCCCCCTTACTCTGGATGGCAATGTGGGGCGGATGAGCATGGACGCATTGTATCACAGGAAGTGCCAAGCAAGGTCACATCCCTTAGCCATAACGGTGATTTGGGATGGCATGCGGCACAGCCAGGCTCCTTGGCATCAGCAAGACCCAGTTCTGGGATTTGTGCCACAACTGCCAATAAGAGAAATTCTGTTCTGCTGCTGAACTCATTCAGTCATGACACAGAACCTGCCAAGGTAGAAGACAGTAATGAGCAGTAGAGAGGAAGCACATCCTACTGACACCATCTGAATTTCAGACCTGGCCACCTCTATACATTTCGTTATAAAATGCATATGGTGCCCTTAAAAAATGTCCTCCACGCTAATCAGAGTCCACAGAGGGCATAAAAGACACTGCCTAAGGAGACAGGGTCCTGCTGGGATCCTCTGTACCGTTCTGCACAGGAGTTCTCTCCAGTCCCCGCCCTCCTGCATTCTCATGGCTTCCTTCACCCGTGCCCTGCTTGGGTAGCACCCACATGTGTCAGCATTTGGCATCAGCAGGGCGCAGAGCAAACCCCACTGAGGTCTGGCTTTCAGCACGGTTCTGGGGTCATCTCTGGTGCTCAGGCCTCATATCTGCTCTTCCCAGATTCTTTTCACTTCATACTAGCCAATCCTCTGATACTCTAATCCGTTTTATACTTAATAATTCTTTATCTTTAACTTTCTCTGCTCCAATTACTGTGCGGTTTCCTTCTCCTGATTAGGCCCAGATTGATACAGCAGGCCTGAGGGCTGAGTTTCCCTCGGATGGCTCAGTTTTATGATCTAATAAATTCCATTTTTTGCTGATGTTGGCTAGAGTTAGGCTTTTGTAACTGGAACTTGAAAAGTTCTGATACAGCTAAGAATCATAAAATTAATGGGGGTACTAAAAAGAAAAAATTACAAAGCCCTATAAATACAGATTTTAAGTAAATTTAAAATTCAGATTTTAGTAACACAAATTCGAAGTGTAGTAAACTGTTTCTTAGCTACACAGGAGCAGAATGACAAGGGTAACGTTTCACACAATGCACCTCAGCACATCCAGGGAAAAGCCTTCCCCCAGGAAACTGCCAGTAATCCCGTGCTGATGGTGAACCCTGTAAGCAAGTTACATGAAACAGTGAACACGCTTATCTTGATCTAGAGACTTGAGACTCTGTGAGTTAGCGAGGAAAGAGTTAATACAGGACATAGCCAGTAAAATACAGTGAGTTGAGTTCTCTTAAACAACCAAACAAGCACAGTTAATTTTAGTTTGTGTTGTATACTTTTACCATTGCTTTAGATGTGTATACAGGTTGATTCTCAGCTGCTTTTTCCCCATCATGCTAACTGAAAATCTCTCTCTTATTTTAGGGATGGGGTTAAGTTGTGTAATTATACTAAAATGCAAAATAAAATCTTAAAGATTTCTAAAAAATGTTCTTACACTAGGAAAAAATAGCACACATAACCTTATCTCAGATCCTAGCTGCAAAAAAATAGGAAAGACCACAGTAACTTGGATATGAGTATTTAATAATCTGTACATTTATAAAGATTTCCAATTAAAGTCATAAGCAGTTATATTCAAATGGAACCTGGCAATAAATTCAGATTGATACGTATTTCAAAACGCAAAGAGTCACTTATTGACTAAAATTCCCCAAGAGTGGAGCGGCAACTCTGGTAAAACCGAGTGTCTTTTCAATAAACCCTCTTGTCTCCTGGTGGCAAGAATTCACTTTCCTGTGCCATGAAATCGTGGGCAGGGTGAGGGAGTCCCAGACAGAGGGTCTCAGTGCGAGCCCTGTGCTTCTGCAATTGCTGCAGGGATGACAAAGCCCGTCAGATCATTCAGAGTTAGGAGCGCTTCACTTCCTTCTCTTAATTTGCTCCTTTTCAAAAGTGGATAAGGGTCCAAGAAATTCTAATTTATAAAGCTTTGCATTGAAGGTTGGGGTCGTGTAGAAGGCTGACACAGAGAGCGATCTGATGAGCTTCTTGGCTAAATTGTTATTTTAACACACTATAAAAATCATCCCACGAAGGGGTTTTGCTGTTAGTGTCTCTAAGTTTTACCAATATTTAGAAGGAATCTATACCATGTTACAAATTATTTGTGATGTTTTTAATGAAGATTAAATTGATATTTAAGCTAAACTTGGGCATTTCAAATTCGATCTTTATTAGTCTGAACCAGGACTGGATATAATTTTCTTCCCCTTTCAGCTGAGAATGTATTAAGTTCATCTCATCACTGATCATGGAAGAAGGAGCTTCTTGTTTCTTTTCTTGTAACCATTTGTTTACTGAGGCCCACTTAATACAACAACAATGAAATGAGGGTTACGGTGGGGGTGAGAAAATAAAATAAAGAGGTCTAGCAAAAGTCTCACCCAGAGCAGCTGAAAAGCAACCTAGTTGTCACCCACCGCACTCAGCTGTTTGGTGGAATCACTGCGTGTGCGATTTCATTAGATTTCACACAGCCTTGCAACAGAGGGTTACAGCTTTTCTAGGGAGAAGAGACCTGAGGCCACAATTGTGAATCTCCTCCAAGCCCTAAATTTGTTGGAATCTACCACTAATGGTTTTCCCAATAAACTATGTTGCCTGTCAAAGGAAGACAGAGAGACTGAAAAAGGAAAGGCTATTAGGTTATCCTGTACATTCTTGCTTCTGGGGTAACACTGATTCCCTTATGTGAACCTTGCATGAATCCTGTGTTAATGCATGCATCAGTCTTGAGACAGACTTTAATTTAAAAACTGATACAGAAAACTTGTGGTGAGGAGTTACTTCCTTGTGTTTATCTGATGGGCATTCATCAGGACTGGCTACTTTCTGCCTCCCTAGAAAAGGTCTCTGGTTACACATTGTTCCTTGGTTGCTGTTGAGGGGATAACCTGAGATGCCTGAAGGTGGATCTTTGTTTCACCACTTGCCGAATAACATCTTGGGGAACAAGTGAGAGGAAACACGTGTAGTCATGAATACAGGCTCAGTGCGGTTCACACAAAGATCACATACCTGAAACTTAGTAAAGAATCTGCACCCGCAGCCCGGCATGGTAATGCACGCTTGTAATCCCAGCACTCAGGAGGCTGAGTCAGGAGGATTGTTGTGAGTTTGAGACCATGCTGGATTATAAAGTGAGCTCAAGACCAGCCTGCACTGCATAGTGAGCCCTTGTCTTGAAAAAGATAAGAGAGAGAGAGAGACAGAGAGAGAGACAGAGAGAGAGAGAGAGAGAGAGAGAGAGAGAGAGAATCTTCATTGCTATTTTGAAGATGGGAAGATATTGGGAAAATTTTTTTCTAGTGAATTGACACGAATTGCTCGATATAATCGAGTTAACATTGAACAATTAATGCATTTATGCTGATACAGAGACTACCAGGGTGAACGTGTGTGAACAGATGACAGCTGAGTTAATATAAAATACAAAGTTTATTGAGTACACCACTGGCTTTATAACCTAATAAAAAAGACAGCGAGAACATGAGTAAAGTAATCCTCAGTGCGTATGGCATCTTTTCTTCCACAGAGTTATTATTTCATTGAAATGCAGACATTCTTTTGATAAATGTAAATTACAGTATAAAGGATTTACACAGCTGGCCCCAGTAGTCTCAAACAACTCTTACAAGCAGCAGAAATGTAACAGAAAATCGACTTCCACTGAAAACAAAGATACAAAGATTTTTTCCTGCATAGTTTCAGATCATATGGCTTTGTACCTCTATGATATATATTTAGATTGTCTGATTAAGCTACTGGACTAACTTTTCCCCCTGAGAAGAATGAAGAATACTATTCCCAAAATGAAATGATCCAAGATAGAAGGCAGTTTTTCTTAGTTGCTATGTCATATAATTAAATAATCTGAAATTTTCTTCTTGGATGAAACCTCAGTAAATTCTCATCATTTTATTTATTTCTCTATTAGTTATTCTTTTTTTATACTTCACATTTTTAGAATGAATTATGGTTTCTAAAAAAGAAAGGAGGAGGAGGAGGAGGAGGAGGAGGACGAGGAGGAGGAGGAGGAGGAGGAGGAGGAGGAGGAGGAGGAGGAGGAGGAGCAGGCCCTGCTTCTTGTGTGTGTTACCAGGAACAGTGGATCTGAAGAAGGCTCAGTTGGAAGGATCCATACTGTCCTGCAATACACAGCCACAGTATTCTATTTTTGTGACAGGAAATACCTTATTCTCATTCCTTCACATATTTCACTTGGTATAAAAGGAGCGTACTGCCCATACAAACTGAGGGTGATCATTTTAAACCCTTGTTTAAAAATAAAATATGACGGAAGAGTTTGACAAGTGCCATATATAGAAGTAAATGAGGAAGGATTATCCTGTGCTTCCAATATTCTGTAGAAAATAAGGTTTAAAATATCCAGTGACTCCATTTTTATTTTTCTGGGCTATGGTTTTGGAGCTTAGTAACCTCCCAGGCCTAATATTTTAACAACATGGCCAGAAATCAAAGCATACATCTCTAACAAAATATCTCTTAAGATCTCAAGACACAAGACAGGCTCAATCTGTTTCCTTGACAATTCCTCACCACAGAAACTTATTGTAAATGAGCAATTTAAATTACTGCTGGCAGTTTCTGGAAATACACAGTTTAGAGATATTTCAGGCTCCAGTATGTGCATTGTACTTACTATGGAAGTGAAGTTAGAGCAAATAAATTCTATATTATTTCCCGTTCTTATAAGAAGAGGATAGGAGATAGCATTGCAGTAGTATTTATGACCTTCTGCTAACACAAAAACTTCCCTTAAACATTTATTGGTGTTCTATAAATGGGAATGAACATTGCTTTTTTTTAAAAAAAGATCTGTCAACTGTCTATCTTATTGTTTTTAATTTATAATATCAGGAAAATATTTCTCCACTTCAGTAAGCATTTTCTCAGTACTGAAAAGCAATGGGTTTCCTGCACACAATGACATTTTTGAGCCTAATTAAATCTCGACAGTTCAAACAAGTCCAACACTCCTGGCTGATGGGCACGATTTGCTGATGTGTTTCACAGCATTGAGGTCGGACAGAGCTTCAATCTCCACTACAATAAACCAACTTGATGACCTTGGATTTCTAAAACAGAAACTGTACTAGTTCTTTGGAATCAGGCATTTCCTAAAAAATATAAAACTAAGCTGTGATAGTCTGGGGAGGAAAGACAGAAGTATTTCCTGAATGAATAGCATTCTAGAATATTATCCATAAATGGTCACGAGATCTCTCAAAATACCAGTAAGGTGCATCGTCTGTAGAGGGCTACTTCAGAACATGGGGCAACATTCTTTAATTTAGTCTCCCTATGTTCACAAGAAAATAAAATTTTTTAGAGAGGCATGGTTTGCACAACAATCAGCGATATTGTGTATTTCAAGGCAGCTGAAGAAAAGATTGTGAATATGCTCACTATAAAGAAATGATAAATGTTTGAAGTGATAGATATGCTTAATACAGGTGCACATGGACAAAAGTACCACACTGTACACTGTAACTATTATGCTTCCACTAAAAATAAAATAAAACCTTTTTTTAAGAAAAGGTCCCTCTGTGCAGAAGACATAGTGGCTGGGCAAATGAGAAAGGCTGGTCCTTAATTGTATGCAACAAAAAGAAAATACTTTCTAACGTTTTCTCCTTCTTGGTGCTATCTAGCATTATGTCCTTGATTCTTGGCTTTTTCCACTTGAAAGAATACTCAGAGTCTGCCCACCCAGTTGTGGCTTTGGTTTTACAGAAAGCTGGACAAAGAGTAGAAGAACGTGGGAAATAAAGGAGAGGAAGGAAGAGAAAAAGAGCGGGCCTTGAGTTTCAGGGGGAAACCCCACACTTTCTTGAGGGTTCAGATAGGGTTCAGGGCCAATTGGAATGAGAGACAGTGAGAATCTGGGAGAAGGACTGAAAGAATTTTGGGAGGTAAAGCAAGAAATTAAGAGTTGGGACCCAGTTCCACACATTTTGAGGGGCTTCGCTGGGGTTTTAACTGCAGTCACTGGACCATGTTCCTTTAAAGCAGTCTAGGCTGTGAGCAGACTGCGTGTGGCTTGGCTTGTGCACCAGTAACTGAGGACTCTGTTTCTTTCCCACCCTTAGTCTAGAGTGTTCCTTCAGGACCTGAGTAATCTGGATTCTGCTAGTCTGATAACCATTTCTTAAAAATCAGAAATGCACTTTTAAAAGCTGCCAAAAGCTTTAGACTTTTATTGGAGCACGATGCTGAATTTTTCCATACAATTATTTCAAGTTTATTGAAGAATTTTGGGTCACTGACAGGCAAAGCACAATCCCTGTGTCCTTCATTCCTGTTCTCAATTTTCCAAGGTCATTATTACCCGCAGTGTCGTAACTGTGTTTGTTCTTTACATGGATGTGAAATGAACTTTTCAATGTCCTTTGTGGCTGCCTGTCCCTACAGCCAGATCCTTCCAACACAGGCAATTCTCTTCATTAAACTGGTCCTTTACCTCTGACTGGTCACGGGAGCAGTGCAGATGACTGAAGGTCTCAGCCCACGGTCACCCAAGACCCAAATACAGCAGCGCCCTGGTTCACAAACTGATTCTTCCCATGATCCTGGTTGCAACCCAATTGCAAGCAGCATGCAGGCCCAGAACCAATTCTGCAACCACTGCCTGTGCTTCTACAATTTCACAACAGGGGCAAAGGTACCGGAGGACCCAACCCAAGACACCTGACACTTCTACCCAGTGCTCAGACACAGCACTTCCTTGCCCAGTGAGTTCCAAAGCAAGTTACCCAGGCTGGAGAAGCTTCCAAGGAAGGGAAGCACAAGCCTCTCATGCTGCTGGAGGGCGGACGGCCAGAATGTTTGGGAATCACTATTTTTGTGCATCTAATGGCCCTTCCGGGGTCATTTCTCAAAGCTGATCTCTTAATTAGAGAGCAGTGTTTTATATTTGGGTCCCCAAACTTTCTCTCTAAATATGTCTTCCTTCTGTGCTGGACCATGTCACACCAGCAGAACTGAAAACACTGAACGTGGGGTGGTGAGGCCGTTATGAGCAAATATGTTGAGGATGGTCAGTTCTGCTCCCACCTACATTTTCAGACAATGGGTCCCCCACATTATTTCATTCAGTTCCTTCTTTTCCGCAACCCCGCTTTCCTCTGAGGGCTGGGAATGCCAAGCATGCAGCAGAATCCTGATCAGCACTGTAACCTTGAGGTGTGGAATGAATCTATTTGATTCTTATGGGCTGCAGCAATAACAAATGCTGATTGATTGACTAGTGGTTAAATGCCTGTTATTTTTATTTTTAGGCTAAGTTTATATTTTTTTTCAATTAGTTCAGGAAGAGCAAAATCATATGTGAAACAGTCACACTAAACTTGGCTGGAAACAACAGACAGGGCCTGGAAGAATGCTTACTCAATGTTCCCCAGACTAACATATTTCTCAGAGAGACGAGAGCGTACACTGCAGCCATGGAAAATCTGGAGGACTAGAGCGCTTGAAAATACCATTTAGAGGACATCAAACATGAGACCAGTGTAAATCTTTCCCATATGTGATGACTGCTTGCTGCCCGGCTTCCAGTGCTCTAAGAGACACTGTAAATATCTCACATTCTCCTTTGTAATTTCTACCAAAAGTCTGCAGCTGACTTTATGCTGGCAGTGGAAAGAACAGTTTTCTAATAGACTGGAAAGGGAAATATTTCACTTTGGGAAGAGCCAAAAGATAAGATGTTACATCTCAGGTATAAATTGATACCACCTTCCTACTTAGAAGAGACCTAAATTTCAATAAAAAATTAATTGCCCTTAAAATTGTGGGCATCATAAACCTAAAGATAGTCAAAATACAACCACCTTGAAGTCTGAATTGCATTCTGAAACTCGATGTGTTGGCCCAGGATATAGTTATGACCATTTTCAATCCAAATCAAGACAGAAAGTGTGCGTATCACATTCTGCCCCTCTTACACGTGGAGTAAGGGGGTCTGAGAGCCTCGATCTCTCAGACTGAGGTAGCAGAGGTGATTTATGAGTAAACTGTCCAATTTCACTGGATGACTTAAAGCACTGCTTCTCCAAGTGCGAGCCACAGACCACCTGCATTATAATCACCCGGAGTTGTCCAAATGCATATCCTGGGGCCCCTTATCACATTAACTGAACCAGATGCTCTGAGCAGGGGCCCAGAAATCTGCATTTGAAATTCTTCACGTTATATCTGCACCTTGTTAAAATTTTAATGCATAGAGATTTATACTGAGAGAAAACAACAGAAAAAGATACATAAAATGAGAGAACTGGAAAACAAGCCAGAAAGTCAGCAATGAAAAATGAAACATTCTTTCTTAGATGGTAAAGAAAGGATATGCAAGAATCCGGTAGTATTAGAAGATGAAATGCCCTGGGATGGTTGAGTGAAGCTTCTCCAGGACCTCGGACTGTCTTTGAAGAAGCGGGCGACCATCCTCACATCCGGCAGGCGCAGAACAGGTTGCTGCTGTCTTCTCCTGTCAGGCTTTCTGGATGGTTACCGTGGATACCAGAAGCACCTGGCTCCCGGATTATCAGGGCCCACAGTCTGCTTCTTTCTGTTGTCCTCTGTTTTCCCTGCTAATGCAGCTTTCATGCTGCTCCTTAGCATCAGCTTTGGGGTTGCCCTTTTGTAAGCTGAGCTTTGCCTTTTGCATGTCTGAGGCCCAGTTGTTAGTGAGCCCTTCTCGCTCTGTCTGCACACTGGACCGGTCTTTGGTCAGTCTGCCGCCTGATTTTCTGGAGGGCTTGGTCTACTTAACGATGTCTGTGCTTGGACCCCATGGAGCTTCTATCTTGCCTCTGTGATTCCTCAGTGTGTGGACCAACCAAGAACTCTCCAAACCCCAGGTTTTCTGGGCCTCTGGGGATGGTCCATGACACAGGCCTGATTGATTAGATTACTGACCAGGCTGCTCACTCCCAGGAGGCAGTGGGTCAGGGCTGAAAGCTCCATCTTCTTCAATGCTTTGATCTCTTGGAGGCCAGGAACTCTCCTGAAACTGCTTAAGGAAGCCAGACACTACCTTTCCAGCTCACAAAAGGCAGCATGGTGGTGCACGCATTTATTCTAGCATTGCCGGAGGCTGAGGCAGTAAGATCTCTGCCAGCCTGGGCAACTAAGGGAGACACTGTCTTAAAATAATGAAAGGGTTGGTATATGACTCAAGAAAATAGAGATGCCTCACAAGCATGAGGCCCTGGGTTCACTTCCTTTTACCACAGCTAATTAAGTAATGAATTAAAAGCTAGATGTCAGGAACCAGGAGCAGAACTCAAATGCATACTTCTTGTAATGCCACATCCAGAGGAAACCAGAAACAAATTTTCCTTTTGATTCTTGATCTCTACTCAGCCCATAGTTTAGGGCACATGTTTTTGAGCAGCTGCCTGTGCTAAGAAACTGGGCAAAGATCACTTATTACAGTGTGAATGAAGTGCCACTTTCTAGCCAAGAGGCCCTGCTTTTAAGAAATATACAGAATTTCACATAAATTTGAGCAACTTCGTATAGCTCAGAAGTGGAAAAATAATAGATATTTCATGTCCTGAGAAATCTTACTTTGAATGAAATGAAAATGAAATCCTGAGGCTCCATTTAGTAGTTTACAAAAATGTTCATCTACAAGATTAATCTCTTCATTCCCTGATTTTCTCACCTGTATGCTTTGAGGCAAATCCTTTATCTTTCAAGGTCTGAAATATCTTCAGTGCCCAAGGAAAACAAATACGTCTTAGACTTGATAATACCATACGTCATGATTTTGACAGCTGAATTTTCTATAATAAAATAGGTTGCTAAAGCTAACTGGCTTAAGTTAAAATAGGATCTACTGTTGAGGGAGGAGTTTATACAACATCAGGTACACACAGTGGAATTTCCTTATTCTTTCATGCTGGCAGGTGGCTGTAGCTTAGTCTAGGCCCAGTTTCCTGCGCATCCCCTAATGGCAGGAACCTACAGAGTCGGGCCCTGAATGTGGAGAGGATCCGGTTCACAGTCACCATCTCTGAGTACCCGGGCATCTCTGAGAGGCCGAGCTTTGCACTCCTGTGTGACGCTGGATGCAAACCCACGTGCCTGTGCTGGCACCAGCACCCTTCCACCTGTGCTTCTCCAGGTTTGCTTGCTTCTCTCTGCTCCTCTGGGCCCCTTCCAGGCTGCATGGAGGGCCCAGGGTCACCCATGAGGCTGCTCTGGACACGTCTGTCCCTCTTTGACCAGCCAGCATCAGGCTCAGCACCAAAGAATGGTGTGAGTGCTTCTGGCTCAGTGTTCCACACAAAGTGGCCTCGGGCTTCTTCCTTCTTGGATTTGGCTGCTGTGGTCTGGTTTCCATCCTGCCCTCTTAGGCTTCCCTCCCAGTAAATACTCGGAGCCCTGACTCAGGACTATACCACACCCCTCACCCCTGACTGTCTGGGCCTCCCCTGTGGACTCTTCCCCCCCCCCCGCCGCAATATTATGCTTCTAGTCTGCTCACAGGGATCTGTTTTATTTTGCAATTGCTCTTGGAATTACAATGGATGCTTCTGATTTTGGTGGTGTTAAGGATTAAACCCAGGGACTTTTAGGGCTGAGGCACATGCCCTGCCCCCTCCAACTTTTTTAAAGTTTTGAGACAAAACTTTGCTAATTTACTGAATAGGCTGGACTTGAACTTGGGATCCTCCTGCATCAGCCTCCCAGTGTGTTAGGATCACAGATGTGTACTACCACAACTGCCTCAAAGTTAAAATTTAAACCCCAAGACCTTAAGAGGTTAGCTTTGTGAAACTCAATAGCTGTTGTAAACAAAGATATCTAAAAATATTCTAAACTCAAAGCCTATTGCAAATAAAAACCTCAAAACTATTTTTCTGAAAGATCCTTTTTTAAAAGCAGTATTTTTCAATAAATGAATGAAATTTGAGCAAAGCCAAATGCCAGTGGGGTAGATCACAAGTTAATATGTCAAAATATTTTTGGAGTATTAACATACAGCCTAGGTCTCTACCATGTGACTGGACGGCTGTGAACTCCAGGAAGCTGTGAGGACTCAGAGACCAGCAGCAGTCACTGAGACCCAGGAAGTGTCACCTGCTGTAATACAAAGTCTAAATAAATAAAAATGAAAGGTACAGAGCACAGCTCGGGAACACTACCACAGGGAGAAGAAGTACGCTGGGCTCCTCCTGCCCGCATCTCCCTGCTTTCCTCTGATGAGTAGAGCTGTGGAGTGTGAAGGTCAGCTTGTTCTGTACCATTTCCTTAGTGTGGGATATGTAGCCATTCATAAAAGCAAAGTGAGGTCAGTACTGGTCCTCAAATTTAGACTTTCACATAACTTAGTCATTTAACCTCCTTTGGCCATTTTTGGTCCACTGAAGCAAGCTGCGGCTTCATTTCAGGACTTTTATTTTTCTCTTTTGGTTTTTGCTGCTACAGTTCCCAGGATGTGTTTCCAGGTCTCCTGGGGGACTCCATCCATGCACAGGACACACCTGGTCCTTTTTGTTCCATCCCCTCCCCCATCACTCCCATCATCTCCAAAGATCCCGCCCACCTTCCGAAGTGTATGATCATCCCGCATGCATCTGTGAGTCACTGAAGAGCTGATGGAGGAGGGGAGCCACGCCCTGAACTCTGATGCTGGGAGAGGGCTGAGTGCCCTGACAGCTGTCAGTGAAGCCCTGCTGGGAGAAGTGTGATGGAAGGCGCCAGCTATGGCCTCCAGGAGACCCACACCGAATGCAAGGAGTACGGCCATTCATCCACTGCAGCCAAAGACCAATGTCGTTCCAGAAAAATCAAATTAACCAGTGACTCCAGAATAAAGTTTTAGTCAGGTGATATTCCGGATTCATGAAGACTTGTAGTTGCCGCTGCCAATGTTGACTAGGCCATGACATGGGACCTGAGGCTCCTGGGGGTGGAGGGTGTCATCTGCAGGGAAAGCAGCCCGCCCACTCCCTGGCCTGCTTGGGACACAAAGTCGCAGCAAGGAAAGAAACTCACGTGGAAGCATTGCGAAGAAAGAAAAGTGTCTCCTTTCATCATGAGTTTGTAGCTGTTAAAGGGAAGACTCAGTTTGACTTTTCTTGCTTTTCTTTCATTAAAAAAAGGGGGGGGGATGGCAGGTGTCTTTATATCAAAATAAAATGTATTCTTTGAAGCTAACGATGAACAAACAGATGGCCGGTACACACAGAACTGGACTTTGCACTCGAGCTTTGCACTCGAGAGTCCTGAGCTGTGCCTTGTATGAGAGGAACCTGATTCAGAAAGACAGGCAACTCCCACAGGATGCCACAGGCAGTGACCCACACTGGGCCGAATCCTGATGCTCAACTCAGCCGCAGTTCCAGCGCAGCTAAAGCGCCTCACTGAAATTCGGAAGGAATGATTGATTTCTCTTTCTTCCACTGTTGATCTCTAAATTTCCAGACTTGTGATGGCTGGGTTATAGTGAGAAACCACTGGGGAGAGCAAAGTGGGGGACAGAAGCTAACAAGACCTAATTACTCTCCGAGCAAGATGGCAGCCTTGGGATTCAGAAAGAAAACATGCTAAAACACACTTTTAAAGTTTTATAATAATTGGCTCCTGCTTCTTGAGGCAGAGAGGGAGGAGACACATGAAGGCAGGCTGCTTTGCGTAAGGGAAGTCATGGAAGAGGACGCTCTAAAATTCCTGAGACAGTGTGAAGCAGGAGGGCGGCCCGGGGTGTTGTGGGCAACCCCAGGGGGCGGCAAACCACAGCCCTGTCCCTGCCATGATAGAGGTCTTGATAGAGAAAGTACATGGCCACCTCCCCTCACCTTTATGACCTGCACGGCCCTCAGAGGAGCCTCTGCTGACCAGACATCCAGCTTGGGCTTTGCATCCTCCCACTGGACTAAATGCTGTTTTCAGAGTTAGAATGACTAAGCGGGGGAATAAAACAAAGACTGACACTCAAATCAAGGGAACGGTAAGAAGACTGAAGACCCGTAAAAGGAGGGAAGGAAGAAAAAAGCCTGAAGCTGAGCGAGTGGCGATGGCCTAGAATCCTACTGCTGCCATACGTACGCTGAGACAGGGAGAGCTCGCATTTGAGACCACCGTGAGCGACTCAGCGAGATCCGTCTAAAAAGGGGGGCTGGTGGAGTAGAGTCGGGGGGTGATACAGCTCAGTGCAAAGGCGGGGGATGAATCCTCAGTCTGGGTGTTGGGAGGAGCATGAGAGAGAAGGAGGGCCGGTGTCAGAGCCAGACACCTGGCATCAGAAGACAGTGCAGTCTCTGGAGGAACATGGTCTCAGATGCCATGCGTGGCAGAAAGAAGAGCTGATGAGGCTATGGAGGAAGTGCTGCTGGCCTGAACCGGTGATTCTGCTACCATGAGCAGCTCTGGGAGGTGACTTCAGCTTTGTGCTAGAAATGAAGATCAAGCTGAAGGGTTGGGGTCAGGGGAGGCGAAGATGCATGGACAGAACCCAGAAACTGATCCTGGCACTGGGATGCGGGGACACAGCCGAGGGAGCTGAGGGGCTGCCTGTTGTTTATTGCAGCAGAGGTCTGGGCGGCCATTACTTGTGCACAGAAGAACAGCAAAGGTGCGAGCAGAAGATCTTGACTGGTAAAGCGAGCCCGTGTTATGTCTTTGTAAACATTTTATTTTAAAGTTCCATAAACACCAGCGGCCCAGGAAATGCTTCAGCAGAGATTCATTAACACAATGACAGCTACTTTAAAACGTTCCCATGGCCGTTCACTGTTTGTCACTCCTTGTGTAACCAGCATGCTGGCCTGGAATCTTGACCTCCCTCCAGCCTCAGAAGCGTTCTGCGCCCTGGGGATTTTCAGAGCACAGGGGACATGGCAGGCCTCTTACTCAGACAGGAGGAAGCTGCTCTGCCTTCCTGCTCCGAATGAACCCCTGCCCAGTCACTGCTTCTTTCAGCTAAATATAGAAATCAGAAGGCAGGCTTCGAATTCTAGGTCCTGCATGAGGAACATTTCTGAACTTAGTGACCTGACTCTGTAACAGAATGAAGAGTTCATCTCTAAATCATTACGCCTTTCAGATAGTCAAGTGAGCAAAATTCCCATGTAAAAGAGGGCTTCTGCTTTCATTTCCAGCAGAACCTGTCGGAACTCTAGGTTTCAAGAGTGAGAACACTTTGTTTTATGTAGAGATATGGAATACAATAGTACACAACTGAATGCTGTCCTATTTTCTCCAAAGTGTTCTAAATTGTACAGAAAAACTTCCCATATCTACAGCAAAATAAACAAAGAAATCATAGAGAAAAACTTCACAGCTTCCTATCGTCCAGCTCTACTCTTCGAATGCAAAGGGTCACCTATGGACACCTGATGTTTTTTCTTCACAGCATTTTGCAGTTCCAAATTAGTTTGCTCACAGCAATTGCACGATTTATTAAATGACATGGCTGAGTGAAATGTTCATGTTTTAGCATAACCCAACCCTAAGGTGACTCATTCCTATAAGATGCAAAATAAAACATAGGCATTTCAGCATCATTTTATTTGTTAATGCCCTTTTAGTTTAAGGTTTAAAACTTGCATTCATGCAACACCTAGGTGCACCACTGCAAGATCTTTGACCACATTATCTCTTCAGTTGTGCAGCAGCACCAATTTAGTACATGAGGAGGCCAATAGAGAAGGCAGGTTTGAATCAATCTTGGCATCGTTTTTCTCCATGAGACTGTAACTGAAAATTAACTAAGCATGAATCTGTATGACAACAAAGCAATGGCCTTTCACTGAGTATCAGCTTCAGAAACCTCCGGTGCTCCTCTCTGCTAGCTACGACCTGACAGCTCCCTGGAAAGCATAAATCTTCTCACTGAGTCCAGGTTTATGCTGGGTTCTGAGGCTTTGGGGGAATTTTTATATGGCTGTGCTGAGCAGGGTGCTTCCAAGTGAATGTGAACATGCTTTAATTTATTTGAGTGGTTTTTTTTCCTTTTCCAGCTTAAAAGAAGTATCTTTCTAAATTAAAGTCTCCCGAAGTGTGTATTTGACTTTTCAGGAATTTGAAGTTCAGGTTTTGTGGCATTAAAGTCTCATTGTAAAAGACACATTTTTGATGTGACAGATTTCCTGGTTTGGTATGAATGTGAAAATTAAATTTGGATAAAAATGAAAGACTCAGTCGAGTGAACAAAACTTGATTGTACTGACAGAAAATAGTGATTTTCAATTTAAAAGGGCTATGCTTCAATAGAAATAACATTTTGTTTTAAAAGAAGTCAGACAATATAACTGAAAGGAGGGTGCAAAAGCATGCAAAAATTCTCAATAATTTATTGGAAAAAGATTCCAAATATAGGCAGACCCTAGGTTCACTGTTGCACCAAAGCGAGTCCCTAATTCACAATCTCAAACTCCAGAGTCTGTCATATATACCACAAGATGCCTCAGCACTCCAGAAAAATTTCTACAGCAGATATGTAAAACTTAAATTAAAAAAGGAAAAAGCCCTGCAACACAGTAAGTGTCATAGTTCGCGATATTGTGGTATGTTCAAGCAATTAGCAAAGGAGTCTAAATAAAGTTAAAATTGCCTTGGATCCAGTTTATAGTTTCATGTATCACTCCCAATACAGTTTTTCACATGTGAAGAGTGAGATTAATAAAAGTAATTACTGTAATTATCACGGTCACGGAGATTTCAGTGATTTCTTTTTTACTCTAATAAGCACAGCATAAACCTATTTGAAGATAAAACACGTATTGTGGTATATGGTGGTATTGATTCAACACCTGTAGTTTATGAAATTGCTTTACAGTATTTTTTGGCTTAAAATACCATGAAAGTAAATTACAGTTCAGTTGAAGAGATCTAATGTCTTGGAGAAACCAAGTCTTGCCCTATTCATTTTCTCTTAGACCGTGGTCACCATGTAGTAGGACTGCAGTAGGACTGGAAGGGTTTCCTTCTGCTTTCTCCATTTCCTCACAACACCTTGATGTTGTTCCCCAGCTCTGCTCCCGAGCAGCGTGCGCACCAATAGAAGTGACGTGAGAAGCTCGGTCCCTGACCAGCATCAGGTGTGACCCCCGCCCTGGGGAGTTACTGCCTCCTCCACCTGCCACCAGTGATTTTACAGCAAGGAGAACGAGTCACACTTTCTATGACAGATGCACTAATGCGTTCCAGAGTCCAGCGCCACTTCCATGGCAACCTCTAGTACACAGCACAGCCAAGAGCCTGGGCGCAGACCCAGCAACTCCTGAACACCAAAATAGATGTCCTCACGTCTCTGGCCTTTCCTCAAAGGGTGTCTCTCGGATCTCATATAAACCTATTGTCTCTTATTCCATCTAGAACATTTTTTTTCTGGTTTGTTTTTTAGGGGACTGAACCCAGGACTTTTGCACTGAGCTGCAACCCTAGCCATTTAAAAAAAAAATTATATTTTAAGACAGAATCTCTCCGAGTTACTCAATTGCCCAAGCTGGACTTGAATTTGTGATCCTCTTGCCTCAGCCTCACTGAGCACTGGGACTACCAGAGTGTGTGAACAGATGGAGCTCCCTCCTTACTCTTACAAGACTTTTGTTTCCTGGTTTTCGTGATCATGATAGCAAATAATAGTTGCAAAAAGATGGTTGAGGAAGAGGAAAGTTATGAAAGTATGCAAACTGTCTACACCAGGAAGTAAAGAGCCCACTCCTCTTTGAAATGGGCAATGGACATAGTGGGGGGGGGTGCCCTGTAAAAATAGCCTCATAATTCACATGGCATAGTGATTCTCTGACCCTTTGCTGTAAGAAATGACAGCTTCGCATACCACAGGATGGACCAGACACACCTCTGCGTCACAGAAGATCCACTATGACAGTGCTGAGTAATTCCCCAAACATGGAATTGTATTTAATCCCTTCCAGAGAGAGCAATCTCAAAAAAGCTAATTATCAAGACAAGACTAAGCTCTTCAAAAACAAACAAAACAAAACAAAAAGAACTTCTGTAGTTTTCAGTGGGAAACTTGTACGAGTCATTTCTCAGAAGCCCCTAATTAGCTCTAGTGCTGGTTTGTGGACCAGCGGCAGCTATTACAGATTAGGTAGCAAGGTTCCTGGGAGAAGAGTGACACTCAAAAACTGGGGGTCTCCAGGGTTCTTCCTTCTATCTGATGGCCACTTTGGACTCTCTCCCTGCTTCTGTGCTGGAAGGCTGTCATCACTCAGCTCAGGGACTTGACCTCAGCTTGCAAATGTCACCCAGGTGACATTTAAGGTAGATGAGCTTAAACTAATATAAACTTTAAACAAGAGAGCAAGCTACTAGAATTTAAAACAAAAAGCAAGTGAAAGTGAAGAGAAGCAAGGGTTAATATTGCTATATAAATATAGAAGCAAACTGGAAGAAAAAGGGCGATTCAAGAAAGTACTTTTCCCACATCAGACCTACCGAGTCCTGAAGAGGTTACTGCACTTGGATGGAATCAGAGAAAGTACAGACACTGGTCCTCTGAGGTCCTCTGAGGTCCTCTCCCCCGATCCGGTCTGTTCTGACTGGGTTCTTCAGTTTGAAGATGAATCCCCACACCCCAGTTACATACTTCTGTACCTCTCTAATGTCAAAATGTAGCCCTGCTAGCCAAGACAAACAAGGCAAACACCAACACACAAACACACACACACACACACACACACACACACACACACACACACACACGCCAACGATAGGACAATAAAAACCAAAGCTACACTAAGATTCAGGATCAAACAACAACCCTTTGCTTCCTGAAAACAAAATGAAACAATTCTAATTGATTCAATTGTCAACAGTTACAAAATAATACATCCAAATAACCCAAGTATTTGAAAGTGTTTTCCTTCTGAACAGAGGTGAGGTGGGAGGGTCAAGTGGCTGCGGACAACTGCTCCCCGAAACAGATGAACCCTGAAGATTTCAATGAGTGAAAAACAGTACCTTATAAGTAACTGCTCGTGTCTACGCACAGCTGTTTCCCGTGCCGACTCCCGCTTAACTGTCTACTGCCTTCAGTTTAAAGTTGGCAAAAAAAGTGCAGAGTCCGTCTGGAAAAAACTGTTTGGATATAAACCATTCCTTTCAAAGCAGTGGTAGCTATATTTAAGTCCTGTAGATGGGAATATAAACTCTTCCTGTAGCTAATTTTCTTCCTCCTCCTCCTCTTCAGACTTAGTCAGGATCTTCCCATCCAAAAAAATTGAAGAAAGAAACAGAAGTGAAAAAAAAAAACCTATGATGAAATATACCTTAAATAATGTAGTATTTGAGCATCTAGAAAAAAAAATCCAGACAAACACAAAGACGAAATAAAAACCATAAAATTTCATCAGGACCTTAAACATGATCTAACCTAATGCTCTCCTGGGAGATACAGTCCATGTGGGGTCATTTGTGCAGCTCCTGAGGGCCACAGTGAGTAGGTCACACTCCCAAGCCAGCGGTCCTCCACCACACTCTGGGACCCGAAAGGAAACCGTTTCTCTCTCCACCGTACACACAGCTAGCCAAAGGACGTGGTGGACAGGCTGGTGATACAGTTAGCACGTGGGGACTGTCTCCCTCAGCCTAGAGCTTCCCTGTCAGGGCTACTCTCTGGCATGCTTAGGACATTCTCTTTTCCTCTGAATATTTCTGAGTTAGGATGTGGGAATCACCATTGCCTAGGGATGTGGCCAGCCAGTGTCTCTACAGCGGTCTCTACAGAGGAGCACGTGGGCATGAACATGACGGCGCAGGTGTCAGATGAACTGTGATGGTGCCCCATGTCCACACACCGTAATGTGGCTCCTGACTAAAATCTTACCACAAATTCCAACTTTCAGCTTTTACCACATGCAAAAATCAACTTTTCTTCTTATTTATCATACCTTTTTACTAACACGATGGCAGTACATGGAGTTTACAATCATCTTGTGAGTGGGTAAATGAACACAACAAGCCTGGTTCTTTTCGTTAACACCCTTCCTCTTCCCTCCCTTCTTTTCCCTCCTCTCTTATCCCCTCCGCCATTTTATTCTTGTTGATGGTATGGATCTTCTCTCACGTTTATGACATAGAATGTTGTTACTGACTGAGGTCATCAGACTCCTCTGCAGTACCTGCCATCTTTAGGCTACCTCTCTTCTCCCCTCATCCAAGTTCTCACGGAATTATTATTATCAGTATTAGTATTGATGGGGATCAAATCCAGGGCCATACGCGTGCTAGGCAATGAGTAATATCTGCAGACCCTGTTTTAATTACTACTGATTAACTATTTCATTACATAAAACAGAGAAACAACATCTTTTTATTTGGTGTCTTTTATATAGCATTCTCAAATGCAAAGAAATCAGTTTCCTCTAACTGAAGGAGTGATACCTTTTACAATAATATTTTTTTCTCTTTCTGAAATGTACTCATCCACTAATTAAAAGATGTGCTTAGAACATTTAGAAAACCTATTTCATCCTTCCCATGCAGGATAGAATAAAATAACAAGTATGTATTTTCCGAAATGATGAGGAATAAATAGAAATGGTGAATTGTCCAGTCCTAAAAAATAAGCCACTGAGATCCAAAACACAAATGTTGACAAAGAGATCTCAGGGAAATCAAACTTTATGCTCTTAGAAACCACGGCAGGGGTGCTCTTCTGCTCTGACGGTCAGTTAACTGCGCCCAACTGAGCTTTACGCAAGGTGAACCCTAAAAACTCTGATGTGGGTTGGCCCAGGGCGCTGACCACACATTAATTACCGTGAGTCTGACATGCACATCCCTCGTAATCACTAACACCCCACCTCTTTATTCTGTAAGCCTTGCTTCGGAGGCTGACCATTTTACCTTTGGTCTGTTAGAAGCAGCAGAAAGAAAACTAGTAAAATATTGAGAAGCACACAGGCTGCCAGCCCAGCAAGAAGCCAGCATAGGGCGTCAAGGTGACTCCAGGGAAGGGGGTGAGGTGTGAGGAGAAGTCACACTTCAGGCAGGCACTTTTACCACACAGACGATAAATAGATTAGACACAGTTCAAGAACCGAAGTCCTCAAAATAGGACAGGCGAGTCGTGAACCAGCAGTTTTGGTGACCACTGCCAGCAACAGGAAACTGGCTGTCAGCCTTACTGTGTAATTCACAGGATGGTTCACCCCTAACCACTGGAAGAGGATCACAGGCTGCCAGTACGTGAATTCAGCACAATCCAAAATAGTGTGAGGTCTCACAACCATTTTTAAAAGTTTCTTGTGCCTCTATATTTAGGTCCCTGGTTGTCCTATTTTGGGAATGCTCTGTATTTCACAATTCTGGAATCATTCGGAGGGACACGTGGTATCATGGCATCTCAGGGATGGTGAGGGGCTCCCGGCCGGCCGAGGTGAACTTCAGGGCAGGCTATATTAATAGAGGCAAACGGCCAGGACTGCCTAGCTGCTGGCCTCTCAGCTTTCAGGGGTACAGTAACACTAGAAGAAGACATGCACGGAGGAAGCCATGAGGGCTCTTCAGCAACAGCAATGAGAGGCAGTGACTGCACGGACAGCTCCTGGATGGCATCCGATCTCCTGTGCTTAGGAGAAGGTGCCACGCGTGGGCGCACTGAGCAGTTCCAAAGTAACACATGTGACAGTTCCCTTCGCAAGCACCACCACCCTTAAACCATCCAGGCACACACCGGCTTTGCCGTCCCTGAGGCCCTTCTGGCAGCAGCCCCATTTACCCTCCCCCTCCCACCACCAGCTATTTTCATCCTTCCCATCGCTCTTGTGCCTCGCACCAGCCAAGGGTTTCCTATCCTTCCTTCTGGGGGTGTCGTGTTGCCCTAATGTAAATCCACACAGCTACCCACGGCCTCCAAGGTCCTGTGTGACTTAAACCTATTCAGTTTTCTGATGCAGCTCCAAATCTGCTGCTTCATGTATCCAGCGTGCTCCTGGATCATAATTTCACACAAATATCTCCTTCCCATCATGCCCAGTGCTACCTCCTTAAAGAAAAGAATTACTGACCATGCAGGGCAACAGCTCCTGCCCACACACATCTTCCAGCCCATCCCCACCTCAACTTTTCCTTCCTAGCATGACGGCTCTCTGAAATTATTTTCTGTGCTTACTCATTTGAGGAGTTGATTGAGGTATGCTCACTTTCTGCTCTGAAATACATTCAGATACCAAATATATTCATACACACCAAAATACACATGATCAGGAACATACAATGTAGGTTTTTAAAGCCACACTAGTCTCCTTTCTAGAATAGGAGCTGGTATAAAACAAGCTTTTGATAAGTATTTCTTTAACAAATTAATTATTTTTCCTGTTCAGTCAACAATACCTGTTACCTCCCTTTAATCACAGAAGAATAACTTACCTATTTCTACAACTGACATTGTGCGTCTTCCTGGGGGCTCAGCAGCCAACAGATATTCTAGAGGAAGACAGGGCCCCAGATGGGCTTGGAGCAGTCCTATCTACAAGAGACTGCTAAGCGCTCGAATTTTATTAACACAAAGGCTGGATCATCTGCCCCCCAGACACACAGCGGGCACCTAACAGACATGTGCTTACACTTGCTAGGAGCTTTTATGAGCTTCTGACATCTCCTCCACTGCCTGTGGTCCACAGGTCTTTCTCTTATTGAAACAGCAGATGTCCTAGAGCAAATTCTATCCTGTCCGGGTGCTTTCAAGATGCTGCCTTCACCTCCCAACTCTTGGGGAACAAGAGCTACATCCCTGCTCTCTCAGCACATGCTTTCTAAATGGGAAGGGGGGACCAGATAACTTGGGAGAGATGTACTCACAGATCACGTCATCTCCTGCCTCAGCTTTACTCCACACTGGAGCAGAGCTCTCCAGTGAGCTGTAAATTAGATTTCCTCTCCTGCCCCACGTCCTACTGCTTCCTAATTACCTGTTTCAGTGAGTCAGCTCTCTGTGTCCTGGGGCCCCTGCACACTGTGGCATAATGGGGTATCTTCAAAGCACTCTGGGTGCTGTCAGATCAGAAAGGTGGCTGAGTGATGGCCAGGCGGGGAGGAGGTGAGTTTTGCTGGGAGGAAAACAGTTTTCCCCCAAGCAGCACAGAGGCCCCTCTTCCTGACATCCGAGGGAGAAGACTTCTCCCCGCTTGAGTCTTGTCTAGTGCAACTGAGAAGAAAATAACTGCTTAAAGTCATTAAAACATTTTCGAGTATCCATCAATCTAAGTATACGAATGCCATTCATTTGGTTAATAAATCAAAGCTACATGGATTCAGTGATTGTCTCTTAGGGTTTACAAAAGCACAAAAACTTGTGCTAGGTTATGAACTTTATGTAATTATTCCTTGTTATATCATGGTGGATAATATTTCGTTATCCAGAATAAAAATTCTTTCCTTAAATGTAATAAAGTTTATATTTTATTTAGCCCATATAATGCACCTAATGGGTGCAAAGAAAAAAAGAGAGAGAGAGAAAAAAAAAGAAAAAAGAAAGAAGTGAAATTGGACCTCCAAATCTTACCTACTGGAGATTGGAAAAGCTTACAGATTACTGGCGACATGGTCATATAGTCATGGGGCTCCAGGGAAGCCTCAAAATGGCATGTAATTAAGACTGTAAGCAACCAAAGATGGAGATGAAACCAAAATGTAATTTGGATACAGAAGGAAGAGTGCATTAACATTCCAGCGGAAGCACAGGACACACTTAGATCACTTTAAGTAGTTTCGCAGAGCTAGAATGTGGAACAAGAGACAAGGCTAAAAGATAAAATACACAGCAGGGAATATGGGCAGAAAGACACGCTCAGGAGTTTGGTTTTTACCCTGAAAGCGGTGGGTAGCTTCCGAAGGATCTTAAGGTGGAGAAACAATTCAGGGAGAGATGGTTTAAGGCTCTGGTTTCTCCTTCCAACCAAGGCATGATGAAAAATTAAGCAGGAGGGAGGGAAAGAGAGGCAGACACAGAGACAGAGAGATAGAAACAGAGACAGAGATACTGTAAGTTGAAAGAAATGGGAAAGGTGAACTTGCTTCCAAAATGTCTATACATGAATGAATGAATGAGTCCAGTGTCAGACCTGGATGGCATTACTAGTAGGTAAACCATTTTTCATAAATTCTCTCTCTTACAGATGAAGAAACTTATTGATGAGGCACACTTATTGAAAGGGAAATTCACTAACCAGCTTGATTCCCTTCTTTACAGTAAATTACCCTTATCTTTACAGCAAAATTGCCTATCATATTTTTGGACACTTCTAAAAGCTTGGACGCTGGGTGACAAGACTTGAAAGTATTGTTCGGAATTTCATTTGGCAAAATTTTCAGAGAGTCCATGAGCAGAGCTGTTCAGTCTCCTAGGCACTAGCACGCTTGAATTTGAGTTCAGCACACAGACAACGGTAATCTGCACAGTTTCTATGGGATGCCATGTCAAGCCACCCTGCAAAGCACAGATCTTTCCTCAGATTTCTCTCGGTAATCTAATTATTTTTAGGCCTGGAAGATTTACTCCCACACTCTGCTAGGATGGCCAATGGAGACCAGAAGGAAAGTGGACCTGGCAGATAGCCTAGTTCAATCAAATCAGATACTGAGTTTCCAGCTGCATGGAGTTTGAAGGCTATTTCAGTTTCAGTGAATCTAGGAAAGCAAGAGATGAAACACTAAGACATGGGAAACAGAAAGGGGCACAAACGGCAGAAAATGTTGAGGTTTGCCTTACAGCTGGAGCAGCACAGTTCCTCCTCCAGCACATTTTGCACTGGCAGCAAGTGGGATAACCTCACCCTCTACCATCAGTCGTGGGCTCTGAGAGCAGGAGGCCCTACTGTTAGCTACAGTGGGATGACAGAGGAAACCAGGACTCCTATGGCAAAGTGGGCAAACATCTATGTAGGCATTGGTGCTGACCTTCAGGGGGTGACAGGACCAGAATGAGGTCAGAGATTCAAAATATTAGCTCCTCTAGTTGAGGGATCACAGCAAAATTCAAGTATTCTTATATAATTAGAACGGCGTGTTCAAAATTCAAACACAAAGCCCAGAACAACTAAACTGTTTGTATTATTACATTAATAGCCCAAGGTTTGTTTTATTTAAAAAATCATGATGCTTCTTCTTATGAATGGCACCGATGACAGGTGGAGATGGTGAATTTTACGTGCCCACATGGCTGGGCTTGGGGATGCTCTCACAGCTGGCAAAACACTGCTTCTGAGTGTTTCTGTGACAGTGTTTTTGAAGAGATTAGCTTCGCATTGGTAGACCAGAGATATAGAGCGCCTTCCCAGCTCAGTGGGCATGGTTCAAGCCTCGGAGGCCAGGAAGAAGTCGTGTTAAAGACGGTAACCTCCCCACTCTGCTGAGCTCTCCTGTCCAGGCCTCCCCTGCGTTCAGATATCGGTGCTTCTAGGACTTGTGCTATGGACTTGCCTTGTCTTCTGGCCTTCGGGCTTGGACCAGAACCATACCACTGGTTTCCAGTCTCCTGAGGGTAGATAGCAGATCATGGGATTTCTTAGGCTGCATAAGCATGGAACCAATTCTTCCTGAGAAATCCTCTTCATAAATCTATATGTCTTAGTGATTCTGTTTCTTTAGAAAATCCTGACTCACAGGATTACGGATATACAAGGTCTGCTCTTGCCTATATATAATGGATTTGCATAAACATCTTGACTATAAGGTATAAAGATATTGGAAGCAAGTAGGTGGCCAACAACTACTAAAAATAAGCACAGACTTCATCCCTCCAACGTGTTAATCATCAGTGAACCAGCATTAATAAGCACCAACTGAATCAAACCTTCCTCACTTTCTGGGGGAAGGGCACGGTTCCCACAGCAATGTTTCTGCCCGGCCAGGCCCAGAGGGCAAACACCCCCAGGCACAGACAGGGAATGGCAGAAAGTAATCAGGCTTCCAGCCCTGGTTCAGTCCACAGCAGGCTGTGTGACCCGGGACAAAGCAGGACATCCTGCCAGGGCTATTTTCTCCTCTCTGCAATAAGGGGTTTTGTCAGACTACCTGAAGGTTGGTTCAGATGTGAAACTAGACTATTCTTTCAGATAATTATGTTCCACGTGTTTTACATTTGCTTAGGTTTATTTATGGGTGAAAACCGAGAGGAGAGCTGTTGTGTTAGAAAGAAATTAAAGTATCCACTTATTGACCAAACACCGCCAATGTTAATGATGAAAGTGATTTTAAGGCTAACAAGAATGGAGACCATGGGAAATGGAGACATTTCATCTTTTAGTATAAAATAGTGTTACAGGCAGCTGAGTTAGTTAGAAATATTATAGGCAGTGAGATAGGGCTAGGTCTTCAATGGAGTCAGTGCAAACACCTGGCAGCTGTAGGGAGACAGATGTCTCCTGCTGTGGGCCAGGCCTCAAGATAAAAGATCAAACAAATGCATCTACATCCTAAGGACTGATATTCTAAATAGTTTCTTGTCACCCTGGAGTCACTATCCCATCACTCTAGGGGAAAGGTCACAGCTCCAAAATGCAGGCTTCCTATGTGACTTGCTTTCCCATTTGTCCCTAATGTAATCAATTTTACCTAAACTATTGATCTTACTGGTTGACTACAGTTATGTCCCACCTTATGCTCATCTGCTTTGTGAGTTCACAGTCTTCCCCTCCCATCCCCCCCCCCCCTTGAACCTATGGTTTTACTCTATAAAAGTCCCTGGAAAAGACAGAGTCCCTGGCAACCCGCTCAGGACCCCTTCTGTCTCTCTCAGCCAGTTTACTTTCCCTTAATATTCTACTCTTCACCTCTGTTGTTCCTAAAATTCATGCTTCCATTTTAGAGAACAGGAGCTCACAGACATAGTGAAAGGATTTTGCCCCAGATTGGACACTATAGCTGGTGGGAGCCTGGGAGGGAGGCAGAACCAAGGGGCTGTATCTTGAGGTCATCTTTCCCACCCCTAGGCAATTTACCCATGGCGAGAAATGAATACCAATGGGCTACCTGTGCATCAGCAATGCCCCTTAGGCACCACCACAAACCTAAGCTACATATATGCCCCCACACCATGTGTCCGGTGGAGAGAATGCCAAACCCAGGAGGGTCATGGAGTCTCTCTCCACATTCTTAAAGGCCACTTTTATTTCATACTTATCTTTTTAGCCTCGCTGAAAATTCTATCAGATGGTTCCCTTCTGAGCTGAAAATTCTATCACATAGTAAGTCGGGAGTTTTATTCCCCTATATCAACAGGATTATTAGAATTTTCTCAAGGGAAAAGGTATCAGTTATGAAGTCCAAGGGACAGGGTGGTTAGTACTAGGTATGCATGGGCTTGCTGGCCTCACTGAGAATCAGGCTCTCCTGGTCTACCAGAAAGCAAAAAGGTTTCTCCCAGAAGTGCTTCCCTGCCCTGCCCGAATGCATATTTGAAAGACAGAATGCTTTTGATAAAAAGGGCATCTCCTGCTCTGTGATCTTTGGCAACTTCCTGGACACACAGAAGTCTCAGAAAGTCAAAAAAGCCAGCTGCCTCTACAGCTGGACAGGGGAACCAGCCCTAGGCTACAGCACAGCCCGATAAAGGAAGTAGGCTTCTCCTCAGACTGCTTTGACTTTTCAATATAGAACAACAGACAGAAGTAGATAAGTATAAAATATAAAAATTTAAAATTGCTACTCTCTTGATCAATATTGCCAAAACTATTCTTTAATGGCTATTTCAAGAACTAAGTCATAAACAACATTTAATAATATAAGCCTCACAGTTTTACAGACACAAACGTGCACCCTATATCCCAGCTCACACGTCAGAGGGTCAGATCAAAACATGGGTAGCAGAGTTTAAGACTGAAAGTGTCACAGTTGGTTAGAGCCTGTGTCTCTCTTGACCATCACGATTGACATGTGTTAGTATCAGCTACAAACACCTGCTACCGCTCTAACTGAAATATGCTACTGAGAGGCCACAACACTGTTTTCTGTCCTTTTGTGGCAATCCACGTGACAAGGGACAGATAAGCTTCTTCTCGCTGCCTAGGTACTGAGCTTACTTTTGTTGTTGTTTTGTCCTTGTTTCTAGCAAGCTCTGTTCAAGTGCCCAGCGCTTTTGGTGACTGGAACAACAGGCCTGCTTCCCTTCCTTGGGAATCCCAAAAGCAACGCTGGAGCCTTGAGATGACGCTTCACATGTGAATGTGTATGGAGTGTGTGTGTGTGTGTGTGTGTGTGTGTGTGTGTGTGTGATCACATGACACATCCATAAGAAACTCTGCATATAAAAAGGATAGATTCATAAGACAACCATTTGGAAGTAGCACAATCTGAAGAAGTAGTTAAGTCCATTAAAAACCAAAGCACTAGCTACTTAAGAGGCTGAGGCAGAAAGATCATAAGTTTGAGTGCAGCCCCGGCATCTCAGAACTTGTCTACGAATTAAAAACATAGGAAGGGTGGAGGATGTAGTTCAGCACTATAGTGTTTGCCTAGGTGAATAAAACTCTGGTTCAACACCCAGTTTACAAACAAACAAGACTAGAACACAAGAACAAAACAAAACAAAAACCAGAAATAAAACAAAACCCAATACATTAAAATACTGCCTGAAGACTTGAGCTAGTGAAGAAAGCTGTGCGGTTTCCATTTTGTTAGACATCAGGATGACAGTGAGAAAGCTTTTGTTTGACTCTGAGAAGCTGAGACAGCAGGTGGACCGCACGTGATGCACGACTTTGGGATTCAGGCTCCAGCACTGGTCACACAGAGCATTTTGCATTTTCTCCACTCTGTGCTCTCACTCCTGGAGACCCACCCTGAGTGTCACACACCAACCATGGGGCACGGTGTTCCCTGTCTCCCACCTTCAAGGAGCAAGGGCACATTCTGCAGGTAGATAAGAGGCCGCACTGGTGTCTCACATGTGCAGACACCTGGAGATCTACTTAAAATGCAGGCTCTGACTATGGCACTGGAGCAGAGATCTGAGAATCTGAATTTTGCTACTCTAGCGGCTACAATCCTGAGGAGCAAAAATCTGACACAACTGACTAAGAAACAGCTCAGTTCTGAGGATCTAGTGTCGCTGAGCAGGCCGAGGAGCAAGGAGTTCTCGTGAGCTAACAGCTACTCAGACCTTGATGAAGTACAGAGAATTCCAAAATCTTCAGATATTTTTACCTCTATCTTTGTCTTTTGTGTCCCTTTTCTCAGTGTCAGTGCCCATATCCCTTCTCTGCTTCCCTCTTCGCTACAGAAGTCATAATATTCAGGATGAGGAAACGGGACATCCTCTTGATGATTCTTCTCCCTGGGTATTTGAGTATTTCCATTTCGCTGTTATCCTGCGGGTACCACTGGAGGCTGACAATGAGTTGTGAAGTATGAGAGCTCTGACTCAAAGGTGAAGCGCAATGGGTAAACACTTCTAGTATTTCCACACAGTAATTTACGGCAGTGGAAACAAAATACATCCATGCCTATAAAGAAACCCCCAACGTTACACCACTGAGTATAAATCTATGCTCTTGGTTCTTTATTACCAAAGAACTTACAGGATATGATATTCCATGTTTTTTTTTAAAGCAGCTATGAATGACTTAGAAAAGAACACTTTTCATCTGAAAGTTGATTATTGAAACCTAGAATTAGAGTTTAGGTTTATTCATTCTTGTCATGTTTTCATGACAAGCACCCACATTCAATCTTAATATCTAGCCCAACTGCTCTCTAGTTATTGTTTCTTTTGTCCCACTGAAGCTAGAAGTGAGCTGGATTTTTAATTAATTACATTATTTTAACATACCAGAAGCTGACAAATAAATAGTCATATACCTACAACTCTTTATGCAAACTATTTTGTTCTTGGAGACCTAAAGGAATATATAAGCACTTTTATGCTACAGAAATCTTCCAGACCTCCCCTAAAATGTTGTGTACATACACTCTAGTGTAACTTTCTGTCCTTTTTACCCCTGGGGATTATTTGCTAAATATTAATTATTCAGTCTGAATCCGCTTAATGTGCAGTGCTTAGCTTACAAATCAATCATAACAAAGACTTACACTTACTACACAAGCCAATTCACACACTGCGAATGGCATTATTCTCCAGTCCAGCTCCCTGAGTTGTTAAAAACCACAGTTTCAAGCAGTAACCACCTTTCACTAAACTTTTATTTTAGAATCCATAGGGTAGTCTACTTGGGAATTGGCTTTTATTTAAAAAATAACTTTTAAGAATTAAATATAGGCTTTATGTATTACAGGGTCCCCACCCATGTCAAGCCATTCATTAAAAGGCTAAGCAGAATTTCCACTCTGCTGAAGGGAAGCAGATGCAGACAAACCTCTCAAAGGTGATGGGTTACAGGGACCAGCAGCCAAGATCCCCTGGATCCACCGTGCCGAACGTCAGCCCCACATTCAGGGTCAGAGCAAGGCCAACTGTGAGAACAAGGAGCACAGAGATGAGCGTATAAAAACGCTGCTGGGACTGGAGCAAGGCCAGCGCAGCAGGTGCCCGGCCTTGGTGGTCCTTCCTTTAGGGACAGCACAGGTAGCTCTATGAATGTTCATTTCAGTGTTCTCCACAAAACACTGAGCCCTTGCACTTCAGATTCCACCCTACACTTCCCCACTTTGTGCATAAATAAAGACACAGATGATGCTGTGCTGCCACCGCCTCTCTGCCAGAGCGGTCAGATCCCACCAGGTCCCTGTTTTCCTTTGAGTGTGTGTAATCTCCCATCGCCCCTTCTCTACACCCTGCTGGCTGCATGGATCCCAGCATTCTGGATCTTCTCTCTAACAGGTCTTTCTCAGGGCACTGGACTAGGGTGCTGGATTATTGAAACATAAACGCACACAGGTAGAGTGCAAGCTTTCTAAATTTCTACACTGGACAACATTGATGAGGAGCTGAATAATGGGGCAACCCATGAACGGAGCAGAAGATCTGCTTGCTGTACCAGCACCGATCATATGAAATGTCCCCTCCTGGTGAGCACTCAATGTGCTTCCTCATCCTAAGAACTTTCTTTCATAGAAATAGAACACAAGAGTAATTCCTAAATATTTCATTTTTTTGCTTGCTAATGTGAAGAGTGTAGTTTCTCTTATTTCCCTCTCTGTGATTTTGTTGTTCGTTTATAGGAATGCTACTGTTTTGTTCAACTTTATAATATCTAATGAGATAGACAATTCTTTTTAAGGAAACAAGAGACATCGTTGATAACCATTGTTGATAACCTTGTACTCTGTTTTACATCATGTGCTATGTCTATCCTTGGTTTTGTCTGACAGCTTTGTTTTGCCATATTTGACTTTATTCTCTCTCCCCCCAAAAAAGTAATAAGAACCAAGGAGTAATAAAACCCAAAATGTGTAAATTTTGTTGTAAAAAAGAGAGGGGAAAAAAAGAGCTCTAAAGGATACAACAGCAAGTGTTTTTAGGGGTGTTAAATAGCTGACCATATTAATGTTTTTGGTTGGATCATTGAACACAACTGTTTGCAGTCTCACTGTTTGAATGTCCACTTTTTATGCTTTGATACTGTTATTTGAGCAACTATCTCTAAGATGATAATATGTAATCTATTAACTGGTGATTTCTTACTGTTTTTTTTTTTTTTTTTGTAGTTCTGTATTACTTGTACCCTTACACCGCTTTGTTTTTTCTCTTTTTCTTTTTAAATAAAATTTTTAAAAAAAGAAATAGAACACAAGTGAGAAAACATCCCTGGATTCTCCTCTGTGTTTACTGCTGTTTTTTTTTTTTTTTTTTTAATTTACTTTGGGGGTGAGAGAAACAGGGAGGAATCTATCTCATGTATCTGTAAATCCTGATACTAATGAAATCTCAGCTTACACTTCTCGTCAATAGCAAGTTCCATGGTAAGAGTGGCATCAAACCGGTATTTCATCTGGTTAATGAAATCAATAAAGGTTCTCTCTCCAAAGAATGCAAAGGTCACTGATCAAACTGCGGTGACTCCATGACATTATTAATGCTGGGAACAGCATTTCATCCACTGGTGAAGTTTCCCTGTGTAGACTCGCTGCCCTTTTAATGTGCTAACTATGGCAGGGCAGGGCAGAAAAACTACTAAATGGTGTCACCCAGGACCCTTCGCACCACAGGACATGGAAAAAACAAATCCAGAGTGAGAAGAACTGATTTACAGGAAGACTAAAGAAGCAATAATTTGGTAGAGCTTTCTAGATGGTGAAAGAAACTGTCAATAAATGCTCTAGAAATCCTTAGTGCCACAGTAAACTATTCACCTAAAAACAATGCTGAATTCTGTGATTTTTTAAAATTTGCAAATCAATTTCCTTGCAAGCCTTAACATTTCTTAGAAACAGAAAATTAACATGGAAAGTGTAATATATAGATGGCTATGGAAACATAGGAGGCTGAATTTGGGGGGACATTATGTACAACGTGATGTAAATACCAACCTTGCATATAGCTAACCTGTGCTTTGCATTTTTTTTGTACCAAATATCAAACTCACGACCTTGTACTACTTACTAGGCAAGAGCTTAAGCCACTGAGCTAAATCCCCGGTCTTTGCAATGGTTTTTGCTGGGAAGATTGGAGCTCCCTTACACTTGGAAAGAAGCATAAATTTGAGATTGCTCAGAGGGCACTTTATTAAACACATCAGACACTTCTGTCCCTCCACCACTAGTACTATTTTAAAAGGGTAGAAGAGAATTATTTAAAACCTCTTGATTATTCAAAATAGAGAAACAAATAGACAAAGCAAGAGATGAGTACATAAGTATTTTGGGATACTTTCTTTGCCTCTTGGAGGCACTGGGCTTGCCTACTTTTTTCTGGGGGTGGTTAGGTTCATCTCCTCTGCAGTGCACCCCTCCCTGCCTACTGGAAGGGGTCCCCAGCCCACGGGCTGCAGCTACTCTAACCACACGGGAGTGTACAGTTAATGCCTTCCTGTAAGCTGCCAAACTAGCAGGTTTTTTTCACCTGGAGAATTCAAGAAACAGCTGCTTATGTGCCCAAGGAACTCTAGTTAATCATTCTTGCAAATATTAGATGAGATACAATTCTGGTTTGCTGCATTCAGTGTTTTGCATAATACAGGAAAATAATGGCCCAGCCACCATCGCAAAAACTCCAGGGATTTATGACAAATATATGCTACCATGTGTGCTTTTCCAGAGTTAACTAACAAGAGCAAATAATTCCATTTGCAATGTTAACTTTCTGCAATATTATCTATAAAATACATGAACCCAGCAGTGGATAGATACTAAAAATACCGAAAATACTGATATAAAGTTTGAAAAATACAAAAATGGTACTTCAAAATGTTATACTTTAGATACAAATAAAAAATGAGTCAATTAAATAAGATTTAAGCAATTATTAAATTTTAAATGTGTACTTAAAAAGTAGAGGAACTTTTAAGTTTTGTACCCTGTCTCCTTGGATTTTTTTCCTAACAAAAAGGCATATTTCTAAACATGTTAGCCTTACCGGTTCTACTAGTTAAGCCAAAGGTATTGAGTAAATCTATATTAGGCAGAAAAGGATTTGCTACACCAATGTTTTCGGCAATCTCCTGTCTCCCCCCATCCCAGCAGCTGGCCATGGAGGCTGTGTGGTCAGAATGGAGGGTGTACAGCCAAGAAGGCAAAGTGTGGTCTTTGGAGTGACTGACCCGAGAGAACCCCAACTCCTCTCCCACGGGTCTTGAGGAATTTTGTTTTTACCGTTTGATGTCCCTCGAAATAAAGACAGTAAGATAATATCTACATCACAGCATTTTTAGAAGTAGTTGGGTAAAATAAGCAAATTGCTTGGCAGAGTGAACCTGAAAATGTCAGTTTTGCTGATAATGAAATTTGTTAATTTATCTTAATTAAGTTTGGAACAGAGTAACGGAGAAATCTGGAAGACTAGCCAGAGGCCATGTGTCTTCCTCACTGCTTCTCCTTTTGACCATCTTCTTTCTCTTCATTCTCAAAGAAAAAGTAATGATGTGAAACAAATGCTCTAATACAGTAGCCAATCTTAATGTGTAAGTGACATAATCTGTCTGTCACGCACTAGGGATAAAGGCCAGTGCAGATTCACAAATGCTCCTGTCACCCTATGGGGTCCGACAAGGCTCCCCAAAAGAGAGGTGACCCCACCTTACCCCATACACAATAGATTGCTGCTTCACAGATTCATGTCTCAGAAAAGAACTGCAAGACATCGGGGAGAGGTTTGGAAAGGGCTGTTGTGTTAAAGATGCACACACTGAAAGAGAACCCGTGTGGGCCCTCCAGAGACAGGTGCATCTTGGTCTTGCACTGGGGGTTTATGTGGTTTTGGGGTCTTTTGAAGACATTTAGGCTGTGTATTCCTAGTGTTTGTCAGGTTACCTTTCTGGTGGGCTACAAGAGAATGTAAATCATCTGTACATATCGGAAGTTAAAAGTATGTGCAATGTACTAGCTGTGTTGCTCTCCTGGGGATGGAAGATCAGGTGTGATTTGCAGGGAGAAAGTCCAGTGTAAGGGTAGGTGTGTGTGTGTGTGTGTGTGTGTGTGTGTGTGTGTTTCAAGGAAAATGAAATGGGCATTGTAAACTTGTATAAGTTTCCTTGTGTCCTGAAGATGAAGGTTCTCTTAAAAGTACACTTTTAAAATTATGATTTCCTTGTCTCTATTCTACCCACCTTTATTTGTCCTCGCCTATCTCACGTTCAGAAGAAATCCCTCAGGTCTATGCAAGTGATTGGTGAGACATGAGATTGCAGAAACGAAGCATAATTACAGGTTTTTTTTTCAATGAAGTAGAATAAAAGTTCCTAACGATACCAATAATTATTCTCTACTGCAGTAAGGATTTGGACAGACTTCTGAGCAAACCCTCTTTTCTTAAATAACGTTCTCTGTACACCCACCACCATAGCACATTTCAGTGGAAAGCAGAGCTTAAGCAGAACATGAGAAGATGTGTGAGGTATTTATTTTCACTAGAAGAGCATTTACACCGTGGCCCTTGGCCAACTGGCTTGGTTCTTGAAAAGACAATATGAAGGCTGGGAGACATAAACAGGAACTTCAGGGAAGAAACAAAACAGCACTGTTGATCATAATACAGGCGTTTCTATGGATCCCATTCTTGCTTCTTTCTGTAGACATCTTACAACCAATTTGTCGGTTTAATGAGTTTGTTCTCCCCGGGAAACCATCAGCCAGCTCTAGAAGGTTAAGACACTGGCAGTGCTGCGGGAAAATACAACAAACAATAATTTTTCTACATTTGAAAAGTAACTGTAAGAAAAGATTTCGAATGTTGAAGGCACTGGGTAGACTAGTTACCCTGACCTGACCATTCCCCGATGTAATGGTGAGAAATATCACATTATGTGCCAAAAACATGTGCAATTATTTTGTCAGTCAAAAATAAAATAAAACAAATATTCTGTCAGTGTATTCAGATGTTATGACTGGTACACAGTATCAACTTGAGGAGTTTAGAAGTTTAGCTAAGAGACTCAGCAGGGATTCTTACTTTGTCAGTATCTTCATCCAGTGCAAGAGGAGGGCAAGGAGATTTTGTAAGTGCTACATCCGTCCTGGAGAGAGGGGGTAGCTGTGGACAATATACAAGAGGAAAAGAGACTTGCTCTGCTCCCTTTTGATCTGGCTGTTTTTGCTCTGAGCCAGCTGATTACAGACTGAAACCTCCACAAACTGTAAGCTAAATAAACCTTTCCTTCCTTACTTTTCGATGTTGGGTATTTTGTCTCAGCAATGAGAGAAAAGCAATCAGGACAGATATATTCCAAGGATGTTTTCCATTGGCTGTAAACCTGTTTCCTCTCAGTTTGACTTTCATTTCTTCTTGATTGCAGCTTTCAGCTTGGAGAAACAAGACTCTCTCACCAACAGAGGGCTGGTAAAGATGCACGGGCTCCCAGCAGGGCTTCTTTATAGGTGGATGAGCATTCCCAGCTATTCAAAGACATCAGTGCAGGTGGGGCTAAAGGTGAGGCGTTGCATGGTTTGGATAACTTTCTCTAGGAGTATTTTGACTGCACTCATAAATTTTTGGGTGCCTATTTTTTAACTTTGATATAATCTGGAATAACAAGAGATGATCAAATTCAGAACTACATGGGGGATATAAATGCGTCCTGTTTGCCCCCACAAATGAACAAGAATGGATCTCTCTTGTAGTAATCAAACCAATGTTTTTCTCAATCTGTATCTTCATTATTCCTTTTGATAGTACAGTGCCTTAGACCATACCACATTCTCTACAGTTTTGTTTTAAATAACTGATAAACTAGTAAGCCTGACCTAGAACTGAAAACACACAAGCAAGTGGCTAAGAAATACTTCCCAAAGAGCAATTAGCACATAAAATATCCTCATCTGTCAAAAATGATAAGAGGGAAATGTATGCATAACCTGGTTGGGTTGTTCAGCCTGTGCACTGCCCGGAGCCATGTCAGGTCTCTTCTGAATCCATTTGGCAAGACTGGCTAAAATGACGGCAGGGCTGGGAATTTAGCTCAGCAGTGTGAGCACCTGCATTGCAAGTGTGAGGTTGTGAGTTTGATCCCTGGTACCTAAATAAATAAATAAAACGATGGTACTTATTGCCTTCCACACTCTAACCCTTTTGGCTCTGGACCTTTTATTTTTCCTGCATCTCATTATTACAGCAGTTATCATCCAAAGAACATCACATGACGATGATTTAATTGGCCTCAATTCTTGCTCCAGAGGTGAATGGCATAGGGTTTTTGGTACTGTTAATCACTCCCCTGTTCAGAAACTGATTACTCCAATAGCAGAAATAATTTATCATTTCTCTTGTCTTACAGGAAACTTATTGTCACAGCTAAAGAAAAACTCATGCAGAAATTCCAAGTTTCTTAAACAGAGGATGTAAAATTCCCCTGCGGTAAAAAAAAAGAAAGGCATTTCATAGTTGGAACATCTAGCAAATAAAACCCAAATCTATAAATCTATAAAACCCAAATCTGCAATTTGATGAAACATAAAATATTTTCTATACTTTGACATGTAATAACATACAGCTTTCAGGTCAATCACACACCTAGTGAGTGAGTTTGAATGGTATTTTAGCAGTATCACAGAATATTAAAATCAGGCAATACTCAATGAGTTAAATTCAACTTGATTTCAATTCATCTAAGGTTTAAGCTTTATTTTTATCATTGAGTATTAAATTGGATGTCTTTTCATTGAAATAAAATTGTGTCATTTAATTTAAAATTTACATTGAATTAAATACATCAACATGTAATTCAGTAAATCTTATTTTTTCATAAGAAGAGAAAATGTATTTTAATTTTATCAAATCAAGCCTGAACCCCACAGCCACTTGTAACCCCTTAGAGCTCCAAGCCAAAAAGACACCTTTTCATCTTGTCTTTAACTGACCACGTTTCTATCTCTAAGTCATTACTGAACTTTAAAAATAGAAAGGGACTGTCTTTGGCCATACCCTATGTGATCCAAGGTTATAACTGAAAGGATCTTGCCCTAGATAGGATGCTACAGCAGTGGGAGGTGGAACCAATGGGCTCTATCTTGAGGTCACCTTCCCCGCCCTAGGCCATTTACCTGTGGGGCAAATGAATTTCAGTGGGCTGCTGGTGCATCAGCAATGCCCCTTAGGCATCACCCCAGACCAAAGCTATCTGTATGCCCCCTACACCACGTGTCTGAGAGAGAAAAGCCAGACCCCGGTGGTCGTGGGGCTGTCTCCACGTTCTTAGAATAAAGGCCACTTTTATTTCATACTTTCTATCTTTCTGGCCATGCCAAAAAACCTATCAATAACATGCAACCTTTAAAAAACCAACTTTCCCTCATTCCAGGAATTATAATGTGTGTGTTTAAAGCAGGCCAAGTAAACACTCAACTTCTCTCCTCTTTGCTGTCTGTCTCTCATAGCTCCCTTCCTTCCACACCCACTGGCCCCATCCCATTTTACAGACCCATTCGCTCAGACCCAGACAATTTTACCTGCTTCTTGACATGTTTATCCTCTAGTCTAGGACCCAGTCCTGAAGACCAAGAAACTCCTCAAATGAAAAGTGGATCTGCCACTTTCAGCAAATACCTTCTGAAGTGACCACAATAAATTTCCATCTCCTTAACATTTTGCAGAAAGCATTTTACAGCCTGAGTTCTACCTCTGCTAGTCAGCTTTCTGTTACTGTAACAAAACCCCTAGGAGAAACAATTTAGAAAGAAGAAAACAGTTCCTGTGACTCACAGTTCTGAAGGTGTCTGCCAAGGGTGTTGCTTGGGCTCTGCAAGGCAGAGGGGGCTGCTCCTCTCATAGGGTCAGGAAATGAAGTCAGATAGGAAGAGGGCAGATTCCCACCCTCACATGTGAGCACACACCAAACCATAATAACCTCGCTGCTGATACAACATCAACTACTGCTCTTCAATCCGAGAGGCACTATCCGTTGTTCTGTTCCTCTTTTCCAAAATGTTATCTCCACACCTTTGCTTGTAAGACTCCTACCTATGCTTTGAGGACCATTTTCTCTCAATATTTTGGTAGGAAATAATTTTACTTTTCTTTAGTTTTCCCTATCCCCTCATTATATCTTTCTTCTATTGTATTTATTTAATTTTTTCCTGAAATTATGAGGATATAATTTACCCTGAATCTAGCTCAAAAGATCACCTGATAAAATCTGAGACTGAGACATGAGTATTTATCCACCAGCATTTGGGTTAAAAACAAAATGCCTCCCATGTATCTATCCTCACTGAACTTTGGAGAGTGAAATCTGCAGACACATGCAATTGTTTATTTTAGTCAGTAGCTGGGTTGCAAAGTTCATGCTTCCAGAGGGCTGTAGCACAATGAAATGGCCAACAACCAGTGTTCACTTTCAGCCTTCACCGGGAAAACTATCGCCACCCTGACAGCCTGAGCCTCCTTGTCTTCAGTAGGTCTTCGGGAACCCTGACTCTGATCAGGGTCAATGATGCCCACTGTGTGTTGCATGATAATTAAAAGCCCGCTTCCTTTGGTCACATATTGCCCTTTTCACTGTCCACTCGGCTATTTATGTCCTATTATGATGCCCCAGAAACTCCTCTGCCAACCACTCCCCTTCCTTTCTCTGAGCGCAGTGAGGTGCTGGGCTTCCCCCCAAAACATACACCCTCTGTCCAGCTCCTCCAAGGATTGTGTTGCCGGAATGAGTGACATTCTGTTCTGCAGACTTCTACCTGTACACAACTGCACACCCTGCACCACTGCAGCTGACCTGACAGACTCTCTGTCACCTCTCCTTGGTGGCCATGGGCTCCTCCCCCACCACCTGCCGAGGTTCTGGACCCTGGTCCTAGCAGGAGCACACAGCACAGACTCCCTGGCGTCCTGGGCTCACAGCTATCCCCAGGAAGCAGAGTCAGGGTTTCACTGGCATTCATAGACTTCCTGAGATGTGGTAGTGATGTTTGAGTCATTATACTTGGTACATCTGTTTGGATTTATCACGTGTGTGCCATTCATAGATACAATAAAAAAAAACTGGACAATTGATGTTTTACTAAGTTTTTGTAAAATACACAGTCACATTGATAGCCTATGGACATCATAATATTTTACCAGAAATAGCAGCGACTATGCTTTTTGCAACCCGGTAGATCCCCCACCCAACTCCTGTTAGTAAGTCCAGAAAGTTCCTAGACGTTGCTCCCCTGACTCCTTGCTGCCCTCTAGTGGGTGTCTGGCTAATTCCACATCCCCAGGCTCGGATCAGGATGAGACAAACCGAAGAAACTGGGCGTCCTTGGTGCCAACACAGGCTGAGAAAGGCTGCTGGCCTGCAGAGCAGGCTCCTGAACCCCTCAGGAACCATGCCACACCAGACAGATAACAGTGCAACCGTGCAGGACAAGTGCTGCACGCTGTCCCCCGCTGTGAGAGCAGAGAAGGACGTGGGCTGCAGGCCAGGCAGGCCAGGCAGGGTCCAAGCAGGCGGGGCAGTGCTCCCGGGTGCAGCTGGGCAGGGGGAAGGAGTGCAGGTGCTCCACGGGGCGGCGCAGCACCACGGTTCACAGCAATTTCTCACCCATTCTGAGGAACTAAAGGAGGGGAGTCTGAAGGTTTGAAACACAAAGAAAGGCTAAACGTGGAAGAAGATGGAAAGGCTAAGACTCTGGCTTGATCGTTGGTCGCCTGTGCTGATTTAGCACATGTGTGCCATCCACAGGTATAATGACAACAAAAACTGAACAAAAATCAGCTGTGAAGCAGAGTTAAGACGCCCCAGGACCCCAGCTCTGAAGCCAGTTTGTTTTCTCACCCTTCCTGTTGAATCATATCCATGAGGCTTTCTTCCCCTTGGTGCCAGGCTGGGGATGGAATTTCCCTGCCATGCAGCCGTCAGCCCCAGGGCTCCGGTGACAGCCAACAGCACCAGACAGCAGCTGGAAACCCTCACCAGGCAAAAACACGAAGGAACAAAAGGTGCCACGCGTCTGCTGCTGCCGAAGGGGCACGTATGAGAATTTCTCTCCACGCACAGAATGAAAACTTCTGAACTAAAAAGAATTGAAGTCACTGAGAAGTTTCAAGTCTTTGAAAAAGGAAGATTCAAAGAACTCGTTCAGCGCCCGAGGTTTATGTTCAAGTTTCTTCACATTTTACAATAAATTTCTGGTTTTTATAATTAAATTTTAAAGTCTGATTTGTAGAAGGTAAATTACATGTAACTCATCCAGACAGTTCCAAAAAATGTATCATTCTTGATCAAATGTATAGATCAACTTGCATTGCTTGTGGTTACTTTATACATGTACAAGAGTTTTGGTTTGCTTAGTTCATTTATTACTAATAAAAAACAATTTGCCAGGTGTGGTACACCCTTAAAATCTCAGGTCCTCAGGAGGCTGAGGCAGGAAGATCACAAGTTTGAGGAAAATTTGGGCCTCTTAGGGAAAGCCTATCTCAAAATGAGACTGAAGAGGAAGCTGGGGATATAACTCAGTGACAGAGATGCCAAGGCCCTGGGTTCAAACTTTGGTATCTGTTATGGATTAGAAACTGATGGTCAACTTAACACCAGCTGAATAAAATCAGCATGGTGGGCTGGGGATTTAGCTCAGCAGCATAAGTGCCTGCCTGGCAAGCTTGAGTTCATGAGTTCAATCCTTGGTACCAAAAAAAAAAAAAAATTCAATCAATCAGCATGGCGCTGATCAATCAATCAATTAGACGATGACCCCTCAGAGGAAAGTTGCCAGCATAGGGACATGAAGAAGATGAGTGAGGCATTGTGGGTTTTTCTAAGTGTTGCTGTTTGAGCCGTTGGTTCTCCTGGAGGAGCTCATCATGACGAGCTTCTCCAGTGTGGGTTTGATCATTGTCATCGGAGGAGCTCAGGACCTTGTTGGTGAGAGCTGCTGTGGTTCACTTTGGGGGAGCTCTGGTCCTTACACTGAGCATTGCTTCCTGGCTCGAGAGTGTGTGCTGTTTAATTTCCAGGACAACTCGTCACGCGCGCTTCCTGGCATGTACTCCACTGTTCTTATTGTCAGAGGAACTCGGGACCTCTGTGTCACTGAGGATGACTGTGGTACTTTTCAGGACAGCCCTGGTACTTGTTTTGAGTGTGACTTCTCAGCACCAGTGTAGAACCCTCAACCTACCAGCACAGCTCCTTCACCCCGCTGGCATGGACTTTCTAGCTTCCACTGCTGATCTTTGGGCCTTCCCTTTTTGTGGGCTCTAGACCTCTAGTTAGACTCGTGGGAGGCATTGTCATGAGCTCTGGGTCTTCATCTGAACTCATGCAAGACATTGCTATGGGATCCTGTCCTTTGGTTGAATATTCTGGGTCTTAAGTGTTGTGGACAGATTTCCTGCACTTTCTTGTGTTTAACTCTGGATGACCATCATAAAACAGTATTATAAATTGTGTCCTGATTGTAATTGTTCTCCTCAGAACACATGACTACAACAGTACCCTAAAAAGAAACAAACCAACTAGATACATTGTTTCATCAGTTGCTCATCATAATCTCAAACATCATCTCATTTCTGGGTCTTATCTTCTTTTGCTGGAAAGGGGCTGTAAACAGTCCTCAACCAGGTATTACCTAGAGCAATTGATACAAAATACTGGAAGCTAAAATTTCCCCAGTAGGTCAGTGGGTAAAGCCACAAAGATGCAAGAAGGAATATTTTTACTTCCCAGTGAAATGAGGAAGTTAATATATGCTCTTTACTCCAAAGAGCTGAGGCTCTGACACCCATGTGCTGCCATTCCATTGTGTCCCGGGACACTAGTGCCACCCCAGCTGCTTCTTCCTGATGTCCAGCTGCAGACTCACTCAGAAACACATTTTGCTGAGATAACAGGCCAGCTCCTACCATTTTTAAAATCCCTTACCAGGTAAACAAATTAGCATACAGGAAGCATTGACTCCATAAGCATGTTCAGATGGTAAAACAAGAAAAGACAATTATAGTTTATGATTTTAGGAGAAACATAAAATTGCTTCCCAGAAAACGGGGACAATGGCCCCGTGTTTTCTGTCTGTATTTACACAATGTGTTTCTTTTTTTTTTTTTTTTTTTTTTTTTGTTTTGTTTTTATTGGTACCAGGGATCGAACTCACGACTACCTGCTTTCAAGGCAGGCGCTTATACTGCTAAGCTAAATTCCCAGCCTACACAATGTGTTTCTTCATATAAAGTGATTCAAAGGCACCATCTCCGCCTTGAAAAGCTTGAAGAATGGAAGGTAGAGGTGATCTGTGCACCAGGGCCTCTCTCGAGCACAGCACTGTGGGGCTACACTGCTCTCCTGCACTGCTGACCCAAGGCTTCCAACCCTGAGGCTGGACAGGAATAATCATCCCAGGTGTATGGACTTGAATATGGAGGAACTAAAGACTTTAGCAACCTACTCAGGGTCTCATGATGGAGGAATGTTTCAGCCAGGACTAAATCCAGCTCGTCTGACCCCAGTTATGCTTTTCCAGGAAGTCTGGCAGCTGAATATGTCCAGCAGACTTGAAAGCCTTTGCCATGAGCTCACCTTCTTCTTTATAGGTTCTCCAGGGTGAAGCTTAGGTATCATCTGTTTATGAGAACTTAAAACTCCACGTCTCCCCAACTACAGTAGGTGTATTTACTTCTTCACAAATTCACAGATGTTAACGCAATTTTAAGATTTTTATGTTACCTGCCTCTGTGGATTATTTCAACCAGTCCCTTTTGGGCAAAGATGCAGAAATTCTAAAGATGACTGATTAGAACTTATTCTATTCAGGATGCTGCATAAGAAACATCTATGGTGTGCTGTCAATGGATGTTATAATTTGAAGGTTAAAATTCAGTGAAATATATTGCTTAATAAGGCAGATATTGCTTCATAAGCATATTTTGAGAAAATCTATTACTCATATGGAAGAATGGTTTCTGATCTAAAAATAAGGCAGAGAAGGAAACATTTCTCTTTTCAAAACCAATTTAACAGACGAGTACTTGAGGACCTATCAGCCAGGGCATAAAAGCTCACAAATTGCTCTGCTGAAATCCTCCTGGCTTCCAAGCATTAGACTGAAATATCTCCCACTTCAAGGCCAGCACAATACCCTGGCATTACAAGAAAGATTTCCTAAAGGCGGCCTTATTAGCATCACATGTACTGGAGGCTTCAGAGCAGAAGCCCCCAAATGCCTACCTACTACTGAGAACTACAAATACATGCTTGAGGTTTTACCCTATGTAAGCTTCTGACCTTCGGAGCAGTGACATTTCTAATGCTAACAAATCCACCTTGCCCATAACCTAGAATTAGGTGAAAACTGAAAAGAAAGTAAGTCCACAGTTACCGGGACAAGTTCCTACCATGGCGGCAGCTCGTACACTTGATTTTGTGCTTCTCGCTCTGTAATGGAACTTCTGACAGGGTAAGAAGAGCTCCAGAAGGACACTTTTTTTTCTTCTGTCCCGAGAATAGGAGGTTGTCAGAGGATGCCTTAGCCTTTCACTCTCTCATACTCTTGCATCAATTTTAAGACTTTTCCCAAAGTAAACATCAATCAGATAGATAAAGGAAGCCTAGTTCCTGTTTTTTGTTTTTGGTATTGGGGATCAAATTCACAACCTTGCGCTTGCCAGACAGGTGCTTATACCACTGAGCTAAAGCCCAGTCCTTGCAAACAGTATTTTAATCATAAACGCTGTAAAAACTTTTCTGGCTTCTCTGTGGTCATGCGAATGCTTCCCAATCCTGAAAATCAGCAGGAGTTAGAAGGCCCAGGCTCATTCAGAAAGGAGAACCATAAACGGAGCTCATCCATAACTCAGGCAGGGCCACCACAGTACTGAGACACAGGCCAGGCACAGCGCTTACGCAGGAGCCTAAACCTGGCTTGGCTGGGCGCTGTGAGCTGTGCCTCCTAGAGGGGAAATCAGAGGCTGGCCGAGCAGTTCGTTCCCAGGAGTGAAGGCGCAGGTAGGCACTGAGCACCACGCAGGGCTCTAAACACAGGTAGGTCTCTTCCGGCCTCTGCAACGCTCCCTGCCCTATTCCAAAGTGCAGGAACACAAAGTCTGTCTTTCTCATCTGGAAAAACAATGTGTTTTCACATTTCATGCCTATCGATTTTTCAGGAGAGCAATGTCAGAAATGGACACAATATCTGCGCTTTTGATTTAACAAAGCAATAATCACAAAGGAAGGCCACTGTACACATAACTGCACTGATAGTGAGACCCGTGCTCCGGGGAGTAGAGATTTTTCTACTGTAACATGCTCTGGGTGGTGACGGCTGCTCTTGGTCACGGAATGTTCCAGGTGGTGGATGATAGTACTGGAAATATCAGGACAAGCTGTCTTTGTCCACTGGGTCCCCAGTCATGGCACACACGGGGCCTGAGCCTGGACAGGACTCAGCCAGGACTTGAGGTCACACCCAGTCTCCTGGGGTAGCTGTGGAGAAGAGGTGCTGCTCAGGCCTATCTCTGGGGCAAAAGTGATCACTAGTTAACACTAGTGTGATTGTGTAGCCAGGCAAGCAAGCTCTTCCTCACCATGCCCCAAGGCTAGAGATCTGGACCAAAGAAAGGAGGGGAGTGGGGGTGATCGGTAGGCTTGACTCCTGCACGCAAGATCAGTCATAGCGCTAAATACTGTACTAGGCAATGCAATACCATCATCTCACTCATTTTAAAGCCAGCTGTTATCTGTATTCATTATTTGAGCAAAACTACAGAGCTTAAATAATTTACCCAGTGTCATTCTGGAGCCACCTAGAATCCAAACCCATATTTTCTCCTCTTCCCCATTCTACACCTAATTCCTTCCATGGCATTTTGGTGCTGGAAGGGACAGGAAGACAGTTTGCTGGGAACATTCCTGAGTGAAACACATGTATATTAATAGTTAATAGTTATAGTTAATAAACTGTAATTTTGTGGTGATAACAATCCATGGTTTTCTCATTTTATCCAGCAGAACCTCGCATCCAAGATATTTCCTGTCTGGTTCAACAGCTGTTAGAAGTTAGAAATAAACAAAGTGGAGCTGAGAGGAATCTGGAAATACCCACTATGTCAACCATGTAAATAAACCTATTATTGAAATTCATATGATACCTATGCACATAAATGTAGGCTGGGAAATTGATCATTTGAAGTCAAAACTCTGTAAAAACTCATTTTCCATGTGTTCTCTTGTAGCACTTTGCCTTTCTTTCCTGTTTGTGCAGTACTTTAACAATGATTACAAAAGGCAAAGAAACACTCTTTGGAAGCTATAATAAACAGTCAGGCGAGGAGTCTCAAACTTGTGCCCTGTAGAGAACCAGGGAAGCGCAAGACACAGGGGCCAAATACAGGAAGGAACAAAGGAGCCAACTTAAACTGCTGGGCTCCAGAGACAGGGTGACCAGAAGCCAGAGGAGGACTCAGGGTTTCTGGGATCCGGGTGGTGAGGATTCTGCTGCTCCTGCAGGAGGCCTGAGTTGGCTGTGTGGCCACAGCTGCAGGTAAAGTTAAGGACTCACTGGTCTCACTGTGCAGCTAAAGACACACCCAGGCACACCAAGCCACACCCTTGATTTGTTTGACTTTAAGAAAAAAAAAGGTGGCACTTTTTACCTGATGTTTATATGTTGATCAGCACTTTATGGTTACTGTTTGAATATGATTATGTGTCACTTAATAACGGGGACAGCACTGCCATTAGGCAATTTAATCACTGAGTGAACATCCTAGAGCATCTTCCACAAAGTCAGATGGCATTGCTCGGTCACTGGATATGACCCGGTAAACATGGCACGACTGGGGGTCACTCTGGGGTAACACTGCTCAACACTGAATAGCCCTTAACAAGGTGAGGAGTACATGCTAAAAGCAACACTAAACTATAGGGTAGTAAATAAACAAGCCACCATCATCATCAGCTTCTGTGCGCTGCCCATAGCTGCGTGCACTGCACTTCCATAGGATGGCACAGGAGCACAAGGCGTGCACTGTGGTGGGCTGACAGCTCGGCCATCCCCAGGACATGGAGTTTCTTCAGCCCCCATGAGACTATCGATGTGTTCCTGTTCCATCTTGATGCAAACGCCATCAGAGGATGTGTGAGCACACTTCCTCTTTTTGTTTTCCCATCTCAAATTCCAAAAGAGTCAACATTTCGCCTTGTTTCGTGCTGACAGCCTAGCACCGAGCCAGGCACCCACCCTGGGAGACGATGGGTGCAAACCCGTGAGCTCACAGGCACGGATGGGACACGAAGGGTGCCCCTGCCAGGCTGCATGAGACCGCAGGGAGGATGTGCTCGTCCTTAAAACCAACACTGCACACCACTGCTGAAACTGCATTCATGAGGACCATAGCTGCCAAACAATAATTTAAAACAGGAATGCATATTTTGACGACATGACAAGGTTATCTGAGAGTAGGGCAGGCTGAACATTCCCATGACCTCTGTATTAGTCAATAATAATTTTCAGACACACAGTAGCCAGTTAACTTCTTGTCTGCAATTTTTCCGCCTTTTGGACAGGAATAGAGTTGGGCTCTGACACAAATTAACAAGGCAGTACACAGGTAACACGTCAGCACCGGACCTGTCTTCTGCATGTCAAGCTGGGACCAAGTGGCCAGTGCTTGGATGTGGAGCTTGCTGACTGGAGACTGCTTAGAGGGCAACAAGCCATGAGCAGGACATGACAGGACACACAGCAGGTCCATCTTTCTGCTCCAAGTCCCTGTCTGTCCTTATGCCACAGGTGCCTGTGCTTCTTCCACATTGGGCTGCAGTTCTGTTCTTGAAATTCGGAGAAAAAGACCTTCTATGGCTCTGTGTGACTACAGGTGTGATGATGTCTTGAGAGTCACTGGGGACCTGGGTCTGCCCGGGTCAGTCAGGCTGCGAGGAGGGCAGAATGAGGCATGCACGCCGGGTAGCCGGAAACAGGGGCCACGGAGAACTTCCGCTTCCCAGAGACAGCCAAAGGGTGCTGCTGGTCATCCTGAGCCTCAGTGGCCATTCTTCCTCGAAGCCTGGGAAATCACCCAGTATCATCTTTCCCTTTCATCTGGACTAGTCAGACTTGCATTCTGCTGCTTGGGGTCCATATCCTAATGAAGGGAACCCTGGAGCTCTCCATAGCCCCACAAACTACATATGCGCATTTATACAAGGGGCTGACTCCGAGATAGGACCATGCTAGTGCTAGCAGTACTCACTCACAACCTTGCCGTGAGATTTTCACAACCTGTCACCTCTCAGCATGCCACAGCATTGACAGGGGACCATCCTGAAGTTGCTCCAGACTGCCCATCTATATCATTTAGGAGATCAGCCATATTTCTTTCTCCAGACATTTTTATGGGAGTTGTTTTTTCAAAACTTTCATATATTGCATTATGCCATTACATTACATTACTGTCCCTTGGGTGTATTTACAATTTAAAAGACACCCATATTTCATGGAACCACCAAGATGGCCATGCATCTAGTCTGGATCATATATTTATTCTACGTTTTAATATTCATGATTAGGGTCAACTGATTAAATCTGTGTTTTCTATGACACACAAAAGATATGACTTTAAAGCCACATTCTTGCTTTCCACCTTTATACACCAAGTCCCCAACCTTTCTTACTCCACCCCCTCTCTGACATTCAGAATGTTGTCTCAATTCCAATACGGCATGGATGAGAAAAGGAGTACTGTATTTCTGTAGGAGCATAGAATAAAGATCTTCTAGTAACTCTTACTATTGTATATTCACAGAATCAGCGGGGCATGTCTACTCCTTTGGAGTCATTTTGGTTACCATGGAGAGGTGGCCAGGGTTGCCTGCTGATACCAGAGCCCACAAAAACCTCACAACTCCAAGCCAGGGTTTCTCTTAAAACTCACCAGCCATGCATTTATGTGCTTGGGGCCAGCACCTGCCTCAAAGAAGCTGAGGAGGGCAGTATTGCTGTGCGTTCTGAACAACCGAGGAAGAAACTCAGCCACGTAGCCCGGGCACGCAAAGAAATGGGTTTTCTAAGTGAAGAGTCCAGTTCTTTTTAAAAGGACACCTGACTCAGACTTTCAGTTTCATTTACTTGCAAGATTTTATACCCCTCCCTTGAAAAAAAAACTTCACTTTATTTATGAGATCTGTTTTATACCATTCTAACAGCCATACTTACAAGACATGGAAATTAAAAACAAACAAACAAACAAATAAAAACTGATTTTGTTCCAGAGTTAAAACTTAAAGATGCTCCATTTGGGAGCTTTTTAGTGTTGGTTTTTTGGTTTGTACTTGGGGTTTTTGGTTTGGTTTTGGTTTTGTGTTGTACTTTTTTTCTCTGCTGCTCAACATCAGCACAAAAACTATCTGCCAAGATTATTTCTCAAACAAGATTTGTTTGAAAAGCGGTACTAGATCCTTTCTCTTCTGGAAATACTTGAATATTTCATATTTTAAAATATAACTGAAATGGTAACTGAGATAAGAGATAGGAAAAGCAGAAAATAAAACAGCTTACATTTAAAAAGTGATTTGCTCAGCTTGACCCAGGCATTTCTTAAAAATGGAAAAAACGTTTCTAGTGCTGTTCATAATGGTTTTATAGGACAAAGAAGCAGCTCCCCTCACCTGCGTTTGCACGGTGGCAGCCATGTCTTGGCTCGCACACACCAAGCTCCTGATTAAGACAAGAAAATTACAGCAGCCCAGAGCCTCCCCTGTTCAGGCTAACGCACCAGACCACAGTCCCTTCTCAGGGGGACTCAGGAGCTGCTTAAGACGTTAGCAGGTGAAGCAGATGTAGAATTAAAAAGTAACTGGCAGAAGGAAAGAAAAGGAAATTATACACAGAAAAAGTTAAAATCCAAAATAAAAACAAGAAAAACAAATGTCCATCTTGAAATTGGGTGGTTCAGGACTTGATTACTGGGAGTTTACCCCACATGGTAGCTAGGCCTAAAGACTGGGTTCAGGTGCAGAAAGGTAGGAGACAGGCAGTCCACACTGCTGGACACTGACCAAGGCCATAACAGGAGTACAGCGCGCACACACATGGTGCTGAGCCACGGTTCTGCACAGCAGAGCTGATGTCTAGTGTGGCCTGTCCATCCGAGAAACCAAGGACCACCAAATTGGTAGGGAGGGACTTAACCCAAGTCCCTAGGTTACATCCTAGGGCCTTCTGTAGCTGTGTTACAGACACTTGGATATGATGGTTTACTGCTTAGCTACCACCTCTAGAGACTGGAATTTCTACTAAGAATTCTCTAAAATAAAAGGTGACATATGGCCTGAATAGGGCAAGATGTTTTTTTAAAAAACAGATTCAAGAATCACTACGTAGCAAAACAGTACTACAGACTGGAAAATATACTGAGCTAATATGAAATATGGTTACTCGCTCTCAATATTAGCATGTGTTCAATAACCAATATGCTAAAGATAAATTCTCACTGCATTTCTGTTCTGCGAGTACTGACTCTTTTTTACTTCCAGAAAAATTCTTTCATTTATTTTGTGATTAGGTCCTATCTCGCTCACTCATACAGAGTACGGATGTGACAGATTCAAAACAAATCTAAAAATCCATAGATGCAGGGACCATGGGATTCGAAGGCAAATGAGTAACCATTGCAAAGAACGCAAGCCTGGTTCCCCGCTGCTCTGGGATTGATACTTAATGCCACTTTGCTTGAATTGTGATGTACAAGGAGAGGACTCTGGGGTCTCACGAAATGAAAAGCATTTTTCAAGTGAAAAATGACTTCCTTTGTTCTCTGACTACTTGGACAATGCTGAATTCAGAGGTAATAATCAAAACAACACAACAGAACCACCGTAAAAGACGCATCTGTAACCCTGTGGACTCCTTAAGGGAGGGGTTTCTTTATAAACATCAAGAATAAAAGATCACCTACATAACAACAAAGCAATAGCTCCTAGGACCACAGATAGGTAAGCCTGAGAGTGACAGGGCCGGACAGGACCTTAGAAGTTAAAGAATTGATAGCTCTCATCCTCCACATCATATTGCTATGTCAGGAGCTCTGCTACCACCTAGTCATTGCTAATTAATGATAATTAAGTTATGATATCTCTAAAAGATTTGACTGTTGTGTAATTAAACTAGACTCTAGGTTCTTTTCCATCAAGTTTTGGGGTGTTTCCTTGAATGCGGAGCACGGTGGATGTGAGGCCACAGCACCGTCATGCTACCTGCCCTCGGTCCTGGCTGGCGGGCAAGGAACCTCTGTGAGGAGGAAGTAAAGATGGGGGTCTGCGATCCTGGGCAGCTGTAAAGACCCTGTGTGGTCTGCTTTCGCTGACCCTTCCAAACCCTGGACTTGAATAAAGGTCCTCTCAAATTCACCTCCAAGGTGTTGGATTCCTTTTATTCTCCTAAATATCCTGGGGAAGGTAGTGGTGTCCTTTTAAGTAGCTCAATGTACTGTTTCAGTTAGTTAGACACAGACAGGGATTCACAACACTGTTCCTCTGTCTTCCTTTGCCTCTCAGTGAATCCAGATTTCAGAAACCTCCAGCACTGCTTAGACATCCAGAACAGCTCACCGTAATCTAAATCCGGGGTGTCTGATCATGCAAACTTTATATACTCAGGATTTGAAACCCCTGGCCTCATGTGTATCATAAAGTTTATAAAATTTTAAATAACTTAGATGTTTTCTGTGAAATTTCAAGTGTACTTCACCACAAAATATTTACTTTTTAACCAATTTAATATGCTAAAGGTCAAAAAATGATTATTTCTTCTTTATACATGATATGCAAAATTATAAGCTATTATAACAAAAGTTAAAAGATTGATTTTGCTCTCTACGAAACATAGCTCCATGGTAGAGTGCTTACCTAGCATGCTAAAGGACCTGGGTTAGATACTGAGCCCCCCAAAACAAACACACAGTATCAGACAGGTACAATCTAGGGAGTGACATAAAATGAAGCAGAAAATAATTAACTACCCAGAGCATATAAACACTGAACAGCATGTGCTTTGGAGTCACACAAATCAAGGCCTTCATCTTGTCATAAACCATATCCACAAATGGAATCAATTCAAAGCATTAGTCTAGTTAAAAATTTTTGTTTTCAATTTTTGTTGTTTGAGACGGATTCTCACTGTGTAGTTGAGTCTGGCTGAGAACTTGCAGCTGTCCTCCTACCTTGAGCCTCCTCTGCGGCTGGATGGCGGGCACACACCAGACCCTAATGGTGTGATGGTAAACACTCACCGAACTCCTCTTTGCCTGGTGTAGACTTTCAAGAAGTTAACCTCATGTGCACGTGTATCCATTATTCTATGTGTGTCCTGTATATATCTGCACAGATACAGACAAATACACTTTTCTCTCTCTTCTCCTATATTTACAGTTTCTTTTTCCAATTACTTGATTCAGAAATTCAGACTGCCTGTTTCATGCAGCTACTGAACAAAATCCACCTCAGTCCAACAGACAAGCTAAGTTCATTCTTTCTCTTTTTTTTTTTTTTTTTTTTTTTTTTTGTCTTTTTCATTTTTACCGGTACCAGGGATCGAACTCACGACCGCCTGCTTACAAGGCAGGTGCTTATGCCGCTGAGCTAAATCCCCAGCCCATAAGTTCATTCTTTCTCTCTCTCTCTCTCTCTTTCTCTTTCTTTCTTTCTTTCTTTCTCTCTCCCTTCTTCCTATGTTCCTCTGCTCTCCCTCCTTTTCTTGCTGCTTGATGAAAGAGACACCATCAATAGCTCCACTTGATGACTGTCTATCTATATAGGAGGGAGTCCATGTTGGAGTCTACTGCCAGCTTCTGCATCCACGGCTGAGGACAACATGCTCTGTGCCCAGGGACCAAGCCCTGCCAAATGGTGGCAGCTAGTGTCCTCCCCATGGACTCTCCGAGTCGCATGGCAACTGGCCTAGGTGAACCTCCAGCTCCTCGACACCTCCACTTCCTCCCCAACTTAGGCAAACAGCAAGTGGCATTTTAATCACTGCTACTGGTTCTATAACTCCCTCATCAGAAAAGAGAGGTTTTTAAGGAGAGGACCTTGTGGTTCATACTCAGACCCCACGGATTCGTGCAGCTGCCTTGCTAAGTAACATGTGGTCACCACATTGACCTGAAGGGAAACAGCAGTGCCTGTGAAACAAATGCCTCTTCGGCAACCTTCTCCCCTCTTCCATGTTCATGGGATATAACTGTGAGTTTGTTCAATGATGCCCCAAAATGTCACCAGACATAGGAACAAATTCAACCTTCCCCTCAGCTTCATCCGCAATGACCACTCCTGGCCTCCCTCTGAGTCCAGGGAGAGGGAATGGCCCGCACTCAGTTCCAGGGCTTTCCTCTGCCCAGGAGGCCTGTGCCATCAGCCGGCCATTCGGCATTTGTGCCTGTGTCCAAGCCACATGCACGCCCAGTGCACCAAGCTGAATCTAAATAGTGAAAGTAAGACTTCATCCTCAGCCGGAGTTTCGGTCCTGTGATGACATCGCTCAGTTTCAGATATTACTGAAAACGGGAACAAAACTCCATTTACTTTTTAAATTCTCTTTTTATTTGAGTCATTTAATAAAATATCACCACAGATATTCTTCAAGATTCTCCCACCCTTCTTCCTAACAAAAAAGCACTGTCTATTCTGATGCTGTTTCCTGCAGCTTTTCTCTTTTGCTCCTGTTGGGGCACAGATAATCTTCCTCTCTGGTGCTCAAGAGAAGTAAGCTTCTGTTGGCATCGTGACTTTTCAGCTGTCCTTGAAAGAATAGAAAAATGGTTCTGTGAAAGACACCCTGCCCGTGCCCCTTTACTAGCTGGTCACCGAGCACAGCTATTAAATCTTAAAGCTTCTAGGTTTCCATGAAATGAAGGTAGCAATGGCCCTCTCTTGTGTTATGGTTAAGGAATATGATCATAATGAACAGAACAAACACTCAGAAGAGTTGGCTGTTACCATTAGTCTTTGGGGCACAGAGAATTTGTTACACCATTTCTCGGGGACAGTGTAGGACTAATGAGAAACATTTCAAAAGTACAATTACATTTTGAAAATTCTCAGAACCAAGGATGACAGTAGATGAAGAGGAGATAGTACATGGATAAAAATATTATATGAGTGATATTTTCTTCCTCTCACATGAAAGAAAGAATGAGCAGAGAAAATAAAAGATGAAGATAAGAAATTCTTCATACTCGATTTTTTTTTTACTGAGTGTCAACACAAAACATGATGAAAAAAACAAGTAAGAAGCAATAAAAGGTTATTAGATTTGGAATACCGTTTTGTGATAGCTTTGAACAAGATAACCAGCAAAGACGATTAGATTGGAAGTGTTTGGTCTCAATAGAGGGTCTCCTCTAAGAAGATACTTAAATTAAGATGTGTGTGGAAAAAAAAAAAAACAGCCAGCAAAGGTAAAAAATTAAACAAGACAAGAGCATTCACAGAAGGGATCCAGCGTGCACCAAAGACCTCCCGTCCGGAGAATCCTGGGATATTCACAGACTCCCAGGCGAGCCAGCGTGACTGGGGCCCTGTGTGCAGCAGGAATGTGGCAGGGACACTGCAGGTCCGTGGGGTGGACTTGGAGTTTGGTTGCTAAGTGTCGAAGCAGCTTTTAGGGGCTTGAAACAGCCAGTCGCTTAGTTTTAAAAATCATCATTGTAAAATGATCTTTCTAGAATTTCAATAGGTTCCAGAAGGCTAAGGGCAGAAATCCAGGAAGGAGGCCACGGGACCTAATGAAAACAGAGAAGCAGGAGATGGAGAGAAGACAGCGTGGAGATGTATTTCAGAAGCAGAGTCAGCACCGCTTGGTGTAGGACCGGATGTCCAGCTGGAGGGGGTGCATGGTACCTCTGTTCCAGTAACGCCTGAGTTTGTCATTCTTTTAGGAACACGTGAACTGCCTAGAGAAGGAAAAACACAGACGAGGTCTGGAAAGACTGAAACATTCAGGCCACGGTAGCAGGAGGCTGGAGCAGGGGAAATAATCCTGGCCCAAAGCTAGAAAAGGAACAGGGGTCATGCTAAGAAAATCACTCATCAGCACCGTCAGGTGAAGAATGGTCTCTAGATGCTGCTTTTATTTTCAGGGCTTTCATCACATCCAAAGGCAAGGCTGGGTGTTCCCAGCCTACAGCTTGGGCACCCTTCCCAAGGCTAAAATAGCAAGAGGCAAACAAGAGAATTATTGAAAAATTAAAGAATGAAGCTTCTCTGGAAACATGCCTGGTCTTGTGCTATCTGCAGCTGACCGTCAACTGAGGGAAAAAGCCTCATAATTTATGAAAACAGTGGTAAGAGAATCCAGTGGGAACAAAGACCATTCTCAGCACACGGTACTGGAATAACCAGATAGTCACATGACAAAAAAATGAAGTTGGATTCTTTCCTCACATTCAACCCAAAAATTAACTCAATATAAATCATAGGCATAAATGTAAGAGCTAAACTATGAAATTTATAGACAAAGACACAGAACTAAACCTTCATGTCTTTAGATACAACATAAGATGAACAAAGAATAAAGTAGACAACTTGGATTTCATCAAAATTAAAAATGTTTGAGCTTCAAAGACACCTTTAAAATAAAAGGGGAAGCCATGCAATCAGAGAAAATATTTGCAAGTTACATGTATGACAAGGGTTTTATATTCCAAATACATAAATTCTTATGACACAACAATAAAAAATTGCTTTGAAAAACAGTTCAAAGATTTAAAAGATAGTTTTTCAAAGAAGATACACAAATTGCCAAAAACCTACATAAACTTACTCAGTGTCAATTAGCATTAAGGAAATGCATACATATCACTACATTATCTTACATTAGACCCACGAAGGTGCTTACAATACAAAACAGGGATAATGAAAATTGATGAGTGTATGCAAAAATTGAAGGATTCTACTATAGCCTCTTTGGAAAATACTCCATTCCTAGCAATATATACCCAAACACTTAAACATATACGTCCACACAAAAGCTTAAAAGTGACTTGCCATCAGAGTTTTATTCAAAATAGCCTCAAAATGAAAAAAGTGAAATTTGCATCAACTAATGAATGAATGAATAAAAACAATATGTTAATAAAATGGATTATACATAATCTAGGACATGGTTAAACCTTGAAAACTTCATGCTAAGTGAATAGAGCCACTTGTAGAGACTAATATTGTATGATTTCATATGTGCAAAATGTCCAGAATAGGCAAATCTATACAGGTGGGAGTTCAATTCATGGCTATCTAACTCCCGAGTGAAACAGGAAGTGCTCTCAATGGGTATGAGATTTCTCTTTGGAGGTGATGAGTATATTCTAAAATTTCAGTGTTGATGGTTACACAATTCTTAACTATAGTAAAAATCGCTGGTTTTGCACTTTATGTATTTTTTATGTGGTACTGTTGGGAATTGATAAACTGATTTACATACCAGTGTCAAGAGTAAGGATCTGTTTAAAAATTTATTTCAGATATTCTTCTACTTACAGTGGGATTATAGCTTGATAAGTCTAGCACAAATTCAAAATGGTGTAGGTGAAACAAGCCTGGAAGGTGCCAACTCCACTGAACAGTGTGGCACAGCAGCCCTGCACCCTGCAAAGCTCTGACTGTCTCCCCGCTTACGGGGCCTGCACTGGTGGCCAGCAGTGCAGCCCAGTGCTGCAGTCCAGCACAGCAAGGAAACTGCATATGTTAGTCCAGAAGAAACACAGACCCAAATTCCAAGAGCAGCTTCCACCAAATGCATATAGCTTTGGCATTATGGCAAAGTCAATCCATTCTTAACTGGGGACCATTTGCATGAGGTACCCTTGGAAAGTAATCTGTCAAGGAAAAACTTCTGATGTCCAACAAGAAAAGTTCCACATTAAAAACATAATATGTCAGAATAACAAGAAATTTTCATCACTGAATTATACCAATACCTAACCTTAAATATTATGTTCTAGAAGTCTAATAACAACTCTAGAATACTTTTCCTTAAGAACAGAATTTTAATCTCTCTAATGGTTTTCTACCTCTCAATGTAAGTAACTTAGAAAACATAACTTGGGTCTGAGACTCATGGCTCTTTATAACTAATTTTGTCATTTTGGAATGCTGTTTAAGCTTTGTGAACCTACCTTCATCATGTGAAAAATAATATTCAACTCATATAGTGGTGAAAATTTTAAGAACAGTGCTTCCTCACAGAGTACAGCAAATAGATATTGTGACTTATAACACATTGTCATTATTATACTTAGAAACTCAAATGAACTAGGGTGGCTGTAGACTTGATACTAAAATTGACAAACTCGAGCAAATTTAATTTTAGTACACTCAGGACATAGAAGACTGGGAAAACTTTTCAACTGGGAATTCAGGAAATTCTCTAACGTTGGCCATGATGACCCCTCTGGATGCAATTCTTCAACCGCAAAGTGAACAAAATTCACCGTGGGGTTCCTTTCGACTTTCACAAAATAAGAGAAAGAGATCTATTAATTTTTATTTTCATATACCTCATATGTATTTTGCCCTTAATTACAGACATATCTTAATTTTTCAAATGTCATTCATCTACAAAAGACAATAATAAAAAATCACCCAAACATTGGGAAACAGAAATTTTTAGTGTATTTAAGTCTGTAATCTAGGAAATATAAAAGAAGCAACAACTTCCTTGGTTACACAATACACTTTGATGCAGTCTGGAGTTGATGTGAGTAAACAAAACTTGTAACACTTTGAAAAACTTGAGGTCGGATGCAGATCCCAGGTAAAACAGAACATGTACACAAGCCTTCCTTAGTGAATTTTTAAAAATATAGACATTTATCTCTCCAAGGATTCTGATCTTTGTATTTTTCTGCTATGCATTTTTGCTCCAGACGATGTATATGATAGGTATCAGAAAATACCAAATAGCCATTTCTTTATTGTTTTCTAATGAAACAATGCATTAACTCTAATTTGGAACATATTTTGACTTCAAGCAGTCCTTTCAAAACCAGGAAATTAAAAGGAACACATTATAAAGCAGATTCATTTCAACACTTATTGAGAGTCTCAGATAAAAAGATAGATATTCTGTCATGTGTTTTTATTTGCAGACAAAGATAGGATCTGATTTTATTAGGTGAATGTTAGGACCCCACTTGAAAGTAATTCTCAGTATTTATTTGGCTTGGAATTCTGGAGACTTATTTTTCTGGAATGGCATGACTGTAATTATCAGTCTCCCCAGAGGTATACTGTGCTTGCTAGAGGTCCGGCTCACTGGGGTCCACCCTATGCCTTGTGCAAGCTGAGCTGCTCAGTGTGGCCATCTTTCTTTCCCTCACTGAAGATCCTTTCCACTGACCCCATCAGTGTGACTTCCTTACTTCATTGACAGATGCCAAGATTCTAAGCTTTTTCAGATTTTCACATAAGTAACGAGAAGGACAGTAGGAATCTGCAAATGCCATGGAAGAGGGAACAACTGAAACTCTGGTGCTCAGGTAGCTGAAAATGTGCAACATTATCATCTCCTTGCTACCCCCAATTATTTTGGGGGGACAGGTATAGGATTTTCAGCCACAGTTAATATCCTGAGCCATTGTGAGTGGCTCTGTCTATATAACTAAGTCACTGACCACTAGCAAACCCACCACGGGTTTGCTGCCTACTGTTCCCCATGCTTCATTAGTCCCATCAGCAGTGGCTCTCCTGTAGCATCAGTGATGACCTTGTGACTTTATCTTCCGAGCAACTAAGGAGATGGCACTGCTGGCTGCCAACAAGAGAAAGAGGAGCCATTAATCTCAAAGGTGACAGTCACAAGTCCTCCAGGGTCCAGAAGTAACCCTGGGCTGGGCACAACAGGTAGATTTCACATGAGATCTCATATTAACTGAAGAGAGGGCTCATCGTCACTCAGATCTGGATTTGAGGACCCAGAAAAGGAGGCGAGCATAGCCACACGAATGAATTGCATTTCCCTTCTCAGGACAGCCTACGGATCTGCCCAATCCTTTCTGTCTGAGTGCTTTCACGCCAACTGATTTTCACACGTCAAGAGGGGGAGAATGGTGGAGGAGGATGTCACTAAGAATTATCACTGAATTCCAACGCATTGGTAATAATGTGGACCCTTTAAAGAGAGCTCAGGTGAGGGCGAGTGTGACATATAGGGACGGTAGCCCAGTGGACCTACTTTATACAAATAACCATCCTCGTTCAGTGACACTAGATTACAGGCACTGTGTCATCTGGTACTTCCACGGTGTCATGTTGATTTCACTGACAGGGACAGGATGCTTAGGACAATGAGACAAACCTGCCCAAGAGGCAGCAAGAGCCCAAGTCCTCTCTTCCTCACCCATCTCTAGTTCCTTAGTGGAAAAAGGCTTCAAAAATGGACTTGCTCCATTTCCCAGAATATTCTTCTATGCTGTCGCGAAGTGATGCTGAACGGGAGAATAAAGCAGGGCTCCTGGAGGACACGTGGCACATCGTGTCAGCCTACAGCTGATTCCTGCCAAATGCTGAGTTTGCAGCTGAACTTGCATAGCACTGAAGACACTGACTTTAAACCTTAGGATCCACCCACCCCAGCATTATGTTGACTTGCTGTGTCTTCTCTCCCTCCTTTCTTGTCTTTTATGCTCTAACCATTATTCATTCAATAAGTGTGACAGAAGGAAGACAGTGAGCAAACAGTGTTCCAGGTCTCATGGATTGCACATTCTTAAGGCGGAGACAGATATGGTTCATGTAAGACAGTAGACAAGCCATGAAACACGGGCCTTCACACGGGTTAGGCTGTCCGGGGCAGAAAGAGTAAGTATGTGCAGGTTTCCCTAAGGAAACAAAAACAGAGACAGAGGTGCCTGCTGGAGGGATGATTCGGAGTTATTTTAAGAATTTGGGAATGATGAAAAGGAACCACTCTAAAAAGATGAAAAAAACATTTACACTTTTTTAAAATAAAGGATGGTACATGTGAAAATCTGGCAGGCCAGTGTGGTTAGGGTTCCAAGAAGAACAATAATGTTTATGGAGGAGCAATCAGGCTGAGCCTCTCTAGGTGGTGGTTAAGACTCTAAGAACTCATAAGGGGTTTCCTGACCTGCAGTGAACAGTAAAACATGCAACTCACTGCACCTTGGTGTAACTTTTCCATAAACCTAAACCTGCTCTAAAAATAAAATGCATTACAAATATCACTGGTGCTGGCTGGGACACAGTGAGAGGGGAGTAGAGTCCGAGAATAAGAGAGGAATTTATAGCAGTTCTCTGGGACAAAAAGGGCCCTGAGTCAGGCCAGGAAGTGAAGCAGAGGGGACAATAAATAGTAGCAACCAAGGGACACAGACAGTGAGGCAGGCAGAGCACCGGGAGAAGCTGGGGGGTGGAGGTGTGTGCAAAGGAGACGGTGATCACTGTGTCAAACAATCCAGCTGGGCAGCAATGGTGAGAATTGAGGTTTAATTACTGGATTCAGAGAAATTAGCTCTTGTTGATGACTAATAGAAAATCTGGTGGAGGGGGATAAGAATACATGGCTGCAAAGGCAATAATCAGAAAGTGTTTAGAACAGCACAGAGGAGTTCAGTGCAAAAAAATGTGAACTAGGAGATGGGGCTGGAAGGCGAGCGAGAGGTTTTTTAAAGTGAAGGTAATCGTGCATGACTGAGTGATGGTAATTTTTAACTTACGATGCATGAGATTAATTTGCTTTGTCAAACCAAAGACCAGTTTCCAGTCTACATAATTAAGCTTATGGGAATAACACAAAATGGAACTCAGTTCCACCACCAAATGGAAACAGCACAGTCAACAGTTACGGTTCCTGAAGAGGACAGGAGGGAGTTCAAAGAGAGAGAAAGACCTGGGGTCAGGTGACAAAGATTATTTTCTGGATAACAGAAGAAAAGAAAGAGGACCAAGTGGAAGATATGACCAAGTGTTTCAGGAAGCTGGAGGAGTTTTCATAAAAGCAAGTTGGCAACAGGATTATCCATGGAAAGCAGGGCGATCAAACATAAAGCACAAAATAAATCAGCTGTTCAAATGATAACTGATTTTCATCAGTCCAGTCACAGTGAAATGAATTATGTATCTTTCATATCTCAAAGAACCCATTATGATAAACCACAGCACAGAGATTAGGGCCAAAGAGAGTTTTGTCATATGATTCCTGTAAGTAGTGACACACCAAGAATCATGAGTCAGAAGAGGACAATGTGGTCGTGGTGGTCAGATAGAAGCTACCTCATGCCCTACCCTCACACGTACTGTTTTCCAGAGTCTGCTGCCTATGTTGGCACTACGGGCTCCTCGCGTCCTGAGTGATAAGTTGGTAGCTCACCACAGAGAAGCCTCAGACCAGGGGAGAAGATAAACCACCACTCTAACTGGGTTGCCGTCGCTCCCACCTAGACACACCACAGAAGTGTGGACATGTGACTGAGCGCATGATCCAAAAGGAAACTAGCACTGACATAAAAGGAAGCGGAGAAAAGAGTAACAATAACCCCAGGGCCAGAAGTCCACTCTCATTCCTTCAGGTAAATACCACAATCAAAATGAAACAAAACCTGATGAATTAAGAACAATCTTAAATTCAAGGTCAGTTTGCAGGAAAAAATGTCACAGATACAAAATACTTTTTTTTCTCTTTCTGGTCAGCTTAAATTTCTAGGTCATATGTTCTTAGTTACTGCTCTGCTGGCTGCATCCCTCGACGTGTACATCTTCATGAAAGGCAGAGACAGCTCTGGACTGCAGCACGATGGGGATATGTCAAGGTCTGAATGTGCCCCTTCATTTCAGGAACAAGATGGGGTTCTCACAGTCAGGGACAAGTCTGGGAGAGAGTAAGATGACAGGAGAAGCCTGTAGAAGAGGAGCTCAGCCTCAAGGCCTCTTTCAATTCTGTTATGGGTTAACTAGGGCTTTTTCAAAACGTGTCTGATGATGTTCTAACTCCAAGCAATCAAAATGTAAGAGTTTTAAATTCTTCCATTTGGAGGTAGAGTCTTTTAAAAAGTAATTAAGTTAATATATACACAATGAAGAGCTACTCAGAAATAAAGAAGAAAAAGCCATGTCCCCTGCAGAAAGAGAACTGGGAGGTCTCACAGTGGAATGAGCCAGACTTAGAGTACTGCAGGTTTTCCTGATCTAACAAAGCAAACAAACAAAAATTTGTATGAAAGTGGGAGAAAGAGTAAGTTTAGACACGAGGAAGAGAACTGCAGGAGGGGGTATAAGCGAATAATGGGGGGACACACAGGATCGAAATGTCAAATGCGTGTAGGGAGGTAACACAGTGAAATCTATTAATTTATAAAACTAGCAGGTACATACACACACCCAAGCAAGTCTACTTCTGATCAACTAGGAGTTCAGGGAAAAGCTCTCTGAATGGAACCAAGGACCCTTAAACCCAGGCTTCTTTCTGACCACAGCTACGGACTGTCCCATGAGGCTGGCCAGCCCTACTGGATCCATCGCAGGTTGATACCATTTGAATGCAATATATGTTTGAATTTACGTTTATTACTTTTATGTTTGAAATACAAACCTTTGATTAGCATTCATCTGTATATTTTCCCAAAATTAGCTGAAGAGCAGGGTTGTGTGATGGTTCTGGGTATCTGAATAGCTGGTGGACACCCTGAGATTCAGGGGGCTGCCAGGCTAGCCTGGTAAAAGCCGTGACCAAAACAGCACTGCCCCTGAACTGCTGCATCACCAGGACATGCGGGGGTTGCACGGTACGATCTCCCTTCTCCCTTGCAACCCTCTCGTGTCTTTTCCTGCTCTCTGAACGTCTTTGTATCTTTGCCAATACTTTTTCAACCACGAATTCATAACACCATAGTTATCTCATGAAAATCCTACCCTTTCTTCAATTCCAGCTGCAGACTCACTGCCTCTGGGAAGACTTCCTTGGTCACAAGCATTCCTTCCCATCTTTTGTTTCTGAAATTCCTGGTGATTTTTATAATCCTATCTAGCACAAATGTCCCTAGGCCTACACTTATTAGTATGCACCATTACACTGACAGTTGCTCCAAAATGTTGCTCCTTTTTAGTAAGCCAGGAAGAGCACTGAGGACTCCCCACCGTCTCATCCCCTCCCATCCTCACCCCAAGCCCAACTTTCTAGGCAACCGTGTGGTTAGAGGCTTGAGGAACTAGATCCCAGGGCAGAGCTGGGATTTTGTCTTCATCCTGTCATGCACAGAAACCTCTGGCCCTTTCTTTTTCCTTCCTGGCTGCCAGGATTCCTTGACAACTCTCCTCAACATGTTCAGCTCCTCGAATTCTCCCTGCAGGTGCCTCTCCTCCTGGGCCCGGTCAGGCTCTGCTCTTTCTCTGCTCTCAGCTACCCAAAGCAAACACCTTTTCAGTTAGCCAAGTCCCTAACACAGAAATCAGGGCTTTATAAATCACAACTGGCTTTACCTTGGTGGTCAGTTTTCTTATTTAGGGAGCACAGGTTTCAGCAAGAGATGCTGAACATTTATGGGGATCTAGGATCCCTCAGAACACCACCACTGGCCTGGGGCAGTGGAGCCGGTGAATGAGGACCATTTTCAAGAAGCAAGGGCAAGGCCAAATGAACCCCAGACCAACAGGCAAACAAAGATGACATTTGTGTTAAAGCCACAGAGCCTGGCCAGCTTGGGGATGCCTCACTGAGCTAAGGATTGGCCTTGGAGTTTGACCTTCTGAAGCATGAAGGGTCATTTCATCTCAGGTTTCTATTTTCTAAAAAAGGAAGGAAGGAAGGAAGAAGGGGAGGAGGAAGAAGGGAAAGGGGAAAGAAAGAGTGAAGACAGCTCTCCTTGGCTCTCCGAGGCTGGTGCAGGGCTCCAGCCTCCTCCTGGCTGCGAGCTGACTTCCCTCCCTCTTGGCTGTCCACCCAGGTTCTCTCTTCGAAGGGCTCCTTTTCCTGAGAAGCGTGGCTTCCCTTTTGCATTCCCACATAGTTTCTAATCTTTTGGCCACCCTGTCCACTGACCTTCAACTCACCTCACGCATTCTGCTTCTAACTGAGAAACCACTCAAAGAAGCCCCTCCACCAAAATAGAACTGCTTAGACAAATCCTCATCACAGAAGCAGCACCCGGCATTTGTCTGGTACTTTGTGTCTATTTTTCTCAGCCTGATTCAATGGCAAAGACTTTTTTATGACCACATAGAAGAAGCAGGTAAACAGACAGCCTGGGAATGCATAATTAAAACCACACTGCAAAGAACAGTGGTGAGAGGAATGTTCATCCTGGCAAACTATTTGTTAATAAATAGCTTCTGTTATCGAAGTAACAAAATACACTGTTGGTTTTACTATTAATGTAGGACTGAAAAGAGGCAGTAGGACTCCTCTTCGAAGAGCTAAGAGTGTGTGAAGTTAACGAACTTTTGTACTTTCCATTCTCCTAAGGTACTTTGAAAAGAGATCTGATCCAGTTAAATAATTTAGGGCTGGTAAGTTCTTCTAAATTTACTAATCCAATGCAACCACACTAAAGAGATAAAACTGGGATGCATTGAGCCGGGATGCATGACAGTTCTCCATGGCGCAGTGTGGGGAGAAGGCGATGTCGCTGTACTTAAGACCTCAAGAAAGGGAGAAGAGAAACAATCCAAGAAAACCCAGAACCAAGGAGGGAGGCAAAGGGTAGGTTCAGACCACAGGAAGAAAGTGAGAGGAGGAAGGTGTAGGTGAGCCAAGGAGGGCTGCAGGGTCCAAATGCTAAACCTTCCCTGACCTGGAAATGCGCCGTCTCACTTCTTTTTGTCTTTATTTGGCCTGTGGGGACTCTTGACACTAAATCTATCTGTATTCTTACTGGAAGGCGGTAGCATGCTGTGCTTTTGTGAGAGCTGGCTTTAGTATTTATTATAAAGATGAACTTATACCACTGATTAGGAATGCAGAAAATGATAATCTATCACAAGCTGTATGACCCGTGCGTACAAAACCTGCCATATGTAGGACCCAATATGTGTACAAAGCGCACACGCACGCACGCGCGCGCACACACACACACACACACACAATGTATATTTTATGGGAGTTTTTCTCATACTGATGCTAAAAGTGACTAGGGGGCAAAAGATGTTAATAATTGGGTAGTTGGTGACATAAACCACCCTCTGAGAGAATAGCTTTGCTAATTTGTCTTTTGTAAAGAAAGTATTTTCATTTTCTGAGAGATGCTTCACACCATAGAAGCTACTGTGCTTTGTAGAAATTAAAGTTCAGAAGTTTTCCAAGCTCAAGTGACCTTACCAGGGATGCTTCCCGCTCAGAATACTTATCAACAACTCCCGGAACCCAAATGGACTGAACTAAGTATGTGAACAGTTTTCATGCTGAACACATCCAGCCTTCTATTAATGGTATTCATTAACTTAAAGTTACATATGAGACGAGCCTTGGCTGCGATCTAGGGTTCTAAATGACCTAAAGCTAGGCTTAGGGGACACTTTCAGTTTGGTTTTAAAATGCGTATTATTGGGGGTTGGTTCTAAATGAAAATTTTGGCAAATTGCTCGCAAATCCTGATGCTGAGGCAGTGACCATGCCATGGTCGGGACAGACTGTCTCAAAGGTCTAATTCTGGTTGGGGCAGCACCAGTGGAGATTAGTGACCTATCCTGGTGCCTTTGGCCTGTTTTTCATAGATTTGCTTTTTTTAATCTCGTACATGGACCAAATCTAGCCTGTGCCTCTATTTTACAATTTAAGCAGTTGTTAAAAAAATTAAAAGAGAAATGATATTCCTTGATATCTGAAAAGTGTATGACTCATATTTCAGTGACGATGAAAGTTTTATTGGAACATGGCCACGCTCATTTGTTTAGGCTGCCAGAGGAGAGTAGAACAACTCTAACAGGTACTTACGGCCTGAAAAGCCTATCACAGTTACTCTGGGGTCCTTCCCAGAAATGTTCAATTGTCCCAGATCTAGCATGCAGTGACCAGATGTAGATCAGCATGTCCCTAGACATCGAGAGGCATCCTTCCACCTACAGACTCTCTGCATATGTGATCGTGCCGTCACATGCCAGTGGGCTCAAAAATACTGCAACTGCTTGTTAGTCAAAATTGTTTTAGTCAAAATTTCAAAGGATTAGAATATTGAAAAAGCCCTCTTTGTTCCATTTTAATAGTGTCTTTCAAGTATGTATGCTAAGGTATGTTAAGTAGGAAAGAAATTTGGGAACAAAAATCTCAAACACTTACTTTAAATGAAAGAACACATAGTAGCTAAGACATGCTGATTTCCACCAGTGCCTTCATTTATTTCATGTTCAGAACTACTTGTGTTGGTAGAATGATGTTTTCATACCATCAGCAACTCCTCCTCACATTCTCTGAATGATTGCACGCATTAAAACTAAGCAAAAACATAAAGCAAAACAAAAATCTTCAGGGCTGCCCACAGACCTACGCAGACAGTAAAAGAGATTGTCATCGTTGCTTATGGCCAACAAATAGAATTGCATGGATTTTTAACATACAGTACCAAGGCAAAAAAGGCAAAAAGTTAAGACAAAGGGAACATTGTATAATTAAATGCCTCACCAGCATATTTAACTAGTGGCTAAGAAAATGACCACATTTTAGGCTAAAACAGTATCAAAACATCCCTACATTTTCATATGAAATAGACTGTAAATACTGAGTCACATTTGAATAGCAGCGGGTTAGTAGATCCAAAGGCATGATTTGGTCAGCACCAGAAGGCATTGCAAATGCAGACACGGATAGTAAACTTTCACTGCTGATACCACATAATTATCTCAAAACCCAAAACTGGTCCAGCAGTTTCCTTCCCTGAGATAGCCATGAGTATCTGTTAAGTGATTATTTCTCAGTCGGCTTATTATATAACACAGCTGCACTGACCATCTAAGTAGGTTCAAAGTTTTGGTAAATTAAAAACTTTACATCTTGTAGGCCCAGGGATTGTTCCACCCAGGAAACATACTTCTGGATAAAGCCTAACTTTGATCTGTAGAGATCACGGCCACAGGCAGCAGAGGAATAACCAAATCATAGAGGCAAAGGTCTAACGCTAGCTGCTGTGTCTGGCAATCTCAAATGGAGAAGAATCTGTTGATTTGTACATGTACACAGATGAAACAGATAAAGGCACAGGGAAATAGAAACATATAGCTAAATAAAGAGGTAGAGGCTAAGATAGATAAAGGATCATTAAGTCTTTGGCGTCAAATTTAAACTATTGCCCTACACTCCGTGACTGAATTTGAAGGTGTCTCTCAGCCTTCCATTGTGTGTATACTTTGGCTTAATATATGCATTTTTCTGGCCAAAAGATCCATAATGTATTTATTAGACTCAAAACACCCATTACCTCTAGCTTTGTACTCGGCTTCGATAAACTACTGGCGGATGACGATTAGAATGGGAAATACTTTTACCGAGATTTACAGAAGCAATGTGTGATTGTCTGAGGGTACTGGAGCCACAGTGAAAGGCAAGGTAAATGATGTCTTGTCTGTTTTGAGGGCTTAACATTGTTTCAGGCAAATGAAAATCACATTAGATCCCCCTTCAAGTTTTCCTTCATTCTTTCTGTCTCTGTGGTTCCTTTCTCATTCCTTATTCCCCTTTTCTTCCGCCTTCTCTCTTCTTTTCCTGGGGAAAGGAAGAGGGTAAGAAAACCTTCTGATTTAGTTGTCACTGATTTGGAGAATGGAGCCAGTGTAGGGCTTTGAAGGTCTGGAATATTACTGGGAACCGCCCTAGAAATCCATGTAGAACCTACCTTGGTCTGTGGGTTGAGTTCTCGCCTGTGACTAACCATTGCTGTGTTTCTGGCTAGGCACACAGTGAGGGATAGCTTGGCCAGTGTGGGGAGTTTGGGAAGAAGCCGAGAATAATTCTGCAAACTTTTACCACCATGGAGGTAACTGCATCCTGGCAATTTACTGCGGTAGAAGCAGCCACGACAGCGTCCCCCTCTGCTACCTCCTCTCCCAGGACAGGCAAACCACTGGCAAGTGTGTCTTCTCTCCACTTAGTGCAGGCAGCACTTTGACCTTCAAAAGTGCTTTCCAAAGAGCTCTAAGCAGGCAATTTTATGCAGTGCCTGCTCTACCATGAGATTAAACACAGAAACAGCTGCAAAGGAGTGAAAAACCTGCTCTCACTCTAAGTGCCAAAGCTCTCATCTTGAATGGATGAGCTGAGAAGATACTAGTGTATGCATTTGAGCTCAGAAAATTAACTTCCTGTGTTCATATTTCAGAAAATACAGTCCAGCCTCTGATATATTACTAGCTCATTTCAAGTATGCAGAGAGGAAGAGAACGAACACATACTAAAACAGAAATTCACTGGTTTATGTTAAGCTTTTCCCTTTGGTGAGATCAGTTGTCTGCACACATGGAGATGTGGTACTGCCGTCTCATGGTATGTAGTGAAAACTGAAGGAAGGAAAATGGAGTGCTGTCTGGAGCACAGAAGTCTAAACACAGACACAGCTATAGGTACGAAGCAGGCCCTGGTGATCGGCTAGATCCTCTGAGATGAGCACACTGGGAGCTGACAGCCCGCTGTGTCTGTCTCGTCCCCTCACAGTCCAGGATCTGCTGGCACCAGGAAACGCAGAGCTGGAGCAACCCCAAGGAGCACCACAGCCTCAGAGCTGCGTGTAAGATCAGCTGCCACTCCGGTGTAAGGGTGCGTGAGGCAGCTTCTCCCACCCTTCCTGCAGACGGTCTTCCCGGAGAACACGTCTGGGGATCTCCCGGCATAACTAACGCTCCATTCAAAAGTCACAGATAAACACACATTAAAAATTTTCCTCCATATTAACTTGAAATTTCTGCCAAGGATCAAACCTAAAGAAATAGTGCTAAAAATCCACATCCCAAGTTAAGAAGCACAGTGTACACTGTGCTGAGCCACCTCCCTGCAGGGCTCACTAAAAGGAAGCCCTGGGCAAGGAATCAGCCCCTGACTGTGGTATGTGTGTGTGTGTCAGGGAGGTGACTACAGAACAAGAAGCACTATTTGAAGAAAGTTATTTAAAGATAAACTTCTACACTGTAGGCGGCAATGTAAACTAGTATAGCAACCATGGAAATCAGCATGGACGTTCCTTAAAAAGCAAACACTAGGAATTCCATTTGACCCTGCTGTCCCCTCCTAGGTATCTTTCCAAAAGAGCTCAAGTCATCTTATTACAGGGATACACACATACCCACATCAACAGCAGCACAACTTGTTACAGCTAAATCTTGGAAGCAGCCTATCTGTTCATCAATTGATAAATACATAAAGATATATGTGGTATTCACACACAATGGAGTATTACTCTGCCATAAAAAGGACAAGCTGCATCATCTTTTGGAAAATGGATGCCTTTCCAGACCCAATGTTAAGTGAAACAAATGACACATAGAAACTTTAATCTTACTTTCTTCTCTTACATGAGAAACCTGAAATGCAACTGAAAAAAAGCAAAACAAAAGACAAATAATAGGAAATAACATAATAGATCTTTTGAACAAGTAAAAGGGACCAAGAGATAAAAAAAGACTAGGAAGAGAGACAGGGCAGGGATAAAAAACTGAATCAAGACATGTTCTATATGCCTACCAACTTCATCAGAAGGAACGCAAACACTACGTAATGCAAACATGTACCAATAAATATAAAAAGTCAAAAGTCAAAAGTAAATGAACATGATTTCTTGAGGGAGGGGAGGACAAAGATTTCTGCTCTGGGAGAACTTGTCAGAAAAGCACAAAAGTGCTGCTTGTAAATGGTAAGGTGTACTGGGTCAGCCACTGCCCTCTCTTGGGCTGGGCCCCTGGGGCCTCTGCAACCTTTGCTGGGCCCTGCACTGTTCCCAGCAGGACCCGACTGTGAGCTTCTCAGTTGCTAAAGAAGCACAAACAAATCAGCAGACTCCAAGCTCATGCAGACCCATCTCTAAGCCGGGTGAACCCTGCCCTGGGAAGTAGACTAGCAAAGCCAGGGACACGGACAATCCCACAGATACACCCCACGGCCGTGGCAGGGTAGGAGAGGATGGCAGGGAAGAGGTGTTCCCCACAGCGCTCTGTGTAGGGAGAAGTCTAACCTCTTCCTCCTTCCCCTAGGCTCATCACCAGAGCAAAGGGAAGGGAGCGAGAAGCCGCCCTCCACTTCAATCTCCAGCCGCAGGAAAATTCTTTATGGCACCAGGGAAGGAAAGAGCCTTCACAACAGGAAAGAAGAGGTCCACAGAGCAACATGCGTGTGGTTCCACACGACCGAGATTCCTCCGTAAGTACCGTGACATGCACACCTTAGTCACTGCTTAGCACACTGTGCTGTGCTGCCTTGAGTGTCAGGGACACACAAAGAGCAGGAAAGACACGGGCCTGGCTAGACAGGGTCACAGCAGTGCTCTGCCGCACCCCACACCACCTTCTTTCTGGAGAGACTGCCCCCTTAAGGAAAGCTATGACATCATTGCTGCCTTAATTATTCTGTGTATTTCTTCAAACACCCTCCCCCCCGCCACACACACACAACCAGAACACACGATAAGACGCCAAGATAGCAAATGCATTTTTCTTTCTTCAAGGATACACATCAAGGAGTTGCCAACATTCCTTTCTCAACCACATTTCCCAATAGCTTAGTATTCGGCTGTAAAAGCTTGCTCTGGTCTAAAATATGGCATTTCTGACAGCAAAGCCTTCAAATTTACCAATTTGTCTGATTTTTTTTTTTTTTTTTTTTTTTTTTTTACTAACAAGTAGGGAAAATGGAAAAAAATGGGAGTAAAATGTTACACATTTTGGTCTTACTCAAAGAGATAATTTGTTTACAGGAATAATGAATCAGATGAAATTAATCCTGAATTAGGGAAGACTGTTTTTCTACATAGGGTTTCAAAAAAGTATAGAGCCTCAATAGAAATATATACTATGTAGACAAATATCCAAAGGCCCAGGATCCACTAAAAATAATTGGTTTTCCCTACATGCACATTATAGGATATTTCAGATTAAAGCTAAAACAACAAAAAATTATATATATATATATATATATATATATATGGTTCATAAACATATGGTACATATGGGAATAGAGCTGTCGAGCACACACACCTCTGTACATGACGAACACATAATGCTAGAACATACTGCAAAGAGTTTGTTGGAGGCTTTCAGTTTTGTTGGGAATTATGGGCAGAGAGATGAAAGTATTTTATCCTTTGATGTTCCTTCATATAAAATTTGGGCGATTACACTCTAGATATTTTGCCATAATGACAGAGGTGAGCTGGGTCTGTGGCATCATTTATCAGGATAGGTTTGCAGAAGTGGCAGTTAAGAGAACACTTCAGAGAAAGCCAGTGTAGAGTAAGCATGTGTTACATAGAGAGTGCACAGAAGAAGTAAGTTCTATGTAAAATCCAACACAGTTTTGCAATCTTTCTTGCCTCCTACAAATTCTGACAAATGGCAAACTCTTGTTTTTGAATTTCACAGATTCTCATGTCAAACCTTTACACACTCAGAAAACTGGAGCATATTGTCATTCTCATTTGCAAAGGCAAAACAAGTGCCTGTCGTTCGTAAGTAATCTTGATTTTGCAAAATCTGGTGGTAACCATGTGAAACAGACCCTCCACTGTCTTACACAAGTACAAAAGTATTTGCTGAAAATCCATCTTCATGTCCAGCTAAAATTAAGCCACAATGACTGAGATTAACAACAGACTCTTGATTCTCAACATATAGCCATTATATTTCCAGCTCTGTCTTCAAAGAAGCATTTGAAGTGTGAAGCAATTCTCTTCATACTTGATTAAAATGACTCAGAATGTCAAAGTCTGACTTAGAATCTGCTACATCATATTGTACTAATAATTCAAAAAGCATTATTTCAAATGATCTATTGACCACCAAAATTACAGCAGCAAATTTTTGAAAGAACGACCTTCAGAATTCATCATACACAACCTTAAACTTCTTAAATCTTGCTCATCAAAAGCTATCATGTCATTTACTCTGTATATGAAACTCATACCCTGGAACAGCAACGCTGGAAGGAAGTTTCATCCCTAACTTTCTGGGCTCAAAGACAATTCTGTCGCCAACAGTCTTGAATATATCCATCTATAGTGCCTCAGAGCTCCAGTATTAATGGAGGTGAAAACTCAAAGCCATCCATTTAATACCATGCTGGCTTGAGAGCCAACAGGCACTCGTGTTTGGGAATAAATGAGGGAAAAAATTTCCTCTACTGATACTTCAAAGACTTTGCAACATCTGGAATCTAGTTCCACAGGGGTATTTCACTAAGAAGTAAGAATAAAAGGGTTTTAACTGAGCAAACAAGACTCAGGTTTCTTGAAATACGCTCTCTCCGGGGAGAAACAGCACAATGCCTCTGACTAACCTTTCTGCACCACTTCAGCTGCATCAATTAACATTTAGTCATGGATTCCATCCTGAGCCAGGTGAACTCTGTACAACAGCTGTTTTCATTGAGGCGGAAAATATGCATTCACATTTTAACTTCCCTGTACTTACACATCTGGGAAAATATGTTTTATTGCCTGCCTTTGTGCTGGCATTATTGATATGAATTTCATATTACTCACTCCAATAAATTCACACTCACCCTTTACAATGACGAATTCAACATCAATATCACATACTCTGGATCAGCCAGAGCCAACAACAAAAGCCACGTTCTCAACTCCCTTTTCCTTCTATGGTGGGAAGAAAGCCTGAAACACTGATCAAAGAATAGACCATGGCCTTAGAGACCAACTGTGGCTGTGCTGGTCAAAGATTTCAGTGGGGACTGAGCCACTGGAGAGACGGCTGCTGATGAGCAGGGAAGCTATGCCCAGATGCTGCAGAAAATGGAACTGGGAAATCTAATGACCTGGCACAGACGTTCTCCACTCTATGCGCCAGATAGGTGAGAGTGGCTGGTTGGGGCAACCCTGGAATACGGAACTGTAATTCTGGGTCAGCAACTGAAAGATGTTTTGTTTTGTTATTAGACTATCACTCATTCAAGACACAGTTTTGTCTTGAATCAGCTGGACAGAGTATTTTAACTATAACATTTCTCAACTTTCTCACAAGATCACTGTAAAATGAAAATTTTCTCCAGTCTCCCTCACAGGTACCATGTCATGACTTTTAGCCAGTTCTGGAGTCTTGTGGGCAAATGGAAAAAGGTTCTCTACATGACTGTGAGTATGTGCATATGTCACATTCAGTGTACAAACCTAAGTCATCATCTGTGAAAACAGATTTGATATTGTCTCCTCAAGAATGTTCTCGGCCATAACTCACAAAGACGAAAACCTGGTTGACATGTCTTCATTTTCACCAAGATAGATCAGCAAGAATTTAATCAAACTGGAAAAACGTCTTACCTGGAATTACTTCAAAAAGGAATTTTCCTGGATTCTCTTCATTGCAGGGATGTTCTAGGACTTTATTTCCAGGCAGAAAAATAGTCCCCTGTGAATGAAAGCAACCCAAACATCAACACGATAGCAAGCAACACACAACTCAGCAGCAGCAGCAGCAGCAGCAGCAGCAGCTGGGTACTAAGGTACCCATTAACACAGTATACAGTTTATGCATCAGATCACTATATATTACAGACAATCAGATATCATGTACCAGCATCATGCTCAATCAAAATTTAATAAATATTTCTTGGGCATCTAACATGCATAAGACACTATGTAAAACTGCATTTATGTTAAGCTACAATTTTTCAAATGCATTTTGTGCGTGCCAAAAATTTCAGGGAGCATTCTCCTAATCTCATATTATTCAGTTGTTGGAGGAATCTTATGAGGTAGGCTAGATTACTTCCTCTGTTTTAGAGTCATAAAACCCAGGGCAGAGACATTAAGTAACTTAGGCAAAGTTGCAATTAGCATTCTCTGTGCTACTGATGGTGTTGGGATCCTCCCATGTTGGAAATTAAATCTCAGGAAGCAATCTCAGGAGGTGGGGCCTAATGAAAGGTATTAAATCTTGGGGACTTCATCTTCACGAAGAGTTAATGGCCATTATACAAGGCTGTGAATTTGATCTCCTCCTCTCTAGCCCTTTCTTTGCCCTTGTCATGGGAAATGCAACAAAAAGGCCCTCGTTGGATGGTAGCCTCCTGGGTCTTGGACTTTGCAGCCTGTAGAATTGTACATTAATAAATTTCTGTCCAGCACAAATTGTCTAGGCTCAGGCATTCTGCTACAGTAGCACAAAATAGATAAATCCACTTTGACTACTCTTTCAATTTGCTGTTAGATGTCTCTCTTTTGGATGACCCTAGTCAGTAATGAAACATACATAAAACTACTCTGATTCCACCTCCTTCTCCAGTGATCATCCTATATTTTTACTTGCCTAGCAAAGACTTGCCCACTTGAAGTGCTTTCCTCATAGGTACCCAAGATAACCTGATCTGTGGACCCATAATTCCAGTTACATGGCTCTCAAGCTTCAAATTTCACGATAATCAATCCTCAGCAAACCTGAGGTCCCAGAACAATCCAGTTATTCGCCTTCTTTTCTTGGTTTTTTTTTGTTTTGTTTTTGTTTTTTTTTGTTTGTTTGTTTTCTTGGGTTTTCCCTTACTTCGCTGTTGAGAGAGTCTCTTTTGCTGACTCTTCTTAGCCTTATGACATTGGAGTTTCTTAAGGATTTACCCAATGACTCCCTTCCTTCCAACTGTACTCTCTTCTTCCAAACTATCCCAGGCCTACCCCATGCCTAGGACTTTGGTAACCAGCCATGAGCCACTGCTGGTCAGGTTAGTATTTCTAATCTAGGACTCTCCAAACTTCCAGCCTTTACATCCAAGAGCTTGCTTGACCTTTCCAGTTGCATTTCTCAAAGAAATTTTGAACTCAAGTTAGTCAAATTAAAATGCAATTAAATCTAGTCCTTCTCATGAATTCCTTAGTTCGGTGTCTGGTATCCTCATTCGTTCCCTTACTGAAGCTGGAAATGTAGGCTCCCTTAGCTCTGCTCTGGTGTACCTTTAACCCCCACTTCTTTTTTCAGTGGCTATCATGTCTTATGTGGTGAAGTCCCCACTGCACTTCATCGGATTCTCTGCACACTGCTCAAGTATCTTTTAATCCAGTTTTGTTTTGTTTTTTTTTTTCCCTAGTGGATTCAGAGCAATCTTTGGAAACTGAAGTTTCAACGTGCTACTCTAGTTGAAAAATCTTCAGTGGTTTTGTGTGCTAGGATAAATGACTTGGTGACCTGGCTATACCCACATCTCTAATGTTTTTTTTTTTTAATCCTAAATTTCTGTAGTATTCTGTAGTTTTCTGTGATCCCATCAGTTGCTTTTCACAGATGGTATCCTGCTCCCACCTGCATCCGGATAATGATCTGGTCTGGTTATTTGATACTTAGCTTTCAGATTAACTGCATCTAAAACATACTAGCACTGTTTCCTAATTCATCAGGAATGTGGAGCATTTTAATTGGCACAACTTAACCACTGAAGACATATACCACGAAGAGCGTGAGTACTATTAGCATATTAAAGGAGGATTCAAAACCGCATACACAGAACTAAAGAACACATGCTCTTGTCCACTGAGCTATGGAGTCTGTTATTCCCTGCTTGAGGCAATATTTAGCCAAGTAGTACTTTACACAGCTCTCATCCTAACCAATTTAGTACAGAAAATTATAGTAATCAAATATTACCCTCCTTCTGGTCTCAGAGTGATAAAACACAAAATATAGGTGTGGGTTAGAAGTATTTGTATTCCTTTGTTTTTTTCTCCTCAGAAACAAATTTTCCCACTTGTTATATTTATTCCTCTGGCCTATGGATCCCATTTTTTTATTTTAAAAAGCAAAACAGAAAAAAAGGATAGAAATGATACAGAATTTCAAAAAGCAGGAGGAAATCAACACTAGTTAATATATTGCATATTGTTATCTTAGGAGTAGTTGTTCAGGTTATAAGATCTTGGCATAAAAATGATCAAACAATCAAACAATGATAGCCCAAACTGTTCTTTTTGATGAACTCAGAGTGATAGTATAGTATACATACATACATACATACATTTATATGTGTATACCTACATATCCGTAATCTCTTCCTTTCTTTCTCTTTTTCTTTCCCCTATTTCAGTTGTTCTCATTTTGAGTACTTTCTTTCCTTTCCATTATTACAATATCTATTATACATGTTGGATCTTATTTTTCTTTCAGTTTTTGTTTTTATTTTTGTCCCACACTAGTAAGACAATACTATATTTATAAATGTGACTGATTTATTTCACTTATGACTATGGTCTTAAGTTGCCTCCATTTATAAAAGCCTCGATTGTCCTTTTTATAGCTGAGTAACATTCAATTGTATAAAAATATCACATATTTTTTATCCACTCTGCAGTTGATGGGCATTTGGGTTGTTTCTAAGATTTAGCTCTTACAAATTGTGCTGCTATAAACATGAATGCACATGTATCACTGTAGCAAGACATTTTCAGTTTTTCTGGGAAAACACCTCAAAGGGGAATAACTAGATTGAATGAGACTTCCAATCGTAGTTTTTTGAGGAATTTGCACACTGATTTCCACAGTGGTTGCACCAGTCTACACTCCCACCAACAGTGGAGAAGCACTCCTTTTTCCCCATAGCCAGCCAACATTTGTTATTGATTGACTTCTTGAGGAAAGCCATTCTTTCTGGAGTATGATAGAATCTCAGTGTTGTTTTAATTTGCGTTTCTCGAATGACCAGTGATGGTAAACATTTCCTCATGTGTTTATTTGGCATTTGTATTTCTTCATCTGAGAACTGTGTGTTCATCTCAGATGTCCATTTTTGGATTGGGTTTTTGAATTTGGGGGGCTTGATGTTTTTCAGTCCTTTGTACATTCTTGATATAAGTCATTTGTCTGAGGGACAGTTGACTAAAATTGTTTCCCACTCTGTAGGTTTTCTTTTCACTCTGTTGGTGATTTCTTTTGATGGGCAAAAACTTTTTAACAAGATGAGATCCCAATTGTTGATTCTTTGATGTACCTCTTGTGCAGTTTGTGTTTTGTTCATGAACTCTTTGCCTACCTCTATGTCTTTAATATTTCTACCTTGTCTTGCATAGATTTAGTGTTTGTATTTTAATATTTAGATATTTGATCCATTTTGACTTTAGTTTAGTGCATGGTGATAGACATGGATCTAGTTTCAGGCTTCAGCATGTGGGAAAGCCAATTTTTCTAGCACCACTTATTAAAGAGGCTATCTTTCTTCCAGTGAACATATTTAGCCCCTTTGTGAAAGATAAGGTGCTGAGTATCTTTGCAGTTGTGCCCACGTCTTCTAATCTGTTTCATTAATCCTCAGGTCTGTTAACAAGGAAATTCAGTAGTGTAGCTGGGTACAAAGTTAAAACTCAAAAATCAATAGTATTTCTGTACACAAACAACAAACTCACTAGAGAGAAATTATGAAACTGACACTTTTCACAATAGCATCCAAAAAAAACCCACAAAAGAAATACTTAGGACTCAACCTAACAAAGACTTATACGTTGAAAACTATAATACTCTAAAAAAAGAGATTGAAGAGAATGTCAGAAAATGGAAAGCTATCCCTTGTTCTTGGTTAGGAAGAGTCAACATTGTGAGAATGGCTATATTCCCAAAACTGTTACACAGACTTAATGCAATTCCAATCAAAATACCTTATAGAAAACATTCTTAAAATTCATTTGGAAACAGAAGAGACCTAGAATAGCAAAGGCAATCCTGGGCAACAAAGGTAACAAGAGGAGGCATCACAATTCCTGATTTGAAATTATACTACAAAGCCACTATAATGAAATCAGCACGGTACTGGCCAAAAAAAAAAAATACCTGTACATCATGTAAAGAAACTGATTATAGTTTAGACAAATAGAAGAGAAGAGTAAGAATTAAAAAATGACTTCAATTTTCCTTTTCCATGCCTCCAGAAGAAAGGTAAAGCTTGTTAGACATGAGGAATTTGGAAGACTCACACTCCAAAGGGCTCATTCATGCACTTGAGCCAAAACCACCTGACATTCTTTAATTATCTTTCAGTGACTGTGCCAGACATACTCTGACCTCCAGCTCTCTCTACCCCTCGCTCTGTTCTTTACTCCACAGAACAGCTGAGATATGGAACGACTCTGAAGGCTCATTCTTCCAGGCTCGGCACACTGGGAAAAGGTGTCAGTGTCAAGATGGGGGGCCCAGTTGGAGGTCTCCAGGCACTGGGGCCACGCCTATGAATAGCATAAGGGACCAGTGTCTTCTTTTCTCCCTCTTTTGCTTCCCACCCATGATCTGAGTACTTTTACTTTACCAAAACTCAGGACCAAAGCAAGAGGGACAATAGATTGTAGAGGAACTCTAGAAATGTCAGCAAATACAACTTTTATCTTTATAACTGAATTAAAGTACTTGTTTTAGTCATGGAAAGCTGCCTAACACACCCCAGGAGACTAATTTCTATAAATCATATAAGTCAGGCTCTCTTACCTTCCAGCGTTAGGTTGGGTTTGAGAGTTTACATCAGGACTTCAGAGAACAGCAAGAGAGGACAGCTCCGGATACTCATTTCCTTGCTGCCCCGCATGCTAGGGAGCAATTTTACCCTACTTGTGATGAAGCCCGTAAGCCCACAGCTCTGAAAGCTGCAGGCCGCTCTGCTTAGCATAGAGCTGCCTGCAGTGATGGTTCCTCTCTGTGTGTGTTTTCACTCTCCACTAATTTTCACTAATCCTTTCCATGCAATCTAAATGGTTTCTTTATCACAAACTCAAATTCTTACTTTGGAATTAAGTCAGTGATTTCTTGCTGGGATCCAGAGTTACAAATAGCCAGAGTACAAGTGCTGTGAGTAAAGTGTTTGACCCCATAATGTTCAACATACTTCACAGCAAATTTCAAGAAATCAGAGGGAACTGGTTTAAATATGAGAAGGGAGGGTAGCCTTTGGTAGTTCAGCACACACAGCCATAATTACATGACAGTAATTAATCAGCAGATTCAGACTGGAACCCTACTTACTGTTATCCCTCAGAGGGATATGCCTCTAACAAAATAATTTTTTAAAACTTTAAACTGAGATAATGGGATGAACAAAATCCTTTTTAGTTTGACAGCTAAAAGTTGGCAAAAGGAACATAATTCAGAACTATACTGGTAGTTTGCTTTAAGCTAAAATTGCTATTAAAAGCAATCTCATTTCCAGTTAATATTAGATCACTGAGCCAAAATCACAAGACGCTGGGATAAGTCGAGATGCTGCTGAAAATAGGGGGATCTTACTCTTTGGAATTTGAATTTGAAAGAGGCAAGTCTGTGCAGCAAATAAATGAACACTTTGTTAATTTCACAAACACAATGATGAGATTTCTTCCCCAGCATGAATAATGATCATGAGATCACAAGGAACAAGCCAAAGTCCCATCTTGACAATATACTTGAATGCATATCTTCATGACACTAGGCACTGAGAATGAGAAGGAGGTGAAATAAACACTAAGGAACAGGGTTTTTTTTAGAGCAATATAAGTTGGTTCAACTTTTACTTTGTAGCAAATAATTTCATTAATTTAGTCAACAAGTACTTCTTAAATTTCTTCTAGTATATGTGAAACTCTATCCTAATCACAAAGAATATAATGGTGAGGATGATCATTCCTGTATCTAAGGGTTACTCAGGGAAGGCAAAAAACAAAATTGCAACAAACACTATATATAAGGCCTTGTTATGAAAAGGGAACAGGATATTGTATGTTTATAAGAGATATAAGATTATGTCATCAAGAGCTCTGACCATATATTAATCTGCCCATAACAAGGAAGTTTGTGGTTTGGTAAATATTTCCCGGAGTCAGCCTATCTTAGTCCAGAGTCCCTCTGTACCATGTGACTTCAGATGGTCTCCTATTCTTCATCTTCCACAGCCTCAAAGTGGGGTAAAAATGGAACTTACTTCATGGCATCACTGTCAACTAATATATGAGAAGTTTATAGAAAAATGGCTGGTAGATACTACCTGTTTTAACATTTAGAAATCTTTTTTGTAGCTCATAAGCTTAGAAGATTTGGGGGGCATCTTTTGTTAATCATTAAATAAATGATTATATTAAGGTTTAGTTTATATCTGCTAGGATTACTCTTCAGTCTTATTGTCAAGACAGGTAAACTAACCAGAAAATTTGAAGTCAGTTTTTATGTCATTCTTGCAAGGCTAGGCAGCCTAAAGAAGTAAGATTTCTATTTGGCTATCATAACAACAAAGAGCATAGCGTAGGATGTTGATAATGTAGGTTGTTGATATTTCTTCAGTATGACTTTGCCAGTCACAATGTGTGCTGCGTGTAGCATTTGCACAGTGTCCCTGACAGCTGGACTTCTCATTCTACACATGAAGAAAATAAGCCCCATGAGCTCCAGACAGACTCTGCCACACGAACTCCTAGCACATATGTGTTTGAACAACAACAGCAAAAATAGGAAGGTGCTAGATGCTTTGAAGATTTTACTTTTAGTTATTTATTAAATTTATATCCCTAGCCTTTTTTACCCACAGCTACTGTTAAAGCAATTTGTAGAAGTTGTATAAATAGCTAACAAGCATCTTGTAACTTTGTGAAATCAGTCGCACAGGTTTTCTTGGGGCTGCTAGGGAGAGGAGAGAGATGAGGAATACCTACAAATTGGAACTATTTTGTTGACCCATGTAACTGATGTGCAAACCCTCTGGGGGAACACTGATCTATGAATTGTTATAATTTCTTTATAGAAAAATATCAAACTATTAATAAATCTGTGTACACTATCATGTAATATGCAACTCTCCTTAGTTAATAAAACACACAAAAGCAAGTGATTCATGTAATATTTTAACCGACAGTACTAAACTGACTTTGACAAACACAACAGAATGAGACTGTAAGTGTCAACACAAGCAAATTCTTCATGCAATTATCTTATCTTGATGTTTTATATTATAAACATGTAGTTTGAGCATTTGAGCAATATTGTCATTCTGGTTCATTAAAATTTTAAAAGAGCATTTACATAAAAGGACAGCATCAACTGTGGTGGAGAAAAAATGATTGCAGTGTTTTGACATCATTCATCTAAAACCTCTTCATTTCCTTTTGGAAGTAGGATCACTTTTTCCGAGGATCACTTTTTCCGAGGATCACTTTTTCCGAGGATCCCTCCGCACAGAGAGAAGAAGTACGCTCCTTCCAGGGGAGTCACTACACCAAAACACCAGCCACACAGGGGCCCTTCAATTTGTTAAAATGTTTTGATTCACTGGAGAATGAAGAAATCCCTTGATGACTTTGATGGTGGAAAGGAACAAATGAGAAATAAAGGAAAAGGATGATTCTATGATTCTGAAACCAAACTTTTCTAGTGGCATTTTCAATACAGGAAAGCCCCTTTCTCAACGATTATATAATCTAGCATTAGGAATCTTTTGTATGTCCATGTCCATTGGTATTTGCCAAGGACATCTCACTATTTGTCTTAAATCGCCCTGGGTAATTTCTCAAAGAAAACTGAGAAGAAAAATCCAAATGTCGACACAAAATCTGTTCCTGACAATTTCTACTTCCAATTGTCTCATGTGGAATGAAATTCCTTTTTCGTCTGAATGATGACAGCTAACACCTATTGAGACTTGACACCCATCAAATACTCATGTCACAGAGGGATACTGAACATGCACTGAATAGCAGGCAGGTGCAGGGATTGAAATAGACCTGAGGATGCCAAGCTCTACTTCCTTAATGACCTGTTAGAGAGCTCAGATGTGATATGTGGGTTCCATTGCTTATTCATTTACTTATCAAATGTATATTTAGTGTGCTATTACAAGTTGATGATGCCAAATGCAAAGAAAGAAATATTAATATTGGTTGTCTTTGGAGAGGTTGTAGGTGATTTTTATTTTCTATTTAAACAAGTTCTTAAATAGTTAAACAAATTACTAGTGTACCAAGCCAAAAAAAAAAAAAAAAAAAAAAGAAAAGACAGGTCCAGATGGACATATTTTGAAGTCTTAAATTTAGGGCTCTGCCTTGTAGAAAGAGTGATAGAAGACAGACCCAGAGTACGTTTGGTTTGAGCAGGTCCCGTCTTCTGGAACCTGGAAATGCTACTTTATCAGGGAAAAGAGTCTCTGCAGATGTGATTAAATAGTCCGGCCTATTACTCTGGGTTATCTGGGTGACCCCCTAAATCCAATCACAAATGTCCTTAAACTTGACAGATGTGGAGACACAACGCATAGGCAACGGGGAAATGTGAACCTAAGGGCAGGGGCGTTGCTGGGCAGCCCTAAGCCGAGAACTGCTGGTGTCCCCTGCAGCTGAGGCACAGGGCAGATGTGGTTCGCAGGGCCAAGTGTCTGACCCTGCTTACACTTGATTTTGGATTTCTGACTCCAGAGTTGTGAAAGAATAAATTTCTTGTTTTAAGGCAACAAGTTCGTAATTGGTTCCAGCAGCCTAGGGAAACCAATTCTATATAAAAAGACCCAAAGGAACCTTCCAATCGGTGTTTATGAAAGAGCATGTGGATGGTTGCCTTCTTACAGGAATTCACCTTAAATTCTCCAGCGCTGGTAAACAGTGTCTAACTTTTCATCTGTCCTTCATTTGGGAGAGAATCCAGTATGGAAGGGATTCAGACAGGCATCAGCTAAGGGAATCCCTATTCCTCCAGTCCTCTGCTGTCAGCAGGAGGAAAGCACTCCTCCATGTCACACACACACGGCCTCGGGACAGCTGTGGCAGGTGAAGAGCCCTTTGGGGACTCAGTCCCGTTGCTGACCTCCTCAATCTGTTTCAGAGCAGGCCAGGGCATTTAAGAGCCTCCACTGTTTACTGACTAGGAAAGAAATCCCAGCATCTTGGTGGGTGCTGGTTGCTAGAAGTTTGAAATAAATCTACAGTATGATGAGGAAAGGAAAGGGAAAAAATGGTTTTATAGTTTTAAAATTTTTGTCTCATTAGGAAACAAAAGATGAAGATCACAAAGAGTCATAGCTATGAAATATTCATTAGAAAAACCCAATACCCAAAGTTATGGTTCAGTACATCATTATCAATGGAGTAGAAAATTGATGATAAAATAGTCCCATTTAAGCTCTTATTTTAACCAAACTTTTATATGTTTAAAAAATCTAAGTGGAAAAGACTTGCAATTAACCTTGGAGGAAACTAAGCTGCCTGGACCATCAAAATAACCAGAGATGCTAAATACAAGATTTTGCAAATCTTTTTAAAAATGAAGTAAAATAATTTTATAGTTAGCTTAATAACTTTCCGTGTGTTTCAATATTAAAATTGGAAGTGTAAACTAGGGAAAAAAAAAAAGGCCTCAGCAGGAAGAGAGGTATTTAGAAGTACCTCACACAGCCTCTTTTGATAGTGGACCTCTTTTTAATAAAAAATCAATTCATTGACAACTTTTAACAGAGTATTTATTTTGAAGCTGTATCAGCATTTCCTATTCACAGATAAAGCTAACAATGGAAATAGTACACAGAGTAAATAGTTTTACATAAATGGTAATATTTTTGGCTACAGAGATTACTTACTTTAATATCTTTATTTTTTTTCTCCAAAATTTGTAGTTGGCAAGAATTTTTTTTAAAACTATAAAATGTAACTGTTATTTTTGTACAGAGCTATTTTGAGTTAATCCATTAACAGTCCACAGGTACCACTAGCACCTGAGAAAGACACGTTTTCCCTAACATGTAGAATTTGAAAAAAAAAATACATGAAAGCAGAACAAAGACTATTTGATAAGAGAAAAAGAACAAGAAAAGCTACTACAACGGGGAGAAACTGGGAGAATGGATACGATAATATTGGTGAAACCACGTATGACACCGTGAAACCAGATACTTTATAAAATTAATAGGTACTAATAAATCTGTATGGGGAACAGTAAGAAAAAAGACAGAGCTAGGGGGGTCTGTGATATCATGTATGTACAGAAAAATAAATTGAGGAATTGAAATCCTTAAGGGTGTAAGATCCTAAGTATGTTTTTTTAAAAAATTATTTCATATTCAAATTTATTTGGGGAAGGAAGTTTTATGTGTGTGTATATGAAACTGTTTTTTTTTTTTTTTTTTTTTTTTTTACTTAGTTTTACTTAGTTTTGGCCTTTTTGGCAAATACCTACTCTTATTTAGCAAGTAATGTCAAGGGAAAGTATCAGTGACTAATATTTTGGAGTCAGTGTCTAATACGGTGAGAATTTCCACTGACTTTATAGCTGCTCTCACACAATATTTACAGTATATTTGCCCTGGCTCCTATCCTAACCTACTCAAAGGACACTGACGTTTTCTACGTCTAAAGGCAGTATGCTGGCTGCTATGATTCGGAGGCAAAGTGCTTCAGTTCTAAACACTCCTTTTCACCAAACTCCTCAAGGATCAATCAGTGACAATGTGGCAATGGAATTAAAATCTGGGATAGCTTAATTCCCACTACAATCTCCCCACATCTCAAACACTGAGTAGAAATCTTTTTTCCAGTGTTTTGATAGCTGTTTCCACATGCACCGACTTCCCACGCTAGTATGACAATGGCAACGTAGTGTTCGTTCTCCTGCTCAAGCAATGTTTTCCATGTTGAAGATGCAGGGGTAAAAAAGACAAAGTCTCTGCTCTCACGCTGCAGACATCTTCAGGAAGGAAGAAACGCATGGACCCTGCTTGCATAAGTAAATCTTAGAACATAAAAGAATTAGAGAACATCGTGAGGCAGCATGCTGTTAATTAACACAGGGTGACACTTTGGAAAGAGTCTTGTGGCTATTTAGGCTTCTTGGAGCTAGTGATGAGGGGTTCAGCTGAAATTTCGATGCCAATAAAAGTCCCCAACGTGACTTTAAACAGGAGAATCACAAGGTCTGAGAGGAAGCCAGGTGACAAGGTTCAGGGTGTATAAGAAAGTTAGGCTATGGATTTTCCTCTAAATGAATGAGAGGGCCCTGAAGGTTCTCGAATTGGGTATCACGTAGTTTGTGTTTTTAAAGGAACACCCTGGCAACTGAAAGGAAAATGGATAGAGTGCACAAAAGGAAAGAGAGAGGAAACCAGAGCTCAGACAAGCGAAATGCAGAAGACAGCAATAGCCATTAATATGCAGAAGTGGTGTAATTTAGAATATGTGTCAGAGGTGAACAGGAAATGGTAAAGTGTGTGGCGTGGGACTTAAGGATAGAGGAGGCAGGGACAATGCCTGGAATTCTGTCTGAGCCCTGAAGTGCTGGGTCTCACACACTGTGGTGGGGAAGACAGAGGAGGGGAGTACTGACGTGGAGGAGGATGAAGAAGCCAGTTAGGCCAGTTCAGCTTGAAATGCCCACTAGACACAGCCAGACATGAACAAGGAAGTCGGATACAAGTATGCATGCATGAGCATCAAGTTCCAGAGACAGATGCAAGCTGGATGCCTAATTTTGAGTGCTAGCCAACTACAAATCATGTTTACACTTAAGATAACCATTGAGGCAACTGGTGGGGAGGTGTGGCTTTGGTAGTGTGGACAGCCAAAGAAGGACATCCACACCATGCTTACCTCTAGAGAAACCACAGGGCAGACAGAGCCAGAAAGAAGCCTGAGAGGGACTGATGACAGCTAAGATTCTTAGCTCAGTCCTGGATTAAAGGGAATACGGTATTTTCAATGTATTATCATTAAGTAGATTACAACCTGAAGTTTTTATGAGAAACTATTACTTTCAAGGAATTTCCTTTCTAGCCCTAGTTTGCCATCAACTAGTTTGTTTTGATTTTAACACTATGAATGCATATTACTTTATTGAAAACTCTTATTTTATTTTGGACCTAGTCACGTTTTCATTTGTAACCTCTTACCATGCTAACAATTACATCCTAAGAAAAGTAGAGCCTACACTATATTTAAGCAACCTTTCATAGTGCATATTTCTTTTTCCAGAAATATTTCTCCTACATATGCTTCGAAAACATTCAAAATTTCCAGGAGCTTTGAAACTTCCAGAAAACTATAACATCATAATGAGTGAATGAGCACTCCTGGAACTTTTTAGATGACAGTTCCTTCTTAAGAAAGGTGTGAGGGTGCCAATGAAACAACTTAAGCCACCAGAACGTCCTGGTCTCTAAAGACCACAAGAATAGACTTATTTGATTTCCTATCCTCAGTAGTCAAAAGCACATCACGAGCACAGAACACATAGATAAAAAGTTTATTGAACAGAATAAGTGAAGCCACATGATCCTTCAGTGAGTTTTGTTAACTGTATAACGGACAGTTTTCTATTTTACAGTGCACCCTTGATCTAACACAGCCAGTGATTTGGAGGATTTAATATTAATTAAATAAGGCATGTGGAATTTGTAAAGTACTGTTGAGAAGAAAATTCTATTTTGTTCTTTTAGTTTCCACGTAACATTTTTTTTTTTTTTTGGTTTGACAACAGTGAAAGCAAAAATTGGTTTTCCTTAAGTGAGGTGAGTTCACTTTTATCAGAGGAATTTAAACAAGACCTAAAAAAATGATTTGGTGGGGTCGCTGGGAAGGAAATTACAACAGAGTGTCCTTTGACTTCCTGATCTTGAGCCTTCCTGAGCCTTTTACTGCAAGGTAAAGTAATGTGAGAGAGTAGAAGAGTAGATAAAATATGCATGCATGCGATTATTTTTAAAGAGGAAGGCAGTAAAGCATGAATATAAACTCGAGATTCTGACAAACCAGCTATAAATCCTAACTTGTAAGATACACATCTTAGGGAAAGCTGTTGTCAATATATGTGATTCCATTCTTCATTAGTAAAATTTACTTAAAAAGACTTTCACAGAGGGTTGTTTTCAGGTTTAAATAAAGTAATGCCTGCAAAATATTTAGTGAGAACCCGGGCATGGTTAGGGTAGAAACTGCAGCCAGGATCAGCACTGCTTTGCTTGCAGGTCTACTTTTGGCGATTCTCTGAGTACAGAACACAGCTTCAGCTCCTACAGAAACATAGTGCATTGTTTTTAAATGTTACAGTACATGCTGAAAGTGATTACACTCAGACATCTCTAACGCTATTCTAGGAAACACCCAGTGAGGAACGCAGGAGGCCCAAGCAGGGTGCTGCTTTATGTCGGGGAGTTTTCCACGTCTTCTCGCAGGGTTTTTTTCTTTGACAAACTCAGAAATGAAAATCACCAAGCCTCCGACACAAACCAGTCTGAGGTCTGGACAACAATTTCTTCAGCTCATGAAAATCACTATACCACCTAACAACAGGCAGACAGAGAGTAGAAAAAGAAGTCTATTATTTCCTTTACTTTTTACAAGGGCAATACAAAATTAACATTTTGTAGTAAGTCAAATTCTTTGAGTGCAGTCAGAACTGAGATGCATTTGCCAGGCTGGTCTTCTTTTATTCTAGGTTGAGAACATCAGTTTCTATTCTTCTATCAGATTTGTCATGATCTAATTTTTGGATGGAATGGTAAACTGATTAATTTCAATAATGTTTCTTATAGTTTATCTTTTCAAGGAACAGGGATGATTTTCAAGAATTTCTATTTCTCGTGAAAAAAGAATTGGATGGGGGAATTGCTGTTATTACCAATGTGATTACCCAGTACCTTCTGAGTATCTAAAATCTGAGTTTCAAATCTAGTTGCTTTTCATGATTATTGTAAACATCAAATTAACAGAGAATCTTATTGGAAGTTTTAGCTAGATATGATAGAAATGAAACAGGTAACAGTTTTTATCCTTCTAGATAGTCAAAATACTAATTCAGGAAACACAAGGACAAGTTCTAAATTTTTCTAATGAGGAAAAAAGGAAGCACAAAAAGGTTACCTGGATTTCTTTGTTCTCTTTACCCACAAACAATTGTTAAAAACAAAATGTTTCCCTATTGGGGTAAATAGCAATATTGTAAAGCAAAAATTTAAGAGACTATACACAAAAAAATCTGCTTTTGTCTAATGACGGAAATTTCATTTATTAAAACAAGAACACATGATTGAATATACTAATCCTTCTAAGGAATCACTGTAGTAGATTCCAATAATGAATGTATTGGAAAATTATACTGGAAAATTATATAGCACCAAAAATTTAATTATAAAATATGCATCTGAAAAGTCTTTACCAATGGAACTTAAAAATGCACATTAGTTCAATATTCAAGCACAAGTTTCCTTGCTGCATTGACTCTAACAAGAAGAAACATTTTCAAGTTGAACCAAGAATGATTGAGAAGGCTAGCACCCCACTCCCTGATACCCACTCAGGTAAACTGGGGTTCACTGAGCTACTTCACAGCTCTGGAAACTGCAGTGGTGCAGAATGACACCCATTCACAGAGACGCAGGCGGTTATGCCTGCGAGATACATTTAATTACGGGTGCATTTTGTGTGTTTCCTAATTCAGTTTGGCTCGCTGCCTGCCAATCTGTGTGGCACTACGAATTCTCCTTCGAAACAGTTGTGACATCTTACTGGTCTCTTCAGTGACTAATGAGTTAGACAAAATCCTTAGCATATGCTCATGTGTTCTCTCAGTGAACACGTTATGACCATAGGTATAGCTGTCCCTTCTTTTAAGCATCATTATTTAATATTTGATTTAAAATGTTAATTAAATAACAAGACACTTCACATATAAGCACACTATTTTTAATATGTTTGCATTCACACTATCATTATTCTACTTTTCTTGTATTTTTAAGAGAAAAAAAACAAACAAAATAAAACAAAATAAAGTCAATCAAACAAAACAATGAGAACAATTCAGGACTTCAAAACAAGATAACAGGAAATCAATAATGGCTACCATAATGTACCGTGTTATCTTCAAAATAGCTGCCCATACCATCAGATATAATGAAGTTAAACAAAATAAAACACAGTAAGACCAAACAAAACAAAACAATGAAAATACTACAGGACTTCAAAACAAGATGAGGAAATTAACAATGGCTACCATAATGCCTCTTGTTATTGTCAAAATAGCTGCCCATACCATCAGACATAAGCATGTAAAAATTAATCAAACAATGCAAGAACTAAATTGCTTCATTACTCCAGTTGTTATCTTTTTAGAAATTTCAAGCGTGTGATCTCTAATTTATGCTATGTCTGTGTCTGCTGAACTTGTTCTGTGTGGGCTGGAGGTCTGAGATTGTATTTTGCTCCTTCTTCTTGACATGTTCCTGTGTTCCTCTGAATCAGTCCACTGCTAATCCCGGGTGCTCCCTCCACGGGCTCCCTGTCCCTCACTGCAGGGGATTGGACTTGGCACCTGGGTTCCTCCAGTCTGGGGTTCCTGGAGTAGTGGAGATGCGTGGGGCAGTGGTTCAGCCATGCTTGCTCAATGGTTACTATTTATTTACAGGCTTGGTTTCATTCTTTTATTTCTTTGCTTATTCTCTGTCTAGTTGTTCTATCTCTCTGTGACAGTGGGGTATGGAGGTCTTTTGTTACAACTATGTAATGCTCATTTGGTTTTCTGTGGAAGACTGCATGGGCACCCTTCCTTGAATGCAGAACAATTGCTGCAACATTAGTTAAATCAAATCGTATTTCCATATACTGATATGTACAGAGCTGGCTATCGTATCTCCTTCCCTCTCCAATTGTTCTATACAATGCAAATAAGGCCAGCTGAAGTACTGACGTGTAGTTTTGTTTTTTTGTTTGTTTGTTTTTTTTTTTTTTTGGTACCAGGGATCGAACTCACAACTGCGCACTTGCAAGGCAGGTGCTTATTCCGCTGAGCTAAATCCCCAGCCCCTTGTTGTATAGTCTTTAAAGTGGGTCTGACAGTCTTCTGTTTCCTTGCATGGTGCTCACTGTAAAAGATCTGAGCGCAGCAGGATGGCAGAGCCACTCAGCTCCAGAAATGTCTACTAGGTACAGGCCTCAAACTAAGAGGCTGAGTCCCCAGGGTACAAAAGTTGATGTATCAGATACTGAAGTGAAAGCCTCCTAAATTCTTTCATATGCTAGCCCAATCAACTTATGCAGAGTGGTCTCTCTGCTTATCCCCTTGCATATTGCAAAGGTGATTTCTCCCCACCTGGCTAACCAGCTCAACTTACTCACCATCCTCCTGTCACTCATTCTTGACCATCCCTTACTTCACAAGATACTAAATTCTTGGAACAAGGCCTTTGTCCATATACCCTCACCTGGATTGGATTTAGGACACCTTGGTTGCTCTTAACTTTGGATATGTCCTGTTGTCTTTACTCTCACCGTGGTTTGCACTCGAGGTGGTAGATTAGAACTAATTTCCAATAATATCTCAACGGGATTACAAATATAACTTACCAAATTATGAGGGAGATTAAAAAAGGGATTAAAATTCTTGGTTAGTAATATTCATTATTTGGTTTACAACATTCTATGTCTACCAATAACTGTCTTACATAGTTGGATGCTCCTGTATTAGGTGCATATATATTTATGATTGCTATGACATTTGTGCTGTCTCCAGCTTTCTTATTGGCCCCAATCAATCCCATGTTATTCTTCCCTGCCTCATCTTATAGCTGTGGGCTTAATTTCTCATGGCTTCTTGCTATTTTTGAATTATCTTTCCTCTTTCCTTTCATGATCAGTAGTTGCAATTTTGTCTTCAAGATATGAAATTCCATCCTTTCCCTTGTTCAATCTGTTACAAATATTTTCAATGGAGGTTTTAATCTCCAGGGTCTCTGGATCTGTTTCATGAATTTCATTTCTTGCCTATGTTAGGCAATTTTTGTTTCTATCTTTTTCTAAGCTTTTGTAACAGAAAGATTATTTTTCTCTACAGCCTTTTCCATTTTTTTTTAAACTTCTGTTGTTATTGCAGAAAGTTCCAGTGCTTGGCTTTCAACTTCATCCATCTTGTTGAATTCCAGGCCTGGCTTGGGCAGGCTGGGGGGTCTGGGGCCGCATCCCCCCTCTGCATCTTGCCATTCTCCACCTTCTCTTTTTTCTTTTATTTTGTCTTCTATACTGATGCCTGTCAACTTCCTATGATACATAATTCTACCACTAGCATTGAGGCCTCTTCAAGGAGGGAAGGAGATGTCCATTTCTCCAGCATGTCCTCTGGATGTAGTTCTTTATAACCATCCCAAGAAGCCACCTTCTTCTGGTGTTCACAGCTCTGTGATGAAGTCCATGTTACATCCCAGAGATGTGGTGGGTAGGAAGCTGAGCTTAGCCCTTGGCTGCGAGGACTGGAGCTTCTGGCAATGGAGTTCTCCAGCGTCCAGCTGCCATCTCCTCGCTGCTGTTCAGATGCTCCCATGTTACTGGCTTTGCTGACTGCTGTGCCCTCCAGAGGTGTGTCTATGCACCGGACCACTGAACTGGGTGTTTTAGTTCCCATCAGTCTCACACTCTTCCACCAAACCCATCACTGGGGATGTAATCTATTTTATTATTCTTACTATTAGCTATGCAATTAATCATTCAAAAATAATATGGTAGTATAATGATTTTTAATGATAAATTTCAACTTTCAAGAGTTTAAAATCAATACTAAAACACTATGACCAAAACAATTACATATTTCTAATTGCATCTTTTCAAAAAGCATGTATTTCAGTAAAACAAGTGTATTTGTCTAGTGAAAAATCTATTTTTATTAGATTTTTAAAAACTGTATGAGAGATTGTTAGTCATAGAAAGATGCTGATTTAAAATGGACTCTATAATAAAGTTCTTTATTATGATCGGTGAATAAGAGTAGGTAAGATTACATTTTAATTAAAAATTTTTTACCTAGCAGTGTTCTCAGTATATTCAACAACTTTTATTCAGCAATCAAACAGAATCCATTTTATTAAACTGCCTTCAAATACAACCAATGATTCAATGACTATGTGAAATTCATCAGGGAAGGAATTTCTACAGCGCAGTCTTGAGAGGTATGTGCCCCCTAAGATGGTTTTCCATCTACATATCATACAAGCTGAGGCCATTAAATACCTTAAAGTTATTTAATTCACCTTCCTACAAAATGCCTCAGCTCTATTTTTCTGCAGCTGCTGTTAGATGCACCAGTGAAAAGGAACTTATGTCTGGAGGAAGGTCTTCCCTGAGGGCAGGCTTTTGTCCCTTCCAATTCCTGTCACACCTGGCTAATATGGGGCCCTTGGGAATCCCTACACTTTTCCCCCAATCACTGCCCAACATTATCCTCTGGTCCTTGATGTCTGTGAAAAAAAAGCCACTATGCCCACACGAGGTTTACATTTCTCTTTAACTTTGGCTTAACTCTTTAGAAAAATCAGTCTCCCAACACCTCATCACGCAGACATCTAAGTCCATGCTTGCTTGTCACTGTCACAACTGTGTCATGGGACTCAACCCCAGTGGCTCATGGGAGAAGCCACAGAACAGAGTGCAAAAGCAAGAGCTCTGGAGTGGCACCGCTGCTGGCTGTACACGAGCTCTTTCTTTGGAAGACAGAGTCATAACTGAGTTTCTGAATCTTTCTGCACCTCAGAACATTCATCTGTAAAACAAACAACACCATAAGCGACTTGTAATAGGACTGTTGACAGCTGAAAACAGGTTGACACATGACAAATATCCTCTCTCCCCAAATGCTGATTTGAGGAACTTCTACAGCCTTTTGTATTTGGACAGTGTAATTCAATTAAGTGTCTGACATCTGCAGGTGTTCTAATCACACTGCTTTTACAGTGAGAATGCACTCACTTTTTACATGAGTATCTATAAATGTACTGATATTAATTTGATATCTATTCAAGTGATCATTTAGTGCAAATGTGTTCAGATTTTTCTCTTTATATTATACATGTAGTTGTAATTTTCTCTGTTAAATATTCTTGCTGATTTGTGTCAACATGGAATTTTAATTTAAAATATGGTATCTGTTATTTGTATGTATTTTTATAGTACATAGTAAAAGCTTTAAAATGTAATTTGTTTACATTTAGTTTAAAAGTTCATATTTTATTACTTTTATAATTTGGGTATTTCTCACTTTAAAGCTTTTAATTTGAGATATATGTTACAGACTATGGCAGATCACTATTTCAGTTACACTGTTTGATTTTTAAGGATCCATGAAACAATCATCGGTCTTACACGGCATATGGTCTCACATTATTTTTAAATCATTAGACAACTGTCCGTCACAGTTTCTAACCTCTGGAGGTTTCTCCACAAGGCCTTTCATGGGTGGCCCAGGCTCTACTTTGTGATGGTCCACTTGGAAAAAGTTACATTTAGATATTATCCAACTTCCACCATCACTACTTTATTTTCTGCTATTTTTCTAATTAAAAGTGATTTAAATATTTTTTTCTTGTAGTCATCAATAATTTTAACTCAGAAATAGGAGAATTAATGCTAATAATGTAACATCATCCCATAAGCACATTTTTATAGCTTGAACTTGGAGAAGGGGCTTCATTGACACAAAAGCTAGCAGCCACTATGGTGGCAGGAACAGATATTTAAGTGCATTAAAGCTGGGGGTTTAGCTCAGTGGCCTAAGTGCCTGCTTCTCAAGTGCAAGGTCGTGAGTTCAATCCCCAGTACCAAAAAAAAAAAAAAAAAAAAAAAAAAAAAAAACAACCAAAGTGCATTATTACAAACTGCTCTGCAAATGCCCAGGTGGATTTACTAACAATGACTGATGAACAGCCCCAATACCCTTCAGCTGGCAGGTGGGTAGTCAGAGTGTGGGGCCTCTACCCAACTGAACATACCCCGAGAGGTAAAGAAGAACTACCGGCAGCACAAATGAACGTCAAGCACACTCCAGTTAGTGGCAAGGCTACATGCTGCACAAGGCCTGGACAGAAAGTTCTAGAAAAAACAAAACCACAAAAGCATGCCAGTCTGTAAAAGGGCTGAGGATGGGAGAGGAAATGGCTGAGGGAAGCAGGAAGTCCTGGGGGCGCACAGCATCTCCTCTCTACTGCTTGATGGTAATGGTGATTCCCAATATAAGAGTAAATCTCTCTCAGTGACCTAACTTTTAAGAAACACAGTACTGTCAATGCTCTGGGGCACTGGAAGTGCTGGTCTGCCCAGGCTGCTGCACTGACACACTCACAAGCCATGGAAATGTATTTTTTTCATGGCTCAGAGAGTTGGGCAATCCAAGGTCAAGTTTCCAGCAGATTCGGTACCTGATGAGGGCAGCTTTCTCGAGGACAGTCTTTACTGGAACCTTGCCTGGTGAAGGGATCCATGAGTTTTCTACTCCTGTGAGCTACAACACCCCAAGCACCCACTACCTAATACCATGATGGGGAGAAGATTTCAGTCTCTGAATCTCTGTGGAACACAGACCCTTAAAAATGTACAGAAAAAACAACATTTATCTGGGCCTTCTCACCCCGCCTACCTCGTCCCACATGGACCAGTCTGCTCTTTTCCCAAGGAGTTAGTTCTATGCTTTTCTCCTAATAGGAATCCTCAATTCCAATTCTGGTCCTAATCTTTAGTCCCATTTACGATGCTTAAATACAGAAGAAGTGTGTCTCACACATTTTTGTAAATATCTTAACAATATTTACCACCTTCTACATAGAGAAAATGTACTATTAGTATCAATCACAACATGGTATTTATATTTTTAGTTTTATGTTATACTGAATAACTCTTTGTAAAAAAAAATTACCAAGGTGAAGAGTAATGAACATTTTAATGATTTGAAAATATATCTTTTCTTATAACATTTTAAATCCTGTACAACAGTACTGGATGCTAACTGATTTTGAAACAGTTCGGTTAAAATACCTTTAACATCATAAAATAAGTATCAGTAAATTACTGATCAGTAAGTTGACAGGTATTTGCTATGGCACTAGGAAGATAGTAAGTTGGAACATATCACTTTAAGGTATGTTCTATGCTAATTTTAAGAAATTGCATCTGGTAACTATGTTTCTTTAGCCAAACAGTGAGTTCTATCCTTGGTACAAAAAAAAAAAAAAAAAAAAAAAAAAAAAAGAGAACCTTTATAAAAAAGACAAATTTGTTTCACTTCTCCATTTCATTTTGTCTTTTTACGAAAACATGAGTCTACTTCCTTTTTAAAAATTTTCCCTCTCTCTTTGTCTCACCAACCCACTCATATGTTCCAGTCATGAAGAAAAAAGCATTATTACACATAAGGGTTTGTGTGTGTGTGTGTGTGTGTGTGTGTGTGTGTGTGTGTATTATAGCCAGAGAAGGAAGAGAAATGAACATGTTTACACCTGATTGGGGTGGAAAAACAATGAAATAGTCTTTAAGAAAAAGTATGGACCAAGGGGCTTATGGACTTGTAGATAGTTTTCTTTACACTGGGAAACTGGGTCCAAATCCCTGGTAACGTTGTCTTTCCAGACAAGACATGAAGGGAGTGTGATCTGACCACAGAGCAGATGGCTCAGATGCTCAGCATTCAAACAAGCATTTTATGAAATCCATTTACCATATGTTTCCCTTCCGTGGGGCCTCCATTTGATTATACAAATACGCAGGGCACACGCGTGTCTGCATCTGTGTCTCCATGTCACTCGCTGTGCAGCCTGTGCTAATGTGAGCATTTCCGAACCACATTCCCGAACATCTGTCAGGACCACCCAAGCAACTCCTCATCCTAACAATAATGACCTGCTGCCCACCAGATCTGAAGAGACAAGCTATGACACAGAAGGACAGACTTTCATCTCTGACAGCTGTCCCCAATGCTTTTTCTACTGATGTCACTATGTTACAGTAGAATACAACTACACAAAGGAAGGACTCGTTAGAAATACATGACAAAATCAGAACAAAACAAGACAAAGGTTGCTAGTGGGTATTAAGCAAAGGATACGATGCCTATGATAGTGTGGTCATGAATATAAAAAGTGTTTTAAGTCTTATGTGGCCATAAGCAAGAAGGAATATCAGTAGCTGACAGAGGCAGAGATAACAAGAATAAATACTATGTTTTCTACAGTTTGGTCAATGCACCATACACAGAACCGTGTCCAAATGGTGTCTTTCCAAGCAAGCCAACAGGGGACGGTGTGACTCCTGCTTTTCTGCTGAAAATGCTGCTCCACCCTGACCACAGGAAGGTTTGCTGGGCACTCTTATTGGCAATGGACACAGGACAGCTGTGAGCTAGGTCAAACAAATTTGCTTGAGAAATAAAGTGCTTGCACATGTGATGTCAGTGAGCCATTTTCGGGAATCCAATTTGCTCTTTAAAGTGAAACTTAAAGCTATATGAAGAGACATTCAGCTTGAAATATCACAAACCATCACAGTGTGACACATACAAGTAGAAATACCTTAACAAACGGAAGGAAACAAACCATGAATCGGAAATGATTCAGATAAATCATTCCATTCACTGGGTTCCAAGTTAGCTGTCTATTTATCCAAGTTTTTGCTAAAGGGAAAAATATACTTTTTGTTCTTTATCTATCTAAATGTCTGGGAGAAGTCTAAAATTTGATTTTGAGGCAGAAAAAAATGAATATATCCAATATGTATTTGCCTTAAAGATTAAAAATAAAGCATGTAGAATATATTTCCCTAAATGAGACAGAACCACCGCAAATCTAATACCCAGAGCAGTTACCCCCCGAATCTGTGTATGGCTAAGGATTTAGCTCAGCGGCATAAGCTCCTGTCTTGCAAGTGTGTGGTTGTGAGTTCAATCCCCAGTATCAATAAAAAGGAAAAAGACAAAAAAAAAAAATAAGCATAGACCAAAAGGACCCATGGCTGTCCTTCTGGCTGCCTTAAATCATTTGTAGCTTTGTTAATGTATTTCCTTGAAGAAAATAAATTTGAGTTATATGAAATCAGTGTATCTCTTCTTAGGAATTCTGTTTGTGTTTGAGAGGTATAAGTTTTGAGAATGGAAAGTAGGAACTAGCAAATAGTGCATAGCATATTATACCAATTAATGTGCTCCCTTTCAATCAATTCAGAGGAAATTAAATAGACTTATCTTAATGAATATTAATTAATAGCAGTTAATTTGAAAACATCCATCTCTAACCTTTTTGACTTCCTGCTATTGGAACATATCAAATAACTGGGGTATGAGTCATTATCTCTCAAACTTTAACACACCTGTTTCAATATTTCAGAGTCAGTGATACTCAGAGTACAATCCTTTATTGATATAGTTTCCATGACAATAAAGTTTTCAGATAAAGTAGAAAACTGTCATTTCATGGAGAGACAGCTCACCTAAGGATTTATACTTGTTTCCCACAGTCCGTGGAAAATTAGACATTCTGGTTATGCTAAGGTAGGTTTCAGTTTTTAGCCTTAAAATGAGCTAGGAAGTTGGTAGGTAAACTCTACTCACACTTATACTATGAACGAAAGTCTAGATAAAGACAAAACTCATCTTTACTCAGCACATCTCATGAGCAAATAGAACATGAGTGCTCATATAAGGAAGATTCTGCAGACTTCATAATGCTGTATGTCAGCATCACTTAATTTTTTATATAAAGATGGATAAATATGGGAGCCAAACCATACTTTTCCTTTATTTTTACAGGGATGTGTCCAGAATAGATAAACCCTAAAACACACATATACTATATTAAGAGCTTCCAATAAAGTCTGTGGTTTGAATTCTTCTACTAACATCCCAAATAATATCCTTAATATCTGACCTACAATACATTTTGGAGTATCATCATGAAGTATCAGGGTATCATTCAACCTTCATTTTCATTGTGGTTTTCATAACTGAGCCAAGTGTTGATTATCTTTTATATCTTGAATAAAACCTGGATTACTTCATGTGTAATGTATGAAGTTAATTCATCACTTGAGGAGTTTTAATAGAACATAATTTAATGATAACATTGAGATGAGATGAAAATTCGTCTATATAATTAGCAAAGGAATGAAAAACTCTTTAAACTTTACATATATTTGTCTAACATACTTCTTTATACCCTGAAAACTAAAATTCTCCATGTAGTTACACATATAAAATATATGTATACATTTTTTTAAACATAAAACACACATAAACAGGGAATGAGGATGGGAGAGAAGGTCAACCAAAGACAGATATAGTTTCTTCAAGGGTAGGAAATTTTTTCACTATATATGCCAATACTATGGGTTTTTTTTTTGTCCTTTACAGATTATAAATATTAATACCACCAGTAATGCTAATAGTCTTAAATAGCAACCCTAAAAAATCCTTAGTTCATTAAAAAGTAAGGACAGCACAGTAAGACAGACACTCTGGTAGCAAGGAAGATCAGGCATACGCCACTACCAGACTAACCACAAGTCACCGGTTTTCCCAGTACCACCAAATTGACTTCCAGTTCCTCCTACCTTAACATCAGTAATTCCTTCCTACTCAAGAAATCCCAGCATTTTTCAGAATGTAGAGAAAAACAAAAGATAGCCAGATAAACAAACCAAGTACCCCCTCAATCTATGTTTCCCAAACTAAATATCCTCTCTTCAACACCTCCTACTGAGTTTTCTCTGTGCTGGTTCAGTTGCTTGTGTCACCTTGACTGGCTTGGGAACCAGCCATCCAGGGGACGTGCGGGCACACCCAGGAGAAAGTACACTTCCGGTTGTGCCTGGCTGAGTATGGAGGTGAGACCTTGGGTGATACAGACGGTCCCTGGCCCTTTCTCTCCAGCCCAGTTCCCTCACTCTGCTTCCCGCCTGCCATGAACTGGGCAGCTTTGCCCACCATGATCTTTCTGTCTTGAGGTCAGCTGGCCCTTGATTGAATCCCATGTAACTGGAAGCCAAAGTAGATCTCTCCTCTTTTAAGCTGTGAGTGTTGAATATCATGCTCCAGCAACAGAGATGCTAACAATCCCCTTCCCCCAAACACAATTTTTTAATTAAAATTATCGCAGTGTGTAACTGGCTAACTATCATTTAACTAGAGGTTGGTGACCTTTCTTGGAATTGATCCTCATATAGTCTTTTCCTCTCAACACCAACAAGAGAAATGTTTGGTAAAGATACAAAGAGAAACAGAAAGATTTCTACTCAGGGCAAGGGATCTTTTGCTTTTTTTCTAGTGGGAGACATTCTGAAAACATTTGTAATGACATACCTATTCAACAAATGTTGGAAGCAGAAACCAGTAATTGGTTAATACTTTACAATAATTGAGGTTAAAAGTCTTCACTTTTAAGACATTTTTTCTACATTGAACTCTTTCTCATTTGTGATCCTAGTGAATAAAAACATGTTCACTTGGATTTCAAAAATCAAAATGAAGCTTAGTAACTTAATGTACAAAGAGCATTTTTCACCAAAAGAAGTGGGGGCCAGAACCTCTGTCTGACACACTCAGCCCTGAGTGTGGAAATTTTGCCGCAAGGTAGCTAAGTAATCATTCAGTTCTGGACTTGTCTAGTTAGTTTTGAAGATTTCATTGAAAGACACATCAAGACAATCAGTCACCAGGGGCCTCGATTTTCTTGTTTAATCCCTTTGTTGTGATTTACTTTGGGAAAAACACAAGTCCCCAGATTTATATATTTTTTGACTTGACAATGCTTCATGTCAGAACTTCTTCACTTCCCATACTAAGCTAAAAAACTATTTAGAGTACAACCTAATGTCATTTTCTCTCATTACGCAGTTTCTCCAATTTCTCTACTTCTGTACTGACTAGTTATTCCTTATGGTATCATACAGCATTTTAAATAGAGATTCAAATTCTTTGATACTTTTCCCATCATGCAACGGGGAGTTTGAATTTGCCTTTACATAAAAGTGTGCTTCTGAGATTACTTTTAGCCTGTGCCTACTTCTTTGCCTTGGTCTGTCTTTTAGGAAATTCTCTGAAAGACTTCATACTGTAGGAAAAGTTTCACACTATCCTCAGATAGCTCCGCTAAAGAGCCTTCATATACAGGCTCTGATTAACAGCTGAGATTTCACCCAAGGGCTAGACCTGAGAATGAGGTCTGGGCCCTTCCACCATCAGTCCATCCACCAGGAGCCCATCAGTCCACTGAGGAGTCTTAGTTGCTACCAACTGGAATAGAACTGTACCATCACATTGTGCTTAAATTTCTGATCCAGGAAGTCATAACCATTGTTAAGCTTGTAAGTTTTGGGGTAGTTTGCTCTACACTGATATACACTGAAAACATAAAGCAGTATCTGCTACTGTCCAACAAAAACCAAACAAAGGTTACAATTAATATGAGACTAGGAGGCAGGCACAGCCACAAGGGGCTCCAGGAGACCGAGGGAAGAGAGGACAGTACAGCCAGGAGAGAGGTGACTCCAGACGTGTGGTAGCTGTGCTTGCCTGCCCTGCAGCACTGGCCATGGGGAAAGGCTGACCACATGGACTCAGAGTTGGCTAAGGTTTTTAGGCAGACGTTATATTGCCAAATGATTTCTTTACCTGCATATGGTAATGCATTGGTAGAAGAAGACAGGCTATAAAAGAGCTGCTGAAAGACTTAGACAAGATGGAAAGGAGGCAGGACTTGCTGAGTCCAATAATAACAGTATTTCCTTTTCCCCAGTTTTTCCAATTAACAAACGGTCACCAAGGAAGAGCTGCCTCAGAGTAAACAACATATCTAGGTCATGTGAGTCAAGCAGTGTGTGTCTCACAAGTGTGAATGAAAGTAACTCTATTGAGACCTTTGAAAGCTTTAATGGTATGCCCAGAGGGAGTCCAAGAAGATTAAAAACAAGACTCTCAGACCTTCTGGTTAAGAGAGTTTCCAAGAATCTTAAGGTTTTAACTTGTAAACCCAATCAAATAAGCAAAAAGTTTTTTGAGTAGTATAAGGGGATCTCCCTGTAGCTGACTCTCCATCAGACAGACAGCCCACTTCAGAGAAAACTGTAGGTATAGCTTTTGCTGAACAGAGTAGGTTATAATACACTGGAGACTCACGGAGTTTTCCAAGAAATTGTATCAGCTTGGACAGAAAGGCATAGTCACAGCACACGATGAGGTGAGCCGTGGGGTTCACAAGCCTCCACCACACAGGCTGAGAAGCCCATTCGGTCCAAGCCTGGGCCTTTCCCCCTCAAAGCACAGATGACTTGCAACAAGTCACACAGAGGCATTGTGCTGGCAGCATTTGTCCTCTGAATGAAATCAAAAGAGCTTAAAAATTAAAACGTAATATGCTTTATCTCTAGTCAACAAGGACACATAAGTCAAAACTACAATGAGATGCCACCTCACACCTCTAAAGATGGATGTTATTTAAAACAGAGCCAGAGGTGGGGACAGAGTGACAAAACCAGCAGTGGTGAGGGCAAGGAAAAACCAGTACACCTGGGCTGAATGTGCAGCTCCTGTGGAAAACAGGAGCTGGTCACAAGGGGCAAATGCTGCCTGAAGCCACTTACACGAGCGATGTAAAGCAGTTAAACCAGAAGAAATTGCAGGTGGGGTGTGGGGTCAGGGGCTGGGCTCCGGTGTGGAAAGGACCTGGAAGCTGCTGCTCAATGGGTACAGACTCAGTTTCGGGGGATCAGAGGGGCGTAAAAGCTGGCGATGCGGGCCTTTCAAGGAGTTGATAATGTAGCGTATGCTTAAACTGCTTAAGAAGGTAGATCACATGCTATGGTCCATCATAATAAAGTAAAATATAAAACAGTATGCTTTAAAATCATGATGTGGTAACTTCACCATGTTTACCATAATCCAAAACAACAAAACAGCAGCTATACTTTTGTCAAAAATTAGTTCAAGTATGTTTTAAAACAAGTAACTTAGGAGCGGCTTAAGATTACAATGGGTCTTAGCAGAGACTTCTGCAACTGAGGTTTGTGAGCGCGGTCTGCTCCATACAGACGGACAGCTGCACCTGCCTTCATGCACAGGGATGGAATTTCACTGCACTATGCTGTCATAGTGTGTAGAGAACCATGTGGCACAGGGAATGGTTTCTAACGGAAGTATTACACATTTCTTTCCCTGTTGTGTCACTCCAAATACCCTGAGCTACAGACACCAATGTGCCTTTAGTTACCATCAAGACTTATCAAATCTCATTGTCACCTCTTCCCCTCCTCTGTCCCCACCCCAGGCATCCAGACATACAAGTGAGGGGCGCTTGAGGGGCAGGAGCTCGGAGTAGAGGGCATGGATGTTCAGCATAGATATAGAACCCTACAATTTCCCTTTGCTTATTAGGGTGTACCAGGTAGAAAGATCACGTCTGCAATGGGAGCTTCAAGAGGAAATGCACATTACACACCCTTGAAAGTCCATGATATCCTGGTTGTGCCAGATATATGAGAGACAGGAGTGATGCTGAGCCTTCAGGAATGTCCTATGTTGGCTTCACCTAAAGCCCAGTGCTGTTAAGATAGTGTTGCTCTCATAGTACCTGAAGTAGAAAAACTAAATGTTTTTCAAGCAAGGTGCACAGATCTACATCAAGTGGCAGATGTATTTTTCTCACATTTACTCAAGCCTGAGTTTCTGCATTACTCAAGGCAGCTCTGTGTTCTCTCCGTGGAGGTCGCACTGATGATTCTGCATTTCCACAGCCTATCTCTTCCTGCTAGCTCCAAGACTGCTGTTCGGTCTGCACTGCTCTGAGGGCTGGAGGAGTGGGATGCTTCCATTCCCGTGTCGCATGTCATTGTCTGGGGTGGCAGGATCAAGCCCCACTGTCCCTGCTTTGTAACAGCACACAAGTCTGAGACACAAATCCATGGACTTCTCATTCAAGTAAGAAACAGGATATTTTCCTGGAAGTACAATTAACTAGCAAAATACTTTCAGAATTAGAGTTAAGGTCAAATTAGAATGTAAGGTCACATGATATAATGAAACATGCTGGTCTCTCTGTGATCTAGTTTGACTCTGTACATTTTTGATTTCCATGTAGCCACAGTGCATTCCTGCTGACACTTAGCAGGCACAGACCGACTAAGCTCTGCGGGTGCTCCCTGAAATAGAGTGTCCTGGAGGGGTTAGGAAAAGACAGTATCTAACAGTCCATTCTTGAGTCAGACACACTGATTATAGTTTCTAAACTCAATCTTGATCTGAGCAAGTCTCGAACTTTGCACACATTTCTTACTTTGTAAGTAGCACCTGCATCCTGAGAATATTTTAAGGACTAAATATCTATTCCGTGCAAGTCATTCTGAAATGATCCAATGCACAATCAGTGCTCAATACAGCTTAGTTGTGATGTATATTTTATTTTTCCCTACCCTTTAAAAGAACACATTTTGTTATATAAATGAAAGTGCCATCAAGTTGGAAGTTCAAGGCATGAATAATAAACACATACTAACAAGGCTGATCTAGAATTTCTCCCCAGTTTGGACACTCATTCTCCTTCAAGGAGGCCTTGTAGAGTTGCTACCTGTTGTTGTCTTGCATAATGAATTTAAACAAACAGATTTTTCTGAGTTACTGCATTTAAATTTCCATACATATCAATCCCTGGGCCTATTTCTTAGAAGAAAATAGGTCCTCTTCTGGGATGTGCTTGTGATTTCCAGAGGCACTCGGTGCGCTCAACGGTTCTCTTATGTCCGACTAACTGGCTCCAACCCTGGAGCCCTGGCAGGCCCCAGGCGAGCTGGGTGTCACATGAGTTAGCAAAGCCTGGCCTGAGCTTACTTCATGCTTAATGGCATTGAATGCTGCTCATTATGTGGTTAAGTTTGCGGTGCTTCTTGGAAGGAAGAACAAGGAGAAAAATTACTGGCATCTCAAATGAAACCAGAAATCTGTGTTCACTTGGGACCTCGAATTAGACTTGAGTCACAGGACGTCAAGTTGTTCATGCTGGAGTCAGCTGGTCTGGCTGGCTGCTCAGAGCACAGCGCACCCGTTCTGAGTTCCTCTGACTGTCCCTTTCTGAAAAATGTGCAAGGACATTCTCAGAGGGCAAGATTTTGCAAAACTTGAAAGTGTTTTAGCTTAAAGTCTTAAAATTATCCTAGGGGCTCTTCTGCATATTTTAAGAATTTAAACATAATTTGATGGCAATTCTTATATTTACTCTCTGGGATATTCATGCAAGACACACTCCCAGGTGCCAGGACTATCTCAGTTGTGTGGTGGGACTCCCCCACAGTATGTGTCACTTCACTGAGGAGAAGTCACTGGAGAAACAGAGAGGAAAGCCCGTCACTGAGATTCTTCTCTCACTTGACAGGACTGCTGTGCTCTGAGGAACCAGCTATGCAGGGCTGTTTCCGGTAATGTGGGGGTGATGGAAAGACATCTGTGCATACAGGCTTGCCTCTGAGTTCATTTGCCTGTGCCACTTACTACCTGTGACACCCCAAAAAAGACACCAAGGGCCCTCCAAACTGTACTCCAAAACAGACACACACGCCATTCATCTCTTACTACTTCAGATAATATGTGAGCTCACAGTAGGAAGAGGGAACTCTATATTCAGGTGACGAAGCCACAGTCCCTCTTCCCAGGAGGTCACAGCTTAGGGACACCTGGGCTTGGAGAAGAGAAGATGTCTTCTCCAACCTCTCTGTGACACGCGTGATGCTCAGTGGTACCTGGGTTCAAGGCAGTAATGTTTTTCCAGGCCCGTGGTGTACTCTGGCGGAAAGGCCTGCAGTAAGAGGCTGATGACTTAGTGGTAAGTGTGGCTGTTAAAACCCTTTCTTACTGCTTTAGACAATTTTTATTTTAAAGTGAGGGGTATAGTTCCTTGGTGATGTGACCATTTATACAGGGTTGTGAAAGTCCCCTGGCACTAACTGTGCCAGACAAAGTCACAGTGCAGGGGATGTGAGCGAGGGCCCTCCAGGTCACCTGAGCTTCCTTACTGTCCCACAGCCTCAGAACTCTGGGTTCCAGGACAGCCCTCTCTTCTCCTCAGAGGAGGGTAGGGCAGAGAGAATTCCACAGGAGAGGCAATTTTCAAAACTTTACACTGAGAAAACAACAGAAATTCCACCTGGGCAGAAGCCACACGTTTCCTCCCATCAGGTTTTATTTCTGCTCTTAATTAGATTTAAAGAGGACAAAAACTTTGGACTGTGGTGGGGAGGAGAACCCAGGAGAGAAGGAAAAAAGAACAATTTGCTGAGGCTCTTGGGGAAGGGTGCCGCGTTCAGCCACCCTGACCTTAGAGCCCTGTGTTCCCAGTAGCTGTCTGAGAACCGAGGCTTGGTTCCCACCCTCTCCCTCAGCCTGGAGCCCTGGCAGCAGGGAGCTTGGGAGCGTGAAGCAGCAGGGCCACCTTCTCGTGCCTCGGAGGCTGAGAGCGGAGTTTGACGTGGACAGGACCAGTGTGCTCAAGACGGTGACCTAACAAAGTATGTGGGCGCAGTGACCGCCATGATGACAAGGGGTGACATTGTGGCCTGGACACGTCTGCAGAGGTTGCGGTGCCCCAAACCCCTCAAAAAGTGAGGCCCGCTCTGGAGACACCAGGGGAAGGGGAACTCCTGTCTCAACTGGCTGCAGGTATGAAAATAAGTAACAGTCCTGTGATTATCAGGCTTTAATTATCAGTCAGAACAGGAAGTTAGGACGAGCATCAGTAGGAACCTTACAAAACAGGGCTTCGTGTGATTCTATACTAAGTTTGATGTCTGAAAAAATGTCTACAAACTTGGTGTTTTAGAACTTTGACAGCCTGGAACGGCAGCCTGCCCCAGTTTAAACTTCCTGTTATTGATTATACCCCTCCAAGTGCATTTTTAGGTTTTTGTTTTAATGTTTCATTTGTTTATGTCATCCAGAATACATTCTTTTCAAATTTCTTTGAAGAAGCCAGAAATAATGCTAGATGCCTGTAATCCCAGCTTCCTGAGGCAGGAAGATCACAAGTTCTAGTCCTGCCTGGCCAACTCTGCAACTTAGCAAATCCTATGTCAGAAATAAAGAAAGAAAGAAATAGAGAGAGAGAGAGAGAGAGAGAGAGAGAGAGAGAGAGAGATACGTAGCTTAGTGCAAAAGCTCTACATTCAATATATAGTAAAATAAATAAATAAACAACTGTAAAAAATTTGGGCACTAAATCCCAGACTTTTTTTGGAAAAGAATAAAACCAAATGAGAAAAAGAAAAACCAATGGGGTCATTCAAAACAAAAGGATGGACACAGGACATAATTTAAAACCACAGTACAAGGTTATCTACAATGGTAACCATGATGTCTTGTTATCTTCAATGGAATTGCCCATATTATCAGGTACAATAAAAGTGAACATGGCAGTACATAACAAAATCAATAAAAACAAAGCATTGGAGTCATTATAGGACTTCAAAAGAGGGTAATAGTGAAAACAGAATGAGTATCATAGTGAATCTTACTGTCTTCAGAGTAGTTGCCTACACTCTCAGACTTGATACTATCAAACATTACAGATTCGAATAAAATCAGTCAAGACAATGCTCCAACAAAACAGATTCAAATAAAATCAGTCAAAAGAAGGCAGTGAAAGGAATACAGGGCTTCAGATTAAGTTAACAGGAAATTTAAAATGGTTACCATAGTATATCCTGCTGTCCATGCCATCAAATCTAGTACAAGTAGACAAACTGGAACACAATATAACCAAAATAAACAGAGCAATGAAAGCAACATGGGTTTCAAATCATGATACATGATTAACAATGTCTTCTGTCTTCCCTATGTAGACAATTCCTCCCCCTTCACTTTCCCAGGGTCCACTATACATTTTGTTTCCCACTAACTCCTTTAGTTTTAGATTAAGGAGGCAACCCGCTATTCACCTAAGTGGTTCTGAACCTTTTTAACCCTGAGCTTGATCTTAAGTTGTAATTCATAATCTACAACAGCCTCAAGATTTTCCTTCCTTATAGCTGAGTAGTTCTCCATTGTATGAAAGTGTTATGTCTCTCCAACCAATCTGCAGCTGAACGGTGAGCTACTCCCACTTTTTTCTGCAACCCAGGATTTTTGCTGATGATGTTGAACTTTGATTTTGATTTCCCCTGGAAGTAATCCTTTTAAAACTCAATTAGTAAAACTTAGCTTACAAAATTGAAAATCAACCCAGAACACCAACCCATCTGTCATGATTTATGTCGGTGGCCCCCTGGCCTCATGCGTTTACATTATGCATTTGTGATTGTTTCATTGTCTATTGCTTGGATTGATGGTGTCAGTGCTACACCCACATAGGGGTGGAGCCAGTATGTAATTTAATGGCAGGAAGAAAGTGTGTCTCGCTCTCTTGCTGGTTTCCGCCTTGCTGTTTGCAGCCGCCATGAACTGCGGCCCCGCCATGCCAGCCTGCCTTGGAGCCAACTGAGTATAGACTGAAACCTCCAAAAACTGTAAGAAATAAACCTTTCCTTTCCCAACTTTGGGCATCAGGTATTTTGTTTCAGCGATGAGTAAAAAGTAACTAAGACACCACACCATTCATGTTTGTCTTTCTGATTCTTGATGTTAAATGTAGTCTGGATCTAAACAGGCTACGTATGCTCACGACAGCACTGGATATTAGCCAGCTAGCCTGCACTTCACCGCTTGTATAAGAACACTATTAGAAGAAATATAAAAATTAGAAGGATTTTACCACAGATGTGTTCTCAGAGTTCTTGGTTACAAAACCAGCTCACCATCAAGAAAGCAGGGCCAGGAGCAGGGGTGGACACGTCTCAGGCCTGCAGGTTCATGGGTTCCTGAAGATCTTTTCTGAATGCAAAATAGGCCCTTGAAGCCCACGCCTGCCTGGCTGCCCCTCCAAGGGACAGCAGGCCGTGACCCTAACCAGGCTGGTGGCCAACCTGAGTCTCTCACAGCTGACCTCCTGACTGTGCACCTGAAATATGGAGTCTGCCGGGGTCGGAATCCCATGGGAAATCTGGTGTCCAAACACATCCACACACAGTGGGGGACTGACAGCTGTTTGCCGTAGGACGGGACAGATAGAGACCGAGCACCAGTGAAACCACTGACTTACATGTGTGTGTGTGTATGTGTGTGTGTTGCTAATGCCCTTCATCAGACAGGGATTCCTGTGCTCACAGGATTTCCACGCTATGCAGAAGCACTGCTGCCTACTGTTTGAAAAAAACAACACTCCCTGAGACTCACCACTTTCCCTCCATGGATGCACTCAGCAGTCCCAGGGGGCCGCTCCTCCCTCCTTCCAGCTTCGCGGAGGCTGCAGCTCTGTCGGAGTCTCCTGTGCTGCCCCTTTTCAGCCTTGTGGCCACCCGTGTCCTTCTGTGGCACTGGGCTAGGAAATCCAGGACCCTTCCTTAACACGCTATTGTTCTTCCAAACTTCTTTGGCAGAAGTAAAGGACAACATGCTTAGGTGAGGAAAAGACAACACTGATATCCCAAAAAGACTTTCAGAAGGTAAACGGGCCCTGCTAGGCCCACAGTGGCCTACACTAAGCTCCATGCCCTCTCCTGCTCCACCTGACTCCAGGGCTGGAAGGGGCACAGTGCAGTCCAGAACTGGATTCTCAGCGGGCCAAGTCGCCACCAGAGAAGAGCAGGAGACCAGTGCAAACACAGTCTTGCTAGTCCTTATCCAACACCCTTCCTCCCCTCTCCTTGCAGGTCTGATTCTCGCCTTATCAACTGTCCTAACACAAGCCCCAGGTCCCAGCAGAGCTGTAGACAGAAATTCAGGCAGCGCCTGCTTCCCACTCATCGCTGAATTCCACTGAAAAGGAGAGAGTCACCCCATTGACAGGGTTCTGCAGACCAACCTCACAGTTCCAGGACCATGAACGAACAGCAGCAGCAAAGCAACCTGCCAGCATTAACCTGACGTGGCTTTCTGCTGAGCACAGAATGGTTCATTAAAACCTTAAAACAGGTGGCAGGTTTGGCAGCCCACTGCCTGCATGCTATGGACAGATTTATTATGCCTCTCGTTTTAAAATATTTATGCAGAAACAGACTCAGTGAGATAAATTATCTTGTTCACAAGAGCATTCTGTTCAAGGTTGCTATGATAACTGCCATATCAATCAAATTATGCAATCAAAACATTATCAATTTTATAATCATCATCTGGCATTTATAGCTCAGGAAAATTTTTTTATTACTTCTCCAATTTAATTCTGGAGTCTTCCAGGCATCTTTTCCCTAACAGCAGGAAACAGCACCACAAAACAGGGACTGACTTAGGGTGTCACTCTAGCTCCTCAGGCTTGGCACGTGCGTCTGACATGCATTAGCTTCAGGGCAGGTGTAATCATAGACAAACAGAACTGTTGGCTCTCCCCATCCTGCAGACACATCCAAAGTCAGGAGCTCTTGCACATCAGGGGCATCAGCTGAGAGGACCCTCAATCCAGCTGAATCTCAGTAAGGTCAGGTGAAGCAAATCACACATCTCAGTCACCACCCAGTCCCAAAATCATTGCAAGGATTCATCTCCACAGGATCAGCGTCATCCTTTTTCAGGGTTGGGAGCCTTTACTGGTGGTACCTAGCATCTTGGAGAGGGTGATCTCATCAGCTTCACCTATTACTCAAGATCTCTTGCTGGAAAGATATCCAGAAATGCTTACCTCCTGCTCCAACTTTCCAGCGAACTTCCCATGTTTTAGGGGGCTAGTGCTGTTCCCAGAGTTTTCCACACATTTCGGATTCTTGCCTGACTTCCATTCATTATTATCTTGAGATTCCTTCTCCTTGCTGTTTCCCAACTTGTTTCTCACTTATATAACCGCCTCCCTCTTTCCGCTACCAGCAACACTCTGCCAAAGAAGATGTACCAATGTTTGCTTGCTTTTTTCCCTCATCAGGGTTCTCTTTGCCTCTCTATTATAAACCATATCATTCATCTTTCTTTTAAATACTATCCAAGGAAAAAAAATCTAAAATTGCTTTCTATGCTTCACTTTTTGATTATGAACTGTTTCCACGGCCCTCTTCACATGAATGAATCATTCTGCAAAAACTCTGGCTATATGGACTTTCACCTATAGCTACCTCAGGCTTTGTTTTGGTCCATAAGAAATTCTCAAACAATAACCAAAATGCTTCCTCAGGTAGATGCTTCAGGTCAATTAGGTATGACTATAAGAATCAGGGAATATGAGAATTAACTCAAGGTTTATGGGGCTACTACTAGTCATCCTGAATAGCAGTACTTTGCAGACTCTCACAACCTTACATGACAATGACGGTGCCATTGTTCACAGATTTTTACTATGGCCCCCTGTCAGTAGAACGTGGGAGTTAGAGTCAGAAAGGCTCACTTATCATTCTTGCTATTTATAGGCCTGCTAGGGCATGATTCTAAGTCTCCTGTGGTGTTAGAAGAGACTTCAGCTTCTTTACCTATAAAGTACACTGGAAACTGCAAAGGAAGTTTGGTTTTTGCAAGGTGTGTTTCTTGGTACATTTTCTATGGCCATGGTTGAATACCACAATAAAGAAAAGAGGTTTATTTAGCCCCCATCCAGAGCTTCCAGTGAGGACCTGATGGCAAAAGGCACCAAGGAGAGGGAATACATGGGAGGGATGGTAAATTGAATGGAGGTGCCAGGCCTGTTTTATAACAACTCTCAAGTTCTGACCCAAGCCACCTCCAAGGCACGGGCATCAATCCCTCTGAGATGGGTACACCATGACCAATAACCCCTTCAGGCCTCCCACACCTCTTGTTATGGTTTGTACATGGATGCCCCCCCCCCAAGCCTCATGCATTCAGGCTTGGGACCTGTGGAAGGGACTGGGTTATGGGTATGCCAAAGTTGGTAGGAGGCAGGACTCAGTCCTCAAAAGCAGGTCGATGGAAGGGTTTATCTCCCACATGGCTCTTCTTTTCTTTCTCTGCTTTCTGGTCACCATGATGTGAGCAGCTCTCCTCTGCCAGTACCTTCCACCACACTGTCCACTTTGGGGCCTGTGGATCATGCACTGGAACTGTGAGCCAGAATAAACCTGTCTTGTAAGTTGTGGCACCAGCACATGACGAGATGCCCCAGCAATAAGGAAAGTAACTGAGACACCATTGCATGTTGCACTGGGGACCAAGCCTGCTTCAGAGTTTTGGTGAGGGTGAAGATTATTCAAACAATGGCAGTAAGTAGGCAGCTATTTTGTGAAGACTAATGTGTAAAGAGTGATTCTGCATTTCTGTTGCCACCACATATCAAAGAGATTTTGGGTTATTCTGGGACAAAAGATAAAGTGGTGCCATTCACATAATCTCCTTAAAAAGATGAGTAGACCTTTGACAGTGGCAGATAATAATGGTGAGACAGACTATTCAGCAAGACTGGCTGAATTTGTGTGTTTTAACTCCCTTTAATTAGGCTACCAGTAGGAAAAACAAACCTCATTGCTTCTGATAGAATGATGACTTTTTAGTATTAGGGACTGAACCCAAGGGTTTCACACTGAGCTACCCCTCAGTCCCTTGCTTTGCTTTGTGTGTGTGTGTCTGTTTGTTTGTGATGGGGTCTCGATGCATTGCTAATTAGCCCAGACTGGGTAGAACTTGCCATGCTCCTGCCTCAGCCACTGAGGGACTGGGATTATGGGTGCTTCCCACCATGCCCAGCCTTGACAGTGGTCTTCAAAGTGTGACGCTGTGTTACAGCACCAGAATCATCCAGGAGAGCTGTTAGAAGTGCAAATTCCTGGAGCCACCCAGACCTAAGGGAGCAGCCCTCCAGGCAGCTCTGGCAGATGATGAGATGGAGAACCCCACCCTTGCTCCGCAGCCTGCGGTTCCACCCTCAACTCTACTGGCCTGATGCAGCACTTTGCAGACTCTCTGGGGCTCAGGCTTCAGCAGACACCATGAGATTCTGCACACTGGGAACAAGGGAATCTCCGGTTTTCTCTCTGATGTTTGTGTGATGTTGTTATTTCCATTATGAATCCTGAGAAAAAGTGTGATTTTGTAACTTTCATAAGTCTTTTTCTGTATAATTCACATATTTCAAGGAAAAGTACTTTGCCAGGGAACAGGATTTGAGGGTTTAAAACAGCGGGCTCATTCGGTTACAGGAACAAAGAGTTTGACTTCAAGGGACAGAGTGTTCTAGCCAGAACTGAGCTGCCAGCTCTTGGAAGGCCTGCAGGAGACTCATCCTCTGAGCACCACAGTCCCTGCAGGAGCCTCAGGAGAGTCCCCTCAGATGGCTGCTACACCCTTTTCCAGCCCCGGGTGTCAACCTAATTCTCTCCTTTCTCTTTCACTTACACCTTGAAAATTGCACCTACCTAATATAACAGAGGTGTGATAAAGTCCAGAGGGGAGCACTGACTGAGGAACAGAGGCAGGAAAAAACAAGTCCTCCAGAGGCTATAGTTTTCCACACCATGAAACAGTTGAATGTAGATCATGAAACATTAACCCAACCCAGCTATAAAATGAGTCTGTGAGGGAACCACATTTAAAGATTAAAAATTACTTTCATCTTTCTAAAGGAGCCTGCATGCAGGTGTCTGGGGATGTCCTGAGGGCTTCCTGGAGCACTGCAGAGGGAGAGGAAGGACAGACTGATCTGGAGGCCCCAAGGACCGGGGATCTCCGTGCTGCAGTGGGGAATTCCTAGACCCAGCTACTGAAGGCAGCATAGCCCAAACCAAGGGAAGAGTGAAAGGGTCACAGAACTGGTACAGACAGAAGGCTTTTATTATGTACCCTCATCCACTACCTGTGAAGGAAAGCCTTGCTACAGGTGATCTACCACAACTGCACCATCTTCCCTAATTTTGTAAAGGCGAGATTCATTCTCCTAAATCCAGCACACATGACAGAGAGTCAGCATATTATTAAAGATGGTATGCTATTATGCCTTCAGGACTGCAAAACAGAAAACAGACATGAAGAAAAGAAGAATATTAAGTACAAGAAGAAGGGGGCCAACCTTTGAAAGTGTAAAGATTTGATATTTTTAACTTCCTTTAAGTGTTTGTAAACAGTTTCTCCCCAATCCTTGTCAACCCTGAGCATCAAAAGTTTGCTCGCCATAGAGAAATCCACAAAGATAGATCCAGAATCCAGAACCATCAGAACCAGAAGTCGGAACTCAACATCACAGCAATGGGGAGCAAAGCTCAGTCAACTGATTCAGAGCAAAGGGAGAGACTCTGCCTGACCCACAAGAATAGGCCTACAGTTCCGGGGACGGAGGAGGAGACACAGGGAAGACCCTAGAAGACAGTCACTCCCTCCGTCATGCCTGTGTAGACCCTATACCTTGATGAGAACATGTTTAGGAAGTGACAGAGCATTGTGAAACCACTACAACTCCCCAAGAATGCATGGATTAAAAGGAAATGTAGGTTAAAAAGAAATTCACAAATGACGGAGGTTTGTAGCCAGCCAGAGAAGGTCTCATCTGGCCACAATATGTCTTAATGAAATACTTCCTCTTCCTAGCTCATTCCAGCTCCACTCAGATTTCCCCCAGTGTTCTCTCTTTATGATCACAGCTAAGCATTTTAAGAGAAACTTAACCACATGGTTTCTGACAGACACATGGAACACATCAGAATAACACCAGCTGATGCCCAGGCTTTGGACCTGGTTTCTTCCCAGGCATAGAAAATTACATTGTGCTCATTTAAACACACTCATTTCCATAGGTCGAAGTTCCCCAAGCTCCCCTGAGTTTCCCCAGAGCCTGTTCTTAGAGACGGTTCTGCACCTGCCCAGGACTATTTATGTACCGCACTTTTCCCCCCTTGGGCAGAGACCTCAACAGGTATCTGTCACCACTGGCAACCCCTGCTTCCACTGCAGCTTCTGAACCTTAGTTTTCAGCATGAGGTACTGAAAACTCTGCCCTCGGTCACTTCAATGCACCAGGAATGTTTAAAAAAAGAAGCTTCTGGAGTCTCCAAAAGAAAAAAAAAGTGTGGTATTAACAGAAATAGAAGCCCTGTGGCAACAGCTCCAACACCAAAGTCTGCCACAAAAGCCTCTTATGTACACATCTCTTGGCTCCCTCACCCCAGTGTTGAGTCACCTCTACTTATTCACACATCCTTTACCGATCTCTTCATCCCACAAATACGTATTTTACTCTTTACTTCAAGCCAAATTGCTTGGATGTAGAAATTGAAGTACTAAGTTTCATTTATTGCAAGAAAAGAGCCTAACAAATATAATGAGATAACTGCTATAACAGACATTATGGACAAAATCTATAAGAAAACTAAAAATCTTAAAATCCTTGCCGGAAAATATAGAAAGACTGGAAAAATGGTAAGCCTGTTCCAGGTGGGTGATTCAATGTAAGAACAGGTCGGTAAGAAGGTCCCCACGCTAAATGTATGGAAGGCAAGATACAAGATATCACCTGGGACTTTCCAAGGCAGAAGCCCGGTAACAAAGCATTCTTTCTATTAAATATTTTCTTATAGGACAGTTGTTCTGGACTGAGTTTGCCCATTAGAATAGCTTTTATTAAACACACACACCTGTGCCCCAACCATGGACGCTTTCATTTGCATTTGCACCCGTGACACATGCTTCTATTTAAGACTGCTGCACAGGCTTGTAGGGACCAGGAAGTTTCCATCATAAAAATGTCACAATCAGCTTGGCTGGTGGTAGCACACTTTGTGAGCAGGAAGTGAATTGTGCAAGTGAATAAAGAATAAGGAATGGTGGCAAACTTTAAGGTAAGAAAAAAATGAGGTTCTGAGTTAGTGCGTGGTATGGAGGAAGGCCAGAAATCTCAGAGAAATTACAGTAATTAGATCACAATGAGTGATCTAATTGGTGACCTAAAAGTACTTCCTGTACCTGCTTTCTGGCTCAGTAGTATCATTTTCCAAGGAAAAGAAGCATGAGGAAAAGATAGAGGAGAGATAAAGTTCAGCTCTCAGCTGCTTAGTTGATTAGGTTCAGAGCATTAATTAGGAGGAGCCTGAGCATAAAGTAGGAGACTGAAGAGGTATTAATGCAATTTGCGCCAAAGCTTTCCCCTCAGTCTGCTGGGTTCACAACTGGAGAGTGGTTTTATGTGAATTGGCTGAGGGAGCACTTTAACAAGCCCAAACATGGAGGCAAGTTCCAATAATTTATGTCAAGTAGAATGGCAAGTGGACCCATTTTATCCTCCCTACCTCCCCAGGTAGGTAAATCCAAGCATTCTGCCCACCTCCCCTTCTTCTTTCTCCTTACTGGCGCTGGCAGGCACCAGGATCCATGTGCAGCCCCTCTACCCTGCCTAACACGCCCGGCTGTTTGCTGTGTAGAAGCACGACTGCGTTCCAGGACACTGTATTCAAGCAGGAAAATTGATTGCTGGGTGCATTCGAAGGTTTCATCTGGCCTCACTCAGTACCCACACAATCCTTCCCACGGCGCACTCCTCCGCTTTCCCCTCTCCTGGCTCTGGAGAGTCACGGCTCTGGGGACCCATCCTGAACCAACACGAAGGTGTTGATACATGTGGAGAATCCAGCTCACCAACTGGAGCTGTTTTTCCTGAGTTTCAGCAGCAAATGCACTAAGTGATGTTTCTGTAACTACCTTCTGCAGACAGCTGGGTCCAGTGAAATCCATGAACACACTCAATCTTCACATACTTCCCAGGCAGGCCAGTGTTGGGTGTGTCTGCAGTACCGGGTGGATGCAGCCTCTCTTTTCAACTTTACACAGTTTTCACACATGCTTATTGATTGGTGGCCGTTTCCTCTTTCTGTCACCACTTCCAGCTGTCACACGCTGTTGGTACTTCTCCTCCCAGCTTCCTCTTCCTCATCTGATGCCCAGCAAGGTGACGCATGTGACTAATGGCACTGGAGAGAAGAGAGTAATTCTATTTCCCTGCTGTCCTCTCCCACTATCTAGACAAGGTAGCTATGAATTTCTAACTTTATGTGTGTCCCTGAAGTTTAAATCAAACTTATGGGGTAGTGCAAATTCATATTAGTGCCAGATTTCCTCAATTAAGTAAATTCATGTTGCTTCTCTAGATGACTTGGTGAGAAATGAAGATTCTGTTTAGAGATGACTTCTCCTGGGATCTGCTATAACAGATGGGTAGTTCAGCATTCCTGTTATCTGTTCACCTAAGCATGATTAGGGAACATGAATCCTGAGCTGTGACCACCACCGCCTCTGTCCCAAGCATCCTGGAGCATTTCCTGTCATTTAGTGATGAGTGTCACAAGAAAGGCACAAAATGGGAGGTTAGAGGTTCTGCCACCGAACCTAGATGAGCGGTGATAAACCTATGGCACATGTGCCACCCCAGGCATGCACAGCCCTCCTGCCTTCCTTCGAGAGAAGTGACTCCAGCGTCACTTCTGCTGCTAGCATTCAGGTATAACTGCAACGTTGGCATTCTGCAATAAACCGGTGGGTTTTGGGTTGTAGCTTGGGCACGTGGTCCTACAAGCTTTGCCATCACTGACCTAGACTCTTGGTCTACATAGTTTCTGCCTTCATCTTGGTTCAGGCTCATCACTGATTCTCCTTTCCTTTCTCTTCAAGTGTCCTAAATGGGAGCCAAGGCCATCCTCTTGGACATATCCAGTGTTGGTATAAGATTTGAAACGCATCCTCCATGACCCTCCAGGTCCCATTCCATCTCTTCAGAGCGGGCTGAATGACTCGGCCCCTCAACAAGGATCCTCTAGGCACCTGTGCCCCTCTTTCCTAAACTTCCCTCTCATACTGGGACACCACACTCCTCACAAAGATGATCACCCCAACTCTCTACCTAACTCTGTTGTCCGTTGATCTCCTTTGATCTTATTATTTCCCGGAAGATGCCTCTAGTGCTGTGTATGTACTATTGCAGTAACTGGTACTCATCTGTATTATATATAGCACATTTAAAGCACACTATTATCATCAGCCAACTTTTCCTGCTCTTTCCTGCTCCCACTGGCTCCTCCTTTTAAACTCTTGTAGTTTCAATTCCAAGTAGTCTGTTTTAATTCACAAGTAGCTCTTGCAGTCGGATGCCTGCTTCCAGAAAGTTCCCCCATTCTAGTTGTTGAACAAGGTCGTTGACTGTTTGTTTGCTTTGATTGTGTTTAGTTTGAAGTCAGAGAAAATTACAAATTGTAAGTCTGGTGCAAGTCTAAAAATGCAGTGTGAGTATAAACCAGCTAGAACACTGAGGAGAAGACAGGCTAAGAATGGTGTAATAAGGTACATATGACACTGTGACTTAGGCTCGCTTCTGTTTTCAGGCCAACCGTCACAGAATACCACAAAACTGCAAGGGATCTGGAGAGAGAAGCCCAGACTCTGCATAAATCCACCTCAGCTTGGCAGATTTTCCATACTGGTTTACATTACTCTTAATGAAAATTTTGCATTCCTTTACCTATCATTTTGGGAGATCATATTTAGGTGTGACCGGATACTTTAACCTCAGTTTAAGTGTACTTCCTCTTTGTTTCTTGACACATATAAGGAAAATAGCAATTGAACAACTGAGAATCTTAGAAGACTCAGACACCTCAATAGGTAATTTAAGAGACTCCTTTCTGTCTATTAAGGGATTTTTATTTGACTTCCTTGGTAATCATTGATCCTTTGTGACAGTGGATACAGAAAAACACAAATATTTATTTAGATTACTGACAAAGAATTCAATAAAATAATTTACAGATGTTAGAGGCAGGACAGAGGAGATGAGCTAAACTTAGGCAGAAACTGTACAACTGATAAATTAAATTAAATCGAAGTTTCACGTGCCTTGTAGTTTTTGAAAATTTACCAAGTATAGATTCAGAAAACAATGAATCACACAACTGCAATCAACAGCTGTAACAAATCTGCACTCTGGGCTCTATCCTTTTCAGCACCCTGGGGAGAAGATGAACTAGAACAATACGGAAACTGGGTTGCTCTGTTCCCCCAGCCTTCCCTAGACAGACTGTCCCCAGTGACTGAGCAGAGCACCCTGTGCTGTCCCTGTCACAATTTGTACTTTGTATTTCTGAAAGTATTCACTCCCTGCCTGCAATTTCAAAAGAAAGTACGCACACTCAACTTTGCATTTACTTAAGAGAGAAAAAAGACACAGAAAAGAAAAAGAGACTAACAAACAACATCAAACCCAAAACAGTAAGAGTATACGTTTTCAAAACAAGATGATAGGAATTTAACGATGGTTGTAATATTGCATACTGTTAACTTCCAAAGGGTTGCTTAGATGACCAGATATTGACATGCAAAATTGATCTAATGACATGAATAGTAGCTGTTTTTTTCCAAGAACTAACAGAATTAGTGGTATAGGCATTTGAGCTCTCTTATGTATATAGACATAAATTTATGTATTTTCCCTTTTCCCTTCCTTCTTTCCTCCTTTCCCTAACCTAGCTACTTTTCTTCTTTGAGCAGTTTCTTGCTCTTATGCAATATTTACTGTAGATTTTGGATTGTACTTGTTCTTTCAGCTCCTAACACTGGGGAGATAATACGGTATTTACACAGGTGAGTTTGATTTATTTCACTTATGAGTATGGTCTCAAGTTGCATCCATTTACCTATAAAAGCCTTGATACAATCCTTCTTTAGACCTGAGTAGTACTCCAGTGTATAAAATATTACATCATTTTTCATCTTATGGGCACTTGGGTTGTTTTCAAGATTTGCCTCTATTACAAATTGTGCACATATATCACTGTGGTATATGTTTTCAATTCTTCTGGGAAAGTGCCCAGAAGCAGGATAGCTGAATCAAATGCAATCTCTGATGCTAGCTTTTTGAGGAAACTCAACATTCATTTCCACAGTGGTTGCACCAATCTATACTCCCACCTACAGTGGGAAAGGGTTCCTTATTCCCTACAGCTCCTATATCATTGGTTATTGTTTGATTTTTGTTTTATCTTGGCCATTCTTCATGGAGTGAGATGAAATCTCAGTGTTGTTTTAATTTGATTTTTCTAATGATGCTAAACATTTTTTCATGTATTTATTTGCCATTTTTGTTTCTTAATCTGAGACGTGTCTATTCATTTCAGAGGCCCATTTTTGGATTGGGTCTTTGAATTTTGGGAGCCTGATTTTTAAAAATTCTTTATATGTTGTAGATAGAAATCGTTTTTCTGAAGGACAGTTGGCTAAGATACTTCCCCAATTCATGGGTTTTCCTTTCACTCTAATTGGAGATTTCTTTTGACATGCAAAAATTTTAATAAGATGAGATCCCAGTTATTGATTCTGTGAAATACTTCCCATGCAGTCTGATTTTTGTTCATGAACTCTCTGCCTACTTCTATGTCATCAAGATTTCTACCTATTTGTCTTCCAACAGATTTAGTGTTGCTGCTTTAATATTTAGATCTCTGATCCATTTTGACTTTAGTTTAGTGCACACTGACAGATATGGGTCTAATTTTAGTTTTTGGCATCAGGAAAGCCAGTTTTTCCAGCACCACTTACTAAGAGGCTATCTTTTGTGCAGTGAACATGTTTGGCTCATTGTCAAAGATGAGGGGCTGAGTGTGTTTGTGGTTGTATCTTCTAATCTACTCCATTGATCTTCAGGTCTTTTTATTCCAGTACCATGCTGATTTTATCACGTTAGCTTTGTAGTATAATTTCAAGTCAGAGATTGTGATGCCTCCTATCTTGCTTTTACTGCCTAGAATTGCCTTTGCTACATAACTGAATTTGTTTATTGCACCTAGTGGTCTTTCAATAGAGTTTTTGGGGTCTTCCATGTAAAGTATCATACCATCTGCAAATAATGATAACTTAACTTCTTCCTTTCCTAGCCTTATTCCTTTTATTTCTCTCTCTTGTCTAACCGCCTTGGTTAATGTTTCCAGAACTACATTGAATAGGAGTAGTGATAATGGACATCCTTGTCTTGTTCCTGATTTTACATTGAAAGTTTTTGTTTTTGTACATTTAGTAAGATGTTGCCTGTTGTTTTATCATATATGAATTTTATCACCTTGAAGTAAAGACTATCTATTCAGATTTTCCATAGAGTTTTTCTTAGATTGAGGTAAAGACTATCTAATCTGATTTTTCATAGGGTTTTTATCATGAATGAGCGTTAGATTTTGTCAAAAGCCTTTTCTGCATCTATTGAGATGATCCTGTGATTCTTACCTTTGGCTCTGTTGATGAAGTGTATCATGTTTATTGATTTTCATATGTTGAACCACCCCTGCATTCTTGGGATGAATTCCACTTGATGATGATATATAATCTTCTTGATGCCTTGTTGCATTCTATTTGCCGATATTTTATTGAGGATTTCTGCATCTATGTTCACTAGAGAGATTGGTCGCTAATTTTCTTTTTGGTTGGGTCTTTCTCTGGTTTGATATTAGGGTAATATTTACTTCCAGGAAGCGTTAGGGTGAACTGCTTCCCTTTCAATCACACTGAAGAGTTTGAGAAGCGTTGGCACCAAGTCTTTCCTAAATTTCTTGTGGAATTCAGCCATGAATCCCTCAGGACCTGGGCTTTCCTTTGTTGGTAAGGTGCTAGTTACATTTTTAATTTCATTAACTGAAATTGGGTTATTCAGCAGTTTACATCTTCTTGACCCAGCTTTGGTAACTCATCTGCTTCTAGGCATCTGTCCCTCTCTTCTGTGTTATCAAAGCTGTGAGAGGAGAGGTTTTTGAAATAGGTATTGATGATTTTCAATATTTCCACAGGGTCTGAAGTGATTTCACCCTTTTCATTTCTTATTGTGCACATTTGAGTTTTTTCTTTCCTCTTTTTGATAAGACTTGCTAGGAGTTTATCCTTTAAAGAACCAACTCTTCATTAATTATTTGTATTATTTTCTTAGTTTCAATTGCATTAATTTCTGCTCTGATCTTTATAATTTCCTCCCTTCTTTTGGCTTTGGGCTTGACTTCTCTTCTTTTTCTAGAAGTTTGAGATATAGCAACAGGTTATTTATTTGTGTTCACTCCATTTTCCTGATCTGGGAGTTTCTCTCTGAGGACTGCTTTTATTGTGTCCCACAGGTTCTGGTAAGTTGTATTTGCATTTTCATTTGATTGTAGATATTGTTTAATTTCTTCTTTAATTTCTTCTGTGACCCATGTTTGGAAAATTTTATGCTATGATTTCTCTAGTCTTGGTTGTTTAGGAGACTGTTTTTAATTTCCATGTGTTTATGGGTTTCTTTTGGGTTTTTGCCATTAATTTCCCATTTTATTGTCAGATAATATGCATGTAATTATTTCAGTTCCTTTGCATTTACTTAAGCATGCTCTGTGCACTAGTATATGATCTGTTTTGAAGAATTATCCATGTACAGCAGAGAAGAATGTATATTGTGATGTTTTTTGGTAGAACACTGTACTTATCTACTAGGTCTATTCGTTCATAAGTTTGATTCAATTCTGTTATTTCTCTGCCGATTTTTTGTTTGATTGATCTGTCTCTTTGTGACAATGGGGTGTTAAGGTCCCCTGTTATAAATATATTTTTGCTTATTTGATTTTTTCGTATCTATTAAAAGTTGTCTTACATAGTTGGGTGTTCCTACATTTGGTGCATATATATTTATGATTGTAATTGCTTCAAGTTTTCTCATAATGAGTATATAGTGGCCTTCTTTGAACATTCTTAGTTTGAAGTTTCCATTGTCTGCAAACAGAATAGCTCCCCCTGCTTTTTTCTGGGTTCCTGTCACAGGAAGTATTGTTTTCGTCCTTTGACCTGTATTCTATGAATTTCCTTTTGAGTTAAGTATGTTTCTTCTACACAGCATATTGTTGGATTTTGTTAGCTAATCCACTCTGCCAGTCTGTTTCATTTTATTGGTCAGTTGTGAAGTTTTACATTGATGGATATAACTGGTATGTACTGACTTATCACTGTCAGGTTATCTTCCTGTTGTTGGTTTTCTCCTATTTCTGTTAAGTTGTTGTCCCTGCTTAGTGATTTTCCTCTGTTGTTGTTCTTGGAATTGTATCATCTTTATCTCTTTCTAGAATATGGCAGTACTCTTTGTAGTGTTGGTTTGGTGATTATGAATTTCTTCAGTTGTTCTTTGTCGTGGAAGTATCTTATTTTTCCATCAATTTTCAAAGATAATTTTGCAGGGTACATCAATATAGATTGATTGAGCTCGGCCCATCATAGTGCAAGGCTCTAGTGCCATAGTTCGGGAGTATACCCTGGCTAGCCACATGGCTCTCTTTCAGGACTTGGGATACTTCACTCCAAGCACCTCTTGACTTGATGGTTTGTGTTGAGAAGTCTGTCATGATCCTGATGTGTTTTCCTTTATAGGTGATCTGTTTCTTCTTTGACAGCTTTTAGTATTCTGTTCTTGTGCTGAATTTCAGAGATCTTAATTATTACACGTCTGGGTGAAGATTTATTTTGGTTTTGGCTAATTTGTGTTCTATACTCCTCACCTATCTGTATATCAGATTCTTTTCCCATGTTTGGAAATTTTTCTGCTATGATTTCTCTGGTCTTCTTGTGTCATTTTTGCTGACCCTACTTTTTCACTGACAACTATTGGTCTTATATTGTTTCTCTTTCATCATCTAGCAGCTGTTGAATTGTTGTTTCCTGTTCCTTGTTATTTTTAAGAGCTCTTTCATGATCTGAAGATTCCATCCTGTCTTCAAGGTCTGGGAGTCAATTTTCAGACTCATTCAAGCAGTTTTGCCAGATTTCAATGGAATTTTTAATTTCCTGAATATCCCTTTGAAGCTGTTTCATGTTTTCTGATTCTGTCTTATGTTGTTCACTAAAAGTTTCCATCATTTTCTATGTTCCTATTTTTTATCTAGATCTTATTTAGATACATTCAACATTTCTTTCATAATGTTTGTCATATCGTTGTTTACCTGCGACATTATTTCTGATCTGATTTCTTTATAGCTTCCTCTAGTTGTTGCTTTATTTCGATTGCTCTCACTTCAGAAGGTTCAGCTGTGTGATTTCCAGTGTCTTTCATTTCAGTGTCTCCTGGGTTTATTCTCAGTGGGCTGGAGAATTGAGACTGCATCTTGGTATTTCACTTTGCCATCTGCCTCTGGGACCTGCGTGGTTGGCCAGGCACCCCCCTGATGGATTGCACTGGAATGCTGCCCTGGGCAGAGCTTTGATCCTCTGATATTCATGTGGCTATCTAGGGTATACTCCCGAACTATGGCACTAGGGCCTTGCACCATGATGGGCTGAGCTCAAAATCTTTAGGGCCTGTTGGTTAGCTAATCACTCACTCACTGATGGATGGCTTTGGGGCTCTAAGCAGGGATAGGGCTGATACCTCTGTGACCAGTGAGGCTGGCCGGGCATTCCACCAATGGATTGTTCCAGGAAGCTGCACTGGGCACACAGCTCAGATCATCCATGCAGTTAGCCAGGACACACTCCCACAGTCTCACACATCAACTTTATTATAAAACATATTTATGGCAAAATCTGAGTATGTTGATGATCAAATATCTACATTTAAATGCCTTAAGTAAGAAAAGAAAAGAAAGGGTACATGGTGGTTGACTTTCTATTTGCTGAAGCTTCAATAAAAGTAGTATAAGTGAAGATGAACTGAAACTCTCCACATACCAAAGGGAGTCAAAATTGAAGTTGTAAAGATAAAATAAGGTGATGTCTACCAGCAGCTCTCCAAAGAATCTGCAGCAACATGTTTTCTGTTACACTAATCCAGCCAAGTCTCTTCCCATTCCTGAGTCTCACCATTTCACAACTGCAACCCTGAGCATGTGGTTACTGAAACCAGCAGCTCTCAGTTAATAATCCAGACTATTCTTTTTGCATGAAAGATCCATTTTAAGACTTTTTAAAACAAGGGGCTGGGGATTTAGCTCAGTGGCATAAGTGCCTACCTGGTAAGCATGAGGTCATGAGTTCAATCCCCAGTACCGCAAAAAAAAAAAAAAAAAAAAAAAAGACTTTTTAAAACAGTATTTCCAGAAAAAAGTGACATTTTAGAAATGAAAGCAGAAATACTGAACCATGTGAACTAAAGCATGAGAATGAATTCAATTGCTTGGGGTATGCATTTTTCTTGCTTCTAGGGAGGGAATTAGCGGGACAGATGTAATCTAGAAAATTCAATTCAAATGAAAAAATTCAATTTCAGGCTCTCAGCTGCAGAGTTAAAGAACCTAAACTCAGGTTAAGCACAGTCCACTGCTCCCCTGCAGGCCTGACTGAGAAGTCACAAGACCACTTCCCCTGGCAACGGATTTCACAGCCTGTGAATGTGCTTGATCAGCTGAGTATCCTGGACTTCAGCGGGTATTTTAGAGACCTAACTCAGGAAAGGAAATCTATTGTTTTTAGAGATGGCTTCATGAGGACATCCTAAACTATCAGAAATGCTGCTTGGGAGAAATGTGAGGTCCTAGTCCTAGATCCGAAATAGGAAAAGAAACAGGGGAAGACTCCATATAATCTCTCCTTTTTCTGTTCCTGAGTTTTTTTCTAGCATGGCCAAATGAGAGTAAAGACTTTTCTAAGAATAGAATTGTCTCATTTCAAAAATTTTGGTGGACTAGGAGGGGGAAATATGATTGCTACAGTCATGCTTTTATTATGACATCTGAAATCCTGGAACCTATACTAATCCTTGTAGATCACAGAGGAATATTTTGAGACACTATCTCTACTCTATAGAAACTTAGTTTCTAAGGGAACCATGTAGTTAACTTAAAAGTAGACAATCTCTAATCTTACTCTTTCTTCATGGCAATAAGGTATTTGGTACTGGCCTTTTGAAAATCTAGGAGGCATTTCCGAAAGACAAAGAGGTGGAGCTCATGATTCCCTGCCAGAACTCCTGCACTGGCAGCCTCCCCTGTGGGTCACCCTCAGCTCTCTCCCTTATCTGCTCAGGGTGGAGATATCCAAGCTTCTTAATGTCAGCACTGATGTATCAGCGGTAAATTACTGCTTGTTGCGCTGCCTGTCCTGTGCACTGTATAATGGTTTCCACCTGAGGCAGGAGGTTAGCACACAGTGGAGTGGCTGGGGTGACCAGGTGTGGCCTATCAAAGGCCGATACTTGTTAACCATGGATTCAGGATTTGTGCAAAGCAAGTCCCAAGCCCTGCATCTAATTCCAACATTCAGGCATGAGATCCAGAAGGTGCTTCATGGCATGGTTTTGATCTGACGTCGGAGCTGGGTAGAAAGGACGGTGGCTGTGCATCTCACCAGCCTGTGCTCACTCTGCTGGGTGAACTCTTTTCCTACTTTGAGTATCCCTTGCTTACCCCAGAGCATGCCTTTTCCAGGTTCTTTCTTTTTCTTGAGCACCTCTCTTGCCTTAAAAAAATATTAAACTCTTACTTTCATTGATTGCTCCACCCAACACTTTGAACAGGACAGTAAAAGCCTGGAAAGGACCTGCTGGTGACTGCAGACCTGGGTGACAGACAGTTGATGTCTGCTGTCCTCTCTCGGACACACAGAGGCCCAGACATCTTCTCCAGATATCGCCAAGTGTTCTCCCAGGGAAAACTCATGCCTAGTCAGGAATCAGTGCCTCAGCAACAGGACTGACCAAACTCACCCTCACAGCCCACAGATCTCAGCAAATCCTACTGACTGTGGTTCAGAATGGGCTGAAAATAGAAGCATTTCTCACACATCCTCCACCCCTGCCTTGATCAAATCCCAGCTCACCACCAGGGCTCCTCATGTGACTCCTGACCTCCACCTTGCAGCCTGCATCCGACTCTGGACACCATAGCTGTACACGGGTAAATGCTACAAATTTCTCTGCACAAAACCTCTCAGAGGCCTCTGTCTCACACAGAGGAAAGCCAGTGTTCTCACGGGGGCTTATGAAGGCATCTCCCATGACATCTCATTCTCCTCCAGTCACTCTGCACTTCTTGCCCTTCCTGCTTGGGGCCTTTGTGCTTATTATTTCCGCTGCCTAGAAGGCTTCTGTGTTAAAGTCCCTGCTCCATTGTCACCCCCAGGCGAGGCCATTCCTGACATGCTCATGTCGCACTGTCTGCAGTCCTCAGGCTCTCGGTCCTTTCACTCCCTGGGTTAGTTTTTCCTAAACACGTAACCCCTCACTGTCCTGTATTATTTTCCTCTATTGTATTTATAGTCTGGTTTTCCTTCAAGCAGAATGTCAACAAAGTTAGCACTTTCTGCCTGTATGTTTCAGTAATTTCTCCTCAGGGTCTAGACTAGCTCCTGGCACATTAATGAAATACTCTCAATGAAAACACATTAAAGAAATAGCCTCATCAGCATGATGATCAGACTCTGCAGGAAACTTGCCTGTGGTTTGCAAAAAGTTTTATTTTTTAATCGTTTATGCAATTTGCAAATTAAAATGTAAATATTTTGTCATAATTACACTGTTCAAATTTTTGAAATTATTTTGATGTTGGAGAATAACTTTCAAATAGTGCAACTGAATTTGACAAGGTAATAGGAATTATTCTCACACTTACAGAAACATTAAATCGAACTAAGCAAAAATCATCCATTCAAAATCAAGCCTTAAATTTTTACCACTCTAGAACCACAAAGTTTCTTGATTGCTTGGTTCAAATTTAACCAAATATTTAAACTTAACTGTGTGCTTAATTCAAATAACAATGTTAAAAGCACGTGAGAAGAGTTTATTTATTTAATTAACTATACTCCTTTCTTTTTCTGCTTGTTGCACAGGGGTGGCTGAGAGGCCTGAACAACCTGCTCACCTCATCGGGAGCAGGCAGCAGCCAGCACCTCTGTCCACTGGCACCACGCCGGAGCTCTTGAGAAAGCAGCCCAGGCGTGGACGGCCAGACTTGAGCAAGGACTCACGAGGCCCACAGCGAGGATGAGGGTGCTGAGGACACGCTAACACCACCGCAATCTAACTGCTCGGGAGCTGGAACTGATTCAGCCTCAGCTGATGTGAAACTTCCACACTCAGATGATCGCTGTACTGAGTGCTCACCGTACAGTTCATTCCAGAATTAGAGCAGAATTTCACCTGGAGAACTTAGACTTCAAATAAGATTTATAAAAATGTCTTGATGTGCTTTGACCCACAAATAAAAGATTGCTCGTAGCAGCCTTTACAAGAGCAATTTTCTAGCAAAAGATTAAAGATTATTCTGAGGAGCTCTCTGACTTGGTATCTCTGGAAAACAATAAAAACACTTTGAGAGCAAAGCTTTGTCTCCAAGCCGCAGGTAACCTATTCCAAAGAGAGACCAGCTCTAGGCGTCTATGAATTTAATAATTTCATTTTGCTCACTGAGAAAGAGGGAAGTGGAGAGGTGGACTCCAGAGACCCAGGAGTGCTGGCGTTAGCTGCACTGAGCTTTGAAGATGTATTTTATGGACACAAGAGCAGGAGAGGGACCCTCTTCTGATGAGGGGAAAAACAAGGGTTAGGAAACTGATCATTAAGAAAGTACCAATAAACGAAGAGTAATGGGAACTGTGGCATTTCATACAATCTCTATTTGTAGTCCCATCTACCTCTGCCTGCAGTATGTCTACTTCACCAACGAAATGAGGATGATTCCTTTACGAAAGTCTTGGGGGATTCAGTCGTTTGCCTTGTGTCCTCTTGCTTGGAGAGGAGGTTGACAGGAGGTGATCTAAACTGTTCTGTTGTGACCATTTCTCCTTCCATGAACCCCTGACTCGCTGTACTGGGCAGTGAACCCCGGTCCTTCACACTGAGTTGTACCCCAATCCTTTTCTTAGTTTTTAGTTTTTCTTTAATTTGGAGACAGGTTCTTGCTAAGTCATTGAGTTGTCACATGTGCAATCCTCCTGCCTCAGCTTCCTTCAGTGCTGAGATTCCAGGGATGTGCCACCCGTGCACAGCCCCTCCAGGCTCCTCTGGAGACATAAAGTTTCACTGCTCAAAAGAATTTCTGTGAGTTATAGCATACACATTCTGAGAAGGTTTAAAAGAACAAGAAGATTTTTCTTTTTTTCTTTGAGAAAACTTCTCCTTCAGCCTTATGAAAACAACAACAAAAACAGAGACAGAGTGGCCTGGTTCAGAGGTTTCAGAGCACATGACAGATAGCACTTCTCTGAAATGATCACGAAGAGATGCCAAGAAATTCTTCCAGTTACACAGCCACGGAAGGTGAGGCATAGAGGAATAGGTAAATTTAGCCAAAGTCCACAAAATAACTTAACGAGAAAGGCTAAGAGGAAAACAAAATGCAACAATTCTTACGTCTAAAACAATGAGAATAAAAGCAACACAATTTTTTTGTTTTGTTCAATAGAAAATTGTTCCAAAACACCAGTGCCAACTTGTATCAGGTATGTATTTTTGATTTTGACTCTGAATTGTACAATCCTACAAAATTCTCAAGCTTCTCTTGTCATCCTGCACGTCTGCCAATCATAAACCTGAGGAAGCTCTGAAAGGAGTGAGATTTGTTAAATACCAGTTCCTCTGCATTATCAATGTCATAATTACAGCAGCTGCATGGGATACAACCACACTGGTTAGCAGCCTCCCACTTAGAGACCTCAGTTTCTTTACAACAATCTATTAAATCGCTCATAAAACATAAGCTCACTGATTCTGAAACACTCTCTAGAGTGATGGCAAACCTTTTAGAGACAGTGCCCAAACTTCAACCACTTACACTCACACTGCAATTAAACCTAAATCCTGAGGTTTCAGTGTAGAAAAAACACTTACATTAACATCTTCTTTACCTTAAAAGACAACCCACACATGCCACAGGTTTGCCACTACTGGGTACTACATTAGAATCCCAAATGTTTTATTTAGTTTTCTATCTTTCATGCATAGAAATATTAAGATGAAACATTTCAAAAATCCTCACTTCTAAACACATCATTTACACTACCTTTTTATTTCAAACTTGGTGGTTGCACAAATAGTTTCTTGTTTTTGTCTTATAATAGTGTTTTTAAAGACATTTCAGAATTGCCCCTATAGAGTATTACATAGTGCAAAGTTTACGGATATTATCTGAAGTAAATAAATCACAGCACATGCTTTGACCTACACAAGTTGTAACTGCTATAGGTAAATGTTAGACTGAAATTTGCAGCTTAAGTTATCTGGCTGTAAAGGCAACAGCCTATTTAGTCTATTGGGATGCAATTCAATAAGCAAAGTGTATCAGCTGCTGAGTAAAATGGCTTTATTTCTTTATGATTAAAAATTTCAAATATTTTCTGCTTCATTTTATTCTGATTAAAAACTTCGATTATTTTCTCCAAGTGTACAGTATATTTATTCCGAAGGCACAACCTGATTGATTTTAAAGGCCGATGTCCATAGTAAAGAGTTATCTGTAAGAATTTGCTTTGACAAGTATTGAACCAAATAAATTATTAAAATAAATAAAATTAAACTTCCTATTCAGCTCATTTTATGTAAAATTATTCTGTGGTCAGAAGTCTCCGGAGAATACTACTCAATAACAATACTAAGATGATTGCCTAACACGCCCTGTTCGATGTTTACCAGATACTTGGAAAACAGTTCCCACTCTCCACCCTGTAACACAGCTTTGCACAGTGACTGCCAGGAGCTCAGACTGAATACTGTGTTACCCCAAAGAGGTTCAGATGCCCACGCAGACTTAAAATAACTTTCCCACAATTACATTCTATTCTTCATGGAAAACACTGGAAGTACAAAAAGTAATAATTATTAATGTTAATTTTAATTACACACTACTTTGTGTTAATGGCAGGAAAAAATAAAAACAGTATTTTATAAAACTACACTGTATTTTATGTAGGATCAATCAATAAGACCTACTCTATTTAAACTGTACCATTATGCAAAATTCTCTAATATTCAAAACCTGTGTCCTTTTAATACTGTCATTCATTCTGAATTGCCTATTTACATGCACTGTATCCACACACTTATCTCAGGTTACATAGGATCTCCTTTGTCCTGAATCTGATTCTACAATCCTTCAGATTTTAAAAATGTTAACAGCTAAGACAGTCATCTGGGCTCATGATTTTACTCTAATCCTGTGTGACATGGGTTCCATCGCTGTCTTAGATTTTCTAGTTCTAAAATGGAGATTAAAATATTTGTTTTTAGTCATGAATCCACTCATAATAAAGCCACGTGGATAAGCAAGTCTATGATCCACAGTGGGTGAGGCCTGGATGTAAACTCCAGTCCTCAACACTTGCATCGCGGTCACAGCTTCTTCATATGTAGAACAGCGGAAGACACACGTTGCATGGTTGTCTATCACCCATTTAAAGTGTATTCTTTGTGGACTGAATTTTTTCCTCACAATTTCAGGCACTGACGCCTCAGCCTTCAATGTGAATGTGTTTGGAAACAAGACCTTTAAAAGCTAACTAAGATTAAGTGGGATCATAAATGGTAGAACACTAACCCAATACGCTGTGTCCTTGAAAGAAAACAGACAGCTCCAGGCATGCGCACACAGAGGAAAGACCATCTGAGGACACAGTGAGGAGGTGGCCTCTGCGAGGCATAGGAAGGCTCTCCGGAGAACCCCTGCCTGCCTAGCACCTGCATCTGGGACTTCCAGCCTCCAAGGACTGAGAAATAAATCTCTGCTGCTTCAGCTGCTCCGTCTATTCTGTTGCAGGAGCATGAGCAGATTAACTTAATTTGTCTAAATGCCTGGTGCATTTTCTATATTTAGTATAAAAATTCTGGCTGTGCTCTTATTGCAATCACACCCATGCGTTGCTCAATGAGTTCTGAGAAACGTATCACTGGACAAATCCACCATTTTGGGTTTTTTTTTTTGGATTTTATTACTCCTTAGTTCTTATTACTTTTGGGGGGGGGCGAGAATAAAGTCAAATATGGCAGAACAAAGCTGTCAGTCAAAACCAAGGATAGACATAGCACATGATGTAGAACAGAGTACACGGTTATTAACAATGGTTATCAACGTTGTCTCTTGTTTCCTTAAAAAGATTTGTCTATCTCATTAGATATTATAAAGTTGGACAAAACAGTAGAGAACAAGACCAATAAAACTTAGACATTGTAAACATTACAGGACTTCCAAAGGAGACAATAGTCAAACCAGAATGGGCATCTTAGTGAATCTTATTGCCTTCAAAGTAGTTGCCTATACCCTCAGACTTGATACTATCACACAGAATGGAACAGAGTCTAATCAGTCAAAACAAGATCGTGGGAGTATTACAGGACTTCAAAACAAGTTAATAGGAAATCGAAAAGAGTTACTATTATATATCCTAATTTTTTAAATTTTTCCCTTAATTAAAATAAACATAAGAAATAACTAAATAATTTTTTTAAAGAATAATAGTTACCATAGTGTCTGTCTTTTTCCTTGAAATATTTGGATAAAACTTCATATACTATAGCTTTAAATATTTCCATATCAAGAAGCCCAGAATAAAGCCTTTCTAATTAATAAGTGAAAATTTTATAAGGCTTCAAGGCCACATAATGGGGAATCATGATTGCCACATATTTTCATATATTTGAATCATTACTTACATTAGGGAAACTATTCGGTATTCATACATGCGAGATTGATTTATTTCACTTATGAGTATGGTCTCAAGCTGCGCCCATTTATTGATAAATATCTCAATGTGATCCTTCTTTATAGCTGAAAAATACTCCATTGCATAGAAATACCACAACTTTTTTATCCATTCCTCAGTTGATGGACACTTGGGTTGTTTCCAAGATCTGGCGATTACAAATTGTGCTGCTATAAACATAGGTGCACATAAATCACTGTGGTATGATGCTTTCAGTTCTTCTGGGAATATGCCTAGAAGTGGAATAGCTGGAATAAATGGGATTTCCAATCCCAACTTTTTGAGAAACCTCCAGACAGACCTCCACAAAGGCTGTACCAGTCTACACTCCCACCAACAGTGCAGGAGAGTTCCTTTTTCCCCACAGCCTCTCCAGCATTTGTTGTTGTTGGTTTTCTTGATCCTGGCCATTCTTTCAGGAGTGAGATGGTATCTCAGTGTGGTTTTAATTTGCATTTCTCTAATGACCAATGATGATGAGCATTTTTTCATGTATTTATTTGCCATTTGCATTTCTTCATCTGAGAATTGCGTATTCATCTCAGATGCCCATTTTTGGATTGGATCTTTGAATTTTGGAGGTCTGAGTTTTTTTAATTCTTTATATGTTTTAGACAAGAGGCCCTTGTCTGAGAGAGAGTTCACTAAAATCTTTTCCCAGTTTGTGGGTTTTCTTTTCACTATGCTGGAGATTTCTTTTGACATGCAGAAACTTTTTAATAAGAAGTGGTCCCAGTTATTGATTCTGGGAAGTATTTCCTGTGCGGTTTGAGTCCTGTTCATGAATTCTTTACCTACTCCTATGTCTCCAAGGTTTCTACCTAATTTTTCTTCCAATAGATTTAGTGTTTCTGTTTTAATATTCAGATCTTTGACCCATTTAGATTTTAATTTAGTACATGGTGATAGACATGGGTCTAGCTTTAGTTTTCGGCAAATGGAGAGCCAGTTTTTCCAGCACCATTTATTAAAGAGACTGTCGTTCTTCCAGTGAACCTGCTTGGCTCCTTTATCAAAGATAAGGTGGTTGAGTGTGTTTGTAGTTGTGGTTGTATCTTCTAATCTATTCCATTGATCTTCGCCTCTGTTTTGATTCCAATACCATGTTGATTTTACTACTGTTGCTTTGTAGTATAATTTCAAGTCAGGGATTGTGATGCCTCCTGCTTTGCCTTTGCTGCTTAGAATTGCCTTTGCGATTCTAGGTCTCTTCTGGTTCCAGATGAAATTTAGGAGTGATTTCTCTAGATCTATAAGGTATGTTGATGGTATTTCTATTGGGATTGCATTGAATCTGTATAAGAGTTTTGGGAGAATGGCCATTTTCACAATGTTTGTTCTTCCTATCCATGAGCAAGGGATGTCTTTCCATTTTCTGAGATCATCTTCAATTTCCTTTTTTAGTGTATTATAGTTTTCACTGTATAAGTCTTTCACTTCCTTCGTAAGAGTAATTCCTAAATATTTCATTTTTTTGCTTGCTAATGTGAATAGTCCAGTTTCTCTTATTTCCCTCTCTGTGATTTTGTTGTTTGAGTATAGGAATGCTATTGATTTCTGAGTATTGATTTTTGTATCCAGCCACATTACTGAATTTATTTATTGTATCTAAGAGTCTTTCAATGGAGCTTAGGGGGTCTTCTATGTAGAGTATCATGTCGTCTGCAAACAATGACAACTTAACTTCTTCTTTCCCTATCTTTACCCCTTTTATTTCTCTTTCTTGTCTAATTGCTCTGGTTAGTACTTCCAGTACTATATTAAATAGGAGTGTTGATAAAGGACATCCTTGTCTTGTGCCTGATTTTCAAGTAAAGGCTTTCAATTTTTGGCCATTTAGTATGATGCTGGCTGTTGGTTTGTCATAAATGGCCTTTATTATATTGAGGTAAAGACCATCTATTCCAATTTTCTGTAGAGTTTTTATCATGAATAAATGTTGGACCTTATCGAAGGCTTTTTCTGCATCTATAGAAATGATCATGTGATTCTTATTTTTGGCTTTATTGATATGGTGGATTACATTTATTGATTTGCGTATGTTGAACCATCCTTGCATTCCTGGGATGAATCCCACTTGGTCATGGTGTATAATCTTCTTGATGATTTGCTGGATCCTATTTGCCAATATTTTATTGAGGATTTTTGCATCTGTGTTCATTAGGGAGATCGGTCTATAGTTCTCTTTTTTAGTTGGGTCTTTCTCAGGTTTTGGTGCTAGAGTAATATTTGCTTCCAGGAATGACTTAGGAAGGATTGCTTCCCTTTCAATTTCATTGAATAGTTTGAGGAGTGTCGGCATTAGGTCTTCTTTATATTTCTTGTAGAATTCTGCAGTGAATCCATCTGGGCCTGGGCTCTTCTTGGTGGGTAAGGACTTAATTACATTTTCAATTTCAGTAACAGAGATTGGGTTATTCAACAGTTTTACATCCTCTTGATCTAGCTTTGCACTTCATATGCTTCTAAGAATCTGTCTATTTCTTCTGTGTTATCAAACTTTTGAGAGTAGAGGTTTTCGAAATAGGTGTTGATGATCTTCTGTATTTCTATTGGGTCTGTAGTGATTTCTCCTTTTTCATTTCTTATTGCATGAATTCGAGCTTTTTCTTCCCTTTTTTTTAATAAGGTTGGCTAGGGGCTTATCGATTTTATTTATTCTTTCAAAGAACCAACTCTTTGATTTGTTGATTCTTTGGATTGTTTTCTTAGTCTCTATTGCATTGATTTCTGCTCTGATTTTTATAATTTCCTCTCTTCTTTTGGCTTTGGGCTTGACTTGCTCTTCTTTTTCTAGCTGTTTGAGGTGTAGCATCAAGTTATTTATTTGTATTCGTTCTGTTTTCCTGATGTGGGAACTCAGTGCAATAAATTTTCCTCTCAGGACGGCTTTCATTGCATCCCACAGGTTCCGGTAAGTTGTATCTGTATTTTCATTTTCTTTTAGGTATTGTTTGATTTCTTCTTTAATTTCTTCTGTGACCCACTGATTACTCAAGAGTGTGTTATTCAGTTTCCATGTGTTTGTGGGATTTTTGCAGTATCTTTTATCATTAATTTCTAATTTCAGAGCGCTATGATCCGATAACATGCAAGGGATGATTTCAGCTCTTTTGCACTTGTTTAAATATGTTCTGTGAGCTAATATATGGTCTATTTTAGAAAATGATCCATGTACTGCTGAGAAGAATGTGTATTCTGATGTTGTTGGGTGGAACATTCTGTATATGTCTATCAGACCCATTTGTTCACAGGTGTGATTCAGTTCTGTTATTTCTTTGCTCATTTTCTGTCTGGTTGATCTGTCCCTTGGTGTCAGTGGTGTATTAAGGTCTCCTGTTACAATTGTGTTACTGATAATTTGAGTTTTCATTTCTGTTAATAAATGTTTTATATAACTGGGTGCTCTGGAGTTTGGTGCATATATATATTTAAGATAGTTATCTCTTCCTCTTGGAGTTTTCCCCTTACGAGTATGTAGTGACCTTCTTTGTCCTTTATAGTCATTGTTGGTTTAAAGTTCACGTTGTCTGCAAACAGAATGGCTACTCCTGCCTTTTTTTGGATTCCTGCTGCATGAAGAATTGTTTTCCATCCTTTGACTTTCAGTCTGTGAGCATCCTTCTGGGTTAGATGGGTTTCCTGTAAACAGCATATGGTTGGATTTTGTTTCTTGATCCATTCTGCTAGTCTGTTTCTTTTGATTGGTGCATTGAGACCATTTACATTAATGGTTATTACTTTTAAATGCTGGTTAATTGTAGGAATGTTATCTCTCTGCTGTTGCATCTTTATCTTTCTGTTCTGTTTAATTATTTGGTTTGCTTAGTGGTTTTTTCCTTTGTGTATCTAAACTGTCTTTCAATATTTTTTGCAGGGTCGGTTTGGTGTTCATGAAGTTCTTCAGCTGTTCTTTGTCATGGAAGTATCGTATTGCACCATCTATTTTGAATGATAGTTTTGCAGGATATATCAGTCTTGGTTGGAAATCATTTTGCTTTAGGATCTGGAATATTTCACTCGATGCTCTTCTTGGCTTTATCGTTTGTGCTGAGAAGTCTGCTGTGATTCTGATAGGTTTTCCTTTATAAGTGATCTGTCTTTTCTCTCTGACAGCTTTTAATAATCTATTCTTATGTTGGATTTCTGGGATGGTGATTATTATATGTCTGGGTGTAGTTTTATTTTGGTTATGACTGTTTGGAGTTCTATATGCTTCACTGATCCTGATGTCAGTTTCTGATCTCATGCTTGGGAAATTTTCAGCTATTACTTCTCTAAATATCCTCTTGACATCCTTTATGTTGTCTCCCTCTCTTTCATTAATCCCTATCATTCTTATGTTATTCTTCTTTGCATCGTCTTGCAGTTGTTGAATTGTTGTTTCCTGATTCCTTGTTATTTTCAAAAGATCTTTCCTTTCCTGTTCACTAGCTGCAATCATGTCTTCAAGGTCTGAAATTCTATCTTCACTTTCATTAAGGCAGTTTTTACAACTTTCAGTGGAGTTTTTTATTTCCTGTATATCTCTGTGCATCTGCATTATGTATTCTGTTTGTTTCTTTTATTGCTCGTCTAGGGATTCTATCTTTTTGTTTAGTTCCTCCAATTTTTTATCTGTGTTTTCTTTAGATATATTTAGAATCTCTTTCATTTCTTTTATCATTTCTTCTTTTATCTGGGAGATTATTTCAAGTTTGAATTTCTTTAAAGCTTCCTGGAGTTGCTTGTCAACTTCAGTAGCTATTATGTCCGATATATAAGGTGGATGGGATATATTTTCTTCTATATACATCGCTCCTAGGGTTTCCTGAGATGGGCTGGAGGTTTGAGGTTGTAATTTGGTCTTTCGTTTTGTCATTTTCTATATTTCTGTGTTTCAAGTGTTATTTGAAAGCTTCCTCCAGATCTGTTGAAAATCCCCTTCTATGTTTGGAGCTACTGAGACTCTGACACCGCACTACCCCAAGCCATTGGGCCTACAGAACCAGTGGCCCTCCTCTGCCTGCTCAGAACTCCGCAGTTCCAGACAAGCTGGGCCTCAGGGACACTGTGCGCCCACCTGCCCCTTGGAAGATCCACAGCCCTTCAATCGCAGCCGGGTTAGGGTGCTCACCACAGGCCGCAGTGCCTCAGGAGCCTGTGATCCCTCCCTGCTTGCAGAGATATCCACAGTCCTCCAGACAAAGGAAGGGACTTCTGCAGGCACTCCAGATCCGCCCAGCTCCTCCTCTGCAGGCAGATGGCTAGGCGCGGCTGGGCTCGGGGGTTAGTGTAGGCCCGCCCATCCGTCAGGAGCTCAGCAGACTTCCAAGTGTAGCCAGGAGGGATGGGGAGGCGGCTGTAGTGGCCTCTAACCCACTGCTCCACTTCACTGCACCCAGAAGCCTGGGGGGTCCGGAACAGTCTGAGATTTGGGTAGACTGTGCTGGGCACTCACCACAGGCTAAGGTGCCTCAGGAACCTGCGATCCCTCCCTGCTTGCAGAAATATTCAGTCCTAAATCCATCATTTTGTGACATCATAAAGTGGACCCACCAAACCTAGACGGTGTGGGTCAGTCACCTGACATTGTCTCCCTATCAAGAGAGGCAGTAAACACAGGACTTATGAAGCTGCTGGCAGTGTGACACAAAACATCATTTTACAGTACACTTTAAAATGTCTGTAAAAGGAAATCAGTCTAAAACAGTGACACAAGGTATAATATACAGTAAGTGCAGAACAGGGACATAGTATCTATCGTTGTGTCAGTGTTGTATTTTCTGTGTCATTGCATGCATGGCTAATGTGTCGTACTGTGATGTTGTAACAACTAGGCATCTTTCAGCTCTGATGGGTCACTGTGTGCATGCAGTCAGCCATTAACCCGTAGTGTCATTTTTCAGGGCATGATTGTGTAATTATTTTTTAAAATTTTATTTAAAAGGAAAAAACAAAACAAAACAAAGCAGTGTAAGGGTACAAGTAATACAGAACTACAAAAAAAAAAAAAAACAGTAAGAAATCACCAGTTAATAGATTACACATTATCATCTTAGAGATAGTTGCTCAAGTCACAGTATCAAAGCACACAAAGTGGACATTCAAACAGTGAGACTGCAAACAGTTGTGTTCAATGATCCAACCAAAAACATTAATATGGTCATCTATTTAACACCTCTAAACACACTTGCAATTGTATCCTTTAGAGCACGTTTTTCCCTCTCTTTTTTACAACAAAATTCACACATTTTGGGTTTTATTACTCCTTAGTTCTTACTTTTTTTGGAAGAGATTGTGTAATTATTAAAAATAAAATTAGGAATGAGAAAACATGTACAAGGTATATTCAAACAGCAAAGCCCAAAGAACATACTGCTGGGTGAATATCTTACAATTTGTTCTGTCCAAAGGTAGTAATTGGAATACGGTGGAACAACTATGAGAATTGAATTCTGAATCTGATTTAATTTAATTTATACTTAAATAATTGCACATGGATAGTAATAAGGGTATTGGAAAGTAAAAAGCTCTAGAGAAACTGTAATAAACTTAAGCTATTTTAAATGTGTTTAGCTTTTTAAAATTTCTTTGTTGCATAACACAATAAAAACTTCCCTAGGCTCCTCTGCTAAAATACCCAACTTAGTATAAGAAATCCTTCAAGTACTTTATCATCATTCATATTTAGAAAATATAAAATAACACCAGAACAATGATGTTTTTGTTTTATTCAGATTCCATTTAATCAAAGATAGTAATTTTTCATTGTATATTATTACTTATGCTTCTTCCTGCCTTATGGACATAATTTAGCTTTCTGTTGAAGTGTTGGACTCATCATTACTAATATTTTTAACAGAAAAATATTTACCCAATATTTATGATATACCTCAAGAGCTCTCAACACCTTGAAGCAAAGTAAATGTTCAAGGTAAGTCAAAAGAGAAAAAAGAATAAGATGGTAAAAACTTTAAAATAAAAATGGTGAAAATCTTTTCTTCTAATCATCCCATAAATATGTGGGTTCTTTGAAAGCTCCTTCCTTAACCAACTGAGCAGTCAGCACCTTCTGCTGTGGAGCCCGGCCGCCGGGCCTCCTCCACCCGATGCCCTCTGGAGTTTATGCCTCCGCACCCTCCCAGAGCACTGCAGCTTACAAACCTCTTTCATGTGTTACTGACTGGAGGAAAAGAGAATTAGCTTTCAGAAGGAGTGGACCAGAATGACTCAGATAGATTTCACTGCAAATCTTAAAATTTCTCCCTCACTTTTATAACTGTTAAACATTTCTGCAGTTTGCAGAGCCAGTCAACCTACCTACTATTTAAAAATGTCTGTCTTGACCAAAGTTCTAGCACAAATCACATATAAAGTGAGAATGTAATCAGTAACTACCAGGAAAGATTTGGTCTGTAGTGTAATGATAGATTGGTTCACCTTGGACTTCGTAGAGCAGACAGCACTTAACATGCTGAGCTGTACCCTGCCACAGGCTGGACAGCAAAGCGATATTGTGGGACAGTAAGACACTAGGAATACTCCTGACAGCTCTGTCCTCGTGGGGGTAATGGTAATATCAAGTCACTTTACTGAAGTGACATTTCACTAAAGGTATCATAAGGTAAATAAGTCAAATTACCTGGCCACTTATTTTTATTAGACATATCAACTTTAAAACAGCTCTAATATGAACACTTTCATCAAGTTTTTTGTTGCAAAATAACAGTCAAAGCTTGCTATCAGACTAAAGAAATATTTGTCAAAATGGGAAAACAAAGCAATAGCCCATCTGCAGTATTTTAAAATTCCCCCAAATCTGAAATGCACTAGGAAAAAAATTCCAAATTGTTCACTATCAGAGTTGTTTGAATTTTATACCTCTAAGCCCATCTGTTAATATTCTACCTACTTTTGAAAGATCAAATCCTTTTCAAAATTTCATTCCACTTCAGTAGATGAGCATTTTCATCTCTTACAGTAGAAAATCACTACTTTAATGAAACACATGGCTACTGATTTTTTCCTCCTGCCCTCCAGAGCTGCTCCACACAGCAGCATCCTCTGCTACCTTCCCAGTGCTGGTGGAAAAGACCCCAACTCCTGTCTCCTGCCAGAGACAGCAAAGGCTGAAGTCTCAATCTCGTTCCTCTCTCTTTTCTTCTGAAAAAGAAACTCTCCCTCTTGCTCCTTATCTCCACCTCCAGGAGGACTTCTCACCTGCGGGCCTTTGCACACATCTTCCTGCCCACCTGGAAAATGCTCCCCCAGGGATCTGTGTTCTTGGCTTCTCTTGGCCACCTTTTCCAAGGTCAGTTTAAATAAACAAATTATTTTTGAAACTTACATTCTCTCAGGGAACTCCAAACTCTATCGTAACACTCAATGTGCACTTGACCAGGATCCTGAATTAGGAATGTGCATGTTTGTTAGTAGAAACGACCTCCTCAAGCATCTACAAGTTCAGGTCCCATTACTGTTCCTATCCATCTTCTCAGTTAGAATCCTACCTCCTTCACATGGTCTTCTCCAACCTAAGGCTTCCTTCCTTAGAAAGCTTGTAAGAATATGGTGTGCAGGGAATACTTAGTTGTTGGTCTATTTCTAGAGTGCACCTGTATGATGCACCTGTATGATGTTAACAATAATTGTTACAGTATAAAAATGTATTAACAGCGAATGCTTACCTAGGGTTTACCAGAGCAGACCCTGCTCTAAGTATTTGTTGCATTTTGATTCATTAATTTAACAATTAGTCACATTAGTAACATAAGATAGGCACTGTCATTATCCCTGGTACACAGGGAAAATACTGGAAACTCAGAGTTTCATAGCCAAGTTCACTGGGCTTGCGGTGAAGCCAGCTTTCAAATCTCAGGCATCGTGGTTTATGAATAACCCTAAATATACAAACAATATTGAAAGAATGAAAGAATTGCTGATACTTTCTTTGAGGCAATGATTTTATCTTCTCATGATTTTGTACGAAAAGATCCTGCTGGGCTGATTTTTCTAAGGCTTTGGCTAATACTTGCACATGGTCTCTAAATATGTTTCACGGTTCTGCTAAATGGTTTACTTCTAAAATCTATCAAAAGTATTTCTTCATCGGTAATACTATCTCATACGGCACAGCCTCTGTGAGGGAAATATGGATTCATTTATTCCAAATCATTGCGGTACAGTTTTTAAGGAAAGTCTATATACTTCTTATATTCCCACTGTATATCTGAAGAGCATAGTGAAGCTTGTGGAAATAAAAAACATGGGAGCTGGTGTAGTGTGACACATGGAGGTGTAAAGTTCAGGCTTTTGCTATTATTTGCCTATTGTACCTATGTGATTTTCTCCTTTGCAAAGGGATGAAAATAATGCCCACCAAAAGCTTTATGAAGCTTGGTAAACACCAAAGGGCTCATGAGAACATTAGTAAGCAACGTTAAAGGTACTGAACACACACAATGTCATACATCAGTGGAACACAGTCCACACTTAACGGTTCTGCTTCTCTGATGTGTGAGAGGGAAAAGAAAGATGAAATGAAAAAAGCCCATCAGTGAAATGTGTTCTGGTTTCAGTGCAGAGCTAGCTTCCGAGTTAGACAACATCAACCTTTGAGAGTAAGTCTCAAGCCCCAGCTGTGTGGGTTGGCGCTGCTGACAGAGAGTTCAGTAAGTCAGGGAGCTCCTAATGGTGAATTAGAGAGATCTGACCCAGAGCACCCACTCTGTAATACACTGAATATTATATGAATATCAGGTACTTAGAGAAGGGGCCATGGTGCTGTGGAGTACGTCAGAATGCCAGGGCTGGAGTTCTGGTTGTGTTACTTGTAGCTGTAAGAATCTTCCCTAAACATTGAACAGGTCAGTGCTAAATGTAGGCATGCACAATGTAATCAAAACATACAATGAATAATTAAATTTTAAAAAATGATTTATTATAGTCAATGACATACTGCCAGTAATCTCCCTCAAAGTATTCCCCCTGGGTTTGAGCACACTCATCCACTCCCACTTTCTGGAGCAGATCTAGAGTCTTCCTTTGTGTCTTTAATTGCATTGTCTGCTGTGGTAGCCTCAATGTCATGAACTGGTTCAGAAGATTTCATGGTCATGTAGACTTTGAGGATGAGTGGGAAGTCATATGGTGCCACGTCTGGTGAGGAAGGTGACTGAGGGCACACCATAGAGCTTCCACGACAGAAACTGCTGCAGGATCTGTACTGAAAGACACTCAGGAAAGAACACTTTCAGAAGTGCTCTGGAAAGTACTAAGAGCAAGGGATAAGTGAACTCCAAATCCGGAGAATTTTGAGAGGGATTAATGCAATGTGTCTTTCACTGTGATACAATTTAAATTATTTTAAAACATTCACTAAGTTTTTTTTATTTTATCACACACTCATACAGGTCTCCACAAGACTATTACAAATTGTAAATATGTTATATTTTTAAGCACAATGCCATGCTTATGTGATAACTGAGACATGTGAAGAGAGAAGGCAGCCGGTAACAGAATTGAACATAGCTCTATTCCAGCTTTAAACTCTCTTGGGGAAGGTTAATTTTTAACTGGAAATTTTTAAAGAATGCAAAAATTTTAGCACATTCTATTTGAGGTCATTTGCCCGCAGGAGTGTGCTTCATACAGGATATTTGAAAGGCAGGCATTGCTAAGCTTCCCAAGGACATGATAATTAAGTTCCATAAGGTCAGGGTGCCTGCATTTCCAGAAAGGAAAACAAAGCTCTTTGTTTTAAACAATTGAAATATAGTAGGCCAGCAGGAACTTCATAAACTGGAACATGTTTTTTTGTACATAAATCACAAGCTAATTCATGACTGAACATCTTCCTACTAAAAACTCTGAGGGAATAACAGTTTTCACTGATGTGGTGCATTTGGTTTTATGATTTATGATCATAAATGGCAATATAACATCTTTGACCTTCATGGCTTTAGAGCTGTCTGTTCTGTCATCAGACTGGCGTGGAATGAAGTGAGGGTATTAATTTGCAAAACCCTAAGGTATAACATGTTTAAATCTATCCATCATTTGCACTCTCAAAGAACATGCACTGTAATTGTTTTCATCTGTGTGAATCTTTTCATTTGTTCTCAAATTTGTTTCAAGTAACTAATGTGTCTTTGCACTTCAAAAATTCAGTGCAAAATACAGTCAACTTATTTTTAACTGGGATTGAATTTTCTCAGAATAAGATACATTATTAAGTAAAGTATCAGAGTAGACAAAATAAAAAAAATGTCATCTTAGGATCTCTTGATAAGAGATTTATAAGACACAGTAAAGGAAAAGTACCTAAGCCCCTTCCAATACACATGGGATCAAGAATTTTTACCTTTAGAAGGCAAGGTTTTGCTGGGGGACATAATCTGTAAATTAATACATATTGCTCAGAGTAGGTATAAATAAGTCAGCGTGAAGCATATTTCACTGACTACATTAACTGACTTACACAGACTTTCATGTCATTAAGCAGTGAATTAAGTAGAATAAAATAATCCTTTCCCTCATAAAGCTTTCACTCCGGATGGAGAAAGCAGACAAAATCAAGTAAAATATACTATAGGAAAAGTGATAAATTCCACAGGTAGAAACAAAGCCTAAACTAACAAAGGTATGGTTGGAAAAAGAGGGTTGCAACTTTAAAAACTTGACTGGTAAGGTTCAGTGAGAAAAAGACATTCCAGCAAAGACCACTGCCATCTGCCATTCCAGCATCCTGTGTACTACCTCGGTTCAGGGTCGCTGCTAAGGTGGACAGCTTCCTCCTTAGGAACTTCTGTGTGATCATTCTGACTTAATTCAACTTTACATCTATTGAGTTTTATTCTAGGAAGTGATTATGATTCCTTCTTAATTTGATGTGTAAAAACAACAAGGTGACAAGAGTTGAAATAATGTGCTTGCTATGGCCCACTTTGCTGAGCACAGTTAGGATTTAAGGCCAGGTCACTGGGATCCCAGACTGTACCATGCTTAACCAGTGTGTGCACAATACCACAGCCAGAGGTTCCAGGACAGGAGGGAGTTGGGTGCTAAACTAAGCAGAACACCAAAAGGGCAGGCAGAAATGTTAGATGATTTTGCTAAATTTGCTATTTTGCTGTGATTGCAACATATTCACTTTCACAATGTATCTTGTTAATGAAGCAAAGCATAAATCAAATGAAACATACCTAAAGTATAAATTCTAATAATCAGATCCAATTTTTCAATTATTGTTTACTCTGCACATCAATCTTGTGTGTTTTTTAAAATTTTTATTTTAAAGAGAATAAAACCAAACCAAACAAAACAGAATAAAGCTAATGATAACAGAACTACAGGACTTCAAAACAAGATAATAGGAAATCAACAATGGCTGCCATAATGTCTCTTATTTTCTTCAAAATAGCTGCCCATCCCAAGAGACATCATAAAAACTAACAAAACAGAATAAAACCAATCAAAAGAATGAAAACATTTTAAAAGAATTTTAAAAACCCAAAATAAAACAGAATAAAGCCAATCAAACAAAAGTGAAAATGATACAGAGTAATAGGAAATTAACAATGGCTACCATAATGCCTCTTATTATCTTCAAAATTTCTACTCATACCATCAGACATAATAAAATCAAACAAAACAGAACAGAATAAAACCAATCAAAGCAGAACACCGAATGAAACAAAACAATAAACAGAACAATTTTGGATTTCAAAAATAAGACAGAAGGAAATCCCTATATTTTTGCTATATTGCGTGTTGTTATCCTCTTAAAAGATGCTCAGACTACTGGCCCTAGGTCTGAAAATTCAATCAAATAGTACAAGCATTAGTTTCTTTTGGTACTTCAGATGCTATCAACTGGGCCTGTTTTGTCTCCAGCCCATGCACTAGTCAGCTCATTGGAAGGGTGAACTGGCTTCTTGTTACTCCTCCGGTGCTGTGCCTTTGAACCTCACAGAATTTTATGTCTACCCACATCATCTACCAGAACATATCCTTCAAATAAAAACTTTTAGCTCTAATACTGCTATCACATAATTTCTTCCCAGTCCCTCAAGTCCAGTTACAATGAGTCTCTATCACCCTTATATTCTCAACCTATCTTCTGACTTCCCAGAGTTTCACCTATCTCTCATGCAAACATTTACATAGAAAAGTCAACATCCTTCTGTGCTTACACGCCACATAAGTCTGAACACAAGGAAGGACGAGTGAGAATAAGGGTATAGTCTCAATAAATTTGGGTTGAGTTGAAATCAAATGACGTTAAGGACAATTCTTTCAAAACTAGAGTAAACAACTGTTATTTCTCCAACCAGACTCTAATTGTAATATGGAGGGATCACTGCGCTTGGTTCCCCTATGTCTTTCAGATACTAATTTAGTACTCCTAAAAGACAAATACAGCAAAGATAATAAAAAATGTACTATAATGTAAAATTGTTAACTGCCAAGCAGTGGTCTTTGGGTATAATTTATAAAATGAATATAGAGTTGTCTAATCTTAGGGTGGTACATCTTTAGATTCTGAACTAAAGAAAAAGTACATTACAGTTCTAAGTTCCCAAAAAAATTAAGAAATAATGGAATGACTTTCCTCTTGGTTCATATTATAAAAAGAATGGAAAACTGAACAAAAGTAGTATTTGTATCATATTTTTTCTTACTTGAATAACTGGATGGACTAAAGATATTGGAATATACCTTAAAGATATTTATGTAATGAGATGGAATTAAAATACAAGTATAATATTCATTGTATCAACAAACATTAACGTATTATTACAATAAAGATTCATACCATATTTTGAAATCACCATTGGATTAGGTTAAACCATTTAAGAAATCTATCTTATATTGATTCTTCAGAAAGCTCTCAAATGGATTATCAGTTTCTTCTCATGGGCATCTAAAATCACAGCATAAAAAAATGGCATGAGAAATGTTTTACTGGAAATCCACTTTTCTTTCCAACATATGCTTGTTTTTTAGAGTTAAAATAAAATTCACTAAGCGAAAGCATTCAGCAGGGACAGAGCATGGAGGTTGGATGTCCACTCCCTAGTTCCAGGTACACTGGGCCTCCTATGGAAGCTACTTCTACCTAACCCAGCAAATGCATCATACTCCGCAGGTTTTCCCATTTTAAGATGATTCTCCATATTTTTCTATCTGTAGTACAGGTTCTTTCTAATCAGAGCTTGTCTTCCATTCTTCCCTTTCATCATCCTGCAGACCAACTCATTCTTGACTTTAAAGCCGTTATCTTACTCTCCTCATTGCTGTGACAAAATATCTGATACCAAAAGTTAAAAAAAGAAAGTTTTATTTGGCTCACAGTTCATGGAAGTTTCAGTCCATAGATAGCTAGCTGAAAGTTAGGACGACATGACAGAGAAGCATAAGGAGGAGAAACAGGTCATGGCAGGCAGAAGCCAGAAGGTAGCAAGCAATAATGATGAGCACTGTACCTTATATGCTACCTAGGACACCCACCCTTAGGGTGAGCAGCACTTACACCCAGGTTAGAGCATCCTTAATCCTAGTATTACACCAGGAATCAATCCCAGCATCACACATCCTACATCTAACCACCTCCAAAAAGCCCCATCTGTAACCACATCAGGCTTTGGGGGACATCTAGAAAAAAGCATAACAGCAATAACATATTACTTTCAATCTAGATTTTTTCAAAAAGAATCAGAGCCTAAGCAAAACAAACCTCGGACCATTACCAAAGCCATCATGATTCACTATTTATTTTGGAAATTTACTCTATGAAATACTGTTTGAATTAAATGTACCAAAGATCAGAGCATGAAAATAATTTCATCATATGGAAATTTGGGGAAGGCATTTGTTTCAAATCATGAATTTACTCTTTGTTATGCTATTGTTCAGAATTTTTATCTTAAACTCATGCCAAAAGCAAACAAACAATAAAGCATAAAATAAACAGCGGTTCTCTGATCATAGCTAGAATGTATGCAAGAGAAATTTATTTGAATGTAATTTTAATAACCAGACTATTCTTTTACCTTTCATGGTCAGTGCTTTTAAAGTAACAACATGTTCATGAGACCTGAACTTCCACAAAATGTGTAGGAAATGGGATACTTGTTCTTCTTAACATCATCCACAGGTTAGAAGCACATGGGTTTCCACTGGTTGATTTAATTAGATTTTTCTGGATCTTCAACCATCCACATATACTGTCATGTCACTAAAATGAATACTATACTAAGGCCTGAAGCAGTAAAGTATGAAAGAGCAAGACAGTAATTTAAGTTTTCACACTGTCATTTATGAGACGCCACACATGTGACATGGCCATTCATTAGCATGTCTTGAAGCTCTATTTCATCCTTACAATCCCAACAAATACTTTAATATTAAACAAGGATTAACATAATAATGTGCATTATGGACTTATTCATCTCTAAGGTATCTAGAGAACAAATAAAACAAAAGCTCATTTCCTACAGAAACCAGTTAGGCATCTGATAAAAAGCCCTGTAAGAGATCCATCACCACCGCCACCATCGTCATCAGGAAATTGCAGCTTTTAGAGTGACAGGAAATCTGTAAGTAATCTAGTGTTACTCTTCTGTTTTCAAACACAAGCAGTCATTAAATGATTTGCTCAATCCTATGCAACCAGTTAGTGATGAGACCAGATTTAGATCTCAGTCTTAAACCTGCATGATGGTAAACTTGTTTGTTAGACAAAGTTAATTCCCCCAGGAAAGTAACTTGTGGGTTTTAAGCTCTTCCCAATTGGCAACCCCTGTGCTAAGCTCTTTACTCCCTCCCTCACCACAGCACATCAGGTAGACATCCTCAGTTCTGCTGTTTACAGATGAGGAAACATAGACAGTAAAGTGTAATCCATGACAAATAAGACACCAAGCTCTTTCGGACCCAGAAGGGTGGCTTGAGTGCTTGCTCTGAACCATCAAGAACTACTTCATGCAATTCATGAACAGATACCTTTCTGTTTATGGGGCAAGCAAAGAATAAACTCATTAACACAGAGAGGTCAAAGGCATCAGCTTTGATCTAGACTAATTTCCAATCCAAGACTCAAAAGTAACGTTAAAGTATGCAGACTTCAAGCTCCTATTTCCTAGACTGACTTGGGAGACCTAGCCACAGTAGACAGTGACACTCGGTATAAACCCTATAAATCAAAATGTGAGCTCACACTAATTCACTTATTCATCCATTCCTTCAGCAATCACCTACAGAGATCTCACTGCCAATCTGTTCCTCCCAACAGCAAGAACGAGAGGTCTGTTCTGAAACTGCTCTCCTTTGGTAAAATAGACAAGAAGGAGTAAGTATAATGCCAGTAAATTTTAGAGTATGATAAAAGGTAATAAATGCTGTGAACAACAATGAAAAAACTGGAAAAAAATCTGGTTCAAGAGTAAAAAGAAATCAGTGGGCAGTTTTAAGTAGCTGATGCAGATCGGCACTTTCCTTGAAAAGTGACACACAAATGCAGCGAAAGTGACTGACAATGAGGAAGGAGGGAAAGAAGGTTAACTATGGAGCTTTTTGGGAGAAAGGCATCCGAGGAAGAGAGGAGAGCTGCGATGCAGGCCAACAGGTCTAGAACTTCCACCCAACCTGGGGAAGAGACAAGTGCCCCAGCAGGCAGAGGGCCAAGGTGAAGGTCTCCGCAAGGCTGCTGGCCACTGCTTTAAAGGCCAGGAGGATATTATGGGTCCTGAAAAGAAGAGACAGATGGCCTTCAACTTAATAGACTGATTCTGCCATGAGGCCAAAACAGACCACAGGGACAGCAGGGTGGGGGTAGAGTAATCTATGTGAGAAATCTACTGAAGGTCTGAATTCACTAAGGAGGACGGGGCTGCCATTAACAAAGGCAGGGGCAGCTGTGCATGCAGTGACTGAGAGCTGAGAACCAGGGTAGAGTTTCCCTTCCCATACCCACTAGAGTCGCGGAGAATCACATGTCAGGTGAAGTCTGCGTCCCTTTGGTTTCTCAAGTGTTACCAACAGGCGTTAAGAAAGAGAAGTATTAAATGGCAACAGGCTTTTCTCAAATTCACTGGAACAGCTGAACTAAAACCACTAAGTCAGGCAGCCTCTCACTATGAAGTTGTATCATGTAACGTGCACAATTCTATGGTATCACACCCAATGTGCTATCACACAGCAATCCAGGGGCAGAAGACTGAGGCAAAACTGTTTCTCTAGCTCACCCTAAAGCAGCTCTTCATGAAGCCATCATGGTAGGTGAGAAGCGGCTGCACACTGAGAAGTTACTGCCGCGCTACGCTGCATTCCTTGCCTGCCCTGCTACACAGGAAGGCACATAATCCTTGGGAGTCAGGTCCTTTGAAATCAAAGTGAAATGTTTACTAGATAAAGCTTATAAATTCTTGAAGCAGAAGTGTTGGGGGTGTGTGAAATTAAAACATCAATATAATGTTGGTACTGGAGATACTGTTTTAAGATTGAAGTTTTAATTTACTGTCAAGCATATAAAGAGAAGTACAGTTAAGGCTGATATGTATGCTCTAAAAAATCCTCAAAGTTGGAAAAGGATTTTGATATAACAAAAAACATTTTAAAAAAACACAAAAGAGAGACAGTGCTGGAGAAAACAGTACAGTGGGATCCAGGGAAGGAAGATCGATGGACATCACATCAGATGATGAAGGCTGACTAAACCAGAGAAAGTAAGGCAAACCTACGGAATCTGCTTAGAAGGATATGGAGTATCACAGAATTCATAGCGGAATAAGGGGAAGATGCTGTAAATAAGGAGGCAGTGAGAATACTCTCCTGGTGTGAGACTCTTCGTGTTCTGGAACCAAAGAAAGGAAGGTCATAAAAGGTAGAGAAACATCAACCTCCCTGAGAGCCTTCCTTTGCAAACTGGATCAGCAGGCAGGGAAAAGTTCAGGAGAAAGGTGTTAGCAGATTCTTCCAAGCCACTTCCTTCTTTCCCTTATTTCCCAGGAAATAAGTCGTGGTGGCAGACACATCAGTGAAAAGTGGAAAGACTATAGGCTATTGGACATAATGTACCTTTTAAAACAGCAAAATCATCTCTGCCCAGAATGAATACTCCGCAAGTGGGCTTGGGAAATTAAAGAGGGTGATGGTGAGTAAAACAGCCACGTGAGGACCGGTGATACAAACAAAACGAAAAGATTGTTAAACGTTGGGAAAAGTTTAATTATGGTCTGACGCTGTTTTTTAGTAGAAAAAACTTTTATGTTTCTTTATTTTCCTCAACAAAATTTTTAATCCTGAAGGAGCAAGAGGAAGAAGAAACTGGAAGTTGACAAGGACGCTGGTAAAAACGGTTTTGATACTGCTTATGAAAAAAACCTCATGGAAGAAAAACCACACACTGCTGTGGATAACAAATACATAGCTCACGATCCAGGCTGACTTCGAATGCTATTTTTACACTAAGCACAGATGGGTCCCCCACCTGTCTGGTCTAAGACCTCCAGCATATCTGCCTGGACTAAGATGTAGGTTATACACATTTGCAGTATACAGGAGGAGAAATAAGAATTAATCATAGCAGGAAGAGTATCTTTTCCAAGTAAAGTAAACAAGAGTCAAAGGGTAATCAAAGAAGTGAGGAGCTTGAGTCTGTCTATGAAATCTTCCAGCCCAAGCAGATGAGCTGAGACACAGCTAGAGGCCTCAAAGGGCCAGCAGCTGAGGTCAGGAGTGGGGATCCTTTACCAGAGGATGGGGCTCATAGAGGACACAGTGCCACCACACGCACAGCAGTTTAAGCACAAGTGAATTATAGCACCTTTTATGTGCAGCTGCAAAAATGACAAACAGGCAAGAAGGCAAAGGAGGAGAGAGAGAAGAAGCAGTAGACAAAAGGAATAAAAACTACGCAGGACGGGCGCTGGAGATTTAGCTCAGTGGCATAAGCACCTACCTTGCAAGCAGGCAGTTGTGAGCTCGATCCCTGGTACAGATAAAAAGGAAAAAGACAAAAAAAAAAAAAAAAAAAAAAAAACTACCCAGACTATAGACCTCTTCTGGGAAAGGTCCAGTGTTCAAAACCATTTTAAAAACATTTAAATTCCTAAAAGTTGAGAGAATTTTGAGCCAGAGAAATCCTAGATTTGATATTACTATGATCTTAATTTGCTTCCAAGCTGAAATTAAAAATGGAGTGAGAAACATTAGTGGTAATTAGAAGTGAAACAAATTTATTGACTTGAGTAACTGTGAAATGTTTACTAGATAAAGCTTATAAATTCTTGAAGCAGAAGTGTTGGTGCGGAGACAAGAAATCTCCATTTTCTGTTGCATATTATGCACATCAATATATATAATACACTCCCTCTGACTGAAAGAGAATCAAATCATTTGTGAGGTTTTATCGCCATTTAGCTTTGACTGTGAATTATAATTATCTCCAAGACTTCAGTGTCACAAGTGCCTTCCAGTGCAATGTTAAGTCACTTTCAAGAAACCCCCAAACAGCTGACCATTATTTTTTTAAAGGGGAGTACCCTGCAGAATGTCGATGGGGAAACCATGAAGAATCTACGGTTCAAATAAACAAACATTTACTTGGAGAAAAAGGAAGCATGTGATTACAGAAGGTAACAAACACAGGCATCTTTTTGTGAGTCGATTTAAAAACCAGAGCTTGACTCTAGAAAGTAGAAGATAAGACTCTTAAAATACTCTTGGAAACACAAAAGAATGGTATAAAAATTATTATTATAAAAATATTCCTTTGTTAATTTACAAGTTTTTATTTAAAAAGATGAAAGTGAAATTTTTCAGCTACAATCATATTCTAACTTCCTAAGTTGACAGACAAGCAATACACACAACACAATAGGTAAAATTGTCAAAGATTTTTAATAGCACTCTGCTAGAAGAATTTCTCACTACATATTTTATATAACACAAAATAAATTGAGAAGTTATTTCAAGAAGCAATCTTCATTAAAATTGTAGGACCTTGCAGATGCCTAGAGTTTTAAGAAATTTTCCAGTTTAAGCTCATGGTGGTTCTATATTAATGTAAGCTACAGAATTAACAATTGCTGAGCAAAGAGGAGACTGCATGCTAATGTGTCAAAGGTCATTTGGACTGGATAAATGCCATATAATCCAAGGAACAGTAAGTTGCCACTCAAAGCATACAGTTTTGCTATGTGTAGTTTATAATTAGATTGACGGATAACTAAAAAATACAAATCAAGAGAAAAAGAAACAGAGAGAAAGCCAACTAGGTGGTAAACAGCAAGAAAAGCAAAGGAAGGCACAGGCAGCCGTTCAGACTAACTGGTAACAAGAAAAGTGTGCAGAGTTCCATGCGGGCTCCCGGGGAACTCTGTGTGCACACAGCAGGCAGCCTCATCACCAAGGGTTGCTAGAAATGGAAAACAGCCTCAGAGCACAATGTGCTCATTATTTTCCCTTGTACATAGAAAAGAAAAAAAAAAAAACCTTATCCATTGGAACAAAATCAAAAGAAAACAATTTTAATGAGCCTAATATATTTTAAGTAAATGATACTGTTCCTAGGGTAACTGGCATCCTGAAACATCTGTTATCTCACTAGGGAAAACAAAATCTAATTTTAACTGCTGATATCCTAAAACATTTATAAACCTGCAAATGACACCCATGTGCCGTGAAGAAACGTGAAGCACAAGGTAACTGCAATTGCAAAACAAAAATGGAGCCTGGAGAGGAAAGTATTTTATTGGACACTGCCATTAGACATTAATTGGCTATTAATTAATACCGACACGGCAGCTAAACTGCCTCCCTGCTAACAGAAAATCGAATCCCCAATTGTCAGTGTGTATATGAGATGTAAAAGATTCAAAACACAATGAGATCACAAAAATGCTTTTCTCTTACATCCGTGATAACAGTGTGTATAACCTATTTTAGTTTCTGATATGTATAATTCATTATAGTGGAGTTCTGAGGTCTTGCCCAAGGAAAATGCAGGAAAATGCTTCCGGCCTCGAACTCTTTTCTTTCACCAACTTCAGGCAACATGTCTCCAGTTCCCCATTTAGGTGACACGTAGCCTAGGATAAGACAAACTTCCTCTAAAGAGGATCAGGCTTTATGCAACTTGTCTATCAATATATATTTTGTTATTCTTTTAAATAGTAATAATGTAAGATACATTTTTTCTGGTGCATACGGCCATGTAAGAAATCAGCAACAGATGATAAAAAATAAATAAATCATGAGCTGATAAAGTTCTGGAAAGAAGTACAAGAAAAAAATGAAAATACTGAAGAAACAGATACAAAATTGGAGCAGACAGCACTGTGACATAGGTGCACAACAAAAAAATTAAAAGAAAGGGCAGGGATGTAGATCATTGGTGTAAGCACCTGCCTGGCAAGTGCACAGTCCTGAATTCCATTCCTGATACAAAAAAATTCAAAACCTAGAGTTAAATGGGCTAAAAATTGTTGGCTTAAAAACCAAAGGGATACACAAAATATCAAAATATAAGTTCAAAACATTTTCCATAGATGAAGTGGGACTATGTACCATATCTCAGGAGTATTTCATTCTGAAATATGTCCCAGTTACCGCACAAGTGTGTCTGGATTTACAGGGGAGTTATGCTCTGAGAAATGCACGCTAAGTTGAAAATATCATAAGGTGCCCATGCATTTACAGTGCCTAACCTTAGGGACACAGTAAACTGAGAAGTACTGTGGCTTCCCCTTGGGATTATGGGGCTGACCAGGGGCTGCGGCTCCTGCTGGCTCCAGTGAAAGAGGGCATTCTACTGCACATCAATGGTCTGGGAAAGACCAAAATTCAAAGTACACTTATTAGTAAATGTAAATGCCTTCACACCATTGTAAAGCCAGAAAATTGTATGCCCACCTATCGTGTCAGGAACTGTCTGTATTTGTTTGATAAAAGAAGAAAAAACTCACTGAGCAGCCAGACAGAAAGAACAAGTCATTTTTATAGAGCAAATAAAAGTCAACCTGGCCTCCAATTCCTTTATCACAATACTCAATATTAGAAAAAATGATGACAAAAACCTCAGGGGTAAAATGTGTTCAAAAACATTTCCCTCTCACCCAAACTGGTATTTAATAGATCAATATGTTTGACCAAGCAAAAAACAAGAACATTTGCTAAGAGCTTATCTTGAAGAATTGACTGGGGTAAAAAGTTTGCCAAAACTTAAAAGAATAAAAAACTATAGCACAATGATTAGCAGGGACCATTTAGTCAATTTAACTGGGGTGTACGTGGGGAATTTTAACAGATGCTATAGAACTGATGGTACAGTAATCTAACAACACATGCAAGGAGAAGAAAGAGTCTCCAAGAATTCTTAAATGTGAAGCTCCTCTCTCTTATAGCAGGCTGAAAAGCTGCATCACTAAAATAGAATAATTGGGAAATTTAAGTTTAACAACATATGCTAAGAAATCCAACACTGTCAACCAAACTGAACATGAAGAAAGAAGAGTAGTGAAAAAATTACACTAACATGACGGAGATGGAAAAATATGGAATTAGAGATGCTCTAGAAATTCCTAGTTTAAAGACATTTCCTTAATTAAAATCTCTATGTTATCAGAAGAGACAAACAGAAATCAAAGTCCAAGGAACAAAATACTGAAAAAATATCTCGTATAAATTTAATGTATACTGTCAAGGATCACGATTTACCACCCAGGCATACTGACATACTCTCAGTGAGTTACACTCAATTACCAGATATAAAATAAACAAACTGAAAAGTGAGGGAAACTCGATTATATAGTAAGTCAAAGATACAGTTTTTAATATCCCACAAATCAACAGCATGAACTGCTCAAATATTCCAAAAGAATGCAATCAATGTAGATATTTTCCAATAAATATGCAATAAAACTAGAAAAGAAAATGAAAATGAGGAAGAAAATGTCAAGCAAGGAGAAATTTAAAACAAGGTAAGTCCTTTCAAAAATTCAAGAGCCAAGGGCTGAATCAGTACAAAAACGTTAGAATACTCCTGCTGTTTGTGCTCGGTATGTCATTCCAAATGCTCGTGCTCAGAGCCCTGGCTTTTGCAGAGGTTGACTCAGGGGCCAGGCGTGCAGTTGGGAGGCAGGGCATGGGGGCAGAGGGTGGTTGGCCACTGGGGTGTGACCTGAAAGCTGCCCCCCCTCCCAGTCCCTCCCTTTTCTCTCTGCTTGCTGACAGCCCATATGTGAGCAGCTTTCTTCGGAGGCAGCTCTTTCCACACCTCCGTTTCTCTCTCAGAGCTGGCCGACCACAGACTGAACCTTCTCAAACTGTGAGCCCAAAGAAACATTTCTTCCTTTAAATTGTATTAGGCATTTTGTCCTAGCAGCAAGGACTTACTAAAACAAATAGGCAGGAAAACATCAGTATTAAAATAATTACTCAACAAAACACAAGAGAAATCCTGAACAGAGCCCAAAATATCTGTACCTTACATATGCATAGCAAGCTGGCAATTTTTTTAAAAAATTGTATTACATATAAGAGATTTTGAAGAGAAACAGCACAAGGACAAAAGACAGCCAAATGGAGGAACTGATTAAAATATTAATTGGGATAAGTAAGTTAGAAAAACAGAGGAAACAAAACTAATTGAAATCACCATTGGAACTAGCAAAAAATAATTAACCAGTGGCTACATAAAGTCAAAAATGAAGATTCACAATAAATTACTTAGCTCACCTATATGACAATATGTCTCAAAATGTGGGTTATGTGATTCCACCCAAGATAATATAATTTATTAAGCATCACCAGACAAGTTTGAAATTTGAAAGTGCTCAATTTACACAGAAAACTATTTGTAAAATGCTGTCACAGGGCTATCCTATAATCAGTCTGTGTGGTTTCACAGGGAATCCCGTTGAGACTGAGAGGAGCAGATGTTTCAAGATTCTTCAACTATTCTGGATCAAAGATTTTCAAATCTTAGCATAGATAAGAATCATCTGAAAAGTGCATTAAAACAGAGTAGTGATTCCAATTCTGGAGATTCTAATCGAGTAGGTCTAGGCTGAGACCATAAGTTCATATTTTAAATAAGTGGCTTGAAAAATAGTTCTGGACAGGGCAAATCTATCAATTCCTGGAGATTTTTTTTTTTATTGTGGTGACCTTCTGGAAGAGTAACAATGACATCTGATAGGCGGAAGCCAGCAATGCTACCAAGTAATTAGCTGTTCACAAGACAGTGCTCTCACAGTGCAGATTCTGCAGCCCCAAATGTTACCAGTGTTGAAGTTCTCACGCTACTGATTCTGCTGGCAGTGGAGTATCACAGAGCAGGAGTTAGCGGATTTTTTTCCCTAAAGAATTAGATAGTGAACATTCTGGATTGATGGGCACATGAAATCTGATTCACATTCTTCTTGATTTATTTTTATACCTCTCTAAAAATATACAAGCCATTATTAGCTTATGAACCTTACCAATACAGACCTTAACTGAACAGTAATAATACAAATTTGTTTTGAAATACAAGTACAAAATGTAGAAATCCTTTAAAACAGGGCAGCTTGCTTCATAGTTTACCATCGAAATTACTTTTTACTTGGTCATTAACACCAGGAACAATAAAAATATGTTCATCATCACTACTGTTGTTCCACACTTCCTAGCAAAGAACCAAAATAATTGTACAAAAAGTTATGTTTGCAAAAATTGTTAAGCAGAAATGTAACAAAAATATAGCTAGATGGCCACCACGTTCCTTTTTCCCATTTACTGGAGAGACAAATGAACTGAATTCCCCAACGGGCAGGGCTATGTAACTGAGTTCCACAGGTAGAACACGGGCAGACGTGAGGAACGCCAAGTCAAAGCCTGTCCAACAAGAACACCCTAAGTCATCCCATCTCCCCTTCCATACACCTCCAGGTGGACACAACATAACCTGCACAGAACCCAGCCCTGGAAACCAGAGTAGGGGAACCATATGCACAGGCCAAACTGGCCCCTCACCTACGGCTGTGAGTGAGGTTTTACAGCACATAGCCATGAATGTTCGTTTATGTACTAAGATTGCTTTTGAGTTACTATAACTGTTGAGTAGTAGAAGCAAACCATGAGGAAAAGTCACTTTATCCTTAGTAGAATGACTATTAGCAAAACAATTCAAGAGAACAAGTGTTGGCAAGGTTGTAAAGAAAAAATATCCCATGTGCATTGCAAATAACAGTCATAATAAAAAGTTAGAAACTCAAAATTACTGATTCCTTTCAAAGGTCAGACAATGCAAACACCAAATATTTCGGGAGAGCTAGAATTGACAAACTTTTCAGTGTATCGCCTAGGCTTTACTGAACTGCCTGTCAGCCATCCCAGTCTCAGTATTAGTGAGCAGAAAATTCTGGGAAGCCCCTGCTAAGACAATTGCAAATGTCTGCTTTTAAATATGCCTCTCTGCTGCTGGGTTAATATTGTTTCAGGCCTTGGTTTTCAGCCTGAAAAAGGAGACAGACAAATCAATGATGCAGAAAAGACATGAAAGTTTCTCTTTTAACGAAGCCAATTTGTAGTTATTAAAAACTTTAATTCTCCATGAGCCTGAGCTGCTTTGAGGCACGTGATTAAAATACTCATGCTTTCCAGAATCAGAGAAATACAAATACAGACAAGCTAGACTTTGTTCAGTACCAGCCAGATATCCTTTTTTGAAATAGACATGATAAGGAACATAAACAGTACTCTCAAAGAACATGTACTTTTTAGCTTTTCCATTCCCTGCCCATGTTTACCAGAGTTTAAAAAAAACACTAATTGACTGATAAAATGTTCCTTAAGATTATCACAATTCCTAGTGGGAAAGATTAATGATTAATATGAGAGGCCAGATAATCACTGTCTGCTCTCTGCGAAGAGTTTGTATTTGTTTAATAATTACATAATTACAACATAGTTGATGTTATAATGCAGGTTTATATATTCTCAATGGACACTTTCGTTACCGAAAATCATAACCAGTAAGTTTAAAGATAAATGTAAGCTATAATAGAGTCTCAAGTTCACTAAGAATCCTGGCACCTCAGGGTGAAGATTAGGCCAGCAGCCCTGATAAAATGCCCTGGGCGAGGTTCATTCATTTGTGCTCAGGGGAGCTGAAGACAGTTACACTTATCCAAGCCCAGTACTATGGAGGTCTCCCAGTGACTATTAGTTCTTCCAAGTAATCACTCAGAAAATGAATTAACTTGACCCTTCTTTATTTTAAGAAGGACTGAAATTAGGATTTGATCTGTAGATAGAGTATAGCACAGTAAAATAAGGTAGGTAAAATCTGTAGATAGAGGATAGCACTGGTGAATAAGGTAGGAAAAGAAAACAGCTATGAAAGAAGGTTAGGACACAAACTTCCCTAGTCCTGTGTGTTCAACCCAAACCAGGGAATAAATGCTTAAAAATTGCACAGAATAACTGATGTGAAAGAAAAATACCTTTTGTATAACAGAACTGAAGAGAAGTTTCTTCTGTGGACTATCTTTAGAAAAACTAAAATGTGGTAGCAAATGTTTTGACACTACACACAAGGCAAGTGAATATTCACAGGTCCCTTTCTTTTAATGGACCCCAATACAGGAACATGAAACTGAACCCAATTACATTTCAATAAAAACAATACTGTTGGAGAAGGGGGTCAGTCTACTACTAATAACTATCTATGACTTTGATGGCTTAGTTTAATCACGGGATCTATGAGGAGTTTTTAATAATGGCAGGATCATACAGGATGATTCATTTTTGAACATATGATGCTATCAAGAGGAGTTAATGTGATAGTTAAAGAATTTTCAAAGCTCAGAAAATGCACCCTAGGACCTCATATAATGGAGAGCAATGGAACAAACATGAACACAGCTCTCTGTGTTTGATCTGCTCACAGCATTGGCTCCTGGCTGTTCCTCCCTGGATGGCTCTGAGGACACAAGGACTCTCATGGAATAACAGTGCGGCATCCTAGGGTGCATCAAAGTCAAGCTGGCTGTCCCTGCTTCAAGGTTACAGGCGGCACGGATACAGCTGGTTTGTCTTCAAACATCAGTTAGCCTTAAACTCCTCCACGTTAGTTTGACACGTGTCTACTGTGCAGAAGGTGATTTAACTGCTCCCCTTCTGAAAGGATGAGGTCAACGGAGCTGCTTCCCATCCCAGGGAGTACATCTGCATCTGTGAATTGACACACAAACCAAGGACAGAAACAAACTCTTCTTTAACCTTTTCCTGCCTTCGACTGCCCCTTGTTTATCACTCAAAATAGATTTTCGTCTTCTCTTCAGCTCCTTTTTTTCTAATTATGTGGCTCACAGATAACTTGCCTTGCATTTTTTCACTTTTGTCTTAAATTTTGCATTTGTAAATGAAGTATAAAGAAATTTCCCTAATTTTTAAAAAATTCATTATGATTCTATCATTTTCCTGTGTACTGTGCCTCCTCATAAATTCAGAGTGATAAATCATAATACTTACATTAACATATTATGATTAATATAATCACTCAATATAATTAGCATATATAGTGCATATTATATATGTTATGCATAGTTTCCAAATACATGACAAAACAATGTTTTAAAGTTTGTAACAGTTCCTTTTATTAGTAACTCTATCAATTCCTCAAAATTCATACTGATTTTAATACTTATAATGTTCTTATATTGAGTGCTTATTGCAGGAGCAAATCCTAACGTCCAGTATGGCTCAGGCTCCCTGAACTTGTGTACCTTTTATTCAAGGAGAGAAATCATCTAGTTATATATGTATAGTATTTTATTAGATTGTGTAGAAATAAGAAATTGATACTATTCATGAAATTAAGAATTCATACTATTATGTCTTACAACAAAGGAAATCAGTTCTTAAGACCTCTACGTATTTTGCTATTCTGGATAACCTCCATCAGGAGACCAAGAGCAATTACATGAAGCCCACAAGTTATAATTACTCTAATCATATGTCTCCTACTTTTCAATGACTATTCAATGTTCCAGTTGCAAAGCATGCCTTATATTTCCTGTTTATATTGCTTTTTTAGTCAGCTGTCTTTCACAGGGAAAAAAAAGCTTAATATAATTTAAGGGAGAAAAGATTCTGGCTCATGTTTCGGAGGTATCAGTCCATGATCACTGGCCTTGTTGCTTTGGACCTGTGGCAAAGCAGAAACCACTGCAGTGAACGTGTGTCAGAACCAAGGTGCTCCCTCACGGTGGTGAGATGCAAAGAAACAGCAAGGAAGGGGCAGGCCCCAATAACCCCTTCAAGGACCGCTCCCCAGTGACAGAGACCTCACTCCTTCCCTGGGTCCCACCTCCTGAAGGCTGCACCACCTCCCAGTTGCACTACAGGCTGGTGACAAAATGGCCCTTTGAGGAACATAGAAGATCTAAACCAAACAATTACGTATCTTCTCCTTCTGGAATGACCAATCATTGCCTTTACTATAATGATCTCCTGTCAGTAAAATCCTGTGATCAAAATATTTGAAATGGTTACATTCTTTGGAACCACAGAATTTTGTCACTCTTCTATACAAATCACATTTGGCTTCTCTGCTGCCCAACAGTGGCTTATATTCACTTTTATTTCACACACCAGAGGACAATCTCTTTGAGGAAAGAAAGCATGCCTCATTCATTTATTGAATGTCTGACTATATTTCCTATCATAGATTACATTGTATCTAAATAACTCTAGTTAATTCAGTGCAAATTTTGTAGTTATCATAAGTAATTGCCAGTTGAAATTATTATGTGATTCCTGTGTATGCTGAAACTTACTGAGCTAATTAGCTAACTCTTCAGAGTCTTGGCTTCCTCATTTGTGCAACAGAGATTATAATACATATCTCCTGGTAGGGATGTGTGAATTACATGAAAGCATTTATTATGTTGTAAAGCATCTATCTCAGTGTCCAGCACAAAGACAATCAATAAAAATTTAGTCTTACTTCTTATGCAGTATTGGATTACTTTTCTTAATTTCTTACTTTTCCTATGATCATTCTTTGCCAGAGGACTTTAAGTACAATGTCCTGTCTCTTGACCAATAGGATGCTAGCAGACATGTTCCAAAAGAGGCTTGGCAAGGGCTTGTACCACTGTTTGCTCTCTCAGGCTTCAGTAATTACCAAGAACAGGTTAAGTCCCAAGCAGCCCTCTGTACAAGGAAGAGCAGAGGTTTGAGCAGCAGACCTGGCCTCAACCGGAGTCTCAGCACAGCACAGCCATGCCCAGCCTAGGCCAGCCAATCTCCAGTGATGAAGACTTACCATGAAGACAAGGATGGATTATTGTCATTGTACAGCACAGAGTCCTATACTGATGGGTTATGCATTACTATGCCAATAGATGAGTGCTTGACAAAAAAACTGGTACTGAGAATCAAGATGTTGTCGGTTTTGAGGTCAGGTGGTAAGGAAACAACCACAGGGATCAATCCTGTGAAGTGGCAAGATAGTAAAAATTGTTGCCTATGATGTCTGCAGACAAAATACGTTTAATGAACTGTGGATTTAGGCAAGCAGGTTGCAATCAGAATATTAAAAGAGTATGTTTCTCCTGACAGTATTTGATAAACTTGTACTTGAAATAGACAAGCTCAGCAAAGAACTGCTTGGTGCGGTAACATAGCTACGAAGATATTTAAGAAAACATTGGGATTCCTGGGCAGGAAGATAAAACTGTTCACCATTTCTGGCCTTATAAGATAATAAGGCATCGTGAAATTAAGGCATAAAATTGGGGCAAATATCAAACCATGTATATTTCAAAATACTCTCCTAATATCTAATAGTTAAGAGACATTCGATCAGTTTAAGATCTTACAACAAATCTTGTTTCATGTGATGGAATGTTACACAGCAATTAAATTAATGAAGCAGATCTAAATATACCAATGTGGATTAAATCTAGAATACAGTACAAAATGATAAGAGAAAAATAACAAGAGAATTATAAAACATAATGACATTTAATAATTTTTAAAAACATAAATTGTATACATTATTTATACATCTTAAGTATCAATGTACAAAGGCATTCACAGATACTAAACCCTGATTGGGAGTTAATGCTAACATGAAAACAAGGGAAAGGCCTACAACTTTAGTTGTATAACAATATTTTATTTCTTTCCAAAATGCCGTTACCTGAAGAAACACGTCGTTACTTGTGTTAAATGTGGGTAGTAGATACATCAGTATCGTTTAAATTGGTTTGTTTTTCTGAGTTTTTGGAAACACTTCATAACTGAATTAAAAATAATACTTAATGGAAAGAAATAAAAGCATTCATTTCAAGGCACAACATCAGACCTGTTATTCCGTGAGAAAATATTCCTATAATGAGAAAATATTTTAATATTAAAGTAGGCATTTTGAGTAAGTGGATTATCCTGCACACAGCCTTAAACATGTGTGCGTGAATAATGTAACGAAAGGAGAATCCAGCTTAATGGTACACTGGCCTGGCTGGCAGTCAAAGAAGAAATACAAGCCAGACTTTTAACCCCGTCATTTTTAAGAGCATTTTGTGAGTGTGTGCAGTCAGCTGGGGCACATTCACTGCTGCTATACCCACACCTGGAGAGAAGAACAGGGCGAGGAGTGGACCCCCGCGTCTAAACACAAACATGTCTGCCACAGAAAGCCAGGCTAAGCAAGCAAGTTGTACTCACACTTCTCCTGTTTGTCCCATCAAATTCCTACAATAGACAGCACATACTTCCATCAGATATTTGCCACAGATTCAGATGATCACATGACTTTCCCCACAGTGTGCTGGGATTTCTGAGGGAGACTCCCGCACTGGTCCCCTTTAGCAAAGCACCTTGTAGCTGGAAGGGGTCAGGCCAGGGATGTGGGCTGAGGTGCCAGGTGGGGACTGCTAGCACCCAGCACAGGGAAGAAGTACTAAGTTTTGCAAGAAGAGCAGCTAGACACAATTTCCAGCATCTCAGAGATGCAGACATGTTTCTGCAGAGTTGCAGAAATTTTCTTGGGCTCTAGGGAAGATGCATGACTTACAACTATGTAGTGACTGTCATTACTAACGTTGTGCAGACATGATCCCTGCACATTAGTTTGTGCAAACGGTAATTTAAGATGAGTCTTGTTTATTTGAAAATGTATTGTGAAACTCCCAACATTTAGAAGTTTACACTGGAAAGAAAAGGTTATTAAAATACAAAATATTTATACAGTAAACTGTAAGATTAGCCCACCTTCAAATGTTTTCATCTTAATACACAGCAGTAGCCCATAGTTACAAATTACAACTTGTTTTGTATTTGTATTTGATACGTTTATTTGAATGTCTATATTTTAAAAATGAAAACCTTTAGGAAACTTATTTTTTACTAATTATTGTAAAATTAGGTATTTTTGAAAACACATTCTTTTTTTCTATTTCTTATTTTAATGTTGAATATCATTTTTCTATTATTACTGTCATCTTTACATGACTGGATTGATTCCCAAGACAGTCTTCTTTAATTTCTCTCATATCTATAGAAAATAACATCAAGACTTCAGACATATCCAGCTTAAAATTTGCACTTTTAACTAGAATAAAGCTTAGCTCTCCATGAGAAAATGTAAAATTAAAGCACCAGTGGGGATTTAGTTCAGTGGCATAAGTGCCTGCCTGGCAAGTATGAGGTCATGAGTTCAATCCTCAGTACCAATAAATAAATAAATTTAAAGTGCCACCGTAGGAAATCCTGGAAAGATAATAAAAATACAGTAAAAAGAGGCCAGGGAGTGTAAAGGGAGCCCTTAGGAGTCCTCAGCAAACACAGACTATGTAAACCAGGAGCACCCAATCACCATCAGGGAGGGCCCACAGTGGTGGGGAGGGGCAGATGCACACTTTGGATCAGAATCTGAAGTATCTCTGACACCTCTCTAGCAACTGCTCGACACTCAGCCCTCACATAGCAGCTCTATCTGTGGTACCAGTTGTCCACGCCACCAAAATGGGTCACTTCGGCTTAGTCCTCCGCCAGCATTCTGTACAGAGTGTGTCTCACAGAACGGGCCTTCTAAGTCAGTCTCCAACTCAACAAAAGAAGCCAAGGCCCAGCAGTCCACTGGTGGCAGGCTGGTCCCTGCCCTCACGGTGCTTACACAGATGAGCAATGCACCCAGTCAATGCTTGGTAAAGAGACAGAGTTGCAGTAGCTTAACTACAAGGTACAACAGTGGGTTGGAAGATCTTCTGTTCAGTTTTTAACCCAACTTAACAAGACAACTTGTGTTGTCTTCGCCACAATTGTAAAGGGACCAGAAAACAAATGCACAAAAATGTAAAGGAGGCACTTGACTTAGCAAAGAAGTGGAAGGGTTCTCAGGCTAAACGCCCAAGGCTGGGCCACTCGCCAACTGCTCGGTGAAGAGAAGCTCAGCTCAGCACCAGTATATCCTAGTTCTATCATTCAGTCTGTGCTTCGCAAAACAGAGTTCTCATTTCAGACTGTGGACCCTTCATCCTAAATAAACAGTAAAACATATTATTCCAGCACATACTATGAGCAAATCGATGCCACGTTTAATCAATTTAACCATCCCATCAATTCTTTCTTGTAGGTAACATTATTTGTGGCTTAGAGATGGGGACTCTGTAACCAGCAAGGCCAAGTGGGGAGACAGCCAAGGAGCATGCCTGGGCAGTGTGACATTTGCCCATCTCTCACAACCGCGCTACCTCTGTCACCAAAAAACAAGCCTAGGTCTTACTGGATCATGAGTTCCTATTTAAAAACACACACTGAGCGCTGCCTGTCAGCAAGGTGTTACATGAGCGTGGGGTCAGACAGATGGACACTGCTGTTTATCTGTTTACATCCATACACAAGCACAGTGAGGTCTCGCACTTACAAGGCCACGTACGTGACATCTGTGTGAGGCACAGCGGGAGGAGTGTTCAGCCCATGACCTGCCCAGCCAGTGGCCCCAACCTCAACACTAAACATCTTGTGTCTATTGATAGAAGTAGGGAAGCATCAGAAGATTCGCCTTCTTATCAATTCCATAGGAGCAAGAGTTACTACGTGTGATGCATTACAGTAGCTTCCTCCACTCCCTCCCCCTCTCTCTTTCTTCATTCTCCTTCCTTCAAGCCAATTACTATTATGCAGCATGCCCTGGCACAACTGACCTCTTTCTCCCTCATTTTTAAACAATGCAATAGAATCTATGTCAAAGATAAAGCGTGTTTAATAGAAGATGTCCTTAGGGCTGGGCCTTAGCGCCCCATCCCTGGCATAGTCTGTGGCTTCCTCTCTCCCGCTGCAGGGATAGCACACCTGCAGAATCCCAGGCTCTGGGGCTCTGGCTGGTGCCTCATCAACACCTGCAGGTGTGTGCAAGCCTAGAGGGCCGGAGCCTAAGAAAGCAGACACCCTGGGCCAAATGAGGACGTGGCAAAATCACCATCTGACACTTCTAGGAAGTTGCATATGTTTTTTTTATGATTAAAATTCATCCCAGAGTGGCTGTGGGGTACATGAACACAAAAATCCATAGAGAAATATCTGGAGGATACAAAATGAGCTGAATATATTAACAGTATTAGGGAAAGGGTATAGAGACAATTCCTGCATGACTTTTTTGAAGTGACATTTGGTGAGCTGATACCAGGAAATTGTAAGATAGTGTTCTTTTCTGTTCTTGCCTTTCTTAATTTTTGGAGAATCTTTATGACTGGAAAAAATGGGATTTAGAGAGGCCTTCGATGCAGAATGCACAGCTCTCTATAGAGAATGCTGTTGTCTGTATCTCATTAGCACCATTTAGGCAGAATGGAAACTGACCACTCTGGCCCTGAGAGAGACTATTATTCAAGCTCTATCCTCTTTCACCTGCTCAGTCTCCTAAAGTTAGGGCCAGGAACTCAAGCCTCCTTTTGCCACAGGCAAACAACTTCTCAGAACTGCAGATAGCTTTCTCCATTGGCAAAGCTCTTTCGTGGCCCAATTTTAACAGCCAGGGCAGCAAAGGAAGTAAGGTGTTGTTCCTTCTGTTCTTCAAGTCTGCTATGTCATCCTGCCTTGCTCTGGTGATTGTTTATCAATGGGACTTGTCTTCAGCCTGTCCCCAGTCCTTCTTATCCTTTGTAGGTTTACACTTTCACCACATTACTGATCTCCTCCTGGCATATCATGCATGTCTGTATTTATGGAATAAATAAACTTTAGTGAGAACAGTAACTTTGCTTTTTCCACAGGTCTATCCCTGGGGCTTGCAAAGGTAACCAGGGAGTTTGGAGTCAGTACTAGTTGAATGAATCAATACTGAATAAAGGATTAAAAATAAAGGGTTAGAAAAATGTTACTTGTTCAAATAATAAGGATAGATGTGATCAGTCTACACTAGAACACTGACCTCACAAATATTTATCTGTCCTTCTGTAGAAATCCTAAACACCCCTCAGAGGTCAGCTGTCCCAAAGGGTGGAGATGTTTCATCAAGCATCCAGCAAGTGCTCAATAAATACTGCATCTAGATCTGAGCCACAGAGAGTATCACCCACCACAGAAATGTGATGCTTTTCCTCCAGGAAAGGAAGCCTTGGAAATAACCCTGTAGGGAGGAGAGGAGCCGCAGACAGTCCCTAAGGAGGCTCCAGGAGAATTTAAAGAGGGAGCCACTGTAAACGAAGGATTATTCTTGAAGGCCTCCACTGCAATCCACAAAAACACCCCTGCACGGGCCTCCAACCCTGACCTTCCTGATAACCTTCCTACAGTGAAATGCATTTTTGCGGTTGCTAAGCATGGTCTGTGCTCTTTGTAAACATTTAGAAAAGCACAGAAGAACATGCAGGAAAAAAAAAAAAAAAAAAAGGAAAAAGCCAAAACCCGTTTGTTATCTCACTGCTCAGAACAAATACAAAGTAAACAAGGTTCTGTGTGTCTTTTCATTTCTACTCATCCATGTGGGTAATGCATTTTAAAAGTTTCCCAGCGGCTCCTAAGTACTTTCCATCTTCCCATTTTACTGAGTAGTCTTCCAAGATCCGTTTCCATGGCTGCATCACTCTTACATGACTACATTTACTCATTCCAACATTTGCAGATTATTTACTACTTCCAATTATATACATATCAACAAAATTATGAAAATATCATGTAAGCAAGTATTTGCAAATGCCTCTTATTGCTCCCTTAGAATAAATGGCCTTTTATGAACATATTAAGACAGAGTAGAGACACTTTTAAGTTCGGAGGCTCCCTGTGGACCTTCCACCCAGAAAAGTATTTTTAACAGTATATTTTCCTGAAGTGATGCCAACATATTAGGATAAATGTATATACATTTCAACTTCATAAATTTATCACCTTTAATTTTAATAACTTTTTTACAAAATAGCAGGTATTTGTTACATAAAACTTGCCAAAATTTAGGCACAAAATAGAATAAAGTAAAAGTCACCTACATCTTAATACACACTTACAGACACTGTCAACACTTGTGAATGCTTCTGGCTTCAGTTCTCTGCACGCATGCACAAACACCCACATGCACGATGAGACAGGAATTTTTAACTGAAAATATCATGAACGTTATCAGTCATGTATATGAACCTTTTAGGGTCGCTTTGAGTTCTAATATACAAAGAGCATTTATCTTGCCAAATCCCCTATTGCTGGCTATGAGAGTTAGTTCCACTCTTGTCAAGTTTATTTATCACTAAAGGATTTTTTTGTGTTTGTAGTGACTTGTCTCCTCTAGACTGTTTTGGCTTTTTTTTTTTTTTCCAAAAGATACAGTGTTAATTTTCTTCAAGAGCTGGATGCCTGAAGATTTCTACAGCAGGTGGGGTAAGCAACCAGCAAGCAAGGAACTTCTCACTTGACACGCGGCTGTGGGGGACATGGTTGTACTCACCCCTATTCAAAGGAACCCATTCAAGCCTAATGAGTCACCACTCTGGTACTGCAAAACAGGAAGTCTCCAGTTCCATGTAGTCTTGACATCATCAACTTCTGCAGTCTGGAGCAACATCTCGTTCTACACACTGCATTCTGCCCAATGCATGGGATACATTCTGACTTGCCTTAGCAGGTGCCTGCCAAGTTACATGCTCAGCAGTTCTAAAAATACCGGGAAAGGGGAGTGTGTACTCAGTGTATGGGCGGGTTAGCAGCTCACGCTACAACAGGCAATGCTGTTGAACAAACAAAAATTTGGACTTGGAAGATAAAACATTTAATGGCTACTTAATTGAGTCAGAGAGCCTGGTCTGCCAGCCTCTAGCAATCTACTTGCTTGACTTTGCAAAACAGAAAAACCACTCCTCCTGTGATGTTCCAGTTCTAAGAATAAAGGGCTGTGGTCCTCTGGCCACACAGGCCACAGGGTTCCCTCTGGTCATCCTCTGCAGACTCACACTTGGGGACCACCGGCTTTTCGTCTCTGCACAGTGTACAGTTCAGCCACTTTTCTCACACACGTGTCACATCTTTGATTTTTATCTACCTTTCACATCTGCAGGGCTCTGAAGTATTCCAGAATCTTCTCTTGATTTCTTCATAGGCCCTTTTCCTTGTGCAGTTGTGAGCTTGCAAAGGTGCAAACCCTTCCCTTTGTCATGAGCATGGGCTGCTGTCATCCAGCTGTGCAAAGCCATCTCCTGTCACTTTGCTCCACATTCTGCTCCTGCCATACTTGCTTTTAATCACTGCACCTGAAGGGCCCCTCGCTCTCTACTCCCTCCACCAATCACCAACAGCCCTCTATCCCTTGTCACCCCACTTTCTCAGGTCTGCACCCTGCTCTTTAACAGCTGAATTCAGGTATGGTCTCCCTAATGAATGCATGCTTACTTCCCAGGGGAGGTCAGCCTGCCCTGTTAAATGTTCCAACAGCTTTGGGAAATGACTATAATTGTAGCATAACTACAATTTCACATGCATTTACCTATATCTGTCTCTGATGCCAGGTTATAAATGCCATCCAGGTAAACACATTAATGAGCCGTTAGTGTAACCTTACAATGTATCCCCAGCACCCAGCACAGAGCCGGAAACAGGAGGAAATCAAAATTTAAACAGGAAATGAATGAATGAATGCTTCATCTTCCCTTTACTACACCAAGTTTCCTAACTTGCATCAGACACTCAGTCCCTGAGCTGTTTTGGTTTGTGTCTGACCATCAGCTGGAACACAGAAAGACTGGGGGCCGAGGATTTAGCTCAGCAGCATAAGCGCCTGCCTGGCAAGCGTGAGGTAGTTCAATCCCTGGTACCAAAAAGAGAGGGAAATACAAAGACTAAAACATGCTGGTCATTTTAAAGGCTTCCACTGGTTTCCTTTTACTTAATCAGAAACACACATATCTGTGTATTAAAGAGAAAGATATTCAGTAGTTTAATTATCTTTAAAGGAAACTCTGTGACACATCTGATACATGTTCTATGCCTAAACTATGGGTAAAGGACACCGTTGATATATAGGGAAGGGATCAGTGGGTCACAACTAACCTGCAGCTGTGGGAAATGGACAGCAGCGCCAGGAGCTGGGTCCCCACAGCGAGGTGTCTCCCAGGTGGTTAGCTGGCTCTGTATGCTCCTTAGTATCTGTACCTCCAATAAACGAGCTTTACCAAAGACAATTTCCTAGGTGATCTTACCATCCCTGAGTTAACAGCAGACAAAAGACTCTTGGGTCACTTCATAAAAATTTAACTTTCATCTGAGAATGAAAAACATTCACTTGATTAAAATGTGTAAGCAGCCTATACCCTCCCTGCACCAAAAAACAGAGCAAACTAAATGGGTTGGTAGCTTTAACAAAGCAGTTGTTTGCTCATAAATGGCACTGGAGGTTTCTTTTTATTAGTTCAAACCATAATGGGAAAATCAGACCCTGAAACAGAGCAGGTTGGTATGGCAGTACAAAGATTCATCACAGACAGTTTTGTCAAGGACTCCTCAAAATGCATGCGTTCCAGTTTTTCTCTAAACTCTGTAGTGTGGGGCCTGAGAGGACACTCCTTTCTATCAAGGGCAGAGACGCTCAGGGGAGGACACTAACCAAAAAGTACCCGGCCCTTCCCACAGCCCTGCTGGACTTCCCAGCTCAACAGAATGTGACCTACTGAGGATCTGGTGTGGGACAAGATTCGGAATGATTTGTCCCCACCGCAGTCTGCTTGTACTCCAAATCTCTTCATTTGAAATTAGATCGACAGAATAATATGGGTAGAGACTGACGGGTGACTTGTCTGAGTTAAAAGATGGCCCTGTGACCAGCGGAGGGCAGAACAGCAAAACCACTGCATGTTTGTGTGATAACGGTCACTTCTGCGCGGTGACGTAGCTACTGCTCCCTCCCAAGGCAGGACAAGGCCATACTGCCCCATGCAGTCAGCACAAGGTTCTAACACAGCATGGCAGGAGGAGGAACTAAGCGCCCTGTCAGTTTTAAAGTCACCTTCTCCATCCTGTCACTCAAATCTTCCCATAATTTGTGTGTGTGTGTGTGTGTGTGTGTGTGTGTGATTTTCTTCAGAAAAGCTGGTCCCCATTCCAAACTGTCTGTGTGGTCATGTGCTTTGATTGTCGCATCTTACCTAGGAATTGATGAGAGATGTGATATGTTTTCCCCTTTGAATGCTACCTCCTCCATCATGTTCTGTGGCTTTCTTTGATCAATTAAAGAAAACAAAATCTTCTGGAAACAGCAATGCAAGCATCATTCCCAAACCTAGGACAGGCAGAGATGAGGTGTCTTCCTGAACTCTTAGACAAGCCATGGCCTCTGTCAGGTGATGTCAACACTGTGCGAATTCCCCTGCATGGCTAATGAGTGCATGTGACTCCATTTTACCTCTGTGGAATGTTCTCTGTTCCCACCTTGGGGTACTGGATTCACATCTAATATTTTATGCTGCCAGCAAAGAAAAATTTTATTGAAAACATGTGTTCTTTGTTGATTTCTATGAATTCTCAGCTGAGAGTCTGTGAATCCACGAAACAGATTTTCTAAATGAACAGTTGCAAGGAAAAGATTATTTTCATTTTCTGTTTGCTATCTTGATGAACATACCAGAAAAATATTTTAATGACTTAGTTAAAAATATCTAAATGGAACATTTCACATAAAAAATGCCAAATTTCAGTATTCAAGGACACAAAACCAAAGCATCTGTCAGGACTATGGGTTTCTCACTGTGGAAATAATTTCCAACTCTAGCAGTTCTCTCTGGAGGACTCAGTAATACCTGGAGAAACTTTGATTACACAATAAGGTGGGTTCCTGCAGCACTGGGTGGGAAGAAGCTGAGAATGCTACCAAATGCCCTTAAAAGCACAGAATAATAAAGAATTTCCTAGCCTCTACTGTCAATAATGCTGAAACTGAAACAGAGTAAACGAGAGGTTTGAATAGAAGACATTGCCACATACACCACCAAGCAAATAGGTTTTTACCAATATTTCTTGATGTACTAAGGATATAAACACTTATTTCCAAATGCCCATTCATTCATTTATTCATTTAACAAATATTTATCAAGCATCTATTGTTTGCCAAGAACTGTAAGTTCCTAGGAATACAACATTACAAGAACAAATATAATTTCACTTCCTTAGCAGCTGAAAGTAGAAAACAATACAATAACTAAAAATATGATTTGGTAAGTAACATAAAGGAAGAAATTAAAGGTTCTTTGGAATGTCAAGACGAACTAACAAAAGCAAATAAAATAAGAATTCTCACCATGTCTATGACTTCACGTCACATTCCTGCAGGGTTTGGACAAAAATGAGTATATTCTGTTGTGTTATAAAAGCCACCCTTAAGAGCATATTGAAATTTTGTCAATCACTTTTGATGCCCGCACTGTGGAAGACAGTCTGATTTCAGCATGCATTTCTGACATTCTTTTAGTAAAACATGATCAGAATACCAAACCAAGGAGGTTTTGAAGGTCTGCATCAATTTGAATACATTGCCCCGGGAATGCTTCTTAAAAAGTTTCCCTTGGAGCTACCGACACAGCTGAGTCTGAGGGGCTGAGGACCTTGCCTTGCATGGACGGGATTCTCTGGAGACCACTAGAAGCAGCACAGCTCCTCAGATGAGCGCTGGGCACAGGAACGCCTGCACCGCACTGGCCCTTACCGCATGCACCTGACTGGCCTGTGGGCTCCCACCCAGGCATCTGAGGACAGACGTGGCTTCTCCTCTGTCCTTTAAAACCAAGCTTCTTCCACAGCAGAGGAGGAGGGGAGGCTGTGACCACTTCCTGGGTGGACGAAGACCCTCTGTCCCTTCTTGTCACCTGACACACACAGTGGCCTCCCTAACAGGACCCCACCTCCCAGACGTTCTCCTTCACCCACTCCCTACAGACAGACACCAGGGATTCTGTGGACACACAGTGGGTCATATCATTCCTTCCAGAAAACTCTTCAATATATTTTTCTATCACACACTAGCGAAGAAATGCACTTAACAGTGGCTTAGATTATGCTGACCTTGTGTAAAGTTGCAAGACTTTCCACTGCATATACATACGTGCACTAAATATGCCTCAACCACACCGACCTGTTTTTCAGCCCATAACTCACAAAATCTTATTCACCCCAGGGCCTTTGTACTGCTGTCCCTTTCTACCTAGAAGAAAACAGCACATTTTCTCTCTGCAACACAAAACATTTTATAAAGAGGTAATTAGTCCTGGTTATAGATGGCTCACATTCACAAGTAGAATGTTAGCCTTAAGACGCTGAAATCTGGTACCATACCCTCACCATTAGCTGCAGCAGCTGGTAGATTACCTGGCACCCAGTAAAGTCAGAAATCACTTTTGTCAATCATTGATCAGATATCAGTGGGATGTGGGAGGTGGCCCAGCATGTGCAAGGTCTGGATTCCAGCCCCAGAACCACAAAGCTACAAATAAATAACATTAACTGAATAAGCAAGTATAGTGAATTTATTTTGCTAGAAAAATAAAAAACTTCCTTTTACTTTATCAGACAATATGCAAAGCATTTACGATTTCTACAATAACAAGATTTATTAAAGATATTATAAAATATTAATAGTAGCATCATTTTCAGCTGTACTTTAGGTTTATATTTAGGACTTGTGATAATACAGAATATAACTAAAATCTAGTCAGTCCCTTGAATAACAATTCGCACACACATCTCATCTCCCAGGAGAACACATCCCCTTTCAGCAAAGCCTTGAGGTGCCCACCGTGACATCCACATCACCAAAGTGTGGCTGAGAGCAAATCCACTGGGATGGCCGTATCTGAGTGCACAAATTGAAGCGAAGTTCTCCCTCTAGTAATCGTGGAAGTTCCAGAAGGTAAGGAGGCTTCAGCTCTGTGTATTTTTTGTACAAGGGTATTTCCCAAGTATTCTTTACTGATTTCTCTAGAGAAGACCCAGTATCGCAGGAGCAGGACCCACAGCTCAGCTGCTTCTACAGTTCCAATCTCTGAGGCAGGCGCTGGCCCTGGAGGTCCAGATGCTCGCCTGGGGGATGAGAGGCTGACCACTCAGGCTGACCGGCCCCTGAAGCTCCTTCTCCTGCATGTCTCTCTGCAGAAACCCGCCTATCACTTCCTCTGGACGAAGCCTTCTCCTCCCTCCCTCCTGGCGGCTGTGGATCTCTCCCCTTACACTGTCCACTGTGGCCGTGTCTTCCACAGCGGTGCCCTAAGTGTGGTTTACTGGACTCAGGTGTCCTTTATGTGCAAAATGGACATCAATTTTGATGGCAGCAGAAAAAAATGTACTGTATCTTAATTTTTATGGTGTTTACATATTGAAATCATAATAATTTGGATGGACTGGATTATATAACATAAAGCCCTGTATTGTATAATGATTTGGTCAGACAAGCTGTGTAACATTGTTGGTCACACAGGTTATGCTGCTTACTGATGTCCTGGCTGCCTTAGTTTTAGGACTCTCTGTAATGCTTGCATTACAGCAAGTCACCTAACAACAGATCCTGCTCTTGCTGTTAGGTGATACACGAGTGCTTATTAATAGAATTAATTTCACCTGTTTATTTCATTCTTTTTAATTAGGCTCTTGGGAGATTTAAAAGTGCTACTTAAGTGGCTTGCATTTGTGACTAGCATTCTACTAGGCAGCTTGCTTCAGGTTTTCAGTCTGCAGCTTCAGTTTTGTTGGGCACACTACTTGAAAGGTTTCTGCCCTGTATAAATTACTGGCCTTTATGGCAGTGTTCTAACAGCAGAAGGCCAAACCAAAAACGCCACTTACCCTGATGATCACTTCCTCCTCCTTCCCCTTCAGACCTGATTACAGCTTCCTATTTCCTTTCCCATGTGCTTGAAGAGAATTCCAGTCAGTTCCCTGTGCATCATCAGTGGCCACCCCAAGTGCTGCTGCTTCCGGCCAGGTCAGCAATGTCCCACCATGTTTGTTTCTGGCAGAGGAGAATGCCCAACCTCATATGTGGTGGCTCTTCTCCATGTCCTCAATAAAGGCCACTTTTTCTTTCTTTTTGCTTCTCTATTGTTTCGGAAAACCCTAACACTACTTAAATACTATTTCTGAAGTTTCTTGAAACTTTAATACACAAGGCCCTGTCAGTCTAAACAACCAACCCAATGGGATCGATAACAAAGAAAAGTTACCATTAATACTATGAGAGACCCATATCACTAATTAACTCTTCAATTGCTCCCAATCAACTTACTCTTTAAAATTAATAGTTTTAAGTGTCAGAAACCTCAAGAAATTACCACACATAAGTATAAAAATAAACCACTGAGAATGACTAAATTATAATTTGTCCAGGAAGTCTCTCTTTCTCTCTCTCTCTCTCTCTCTCTCTTTCTCTCTCTCTCTCTTTTCTTTCCCTTCTTTCTCCCTCCCAGCTTTGCCACTAACCATCCATGTGTTTTAGGGTAAAATATTCATGCTCTGAGTTTCAGTTACTTTATAAATGATACAACAGAAGGATGTGAAAGAATGCAAATGTAAATCACCATAAATTTGTTATGTGAAAATATAATGAGAATAATTAGAATGAGCTATGGCTGTGGAATGGAAAATAGCTCACATTTGTGCCTCATGAATTTAGACTCTTTGACTTCCTCCAACCCCCTATTCATTCATTAATTGCAGAGAACACACTTAGAATTTTACTTTATTCTATAAAAGAAAAAAATCCTAGTTTGTAAAAGAAAAAGACAAATTGATACCACATTAATCTTGTTTCCTTTATATTTTATGAAACATAACACAAAATGTCATAAACAAAAAATAAGAGAACACAATGGTTATTATATTATGTATCATTATCTACAGAAGTGATGACGCTTTTCTGTTTTTTTCTCTTGCTGTACAGTGGCTGTGCAATGAACATAACTCTCCTGGTAGACTAGGCATTAACATATTCATCCCTGAGGACAGCCTGAAATCACCCTCCACGTTAAAATGGAGGATAAAACGTGCATTTGGTATCTCCCCAGTGTGTGCCCAGTTGGCTCAGTACCACTGCCCTCCATCACTGCAGACTTGCAAGTCTTAAAATGTACTCAATTGCTATTTTAACTAGGAAATATATTTAGTTTCATCTGGTACACCAACTTACTGTAGTCTCCACTAATATATTGACCTGAAAGCCAATTTCATATAACCTTTATGAAGCTCTGCTTGTTAGTCTGGTGAGGTAACTATTCCAGGTGGATATCATTCAGATTTCTTTGATACTGGCTTAAAATACCACCTTTTAAACATATACTATCCTCCCACTAAGTGGGCACTTATTTAATGTCTCCTATACACCAGTATGTACACAGAAAAAGACATAGATACTGTTCTAAGTTTGTATCTCCAAGAGATTCTATGTAAAACAGCCTATAAGATCCTCCGGGTAGATATAAGACTGAAGTGAAAGGACCCACATCCACAAGGCTGGAAAACGTTATGCTTTTCTTTGCACTTGAGCCCCTCTAAGAACTGCGTGGCTCCCCAATTTCAGTGAGGGGCTCCTTGTGCCCAGATAGGGAATCAAGCTTGAGTCAGCACTCAACTGTAAGCCTCTCAGCATGGGGGAAAGACCCTGCATGCCATCTGAGGGAAAGGAGGAGAATTTGTCTTACATCTTTTAAATGAAGAAGGAAAAAGCAATCTTATCTGTTGTGGAGATGAAGACCAATTTGTACCCATAAAATCTTGTATTTTAAGGCTGATGAAAAAAATATTTCATGAGTATATATTCTAATGCATAAATTATTTTGAAAGTAACAGAAAATGTGTTTTAATAATAAAGGGAATGATAAAAAGTGAAACCCTTGCTTTGAAAAAAAGAGAGGTAAACAGCCCTTTACCATTAGGCTGAGTACACTAGATTGTATAAATCTGTTGGTCGCGGTTCCTTCAATATGGACATCTTTTTGTTTGTTGATGACTTTAATTTTTTTATTTCAAAAGATATGTAAAAGTAGAACAAACTTTGGGCATTTGAGTCCTTTTGAAAACAACAGTGTAAATTTGGAAGTGCAGCCTACGATCCTGACAGCAGTGGTTTTATGGTAGTAAAAATTCCATCTCCTATACATCGGTCCCTTGGATTTGTCATTTTTTAGAGATGCTGCTCTTAAAACTGAGAGACAAGATTAGGAGAAGAAGGTACAGGCAGGACTTTAAATGCCTTCCTCCTAACCACAGGCATCCTGGACTCCTGCAGTGTCTCCCTTTCTCTTCTCACTTCTTAGCCCCCCCCACACACACACACACTTTACCCAAACATTACTGGACAGCAGAACTGAGCATGGAAGACAAAGCCCAAACAGGGAAAGGTCACACATCAGCTGTCTTCAAACAACAGCTGAAGTGCACGGCGTGGCACATGGATGCTTGACCTTCAAGGCCAGCAAAATCCTGGCTCCGTTTCACAAAGCACAGCGACCATGAAGGATGTCACAGTTAGAATCCCTGAGGTGCCCCTGGGTTCAGCGGTAAACCGCTGTATCCTCCAAAGAAAATCGATGCAAACTTCTAGGCATTATTTGTCTTCTACCTGTTTCAGCTCTTCTTGTAGACACCAAAAAGCACTGCAGGATGACACTGGTTAGGTGAGAAAAGCTGAGTTTTCTTGTACAAAATAATATTGATTCTTAAATGGAAGTGGCATCAGCTCTCTGATGAAAATGCGGGACACAGCATACAGGAGGGATTCTGCGGAGGCAGCTCTTGCAGCCGACTAGACCAAGGCTCCCTTTCTGCCATCTTTCAGAGCAACACCCCCAGGCCAACCCCAAGTTTTTGCTGCCTATTTTGGTAGGCCAATCAAATGGATTACACTGTGACACTCACATCTCGCATAATGGCGAAACCCTTGGGAAGCAAATGGAGTCTCTCCAGTCCACTTTGCTCCTAGCTCCTAGCTGTCTGAAACATTTCTTTCTCAATCGCCTTAGTCTCTCTGGACAGTCTTGTGAGGCCCGTTTTCATTCCCACCTCTCTCCTGTTACACTTTCTCACAATCCTTATTTGAATTTCTCTATCCCTCCTGGTTATTTAACAGCAGCTTTCCATAATATTCCCCTGAAGCCTTTTCCTCAATCCACAGAGAAAAAGAAGGGACTGACTTAAGAATTCAGCAGATACGTTACATTTATGAGCAAACGCTGCACACTGAAACTTGGCAAGAAAATTTAAACCATGAATCCCAAACTAAGGTATGCTTGGTTAGAATGTTTGAAGAAAATTTGCCACTTCACCTCCTGTCTACCAGATAAATAATGCCACCAGACGTGTCTGCAGCGGAGGGCTTCATGTTATCACTTGCTGGGTGCAAAACGAATTGGGCACAAAGCAAGCAGAGTGTGCCTGCTGTCTTCCAGGAGAGGCCCACAGGCTGTGGGGTCTTCACCCCCGAAGGAAGGGAGCCTGGAGGAGCCACACCCTCTGCCACCCTGAGAATGGCATGATTCTTTCATCATATCCGTTTATTTCAATGTCCACTGATTTATTTAGAGGACAGTTTTCACATTCCACAAAGTCTATTCAATTTGTCCAGCCTGAGGGCAAGGAAGCATGACAGTGCTGGGCACAGACGTGGAGGTCACACTATGGAGAAGGGAAGGACACAGGTGGGACGGGACTGCTCTGAACCAGAAAGTGACAGGCTGCTGTGTCTGCCCCCTGAATCTCTTCTCACTGGGACTCACTTTCTAACAGTACTTTTATACAAAGAAACTGAAAAATGGACTTGAGGTCTCATCTATGGTTCCTCTTAGAGGGATCTCACGGAATTAGGTGAATTTTAAATAATGTTTCATTTTGCTTTGTTTCATTTACTTGTGTTTGCATGGAGGGATGTTGGATGTTGGATGTTGGATGTCAAACAGCGTAAGTGACTTCTCTGGCCTGCAGAGGACTCCTTTTGCCACATACTCCTGACAGAATGCTGCTGAGCTCCTGGGTGTTTTTATTCTTGGATTCTAAGGAAACGGAATGGAACGCAAGTCCTCTCCTGTGTACTGGCTGGAGGGCACCCTGGATGGCTACCAAGGCAGGCTGGGAAGGCACACGGGTATAGCTCTCCTGCTAACCCTGGCCCATTGCTGCTGTCGGGAAGCAGTGTTGAGAAGGGGCTGGTGGGAAGCAGTGCAGTGATGTTGATGGACAGAAGAGTCACAGCTGACAAACCTAGCCTAAAGGATAACAAGAGTATATCTTCTGCCTGAGGTTCTCAAACTTGCTTGGCTTCCACTCTGCTCCACAGAATGGGTTGAAGACATTATTTTGGTTGTTTATGCTGGTGGTGGTTGTCTTAGTTACTTTTCTCTCATTGCTGGGACAAAATATCCAACACTCAAAGTTAAAGGAAAGGCTTTTTTAGCTCACAGTTTGTAGAGGTTTCTGTCCATTTTCAGCTGGCTCCAAGGCAGGGTGGCATGGCAGAGGGGCAGCTGTTCATGGTGGCAGAAGACAGCAAAAGTAGCAAGAACAAAAGGTGGGAGGAGCAGGTCTCTTTGTTGCCCTTAAAGTGTATGCAGGCTCCCTGCAAAGTGGTGGGGGTCCTTTACACCCACACCATCTCTGTGCCCTCCTCCTGCACAGGATGCGGATGTTTACAAAATGAGGACCCTGGTCCCCTGTTGAGTCTCTTAAACTTCTAAACTTCTCAAGGTGACACAAGGTATCAACATTACAGTGGCAGTGACAGTGATAGTGGAGGTACAGTAGCACTGTTTCTATATTTACTGAGTGGTTTCTACTCCAGAGACCAGGTAAGCAACCGGAGATCGAACTCATGACCTTGCACTTGCCAGGCTGGCGCTTATGCCACTATGGCAACACAATAACTGCTCACAACAATCCTTTAACATAGTTTTGTCTTGACATGGCTTGTTTTCAGAGTTCTAGTTACAATCCCTTCCTTTCCCTTTCATTAAAAACATATCAGAGAACAAGTAAGTATTATAAAGATAAACTTGAATCCAGGTAATTTACAAAGAGGTTCTTCTTGATGGGGTGACTGGTGACGGTGACCAAGGAGTCATTATTATTCCTAAGCATGGTGAGACTGGGCTGAGCACACCAGTATTACCCCAGGCCATTTCTGTTTCCCAGGCTCCCCCTTCCCTAATTCCAAATGGAATGTCACGGGAACATGTGTTTGTGTGTGTGGGAGGGAGGCAGATGAGAACTGATAAAAGTGCCATTACCAAGCTTCCCCGATAAAACCAGCTGAAAATGCAGATCTAGTGGTGGGGTCATGCATTGAAAGGACCTTATGAACCGTTCTTGTCTTTCCTTTCATTTTTCAACCGTGGTAACTAAGACGAACCATTGTCATTATTTTTTTACTCTTCATTTTTTTCCCATACACATCTCATCATTCTGGCAAATGAGTGAGATGTTTTTGTGATACTGTAAATAAACACACCTTAAGTATCATTAGTAGCACAGTTGAACGGGGTTGCCTGCAGTCACATTTTGTCTACGCAATAAATAAATCACAGCGGGCACTCACTGTCTGTGGGAGAGGGATTTCACGACCCCCCACAAATGTCAAAATCCCCAGACGCTCAGTTCCTTACGTGAGATGGCAGTGTATTTACACACAGGCTGTGCACATCATTTCGTACATTCCGTCACCTCCAGGTCACAGGCAACACCTAGGAATGCCATGTAAATAGTTTCCATACAGCAAAGTTTAAGGAATAAGGGCAAACAAAGAGCCTGAGCAAGCCCAGTACAGACACAACCATAGCAGATAGCTATCTGGAACTCACCAGCACCAACACTGATTCTAACTAAGGTTGGGTGAATTCGTGGACGCAGAATCTTTTGTCATGGAGGGCTGGCTGTAAGTTCCTCCAGAGGACAGGCACAGATGCCACCAGGTCAATGAGAAGGAAACAAGGAAGGAAAAAAAAACAAAGAAGGAAAAGGCAGGCAGGAAGAAAATTTTCCCACTGCAAACAAATTAAAAATCTCATTCATATTAAACAGTCGTTTTCTAAACATTAGCATCTTTGTGCTACCAATTTACTTTCTGATAATTACGCATTAAGCACTTTAGAATGAATTCTCTTTCCCTTCTCAAAACAAAGAAATAATCTGAATTAACATACAAAATACATATTGTAGTAATTAGTCAAGTAAAAATTAGCATGGTATGGAAATTTGCAAAAATGCTCTTGAAAACTATCAGAGCTGACTTTTAGGTTTACAATTAAGAGGGAAGAAACTGACAAATGAAAATCCACATTCTATTGTTTTAACTCCTGAATCCACTTTGACAGCATTTACTATTATATAGGACTAGTATATGCTGTATATGTTTATCAAAGTATTTTGATGATGGATGTCGTGAAACTAAAACAAAAACCAAGCACATAAATACAAAGTTTCATCTCAAAATTCACAGAGTCTTTTACTTGTCATAAAAAGTAAAGCTCTTCTGTGCTGGTTTAACAAAGAAAGCCTTGATCTGGGCTTCTCAGGGACACATCAGCCTTCACACACCACTTCTAAGCTCCAACCAAAGCTAGCGCTCTAGCTACCCTGCAAGATGAATTACTAGTCTCAGATGAGGGATCAGGGCTAGCCTGCCTCTGGAAAACAAAGATAATGCAAGGTTTAGATATCTTTGGCCAGTGTATAGGAAGGGATTGACAGGAGCCAGATTCATTCTCCAGCAAATTTTCAGACATGATCTCAAAGGACTGCTATCACCATTATGAGATAAAAAGAACGTGCTCAAGTACTACATGGAAATGATAAAACTTCTTAGTGAAGATTACTACTGCTACCACGTCCTGTCCTCTGTATTTCTTCTTTTCTTTGGTTTTGCTTTTCATTTATTTGTTTTTTATTAGTCTGCTGACAGAATGCGTGGAATAGTAATAAAATGTGTATTTCAAGAGAAGTCAAACTTTCAAGCTACAGGAAATGGCAGTTGTCATGCTATTCAACCTTCCATGCTTTTAGAATGAGAAAATGAATCTAGCTCTAAAGTCTTAGTTGTAGGGGACAGAGAAAGACTCACACCCACTGTGGGATTCTGACCTCTAAAGATCCTGGCTGCGTCGTTATCCAACACAAGTCATCTACATGCAAATTTCCACCAACGCTTCACTCTTCAGAGCAGGAGAGAGCAGGAGGTGTTTCCAGAAGCTTTCTCTACTCATTATCTGCCGATGGCTCTGAGGCCCAGTGCAATTTATTTATAAAGTTGTCTTCCTCAGCAACCTGGCAGCAAATTTGCCTATAAAAATATCTCCTGATGGTCTTTAGAAAGGAGAAAACTTCTCTCCACTGCAAATCATTTTCAACATTAGATCAGAAACTTTATAGGTCAAAAGAGTGGTTAAGTACACTCCGTTTCAGGTACAAAGTCCTCTGCGTCATTACCTTTACCTCATTCTTTTGCATGCTATGGCACAGCACTGATAAATATAAGGCTATGCTTTATGAAACTTCAGAAATGAGGATTTATCTTATCTCCCTAATTACTACTTTAAAGCTAAGAAGCAAAATAGAAAGTCATCAGCTCTAATAGTGCACAGACCTTCATAATGAGCTGTTTTATCTTTACTGCACAGGAAAGCATCAGATGTCCATGCTGAACAGAAGCTTCATCAGTGGCTGGACAGGAACTGAGTCCATGCTGAGTGCAGACACTGTGCTGTGTGAGAGCGTCACGTTACACAGGAGAGGTAAGAGCAATGCTGTAAATATCCTTTGTGCAGAGTTCTGTGAGAATTCCTGAGAGGACTCTACTGAATTCTACCCTAACATGAAAGTTGGGCAGAAAATGAAAGAGGGAATCATGGGAGGCCAAGGGGACATGAAGTCTTGATTTTTCCTTTTTCTCAAACAAAAGCACCTACGTGCAAGGGCAGCATGAGGCACTTAAGAAGCATGAAACATCATCAATGTAGGATTAAAAAGCAACAGGGTGCTCCTAGGCAGAGCTCCTTCAGGTGTCCAGCACTAACTGCCTGGATGACGAAGAAAATCACTCTGCCTCTGGGCTGGACTGAAATGGTGTCCAAAATAAAGGGAGTTCTGAGGTACAGGAAGGAACCCCTTGCTGAGGACGCTGCCAGCTCCTGAGCCCCCCACCCTGTGCATGCTATTCCTCCCCACAAGGCTCTCACTGCTCCCTCAGGGACAGCGCTAGCCATTCCTCAGGTCTCTGTTGAGTGTGACCTTCCTCTCCTTTTTATTCAAGCATCCCACTGCATTATTGCAATCTATTTATTTTCTTCATCAAACTTTGTTTGTGTGTCACAAGGCTACGGCCCTCATTCTAATGAGCTGGGCAAGAGCAGCAACTTCGTTTACATTCAGCATAGCACCCAGGTTATATGAGCATCCATAAATCTAAGAAGGGATGGAAGGCACAAGTCCTCTTCTGTCACAGTTGAAGAATCAATACAGCTGCATTTCATCTGTTACAATGCTACTTGATAAGGTAATCATTTGTAAAATTTGACTATTATGTATGTTTCTCAGTGGAAGCATGTCTCACTGACTCTTAGAGCAAATTTAGAATCTGCATGGTAATAAATAAATGTCAAAGTAAAACTTTAAGTTACAGCCTCTATCAAACAAAAGCAATAAAATTTAAATTATCAACATTCACGAGATGTTATGTGATGCTATTTTTAAGCTGAATACCACCTGATTGCCACAGCACAGAAGCACCTGATGTCACGTGGGGCCTGTCACTCTCTTCCCCACCACCGAGAAACCTCTGTTGAGACAATGCTGTGTTGTGGCAGCACTCAGCCTTTGCTTTAAAGGAACGCACACTTTCTGTACTAAAAGTGCCTCTGTTGTTCATCTGGGTCAGTTAAGGAATAAGACTTGGTGTCAATCAATTAGGAAGATGCATGAAATGGAACTGTTGGAAATGTGCTGTGGCCTTTACCTTGTAATATTTAAGATATATGAAATTCCTATGAGTACTTCTAAACATTCTAATGAACATTTCCTCATTCTCCCATTTTGAGGAGCAGGAACAGAGAAAGACATGGTACCAAGATGGTACTATTATACTCAGTGGATGAGAGAACTAATAAAGTAAAAACAAGACAGATTCAAATACTCCCCCGCAAAGACTCAAAATCAAAGGGACTCAGGCAACCAGAAATTGTTTCTCCAAAAGGAGTCAGGCCCAAGTCTTTGATATACAGAGCATTCAATAAAACAGATGAGAAGCTAGAGAGATGACTGGCACACGTTTATGGATAACAGTCCCTCGGAAACCTAAAGATAAGAAGGAGAAGAATGTCCTGTTTCAGTTGTTTGCTTATTTATTTATGTACAGACAAATTCTTTCCAAGGTCACCTACATGGGACTTGACATGGTGATCCTCCTGCCTTCATCACCTATGTGTTGGGGTCGCAGACATGCATCACCATGACACGGTGGCCAGGAAGCCAGGAAGACAAGAGAGAAAGGAAGAACCAAGGAGGGAGAGTTCTAGGATCACACCCCCTGTGACCCACATCCTCTAACCAGTACCAACTGCTAGCAGTCAGTTCAGCTACAGATTCACCAGTGGATAAATTCACTAATGAGCACAGTTCCCTCATGACCCAATTATCTCCAAAATGCATGAAACTGTAGGGGACACCTCAGATCTAAACTATAACATTCCATGCCTGGCCCTAAAATACTCACGTCTTTATGCAAAATGTATGCAGTTCCTCTGTACGAGTTACTAAAGTTTTAACAGTTCCATCTCTTATGAAAAGTCTACATCTGACGAGGCAAATTCTTAGCTGTAAGTCCCTGTAAAAGGTTTTAGAAAGTTAAACACTACCAGCATACAATGGTACAGGGTAAACTTTCCCACTCCAAAAGGTAGAAATGGGACATAAAGGAATGGGACAGAGCTAGACTAAAACCCTGCAGGGAAAGCATTAAATCCTACAGCTTCATGTCCTGCATCCACTGCAAGGTGTGGCAACAAATAAGCCCCAAATGGTGGGCAGCAACACCCTAGCATTGTTAGTCACAGCCTCATGGCCTCCCTCTTGAGGTTGCTCCTCTCAACTCCTGAAGTGTTTCTGAGGAGATGCTTCACATTCCTGTTTTCTCCAACTTCCTGGGGTCTCCACTGTACTTTCTGCCTCACTCTTACAACTCAGTTCATTGCCCTCTTAGGAACACACAGTGTGATCTGTCTGGCCTTCTGAAACCTTGGCATAAGCCTCCCTGACCCCAAGCCATCATTTTCTGCAGGTCTATAAACCAGCACCACATGAATGATGCCAGGGTCTGCTGCTATCTCAAGCAGTAACTGGACCCCCTTGGATCATGGCTGCAGAGGCCTCTGAGTGCCTGGATGACTAAGAATTGTGAACCAAATCCAAGGGAACCAATTTCCTAAGTGTCCTTTTCTAGCAGGACAACAAAGTATCTCCTCTTAAAGCAAATCCTTTGAAAGATGTTTATGTCAACACTTTTACACTCTTGAGCCAGTGAAATACAGGGTCATGTTGATTCTTGAGATTCCCCAAGTCATCTTTACTATTGTCTTGATTCAGATTACTTGGCTTCTTTTTAATGTTAATCTTTTTAGCATCCATACTATCCAAGGTCCCAGCTTTGTATGCACCTCATTTTTAGTTTAATTCTAAACTTTGCAAAAATTTTTTTTTAAAAATTAGCAGGATATGTTATAGTAACTTTTTTTATTTCCTATTAACTTGATTTGAAGCCCTATATTGCTCTCACCATCTTTTTTGACTGATTTTATTCTATTCTGTTTTGTTCGATAGTATCAAGTTTGAGGGTATAGGCAACTACTTTGAAGGCAATAAGATTCACTATGATGCCCATACTAGTTTGACTATTATCTTCTTTGAAATCTTGTAATGTCTCCAATGTTTATGTTTTATTGGTTTTATTCTGTACTGTTTTGTTCAATTTTATTATACCTGACGCAATTCTTTTTAAGGTAGCAAGAGGCATTATGGTAACCATTGTTGATTACCTTGTATTCTGTTTTTACATCATGTACCATGTCCATCCTTTGTTTTGACTGCTTTGTTTTGTCACATTTGGTTTTATTGTCTTCCAAAGAAAAAAAAGTAGTAAGAATGGTGAGAGTAATAAAACCCAAAATGTGTAAATGTTATTGTAAAAAATAGAGGAAAAGAAAGTGCTCTAAAGGAGACAACTGCAAATTTGTTTAGGTATATAAGATAGATGACCATATTACTAAGTTTTTGTTGGATCATGAACACAACTCTTTGCAGTCTCACTGTTTGTCCATTTTGTATGCTTTAATTTTGTAACTTGAACAACTATTTCTAAGATGACAATATGTAATCTATACTGATTTCCTATTATATTTTGAAATTCTGTATTACTTGTACCCTTTTACTGTTTTGTTTTGTTTTTTTTTTACTTTCTTTAAATAAAATTTTTAAAAAAATAAACTTTGCAAATGAGCTTTTGGCTCAAAATTTTCAATGTAGATCTAACTAAAAAGTTACCCATAGCCTGAAACTTGGGCTGCCTTCACATTTCCTCCACCAGATTAGTCGACCACTCTTAATCTCAGTGTCCTGCAAAGTCTCAGGACATGAGGTAAAATGCAGATAAACTTTCTACCAGAATGCAACACACATGGTTGATTCCAGGAGTTGAAAATAAGAGTTCTGACTCCTAACTGAAACTTGGGTCCGGCCTTTACTGTTTGCATTTCGATCCATATTGTGTTGTTCTGGGATCTAACCCGTATGGCCCACCAAGCTAAGCTTACAATACTTTAGGGTTTGTCCCTCCCTAACCTTTTCCTGACTCCTGGAGCAAGCCACGTCCAAGGGTTTCTTAACTACATGATTACGTCCATTCACGGCAGTGACCTCACTTCTGGTATTACAATCTGTCTTAGTCACTTTCCTCATTAGTAGGATAAATATCCAACACCCAAACCTAAATGAGAGAGGCTTATTTTGGCACATGGTTAAAGTCCGTGGTCTCCTGCCTCCAATGCAGAAAAAGAATGACAGAAGGATCAGGCAGATAAAAAAATAAATAAAATAAAACACTCCTCATGTCATGTAAGTAAAGGTGTAGAAAGAGAAAGGAGGACTCAGGGAGGGAGATGCCCTCTTCTAGGTCACACCTCAAGGAATCCCCGGCCTGTGACTGGGTCCACTTCCAAACAGCGTAGTCAAATACAGACTGATCAGTGACCAATCCTCCAGTGAGTATAGTGCACTCCTAAACCGGTCACCTTCTACACACATGAGGCTCTGGGGGACACCTGCAGTCTAAACCATAACAATGGCTCCAAAGAAATGAGTATTAGGTGCAGATAGCGGAGTTTTATCAAACTCCGCACCCCTGATAGACAGGTTCTCTGGCAATACTTTGCATATAGTCACGTAGAGTCCATGGATGCCCAAGACACAAGTTCTTCCTGAAGACCTCTCGGCAAAACAGGTAAATCATTAACATGATTTTTATAATCTCCAAGATGCCTCTACATTTTCAACATTATTCTGAAAATACAGGACTTTATGCAAGCTCTATTCCTGTTTATTAAACATGGTATCAAGTTCCTGCTTTTTTTCTTATTCGATAAATAGATCTACTCAGAAATCTCCTAATAGAGACTATGTGTAAACCAAAAGTACATTTATTTTCCTTTCTTTCTTTTCTTTTTTCTGTCTTTCTTTGTTTCTTTCTTTATTTCTATCCCTTCCTTTTCATTCTGCCCAGTTTTGCCAACTGTTAGTTTTGGGACACAGAATCTTTTCAGCCTTCTAAACTTTGGTCTCTGAAGTCTACACATACAGTACCGTGAGAACAAGTGAGATGATCTGTAGAGTGCTGCATGCAGAAAGTAGGAAAAGAGCAGTTATTCATAAATATTCACTTCCCTGGAAAACACAGGAAAGAAGGGTTACGTATGAACATGTATTTTTAGATTTTATTAGTTAGAACCCACTTCAATTGTCACTCTAAAAATTTTGAGACTGAATAATGGCTGTAAATTACACTGTAAATTACAATTACACTGTAAAATAAAAATTTCCTTCAAATTGCTAATATCTATCATGAGAGACAGTCTGACCTTTTCAGACAGACTTGGAAAGATGAAGGTTACCAAATTCTCAGTGTGTGCTTTGCTGCCGAACCAAAGTGCTCAGGGGTAGCACAGCTCCTGTTTCCCAAATAGAATATAAAAAGAAAAAATACATATAATTTCTATTGAAGTGGCTGATTAGAGTTACAAAAGATGACAAATATTGCCATTAGGAATTATTATTTCTAATATCAGATAAAATTAGGTGACATCAAATTTTAGCCAAAATACGTTGAAACTTTTCAATTAAGATAATTATCTCAGACCCACAAATATTTTGAGTTTTTTTCACCTGCAATGCAAAGATATGTAATACAAAGAGATTAAAATCTGACATAATGCAAGTTTTGGTTAGTGACAAAATGCTGCAGTTTCTAGATGGATTCCTTTGTACTCACAATCATTTGAAAGCAATCTGATAGAACTTCAAGCAATAAGCAATGCTCTATCTCACAGGTTTTACATCTCATAATTTTGAATGGAAAGGGCTTTGAGGCAGGTTTTTATCTTCGGTTTTTATCTTTAAAATATTCTAAAGCCACTTCGAAGAGTAAAGGAGAGAGATGACATTTTAAATAAACACCATCTTTTTATGACAACTGCATGCAAAGTGATTATACTTTAAAGAGGAAGTTTATGAAATACTGAGTATCTTCAATGGGAATCATGTTACTCTTTATGATATGACTAAAACTATCATCACTAACGATTTTGACTTAAATATTCAGAATGTAGACTAACACAGAAAACTTTGAGCAGTTATGAAATGTTTGTGTAGGTTGAAAATGGTATTACTGATCCTTTCTAAAATATCTGTAGATACTGCAGTGTAAATTTTATAGGCGAAGGCAAAGATTGGGAAATAATTAAAATTATTACTTACTGGAAGAATCAAGGTAGTTTAATGTTTAGAGAACAGAAACACTTGCGAGACTAAGAAAAACCTCTAGAAATCTGGGACTGAAAATCAGTTCAGAAATCATTGGCTTCCTCTTTCTGTGAAGAGCGGAGGGATAAAGTCCTCAATGCAGGAAGGAGTGCCTTTGGCTACCGACCACTACAGGCAGGAACACAAATGCTGGAGATTATGCTAATTTTTTAATGACCATGACACAACTGGAAAAATAAACAGAAGGAAAAATAATTTACCATTACTGAAAGTGTAATTAGTTTTCAGTATCATGTACTTTAATACCTCAATATTTTAAAATGGTGAAAGCTCTATTTGTGTACATGGCAATGTGCCTGGCTCGCAGACAGAACAGAGTATTTTTCAACTTAATAAAATATAAAAAGTCAGGCACATGATAGATTTCAAAAATCTGAAATAATGAGTCTCATTTCATCTGGGGAAGTAAAACTCATGTCCATCTGATTTATCTATGAATTATAACTAAAAGTGCAAAAGTAGCAGCCTACTAGCATTCAGCAGGTTGTTGAGTGGGAATGATGCTGAAGTCCTGGAGAAGTTTCTGGAGAACAAACAATGTAAAAACTAAAGATGTGCTAAGTCCGGAGATAGCAGAATGGAATCTGACTTAGTTGGATACTACTGGGGCCAGGGTCACTGCTTGTCTTCATCTTCCTGCCAAGGACAAAGAGCCTGGAGGAAAAACTCCAGAGAGACACTAATAACTGGGGAAATCCATAGTTTACTCCTGAATCTGTCAGGTGCGTAGGCTGAGTCCTGTAGCTGAGTAGCAGATGAAATAATTGGAGAGTGGACATGGGACCGAGAGACCTGTGTGGGAATGCAGCACAGCCTGCACCAACAAACTGGCCGTGGTGTTATATGTAGTGGGCAGAATGGAAAATTTTGGTCTTGTGTGGTTTTGCAGTAAGTTCAAGTAAAAATTGGAAAGTGGGTTGACTGGTCATGTGATCCAGAAGCTAAAAGTTATGGAGAGCATCGCTGGTTCACATAGCAAAAGCCTCACCTCCACCCAGGAACCAGCGCAGTCAAGATGGCAGCCCACGGCTGTGAATTAGTGGAACACAGGAGTAACCAGTGAGGACGTGGGGTTCCCACAGTGAAGGGCTCGTGGGCAGAGTTGCATCTGTCCTCCCTTTCCTTCTACCAGCCCTCAGGGTCAGAGACTTCAGCAAAGGGAAAGATGACCCACCTGGTGTGCCCAGTGTGGAGTTAGAAGCTGGGCTCAAGAGAGTCAACTCTAACAATCTTCCTACCAGATTGGTGCTGATGAACAGGGCTGTGGAGGAGACAAGAAAACCAGTCCCTGCCTCTGTCTGGAGTCCAGTTTTGCAAAGCATTTCCTTGAAGTCTTCTGAGCTGTGATCATAACCATTTGCATCAACCTTGATGCAGCCCAGAAAATAATTGAAACAAAGCAAAATGACACATTACCCAACTGAGGATCGGTGTTTGAGACTTTTTCCACATGATTTCAATGCTTGACAGCACAGGTCACAAGTGAAAGTGTACTATCTTCTACTCTAAAGCTAGTACAGCCAGTAAAGGGAAACTCCACATAAACCCTGCCAGCACCCAGGCTGATTCTCACACAGTTCCCTCACCACACACTCAGCTAGGTACATGTGGTGGACCATGGCTCCTACAATTCTGTGTCCAACCACCCTACTGGTGAAAGACGGCAGAAGAGGTGATGGGGACAATAACAGATGCAGTCTGAGGGCTCAGTGTGTGCCTAGGTATGTGCTAGAAGTGTTAGTCCATGAATGTTAACAAGTAATTTGGAGATGGGTTGTCACTAGTTACTTTTCACAGTGAGCACAATGCCCATGAACTGGAGTGACTTAGTCAAACCCTGCAGTTACAATGAAGTCTGGATGGAACCTGAGCTGTGTGACCATAGAATAACTGGACCCCACTGCTTCCTGGGGAGAAGCCCACACTGGATAGAACCAGTCCCAGAGAAAAGGATGAGGAGG